>NW_026606060.1:29652500-34452500 GCF_029834395.1 Sorex fumeus | reverse complement strand
CCTTTTTTATCATTTGCATTTTGGACATAGCAAAGAATTTTATCTTAGCTATTTAAATGTTCTTGGGTTGTACCCTACCATCAAAATACTCTTTAAAACAAGTTGAGGGTCCTTTGCATCACCCTTACATGACACCAAAGTTACTTTTCTTTTTAGTGGACCCCATAGCAACATTTCAGGTGGCGCCAAAAAATAGCAAAAGGAGTTTTATGAGATATCATTGATATTTCAAGTATGTTTATTATAAAACACAGTAAAATTTAATCACTAATATAAAATTTTAATAATGGGGCACTGCCACACATTTTAAAAGTCCCAAATAAAAATATGGTTATGGTTTAGTGATTGGAATATTGTCATGAATAAAATAGATGAAAGCAGGATGAATGGAAGTCAGAAAAGCTGGTGATGCTATGAAGAATTTGTGGCCATCTTAACTTTAAATGCTGCCATGTGCTTAATGAACCTAAAAACTGCAGAGAAATAGCTATGACTCACAATGTCATATTGGTTATCTTTACCAAGATTTATCTCATATATATCTAAAAGAAACATGAGCTCATGAAAGCATTGGTTCAATTTAAAACAAATAAAAATTATGTGCCTGGAGGTGGAACATTCATATTGATATTTTCATATCAGTTATTTCTAAGCTTAATATAATAGATTTTAAAAAATAGTTTCACAAATTTGAAATCACTGGCCTTTTTTAAGATGATATTTACTATATGCTCCCAGCTACTCTCATCATAGTTTATAATTGTGCACTTAATTTAAAAAAATTTAAGCAATCCAAAATTTCATATTTTTCAATCAAAAATTTCAATTACAAAATTTGTGGAATTTTTGCTGTTTTTCCTTTGATGATCAGGGATCTTGTTTTGTTCTTGATTCTATTTTTTTCTTGATTATCATCTACATATTTTCAAACATAAAGTCTTTTTTAACGCAGTTAAAAATACTAACATATCACAGAAATTTATTTTGTATTTAGAAATAATTTCTTGCAGGTGAGAAACATTCTTTTATTTTAAAAGATAACCAACAATTTTTTAATATTGTCTCTATTTTTCCTTTCAAAATGCTTATAATTTTCTTGTTTGTCTTTGGAGCTCACCTGATGGTGGGTGATACAGCAAGACTGGAAAAGTGGAGCACCAGGTGAATTTAATTAGCCACCTTATCTCTCACCCATTGAAAAGGTATCACTTGTACCACTTGTCATCCTGTTTCTCATCGATTTGCTTGAGTGGGCGCCAGTAAAATCTCCATTCATTCCTGTCAAGTGCTAGTATAGCCCAATGGCATCTGCTTAATCCCGGAACGCAGAGAGCATCAAACAGTTCATTCAGGGTCTTGAAGAAATCTTACCATCTCGTGGGTGGGAAGTCAGACATTCTTTTGACGTCTCGTGGAATCCAGTCATGGAATCCAGTTCCTGACATTCCATTTGCTCTCAATGGAACGAACATCTCGAATGCAGCAGTTATGTGTACCTGGGTGGAGAACTCAACATGAGGAATGACTTGGTGCCAGAACTGTGCAGGAGGAAGAGAGTGGCATCGAATGCCTTCAAGAGTGTCAAAGAAGTAGTTGCTAAAAGGACAAAGAACCTCTGGATCTGGGCACATCTTTTCTACTCCACCATTCTTCCTGCAATAGCATACGCCTTAGAGACCTGGGGCCCACGAAAACAGATGAGAACACTATTCGGTTATCTCAACGAGAAATCAAAGCGCTATGCTTAGAATATCACGCTTCATTCAAGTGAGAGAGGAATCTGGACTTTGTTCACCATCCACAATTGAGGATCAGGGATGTTGCCTTGTTTGCCAAGGTATCGAAATCAGATGAATCGGACATGTAATGCGATTTGGAGAAGACTGCTAGACTAGAACCGTTATTGACTGGGTTCCACGACTGGATTGAAAAGGTAACCAATCAAAATAGATAATGATTGGTGGCTGGGATCAGTAAGGGCTTGAGCAAATGGCATGTTCAGGCAGGGCTCACCAGCGATGGGTACTGATCCCAGTAACTTGGTAGTGCCTAGAGATTCAAAAGGCCAGGGTTGCTGGGGGTGTATTCAAGAAAAACTCAGCCATATGATTTCAGACAGGGAAAATTTACACTAAATAGATATTCAAGATAGACACCTTCACCCTTGTACTATTATTGTGACTATAAGATGCTTATACTTTATAAAGTAATATTAGAAGTTGTAACAAGAGTCATTACACTACAGATAAAAAACCCCTAAATTTAATGTGAAATTGTTTACATCTTAGTTTCTAACTAGCTATTTATTGAATCCTCCAATCATTGGATTCTTAATAAATCAGTTCTTCACTATTAAAATCTTGCTTATTATATTTAAAATGAGATAAGAAACACTTACCAAAGGATCCTTATCAAAGGGGATCATTCTATCACTGTATCACTGTCATCCCATTGTTCATTAATTTACTCAAGTGGGCGGGAGTAACGTCTCCATTTGTCCCAGCCCTGAGATTTTAGCAGCCTCCCCTTACTTGTCTTTCCCAACGCTGCAGTTTGGAGGCTCTTTCAGGGTCAGGGGAATGAGACCAGTTATTGTTACTGTTTTTGGCATATAGAATATGCCACCGGGAACTTGCCAGACTCTGCTAAATATTATCATAGGGGATAATATTTGTAAAATATGTGGGAAAGCTCAAAACTTTCTAAAAATATTATTTCTCAATCATTGTTGATAATTTATGTGAATACATTGTGTTTTCATTTAGTTTTTTATTTGCATTGACTAAGTCAAATATTCATCTGGTATTATACGTACAACCTATTTACAGTTACTGAATGGAGTATTAGTGGAAGAGATAGTCTAGTGGACATGGCTTTGCTTTGCATGAAGTGGACCCAGGTTCAATCCCTGACACTGTAAATAATGCCCCCAAGACCTACCAGCATGGTCCCCAGAGCACAAAGCCAGGAGTAATCCCTAAGCAAGGCTGGATATGGTTCAAATAATCAAAATAAACAAAATAATAAATAGAAAATGTGTAATATATGATAACTAGTAATTGTATCTATTATACATCTGTGTAACATTTGGCAATCAGAAATTTTTTATAGGTTTTTAAATTGTGAACTGTGTACAAGTGAGGGGCTGGAGACATAGCACAGCAGGTAGGGCGTTTGCCTTGCACGCAGCCAACATGGCCGACCCAAGTTCTGTTCCTCTACCCCTCTTGGAGAATCCGGCCAGTTACCAAAAGTATCTTGCCCGCATGGCAAAGCCTGGCAAGCTACCTGTAACATATTTGATATGCCAAACACAGTAACAACAAGTCTCACAATGGAGACATTACTGGGCCCGCCCGAGCAAATCGATGAACAACGGAGGAAACTGATAGTGAAAGTATAAGTGAGGACAACACCTTTAGTCTTACTAACAATTTTTCCCTGATTTTTTTTTGGGAAGAGAGTGGCATGAAATACAAATATTAGAAAGATATTATCACATCTCTTTACATTCTTTTCTATTATTTTTAATCACTGTGAGATATACCCTTACAAGTCTGTTTGTGATTATGTTTCACTCATACAGTGTTCCAACACCCATCACTCCACCTGTGGTACATTTCCCAGCACCAGTATCCCCAGTTCATTCCCTCTACATCATGACCTCTCACCTCTCCCAAACTCCTACGCCCAGCCTGCCTCTAAGAAGGCACTTTTCTCCTTTCTCTCATTCTCTCTCCCTCTGCTCTCCTTTCCTTTCTCTACTTCTCTCTCTTCTCTCCTCTTTCTATCCTCTCTCCTCTCTCCTTCCTTTCTCTATCCTCTCTCTCTTCTCTCTTCTCTATCCTCTCTCTCCTCTCTCCCCTCTCTTTATCTTCTCTCTCTCCTGTCTCTCTTCTCTTCTCTGCTCTCTCTCTCTCTCTCTCTCTCTCTCCCTTTAGGCATTGTGGTTAGAAAAACAGATATTGAAAGGTTATCATGTATATCCCTTTATCTATTTTCAACCCTCAGTTTCAAAAGCTTTTTAAACAGTACAATTCAACCTACCTTTATAGAAGGACAGCCATCAGAGAGTTCTTTGGCTAACGGGGGATTTGTCCTGGGAGAACACCCATGGGCATCATTTCCAGCTGTTTGATAAAATCACATCTCTTTATCATCATTTCATAAATTGAAGTCATTTTCAACATTTTTGTGCTCTCTCTGATTACCCTCAGAAATAGAATAATGAATTAAAGGGGGATCTATAGTAAATTGTACAGTAAACTAAAGAAAGAGAAGTGAAAACATGATTCAAACATAAAAGCTCATTTTGAGAGAATTTATTGCACAGAAAGTTAGTGAATTTTATAGCTTAAAGAGACCAGAGAAAAGAGAAAAACTACTATTGCTTCTATTACAGTGATGAAGGGATTGATTTAAAAATAGGAAGTATAGTATGTGAGGAACTAATTGATTTAAGCAGCTTAAAACTTTGTTCCTAACTTTGATTGGCAGATCAATTTAGTTACTAGGTAGAAAAGATCCCAGAGATCCAATGCAGATAAGAGAAGTTTGATTACATTGGTCTTTTGGTTAAATTGGGAAAACTCCATCACCATATTGTCTCTAAAAATATATTTTCAAAATAAGACTACATTTGATAGAAGACAATTTAGTACAATACACTAAAATTTTCTATTTTTGCTATTTAATATATAATATAATGTAACTACTTATATATGTATTCATGTAACTTGTTGAAGATAGTAAGATATTTTAACATCACTTAGAGAAGTTGTGTTGTGTGTTAGAGTGTGAAATGAAATAAAGACATTTGCTTTCTATTTGCAAATCCTTATTGCTTGGTTTTATGTAAGTAACTTTCTCTTTCCAAATACAATTTTTAAACTGAGCTATATTAATAAACTCAAAGTGAAACGTTTATTTTTTTTGAGGCAAGGACTCCAAATTGTGCTCAGGACCCCTGAGGACCACTTTCAGTAAAACTTGGCAAACCAAAATAAGTAGCTCCAATCCCTGCCAGGCTGATGGAATATATGCTTGGAGATTGTGCAGTATTTGGGAATGAGCCAGTGTCAAGATCGAGGTCCTGGACCTGCTTTTAAAATTTCTTGTTATTTACCTATAAATATCTGTTATTATAGCGATAGCACAGTGGTAGGGCGTTTGCCTTGCACACGGCCTACCCGAGTTCGATTCCTCCACCCCTCTCGGAGACCCTGGCAAGCTACCGAGAGTAACTCCCAAGCACCGCAAAGCCTGGAAAGCTACCTGTGACATATTCAATATGCCAAACACAGTAACAAGTCTCACAATGTTACTGGGCCCGCTCAAGCAAATCGATGAACAACAGGATTACAGTGACATTGATTTGTTCTTTAAAATGTGTTTGCCTTACGGGTCAGTTGTTTTACCCTCTCAAAGATGATTTTATCATACTTATATTTGCTCTTTGGTTTTATTTTCCTTTGCTAATTATAGGCTTCTGCCCCTTCGCCTGGCTATCCTCACCAGGGCCCCTTGGAGGAGGGCAGATTGAGTTTCCCTGTCCGCCCTGAGCAGAGCCCCGACAGCTGAAGACCTCTGGGAACCAGCCAAAGCCATGCTGAGACCACTCTCCACACACTTGGATGAGGAACTGGCAGAGGAACACAGGCGTGCGGTACCCGGGGCTGAGATCTCCAAGCCTGCTCGGTTTGGGTCTGGGCCTCCTCCACCCAGCTCCCCCACCTTCCAGTATTTGTGGCATTTGCCGCCGCGCGACCTCTTATTCTCTAGTTCTCACTCTCAGAGAACCCGGCAGGCTACTGGGAGTATCATACCCACCTATATGCCTGACTAGGAACACCTGTAAAGGTGATTAGAGGCTGCCCCAAAAGCTTCCCTCCCTTTCAGAGAGCCCGGCAAGCTACCAAGAGTATCCTGCCCACATGGCAGAGTCTGACAAGCTATCCTTGGTGTACTCAATATGTCAAAAAAAAAAAAACAGTAACAATGAATGGTCCTCATTCCTCTGATCCTGAAGGAGCCCCCAGTACGTCATTGGGCTACACTAGCACGTGACAGGGACAAATGAAGACGTTACTGGGCCCGCTCGAGCGAATCGATGAAGAACAGGGTGATAGTGATAGTGATAGTGAAGGAATTATAGGCTCAAATGTATTTGGAACATTCTAAGATGTTCAGAATTATAAATATCTATATTATGTTTCTTGAAACAACTGATAAATTTTATGACTCAACTTCATTTAAAGGTCTTTAGAGAGGCTGGAGCAATAGCACAGTGGATAGGGTGTTTGCCTTGTATGCAGCTGACTCGGGTTTGATTCCCAGCATTCTATATGGTTCCCCAAGCACCACCATGAGTAATTCCTGAGTGCATGAGCCAGGAGTAACCCCTGTACAAAGCTGGATGTGATCCAAAAAGAAAAAAAAAAAGATCTTTAGAATTGTGTTTTAACACTGCCACCACCATGTAAGCTCATCTACTAGCCTTGTTAAAAAGACTCATAAATAAATCTCAAATGAGATTAAATAGCTGCAAAAATTTCTTGAATATCTGTTCCTAGCTGCAACTTCCAGGGTGATCTTGAGAGGGTGGGGTGGGACAGTTCCTGCCAAACCAAAGACTCTGGCAGCTGCATTCACACCCCAAGTTACCAACTTGCCTCTGGCCTTACTGTCCAGCTAAATCACTGTCACTGTCACTGTCCTCCTGTTGTTCATCAATTTGCTCGAGCAGGCCCAATAACATTGTGAGACTTGTTGTTACTATGTTTCACATATAGAATATGTCATGGGTAGCTTGCCAGGTTTTGCTGTGCGTAGGGCGGGGGGGGGGGGGTACTCTTGGTAGCTTGCTGGTCTCTCCGAGAGGGGCAGAGAAATCAAAGTCAGAGGAATTGAACTCGAGTCAGCCAGGTAGGCTGCGTGCAAGGCAAACACCCTATGACTGTGCTATCGCTCCAGCCCATTCAGTTAAATATTCTGGATTTTCTGGAGCAACATATCCATACTCTACAACACTGACATCCCAGTAATAGCATACCAGATTAGATGGAAATGTGATATAGAAACCAACTAATGCCAACTAATAAAAACTAATAGAGAAGGTTTAACTTGCAAGAGCAGTTTAGTAAATCTATGGTGATTTAGTAATCACCATGGGAATTTAAGGTCCCCATGTTGAGATACAAAAATTTTCACAGATTTATTAATGGAAAAAAATTTTGATCATTCCATTAGTCATTTACTGGTAGAAGCAATATAAAATAAATTATTGTGGGCCTGATATGTGGGCAAGCTTGAGTGGTGGTGAGAAAACTGAAGGCAACAGTGAAGGGAAGGTGACCATGGTGGTGAATTAATGTTGGAATATTGAATTTCTACAAGTTATCATGAACAGCTTTATAAATCATGATGTTTAAATAAGTGTTTTTTTAAGTTTTTTTAAAAAATACATGTATGTGGTATTAGAGCAATAGTACAGCAGGTAGGACATTTGCCTTGCACACTGGCTGACACAAGTTCGATTCCTAACATCCTATATGGTCCCCCGAGCACCGCCAGGAGTAATTCCTGAGTGCATAAGCCAGGAGTAACCTCTGTGCATCACTGGGTATGACCCATAAAACAAACAAACAAACAAACAAATGTATGTAAGTTCAGAAGATAACTAAAAAGGATGAAGTGCATACCTTAAGTGCCTGAGGTGACAAGTTTAATCTGGCCTAGTCTGCCTTACCTCCAGCATTGCTGTATGTGTCCCCTAGACTGGTAAACATATATTCAGGATTGGCATCTTGTGTCCCCAAAACTGCTGGGGAGAGTAAAAAAAGTTATAAATGTTTATGTGTAAAATACAGTTTATACATAAATACAATATGTGTATGTTTAGATTTCGTTTTCTTCCTTAAAATATATTTTCTATTTTTGCTATTTTCTTTCCTGATTTTTCCCTATAATATGATTCTGCCAATATCCTCACTTTAAATATAAAAATTTGAGAGAGACAGAAAGGTTAAAGTATTTCCTAAAGTCAAATGTTTTCAACTGTCAGAACTTAGAGTATATTTTCCCCCCAGAAACCAATCTGTGTACTTTTATGTAGTATCATTTTATTTTTAAAGAAACTTCTTTGAGTGTTGCAGAGTCAAATGGCTACAGAAATAAGAGCCAGTCAGAGCATTGATTTTGTTTAATCATAGCAGTATACATTTTGTTTTGGGTTATATAAATAGATTAGACCTGAAACAGCATATCAATTAGATACTGCTGCATAATGAACCAACTCAAAACTCAGTGACTTTGAACAACACTACTTACATAATCATGATTCTATGGGTTAGCAATTTTGTCTGGGCTGAGCTAAGTAGAATTTTGGGTTTTGTCTGGGCTCAATCATGCTTCTGTGGTCGGCTGCCAGCTTGACTGGTGGCTGGCTGGTCTAAAATGACCTCAGCTAAGACAATTTGAATGCTCTTTGTGTATTTGCATACTATCCTAATTTGTAACTACGAGCATCAGAGAATTCCTGGAGTTATAAAGGCAGTCTTCTGGGGTCTGTACTCAAAACGGACCTATTAGTTCTGCTATATTTTGTTGGTAAAAATAATTCTAAAGCTACCCAAGATTAAGAGATAGAGAGGATTGTGTCAAAGTCGCCTTCGGTACGGGAATGAAATGCAGGAAGTCATAAGGAATTATGGTTGCTTTGCAAGTTTATATAAACCACATATGGTCTTTCGTAACTCTAGTGCAATGTAGGTTTAATTTCATTCTTCAGTGAAAGACTTTAAATGTCATAATCACAGAACTCTTGCTTTTGGCACTTTCTACTATACTCATATATATACTGAGTCTTGGCATAGGTACAGATCAACTGCCGGGGGATGCAAGTAATTTGGTTACTTGGAAAACAATTTGACAATTAAACTTAATCATATACTTAACAAACAATGCAGTAGACCTACAGATCTTTTGCTAAGTGCAATGAAAATTTATGTTTTCTCTAGCATAAAAGCTTCAACTTTTTTGAAAATCTCATTTGGTTATGGTAAACTAAATTGTGTAACATAAAACCAAATGAAGTTTATGTCTTTCCCTTTTAAGAGCTCAACAAGTTTTCAGGAGGCAGCTCTCCATGCAATGTTGGAGGGATCTGTGTCTTTACTACACATCAACATCTTAAATCTAGGTTATGTCTTTTGCATTGAAATGGAAGATGAAAAGCTAGAATACAGGTGATTTTGAACCTCGTATGTGAAGCTAGGTGGTATTCTACAGGATCTGTGTTCAGAAAAGCCTTGTCACTTGTCACTTGTCATCTTGATGATTATTGATTTGCTCAAGCAGGTGCCAGTAACGATTCCATTCTTTCCTGTTGCGTGATAGCATAGCCCAGTGGGGTATTGGGGGATCTTTCAGAGTTAGAGGAATGAGGCCTGTTATTGTTACTGTTTTTGGCATATCAAATATGCCAGGGGTAGCTTGCCAGGCTCTGCAGTGCAAGCGGGATACTCTCTGTAGCTTGCCAGGCTCTCCAAGAGGGACAGAGGCTTTTGGGGCAGCCTCTAATTGCTTTTGCAGGTAACCCCAGACTACCAAATGCAAGCTTTTGGTCAACTGGTCAGCCATGCGCTCCAGGAAAAACTGTATTGATTTCTTTCGGGAGCTTTGTTTTATAGTCTCTAGATCTTGGCCGTTGATGAGATTATGTAGTGCCGGGGGGCAGTTTCTGGGTGTGACTGCCAAACTACTGGAAAATGGGGGATCTGGGTATAGAAGGCCCAGTCCAAATCCTAGTAGGCTTGGGGATCTCGGCCCAGGGTCCCACATACCTGGGTTCTTCTGCCAGTTCCTTCATGCGTGAGGCTCAACCAAGCATGTGGAGAGTGGCCTTGAGCATGTCTGTGGCTGGGTTCTGGAGGATTTCGGCTGCCAGGACTCTGCTTGGGGTACAGAGGGAAACTTAACCCGCCCCCCTGTGAGGTGCCTGGGTGAAGAAGCCTGGTGCGAGGGCAGGAGAAAAGGCTAGATATTTATATCTATAACCTGATCAGCTAGCAAGTTTAGGATGTCTCATAAATGGTGTAGGAGTATTATGCATATTGGCTGTGATTATTGTGCTGGTATTTGTTTCATTTTATATTTTTAGCTAATTTATTTTTATGTACCTGATATCAATGCTTTAGTTATACATCTCCTGTAACCTTTAGTGTAAAGGCTAAAACATATAAATTGAGAGCCTAGAGCAATAGTACAAGGGTTAAGGTGGTTCTTTGCATGTGGACCTAACTGTGGTTTTATCCTCAGAGTCAGATAACAATTCTTGTGCACAACCAGGAAAGTTTCCTGAGCACAGAGGCAGGAACAATTCTTGAGCATTACCAAGGATATATTTGTGGTCCTCAAATAAAATAAATAAAAAATGAAGCTGGACATGTGATTAAAAAATAAACATAATGTCTTGCACACATGTAACCTGAGTTCAATCCCTGGTACTTCCCCACACCATATATATATATATATATATATATATATATATATATATATATATATAGTGTATAATACGGTGTATATATGGTATACATATATATGATGTGTGTAAATATATATATGTATATTCGAATACATCACAGATAGCTTCCAGGCTTTGCCGTGCGGGCAAGACAGTCTCAGTGGGGCTCTTGTGGGGCTCTTCGAGAGGGGCAGAGGAATTGAACTTGGGTCGGCCATGTTGGCTGCGTGGAAGGCAAACACCCTACCCACTGTGCTATTGCTCCAGCCCTAAATGTTGGTTAGATGGCACGAAGTAGGTGGCAGTGCCTTATCCGTATGTGTGTTGCGGGCTGAAGCCTCTTCCATCCTTGTCAAGGGGAGTGATAACCTTCTCTCCTTTTGTACAACACACACACACACATATATATATATATTTATATATATTTAATTCACTATATATAATTAATTTTTATATTATGACATCTTTTATTATTTGTAATGTTCTCATACCATTACCTATGTGTCATTTTTTAAAAATTCTCTGTGCTTTGTTTATTTGCATGCCATCCTATTCTCCTCTTTATAGTCAATAATTCATTCTCTTCTCTTTGTCTCAAATAGCTTAAATTTCCTCAGCCACTGCCTAGTTGCTTAAAGAAAATCCATTGAGATTTTGTGATGGCCTTTTCACTTTTTATTTATATTTGGCAGGATATTTTCAGTGATGTAACATAATGTGAACTGACAGGATATTTGTTGCAGCCTTGCTCATTTTTCTATCACTGACTTGTTCTATATTAAGAGGGATAGGCAAATTTCATGACTTGCAAAACTTTTTCATTTTGTTTACCTTTTATACCTCTATTACAACGAGTCTCACAATGGAGGCGTTACTGGTGCCCGTTTGAGCATATCCATGAACAATAGGAGGACAGTGCTACAGTGCATTTATGAAGAAATAGTTTAGCATTCTTCTCATTTTAAGTTTATATTTTGATTTAATACTATAGCCCTTTATAGTTAAACATGAAAGAACTCGATCACTTTACCACTGAACAGGTCAGCATTGTCTATAAATCTTTGTGCCTTGCTTTATAAAGGTTTCATGAGCTCGGAGTGGCAGCATTGCCTTGCTTACAACACATTGATATGTTTCTTTTTCTGTCAGAACTGCTGATATGACAACTCTAGGGAGTAAATGGTAAAATGAGAATTAGAGAAACCAAGCCAATTTCCTTTATGAGATTACAAGCCATATGTTCAACATTTAGGTCAAAACATGATTTTAAAAAAATAACCAAAAAGAAAAATATGTATCAAGTTTATGCAAATGAACTGTCATAAAACTGAGTAAATAGAAAATAGAAAATGTGCATTTCTGGAGTTCTTTCTTTTGAGCTAAATAGTGTGGTGACAATTCAAAGCTCTAGATTTAGAAAGCAAGCAAGCAAACAAGTCGTCATTTATAGAAATTTGCTTAAAATTCAGTGCAGAAGACAGTGTCTGGTACCCTCAGGGATCACTGAACTCTGTAGTGATGGCTGTATATAGCAGAAAGATGAAAGAGCAGTGGCAAGCACAGAATCATTTAGGATTAAGGAAGATCTCTGTGGTGACAAAGTGGACATACATTGGTAGACTCAGATAAGTAAATATACAGAATTATGGATTTCCTATCAACCCCTATAACATTTCAGGAAGAGTAAATGCTTTAGTTAACTCGATCCTATTGATGTCACCCTGATTTTTGATGCCAAATGACATATGAAAACAAGTTAAAAATATTTAGAAAACTGGAAAGTTAAAAATATCACTCTTTTTCGTGATTTAAAATGCTTTGTAAATGAGGTTTGCACAAAATTGCATTTTTGTTAAACACTATAAAGTTGTCATGCTGGAAAAACCACTAGTGTGATACTGTTTCAGAGCATAATCTAATAAGAGTAACTAAGAATATACAGACATAATTCGACAATTTCCAGTACTAGTATTAAAAAATATACATAGGTGGAGCTATAGTACAGAATGTAGAGTGCCTGCCTGGCACATAGTGACCTGTTGTTATTCCCGGCATCCCCTAGGATCACTATAAGCCCACCATGAGTAATTACAGAATGCAAATCCAGGAGTACATCTGAGAATTGCCATGTATGACCCTCTAACACACAAACATACACATTTGCTTTATATATATATATGTACACACACACACACATCAGTTTATTTGTTTTTCGGCCATACCCACAGGTGCTCAAGGCTTACTCCTGGCTCTGTGCTAAGGAATCACTCCTGGTTGACTCAGGAATGATATGAGATGCCAGGGATTGAACCCTGTTTGAACTCAAGCAAGGCACATGACTTACTCTCTGTATTATTCCTCTCATCCCAGCCAGTTACTTTAAATCTTGTAGAAAATCCTTATAAAACATTTCAATTTAGTACATTTCAAATATTTAGAAAGTACCTATTAAAAGTGACCATTGTATTGAGCACCTTATTTATAGGGAAAAATAAGTCATGCCAGTATCAATTCATATTTGTAATCTGTCACAAGTAAAGAGATTTTGTTGCCACTACTGTTATAAAGTCACTGGCTTGGCAAGTTTTTGTTTGTTTCTTTGGGGGCCACATCTTGCTGTGCTCAGGTGTTCATCCTAGCTCTGCACTCAGGGATCACTTCTGGCAGTGATCTACATGGAATGTTGGAGATTGAACCCTGGCTGGCCATCTGCAAGGCAAGTGACCTACCGCTGTGCTATTTTTTCAATCCCTAAGCTTGGGCAAGTTTGACTAAGCAAATTATGCTTTGCTATAAGAACAGCTAATTAAACATGCACTAAATTGAAAAGGTACTCTGGTGGAGAAGCTTTTGGCCCTGCACCAGACCAAGTATCATCTGTCTGCCAGGCTCAACACTGAACTCTATAGGCTGGAAAGAACCTTATCTAGGAATTAATCTGTTGAAAAACTCCAGGTTTTCACAGAGTTGGGGTTGTGCTAACTCACCCCATTTCCCTGTTCTTTCAAGAGTCTGGCAGTCACACCCATGAGCTGTCTCTGGCCCCAAATAAAATCATTAACTGGCCATAATCCAGAGACTTGTAATAAATCTCAAAAGAGATCAACAAGGTTTGAGATGGTTCTGGACCCCAAAGTTAACACCCAGTTAAAATTTTAACTACAGCTATATCATCCCATTCCAAATTTTAGAATTCCCAGAGCGACAGACATTTCAGTTTATACACCACTGATGTAATAGGAGTTGCACACCACAGTGGATGGAATGTAAAGTAGAAGGTAACCAATCTCGATTAAGAAAATATCAACACACAAGGCTTAACCTGTAACAGTGCGTTTGTAATCTCTTACACGAGGGCTTACTGGCTGCAGGGTAAGATACAACATTCTATACACACTTCCTTATAAGAAAATCTTTCTGATTATTTTTAGCTAATTATTCATAGCAAGTAACATAAAATAAATTAGTTAGGAGCCTGCTATCAGTGCAGGCTTGGGTGGTGGTTGAAAAAATTGGAAATAATGGTGGTCGAAAGGTGCAATGCTGGTTGGATTGGTGTTGGAATATTAAATACAATAAATCATCATGCACAACTTTATAAAATAAAAAATTTAAAACAAAAAAATGAAAAGATGCTCTATATTGTCATATATTTGAATTGATAAAGTAAAAGAAAATAAACTAATTCCAGTTGTATAACAAGCATGTAAATTGAATTTTTAGCAGGCACAAAATCATATAACAAGATCTTTAGTCAACTAGAAACAAAGAATCATAAAATGAAGGTTTCCTTAGTAATGTACCATATTTGTTGATGTCAAAAACTTTATTTTAGCAAAATTTGAAGTTAACATATATACTACTTCATTTATTAAGTGTTAGTAATATATAACATAATTTTATTCAAATTGTGGTCTTTACCTAGAAGATTTTTCCAGACAGGACTCTCAGTGGTAAGTGAAAGAAATGACATTTAGACTCATTATTTGCCATGTGATACTACTTTTTAAATGAATAGGATGGTAATATTAGTATATTTTATTTTATGACTTATAAGATATATGGAAAATATGATATGACTACCAGTTTAAAAACATAGATATTCAAGGAAAAGCTCTTTTTCTTATCAAGATATATGTTGTGTTATGTGAGGTTATTACCTTGAGCTGTAAGATTCTCCATAACAATGATTATTTTATTTCAGGAGCTTATTTTTATTGTAAAATTTAGCTGTAGAAACAGAATTTTCCACAAACACAAAACATCTTACAATATAAATACAAAATAATGCTGTGCTACAGACTATGATGATGGGTCAAATTTATGCACAACTGGAGTAAAAACAGCACAGGAAACTAAACACTAATAAATGGCATAAAAGTAAATAATTATTAGCTATCCTAATGTCTCAAGATTAGAGTTTATTATTTATTTTAATATTGTTTATATTAAAAGCTTATAAAAGTGTCTTAAAAGGATTTTCCAAATGTGTTTATTTTTATTGCATAAAGAATTACAGTTTGTAATATATCTGCACTATTTAGCATATATTTCTATCTGAAATTTGTTCTTTTCTTTATTTACTTTGGTTTGGGGTCAAACCAGTGGTGTTCAGACACGGTTCCTGGTTTCCTATTCAGACAACCATTATTCAATACTAGTGGTGCTCAGTGCATGTTGTGCTATGGTAGATTCAAACAAACCTTGGCCTCTTGAATCCAAATCCTATGCTCAGCTTAGTGAGCTATCTATCTGTCATGAGAATTTGGTAGCTTTTTTTTTTTTTGAGAATTAGAGAAGGCTAAATTTTTTAAAAAGGTAGGTAACATGGGCATGCTTACTTGACTGAATACAACAAATTCCACAAAATTCATTGCAATTGGATCCACGGATAAACTGAAACAATTATGCACTTGCTTTGCATGTTGTAAGCTTGGGTTTCGTCTCTCAGATCACAAGTAGCCCTGAAGAACACTTGGTGTGATGCTTGTACCCCCAAACCATGACAGAAGTAGCCCAAGAGTACCACTGCATGTGGCTTTCCTCAGAGTCTACCTTAAAGAACCATGCAATTGGATTAGGATATACAAAGTTGATTATCATTCCTTAAGACTGTTTTAAAAGTCCTTTATCTGGTGATAGTTTTACTTTTATCCCAAACATTATTATTTAATAGCTGTCAAAATTTAATATATAGAAAATATTGTGAATTCAGAGTTAAGTTCTAGTTCCATTTTGTTTTTTAAAACACAAAGCTAGACCTTTCACACCTCATTAAAGATCCGATTTTTAATTATACTGGTAAACTGAAACTCTAAGTGATCTTGTGTTTTACCTTTGGTGCTCTACTACCAAGATTCTGCCTGGCTGTCATGATATGCATTGTTCTCCTCTTAGTGTTAATATTCTTAACAATACTAGAAAACCTCAATCCCAAATACAACATAGCATCTTATATTAATATTTATTTACAAGGTATTTCTTTGATGGACTTAATGTTGGATATTCCCATGTCCACCAGAAGAACCTGATAATCCTATGAGAAGAACATGATTTTCTGCTTCACAATTTCTCCTACAGAGCAGTTGTATAAAATTGAAAGCTCTCTTTCTGTCTAATCTTGTCAGCTTTTTTTAATCATTTTACTAATTTCAATGTATTTTTTCATTTGCAGTTTCTGCCTATTAGATACTGAGGATTGAATACTAATTAGGTATATATCATACTTCTTCTGTATCAAAACTGTATAATGCATTGTGAGGAAAACATCTTTGTTTTAATTTTACACACAAAGAACATGTTGCATTTTCAAGTAGTTTAATAACTTCTGACAAGTCTCACAAGCAGAAAATGTGAAAATCTGACAATTTCTCAGCATATCTAACAGTTTCCCCCTCTATGTCTTCTTTGTTTTAGATGTTTGCAATAGAATTTTTAACATAGAATCTAGAATACATAAATCTGACTTTAAAATTTAAGTTAGCTAAGTAATGTTTTTGCTCAAATATCTTCAATGGTCTACATCAATAATCATCAGGGAGATGCAAATCAAAACAACAACAATATCACCTTACACTATAGAGACTGGCACACATCAAAAAGAATAAGAACAACCAGTGCTGACATGGATGCCAGGAGAAAGGGACTCTCAAATCATTATTGGTGGGAATGTCAACTGGTCCACCTTTTAAGAAAATAATACAGACATTCCTCAAAAACAACTAGAAATTAAGTTTTCATGTGACCCAGCAGGTCATTTGTCATTGACAAGTGACAGGCACTGGAGCTACGCAGGAGGAAGAGAGTGGCTTGGAACGCCTTCAAGAGCGTCGAAGAAATAGCTCAGAGGACAAAAAACCTCTGGCTCCAGGCACATCTCTTTGATTCCACTATTCTTCCTGCATTAACATATAGCTCAGAGACCTGGGCCCTACGCAAACAGGATGAGAACGCTATTTGGGTCTCCCAAAGAGGGATAGAAAGAGCTCTGCTTGGAGTTGCACGTTTCACTCAAATGAGAGAAAGAATCCGGAGTTCCGACCTCCATCGACGATCAAGAATCAGGAACATGGTCTCTTTTGCCAAGGTGTCAAAACTCAGATGGGCTGGTTACGTAATGAGATTTAGAGATGACCGCTGGACTAGAGCCGTTACCGACTGGATTCCATGGGATGTCAAAAGACTGCGTGCCCACCCACCTACCAGATGGTCAGACTTCTTCACCAAGATTATGAGCGATTTGAGACTCTTCGTGTTCCTAGAGCGAACAGACGTCATTGGGCTACACTAGCATGCGACAGGGATGAATGGAGACGTTACTGGCACCCACTCGAGAAAATCAACGATTAATGGGAAGTCAAGTGATCAAGTGATGACCCAGCAATACCACTTTTGGGAATATAACCCTGGGTGCAAAAACACACGGCAGAAATTACTTCTGCACTTGTATGTTCATTGCAGCACTGTTCACTATAGCCAGAATATGGAAACAACCCAAATGCCTGAGAACAGATGACTCGATAAAGAAACTATCGTACATCTACACAGTGAAATACTACCACTGTCCACTATTACCACCATCCTCCTGTTGTTCATAAATTTGCTTGAGTGGGCCCAGTACTGTCTCCACTTTGAGACTTGTTACTGTGTTTGGCATATTGAATACATCACGGGTAGCTTGCCAGGCTTTGCCGCATGGGCAAGATACTTTTGGCAGCTTGCCAGGCTCTCTGAGAGGGGCAGAGGAATCAAACCTGGCTCAGCCGGGCTGGCTGCATGCAAGGCAAACACCCTACAACTGTGGTATTCATTCATTATTGAAAATGTATAAAATCCCTTATCAAGTTAGGAGAAAACATACCTTTCTTAATCTAGTAGAGGGCAAATATATGCACCCTTATTGAGTGTTATACACAATGCCATATACTGGGTAGTTTGTCCTATTTTTTACAGCCAGCCCGGCCGAGCTGGGTTTGATTCCTCCACCCCTTTTGGAGAGCCCGTCTGCAAATGCCCTACCACTGTGGTATCGCTCCAGCCTGAAATACTACAGACGCTAGAAAAAAAAGTCATGAAATTCATTTATAAATGTATGGACATGGAGAGTATATGCTGAGTGGAGTATATGCTGAGTGAAATAAGTCAGAAGGAAGACAGACATAGAATATTTTCACTAATTTGTGGGATATATATATTTTTTTGGGGGGGGCCAGAGTGAATGGTCCATGGTTGAAAGCCTGCCTGAAGGACTGAGGGAGAGGGTAGTTGGGAGAGAGAAAGGACCATTTTGACAATGATGGTTTTAAGGGATCATTCTGGATGGGAGATGTGTGCTGAAAGTGGGTAAAGGACCAAACATGATGATGATGATGATGATGATGATGAGGAGGAGGAGGAGGAGGAGGAGGAGGAGGAAAGAGAGGGGGAAGAGAGGGGGAGAGAGAGGAGGAGGAGGAGGAGGAGAAGGAGGAGGAGGAGGAGGAGGAGGAGGAGGAGGAGGAGGAGGAGGAGGAGGAGGAGGAGGAGGAGGAGGAGGTGAAAAGAGTGCCAGGCTGAGGGCGGGTGGCTGCAGGAGGGATATGGGGGATATTAATCACTTAATCACTTAATCCCCGTTATTCATCGATTTATTCGAGCGGGTGCCAGTAACATCTCCATTCATCCCGGTTGCGTGCTAGCGTAGCCCAATGGTATCTGTTCGTTTTAGGAACATGTAGAGCCTCAAACCGATCATTTAGGGTCTTGACGAAGAAGTCTGACCAGTCTGACCATCTTATAGGTGGGCGTCCACGTGATCTTTTGATGTCTCGTGGAATCCAATCAGTAATGGCTCTAGTCCAGTGGTTGTCTGTAAACTTCATTACGTGTCCAGCTCATCTGATTTTTGATGTCTTGGCAAATGAGACAGTGTCCCTGATTCTTGAGCGTTGACGAAGATCAGAACTCCGGATTCTATCTCTCATTTGAGTGAATCGTGATATTCCAAGCATAGTTCTTTCGATTCCTGGGGGATATTGGTTGTGGGAAATGTACACTGGTGAAGGAATAGGTACTGGAACATTGTGTGACTGAAACCTGTTCAGGAAAATTTTGCAACTGTATCTTATAGTGATTCAATATATATATATATATTTAAATCTTTAATGATGTCCATTTTACTCAAATCCAAAATCATAGAATATTTTTCATAATCTTTTCTCTCATAATATTTCTTACATCAGATCCTAAATTTTTCAAGTTACAAAAACAAATTTTAAGACTGAGGTCTGAGATTAGAATTAATATGAATGTGCAGAGTTATAGTATGTTAAAAAACCTGAATTTGTTGGTGTAGTTTACTAGTTTTTTATTGTTATGATAACTTATAACTGTGACATTTAATTTTTGTATGAAAATTGACTTGAAACAACAGAATTGATTATCTCAGCATTTCTTAGTGATTTTATTGGAATGTTTTGGTTAGAGTCTTCTCTTGTGAAGTTATACTGTAGAGGTACACTGATTATTGTTATAGTATTCTTAGTTCTAGACTGCAGCTGGAAGAATTGCCTTTACAGATCATTAGATACCTGAACAGTTTAGTGCTAGCTATAGTTAAATGATCTTAATTTAATTTTACTTTTTTTACTTTTACTTTTACTTTTTTTAATTTTAATTTTAATTTTACTAGTAGTCATCTCTACAAGACTGTTGAAGGTGACAAGTTTCATATGAAGTGAGTGATTCAATAAACTGATATGGAAGGTGCTGGGCTTTTTATGATACCTTGAAATTTTGTAAGGCTAGCATTATGGTAGTACAAAGCTATAAATCATCCTGGGAAATCTTAAATATTAGGAAGCTAGAAGCATTGCCAATTCTTTTTGCCATATTCTGCCATACTTGTCAAATCTTATAAAAGGAGAAAACAACTATGTTTGAAGGGTATTTGGAATGCTTTTTAATTCTCTTCTGAATTAACTTAGAGTTGATTTTTGTGTAATTCTTAACACAGAGTCCTGAACTGATATAGTACATTTCTGAATTATTTATTGACTAGTGTAGAAGCATTTAGTCACAGGAAAAAGTTAATAAACAAATTATTAATTAATATGGGCATTTAAGGGCTCATATTTTCAACTATAAAATAAAAATTGTCTAATACTAATGGACAGTTTTAAGGTTATTAGGTTTTCTCCAGTTTGAGTGCTTAGAAGAATATTGAGATTTTGATTCCCTTAGGTCTCAAGATATAAAACCGAGGAATACAACTTCATATGCAATTTATCTTAAGTATCATTAGAATGTTAGTCCTTTATAGTATGGAATACTATAGCTCCTTTTTTTAAGGAGCTTGTTCTTAAGGAAATGTATCTTGTTAGAGAGGAATATCTGTCACTGTCACTGTCTTTCTGTTGTTCACTGATTTGCTCAAGAGGGTCCAATAACATTGTGAGACTTGTTGTTACTGTGTTTGGCATATCGAATACATCATGGGTAGCTTGCCAGGCTTTGCTGTGCGGGCGAGATACTCTCCGTAGCTTGTTGAGCTCTCTGAGAGGGGCAGAGGAATCAAACGTGGGTTGGCCAGGTTGGCTGCGTGCAAGGCAAACACCTTACCCGCTGTGGTATTGCTCCAGCCCAGAGAGGAGTATAGATTTGATTATTTTTTATGACTTCTGATTTTTGCTAGATGTTATGTTACAACTTATTTTACTGTTTTGAACTGTGAAGATTAGATCTCTATGATCAGAGATCTAATTCGGTATTATTTTATTGCCTTAAGACAACGATTATTTAAGTGGCTTTTTATAACGGTATTCATAAGTTGTGTCTCTTCCTTAATAAATAAAATTTCTTTACACAATAGTTTAAAATCAATAATAAAACATGTAAAATGCAATAAAGAAAGCAAATTCCAAAGGAAACTTGAGTCTTAAATATATGATTTTAAACTTTATTTAAAAATTAACTTTATATGCCTCACAACTGAATTAGCTACATTATCAATGGCTCTTATATGAGCACACATATACTTAAGTTTGATTCAATGAAATGAGAAATTAATGTAAAAGTATAAATTTTAATAAATGGATTTATTTTTTAAATTATTAACAATTGAAGTCTTTTGCACATATTTTAATAAAGGCAACGACTGGAAATTTAAAACTATAATAAGCCTGAATGTTCTTGCTATTCAATTTTGCTTCATTTTTTTTAAACCTATATTTTCGGTATACTCACTTATACACTTAATTTGCTTGCTTTTGTAAATGCAATTAAGATTTTGGCAAATTTACAAAAGAGACTAAGCAATTTCTATGAGCACAAAGGCAAACACACCAAAAGAAATAGCCAATTTGGTAAATTCGATAGCAAGAAAACGAAATGCTGCAAAGCTTTTCTTAAAAAAAAATTAAATTGGGTAATGTGATAGAGGCTTTCAGTGAGTTCTAATTGAAGATGTGCATAAAACAAAGTAGCTGAAAGCCATTGTTATGATTGCTTCTAGCTAGCAGCAAGCAAATATGCTGGCAGTAAATAAGCAGAGGCATGTGTCTATGGAAGATAGGGTATAAGTGAGTGCTTTCCAGTATTCATATAGAAAAAAATACTATGCCAAACAAAAGAACCATTTACCACAATTTGAAAATATCCCATATAAATAATAATTGTATTAGACATTATGTTTGTAGCAGTAAGCCTTAGCAGACTATAACATTACCGAGGAATTTATTTTTGTTTTTTGCTTTTTGTTTAATTTTTGTTTGGGGGGCCACACCCAGCAGTGCTCAGGACTTACTTCTGGCAGGGCTCTGGGGACTTTATGTGGTGCCTGGAATCAAACTCGGGTTAGTTGTGCACAAGACAAGTGCCCTACTCACTGTACTACCACTCTGGTGACATTTTGATCTGCATTTATTTTCCTTTCTTGTGATATATGCTTCTCAACATTCTCTTCAGATTTATGATATTTATGTTCATTCTCATTTGGAATTTATATTAAAAATATACATCACTTTTACCCAGGGCAAGAAAAAGGGCTGAGTGGGTAGTTCGGCAACTCTCAGGTATTCTTATCTATGAAGTGCAATATTAACTTAAAAAGGTGTTAATATGTAACTTGTTATAAAATGCAACAAAGAAATTTCTATTTACCAGAAAAGTCCCCAACGGATTGTTCTGAATAGCAAACTTGCATCTTACATAAATTATTATTTTATTAAATGCAAAATGTGAAATAAAAAAGATCACTCCGTATCTCTCTGGGTTCTTGAGCTGCTGAACTAATAATCAAATGAGCATCAGACATATATACAGGAGAAAAATTCTAAAAGTTTATTAGTAACATGGTGTTCTTCCTGTATACATGGAAGAAACTCAGATGAGCTAGGTAACTCACCCACATGGCTTCAAAGGCCAACGTTAAGCAAATTTAGTCACAGTAAAAAACAGTGGGAAGAAAGAGGGGGTAGTTACTTAAAGAAGAAAGTAATCAGGGAACCTACTTTAAACAAAGGTGTGCAGATTTAGATGTTGCTTCATCCTTGGTACAATGTGAGAAGAGGGTCTGATACAGTGAAATTGAGTAAATCTCTGCAAAGGCACATTTCATCCTGTTTTTAGGACCCTTCTTATGAAATTGTTGCAGGAAGAAAAAGTGGCTCCCATCAAAATAAATGGGTTCTTGGGTGACTAGCGAACTATGTTTGCTGTCCCCTGGCCCCTGGTTATCTGTACAAGTGTTCATAGCCTCTATCTAGGTTTTCCAGAATCACTGTCTTCACTTGCAGAAAGATTTTTAAGAGGAAGCAAAATAGCTTTGGGAGGAAGTAAAAGGGAGGGGGAATAGGGAAAAGGAGGGAACACGCATTTTAGCATTTTAGATTGAGAGCAGCTTTCTATTTTCATCTGTCATTGCTACCCTGTCATCTCTATCCACATGCCTTTAGAAAGGGCAGTTTTATATGAAGGATTCTTTTCCAAACGGCCTTGCTTGTGGGTTTGCTACTAGGGCATGGCTAGGAAAAGTTTTAGCTTCTTTTTAATAATCTCCACAAGACTTTTTGTTCCTTGAGCTTCTTTTCAGAGCAGATCTCCACTACTGGATGGTGCTTAATTCCTGTATGTGGTTGGTAACTTCATGCTTTTAGGCTACTTCAGCACCAGTAATATGTGATAACGTCTTTAAAACTAATTTGGTATTATGTGTTCCTTAAATACTTATTTCTGGGCCCAGTTGTGTCTATCTAAACTGAAATAAAACTAACCTTTGCCAAAACTATTTTGTAAATTGGTGTGTTTTTTCTCTCCTTGCATAAAAATTATGTTGATATCCACTTAGGCTTTTGTTTGGATTAGGGATGACTTGAAAGTCTTGAACAGAACAAAATATCCTTGAATGGCAGAGTAAGGCATTCTTTCATTCTCATCCCTTCTAATAGTATTCGAACTCTCCAGTCAATCTCTTTATATTTGATTAATTTGTTGGTTATAGTTGCAGTCACTGTTTGCTACAATGAAAGAATACGAATTATGAAATTATGTCAGCTGAATGGAAAGGGTACCTTGGACAGAAACCGGTGATATTCCCAGCATAAAGTGACCAGTTGTATTCTCTCAGAGAAATCCTAAGCAGCACTCATTTTCACAGTGATTAATAAATGTCAATAAGTGTGGATTATTGACATTTAGAGGCGCTTACTGGAACCTTGGTTTAAAGAATTTGGGGGCTCATTAAACAGATTTGATTAATATTCCAAATCTGTTTCTAGCCCCTTTGGAATTCAAACGAACACCACAGGATCTTGAATCCTCACTAAATCACTATATATATATATATATATATATATATATATATATATATATGGCTTTTTGGGTCACACCTGGCAATGCACAGGGGTTACTCCTGACTCTGCACTCAGGAATTACCTCTGGCGGTGCTCAATGGACCATATGGGATGCTGGAAATCGAACCCGGGTTAGCCACATGCAAGGCAAACGCCCTACCCGCGGTGCTATTGCTACAGTCCCCTAAATCACATTATAAAACTATTTTTTGAGGACTGTCTCCAAATTAAATCATACTGTTGCATTACCTAGTAAGATCCAAAGTCCTTAGGGAAAATAAAAACCAAAACACTTTCCAAGGGCATAGACAAGAAGCAAAGTCAAGTTTTAGGCAAGGCTAAATTTTCTATGATAAAAATGACTATTTTAACTCGAAAGAGAAAAATATATTGCTCAGAAGCAGTCACTTTCATAATTCTGAGTTTCAGCTCAGCAAAGAAACTGATTAAGTGTGAGCATCCCGAGTTTCATCTTTTGCTATGGAAGATATAACTGCAAAGTAAAGCAATAGATTCCACAGAAGCAGTCATTTTGGTTTCTTATTTATATTTGTTTTGGTTTGAACTTTTGGGATTGGGGTACACCCTGTGGCTTACTTCTGGCTATGTTCTCAGGGATCACACCTATCAATGCTCCAGGAACAATATGGGGAAATCAAACCCATGTCAGCTACTTCAAGGCAAGACCCGCACCCTTTGGACTATCCCTGAAAACTGTTTTTTTTTTTTTTTTAAATTTATTTATTTATTGAATCACTGTGGGAAAGTTTACAAAGCTTTCAGGTTTATGTCTCAGTAATGCAAATATCAAACACATTTCCCTTTACCAATACTTATTTTTTACCATGAAGAACCCCAATAAAACCCCACCCCCCACCCCTCCCCGTCCCTGTGAGGCAGATGAATTCTAGTTAACACTCTATCTGCTTTGATTAGATTCATTGTTTCAATAAAAGATTCACCACTATTATTTAGAGTTTACCCCCCCCCCCCCAAATCAGACATGCTGAAAAAGCATTGTGAAGTGATTTGCTTTCTACAGCTGGGTTAAAGAATTAAATGTTGGTTTTGGATTTCTGCTATTTTACCTATTGACCCTGGAAGTATTTCTACTGAAAGTCAGATAGTTAAGAAATTGGTTTCTGTGTTCTGGAGTCGTGGCCGTGCTGGAGAGCCGCTCGCGGGGGGCAACCAGTGGCCTCGGTAGGGCGTGAAGGGCGGAGCGAAACGCCCCCCTTCCCATGAGGTTTTAGTCGCCCCCACACTCCCGGCTCATACCTGCTGTCCACAAGGCTCCCATGTGGCCGCCATCTTTCTTTCCAGAGAGGAGAGGGCGAATGGGGCAACACCCTTTCCCCTCCGGCAGACTTGATGGCCTGGATCAATGCATAGTCCGTTCACTTTTCTGCTCCAAGCTGCTGGGTTCTGCATTAAGTCCTTGTGCTTCTGGGGCCGTGGCTGTGCTGGAGAGCCGCTCGTGGGGGGTGACTGGTGACCTCGGTAGGGCATGAAGGACGGACCGGAACGCCCCCCTTCCCATGAGGTTTTAGTCGCCCCCACACTCCCGGCTCATACCTGCTGTCCACAAGGCTCCCATGTGGCCGCCATCTTTCTTTCCAGAGAGGAGGGGGCGAATGGGGCAACACCCTTTCCCCTCCGGCAGACTTGATGGCCTGGGTGGTTTTTTTTTACCTTAAAGAAAAAAAAAACTTTATTGATCTACCATTAGTGCAAAACACAGTTTCTTAAAGTTTTTCTATCCACAATCCCTTTTCCCTGAGAAATGTGAAACAAGCAAGCTCTATCAGAAACACCTCAGATTTGTTATGTGCTTGATTTTTGTTGCAGGTCAATAGATTGTGGTGGATGTGAGGGGCACCTGTGAGATTTTGGAGAAAATAATAAAGCTTATCATAGCAGGTAGGGTGTTTGCCTTGCATGCAACTGACCATGGTTCAATTCCTTTGTTTCTCTTGGAGAGCCCGGCAAGCTACTGAGAGTATCCTACCCACACTGCTGAGCCTGGCAAGCTACCCATGACGAATTCGATATGCCAAAAAACAGTAACTACAAGTCTCACAATGAAGACGTTACTGCTGCTCAAGAAAATCAATGAACCAATGGAGAACAGTGCTACAGTGCTACAATAAAGACTAGAAGAAAACATATAGTTACCAGTCCTGAAGCTCCCAGGCATCAGGAAGAGAGACTGATTTGAGATGCAAATATTGGGCTCTTTGGACCAACTACAAATAGAGAAGCTCCTGCAAAGCAAAAGGTCAAGATAAGATAATGGAAAAGATCAAAAATAATTCCAGCTCTTCCTCTAGGCCACAAGCCCCAAATGGTGATTTGGGAAAAGACCCAGGATAAAAACAATTTTGTAAAGGCAAATGTCATTCATTTTGGAGATTATGTGACATCAGCTCGAGATATTCTCCCATCTTTTGCATTTTCAGAGATCGTTATACAGAATGGCATCAGCATTCCTTTTCATAAAGTTTCCAAAGTAGAGAAATCTTCAGTGTAATGAAACAGAAATTAGAAAGTTTGAAGATGGGGTTATCAGATTAATGATATAGTATCAATAATGTGAAATTTCTTTCAATACTTTATTAGGAAAAAAAATTGTGACACTTAAAAAGGTGCAGGTATTATTAAATGTTTTTCATTTCATAAAACAACCTTGCTGTTTAGTTTATCTAATTATATGTATGTTTTTTATAGAAACTTAAAGTCACTGTCCTCCCGTTGTTCATCGATTTTGCTCAAGCGGGCCCAGTAATGTCTCCATCGTGAGACTTGTTGTTACTGTGTTAGGCATATCGAATATGTTATGGATAGCTTGCCAGGCTTTGCCGTATGGGCAAGATACTCTCGGTAGCTTGCTGGACTCTCCAAGAGGGGTGGAGGAATCGAGCTAGGCTCAGCGGGGCGGACTGTGCACAAGGCAAACGCTCTACTGCTATGCTATCGCTTAGAGTATTGTAAATTATTCTTCATAGAAGTGTTGTTAAATTTTGTCTAGTAGAGGTGGAATTATTTTATTTCTTTATATGAACTGAACAAAACTAAAATGTTTGCCAAATTCTTTGTAAAACTGTTTTAACAGCATATAACTATTCTTTGAATTCTCCATTGAATCAGTCTTATGTCTTGTTGTTCCTTCTTTAATTAAAGCAACAATTATAATGTAAATGTACCCTATATTCACATAAGTCATGAGTTTCTACTTTAAAATATTTTTCTTTAGCTTTTTCATTTCTCTAACGTGCAGATCATTGTGGAAAACTTTCTCATTCTGTGCAATATAACTTTTGTTATTACTCTTATAACTAGTTTATTCAAACATGATGATTATCAGTAAAACAAATAAAATTAAAAATAATGACAGTATTAATAGCAATTCATGTTTATTGCATATTAACTTAGAGGCATTTTAGCTCATTATATCTTTTGTTCTCAGAAAAGTCAATGGAACCTATATCATTAGAATACCTATTTTAGTGGCAAATAAAAAAACAAAAATTTAGTGGCAAATAAAACAACAAAACTAACTCCAAGATTGAAGGGTCCGCATAGTCTTCTAGTTCGTGAGAAATCACTAGACTTTTTTTGAAGTATTATATACATATAGAACGAGCACTATAACATATGGATATATGAAACCAAACCTCAAATTTTTTGATATTTTAAACCAAAAGAATTCAAATACAATTAATCCTTGAATTAAATCCAGCAAAATAATATTTATTTTACATTCAATAAAAGAAGTCTTTGGGAGTTGAACAAATTTTATTATGTAAAAGAGTCAGTAGTCAAAACCAGTTCTTGCTAAATGAAGCTTTATGCTTTAATGGCAAGAACATATACTTTTGGTAGCTTTGCCAAAATTTAATCCAGTAAATTCCACCTTTAAAGCAGCAAACATACTAATGGAGCATGGTCCTCAATGAAAGAGAGAATTCAAAGGAACTATTATAGCTCCTTAATTTATTTAATATGTGCATTAGATCCAGTGCTATAAACACATTTATTTCTTTCACCATTTATCAGGATAATTTTACACATAAGATTAAGAAAAATGATTCAATCAAACAACTTTAAGGCCATTTTTTGTCTCCTTTTTGCCACTCCACACTAACCTCAGGGCCCACTCCTGGCTAGGTGCTCAGGGATCACTCCTGGTTGTGCACAGGGGACAATATGTGTTTCTGGGACTAGAATCTAGCTTGGCAGCATATAAGGCAAGCTCCCTAGTAGCTGTAGTATCTCTCCAGTCCAGACTTTTTCAATATGTGAAAGGCTTTTTAAACATAGGAAAGTCAGTGAGATTGATTGAAAAAAAATGAAATATTATTTGGAGGATTTCTCTGCATCTCTTAGATCAGCTTCCCCATTCAGTCTCACTCCTTTGCTCTTTAAGAGATTTATTATGCTAAAGCTCCTTAGAAAGATGACTCTTATGTCACTTGAGCTTAAATGTATTTATAGCATAATTCTATAAAAGGGGGAATAATAGAGACATAGGTCAGAATAGTGGGTAGGGCATATGTCTTGTATTGTAGCCTACCTAGGTGATCCCTGGCACCTTCCATGCTACCCCAAGTACTAACAGCAGTTATCCCTGAGTGCAGAAACAGGAAAAGGCCCCGAGAACAGGTGGATAAGCTTTCCCTCACAAAGAAAGAAGGAAAGGAAAAAAGAATGTTGCTGGTAGCTCCATCAGAAAAGTCCAAAGAAAGATTCTGGCTGTATATTCCACCATCCTATATTTTCACATCTACTAGTGATATTTTTCTACTTTATACAAATTATTTATATAATTTTCTCCCCTCAGCTTTAGCTGACAGGTGTGGATAGAGGCTTTTTCATTTTTTATTATTTTATTCTAGTTCTTTGTGAAATATTCAAGTAATATACTATCAGTGGCAATTTTAATAAAATATCAGACAGAGGAAGAAGAAGGCAAGGCAAAATTAGAATGATCTCAAATCCTAAAATATGTGGATACCTATTTTTTTCTTCTATATATGAAATCTTAGAACTGTGAGTTCTTTAAAATTTTCCTTTGGAGAGGACAGTTCACAGAGCAAGTGGTGCTGACTGAAATGAATGTGAGGAGGCCATTTAGAATATGGCTTGGAATTGAAGGTGGCATTAAGAGCTGAAAAATCAAGGTCTGCTTTATTTTATTTGTTATTAATCTCTTCATGTCAGTTCATTTTCTTTCAAAAGTTCATTTTATGACATTGCCTTTACCTAAGTTCCCAATATCAAAAGAATATCTAAAGTTCTTTGATGCAGGGAGAGTTAATTATCTCTGGTTCAGTGATGTCACATCAAGTTAATTATCACCTCCCTATACATTCGTCTTACAACCTTAAATATTTATATGATTTTGTATTTAAGCATTTGTAGGCTCCTGAGGCAAATCAATGCCTGAATTAAATAATGTGAGATTAATAAACTGCCAATTATCTTGAGGTAAGATACAGTGATTATAAAAGTTTTCACTCAGAGGAAATACTGAAAGACTGTGGATCAAGTAAATAGCATGATCAATGATATGTTTTGGGCAAAATAAAGTTGTGTTTTTGAGATTAGGCAGAATGGCAGAATGGAGAAGCAGGTATTAGGAAAACATGTTAGGAAATTAAAAATGAGTATAAGTCATATTATTTTTCACTCTCTTTTTTATAGAAAGACTAGAAATAGGTCATCAATATAAAAGATTTATTGGAGGTAAAATTGACAAGACTGGACAAATAGCAGAATGGGTTTTGGGTGCAAAATAAGTCAAAGATAATTTCTGAATTTTGAGGTAAGTCAACAAAGATGAATGGTTGTTCCTTTTATTTTGACATGAAACACAACTGCCTGTCTCAGTCTTCATAGAATCTGAAATATATGTATTGAGTTACATTTGCTAGCAGAGTTAAAATTGTGTTGTGCTAGGTGTAAAATGTTTACTATTTTCTAATACTTAAAAAAACTTCTCTATTGGTTTATAATGGCAAATCTGGTTTAGGAGCAAGCATTCATGCAATTAGAAGCAGCATGAGGTAATAGTTGGAGGGCTTTATAAACAATGTCCTTAGTAAATTTTCGCATGAAGCAATAATAAATCAGTTCTGTAGAGTGCATCTCTACTGATATAATACCTTCCTTTAAGGCAAAGATGTTTTCCTCATTTATTACTTGTCTCAGACTTAAACTTTGAAACTTCCTTTAATCAACTTATAATTTGGGTTTTAATATGATGATTTATGGAAATTGATATTAAATATCCAGTGTAAATATGATTTTTACTCAATATAAACTTTTTAGCTTGAGTCTCAATTTCACCAGTATTTCTTTAAATCTATAATTAAGACAAAATAATAAAGCCAAAAAAGTTCCTTTTGTTCTTTAGGGCACTACAATATTTGCTTTGAAGTAAGAGAGTTAAAATAAATCCTTATCGCTTTTAGAGATAATGCCTAATGCTCAAATTATAGGCAAATTCCATAAATAACATCAAACTTTGCAGATGACCTATGGCTTACAAGTGAAGGAGTGGCACTGAATAAGTAACTTTAAAACAGGTTATTAAGTAAGGCCATTATATATTTATTTATGACTATAAATGAAACATGGATATTGTATTTAGGAACTCAAGCAAAAGCTGATTATAATCAGATGAACTAGACTAAGTGAGTAATCTTGAAATTAAATTTAAAGCCATAAGCAGCTGAATGATGTTACTCAGTTGGCAGAAGAATTCTGTGATTTGACATGATACTAAAAATGATGTTAGGTGCAATGTTCTTAGAGCTTACTATTGTCAAGTTTCTATGCCTATAAACTTATACATATTATATACTTTAATGCATATAATTACCTAATAGTTTAGTGGTATTTTTCATATAAAAATTTAAAGCAACAAAGACTCAAATAAATAAATCTGGGTCACATAATTTTCACAAAAGGGCCATTTTATCAAACGTCAGGGTTGTGCTCTTAATGTCCATACAGAAATTACTTTGTAAATGTTTTGTCTTTTCCTGATTTCTTACCTTGAATCTCCAAATTAATATTTTAAGTGATATTTAAATGCACTTATTTATCTTTAACATTTTTATATTTATCCAATGCCAATATATGCTTCTTGTTTTGCATAACTGACTATTTGATTAATGCAGTTCAAAATATCAGTTTTATGAGTAGAAATTAGTGGGTCAATAAAACTACCTTCATTATTCTTTGAACATTTTAAGTTCGAGGAAATATTCTTTTTAATGGGAATTTATTAACATGAATGATAAATTATTATTGGGTAAAACAAATGTCACTTCTACAAAGGCAGTGTTATAAACATGTCTCGTCAATGATTTGTCATGTGTATTACAGATGTTATCCCCAAACAGGGGATAGAAGAGAAAGTTTTATGTTACTCAAAAAACTTTTAGTTTAAAATAATAATAATAGGAATCAGAGTGACTAAAGATTGATAACATATTATTTTCATGAGTCTGAGGAGTATTATTATCCTTGCCTAACTGTATGGTAGACTAGAATTATAATACCATGAAAGAAAAAATTCTCAGTTATCCGTTCCTAAGGATCACTTCCCACTGATGAAAATCAAACTGTGCATTTGAAAGATGGAGTTGGAACTTCTTAAATGCCTATTATTTACTGTACTGTAGACTTCTTTGGTTTTAAAAATCATTTCAGTGTGAGCTTCATGAGCTTTGAGAGGCCCATTTTTTTTCTTGAACTACTTTATGGATAATTTTACTATTGAATTAATATCTGCAGGGCCTCAGGAAATGGCTCAGTAGGAGAGTGCCTGCCTTCCTTCCATGCACGAGGCAAACACTTTAATTCTCAGCATTGCCCCACAGGCAAACTGTGATCCTAGAATTTCTGCACTCTGTGATTCCTGGCTTCACAACAAAGTGTGCAGCTGTGATTAAGTGTGAGAGCATCCCATCTAATGTGTTCAGTCCCCACCGAGCAATCAAGTGGGTAAGCAGTACCAACAAGTGTGTGACCCCCAGAGAGTACCATAACCAAGTTGGGAGTATTGAAACAAACTGTGCAATACCAAATAGCAATACAACTATAGTGTGTGAACACTGCAAGAACGTGTGTGGGTACCACAGTAACATGTATGATACCATTTATCACAACAACAAAGGGAAAGGGAGAGGAAAATTAAAAATAAATTAACATAATGATAGTTGTAGATTTCTTATGTAAAATCATTTAAATATATGCATTGTTTGTATGCTCCATCCATGTAGAAGAAAATTGCGTGATTTCATCATTCTTTACCTATCTGTAGTGTTCCATTGCATTTATATATTCCACATCTTCATGATCCGCTGATCTGTTGTTAAACTTCAATGATACAATTCCACTGGCAAATGTAATTGAATAAAAATTAACCTAAAGGGACTACATCAAATTAATATTTCTGCATGGCAAAAGAAACACAGAATAAAACTAAAAGAGATAACTGAATAGGAGAAAATATTTGCTGTCAACACATCAGATAAAGGATTGATATCCAAGATATATAAAGTACTCACAAAGAATAATAACAGAAAAAAACCAAAAACTCTATTAAAAAGTAGGAAAAGGAAATGAAAAGGGACTTCTCTGAGGAAGATCAATGGATGATCAACAAGCATATAAAAAATACTCATTGTCAGTTACTAGTGAAATCCAAATCAAGAAAACAATGAAATACCATCTCACACCAGTGAGAATGGCACATATCAAAAATACTGGAAACTGTCAGTTGGCAGGGATGTGGTGAAAAAGGAACTCTAATCTATTTCTAGTGGGAATAGTTTCTGTTTCAACCCCTATGCAAATCAGTATCGAGGGATTTCAGCAAACTTTAAATTGAGCTACCATACCACTGAGCAATTCAGCTCTTGGTTATTTATTTTATTTTATTTTTTTTATTTATTGAATCACCTTGGGAAAGGTTACAAAGCTTTCAGGTTTAGGTCTCAGTCATGCAAATATCAAACACACTTCCCTTTACCAATACTTTTTTTTTTTACCATGAAGAACCCCAATAAAACACCACCCCCCACCCCTCCCACTCCCTGTGGGGCAGATGAATTCTAGTTAACACTCTATCTGCTTTGATTAGATTCATTGTTTCAATAAAAGATTCACCACTATTATTTAGAGTTCACCCCCCCCCCCGCAAATCAGACATGCTGAAAAAGCATTGTGACGTGATTTGCTTTCTACAGCTGGGTTCAAGAATTAAATGTTGGTTTTGGATTTCTGCTATTTTACTTATTGACCCTGGAAGTATTTATACTGAAAGTCAGATAGTTAAGAAATTGGTTTCTGTGCTCTGGAGTCGTGGCCGTGCTGGAGAGCCGCTAGTGGGGGGCAACTGGTGGCCTCAGTAGGGCATGAAGGGCGGAACGAAACGCCCCCTTCCCATGAGGTTTTAGTCGCCCCCACTCCCCCGGCTCATACCTGCTGTCCACAAGGTTCCCATGCGGCCGCCATCTTTCTTTCCAGAGAGGAGAAGGCGACTGGGGCAACACCCTTTCCCCTCCGGACAGACATGATGGCCTGGATTAACGCATAGTCCTTTCACTTTTCTGCTCCAAGCTGCCGGGTTCTGCATTAAGTCCCTGTGCTTCTGGGGCTGTGGCCGTGCTGGAGAGCCGCTCGTGGGGGGCAACTGGTGACCTCGGTAGGGCGTGAAGGATGGACCGGAACGCCCCCCTTCCCATGAGGTTTTAGTCGCCCCCACACCCCCGGCTCATACCTGCTGTCCACAAGGCTCCCATGCGGCCGCCATCCTTCTTTCCAGAGAAGAGAGGGCGAATGGGGCAACACCCTTTCCCCTCTGGCAGACTTGATGGCCTGGATTAACGCATAGTCCTTTCACTTTTCTGCTCCAAGCTGCTGGGTTCTGCATTAAGTCCTTGTGCTTCTGGGGCTGTGGCCGTGCTGGAGAGCCGCTCGTGGGGGGCAACTGGTGGCCTCAGTAGGGTGTGAAGGACGGACCGGAACGCCCCCCTTCCCATGAGGTTTTAGTCGCCCCCGCTCCCCCGGCTCATGCCTGCTGTCCACAAGGCTCCCATGTGGCCGCCATCTTTCTTTCCAGAGAGGAGAGGGCGAATGGGGCAACACCCTTTCCCCTCCAGCAGATTTGATGGCCTGGATTAACGCATAGTCCGTTCACTTTTCTGCTCCAAGCTGTTGGGTTCTGCATTAAGTCCTTGTGCTTCTGGGGCTGTGGCCGTGCTGTAGAGCCGCTCGTGGGGGGCAACTGGTGGCCTCGGTAGGGCGTGAAGGACGGACCGGAACGCCCCCCTTCCCATGAGGTTTTAGTCGCCCCCACACCCCTGGCTCATACCTGTTGTCCACAAGGCTCCCATGTGGCCGCCACCTTTCTTTCCAGAGGGAGGAGGGCGGAAGGGACCAACACCCTTTCCCCTCTGGCAGACTTGATGGCCTGGGTTAACACATAGCCCGTTCACTTTTCTGCTCCAAGCTGCTGGGTTATGCATTAAGTACTTGTGTTTCTGGGGCTGTGGCCGTGCTCAAAGCTTAACTATGATTTTCAGAGAGAAACGTTAGGTGGTTTACTTCCCATGGATCACTTTGTATATAGAGAGATGTCGCGCGGCCGCAAAAGCGGCCGCACGGTTTTGAGGAAAAGTCCTAGTTCCCGCATACTCGAGCTGTGCTTGTAGAGGTTTCTCGTCACCGGGGTTCCATCTGGGGGAGGCGGGATGCGGTATCTACCCCATCTGGGACTTCCCGATGATTTCGGCTCTTTTTGGAACCTGTTTTTTTTTTTTTCCCTTCGGGATCTGTGGATCCCGCCCTCCATGTAGTCCTTCTCTTCAGCTAAATGCTGTCAAGATGGCGCTGGGGGGGCGGGCTGTGGGCGTGACTTCCGGAATCTGAGGTTACCTGGGAGGTGTAGTCCCGGCATTTTTGAGGAAAAGTCCTAGTTCCCGCATACTAGAGCTGTGCTTGTAGAGGTTTCTGGTCACCGGGGTTCCATCTGGGGGAGGCGGGATGCGGTACCTACCCCATCTGGGACTTCCCGATGATCTCGGCTCTTTTTGGAACCTGTTTTTTTTTTTTTTTTCCTTCGGGATCTGTGGATCCCGCCCTCCATGTAGTCCTTCTCTTCGGCTAAATGCTCGCTCTTGGTTATTTACCTCCAGGACAGAAAAAAATGTTCATACAAAAAGACATACACACCATTATTTATGACATTACATTGTATTTGTACTTATTTGTATTATTTGGAATCTTATTTTTATTATTCAGTACAATAGTTTAAAGTTCGAATCAACCTAGACATCTCACAGTAGATAGAACCTCTCTGTAGTAGTCTTATTCCTTCTCCTTGCTCATTGGTGATTTTTTTCTTATCTTTCCCTTTTAAATGTCCACACATTGGGCTAGTGAAATAGTATAATATATAGGTCATTTACCTTGCACACTGCCAACCCTGAATCAATCTTTTCCATCCCACATTCAATTTCTGCCATCCCACACGGTCCTTTGAGCACTGACAAGTGTAATTCCTGAGTGCAAATCATGAGACACCCCTCAGCATCAACAGGTATGTCCCAACTCCCCCACCCCCTGCAAAATGAAAATGACCACTCACTTCACTAAAATTTATCTGATAATTATCCCGCTTGTGATCAGGTGCTGAATGGGGCATTGTGTGTGTGTATGCATGTGATTAAAATACAGACTGTTTCACGGTTACATTTTTCCAAAATTTCTCCCTTAATTTGAAGAGATACATCTCTGAAATTTTTACCACTATTTCTGCTTAATTTTCTGAAACAATACAAATTGTTGCTAATTATACAATAGTTCATATGATTTACATTTAAACATATGGTTAATTAATAACACATACTCTTTTGGTTTATTTTGGGGAATACATCAGTAGTGCTTAGAACCTACTTCTTACTCTGTGCTAAAGAATCACCTTTACCAGTGCTTTGGGGACATACATGTGGTACAAGAGTGCTGATATGGTCTTTGCTGGTTACAGAAAAGATACTCAGGAGCAGAAATGAGTCAAGTTGCCTGAATACTGTTTAGACTCATGACCAAAGTAATCATGAGTAAATTATACAGTGATATTTTTATGTTTTCATATTTAGAGATTTTATGTAGCAATAGATTATTAAAATATAAGAAAAAGAGTGAAATGAAAGATTTATTTTTCTTCTTCCAGTGCCATGAATTGAACTGAGAAACTAGACATACAAAGCAAGTTTTCTACTGAGCACTATCTTTGGCCCACAAAAATGTTTTTGATAATTGACTATATCTAACATCTAGCTGATCACACAGTTTTGTGTACATGCAAGTGGTAGTTTCTACAAAGTGGTGTTATTAGTCTTACAGAAGATACCTCATCAAAGCACTTAAGACTTAACAGTGAAGGGCTTAAACCTAAGTCAGTAAGAGGAACTTTTATTTCTGAAAAAACAGAAACAGAGTTTTTCTTAGTCAACTGATTGACCTTTCACTTTCAATTCAACTGTTAGTCTATGCTGTGTTTTTTTTTTGACAACAGAAGAAAATATTAATTGCCTAAGACGTTCATGGAACTTATGAAAAATAGTGATTACTTAGACTGCCTTATGCCTCTTCTGGATTCAACAACTCCATATTTAGCCAATTGTCTCCAAATATACATTTAATATTTCTTCCTTAGTTGTAAAATTCCTAATATTAATAGTTAAAATAAGTGCTGTCACTGTCACTGTCTTCCCATTGTTCATCAATTTGCTCAAGCGGGCCCAGTAATGTCTTCATTTTGAGACTTGCTGTTACTGTGTTTGGTATATTGAATACGTCACGGGTAGCTTGCCAGGCTTTGTCGTGTGGGTGAAACACTATCGGTAGCTTGCCAGGCTCTCTGAGAGGGGCTGAGGAATCGAATCCAGCTTGGCCGGGCTCACTGCACTCAAGGCAAACATCTTACCGCTGTGCTATCACCCCAGACCAAAAATAAGTACAAACATTTAAAATAGATCATAGATTCCTCAGATTTCCTTGATGATATAATAGTTATCTATGTTTAGAAAGACTAGCATATAAAAGTATAAAGTATATGTATTATAATTTCTCCCTTCTTACAATGATCTGGACTGGATATCTGTTGCAATAGTTCTGTAATCTTCCTTATCATTTTAGCAAGTGCCAGGGATATTTTTTTCTCTTACATACAACAGCTAATATTTTCTAATTCAGGGACTATATCAAAAAATAATATTTGACATGATACTCTCCAATTCCATCCAAGTTGCCATAAACTGTTGGACTTCATTATTTCTTGTAACCACATAGTATTTCACTGTGTATGCTTCTTTATCCATTCATCTGTTTTTGGATATTGTTTAGAGCAGAACAGAAACAGAGATGGTTTCACTCAACTGTAGTATACCAAGTAAGAAATCAAAAATATGGACAATGTTAATCAGTTGTAAACCTTTTATGCTGGATTACAGTACTGAGAGTGTCAGGCTTGGGAAGAGAGAGGAAGAGGAGAATGAATCAGTTGATGGAAAATAATATAGAGCATACATGTTTTGAGCACATGTGTGATACTATGGAAGGTAGTAGTGTTCACTAAAACCATAACTATCAATCAACAAATCATGGGGTTTTGGAGGGTGGGACGAAATATTGTCTTAGAGGTGAAATAGGGACAAAAGTGAAGGTCATGGACATTTCAATGATGGTGGTGTGCAGCAACTTTTTTTCAGTACCATAAAGTTAAACACTATTACAGCTCTATTACCAAAGCTATAATAACTTTTTTATAAAAGAATATTGAGAAGTCAATCATTGGTCACACATCTAGACTACATTTATAAGAACTTTCATTCTTTAATATTGTTTTCATTATCAGCATTAATAGACCTCATAAGCTTAACAAAAAGTCATCAATAGGAAGTAGCTTTATTCTGTTACAGAGCAAGAGGGAAAACTATATAGTACTTGGAGATTTTTTAATGTCTGTTTCTGCTAAGTGTGTTTCTCTGTTAACAGTTGTATGAGAAAGTATTCTGATTGATCTGGAATACATTTTGGAGGTTACCAATTTGAAAACTATGAAGAAAAAAGGTTATTTCTGTTTGTATTTCTGACACAATAGGAATAGCTGTTCATGTTCCTCAGTTTTAGTATGTAGCCATGCCATTTTTCTCTAGCTCTAGAAAAAAGTTCTCTAACATAATAATAAACCAAAAACCAAATTATCTGTTTGGGGCGTTAAGACAAAGATTTGTAGAATTCACTTCACCTTTGGAATTTATTTTGTGCTGTCTCTCTTTATCCTTTCTTTTTTCAGCTTTTGATAGGTACAGTCTAGTATTTGATCTAAAAAATTAAAACCCTGGATCCTGTCCAGAGTTATCTCTGGAGCAAAGATATTTAGGATAATTATATGATAATAATGCCACTGGGTCAAATGAATAGAAGTACAAGGTCAATTTTAAACAAGACAGTTTTATAAAAGCAAATATCAGTATTATTGAGATATTAGAAATTCCACTGAAGAATGTTTACATGTAGAAGAAATAATGATTTTATTGCTAAAATATCATTATAATATGTTTTGAGAAAAGCATAAAATCATAGGTAACAAACATTAAAATATACACTATGTTAGTGCAAAAACATATTGCACTAAAAAAGATGCAAAATATCCTTTGTTAAAGACAATAGTGTAATTGTTTATATCACTAATTGGAACATTTTTAAATTTTTGGTGGAATAATACATGTGTAGATACATACTGGCACCAAGCCCCATGGGATTGGTGATTGTTAGAAAAAATGAAAATTCAGGTTTCCCATTAACAAAAGGAAAACTTAAATATGCTTTTAAAAATTTATTGACACAATTTACAATGAGATAGATGGCTTAAATTTTGAGTATTTGATTATTTTACAATGGCTATTAACTGGTTGTTTTAGGAAATCTTTAAAGAATAGTACAGTGATTATTGGAAGATGCAGAGTCTACTTTGATTATCTAATAAGATTAGAAAACTGGATGAAAGTAGCATGGAGTATAGCTCTGGGAGACAGTGTATCACCATGTAGTAAAAAATTAGATTATTAATGATGATATCCTCATTATTCATTTCACACTGCTTTGCAATGTAATTTTCAAAATTTGATTTCCAATCATGTAAAAGAAGTGGAAAATCAAAATAATTATCCAGATAAAAATCCTTTGGCAAATATACTTAGCCTGAGTAATCTAGATGAAATTTTGTTCTCTTTACAAATATAGATAATTATTTACATGTTGTTGAATTAAGGTATAGGTAGAATTTTAAAACTTTGCTCTAAGTATGTCTGTTGTACAAATAGCAGTTATTGACAAATTAATGACCCTCACAACTGATTTCTAGTCAAAATGCTATTCTTGATCTATTATTGTAGTATGGGGCCTACTTACTCCATGTTATTTGAAGACTTTGTTCACCAAAAGGAACTTTGTGATTTTCTAGTTTGAACATGTATTTTCACAAGAAAGCACACTCACTAAATTTAATTTCATTAACTTGTATGTAGCTTGCTAGTCTCATCAAGTAATGGTTTCTCGAGTGCCAAAGCTGAAATGAATATATTATGGGTACAGATGATGAAAATCTTGTGACTGTGTGTCTTTATTTTGCATAAATAAATAAATCACTTAATTAAAAAAAGTAAAATCCCCTAAATCCCAGCAAATAGAGAACTGCCAATTTTGAAGATGGTGTATAATGTTATCACCAGTTAATTCCTACAGGAATTATTGTGAATTATTATTTATTATTTTAAGCAGTTGAAAGTTTAAACACTTTAAAGCAGTAATTTATTTTAGTAATAATTTCTCTTCAAAACCACGGAAAAAATAAATAGAATAAAACTTACACAAATGTCAGCATCAAAAAGAACTAGATATCCAATTTATTCTTCTTATTAAATGACTAATTTAATACATGGCAATTAAATGTACTCCACCCCCACATTTTTTGAGTCCCTTGTCACTTATAATCCAAGATGCTGCTTCTACAGTGTTTGCTAATCATCTAGTTTCTACTCTATTTCTATACAACCTTTATAAAAAGTTTTCTTAAGAATCAAAGCAGGTAGATATATTAAATTTATATCTAATCATGGTTGTTTATCATCTTCTGTCTTGACCTGGATCTCCATATTAATCATTTTACCCTAACAGAGAGAAATCAGGAAGCAGACTTTATTTCAACTAGTTCTCTTTGGTGCTCATATATTTCAATTTTATTCCTGACAGGGCAACATCCGTGTTCTCTTCTCTTTTATCTTAGTTCTTGAATTCGCCTTCAATATTCATATAGGAAAATGGTGAGAGAATTTTTTAGTTTCCTCTTTTATTCTAGATTAATCTATTAATAAATAGGGAATCTTCTTATCTATTTTAAAACTTTATAAATTTCCTAAAATTAGGCAGACAATTATTCTATATACTGACTATATATTCTATTAGTAAGTTTAAAGATTTAATTTTATTGCTTTTAAATGCGGGCTGGAGCGATACCACAGTGGGTAGGGTGTTTGCCTTCCATGCAGTTGGCCCAGCCGAGCCATGTATGATTCCTCCGGCCCTCTCGGAGAGCCCAGCAAGCTACAGAGAGTATCTTGCCCACACGGCAAAGCCTGGTAAGCTACGCGAGACGTATTCAATATGACAAACACAGTAACAACAAGTCTCCGATGGAGACGTTACTGGGCCAGCTCGAGCAAATCAATGAACAACGGGAAGATAGTGACAGTGACAGCTATTAAATGCAATTTAATCATATTAATCATAAAACTAAAATGTCATTTCCATTTCAACTCTTTAAAAATGTAATTTGAGAGTTGCTTTTAAGATATTTTGAAATTTAAGTGACTTTAATTGTTCCTACATGGTTCAAGTTTGTTATGTATAAACATTTGTGGAACGCAATAGATGATATTTTATGTGTTTTGTTTTTGTGAGTCGTCTGTTCAGTCAGGATCATTTTTTAATGTGATTCTCCTTTAAAGCACGAAATTATTTTAGTAATATTTTCTCTTCCTAACCATGAAAAAAGTACAATTAATAGAATAAAATTTACACAAATGTTAACATTAAAAGGAAATGGATCTCCAATTTTTTCTTATTATTAAATGACAAATTTAATACATGTTAATTAAATGTATCCCCCCAACACATTTTTTCTGAGTCCCTTGTCCCTTATAATCCAAGATGCTTCTTCTACTGAGTTTGCTAATCTTCTAGCTTCTACTCTATTTCTATATGACCTTTATAAAGTTTTCTTAAGATTATCATTGTTAGCTAGCCATATTTTTCTGTTTTTATTTTCTTCTGAATCCATTGCAGTTAGAATTTTGTCAATTTTTTTCAAAACAATATATCCAGTAGTTCTCTTCAGCACTATCACCCTACTCTAAGATGGTCATCTATGACTTGAATCATTGCCAGAACTTCCTCACTCTGATCCCTGACCTATCTATGCTGATTTAAAAATTAGAGATCAAATGATTAAGAAAATTATATCTACTATGTTGGAATGCTAAGATTTAAAAAGTCTTTTAAAAAGTCTTTTTAGGCAAGAATATAATTTGGCTTCATTCTTTAAATATATAACTTTGCAGAAAAGTTGTACTTTGCAATGTACTTATACTTACAAATCAGATGTTTCTTTGAATCTTTGAATGCCAAACTATACACTTAAAGGGAATGATTACACAGGGTTATGCAAATAATAAGAAAATAATGAAGAACCATCATCAATGAGTCTTCAAACTGAGCAGAAATAAGGTGGTGAGACTATTGAGAGTGGTTAATATAAATAGAGAAATCATGTGAAGAACTGAAAAAATTTCCTGAAGATTTCAGGTCATGACAAAGAAGGAGGAATAAATTAGATACAGCTACTGAAAAGGATATTTGCACAACTGGTAGAAACACTATAGGTATAACATACATTATAATAGCTTTGTTAATTGCTTAGAAGAATTATCATTTAAGGAAACAATCTTACAAATTGGCTTGGACATGCAATATAGGGACAAGTAAAATTCCTAGTAAGTATAAATAAAAAAGTGCAATTGAAGGGTGTAATAAGTTAAAGATACTTATTTCTCCAATAGAATATCTAATATAACATCATTGAAAGAAATTCAGAGGACTTACAGTTAATACAGAACACTCAACCAAATGCTAGAAGAAAATTGAAAAGAGCTTATAAGATAAATAGAAAACCAATTGAAATGATTTATTTAATCCAATTATATAAATAATTATACTAAATGTAAGTGACTAGAGCATACCAGTTATAACACTGAATATTAGAATAAATAAAGCAAAGCAATGCCCAATAATATACTCTCTATACTATCATTCTAAATACAGATGGATTAAAAGTATAGACTTGTAAAAGCTTATAAATCTATACTGCAACTTTAAAGATAAGAATACTGAAATGTCTACACTTCATATAAGTTTGACTTTAATGCAATAGACATTACTAGGAGTTGGGAAATACTACAGAAGTTTGGACTTGTGCTTTGTAAACAAAAACTCATTTTCAATATTCCACACCATATTGCCACCTGATCATTTTTGTGTATCCCTGGAGACACAGTGTTGCCAGGCTAGTCTTGAGGGCTCTTGGCACTGTAAATCCTGAGAAGCTCCTCATTCATGGTTCCTAATATTGATTTAACTGTTCTGATGCTGGTAGTAATTCTTGGACTCCCTGAATATTACATGGAGGCTTACCTCCAAAACCAAACACAGCATTTCTCAATGGTAAAAGAGAAAACTAACAATAACCAGTTATAATTAGTTTAAGTATGTATGTATAAAAAGCAAAATATTTTTAAAACAAGGTTTAAAAAATCATTGTATCACTGTCATCTGTTGTTCATCCATTTGCTTGAGTGGGCACCAGCAATGTCTCCATTCATCTCGGCCTTGAGATTTTAGCAACCTCTTCTTACTCGTCTTGCCCAACGCAGATGATTGGAGGCTCTATCATGTTCAGGGGAATGAGAACCCTTATTGTTACTGTTTTTGGCATATTGAATACGCCACAGGGAGCTTGCCAGGCTCTGCCGGGTTAAAAAAATAAACCAAAACGCTGACCAGCATAAAAGGAGAAACAGATAAATCTATAATTAAAAGTAGTAAAAGTTGTAATTTCAGTACAACTCTATTAGTAACAGAATAAGTAGATTAAAAAGTCAGGAAGCAGGTAGATTGCATCATTGAAGCTATCAAATAATTTAGCCAAATTAACATTTATAGAGCACAATGCCCAGCAACTGCAGAATACACATTATTTTCAATTGCACATGGAACATTAACCAAGAGAGACCATATGTTTGGTCATAAAATTCTCACTAAATTTAAAAACATTGGAATTGCTCAGACTATGCTTTCTTGAAACACAAAAATAAATTATAAATAAATTAAATATACCTGTAATACCCCCAATATTTTCAGCATCACAGAATATTTCTAAATAGCACAAACGCTTAGAGAAGAAATTACAAAGAAAACATGTGAAACTGAATGAAAAACAAAAGCATAACCTATTAAAATTTGTGGATTGCAACAAAATTAGTATTTTAAGAAAAATATGTACTAAACACTTTTCGAAAGAATTGAGATCATGTCTGTAGCCTTCTGACCTTAAACTTGATGAAGCTCAAAACTAGTAAAATTAATGCTTAAAAATGGAAGGAATAAAATAAGAGTAGAAATAGAAGACATGAAAGACCACAGAGGTGGAGAAAATCAATGTCAGCAACCAGCAATCAACCTGGATGACAAGCCTCAAATTTTCACATTAATAATTTCAGGTTTTTGTATATTATTTATATGTATGTAACGTTAAGCACTAAGCTTTTCATTATTTTGTTTGTATTTTGCTTGTTTGCTTTAAAAGATTGTAACATGACAGATGCTGAGATGTTATCATGTAAGGAAATGTTCATTCATTTGTTTACTTATTGGGAGGGAGATTCTTAAATGATACTCAGGGGGCTTGCGAACATATCCTTGGCTAGTTGATCTAGAAAGTTCAATCCTAGAGCCTGAAGGATGTGGTGACTAATGATTAGACTCTGTGTGTGTGCCAGAGTCAACCTTTGTGGTGCTCAGGGTCCTGCAGGGCAAAATACTGAGACTCTAGGAAGAACATGTAGTGTCAAAGATTAAACCAGGGTTAAGCACTTAACCATGCTACTATCTGTCTGACCCAAGATTTTCTGTTTCCTAGATTATCATGTATTTGGGAAGTCAGTACATCAGTGTGTGTGTGTGTGTGTGTGTGTGTGTGTGTGTGTGTGTGTGACCGCAAAGCACATAGTACTCTGGATGCTGCAAAAGAAGCTTCACACAGCATGCACTCAGAATCCTACAGTAAAAATGTCTAATGTGAGTGAATTAGTTCTGAAAGTCACTTCATAGCCTGCTCACACTGGTACCCTTGCGGATGCACACTTAGAAGGCATCCTGTCCCTATGGGCACTCACTTTCCCACTTTGTGCTCATGCCTTCACTGTCTGATTCTCTGCATTCCTGACTCTTCTAATTGTCCAATAATTTCAGAGCAGTGAACATTTCTACTTTTGTAGCTGAAACATATCTTAACATACATTTTTTATTGAATAATATTTGTCAATAATGTTTTATTGAACTCTGTGCCAGGCTGTTTTCACTCAGGTTGCCCCAGAGGGGGACAGATGAGAGCTCTTCTTCTCCCAAGGGACCCAGCCCCGGCAGCTGATCTCCACTACCCAAATGCCCTCATGCTCCAGGCCGCTTTCCACAGAGTCAGGTCGAGCCTCAAATATGAGTGAACGTATTCCTGGACTGCATGGCCACAAAAGCACATCATAAGACACTCCTTACCCATTTTTCATAATTACCATACCATATATGATAAATATATATATACATACATACATAAACATATATGTATGTATATATACACATAGTCCTCTCGGAGAGCCTGGCAAGCTACAGAGAGTATCCAGCCAGCATGGCAGAGCCTGGCAAGCTAGCCGTGTCGTATTCGATATGCCCAAAACAGTAATAATAATGGGTCTCATTCCCCTGATCCTGAAAGATCCTCCAATATACTGGGAAAGGCGAGTAAGGAGAAGCTGCTAAAATCTCAGGGCTAGGACGAATGGAGACATTGCTGGCACCTGCTCGAGTAAATCAAAGAACAGGATGGTAGTGACAGTGTGATGCAGTGAATGTTTTATCATCTGTCAGTTACCTTGATTTTTATAGATAGCTATTCTATTTGAATATGTTGAAAGAAGCCATTCTGTTATAGCTTCTGATTGCACCCCATAGTAGTGGTGTCAAATATTAAAATTCATAGAGAAATTTTATTTAATTTTTGTCGTTTTGATTTGGGGTCTATAACCAGCTATTCTCAGAGCTGACTCCTGGTTCTGTGCTCAGGGATCACTTCTAACAGGGCTCATAGAACCATATGAGTTTCTTGGCATTCAACCTGGTATTGAACCTGCAGTGCAAGGCAAGTGCCTTGCCTTAATGTGTTTATACATCTAAATCCTATGTAGAAATTTTGTAACAGTTATTATAAAATCATAATAATCTTCAGTTTATATATCTCTTAGTATACCATAAATTATATGCCTCCAAACCTTAGTATAATTAGAATCTGTGACTTGTTTTTATTAGAAAGGCCCCCTTTAATTAACATAGAAATAAAGCAATAACCATTGATGGCCATGGATCTAACATTTTCTGTATTGTTAGAATTTTGTTCTTGATTTTTATAAAGTTCATTTTTTACGGTTAGCTAGTTCATTTACCTACCATTTAAGAACCTTCTCAGGATACTTGTTCATAATTGTGAGCCTCAAAAGTATTATCAAGCTTTGCTGGTACAGTACTTATCTAATAAATGTTCTTTTCTAGACAGGTAAAGATAATTTAAAAAATTTTTGAGATGTATCTGACAATTTAAATATTTTTGCACTATAATATTTAACAAAGGAATTCAGTTAATCTACCTGGATTGATCAAAGTTAACTAGAGTAGTGCAGGTGTCATTCCTGAACCAGCAGCATTTGCTTAATTTAGAAACATCGTCGGGATGTATATTTTCATGTCTAAACCCAAATGTGGTCCCCAGAAAGTCTGAGTGTTAACAATACCTCAAATGATTCTTCATTTTATCTTTTGTCTTTTGTTTGGGGGCAATTGCACTGCTCTGCCCAGGAATCACTATTGGTGATGCGGGGGATAGAATCTGGGTTGGCCACGTGAAAAGGAAGCCTCTTAACCTCCGGTCCCTCCAGTATGATTCTTAAATGAAAGTATAAAAAAAATGCTGGGTAAGAACCTCTAAAAAGTGGTTATCATTGTATACTAGATTTTTAAACCAATTGTCTAATCTACAGAAAATGTTGGTATCTATTAAATTTCTAATAGAATGTCAATGCAAATTCAAATCTTTCTCTGATATTGATTCTTGGAATAGAGTAGATAGCAAGATAAATTTGATTATAAAGAATTTACGTTGTTTGCTTTGAATAAGGCCGCCCCAAAAGCTTCTGTCCCTCTCGGAGAGACTGACAAGCTACTGAGAGTATCCCACCTGCATGGCAGAGCCTGGTAAGCTGCCCATGGTGTATTCAATATACCAAAAACAGCATCAATAACAGGCCTCACTTGGTGTTCCTGGAGAGAGCCAATGCCATTGGGCTACACTAGCATGTGACAGCGACCAATGGAGACGTTACTGGCACCTGCTCAGTGAGCAATAGGATGACAGTGCTACAGTGCTACAGTGCTTTGAATAAAATATCCCAAGTGCATATTTATATCACAAACATGTTTCTCACTAATTCTGGTTGTATGTACTAGCTGTATGTGTGAATTATACTTACCCTCACTCTTTTTTTTCTTCTAACACTTTGGATTTTAGGGGATCACGTGAGAACCATATACTTTGCACAAAAGATCCTCTCTAAGGGTATTATTTTTTTTTTATTTGAAATCCCTTGTACTTTTCTATGCTGAGGAAATTAGTTCAGCGTGTAGCTAATTGGCTGGGAGAGAAAGAGTCCAACATTGCTATTATGACTTCAAATATTCACATCATATTTAATGCGACAAGCTGTATTTCTTACCCTTGAAGAGAAAAATAGGCTAGTATGTGTCTACCAGCTACATTCAAAGTAAGTTTTCTGTACAGAAAAGCTATTTTGTAGATATAATTTACTCTATTGTAATGAATTTGCATACTAAAAAAGAGTGATGGTAAGTTTGTATGAGGAATTTTAGTGTTAAGTTTAAGATAGGAAAACGCAGTAGTCTTGTAATTATATCATCACTAAGGATAGCTTTTAGAAGCAGTATTTTCCGACAGAACTTTCTTAAACTTTTCCTCAACCGTAATTCATTCACTTTTTTGAATAAAAAATGAATTTGCTAGTTCAACTGCGGAAGAAAACATACAATGAACCATGTTTTGTACAATGAGAAAGAAAGATAATACTCTATATAAATTCCTTTTCCTCTAAATGAGGGAAAAAATATTTTTTATGCATATGACCAGCAGAATTCTCCAAAAAATTAAGTAAGGAAAGAAGATATTTCTATGTAATTCCATGAAAATATAGACATCATAGAGCAAAATGTAAAATGACAGACTGGACCTCCCACTTTACCCTCCAGGTTTAAATAAATCTGGGTCTGGAATACTGCTCATTTTATTATCTAAAAGTGCATAAAACTGGAAATGTCTGATGCAAATGTTGCATGAGTAAATATATTTTATAGGAATAATTCAAACTAACAAAGCCACCCTAGCCTTTTGGGGTCCTCCTGACTTTATTTTTATAGTGAATTGAATTATTGTTTAGTTATATTTTGGAATAAAAATTGTTTCAAATTTTCTCAAATTAATTTTTTTCTCAAATTGTGGAAATTTAGATTAGGAGATAATTGTTTTTTTTTTAATGTGAGTACAGTGTTTGGCACAGGATACCCATATTTACAAAATGGTGTTCTGAAGTGCCAAATGATATTGTCAGGTGCCCACAATTAGTTCTGAGAGTCCCTAGGCTTCTGGTTAGTGATTAGGTACTTCATCCTTCAAGAAGCCATCTTGCTCAGAAATTAACCTCATGAAGTGAGTCTCCAAAGAAGCTACATAGAAGGGACATGCTGAAATCATTTTTATAATAAGGTCATACAAATTGTGAAAGGAAATGAGCATTACGCAGTTGGAGGAACTGTTTTATGATTACAACAGAACACAATAGACAACAGGATAATTACCTTTAAAAACTGGGTAGGCAGGTGTATGTTATATAAGTTTGAACACTTTAAACTGATATTTTTTTTAAAAAATGTAATGCTATTATTTATTTTTATTTATTTATTTATATATTTTTCTTTTTTGGTCATGCCCAGCGATTCTAAGGGGTTACTCCTGGCACTGCACTCAGGAATTACTCCTGGCGGTGCTTGGGGGACCATATGGGTTGTCGGGGATTGAACCCAGATGGGCTGCATGCAAGGCAAACACCCTACCCACTGTGCTTTCGCTCTGGCCCCTGTAATGCTATTATTTTTAAAATAACAATTTCTTCAGTGATTTTATTTCAATGTCTTATACTTAGTTTTAACTGGTTATGAATTATTAGTGAAGTCTTTTAAAGTAATTATAAATTTTCATCTCTGAACAACTTTTGAGTACTTACTTAGAAATTAACACTCATTTTGCTAAAGTGATTCACTGAATGATTTGCCTGTGACTTATGTTCATAATATTTTTAAATATAAGAAAAAATAAGCTAAATGTCAAAATAGATTTTTAGATATCACATAGATAACACTGTATTTTAAAAACGATTCTTGTTCATAATTAAAAACTTAAAACATATATAAATTTTTAATATGAAAGATGATATTCACACTTGAAGATAAAGGTAAAGGTAAAGGCCCTCCCGTTGATCATCGATTTGCTCGAGCGGGCCCAGTAACGTCTCCATTGGAGACTTTGTTGTTACATATCGAATACTCTCGGTAGCTTGCCGGGCTCTCCGAGAGGGGCGGAGGAATCGAACTCGGGTCGGCCATGTTGGCCGCTTGTAAGGCAAACGCCCTACCCGCTGTGCTATCGCTCCAGCCCATTCACACTTGAAAACAAAAGAAAATTTGAAGATTATGTATTCCTTCATATTTTTTCTAGATTTATTTTAGTGTCTATAAATCCATTCTTGTTTTATAGTAAAAAATATGCATAATTCCATATATACTTTTAAACTTAAATATATTATGGAAATAACACATGATCTTTTTTGCTGGAGAAAATAAATATACACTTTAAGTACACAATTTAATGACTCAACAAGTAAAAAACTCCTATAACTGTGACAATGATCAAACATTTTTATCACCTCTAAATTTCCCTTATGTTTATTGCTTATCTTTTCCTCCAACTCAGGCACTGATATAAGTTTTATCACTATAAATTATTTTTTCTTCTAAACACTCAAGTAAGTGGGAGTAATTTAAATTTTGTCTTGTAAATCTATATTTCTTCTAAACATCAAATAAGTGGGATCATGCCCTTCATGTGTTCTTAAGTACCTAGGTCCATCAGCATATTTTATAATCTATTTGGTTGCATGTGTCAGCAATTCACTTCTTAGTTTTTATTGAGTAGTATTATGCTAGATGGGTATGCCACCATCTATTTATCTATTCACTGTCGCTATCTCTTCCCAGTTTTAGACTTCTTATTCAAGTTAGACAAGATATAAGTTACTCTATACTCAATATATATTGTTTCCGGGCCAAACCCAGTGGTTCTTAGGCATTACTCCTGGCTCTGCATTCAGCAATCACTCCCAGTGGTGCTTCAGAGACTATATAGGATGCTGGGGATAAAAACTTGGTCTGCAGTATACAAGACAAGTGTGCCCTCCTGTAGTATTATTTTAGTCCCACTACTCTATATTTTTACTATAAACTGGTGGTGTCAAAGTTTTTAATCTTAGCCATTTGAATGTGCAGTATATGGTATAGTTGTTTAATGAGCCTTTTGATAACAGATTATGTTTTCATTACACAACAGTCATCAATAATGTTTTTTATTTTGGGAAATGTTTAGTGATATTTTTCTCAATTTCTACTGAATTATCTGTTGATTTATAAGAGTGCTTTATATATTTGGTGTGTAAAGTCTTTGTATGAATTGCAAGCAAGTTTTTGAATCCCAATCTGTGATTTTACATTTCATTTTATCAATTATATGTTATGAAGAAAAGTTTTTCACTTTATAAATACATAATAAATATGTTTCCTTAAAGCACTGTAGCACTGTCCTCTCATTGTTCATTGCTCAAGCAGGCCTAGTAACATCTCCATTGTGAGACTTGTTGTTACTGTGCTTGGCATATCAAATACGCCACAGGTAGCTTGCCAGGCTTTGCTGTGTGGGCAAGAGATTCTCGGTAGCTTGCTGGGCTCTCCAAGAGGGACTAAGGAATGGAACCTGGTTTGGCTGTGTCGGCAGCATGCAAGGCAAAGACCCTCCCCGCTGTGCTGTTGCTCCAACCCGTGTTTCCTTATACTGAGTTTTATATATTATCTATTCACGTAACTTATGGAGCATTTTCTGTATTTTTGGAATAACTCACATAACTCATGGAGAATATTCACATAACTCATATTCACATAACTCATGGAGCATTTTCTGTATTTTTGGAAAAAAATTGTATAACTTAACATTAATATTTTAGACTATACTACCATTCCTTTTTTAAAGGTATAAGATATGTTTATAAGATATATACATTTATGCTATAAATTTTAGTTTTAGCATTGCTTTTGTTGCATTAAAAATATTCATCGCTGTTTCATTTTGATTCAACAAATGTTTTATTAAAATTTTATTTGTTTATTTTTGGTACCTGGCCATGTTCAGGGATTACTCCTGATTCTGTACTTAGTGATAACGCTTGGTAGGCTCTGGGGACCATATCGTGTACTAGAGATTGGAACCAAGACAAATGTCCTACCCATTGCACCATATCTCTAGCTTCCTCAGCAAAATGTTTTAATATTTTTGTTGAATTATTAATATTTTATACAGATGATATATTAGAATTATAATTATTCTGTTTAATATACTATGCTATATTATATGATATATTATTAGTTTTTCTTATCTACTGGCTTTTAATCTAATTTATTTTAGTCTGAGAATATAATATTTTACTGGGTATATATTTTAAAAACTATTATATTGTTTGTGGAAAATTGCATATTTTGTAGGTTTCTCTTGTACAATTCTGTAACTACCAAACAAATCTTGTTCATTAGTTTTTCAAGTTTTTCAAGAGGAGTGTTAGAATTTTTATTTATAATTGTGGATACTTACATATACATTTATAAATATATATGTTTGTGTAATTTTCTATTTATTTCTAAGCTCTATTAATAATCACTTAAATATAATTGATGAATTTTCTTGATAATGATTGCTTTTATCATTATGAAAAATTTCTTCTTTAATATTTGATAATACTCTCCTCTTAAGATTTTTTTTTTTTTTTTTGCTTTTTGGGTCACACCCAGCGATGCACAGGGGTTACTCCTGGCTCCGCACTCAGGAATTACTCCTGGCGGTGAACCATATGGGACCATATGGGACACTGGAAATTGAACCTGTGAAAGGCAAATACCTATCTACTGTACTATCACTCGAGACCCCATAAATGTTATTCTTAAATTAATCTATACCCTCTGTTTTCCTTGGTATTTGAATTTGCATGATAAATATATTTTCTTCTTATTTTACTTTTAGCTTAATATGGCTTCTCTAAAAATTGCATTTTTTAATTTATTTTAAATTTTTTATTTCTTTATTGTGACAGACAAATTGCTCCACCAACTAAGAACGGCCATGCACCACTACCCATGGAATCGATAAAGAGCTATCTATCTGTCAATCCTGTCCGTGTCTGTGCTGGGTGAGGTTTCCCCTGTTCAGTCAAATTAAGCAGCAGGCTCCACTCCTGGTGGTGTCCTTCTGTCAATTCCTAGATTGATAGCACAGCAGGGAGGGCATTTGCCTTGCACGTGGCTGACCTGGCCAACATAGGTTCAGTTCCTCCGCCCCCCTCTGAGAGCCTGGCAAGCTACCAAGAGTATCTCCCCCCCCACAGCAAAGCCTGGCAAGCTCCCTGTGATGTATTTGATATGCCAAACACAGTAACAAGTGTCACAATAACAAGTGTCACAATATAGACGTTACTGGGCCTGCTCGAGCAAATTGATGAACAGCTGGAGGACAGCAACAGTGATTGTGACAGCTTTTTTTTTGTTTGTTTTAACTTTATTGAATCACCGTGAAATAGTTGTAAGTTTTCATGTTTGGGTTACAATCACACGATGATCAAACATGCATCCCTCCACCAGTGCACATTCCCCACCACCAATATCCCTGGCATACCTGCCCCGTTCCCACCCTCCCCCTGCCTCCATGGCAGACATTATTTCCCATAATCTCTCTCTAGTTTGGGGCATTATGGTTTGCAATATAGACACAGAGAGGTCATCATCATGTTTGGTCCTTTATCTACTATATGCACACATCTCCTATCCTGACCGATTCCTCCAGCCATCATTTTCTTAGTGATCTCTTCTCTATTCCATCTTCCTTCTCTCCTTTGCTTATGAGGAAGGCTTCCAGCTATGGAGAAACCTACCTGTCCCGTGTATCTACTGAGGTGTCAGCCTCAGTGCTGGCATGGATGTGGGGAAAAGGTGACACTCTTTCACTGTTGGTGGGAATGAACACTAGTCCAGCCTTTCTGGAAAACCCTATGGACAGTCCTTAAAAAACCAGAAATTGAGCTTCCATAATGACCCCAAAATACCACTTCTTGGAATATATCCCGAGGATGCAAAAAAGCACAGTAGAAATGACATCTGTACCTATATGTTCACTGCAGCGCTTTTCACAATAGCCAAAATCTGGAAACAACCCAAGTGCCCTAGAACAGATGATTGGTTAAAGAAACTTGATATATCTACACAATGGAATACTATGCAGCTGTCAAGAGAGATGAAGTCATGAACTTTGCTTATAAATGGATAGACATGGAGAGTATCATGCTTAGTGAAGTGAGTCTGAAAGAGAGGGACAGACATAGAAAGACTGCACTCATTTGTGGTGTACAAAAATTGTACTTTTAAAATAATTTCTAATCTGGAATTATTTTATTTTCACTCTTATAATATCTTCCTTTATGTCAGTGTGCGTAGATATTTTATATTGGTTAAAATTTTTAATAGAAACAACTTTAGACTTATTTTTTACCATTTATTTCATTATTTACTATGACCATTTTGCTTTTCCATTATATGTGATGGATGGTTTTATATATCAACTTGGCCTGGCCAAACTATTTCTTTATCTTGTCTTATCAAAAACTATTGTGGGTAAAGCTGTGTTAGTGTTATGTAGTTAACATCTAAATAAGTTTATATCCTGTAAAGAAGTAATATAAAGTTTATATCCTGTAATTCATGTATGCCTCATATAATCTGAAAACCCTAAAAGCAGTCTCCCTGTAGAATAAATTTCCTTTCTGTAAAGTAACAGCTATTTTTGCCTGAGAATTTTCATTAGTCTATACTGACCTCAAGGATTCAGACTTCACCTACCCAGAATCCATACTTTTAAACAAATTCCTGAAATAAATTCCTTCTTTTCTCTCTCTGTATATGTATGTGTTTTTATGTACATACAAATATATTTATGTGTATCTAAATTTAAATATGTAGCTTCCCTACATATTTATAAGATTAATAAACACACACATACATGTGTGTGTGTGCGTTAAAATGCTTCTTTGGCACAATCCGAACTGACTGGCATTTTATTTTCAAGAGTGTTTCCAAGGAAACTAGGTCTCAGGATGAGTTTTCTGAATTTGTTCTGGGTTTTTAGAAATTGATTATCTAATATAAATAGCTTTGAAGTAATTATGACTGTATTCAATAATAAAGAAGGCACTCTTAATCGGTGGTACTGTAGAAATAGAAATAAAATACTTAAAATTATACACTACTATGAATGGAATGCCTATATTTCTGCAAGACACGCATGATGAAACCCTAATCCTTATTTTGAAGGTATTTGGAAGTGAAATCTTTATGTGATAATGATTTCAGGTGGGCAGAGAACTCAGGAATGGCTTATCACCTTAAAACCATTGTCTAGGAGCTAACTAGCTGTCTTCCCACTACATAAAGCTACTAAAAGTTAGCAATTTGCAACCCAAAAGAGGGTTCGGTAGGACCCAAGGATGCTGGTACCTGATAACAGACTTCCAGATTCCCAAATAAATTTCTGCTTTCTGTTTTTTTGTTTGTTTGATTTGATCTTTTTTTCTTTTTGGGTCACACCCGGCGATGCACAGAGGTTACTCCTGGCTCTGCACTCAGGAATTACTTCTGGCGGTGCTCAGGGGACTATATGCTAGACTGGGAGTCAAACCCGGGTTGGCCGCATGCAAGGCAAACACCCTACCTTCTGTGCTATCACTCTAGCCCCTCCAAATTTCTGCTTTTAAGTCATTCAACTTGTGATAGTTCGTGACAGCACCTCGAACATGAAAATGCCTATGAAATAAAGTTGATCACACAGTCAAAATTGACTTCTGATCATTAATTCATATATCTAAATTTCATATATCTAAAAATTTATAGTATTATAAAGTAAATCTAGAAGAATTAGTCAAATATACAAAACAAATATAAACAGAATATTTTAAAATATAAGCAAAAGATAAATTATTACTTTGTGTTAGCATCATGTTTTTATTGTTTTTAATTTACCTTTGTTATATTTATTCAGGTGTATTTTTTAAAATATGATGAACAACTGAATTTTCTCTGTGTTTGTTATTTGTAATGGATTTCATTCAGTCTGCTATCTTTATGATGAGTCAATATATTTTTAAAGAGGAAGGTCTTTATACTATACAATTAAACAAGCACTGGGAAGGTTAAAACCACAAATTTCAGGGCTCAGATTGATGGTACAGAGTTAACAAAGATGCCCTTCTTACTCTTGCCCGCAGTTAGAACTCAGACACCACCAGGTCCCTCAGCATCACTGATTTTGCAGTCCTCCAGCAGAACTGACTGCATCCTAGGGCTCTTACATTGCTTTTCTTTTTTTTGACAACATCTAGAAGCACTCAAAGGCTTTCTCCTGGCTCTGCACTCAGGGAACACTCCTGGTGGAGTTCCTAGGATTATATAGGGTGCCAGGATCAGACCAGGTCTATCACATGGAATGGAAACACTCTACCCAACTGTTGGACCTTCTCATAGAACTGCAGGTCCAATTACTGAGAGTTAGGAGGGAATTCCCTAGGCTGTTTTACCACTGCTGTGACCGTTTACCACACCCCATTCCGTCACCCCTCAAACAACTCCTCAAATTTCTCTCCAAGTTAAATTGCACCTCCCCAAAACACAAATAAAAGCCAATGATAATGTGTTTAATGTGTGATATTTAAATGTTCTTATAACGTCTATAAGTTGCTTTATTTTGAGGGTGGGGTGGGGCGTTAAGGCCATAGCTGGCAATTCTCAGGGGCTATACCTGGCAGTGTCACTCAGGAGTGAACTTTCGCAGTTCTTCAGAACCATATGTGGTTCCCAAGATTCAAACAGAGGTCAGAGGAATGCAAGGCTATTTTGCTGGTCCTATTATCCACAAAATTTTGTTTGTTTTGTTTTGGGACCATACTTGATGGTGTTTGGGGCTTACTTCTGCCTCTATGCTCAAGGAACTGTATGGATGTCACGGATTGAACTAGGTAGGACATAGACAAGGCAAGCACCCTGCCTGCTGTGTTAACTCTCTAGGCTTTAGCAACATTAAAATAATAATAATAATAAGAAGAAGAAGAAGAAGAAGAAGAAGAAGAAGAAGGTGCAATGAACATTTTTGGAATGACTGATGCTTCTTCCATCTTTCTTAAGAGATCTATGACATATGTTTTGAAATAATTACTTTCTTAGGATCTCTCATTACTATTTAAAATACATTAATTCTAAACTTTTCTATTAAAAACATCTCTGACTTACAAAAATAAAACATGGGTGATAGCTCTTCATTGATTTACTTTATTTACCACAATTCCGGTTTCATATATAATGTGTACTGTTTATATTGAGCTTTCACGTTAAGATTAGTCCTTGCATTTTATAAACAATGGAAATAGATGAAGGATTTAGTATGACAGGTGTTGATTTAGTAGGCTCCAATGGAGAGTGAATTTTCTTCTTGACTGTGTGCCTAATACTTTTGGAAGGCATTGAACATTTGCCTGGGGCCTGTAAACATTGAACTTTTGGTTCAAAAAATGCTGGAATACATATAATGCAATTCTTTATATGTACTTGATTTAAAATAAAATCCTGTAGAAGTTTTCCTCATTAATCTACTTACTTTGATTCAACACACTCTGACTCAGAGCTATAAAATGATTTGCTGACATAAATAAGTATAATGGCCGTCAATGCTTGAAATCTGAGGGCAATGCCTTTTGACTTTGCTTTTTAAGCTATTCTAAAATATGAGTAACCATGGATAGAATTTCTCCAAATTAATTTTTTCTTGTTTTTATTTGTATTTGGTTTTTATCTTAGTATTATATTACCATTAAAATGTTATAGTATTAAAGAAGAAAATATTTATTTTAAGATTAATATGTTATATCTTAAAGATCAACAATAACCATATGAAGTTTCTTTCCCAAATATTAATATTTTACCTCATAGAACTGTTCAGTGGAGAATTTTCATCTTGTGCATGTGAACCAAATATGTATTTTTCAATCTCTGGTTTTCGTCTTTTTTTCATAAATCAAATATAATTTTCTTTTGTCTTTTATATATATGTATGTATGTTCCCTATCGTACACAAATCAAATTTTAACTTTTTTCACCTCAAAACTACTTCTTTCTCCAAAATATTTTGTGTATTAACTCAATACTTTTAGAAACACCATGAGCTGAAGATTTATTTCTTCCTCCCTTACTACTTCTCTTCATCCAATTAAGTTGCAGTACCTTGTGCATTCTAATGCCACCTCTTAAATCTAGACTTTGCCTTTTGATGCTTATTTCTGACAGATTTTACTTTCACTTGGTATATTTAAATAATTTATATTTCCCGTTTGATATAACTTTGACAGTTCTGCCAAATTGTTTTCAGCAGTGTTCAGTTCTGTTCATAATATTCTCCTGCTTGAAAATTGTCAAACTCCTCCCATGGCTCACCAAGGGACATCTGGTTAGATACCATTCCCTGGAAATTTTTACTTCCTACTTTTTTGTAGAATTTTCAACAAGGGAAGGCCTCTGCATCCATAGCTACCTTGTCTTTGCTATTGAAAGTTCTGTTTAGAATAGCTTGCATAAATATATGTGTTTTCTGCAGATGAATGACCAAATAAACCAATCCAAATAAACAAAACAGAATAACGATGACCAATTCCCTATGACTCTGAAGTGAACTAGTCATGCAGGTGATGGAGATACCTGAACACAACATGTGATGTTTATCCAGAGATTAATCTCAATGGTTTTTCAAAATAAAATCAGAAAATATAAACTCCTGGATTTGCTAGCAGCTAACCAAAGCATCCATTTTGTTAAAAAAAAGTTCTGCAAAAATCCTTTTCTACCTAGGAACATCCCTCATCCTAATTAAGTCTCTTAGTATGAGGGCATAGGATTGTAGTGAGCAAAGAGAGCCTGTAATAACAGCTTTATACCCTTTTAAATAAAAAAAATATATTTGACAATAAGTCATTAACTTTCAGTCATTGTTATTTTATAGGGAATCTAATTTTTCCTATTTTTGTTTTATTTGAAAGAGGCTCTGAAGTAATGCTCAGGAAGTCGGTGGCCCCTCCTGGCAATGCTCTGGCCAGGTGGTTCAGCATTTAATGTGAGGCGCCCAAGATGTATTGCTGCTCATACCCTGAAGTGCTGAGATTATGGGGGCCACCCACTCATAGTTAGGGGATTTCAGGAATGTTCTCGATATGGTTGGAAACAATAAATTATAAGAAATCAAACCTGGGTCAACTGAACCAAAGTCATGTATTTTAACTTTAGTACTATCTCTCTGGTCCCCCAAATGTACTGTTATTTCAGAAATTATATTGCAAACTGATATATCTACCAAATATGTCACAACATTAAAATAAATACGTTTCTCCATAATTTCACCTTGCCATTTTTCAGATTCCTTAAATTCTTCAACGTGCCCTATATCTTTTAACTTTGTTTTATTTTGTGTTCTTGTTTTCCTCCTACTGCCAGTGCAGTGTTCCCCAACTGTTCACTAGACCATTTAAGATAGGAAAGACAATTTCATCCTCAGGCACAATTTATAAAGTGTATTTCCAATGTTACCAAAAACCATACTTTTAGAATGCTTTTGAAAGATGAGATAGTAGCGTGTTCATTGTCAGAAGGCACTGTAGAACTTAATGCTCTCTTTTCAACTGCATTTAAGAAAGCCCAATCACTGTCACTGTCTTCCCATTGTTCATTGATTTGCTCAAGCGGGCCCAGTAAAGTCTCCATTTTGAGACTTGTTGTTACTGTGTTTGGCATATCGAATATGTCACGGGTAGCCTGCCAGGCTTTGCCGTGCGGGTGACATATTCTTGGTAGCTTGCCTGGCTCTCCAAGAGAGGCAGAGGAATTGAACCAGGGTAGGTCGGATTGGCCGCATGCAAGGCAAACGCCCTACTGCTGTGTTATCGCTCTAGCCCAGAGAGTCCAATATGTACTATAAATTCCCATTCAAGTGTAATTTCTTACTGTTCACCATAAACTTGGGTTTTCTAAATAACTTTATTATATTCTGTTTCATCTTACCTAAGTGTACTTTAATTTTTTTGCGCATGAAACACAACTTCTTCAATCAAGAGATGTTTGAATCTAATTTGTATTTCAATATATGTATATCTTGTACATGATGCAATTTTAATAAGTACCGATTGAGTTTGATATTAATAGAGGTCTATGTCACTGTCACTCCTCCCGTTGTTCATCGAATTGCTTGAGCAGGTCCAGCAACGTCTCAATTTTTTGAGACTTGTTGTTACTGTGTTTGGCATATTGAATACATCACGGGTGACTTGCCAGGGTTTGCCGCATGGGTGAGATACTCTTGGTAGCTTGCCTGGCTCTTCAAGAGGGGTGGAGGAATCAAACCCAGCTCAGCCAGGCTGTCTGTGCAAAAGGCAAATGCCCCACCACTGTGCTATTGCTCCAGCCCAGAGGTCTATAACATGTCCAATAAATAATATATATATATATATAATTTTTTTTTATTCATCGCTGGAGCGATAGCGCAGTGGGTAGGGCCTCTGCCTTGCACGCAGCCAACATGGCCAACCCGAGTTCGATTCCTCCGCCCCTCTCGGAGAGCCCTGCAAGCTACCAAGAGTATTCGATATGCCAGACACAGTAACAACAAAGTCTCCAATGGAGATGTTACTGGGCCCGCTCGAGCAAATCGATGATCAATGGGAGGGCCTTTACTTTTACTTTACTTACTTTACTTTATTCATTTATTTGTGCTTGAGTGATAGCACAGTGGTAGGGCATTTGCCTTGTGCAGCCGGCCTGGCCAAGCCGGGTTTGATTCCTCTGCCCCCTCAGAGACCTTGGCAAGCTACCGAGAGTATTTTGCCTACATGGCAAAGCCTGGCAAGCTACCCATGACATATACAATATGCCAAACACAGTAACAACAAGTCTCACAATGGAGGCGTTACTGGGCCCACTCCAGCAAATCGATGAACAATGGTAGGACTGTGACCGTGATTCATTTATTTAATTTTTCGCTTTTTGGGTCACAAACAGCAATGCACAGAGGTTACTCCTGGATCATGTACTCAGGAATTACTCCTGATGGTGTTAGGGGGACCATAAGAGATGCTGGTAATCAAACCCAGTTTGACCTCCTGCAAGGCAAATGCCCTACCTGCTGTGCTATTGTTCTAGCCCAATAATATATGTTTTTGAGGGGAATTAAATACCTGAAAAAGCTCTAAATTACCCCATTATTGTATTTAGGAGCCATTCCTGGCAACCCACAGTAGCTCTGCAGTTTTCAGGATTAAACTCTTTACTCTAGGCTTTTGAGGAATCTTGCTAGCCTCCAGTAGATTGTGTTTCAAGAAAAGAAAAACTGAAAAATAAGGGTATATCTTCTTAGGCACGAGGATATTTAGGGAATAAGTTAGTTCACGATAAACCTCAAGATACATAATATTTGGACTACAATTTGTGATTCTGCTTGTATAAAGAATGTTCTCAGTTTTTGAAAAAAAATAGTCAGAGCCATAATATTAAATATGGAAGATATAATGGGGTGTCAATGTAAAATTAAGTGTGTTCTCGATTTAAGAACAAGAATAAGATAATTGATTATGCTTACAGTTTATTGCAAGTATAGGCTATATATTCCTGTATATGTATCAAGAATCACTAAAATATTTTGAGTACAAAATTTTACTAATTTAAGTAGGTATATTTTAATAGGGAAAATATTCAAATAATCTTTTTTCATTGCTTTTTGGAGATCTTCAGGGGTTTCTCTTAGCTCTGTACTCAGGAATCACTCCTGGCAGTGCTCGGGGATCAAACCTGGGTCAGTCACAAGCAAGGTAAATGCCCTACCTGCTATACTATCACTCTGACTGTATTTAAATATTCTTATAAGTAAAAAAAGGATGAACACATTTTCCCATGAAAAATAAAATGGGAACCAGACCAATAGCACAGTGGATCAGGAACTTATTTCACATGTATCTGACCTGAGTTCAATCCCTGGCACCCCATAGGGTCCCCTGACGACTGCCAGGAATGATCCCCTAGTGCAAAAGCAAGAGTCCCTGAGCACAGTTACGTATGGCCCAAAAACAAACAAACAAAATGTAATGAATAGTCTCTAAAATAGATATCTATATCAAAAGAAATTAGGGCTGGCCAGAGAGATAGTACAGTGGATAGGGCTCTTGAGACCCACCACAGTTCAATCCCCAGCACACTATATTGTTCCTCAAACCCAGTCAGGAGTTATTACTGAGCACAGAGCAAGGGATTAGTCCTGAGCACTACTGGGTGTGGTCCCAATAAACAAAATTATATGCTGGGGCCTGAGTTTTAGTACTAGCTGAGCTATAGTACTACCCTAGAGACTAGGTGTTACATACAGCTGACAGGAGAGCAGTCTCCAGAACCACTTATACATATGTAAGTATGTATATATACATATATGTGTGTGAACATATATATATTATGTAAAGAATACCAATATTTCTTTAATATCTGGATGTGACAGTACAGCATAAAACTTATATTTTCACATAAAATGCTGAATATAGTCAATAAAATGAAAGAAAACTCAAAATATTTTCTTCAAATAGAATACATACATGTCAGTACAATTTAGGAAAATCTGTATAAATTTATCTAATATATTTTAAAACTTAATTTTTTTTTTTTTTGCTTTTTGGGTCACACCAGTGATGCACAGGGGTTACTCCTGGATCATGCACTCAGGAACTCCTGGAGGTGCTCAGGGGACCATATGGCATGCTGGGAATTGAACTCGGGTCAGTCACGTGCAAGGCAAACACCCTACCCACTGTACTATCGCTCCAGGCCCAAAACTTAATATTTTGACCAAGTTATGAATTCTATTCATTGCTGTAATCCAGATTATTTTCTTTGCTGAAACACTAAATTGCAATCAGAGTTGATGACTGACTGTGAGGTAAGCTTTAATGTATAATAGAAAAAAAATTCAATTTGTAGAATATGGTAGAGTCAGCAGCGCCTCCCTCAGTGAGTACCCAGTGATTCAGAGTTATGGGATCTATGAAATCGAAATATCACCAAATATATCAGATAGAGCTTCCATTCTCTTCTCAATACTTTTGCCAATATTTTGAAAGGCATATTTGGCAATCTTAGTAAGATACAGAAAGAGAAAGTTTCATTTTTAGCATTCAAGCTAATTGGGGATATAATTTTATTAAAACCTTGTTTTAGAAAATAGTAGGTCTCTTTCCTCTTCATGACTCCTCCACCCACCTAACCACAGTACCAATCCAACATGATCTAAAGCAACTGAACTTGCCCTAAATGTGTTCTAAAGTCAGGAATGAAAAGAAGACAAAGTGAAAAGAAAATGAAAATATTTCTTAAGATTGGATTTTCTAGTAAGTTAAAATAAAAATGTCTTATAGATGAACTCAAAGACTAGTCAATTTCAAGGAATGTCTAGAGGGAAAGAAAAGTAAATAGAGAAACTGAGTCACACAGTCTCAACTTCCAGAAAAGAACTTAACTGTATGTCTAACTCTCCAAAGCTCACACCAAATAAACTGCCAATTGACCATCATTTAGTCTAAGCCAAGTCTGCAACCAACTATGCCTACTATACTAAGACAACTTTACCTAGTCACCTAAATTTTTGGTACTGCTTTAAAATGAGTGTAGTTTGAGGCTGTCATAACCACATTATTCATAATATTTAGAGATCTGGCATTAAGAATGTCTAAGCTCATTAACGTGGAAATATTTTTTAGGATTGGGAGAAGTTCATGATAGAAGTGTTTAAGATTGATGGACACATTAAGGCAACGGTTTGAAGAGTAAAGTGTTTTGATATGTGAAATGTTTGCTTAGTTCAGTGATTTTATTACCCTAATAAAGGGGTTACTTACCCAAAGGGGAAATATATTATCCTGTGAGAGAACTCTCTAAACAGTATGTTACTTAGAGGACTATTTTAGACATTTCCTTATAAAATAAACTGAGTCATAATTTTGTCTGCCTGGTTTAGAATTTCTTTGACTAGTTAGGCAATGTGAATGCCAACTGCTAAAATAGTTCTTGATTCTGTTAAACTGTGTGGAAGTTAAGGAAGGTGATTTAAATACAAATTAGACTAGTTTACTAAATTTAAAGCCTATGTAGGCATTTTGTCTACTTGCTGTGTGTAGCCATAATTAAATGTAAGAATCTTTTAAAAAATGTTAAGGCATCATATTTTAAAAGTTACTTATATTTGAGTTTCAGGCACACAATACTCGAGCACTAATATAATCACCAGTGTCAAATTCTTTCCACCAATGTTCCCTCTTTCCCTCTCAACACCAGCCTGTCTCCTTGACATGACATTTAAGTTTGGTTACGATAGCACAGCGGTAGGGCGTTTGCCTTGCACGCAGCCAACATGGCCAACCCGAGTTTCATTCCTCCGCCCCTCTCGGAGCGCCCAGCAAGCTACCGAGAGTATCTCGCCCGCACGGCAGAGCCTGGCAAGCTCCCCGTGACGTATTCGATATGCCAAACACAGTAACAACAACGTCTCCAATGGAGGCGTTACTGGGCCGGCTCGAGGACCTTTTTTATTGTAGTGTGGATCTTCTTATTTTCTGTTTTCTTCCTATTATCTGTGATTCAGACAGATCACAAATCTACACCATCAATGTGTCAGAGTCCCCTGCCTCCTACCTTCCATTCTTCCTACCTTCCATCCTTCACTGTATTTTTTCACCCCATCTCTCCCTTTGATCCTTTGATACCTTGTTTTTCCTTGTCCTAAATAGGTCAGTCCTCCAAATAATGTTCTCATATAAATGTTTTAATAGACAACAGAATTTTTATCTTCAAACATATCCTTATTTTTTTTTTTTTGGTAACAATCAGCAGTGCTCAGGGATTACTCCTGACTCTTCACTCAGGAATCACTCTTAGCGGACTTAGGGGAGCATCTTGGGTGCCACAGATAAAGTCTGGGCTGCCTGTGTGCAACATGCTGCGTTATCTCTCCAGCACCTTGAAACACGTCTTAATAAGGATTAAAAACAAATTTTAGTTGAAAAACATATTTTTATATTTAATGACAGAGAATTAGAATTTAAAATACACAGTCTTAAGAAAATATATTAAGTTAATAGAAAGGACAGTTTATAGTTCTTTAGGTTAAGAAAAATTATAAATGGCATGGTTATGAATGAATTGGGGTGTAATAAGTAAATGATTATAAAATATTAGTGAAATATTTTTATCTAGAAATTAGCAGATTTTCAAACTTGAAAGTTAATAGGGACATTTACAATATCTAGGATAGGAATAGTCATCTATTTTCTCTGTGATTATTTTTTGCTGCACTCTTTCCAGACTGCAATTTGAATTCATTGGTCTAATGCATAAAACATGTATTCCATTTCTAGGAATATCCTCCTACAAAGCAGAGTTGTATATTAGAATCATGTTTAAGAAAGGTCATCAATAAAATTGTTTATATGAAAATAGTTTCCAATCATTATCTCATATGCTAAGAAATAAAATGAAGGCATGAAAGAAGGGGGAAGAATTGTGGAAAGCCGTCTTTTAAGGACAACTACATGAATTTTTAGTGTATGTGTTACCCTGCAATCCTTACTGACATTACAGAAGAGAATGCGTATTTTCATGTAAATCAGACAAGTGACCAGTTGAAAATTTAGCAATTCTATCATTATGTAAAAGGGACCTCTTTTTTTATTATTTCACTGAACAAATTAATTGCATTTTTTTACTCTTCAATCTATTTTCTCCTTAGAGTAATTTAAAAAAACCATCAATGTTTCTTCTAAGTGAACAAAATAGTATTTTCTAAAAAATAGCTCCAAAGCATGAATGACCAAAAGGAGAGAGAAAGAGGGGGAGTCTGGAGAATGGGTGGGAGAGAGAGAGGAGAGAGAGACAGAGAGAGACAAAGAGAAAGAGAAAGAGGAAGAGGAAGAGGAAGAGGAAGAGGAAGAGGAAGAGAAAGAGGTGTCTGCTATAGAGACCAATTAGGTATGATAGTATGAGGGAAACTGGGGACATGCATGGTGGGAAATATTCATTAGTGGAAGGATGGGTGTGAAAATATTGTATGACTGAAACCCAATCATGAACAACTTTGTAACTGTGTATCTCATGGTGATTCAGTTAAAAAATAGAGCTTGCTACAATCCCAGAATTTAGATGGCTGTTGTCAGCTTCTTAAAAATTACCATTGCATTTCTTTCAGAAATTAAACCTAAAATTACAGTTTCTAATTTCCGTTTCTTATTTTAAATTACAAAAATGTATGGTTGTGAGATGAATTCAGGAAATAAAGTAAAAATTCCAATGTTTATTTTATGCATTGTAAGGAAAAAGATTATTTTGACATGTGGCCTATATTTAATGAATTTTTTAAATGATTTTATTTGAGAGACCACACTCAGCTTTGCTCAGGGCTAATTCCTATGCCAGGAATCACTCCTGGCAGGCTTAGAAGACCATATGGGTGCCAACGTTGGAACCCAGTTCAGCAGCATTCAAGGCTAGTGCCCTTCCTGCTGTACTATCTCCACAGCACCAAAATGTTCTAAATTTTTATAAGAGATATATTGCCAAATCATAATATAATTAGCAATTTATTGTATGATTTCAATAAAGTTTGTTTATTTACAACAAAGAATATTTATTTTCTTATTCATTAATAATTTTTAGCATAAATTTTAGCTTTTAGGAATTTTGTGTTCTATGTACCAAATGTTATTGAACAAATAAGGCCATACTCCTTTTTTTCCCAGCTACTCACAGGAGGGTTAGAAATGTACAAATGTATCATATAGAATGTCTTGGATACAATGGGCAGAATTATGCTTTTATACTTAGCTGATTAAATCTTTTAAGCTGTTATGAAATTGGATGTGGAACCAGTAAAGATGATTGGTTTATAAATATACTACTGTGAGAACTGTATGTGTGTGTGTGTGTGTGTGTGTACGTGTGTATGGAATATATATATATATATATATATATTTATATAGTAAAAACTATGCACACACAAATAGAGTAAAACTATAGATGTTTTCAGAGAAGCCTTGAGGTCATGATGTGACTTCTCAAGAAGTCTGAATTTTATTATAAAAAAAACTTGTGTTTTTTAAGTATTGCAAGTATTATCATGAGGCGTGTCTTTTAGGGAGTGTCATATCAGTTGCCACTTTAGTATGTGATCTATCTAATCCTCCAGGTAACATTAAACTACACAGGGACAACGCAACTCAAGACAATGAATATATTTATTCAGGTATCTTAGTGTCGAAACAACTTTAGTCCATCATGTGCTATGGTATTTTCTCCCTTGACTAGCTGAAATTAAATTGTTTCCTATTCCCATTTAACAATTGCTACATTTGTCTATGCACAGATTCTACTTCTGTGCTCAAACCCTGAGCACACTTATCTTCGAAACCTGGAGTAGTACAACACAGCACTGCTTATCTCTCATTGCTAGTACACATGTATAGCATACGCACCACCATACTCACAGCTTATCACTTAAGCCCAGCATTGTATAAGCATTTATTTTGCTACTATGCCATATCTCTTTCTTCCTGGTTACTTTCTCCCTCTAAGAAAATGATACAACTCTGCATTCCAACCTTAGGTTAGAGGTAAAAATTACACTGAGTTGGAGAGCAAAACTATATTTAAGAAGAGCAAGCTCACAGAATCAGAACTTGGGGAGTTTATATTAGAAGATCACTTTTATGTACTCAATAGCAATAGAAAATAAAGTGGTAGTTTTTAAAAAGCCAATTATTTTTTTATTTGATTTTATAAAAATTCAAATGGAAGATGTCACAGACTTTCACAGACACTAAGAGCATAAGGGCATGCAGCTTAAGTGTCTGTTGAATATTGTATGTTTTCCTCTCTTGTTCAAGAGAGAACCAAATTAAAAAAGATAAGAAAAACTAAATCTTCTTTGAGGTCCTTTCTTCCCTCCCTCCCTCCCTCCCTCCCTCCCTCCCTCCCTCCCTCCCTCCCTCCCTCCTTACCTCCCTCCCTCCCTCCCTCCCTCTCTCCCTTCCTTCTTCCTTCCTTCCTTCCTTCCTTCCTTCCTTCCTTCCTTCCTTCCTTCCTTCCTTCCTTCCTTCTTCCCTACCTCCCTCACTCCCTCCTTTCTTTCCTTGGAGTAGGGTGGATTTTGAACTATACCTTCTGGTGTTCAGGGGTTAATTTTTGTCTCTGTGCTGAGGAGTGACCCCTGGTGATGTTCAGAAAAACATAATGTTGGGGATCAACCCAGTATTGTCTTTGATAACTACTGACCTCCCATACTAACTCTTTGGCCCATTAGATGAGCTACTAACGAAACTCAGGCTCACCTTCAGATTTAGCTTAAGTCTGGAGTGCATGCCTTGAATGGATGCATTCAAGAACCCTGGCTATTTTATTACACCCAGTGACTAGTCCATCAAGCACCAGTGGGAGTCTTCCTGAACACAGCTGCAGGCATAGCCCTGGGACAACACCAGCATGCCCCCCACTACCCTAAAAATAAGGGAATTACTGGAATACCTACAATTATTAGTAATGTCTGTCTTACTTGTATAATATACGTAGCATAAATCACCATCTAGAAATGTGTTCCCTTCTAATAATGTTATTGTTTGTGCTTTATAATATCTATAATAATGTTATTGTGTTGTGTTTTAGGTTATTCATATAATTTAAAACGAAGGTAAGTTAAATGACCTGTCCAATTTCCTACTGGCATAGTTTAGCAAAATCATCATTATAATGGTCTGATTATAAATTCTTCTGTTTTGCTGGAGATCAATCTAAATAATGTTCAAGGACTATGTGATAGTCTCATGTTTGCCTGATCAAATTCAACATTGATGTGAACCTGACCTAATAGAGATAAAATTTATGTGGATTCTTCTTCAATAAAACGTTTAATTTTTCACAAATATTGGTGTTTTATTGAGCTACTCCAAAAACCATATCACATCCACTTACTAGAAACTATGGTGATAATATGAGGGGTAGGGTTCAAGGGGTTGACCCTGGTTCAATCTCCAGCATCATAGAGCTTCCAGAATATTGAAGGACATAACTGAGGATGCCTCAGGATATTGTTGAGTGTGCTGTGAAAGTTCCTGGTGCCACAGGATATAGATAACATTGCTTTAGCTTGCATCACACTGAACTGCTGACCCCATTTGGCTCAGTATTATTGGGAGAGACTCCCACGTTCCTTAAGCATCATTTGGGAAATCTGCCTCCTCTCCTCTGCAAAACACACTTAATATCATGAAAACTGTTTTCCTTCTGAATATATGTGTAACTATTTCCTTAAACTATTTGGACATTCTAGCCAATTTTCTTTCATTGTCCTCATATAAATAATGGAAAAAGTGCTGCTGCTACTTGGATGTATCTGCAGAGTATCACGTTAATTGAAGTTGATCCAAAGGAGAGGAATAGCACAGAATGATCTCTCTTGTATGTTGAATATAAGAACCTAGTAGGGTAATAAAAAATTCCCAATGGCAACATAAACTAAAAACTAAGAACATAAACTAAATAACCAAAGACAACATAAACTAAGAACTAAGTTAGTTAGTTCCTTCAACATTTTGTGTGTGGGAGAAGATAATAGAATAGGGGAGGAATGCTGACAATGATGGAGCAAAGTGAATACTCTCGTGTGGTGGTCATTGAAAACCAATCATTAACAGAAATATAAACCATCACAAAATCACAAATCACAAATCATCCTGTTAATCGTCGATTGCCTCCAGCAGGCCCCAGTAACATTTCCTTCATCCTAGCCCTGAGATTATATTCAAGGCTCTTTAGGAGAATGAGACCCATCATTGTTACTGGTATTTGGCATATTGGGTACGCCACAGGGAGTTTGCCAGACTCTGCTGTGTGGGCAGGCTACATTTGGTAGCCTGCCAGTTTGTCCAAAGTAGGAATGAGATAATAAGATGTCATAATAGGATGTTGGCCGCGCGGTTCCGGGAGCTGGTTTTTATAGTCTCTGAGTCTTGGCCGTTGATGGGATTACACTGCACCAGGGGGCCAGTTGGTGGGTGTGACCCCCACCTACTGGAATTTGGAGGATCTGGGTGGTGGATGCTCAGCCCAAATCTGAGTAGACTTAGAGATCTCGGCCCCGGACCCCGCGTGGCTTTGTCCCTCTGCCAGTACCTTCATGTGTGTGGAGAGTGGTCTCAGCATGGTGGTGGCTGGTCCTGGAGGTCTTTGGCTGCCGGAGCCCTGGTTGAGGGGGGGAGGAAAGCTCAACCCGCTCCCCTCCAAGGGGCCCTGGTGGCGAGGACAGTCAGGCGCGGGGGCAGGAGAAGTGGTGGATGCCAATTTTGGGCAGCATCCTTTCGTGTTTGATATAGAGGACTACATGCGAGAGTGGAAAACCAAAATCCAGGCTCAGATAGACCATTTCCCTATCGGAGATCGAGAAGGAGAATGGCAAACCATGATACAGAAAATGGTTTCATCTTACTTAGTCCATCACGGGTACTGTGCCACAGCAGAGGCCTTTGCCAGATCTACAGACCAGACTGTTCTAGAAGAATTAGCTTCCATTAAGAATAGACAAAGAATTCAAAAGTTGGTTCTAGCAGGAAGAATGGGAGAAGCCATTGAAACAATACAACAGTTATATCCAAGTTTACTTGAAAGAAATCCTAATCTCCTTTTCACATTAAAAGTACGTCAGTTTATAGAAATGGTGAATGGTACAGATAGTGAAGTACGATGTTTGGGAGGCCGAAGTCCAAAATCTCAAGACAGTTATCCTGTTAGTTCTCGACCTTTTAGTAGTCCAAGTATGAGCCCCAGCCATGGAATGAATATCCATAATTTAGCATCAGGCAAAGGAAATACTGCACATTTTTCCGATTTTGAAAGTTGTAGTAATGGTGTAATGTCAAACAAAGCACATCAGTGATATTGTCACAGTAAACACCAGTCATCTAATTTGAATGTACCAGAACTGAACAGTATAAATATGTCAAGATCACAGCAGATTAATAACTTCACCAGTAATGATGTAGACATGGAAACAGATCACTACTCCAATGGAGTTGGAGAAACTTCATCCAATGTTTTCCTAAATGGTAGCTCTAAACATGACCACGAAATGGAAGATTGTGACACCGAAATAAACCATGATGTTTAAAATTAATTTTAAAAATATTCTAAACCATTATTAATAAGAATAGCAAACAAGAGAGGGTGATAACATTTATTAATATTTGAGTTTATGTATTTTAAAATGACTGAAATGGAAACACAAATATACAACTGAAAATATAAATACTACTATGAAATAATTGAGATATTAAATCCTTTATAGAGACAAAAATGTAATAGAATCTACACGGTACTCTACAGGTTGATACTATGCTTTGTTTGTTATTTATTACAGAACAAAAATAAATGTTAAATTGGACTGTTATTTTGCTAAACAAATGAAATTATAGTTAAGTGGTAAAAAGTCACAACATTATAAGTGGGCTTATATTTTATTCCTCTATTCCTTTATTCTCCTGCTTATTTTCTACCACTTTATACTTATACTAGTTTGTGAGTCTGTCTGTCTGACAATCTGTCCTCCCTCTATTTGGTGAGTAGAGAAGAAAAGATTAAATTTTTATTTGATATCAAATAAAAATTCTCTGAATCAGACATTATTTTGTCATTATTTTTCTTTTTAAGGCTAGTGTGCTTAGTTGCTATGCAAAGAGAAAATGTGATTCAAATATATTACATTTAAAAAATCTGTTTTTGGAATCTACTACTGAGACTGACAATTGAAGAAAAAGCAGAGGATTGAACAAATGTAGGCATTGCCTACTGTTGGTGTAGGGATATTGGTATGTGGTAATAGATGTGATGAAACATAATTTGAAGAAGTGTGAAATAGTATCCCAAGATATATACTTTTGTTAATAAACATCTGGATTCCCCCTCTCTTTTGTTTGGTTTGGTTTTAAGGCCACACCTGGAGTTGCTCAGGAATTACTCCTGGCTCTTTGTTCAGGGATCATTTCTGGTGGGAATCTGGGGAACATATGTTGTGTTGGGAATGAAATTTGGGTCAACTATGTGCAAATCAATTACCCTATCTGATGAATTATCTCTCCAGATACTACCTTAGTTTTCTTTTTAAAGGAAGAATTACTTTAAGAAACCTAAGACTTCTAAGTACACAAAAGGGAAATAAATGGATACATAAAATTTTTCTACAAAAAAATAATAAAAACTCTCTTGAGTTTCTAGCAGATCAATACCATATGGAATAATCCACTACCTTCTTACACGTTAGGATTTTAACTGCTTCATTTATTTATCATTTTTGTTATCTAATTTATAGGTAGTTGCTATTACATTTGTATTATAAAAAATGAATTTGGGCCTGGAGCAATAATGTAACATGTAGGTGCTTTCCCTGAATGCACCCTCGCTGGGTTGGATCCTCAATACCCATATGAAATTATAAACACTGCCAGTAGTGATCCATGAGTGCAGAGCCATGAGTAAATCTTAAGCACTACGAGGTATGGTCCCAAAACAAACAAGCAATCCACCCCCCCCAAAAAAAAAACTAAATTAGCTATCATATTTCAATTAATTTTTGCATAAATTAATGAACCTGTAAATGATCATTTGAGATCTTATATATGTCTTTATTGTCTGTCCAAACACTGTCCTCCCATTGTTCATCAATTTGCTCAAGCGGGCCCAGTAACGTCTTCATTGTGAGACTTGTTATTGTGTTTGGCATATCGAATATGTCATGGAGAGCTTGCCAGGCTTTGCCGTAAGGGTGAGATACTCTTGGTAGCTTGCCGGGCTCTCTGAGAGGGGTGGAGGAATCGAACCTGGGTTGGCCGGACCAGCCACTTGCAAGGAAAACACCCTACTGCTGTGCTATCATCCTAAATGTTAATCTGCAGCAAAATTGTGGAGTGATAATATGCAGCAAAATTGTTGTGCTCACTTCATAAAACTCTTGCCTAGTTTAGACAAAATGAGTCCATTTAAAAGATAATTTAAACAATTTTCATTGCTTTTAACTATTATTCTTAAACAATTTTAATCTTCCTGTTTGTCTGAATTTCTCTATATTTTGCCTGATCACAACAGTTAGCATATGATATTCCCTGCCATGAAGTTAGAAAGAAAGCAATGAGTATTCTGTACAGCTTTTGACAACTATTCTCAAAGATGAACCAACAAATCCATAAAGACTCCTGTTAAATTTTATCTGAAAAATACTATGGTTGATTTTAAGTGAAGTTCCCTGTACTTTTCTTCCCTTGGTCTTGGTAGATTCATGGCTTTTCAAAGCTGCTTTAGTTCAGAGGTAAGACAGAGAGGCTGCACACCTGAATAGAAGGTGACCCGGGTACAAATGAAAGGTGGAGCATTGCAGTGTGAGAATAAGCAGGTGGCAGAGATCAAGGCCTCAGACATGTTGAACAAAGAGGAAAAATTACAGAGGGCATAAGGACTAATGCCTCAAGATTTCAAAGGCATTGCTTTTATCATGGTCTACCAGAGGAAAAGAAGAAATGATTGATATTAAATTTTTTTTGTTGCTCCAAAAACCCATCCTTTGATTTGACTGCTAACAGCAGTGCATTTTCAGGATCATAGAGGGCATTTAAGATCACAAACTCCTTATAACTATTATAAGTTTCTTAGCAATATATATTTTTATTTCACCAAAACCCATTAACTTTTCATTACTTATTAATGCTTGTTACTTTCTATTTGCCAAGTTCCATTGGTATAAAAGAAAATTCCTGGAAAAGGATAACTACATAATATCAAAGAAGGAAAATGGTGGGGTAAATTGAGAACTATTATAGCAATAGTCTTTGCATGTTTAGAATTGATGGTATATCTCAGTTTTAGGAAATTTCAGGAAACAAAATTGTTAAAAGGAAACATACTTGCTTTCTCTTTCCCAATTCAGATAATCAAAAGGGCAACATCATATTAATATTAAACTGGGAAGAATAGAATTAGTACGAGCTGTGGTTATATCTATGTTCCAACAATCTTTACTATTTTAATTTTTCTTTCTCTTTACAATCTTCCTTCCTACCTGCTTAAAGGAAAATGCTGGCATAAAAAGAAAGGAAATATAGCTTAAAAAGTATTATGTGTCAAATAGCTGCTCCACTATTGTGAAGAAGTAAATAGAACATTAAGGAGTAATATTTATTTTAAATAAAAATTGTTGTGAAACCTATCTTTTCTATTTTTTGCAAGGTTTCATGAGATTTTTTTTCCATGAATTTAATGCATTGAGGACCAAACTGGAACCATAAGAAAACAATTCAGATAAAATAATTGAAGGTATAATGAGAATTCTGGAATATTGATAGTATGATTCAGTTCAGTAGCTAGAAGACCAGGTAATTCTTCCCTAAATGCATTATACATCCACAAGGATGTCTCATTTCTGAGACTATTCAGAAACACCATCATGGGAAGTTACATGAGGCTTTCCAGTTCCAATTTAAAATGAAGTGGAAATAAATTCATATAACTACTCTCATGTAATTCTGCTATAGTCTTTATGTATAGTATTCTCATTATTTTTCTAACTTTTTTGTTTGTGCAGACTTCTATCTCCATATTGGAAAAGAAGTAGAATAGTTGATTTGTTTTATATATATTCAAGTAAACAAAATACAACACAAATTTATGAAGAGTTAACTAATTATATATTTTCTAATTCTATATCCTCTTTGCAGTAAACACAATCACCTCCATAATTTATGTCTTATTTCTAATAAGGTTAGTAGTCTAGAACCTGTTTTGTTAATTTAATATTATCCATTGTTATGATTTGCATTTATATACTGAAAGTCATTTGAGTATTCTAGGTTACAGTTAGACAATAATACAGTTTATACACCAATTGAAGAACTAATTTGAGATAGAATCCATACTCTTAGAAAGTTGTTATCAGATTCAGTAACAAGTTACAACTTCTAGCCTGTCTTTCCAGCTACTGTCTTTGGTAACTCGACTCAATAGTAGCTCTTAATTAAATTACCAAGAATATGATTGCATTTTGCAGACAGAAAAAACTTCTAAAGTTCTGTCTCTATATGACTTTGTCTTCTCACCACCTTAATGCTACCTCTTTTTCAGAGATATATGCAGTGTTTCTAGTGTTTTCTCGTTAACTCTGACCTGTACCCATAAACTGGTATTTCAGATGTTAGTGACTATGGTCCTCTGACATTTTCTTTTCCTCAACTGAATATTTCTTCTTATTTTGCATGCATTTCAGTTTTGTTAGCAAATTGAGTGCAATACTTTGTATGGCTCTAGTCTGTGACTGAGTCCTAACTGAGATGGATTTTATCAGCTTTAGAAGTGCAGAACCACATAGCTGTGGTTCTGGAATTGGTTTTTTGATCAGATTAGAATTAAAGATATTGAGTCTCTAAGCCACGGCAAATGCAAAACCAGAAATCCATGGCATTTGCAGCAAGTAGTAACTGAGTTCATCACTTTTAATTATCTGGAGGCAAGTGCTTATTGAAGGAAGGACTTTGGTTGACAGCATTTCTGCTGCCATGGAAAATTATCATGAAGATACAAAGTAAAAGAGTGTGTAGGTGACTTCTTTCAACTGATTTAGAAAACTTAAAGGAATGCAAATGTTTTACTAAACATTATATTCTCAGAGATTGGTGCAAGGAATTAGAATTTTTTTCTCTTTTCCTGAAAAAAAAGTGGCCTTTTGTAATTAATATTTTTGAAAACTAAGCCAAGATACCTTTCTGTAGAGAGCTAAGTTCCATTGTCAATTAAAATTCCAGCAATATAGGGACTAATGTTAAGTCAGGGTATTTACTATGAAACAGTGATATCCCAAATATGGGCTAGGGGAATACAAATCAAGATTATAGTAAACTATGACATTCCAAATCCTTTATATATATATATGTATAAAACATTCTCTGTTAATGTACTTTTTCCCGAGATGGAGAGCCGACCCTAGGTTTTTTTAGTATTAATTATTAATAAATAATATTTCGTATGTTTATTAAGTTAATTATGCTGAAAAATCCTGCAATGATATCAATTCCTAATTGATGCTACTCTATTTGAAAAAAGTGTCTTCATGAATGTTATTGCTAAGGTGGTTAAAATAAAAAAATAATCCTAAATTATATAATGATTTTTAATCGCAGATTCATCACAAATGTTATTATAAGACAAAAGCACAAGGAGACACCACACACACAAAAATATATATAACATGAAGACAGAAATAAAGACTAGAGTTTTGTAGCCACAAAACAAAATAAGCAATAGATACCAGAAACTGAAAGAAGCCAAGAATACATTTTGGAGAAACTAAGGTGGAAATAGGGCATCTTGATTTTAGATGTGAAGAATGATATTTACATCTGACTTTTAGGACTGTAAGAAAATAATTTTGTTTTGTTTTAATCTACAACTGCTTTTGACATTTTTACAAACATCCTGAGAAACTAAAAGAAGAATGTTACACTTCCTAGGTATACTCATAGAATATCTATAATTTCTAGAGCTAAACAGACTTAAATTAAGTAAGGAGTTTGGGTATATTGTGTCATATCAAGAGTTGTTCTATACCAAAAAATATTGAAAACTTTTGCAGTTGAAGATAAATATAATTGAGATTTTATCTTAAACTTGGTAGAATTAGAATTGAATGTATACTTTTAGTTCACTGGCTTGATTACTCTTAAAGAGAAGTTATGATTCAATTAATTAAATTCATAAATTTTAAATGAATCTATCAAATAACCTCTCTCTAGTAGCTGGTCTAGAATTTTAAAGAGATTGGAACCACATGGAAAAATTTTATTCTTTTGTTGCATGTCTCTTCATTTAATAGCATGTTCATTGATAATGGTTGATTCTAAGTACCAATGTGAAGCAGATCATGATAGAATTTGATGTAGATTTTATTGATTTATAACTTCTGTTATTAATCTGCTTTCTTAAAGTTATCAAGCTGTCAATTAATATGTTGTTTTTCCTTTTTCTATAGTTTCCAAGGTATTTATGGGCATTGAGTGTTCACTCATTGACCATGAATTTAGCACTGTTGCCCTGAGGAGTGAAATGTCCACTGATGTCAGTGAGAATTTTACTCATAGTAAGATCAGAAATAAAATGTTTTTATTCTAAACTAACGTACTCAGTATACATGCACTTTTCCAGGCGTCAAGCTACCCAATACCCATAATCACTGTTCTTTGTATTTCATTTTATTTATAGTGATACTGTTTGCTTATTGAAACATGTTTCCCTCACTGGTTTTGTAGTGTTCTTGCTGTGTTTGTTGTTATATCTCTGAAAGATGCTTAAGGATTAGGTTGGTTGTTCTTCTGTTTCTTCTCTGCCCATCTTTATTGAAATCCCACTTTTACTGAAGGCAGGAAATATAACTGGGAGCAGCATGTAAATTTCTGAGTAGATCTGTGGTATATGCAGCTGTGAACTTCAGGAATTGTGACCTGGACTAGATAATCTGATGCAGGTCAGGTGTGCAAGCTGCTGATACCATGCCAGAAGGGAGGGGTTCCGCCTCTTCTTTCACAGTAGGCTCAGTGATGGCACTCTGAGACTAGCCTCACCTGAAGTGAGGGAGAGCAGTAAGTAGCAAGTCCAGATCTATATTTTTTTAAGGGATTGGTTTTTTTTTCAGTGGCATTCTTTAAGTATCAATAACACCTTTATCACCTGATACTATTGGAATAATATGCTAGTAAACTTAATATTATTGTTATAAATAAAAAGGCTTCAGATATTCCCATATCTGAAAGGAAGGTATCCATTTGTCTATAAAATATAAAAGGCTCATTTCTAAGATTGTGGGTCATGTTCTAGTTTAATGTCAGTTTCATTGTTTTGTAATTTCTATTCCAAATTCTTTTTTTCTTTTTTGTTTTGCGGCCACACTTAAAGGTTCTGTGGGGCTATTCCTGACTCTGTGCCTCCTAGTGCCCAGGCTGGAGAATAAACCCAGCCTTCTGCATGCAAGGCATATGCACCACCTTATTGGTCTATCTCCAGCCCCCAATTCTTATGAATGTTTAAATTTACTCTAGTACCATCTGTCTAATATTCATTATAAATGCCACTTAAACAGATGTATGTTTGCCGTAAACAAATAAGTGAATTAATACTTATATTTTAAATTTCTATCAACAGTAGACTTTTTCAAATAGAATATTTTTTCTTTTTTTTTTCTTTTGGAAAGCAAGTCGTGGTAGTTATCATGATCTTAATAAAACTCTGCTTATCTTCACTTTCTTCATAACTCTGTCCATATTTTATTTAATGTTTTGCTTTCCTCAAACTATCTTGGAGAGTAATATCTCCTATAAAGGTCATGACTTTAAAAGATGTGTGAAGCAAAGTGAGTGGCACAAAACAGCAGGTAGCAAAGCATCATACAAGTCAATGAACAACAAGGTCAATTGCTTCATATCTACTTGTGGTTCAACACAGCTGGGGTGAAAAAAATCATAATGCTTGACTGGCATTGTACAGCAGTGTAATGTGGAATAATAAGGAAGCTGAAATCATCAGTTTACAGAAACTGTTAGCCTGACTAGGCAAACGCCAAAAGAAAAAGCAGACTGTCAAAAAGAAAAATCCATGTGAGAAATTCAGAGAATACAAAAGTGCATACCTTATAATCCTTGAAACAATGGACTTGGAAAGCTAAAGTTGCTGTTATGATTTAAACCCATATTCAATCAATTCGACTGTAGCAATTTCTACTTTCTGCAATTTCCAAAACTCTGAAAAAGAATAGAATTTTTATAAATTGGTAATCCGAACACAAATTTTATCTGGCGAAAAGTCATTCAAACTTTAGCAGATGCTGTGATAATGCTAACATTGAAACAAATCTTAAATAAGTAGTGTTTTTCTTGTGTTTGATTGTTTTTTTCTGTAAAACACTTTACACCAACACATCCAATTACATTACATAAATTAATTTAAAATTTAAGGAAAGTAATGTCTGAAAGATAAAAATTATAAAATTAGCTTAACCATTAAAAATGACCAAGCTGTCAAATAAGATTTTATCCTTCCATTTTTAAAAGTTTCAAAGTATTTAAAGGCATTGGACACTTGATTTAATAACTGTGGTTTAACCCTAATGACCTGAGTAGTAAAATGTTCATTGAGATCAGTAAGGAGTTTATTCATAGAAACAACAGAGATGAAATTTTTTTTTCTAAACCAAGGTACTCATAGGGTGCATGCATTTTTTTCTAGGCATCAAACTACTTGCATCCATAATCACTGCTCTTTGTATGTATCTGGGGCTTCAAAATCAATTATATGAACATTAGGATGGAGCGATGCTCAGCTAATGATGCATAATGTCGAAGGTGTAGCTCTTTGCTTTTGTCTTTTTTTGCACATTTGCTTTTTGAAGTGAAAAATCAATTAAGATGCTGAGCAAAACACACCACAGATATTCTGAGAAACTCTTTCCTTCCCTTTAATGTATTTTAGAGAGCTTCCCAATCATTAACTAAGTCATATTCAGTAAGCTTCTCATATTAATTGTCTCCTTTCACCTTTATGGGTGAGGCGATTGACTTTCATTTAACAAAATGCTTTTGTCCTTTTCAGAGACGTTCAAGGAACATGTGAGTGGGCATCTATAAAGTTTAGGATAACCCCTGGAAATTGATTTTCAAGAATAAATATTCAATAAAAGGAGAGTTGACAAAATGCATTCTTAAAGTGTGTACTCATATGTTGGGAATATATTTCTCATTCGTAATTAGAACAATTAGAAACTCCAGAGCATTTTTAACATTATTTTTGAAGTAGTCTGTGAAACAAACAGAATAACAAAAACAGATCCCAGTAAAATAAATATGACAATTGGGCATATAATAGGAAAAGGTAGGTAAAGGCCCTCCCGTTGATCGTCGATTTGCTCGAGCGGGCCCAGTAACGTCTCCATTGGAGACTTTGTTGTTACTGTGTTTGGCATATCGAATACTCGGTATACTCGGTATATCGAATACTCGGTTTGGCATATCGAATACCCGGTAGCTTGCCGGGCTCTCCGAGAGGGGCGGAAGAATCGAACTCGGGTTGGCCATGTTGGCCACTTGTAAGGCGAACACCCTACCCGCTGTGCTATCACTCCAGCCCCACGTTAGTATAGTGGTTAGTATCCCCGCCTGTCATGCGGGAGACCGGGGTTCAATTCCCCGACGGGGAGATTGACGCTTTGGGCTGGAGCGGTAGCACAGCGGGCATATAATAAATGAAATTATAATTATTTCTATTTCCAGGGAACATTTCATGAGCTTAGACATTGTATTTTAATTTTATATCTATCAAGTTAGCATCTGGTATAAATAAAGAGAATAAAATTGATCTCTGGATAGGATAAATGACAAGCCTTTATTCAACTCCACTTTGTGACTAATAAGCAATAGTGCATCTGATGGTGATATGCATAAGTAAGATAACAAAATACACTATCAAGCCAATTTTATAATTATATTCATAAATTCTACTATTTTCACTCTGTTCCTTAAAGATAAATTTCATTTTTTAAATTGAAATCTCAATTTTAAATCTCAAATATTAGCCCATTTTTATGACATGTAAATAGAAATAGTTTATAAAATATCACTTAATCACTTAATCACTTAACTTCCCGTTAGTGGTCGATTTGCTCGAGCGGGTGCCAGTAACGTCTCCATTTGTCCCTGTCGCGTGCTAGTGTAGCCCAATGGCATCTGTTCGCTCTAGGAACATGAAGAGCCTCAAACCAATCGTTTATGATCTTGACGAAGAAGTCTGACCATCTGGTAGGTGGGCGGCCACGCGGTCTTTTGACATCTCGTGGATTCCAGTCGGTAACAGCTCTAGTCCAGCGGTCGTCTTTAAATCTCATTACATGACCAGCCCATCTGATTTTTGACACCTTGGCAAATGAGACAGCGTCCCTGATTCTTGATCATTGACGGATGTCAGAACTCTGGATTCTTTCTCTCATTTGAGTGAAACGTGATATTCCAAGCATAGCTCTTTTATAATGAATATAATGAATCTCAATCATTATAAAATATGAGTGTGCTTTAATTTCAAGTTGACCACTTCAAATATAGGTAGACTATGTTCTCTTCCCACATTTCTATTTGTCCTCATTATGTAAATAATTTGTTTTATTGTAAGATATTTTCAGTGGCTTTTCAGCAAATATTTCAGCAATTAACTATCAATGAAGTATTCTATTTGTATGGTAATTGATGATTTGTATTTGACATCAAGATATTTAAGATAATTGTGTTCTAAAGAGAGGGGATAGATGAAAGGAATGGAAAACTATCAAATTGTAAACCGGATTTCTATCAGTAGAGACAGGCTGCACACACACACACACACACACACACACACAGACACACACAAACACAAATACACACACATCTCAGTAAACTAGAAGTGTAGTTTACTCTGTAAGCAAAACTGGAACCCCATCAAAATTTCTGTAAAACTGATTTTTCATTTTCTCACAGTATACTTTGCATGATATTTAGGATGTCAGATGCAGTAAGGAAGGTTTTCTGTACCCTGGGAAATAACAGTCTCAATAGAAAAAGTTATATCTTCCTTTAGCTGCTGGTATGGAGAGTGTCAGACAAACTTTGTTGTTCTCATTCTGTCTTTCAACACAAGCTCTATTTCTGACAAGCTGTCAGGCTTCCCAAAGATTCGTATATCCTTCTTCCCCACAGGCGATGCTTTCCTCAGTGTGAAATGAAATACAAAATATATCTGAAACTAGGATAGAAAGAATCACAAAATGAACCAATTAGGATGCTTCTGATATCAAAGTCTTATTAAGGAAAAAAGTAGCTCTTTAACAGTGTTCATTTGAATTATTTGCAGTATAAACCATGGCATGGGAAAAGGGAGGTGCTTATCTATGATTGTGTTGTGTAATTTATAAATTTGTTCACTGAGTTTTGAAGCAAACATGAAAGGTTCTAGCTAAATTATTTGTTGAGATGTCACCTTCAAGTTTTTTTTTCTTTTTCAGTAATATGGCTCTGAATAAACATTGTCAGCCTACTGACCATTTTACAACTTCTGTTCTGTCCTCTATAAAAACAGCCATGAAAGACTCCAAATATATTTTTTTTATTTTCCCCTCAAATTTCCTTTATTAAGTTAAAGATTCTTCTCACTCTACTGTTTTGAAGATTTTTGTCATTGCAGCTAAAAGTGACTCTAATTATAAAAAGAATATATGTATAATGCTTGATATCCAATAGTGTGAGCTCTACTGCAAAGAATAAATATGTGATCAGAAAGAGAAAAAAAGGCTAATATGAAGGTGTTTAGAAATCACATTAAGGGTGTTTGAGAATGAATGGAGGCAAGGGCATGTGAATGAGCATTGTGCAATCTAGAAAGCTTATAGTGAAGGGCAAAGGGCAGTGCTCTGGTTATCTCTGAAAATGGTCCTATTTGAGCTCTGCATCCCCCATCGCCATATTTTTTTCTGGTCTGAGTGTGAGATTTGCTGTTGACAAATAATCTGCAAAGGGATCGTCTCATTTTTTGCTTTTAAAGTCAAATAGTAACTGCAGAAGAATTTTTAAATAAGGTTTCTCGTTAACTGGAGGCAATACAAAGCTCAAAAATTCTCTTTTCCAAGTCTTAGGGATACAATCTTTATTTACTTCAGTCATTGTGCAGTTTTGGTTGTCTTAACACCTGTGAGGAAATGTTTGAGATCAATCTCTCACCTCTTCTGCTACTGCAGCTCATTTGTTCCGGCTCTGACCTTAAGAACCATGAACGTGACTTTGGTGATTGACTGTAGCTCAGCGCTTTTCTTATGGAGCAACAGACTTGCATGCTTCTCCCCTGCCTCCCCACCCTCCTCCCCCAAACACACATTCGAATAGCACTGTAGCACTGTCCTTGTTCATTCATTTGCTCAAGCGGGTACCAGTAACATCTCCTGAGACTTGTTACTATTTTTGGCATATTGAATACGCCATGGGGAGCTTGCCAGGCTCTGCTGTGGGGGTGGGATACTCTCAGTATCTTGCTGGGCTCTCAGAGAGGGGCAGAGGAATCGAACCTAGGTCAGCCACATCCAAGGCAAACGCTTACCCATTGTGCTATCTCTCCAGCCCACATTCAGAATGCAGAAATTAAATCTTTTACAAGCATGCTGAGAGATTACAAGTGAAATAGTTGTTACACTACTAAACTCTGGGTGTATAGTATAAAAAGTGTCTTAGATGTACTTTGGTATACTTTCTTGAGGAATGGAGCTCTTTCTGTTTTTTTTTTTCTAGCTCACAGCACTAGCACTTAGGACAGGATCTTTCACAATACATAATGATTCATTGTCCTTATGAACACATATTCGATAATAATCTGTGATTATTGCTGTGATCATTAGCACTGTAACACTGTCTTCCTGTTGTTCATCGATTTGCTCAAGCGGGTATCAGTAACATCTCTATTGTGAGACTTGCTACTGCTTGTTGCTGTTTTTGGCATATTGAATATGCCACGAAGAGCTTGGATCATTTCTATACTTCTTTACTAGAGAAGTTTCTCTAAGTGTGTAGAGCTGTCATCATTAAACAAACTGAATGTCCAATAAATTATCAATTTATTGGGGTATAGAGATAACTCAATGAGAAGGGTTGAGGTATGTTTTGTATGCAAGAAACCCACCTTTGAGAAGGACCAGAGGGAACCCGTCTAAGGATTGTTATGAATTAAGTTAAAGTTAATAGAGAAATAAAATTACACAAAAATATTTTGGTGTTTTAATGTCCCCAGTGTCTTCTGATGCCAAAAATCTTTACTATCATCAGTGCCTAACTAGAGAAATAAAATGACAACTAATATTTGCATTCATCCTTCACTGGAAACTAAACATCCTTTGCAAACCCACATGTCTGAAATAGTGAGCAAATACAGTTCCAAATACTTTAGAAAGCTTAACTTGGATTGTTGAAAGTGAGAAATATTCCCGTCATGATGAAGCCATCAGTTCAATGAATAATTTATCAATTCTATTGTATTTTTATACATAAAAAACAAGAGTTAATACCAATAAAATTGGCTTTAAGCTTTGCTGAATATTTAAACAGTTTTTGATCAGGAATATTGAATACAAATACTATATAAAATTTTCAACATAACCCAAATTGCATTTAAATATCTTTAGGCTATAATGACAGATACCACAGTATTTGTTTTCCATTGCAATGGCAACTAAATAAGAAGACAGCAGCAGTATCTTTTAAGCATTCAATCTTTTGTTGGTTTTGTTTTGTTTGGGGCAAAATCTGGTGGTGGTCAGGGCTTGCTCAAGGGATTACTGGTTCTGTTCTTAAGGTTCACTCCTGGTGGGCTCAGAAGACCATCTAGGGTTTGAGAGATTGAACTCTGATAAGTTGTATGTAAGTCAAGTGTCCAGTCCACTATCCTATCTTTCCAGCCCCTAAACATTTTTTGTCTCATAATAAGAAATCAGAGGCCAGAGGTGCTGGAGCGATAGCAAAGAGGGTAGGACATTTGCCTTGCACGTGGCCAACCTGAGTTTGATTCCCAGCACAGCATATGGTTCTCCAGAAACCACCAGGAGTAATTCCTGAGTGCATGAGCCAGAAGTAACCCCTGCACATCACTAGGTGTGACACAGAAAGAAAAAAAATCAGAGGCCAGGAATGTGTTTGTAGTGGTGGAGCATGTGACATGTAGGATTGTAGGAGTGAGGCTTTGTGTTTGATCCTGGACCACTTGTCACACAGAGTACTGCTAGGTGTGAATCTAATGGCAACAGACACTTAGAACCAACAGACACTAGTGCCACTGGGTACAAGCACTACTGGAAGTGTCCTCACAACCATTGAATTATAACAAATATTACAGCAAATTATTTTCTAAAAATTAAAATTCAAATCTTGCTTAGAAATATATATATACCTCTAAATATTATGCATACACAAAAATATCTAATCTAAAATTCTAATAGTCAACAACAAAACTAGCCAAAAGATTAGAATTAAGCATTTTAAAGACTATATTTTATGAGACTCAAAATCATATAATTTATTAAATATTCAGCAGTCAAGAATGACCTTTATAAAATCCCTTAAGCTAAATCTAATAATATTATACCCCAGTAAGAATTTTCAGCAGTGACAACCGATATTCTGTTCTCTTCCTGATTCCCTTAGTTTAATAGTTTTTTAAAAGGGTAATATAACCAAATTGTAAAATATTTAAATGTCTTTTCTTTAGGAAAAAATACAATTTTAATGCTCAAGAATCAGGCACTGTATTTATTCCTGAATTCTTAGATGTAAGCTGGGATTTACTGTGAGTTACACGATTGAAGGCACATTCTTAATTTTATTAAGGAACATGCTCCAATTATTTCTTTATAATTCCATTTTGGATTAACACTAAGATTTTAGTATTTAGAAGCCTAGATTTGTAGCAAGATTTGAATATTTATTCAGCCTCTCATTATCTGAGAGCCTATAGTTAGACAAATAACCCCTCTTCATACGTATTTGCCTGTCTCTAACTCCATGGGCTGGAATTCCTGCTATTAGCAGTACATGAGTTTAATACCTGGAACTATGTGATCCCTGAATACCCATAGGGGTAAACCTGGTGGCCCCAAAGAATTAAGTTGTCCTGTCCTATGTTTACTATTACCGTGACTGTATCTCCACAGCCTTCAAAAGAAGTATCTGACCTCCCCCCCCCCCGCCCCGCCCCAAACAAGCAGCATAAAAATAGCACTTGCCTTTTAGGTTTGCTGTGATCATTAGCACTGTAGCACTGTCCTCCTGTTGTTCATCGATTTGCTCAAGTGAGCACCAGTAACATCTCTATTGTGAGACTTGTTACTGCTTGTAACTGTTTTTGGCATATCGAATATGCCACAGGGAGCTTGGATCATTTCTATAGTTTTACTTAGAGAAGTTTCTCTGAGTGTGTAGAGCTGTCATCATTAAACAAACTAAATGTCCAATAAATTATTAATTTATTGGGGTATAGAGATAACTCAATGGGAAGGGCTGAGGTATGTTTTGTATGCAAGAAACCCACCTTCAATACTGGTGATACATATCCACTGAACACTACCTGAAGTGACCCTAGGCACTGAGTAAGTATTAACTCCTGAGCACCACCAGATGTGACCCAACAGGGGAAAAATGTCCTTTTCATTCATTTAATATATTTCAATTCCATTTACAACTCTCAGTGCTAGTATGCAACCCCTAGAGCTATGATGTTATTTTCATTGTTTCCAGTGCTTATCTTGACAAATTTCTTATGTTCAAATCATTACCCCTGTGAATGCTGAGTGCTTACTCATGAAACTTTCACTTGTCATGCCATCTTCAGTCTACAAAGTGCCTCAGTCACTGAAATCTAATTTTCTCACAGATCTCCAATCTCTCAAGATTTTTTTTTATTCATGCTTGTTTTTGTACTTGGTGGAATATTTTTCTATTAATTAATTTTCAAAAATCCTTCTATGATTTCTGTGACATTCTATAATCCTTTGCCTTCCCATGCATAAATAAATAAATAAATAAATAAACAAAGCATAGGACTTAACAGTTTAAGGAAACAGATGGCCAAAATAGACAATTTCAGTTTGTTGCCCCAGTACAAGTGATGTGAGCCCGAGGTATTTCTTGAAATTTCTATGACTTTACCTATGACTTGAAACAAGAAATGTTTAATATCAGGGTTGTAAAATGAGTTGGTACCTGTGAAATGTTGAGAACAGTGACTGTCCTCCAAATACATGTTATTTTTCTTATACAACTACAATTATTTGAGTAAAAACTAAATTAAAATAAGATATAATAAAATATTACATATTTGGAGAGTCCATTATTATTTCCTTTTGTTAAATTTTCTACATTTTCTTCATTTTTTACAAGGAACATTGATTACAGGTTTATAAAAATCAACACATTAGGTTCAGCCTAAGGACCACATGGAGGGTGCGGGAACCACAGATCCCGGAGGGGAAAAAAAAAAAAAAAACAGGTTCCAAAAAGAGCCGAGATCACCGGCAAGTTCCAGATGGAGTAGGTGCCGCATCCCGCCTCCCCCAGATGGAACCTCGGTGACCAGAAGCCTCTACAAACACAGCTCGAGTATGCGGGAACGAGGACTTTTTCTCAAACATCTCTCTATATACAAAGTGATCAATGAGAAGTAAACCACCCAATCTTTCTCCCTGAAAATCAGAGTTGAGTTTGGAGCACGGCCACAGCCCCAGAAACACAAGGACTTATGGACAGCAGGTATGAGCCGGGGGTGTGGGGGCGACTAAAACCTCATGGGTTGGGGGGCGTTCCGGTCCGTCCTTCACGCCCTACCGAGGTCACCAGTCGCCCCCCGCGAGCGGCTCTCCAGCACGGCCATGGCCCCAGAAGCACAAGGACTTAATGCAGAACCCAGCAGCTTGGAGCAGAAAAGAGAATGGACTATGCGTTGATCCAGGCCATCAAGTCTGCTGGAGGGGAAAGGGTGTTGCCCCATTCGCCCTCTCCTCTCTGGAAAGAAAGATGGCGGCCACATGGGAGCCTTGTGGACAGCAGGTATGAGCCGGGAGTGTGGGGGCGACTAAAACCTCATGGGAAGGGGGGTGTTTCGCTCCGCCCTTCACGCCCTACCGAGGCCACCGGTCCCCCCGCGAGCGGCTCTCCAGCACGGCCACGACTCCAGAACACAGAAACCAATTTCTTAACTATCTGACTTTCAGTAGAAATACTTCCAGGGTCAATAGGTAAAATAGCAGAAATCCAAAACCAACATTTAATTCTTGAACCCAGCTGTAGAAAGCAAATCACTTCACAATGCTTTTTCAGCATGTCTGATTTGGGGGGGGGGTAAACTCTAAATAATAGTGGTGAATCTTTTATTGAAACAATGAATCTAATCAAAGCAGATAGAGTGTTAACTAGAATTCATCTGCCTCACAGGGACTGGGAGGGGTGGGGGTGGGGTTTTATTGGGGTTCTTCATGGTAAAAAATAAGTATTGGTAAAGGGAAATGTGTTTGATATTTGCATGACTGAGACATAAACCTGAAAGCTTTGTAACCTTTCCCACAGTGATTCAATAAATAAATAAATAAATATAAATAAAAAAAATCAACACATTATCAGCAAGTTGTTGAACAACTGTGAACCTGAAATTAAAAACATTTTCTTAACAGTTTACTTTGTTTTCCTTATAACTTACTAATAAACATAAGAAAATCAAAATATATATTAAAATAATTTCTTTAGAAATCAATTTGAGAACTGTTTATTAAACCAAGACTTTCTGATGTCCCATTGTCAATATAAGAGCATCTTGACAAACCACAGTTCTCTACTGTGCCTTCCTGGCTCAGAATCCATGCTGGAAGATCTGGAAACATAGACCAGCTGATAGAGCATATGCTCAGAATGCAAGGCTCTGAATTCAATGCATCATGTCTCACTATCAGCACTGCATAGTTCCTCTCACACAGCAGCCCTGGGCCCCTGAACACCATTCAATGTGAGCCTGGCTGGTTAAAAAAAAAAACAAAAACACTGAACTCTAAAGCAAGTTTAATAGGAATATCTGCCAGATTCACCAATAATGTGCTCGCTCTTTATTTTACATACATAAAAGGAGACAGTAACTAGTTCCTATTTCAGATAACAATGACTATTGAGTATTGAGGGTCCTCCCGTTGTTCATCGATTTGCTTGAGCAGGCCCAGTAGCATCTCCATTTTGAGACTTGTTGTTACTGTGTTTGGCATATCGAATGCATCACGGGGAGCTTGCCAGGCTTTGCTGTGTGGGAGAGATACTCTCTGTAGCTTGACAGGCTCTCCAAGAGGGGTGGGGGAATCGCACCCGGCTCTTCCAGGCTGGCTATGCGCAAGGCAATCGCCCTAGCTCTATGCCATGCTCCAGCCCAACAATGACTATTACAGATAAGTAAATATAAGTGAAAACATTTTTAAAAGTGCCTAAACATTGTAAGAATTTAATGAACCTCCACCTTTTCTTTCTTCTCTCCTCTCACTTCCTCTTCTTTATTCTTCTGTATCCTACTGTTTAATAAGCTGAATTATAGTCCTTAACTTTTATATTTTTTGTTTGGGAGAAATCTTGCCAGTGATACATGTGACATATGAAGCCCCATTGTGATTCACCAGTAAGAGGCAGTTCAGAGCAAGGGCGATATATTTAATGCTATTCAGATACTGAAATTCTTTTAAGATCATGCTGTGCCAGGTTCCAAACCCAGGTTAGGTGTTTGTCAGGCATGCACCATACCAGCTGTACTACCACCTGGTCTGCTTGACATTCCATTTTAATCTTTCCAATCTCCTCATGAAAATGCATCCATTCTTTCCTCGTTTCAAGGATTTACTAGCTTCCAAAGATAGAAAGAGGCTTCATCTACCACTATTTATCTCTATTAAACTATGTAACTATGTAGACATTTTTTATTATTATACTGTCATTCTAAGAAGTGCTAAAGTCAAATAACTGAAATTAAATTTTAAGATTTAATTTCTGTTTGTAGATTGGCCAAAAAGATATTTCCAGGAAGAAATTATTATTTCAAACACATTGCTTATACATTGTGACTAGCCATACCAGTTTAATTCTAATACTGTAGCGATACTACTATTGCTACTATCACTGCTATTCCCACCAACTTCATTACCACCACTACCAGGCTATGATTCTATTTATCTACTGCTATTGAGAAAAATGTTATCATTTATTGACCGCTAACATAAAATAAAATGTAATCATCAAGACATACTTGTCTCTAGAATGTGTTACCTAATAGGGAAAAATTCTTTGTAGTTTTTAGTAAGGTGGGAGTAAGCTGGATGTTATGATTGGCCAGTAACTGACAAAGAGAAGCACAGAAGTAAGAATGGATATCAGAAGACAAAAGTCAAAGTGGCAATGGAAATTAGGGAGATCTGAGGGTACCTTTTCTTACTAGCTTTGAAGATAGAATAAAACACTTGGACCATGGAGTGGTAGGCACATTGCTAAGTCAGACAAGGCAAGGAAAAGAATTTTTCTTTTAGAGACTCAAAAGGAATTAGCTCTATGATACCTTGACTATCTCAGTGAAATTGGTTTTGAACTTCTGACCTCTATAACTGTTAAAAAATATTTTATATTGCTAGAAAACATGTATTTTTATGTTAACTCATGGTAGTGATAGCTTATCATTTTCTATGTTACAATACGTGGGCATTAATCTTTGTGTGCTTAGTTTCCACCATCAAAATGATCCTATGGGTTTCTGGTTCCTATGGAGTACAATTGGCTTTTATACTCATCCATTGTACCTTGTGTGAATTATAAAGTGTCCATACTAGTTCTGATTACAATTTTAGATCCTAAAGTGGTTATTTGGGGGAATGGCTATATTCATGCAAAAGTATAGCCTTTAAGATTCATTCAAACTGGGATCTTATTTTAGGCTAGACAAGTTACAGTTTTAACTATTTTAAAGTTACTCTTATGTTCTTAATAGTCAAAGATATTATAGTTCTAAATAAAATGTATTTTTCCATAGCACAAGTCAGGAAATAGATTACACCTCATAATGTAGTTTCTGGATAGATTGATATAAGAAAAGAGCAAATTTGACCAAAAATATAGGACTGAAAATAAAACAGAAAGCTGTAAAGCTGTGTATATGAATTGCCTAGCTATTTTATCAGCCTGAATAAAGAAATACCTACAGAGGTTGCAGAATTCCATTATGAAATTTGTAGAATGTTATTATGTCATGAAATATACATCTTTTACATTTTCATTTTGACACATGCAGATGAAGAAGTTTCTGGTGTGATTGCATTTATAAAAAAGTTGATGGTTGGGTGTTAAAATGTGAAAAGTGACAGCGATTTTTCAAGTAGAAAAAAAAGCCTTCAGAATACTAATGAGAGAAAACTGTGAATATAGAATTACTAGGCATAGCTGTTTTTTTCTTATCTTACCTTTGACAAAGGCATCACATCCTGAAAATGGTATCTACAATAGATATGGAAAGGCCAAATTATATATTTCTGTGACAGAATATTCCATGCAAATAATGGGCTTCTTACACAGATGCTCAATTTGCATTAGTTTTGAAAAAAAATATCATGCACCACTCATGAATATTCTGATTTTTTCATACCAATGTATGATATTTATAAATGGTCACAGGTGAAACATTTTGCATGAACAACCTCATGACTGTAGTTGGCACACTATACATGTAAGTTAGGGTAGAGATATGTGACTTAAATGTGTAAAAAATTAATCTGCATTTGATTAACAATAGACTTAATGCAATGTCTAAAACAAAGAGCATATAAGCTTAAATTTCAGGTACTTTTTCAGAATTTTTAAGAATGTCTACAAACATGCTGGAGATTGTATTTTACTAGTTTTACATTTGGCAGAAAAAATGTAGACTGAGTATGGATTTGTGTACTTGAATAGTAGATTAAATTTCAACCTAAATAGACCTGTATCTGCTAAGTATTTATATGTAAGATCTCCAAGCAACAAGAATCATAGAAGGCTATTAATGAAGAGCTCATTAGAGTGTGCTCAGCAGATAGGAAATATGCACTACAGAGGCTGGTACTCTTTTAATATTTTAGTATACCACATATAGTTAAATTTATCTTCAAACATAACTCTACTTAAGTAGAATGTTTTATTATTTTACTAGGAAAAATGGGTTTTGTGGTTTTAGTGTTGCAGTAGCACAGCAGGTAGGGTGTTTGCCTTGCACATGGCCAACCCGGGTTCAATTTCTCCATCCTTCTTGGAGAGCCCGGCAAGCTACCAACAGTATCCCACCCACATCACAGAGCCTGACAAGCACCCCATGGTGTATTCCAAAATGTCAAAAATAGTAACAAGTTTCACAATGAAGATGTTTCTGGTGCCCACTGGAGCAAATCACTGAACAACGTGGAGGACAGTGCTACAGTGCTACAATTCTGTTGTACTTTAAAATGATACCTTTTCTCTAAAACTTATTATAACTATGCCTATATGGTATATTTATAAATATGTATAGTTTTGACTTCCATTAGATTCCTGGTATCACATATAGGTCCCACAAGTATCACCAGAGTAATTCCTGAGTACAAAGCCAGAAATAAATTCTGAGCTCTGCCAGGTATGGCCCACACCACCCCCTCACCCTATGTAAAATGTTGCATTTATCTGTTTTATTTATAAGTTTAATAAAAACTCTTTAATATAAAAATTATTTTATTATCTCAGTATTAACATGAGTACTTCCGGTGTAATTTAAGAAAATGTGAGATGTTATATTCCTTCATTCAGTATACCTTATTTGAAGTAGCATAAACAAAACTAATATAAAAGTTGTACTTTGCAGCTGAGCTTATCAAAATTAACAATGCATCTTTCAAATATAAAAATATATGCTGAACAATTAAACAGAACTTTAAGATTATACAGGCTTTCTTTCTTTCTTTCTTTCTTGAATCGCCATGAGATACAGTTAAAAGCTTTCATGTTTGAGTTTCAGTCAAACAATGATCAAAGACACATCCCTCCACCAGTGCACACTTTCCACCATCAATACTCCCCATATCCCCCCCTGTCATCCCAACCCTCCCCCTGCCTCTATGGCAGACAATTTCCCCCATACTCTCTCTTAACTTCTGGGCATTATGATTTGCAATACAAATACTGAGAGACTATCACTTTTGGTCCTTTATCTACTTTCAGCACATATCTCCCATCCCGAACTATCTCTCCAACTATCATTGCCTTAGTGATCCCTTCTGTATTCCAGCTTTATACAGGCTTTTTCAAGTCAGAAAATATCATTGCCATCTGTTCTGTTTGTTTGTAATCTTATAAGTCATTGGGAAGTGATTCATACTATGTTCAGGCTACAACATTCATAATTCAATTCATAATTCACTGATTCAATGCAATATGTGAATATTCTTTCAAACCATAGTAAGTCCATCCATAGACATAGGAAGGTGATATTTCTCAAGGTGCAAATCTGGAAGAAGGAGGCAGAAAAAGATATTGCTTGGCGTTTGAATGGCAGCCAAGAATTTCCCTGTGAATACCTGAATCGGCAACCACCTTTCTTCTCGTGCTCCTATTTGAATGTCTTGATTCCTACCTTACTGGAGAGTATAGGTGCTAAGTTCTCTTGTTTTCATCCTACACTCACTATTTTAAGTAGAATGATCTGAATATTCACACACAATAGTGGATAAAGATACCAAAATAAATTATTTCCCAGAAAATGTTTCCTTTTAGTGGCAGTTGTTTCTTTCCCACACATTCAAATTTAATGAGGTTACATGCTACGATGGGATGGAGCGATAGCACAGTGGATATGGCGTTTGCCTTGCACATGGCTGACCCGGGTTCAATTCCTCTGTCCCTCTCGGGGAGCCCGGCAAGCTACCGAGAATATTTCGCCCTCATAGCAAAGCCTGGCAAGCTAATCATGATGTATTCAATATGTAAAAAACAGTAACAAGAAGTCTCACAATGGAGACATTCCTGGGCCCACTCAAGCAAATCGATGAGCAATGGAAGGACAGTGCTACAGTGCTACAGGCTAAGATGCTAGCAAACACCATTTCAGACATCTTCCTTCAAACTTTTACTCCTCAGAAATTCTGCTTCCTTTTCTTCTATGCTTCATAACAAAATGTGAATTATCTTTTTATTTACAGTTTTTCATAGTATTATACTATCTTTATTGCAAATGTGATTTAACTGGTTAAGAAAAATTCTCATCATAAATAACAAATAACCTCATTGATAGGATTGTAGAGAAGATTAACTTCCTTAATACATATAAAGTGGTCAAAAGAACTGAGTTAATTTTATCTATTGTTATCATTTTTATGTTTTTTTACACTGCTAGAAATATAGTTCAAACAGAGATCATGGAAGATGGTATGGTATTTGAGTAGATTTATTATAATGGCATAGTTTACTGAAAGTGAGGTAGAGTAGGATGAAAAGAAAGTCTCCTCCTCTTTTGCTAGTATTATTAAAATAAGACAGGATAACAGAAAAAAAGCAATTTCTGCTTCATATATATGACTATATACACATATAAATATATAAATTATATAAATATATGTCATTATATAAATATATGTAATTATTTATACATTAATGTATAATGTATATTAGAAAGCAACTGGGAAAAATGAGGATTTTTGTCCTTTGATAAGTAATCAGATAGGGCCTATGGTACAATGTGGGAGAGAAATTCATGTGATGACACTTAATGCTTCATTATTACAAGTAAGCTCTGATGTATAAAGAATCGGTCTTCTCTGATAAATTATATTTTGTGGAAACCCTTACTCTGGTAAATCTCTCAGTATTCATTCTTCTTGGGGTGGAACAATAGCACAGCGGGAAGGGTGTTTGCCTTGCACTAAGCAAGCCTGGCCGACCCGAGTTCGATTCCTCCACCCCTCTCAGAGAGCCCAGCAAGCTACTGAGAGTATTTTTCCCCACACAGCAAAGCCCTGGCAAGCTACCCGTGCCATATTCGATATGCCAAACACAGTAACAAGTCTCACAATGTTACTGGGCCCACTCAAACAAATCGATGAACAACGGGAGGACAGTGACAGTAACAGTGATTCATTCTTCTTGGTAAAGATAATTATAAAAGCGTTCTTATGAGTCTGATGACCTTGATTGATTTTAGCTCACATAATATACAGCTCGAAATTTTGTCATGGTTAGGACAGTTTTGTACATTCTGTACATATTGGGGAAGCTTCTGCACTTCTGCTTTATGTACAATATCTTAATGTAATCGCTGACTCTAGTCTTTCACTCTTCACCTCCAAACATCCTGTTTGTTAGGCTATGTATATATATAAGCATTTCTTTGGCTATTATTTCCACAAAGAGAAGTAGCTTTTGATTTTCATGAGAGAATTTGGAAAATCTACACACTTCTAAAAGAACTCTTTTTCAATTTTTTACAGATGAATTTTATGTAGAGAAAATTATACATAAATCTGCCATTGCCATTTCAATAAAGTGTTTAATATTTACAAAAATATGTTAACAAATATTTTAACACAACGTTTTCAATCAACATTTTAATAAAATGATAATATGATAAAAATCTTGAATACATTCCAAATATGATTTATAAAATGTCAGAATCATGTGGAGACATTTTTAAAGAGTGTCAACCAAAAAAATGATCCTTCAGATTTTTCTACTGCTAACCAGTGAAATTACTGACAGTCTTTTTTTTTTTATAACATATCCATCTCCTGAAATAATTTACATACTGTGTGTACATTTGTGAGTGTATGTGTGGTATATTTTAATTGTTATATCTCAGTATTGCATTACTGTTTTAATAATTTAAAATTCACTTGATTGCTTGATCACTTGACATCCCAGTACTCATCAATTTGCTCAAGCGGGCACCATTAACATCTCCATCAGTCCCTGTTGCATACTAGTGTAGCCCAGTGAAGTCAGGAACACGAAGAGGCTCAAACTGATGGTTCAGGATATTGACAAAGAAGTCTGACCAACTCGTAGGTGAGCGGCCATGCGATCTTTTGACATCCTGTGGAATCCAGTCAGTAACAGCTCTAGTCAAGTGGTTGTCTCCAAATCCCATTACATGTCTGGCCCATCTGATTTTTGATGCCTTGACAAACGAGACAGCGTCCCTGATTCTCCATCGTTGATGGAGGTCGGAACTCCAGATTCCTCCTCTCATTTGAGTGAAGCATGATACTCCAAGCATAGCACTTTCAATTCCTCTTTGGGAGACCCAAATAGCATTCTCATCCCGTTTTTGTAGGGCCCAGGTCTCTGAGGCATATGTTAGTGTAGGAAGAATGGTGTAGTCGAAGAGATGTGCCCGGAGCCAGAGGTTCTTCAATCTCTTAGCTATTTCTTTGATGCTCCTGAATCAGGTGTTCCAAGCCGCTCTCTTCCTCTTGTGCAACTCAGGTTCCAGGTCGTAGGTCATGTTGAGTTCTGGACTTAGGTACACATAACTACTGCATTCGAAGGTGTTCATTATGTTCCATTGTGAATGGAACATCAGGAATGAGTCCATTTCTCATGAACATTGTCTTTATGAGATTCAGATGCAGTCCGACATTTCCACACTAATAGTCGATGCCTGCCAGCATTTGTACCACTTGGATGATGTTTGGTGTTATTAGAACAATGTCATCAGCGAAACAAAGATGGTGTAGTTGTTGACCATTTATCTTCCATTTTAAATTATTATTAAATTATAAAAAAAGGAACCTTTTAGAGTGAATTACTTATATTCAGAAGGCATTGAATCTCACCAACTTTCACTCCCTCCATTGTTTCTCTCCTAACACATATTACCTTTCCTTTATAACAGGATTTACTCTGATTAGCTTCTCAACATGTCTTTTTTTAATTTTAATTGAATTACTGTTGAATAGGGCATTACAAAACTGTTCGTGAGTGGATTATTGGATTTCAGTCATACAGTATTCCAACATCTATCACATCACTCTACCAGTGTACAATTCCCAGCACCAGTGTCCCCAGATTACCTCCCCTCACCACCCACCCCCACCCCTGCCTGCGTCTATCTCAGTAGCTTTTCTCTTCCTCCTCCTTCTCCTCCTCCTCCTCCTCCTCCTCCTCTTCCTCCTTCTTCTTTTCCTTCTTCTTCTTCTTCTTCTTCTTCTTCTTCTTCTTCTTCTTCTTCTTCTTCTGCTTCTGCTTCTGCTTCTGCTTCTGCTTCTGCTTCTGCTTCTGCTTCTGCTTCTGCTTCTGCTTCTGCTTCTGCTTCTGCTTCTGCTTCTGCTTCTGCTTCTTCTCTCTCCTTTTAGGTATTGCGGTTTGCTATATTGTTACTTAAAGGTTATCAAGAATATCCCTTACCTACTTTTAAAAAATTATTTTTATAAAATAGTTTACAGTAGTTGATTACATTTAATATTCAAACACCAATCCCACCACCATTACACCTTCCTGCCACTGTACTTCAGATGTTCTGATCCTGAACCCCAAACCCTGCCACAAAACAGAACCAAAATAATTTATTTTTTATCATTTGTTTTGAAAAACCTTTAAAAACACTTCAAAAAAGCTTCCTTAGAGGAAAGTGTATGAAGATTGTTGTATTTCACCCAGGGACCATTAAGCCCTTTTATAAGAGATCACTAACATGTTGTTAAAGGCTAAGCCTTGTGTGCATATGTGTGTGTGTGTGTGTGTATAAAACTGTATAAATATATTTCCCTCTAATATTGGTTACCTCCTACTTTAAACCACATCAAATATGGTGTGCTACTCTTGGAGTATGAGTATTGTGAGGTATGAGATGTCCAGGGACAGCTTTATTTGTGCGTGAGGCTTTGACCGTGCATATGGAGAGTGGCCGTTAGCATGGCAAGGTTGAGTTCTGGAGGTATTTGGCTGTTGGGGCTGGGTCTCTTAGGGCAGAGAGGGGCCTCAACCTCCCTCTTCCAGGGTGCCCCGAATGAAACAGCCTGATGTGGCCCTTACCTATCTATAACTCTCAGATCCTGTTCAGTGTGATCATTCCCAGCTATTATTATCATCGCTGTCTCTTCTCTATCTTACCTACCCTCAGCCCCATACACACTCGTGGTTAGTTTCAATTACTGACCAGTACTCCTAACCCCCATTTACCATTTCCATGGATAGTTTTTATTATAATATATTTATAATATATACCACAAATAAATTCTGTCATTCTATATCTGTCCCTTTCCTTCTGACTCATTTCACTCAGCATGATACTCTTCATGTCCATCCATTTATAGGCAAATTTCATGACGTCATTTTCCTTGACAGCTGCGTTCCCAACATGTCTTGCTATTCCTATTTTTATTCCCTCAAACCCTCATACAAGTATTCTCTCATGTTCTTCTGTTTTAAACTCTACAGTGGCTCCTCAACCTAGTAAATGTCAAAGTCCCTTTAAGGAATGAAAACAATAGATTATTCATCTCCATACCTCCATCTCACCCTTTAAATTTGGACCTCTTTTTTTCTTCTCTGGATAACTTTGCTCTAGTTACAGAGGATTTCTTTTGTATTTTCCAAACACTCCACACATTCTCACACTTTAGACTTTTATCCTTCTGTTGCCTAAACTTAGAATTATCTTTTTTCAGAAAACCTTTGTTAGCTTTCCCTCTTTACATTGTTTTTCTCTAATCTAAATAGCATATTTAATATTGCAACTTCTTTTCCTACTACAAGAGTAGTTAGTTACATCGAAGTACAGATTTTATTATTCACTGAGAAACATCAAGTACTTAGAACAATTCAAGATTACATAGCACATCAATAATAGAATTAATAAATAAATTATATTAACATTTCATATCTGTGATAGAACTATAAATGAACAAGGGAAGTTTTTTTATTTCTGAATTTATATTCTTGTATATGTCTCATCTCTATCCATCTTTGGAGTCTATGAACATCTAAATATGTACATACAGGACTATATGTATTTTAAAAATTATATTATTTTATTTTCAAAATAATTATACTGTAAAAATAATATTGTATTATACATTCTTTTAAAATAAAATACTTATAGTATGAAAATCAATCCTAGGGTGGAATAAGAAAAATGTTTACTGTAGAAAATAATACCATATTTAAAATGATATGAAGATTGCTGTTTAATATGTGAATGACTTTAAACTTGTTGATGTAGAAAAGGTATATAAAAATAAAACAAGTAATGATTATAAAATAAGAATAATGGAAATTGACTGGATTTCTATTAGAATAAAAATTATAATCTATGTATTAATTGATCAGTTCTTAACTTCCTGCATTTTCCTCTAACTCCTACCTTCTAGTTTAACATCACATGATTTACACACATCACAGTTTTCATTTTACTACTTATTGTGAAAATGTAGACTGAAGATAAGTTCAGTTTCCTGTTTGAAAAGTAATACAATGTCGTGGAAATTACATGGTTTTGGAGTCAGTCAAAAATCTCAATTTTCCACTTATTGATTTCATCCTTTTCATCTCTAAGACAGGGACAAACCTTTTAGCAATGCTAACAAGATGGAAATAGTGAAATTGTGTATATCATTTTGCAAAAGTTGAGTTTACAGCACTTGAGTGTGTGAAAGTATGTACATATTTTTCATCATTGCTTTGACTTACTGCTGATGAACTATAAACATTTTTTTAATCTTAAGGCAGTCTTAGATGTACTAAAAATTAAAGTGGAGATTAACATGGATTTGTAAGAATGAGTACTGGAGATTTTGCACTTAGGAAAGAAATTTCAGTTGAAGCAAATTTCATCCTTTTCTTATGAACGAACAATAAGATGAATATCAGAAAATGCCTGGCATGAGACAAGCATTCAATAAATTTTATTTCCACCAACTCTCCCATATTCACAATATAATGACTTATGTGCTTCCTTAATTTGTCTTTCTATTTCTTTTCTTTATTTGTAATGACAAAAGCAGCTCTATTCCAAACTGTTTTAAAATTATTAAAATAGATTACAGAATATTTAAATTAGAATAAGTATCTTTATTATTATTATTTTTATTTCTCGTGCCATATCTGTTGATGCTCAGGACTTACTCCTGGCTCTGTGCTCAGGTAATACTACTAGTGGGGCTCAGAAGACAAAAATGATGCTGAGGGACCCTAAATGCTGCCAAAGACCAAACCAGTGTGGTTTGCATGCAAGGCAAACACACTACCCACTGTATTCCTCAGGCCTGGAATTATCTGCTTCCTTATGTGTCTTTACTCCTGGATATTTCTGTTTATTTCTCTTCTTTACTATTATAGATTGTCTTCCCTTTATTTCTTCATTCCCTTTTAATTTCTCTCTCTTTTCCTGATTTCCCTAGTCTGGTATCACTATTCTGAATCCATGATGACAGCTATTGTAAAATGGAATGTTAGTGCACATTTCTGAATGATTCAATTTACTAGGCTTATGTCTGTGAATTAGTCACATTATATAATACTGTTGAAAGGAAATTTTTCTCAAACACTACAGAATGTAAAGCAGAAGAATCACTTATTAAAAATATATTTTATATTAAATAATATACCTCAATAGAATAATGCTTAGCCCTTCCATAATTTTGGATATAGATTATAAGAATTAAAGGGGGGATTATTTTAAATAGATAATTATTTTATAGGCTGGAGCGATAGCACAGTGATAGGGCATTTGCCTTGCATGCAGCCAACATGGCTGAACGAGTTTGATTCCTCTGCCCCTATCAGAGAGCCTGGCAAGCTACAGAGAGTATCTCACCCCCTGGCAAAGCATGGGAAGCTCCCCATGGTGTATTTGATATGCCAAAATCAATAACAACAAGTCTCACAATGGAGACGTTACTGGGCCCGCTCGAGAAAATCAATGAACAACGGGAGAATAGTGACAGTGACAATTATTTTATTTAAAAATATTACTGTCATCAATAAAAACAAAATAGAACAGGGAGTTCTCATTCAAAGATGTTGACTCGGAAAGAAAACTTCTGGGGTTAGAGAGAAAGCAGAGGAGTTAAGGCACTTACCGTGCATGATGCTGACCCTAATTAAATCTCCTGCAACACATATAGTCCCCCAAACCCCAAAAGGAATAACCCCTGAGCACAGAGCTAGCAATAAGCCCAAAGCACTGCTGGGTGTGGCCCTGTCAATCCCTGCCTTCCTCCAAATTTTATTTGAAAGGAAACATCCTATTTTATTAAAGCAGATACATTTTAATTCAATTTACAAAAACTACTTTGGAGCCCTACTGTTCTAAAAGTAAGTATGTGAAGTAAAATAACACTCACGTAGCAATTACATTTTAAAAATACTTTGTTTTGTATTTTTGTGGGATTTATATTTTTGTTGGAGGGATTCCTTATACCCTTCTCAGCCATTATGTAATGAAATTTTATCAAGACATGATATGACAAATAGATGAATTTAATTTGTGTGCATGCAGATTTGATTTAAGTATGAGATAGAAAGGAAACAACCAAGATGTATTAACTATATACTTTTATAACAAAAATTAATGAATCTGTCAGAAAATGACAATACAAAATGTATGATTCAGATTTTTTAAATTTAATTTAATTTTTTAATTTTAATTTTTAATTTAAAGAGGAGTTTTGCATAATTTATTTACACAGGAGATAAAGGCTTGGAAACTCTGTATACTTGTTCTACTGGTATAGAGAGCAACTTGCAGATGGGAGATTTAGCTCCTGCTTTTCGAATACAGAGATTTCGGAGTATCATCTCAGGTTTTTCAAGTAACTACATATCTATATTCAATGAGGTCTTATCTTTGGCAGTCCATATACATTCTTCTAAGCTGCTGCTATTTCAAAAAATTTTATTTCACACTTTTTTGAAGACAATTATCATAAAGTCAAGTCATAAACTGTGCAATCAAATTACTTTTTATTAGGTTAGATTTATTCTTGACCCGGATTCTAATGTTCAGATAATCATCAATTTTATTCTTAATGCTTGCCTCCAGATGATTTTTAGATGTTTGCAAAATTATATCAGCACTTAAGGGACATATATTTTTCACTCTGATGGATATTTAATTGCATGTGTTATGGGCAGAGAGAGTAATTCCCAAGTAGATGTTACCTAAATATTTTGGGTAATGATATATCTGTTAGAATAAGTTGTATCCTTAAGTAAATAAATAAATGCAAATAGTTGTCCAAATATGGGTAAAATTATTATAATTAATAAATCATCTTTCTTTAGATTTATAATCGTATGCACCCATATATAGCACATCATATTTCTTTGAAATACTTTAATGAAATTTAAAAAATGTATTATGCTATGGCATTAGTCTTAAGAGGTGTCTTGATATAAATTAAAGTGTTTTATTTTAGATGTGATGATTATCAATTGACAACTTATTAATTTTAATAGTATAGCAGACCTTTTCTACCTAGATTTTCAAGTCATTTCATTCTACGTCAGCATATTACTGAATTACATTCAGCCATCTTGTTTTGTCTCTGAGATCATGACAGTAGTTTTCTGATATTAGTGAAATTTTTTTTCATTAATTAAGTCATACTTGAACAGTTAGTTGTTATTGTGTCAATGTATTCACATGTCTTCAATGTTACAATAGAAATTATGATGTAATATAAAAAAAACACAACGTGCTTACAATTCTACCGCAAGTTTAATTTGATTTTATAGCAAAGATCACCTTGTGAGAAAAACCAAAAGGCATAGTCTTCCCATGACAGGTTGACTTACAAATGATTGCAATTGCTTTTTTGTCAAATAAATATTAGACTCAGAGTTCACTAACTTCTCTTCCTATTCAAATGAATACATATCTTTGTAGTCCTTTCCTCAATGGAAACATCTTAAAAGAATCTTTGAAATGCCATAAATATGTGAAATAATTAAATGGAGAATATGATAATAAACAAAGCCAATAGGATAGTTTATCAGAAGAATGTTAAAGAAAGTTTGATATGTTTCGCTGATATTTGCTTGTGTTACATATATTGCAACACATAATAGAAAATATTATCTTATTAAAAATATTACAAGAGAAGCCTTTAAGATGAATACAGCCTGCAGGGTTCTTGTCTTGCTTGTGGCCAACCCAGGTGAAATGCCAGACATCCCATAGAGTCCCCCAAGCACTGCTATGACTAATTTCTGACTAGAGAACTAGGAGTGATCCTGAGCACTGCCAGATGTGACCAAAAAACAAGCAATCAAAAATTCAACAAACTAAAGGAAAGCAGTAATGCATGACAACCGAGATATATTATTATATAAAATGGAATACAATTGAATGTTAAAGTTGGGTTATAATTGAATAGAAAATATAAATGAAAGTACGAAATAAGACATCAAAAGTTTAAAAATATTCATGAATTCAAGGGTGATTGGTCAGTCCTTGGACAGACCCAAGGAATTGTCAAAATAAAAGATCTATAACTTGTTAATATGTATGGTGATAAAGAGGTGACTCTCAACGCACCATTTCTCTGACCTGGCAATCTAGGGATTCTGCAGAAATAAAGAAGCTGGGCTTAGATGATTGTATCAGTTGGGAGTGTGAGGTGTTTCATTACATCTTGTATGATGAGTAGTAAATTATCTTGCTCCTTAATATAGAGGACTCAAAATGGCACTCTAAATGATGCTCAGTGGGGGAGTTTTCACACACATAATTAGGTCATTTTAGAACAACTCAGAGACTCACTGAGGTGACTCAGGGTGACACCTCTTCTCTAGATATCAGTTTTAAATTATCGTGTGACTTTCAGTCATGCAGAAAATAAGATATACAACTTAGTTAAAACAGTACTGATAGACTTTCCAGCTGTTCTGAAGAATATTTCAATGATGAGATGGACAAAGTTTTAGAGGGACTACTGATGATTAGCTAGGCTTAATTTTCACCATATGAAAAGGAACTTCTAGAACATAAATGGAAAGCATGATAGAAAATGGTATGGTAATTTCAAACTACAAAATAGTCACAGAAAAGTACATGTCAGTCATGGCTTAAGCCTTTGCCTGTACAAAGGATCTTGAACAATTACTTGTGACCACCTCAGCTAGACTGGAGTTAGAACTTTTACAAACAGAAAAACCATCTATAATTTCAGGGTTTCCAAGATAATTTTGTTTGAAATTGTCAAGAATTTATTTTCCAGATTGAAAATAGCTTATTTTATGTCACCCATGCTCATGCTTGCTCAACTTCCTGGGAGTTACGTTGTACCTTAGAATTAAAAAAAAATGTATTGAAAGGTTAATTGAGATTTTTCAAAGTTTTAAGAAACAACACCCATGCAGAAAAGAGATAGCTTCCCAATATTCTTCCGACTTTGTCTTTAGTTCATTCTCTCTTTTGATTAGTTTTTAATGAGAGTTACAGACAATGCTGAAATATACTTCTTAATTTTCAGGAAGTTAGGCTAGTGTAGAGTAGCACAGAGAGGCTATATATAATATATTCAAATGCAGATGTGTCAGGATTTTACCTAAGACAGTCGTTTCTAGGTTTTTTAATTGGCTAGCAGTCATAGCTTTCTGCATAAGTAGTTTTCAGAAATTTCTATATTTTATGTGTATACTAGTGGAAGTTGAATGAGGATACATCAACGGCTACCAGCCTCAACCAGTCTTTTTTTTTCAATTTTAATTTTTTTAGATTGCTCAAAGTTTGTTACAATTCAAGTTAACTTTTATCAAGGTCAGATTTTTATCCTGAAGATCCATTCAGATACCTGTCCAATGGATCACAGCATTGAGAGTTTCATTGCTCTAAAATGTGCTCTTGATATTTCTTCATGGAAACAGAAGACTTGCCTGTTGGTCAGCTTTGTACTTGACACCTTCATCGTTGGTCTTTAATATCTTTACCTACACATGATCCCAATAAAGGCATGTCTTCATTTTCATTTAGCAGGAGCAGAACATGGAATGGGCTGGGGACATTGGCAGACTGGATCCCACCTCTTTTTCTTCTAGCCAGTTCTATGTAGGGCCTGTTGGTTCCTCTTCATGGTAGATTAGAGGGTTATGCCTGCACCTGACTACCTGGGTAGCAACTCTACACGGGGCATGGCACAGCCGCTCCTGGATACAAGACAGAGGAAAAAGGGGTGTCATAGGTGCCCCCACCCTAGTCTTTCCATCAAATTAGAGACCTGCACCACCATTAGAGCCGTTGGCATTTATCAGTGCTTCTAGGATATCTCTGTTTTAAAACTAACATCTACCTTAGTGATTCTATATGACATAAGCAATTGTTTAATTTTCATTTTCTCTGTTTTGAAATGCCCATTGACCAATGAGGAATTAAAAAAAAAACCCAACTGATGCAGAACTCTGAATATTCTACTTGCTTGTGTAAATTTTATTTTCTATAACAAATGTAAAATAAGGTCTTATGGACTGTAAGTTAGAGGTCCTGATTAAATAAGTTGAAATATAATAACAAAAATAGATGGCCTTTCCTTGATAGTAGGTATCAAATATGTTTAGTTTTCATCACTTATTTAAAATGTATAGAATGTTTTAATTTACATTATTACATTTAAATACATTGATTATTCTCTTTTAATTCTTACTTTAGGCAGATATAATGATAATTTTTGTTTGTCTGGATATTTGAGAATAATTGAACCAAATATTCATTGCAAGGATGAGATACTTTTGATTTATCTAACTAAAATAGAATTCTAACAAAGGCAAAAATCATTCGATTTTTATATGTATAAAATTTTTTGCAAAGGAGCTTCTTGAAACTTAGGAAAATTAATTCTGTCAAGATGTTCTGTGGTCTAATAATCACAATACCAAAGGAGTTTATCTTACTTCTATCTGCTAATGCTGGATGTATGTCTTTAGGGAAAAAGCAGATGACTGCCAGCTATATTATTTGTAAGCTTAATGGTAACCTAATTTGAATACATAATTTAAGTGTCTGGAATATGCATCATATTATTATTTTGTACAAGTATTTTTATGTAGAGTTGTATGCAGAATTTTCTCTGTCTATAATGAAGACAGTTTCATAAATCTTCCTATACAAAAGATATTAATTATTTATCAATCATTGAGTACTTCTTGTATTTAATGCAGGTACTTAAACACATGTTAGATAGTAATCAACATTGATTAGAGACATTTAGCTCTTGTTGTCCCTCTGGCCAATCAATTAAAAAGGGTTTGGGGGGCCAAGGATGTGATTCACGTGGCAAATCACATGCTTCCATGTGTGAGTTTCCCTAGTTTGATTCTCAGCATTTTATAGCTCTCTAAGTATAACAATAATAACAACACAACAACCCCAAGGGATTGCATTTAAGAGATATATAGTTTATGTATAACTTTGCCAATTAACTGATTTTCTTACCTTAGTCTAGATTTTGCCTGTCCCGACGTGAAGTTGGATTTGGAGACTAAGGGGAAATAGTACACGAATATCACAAACTGCATCCATAACAAACTGTTGACCTTTGGAAAAATGAAATGATAGAATTGTTTTAATTTCATTGGGGGAGGTAAGTAAAATAAAAGTAGGATTTTTTATTACTATTAAAAGTTTTCCTACCCCCCACCCTCCACACAAAAACATACTTTAATCTTACAATACCATATACTTTTAATCTGGTAGTATGTATTAACAGGTGATAAAAATCAATGAATATGTAGTAATTTAAATTTCAGAAAGTAAAACATTAGCATCCACCATAATCATGATATGTAATTATTACTATATTATAATAAACTCCAAAGGAAAAAATACTATTATGCTTGATATATATTTGCATTACCTAGTCCAAAATAGAAAATAACATATATGACTTATTGAGCTAGTAATTTATATTGCACAATAATGTGTGATAGTGGATTGTCATATTCTGTTTCTGTATATAATTTTGGAAATCTCTATCCTATTAGAGGTTAAAAGTTAAACAAAATTAACAATTCTTGGATCCATCAAGGAGGAGAGGACAGAAGGCAAACTTCTATATCCAAGACTGGAAAGACAAATCAGAAAATAAGAAGAGGAATGACTTATTGGAGCAGAAAAGAGTGAGCAGAAATCTGTGTGACAGCAGTGCTAAGGTTGGACAAGCTGTTATGGATAAAGAGTAAATACTTCTGGGAAACAAGTCATTAGAGATCTTTCCCAATATTGGAGATTCGCCTCAAGTAATTTGCTACGGAAAATTTTACAGAAGATTCATTTATATTTCTGTCAGGGGAGGATAAAAAGAATACCATTAGAATTTTGTTCTTTCAGGAGAGCAGAGAGACGGAACAAGTAGGATGCTTGCTTTGTACACAGTCTACCGAGTTTTGATACCTAGAACCATATATTCTTCACTGGGCCACTCCAGAAATATCTCCTCAGCACAGAGCCAAGAATATGTCCTGAATACAACCAGGAGTGGCCCTAAAACCAAAATAAGAAAGAAAAACTGCTAGAGTATGTATAAGCTTCTACACCACCCTAGCTCTGTTGAGCATACAACCAGATATCATGTCATTTCTATCAAGTCTCTCTCCAACAAGTGCTAGTGAATTTGCTTCCCAGTTTAAGTCATTATCTTGTCAATAAAGCTTCTTTTTTTCTACTAAAAATGCAAGTAGAAATATTAGTAACAAAAGTTACTATGACAGAGATCAAGATTATCCATTATAATATATTTGTAGAAGTATTAGCATTAAGCACTACTGAAGGGAAAAAATCTTTGAACGAGAAATGTGTATCAGTAGAGTTTTCATAACTTAAAAATAAGAGAGATGACTATAAGAAAAAAGTATCTATGTATGTTCTCTAGTTGATCAAGAATATCCCCAAATTAATGTCAGACATTATGTATAAATCTGGGGCCTTCAGAAAATTCCATATAGCTGCATATTGTTCCATTGTATAGGTGTACCATTCTTTCGTTAACCAGTCATCTGTTCTTAGGAACTCGGGTTGTTTCCAGATTCTCGCTATTGTGAATAGTGTTGCAATGAACACAGAAGTGCAGATAGCATTTCTGCTGTATGTTTTTGGGCCCCGGGATATATTACCAGCCATTAGTGGTATTGTTCGGTCATATGGCAGCTCAATTTCTAGCTTTTTGAGGAATGTCCCTATTGTTTTCCAAATGAAATTATGAAATGTACTTATAAATGAATGGACATAGAGAGTATCTTAGTGATGAAATGAGTCCAAAGGAGAGGGATAGACATAGAATGATTGGATTTACTTATGGGCTATAACCAAAAAAAAAAAAAAAACCAAAAAACATGTCACCAATGCCCAAGGACAGTGAAATTAGGGTGAGGAGGATTGGTCCACAGTTGGTAGCCCACCCAAAATGCTGGGGAAAGAGACAGTTGGAATAGAGAGTGAACCACCATAAACAAAGATAGTTGGAAATGATCACTCTGATTAAGAACTATGTGCTGAAAAGAGGTAAAGGAATAAGCATGATAACCTCTCAGTACCTCAATAATGCCCCAAGTGGGGGAGGAGAGAGAAAGAGAGAGAGACTGAGAGAGAGAGAGAGAGAGAGAGAGAGAGAGAGAGAGAGAGAGAAGGAAAAGGAAAGGCTGGGGGTGGAGGTGAGGGAAAATGGGAACATTGGAAGTTGGAAATATACACTGGTGGAGTGATGAGTGTTGTTGGAACACTATGATTGAAATCTGACCAGGATTAAATTTTTCACTCTATCTCACAGTGGCTCAATAAAAAAAGTATATTAAAATTTAAAAAAGAAGAAATCTGAAAAACAAAAAAGTAAATTACATGTAGGAAAATGTTCAAACAATTAAGTTAAAAAATTCCACACAAGCCTATGAGTTTTTTAGCTTAGAGTGAACCTAAAATGATATAAATTCTGAAATAGAGCTGGCACATGGGGACTAAAATGCTCAAAATGAGAATTGCCTCTGGTTCATCAGAATGTATGCAAGCAGAAGGAGAGCAACATAAAATATTTAAAGTATTAGAGATTAAAAACCACAAACTCAGAATTCTGTTCCCTGAGAAATTATACTACAAAAGTGAAGGAAAATAAGAACTTTTTTGAACAGACATAAAAACCGCAGGGACTTGTTTGTTGCCAGTAGATTTGCCTCACAAGAAGTGTTTGAAGAAGTTCTTCAGAGGGAAGGCGATTGCCACAAGTGAGAACTTTAGCTCTACATAAGGCACTGTGGTGCAATTGATGGTTTGGTGATTCAGCCAAGTGATGTATTGTAGTTATAGACTGGAGGAGTTGGAAGCCATCAGGATTACATTCGTGGAATATCTGGGACCACCAAAGATGGATTCATCTGTTGGTGGGGGTGATCAAGAAGTTTAATGTTGATGGAGACAGAAATCACACAAGACTTTGCCTTGCACAGACAAAACATGTCTATTTTTCTTTGAGTTACTTGGGGCATTGCACATAAAAACCATGCGCAAACCATACCTCTTTGAGTTATTTCATGACACTAGTTTTCTTATTTTTAATTTATTTAACAGAGTTTATTAAAGATAATCTAATAATAAACTTGATTATGTATAGTGATTTATCTGAAACACATGTGTGGTTACTGTAATATCACTCTGTATCTTATAGTCTTTTGCCTTTTTTATATTTTATTCTAATTGTAAGTGATGGGAATGATGAACTAAACTAAAATTTGTTTTCTTAGACTCACAACTCAGTTGTAAAAACGAGAGTTCACACTTGTAAACATTAAAACCATTCAAAAAGAAAATTATGAAAATTACAAACATTGTTTCATAGAAATAAGTCATGTACTTTAAGTGTATGGATTTATCTAGATTGATTTTAATCCAAATTAAAATAAGAACTAGTTCTAGCTAGAATAGCATTTTGATTGACAAATAGTTTCCAAACTTCAAAGATAGTATATTTGAAAATTTCAATAAAGTAAATTCTAAAAATATATAAATGTTAAAACCTGGCACAGGAATAAGAATATTTGAATGAATCAATTTTTCTGATACTTAAAATTTTACTCTTGGCCCTTGGGAGATAGCAGAGGATTTACAACACATTCCTAGCATTCACCCTAGCATTCATTCCTAGCAAACCCTGGTGCCAAATGACTCCTCAGTATTGGTGATTATAAGCCTGGGTTGCCCTGGAGGGTCTCAGAAAACTCAAGCAATACTACATTGTCAGGCTTTAGTATTGACCTGTTGGCTCAGTTGTCTGAGTATTATCAGGAGAGGTACTCAAGCTCCCTAAGTACCACTTCAAGTCTCCTACCCTAAATATATTGCTTTTAATGATAATGTTAAAGCATTCATGAATCTACATTGCTAATTTCAAAGCAGTGGAGTAAACACTACTTATTATATTATAATAATTTGCTGAGGAATTGTTAGTGAAAATATTAGTGATCAGATTAGCTAGTTAAATTCACACGCATATTTCATAATTGAGTTGATCTTAATTCATAGATAATACGAAGATGCTGCAAAATAAGAAACTACCAATTCAGTCCAGCACAGAAATGTAGTAAAGAGAAAATTAAGTTTCACTGTCATTTTGTATCTGCAAAAAACTCCTACAAAACATTTTATTATGTTGAATGCTTATTTATTATCATCGTTCATCATCAACTAAGAGTATGTGTGCAAAATGCAGCATCCACAAAGCGTAATTTTAAAGAAATTTACAAAAAAATTAACTTCTGTCCTCCTTTTCAGCATGACCTTGAAACAACTGCCTGGTGCAGCAAAAGTTTAAAAAATGAAGAAGTTATCTTTATTGAGAAATAGGGGAAAAATTTGTTATTTTGGTAAAAATAAATATCAAAATAAATAATTAATTGCAAGAGCATTTGAAAAACTTTTATACTTTAGCAATGTTTTAAAATAAAATAGTAATTTCTTAATATTAGTAATAAGAAAATATAAGCACAATATACAATATTAGAAAAATAGCATAAAATTAAGTTTTTCACACAAGATTTGAAAAAAACACTACAGAAATGCTGTGGGACTATTAAATTGTAGTAGAAGATAAAAACTAATAAAGTAAATGGGAAAATAACCATATCAATTAATTTTACCTGTGAGTAATCAAAATATGGTCATTATTCAAAAGTGAATTTACTAATTTAGTGAAATTCTTATGAAAAATAAAGATTATTTTAGGAAATTTTAGTGACGACTCTCAGTGTTTATTTAATAAGCAGATATAATTTATTTGACCATCTAAGATGATAGGAGAATGATTCTAATAAAAATTTAGAAAATATGAAAGGGCATAAAATTATTTAAAACTATTTCATTGAGGTGACCTGTACACTCAAAATTGTGTGTTTGCCACATCTAGAGCACTGAGCATATAATTTTTTTGAATAAGTAAGTTATAATAGTGGTGAAATAGACAAGAAGAACAATGAAGTGATTTAGAGTGTTGAGGGATTTTAGAAATGCTGAATTTTATAATAAAATTATGGGGTGATTTTTATTACTTGTAATTTGTAGCAGAACAAACTGAACTCCTGAACAGTTAATAGGATCAATAGGGTAGTACTTTAAAAGAACCATTTGATGATTTTATGTTCTCTGATACCAAAACATCCATGGTTAATTTAAGTATAATTTTAGTAGTCATATTGGAAACCTCAACATAAAATACAGTATTATTATAGGCTCCTAGGTTTTTCATTCTGTGTAAATAGAAATTGGCACAAAGCCAACAAAAGAAATTTAAAAGCATTTCAGCCCAGGCAATAGGGAAGACAGTATGATGAGCCTTAGATTAACTGAGTCCCATCCCCTCATCCCACAGTCCATGGGAAATCTTTAAGAATGCAGAGGTGGGAAAGGAGCATCTAAGCATGAAAGGATGGGAGACAGAGAAACTGGGTACAAAAAGCATGCTTTCAACTGTGATGAATGCATTTTTAGTATGGTAAGAACTGCCTCTTTGGGAGTAACTTTTAGTATTAAAATAATGAAAAATGCTAGAGAGAGAACAGTACTAGGTTTTACCTAGGCACAAGGTGGTTTAGTCCAATTTATTCCTGTAAGATACACTGCTCATAAGTGCACAGTTTTAGCCTTTCCTTTCGTTTGAAAGCAAGGTGAAATGAGTTTCACTCCATACAAAGCTCCATACAAAACTCCATACATACTTGGAAAAGACAGTATCACAGACTTTTCCAAGATTATGCATTGGCACTTTGGTTTTTTCCCAAAGATTTGTTCTGTTCTTATTCAGGTGATTGAGGAAATGAGCAAAAATGGATTGTAAATTGATTATCATATGGTTGTGGGCAGTTTTACAATCCTCTATTACTGGTAAGACCCAAAGGGCTTGTTTCAGCTTTAGAAAAGAAGCACTTAGAAATGTAATAAAATCTAAATAGAGCAGAGAGGAATTATTCAAACAAGAGACATATTTTTTAAAATTGCACTTTTGGAAAGCCAATTCTGGATTTTCTTTTTAATGTATACCCTTAATGTTATAATCAGACAAAATATTGTAAATATATGCAATACATCAACCGATGGAGAAGAGATGTAAGGTAATTTCTTTCCACTCAATAAATACATCTTTGCGAGAGAGATTTAATTCAGAGGTTTTTGATCTGACTGCAAAATATCCCCACATTATTATGAAGATAATTTAGATGATTGAATGACCCAGATCAAAAATTATATATTTATTTTCACTAATATCTAACTGAAATCAAGCTTTTATTTTATTATAAATATTGATAAAAAAACCAGTATTTAGTCAGATGCATTCGTAATGTATTATAGTCATTATAAATAATGTAATCATTATAAATAAATGAGGTCAACAGTTTGGTAGCAGTATCCTAGCAGTAAAATTTAGGGAATTTAAAACGCAGAAATGTTAGAAGAGACAAGTTCTATTCTGAAATGGATTCCAGATTTTAGTTCTAGAAAAGACCTGAATCTGTCCAGAAATAATTCATAGATAATTTAAAGGTAGGATATTCTTTTAGAACTGAAATAATGAAGACAACACCAGAGCCAAAAGTTCTTTTCTTTGATGACATCTAACACAGGAAGGCAACATGCAAAAGACCCTCTAGAATCAATTTTCCAAAGCAACTCAGGGAATTCCATTCCAGGGATTCCCACACAATCCTTTTGGGAGCTTGCCTTCTTTCTTTTAATTCACAGTGTTCTTCTCTCTGTCTCTCTGTCTACCTCTGTCTCTGTTTCTGTCTCTCTAAGTCTCTCTTACTCTCTCTCTCTCTCTCCCTCTCTTTGATTCCCCCCCCCCACACACACACTCACTAAGGTCATGCTCTCCTTTAATAAAACTTCTTCCTTTGATTCACCATTTTTTTAAAAAAAATATTTTCTGAAATAAATAAAAGAACTTGTACTTTGAGTGGAAGTTGAGACTGTCTTTACCTTTTATCTTTAACTTTTACCTTGATGAAAAGCATAATCAAACCAACTCACAGATCCCTGAAAATCTTGGTGATAGAGATCATTCCTTTTCCAAGCACATTAAGTAGATATAAGGGGCAACTTGGTGGGTACCTTACTGAGGTTGGCAGGATCTTGCTGTTCACTCTTTTAAGATCTAATGCAGAATTTACCAGTTCCAAACTTCCTTAGAGTTCACACCCTGCCTACACCATAATCTTAAAATATTATTGCTTTAACATTATGACGATATTAATCTAAAAGTTCAGGAGGTGTTAGACAAAGCCTGTTTATTTGAATCAATACATTACAAGTTAGGATATTCTCATTGGTATAACTCTATTTTCATGTTCCTAGAAGAAACAGAAGTCAGAGATTTTATCACTGAATCACTGTATCAACTGGCATCCCATTGTTCACTGATTTATTGAAGCAGGCACCAGTAACATCTCCATTCATCCCAGCCCTGAGATTTTAGCAGGCTTTCCTTACCCATCTTTCCCAATGCTGCCATATTGGAGTCTCTTTCAGGGTCAGGGAATGAGACCCATTATCATTACTGTGTTTGGAATATTGAGTTCGCCATGGGGAGCTTGCCAGGCTCTGCTGTGCGGGTGGGATACTCATGGTAGCTTGCCAGGCTCTCTGTGAGGCATATGTATTTATATTCCCCTCTATAATTTGTTACCTATTGTCTGAATCCCATCAAATATGATTTTTTAATTATGGAAAATGGGTAAGGAGTTTCTTATTACGTGTCTTATGATGTGCCCAGGAATATGTTTACTCATATGTGAGGCTTAGCCTGATTTTATATAAAGGGAAAAAATGAGATAAAAGGTTAAAGAACACTTAAATTGTGTTAACTTGAATAGTTCTTATTGAATATACAGCACTGGTAAATAACTCTGTCCTCAGCAAAGTGTTTAAAGTATCAGTCCTCATAGTTTAGATCACTTGATTGATAATTCCTAATATAATTTTTGGCCCAGTCTAAATGTTTCTCTACTAGTACAAAGTTCTTTTGACTTTTCCACAGATTTTTTTTAAAATTCAGTTTCTATGAATTGTCTGTCAAAATACTTACATAAAGTCAAATTTTTATACTAGAGACCTACCTACCATATGGCACTATTTTTTAATGGAGTAAGTGAGAAAACCTTACATTATTCTGCTTACATTGAACCTAACATATTCCAGGAGGATCAGGAGAACCAGGTAGTGTTAGGAATTTAACAAGGGCTTCCCACATGCAAAGAATGCATTTTTGGCATTTAAGTCATCCCCCTAGACCCTGAATTATAATTCTTTTTTTTTCTTTTTTTATTAGTGAAACACCATGAGGTACAGTTATAGGCTTACAAATTTTGTGCTTGGGTTTCAGTTATACAATGATCAAGTGCCCATCCCTCCACCAGTGCCCAGCATCCATCACCACGGGTCCCAGCATCCTTCCCCACCTCCCATCCCCCCGTCCCATACTGCCTCTGTGGCAGGGTATTCCCCCTTGTTCTCTCTCTCTTCTTTTGGGTACTCTGTTTTGCAAGAGAGGCATTGAGTGGCAATCATGTTTGGTCTATAGACTACTTTTAGCATGCTTCTCCCACCCTGGGAGGGTCCTCACAACACCCTTCATTTGGTGCTCTCTTCTCTATCTGAGCTTTCTTTTCACCTAGAACGTGTGGCTGGCCTTCCATTCATGGAGCAAAATTCCTGGTACTAATCTCAGCCATTCCTGGGTGTTAGTCTCCCTTTTTGTTGTTTTATGTTCCCCAGATGAATGCAAACTTTCTGTGTCTATCCCGCTCTTTCTGACTCATTTCGCTTAACATGATACTTTCCATGTAGTAACACTTGTATGTAAATTTCCTAACTTCATCTTTTCTAACAGCTACATAGTACTCCGTTGTGTAAATGTGCCAAATTATTCTTATTTGAGAAACATCTTTAAAATTAGCAGGCTGTCAACAAATTAAGACTGAACCAAATACTTTTTGGTAATTATAACTAAATGTTGATATTATGTAAATAAAGTATAAAATCATTAATGAAAAACCCATAGGGGAGATAGAAAAGCAGGTACAAATATACAGCACTTCAAATACTGTCACTATCACTCTCCTCGCATTGTTCATTGATTTGCTCGAGCAGGCCCAGTAACATCTCCATTGTGACACTTGTTATTGTGTTTGGCATATCAAATACATCACGGGTAGCTTGCAAGGCTTTGCCATGCAGGCGAGATATTCTTGGGAACTTGCCGGGCTCTCTGAAAGGGGTGGAGGAATCAAACTCAGGTCACCATGTTGGCTGCATGCAAGGCAAACATCCTACCCACTGTGCTATCACTAAAACCTATACTTTATAAATATGAATTATAATTTACTTAGTATTATCATGGCTAAGATAAATTGTGTCTGTGGCTTTTAAAATATTCCAACTATAGTAGACAATGGGGCTGGAGCGATAGCACAGCGGGTAGGGCATTCGCCTTACAAGCGGCCAACATGGCTGACCCGAGTTCGATTCCTCTGCACCTCTCGGAGAGCCCGGCAAGCTACCGAGAGTACTCGATATGCCAGACACAGTAACAACAAAGTCTCCAATGGAGACGTTACTGGGCCCGCTCGAGCAAATCGACGATCAACGGGAGGGCCTTTACCTTTACCTTTATAGTAGACAATAACTTGACCAGCATCTATTTACTTGAGTTGTTTTGTTTGATTTTGTTGATTTTGTTATTAAGACAAAACTAGCCATTATTCAATTGAATTACTAGTTTGAGGTGGATGATGTTTGGTCAGTGGGTGATTGGCCCAAACATACTGTATGGGATGATCATGGAGGTCATGGCAGACTTGTCCAGAGAGTGGCATATCGTCTCATGCTTAAGTTCTGTATGTTTGAAAGTCTTTTTGTGTTAATATCCCATCAATCTATGCAGTCTCTCAGGCAGTTTTATTTCTTCCAAAACTTCATTATTTAGGGTCCTATTTAGCGTGTTTCAGCAGAATGCTGCTTCTGTAGCTATCCAAGTTCTGCTGGTTCTGGGAATATAGTCACTGTCACTATTGGGCATTTTTGCTCAGTTGTTCAGACATAGGATATATAAAGCAATTGAAGACTGAGAGGAAGTAGTCAACAAATTTCTAATACATTCTTTTGTTTCATTTGTTGAGAAACTGGTTTTGCTTTTGAAATTATGGTCATACCGTTGAAAATTCTTGATTGATGAGACTCTAGGGATAAAGACAGATAGTTTTATCTGTAGCTTCTCACAAAGTAGTGCAGTCCTTGATCTTCTCAACCCATTAAGCAGAAAGTAGAGATACCTATTTGGCATAAAGAAATTGATGAGACTATGATTGGGACCCAAGGAGGGGCACATCACAAAGATATTTAAAAAATTACAAGAACTCTCCAAAATACTATTTATTTAGTATATAAGTGATTTAAAAAGAATAAAAGTAAAAGTAAAGGCCCTCCCGTTGATCATCGATTTGCTCGAGTGGGCCCAGTAACGTCTCCATTGGAGACTTTGTTGTTACTGTGTCTGGCATATCGAATACTCTCGGTAGCTTGCCAGGTTCTCCGAGAGGGGCGGAGGAATCGAACTCGGGTCGGCCATGTTGGCTGCGTGCAAGGCAAAACGCCCTACCCGCTGTGCTATGAATATTGCTGTTCTAAGAATGGGTTTTCTATCTTTTAAGAAAAAAACTATTTTCAAAGGTCACAGTAACTTCCCCTTTTTTCTAATATCTCAAGTAAAGGATGAATGGGAAAACATGTCTGCCGAATTTTTTGGGTATTTTCACAATGATAATTCCTTATGAACAAAAATTTTAATCCTTATTATATTTTATTATTTAATGCTTCTTAGGGCTGGAGCGATAGCACAGCGGTAGGACGTTTGCCTTGCACACAGCCAACATGGCTGACCTGAGTTCGATTCCTCTGCCCCTCTCGGATAGCCCAGCAAGCTACTGAGAGTATCTCGCCCCCATGACAGAGCCTGGAAAGCTACCCATGATGTATTCGATATGCCAAATACAGTAACAACAAGTCTCACAATGGAGATGTTACTGGGCCTGCTTGAGCAAATTGATGAACAACGGGAGGATAGTGACAGTGACAGTGATCACAGCATAAAGTTTACACCCGTAGTGTAGTATAGCTTTATTCAGCTAGCTATTGGGAAACAATATTTTCCCTTGGACCAAGTGAATTAATATACCTGGGAATGAGATGGAGAAAAAATAATATCACAACTAGGATCAGTGCATTCTTTTTATACTAAAGCAAGATATATAAATGTGAAAGGGAAGAGAGATGTGGGAGGAGAGAGAGAGAGAGAGAGAGATTTAGGAAAATGTACACCAACTATCATTGTAGCACTGCAGCATTGTCCTCCCACTGTTCACTGATTTGCTCGAGCGGGCCCAGTAACATTGTGACACTTGTTGTTACTGTGTTTGGCATGTTGAATATGTCATGGGTAGCTTGCCAGGCTTTGTTGTGCAGGAGAGATACTCTCAGTAGCTTGCTGGGCTCTCTGAGAGGGGTGGAAGAATTGAACTCAGGTCAGCCGTGTTTGCCTCATGCAAGGCAAATGCCCTATCTGCTGTGCTATCGCTCCAGCCATTTCCAAATAACCAATAAAAAATTAAAAAAAAAACATGTGAGGGGCTGGAGCAACACCACAGCAGGTAGGACATTTGCCTTCCACGCGGCCAACCCGGGTTTGATTCTCAGCATCCCATATGTCCCCTGAGCACCGCCAGGGGAAATTCCTGAGTGCAGATCGAGGAGTAACCCCTGTGCATCGTCAGGTGTGACCCAAAAAGAAAAAAAAAATCAAAACAAACAAAAAATGTGAATACTTCTGTACACACACACACGCACACACACACAAACACACACAAAACAAAACACAACTTTGAGGTTTATCATGTACCATGTTTGGTCTGGAGTTGGAAACCAAAAATAGTATATTACTCTATAAAGAATGAATTTTAATTATTATATATGTTATTTCTGTTGTCCCTTTTTTTTCATTAGTGAAACACCATGAGGTACAGTTGTTGACCTTACAAGTTTGTGTGCTTGGGTTTCAGATATACAATGATCGAGTACCCATCCCTCCACCAGTGCCCGTTCTCCACTCCCAATGATTCCAGTATCCATATCCCTACCCCCATATCCTCCATCCAATCCTGCCTATGTGGCAAGGCATTCCCTTTTGTTCTCTCTCTTCTTTGGGTTTCTGAGGTTTGCAAAAAAGGCATTGAGTGGCAATCATGTTCGGTCTATAGTCTATTTTCCAGCATGCATCTCCCATCCTGGGAGGATCCTCCCAATACCATTTACTTGGTGTTCCCTTCTCTTTCTGACCTGCCCTTTCCCCTAGCATGTGAGGCTAGCCTTCAAGCCATGGAGTAAACCTTCTGGTACTTATCTCAACTATTCTTGGATGTTAGTCTCCTATTTTGTTGCTTTATATTCCCCAAATTAATGCAATCTTTTATGTCTGTCCCTCTCTTTCTGACTCATTTCACTTAGTATGATACTTTCCATGTAGTACCACTTGTGTATCAATTTCATGACTTTGTCTTTTCTAATATCTGCATAGTACTCCATTGTATAGATGTACCAAAGTTTCTTTAACCAGTCATCAGTTCTCAGGCACTAGGGTTTTTTTCCCAAATTTTGGCTATTGTGAATAGTGCAGCAATGAACATAGAAGTCCAGATGTCATTTCGGCTATACGTTTTTTGCCTCTCCAAGATATATTCCCAGTAGTGGTACTGCTGGATCAAATGGGAGCTCAATTTCTAATGTTTTGAGAATCATCCATACTGTTTTCCAAAAGGGCTGGACCAGTTGGCATTACCACCAGTAGTGAAGGTGACTCCCTTTCTCACCGCATCCGCACCAACAATGGTTGCCCCTGTTCTTTTGGATGTGGGCCAATTTCTGTGGTGTGAAATGATATCTCATTGTTGTTTTGATCTGCATCTCCCTAATGATTAGTGATGTAGAGCATTTTCCCATGTGCCTTTTAGCCATTTGGATTTCTTCTTTGAGAAAGTTTCTGTTCATTTCATTACCCCATTTTTTGATGGGATTTCATGTTTTCTTCTTGTGGAGTTCAACCAGTGCTTTGTATATCCTTGATATCAACCCCTTATCAGATGGGTATTGGGTGAATATCCTTTCCCATTTTGTAAATTGTCTTTGTATTCTGGTCACTATATCTTTTGAGGTGCAGAAGCTTCTTAATTTAAGATAGTCACATTTGTTTATCTCTGTTTCCACTTGGTCAGTGGAGTGTCATCTTTGAAGATAGCATTAAGCCTCAATATCGTGGAGGGTTTTGCAGACCTTGTCTTCAGTGTATCTTATGGATTTTGGCCTGATGTTGAGATCTTTAATCCATTTTTATCTGACTTTTGTGCATGGTGTTAGGTCGAGGTCTAAGCCCATTTTTTTTTGCATGTGGTTCTTCAGTTATGCCAGCACCTTTTGTAGAAGAGGCTTTTCTTGCTCCATTTCACATTTCTTGCTCCTTTATCAATGATTAGATGTTCATACATTTGGGGTTGTGTGTACTAATAGTCCACGCAGTTCCATTGGTCTGCAGACCTGCCTTTGTTCCAGCACCATGCTGTTTTAATTATTACCACTTTTCAGTGGAGTTTGAGGTTGGGGAGGGTAATGCCTCCCCACATCTTTTTCCCAAGAATTGCTTAACTATTTGTTGGGGAGGGTAATGCCTCCCCACGTCTTTTTCCCAAGAATTGCTTTAACTATTTGTTGTTCCAAATGAATTTCAGGAGTGCTTGATCTCTTTGAAGAATTTCATGGGTATCCTTATCTGTTGTCCCTTTTAAAGTTTTATATAATTAAATTTGTTTCAGTCACTAACCTTTCTTATGTTCTCTTTGGTTTATTTCACGTATATTGCTCATATGTCCTGTTAATGACAAGATGTATGTAAAATAATCTGAAGTTTTATCCTGTTTGTTTCCCCTTAGTCTGAACCTCACTGATTGTGAGCCCCTTGTGCAGTTCAGTCTTTTTTTTTAGGTAGTTAGGTGGATTCAGAAGCTTTTTCAGACTCAGGTTTCATTCCCTAGATAACAATAAACACAGTAAAGTATTCTTTTATCAGGAGGTGTGTGTTGTTTGTCTCTCAGATAGCTGCAGTTTTATCTATATATCTATCTATCTGTCTGTCTGTCTGTCTGTCTGTCTATCTATCTATCATCTATCTATCATGTATCTATCTATGTTCACTTATTATGGCTATTTCTTGGGTTTTCAAAATGGTGACATTATACTTAATGAGTGATTTTCTTTCAGCTCTTAATATTTGTATAAAGTAGTAATTCCTTTATGCAGTTACTCTTTTTTTTTTTCTTTTAGGGTCATACCTGGAGATGCACAGGGGTTACTCCTGGCTCTGCACTCCGGAGTTACTCCTGGCAGTGCTCAGGGGACCACATGGGATGCTGGGAATCGAAGCTGGGTCAGCTGCATGCAAGGCAAATGCCCTACCCACTGTGCTATTGCTCCAGCCCCCGTGCAGTTACTTGGTTTTCCATTGGTACATTTTATATTAAAGGTAGGATATTTACAATTCATTTTTTCAAAAGGTAGAATATTTAGGATTGATTTTTTCAATTTTTATGTTAATGAACTTTTTTTTTCCAAAATTAAAAAAGGAGCCAGAGAGATAGTACAGCAGGTACTTGCCTTACATGTGACTGACCTTAGTTCAATTCTCAGCATCCGATAGGGTCCCATGACTTTGCCATCAGCTAACTCTTAGCACAGTATCAGAAGTAAGCCCTGAGCACAGCAAGGTGTAGTCCCCAAACAAGCCAAGTTAAAAAATAAAAATGACTTTATTGCTGTACTTTAGGACGTTTGCCTTGCATGCAGCCAACATGGCCTACCCGAGTTGGATTCCTCCGCACCTCTCGGAGAGCCCGGCAAGCTACCGAGAGTATCTCGCCGGCAAGGCAGAGCCTGACAAGCTCCCCATGACGTATTCGATATGCCAAACACAGTAACAACAAAGTCTCCAATTGAGACGTTACTGGGCCCGCTCGAGCAAATCGATAATCAATGGGAGGGCCTTTACCTTTACCTTTACCTTCAGGGAATAATATTTCATGATGGACAAGTACATTTTCTGTTGTATTCCTGGAGTAGCTATTTCTTTAGGGGACCCTGAATGTAATCAGCAAAAGTTGACATTTACAATCTAGCTATTTAGTTACCTTGTGTAGGTATTTTCTCCATTTTAACTTTCAGTTTTCCTTAGTTCAACAGGTGATCATATATTTAGTTCTCATTGCTACTCTTTATATCATAATGTTTTGGTAACACTTTGTAACTTGTTCTCTAATAGATTCTTCAGATAGAAGTATGGAAATAGATCTACTCTTTGTACTTATAAGGCATATTTCTGTATATGAAAATATCTGACTTTCATCTTTTCATTTGGGGATCTTCAATATATTATTCTATTATTTCATTGCATGTAGACTTAATTTTATGAAGTTTAATTAGTATAAATTCCCTTTACCTTATAAATCTTTTGTTCCTTATTTTCTGAATGTGACTTGCATTTTGCTCATTCCAGATTGATATTCTATAATGTAAAATGTTCTTTCAGTATTTAGTTTTGCTTTTATTTTATTATTCTTTTCTCTTCTCATATTTATTTGGTATTTTTCTTCAGGGATGACTGCTGTATTATAAATAAGTTGGAATTTTACTGCTGTTTTCTCCCAATTCATTATTTTTTTCTTTTATACTTCCTAGCTCAGTCGCCATTTCTGAAGTTTCTCCTTTCTCTATTTCCCCTTAAATATTTCTTTATTTATTTGTTATTTTTGTAGTGATTATATGCAAACAATGATTTAGGGGTCCTAGGGACTAATTTTGTCAATGCTCAACTGGGTGGTGCTGGACTTGTCTGACGATTCAGTTCTTGACCTACCAGTACCAAATGCAGCAGTGCTCAGGGGTTACACCTGAATTGCTGCAGTCTTGTGGGAGAATCGGGATTGAATTTAGGGCCTAACAAAGCACAAGCATTTTGATCCATAATTCCAAGCCTCTTCATTCTTTAGATTACAAAATGTTCAGCTTATATATTGCCTTTTTTTGTGGTTATGTCTTCCTATTTTTTGTTGTAGCAATGGTGTTTTGTTCTACATTTCCTCTTCTACTTTGAATTGTTATTGTAATATTATCTTGTACATGTTTCATCTTTAATTTATATCCAATTCATTTTAGAAGAATTATCATACAAGAAAATATCTTTTTAATTTAAAAGAATTTCCTTGTCTGCTGTTTATAGTGTGTCTTCTGATATCTGCTAAATATATTCCAACATGCATTTGCTTTTATTGTCTCAGTTTTATCTGGGCTTTCTGTTTTTGTTATCCCTCCTACTCAATTTTGGTTCCACTTCCAGGAAATTTCCCTTAGGGAAGTGAATTTCACTGAAGAAAACCTCCCTTAGTTATTTCTGTAAAGCACTCCTGCTTGGTTTATTTCAAGTTTTCATATTTTATAATCTGCTATATCTTAAGACATTGCTTAGGGCCTTTGCAGTAATTATAATAGGACTGAATTCTGTCTTTCTAGTTTCAGCTACTTTGACTTCATATTGGCTATTTTTGGTTTTCATATTTTCAGATCTTTCAGGGACTGTTATTTTCACTTACCTTCTCTGACGTTGTTTACCAGAATATGACTTGGGGCTTTCGGTTCTATCTTACTACTTAGATTTATTATAAATAATGCTCCTGATTTGTGAGTGAGTGAGTGAGTGAGTGTGTGTGTGTATGTGCGTATGTGTGTGTGTGAGAGAGAGAGAGAAAGGGAGAGAAAAAGATAGAGAGAGATAGGTTTTTTATCTGTTTGATTAAATATGGGGATTTGATAGATTTAACACTGAACAGGTACAATCACCATCTTAGAAAATTTTCCCCAAATTCTTGAGATTTTGTGTAACTACCTGATATGATATAGGGAAGTATCTGTATTTTACTATTGAAATTAAACATTTTGTAGAAGATTCCTTGACCTTTTATTTGTTCAGCCTCTGGGGGTTTAAATAGGTTTCTAATTGCCATATTATAACCTACTCTTGAGTGAACTCTGACATATTACTATAATATTTAAAATGTCAGGTAGTATTATGGATTTGAAACAATGGTTTATGTAAAGAGTAAGAAAATAATTTTGATGTATTATAAAGAGAGAACTGAAATCCTAGGGGATTATAATTAATATAATATAGTGTGGTATTAATAAGAATTTTACTGATGAGTGTTATATAGCAAAGCTAAAATTCTGGCTTGTCTTTCTCTGGAAAAAAATTGAGATACTGATTACACTCAGAGCTATTTTTAAAAATGTGTATAAAAAAACTCTCAATAAAAGTAGAAATAAAAATTCAAAGAACAAGTTCTCTTTAAGCCTTAGCTCATTTGTTCATAAATCTAGAAGAGAGATTTAAATATCCCAAACCTACAATAGGTTATTAGTTTAGCAAATGCTATTGTCACATTATATATCAAATAAATAAAAAATATTAAATTTAACATTGTAAAATATTTTCAGACAGTAGTCTTAACATTTAAACCTTTAGCAAAATGTTTAAAATAATGAAAGCTATTGAAAAGATTGAAAAGAGATCATTGACATATTGTTCATCTGTGAAATTTCCAATGTTTTATAAACGTTCAGCTAATAAAAACCAATTTGTTCAATAGCATAGAACAAATTTGGGAGAGTCCAAGTAATAACAGTCATATCCCCTTCTCCTTCCATGCTCTGAACTACTTGAGGAATAGATGAGAGTGTCATGAAAATAAAAATAAAATACCTTTCTTTATCACTGAGAATGATCTAGGTCAAAATAAAAATAACATTTATAATGGTAGAATCTATTATATAAAGTTTATAGATTAAAGACTTTTATATGTTCTATTAAAATTCTGGTAAGATTTACTCCCTGGAGGGTGGGAACAATAATCAAGGAGGTAAGACACTTGACTTGCAGTTCAGTTTGGCAAGAGTGTAGCACAGTATCTCCCCCCTTCCCATCTACACCCACCCACACGGCCCAACACTGAACAGCTGGGAGAAACAAAAGAAAATGTATGATTCCTTGTACTGATTAGGTCTAAAGTGAAGAAAGGGGGAAATTGAGAATTGATAAGAGCTTCCTTGATCATAATCTCAAATACATAGATAACTTCTTCTATTTTGGGTGAACTAATAAGTGAAGAGGTGCTAGAGCAATAGCACAGTAGGTAGGGCATTTGCCTTGCACATGGCCGACCCAAGTTAGGTTCCTCCACCCCTCTCGGAGAGCCCAGCAAGCTACTGAGACTGTTCCGCATGGCAGAGCTTGGCAAGCTCTTCGTGACGTATTTGATATACCAAAAACAGTAACAACAAGTCTCACAATGGAGACACTACTGGTGTCCACTCAAGCAAATTGATGAACAACAGGAGAACAGTGCTACAGTGCTACAGTGCAATAAGTGAAGTATAAGCAGAATTAGGCTAGTTTTCCTGTCACGGCCACGGTCACGGTCTTCCCGTTGTTCATCGATTTGCTCGAGTGGGCCCAGTAACGTCTCCATCATGAGACTAGTTGTTACTGTGTTTGGCATAAGGATGGAAATATAAGGTTACTAGCTTATCCTTAACCTTCTTATTTTCCTTGATGTACATTATGATTTTGACTTTGAAACAGTAAAATACCTATACTGATCATTGGTGACAATACTTGTTGGATTATAGTTCTACGCGTTTTAGGTTTAATGTTTATTTCCTTTTATCCCTCACAGGAACCTTAGTCCCTACTGGAGTGAGAAACTCTCCCTATAGAGGGAATTGAGTAATTCCTACCACTTTGCTCCTGAGGCATACCCAATTCCATTAGGCACATCCTATCCTCTGTATTTATCTTTAACCTCTCCTTTATGATCATTTTCTCCTATCTGTTAATTGCTTTTATCACCAAATAAGACCTTGTGACTTCTAAAGTCAAATTCTTCTGAAGACCCTGGATTTTGTGTATGTAAGTAAAATATTGCTTTTCTCTTTCCTTAATGTTGTTTGCATAAATTTTGTTTGTTTTTTGTTTGTTTGTTTGTTTTTGTTTGTTTTTTTAGTGTACTGTCCTTTTAGTAGAGACAAAGGAAGATAGTTAATCCTATGCTTTTGTAACAAGGGAGTGAATTGACTCCAAATAATATTTACTCCTGGGCATCTGTCATATTTACCTCACTCTTAGTTACTCTTTCTTCCTAACACCCCAAAATGAGGGACAAGGATGAACTCAGGGCAAGCCATAAGCCACCCTGGCATTGAAAAGGTACAGGCTAAGCACCATAAGAAGTATAATAAGTTAAGAGCGTGATCATGGAACGAATTCTGTCATGATCCAAAAAAGAACTGAATAAGGACTCTGCTGGTGTTAGGAAAGACTACTCTGACCTTAGAACTGTGGTCTGGGATTTATAGCAAGATGTCCCAAGGAAGAGCCACCCTTTAAGCTTAATAAATATGTTACTGTGTCCATACAAAAGAACCAAAAAATTATTAAGTAATAAATTTAAGATGATTGTTTAAATGTTTACTGGCTAACAGAAGTTTTCTTTCCCTCTTACTGAAGTAATTCCTCAGATAGAATTTCTCTCTTGACCAGTCATCTCTTCTAGGGCACTTGGGTATATATCCTGGATATTAATCCCTTATCAGATGGTATTGGGTAAATATTCTTTTCCATTCTGTGGTCTCTTTCTATATTTTGGTCACTGTTTTCTCTGAACTGCAGAAGCTTCTTAGTTTGATGTAGTTCCATTTGTTTATGTTTGCTTCCACTCGCATGGTCAGTGCTGTACATCTATGCAATGGAATACTATGCAGCTGTAAGGAGAGATGAAGTCATGAAATTTGCTTATAAATGGATAGACATGGAGAGTATCATGCTAAGCGAAATGAATCAGAAAGAGAGGGACAAATATAGAAGGACTGCACTCATTTGTAGAATATAAAATAACATAACATGAGGCTCACACCTAAGGACAGTAGATACATGGGCCAGGAAGATTGCTCCTTAGCTGAAAGCCTGCCTCAAGAGCAGAGGGGAGAAGGCAGCTGAAATAGAGAAGGAATTAATAAGAAAATGATGGTGAAGGATGGGAGATGTATGCTGGAAGTCAATAATGAACCAAACATTATAACCTCTCAGTATCTGTATTGCAAATTATAATGCCCAAAAGTAGAGAGAGAGTATGGGGGGATATTGTCTGCCATGGAGGCAGGGGGAAGGTGGGAAAGGGGCGGTATACCGAGGATATTGGTGGTGGGGAATGTGCACTGGTGGAGGGATGGGTGTTTAATCATTGTGTGATTGTAACCCAAACATGAAAACTTGTATCTCATGATAATTCAATAAAAGAAATAAATGCAAAAAGAAAAAAGAAAGAAAGATAGAAAAAGAATTCCTCTCTTGGACAGATCTCCTGGAAGAAATCTGAGATTTTGTCCTTGAGTTTACCTCCTAGAAGAACTTCCTCTGAAGGAAGGACTTTACATCTGTTCATTGATTATGATGATGTTCATCCTCACCTATATGGAATTGTTACCTCAACCCTTTATTATTTCTCTACAACACTGTGAGATTTGAATGAATGGCACTGATTACCAAGAATCCTGGTGGCCCCTGTTCCCACCTTAATTTGCCCATCACCATTGGCCAGGAGAGGTAAGGTGAAGGATGGGGGATTGTGATCTGTCCCAAATGCATCAAGGAGACCCTCATTCATAGCAGATGGGTTGGTGCCCATGACCACCTACCCACCCAAGAATAATACAAGGGCAAATACTGAAGCTAGGTTCATTTGTACTTGAATTCAGAAGGTCTGGAGAATTACTTGCATTAATGGTTTATCTTGTGCCTTGAGGATAATATTTTTTTCCTCTTCGGCATTTAAATAGATGTCTCAGGCAAAGTATCTCAGAACCTAAATAAACTTGCAATATTTGAAAAATAATTTTAGCATATATTTATCTGTATATCTATTTATGTTTCTTCTTTTTATCATATAAAAGTTATTTTTAATTAAAAATTAAAATATTTTAATTTTTTTCATTTTAAAAAAGTTTTTCTTAAATAAAGGTTTTTTTTAAATTTTGTTTGTTTGTTTAGTATATACTAAATCCCTAGTTGGAGGGATTTGGTAGAAGGTGATGTTTGGCTATGCCCAGCTGTGTTCAGGGATCACTTTTAGCTCTGTGCTGGTCTTACTCCTTGTGGTACTTCAGAATCATAAGTAGTACCAAGGATCAAACATGAATCAGCCACATACTAGGTCTTACCCACTGATATATGTCTCAGGTCCAGTGTTTTACCAATTTTCACTTTCACCCCATATTTCATCTTTTTCAAAGTTTTGCAAGACTTGAGATTACTGGGTCACAAAGAGACAACATGCAGTATATGTCATAGCTCCTTAAACATAAATGGCAAATTTCACACATGCATGCATACACACAAACATACAAACATACCCAAACATCAATAATCATGCAACTAAGGAATTTTGAAAACTTCCTGAGTAAGCCTAGTTCAACTTCCTTCTTGCCTGTGCATTCTGTTCGCCTAAATCAGACACAAAACATCTGTGACTCTGGTGTGGAGCTTGCAAAAAAAAGAAAACACAACCAATTTTTTTGGCCATTGTTATTTGCCCATAGAAAAATAAATATTTTAATGAATTTCTTTGCACATTGGTGACATGAGTAAATTTTCAAATCTCAAATATAACTGTCCTGATATCTAAACAAAGTCCCAGAAGCAATGTATTTCAATGAACTGAGTCTCATTTTCACAGAGTGAAGACATATAATAGTTCCACGTGTCACTTGATCACTTGATCATTTGACATCCCATTACACATTGATTTGCTGGAGCAGGCACATCTCCATTTGTCCCTGTCACGTGCTAGTGTAGCCCAATGGCATCTGCTCATTCTAGGAACACGAAGAGCCTCATACCGATGGTTCAGGGTCTTGACGAAGAAGTCTGACCATCTCGTAGGTGGGCAGCCACGTGATCTTTTGATGTCCTGTGGAATCCAGTTGGTAATGGCTCTAATACAGAGGTCATCTCCAAATCTCATTATGTGTCCAGCCCATCTGATTTTGAACACCTTGGCAAAAACGACAGTGTCACTGATTCTTGAGTGTTGACAGAGATCGGAACTCTGGATTCTTTCTCTCATTTGAGTGAAGCGTGATACTCCAAGAATACCAATTTCGATTCCTCTTTGGGACACCCAAATAGCGTTCTCATCCTGTTTTCCACGTCTTTGAGGCGTATGTTAATGCAGGAACAACAGTGGAATCAAAGAGATGTGCCCGGAGCCGGAGGTTCTTCGTTCTCTTAGCTATTTCTTCATTGCTCTTAAAGGCATTCCAAGCCACTCTCTTCCTCCTGCACAACTTAGGTGCCAGGTCATTCATCATGTTGACTTCTTGACCTAGGGGCACATAAGAGTAAAAAAAAAAAAGTAAATAAAAGAGAGAGATAGCCACAAAAAGTCGCCTATCTTCGAAAACTCTTGAGCTAATTCGCCAGCGTGGTTTGGCGCATGCCTCAGGCAACCGCAAGCTAACGTCCGAGCTTGCAAAGCAGTGCAGAGATGCGATCAAGGAAGACCTCAAAGAGAGAAGAGCAGAAGTACTGGTAGATGCAGCAGAAGCCGGGAAAAGTATTCGTAACGCCCGCCTGTCCTTCGCCAACTATAAGACCAAGATGACTGCCCTCCGACGTCCTGATGGATCCATCACATCCTCCAGAACGGCAATGGAGAAGATTATCCATGACTTCTACTCAAATCTCTTCGATAGCCATGTCCACTTGCCGACATACCAAATTCCACAGGATGGGTATGTCGTTCCCAACGTTCTCCCTTCCGAAATCTGACACGCCATTTCGTCAGTAAAGAAGCAAACAGCACCCGGCCCAGACAAGGTCAGACCTGAACACCTGAAGAACCTGCCGTCAGTACTCATCAATACACTGGCTCGGCTCTTCACTCGCTACCTGTCTGAATGCAAGGTTCCATCTCAATGGAAAACCAGCAGGACCGTACTACTGTTCAAGAAGGGAGACATCCATGACATTGGCAACTATCGCCCGATCTGCCTATTGTCTGTCATCTACAAGTTGTTCACTCGAGTCATCCTGAATAGGATTGGCAGAACACTAGATGAAGGACAACCATGTGAGCAAGCAGGGTTCCGCAAAGGATTCAGCACCATCGACCATATCCACACGATAATCAAACTCATTGAGGTTTCTCGGGAGTTCAAGATGCCGCTCTGCTTAACGTTCATTGATTTAAAGAAGGCCTTTGATTCTGTTGAGACGGAAGCGGTCATTGAAGCCCTAGCCAATCAGGGCATTCAAGCCCAATACATCAGGATCCTCCGTGAGCTGTATTGCGGATTCACTACCAGGATCTCACCATTCTACAAAGAAGTGATCGTTGATGTCAAGAGAGGGGTGCGGCAGGGTGATACCATTTCACCAAAACTCTTCAGTGCCACCCTCGAGAACATCATGCGACGACTGGAATGGGAAGGAATGAGAGTGAAGATAGATGGTCGGCAACTACACCACCTCCGCTTTGCTGATGACATTGTTTTAATAACACCAAACATCAGCCAAGCGGCACAAATGCTGGCCGACTTTGACCGTGAGTGTGGAAAGGTAGGACTACAGCTGAATCTTACGAAGACAATGTTTATGAGAAACAGCCTTGTTCCTGACGCCCCATTCGCTCTCAATGGAACGACCATCTCCGAATGCAACAGCTATGTGTACCTAGGTCGAGAGGTCAACATGACAAATGACCTGGCACCCGAGCTGCGCAGGAGGAAGAGAGCGGCTTGGAATGCCTTCAAGAACGTCGAAGAAATAGCTAAGAGGACGAAGAACCTCCGGCTCCGGGCACATCTCTTTGATTCCACTGTTCTTCCTGCATTAACATATGCCTCAGAGACCTGGGCCCTACGCAAACAAGATGAGAACGCCATTCAGGTCTCCCAAAGAAGAATAGAAAGAGCTATGCTTGGAATATCACGTTTCACTCAAATGAGAGAACAAATCCGGAGTTCTGACATCCGTCGACGATCAAGGATCAGGGACGCTGTCTCATTTGCCAAGGTGTCGAAAATCAGATGGGCTGGTCACGTAATGAGATTTAAAGACGACCGTTGGACTAGAGCTGTTACTGATTGGATTCCACGGGATGTCAAGAGACCGCGTGGCCGCCCACCTACCAGATGGTCAGACTTCTTTGTCAAGGTCATGAACGATCGGTTTGAGGCCCTCCATGTTCCTGGAGCGAAGAGATGCCATTGGGCTACACTAGCACGCGACAGGGACAAATGGAGACGATACTGGCGCCCGCTCGAGCAAATCGACGACTAACGGGAAGTTAAGTGATTAAGTGATTAAATACAAATGTCTTTCCAGGATATTGCTAGACAGGATATAAAAGGCATTGCTTAGTGTTTGCTTCATCTGCCCCATTAATTCACAATTAAGGATACAAAATGCATTAATATTTACATATTATATAAATTAATATACTGATACTTATGTAGAAAATGCATATGTAGAAAAATATATATTGAAAATGAATATACTGATACATATGTAGAAAAATACATATTGAAAATCAAGATGAAGAGGACAAAGAAGAGATGGAACTCGAAGAAGACATCTTACAGCTTACAAGACCCAGAGACTATAACACAAAGCTATCAGGAGAGAGCAATACCTGTAAAAGTGATGAGAGGACCCAAAAGCCTCCAACCCTCTCAGAGAGCCCGGCAAGCTACCAGGAGTATACGCCTGCATAGCAGAGCCTGGCAAGCTCCCCATGGCGTATTTGATAGGCTAAAAACAGTAACAATAACGGGCCTCATTCCCCTGATCCTGAAAGAGACCCCAGTACATCACTGGGCTATGCTAGCATGCGATAGGGACAGATGGAGTTGTTACTGGCTCCCGCTTGAGCAAATCAATAATCAACAGGATGACAAGTGACAAGTTACATGCAGAAAAAAACATTTTACATGTCAAAGCATTTTGTGAAATTATTAAACCAAAATATCTTTATGATAATTAATTTGTCATTTTAGAACTATGGCCTAAATTTTTCTTAATAATTTTATTTCACTTCTAAATACTACAAGCATTTTGGAATTTGTCAAGAGGTACTTCCCTTTTTGGCATAAATTGATTATTGTCAATAATACTACCACATTAGCACTGGTATAATTTAAACTTAATAAAAAGTACAATTATGTGGAAATATTTGTGTCCAGATACTTTTAAACATTTGTTTGAAGTAAGAATACAAATATATGCATTATTAGATATTTATTTAACTGTTTATTCAGAATGTTATTTGTGTTAAACATTTATTCTGCCTTCAAATAGCGAATAAAAATATAAAAGTCCCTGCCTATATTTTCTATTTGTGGGATTAAAATATTTAAGAGAGAAAACAAAAATAAAACTTGATGTCATTTTAAAATATATCGTGCATTTTGAATAAAAATTAAGTATGTGGATAGAACAATTATAAACATGAAACTCATTTAAAAAGTTCAAAGACATTGGAAGAAAACTTGCAGCCCTGTTAAAACCTTAATAAAGTAGAAACATTTTAGACAGAAAGAAGAGAAAATGGTAAGATAGAAACCTGTCTAATAATTTTGGAGAATAGTAAGTGAATGAAGAAAAACTCTGGTTAACTGCAGCAGTTTGCATTGGGGACATTGTAAAGCAAAGCCAGAAGAGTAGAAAGGCAACATATTTTGCAAAGCCAATCGAGTAGGCACATATCAACATCTAGATTTTTAGGTAGTATGAAATTGACATAAGCATCACTGAAGAAACCTGAACACAGAAATAATGTGTTTTCGTTAGTGTTTCAAACAAATCATTGTTATACTGACAGCACATATAAAAGGATTATGGGATAAAGTTAAGAGTTCAGTTCAAAGGCATTTCAGTGACATTTTCCAACATATTATTATCATGTTTACATCATGTTACATTATAAATGACTGATAGTGAGAAAAATAAATTAACCTCCCTAAATAATCTATAGTAGGGTTCAGGAAGTACAGAGAATAAGTAAGAGGGCATTTGCCTTGCCCGCATCTGACCACGGTTTGATTCTTGGTATCCCATAAATTCTCCCAAATCCGCCAGGAGTAAGCCCTGAACACTAGTAGGTGTATCCCAAACCACTCCCCTTACACCGCCCCATTCGCCACAAGCGGTGTTACACACACACACACACACACACACACACACACATACACAATCTATAGTGGGCTACATATTAGCCAAAACACATTGAAACCTTAATTCTCATAGCTTGTAATTTTGCTTTCTGTGGAAAGGTTTGTTGTGTTGTTGTTGTTGTTGTTGTTGTTGTTGTTGTTGTTGTTGTTGTTGTAAAACGGGGATCTTGAGATGAGGAGATAATCTTGGATTATTCAGATAGATCTGACATCCAATGGCAGTATTTTGTTTTAAGAGAGAGTGACATACATAGAGATTGGCACTCAGAAATACGGTAGGTGTCCTGAGTGATAGTACGATTGGTACAGTACAGCTAAGCCTGATTGAATCACCAGGAGCCCATATGGTCCCTGGATCCTCCAGGAATGATTCCTAAATGAAGAGGCAGGAATAAGCCCTGAGCACTGCTGACTGTGTTCACAGAAGGAAGGAATGAAGGAAGGGAGGGAGGAAGGGAGGGAGGGAGGGAGGAAGAAAGGAAGGAAGGAAGGAAGGAAGGAAGGAAGGAAGGAAGGAAGGAAGGAAGGAAGGAAGGAAGGAAGGAAGGAAGGAAGGGAAAAAACACAGATAAAAGGTGATGGGAACGTATGAAGAAAAAACGGCTGTTCAGAAGAATTGGCTGTTGCAAAGAACAGAATCTTCCCTTGATCTTTGGTAGGGTTCCCTGGAGCTTCATTAGGAGTGTAGCCCGACCACATTTTGATTTCAGATTTCGGCCTTCAGAACTGTGAGATAATAAATTTATATTTCTTTCTGCTACTCTGCTGTTAATTTATAATAGCCTCAGGAAATTAATATATCATCCAAAATTAAGTCCTTAATGTGTGATTTAAAAAACTTTCAACACACACACACACACACACACACACACACACACTTCAAAGAGTAAAAATCAGATAATGAGTTTCATCTTTTTTTCCTCTCATTTTTTCTTTTCTATAAAATATAAATAATAAAAAAATTATTATTTTAGCCATTCAAGCTATATACAATTCAATGGCATTGTGTGTTATAATGTTTCTGTGCAACCATTATTCCTTAACAAAACTTTTGATCACCATAAGCTAAAACTTTATTTATTAACAATAATTCCCCAATCCTCTTTCCTCAGTCCCTGGATATCACTCCGTTAGTTTCTGTCTCTTTGATTTGAACTATTTTAGGTATTTCAAATAGATGGAATTATACAATATTATTCTTTTTATTTGGCTATACTTCATATACTGTAAACTTTTCAAGTTTATTTTTTATGGTTGCACATACCAATACCCCCTTCCTCTATACCTGTGATTTAATCATGTAACATGATATTGAATAAGACTTTTACTATTATTTGGAAACTTTGCTAAAAACACTGACCTGAACATAACTTGCACAAAATAGCCCGTATCCTAATTTGACACATTTCTTCAGGATTGGCAAAGAGACTCCAAGTTGGCCCTGATATTTTAACTCCATCATTAAAATGTCTTTCCATTCCTGGCTTACACATTCATATTCAGAGTTATGTATGTTGAATAATGTGAACAATTCAGAATAATTGGTCTAAAGGGGATTGTCAGGAATTTTCTCTCTCTTCTGAGAAGCTGACAAGTTTCTGTCCTACTGTAGGCCAAGTAAGCAGCTTGCCAAGATTCCTGATGATTACCAAAAATGGCTGTGAGATATGAAGAATTGGAATATATTCTCAAGTTGGGGTTTAGTGGCAATTTTTTTTATTTTCCCAGTGTGTATTTGACTAGAAGAAGATTACAGAAAGGTAAGATGAGGAGAGAGTATAGCATGGAATGTTTAACTCTCTACCTTGCGATTAGTTAAGGATACAAACTTAAAGTGAAAAGCACAAAAATAATTATCAATGCTTGAATGAATCATTTGCAAAACCTAATCCAGGACGAAAGACTTCTTGAAAAGGAAAACTCAGAATCTGGAGGTAGATTTTTGTTGACAGCAGTTGCAGTGGTCCGGAAATGTCAAACAAGATTACTTTTCCCTTCTTGAAGACTATATATAGAAGTATGAGCTCTGACATGGACCAAAACACCCAGTTTTCCCTCCGTGTGAACATTGATTATCCAGTGTGCCCTCCAAAAGATGTCAATAGACAGTGAGTATAAGTTAAATAAAACCACAACACCTAACATGTTAAAAAACATTATTCATTTCCTCCTCCTGTAATCTGAGCCATTTAAGAAGGTCAACTATATATGAGACATAATTATCAGAAATATGCCTACAAATTAGAACCAGCTATATCTTAAAAGATTTAATAGAAGGAATTTCTTGTGTGATTGAAAGCTCTGACTAGACAGTTCACGGTTTGAAAACTAGCTATTGGGAAGGATAAACTGATTATGGGGATGAGCTAAAACTGGTATATACAATTTAATTTCTTTTTTCTTAAAGGGAACTTCATTTTCATGACAATTTTCATTTGATTGAGTCAGGCTTATCTATAAAATCTATATTCATTTTTCTTTCTTTATAAGCTGATCATAGTTTGTAGAATCATATTTACAAAAACATTCACAGTAACACAGATCAGTTCATTGTTGATTATAATCTAGTCAAGTTGATACATTAAAAACGGCCATCAAAGGAGGAGTGAAAGGCCAACCCAGAGTCCAAGTTGCTCTTGCTAAATTGTAGGAAAGTGTTGGACATTAATAAAAGTAAAAAGTTTATGTTTCAAACAATATTAAATTGGCCTAATATTTATTTTGTTTGATCTATGACTTGGAAATTAAATCATTTACCCAATATAGATTGAAAAGACAAACGAGAAATTATTTATTTATTCAACAAAGAATTACTGAGCATGTACTATATAGGTTAAACTTTACTGGATACGTCTGGTAGATCATGGATCATATCAAAAATCCTCAGAGCCATGTATATAAAACGATAATGAAATACAAATATCAAATATAAAAACCATTAAATTGAATATATTTTAAATAGTACCAACTGCTAAATCAAAACAAAATAGATAAAGACAAGGCTAATCAGGTATTTGACAGGGATGTCAGTTTTAATTTTAAATAGAGTATTCAGAATGAACACTAAGGAGATAATGAGATTTAAGTAAAAACTTGAAGGGGATGAATCAGTGAAAAAAAATTCAGAAAAATAAAATGATTATATATAATCCAGAAATATTGATGATTGTAATAGGGAAATTGTGGTATGTTTTTATCCATCTAATTTTTACTCCCTCTGACTTAGGTTGTTCTATATCCAGGTTATAAAAACACTATATTTAAAGAATAAAGCATCCTTTCTATAGATGTATAAATCATTTTTGTCTTCATACATGTTCCGTTTAATTCTCATAGAAGAAGAGACAATTAAATACCCAAAAAAGTTTAGCTGTACTATACATCAATGTAGCCTATAATCTGTGGGGTGTCAGAAGAGGTTATAAGATGTGTTAAATTACATATTGATTATTTTGAATGAAAGTTATATCAATTAATAAGTGATATCCTAAAATGATGCTTTCCTTTTTTTTAAAGCAACCTTCTATTTTTCTTGAAAGCAGGAGATAAATATTTATATGAAAGTAAGTCACTGCACAAAAAAGCAGGATGATTCCCTTACTGTCAGACACAAAAGTGGGAAACCATGTAATACAAACATTTAGTCACTGAATTAGCCATAGAAATAAAGATGTGCATGATTTTCTTTTTCCCTGCCCATATTATAAGGATTAATTAATTCTCTATTTTATTTTTTCACTAGGTTCCCTGTCTTGTCCTTGTCCCTATGTACAGTGCTCATTTTGCCTTTTCCATCATTGGCTCATGTCAAATTCATTATTGCACCAAAGAAACCCAGGGATATGAAGAGGCTTAATAATTATATTAATTATTATTATACTTAACCCGTGAAATAATCTATATGCCAAACATAGTAACAAGTCTTCCAATGTTATTGGGCCCACTCAAGCAAATCAATGAACAACAGGAGGAGGACAGTGGCAGTGAGAGTGACTTGACAATTATTACTTAATAATTATCTCTGCAACTTATAAAGCAGTTTATGATCTAAATATATTATAGCCATTTGAAGGATAGACCTCTTCGATATGTTTAGATAAGGATTTTTCTAATATGTGTCATCTTATATGTGGAACCTACAATGTCAATCATGGCCAAAGATACTTCAAGAAAAACTGTTGTCTTTACATTAAGTACCTAAAAGAAGAAGATTGTCAAGATCATGGGTCATTTCCAGAAATGACTCTCTATCAGGAAAATCTCTTTAATAGTGGGGTAAGCATCTAGAGATCTGGTTTTGTTTTATGATCACCCATTCCTTGTCATGGGATAGTCATTCTTTTCTTTTCCCAAGTCCACACCTATCCATTAGTTTAGGAGTAAAAACATCATACATCCCACTTATCTTAGGATCTATAGATCCATACATTCTTTATATTATTAGCATTTTGTTCTCGCTATACTCATTTTTTTGCAATATATCTGTGTTAATTTGTTTGCTCAACCAACCCCAAAAAATATTCTTGGCAGGTATAGGATAATTCACCTCCATCTCCAGAGCTTAGACAGACACAACTGAACTGTCATATTAAAGGTTGTTGTGGCATTTATAGTCACCAAAATTCTAGTTGGATAAAAAGAAATGTAATGCTGAATTTAAGGATGATGCAGACATTGTTGAAATTTTGGATTTTTTATTTTGTGCAAAACTTTTGATTAGTTTGGTGGCAGGTGTCCTGGGCAAATGCTGGGAATTGCTGTCCTACAGGTCAGTATAGTGCAGGCAAGGGGGCAGCATTCCAGATTACCTCTGACTTTGAGGGTACTAATAACAGTGCCCTGGACAACTATCAAAAGATGGATTTAGGATAGAATGTTTTCACCCTCTGGCTCTTGGTTTCAGGTTAACCTGTAACTGAGATGTCAATTTCCAGCTTTTCAAATGCTATGAGGCAGACAGACTGGGGATTTTTCACAGTTAGTGCCTATGTCAAGTTGAGAATGTATACACAGATTAATAGAAAAGGTATGCAGTGTTCCTAGAGTTTGTGAGGTAAATGAAAAGATTCTACACAAATAAAATTACATCCACTACTAAAGTCATTCCTGTCTTTGAAAACTGGAGATTGTCTCCATTAAGTTGGTTGAGAATTATGCACTGACTTAGAGTTTTGAACATGTGACTAAGATTTAAAGCTGTGATCCCCTCTGTTTATGTACACACTGGCTATTCATCTACATCACAAAATGTCCTTTTCTGTGAGTTTTAGAGGATGCTTAATGGTAATAGTAGCAGTTTTCAACCACGGGGTCTATGGACCAGTGTGAGTCTGTAGACGAGAAAAGGCTGAAAACCACCCACCTATCACAATGATTGTTAACTCTTGATCTGTGGATGGTTCTTAAACAAGCAGCTCTGAAGGTATAAAATAATGTTAAAAAATCACTGATCAAAAGCTTTTAAAGAATGTTACTTTTTTGTAAAGGTATTCTAACAGACAAAGTATTTTGGTTTTTTTGCATTTTGTATAAGGGGGAGGAGCAGTGTTGATGGCATATGATCAGGACTCGAGCTAAAATTGTAAGAAACAAAAGAAAAATGTTATAATCAAGCTCTTAAAAGCTCTTACATTCTGCAGAACACTGTTTAAACAGCACCCAGAGTATAATGCCTAGCATGTCTGTGTTCTGAAGATACAGCATATTTTACACGTGAACACTTGATTGGCTGAAAGCTGTGAAATGCTGCATCTATATTATTTAAAAACATTCATTTTAGCTCATGTTGAGCTAACCACTAAGAAAACAAACAATTACAATTTTCAGAGCAATTAGCATTTCTCTTCATATGTGATAAGTCAGAACTTTTTAAATGATTTCTGTTTTGAATTACAAAATAAATTTCAATTTTAAAATGATTGTCTTTAAGTATTGATTTCTCCTTCATTTGGAAAGTATAAGGAACAAAGAGACTCATGGAAAGAATAGCAAGATCACATCTGCAGGCCTGAGGTAAAAAAAAAAATTGGAAATAACTGCAGCTTCTTCTATTTTTTATTTTTTCAATGTGACTCAAATTACTGGGGGACATAAAGAAATTTTTAATGCACAATTGCCTGAGTGATGACCCATATATGGTGCCCTCTGCTCTATCCCAGGCAGGCATGATTAAATGATGTTTGTTCTTTTAGCTTTATGGTACTTGGGAATGTCATAAACATTATACAGAGCTACCATGCCTTCCATCACATTTTCTGCCTTTCCCCTTGCTTACCACCCTTCCCCAATGAAATTCTAAGTTCTGTCACTTGGGGGAAGTTATAATAATCGCAGCTGCTGATATTGCCAATGGCAGGAACAGTACTGGATCAAGGAAAATGCGACCCAAAGTACATGACTTTAGATGCCAATTGTGACAGCTAATGCAATCACTGCTGGAGGAAAATGAGTCCCTTGACTAAACTCACCCTGATTTGTTATCTGATTTAAAATGTATGATAGAAGCAAAAGGAAACATAGTGGGCATGCTTGGTTGTTGCACATAAATTTGATGATTGAGAATTGATAATGACCCTTGAGATGCAATATGCAGCTGAATTTCACATATACTTTAGAATATATTATATGATCATAATGAGACTATCAGCGCTTATGTTTCTATGTGGAAAATAAAGGCCACAGATGCAGAATTGCAAAGGAAAGTAAAACAACAACATTCTTTTTAAAGCCCACTTTGCAGTGATTAAGAACTGCATTTCTGGAAGGAAATAAATATACAATAACCACCTCATACCCAGTTCCGAAATTCATCGAGTATATGTATCATGCTGTGATCCAAAGACCTTAGAATTCTCCAGGAGACAAAGATGGCTTGTGATGTTCCTTAGTGACAAAGAAATGAATTTTGAGTTAACAAAGGTCAGAAGAACACTTAGAAACTACTGCTAATGATACGCATTTGAAAGTAGTTGAAAGCACAGCGGTAGGGCGTTTGCCTTGCATGCAGCCAACATGGCCCACTTGAGTTCGATTCCTCCACCCCTCTCGGAGAGCCCAGCCAACTACCGAGAGTATCTTGCCCGCACGACAGAGTCTGGCAAGGTACCCGTGATGTACTCGATATGCCAAACACAGTAACAACAAGTCTCATGATGGAGATGTTACTGGGCCCGCTCGAGCAAATCAATGAACAACCAGAGGACTGTGACCGTGGATTGCTCAATCAAACACTTCCCTTCAATAACATTATAAGGATTTTTTTTCTCTTTCTACCTGCAACATTGGTGTTGTTATAAAGGAGCTGATTGCTACATGTTAAAAAAGCAAAACCCTCCCAGTCTCTCATACCATCCCCAATAAATTTAGAAATCTATATGTCAACACTGAAATATTCATGAATTTGGCAATATTTTATCTAACAAATAAAATCAAAAGTTGTTTAAGGGGTTATACAAATGGAAGCACTTAATATCTGAGAAGGTGGAACAAATTTATGAGGAAAAGGTGAGCTTGTTTTAGGAAAAAACAACTTCATTTAGAGATAGCTGCAGGGGAAGTAGAGGATGTTTTGTCATGCAAATTCTCTCCCTTTTGATGACCAGCAAACTGCATATTTATTAATTAAAACCATCACTTTTTTTTTAAAAAAAGGCTGAAACCACAGACACATTTGACTGTTGGTACTTATCCCAAGTGACTCCAGGAGTGGTAGCACAGCAGTAAGGTGTTTTCCTTGCGTGCAGCCACCATAGCCGATCTGGGTTTGATTCCTCTGCCCCTCTCAGAGATGAACAATGGGATGACAGTGTTTGTTTTGTTTTCTATTGATCCATTTTATTTTTATTTTAAACACTTATGAATTGATAGTTGTTCCTAAATTCTAAATTTTTGCATCGAATGAAAAACTTTTCATTTTCATTTAAATTCTTTCTCACCTATAAATTGATCATAGAAATTCATCTACAACATAAAATAGCTTTTAGAATCTAAAGCTAGTGCATTTGGAGAGTCAGGTGCATCTATAGCAGATATGATTTTGCTGTGAAATCTGTAATCTTATTTGGAAATCAATTATTTTCTAAAACTTTTTTGGGATGCAAGCTTCTGAAAGAATGCTTAGAGGATCCAAAGTAATAGCTGGTACTTGGTCAAACTGGGCCAAATGGTTTCATAATCAGTGGTGCTTCAGCCAAACAGATGATGGTAGGCATGAGCAGATGCTCAGAGGTTATGTGGAGTTGGGAATCAAACTTTGGGCTCTATCCTTGCAAGTCATCTACTCCAATCACATATGTAGCTCCTTGTCTGCTTAAAGAAATTTTGAACTACCATTGAATAACTGAGGCAGGTTCCTAAACTGATTTGCTGTAAATAAAATATTTATTTAGTCAAATAAAATTTGAGATGCTTAGTCAATATTTAGATTTTCTTGTTATTCCACTAGAGACCAGAACTGCTATATTTTAAGTTAACAGCAATAAAAATTTGGCTTAACACTATAAATTATTACATTTAAAGAAACAAATTCAGAATTCACACTATTGCAAGCCTTTCCTTTTGTAGACATATATGTATTTCATATGGTCAAAAATCAATATTGAAATAACTTTTTAATAAGACAGTGGGAATCTCTGACCAAACAAGTGAAAACAGAGATAAACAAATGGGATTATCTTAAACAAAGAAGCTTCTGTACCTCAAAAGAAAGTGACCAGAATACAACAATAGTCTACAGAATGGGAAAGGCTATTCACCCAATACCCTCTGATAAGTGGTTGATATCAAGGATATGCAATTCACTGGATGAACACTACAAAAAGAAGATATCCAATCCCATCAAAAAATAGGGCAATGAAATAAATAGAAACTTACTCAAGAAATCGGAATGACCAAAAGACAAATGAAAAATGCTCTTCATCACTAATTATCAGGATGATGCAGATCAAAACAAGAATGAGATATCATCTCATACCACAGAGACTAGCACACATCCAAAAGAACAAAAACAACTGGTGTTAGGATGGATGTGGGAAGAAAGGGACTCACCTTCATTGCTGGTGGGAATGTCTATTGGTCCAGCCATTTTGGAAAACAATATGGACATTTCTCAAAAAACTAGAAATAGAACTCCCATTTGACCCAGCAATACCACTTCTCGGAATATATCCAGGAGATGAAAAAAAAGTACAGTAAAAGTGATATCTGCACTTGTATGTTTTATTGCAGCACTATTTACAATAGCCAGAATCTGGAAAAAACTCTAGTTTCTGAGAACAGATGACTGGTTAAAGACACTTTGGTATATCTACATAATAGAATACTATGCAGCTGTTAGAAAAGATGAAACTATAAAATTTGCATGTAAGTGGATGGACATGGAGAGTATCATTTTAAGTGAAATGAGTCAGAAAGAGAGGGACAGACATAGAATGACTGCATCCATTTGTGGAATATAAAGTAACATAATAGAAGGCTAACACCTAAGGATAGTAGAGATAAGGGCCATGATCACTTCACAGCTTGGAAGCTAGTATCACTTTCTAGGGGGAAAATCAGTTGGCGTATAAAAGTGACCATTAATTAAATGAGGGTTGGAGGGCTCACTCAGGATAGGAGATGTGTGCTGAAAGTAGACTATGGACCGAACATGATGATTTCTTGGTACCTGTATTGTAAACCATAACACCCAAAAGGAGAGAGAGAGAGACAGAGTTTGAGGAAATGTGTCTGCCACAGAAGCAGGAGGTGGGATGGGGTGAAAGAGGCAGGGGGAAACTATACTGGGAACATTGGTGGTGGAGAATGGGCACTGGTGGAGGGATGGGTACTTGATCATTGTATGAATGAAATGTAATCACAAAAGTTTTTAAGTTTGTAGCTTTATCTCATGGTGATTTCATTAAAAAAACAAAGATATTGGGCACCAACACTATGGAAACATGGACCAGGAATTTTAGGGTTTTGAGTATTAGAGAGAAATACAGTAACTTTGATAAAAGATAATGCAGAAAAAAGTACATAGACTTAATGATTTAAAGTTTTTTTACCATTTATTGGAATCGACATGCAGGAAGGGAATTAAAAAACTGCATTGCCAGGGGTATGGTGCTGCAAGCACGTCAATCTGTACCTGTGAGGAGAGTGCATCTGCAGCCTGATGGCACTGTCAGGCTTTCAGATACCCCAAAATTGCTTCTATGCCTTTGACCAGACCCCAAAAACTTGGGCCAAAGTTTACCAAGAAAGTAAATGGCCAAAAGTCAGGTATGTGGGAGACACACCCACAAACCACCTCCGGCTCAGCTATATAATTGGAGGCATGGCCTCTCTGGTTCCTGATTGAACTGCTTAATGGCCATGATCCCAGAGACTCAGAAACAAATCTTGGAACCCAAAAGCTTTTGACAGAAATGCGTCCTGTTCCTGCAGTAGGTTACTGGGGCTGGGCCACTCCAGGTAGGAATAGGTTTCGTGCCTTGGCCTGTTCCCCTTGGTGGCCTGGTCACCGTCATCCTCCAGAGGCCACAGGACAGTCAGGTTTGGGCCTGCAGTGACGAGACACGCGGGTTCTCACCAGATGGGGGTGGAACCGGCCCATTCCTCCCCAATCCAGCAAGACTTCGAGTCACCGCCTACAAACGGCCTCTCTTGCTCCTGCTCAAGCTGATTAATGGCCATGATCCAAGAGGCTCAGAAACAAATCTCGAAACTCAGTGGCTTTCGACAGAAATGCAATTGGGCCGCATATATGACCATGGCTGCAGAGGCAAAAGGACTCAATCCAGAGCCAGGCAGCTTGCAGCAGAGAAGTGAATGGACCATGTGTTAAACTACAGTATATGCCTCCCTGGGAGGGAAAGGGTGTTGCTTCCTTCCGCCTTTCTCTCCCCACCCGGAAGCTAGGTGGCCACCTCCTCAGTGCTTATTGGAAAGCCAGGTATGAGCCAAGTGGTGACGGGGCAACTGTAGTCTCATGGGAAGAGGGGCAGTACCGGATCATCCTTCACGCCCTACCAAGGTCACGAGTTGCCCCCCACTAGCAGTTCTCCGGCACAGCCATAACACCAGACACACAGAAACCAATCTCTAAATTATCTGGCTCCTTGCAGAAATCCAAAATTGCATGACTGCAATAGCAGCCACATAACATTACATGATTCCCATAACCAGCTATAGAAAACAACGTATTTCACAATGTCTTTTCAGCAATTCTGATTGTTTGTGGGAGGGAAATTCTAAACAATAGTGGTGCATCTTTTTTAGAAATGATGAATGTAATCAATGTAGAGAAGAGTTAAGTAGAAATCATCTGCCTCACAGGCATTGGGTGGGGTGGGAGGGGGGTATATTGGGGTTCTTGGTGGTGAAATGTGAGTACTGGTGATCATTGTATGACCGAGACTTAAACCTGAAAGCTTAATAACTTTTCCCACAGTGATTCAATAAATAAATATAAGACGAAAAATATATAAATAAATAAAACTATGAAAAAAAAAGTAAGGTGGAGTTCATGCCCAGTTCAATCAGCTAAACAGTGGCTGAATAAATAGCAGTACTCCTACATTTAAAAAAAAATGCATTTCCTTTTGGATGTGGGCCAGTCTCTGTGGTGTGAGGTGATATCTCATTGTTGTTTTGATCTGCATCTCTCTGATGATTAGTGATGTAGAGCGTTTTCCCATGTGTCTTTTAGCCATTCGGATTTCTTCTTTGGAAAAGTTTCTGTTCATTTCATCACCCTATTTTTTGATGGAGTTAGATGTTTTCTTCTCGTAGAGTTCTTTGTAGATCCTTGATATCAACCCCTTATCAGATGGGTATTGGGTAAATATCCTTTCCCATTCTGTAGATTGTCTTTGTATTCTGGTCACTGTATCTTTTGAGGTGCAAAAGATACTTAATTTAAGATAGTCCCATTCGTTTATCTCTGTTTCCACTTGGATGGTCAGTGGAGTGTCATCTTTGAAGATACCATTAGCCTCAATATCCTGGAGGGTTTTGGGACCTTGTCTTCAATGTATCTTATGAATTTTGCCCTGAAGTTGAGATCTTTAATCCATTTTGATCTGACTTTTGTGCATGGTATTAAGTCGAGGTCTAAGCCCATTTTTTTGCATGTGGTTGTCCAGTTATGCCAGTATCATTTGTTAAAGAGGCTTTCCTTGCTCCGAGGCTTTCCTTTCTTGCTGTGTTGGCATGGATGTGGTGAGAATGGGACTCCCATTCACTGCTGGTGGGAATGCCAACTGGTTCAGCCCTTTTGGAAAACAGTATGGACAATTTTCGAAAAATTAGAAATTGAGCTCCCATTTGACCCAGATATACCACTCCTGGGAATATATCGCCAAGAGGCAAAAAAGTACAGTCGAAATGACATCTGCACTTCTATGTTCATCGCTGTACTATTCACAATAGCCAAAATCTGGTAAAAACCCGAGTGCCTAAGGACAGATGACTGGTTAAAGAAACTTTGGTACATCTACACAATGGATTACTATGTAGCTGTTAGAAAAGATGAAGTCATTAAATTTACATACAAGTGGTACTACATGGAAAGTATCATGATAAGCAAAATGAGTCAGAAAGAGAAGGACAAACATAGAAAGACTGCATTCATCTGGGGAATGTAAAGTAACAAAATAGGAGACTAACATCCAAGAACAGTTGAGATAAGTACTAGGAGGTTCACTCCATGGCTTGGAGGCCAGCCTCACATGCTAGGGGAAAAGACAGCTCAGATTAAGAAGGGAGCACCAAATAAAGGGTGTTGGGAGGATCCTCCCAGGACGGGAGATGCATGCTGAAAGTAGACTATAGACAGAACATGATTGCCACTCCATGCCTCTTTTGCAAGCTACAGCACCCAAAAGGAAAGAGAAAACAAAAGGGAATGCCCTGCCACAGGGGTGGGGTGGAATATGGGGGATAGGGAACATGGCAGGGATACTGGGAGCACTGGAGGTGGAGAATGGGCACTGGTGTAGGGATGGGTACTCAATCATTTTAACTGAAACCCAAGCACAAAAAATTGTAAATCTACAACTGTACCATATGGTGTTTCACTAACAAAAATAATTTTAAAAAATGCATTCCCATTCTTGCTCTTCAGTTTTTTTCTTTGTCATACATATATGCAAGTAATAAATAATGATCTGTTTAAGAATTAAAAATTGTTCCATGATACTTCTTGGAAGTGTGTGCCAATAAGTAAATTAGAAGTGAAGAACTTTTTTTTCTAAATCCCACTTGCAACCTTACGTATGGTTGTAAATATATATTTCCTGGTCCTCTGCAAGAGCCCAGGGTGCTATGGAGAGTATCTTGCCCACATGCAGAGCCTGGCAAGATACCAGTGACATATTCAATATGCCAAAATCAGTAACTATAGTGGGTCTCATCCCCCTGACCCTGAGAGAGCCCCCATTGAGACATTGGGTTACACTATCATGTGACGGAGACAAATGAAGATGTTACTGGTGTTCGCTCGAGCAAATTGATGAACAATGGGAGGACAAGTGATCAAGTGATATATATATGTATATATATATATGTACATACATACATGTATGTCCATCTCTATCTGTGTGTGTTTGTGTATGTGAGTGTACAGTCAAGTACCTAAGGAAGTGAAACACACACACATCACTTATCTGCAGTGGTAGAAGCTCCAAATAAAGCACTGGAAGTCTGGGGAGAATCAAGTATCTATTTGTTCAGTAATGTTGTAAGTTCCATGCCAAGACTTGAGGCTGCAGTGGTGCTGTCATGCCAAAAACCATTAGAGGTACTGCGGTGACACTTGGGGCCCTCAGGGTTTCACCGGATAATCTTTGGATATAGAAAAACTGCTTCTAAAACTTATATGAGAGCATAAAATTTCCCTAATAGAATAATTGGAGGAAAAATAAAGAGTGTCATTGTAGTCTCTAAATCTATAAAATCAACAGTGTGATATTGCATTATTGGAATAAAATCAGATTTTTGGGTCAATGGAATTGGCTTGAGTCCAAAATTTAATCCTTACACATACTGTTATAAATACACAACAAAACAACCAAGAACATAAAACAAAAAAAGGAAAGTCTTTTCAGTAAATAATACTGTGAAAATTGTCTAAGTTAATGCAAAATTGGAGCAGTATCTCACACCTTGGGTAAAGTTAACACAAAATGGATTAAAAACTTTGCCTGTTAGATTTGAGTCCATAAAATATACTAAAGAAGATATAGAGAGCAATATTAACTTCAATAAAAATTTTCAGTGTTTCAGCTTCATTGACATGGAAACAAAAACAAAAATAAGCAAATGAGATTATCTTTAAGAAAAGTTTTCACAGTACAAAATAGACTAATCACTAAAGCAAAGACAGTCTAGTGAATGGAAGGAAATATGTGCATACCATACATTTGAAGAAAGGCTAAAATTAAAATATAAAGCATAGGAAGTATTAAGCAGACTTAAAAGCAACAACAAAATTTCATCAGAAAATGTAGAGAAGAGACGGACATATACTTCTTCAAAGAATGCATACAGATGGCCAACAGAAATACTTAGCATCAAAAATGCTGCGCATCACTAATTAGCAAGGAAATGCAAATCAGAAGAACAATAATATATCACATCACCTCAATAAAATGGTCTATACCAAAAAAAAAAAAATCTCAGAAACAGCATTTTTTTTTTTGAGAGCAGGAAAAGGGGAATCTTCATTCACTGTTACTGAGAATGTAAACTAGTTCAGCTTCTAAAGGATATATGATCCACAACTCGACAATGAGATAGCTAATATTTTTTTTTGGCTTTTTGGATCACAACTGGCAATACTCTACACTCAGGGATTTCTTGTGGCAATGCTAGAGGGTGGGGGGTCAGAGGGAGAACCATATGGAATACCTGGAATGGAACCCAGGCAGGTTGGCCATTGCAAGGCAAGCACTCTACCACTGTAATATCTCTCCAACCCCTCTAATCATTTCCTTTTTTTTTCTTTTTGAGTCACACTAGGCGATGCTTAGATGCTTAGGGGTTACTCCTGGCTCTGCACTCAGGAATTACTCTTGGCGGTGCTCAGGGGACCATGAGGGATGCTGGGATTCAAACCTGGGTTGACTGCGTGCAAGACAAATGCCCTACCCGTTGTGCTATCACTCCAGCCCACCTCTAATCATTTCTTAAAGAGATTAATTTTCTACTTCAGGACTTCCATCTATTGTGTTATATTGACTGATTTATTTACTGATAGTAGAACATGGAAAGAAAGTAAAGATACATTATCTGCAAACTGTCAAACTCATTTCCATCTAAGTCTTCTGCCTTGAAAGTTCTTTTACAAATGTTCCATTGCAACCTTCTTCTCAAATATCAATTCTCTAGAGAAACGTGTCTGATACACTTCCCCTCTAAATTATAGGTGATCACTGAGCACTAAAATGAGTTTAAGTTTCATTCAATAAATGAAACTGAATTAAGAGAAGAATGTTTAGATAATAGGTAAAATCATGAGAAATGTGAGACTAATAGGAAAAATACACAGCACTTAACTGAGTGCAAAGATTCCTTCCATTTGGCATAGAATTCTTATAATTAAGGTTGAGGTAATGGTTTATGATATGAATTAATGTGCTGCTGGTTTGTATTATTTCGGGAGGTAATGATGCATTTTCAGTTAAAGAAGTGATACAAAAGAATGAAAAATAATGTAGTTGATTATTTAACCTTAAATAAATTAAAATAGATCATCAAACTTAATTATAACTTTGCTATGAAATAACTCTAAAAATATTTCTAAGATTTATTTCTGGAGACATTTTTAGGGAAAAATAATTTTGTTAGTTTAGGAAAATTCAATAGTGATAAAAAGTAAAAGCTACCTGGTTAAATAAAGATTAATATTCAGGACTGAAATTTGAGTACTGACAATGAACTCCCCAGAATTTTTTCTATAATGTCTTCCATAGCAGTTATTGAAGGACATATCTGTCTTCTCATAAAGGGATTATAAATCCTGCCACACCAAAGTTCTTTTCTAAATGAAGTTATTCATCTTTTTTGCTTACCAACGGTGGACAAAAGTAAGCCACTCATTAAGATATGTGTAATTTGGGGAAAGGACTGCTAATGGTCTATCATAAATTTAACTACTTGATCATGATCTAGAAACTGTTCTTCAGTTCTACTAGAAACAACATTTTATATCTACACAAAAATATATTCGTATCTCAGATATGTATTTATACAATAGTAGGATGCTAGGCACTTGAACTACATTGCCAGTGGGGGTCTTTCCTAGAAAGCATACTACTGAAAAAACAAATGATAATCAAAAAAACTAGAATCAAAATAAGTAAGTGATATATGAGTTCCTGATTTCAGTTACTAATACTATGGTTTATCCATTTTCTAAAATACAGGTTTTAGTATTAAATTTTAGCTCATTAATGAAGAAACCTGATGGATTATAGATATGGCATAAAGGAGGATATAAATAACTGGGTTTTAATGTGTTTGTTTAAAAGTACCTGTTAGATGCAACTAATGTATAACATAACATACAACCATCATGTTAAAGTTTTATTTCCTAAGAGATAATAGGCACTGAATCTCAATCTTATTTTTTTAATAAGTCAATAATATCAGAGAGATGTAAATTGTCTGAGTCCTAATCAGTATAAACAGTAAATCAAAGTATCACCCTCTGGTGCCAGATGATTCTTAGGCATTTTTATTAGCAGTGCTCCAGCATGGCATTATTAGAAATTCATATAATCAAAGAATATAATACTCTTTTCCATAATATCATCTTTGTTTTTGAACTTTTTTTCTTTTTGGTTCACATCATGCAATGCCCAGGCATTACTCCTGACTCTGCACTCAGGAATTACTCCTGGTGGTGCTGGGGAAACTATATGGGATGTTGAGGATCGACCTGGGTTGGGTGCATGCAAGATAAATGCCTACTGGATGTACTATCGCTGGGGACCCTGTTCTTGAATTTTTCTTTTCCATTACTTTCCATTCTTACTACCTTTCCTTCTGATGGTCTTGTGTCTTTGGAGAGTATCTCCAAGCAGTGATCATAATGAAGATTTTTTACCCTGGAGTTGAGTTGACCATTTGCTCACTTTGGTTGATTTATCAAACCTCTTAACATTTGACTTAACATTTGATTTGTCAATTAGAAGACAATTTTACATAATTTATTTTAAGGTCTTCATAAATACTTCATTTTAAATCTCAGGTATTAAACATAGAATTTTCTACAATTCCATATTAAAGAAACTCAGGAAAGATTTTCCAGGTTAGTAAGTGGAGCATACATTATTAACACACCACAGAAGAGAAGAGAAATAGAGAACATTAATGGAAAATGGAAATCTGAATAGAAAGGTGATTTTGGAATAAATTATATTTGATTTCTTATCTAATAAGCTCCCCCATCTTCCAGTAGGTAGGCATTACACCCATCAACTGCCAAGACCTAGACACTATAAAACCCAGCTCCCTGAAGAAAACAGCACAGTCTCCTGCCTCCGTGCTTGGCTGTTCTCACGGAGGCCCCTTGGAGGGGGGCGGGTTGAGTTTCCCTCCTCGCTCTGAGCAGAGCTCCAGAAGCTGAAGACCTCCAGAACCAGCCAGAGCCATGCTTAAGACCACTCTCCACACATTCCGACGAGCCTCACACATGAAGGAACCAGCAAAGGAACCAAGGCATGCGGGACCAGGGCCTGAGATCTCCAAACCTGCTCAGGACTAGACCTCCTACACCTAGATCCCCCAACTTCGTGTAGGCATAACACCCACCAACTGCCAGCTGCCTTCGTGTTATCCCATCAATGGCCAAGACCCAGACACTAAAAAACCCAGCTCCGGGAAGTGCACAACCTCTTATTATCTAGTTCTTACTCTTGTAGAATCTGACAAGCTACTGAGAGTATCCTGCCTGTATGGCAGAGTCTGGCAAACTCCCTGTGGCTTATTTGATATGCCAAAACCCAGTAACAATAATGGGTCTCATTCCCCTGACCCTGAAAGAGCCTCGAATGTGGCACTTCCTAAAATCTCAGGGCTAGGACAACGGAGACATTACTGGTGCCTGCTAGAGGAAATCGATGAACAACAGGATAACAGTGATGTAATAAGGTATTTTTGAAGATCATGCACAAAACATGGCAGTACATTCAACTTAGAAGTCAATATAGGCATTTAAAGTAATATTATAGTGAGGAAAAGTCCAACTTTTCAAAAGAAAAAATAATCTGTAAGATAATAGGTTTAGGCAACTATATACCTGGTGATAGTAAAATTTTGCATTGTTTTTGTTTGATTTGTTTTCAAAGTATTTTATAATTAAATGCTTCTTTAATTTCTGTTTGGGAGACCACACACACACAGAGGTACTTAAATCTTAATTCTGGCTCTGGGCTCAAGGGTCACTTGTAGTGAGCTAGTGGATGACATGGGGTGCCTAGATTAAGTTAGATTGACCTCATGCAAAGCAAATTTCTTACCTGCTGTATTATCTCTCCATGCCAATTTACACATTTTCAAAATTATAAAAGCATAGACAGCACAACATTTTTGTGAATACTTTACTACCTAAAGTCTTTTAGATGGAATATGTGTCCTGAGCATAATAAAGAGAAAAATTGTTTATTAAATATATTTTACAATGTTCTGTATAGAATTTTTGTATTTGAAACAGATGGAGGAAGACTGGTAAAGAAATCATTTGGAAGAAGATTAATGTGAGAGATATACAAATGATTATATACTTACATTTCTACACTAAGTGTTCCTTGCAAACTTGCAATTTAATAAATACCTCCTGACATATAAAATAGTATAGGAGAATGTAAAAACTTTAAGTAGGGCTTTGGGATTTTTTTGGCTTTGGTGAAGACCTTATAGTTGCTTTAAATGCAACACTTTAACAAAAGTAGGTCTGTATTTATAGATTGATAATTAAATTGACTATTTCAACTCTTTCTTCATGAAATTAAAATATGAACTTGCTTCCCCTTGTATCATATTTCCCCTGTCATTTGCAAACATCTGCATATGTACTATATTAAAGTTTTTACCCTCTTTAGAAAGTAATTTATAAGCACAAAAAAGTTTATTTATTATATATTTTATAATATTTTGAAGAAGCATGATGCAATAGTGATTAGAGAAAAAGTCAAGCTGAATATCTATTCTAAGGAGCACCAACACAGAATCATTTAATACAGTTTTGAGTAGAGATTTTTAAAAACTAGAGGAAAATCAATTAATTGACTAGCTACTAGTTTAAATTTTTATTTCATTTTATTTTTTCCACTTTATTTAAACACCATTGTTTACAAAGATGTTTGCAATGATTTGTTACAGGCATTCAATATTTCAACCCCAATCCCACCCCCACAACCACCTTCTATCCAACAAAGTCCCCAGCTTCCCAACCACCCTTCAAGCCTTCCCCAGTAGCAAACACATAGTAATTTACTTTATATTCAGTAGGTAGTTTTTTAAAATGAGGATTGGAAGAAGTCAATGAGAGAAGTTGTTTAGTTGGAGTAATGACCAGGTTAGCAATCAGTTTTTCAAAGAAAGATCTGTGCTAAATGGATGCTTGTTTCATGTAATTTTTGCTTGCCTCTATTCTGCCCTCCACCACCCCTTTTAACTGTTGAAGTTCTCCAACATGACTAATATGACATGCTTAGTGGTGCAACCTTTGGGAAATTATTAGATGTAGGTGAAGTTTTGATGATTGGGTCCTCATGATTACATTGGTGTTCCGATGAAAAGAGACCAGAGCTTTTTCTTGCTTCATCCTGGAAAAACAAGGGAGAAGTAACTATTGCAGAGCATGCAAGAGGTTTAAATAAGCAATTAAATTTGCTGGCTACATGAAGTTAGGCTGTCTGCAGAACTGGAGCAAACACAAGCATATTTATCTTGTCTCAGCCACTCATTCTCTAGTATTTGATTTGGGAGTTCGGGGGGATGATTGGGGTGATCAGAGAAGCACACAGAGGCATGCTCAGGGCTTACCCCTGACCTTGGTCTCAGGAATCATTCCTGGTGGGCCGTGGAGAATAATATGTGGTTCTGAGAATCCAACTAAAGTCAGTGATGCAAGACAAGCTCCTTGCCTGGTGTACTATCTCCCTGGCTCTCTACAGTATTTTTCTTTTGGCAGCCTAAGATAACTAAATGTTCTGAAACCAAAAATTAAACTGTAGCTCAGAATTTTAGGCTCTCTATCTATCTTATACTTTTATGAATTATATTCCTTTTCAGTTTTCTGAACCTTTCTAATTACTCCTCACCACCTCTCTCCTATTACTTGGTGCTTTTTGAATAGGACTGATTTATTCAAAAGAGAACAACAAATATTTCTGACTTAAACAGAACATTAAATTCTAGTCTAAGAAAAATGTTAGAATTAGGGCTGTGCTTATCTATTTTTGTAGTCTAGAGATGGAATTGATATAATTACTATGCAAATCTGAAATAAAAGAGCAGTTTTTAAAATCTCCATTTATGTTCCACAGGCTTTTTAATTTATAAAACTTTATGCCAAGTAGAAAAATCTGAGTGTTTCTGAAATATTTTTATACTTAATTTTTAAGATAGAAAATTATATTATGGCTGAATTTGATTAGAAGAGAAAGTATGTCCAGGTGGCTATTTTGTTGTTGCTGTTTTTTTGTTAACCTTTATAAATGTGTCAGAATTAAAATATGCAGCTTGGTGAACTGCTCACAGGTGTTTGGCAGTAGTGATAGCAGCTTCCCAGAATGAGGAACAAAGTACAAAAACAGGGACAGCACAGTCTGGCATTTTTCCTGGGACACTGAGCATGTCAAAATAATGACCATGCCCAAATTATCAGAAAAATTTACAAAGTCATGTTTCTCAGAAACTTTTTCTGTTTTTCTTGCCTTCATATTTTTAAAAACAAAATGTCAAGCTAGGAGGATTTTTAAAATGGAATACACAAATGATATATGTACCAGAAAGTGCATGTCATGCAAAATACAGTCTTCTTTATAAGTTCACTGCAAAACTTGTGAGGAGATACGTGACTATGATTAAGAAGGAAGTGGTAATTATTTTTTTATTTTGAAAATCTAAACTTTTCATAGGAGACAGTGTTTGATGAAGGATTATTTAGGCTCTCCTGATCAGGCCTGATCAAATGGTGTATCATATATTCTCTGCATATTTTTTAAAATAATTAGTGTGGCTGATAATTTAATCTCTCTATGATGAGACAGTTCCCAGAATTCATGATTCTTACATAGAGTCTTCAACAGCTCAAGGAAAAATGAGCAGCCACAAATGGTGCCAACTGTAGTAGTATAATATCTGATGATTATTATTTTCTTGTCATCTCTTATTATAAGAATCTTAACTGCATTTATCAGAGGACTGATAGCAATCAAGATAATCCATTTGTAAAGAGGTCTGTAAAGATCTAAGGCAATTTGTTATATAGACCTAAGAAACTGGAACAGGAGATGTTGAAAGAGAGGGAAGAACAAATATTTACACCATTAGAGACATGACATACTTACTTAAACTTTTAAAATATTTGTATATTTTACTAATAATTTTATGTCAGAGATAATCTATTTTTCTTGGGTATAAATAATCAAAGTCATACACATATTCTTAAAACCAAATATGTAATTATGTATACCAACAACAGTTGCAAGTTTTCATGGTGATTAGAGCATCAGTGAAATTCACCTCTGTGCCTTCCATTAAAGTAAAGAAATGCAACATGTTGCTACTAAAGGTGTTAGTGTACAGATTTTTGAAAATTAAAACACGGTACTTGATCTATAAAAGTTTATATGTATTGATATTAGTTTTCATAATATATATGCATATATATCAGTTTGGAATATCAATTAAATTACTTGGCAAAAATGTGATCTCATTGTAATAATAGTTTAAGATAGCTGGAGAATATCCAGGTCCTATAAAAATGCAAAATGAAAACTTTAAACTCAATTCTGATGTTAAATGATATAAACACCCAAGAACGCATCTTGACACAGCATGAAATGGTCAAATCAAAGTGACCAAATAGATGCAATTGTAAGGAAAATAATGTTTATATACTATTCTTGGGACCATTTATCTTATTAATTATTGTGAAGATATCTTTTATCCTATGGCTGAAGCGATGGCACAGCGGGCAGGGCATTTGCCTTGCACTTGGCTAACCTGGCTGACCTGGGTTCAATTCCTCTACCCCTCTCAGAGAGCCCTGCAAGCTACTGAGAGTATCTCGCCTTCACTGCAAAGCCTGGCAAGCTTCCCATGATGTTTTCCATATGCCAAACACAGTAACAACAAGTTTCACAATGTAGATGTTACTGAGCCCACTCGAGCAAATCAATGAACAATGGGAGGACAGTGCTACAGTGATACATGTTAGGATCAACGTGGTATTTTTGTCTCTAGTTCCATAATTATTAAATTATTAATAATTTATCCATTGCTTTACATAAAGGTTTACTAAATTATTATATATCCACATGAAAATAATAACCAGGCTGATTTCAGAAATTATCTTAAAAATAAAAGATATTCTTTAAAATAATTGCCATAAGGCATAGTTGTTTATTCTAAAGTGTTTATAAAGGTAAAGGTAAGGTAAAGGCCCTCCCGTTGATCGTCGATTTGCTCGAGCGGGCCCAGTAACGTCTCCATTAGAGACTTTGTTGTTACTGTGTCTGGCATATCGAATACTCTCGGTAGCTTGCCGGGCTCTCCGAGAGGGGCGGAGGAATCGAACTCGGGTCGGCCATGTTGGCCGCTTGTAAGGCGAACGCCCTACCGCTGTGCTATATTAAAGTTCTATTAACATATTTTAAAGGTTGTTGAATTATATTATAATGAAGCAGTGAGATTGTTGAAAATTGCTGTAAAAATGATTTCAAAATTCAAAATTTATATTTTATTATTTTTAATTTGTATGTAGTAGAATGAATTTGTTAGTCTATTTTTAATATTTCCAATTATTTTTGTAGCTAAAGTTATGTAATGTTTAATACTCTTTTGAGGTATTTTTCTACTATTAATGTAGTTAAATTTTGATACTAATACCACTAATGCTTTGGTATCTTTTAAATTTTTCAATGATAGGACAAGTAATATGTAGTTCTTTTATATATTTTTGGATTTTTTTTTGGGGGGGCACACCTGGCGATTCTCAGGGGTTACTCCCTGGTATGCTTGGGAGGTCATTTGGTGTGCCAAATAAAAACCTCAGGTCAGCTACATGCAAAGCAGCAGCCTCAAACTCTGTACTATCTCTCCAATCATAATAATAAGGAATTCTTTTTTTTTTAAATTTAATTTTATTTTATTTTTTTAATTTATTTTTTTACAGTTTTAAATTTACAATTTTTTTTTGTGCTTGGGTTTCAATTATACAATGATCAGATACCCATCCCTCCACCAGTGCCCGTTTTTGACCACCATGGATAATATCCCTCCCACCCCCATCCCCCCATCCCCCCCTGCCTCTGTGGCAGGACAATCCCCTGTGTTCTCTCTCTCCTTTTGGGTGTTGTGGTCTGCAAAAGAGGCATTGAGTGGCAAACATGTTCAGTCCATAGTCTACTTTCCACATGCATCTCCCCTCCTGGGAGGATCCTCCAAACATCCTTTATTTGGTGCTCCCTTCTCTATCTGAACTGCCCTTTCCTCTAGGATACCCGGCTGGCCTCTAAGTTATGGAGTAATCCTCCTGGTGCTGATCTCAGCTATTCTTGGGTATTAATCTCATACTTTGTTACTTTATATCCCCCAGATGAATGCAATCTTTCTATGTCTATCCCTCTCTTTCTGACTCATTTTGCTTAGCATGATACTTTCCATATTGTACCACTTGTATGTAAATTTCATGACTTCATCTTTTCTAAGAGCTACATAGTACTCCATTGTGTAGATGTACCAAAGTTTCTTTAACCAGTCATCTGTTCTTGGGCATTCAGGTTTCTTCCAGTTTCTGGCTATTATAAAGAGTGCTGCAATGAACAAACAAGTGCAGATGTCACTTCGACTATACATTTTTGCTTCTCTGGGATATATTCCCAGGAGTGGTATTGCTGGGTCAAATGGGAGCTCAATTTCTAATTTTTTGAGAATCGTCCATACTGTTGTCCAGAAGGGCTGAACCAGTCGACATTCCCACCAACAGTGAAGGAGTGTCCCTTTCTCGCCGCATCACGCCAGCATTGGTTGCTTTTGTTCTTTTGAATGTGGGCCAGTCTCTGAGGTGTGAGATGGTATCTCATTGTGGTTTTGATCTGCATCTCCCTGATGATTAATGATGTAGAGCATTTTCTCATGTGCTTTTTTGCCATTCGGATTTCTTCTTTGAGAAAGTTTCTGTTCATTTCATTGCCCCATTTTTGGATGGGGTTGGATGTTTTCTTCTTGTGGAGTTTAACCAGTATTTTGTATATCCTGGATATCAACCCCTTGTCAGATGTGTATTCGGCGAATATCCTTTCCCATTCTGTAGACTGTCTTTGTATTTTGGTCACTGTTTCTTTGGAGGTGCAGAAGCTTCTTAGTTTCAGATAGTCCCATTTATCTATCTCTGTTTTCACTTGCTTGGCCAGTGGCGTGGCATCTTTAAAGATACCATTAGCTTCAATATCATGGAGGGTTTTGCCAACTTTATTTTCAATGTACCTTACGGTTTCTGGTCTGATGTTGAGGTCTTTAATCCATTTTGATCTTACTTTTGTACATGGTGTTAGGCAGAGTTCTGAGCCTATTTTTTTGCATGTAGCCGTCCAGTGATGCCAACATAATTTATTAAAGAGGCTTTCCTTACTCCACTTCACATTACTTGCACCTTTATCAAAGATTAGATGATCATATGATTGAGGGGAGATGTCAGTGTATTCAACCCTGTTCCATTGGTCTGCAGTTCTGCCTTTGTTCCAGTACCAGGCTGTTTTAATTATTACTGCTTTGTAGTACAGTTTGAAGTTAGGGAGGTTGATTCCCCCCATTTTCTTTTTCCCAAGAATTGCTTTAGCTATTCGTGGGGGCTTATTGTTCCATATAAATTTCAGGAGTGTTTGCTCCATTTCTTTGAAGAATGTCATGGGTATCCTTATAGGGATTGCATTGAATTTATACAATGCTTTCGGTCGTATTGCCATTTTGACAATGTTAAATCTCCCGACCCATGAGCAGGGGATATCTTTCCATTTCCTCATGTCCTCTTTTATTTCCTGAAGTAGCGTTTTGTAGTTTTCTTTGTACAGGTCCTTTACTTTCTTAGTTAAGCTGATTCCTAGGTACTTGATTTTCTGGGGCACAATTGTGAACGGGATTGTTTTTTTCATGTTGCTTTCTTCTCTCTCACTGTTTGCGTATAGGAAAGCCATGGACTTTTGGGTATTGATTTTATAACCTGCAACTTTACTATACGAGTCTATTGTTTCTAGGAGTTTTTTGGTGGAGGTTATTGGGTTCTCTAAGTAGAGTATCATATAATCTGCGAATAGTGAGAGCTTGATTTCTTCCTTTCCTACCTGAATGCCCTTAATATCTTTTTCTTGCCTAATTGCTATTGCAAGTACTTCCAGTACTATATTGAATAGCGGTGGAGAGATTGGGCATCCTTGTCTCATTCCTGATCTTAGGGGGAAGGCTCTTAGTTTTTCCCCACTGGGAAAAATACAGGACAATGGTGCTGTAGGCTTGTGGTAGATGGCTTTAATTATGTTGAGGAAGGTCCCCTCTATACCCATTTTGGCTAGGGTTTTCATCATAAAGGGGTGCTGGATCTTGTCAAATGCTTTCTCTGCATCTATTGATATAATCATATGCTTTTTATCTTTTCTTTTGTTGATATGATGGATTATGTTGATTGATTTTCGAATGTTAAACCATCCTTGCATCCCTGGGATGAATCCTACTTGGTCATGGTGTATGATCTTTTTGATGAGTAGTTGGATTCTGGGCTGGAGCGATAGCACAGCGGGTAGGGCGTTCGCCTTACACGCGGCCAACATGGCCGACCTGAGTTCGATTCCTCCGCCCCTCTCGGAGAGCCCAGCAAGCTACCGAGAGTATTCGATATGCCAGACACAGTAACAACAAAGTCTCTAATGGAGACGTTACTGGGCCCGCTCGAGCAAATCGACGATCAACGGGAGGGCAGTTGGATTCTATTTGCTAGTAGTTTGTTGAGGATCTTTGCATCTGTGTTCATCAGGGATATCGGCCTGTAATTCTCTTTCTTTGTGGTATCTCTGTCTGCTTTTGGTATCAGTGTGATATTTGCTTTGTAGAAACTGTTTGGAAGTGTTTTTGATATTTCAATTTTGTGGAAAAACTTAAAGAGCATCGGGAGTAAGTCCTCTTTAAAGATTTGGAAGAATTCACTAGTGAATCCATCCGGGCCAGGACTTTTGTGCTTGGGTAGACTTTTTATTACCAGTTCAATTTCCTTGATGGTGATAGGTCTGTTCAGGTATTCCAGGTCTTCTTGGTTCAGCCTTGGGAGTCTGTAGGAGTCTAGGAATTTATCCATTTCCTCGAGGTTTTGATGTTCTGTGGCATAAAGCTTCTCAAAGTACTCCCTGAGGATCCTCTGAATTTCTGTGGTTTCTGTTGTAATGACCCTCTTTTCATTTCTGATTTGGTTTATTAGGGTATTCTCTCTCCCTTTCTTTGTGAGTTTTGCTAGAGGCTTATCGATCTTGTTAATTTTCTCAAAGAACCAGCTTTTGGTTTCATTGATCTTTTGGATTGTTTTTTGGGTTTCCATCTCATTAATCTCTGCTCTGAGTTTTATTATTTCCTTTCTCCTGTTCGGGTTGTGCTCCTTTTTTTGGTCCTTCTCCAAGCTCTTAAGCTGTGAGGTTAGGTTACTTATGTGTGTTCGCTGCTCCTTCCTGAGGAATGCTTGTAGAGCTATAAACTTTCCTCTTAACACAGCCTTTGCTGTGTCCCATAAGTTTTGGTAACTCGTGTTCTCATTTTCATTCGTTTCTAGGAATCTTTTGATTTCCTCTTTGATTTCCTGTCTAATCCACTCGTTGTTCAATAGTGCACTGTTTAATTTCCAGGTGTTTGATTTAGTTTTCTGTTTTTGTGTGTGATTTACTTCTACTTTCAGCGCAATCTGAGAAGATTGTTGATACCATCTCTATCTTCTTAATTTTATGGAGGCATGTTTTGTGGCTCAGCATGTGGTCTATCTTGGAGAATGTTCCATGGACGCTTGAGAAGAATGTGTATTCAGCTTTTTGTGGATGAAGTGTCCTATATATCTACTAAGTCCCTTTCTTCCATTGTTTCCCTCAAATGAAGTATGTCCTTGCTAAGCTTGAGTCTGGTTGATCTATCAAGAGGTGACAAAGCAGTGTTGAAGTCTCCCACTAGTATTGTGTTGCTATTGATGTCTTTTTCCAAATCTATGAGTAGTTGTTTTAAGTACTTTGCTGGTCTCTCATTAGGTGCATATACATTTATTATTGTAAGTTCTTCCTGTTGTACAGATCCTTTGATCAATAAGAAAGGGCCTTCACTGTCTCTTATGACCTTCCTCACTCTGAAATCGACGTGGTCTGATATAAGGATGGCTACCCCAGCTTTTTTATGGGAGCTGTTTGCCTGTAGGATTGTTTTTCAGCCTTTGACTCTGAGTCTGTGTTTGCTTTGACTATTGAGATGTGTTTCTTGCAGGCAGCAGAATGTTGGGTTCAATTTTCTAATCCATCCTGCCACTCTATGTCTTTTAATTGGTGCATTTAGCCCATTGACATTGAGAGAGATTATTGTTATGGGATTTTGTCCCATTGTTCTGTTAAAATTTGGTGTATTTGAGGGGCCTTTCTTGCCTTAAAGTAGCCCATTTAGTTGTTCTTGTAACCATGGTTTTGAGTCTATGAAGTTCCTGAGCTGTTGTTTGTCTGTGAAACTGTGTGTTGTTCCTTCTATTATGAATGAGAGTCTCGCTGGGTAAAGTATTTTTGGAGAGGCATTTATTTCATTGAGGTTTTTCACTATGTCCCACCACTGTTTTCGGGCCATGAGGGTTTCATTAGAAAAATCAGCTGTGAATTTTAAGGATGCTCCTTTGTAAGAGATTTCTTTCTTCGATCTTGCTGCTTTCAGAATTTTGTCTCTGTCTAAGGTTTTGGTCATTTTGATCAGAATGTGTCTTGGGGTATTTTTATTCGGATTTCTTCTAGCTGGTACCCTTCGGGCCTCCTGAATGTGGTCACAAGTTTTCTTCAGCTCTGGAAATGTTGTAGCAATGATTTCTTTGACAGTTTCTTCTTCATCGAGGTTTTCTTCCTGTCCCTCTGGGACTCCAATAATTCTTATGTTACCCCTCTTGGCTTCATCACGATCTTCTCTAGCCATCTGTTCCCGAATTGTGAGTCTCTTTTCCATTTTCTGCTCTTTTCTGGAGAGTCTCTGAACTTCATCTTCGAGTTCACTGATTCTGTTCTCAGCAGCTATTACTCTGCTGCTGAGGCCTTCCACTGAGCTTTTCAATTCGCCTACGAGATTTTTCAGGTCTGATATTTCTGATTGCATTTTCCTCATTTCTGCCTTCAGATCCTCTTGTCTTCTATTGGCATTGGTTTCCATTGTTTCTTTTAATTCCCTAAGCATCCTAAGTAGCTCCCTCCTGAATTCCTTGTCAGGGAGGTTGTCTAACACTACAGTACTGTTGGTGTCATCTGGGCTAGACTCTTCAATATGAAAGTTTGGTGGGCTTTTGCGTTGCTTTACCATTGTGAGAGGTGTAGTTTAGTCCTTCACGTTCACTGTTACTATTCTGCTTGATATGCAGTGTGAGTTAAGATAGGCTTATGAGTTATTGGCTACTGTGTTTCTAGTGGCTGAGCTAAAATAGAGAAGTTTCCATCTAAGAAGGTAGCTTATGGTTCCTAAGGCATATGTAGTGGGAAAATATTTCGCGGCCGCGTTCGCGGCCGCGGCTCCGGAAAGAGTCCCTGGCACTGGCGAGGAGTTGGGAACGTCTCCTGTTTGGAATTGGAGCCATTCAGCTTTGTTGCCCAGAGCTGGGCCTCTGTGCCTGTCCTGCGCAGCTCAGGGGTTGAAAACCGGCTGTCTAGGGGCTGGATCTACGTGCGCATGCCCAGAAAGGGTCCCAGGCCCTTGGAGGTGGGCTGTACCTGTTTGAAATTGGAGCTGTTCAGCTTTGTTGCCCAGACCTGGGCCTCCGTGCCCGTCCCGCGCAGCTCAGGGGTTGAAAACCGGCTGTCTAGGGGCTGGATCTACGTGCGCATGCCCAGAAAGGGTCCCAGGCCCTTGGAGGCGGATAATAAGGAATTCTTAATTGTGATTTAATAATTATATATGTGACTGTGTATTTGAGAGTCAACTAAAGTTGTCCTGTGCTTTCATGCAGACACAAACCTGTGCACATACTCACACAAATTGTATCACCTTAAATTACTTACCCATACAATTTATTTTCATATATATGAATATATAAGTGTACATATTATATAACCTATATCATATGTCTATTATATATTCAGCATTTTTTGTTATATATTATACATGTGCATATCTGTTATATATTATTACATGCTATACAATATATGTATATATGTATATGTTTTATATACATTATATATTTTATTTTATTACATATATATTTTATTACATGTATATTAAAAGAAGACTCATGGGATTTCACATATCAGAGCTTATAATTTGATGGTCCATTAGTTTTCCAAGGTTTCCATGTTGGTGGGAGTCCCTGGTGACTCACCATCTAAGGCCGTTCCTGGTTATTTACTGTACTAACCTGAAACATGATCTGACTTTCCTTCTTTTACCAAGTCAATATAAAACAAATACTTTCAGAAGATATTTGTGTCTAATGATCGTCAATCTGTGACTTCAAACTAATAACATTTTCTATTCACAGTAGCACTAACAGTTTAGAATTGAAAGCAACCATCACCATCTTTAAATAAAATTTGTTTAATTCATACACTTTCATAGGTAGACTCCACCATCACATGCCAGTAGGCCTGATCTCTCTATTCTCTCTTTCTTATCTTCACTTTTTCCCTATTATTCTCCTCTTCTCCCTAATCCCTAAACTATTATTTAGTTTTTATGAATATAAAATATGCAGAACTATTGTTCTTTTAAAATTTATTCTATACATGGCCTATATACAGAATTCATCCATATATCCACGTGAAGACCATGTGCTGTTAGAAGATAGTCTATTTTATATAATCTACTTACCTTCTGTTGTTTGTTTTGTGGTCACACCCCACAGTACTCAGAGCATACTCCTGGCTCTGTGCTCAGGGATCACTCCCGGTAATTTCAGAGGATTATGGGGTACCAAGTATTAATCTGAATCAGTTGCATGCTATTAATCCAGATAAATTGCATACCCTTAACACTGTATGATTTTTCTGAGCCCTATCTATTTTCAAGAGAAATTTAGAGTTGATCAGTTTATATGTGCAGGGCATAGTCAGGGAAGTTATTTTCCATTTCATAGAAAGCCCTGATAAAGTGAAGGTGGGGAAATATATAGGTATGCATTTATATATGCATTCAGCAATCAATGAATTGTTTCTTGCTCAGTAGGAATTCAACATTGATTAAGATACATCTTCTCTCTCCAAGAAATTCAGATTCTTATGCAAGTTTAGAGAGTAAAGAGGTAATTCAGTTAACATGCTGAGTGTAATAGACTCTGAGCAACACACAGAAGAAAGGGAAATATAACCTTTGAAAGGGGTGTTGGGCAGAAAATATTTACACAGCCTGCAGTGAGGTGAGAATAAACAGGCAGAAGGTCCTTTCAAGGAGACTGCCCCAAAATGTTACTTCTAGGTCAGTGCTTTTCAAACACTTTACACCTGCAGACTAGAGAAAATTGGATAAATATCTCCCAGACTGCAAAGGCAGAAAAGAAAATATAAAGATCAGCATTTGATTTGGACATTATCTATAGAATGAATTGAAACCAATAAGGAGGGATCAATAAGAATCTAAATTAATCTAAATCTAAATAGGAATTCTAAATTTATCTAAAGAATGAATTGAAACCAATAAGAAAATATTTAGAAGATTTAGGAAGTGAAAGCAATTTAAACAAGTTCCTCAAGAAATTGCATATGTATATGATAAAGGACAGGGATGGTCCAAGAGGGAATAAATAGGGCAAGGGATGATTAAGCAAGGCATGATCAGAAATACTGTGTTTCTAATTGGAAGAAATTTTATATTAAACATAAATTGTTGATAATTTCGAAGCCAGTCCATGATTTGTTCACTAGCTACTTTTTCTTGACAAAATGTTTACCTTTACTATTAGCATTTCAGATAGCTTTTAAGGGGAAAACTATAAACAGAATGTATATTGTCTTGAATTCTCTTTTAGTATCAAACATGTCGTAAACATTTCTAGTTTAAAACATATCTTTTATATTCAAATTTGATTGCTGCACATACATGAATGCACTGATTCTATTTAGAAATACATTTTGAAATAAGTTAGTTTTCACAAGAAGGTATATCTCTTTTGTAAACCTCCAGTTAAATCTTTCAGAAATGAGGTAAGTGGAAAATGACCTTCAGTGATAAAAACTCAAAACTTCAAACACATTTTCCAATGCAATGTTTGCATTAAAGACAGTTGAATTAAAAAAATAAACTATAAGTTACTTTTCTCCCCAAACGCATTCTTGTGACTTTCAAAACTTTTCCATTATAAAAAACATAAAATGAACTCAGATAATTATTTTAACATGCTATCATGAATTCCTTTGAAAGTATTTGATTTGAAACAAAAATTCACAAGTTCTATTTTGGGAATTTTAAGAAAACTCTCAGTTAGCTTTTGGTTTAGCAATTACAGAATGAATGCTGTTTTGCATAAATAACTTGGGGACAATTTTTGTTCACTATTCAAGTGATGATTTATTTGTATGCAAACTGAAAAGAGGCAGCTTTTCAAAGACAACTGCTGTTGTAATCAAAGACCTCAGCATTGAATGATAACGCTATACGTAAAAAGTCATAAGTAACAAGAGACAGGTAAATTTCTATGAGAGAAATTAACTTTTTTTTCAACTGTCTGGCTCTAGCACCTTTAATATAATGTTTAACCTCTTTTTCCTACATAACACCTGTTAAAGAGTTATGCCAAAGAATAAATTCTGGAGCAAAAAAAAAAAATGATTTCCTTATCCAAAAAACTCATATTGCACTGAAATAACTGGCAGTAGAATGAGTGAACTGAAAAATCATTTGAAGACTTGAAATCTGATTTTATGAGAAGAATCGGTAAAGTCAGAACAATAAACTGAGTGAATACTCACTCATAAACTTAATTTTCATGTCAGAACTGAATGAGATAGGTGTATTTCTAGCAATTTGAAGCTAAAAGAAGAGATTTGGGGAAAATATTTAATTCATTCTTTTATTTAGATTTTATTCTGGTGTGACTAAATACTTTCATATATTATTTTTACTACTCATTATTAAGTCAGAGAAAATTCATTTGGGGAAATGTTACACAAATTAATGTGTTTTTCTAGCTAGGATCTTCCTTTTGTAAGGATCTTTTGAGAAATTAATGATGTTTACTGACTTTACTGGTAGATATAATTAATTAAAAAATTTTAAAGCTAGATCAACTCTTAAATGATCTGTTTAGTAGTGTTTTAGTTAATCCCCAATGGCATTCTTTGTAAGGAGGTGTAAGGATAGGTGAGGTTTATTAGGAAGGAAGGAAATAAATATGCTCCTATAATAGTATCATATTGTTCAGGAAAATTTAATTTTACATGGTTTTCTAATAATCTCTTTTAAAATATGTCTGTCTGTCTGTCCTCCCGTTGTTCATCGATTTGCTCGAGCGGGTCCAGTAACATCTCCATTGTGAGACTTCTTGTTAGTGTGTTTGGCATATTGAATACTCTCGGTAGCTTGCCAGGCTCTCCGAGAGGGGTGGAGGAATCGAACCTGGCTTGGCCAGGCTGGCTGCATGCAAGGCAAATGCCCTACCACTGTGCTATATTTTAAGAATTCTATTGCAATAGCGGGTAGGACATTTGCCTTGCACACGGCCAACCCAGGATCAATTTCTCTGTCCCTCTTAGAGAGCCAGGAAAGCTATAGAGAGTATCCTGCCTGCACAGCAGAGCCTGGCAAGCTACTCATGGCATACTCGATACGCCAAAAACTGTAACAGCAAGCCTCACAACCGAGATGTTGCTGGTGCCTGCTCAAGCAAATCGATGAACAATGGGAGGACAGTATAGTACAGCATCATTTTAATCTTAAATTTATTAAAAAAAGAAAATATATAATACTGGGCTGGAGATATAGTACAGCAGGTAGGGCATTTGCCTTGCATGCGGCCGACCTCAGTTCAATTTCCAGCATTCCATATGGCTCCACCCCCCACCACTGCCAGGGATAATTCCTAAGTGCAGATCCAGGAGTAATCCCTGAGCATTGCTGCGTATGACACAAAAGTCATATGTGTGTATGTGTGTATATGTGTATATGTGGGTATGTATAGATAGATAGATAAGTATATATAGAGATCTAGATAAATATATGCTACCAATTTTAGTAATATTTATTTCAAATTACATATTTTACTTATCATTTTATTACAATAGCACAGCGGGTAGGGCGTCTGCCTTGCACGCAGCCAACATGGCCGACCCAAGTTCGATTCCTCCGCCCCTCTCGGAGAGCCCGGCAAGCTACCGAGAGTATTTGATATGCCAGACACAGTAACAACAAAGTCTCCAATGGAGACGTTACTGGGCCCGCTCGAGCAAATTGATGATCAACAGGAGGGCCTTTACTTGAGCAATGATTAATTTTATTTATCGACCTGATTGGACCATGTGGTACTCTGATATATAACCACATATTATCCTGTCTTTCTTTGAGAGTAATTTTGGGTAAGATTAAGATTAATCTTAATGTTAAGATTAATCTTAATCTTAGTATCAAGATTAAGATTAAGATTAATCCTAGTGTCAAATGTTCGACTTAATAAAGTAGATGGTCATGCCTAATATCAGGACCCATCATTTAAGTCAGTTACGGACCTAAATATAACAAAACCTGAGAAAAAGAAACTTCTGCATAAATGCCTTGAGGCTTGATATAAGTATTTTCTTGCCTTATATCCTAATTGAAACATCATCTCCTCTAGGATAATGTATCAGTTATCTTTCAGAATGATGTTTACACATTGGCTCCCCTTGTTCTTGGGCCTTCAAGTTCATACTGGAATGGCACAAACAGCTCTCTTGTGTCTTCAGCTTTTCAATAGTAGACCAAGGGATTTCTCAGTTGTTATTAAAAATAGTTCTGTATAATAATATTTAAAGTATTTCTATGTACATGCATACACACATCCTATTTTTTCTGTGATGATCTCAGGTTAACACACTCTTATTTAAGAAGTTTATTGCCCCATTTTTTATTAGTCTATGACTTTTTCTTATTTTAATATCTCCTCAACATTTTTACTCATTGTTTTCTCTTTGAAATACCTAATGAAATTTGGAATTACTTGATGGACATCGACATACAAGCTGAGTTTCACCAACTATTGGTATTAATTTTTAAGCAGATTCATAGCTTGTGACAGGAAAAACATCACACACATCAGGGAAGTTACTAATTATCTCCTCACATTTTATTTATTAAAGCACCATGATTTGTTCATAGTTATTTATAGTTGAGTTGTAAATAGACACTGTTTCATCACTGATCCTATGAAAAATGTTTGGTTTCCCTCCATCACTGTTTCCAGGCTCCTGCCCACACTACAGTCTGCCATCTCGATAGGCACCTTTCAAAATTTGGTTACTAAAGTTTGGGTCTCATGACTCTGCTCACTCTGTGATTTGGATATTTAGCTCTATAATTCATTAACACCATCTCTGTACCTTGACCCTTGTGCCTCTTGCCTGTATTTTCTCCCTGGCTTCTTCCACTAACTCTTTTTACTTCTTCTCCTTATACTTTGGGGCCAATTGTGATCTAGGCATCCTCCCTTCAAACCATTGCCTTTCCTCAGTCATTCTAAATATAACATATACATGGAAGTGATATCATCCTCTGTGAGTATTCGATATGCCAGACACAGTAACAACAAAGTCTCCAATGGAGACGTTACTGGGCCCGCTCGAGCAAATCGACGATCAACGGGAGGGCCTTTACCTTACCTATTGTACTTATGACTTACTTATTTAACATATCTCCCAGATACTATCTCATGCTTGTGAGAATGGTACATATAAAAGCAATGGGAAAAGTCTATGTTGGTGGGGATGTGGTGAAAAAGAAACTCTCATACACTGTTGGTAGGAATGTTTTCTAGTGCAACCCCTATGGAAAATTATATATAGGGTTCTTGTTAACTTAATAGCTTCCATACAACCTAGAGATTCCACTTATGGAAGTTATTCTTGAGTTCAGCTCTTCTTTACTTTCTTTTTTTTTCAATTTTTATTAGTGGAAAACCATGAGGTACAGTTGTAGACTTACAAAATTTTGTGCTAGGGTTTCAGTTATACAATGATCGAATACCCATTCCTCCACCAGTGTGCATTCTCCACCACCACTGATCCCAGTATCCCTTCCACCCTCCCTCCCCCCACCCACTCTACCTCTGTGGCAGGGCATTCCCTTTTGTTTTCTCTCTCCTTTTGATTGCTTTGCTTTGCAAAAAAGAAATTGAGTGGCAATCATGTTCAGTCTATAGTCTACTCTCATCACACATCCCTCATCCTGGGAGGAACCTCCAAACACCCTTTATTTGGCGCTCCTTTCTCTATCTGAGCTGCCTTTTCACCTAGCGTGTGTGGCTGGCCTCAAAGCCATGGAGTAATTCTCCTAGTACTTATCTCAGCTATTCTTGGGTGTTAGTCTTCTATTTTGTTACTTTATGTTCCCCAGATGAATTTAATCTTTCTATATCTGTCCCTCTCTTTCTGACTCATTTCGCTTAGCATGATACTTTCCATGTAGTACCACTTGTATATAAATGTCATGACTTCATCTTTTCTATGAGAGCCCAGCAAGCTACCGAGAGCCTGGCAAGCTCCCCGTGATGTATTCGATATGCCAAACACAGTAACAACAAAGTCTCCAATGGAGATGTTACTGGGCCCGCTCGAGCAAATCGATGATCAACGGGAGGGCCATCTTTTCTAACAGCTGCATAGTACTCCATTATGTAGATGTACCAAAGTTTCTTTAAACAGTTATCTGTTCTCGGGCACTCAGGTTTTTTCCAGATTCTAGCTATTGTATAGAGTGCTGCAATGAACAAACAAGTGCAGATGTCACTTCGACTATGCATTTTTGCCTCACTGAAATATATTCCCAGGAGTGGTATTACTGGATCAAATGGGAGCTCAATTTATAATTTTTTGAGAATAGTCCATACTGTTTTCCAAAAGGGCTGAACCAGTCGGCATTCCCACCAACAGTGAAGGATAGTTTCTTTCTCGCCACATTCATGCCAACACTGGTTGCTTTTGGTCTTTTGGATGTGGACCAGTCTCTGTGGTGTGAAATGATATCTCATTGTTGTTTTGATCTGCATCTCCCTGATGATTAATGATGTAGAGCATTTTCTCATGTGCCTTTTAGCCATTTGGATTTCTTCTTTGGGAAAGTGTCTGTTCATTTCGTTGCCCCATTTTTTGATAGGATTGGATGTTTTCTTCTTCTGGAGTTCAACCAGTATTTTGTATATTCTTGATATCAACCCCTTGTCGGATGTGTATTCAGCGAATATCCTTTCCCATTCTGTAGACTATCTTTGTATTTTGGTCACTGTTTCTTTGGAGGTGCAGAAGCTTCTTAGTTTAAGATAGTCCTATTTGTCTATCTCTGTTTTCACTTGCTTGGCCAGTGGTGTGACATCTTTGAAGATACCATTAGCTTCAATGTCAAGGAGGGTTTTGCTCACTTTGTCTTCAAAGTACCTTGTGGATTCCGGTCTGATATTGAGGGCTTTAATCCATTTTGAGCTTACATTTGTACATGGTGTTAGGCAGAGATCTGAGGCCACTTTTCTTGCATGTAGCTGACCAGTTTTTCCAGCACTATTTGTTAAAGAAGATTTCCTTTCTCCAATTCATATTTCTTGCCCCCATATCAAAGATTAGATGATCATATGCTTGAGGGGGAGATGTCAGTATATTCAGCCCTGTTCCATTGGTCTGCAGCTCTGTCTTTGTTCCAATACCATGCTGTTTTAATTATTACAGCTTTGTAGTAGAGTTTAAGGTTGGGGAGATTGATTCTTCCCATTTCCTTTTCCCCAAGAATTGCTTTAGCTATTCGTGGGTGCTTATTTTTCCATATGAACTTCAGGAATGTTTGCCCCATTTCTTTGAAGAATGTCATGGTTATAGAGATCACACTGAATTTGTACAATACTTTTAGAAGTATTGTCATTTTGAAGTGTTAATTCTCCCAATCCATGAGCAGGGGATATTTTTCCATTTCCTAGTGTTCTCTTTTATTTCCTGAAGTAGTGTTTTGTAGTGTTCTTTGAAAAGGTCTTTTATGTCATTAGTTTAGCTGATTCTTAGGTAGTTGATTTTCTGGGGCACAATTGTGAACGGGATTTTTTTTTCATGTCAGTCTCTTCTCTCTCACTATTTGCGTATAGAAAAGTCATGGACTTTTGGGTATTGATTTTATAGCCTGTCACTTTACTATACACGTCTATTGTTTCTAGGAGTTTCTTGGTAGAGGTTTTAGGGTTCTCTAAGTATAGTATCATATGATCTGAGACTAGCGAGAGCTTGATTTCTACCTTTCCTACCAAATATCCTTAATAAATTTTTCTTGCCTAATCGCTATTGCAATTATTCTAGTACTATATTGAACAGCAGTGGAGAGAGTGGGCATCCTTGATTTGTCCCTGATCTTAGGGGGAAGACTCTCAGTTTTTCCCCATTGAGGATGATGCTTGCTGTAGGCTTGTGGTAGATGTCTTTCACTATGTTGAGGAAAGTCCGCTCTATCTCCATTTTGGAGAGGGTTTTCATCATAAACGGGTGCTGGATCTTATCAAATGCCTTTCTCTGCATATATTCATATGATCATATGGTTTTTATCTTTTCTTTTGTTGATTTTATGGATTATGTTGATTGATTTTGAATGTTAAACCATCATTGCATTTCCAAGATGAGTCCCACATGGTCCTGGTGTCTGATCTTTCGGATGAGTAGTTGAATTCTATTTGCTAGTATTTTGTTCAGGATCTCCGCATCTGTGTTCATCAGGGATATCGACCTGTAGTTTTTTTTTTTCTTGTGGTGTCTTTGTTTTCTTTTGGTATTAGAGAGACATGGGCTTCATAGAAACTGTTTGGGAGAGTTTCTGTTTCTTCAATTTCCTAGAAAAGTTCGAGAAGAACTGACAATAGGTCCTCTTTAAATGTTTGGTATTATTCGCTAACGAATCCATCTGGACCTGGGCTTTTGTTTTGGGGAAGACTTTTGATTACAGTTTCAATTTCCTTGATGTTAATAGGTCTATTCGTGTACTCTGTATCTTCCTGATTCAGCCTTGGGAGATTATAGGAATACAGAAATTTATCCATTTACTCTAGGTTCTCTTGTTTTGTGGCATACAAATTTTCAAGATAGTCTCTGATGATGTTTTGAATTTCTTTGGTTTCTGTTGTGATAGCCCCCTTCTCATTTCTGATTCGGTTTATTAGGGTTCTCTCTCTGTCTTTCTTTGTGAGTGTTGGTAGTGGTTTATCTATCTTATTTATTTTCTTGAAGAATGAGCTCTTGATTTCATTGATCTTTCGGGTTGTGTTTTTGGTTTCCATGTCATTGATTTCTGCTCTACGCTTTATGATCTCTTTCCTTCTGTCTGATTTGGCCTCCTTCTGTTGATCCTTTTCTAAGATCTTGAGCTGTGAAGTCAAGTTGTTTATGTGGATCTTTTCTTTCTTCCGGAAAAATGCTTGCAGAGCTATAAATTTTCCTTTTAACATGGCTTTCACTGAATCCCATAGGTTCTGATAGCTCACATCTTCATTCTCATTTGTTTCCAGGTATCTTTTGATTTCGTCCTTGACTTCCTTTCTGATCCACTCGTTGTTCAACAATGAGTTGTTTAATTTCCAGCTGTTTGATTTGGTTCTTCGTGTCTGTGTGTGATTCACTTCTATTCTCAGTGCATCATGTTCTGAAAAGATTGTTGATACTATTTCTAGCTTCCTGATTCTATTGAGGTATGTTTTGTGTCATAGCACATGGTCTATTTTGGAAGATGTTCTGTGTGCATTGGAGAAGAATGTGTACTCTTTCTTTTGGGGATGTAATGCCCTATATAGATTTATAAGCCCTCTCTATTCTATTTCTTCTTTCAAAGCCAATGTTTCCTTGTTGAGTTTTGTTCTTTTTGATCTACCCAGAGGTGATAAGGTGATGTTGAAGTCTTTGGTTACTATTGTGTTGCAAGCAATGCACTTCTTAAAATTTGTTAGCAGTTGTTTTAAATATTTAGCTGTTCCCTCATTAGTGCATATACATTTAAGAGTGTAATTTCTTCCTCTTTTACGTATCTTTTGATGAATAGAAAATAGCATTCACTATCCCTTCTAATCTTTTTCAACCTGAAATTGATGAATTTTATGAAAATACATTGCACGAAGCTCACTAGTAGAAATAATTTTGTATTTGTCCAAACCCATACCTTACACACTGAGTCAATCTAAGGTAATTTATAAATTTTAAATGACTATAGTGTACCAATCCAGTGCTCAGATATTGTACCAGGCAGTATTTGTAGGAGTATACACTGTTGGCATTGAAACAAGAGCTCTTAGATAAAAATTATGCACCCAACACTTTGAGCCATCTTTCTGGCCTCAATTTCTTTCTTGCTCTCTTAATGTAGTAAATTATTTCCTTCATTCATTTCTCCCTTCTTTTCTTCTTAATTTCTTCCTTTTATAATAACATTATATGAAATATAGCATTTTTCTTTGCTTTGCTTAGTTTGCTTAAACAAGCAAAGCTATGTTATTATGTTCTTTCAGATAAATTCATTCTACATTGCAAACTTTAGATATAGATGTTTTATTTTCCTCAAGAGTGTTCATAATTTTTTGGCTTGTCTTGTTTTCATTATAATGATTTCAGCTAGTACAAACCCAGATATTTGACATTCTTGTATGTGGCACTTTTTCTGAGTTTGGTGTTTATTTTTTAAGCTTTATTTCAACTGTACTATTGCGATATACTGTTTTATTTATTCATTTATTGTTTTGCTAACCCACCTATGCTCAGGTATTACTCCTGGCTCTGTGCTCAGAGATCATGCCTGGTGGGTTTCAGGGAACCCTGTGGGGTACCATGGATCTAACCTGGCACAGCTGAGTGCAAGATAAGTGCACTACCAGCTCTATCTCTCCAGAGTTGTTTTAGTTTTTATTCAGATAATCTTATCTACATTTGCTTCATATTTTCTGGCATGGGAAACATAGCATCATTTTCTTTTTTAAATCTCCCATATTCATTGGCACAAGAGCCCTGCAAGCTACCAAGAGAATCTCGCCCACAGGGTACAGCCTGGCAAGCTATTCATGACACATTCGATATGCCAAACACAGTAACAAGTGTCACAATGGAGACGTTACTGGGCCTGCTCGAGCAAATCGATGAACAACAGAAGACAGTGACAGTGAAAGTATAGGAGAGTGGAGATGTTGTAGCTCTTTTGCAATAACTGTATTTCCCTGTGAACCCATTGTTGAAAACACTAATGCTACAAAGTGAGATATTGATTTCAGTTTCTTTCTGGTCATTTTGGTGTATCAACATGCCCCTCCTATCACTAGTTAAACAAAGAATAATCTGTATTATTGAATTTGCTTGATTTGCTTGAGCGGGCCCAGTAACGTCTCCATTGGAGACTTTGTTGTTACTGTGTTTGGCACATCGAATATGTCACGGGTAGCTTGCCAGGCTCTGCCGTGTGGGCGAGATACTCTCGGTAGTTTGCCGGGCTCTCCGAGAGGGGCAGAAGAATCGAACTCGGGTCTGCCATGTTGGCTGCGTGCAAGGCAAATGCCCTACCGCTGTGCTATCGCTCCAGCCCGATTATTAATCATTTGAATATCAGAATCTATGTGAAAAATGGGAAACTGCCTTTTTTTTTAATTTTGTGCAGACCCTGGAAATATAATTGTAGAAAATTACTAAAAGGGTAAAGCCATCTATCATGAGTGATCAATTTCTGGTTAAGTTACAATGAGGGTGAAATAAGTGAAAAAAGTTAGGGACATGCAGCATGAAGAAATGCAGACACGTGCAGAGATATGGAGTGAGAGAAGGAAGGGGTGATAGAGATGTACATTGGTTCTAAACTTAAAGATTTCTGGTATCAGATTCATCTTTTTTAATTGTTTGACATTCGACACCTTACACACTGGGTCTGTCTGTATTCAAGGGTCCTGATACACAAGGGTTCATGTGTGGTGCCAGAGATAGAACCTGGGTCATTGGTGTGCAAAGCAAGTACCTTAGCCCCACATATCAAAATATTCTAAACTGCACAAGGATGACTTCGAAAATACCCTCCATACTGTTCATTGACGTGAGGAAATCACTGGAAGACAAAATCAATAAATTTGAAGAAAGATCAATGGAAAAAGTTAACTCATTTAAACAACAATGGTGCAAAATAATGTAATAGCAGTACTCAACATCAGAATGGAGAAAGCTGAAAATTGAATTACTGACCACAGATACAAGGTTGAAACACCACTGATTGAAAAACAGTAAGAGAAAAGAGATATAAAAAGTAAGAAAATGTTAAGACCTTGTTAGAAAGAGCAAGAGGAACAATCTAGACACCACAGAAACTTCATAAGGAAAGGAAAAAAAGAAAAGGAGAATAACTGGTGGAAAAAAATAACAACTTCACTAGTTGGGGAGAGAAATTTTTGCCCTGATTTAGAAGTTAAAAACATTCAAAATAAAATAAAACAGAACAATACCAAGACACATTGTAACCAAAACAGCAAGAACCAAAGAAACAATATTGGTGAGATAGTTACTGGATGTTACACTTAAAATCATACAATTATCTGAGTATCCCTCAGTCCTACTCTCATTATAAAACTGGTAAACAGGTTTTTAAGGACAAACTTTCTGCATGTTGATTCCCAGCAAGCCTTTAGCTCAACTAATTATCTCCACTTCTTTGTAGCAATGAAATAAATCTATCTTCTGTGATTCATAGTTGCTCATTCTTTTCTCTTCTCTCTATGCATATAATATATTTTGTGTTATATGTTATAAAGAGTTATGATACATACACACAACACAGTAATTCAGTGATGTTAGAATTCTCTTTAGTTGGAGGCACAGTTCTGACCACTGGTGCCATAATAAAGTGTGTGACTTATAGTGCACTGTAACCACGAGTATGGAAGCACTGTAACTAAATGCACAGCTTCAAAAAAATCATTACTAAAATGTGTGTGCTTGAGAAGTCACAACCAAGTGTATATGATCATGAAATCACAAAAATAACAATGAAGAGTTAGGAAGGAGTGGAAGAAAAGAGTAATACTTCAAAAACGTTCTCAGGATTCTTTTGTCCTCTATTTTTTTCAGAAAAAGAAATTTTTAGTCCACATAGAAAAATAATGCATTTATTATATCCCATGTCAATGCTGCCCATTATATTCTATATTCTCTGAATATATTTTACATAGCGAATCCCATTGTATTGTATTATAAATTATAGAATGACTTTACCCAAATATCAAAGCTGTTACTGATTTCTATTTTATAGTATCCCAAAGAAAAATTATATTTGACATTTTGTTTACCTGATATTGAAATAAAATGGAAATTATCCTTATGAATAGATTCACAGGGTTATTTATATATCTGTATCAGCTAGTTTTCTATATCTCTGTCTGTTGAGTAAATGCAAATGGTATGATGAATGGTTCTGGCCAACACACAAACATAAAGGGAAAAAAGGAAGCCCTAGAATTTAGTGTTGTTATTTTTAAGTTAACAAACTGGCATAGATATTATTTTTTCAAATAAGGGAAAACGTTGACTTGTGACAAGGTCCTTGTTTCTTAGGATTTATAGTGATTTTCTTGTCTGATCTCTACACAGAGTAAGTAGAGGTATACAAACTGACTGTGTAATACATGGGATTAATCTAATTTGAGAAATTTTAGATAGAATACGTATAATTAATCTACCTTTCCTTAAAAAATATACAAATCTACACATTCTTGAAGTAGTTAAAACATCTACCTGACTTCAATTTATTTTGCACAAGAAATTATCTTGTATCAAAGCATTTGAGGGCTGATATGTTCTGCTTAATTGAGTATGACGCTTAAAAGGAACACCTACAGTTGAACTGGCAATGGAAAAAAATGGGCTACTGTAAAGTTCACACAGAATACATTAAACATAAGCATAATGTTTGATGTAACCATCATGTTCATCTTTATGACTTTCCAGGGTCCCATAAATGTAGTGATTTAAATACAAAGGAGCCAGGAAGTAGTTTTTATTCTTTTTTTTTCTCCAAAGACCCATATTCTCATGTGATAATCAGTATCTGTGAACTAATGCATCTAAATCAGTTAATGTGTTTCTCAAACTGTGAGCTGCATTAGAGTTAACTAAAATAACTTTTAAAATTTAATTCCCAGAATGCATCAGGGACTGAACTTTTTAAGTACTGATACAGATAAGTTTTCAGTTTTAGTATATCACTGAAAGTGGTATGATTTTTACCTCAGTTATGCAAATGAATTATATTGGCTTAGGGTTTTATTTCAGTCTTATCTCCACTATTGACTAATTGTAACATTTTCAGCCAATATACTATGTAGAGCTATATGATTCCAGTAACTAAGTTATGGTTTTAAAATATGCGATTTACATTTCTCAGTTGGGCTATCACTTTTGTATTAGTAGGAATTTAAGAGTGGCTAGTGTCGAATAAATTCTTAAGCATATGAAAATAGTATTGGAAACACTTGTGTTGGTTAAGATTATGCTCTGTGTAAATTTGCTTTGACCATTTGATGCATTGTGATTTTTTGCATATTACAACGTTCACATGCCAAATGAGGAACAGGCCTATAGTTCAGTAGAGAGCATGTGCCCAGGTTGGGGGAAACATTTTCTTCTGAGGAAGGGACATTAGACATTTAGAGCATTATTCACAAGTTATACAGAACAGGCAGAAAATCTGTGGGAAACTGATGTGAAGCATACTAGTCTATCCCAACATGTACTAGGGTGAGAGTACATGCTTTTATGGGACAAAGATGATCAGTGGGGCAGATATGTTCCTCAGCCCCACTCCACCCCAGGCTACTATGCTATTCTGAGTTAACATTCCCAGCTTTAAGCCCAAGTAACCTCTCTATTAGAAAAAAATAATTATCAAGCAAGTGATTACACTTAAAAATGTTTAAAATGGACTATAGTCTACTTTCAGCATGCTTTTCCCATCCTGGTAGGATCCTCCCAACACCCTTTATTTGGTGCTTCCTTCTCTATCTGAGCTTCCTTTTCCCCTAGCACGTGTGGTTGGCCTCCAAGTCATGGAGCAAAATTCCTAGTGGAAGGATGGATACTTGAACATTGTATAACTGAAACCCAAGCACAAAAATTTGTAAGTCTATAACTGTACCTCAAGGTGTTTCACTAAAAATATATATGTATATAATAAAAAAAAAGCCAAAAATGTTTAAAATTGAAATTTAATGCATTTTCATTTTACTGTAAATGAAGTAAGAATCGAACTCGGGTCGGCCATGTTGGCCGCTTGTAAGGCGAACGCCCTACAATAGCAAATAGTGACCCAGCTCACAATTTTGCCTAGTTTTGTGTGTTCTCATAATCTGTTCCTGCATGTATATGTTCTTATTAGAGTGACTAATGGCTGGGTCACAATTGACAGTAAGAATGTCCTCTTTCTGGTCTAGAAGCTAAAACAGTGGGAATCCCCCTCTATTTACCCTGCACTGGAAGTTCACACAAAAACTTTCTGGTTTGTTTATTAACTGGTACAAAATGTCTGTCAAATCTACAACTTGCAATAAAAAAAGTGAAAGCAATATTTCAATTTGAAACTTTTTTGTAGGAAAAGTTTGTCTCTTACTTATCTGAATGAACCCTGTAGACATTGAAGAGACAAATACTTTACAAAAAGCTAAAATGTCTTTTATTACCAGATCTGCAAAGTTACAGGCTCAAAACCATTAATTTAGCTACAGATCTTGATCTAAGTTCAAGAGACTGAGAGCAGGGGTATTGGGTGAATATCCTTTCCCATATTGTAGATTGCCTTTATATTCTGGTCACTATATCTTTTGAGGTGCAGAAGCTTCTTAATTATGATAGTCCCATTTGTTTATCTCTATTTCCACTTGGTTGGTCAATGGAGTGTCGTCTTTGAAGATACCATTAGCCTCAATATCGTGGAGGGTTTTGAGACCTTGTCTTCGATGTATCTTATGGATTTTGGTCTGATGTTGAGATCTTTAATCCATTTTGATCTGACTTTTCTGCATGATGTTAGGTCGAGGTCTAAGCCCATTTTTTTGCATGTGGTTTTTCCAGTTATGCCAGCACCTTTTGTTGAAGAGGCTTTCCTTGCTCCACTTCACATTTCTTGCTCCTTTATCAATGATTAGATGTTCATACATTTGGGGTTGTATGTATGGATATTCCACTCTGTTCCATTGGTCTGCTGACCTGCCTTTGTTCCAGCACCATGCTGTTTTAATTATTACCGCTTTTAGTAGAGTTTGAAGTTGGGGAGGGTAATGCCTCCCCACATCTTTTTCCCAATAATTGCTTTAGTTGTCGTGGACGTTTGTTGGTCCATATGAATTTCAGGAGTGCTTGATCTATTTCTTTGAAGAATTACATGGGTATCCTTATAGGGATCGCATTGAATCTGTATAATGCCTTTTGGGAGTAGTGCCATTTTGACGATGCTGATTCTTCCTATCCATGAGCAGGGGATATGTTTTCATTTCCTCGTATCCTTTATTATTTCATGGAGTAGTGTTTTGTAGTTTTCATTGTAGAGATCCTTAACCTCTTTAGTTAGGCTGATTCCGAGGTATTTGATTTTCTGGGGCACAATTGTGAACGGGATTATTTTTTTCATGTTGTTTTCTCTCATTATTTGCATATAGGAAGGCCATGGATTTTTGGGCATTGATTTTATAGCCTGCGACTTTACTGTACAAGACTATTGGTTCTAGGAGTTTCTTGGTAGAGGATTTAGGATTCTCAAGATATAGTATCATATAATCTGTGAATAGTGAGACCTTGATTTCTTCTTTTCCTATCTGGATACCTTTAATGTCTTTTTCTTGCCTAATCACTATTGCAAGTACTTCCAGTACTATGTTAAACAGAAGTGGTGATAGTGGGCATCCTTGTTTGGTCCCTGATCTTAGAGAAAGGCCCTTAGTTTTTCCCCATTGAGGATAATACTTGCCATGGGTTTGTGGTATATGGCTTTGAAGAAATCCGAATGGCTAAAAGGCACATGAGAAAATGCTCTACATCACTAATCATCAGGGAGATGCAGATCAAAAGAAGAATGAGATATCATCTCATACCACAAGATCTGATCCACATCCAAAAGAACAAAAGCAACCCTTGTTGGCAGGGATGTAGTGAGAAAGGGACTTTCTTTCACTGCTGGTGGGAATGGCGACTGGTTCAGCCCTTATGAAAACAGCATGTACGATTTTCAAAAAATTAGAAATTGAGCTGCCATTTGACCCAGCAATACCATGCCTGGGAATATATCCCCGAGAGGCAAAAAAATACAGTCAAAAGGACATTTGCACTTCTATGTTCATTGCTGCACTATTCACAATAGCAAAAATCTGGAAAAAACCCGAGTGCCTGAGAACAGATGACTGGTTAAAGAAACTTTAGTACATCTACACAATAGAGTACAATGCAGCTGTTAGAAATGATGAAGTCATGACATTTACATATAAGTGGTATTATATGGAAAAATATCATGCTAAGTGAAATGAGTCAGAAAGAGATAGACATAGAAAAGTTTGCATTTATCTGGGGAATATAAAGTAACAAAATGGGAGACTAACACCCAAGAATAGCCAAGATAAGTACCAGGTGGTTTACTCCATGTCTTGGAGGCCACCCACTGATGCTGGGGAAGTAGGCAACTCAGATAGAGAAGGGAGTACCAAATAAAGGGTGTTGGGAGGATCCTCCCAAGATGAGTAGTGCATGATGAAAGTAGACTATAGACCAAACATGATTGCCACTCCATTCCTTTTTTGCAAACCACAGCACCCAAATGGAGAGAGAGAACAAAAAGGAATGTCCTGCCATAGGGGTGGGTTAGGATGGGGGGGAGTAGGGGGTGGGAGGGATTTCAGGAGCTTTGGAGGTGAAGAAAGGGCACTGGTGGGGGGAATGGGTACTCAATCATTGTATACCTGAAACCCAAGCACAAAAATCTGTAAGTCTACAACTGTACCTCATGGTGTTTCACTAATAAAAAATAATAATTAAAAAAATATTGGTTCAAAATAACAGCTTTCTGTACTTTTCTGAGTATGGAATTTTGAGATATAAACAAGATTTATTTACTGTACTTGGAACCACAGGTATTATGTCTTTATTTATCATAGATAGTTTTAAATCACAATGTCAGATCTAAAAAGTTATGTATTATAACTCAGATATTCATTTTACTGTTCTTATTCCTCTTTGTCTTGAAATCCACACCTGCATTACTCATCTTTGAATGACTGAAAGTGTAGTGTTGATTGTGCCCTGAGAGCAGCATTACCCCAATAGGGTTTCACTAATTTATGAATGTTTCTTATTTTGTATCTGTCAGTATAATGTTGAAAATTGTAACACAGACTATTTTAAATCAACGTTCCAGAGTATCAGTAGTTTCTTTGAACACATCTTAAAAATATTATCTTCTAAGTAGAATACTGTAAAGATAAAAGTACCAGGGGTTAGGAAGTTAAAAGATTAGTATATATAATTCAGTTTCAAAATCAATCAACCCTAAGTCATAAATCCCTAAGAAAACAGGCTTAATTAGTTTGGGTGCATGCCTTGTGAAGCAACTTGTCAGGGAACTTAATTAATTTTATTTAAAAGTAAAACAAAATAAAGCTTAGATTAGAAGTAATAAAAATTTCCCAGTGGCATTTGAGTCATTAGTAGTCATTTTACTGATATGTGTACTCAGAAAATGTTTTAGGATTATATATTACTAACTCATAGTTGATATTAAATAAAATATTTGTCTTTCTGTGTGCAGCAATCTTACTTTATGCTCTGCGATTTTAATTCAAGAGAGTAAATTTCTCCTTTGGAAAGTATTCTTTCAAGTACAAATGACAGTTTAAGAGTATAAACCATGCTTTCGCCAAGCTCTTTTGAGGAAACATATAATTTTAGGTGACATTCCTCTCAGTAAGTTGAAGGTTGGTCACAATTCTCTACTGTAAATCTGTCCACACACCTTACTTTTCTCCAATTTGTCTTCTGTTCTTCCTAACTCATCTTACAATATGTTTTAATTATGGTAAAGTAAAAATTGGTTAAAGAGAAAGAGCATGTGTATACAACTTTGAATATTTATAAAATTGTTTCTCATTTATTTTCTTCTGAAAGAGTCTAGTTGTATGATTATGACCTTGATATACCTTATATTATTTTAACAATTTTTATTCAAATACAAAAATCTATTTAATGTTATTATTTTTATGCTATAGAGTCTTTGAAACATGGGGGGAAAACACAAGAACATCTGGGGGAATGCTTTGAAGAGAGGGAACAAAACATACAGAGGTAGAATGACTTCAGTGTGTATGAGAGCAAAGAGAAGCCTAATAGGTTTGGGATATGATGTGTGGAACAAATAAAGGTAGAGGTGAGTAATGGAGAAGAGATTGGATAGATAAAAAAAAAGATCTGGTGTATATAAACTTTATTGGTCATAAGAAGAATCGTATATGTCAAGTGCCATGTGAAGGTTTAGGCCTGATTGCTTTTAAAACAATTTATCAACATGATTGTAGTGTTTTAGTCAGAATTATTCAAGTATTTTTACAATGATAAAATATTTCATTTATATTAATACCTTGGAAAGGTAATTTTAGAATTAAAGTATGTTCCCAAATGCCAAGTGCCATTTTGAATTATGATTTCATAATTTCACATTATGGTTTTATGATAAATGTGAGTACCTGATTTTGCCCTTCAAAATTTAGCTTTCACTCTCCCTGTCTCAAATATTCTAATTATTTAAGTGACTAAATTGAAAATAAAATAAATCGTGATTGGGAAGTCTTAGTTATATTAGCTTACAATATGATAAAACCGATTAATTTTCAAGCATCACCTACCAATTATAGGCATCTACTTCAAGTGTATAGAAATTTCTACTTCCTGCTCTCCCCTTCCATGTGAGTTTAATCAGCTGAGAATACTATCCATACATTAAATGGAAGCAGTCGTAGTGATCCTTTCTCTATCCTTATTTCTCCCTACTCCCACTTGTGGCAAGCTTCCAAACTTGGACCAGTCCTCTTGGCCCTGATTTCTACTATCCTTGGATATTAGTCTCATTATTTTTTTTTAGCCCACAATTAAGTGCAATCATTCAACATCTGTCCCTATCCTTCTGACTCATTTAACTTAGTATGATACTCTCTATGGCAATGATAATTAGAGGTGATCACTCTAGACAAGAACAGAGTTGCTGAAAGGAGGTAAAGGAATATACATGATATAACCTTTCAGTGTTCAGTACCTGTATTCACATACTATAGTGCAAGAGAAAGAGGGAGAGGATGGGAGGAAGGAGAGAGAAAGAGAGAGAGAGAGAGAGAAACAGAGACAGACACAGACACAGAGACACAGAGACAGAGAGAAAGAAAGAGACAGACAGACAGAGAAAGTGACTGCCCTAGAGGAAGGATGGGGTGGTGGTAAACTGAGGACATCGGTGGTGGCAAATATACACACTAATGAAGGACAGGTGTTGGAACACTTTGTAACTGAAACCACATAATGAATAATGAACAGCTATGTAACTGCATCTTGCATTGATTCAATAGAAAAGAGAGTGGACAGGCCACAGTGTCCCTTCCTTTTAGCTAGTTCCCAGCAGCCACCATACCTGAATTCTGCCCTGTTGACAGGCACACACCCAGCTTCTGAAGCACACAGACATACACTCAAAAAGTTACACACTATTCACAGGCTCAATTCCTGATATTAGGTGAAGACAGGCAGAGAAGGAAAAAGAACAATCCCCAACCTAATCTCTCAGAGTCCTCATATATCTTTAAGGGACAAAATATCACCTCCAGCCCAGCAGGAACATGACAAACCCAATGGAGAGGAAGCATAGAAGTCCACCAAATTCAATGAGTAAGAACAATAATATGGAAGGCACAAATAATACAATGGTTTTAATGATATGAAGGTGAGGATGTTTAATGAGTTCACAGTAAAAAAATATACGGCACAGGGAGTCAGCAAAGCAAGACCCTATAGGAGCTGAAATGAGAAAATTACAAACAGAAAGAAAAGTGTGACAGGCAATAATAATTTTTTAAGTCATTAGAAACTCCAAGAGAATAATTAGAATTATTGAGGAAAATATTGAAAAGCTCCATGATAAGATGGAGGAAACTTCTAGAAAACAACAGAAGTTGGAAACAAGTCTGAGAAATCTGTAGCACACCAGAGAACTGTTGATAAATTCAAGAACATTGCATGTGGGGCCCAAGCAATAGCACAGTGGGTAAGGCTTTTGCCTTGCACGTGGCTGACCCGGGTTTGATCCTCGGTGCCCCTTATGGTCCCCCGAGCACCACCACAAGTGGTTCCTGCGTGCAGAGCCAGGAGTGATCCCTGAGCATTGCTGGGTGTGACCCAAAAGGCAAAAAAAAAAAAAAAAAAACATTGCATGAATCATCTGAGTACCTGAATATCAGGAAGGTAAATTTGATGAATAACCAATAGTTAAAGAAATCATATTTAAGTAATTTAGAGTTGTGAAAAATCTTTTAAAAAATGCCAACATTTTAAAAGACAGGAGGCATAAAAATATGTTACAATCAAGAATCTACTAAGGAAACATCACCTTTAAATACAATATAGCGTTCTATATTGAATCTTGAAATACTAGAAAAGAATATTGGTAGGAAAACTGATGAAATCTGAATAAAATCTTTAATTCAGGTCAGGTCTCTAGAATTTATAGCCCATGGGTCAGATCAGTCCCAGCTGCTTGATTTTGACATTTTATTGAAGGACAACCATATGGATTTGTTTATGTAAAAATATAATTTCAGGATGCAAGGACAGAATTTATTTCTGGTGGGAAAGTCCATATGCTCACAAGCTTAAAAATAATGAGGCAATAGCCATTTACAGAATAACTTTACTTACTTCCTACTTGCACTATACCAATACTAAGTTTTTAGCTTTGATAACCATACCGAATTCATACAAGATATCAACATTACTTGAAACTGGGTAAAGTTGAATGACAGATGACCCTATATCCTTTGAAAGTCCTTTAAAATATTTATTTTCTCTTTTCTTTTGTATAACCACAGTGAAATTGCAAAGTTACTTATGACTGGGTTTTATGTATCCAATGTTTCAACACCAGTCCCTTCATTGGTGTCCACTTCCCTCCACCAGGGCTGTGCCTGAAACCTCATTTGCCTCCGATCCAGCAGTCTGCTTCTCCCAGATGAACATTTTTTTAAATACACTTTTGCACTGTGGTGCAGTACTGTTTGTGATAGGTCTCAGCCAATACACTTTACTGACTTTTAGTACCATCCCCTATTCCCCGTTGAATGCTTTGCAACTCTTTTAATCTATAATTATTTCAAAATACAGAGTTTAATTTAGTGTTTGGGTTTGGAAATCAGACAGAACTAGATATAATTCAAGCTGTGTGATTTTCATCTTTAAAAGATAACAATACTCACTTTAGGCACTGCGGTTTTAAACATAATGGTATGCTCCTGGCTGCTGCACATGGTAAGTTTAAGCCATTAGAATTAATTTGTTAAAATAGTGTTTGATCATATTATAAAGTATAATAATGTCAAAATAAAATATTATGTTTCACCTGAAAAAAATCAATCCTTATAAGTCACTTGTTTTGTGTTTTTACTTTAAAAAAATAGGTTTTCTTAAACCTATTTAAGACCTATTGGGACCGGCAATATTTATCAGAGATAGCTTTAATTTACGGTAGAATCAAGAGGGTATGCATTCATTTTTAGTTTTATGGAAGTGTCTGAATAACTGTATTGTTCAGAATTAATAAATTATTCACTGGGGTTAGGCTTACTTCAGAAGACACATAAAGGAAGTTACTAAGAAAATACACATTGATCAGTTCTCTAATACAGCATCCTTTAGGTTTTATCTGAAATAAAATCTAAAATAAATTACTATTTAAAATAATAGCTTTAAAATTAGAAGCATCTAACCAAGTCAATTTAGCTCCACAAGCACTATAAATTTTCAGATACTAAATATCAAGCAAAATCTATTGAACTAAGACTTTTGTCTCAATGCACCAAAGCAAATAAAAATAGATTTCATCATTTTATCATTTCATCATCCTGTTATTTGTCGATTGCCTTGAGCAGGCCCCAGTAACGTCTCTTTCATCCTAGCCCTGATATAATATTCAAGGCTCTTTAGGAGAATGAGACCCATCATTGTTACTGGTATTTGGCATATTTGGTACGCCACGGGGAGTTTGCCAGACTCTGCCCTGTGGGCAGGCTACATTCGATGGCCTGCAAGTTTATCCAAAGTAGGAATGAGACAATAAGATGTCATAAAAACAAAAAAGTTATGATAAGATGTCGCGCGGCCATGAATGCGGCCGCGCGGTTCCGGGATCTGGATTTTATAGTCTCTGAGTCTTGGCCGCTGATGGGATTACACGGCGCCAGGGGGCCAGGTGGTGGGTGTGACCCCCGCCTACTGGAATTTGGAGGATCTGGGTGGAAGATGCTCGACTCCAATCCGAGTAGGCTTGGAGGTCTCGGCCCCGGAACCCGCGTGGCTTTGTCCCTCTGCCAGTACCTTCATGTGTGTGGAGAGTGGTCTCAGCATGGTGATGGCTGGTCCTGGAGGTCTTCAGCTGCCGGAGACCACACATGAAGGTACTGGCAGAGGGACAAAGCCACGCGGGTTCCGGGGCCGAGACCTCCAAGCCTACTCGGATTGAAGTCGAGCATCTTCCACCCAGATCCTCCAAATTCCAGTAGGCGGGGGTCACACCCACCACCTGGCCCCCTGGCGCCGTGTAATCCCATCAGCAGCCAAGACTCAGAGACTATAAAATCCAGATCCCGGACGAGAACAGTGCAGTCTTCTGCCCCCGCGCCTGGGTGTTCCTTCCCGGGGCTCCTTGGAGGGGAGCGGGTTGAGCTTTCCTCCCCGCCCAGACCAGGGCTCCGGCAGCCGAAAAATAGATATATTTTGTAAATTATATATAAATATAACTTCTATAAATATATGATAATTAACAATTATCATATTATAATTATCATATTAATTAACAAAATATCTGAATAATCTATTACAAGATAATTTTATGTTTTACTTATATTTGAATTGCTTTTCTTTTACTCAAACAAAAATTTACAAGAACTTAACCTCATAATTTTGTATTAAATAGATGTACCTTGGAGATATTGTTATAGCTTGTTATACTAAACACATTGAATTATGGAGGAAAGAATATAACCTCAGAGGTATCATGGAGAATGCCTGTGAATTTTATAACCAATAAAGAAATGAATTAATTTTGTGTTCTCAAGATTTTTTAAATGTATTTTTGTTATTTCCTATATAAAAAGTGTTTTATGCCAGTCAGGTTAATTATATTTTTTGAATCTTTAAGTCTGAGAATATATTGGCATCAAATTCTGATTTTACATAGTATTGAAAGTTGCAAGCAATTTTTCACATATTTTCCCCCCCCATGGGTTTAATATAGCTTGTGATTTTATTTGCTCTATAGTTTTATTTCTCTTCTCAGTTTGATTCTTTATTACACTATTCATATTTTTGAAGTTTAGATTCTAAGATTTTGTCATATTAAGTTTTTGTAAAATAAATCAATATAACCAATGAAAAGAGTCAATTAAAGGTTGCCCCATAGAGTGCTAGCAAAAAATGGTACTCTTGCTTTTCTCCTAAAAGACATTGGTTCTTAAAAATGTCAGTCTTCCACAAAATCACAAGGGCCCCAGTATTTTTTCTACCACAAACTCAGAAAAATCTTAATTACTAAATTCAACTTTATATCATTTTTCTGTTCCTGCATTTGTACCTCCTCCTCATACAATTATTGCAACTTCTACTTTTTTTATAGGTGATCTAGAGAAACTGATGCACTATTCATAATTCTGTAATTACAAATATCAATGCTATTTAACAAAAGTTTAAAAAATCATAAGCCTTTGATATTAGGCCCAGGACTGTAAAGATCAACAGAATTCACCACCTACATACCTCTTTAAGAATTTATATGTGGATTTAACATGTCTCATTTGTGCTTAAAAAATTACTGTCTGTCTTGGACCATAACTGCCCATTTTACAGATGAGAGATGATTGAAACAGATATAGGATCATTTTTAAGTTATAAGCTGTTATTTGTAAAGTGTGAGTGATTTGAAAGTTCATATTTGGATACATGAAAAACTTCAGGTAATTCTATATGACTTTAATAATATCCTCTTAGCTGTGTAGTACTTCCCTCTAATATACCAAATTAAAACTCTTGCAAACACAACACTGTAGTAAAATGAGGCTCTGTGGTTGCACTGTGAGAGTTGTTGTTTCTTAGGCAAATATATTTCATGGTTCTAAAGGATGTATAATTTACTGGAATGTATATTATACAGTATATTCTACTTGTCCTAAAGGATTATTCCAAATACTGGTAGAAAAACATAAGTAAACTCATTCACAAAATTAATTTATATATTCACTTTTCAAATAATTGTTGTCTGTACTATCCCAAAGATTACTATTTTTTTAATTAAGATTAAAAGATAGAAGAAAAGTTTTCTTTATAGGCATTTAATCAACAAATTCATTTTCTCAAAACTTCATAAAGAGATGTGATATGTCAATTTGTGTGTGTGTGTGTGTGTGTGTGTGTGTGTGTGTGTGTGTGTGCACGAACCCGCCCTTAGGTTTGTTCTTTAGACCACACCTGATTCAAATCAGAGCTTACGACTGGCTCTGCTCTCAGGAATCACTCCTGGAGGAATTCAAATGACCATTGGTACATAATGCCAGAGATTAAACCCCGATCAGCTGAGAGGCACATGTCATACCTGCTGTTCTTTAAGACTTCATTATTTTTTTTAATACTACACTTTTATGCCAAATACCTGTATTTGTTCAGAAATATTTGTGAATGAATTAGTGTATTAAATAGCCATTTAATCTCTAATTGTTTACCAAAAGCAATTAGATTATTTTAAATGCCTTTAGAATCTATAGCCAGAGAAATACTAGCGGGAGTTAAGGCAATGACCTGTGTGCTTTGACCTTTCATCCCTGAGATCATGCATACTTTGCTGAACACCACCTGGAGTGATCCTGAGTACTGACAAAGGGGTAAACTTTGAACAGATGTGGCCTCAGAAAAAAACAAACAAAAAACATTTGGAAGCTAACTTTTAGTAATATCAGGTTTTCTACCTTTAAATATAAGCCAATTCATTAAAATGTTTCATTTTAATAATCAAATTTTCGTTATTCTAGAATATATTACTATTAAATATAGAGCAAAGAATTAGTCTGAGAATAAGAGTTGAGAAACCATTATATTAAACACATTTATCTTACAATACTTTCCTTTTTATAATTAGAATCTGATTTCTTTTTAAAACTAAACTTTAAACTAGTCAGTCAAGTTTACATGAAATGTTATTTAAAATGGTTTCATTGTTTTATACTGAACTCTAAACTATATTTCAGGAAATAAATTCAGTGTTGTTTCTGAAAGCTTATCAGCTAAAATTACCATATAAAACTGATGAGATTTTTTTTTACTTCAATCAAAAATACTCTAGGGTTTATAATCAGAATAATTAATTTTCTTATTTATATAACCTACTTTGCTTTATTTCACTCTGTAAACGAATGGAGAAAAATAACCTTACAAGACAAATACCATAAGTAATGACTTTAGGAACAAAATAACAGGAAAAATTGGCTTCATCACATTATATACAGATATACTCATTTCCCACTACATATTTCACTTATTACTTTTTAAAAAGTGAATTGCTTTAATTATTTTCTTTGTTCTTTATACTGAAATCTCCTTACATTATGAATTGTGATAAATTTTTAAATGATATGATTCTATTTATTTACTTATCTATTTATTTGAGGTGCCATGGTATTTAGCTTTGTTTGGAGCAGGGTTTCATAAACAGCATATCTCCACAAAAATGTACATTTTTCTCCAACCGTTGTCCTAGTTTATCCTTGGAAAACTCATTTCTGTAGGTTTCTTATTATTTTGTCTTTTTTGATTTTTAGAAGAAAAACATGAATGAGGAAAAGAATAGCCACTTGTGGAGTTCTTACATCATCTTTTATCACATAACAGAGAGGAAAATTCTACCGCACCCCTTATATAATATTGTAGACTGTAGTCAGTTGGTTTCTCTCTCAATCAGAACAAAAGCAAATAAAATAATGATACTCAAGTGGAAAAGCGGAAGTGGTTTGTTTATGCAGACTAGTGTTTAAAGAGTAGTCTTAGTTGAAGGTAAGAAAGCAAAAAAAAAAAATGAAAATTTATCATTGGGTTTTCTTCTCAGCTTCCTCTTTCTCTTTTCTAATAAGATCAATTTTCCTTTAGTTTTTATGCTTAGGATAGACACAATGGATGTACATATCTGTCAGGATAAAATCATTTAGGAGGGGACCATGTTTACCGAACCAATATATGTTAAGAAAGATACATTTTGTCTCTTCTGAAATTCTGCTTAATTTTAAACTAAAATAAATGAATCGTTATCCCAAGTATTGAACGATTTTCTGTATAAACCATGAAGTTCTTCTTGTTTTTTTTTTTTTTTGCATCTTATGTTGATTTTTATCCATTGGTAACTAAGTGTGACTTGTGATTTGGTGCCAATATTACTATCTCTCAGTCTTTGGAGCCTAAAATGAATTCAGAATTTTTAATAATATCACATCCTACCTTTGCCTACCTTCTTGTTCCAAACAGAGACTGCAGCTTAGAATATTTCACTGAAATTCTGATCACTGTTGGAGAATTTGAGTTGTACTGAGATTAGATGTAAGCATTTTCCTCAACACCTAATAAAAATTTTTACACCTATATTAGAAAAAACTACAAAAAAAGTCTCACAAAGGCATTTCGATATTAGGAAAGTTGACAACAACCCCATATATGTTTTCCATGGTCTCTGTTCAGGGAGAAATAATATAAATTGAATTTGTATTCTAATAATTAGTTTAGAAGCTTTACATGTGTAAAAGTATTAGATCAGAAACCTACCTCTATATTTTTGTAATCTCTATTTTTTAATTTAATTTAATTTTATTTTATTTTTATTAAAAAATTTTAATAGTGAGACATTATGAGGTACAGTTGCAGACTTACACATTTTTGTGCTTGGGTTTCAATTATACAATGATCAAATACCCTTCCCTCCACTGGTGCCCATTTCCCACCACCACAGATCCCAATATCCCTCCCACACCCCATCCCCCCCATCCCACCCTGCCTCTGTGGCAGGGCATTCCCTTTTGTTCTCTCTCTCTTATTGGGTGTTGTGGTTTGCAAAAGAGGCAATGGGAGACAATCATATTTAGTCTATAGTCTACTTTCCGCATGCTTCTCCCATCCTGGGAGGATCCTCCCAACACCTTCATTTGGTGTTCCCTTCTTTATCTGAGCTCCCTTTTCCCCTAGTATGTGTGGTTGGCCTCCAAGCCACGGTGTAAAATTCCTGGTACTAATCTCGGCCTTTCTTGGGTGTTAGTCTCCTATTTTGTTACTTTATGTTCCCCAGAAGAATGCAATTTTTCAATGTCTATCCCTTTCTTTCTGAGCCATTTCGCTTAACATGATACTTTCCATGTAGTACCACTTGTATGTAAATTTCGTGACGTCGTCTTTTCTAACAGCTACATAGTACTCCATTGTGTAAATGTACCAAAGTTTCTTTAACCAGTCATCTGTTCTCGGGCACTCAGTTTTTTTCCAGATTCTGGCTATTGTAAAGAGTGCTGCAATAAAGAGACAATTGTAGATGTCACTTCGACTATACTTTTTTGCCTCTCTGGGATATATTCCAAGGAGTGTTATTGCTGGATCAAATGGGAGCTCAATTTCTAATTTTTTGAGAATTGTCCATACTGTTGTCCAAAAGGGCTGAACCAGTCGGCATTCCCACCAACAGTCAAGGAGTGTCCCTTTCTCACCACATCTGCGCCAGCACCGGTTGCTTTCTATTTTTCTAACAGGTTTTATTTTCTTTATTTTACGTGGGTTGTAGAATTGGATGAATAAACATAAGAATATGTATACAATTATTATTAGCTTTTATACTAAGTTACTGTGTCTGGCATATCGAATACTCTCGGTAGCTTGCCGGGCTCTCCGAGAGGGGCGGAGGAATCGAACTCGGGTCGGCCATGTTGGCCGCTTGTAAGGAGAACACCCTACTACTGTGCTATCGCTCCAGCCATTGGCATGAAATTTGAAGGTGAAAAAACATTATTTTCTGTGATTATTTATAATCACGCTTAGAATCCATAAAGCATTCTTTTTTTTCTTTTTGGGTCACACCTGGCGATGCACAGGGGTTACTCGTGGCTCATGCGCTTAGGAATTACCCCTGTTGGTGTTCGGGGGGAACATATGGAATGCTGGGAATTTAACCCGTGTCAGCCGCGTGCAAGGCAAACACCCTACCCGCTGTGGTATTGCTCCAGCCCCAAGCATTCTCCCTTTGAGAAACACCCAAGTCTCTAGATGACAAAGTGAAGGGGAACCGGGGGGGGGGGGGGAGAAAATAAATGTAGAGCAAAGATAAAATATGCTGACAAATTTTTCCAAGTTGAAAACTCTAGGAATAGGGACCAAATAGAACAGCAAGTGGGGCACTTGCCTTGCATGCAGCCCACTTGTGTTTCATTCCTGGAACCTTACACAGGCCCTGGAACACACCAGGAGAGATCCCTGAACACAGCGTCAGGAGTAAGCGCTGGGCACCACTGGGCATGTCTCCCCATCAACCCCAAAGAAGAAATAAAACCCTAGGAGTGATGATGTCTGCAGAAGTCCTTGCTCTGCAGCAAATATTATTTCTAATGGATGCCTCTACAATTCAAAATGTTTCTTACACCCTGAGAAATTCAAACTACTTCATGACAACACACCCAGCTAAAGATTAAAATAGGGTCAATCCTTGGTTTTGGACAAAGAAGACATGGTCAATGGAAGAGGAGCTGTTGGAAGCTCTCTTCTTACCAGTCATTCCCACAGAGATCTTTGTGCCCAGACCTTTGTCACGCTGTATGTGATCACGGACTCACCTGTCAGTCTCCTGGACTTTCAGCTTCTTGAATGCCAGGGTCACCTGACTGTCACTGGTCTGACAATATCGGGTATTTACTAGATACTTCAGAAATAACATTATGGATATATTGGTCAAATGAACCAGTTCCTGCCCTCCCTCCCTCAGTTCCTCTCTCTTTTCTTTCTTTCTTTGGTTTGTGGGTCACACCCAGGAATGCTCAGGGATTACTCCTGGTGGTTCTTAGGGGACCATATGGAATGCCAGGCACCGAACCTTGGTCAGCCGCCTGCAAAGCACGCACCTTTCCTGCTATATTATCACTCCAGTACCAGAAGCAGTTCATTTTTGACAAAAGATTTTGTTCCAAGATGCTAGAATGAATTTTCTTCTTTTAAAAACATGCAAACTCTTTAAAACAAGCAAAGAAATACACAGGAGGGGAAAAAAAAAACGGAAAGAAATTTTCAGTAAACTCTATTCAAGAAACATTGGCATACCCTTGCAGGATAGATAGATAGATAGATAGATAGATAGATAGATAGATAGATAGATAGATATAGATACAGATATATATATATATATATATATATATATATATATATATATATATATACGCCACGCTCCAGGCTGCTTTCCAGATGCTCAGGCCAAGCCTCACGCATGAGTGTAGCCCCACAGAACCAGGTGAGGTGGGACTTTGTGACCTTGGACTCCAGACTCAATGGGGCCCGGAAACAGAGATCCTCTGCCTGCTTCCCCCAATCTCTGGAGACCCAGGGATCATGCCCATAATACCCACCCTGCAGGTGCCAGATAAATACCTCATCTGCTGACCTCCACTACGCAGCTGCCCCCATGCTGCAGGCCGCTTTCTGGACAGTGTGGCCACAAAGCAGCATCCAACACAGCATAAGACACTTAATACCCATTTTCCAAAATTACTGCACCACATTTGATGGGGTTCAAATGTGGTGTGAACTATGGGAATGCCTGTAACGGTGATTAGAGGCCTCCCTAAAAGCCTCCATCCCTCTCAGAGAGCCTGGCAAGCTACAGAGAGTATCTCGCCCACACGGCAGAGCCTGGCAAGCTCCTGCCGACCTCGCACATGAGTGTAGCCTCACAGAAGCAGGTGAGGTGGGACTTTGTGACCTTGGACTCCAGGCACGTACCCGTGGCATATTTGATATGCCAAAAACAGTAAAAACAATGGGCCTCATTGCCCTGACCTGAAAGAGCCCCCAATACGGCAGTGTTAATAAGGATAAACAAAGAGAGGCTGATAAAATCTCAGGGCCGAACTAGGCTGCCAAAACGAAGGACTAAAATGACTTTACTTTCAACGAATGTATGCTAGCATCCGAAGCACTCATCAAGGACCTGATGGTGCAATCGCAGATTAAGTATGACATCATTGGTCTGGCCGAGATGAGAAGGCATCGATCACATCATGCCATTTACAACACTGGAGAAGAACTGTTCCTCGGAACATGTGGGCCCGCTCGAGCAAATACTAAGTATTTTAGATGAGAAAATAATGGCTTGGAGTTAAAAGGGTTTGACCAAACTGTTGAACTGAATCCTACATGTTACAGCATTAAGTTGATAGCCTTTAAAATTCTATTTCATTGTAACCAGTTAGCTCTTCAATCTTATCACAAACATTTTCCATTTCCTAAGATATGAGGAAAATACAATGATAGCACTTCAAGGTCACATTGGATATGACCATGAGAAGTCTATAAAATACAATAAAAACAAAGTATTTGCTACCTGAAGAAAATAGGAAATTTGCTATACAAACAAATGGCCTTCCTATAAACAAGTCTTTTTCTCAGGCAAATTCCATTTGATTAACCCCTAATTTATTTTCTAAAGCATGTTCGAGATCCCAATACAGAAAAAGTTTACAGGTTCAACTCTAATGTCATTTTATGCTTTGGCCCCACTTATTTTTTTAGTTTGTTTTTCTTATCATATTCTGTTAGGACGTGGATCGTGATCTTTTAAGGACAAAGAGACTCCAGAGACTGCAAACAGCAAGCAAGGTTTATTGTTAGACTGGCTAGCCAGGGTCAAGCTATCAGGCAAGACCCCAAACTTCTTCAAAGGGGATCTTATATAGGTCTTTACTGGCCGTTACAGCAAAGCCTGCACATTTCATAGCCAATAGATTTGTAATAACATATACTTTCTTAACCAATCCATTTAAAAGTACATCACTCCTTAGCCTATAGATTCAGAGATCAGCATTTACTTACATAGGCATTGTGGCTGGTGGGTATCTGGTAACTCAGACATTTGGTTATCTTCTATGTTTACCTGACTCCCTTTGATTCTCAGCTCCTGGTGGTGGGAGATAAGGGAAAAGTTTCTAACAGAAGTAACAGATAAGGAAGGACCAACAAAAGGTTTCAAAATTTATATCCCTATAAGGAAGGGTCAACAAATGGAGACAGAATTTACATCCCAATTAGGAAGAGTCAACAAATGGAGACAAAATTTACATCTCAAGGCTTTACCAGGGAGGGGACAGGTAAGGAAGAGTTATTAATTAGCAGAGTTTAGCTCTGGAATTTTTCTCAGGGTCCCTAGGGACTTTACAATATAATTTGAGTTCTTAAGCTTTTGAAAGCCCTGTATATCTTCCAGTTCAACCTTTTCATTTTTCAGTTGAGCAAATTTAGATATAAGCAAGAGCAGTGGGTTTTCCACGGTGAGTACAGGAATCAAGTGAAGGAATATAACTCTAGATCTTCTGAATTCCATGTTCTTTCAAGCAGCACACTGCCTTGCTCTGAGATCTGAAGTTTAGAAAACTGTATGAAGTGAAGTGAACAAAGGTCAAAAAAGTCAGTAAAGATAAGGAATACAAATGGAAATTATGTAAATCAGTGGTTCTCAAAAGAGATAATTTTGGCCCTCAGAGGATATCTGGTGATTGCTGGTGTCAGTTTTGATTGTGGTTGTGAATAGATTCTAGGAAGTCTATGAAATACCCTAACATGCACAAGTCAACTCTCACAATAAAGAGATACCTTTCTCAGAATACCAATAGTGTCTCTGTAGACAATTCTGACATGAATTTTAAAAGTCCTAATAATTAAACAGAGAGAGGAATGCCACAAGTAGAAAAGAATAAAAAAGAAGGAAAGAAGAGTAAACAACATGAGGATGAAAATACAAATATCAGCAATAGGAAAAATGGAAAACTTACATTAAAAAGGGGGACACTACTCAATTTTATGTATGTGCATGAATAAGCCCCTGGGGAAAGTAAATGCCTTTACCTAGTTCCAGATAAATTCATTCTTTCTTCAGATTGTGAAGAATATTTAACCTAGATGAATAATGCTTTCTTCACTGGATAGCTCTGAGCAAATTTGCTATTAAATGATTTTACTGAAGGAAAAGCATAACTTTTAAAAGATACCTTTCATGTCAAACTGCCTCCTAGAGATGACCGACTCATAGAAACTGTGTGTTATGAACTGTAATTGTAAAGAAATGTCAGACATTAACTATAGGGTTTCTTTGTTGTTCATAGATAAGAATGGTCTATTTTTTTCATTTTTTGTGTGGTGTTTGTTCCCGGTTTTGAATAATTTATTTTATTTCTTTGAGGAGACATAAACATGTTTTCAAGTTCAGCTTTATATCAACTATGGCTATAGGCCTTTCAAAATAACTCTGATTTCCCCCAGAGCTATGAAAACTCAGAAGCAGAGGAATATTTAAATAATAAAAACAATTATGTGGCACTTAGTAAGTGACTACAAATTCCAGGAATTATTTAAAAGGCTTTTACATTTTATTTTATAATCATTTTGTATGTGGTAAATAACATTGATATTGTATCTATTTTCTGCATAAAGGAACAGATTTACATTGAGATTAAATAACTCATAGTCCTGCTGAATTGTGGTACAGCTTGAACATGAATTCAAAATCATATGTTTCAGTTTAATCTCTAAGAAACATTTCTTTGTCATTTTTTTCTGACTCTAGGTTAGAGCAAAAGTACAATAGGTAGGGTGTTTGCCTTGTATACAGGCCCATATTTGATCCTCCAGCATCCTACGTATTAGTTGATTCCCTGAGGACAGAGCCAAGAACAAGTCCTGACCACTGCTAAGTGTAAACTAAACCAAACACTTTTTTTCCTAATTTCTGGTAAATTACACATTCATATGAACTTTTAGGAGAACCCAATAGATAGTTCTGTTCTTCAAATCTGCAGATGAAAATTGGTATATGTTATGTGATGACTCTAAGACAGAATCAAAGTTCAGAAATATTTTAATGTGCTGCTTTTCAGAACTCTGTAATAGGAATTCCAAATAAAGCTTAAACTCTCTAGTTGCCTGAGCACTCATCAGTCTAATTTTTAATAAAGTATTAATTATAATTTAATTTTGATTATTTTTCCCCTTCTCTTCCTTTTATTGCTGTTACAAGTTCTCTTCTAGATTAGAGTTGGGCAGGACCACATCGCAGGTGGATATTGAAAGATGACACTCTCTAGAACCATCTTGGAAGCAACCAGGAAACAAAATCCTAGACTATGGTTCTAGTGAAAAGACCATTAGCTGAACAAAAGTTTGTTATTTAAAAGTGTCAAAACTCATTTTTAGGTAATCATCTAGCAAGGATAAATTAAAGATATGCATATGAAGCCACTTTAAACCTACAAAATTGATATATTTAAAAATTTAGTAAAATCAGGCTTGATGTTTATAAAGAATCCAGAAGAAAATCAGAAACAGAAATCCAAGGCCAATATGTATTTTCTTTTCTTTTGTGTTTTGGAGCCACTCACTCACCTACCTGTGCTCAGGGCTTACTCCTGGCTCTGTGCTCAGGGATTAACCGTGTTGAGGTTCATGGTACTATATGTGAAGCAAGGATCAAACAAGCCCAGGACAGAGTGTAAGGTAATTACCATGTCTATTATACTATCGTTCTGAGCCCAGAATATATCTGGAAGCCTGTGTTTGTTTCTTTTTTTAAATTTTGACCCCACCCAGTGGTGCTCAGGGTTTACTCCTGGCTCTGCTCTCAGGGATAAATCCTGTAAATGTTCAGGGGACCATATGGAGTGTCAGGGATCAAAACAGTTTTGCTCATGAGCAAGGGAAATGTTTCATTCCTGTATTATCTCTCTGACCCTTCAAAGTCAATTTCAGTGAAAGTAGACAAGGACTTGCCTCTTGCTTACAACCCTCCAACATGAAAGTAAGACTCACAATGTGCCATGGAGACTGAGTAGTGAGTGACAAGAAAGTGAGAGAAGTGTTATGGTTATGGAAATAAAAGAAAGACAGGTAGAATATTCCCACATAGGTAAAGGAGCTCATTCTGAGGTGTAAAAAGTTTACTTAGTTGAAATGATACTGGCTTCCGTCCCTCACGCCCGACCGAGGTCACCAGCTGCCCCCCACGAGCAGCTCTCCAGCACAGCCACGGCCCCGGAAGCACAAGGACTTATCACAGAAAGCCACCCGCTTGGAGCAGAAAAGCAAATGGACTATGTGTTAAACTGCGCCAGCATGCCTGCCCGGAGGGGAAAGGGTGTTGCTCCATTCGCCCAATCCTCTCTGGAAAGAAAGATGGCGGCCGCACAGGAGCCTTTTGGACAGCAGGTTTGAACCGGGGGTGGGAGCGGCAGGGACCTCATGGGAAGGGGGGCGTTCTGGGCCGTCCTTCACGCCCGACCGAGGTCACCAGCTGCCCCCCACGAGCGGCTCTCCGGCACGGCCACGACTCCAGAGCACAGAAACCAATCTCTTAACTATCTAACTTTTAATAGAAATACTTCCAGGATTAATAAGTAAAATAGCAGAAATCCAAAACCACGCGGCCGCTATTGTGGCCGCGCAACATCATTTTATTCTTAAACCCAGCTGTATAAAGCAAATCATTTCACAACGCTGTTTCAGCATGTCTGATTGGGGCGGGGGGGGTCATAAACTCTAAACAATAATTGTGCATCTTCTATCGAAACAATGTATCTAGTCAAAGTAGATAGAGTATTAACTAGAACTCATCTGCCTCACAGGAGTTGGGAGGGGTGGGAGGTGGGGTTCTATTGGGGTTTGCGGTTAAAAATAAGTATTGGTAAAGGGAAATGTGTTTGATTTTTACATGACTGCATTATATTGCTCCACCCCTGATCTTCTCAATTTGGAAAATATCAAGAAAACAACAAACTAGTTAATAACTAGTTTTTACTTATGGATATATTTATGTAAATTCAGAGAATTGTCCATAAGAATCTTAATATCCAGCTAATATTCAAGTACAGTGACAATAAATATAATAAGCAACAGGTCATTTAGAACCATAGATATAGAAATGGAAGGATTATGTAGAAACATACAAATTTGAAGACAGAATAGCTTTCAATTTGAAGGAATAAGTCAACAAAGGAAACAGTTTCAGCATCATCCTGCATGTGAGTAGAAAGTTCAAGCCACAGAGGCTATAAACAGTCTTAAAACTGGTAACTGTTGTGTCCCTATTACTCATCTATAAAACCCACAGACTAAAACCTGTCCTGAAGATTGAACCATGCTAATCTTATATCAAAGGGACAACCCTGAATCTTTTGTTTAACAGATAATATAATGGGAGATATCCTCATATTCCAATTCTTCTTTACAAATGGTTTTGTATCACTTAACAACATGATTATAAAAGACTTAAACATTAATTTTAGGCGCCATGATTAATAATATTGATAATAGCAGTTTTATGCAAAATTTATCTAACCCCCCAAAAAAACCAAAAAAGCATTCCAGCATATACCCAAGTGTCAGCTTTCCTCTTATGTGCCAGTATATGTCCTCAACCCCAATATTCCCTGCCCTTTCACCCTGCAGTGAAATGCTTTCTATTAAAAGTATGTTCTCCATTTTTATTGCCTTTTTTTTATTTGCTGATTCTTTACTGTTACTCTCTATGTGTCATATGAAGATCATGCTGTATCTGTCTCTCTCTTTCTGACTAACTTCTCTCTGCACGATACTCTCCAGATTCACACAACTAGCCACCTATCTCATGATTTATCATTTCTTATAGCTAGCTGAGTAGTATTTTATATATGTACCAGAGAAACTTTATCCAGTCGTCCATTCTTAGACACTTGGCTATTTCTAAATTTTGGCTGTTGTGAATAGAATGGTAATGGATGGAGGTATCTTAATGTTTTTTTCTAAAGACGGTTTTTGTACCCTTAGAATAGGTTCAAAAAGGAGAAATTTTTGGATAACATGGGAGATCAATTGCTAGTTTTATGGGATGTGTCCATAGTATTTTCCAAATTGTCTGGAGCATTGATATTACTACCAACCGTGGATGAGGGATCTTTTTCTTTACATGCCTATGAACATTGGCTGCTTTTAATTTTTGAGGTATGTGCTAGTCTCACTGGTGTGGGGTGGTATCTTGTTTCGATTTCTTTATTTGCCTTTTGATCATCTGTATCTCTTCTGAGGAAGTCTCTGTTCATTTTTTTTTATTATAGTTTTGGGATGGGATAGTTGGTGTTTTCTTGTAAAATTCTACCAGAGCCTTATATGTCTTTGATATCAGATGAGTGGTAGAAAAATAATTTCTCCCAATCTGTGGGGTATCATTTTTCCTCTGGTCATTGTTTGTTCTGATTTCTTCAATCATAGAACTACACTTCAAAATTGTATTTTAGGGGCTGGAGCAATAGTACAGAGGGTAGGGCATTTGACTTGCACAAGGCCAACCTGGGTTTGATTCCCAGCTTCCCGCATGGTTCCCTGAGTACTACCAGGGGTGATTCCTGAGTGCAGAGCCAGGAGTAACCCCTGTGTATCACTGGGTGTGACCCAAGAAGCAAAAAAAAACATGTATTTTATGTTGCCATTATCTTCTGAGATTTGACTAGACACCAGTTCCATAATCCATTCATTTTTCAAAACCAGGTTCTGACTCAGGTCAAAAATGCCTGGTTTCCTGAAAAAAGCCATTTCTACTATTTCTGAAAACTATATCTAGATGAATTCCCTACCTTTGCTTCACCTCTTGGGTTATTGAATTAAGAGAGCACTTCTAATTTGTCTGTTTTTCTTTTCATGGATCACACCTGGCATTTCTCAGGGACAGATCCTGCCTCTGTGCTTGGTTGTCATCCCTAGTGGTGCTCCAGGGACCATAGATGGTATCAGGGATGAAATCAGCATTGGCTGCATGGAAAGTAAGCACCTCACTCCTTGTATTTTCTCTCTGCACCAAGAAACATTACATATTTTGTTCAACGACTTGAAATTTTGCCATAATATATAATTTATATGACACATACACATATAAATATGTAAATATAACAGGGTTACCAAGTGAAGAATTTAATCTGAATGTCAAACTTTTCTCAAAAATTATAAATAATTTATGGACTATGTTGATCAAATGCAACGAAGTCGCAATTTTGTGTAGCCATAAATCTAGAGAAAAGGTGATTCTTTTATAATTTTGGATTGTGTATTAGAAAATTTCTTCAAATATGTATTTCATGCACTTGAGTAATAAAAATAAATGATAACAGTGTGAGTAAATATGTTAATTTGCTTGATTATTATAATCATTTTGTCATGTATCTTGATCATGTTGGGTAAATTTTTATTTTAAAAGATTAAAACAAAACAATTCAGTTGCAAACTCTTCAGACAAGTAATTCAGTAATATACTTCAACTTATATGGAAATAATAATTTTTATATGATTTAGGGAAGAGTAGACACAATTAGCAGAGAACTGTCTTTAGGAAGTGAAAATAACTGTTTCCTTTCAAAAAAATAATATTATCTGTAAATTTGTGATATGGATTTTTTCTTTGGATTTTAAAAGATAATACTTAAATTTAATTTTTAATTATTATATTATTATTAACAATCAGTTAATATTGCTATAATAATGTGAGAAATGTGGACATTATTAATCTACAGAGTTTGAGGAGATGTTTTGAAAGAAGAAAACATGGGATGGAGAGATTAGTTTCTTTCATCTTTATCCTTACTGTCTCCTTGACCAATACTTATAAAGTTACCTATGGGCTGGAGCGATAGCACAGCGGTAGCGGTAGGGCGTTTGCCTTGCATGCAGCCAACATGGCCGACCCGAGTTCGATTCCTCTGCCCCTCCTGGAGAGTCCGGCAAGCTACCGAGAGTATCTCGCCTGTACGGCAGAGCCTGGCAAGCTCCCCATAGCATATTTGATATGCCAAACACAGTAACAACAAAGTCTCCAATGGAGACGTTACTGGGCCCACTAGAGCAAATCGATGATCAACGGGAGGGCCTTTACTTTACTTTACTTATGGACATTGTGTAAACATAAAAGGGGGGCAGCAGCACCCTATCTCTCCCACTGCCTGCGTTCGGTAGTCTCACGCTGCTTCCCACACTCTGGGGCATTTGATGGTGGTGGGCAGGTGAAGGAAGAAACTTGAACTAGGCTGGTTAGTATCAATTGCACATCATTCCAATCTCCTCTCTATTCTCCTCTGATTCTCCTCCTGCTTCTTCCTCCCCAATGCTACTTCATACTTTTTCTCAATCCCCTTCATTCTCCTTCTGGCTCTGGAATCTTGATCCCCCAGCCCACTCTTACAGTCTAGTTAAATCCCCAAAGCATGATGGGTTGGAGAAACAATTACACAAAGGTATTATCATACAGTCAGTGAATGTAAGGTCCTTCTCTTAGTGGAAGCTGCTTCCAGGACAGATTCTTATCCAGCAAGACAACTGGCCTAAAGGCGAAAATGTGTGTGTTTCTCCTCTCCTTACAACAAACATTTAAACATTCATAATATCAATCATTTTGTATGGACAGAGTAATAGATACACTAAGCTTGTAGAATCGCTCTCCTGGTGTCATCTTGATCTCAGACTACAGTGCTCAGGCCAGATTAGTTTTTCCTATACCTAGCAGGGTCCTAATCTCATTGTTAGTTTTGGATCATGACAGCATTTGTCCATGATCAAGCTCTTAACTTATAGTTAAGAATCGTGGAACTTTGGCCTGACCCATTTCAATGCCAGGATAGCTCACAGCTTGTCCTGCATCCATTCAGTCCCTAGTCAGGACCCTGCTTTTGGGGTGCTAGGAACTAAGGACAACTGAGGCTTAAGTCGAGAAAGTAGATACTCGGGAGTGAACAATATTCTAAGCCAATTAAATCCCAAGCTACAGAGACATAATAATAACTGTCTTCCTGTGTCTATACAAAAAGCACATCACTTTAAAGTAAACTATTCAAAAGGAGAAAATAGTTTAAACTATTTATAAGGAGAGGAGAAAGGCAATATTTCACTCATACATATAAAATCATTGATTTCTGAGGAATCTGACCTTACAAGTTAACAGAGTTTGATTAGGGAAAAAGGTGATAGACCTGTTGCGGTAAGAAGCATAGAGAGGAGTTTACAGATAAACACAGTTTAATGGAAGTGACTCAGGAGCACTGTGATAAACCTAAGTTCCCTATGGCAAGGGAAAGAGGACATGCCACTGTTATCCTAAATGTGTTTAGAGCTGCATTCCAATAAGCACAGAGGAATGGAGGTGCTTAGGAGCACTGTGATGAGTATCACCAGATAAACCTAAACTCTTTGTGACAGAGGAGAATGGAAATACCAATGTTAACAGACATAACGCACATGAATGCAATTTCTGTAGATGAAAATTTATTCTCTTAGCTTTTTTCACAGGTTTCCATAGACTTATGAATCTTCATAGGATTCAAAGAATTTATGAAGATTCTTTACATGATTTGTCCTTTTATTTTCATGCTTGTTTCCCTGGAAAAGTCCGTTTCTTTCTCAAATTTTGACTTTATCCGAGATTACTTAGTCACAGTTTGTTCCCCTTGGCTGACACCATGTCTTATATTAAGTCAACAGAACTTAGTGAAAGAAACAAAGTTAAAGCCAAAGTCCACTGTAGAGCACTATGTATAGCCCTAAAGACCCAGGTGTTCCCTGGGGGAAAACAAAATAAACAAAATAAAATAAAGAGAAAGTATTCCTTTCAAGGATATTGTACTGGGGATATTATTTATTTATTTACTTATTTAATTTTTGCTTTTTGGGTCACACCTGGCGATGCACAGGGGTCATTCCCGGCTCATGCACTCAGGAATTACTCCTGGAGGTGCTCGGGGGAGCATATGGAATGCTGGGAATCGAACCCGAGTCAGCTGCGTGCAAGGCAAACACCCTACCCACTGTGCTATCGCTCCAGCCCCCTGGGGATATTATTATACTTGATTTATTTCAAGGAACATGCTAGAACTCTGGCTGAGTCAGAGTCATTAAAAAAATATCAAACAGAAATTATTGACATACTGAGTATTTAAATATTAACCTCGGTAATAAAAATTTGTCCACGAAGGACTTATAGTAGCTTTTTACTTTTAAATTGAGAAAAACAAAAGGTACTTAATTTAAAAATAGAACCTCTTCTCTTAGCTAAGGTGTAGTGTTGATGTTGATTAGTAATTAATATTTCTAAGTAGAGAGTTACAGTTTGTAAATACAGAGAGTAATAATATGTAACATTTGGTTTTAACTCTGCAAGATATGGCACTATATCTTCTAGTATCCCTCTATCTTCAGGAATTAAAATGTTTAACAAAATTTCCTTGTGTGTGGTATTGTTCAGAGAATTGGTGAAAGGGAGCTGTTTCCTTAATGGGCAATAAGAGGCAGAGAAACAAGGCCAGCAACAGAAAGGAAGGCTGATTTGGAATGAGACAGAGAATTGCCAGATTAGAATAATATATGAAAAAATGCATAGAAAGTATCAATAGTTCAGTAATGGAATATACTTCCAACTCTGTGTGATGAGAGAATGAACCACTCCATTTGATTATTAGAGAGTGAAGATGAAGGTCTTGGGATCATTTTGTTGCAATTTTTCCATCTAATTTTTCTTGCAAATGAAAATGTATGTAGCAGAATTTTAGCCACAAAAAAGCTTTTGCTTCTTTTTAATAGTAAGAAGTGTTGTAAAGGTCGAATCAAATTGTAAAATCAACTATTAGAAAAATGAAGTTTTCTCTGTGCTTTAAAAGAATATTAAATTATAAATAATGAAAACACAAACAGGAATTTTAAGGTGTTTAGACCCAATCACAAAGGGATAGATAAGAAATTTTCATACCAACAAGTAATTTTTAAAACCAGTAGGATTTCTGAGAATGAAATCTAATTCAGCTTAAATCTGTTATCCCATATTCTGAGATAGGATCAGATTCCACAGATAATGTGATCCTTCTCCCAGGTGTGCTCTCTTCAGATGCCTACTGCAAGCCCAGGCAGCTCCTATACTTTTGACCAATTGCCTACATATTGGAGGTTTCCACACCCTTTATAGTATTTTAGAAGCCAGCTACAAGTCCAGATTTATAATTATGCGTCTGACTTTCTTGCTATAAATCAGAGGCTCCCACAAACTCTGACTTGATGTGATTAATTCACAAGCATGACTTACAAAATCCATTTACTCACTCCTACCAATTTATTATAAAGGACACTAAAGGATACAAATCGGCAGTTTAAGAGACACAAAGGGCAAGTTTCCTAACAAAGGATCTTCATTTAGAGCATGGGGTTCAGAAACCTGCATTTAGAGATGATTTGGTTACAAGCATCCTGAAGTCTTTCCTCTTGTGTATTTTTCTGAAGCCCATTATCATTATTTAGACATTATTAACTAAATTGTTGACCACTGACAATTGAATTCAACATCTCACTCTCTGTTCTTCCCCAGAAAAGGGTGCAGGGTCAGGAGAGTAGAGGGTCCAACCTTGCAATTATATAGTCACCATATTCATTCAAAAGCCACCTTAATTGGCCTCGGCTTTTAGGAAGTTACACAAGGCTTTAAAGTGCCATTATCCAGGTACAATGAATGAAGTTAAAATATGCATAAGAAGTATCCCAGAGAGGCAAAAAAGTATAGTCGAAGTGACATCTGCACTTGTTTGTTGATTGCAGCACTCTTTATTTTTTTTTTTTAATTTTTTTTTTATTAGTGAAAAACCATGAGGTACAGTTGTAGATTTACAATTTTTTGTGCTTGGGTTTGATTATACAATGATCAGATACCCATCCCTCCACCAGTGCCCATTTTCCACCACCATGGATAATATCCCTCCCACCCCCATCCCCCCATCCCCCCCTGCCTCTGTGGCAGGGCAATCCCCTGTGTTCTCTCTCTCCTTTTGGGTGTTGTGGACTGCAAAAGAGGCATTGAGTGGCAAACATGTTCAATCCATAGTCCACTTTCGACATGCATCTCCCCTCCTGGGAGGATCCTCCAAACACGCTTTATTTGGTGTTCCCTTCTCTATCTGAGCTGCCCTTTCCTCTAGAATGCCCGACTGGCCACTAAGCTATGGAGCAATCCTCCTGGTGCTGATCTCAGCTATTCTTGGGTATTAATCTCATATTTTGTTACTTTATATCCCCCAGATGAATGCAATATTTCTATGTCTATCCCTCTCTTTCTGACTCATTTCGCTTAGCATGATACTTTCCATGTTGTACCACTTGTATGTAAATTTCATGACTTCATCTTTTCTAACAGCTACATAGTACTCCATTGTGTAGATGTACCAAAGTTTCTTTAACCAGTCATCTGTTCTTGGGCATTCAGGTTTCTTCCAGTTTCTGGCTATGCAGCACTCTTTATAATAGCCAGAATCTGGAAAATATCTGAGTGCCTGAGAACAGATGACTGGTTAAAGAAACTTTGGTACATCTACACAATGGAGTACTATGTAGCTGTTAGAAAAGATGAAGTCATGAAATTTACATACAAGTGGTACTACATGGAAAGTATCATGCTAAGTGAAATGAGTCAGAAAGAGATGGAACAGACATAAAAAGAGTGCATTCATCTGGGGGGCCATAAAGTAACAAAATAGGAGATTAATACCCAAGAATAGCTGAGATAAAAACCAGGAGGATTACTCCATGGCTTAGAGGTCAGCCGGGCATGCTAGAGGAAAAGGCAGCTCAGATAGAGAAGAGAGCACCAAATAAAGGGTGTTTGGAGGATCCTCCCATGATGGGAGATGCATGCTGAAAATAGACTATAGACCAAACCTGATTGCCACTCAATGCCTCTTTTGCAGACCACAACACCCAAAAAGGAGAGAGAATAAAAGGGAATGCCCTGCCACAGAGGCAGGGTGGGATGAGGGGGATGGAGGTGGGAGGGATACTGGGATCCATGGTGATGGAAAATGGGCACTGGTGGAGGGATGGGATTTGATCATTGTATAATCGAAACCCAAGCACAAAAAAATTGTAATTTTACAACTGTACCTTATGGTGTTTCACTAATAACATTTTTAAAAAAAGAAGTATATTTTGCTCATCAGAATGACCAAATATAATTCTCTAATCAAAGTATCCCAAGAATAAAGATAGAAAAGAATTACAAAATTGGAATACATTGAAAATTTACAGAAAAAAAGGTGACATCAAAATTACAAGATCTGTTCTAGGGAAACCATTTTTAATAGAAACAAGATCAGCTTAACAAAGAGAAGGCTGTAGAAGGTGAATTGTCACTGAAGATTAAAATGTACTATGTCAACCCAGAGTTACAGAAATAGAACCAAGCAGGGTTGAGCTTTGGGGGATAGACCAGAAATTGCACTGGTGGTTAAGTTTAGTACTGTTGGGGTGAATGTGGGGTTACAGAGAAGGAGAGTGATCACAATAGATAGAATGAACCACACTCTCTTCATTGGCATACCATGACCTTGTCATGTGGGTGGGGGATAAGAACTAAAATGTCTGCACAAACTGCTGCATGGTTTGGAAATGTTCTGCCAGCCCATTAAAGCAAATCTTGAGCAGGTGCTAAGAACTATTCTGGCTCCAAAACTGAGACAAGCTTATGATTATTTATTTATTGTGATTTTTTATACATTCTATTTTTATAAAGTAGTTCATAATAGTTCATTACAGATACTTGAATAGATTCTTCAAACACCCATCCCACCAGCAAGCATCTTTTCATAACAGGAAGAAGGAAGTGTGTGAAGGTTGTTGTATTTCATTCTGGAGCCACTTAAGCCCGTACATAAGAGAATACAAGCAAGTATGTTAAAACCAAACAAATGTGTGCCACTTTAGGTACATCAGTGGGTTAGAGTATAAGAGCTCAAGTGGCTGCAAATGTGACTGCACACTCCAGGAAATACTGCATCGCTCTCTTCTCGGAGCTTTATTTTATAGTTTCTGGATTTTGGCCGTTAATAAAATTTCGTGGCACTAGAGGCAGTTTGTGGTTGTAACTGCCAAGCTACTGGAAAACTGGGGATATGGATGGAGGAGGTCCAGTCCTGATCTGAGCAGGCTTGGGGAATCTCAGCCATCTCTGCATACCTGGGTTCCTCTGTTGGTTCCTGCATGAGTGAGGCTCATTCAAGTGTGTGGAGAGCAACTTTGAACATGGCTGCGGCTGGGTTCTGGAGGTTTTCAGCCGTCGGGATTCTGCTTGGGGTGGAGAGGAAAACTCAACCCGCCCCCTTCCAAGGTGCCTGGTGAAGACAGCTTGGTGTGGGGTATATATATATACAATATATATATATATACAATATATCAATATATTGTCAAAATTTCTGCTTTATTTCATAAGTTGCTAAAAATGTCATCTTTATTAAAATTAAGGTAGAAGTTAGTTTATGTGTATTCCTGTGTAAATATTTATTTTCCAATATCAGTTTTCCTGTTTGGTTTAAATGCATATAATTTTATTATTTTCTTAGTCTCCTTTCAGTCTAAGGAACAAGTGAAAATCTGGAAAATAGAGTTTCAATATATTCCTTAGAGTTTTTCTTAACATTGAACTGACTTGGTGAAACTATGTATTTGTGTTTGAAATGTGAATTGCACTTCAATAGAGGTTAGGGCTTAAAATACAGACTTGAAAAGGTCAAAACTTTTATCCATTAAGTCATCAAAGCTTTTTTTCTATAATAAGAGTAGATGAAAGGTTTTAACTTGAATCACAAATGTAAAGTTCAGCAGATTGATCATATCTCAAATTGAAAGAACAAGGAAAAAGTAGCGTTGTCATTCCATGAATTGGAATTCAGTGGTCTAAATGTCAGTATGTGTTGATAGAGTATCATATCTTGGATTATATCACCAAAAGTCAGAAGACAGAGAACTTTTTAGCTTTCCAAGTGCAAATTATATTTATAAATATAATGCATAGCTTAAACTTTTTAAAATTAATAGCAGCATGAGTTAAGACTTATAGGGTGAGGCTTATATCTAATTATATTCTAATAAATTTTATTGTGCAAATTTAAAACCCAAACATTTCAACTACTGTGCTATATTATATTGCACACTGCAGAACTAAACATGTAGGCCTATGTAGTCAAATTTAAATGCATAAGGACAATGGTGAAATTTTTGGTTTCACTTTCTTATAAAATGTTGTATAGAAATGCAACTGTTTCCAATTTCCCTCACAGCCCACAGGCCTCACCGGCTAGGAGGCACAACCCATTCTATACATAATTCATCTTGAATACCGATTGATTAAAAAAACAACAGTGAGTATGACTATTAGCTGGTTTTGCTTTGTTTTGTTTTGTTTTAGGTGAACTGATTACACCAAAAGGAGTTTGAATTCTTAATTTTTTTTTTTTTGCTTTTTTGGGTCACACCCGGCAATGCTCAGGGGTTACTCCTGGCTCTGCACTCAGGAATTACTCCTGGCGGTGCTTGGCGGACCATATGGAATGCTGGGAATCGAACTCTTGTTGGCCGAGTGCACGGCAAATTCTAGCCGCTGTGCTATTATCCCAGCCCCCTAATTTTCATTTTCATACGTGTAAATATGACCTTATATGTAAAATGTGTCATTTTATATGTGTGGTAAATTCAAATTACATCAGTAGAGTATGTCCGGAGCCTGATCTGAGTGATATCCTAACAAGGAGAGAAAAGTTTTACAGAGCCATTCATGGAAGACTGCATATGTAAATGGAACAGTTAAGTGATTGTCACTGTGACACTTATTTCCTGTGCAAAAGAGACTTTGGGTAACCTATGAAAGATCACTTAACTTAACTTAACTTCCTGTTAGTCGTCGATTTGCTCGAGCGGGTGCCAGTAACGTCTCCATTTGTCCCTGTCGCGTGCTAGTGTAGCCCAATGGCATCTCTTCGCTCCGGGAACATGGAGGGCCTCAAACCGATCGTTCATGATCTTGACAAAGAAGTCTGACCATCTGGTAGGTGGGCGGCCACGCGGTCTCTTGACATCCCGTGGAATCCAATCAGTAACAGCTCTAGTCCAACGGTCGTCTTTAAATCTCATTACGTGACCAGCCCATCTGATTTTCGACACCTTGGCAAATGAGACAGCGTCCCTGATCCTTGATCGTCGACGGATGTCAGAACTCCGGATTTGTTCTCTCATTTGAGTGAAACGTGATATTCCAAGCATAGCTCTTTCTATTCTTCTTTGGGAGACCTGAATGGCGTTCTCATCTTGTTTGCGTAGGGCCCAGGTCTCTGAGGCATATGTTAATGCAGGAAGAACAGTGGAATCAAAGAGATGTGCCCGGAGCCGGAGGTTCTTCGTCCTCTTAGCTATTTCTTCGACGTTCTTGAAGGCGTTCCAAGCCGCTCTCTTCCTCCTGCGCAGCTCGGGTGCCAGGTCATTTGTCATGTTGACCTCTCGACCTAGGTACACATAGCTGTTGCATTCGGAGATGGTCGTTCCATTGAGAGCGAATGGGGCGTCAGGAACAAGGCTGTTTCTCAGAAACATTGTCTTCGTAAGTGATTGTCACTGTGACACTTATTTCCTGTGCAAAAGAGACTTTGGGTAACCTATGAAAGATATGCATACAAAACTGCAGTTTTTTTTAAATTTTAATGAATTACTGTGACATAGTTACAAACTTTCATGTTTGGGTTACAATCACACAATGATCAAAAACCCATCTCTCCACCAGTGCACATTCCCACCACCAATATCCCCAGTATACCTCCCCCTTTCCCACCTCCCCATGACTCTGTGGCAGAAATTATTCCCCATATCGCTCTACATTCCTCCAAACGACTGTACTTGGTATTCCTTCCTATATGAGCTGTCTTTTCCCCCAGCATATGCTGCCAGCTTCCAAGTTGTGGAGCAGACTTGCTGATACTTATCTCAACTATTTTTGGGTGTTTGATTTCCATTCTTTTACTTTATATTCCACAGATGAGTTCAGTCTTTCTATGTTTGTCCCTCTATTTCTGGCTCATTTCATTTAGCATGATAGTTTCCATGTAGAACCAATGGTATATAAATTTCATGATTTCATCTTTTCTAACAGCGGCATAGTATTCCATTGTGTAGATATACCAAGGTTTCTTTAACGAGTAATATGTTCTTGAGCACTTGGTTTTTTTCCAAAGTTTGGCTATTGTGAACAGTGCAGCAATGAACATAGAAGTTCAGATTTCGACTGTCAGTTTGACTGTCCTTTTTTTGCCTCTCTGGGATATATTCCCAGGAGAGGTATTGCTGGGTCAAATGGGACCTCAATTTCTAATTTTTTGAGAATTGTCCATACTGCTTTCCAAAAGGGTTGAACCTTTTGGAAAGGTTAAGTGATTGTCACTGTGAAACTTAGCAATCTGACCAGCAGTGAAGAAGTGTCCCTTTCTTGTCACATCTGCGCCAACAACACTTGCTTTTGTTCTTTTGCATGTGGGCCAGTCTCTGTAGTGTGAGATGATATCTAATTGGTGTTTTGATCTGTATCTCCCTGATAAACTACTAGCAAGACTCACAAAGAAAGAGAGAGAGAGAATCCTAATAAACCGAATCAGAAATGAGAAGGGAGATATCACAACAGAAACTAAAGAAAAAGATCATCAGAGACTAATTTGAAAGTCTGTATTCCACAAAACAAGAAAGCCTAGAAGAAATGGATAAATTTCAGAATTCCTATAATCTCCCAAGGCTGAATCAAGAAGATATAGAATACCTGAATAGGCCTGTTAATATTAAGGAAATTGAAACTGTAATCAAAAGTCTTCCCCACAAAATAGCCCAGGTTCATAGATTCACTAGTGAATATTTCCAAACATTTAAAGAGGACCTATTGCCAGTTCTTCTCAAGCTTCTCCAGGAAATTTAAGAAACAGAAACTCTCCCAAACAGTTTCTATGAAGCTCATATCTCTCTAATATAAAAAAAAGACACCACAAGAAAAGAAAACTAAAGGCCGATATCTCTGATGAACACGTATATGAAGATTCTCAACAAAATATTAGCAAATAGAATTCAACAACTCATCAAAAAGATCATAAACCATTACCAGTGGGATTCATCCTGGGGATGCAAGGATGGTTTAACATTCGGAAATCAATCTACATAATCCATCATATTAACAAAAGAAAAGATAAATAAAACATATGATCACATCAATAGACGCAGAGAAAGCATTTGAAAGGATCCAGTACCCATTTATGATGAAAACCCTCGCCAAAATGGGGATAGAAGGGACTTTCAACAATAGAGTTAAAGCCATCTACCACAAACCTACAGCAAACATCATCCTCAATGGGGAAAAACTGAGACCCTTCCCCCTAAGGTCAGGGATGAGACAAGGATGCCCACTCTCTCCACTACTGTTCAATATAGTACTGGAACTACTTGCAATAGTGGTTAGGCAAGAAAAAGATATTAAGGGCATTCAGGTAGGAAAGGAAGAAATAAAGCTCTCACTATTCGCAGATGATATTCTATACTTAGAGAACCCTAAAACCTCTATCAAGAAACTCCTAGAAACAATAGACTTGTATAGTAAAGTTGCAGGCTATAAAATCAATACCCAAAAGCCCATGGCTTTCCTATACACAAATAATGAAAGAGAAGAAAGTGACATGAAAAAAAAAATCCCATTCACAATTGTGCCCCAGAAAATCAACAACCTAGGAATCAGCTTAACTAATGACATAAAAGACCTGTTCAAAGAAAACTACAGGATATAAAAGAGGACATGAGAAAATGGAAAGATATCCCCTGCTCATGGATCGGAAGAATTAACATTGTCAAAATGGCAATACCCCCCAAATCATTGTACAAATTCAATGTGATCCTTATATCGATACCCATGACATTCTTCAAAGAAATGTAGATAACACTCCTGAAATTCAAATGGAACAAAAAGCACCCATGAATAGCTAAAGCAATTCTTGGAATAAAGAAAATGGGAGGAATCAACCTCCCCAACCTCAAACTCTAATACAAAGCAATAATAATTAAAATTGCATGGTATTGAAACAGAGGCAGAGCTGTAGACCAATGGAACAGGTTTGAATATACTGACACCTCCCCCCAAATATATGATTATCTAATCTTTGACAAGGGAGCAAGGGATGTCAAGTGGAGCAAGGAAAGACTCTTTAACAAATTGTGTTGGCAAAACTGCACAGCTATATGGAAAAATGGGCTCAGATCTCTACCTAACACCATGTACAAAAGGAAGATCAAAATGGATTAAAGACCTCAACAAAACTGTAGATTTTTAAGAAGTTATTATTTATTGCACCATTTAAGTAGGTGGTTCTCGTTTTCTCCAATGTGTCCCCCTCCTTCTCTCTCTTTCTTTCTCTCTCTCTCTCTCTCTCTCTCTCTCTCTCTCTCTCTCTCTCTCTCTCTCTCTCTCCCCCCTTCCCTCCCTCTCCCCCCCCTTCTTTTACCCAGGGTATAATTTAATGTCCCGTTGCTGACCTTACATTGAACCATGACCGAGTCCTGACCCTTTGCTGACTTCCCACCTCCAGTGAATGAAGACCAAGTACTATATGTGTGTGTATGTGTGACTTGAGGCTGAGATCTGCAGCTGAAAGTCTAATCTTTATCATTTCACTGATGCTGCCTGCTCTATAGTTATCATTGGACGACTGGGGCTACCTCTCAAGGCTCATAGCCCCACTACTCTCTGTGCTTTTGACTTTTTTCCATCTCTGGCCGCATGCATGTGGTGAGAATTGTTAATCCCTGACATCTTCCTTGGCACAAGTGAAGGATCAAAGAGGCATAATGGTCAATCTGGGTTGTTAGTGAGTGGTGAAAGAGGCAGTTACCTGATCCATGCCCTCTTTTATGTTGTACTATTTCCCATCTCCAGTAATTTTTGTTATCTATTTTGATGACTAGCTCTTGGTAGGCAAGTTTTAAAAAGGTCAATTATCCTGATTTACTGCTGCCTCTTCCCTCCCCTCAACATGCACATGAAACAATCATAAAAGAAGGAAAAAATTTCTGTTAAAAATAACATAATTTGAGGTGCTTTTTAAAATAACAGTGTTACTAAATGAATTTAGAATTTATTTGATAACTTGTAAATAATACAAGAATTAAAAAGTTAGAATAAACTTCTCTTCATCAAGGGATATATGCAACAGGAAGAAATCGCACTCTTAAATGTATACACACCTAATGAGGGAACAGCTAAATATTTAAAACAACTGCTAACAGATTTTAAGGAGGACATTGCAAGCAACACAATAGTACTTGGAGACTTCAACATCATCCTATCACCTCTGGGCAGATCAACAAGAACAAAACCCAGCAAGGAATCATTGGCTTTGAAAGAAGAAATAGAAGAGAGAGGGCTTATAGACCTATACAGGGCTTTACACCCCCAAAAGAAAGAATACACATTCTTCTCCAGTGCACATGGAACATTTTCCAAAATAGACCATGTGCTAGGACACAAAACACCTAAACAGAATCAGGAAGATAGAAATAGTATCAGCCATCTTTTCAGACCATGATGAACTGAGGATAGAAATGAATCACACACAGACACGAAGAACCAAATCAAACACCTGGAAATTAAACAACTCAATGCTGAACAACGAGTGGGTCAGGAATGAAGTCAAGGATGAAATCAAAAGATACCTGGAAACAAATGAGAATGAAGACACGAGCTACCAGAACCTACGGAATGCAGCGAAAGCCGTATTAAGGGGAAATTTTATAGCTCTGCAAGCATATCTTAGGTCTGTAGAAATGATCCACATGAACAACTTGACCTCACAGCTCAAGACCTCAGAAAAGGATCAACAGAAAGAGCCTAAATCAGGTAGAAGGAAAGAGATCATAAAACTTAGAGCAGAAATCAGTGACATGGAAACCAAAGAAACAATTTGAAAGATCGATGAAACCAAGAGTTGGTTCTTTGAGAAAATAAACAATATAGATAAACCACTAGCAACACTCACAAAGAAACAGAGAGAGAGAACCCTAATAAACCGAATCAGAAATGAGAAGGGGGTTACCGCAACAGAAACCAAAGAAATCCAAAAGATCATCAGCGACTACTTTGAAAGTCTGTATGCCACGAAACAAGAGAACCTAGAAGAAATGGACAAATTCCTGGACTCCTATAATCTCCCAAAGCTGAATCAAGAAGATCTGGATTATCTGAATAGACCTATTAATATCATCGAAATAGAAACTGCAATCAAAAGTCTCCCCAAAAACAAAAGCCCAGGTCACATGGATTCACTAGCGAATTTCTCCAAACATTTTTTTTTCAGCGTGATAAGATTTTTTTAAATTTTTTTTATTAGTGAAACACCATGAGGTACAGTTGTAGATTTACAATTTTTTATGCTTGGGTTTGATTATACAATGATCAGATACCCATCCCTCCACCAGTGCCCATTTTCCACCACCATGGATAATATACCCCCCACCCCCATCCCCCCATCCCCCCTGCCTCTGTGGCAGGGCAATCCCCTGTGTTCTCTCTCTCCTTTTGGGTGTTGTGGACTGCAAAAGAGGCATTGAGTGGCAAACATGTTCAGTCCATAGTCTACTTTCGACATGCATCTCCCCTCCTGGGAGGATCCTCCAAACATCTTTATTTGGTGTTCCCTTCTCTATCTGAGCTGCCCTTTCCTCTAGAATGCTAGACTGGCCACTAAGCTATGGAGTAATCCTCCTGGTGCTGATCTCAGCTATTCTTGGGTATTAATCTCATATTTTGTTACTTTATATCCCCCAGATGAATGCAATCTTTCTATGTCTATCCCTCTCATTCTGACTCATTTCGCTTAGCATGATACTTTCCATGTTGTACCACTTGTATGTAAATTTCATGACTTCGTCTTTTCTAACAGCTACATAGTACTCCATTGTGTAGATGTACCAAAGTTTCTTTAACCAGTCATCTGTTCTTGGGCATTCAGGTTTCTTCCAGTTTCTGGCTATTGTAAAGAGTGCTGCAATGAACAAACAAGTGCAGATGTCACTTCGACTATACATTTTTGCCTCTCTGGGATATATTCCCAGGAGTGGTATTGCTGGGTCAAATGGGAACTCAATTTCTAATTTCTTGAGAATCGTCCATACTGTTTTCCAGAAGGGCTGAACCAGTCGACATTCCCACCAACAGTGAAGGAGTGTCCCTTTCTCGCCACATCCGCGCCAGCATTAGTTGCTTTTGTTCTTTTGAATGTGGGCCAGTCTCTGAGGTGTGAGATGGTATCTCATTGTGGTTTTGATCTGCATCTCTCTGATGATTAATGATGTAGAGCATTTTCTCATGTGCTTTTTTGCCATTCGGATTTCTTCTTTGAGAAAGTTTCTGTTCATTTCATTGCCCCATTTTTTGATGGGGTTGGATGTTTTCTTCTTGTTGATTTTAACCAGTATTTTGTATATCCTGGATATCAACCCCTTGTCAGATGTGTATTCGGCGAATATCCTTTCCCATTCTGTAGACTGTTTTTGTATTTTGGTCACTGTTTCTTTGGAGGTGCAGAAACTTCTTAGTTTAAGATAGTCCCATTTATCTATCTCTGTTTTCACTTGCTCGGCCAGTGGCGTGGCATCTTTGAAGATACCATTAGCTTCAATGTCATGGAGGGTTTTGCCAACTTTGTCTTCAATGTACCTTATGGTTTCTGGTCTGATGTTGAGGTCTTTAATCCATTTTGATCTTACTTTTGTACATGGTGTTAGGCAGAGTTCTGAGCCCATTTTTTTTGCATGTAGCCGTCCAGTGATGCCAGCACAATTTGTTAAAGAGGCTTTCCATACTCCACTTCACATTACTTGCACCTTTATCAAAGATTAGATGATCATATGATTGAGGGGAGATGTCACTGTATTCAACCCTGTTCCATTGGTCTGCAGTTCTGCCTTTGTTTCAGTACCATGCTGTTTTAATTATTACTGCTTTATAGTACAGTTTGAAGTTCGGGAGGTTGATTCCTCCTATTTTCTTTTTCCCAAGAATTGCTTTAGGTATTCGTGGGGGCTTATTGTTCCATATAAATTTCAGGAGTGTTTGCTCCATTTCTTTGAAGAATGTCGTGGGTATCCTTATAGGGATTGCATTGAATTTATACAATGCTTTCGGTAGTATTGCCATTTTGACAATGTTAATCTCCCAACCCATGAGCAGGGGATATCTTTCCATTTCCTCATGTCCCATTTTATTTCCTGAAGTAGCGTTTTGTAGTTTTCTTTGTACAGGTCCTTTACTTCCTTAGTTAAGCAGATTCCTAAGTACTTGATTTTCTGGGGCACAATTGTGAACGGGATTGTTTTTTTCATGTTGCTTTTTCCTCTCACACTGTTTGCATATAGGAAAGCCATGGACTTTTAGGTATTGATTTTATAGCCTGCAACTTTACTATACGAGTCTATTGTTTCTGGGAGTTTTTTGGTGGAGGTTATTGGGTTTTCTAAGTATAGTATCATATCATCTGCGAATAGTGAGAGCTTGATTTTTTCCTTTCCTACCTGAATACCCTTAATATCTTTTTCTTGCCTAATCGCTATTGCAAGTACTTCCAGTACTATATTGAACAGCAGTGGAGAGAGTGGGCATCCCTGTCTCGTCCCTGATCTTAGAGGGAAGGCTCTCAGTTTTTCCCCATTGAGGATGATGCTTGCTGTAGGCTTGTGGTAGATGGCTTTAATTATGTTGAGGAAGGTCCGCTCTATACCCATTTTGGCTAGGGTTTTCATCATAAAGGGGTGCTGGATCTTGTCAGATGATTTCTCTGCATCTATTGATATAATCATATGCTTTTTATCTTTTCTTTTGTTGATATGATGGATTATGTTGATTGATTTCCGAATGTTGAACCATCCTTTCATCCCTGGGATGAATCCTACTTGGTCATGGTGTATGATCTTTTTGATGAGTAGTTGTATTCTATTTGCTAGTAGTTTGTTGAGGTTCTTTGCATCTGTGTTCATCAGGGATATCGGTCTGTAATTCTCTTTCTCTGTGGTATCTCTGTCTGCTTTTGGTATCAGTGTGATATTTGCTTCGTAGAAACTGTTTGGAAGTGTTTTTGATATTTCAATTTCGTGGAAAAGCTTAAAGAGGATTGGGAGTAAGTCCTCTTTAAAGATTTGGAAGAATTCACTAGTGAATCCATCCGGGCCAGGACTTTTGTGCTTGGGGAGACTTTTTATTACCATTTCAATTTCCTTGATGGTGATAGGTCTGTTCAGTTATTCCAGGTCTTCTTGGTTCAGCCTTGGGAGTCTGTAGGAGTCTAGGAATTTATCCATTTCCTCGAGGTTTTGATGTTCCGTGGCATACAGTTTCTCAAAGTACTCCCTGAGGATCCTTTGAATTTCTGTAGTTTCTGTTGTACTGACCCCCTTTTCATTTCTGATTCGGTTTATTAGGGTTTTATCTCTCCCTTTCTTTGTGAGTTTTGCTAGAGGCTTATCAATCTTGTTAATTTTCTCGAAGAACCAGCTCTTGGTTTCATTGATATTTCGGATTGTTTTTTGTGTTTCCATCTCGTTAATCTCTGCTCTGAGTTTTATTATTTCCTTTCTCCTGTTCGGGTTGTGCTCCTTTTTTTGGCCCTTCTCCAAGCTCTTAAACTGTGAGGTTAGGTTACTTATGTGTGCTTGCTCCTCCTTCCTGAGGAATGCTTGTAGAGCTATAAACTTTCCTATTAACACAGCTTTTGCTGTGTCCCATAAGTTTTGGTAACTCGTGTCCTCATTTTCATTCGTTTCTAGAAATCTTTTGATTTCCTCTTTGATTTCCTGTCTAAGCCACTCGTTGTTCAGTAGAGCACTGTTTAATTTCCAGGTGTTTGATTTAGTTTTCTATTTTTGTATGTGATTTACTTCTAATTTCAGTGCATTATGGTCTGAGAAGATTGTCAATACAATCTCTATCTTCTTAATTTTTTGGAGGCATGTTTTGTGGCTCAGCATGTGGTCTATCTTGGAGAATGTTCCATGTACGGTTGTGAAGAATGTGTATTCAGCTTTTTGTGGATGAAGTGTCCTGTATATATCTACTAAGTGCCTTTCTTCCATTGTTTCCCTCAGATGATGTATGTCCTTGATAAGCTTGAGTCTGGTTGATCTATCAAGAGGTGACAAAGCAGTGTTGAAGTCTCCCACTAGTATTGTGTTGCTGTTGATGTCTTTTTCCAAATCTATGAGTAGTTGTTTTAAGTATTTTGCTGCTCTCATTAGGTGCATATACATTTATTATTGTAAGTTCTTCCTGTTGTACAGATCCTTTGATCAATAAGAAATGGCCTTCACTGTCTCTTATGCCCTTCCTCACTCTGAAATCGATGTGGTCTGATATTAGGATGGCTACCCCAGCTTTTTTATGGGAGCTGTTTGCCTGTGGGATTGTTTTCCAGCCTTTGACTCTGAGTCTGTGTTTGCTTTGACTATTGAGATGTGTTTCTTGCAGGCAGCAGAATGTTGGGTTCAATTTTCTAATCCATCCTGCCACTCTATGTCTTTTAATTGGTGCCTTTAGCCCATTGACATTGAGAGAGATTATTGTTATGGGATTTTGTCCCATTGTTCTGTTGAAATTTGGTGTATTCGAGGGGCCTTTCTTGCCTGAAAGTAGCCCATTTAGTTGTTCTTGTAACCACGGTTTTGAGTCTATGAAGTTCCTGAGCTGTTGTTTGTCTGTGAAACTGTGTGTTGTTCCTTCTATTATGAATGAGAGTCTCTCTGGGTAAAGTATTTTTGGGGAGGCATTTATTTCATTGAGTTTTTTCCACTATGTCCCACCACTGTTTTCGGGCCATAAGGGTTTCATCAGAAAAATCAGCTGTGAATTTTAAGGGTGCTCCTTTGTAAGAGATTTCTTTCTTCGATCTTGCTGCTTTCAGAATTTTGTCTCTGTCTAAGGTTTTGGTCATTTTGATCAGAATGTGTCTTGGGGTATTTTTATTCGGATTTCTTCTAGCTGGTACCCTTCGGGCCTCCTGAATATGGTCACAAGTTTTCTTCAGCTCTGGAAACGTTGGAGCAATGATGTCTTTAACAGTTTCTTCTTCATCAAGGTTTTCTTCCTGTACCTCTGGGACTTCAATAATTCTTATGTTACCCCTCTTGGCTTCATCACAATCTTCTCTTGCCATATGTTCACGAATTGTGAGTCTCTTTTCCATTTTCTGCTCTTTTCTGGAGAGTCTCTGAACTTCATCTTCGAGCTCACTGATTCTGTTCTCAGCAGCTGTTACTCTGCTGCTGAGGCCTTCCACTGAGTTTTTCAATTCGCCTACGAGATTTTTCAGGTCTGACATTTCTGATTGCTTTTCCTCATTTCTGCCTTCAGATCCTCTTGTCTTCTATTGGCATTGCTTTCCATTGTTTCTTTTAGTTCCCTAAGCATCCTAAGTAGCTCCCTCCTGAATTCCTTGTCAGAGAGGTTGTCTAACACTGCAGTAGTGTTGGTGTCATCTGGGCTAGACTCTTCAATAAGAAAGTTTGGTGGGCTTTTGCATTGCTTTACCATTGTGAAAACTGTGGTTTAGTCCTTAACATTCACTGTTACTATTCTGCTTTGATATGCAGTGTGAGTTAAGATAGGCTTATGAGTTATTGGCTACTGTGTTTCTAGTGACTGAGCTAAACTAGAGAAGTTTCCATCGAAGAAGGTAGCTTATGGTTCCTATGGCATATGTAGTGGGAAAATATTTCGGGCTCCGGAAAGAGTCCCTGGCACTGAGCGAGGAGTTGGGTACGTCGATGGAGCTAGCTGTGCATGCGCAGAGAGGGTCCCAGGCCCTTGGGGGCAGGCTGTACCTGGTTGGAATAGGAGCCGTTCAGCTTTGTTGCCCAGAGCTGAGCCTCCGTGCCCGTCCCGCGCAGACCAGGGGTGAAACCGGCTTTCTAGGAGGTGGAGCTAGCTGTGCATGCGCACAGAGGGTCCCAGGCCCTTGGGGGCTGGCTGTACCTGGTTGGAATAGGAGCCGTTCAGCTTGGTTGCCCAGAGCTGGGCCTCCGTGCCCGTCCCGCGCAGAACAGGGCTTTCCAAACATTTAAAGAGGACCTGCTGCCAGTTCTTCTCAAGCTTTTCCAGGAAATTGAAAAAACGAAACTCTCCCAAACAGTTTCTATGAAGCCCATATCTCTCTAATACCAAAAGGAAACAAAGACACCATGAGAAAAGCAAACTACAGGCTGATATCCCTGATGAACACAGATGCGAAGATTCTCAACAAAATACTAGCAAATAGAATTCAACAAGTCATCAAAAAGATCATACACCATGACCAAGTAGGATTCATCCCGGGGATGCAAGGCTGGTTGAACACTCAGAAATCAATCAACATAATCCGCCATATCAACAAAAGAAAAGATAAAAATCATATGATCATATAAATAGATGCAGAGAAGGCATTTGACAAGATCCAGCACCCATTTATGATAAAAACCCTAACCAAAATGGGGATAGAAGGGGCTTTCCTCAATATAGTTAAAGCCATCTACCCCAAGCCTACAGCAAGCATCGTCCTCAATGGCGAAAAACACAGAGCCTTCCCTCTAAGATCAGGGATGAGACAAGAGTGTCCACTCTCTCCACTGCTGTTCAATATAGTACTGAAACTACTTGCAATAGCAATTAGACAAGAAAAAGATAGGGGCATCCAGGTAGGAAAGGAAGAAATCAAGCTCTCATTATTCGCAGATGATATGATACTATACTTAGAGAATCCTAAAACCTCTACCAAGAAACTTCTAGAAACAATAGGCTTGTATAGAAAAGTGGCAGGCTATAAAATCAATAGCCAAATGTCCATTGCTTTCCTATATGCAAATAGTGAAAGAGAAGAAAGTGATATGAAGAAAACAATCCCATTTACAATTGTGCCCCAGAAAATCAACTACCTAGGAATCACCTTAACTGAGGAAGTAAAGGATCTGTACAAACAAAACTACAAAACGCTACTTCAGGAAATAAAAGAGGATACGAGGAAATGGAAAAAATATCCCCTGTTCATGGATCGGGAGAATTAACATTGTCAAAATGGCAATACTCCCCAAAGCACTGTATAAATTCAATGCAATCCCTATTAGGATACCCATGACATTCTTCAAAGAAGTAGAGCAAACACTCCTGAAATTTATATGGAACAATAAGCCCCCACGAATAGCTAAAGCAATTCTTGGGAAAAAGAAAATGGGAGAAATCAACCTCCCTAACTTCAAACTCTACTACATGGCAGTAATAATTAAAACAACATGGTAATGGAACAAAGGCAGAGCTGTAGACCAATGGAACAGGGTTGAATATACTGACATCTCCCCCCAAGAATATGAGCATCTAATCTTCGATAAGTGGGCAAGAAAAGTGAAGTGGAGCAGGGAAAGCCTCTTTAACAAATTATGCTGGCAAAACTGGACTGCTACATGCAAAAAAATGGTCTCGGATCTCTGCCCAACTCTATGTACAAAAGTAAGATCTAAGTGGATTAAAGACCTCAACATCAGACCGGAATCTATAAGGTACATTGAGGAAAAAGTTGGCAAAACCCTCCATGACATAGAAGCTAATGGTGTCTTCAAAGAACAAACGTTTCAAAAGCATGTAATTATTGTTATATCACTTTGTTATAATCTTTTATCTAACTATGCTGTTCTCCCTCGTTTATGATCAATGTAAACATGGTTCAAATTCCTTCTGTAGCACTATCCTCCCATTGTCCATTGAATTTCTTGGGCAGGCCCAGTAATGTCTCCATCGTAAGATTTTGTTGTTACTGTGTTTGCCATATCCAATACATCACGGGTAGCTTGCCAGGCTTTGCCATGCGGGTGAGATCTTTTAGTAGCTTACTAGGCTCTCCGAGAGGGGCGGAGGAATCGAACTTGGCTTGGCCAGGCTGACTGCATGCAAGGCAAATGCCCAACTGCTGTGCTATAGTTCCTATCTTTGCAATACTCATTCTTCATGCCATTACTCTGTTAACACATGTACGGACTATCATTTCAGCAGGCTTGGTCTCTTAATGTCTAATCATTATCATTCTGTTGATCATTCCTTCCATTTCATTACAGCAATACCACTTATGTCATAAACTTACACTATCACTGCCAGTAACTGTACTACCTCTTAAATCTTTGTTTCAGGTATCCATGTAGTGCTTAAAGCTACTCCTGGCTCTGCACTCAAGAATTACTCTTGGAGGACTTTGGGGACCATATGAGGTGCTAGGGTTGAACCTGGGTTGGCCAAGTGCAAGACTAGCATCCTACCCATTGCACTATAACTCAACCCCTATCTTCTAAGTTTTCATCATATTTTCCTAATATTTATACTTTAAAACTATCCTCTGTGACATTAGTCTTTCCAAAGAGTCAAAAGACCTTTTCTCAGCATGCCGAAAGTCAGCTTGAGAATAAGATAAAATAAGAATTTTTCTCAATTTAATTAATGCTCTTATTCATTGTTCTCACCTTCAGGTCCGGCAAACATTTAAATGACACTGCCTTTGGATCAACAATAGTATTGGTTATTTATAGATCCTGGATTTTGTTGATTAGAGCAAAGGTAAAGATCTACTTGTTTCTGATTTTGTGCTAGGTTGTTCTGATTGAGCATGGTCTAAGATGGCCATCTTGACATTTATTGTCAATAATTGCATACACAAACTATATATATATGTACATATATATACATATACTGTATGTGTAAAACACCACAATCACAAATCACAAATCATCTTGTTAATCGTCGATTGCCTCGAGCAGGCCCCAGTAACGTCTCCTTCATCCTAGCCCTGAGATTATATTCAAGGCTCTTTAGGAGAATGAGTAACCCATTATTGTTACTGGTATTTGGCATATTGGGTACGCCATGGGGAGTTTGCCAGACTCTGCCGTGTGGGCAGGCTACATTTGGTAGCCTGCCAGTTTGTCCAAAGCAGGAATGAGATAATAAGATGTGTAAAACATATGTTGTATATTTACTTGTTTGTTTAGGTCATACTTAGAGGTGTTTAGAACTTATACCAGACTGCTCAGGGATTACTTATGGAAGTGCTATGTGACCATATTATAGTAGGGAACAGAACTGGAGCCAGTTGAGTGTAAGGAAAGTGCCTAGACCCCTGTACTATCTCAGAAGCTCCTTTATGGCATTTGAATAATAGCACTATGAAATTAAAACATCAAAATATTATAAGAGATGGGAAGTTAAAATTAATGTTTTATGTAAAATACAAGGTGCTATTAAAACTAATTTATTTATTTTACTTCTGATATGATTTATTGTAGGATAACACTGTTCTGTCCTTCCTGCATAGCCTCAGGTAGTTTAGGTTTATTGGGTTGCTCCCATCACAGTGTTCCCATTCCTCTGTGTTTATTTGTAACTTCTTTCTTTGTGTTCTGTCGACTTGTAAATATTGTTTTTTTCTCTTCTCTCTAAGTCCTTTGCATACTTTATTCAGAGCAGTGTCCTTTTTGTATGGACACAAGAAGACATGCTTTTGTAATATGATTCTCAGGGATATTTTCCTCCTGGGAATCTGTTCTCTCACCTAAACCTCAGCTGCCTTTACTTCCTAGCACCCCCAAAAGCAGGGTCCCAACAAGGGACTGGATGGAACCAGGGCAAGTGATAAGCTATGTACTACCCTGGCATGGAGGTGGGCTTGGCTAAAGCGCCATAATGCTTAACTATAAGTTAAGAGCTTGGTCATGGATAAATGTTGTCATGATCCAAAAAGTAATAACTAGATTTGGACCCTGCTAGGGTTAGGAATGATTAATCTGGCCTGAACTCTGTAGTCTGAATCTGTGGCAAGATGTTCCCAGAAGAGCTGTTCTACAAGTCTCATTGTTATCTCTTACTGTGTCCATACAAAAATAGCTAGTTATTGATATGTTGATAGTTATTGGACTGAAGAAAAGGAAATTGGACTGAAGATAGTTATTGGACTGAAGAAGAAGAAAACACTTTAGGAAGTATTTTGCCCTTGGGCAGTCAGAAAGGGCTTTGGTATGCCTTTCAGGTGGTGTTCCCTTTGAACTTGATGGGCCCTCAGGGAAGGCTTTCTTATGTTGATTGCTGATTTGGCTACTTGACTGGGGGCAGTGTCAGCCTGGAGAAATAGGGGAGTGTGGGGGGGCACACATGAATGAAGAGAGGATTGGAATAAACTGCAACTAAAACCAACCAGCATGGCTCTTGTCTCTTCTTCTTCTGCCCCTGGTCAACAGCAGTCCTGATCCAGGCCACACACAGCAGCTCTAGGGCACCAAATGGGGGCAGTGAAATAGAGTCATCCACAGAGCCCATGAACACACAAACTTCTGCCTTCTGCATGCATAGTTTTTTGCAATTTATAATTGTTTTTAAATTTTGAGACCACACCCAGCAGTATTCAGGCCCTACTCCTGACTCTGTGCTTCATGAACAATCTTGGCCAATTCAGGAAATTATATAGGGTACCCAGGTTGACTGTGTATGAGAAAAATACCTGCCCTTTATACCATCTTTCTAGCCTCTAATTTTTTTTTAATGAAACATGAAACTCACACTGTGCTTCCATTAAACAATAGTGCTTAAAATGATAATTTATTTTTATTGCTTTAATATTTAGCTGAATCAACCATTTTTTCTGTTTTAAAGTGTTTTTCTGTCCTTACACTTGTGGAAAAATGAGTTTTTAGATGACAATTGTAGCTAATTATTTTCACTTTGATCATTACTCTTTAAAAATCTGTGGATTTCTATCCTCTAAACCTTAGCATTTTAAAACCTTAGCATTTTATTTGTTATTCCATATTTGATCTTTTTATGTGAATTATTTTCTTAAATGGGATAATATTAAACAAACACAAACATATTCCATAAAAGCACTTGTCAGAACATTAATAAAAAACAAAAGCATAATGTTGAGTAAGAGAAAAGTTTTATATATCTAAGTTATAGAAAGACCTTGTGGTCTTTTCACAAATTAAAAACATATATCAGGATTCATCTGTAGATATTAGAAAAGAAGAAAATAAAAATACAGATAGGCACCAGCATCTACTTCCTAATAATGTTTTATGAGAGCTGTTAAGTTTGACTATATATTAATAAGAGAGACAAACTTACATGATTTACTGTCCAACTAACTTTTTCACTTTTACTTAAAACCTTGGTATATGAAATAAGTTCATGATTTTATTGTTTGTTGTGCAGATAATGAGAATGATTCTCAGTATGTTCAGCTAATATACCTTATTATGAGGAGATATATATTTCCTCATAATATATATCAAGAATATATGCATATATTCCTCAATATATGTGAATAAAACAAGGAAACAAGGTAAAGAAAAATTACTGTAATAAGAATTCTAAATCTTTTCTCGCAATTATTTTCCTAAATAAGCCAGTATTTAGCTGTTGTCAGATTTCCATTATTTGAAAATAATTTTTGTATAGAAAGTACAAAGATGTTTTTCTTGTGCCTTTTGAAAATTGTTTCAGGTAAAATAATATTCTTTTTCCCTGTGTTGTATTGCTATAGATACTGCAATTTTTTTTCCTTTAAATGTATGTGAATTATTCAGTTTTTTCTTAAATTATTGATAATGTGATTTTGATTGAATACCAAAAATTTGCCAACATGCAATTTTTAATACCAAAATCAATATAGGAAAATGAAATATAGGATAACTAATTATAAGAAATTCATATTTCTCCTAACTAAATGTTCAATTAATTAAAACCTAACTTTCATTGTTATAATCAGCTCAACAAACATATATCAAAAGATTTGTTCAAATGTGAATAAAGAGAATAAAACATAGTGTTAAAGAGAATAGTGTTCTGGTCATCAGGGCTATGTCTAGCAGTGCTTAGGGAGATGGTTGCATTTATTTTTAATCAATTAAATAAATATTGAAAATTCTTATGTCAGCATCAATTTAAGCAACTGCTTTAAACAAGGACTTGTGAAGGTGGTACCTTCACAGATATAAGTAGTAATACAAGTAGGGGAGACACTTTTTAACAAAATGATTTTAATAACATGGCAAGGTAAAGATATGATAGACATTGAAAAATGCAGATCAGTGAGGTGATGTCAGGCAAGTTTCAGAGGTAATGATGTTTAAGCTTAGACTACTGTATGATAAATGAGTTCATGGGTAAGGAAGGGAGAGTGGGAATTCTTGGTAATGATAATGGAGTGTGAAAATGTGATAAAATTTCCTAATCTTTGTAGTTTTATAGTCTCTAAGAAATAAGATTTTAGATATATACTAAAACTGATGCTAAGAGACAAGATAGCAGAATAGATAACCAAAGTGCTGAACTGAAAAAATTTAATTATAGCAATAAAAAATTGAAGTCAAGAAATTTGTGCAAATAATATGTGGGGGAAAAAATAAGTGCTCTCTGAATTAAAGCAATAGCCAAAGAGTTGGAGAAGAGAGATTGAAATTTACTGATATATTTTAACATAAATTCTTTAAATTATTGTTACTGATCAGATGTTTGGGTTTTGAAGAGAAAGAGGATATCTTTGGTTTTTGGCTATCTTTATTTTTATAACTATTTATTCAGCATGTATATGTTTAGTAATATTATATGATAGACACTAACAAAAAAGTATTACTTAATTTTCTCTAGCTTTGATAAGGAAGAAGATACACTAACTCTAGTGTTAAAGTTTGAGCATATATCACGTACAAGCATCCTGTTGTATATCGTTTTTTCAAACAAACTGAATTTTCTTGAAATGATTTTTTTTTTCCCCTTTATTTTATTTTATTTTTTTTAAAGTTGTAGATTTACAATTTTTTGTGCTTTGGTTTCAATTATACAATGATCAGATACCCATCCCTCCACCAGTGCCCATTTTCCACCACCATGGATAATATCCCTCCCACCCCCATCCCCCCATCCCCCCGTCTCTGTGGCAGGGCAATCCCCTGTGTTCTCTCTCTCCTTTTGGGTGTTGTGGTCTGCAAAAGAGGCATTGAGTGGCAAACATGTTCAGTCCATAGTCTACTTTCGACATGCATCTCCCCTCCTGGGAGGATCCTCCAAACATCCTTTATTTGGTGCTCCCTTCTCTATCTGAATAGCCCTTTCCTCTAGGATACCCGGCTGGCCTCTAAGTTATGGAGTAATCCTCCTGGTGCTGATCTCAGCTATTCTTGGGTATTCATCTCATACTTTGTTACTTTATATCCCCCAGATGAATGCAATCTTTCTATGTCTATCCCTCTCTTTCTGACTCATTTCGCTTAGCATGATACTTTCCATATTGTACCACTTGTATGTAAATTTCATGACTTCATCTTTTCTAAGAGCTACATAGTACTCCATTGTGTAGATGTACCAAAGTTTCTTTAACCAGTCATCTGTTCTTGGGCATTCAGGTTTCTTCCAGTTTCTGGCTATTGTAAAGAGGGCTGCAATGAACAAACAAGTGCAGATGTCACTTCGACTATACATTTTTGCCTCTCTGGGATATATTCCCAGGAGTGGTATTGCTGGGTCAAATGGGAGCTCAATTTCTAATTTTTTGAGAATCGTCCATACTGTTTTCCAGAAGGGTTGAACCAGTGGACATTCCCACCAACAGTGAAGGAGTGTCCCTTTCTCGCCACATCCACGCCAGCATCGGTTGCTTTTGTTCTTTTGAATTTGGGCCAGTCTCTGAGGTGTGAGATGGTATCTCATTGTGGTTTTGATCTGCATCTCCCTGATGATTAATGATGTAGAGCATTTTCTCATGTGCTTTTTTGCCATTCGGATTTCTTCTTTGAGAAAGTTTCTGTTCATTTCATTGCCCCATTTTTGGATGGGGTTGGATGTTTTCTTCTTGTGGAGTTTAACCAGTATTTTGTATATCCTGGATATCAACCCCTTGTCAGATGTGTATTCGGCGAATATCCTTTCCCATTCTGTAGACTGTCTTTGTATTTTGGTCACTGTTTCTTTGGAGGTGCAGAAGCTTCTTAGTTTAAGATAGTCCCATTTATCTATCTCTGTTTTCACTTGCTCGGCCAGTGGCGTGGCATCTTTGAAGATACCATTAGCTTCAATGTCATGGAGGGTTTTGCCAACTTTATCTTCAATGTACCTTATGGTTTCTGGTCTGATGTTGAGGTCTTTAATCCATTTTGATCTTACTTTTGTACATGGTGTTAGGCAGAGTTCTGAGCCTATTTTTTTGCATGTAGCCATCCAGTGATGCCAACACAATTTATTAAAGAGGCTTTCCTTACTCCACTTCACATTACTTGCACCTTTATCAAAGATTAGATGAGCATATGATTGAGGAGAGATGTCAGTGTATTCAACCCTGTTCCATTGGTCTGCAGTTCTGCCTTTGTTCCAGTACCATGCTGTTTTAATTATTACTGCTTTGTAGTACAGTTTGAAGTTCGGGAGGTTGATTCCTCCCATTTTCTTTTTCCCAAGAATTGCTTTAGCTATTCGTGGGGGCTTATTGTTCCATATAAATTTCAAGAGTGTTTGCTCCATTTCTTTGAAGAATGTCATGGGTATCCTTATAGGGATTGCATTGAATTTATACAATGCTTTCGGTAGTATTGCCATTTTGACAATGTTAAGTCTCCCGACCCATGAGCAGGGGATATCTTTCCATTTCCTCATGTCCTCTTTTATTTCCTGAAGTAGCGTTTTGTAGTTTTCTTTGTACAGGTCCTTTACTTCCTTAGTTAAGCTGATTCCTAGGTACTTGATTTTCTGGGGCACAATTGTGAATGGGATTGTTTTTTTCATGTTGCTTTCTTCTCTCTCACTGTTTGCGTATAGGAAAGCCATGGACTTTTGGGTATTGATTTTATAACCTGCAACTTTACTATACGAGTCTATTGTTTCTAAGAGTTTTTTGGTGGAAGTTATTGGGTTCTCTAAGTAGAGTATCATATCATCTGCGAATAGTGAGAGCTTGATTTCTTCCTTTCCTACCTGAATGCCCTTAATATCTTTTTCCTGCCTAATCGCTATTGCAAGTACTTCCAGTACTATATTGAACAGCAGTGGAGAGAGTGGGCATCCCTGTCTCGTCCCTGATCTTAGAGGGAAGGCTCTCAGTTTTTCCCCATTGAGGATGATGCTTGCTGTAGGCTTGTGGTAGATGGCTTTAATTATGTTGAGGAAGGTCCCCTCTATACCCATTTTGGCTAGGGTTTTCATCATAAAGGGGTGCTGGATCTTATCAAATGCTTTCTCTGCATCTATTGATATGATCATATGCTTTTTATCTTTTCTTTTGTTGATATGGTGGATTATGTTGATTGATTTCCGAATGTTGAACCATCCTTGCATCCCTGGGATGAATCCTACTTGGTCATGGTGTATGATCTTTTTGATGAGTAGTTGGATTCTATTTGCTAGTAGTTTGTTGAGGATCTTTGCATCTGTGTTCATCAGGGATATCGGCCTGTAATTCTCTTTCTTTGTGGTATCTCTGTCTGCTTTTGGTATCAGTGTGATATTTGCTTCGTAGAAACTGTTTGGAAGTGTTTTTGATATTTCAATTTCGTGGAAAAGCTTAAAGAGTATTGGGAGTAAGTCCTCTTTAAAGATTTGGAAGAATTCACTAGTGAATCCATCCGGGCCAGGACTTTTGTGCTTGGGGAGACTTTTTATTACCATTTCAATTTCCTTGATGGTGATAGGTCTGTTCAGGTATTCCAGGTCTTCTTGGTTCAGCCTTGGGAGTCTGTAGGAGTCTAGGAATTTATCCATTTCCTCGAGGTTTTGATGTTCCGTGGCATAAAGCTTCTCAAAGTACTCCCTGAGGATCCTCTGAATTTCTGTGGTTTCTGTTGTAATGACCCCCTTTTCATTTCTGATTCGGTTTATTAGGGTTTTCTCTCTCCCTTTCTTTGTGAGTTTTGCTAGAGGCTTATCGATCTTGTTAATTTTCTCAAAGAACCAGCTCTTGGTTTCATTGATCTTTCGGATTGTTTTTTGTGTTTCCATCTCGTTAATCTCTGCTCTGAGTTTTATTATTTCCTTTCTCCTGTTCGGGTTGTGCTCCTTTTTTTGGTCCTTCTCCAAGCTATTAAGCTGTGAGGTTAGGTTACTTATGTGTGCTCGCTCCTCCTTCCTGAGGAATGCTTGTAGAGCTATAAACTTTCCTCTTAACACAGCCTTTGCTGTGTCCCATAAGTTTTGGTAACTCGTGTTCTCATTTTCATTCGTTTCTAGGAATCTTTTGATTTCCTCTTTGATTTCCTGTCTAATCCACTCGTTGTTCAATAGTGAACTGTTTAATTTCCAGGTGTTTGATTTAGTTTTCTGTTTTTGTGTGTGATTTACTTCTAATTTCAGCGCATTATGGTCTGAGAAGATTGTTGATACAATCTCTACCTTCTTAATTTTATGGAGGCATGTTTTGTGGCTCAGCATGTGGTCTATCTTGGAGAATGTTCCATGTACGCTTGAGAAGAATGTGTATTCAGCTTTTTGTGGATGAAGTGTCCTGTATATATCTACTAAGTCCCTTTCTTCCATTGTTTCCCTCAAATGAAGTATGTCCTTGCTAAGCTTGAGTCTGGTTGATCTATCAAGAGGTGACAAAGCAGTGTTGAAGTCTCCCACTAGTATTGTGTTGCTATTGATGTCTTTTTCCAAATCTATGAGTAGTTGTTTTAAGTACTTTGCTGGTCTCTCATTAGGTGCATATACATTTATTATTGTAAGTTCTTCCTGTTGTACAGATCCTCTGATCAATAAGTAATGGCCTTCACTGTCTCTTATGACCTTCCTCACTCTGAAATCAATGTGGTCTGATATAAGGAAGGCTACCCCAGCTTTTTTATGGGAGCTGTTTGCCTGTAGGATTGTTTTCCAGCCTTTGACTCTGAGTCTGTGTTTGCTTTGACTATTGAGATGCGTTTCTTGCAGGCAGCAGAATGTTGGGTTCAATTTTCTAATCCATCCTGCCACTCTATGTCTTTTAATTGGTGCCTTTAGCCCATTGACATTGAGAGAGAGATTATTGTTATGGGATTTTGTCCCATTGTTCTGTTAAAATTGGGTGTATTTGAGGGGCCTTTCTTGCCTTAAAGTAGCCCATTTAGTTGTTCTTGTAACCATGGTTTTGAGTCTATGAAGTTCCTGAGCTGTTGTTTGTCTGTGAAACTGTGTGTTGTTCCTTCTATTATGAATGAGAGTCTTGCTGGGAAAAGTATTTTGGGGGAGGCATTTATTTCATTGAGTTTTTTTACTATGTCCCACCACTGTTTTCGGGCCATGAGGGTTTCATCAGAAAAATCAGCTGTGAATTTTAAGGATGCTCCTTTGTAAGAGATTTCTTTCTTCGATCTTGCTGCTTTCAGAATTTTGTCTCTGTCTAAGGTTTTGGTCATTTTGATCAGAATGTGTCTTGGGGTATTTTTATTCGGATTTCTTCTAGCTGGTACCCTTCGGGCCTCCTGAATGTGGTCACAAGTTTTCTTCAGCTCTGGAAATGTTGTAGCAATGATGTCTTTGACACTTTCTTCTTCATCGAGGTTTTCTTCCTGTCCCTCTGGGACTCCAATAATTCTTATGTTACCCCTCTTGGCTTCATCACGATCTTCTCTTGCCATCTGTTCCCGAATTGTGAGTCTCTTTTCCATTTTCTGCTCTTTGCGGGAGAGTCTCTGAACTTCATCTTCGAGCTCACTGATTCTGTTCTCAGCCGCTGTTACTCTGCTGCTGAGGCCTTCCACTGAGCTTTTCAATTCGCCTACGAGATTTTTCAGGTCTGACATTTCTGATTGCATTTTCCTCATTTCTGCCTTCAGATCCTCTTGTCTTCTATTGGCATTGGTTTCCATTGTTTCTTTTAATTCCCTAAGCATCCTAAGTAGCTCCCTTCTGAATTCCTTGTCAGAGAGGTTGTCTAACACTACAGTACTGTTGGTGTCATCTGGGCTAGACTCTTCAATATGAATGTTTGGTGGGCTTTTGCGTTGCTTTACCATTGTGAGAGGTGTGGTTTAGTCCTTCACGTTCAGTGTTACTATTCTGCTTGATATGCAGTGTGAGTTAAGATAGGCTTATGAGTTATTGGCAACTGTATTTCTAGTGGCTGAGCTAAAATAGAGAAGTTTCCATCTAAGAAGTTAGCTTATGGTTCCTATGGCATATGTAGTGGGAAAATATTTCGCGGCCGCTAACGCGGCCGCGGCTCCGGAAAGAGTCCCTGGCACTGGGCGAGGAGTTGGGAATGTCTCCTGTTTGGAATTGGAGCCGTTCAGCTTTGTTGCCCAGAGCTGGGCCTCTGTGCCCGTCCCACGCGGCTCAGGGGTTGAAAACCGGCTGTCTCGGGGCTGTTTCTAGCTGCGCGTGCCCAGAGAGGAACCCAGGCCCTTGGGGGCGGGCTGTACCTGTTGGAATTGGAGCCGTTCAGCTTTGTTGCCCAGAGCTGGGCCTCTGTGCCCGTCCCACGCGGCTCAGGGGTTGAAAACCGGCTGTCTCGGGGCTGTTTCTAGCTGCGCGTGCCCAGAGAGGAACCCAGGCCCTTGGGGGCGGGCTGTACCTGTTGGAATTGGAGCCGTTCAGCTTTGTTGCCCAGAGCTGGGCCTCTGTGCCCGTCCCACGCGGCTCAGGGGTTGAAAACCGGCTGTCTCGGGGCTGTTTCTAGCTGCGCGTGCCCAGAGAGGAACCCAGGCCCTTGGGGGCGGGCTGTACCTGTTGGAATTGGAGCCGTTCAGCTTTGTTGCCCAGAGCTGGGCCTCTGTGCCCGTCCCACGCGGCTCAGGGGTTGAAAACCGGCTGTCTCGGGGCTGTTTCTAGCTGCGCGTGCCCAGAGAGGAACCCAGGCCCTTGGGGGCGGGCTGTACCTGTTGGAATTGGAGCCGTTCAGCTTTGTTCGAAATGATTTTTTAAATCAAGTTCACATTGCTTGTGACCCTATCTATGTTCTAAGGGTTGAATTCTCTGCCTGTTCTAAATAAATGTTCACATTCTACTATCATCAAAATGCCAGTGTGTTTCAACTATAGCTTATTAAACCCCCTCCACCTTTTCAGTGGATTTCTTCTCTCCTCATGTGATAACTGCTGTTTTGTGCTCAGAATCCAAAGATTCATTTTTATTTGGTTTTATAGATGCCTTCCTTTACTCGTCTATATCTCATAAATTAGTGACAGTATTTTTTTCTTAGTTGTCTTAGCATAATTCCCTCTGTTTCTATTTCTGTTTTTTATAGAAAAAGAACACCTTATATGGCTGAATAGTATTCCATTATGTGTATTCTCCTCTTTTTAAAATCCATTCATCTATCTTAATGCATTTGAATTGTTTCCAAGTTTTTACTTCTGTGAATAATATTGCAAGTGATAAGCATATATATTTCTTTTTGAATTTTGCGGGGTGTTATTTGTTTGTTTCCTTTGGGGTTTTATTTCACCTTTGTAAACTGGGTTCGATCCCCATGCAAGACAAGTGGCTCAATCACTGCAGTATCTGGCTGATTCGTGAATTAATGTTTTTATTTTCTGAACTGACTCCAATGTGTGAAATTGCTAGAGCATACATAGAAATTTTTATGCTCTTTGAGAAATATCCATTCACTGTGTTTCACAGGGGTGAACCAATTTTAGTCTCATCAACACTTGTATGAAGAAATCTCCACATCATGACCATACTTAGTGTTTGACTTCTTGGATAAAGGATATTCTCATGGGTATCTCAATATTATCATGTAACATTTTAAACTGGGTGATTAAATTAAATTTAGTAGTAATTAAATATACAACAATTTAATAAGTTGGATATTGTATCTGAAGTCATAAAATGTATAGAGAAAAGCAAAGGCAAAGTACACTAGATCTATGATGTATTCAGGAGTTTGACTTCAATGGCAGTGGAAATAGAAGACATGACTTTATCTTTTCTTATACCTGCTCAATAGGCATTTGGGTATATATACAATAGGGTTTTTAAAAAAATTTTATTAGTGAAACATCATGAGGTACACTTCTAGACTTACAAATTGTTGTGCTTGGATTTAAGTTATACAATGATCTAGTACTCATCCCTCCACCAGTGCCCATTCTCCACCACCACTAATCCCAGTATCCTCCCATCCCCCACGCCCCCATCCCACCCTGCCTCTGTGACAGGGCATTCCCTTTTGTTTTCTCTCTCCTTTGTTTGCTGTGGTTTGCAAAAGAGACATTGTGTGGCAATCATGTTAGGTCTATAGTCTAATCTCATCAAGCATCCCCCATCCTGGGAGGAACCTCCAAACAACCTTTATTTGGTGCTTCCTTCTTTATCTGAGCTGCCTTTACTCCTAGAGTCAGTGGCTGGCCTCCAAGCCATGGAGTAAACCTCCTGGTATTTATCTTGGCTATTTGTTGGTGTTAGTCTCCTATTTTGTTACTTTATGTTCTCCAGATGAATACAATCTTTCTATGCCTATCCCTCTCTTTCTGACTCATTTCACTTAGCATGATACTTTCCATATAGTACCACTTGTATGTAAATTTCATGACTTCATCTTTTCTAACAGCTACATAGTACTCCATTGTGTAGATGTACCAAAGTTTCTTTAACCAGTCATATGTTCTCGGGCACTCAGGTGTTTCCCAGATTCTAGCTATTGTAAACAGTGCTGCAATGAACAAACAAGTGCAGATGTCACTTCGACTATCCATGTTTGCCTCTCTGGGTATATTTCCAGGAGTGGTATTGCTGGGTCAAATGGGAGCTCAATTTCTAATTTTTTGAGAATCGTCCATAGTGTTTTCCAAAAAGGCTAAACCAGTTAGCATTCCCACCAGCAGTGAACGAGGTTCCATTTCTCGCCATATCCGTGCCAACACTGTTACTTTTGTTCTTTTGGATGTGGGCCAGTCTCTGTGGTGTGAGATGATATCTCATAATTGTTTTGATCTGTATCTCCCTGATGATTAATGATGTAGAGCATTTTCTCATGTGCCTTTTAGCCATTCAGATTTTTTCCTCAAGAAAGTACTGTTCATTTCATTGCCACATTTTTTGATGGGGTTGGATGTTTTCTTCTTCTGGAGTTCAACCAGTAATTTGTATATCATTGATATCAACCCCTTGTCAGATGGGTATTGGGCAAATATCCTTTCCCATTCTGTAAACTGTCTTTGTATTTTGGTCACTGTTTGTTTGGAGATTCAGAAGCTTCTTAGTTTAAGATAGTCCCATTTGTCTATCTCTGTTTTCACTTGCTTGGCCAGTGGCGTGACATCTTTGAAGATAACATTAGCTTCAATGTCATGGAGAGTTTTGCCAACTTTGTCTTCAATGTACCATATGGATTCTGGTCTGATATTGAGGTCTTTAATCCATTTTGATCTTACTTTTGTACATAGTGTTAGGAAGAAATCTGAGCCCACTTTTTTGCATGTAGCCATCCAGTTTTAACGGCACAATTTGTTAAAGAGACTATCCTTGATCCACTTTACTTTTCTTGCCCCTTTATCAAAGATTAGATGATCATGTGCTTGGGGGGAGATGTCAAAGTATTCAACCCTGTTTCATTGGTCTGCAGCTCTGTCTTTGTTTCAGTATTATGCTTTGTTCCAGTACTATACTTACTATTACTTTGTAGTAGAGTTTGAAATTAGGAAGGTTGATTCCTCCCATTATCTTTTCCCCAAGAATTGCTTTAGCAAAGTGGGGGCTTATTGTTCCATATGAATTTCAAAAGGATTTGCTCCATTTCTTTAAGGAATGTCATAGGTATCATAATAGGAATCACATTGAATTTGTACAGTGCTTTGGGAAGTATTGCCATTTTGACAATGTTAATTCTCCGATGGCTTGTCCCTCTGCCAGTACTTTCATGTGTGCGGAGAGTGGTCTCAGCATGGTGGTGGCTGGTCCTGGAGGTCTTCGGCTGCCGGAGCCCTGGTCGGGGCGGGGAGGAAAGCTCAACCCGCTCCCCTCCAAGGGGCCACGGGGAGGAACACCCAGGCGCGGGGGCAGAAGACTGCACTGTTCTCGTACAGGATCTGGATTTTATAGTCTCTGAGTCTTGGCCGCTGATGGGATTACATGGCACCAGGGGGCCAGGTGGTGGGTGTGACCCCCGCCTACTGGAATTTGGAGGATCTGGGTGGAAGATGCTCGACTCCAATCCGAGTAGGCTTGGAGGTCTCGGCCCCGGAACCCGCGTGGCTTGTCCCTCTGCCAGTACCTTCATGTGTGTGGAGAGAGGTCTCAGCATGGTGGCTTTTGTTTTTGGGAAGACTTTTGATTACAGTTTAAATTTCCTCGATGTTAATAGGGCTATTCAGGTACTCTATATCTTCTTGATTCAGCCTTTGAAGATTATAGGAATTCAGGAATTTATCCATTTCTTGAGTTGTTTAATTTCCAGGTGTTTGATTTCGTTTTCCATGTATGTGTTTGATTCACTTCTATTCTCAGTGCATAGTGGTCTGAAAGGATTGTTTATACTATTTCTGTCTTCCTGATTCTATTGAGGTATGTTTTGTGTCCTAGCACATGGTCCATTTTGGAAAATGTTCCATGTGCACTGTATAAGAATGCATATTCTTTCTTTTTGTGGTTTAAAGCCCTGTACAGGTCTATAAGCCCTTTCTCTTGTATTTCATCTTTCAAAGCTAATGTTTCCTTGCTGAGCTTTGTTCTTGTTGATCTATACAGAGGTGATAAGGCGATGTTGAAGTCTCCAGCTACTATTGTGCTGCTAGCAATGTCCTCCTTAAAATATGTTAGCAGCTGTTTTAAATATTTAGCTGTTTCCTCATTAGTTGGGTATACATTTAAGAGTGTGATTTCTTCCTGTTGTATGTATCCCTTGATGAAGAGAAAATAGCCTTCTCCATCCCTTCTAATCTTTTTCAACCTGAAATTTATGTTGTAGGATAATATTATGGCCATCCCTAGCATTTTTGAGGGAGCTGTTTGCTTGCAGGATTGTTCTCCATCCTTTAACTTTGGGTCTGTGTTTGCTCTGACTGTTCAGATGAGTTTTTTGGTGGGCAGCAGAATGTTGGGTTCTGTCTCTGAATCCATGTTGCCACTCTGTGTCTCTTAATTGCTGAATTTAGACTGTTGACTTTGAGAGAGATTATTGTTATGGCATTTTGTGTCATCTTTTTGTAAGGTTCTGTTGTGCTTGTAGCGTTTGTCTTTTCTTATAGTAGCCCATTTAGCCCTTCTTTTAGGTTTGGCTTTGGGTCTATAAAGTTTCTGAGCTGCTGTTTGTCTAGAAAATAGTGTACTGTTATAAATTTGGAACGCTTCACAAATTTGCGTGTCATTCTGCGCAGGGGCCATGGTAATCTTCTCTGTATCATTCCAATTTTAGTATATGTACTGCCGAAGTGAGCACTTTTTTGACTTTTTGGACATTAAGATTATTTCCATATTTGGCTCTTGTTGCAATGAATAGAAATGTAACAGACATTTGTAAATTGATTTGACATTTTCTAACTTTCCTAAATTAGTTTATTATGAATTACTTATTAGTATTAGTGGTCATTTGGCATAAATTTTATGTTTTTTGTACATTATTTTCATCTGCAAATAGTGACCATTTCTTATTATATTTCACATTTGTTTGTTTCTATCTTTTTATTGCTTCTATTAATACTTTCACTAACATATTGATTAAAGTTAGAGAGAATGAGCATCCTCTTTGTTTAGTATCTTAAGCCACACCGGGAGGTGCTAGAGACTTACTCCTGGTTCTACACTCTGGAATCACTTCTAGTAGAGTTATTGGGACCATAAGATGTCCCTAAGCTTTTCATAAAATTTTCATCATTGAGTATTATTTTCATAGTGATTTTGTCACAGGGCCATTGTTATGTCAACAAGCATCCCATGCATATTTATTTTCTTAAATTTAAAAAAACATAAATGGATGTTGATAAATGGGGGTTTTGAGATACCTCTTGATTATAGGTTGCTATATTATTGGGAAGGTGATGTTTTGAAAGATACATTATGACTATGTGTCATATTGTATCCTTTTTTTCCTTGTTTTTCAAATGCATGAGTTGCCAGCATGGTTTCCATTATTATTTTCCAGAAAAAAATGTCCCAGGTGTAGTTTTAGATGTAGTGTATTTACAAAAGAAGTGAGCTTAGGTCATTACTATGTTACAATCTTGCTCTGGAACTTGTATGCATTAATTTTTTAAGTTTCTTTTCATTCAGTCCTCGAATCTTATTCTTAAAGAAAACAGAATTTAAAACAGAATTAAACAGGGAATTTAGTCTCCCCATATTTCTGTTTGCTTGGTAAGTTAGGAATCTAATTCTTAAGAGCACATGAATTAATTGTTATCAGTTCCAAATCTTGTATGATCTCCCTTTAATTTCCTTGATCTTGTAAAGGCCCTATTTTCAAATAATGTTACAATTATAGGTACAACGAAGTATTGACATATCTTTTTTTTTGACATATCTTTTTTAGGAAACACAATTTGCCCCCACATTTTTTAAAATTTGAGCAAGAAAGAATTTAAATGTGTTGATGAAAAATTAAATATAGTTGAGATTAAATACAAATTTTGTTAGTTATAAACATCTTTAATTCCAACTGTGTGAGAATGGTAATATCATTGTTCAAGACTATTTTGAAAGTACTGTATCTAACATTTCATCTCAATTTTTAAGGGTTAGTTTGTTCATTTGTCTTAGAAAAGGTATTCTGAGGGAAATAGTTTAGTTTACATAGTTTTACCTTCTTCTGACTCTTTCAGAGAGATTGATTCTGCCGTATATTATGTGATGCTTTTCTGACAAGAGAAATAGTTTAAGATATTTAAAATGGATTCATCTGTAATTGACTCAGGAAGAGCAAACAAATAGAAAATTGGGCTCCCATAAACTTTGTGTATGACACTGAATTTGTCCAGTTTAGAAAATTATAAATTGCAGTTTCTGCTAATTATTATGATTCCATATCTTTTCATACCTAAAAATATCTACCCAAATCCTAACATATGCATGGAATTTACATAATATTATCACTGAGTTATTGATAATAAGAAAGATAAGGTTTCTATACATTTGTTTTTCTATGGAAAGGAGAAGATAGCCTTGTGTTTTTTATCATAGTTGGAGAATATGACTTTACAAATTAGTTAAAGTGTTACCCAGACAGACACACTATAATTATGGCTAAGCATATAATCTCTATTTTTATGACAAACTCCACATTTTATGTTATTTCATAACATTACAGATTAATAAACACATGAAACTGTATAGACCAATTATGATCAATTATTTCATCCGTATCTTATGCTCTTTTAGCAAATATCAGAGATAGAAGCATGACATTCTCAGTCATAATACATTTACAATTTCTCAGATGATAGAAGTTTTATGTACAGCTTTATTACAAATTGTTAATCTTGATTTTATCAACTATTTTCATGAAGTTCAGTAATGTTCATTAGGAATGAAGTTAGGTGAGCTTAATATGAGATATAGAAAAATAGAAATTAGGTTGTTTGGACTTATCTTGATAAATAATATGATGTATATTGATTGATATGGGAATGAGTAGCAGGAAGTTAAGAGAAAAATTACAGAATTTATATTACAAACATTTGGTTAGAGAGAGATAATCTTCAGGATTTTTGTTTTGATAGAAGTAATGGTGATGAAGTCATGAAATCTACATATAAGTAGTACAACATGGTAAGTATCATGCTAAGCGAAATGAGTCAGAAAGAGAGGTACAGACATAGAAATATTGCATTCATCTGGGGAACATAAAGTAACAAAATAGGAGACTAACACCCAAGAATAACCGGGATAAGTACCAGGAGGTTTACTCCATGACTTGGAGGCCAGCCACACATGCTAGGGGAAGAGGCAGCTCAGATAGAGAAGGGAGCACCAAATAAAGGGTGTTGGGAGAATCCTCCCAGGATGGATGTGCGCTGAGAGTAGACTATAGACCAAACATGATTGCCCTCAACGCCTCTCAACCACAGCACCCAAAAGGAGAGAGAGAACACAAGGGAAAGCCCCGCCACAGAGGCAGGGCAAGATTATGGAGGGTGGGAGGGATACTGGAATCAGTGGTGGTGGAGAATGGGCACTCGTGGAGGGATGGGTATTCTATCATTGTATAACTGAAACACAAGTGCAAAAATTTGTAAGTCTACAACTGTACCTCATGGTGTTTCACTAATAAAAATTAAAAAAAAATAAAAGAAATAATGGCGAGGGACACCAGACAATAGTTAAATTAATTGCTATTTTTTAATTTCGCCAGTCAGGCTGGAGCAATATAGAGCAGGTTTGGTGCTTGCCTTGAACATGACTGACCAATGTTTGATCCTGAAACCCCGTATGAACCCCTATGAAATGACACTTATCATAGAGCCAGGAGTAAGTCCTGATAGCACTGCTGAGTGTGGCTCCAAACCAATAACAATATAATTATGAAAGTAGTAATAAAAATAAAATAACTATTACAAGTTAAAATGATAGTGAGTGAAAATAGTAGAAATAGAACATAGTAAAAGATAAAAGGAGGGGTTGGAGCGATAGCACAGCGGGTAGGGCATTTGCCTTGAACCCAGTCGACCTGGGTTCAATTCCCAGTATCCCATATGGCCATATGGTCACCTGAGCACCGCCAGGACTAATTCTAGAGTGAAGAGCCAAAACTAACCCTTGTGCATCGCAGGGTGTCACCCAAAAAGCCAAAAAAAAAAAAAAAGATAAAAGTTTTCCTTTCGAGCTTCCATTTGCACTCAACACTGTAAACCAGAAGCCAGGCTTTCTTTGGATTCTTGCTTAAACATGAATAGACAAAAGGCAGCAGTGACTCTCTCTAATGTTTATATGGCCATGGTTAGGGAACCAAGGTGAACAGAGGACATAGGGCCTCGAGGTCCTGGGCCTTGATAGGTAGCCCATGCATCTCCAGTGACCGACTACAAAGTACTAATGACAAACCAGGAAAATAACAGTCAATTGTGACTGACAAAAACAAGGGACTAAAATGGATTTGAGGGATAAAACCAAAGAGATACCACAGTAGACCAATAAAAACATACATAAGATCCACGTGTGGAACCAGAGTGAGGCCATGCCATAAAACATCAGGGGTTTCATAACTACTTTCTTAGAACCATTAAATGTCTTCATAAGCTTCTAGAGTTATGTATGCAAATATTTCATACACTGTTCAAAGACTATCAAAAATAAATTCACTTTAGTCACATTTTTGTGTCCCAAGATGCCTAATATTTATTCACTCTTCCATTGTTACTAAACTCAAGTTTGAACCTGAGTATTAAACTAAGGCATGTCATTACTTTTGTTAGCTTAGCTCTTCTTGCTCTACAGCCTAGAAGTGGTGTCAGCATTTCATGGTTTGTGAACCAAGTCATCATAAGTTCACCTGGTTTTGTAAATGGAGTCTTTGGAATATAGAACCCCATTTTTTTTAAAAGTATATTGCTTTTGAGTGTGTTTTCTTCTCATTGGCATAGTTGAATAACTATAACAAAGTCCAGTTGACTGAGCCTGAGAAAATATGAAGCATTTTCTGGACTTTTATATTAAAAATCTGCTGACCTCTGTTATAGAAAAAATGACAGATTATATATATCAATGTTCTTCATTTACATTAAATTCTTTTCTTAAAATCTGCTCTTTCTATTCCTAGTCTCAACCATATGATTGTAGCTGGAAAACTTTTATAATTCTTCAGGATTTGAAGAAGAAAATTATGGACACTTTTTTCTCCCTAATTTTAAATTTGTAAATACTGTTTTCTTATAAATATTACACTTATTTTTTATTTTTATTTATTTATTTATTATTTTATTTATTTATTTATTTAATTAATTAATTTATTTTATTTTTATTATTCTTATAAATATTACAGCCCAAGCCCTCCAGGACCAGCCACCACCATGCTGAGACCACTCTCCGCACACATGAAGGTACTGGCAGAGGGACAAAGCCACGTGGGTTCTGGGGCCGAGATCTCCAAGCCTCCAAGACATCATATTATGACATCTTATTATCTCATTCCTACTTCGGACAAACTGGCAGGCTACCGAATGTAGGATGCCCACACGGCAGAATCTGGCAAACTCCCCGTGGCGTACCCAATATGCCAAATACCAGTAACAATGATGGGTCTCATTCTCCTAAAGAGCCTTGAATATAATCTCAGGACTGGGATGAAGGAGACATTACTGGGGCCTGCTCGAGGCAATCGACTAATAACAGGATGATTTGTGATTGTGATTGTGAAATATTACATTAAATTTTAAATTATTTAGATTTGGTAAATAGAACATATTAATATACATGTAAAACATTTGTTTATAGGGCTAAAGAAGTAAATCCAAAATCTGGTTTTCTGTTTTTCTCCAAAAATTTCTTTTATACTTTATTGGATTTTATTTTCATAGTTCGCCAAAATGTCTCTGCATTTTGAATTTCTTGTAAGTTGCAGTAATTTTAAAGTAAAAAGAGTATTATTTTATTCTTAGATATTAAACTTCCATACTACCTAAATAGAAATGTTTGCCACATTCAGTTCAACATATATAGTTTCTCTCCCTTCCATTGAAACTAAGTTTGATCTGAAAGATAAGCAGTCAGTGAGTAGGTTATAGATTGTTCTTTATTAATACTCCATTTTCTTTCACTTCCTGAATCTTTTCTAAACTGCAAGTTTGAGGAAGAGAAGAATATAGAAATTAGATAGTACTATGCTTGAATTTAAATATTACTGCACTTTTCAACCTTCCCTTAGATAATTATGGCTGATTATTATTCCCTGTATAATGGAGATTAACTGCATTATTAAATGGGAATATATTTGAGAGTTTCGTCAAACTGTGAGACACCACTGTTCTAGTTTTATATTTGTGAACCGTCTTCCATAAGCTGCAATCAGTAGCAGATCCGTTTTGTTTTGTTTGCTGCACTTTTTTCAGGAAAGTAGCTTTATTATATATAATCTCATGTAAATTCAGCTCTATGCTCCTCTGTTTTCATTGAAGGAATGGCATGGAACTGAATCATTTGACAGGGTGTCAGATAATGGAACTACTGTCAAATTATAGAAGTGCAATTTGAGCAAGAGTTTTCATTTTCACACTTTGTCATCTCATCATAGATAACTCTAGACCAGGTTCTGCATTCTCTCTCTATTTTTTTGGAAAGAAAGAATGCAAAATCTGTGTGATAACTCTAGGTGCCATAACTCAATTACTCTCAAAATTCTCTTAGTCTTATACAATGCCCTCAGCTTTTACTCTACAGAAAGGAGAAATCAAAGAAAAAACACCATTATTACCTGTGTGTTCTACCTAGGAACTGCTTTTTCCTGATTTTCTTTATTTTCTTTATTTTCTACAGACCATCTTTTCACCAATAATCTTCTACATTTGTACTGAATAATCTATAATTTTTCTGTTTAAATCATCAATAGTTGTATGTGCTCCGCATAATTATTTTACATGTCCTAATTATTCCTAATTATTCACATTAAAACTTTTTACTAATATTTATTTATTTTAATTTTGGGGCCACTATAGTGTTGCTTAGGATTTACTTCTGGTTCTGGATAAAGGATCACTCCCAGAGAGCTCAAGAAACCATATGAATGCTGGGTATCAAATCTAGGTTGCATATAAGATAAATGCCCCACCCACTGTAATATCACTCTGGTCCCATTCACATTTGTTTAAAAGAGGAAAAAAATACACTCTCTGGAATAACTTCATCATCCCTCTAGATTCCTTTGCCCATTCCCTTTTAAATCAGAAAGCTTGACAGAGTATATTGCTCATACTTTCTCCATTTTTCACCTCCAGTTCAGTGTAATCTGTCACTTAAGTGTAAGTGCTAAAATCACTTCATGGGGCTGGAGCAATAGTACCACGGGTGTGGCATTTGCCTTGCATGTGGCCGACCCGGGTTCGATTCCCAGCCTCCCATGGTCCCCCTGAGCAGCGCCAGGAGTAATTCCTGAGTGCAGGGCCAGGAGTAACGCCTATGCATTGCCAGGGTGTGACCCAAAATGCAAAAATAAATAAATATAAAATAAAATTACTCCATGTAATTGTAACTGAATATTAAAGTTACAGTATTTTGAAAAACCAAGACATAACACACATGGCAACTTGAAGGGAGGGTCTAACTCAATACTAGCATTTGAAAAATGAAGTATTAGAGAAGGATTGAGACGAATATTAGAAGCACTTGTACACTTAAGATACTTTGACAGGACCTGAAACTGAAGATTGAAGAGAATATGAGAAATATTTATTTTAAGAAAGTTGGCACATTCATGTGATTACCACTGCCAAGTCCTCAAACCAAAACATTGCCATAATTTCCCTCATTATTATCTCAAAACTTTTGATTAGAATTTGTACATACCATGATAGAATTTGGCGTATTTTTACAAATACTAGATTTTACATATGCCTAAATGAACCTAAAGCTACATCCAATGTATTGTAGCTGTTATACCAATGCAAGATCTTTCCTCCTTAGATTTTTACGGAAATATTCGTGTTTTTCATGAATCAGTGTTGAATTTCACGAGAGGTGAGTGAGGAAATGAGAGAAAATTAGTGGAGAGAGAGGAAAGAGACAAATGAAAAGAGACACACAGAGAGATAGACACATAGAAAGAGATTCTTTCTTAGTCTATTCAATATGACTGCTACAGAGGAAATAGGCACCAGAAAAGAGGATGTAAAGATATCAAGAGATAAAATCATACATAGAAAAAATGAATCTAAGCAAGAATTAGTTGGGTTGGATGCACTTATTTGGATATGGATGTCTATATACTAACAAGTATGTCACAGGATAAAAAAAATTCATTGCAAGTCTAATTCTTAGAAGGACAGAGAAAGTAGAAGCATTGCTAAACATTGTTAAGATTTTGGATATATGTCAGGAAAAATTCATTTAAAACACAACCAGATTCCAATAATATGTTTGCTATAACTTGCTTCTGCACTACCCCAGAATTGATGACAAGTCTCAAAGAACAACCAAGAGACTTTGAGAAGAGCACGATAAGACTTAACAAGAAAAAAAAAACAACGTCTTTTATAAAAATGAGAATAGATGAACAGATACTTCTTAAAAGAAATCATATAATTGTCTTCCAATTGATATATTAAAAATTGTTCCATATCACTGATAATCAGGGAAGTGTAAATTAAAGTAGCAATGAACATATGAATACAAATGTCCTTTTTAAACAGATACTTTGGATCATTAGATTAGAAACCAAGAAGTGGACATGCTAGATCATATGAAAATTCAGTTCTTATCTTTTTGAGAAGTGGCTATATAGTTTTCCAAAGAGGTTGAACTAGGAAATGTTTCTACTAGTATATCCATTCCAATACTGTTGTTTCTATTAATTTTATTTTTTGATGTGTACCAGTCCCACTGGTGTGAGGTTAGATCTCATTGCTTTTATTTGCATTTTATTTTCATTTTGTCTGTGTACTTAAGACATGTCATAGGGACCGCATGAAATCTGTATATCACTTTTGATAAGTCACATGCCCATGAAGCTAATATGTCCTATTCATCTTGGAGACTAAAATATAATGATGCTTTAAGGAAGCCTTGAAAATTCTGTATATACAAAAATATTTAGACTTGAGTTGGAAACATTTGGTTGCTGACTTATATTCATTAAAATTCATACTTTGTTTTTTTGTGAGTCCTTTTAAAGTCTTTTTAAGTAGAACAAAGTAGTCAAGTTATAGAACATGTATTGCATTTTTATCATCTTGTTGTTTTGTTTTATCTTCATGTTAAAATGTATGCATAAGTTGATATATAAATATGCTCATATTTTTTCCCTATAGTCTTTTCACCTGAAGTATTACCAAATAACTGATTTTGGACTATATTCATTACTTTCATGTGTAATACTTCTGACATGATATCAGAACGCATACACATTTTGTATGACCCTTGTATTCTAAATCTGTCCTTTTATTCCAAGGAGAAAAAGTATACTGATTTCAACAGTAATCTTAATTGTGTTGCAATGCACTGTTGATAAGTGTCTTTGAAATTGACTGTGCCCTTCTGCTTTGCATTCTATCAATCTTAAACAACTTAATTGTTAATAAAATTCTAAGTAATTAGTGAAATTGTTTGGATGGTGCTACATTTTGTGTGCCTCCTGACAAGAGAGAACATAAAATGGCTTGGGTTTTTAATGTGTGTTCTGACTTATTTTAATACTATAGAATGGCCAACTATAGTCTTCAGAGATTGTTTTTCTTTTGGACATGTATTTTTATAGGATGGATCCTCCACCACGCCTACAAGCCATACTAGGAAATAAAGGGTTTTTTTTGCCAGAACAGTCATATTTGGGGGAATGCATATTTTTACTTCTCTATTTGAAAAAACATTTCAATTTTTTCTTTTCAATCATTTTGTTTCACTTTATATATTTTCTTCCTTAAATAGAATGGGTGAGAACAAACATATTTATTATCCTGATCTTATATTGAAAATTATTCAAAGTTAAATATTTAATTGTGATATCATCGTAAGTTATTTTTGTTGTTCAAGATAATTTTATCAATTTGAAAAAATTTAATTATGTTCTGAAATTTCATGAAACTGTTATTTTTCTTTCAAGAATGGATGCTAGATTTTGCTAAATATTTTTCAAGTATTTGTTCAGATAATAAATAGTTTTATTTCTCTTCTTCCTTCGGTCACCATGAAATTACAAAGTTATGATATTTGCGTTTCAGGCATACAATGTTTCAACACAAATAGATTTAATAATGTCTACTTGCCTTCACTGATGTCCCCTCCCTAAATTGCCTTCCACCCACCAGTTTGCTTCTGTGAGAGATACTTTGCACTGTGGTTTATAGTTCTGTTATTGATTGAGTTCCATGTGTAACACTTAACCACCTTTCACCATCACCTTCTCTTCCTAGTTGAACACTTCCCTCCATCATGGCCCTTTCACCTCACTGCAGAATCCCACAGCGCTCCAAGTGGCATGTCCCTACTGAACATTTTCTCATGTTCTTTGTTTACATTGTCTTTGGAGATTCATTACTCCACCATCATGTTTTTTAATATTTCCCCTATAAGAGAAATAATTCTTTCTTCTTCTGACTAATTTCTCTAAACATGTTACTCTCCAGATCCGTACATGTAGCAGCAAATTGAATAATTTGATCTTTTTTATGTCCAAGTACTATTGGATATTTGTGTTTGTTTTCAGATTTTGGCTATTTTGCAGAGTGCTGAAAGGAACAGAGATAAATTTTTTTCCATTTTGTTTCTGAAGTCTTGTGGTGTAATCCATGGAAGTTCAATTCCTCATGTTTTTTTTTTTTGGTTGTTGTTGTTGTTTGTTTGTTCTTTTTCTTTTTTTAGGAATATCTGTGTTATTTTACAAAAAAACTGGCGCAGTCAACATTCCCACTAGCAGTGGGAATGAGGCCCCCTTTCTCTCCACATCCAGCCAATACTTTTTATTTTCTTATGCTTTTAATAGGATCACTGATAGTAGCTTTTAAATGTGAAAATAGTCATATTCATTGGGCTAGCCAAATCTGCTCACATACTATTAAATTGTATTTGGTAAGGCTTTGTTTGCCCTTCTGGAAGATGTGATAGATCCATCATGATGTCGGAGGGCAGTCATCTTGGTTTTGTAGTTGGTGAAGGACAGGCGGGCATTACGAATGTTTTTCCCAGCTTCTGCTGCATCTACCAGTACTGCTGCTCTCCTGTTTTTGAGGTCATCCTTGATGGCTTTTCTGCACTGTTTTGCCAGTTCGGACGTTTGCTTGTGGTTGCCTGAGGCACGTGCCAAGCCACGTTGGCGAATAAGTTCAAGAGTGTTCGAAGAAAGACAGTTTTTTGTGGTTATCTCTCTCTTGGCATTCCTTGCACAATCATGGAGGTGCTGAATCATTCGATCGTATTCCTCATCAATGTTGTCAATGACGGCATCTTCCCATGTTGCTGCAACAGAGCCAAAGAGTTCCCAGTTGGTGGTTGTTCTGGGAGTCCTCTTCTTAAACCTTGCATTCTTTTCTCCTCGTTCTGTGAGGTAGAATTTTGCACGAAGAAGACGGTGGTCTGATCCCGTTTGGAATTTTGGGACAACAGCAACATCGGTTAGGCAAAACCGCCGATTGAATATGATGTGGTCTATTTCATTGTGGAACCGTCCATCGGGAGACTCCCATGTCCAACGTTTAGATTCAGCCTTTTGGAATTGTGAGTTACCATGGAAGGTTTTGGTTGACATGATGAACTCAGACAGTCTGTCACCCTGTTCGTTCCATTCCAGGCCATGGGTTCTGATGTGGAGTTCATCAACTGATCTTCTTGGTCCTATCTTGGCATTAAAATCACCGACAATGATCTTGTAGAAGGTGTGATCTTCTTTATAGAATTTCTCCAGCTCCATGTAGAATTTCTCAGTTTCTTTTTCACCATAACTGGATGTTGGTGCATAGACAACAAAGATAGAAACTGCCGGTAGTGAGCCACATTTATTCAAGTGTAATCGTCCGATTCGGGTTGTTAGGCATTCAAATGAATCAATGCTTGTGACTAAGTTTGTGTTGACAAGGATACCGACACCACCAACGCCTCTTTTATCACATGTTCCAAGGAACAGTTCTTCTCCAGTGTTGAAAACAGTATGATGGGATTGATGTCTTCTCGTTTCAGTCAGACCAATGATGTCGTACTTGATCTTTCGTGCTTGTACCATAAGGTGTTCAATGGATGCAGCAGATGCCAGCGTACGAGCATTAAAAGTACAGATAATCATTTTTGTTTTTCTGCGTTTTGGCAGCCTATGTCTGCCTTGGTGTTTTATCAGCTTCTCCTTCCATATCCTTCTCGACTCTGCATATTCAGGGTTAGGGAAATGAGATCCATTTATTACTGGATTTGGCATATCAATTTGGTCTATTTGGCATAGACCACGGATAGCTTGCCAGGCTCTGCCATGTGGGTTGGATATTTAAGGATATTTAAGGTATCCTGAAAATTTAGAGAAAATTAAATAAATAGTCGCGCGGCCGCGAATGCAGCCGCGCACTCCCGGGAGCTTGTTGTTATAATCTCTGGATCCTGGCTTTTGTTGGGGTTACATGGCAGTTGGAGGGTGTAACTGTCTAGCTACTGACAGGTCCAGTCCCAAAACGTGCAGGCTTAGAGATCTCAGCCCCGGGTCCCACACACCTGGGTTCTTCTGCTAGTTCTGTTATGTCTGAGGCTTATCCAAGTGTGTGGAGAGTGGCTCCAGTAAGGCCTTGGTTGGGGCCTGGAGGTCTTCAGCTTTTGGGCCCTGGCGAGGATAGTCAGACACAGGGTAGGAGACTCTGCCTTGTGCTCTCCCGGGAGCAGATTATTGGAGAAGATTATTCATGACTTCTACTCAGATCTCTTTAATAGCCACATCCACTTGCCCACATACCACATACCACATGATGGATATGGCGTTCCCAATGTTCTCCCTTCCGAAATCCAACATGCCATCTCGTCGGTAAAGAAACAAAGAGCACCTGGCCCAGACAAGATCAGACCTGAACACCTGAAGAACTTACCATCAGTACTCATCAAAACATTGGCTCGACTCTTCACACGCTACCTGTCTGAATGCAAGGTTCCATCCCAATGGAAAACCAGCAAGACTGTACTACTATACAAAAAAGGAGACATCCACGACATTGGCAACTATTGCCCAATCTGCCTATTGTCTGTCATCTACAAACTATTCACTCGAGTCATCCTGAATAGGATTAGCAGAACACTAGATGAAGGACAACCATGTGAACAAGCTGGATTCCGAAAAGGATTCAGTACCATTGACCATATCCACACAATAATCAAGCTCATTGAGGTATCTCGGGAGTTCAAGATGCCGCTCTGTCTAACGTTCATTGATTTAAAGAAGGCCTTTGATTCTGTTGAGACGGAAGCGGTCATGGAAGCCCTAGCCAATCAGGGCGTACAAACTCAATACATCAGGATCCTTCGTGAGCTCTATTGCGGATTCACTACCAAGATCTCACCATTCTACAAAGATGTAATCATCCATATCAAGAGAGGGGTTCGGCAGGGTGATACCATTTCACCAAAACTCTTCAGTGCCACCCTCGAGAACATCATGCGACGACTAGAATGGGAAAACATGGGAGTGAAGATAGATGGTCGGCAACTACACCACCTCCACTTTGCTGATGACATCGTTCTAATAACACCAAACATCAGCCAAGCGGCACAAATGCTGGCAGACTTTGACCGTGAGTGTGGAAAGGTAGGACTACAGCTGAATCTTACGAAGACAATGTTTATGAGAAACAGCCTTGTTCCTGACGCTCCATTCGCTCTCAATGGAACCACCATCTCCGAATGCAACAGTTATATATACCTAGGTCGAGAAATCAACATGATGAATGACCTGGCACCTGAGTTGCGCAGGAGGAAGAGAGCGGCTTGGAATGCCTTCAAGAGCATTGAAGAAATAACTAAAAGGACAAAGAACCTCCAGCTACGAGCACATCTCTTTGATTCCACTATTCTTCCTGCATTAACATATGCCTCAGAGACCTGGACCCTACGAAAACAGGATGAGAACGCTATTCAGGTCTCTCAAAGAGGAATAGAAAGAACTATGCTTGGAATATCACGATTCACTCAAATGAGAGATAGAATCCGGAGTTCTGATCTTCGTCAACGCTCAAGAATCAGGGACGCTGTCTCATTTGCCAAGATATCAAAAATCAGATGGGCTGGACACGTAATGAGGTTTACAGACAACCGCTGGACTAGAGCCATTACTGATTGGATTCCACGAGACATCAAAAGATCACGTGGACGCCCACCTATAAGATGGTCAGACTTCTTCGTCAAGACCCTAAATGATCGGTTTGAGGCTCTTCATGTTCCTAAAACGAACAAATACCATTGGGCTACGCTAGCACGCAACCGGGATGAATGGAGACGTTACTGAAACCCGCTCGAATAAATCGATGAATAACGGGGATTAAGTGATTAAGTAAGTGATTAAGGCTTTATTTAATTTTTGTATCTATTTTTCTTAAGACAATAGCTTTTCTTCCTTACTCTTTCCCATGTCTTTCTTTACTTCCTTTATGAAACTCACATTGTCTGGTTTATATATATATGAACACTATCCTCATAAAATAGAAATATCTCCTCCTCTTCAAATTTTTGAAAAGGTTGATGATAAGCAGAACTATTTCTCCTTTTTATATTTGGTATATTTCACAAATGAAGTTATTTGGGTCTAGAAAGGCTCAAATCAGTAATCTGGGTCAATATTAATGTTCGTCCCATGCTTTTCTTTCATTGGCTTTATTGTTTTTCATTGCTTCATAACCAACAATGTGAGAACCATTGCTTTGTATGTATTGAAATTTGAGTGGTTTGCTTGTTTGGGGACCATATCCATCAGTTTCCAATAACTAATCTGGGACCTTCCCAGGGTGGGAGAGACATGCTAAAAGTAGTCTATAGACCGAACATGATTGCCACTCAATGCCTCTCTGGCAAAACACAGTACCCAAAAGAAGAGAGAGAGAACAAGGGGGAATGCCCTGCCACAGCGGCAGGGTGGGGTGGGGGGGGATGGGGGGGAGGGAGGCTAGGACCCGTGGTGGGGGAGGATGGGCACTGGTGGAGGGATGGGTACTTGATCATTGTATAACTGAAACCCAAACACAAAAATTTATAAGTCTATAAGTGTACTTCATGGTGTTTCACTAATAAAAAATTGATAAAAAAATTTAAAAAAATAAAATTTTATATAATCAAAAAAAAGAAAAAAAAGAATATAACTCCTGTTAGGGTTATGGGGACCACATATAATGCTGGGAATCAACTCAATCAGGTGCATGCAAAGCAAATGCTTTATCAGCTGTATTACCTCTCTGAACATGCAAATTTTCTTCTAGCATTGTTTTGTTGGTTCTATTATGAAGATAATTTGAGTACTTCTTATTTCATATTTCTTAGAAGGAAAAGCTCTTATAGTTTATTATCTATCATTTCAATTTTCATTTACAGATCTTAAATTTACTTATAATATATTTAAAAAATTGCAATGAATAATTCTTGAGAATAAGCTAGCCCTCATTTTTCCCCATCTTTTACTTTTGAAGGTGGTTAGCTCATTATTACTTAGTTTTAGATTTGGTTTGGGAGTTTAATATAATTTATTCAACCTAGAATGAGGGGGCTTCATCTATTAGCAGACAAGCAGGAAAAGTAGATTTCCCATTTTTCCATTTGGTGTCCAAATGATTTCTTTCACTATCTTGAGATTTTAATCAAATGGCAAGTTAACATTAAAAAGGAATCACTTTACTATTTCAGTAATCCAAAAGTCTAGGAAAAAGTGATTGGAGCTTGATTCATGAAGTTAACAGATTATTCCTCAGGGTAACTTAATTTCTGCTTCATGTTTTCAATGTATTTGATTAAGCTTTTTAATTAAGAACCAGCTGTCTGAATACTATTTTCTTTTCGCCCTGCTTTATCACCAGATACAAATTGACACTGTCCTGCAGTTTTTCCATGCTTACTTCTCATCCTTTGAATCTTCTTCTTGATACCATCACAAATCCATAGTTAAATCTACTTTTTCTTTTTTGGCTTTTTGTGTCACACCCACTGATGCACAAAGTTACTCCTGGTTCTGCACTGAGAAATTACTCCTGGAAGTGCTCAGGGGACCATATGGGATGCTGGGAATCAAACACGGGTTGGCCGCATGCAAGGCAAACACCCTACCGACTGTGTTATCAGTCCAGTCCCTTAAAGCTACTTTTGTCATCACAGTTTTCAAATTCTACTGAGCCTAAGCATAAAAATGACAAATAAGTTGTTCCTACTTTACTCAAATTTCACTGTACCTAAGCACCCCCACCCCCTCCATCTCCTCTCGCCATAAAGATGATGGGAATTGAAGGGTGGTACTCTTATAGATGCTGTACTTTCCTGGTTTATGACAGCATAGCACACCACAGGGCTTCCGCAGCTGGAGTAAACGTGAACTTTATGATCATATTTCTCAAACAGTTCCAGCACTAAAACTAGGATTGTTTGCACATGGGTTTCACTAAGGTCTGACAGTGAATGTGAAAATAGACATGCTATGCCTAAATGCTTGCATTGTCTTTAAGAATAATAATGATAAAATTTATTAGATAAATTAATACATTAGTGAAAATTTTTAATCTATTTGTAAATTATTTTCTCTCTATAAAATATCAGGATTCACTCAGCACAACACCCCACCCTCCATTTCCATCCATATAGTGTCAAACTGTGTGATTTTTATCGTTTTTTTTTTTGTAGATAAGTAGTAATCCATTGTATATATATGCCATAGTTGCTTTTTCCAATCACCTGTTGCTGAAGACTTAGCTTGATTCCAGATTTGGGCTGTTTTGAGTAGTGCTGCAATGAGTAGAGGACTGAAAATATCTTTTATTAACAGAGTTTTAGGGTCATTGGGGTCAACATCCAGAAATGAGATTGCTTTTCCATATGGAACCTCAATTTTTTAATTCTTTTGAAAGTATATAATTTTTTCTCCCAAAAGCATTAAATAATTTGACATTCACACCAGTAGAGTATGAGGGTTCTCATTTTTCCATTTACATCTTCCCCAGCACTGATTGTTTTACTTCTCTTTGATGTGTGCCAGTCTCATTGGTGTGAGGTGATATGTCATTGTTGTTTTTATTTCCCTCATTATGTTGATTTTTATTTCCCTCATTAGCACGGATGCAGAGAATGTTTTCATATACTTGTTAATTATATGTCCTCTTTGAAAAAATTTCTGTTTTTTTTCTCCAAGTCCACATGTCACATGTCATATTCTAATTCTGGTTAAAGTTCTTTTGAAGCCAGCCAGAAGGAGGAAAAAAGATACAGAAGGATTTTACTTATACGGAGGATATAAGGAGACTTAGGGAATAGCAAGTTATCAAAGGCAACAGAATTTAGGAAAGGTTCTACTGAAGAGATCACTATGGATGGGAGACTTGGGATAGGGGGAGAGGGGAAGTTGAAGTTGGGTAGTTGAAAAGTCAGAGCCAGGGATGAAGGAAGATGGACAAAAAAATGGGGAATTTGGTATTGGAATGCTGTATGCATGAAACTCTACCATTGACAGTATTGAAAAATAGTAAAGCATAATGAGATATTATCTCACACCACAGAGACTGGAACATATCCAAATGAACAAGACCAGTGCTGCTGTGGATGCGGGGAGAAAGGGACTCTCATTAATTTCTGGTTGGGATGCCAGCTGGTCCTGCCTTTTTGGAAAACATTATAGATGTTCTTCAAAAATGTATGAATGAAGCTCCCATTTCACCCAGTAATATCACTTCTGGGTATATTCCTTGGGGGTCCAAAAACACACATCAGAAAATCCATCTGCACTTCTATTGCAGCCATAACCTGAAAATAATTCGAGTGCCCTAGAACAAATGACTGGATGAAGAAACTATGATACATCTACACAGTGGAATGCAACTCAGATGTTAGGGAAAAATAAGGCCATAAAATATGCCTATAAATAAATGGACTTGGGGAGTATCGTTCTCAGTGCAATGAGTCAGAAGTAGAGGGACAGAAATAGAATGACTGCATTTATTTGTGGGACATATATAAAAAATTACTATGAAATAATATTCAAGCCAGAGAAAATAGGCCAGAAGGACTGTTAATGACTGGAAATTACCAAGAGGGTGTGGGCAGTAGAGGGTAGTTTAGATAGAGGAGGGTCCATTATGACAACATTAATTGAAAATGATCCCTGGATAAGAACTGAGTGTTGAAATCAGATAAAGGGTTATACATGATCATCTTTTAGCACCTGTATTGCAAAACATAATACTAAAATGAAAGAGAGAACTGGAAAGAGAGAGAGAAGAGAGGAGCTTGTCATAAAAGCAGGCCAGGGTGTGGGGTGGCTTGGGTTGTGTTGAGGGAGGGGAGGTAAACTGGGACATTTGTTCTGGGAAATTACACTGGTGGAGAGATGAGTGTTGGGACATTGTATGAATGAAACCCAATCATGGATAGCTTTGAAATGCTCTATCTCATGATGATTCAAGAAAATAAAAAATTACTATTAAAAAAAGAAAACATAGAAAAGAATTAGTGACTAAAATATGACAAAACTTAAAATATTCCAGAAAAGTGAATACATGAGCCTAGAATAATTCATAAACCAAAAGCATGTCCCAAAGTAATGTTTATATTTTATATTTACCTCTAAGAAAATAAAATGACAAAATAACTATTTTTTTGATGATAACATATATTTCCCCTGCCGTTAGCATGTGTTTGGAGGGGCTTATCTCTCAAGGAATGCTCTGGAGGCCTGAAGCTCTTCCTGGTGAATTTTGGCCAGTAGTTCAAAGACCAGTTCCTTAATCCCTGTCCTATTTCTAAAGGTGTTAACCTACAGAAGTTTAATGCTTTTAAATCCTACAGAAGGTTAACACATTTAAATCACTTTGAAAGGTGACATTATTCTTGAATTTATACAATCAAACAACATAAACCATATTATTCCCCTGTTCAATTGGTAAGAGGTTTTCTTAAATGGTAAGCTATTATTTATCAGATCCAAATCTTACTTTTATGGTTTTTTATGATGGTGGATCTGTGACTGCAAGCTACACTTTAGAGACTGTTTAATATACTTTTCCAGAGAATTCATGTTAGTTTTGACCATTGGGGCATAAGTTATATTAAAAACAGAAAGCCAGAAATTATTTTCCACATGGGCAACAGCAGTTGAGTCGAGTACAAATATTTCATGCCTTTATTGCTTATGAGGTGTTTTATGTTAACTTTTTTTACCTTTTACATGGTAAAAGTACTGATAAAAGTACTGACTAGTACTGATTGTCTGGCACTGTGAGACTAATTTTCTCTCCAGTCTTGGTTACTAGTTTTTAAAGACAGTTCATGTAAAGGTTGTTTGCTAGTTTGTTTTTGTCTATTTGTAATAGAATTATAGTTAATATGAAACAGTTTTGCTTCACTCCCGGAAGGGAGCATAACATGATGCTTGTCATAACCATGCTGCCGAACCTGGTGCCAGGCTGTTTCACTCAGGGCACCCCGGATAGGGGCAGGTGAGAACCCTCCCCACTCCAAGGGACCCAGCCCCAGCAGCCGAAAACCTCCAGAACTCAACCACTGCTCACAGCCTCTCTCCACATGCTCAGGACAAGCCTCATACACGAGTGAACCTATTCCTGGACCGCGGGATACTTCATACTACACACCCTATCCATACTCCAAGAGTATTGCACCACATTTGATAGAGTGCAAAGTAGGAGGCAACCAATCTTAGAGTGAAATATTTTGTTTTTCACAGATATGTATATATAAGCACATAATACTCAACTTTTAACATGTTAGTGATCTTTTATAGAAGGACTTGATGGCCCCTGGGTGAAATACAACAATCTTCCCCCATTTCCTCTAGGGATACTTTTTTTGAGGTATTTTCAGCAGTTTTTTATAACAAGCAATACAAAATATATCATTTCAGTTCTGCTTTGTGGCATGTATTGGGGTTCAGAATGGAAACATCTGAAATATGGTGGTGGAAAAGTGTAATGGTGGTGGGAGACCATAATAAATTAATCTATCTCTGAATGATTTTATTTAGCTTTATATCCAGAAGATGTGCCCGTGGTGTTATGTATGGCAAAATTTTATTCATTTTATGGTTTAAAATATTTCATATAGATAGAAGAAAGATCACATCACATCCTCCAGAACGGCAATGGAGAAGATTATCCATGACTTCTACTCAAATCTCTTCGATAGCCATGTCCACTTGCCGACATACCAAATTCCACGGGATGAATATGTCGTTCCCAACGTTCTCCCTTCCGAAATCCGACACGCCATTTCATCGGTAAAGAAAGAAACAGCACCCGGCCCAGAGAAGATCAGACCTGAACACCTGAAGAACCTGCCGTCAGTACTCATCAATACACTGGCTCTGCTCTTCACACGCTACCTGTCTGAATGCAAGTTTCCGTCCCAATGGAAAACCAACAGGACCGTACTACTGTTCAAGAAGGGAGACATCCATGACATTGGCAACTATCGCCCAATCTACCTATTGTCTGTCATCTACAAGTTGTTCACTCGAGTCATCCTAAATAGGATTGGCAGAACACTAGATGAAGGACAACCATGCGAGCAAGCCAGGTTCCGCAAAGGATTCAGCACCATCAACCATATCCACACCATCACCAAGCTCATTGAGGTTTCTCGGGAGTTCAAGATGCTGCTCTGTTTAATGTTCATTGATTTAAAGAAGGCCTTTGATTTTGTTGAGATGGAAGCAGTCATTGAAGCCTTAGCCAATCAGGGCATTCAAGCCCAATACATCAGGATCCTCCATGAGCTGTATTGCGGATTCACTACCAGGATCTCACCATTCTACAAAGAAGTAATCATTGATGTCAAGAGAGGGGTTCGGCAGGGTGATACCATTTCACCGAAAATCTTCAGTGCCACCCTTGAGAACATCATGCGACGACTGGAATGGGAAGAAATGGGAGTGAAGATAGATAGACATTGTTTAAATAACACCAAACATCAGCTAAGCGGCACAAATACTGGCCAACTTTGACCGTGAGTGTGGAAAGGTAGGACTACAGCTGAATCTTACAAAGACAATGTTTATGAGAAACAGCCTCGTTCCTGACACCCCATTCGCTCTCAACGGAATGACCATCTCTGAATGCAATAGCTATGTGTACCTCGGTCGAGAAGTCAACATGACAAATGACCTGGCACCCGAGCTGAGCAGGAGGAAGAGAGCGGCTTGGAACGCCTTCAAGAACGTCGAAGAAATAGCTAAGAGGACGAAGAACCTCCGGCTCTGGGCACATCTCTTTGATTCCACTGTTCTTCCTGCATTAACATATGCCTCAGAGACCTGCGCCCTATGCAAACAGGATGAGAACACTATTCAGGTCTCCCAAAGAAGAATAGAAAGAGCTATGCTTGGAATATCACTTTTCACTCAAATGAGAGAAAGAATCCGGAGTTCCGACATCCATCGATGATCGAGAATCAGGGACACTGTCTCATTTGCCAAGGTGTCGAAAATCAGATGACTGCTGGACTAGAGCTGTTACCGACTGGATTCCATGGGATGTGAAAAGACGGCGTGGCCGCCCACCTACCTGATGGTCAGACTTCTTCATCAAGATCATGAACAATCGGTTTGAGGCTCTTCATGTTCCCAGAGGGAACAGATGCCATTGGGCCACACTAGGATGCGACAGGGACAAATGGAGACGTTACTGGCACCTGCTCGAGCAAATCGACGACTAACGGGAAGTTAAGTGATTAAGTGATAAGAACAAAGAAGAAAACCGGCTGGGGGGGCCCACAGCTCCCAGAGAGTGCTCCAGGTCCCAAACAGAGCCAATATCACCGGGAGGTCCCAGATGGGGTAGATGCTGCCATCCGGCATTCTCCAGATGTAACCCCGGTGACCATGAGCTTCTACAAGAATAGCTCTGGCATGCGGGTGCCAGGACATTTTTTCCAACATCTTCTTATATACAAACATTTCTCCCTGAAAATCAGGCTTAACTCTTTTGCAAACCACAACACCCAAAAGGAGAGAGAGAACAAAGTGGGATGCCCTGGCACAGAGGCAGGGTGGGATGGGGGGATGGGGGGGTGGGAGAGATACTGGGATCCATGGTGGTGGGAAATGGGCACTGGTGGAGGGATGGGTATTTGAAAAAACTGAATAAAAAATAAAAAGAAAAAATTAATATAGATATATAGGTGTATTTACACATACACATTTTTATATACTACTGAACTCTCAGTTTAATTTCAAATAGTTTTGAAAATTTTTTTTATTTTATAAAGTAGTTCACAATATTTGATTACATTTAATATTCAAACACCAATCCCACCACCATTACACCTTCCCACTACCATATTTTGGATGCTTCCATCCAGGACCCATATCCCTGTGGCAAACTAGAACTTAAATAATATACTATGTATTATTTGTTATGAAAAACCACTGAAAATGCTACAAAATAGTACCTTAAGGGAAAGTGTGAAGATTGTTGTCTTTCACCCAGGTAATTTCAACTATTAACTACTGTAAATATTTTTCTAATAAATACATAGATAAATGTATTTTAAGTTAATATCTTATTATTTTAAAGATAAAGCTCAGATTTGGAATTTTTGGATATTAGAGCCTTCTCTTTTTAATTTTTGAGTAACCTTCATACTGCTTTTAATAGTGGCTGCATGGATTTGGATTCCTACCCCAAGCATCAAGAGTCCCTTTTCTTTCCATGCACCCATATATTATTAATTTTATCTTTAATTAATATAATAAAAATTTTTTTTCTTTTCCAAGATTTCCTTAGGCTATTGTTCATATGGAGATTAAGGAAATAGCAATTGATTCAAATCTGATTTACAATTTAATTGAAATATGCTTTTCACAGGTTTATAAGAAGATAATATTGACTTTTATTTTGGACCCATGTATTTATTTATTTTATGGAATTGTACTTCTCTTTTATAAATCTATATCTTTAGCCACTGTGATTTGCAGTTTTATATTTTTATCTATGATGTTATTCATGCACACAGTGTGTTGACATCACCAACATAGTGCCCAGGATTCCTGCTCCTCCCTCCTGCCTCTCCATTCCCATTCCACTCAGTCACATTTCTCTTTTTTTTAAATTAGACAATTCTGTTCTATTTTTGCTAGCATAGCAAAAGCGTCACATGTCAACACTCCGAGATTCCCGGTTGGAAATAGACTTTGCTAGGGTGGTGGGTGGGGGTGGGGACAAAACACAGATGTAGGAACTGGGAACTCTGCCAAAGCAGAAATGCAAGTAAGAATACAAAATACTTTTCTATGAGTTTGACAATGCTAAAAGAATTTGGACTGTCATCAGCACTTTGGATCCCAGGGAGCAAGCTTGATAAGAAGAGCCTGTATAATGCTAAGTAGAATTACAGTAATTTTCAACTATTAGTCTGAAGTATATCCTAATGGGTTTTCCCTAAAAGTCAGCATTTCCAATAGCAAGTAGAGATGGAGGAAAGTTCTACTATTGCAGGGACCAAGCTAATGAAACTGGGAGAAATTCTTATTCAAAAGCCTACCTGTGCCCCAGTCCCACTGTACCATTCTTGGTCTAGAATGAAAAAGAATTATCATCATATTCTTTATCTAGATTGAAAAGGAATTATTATCATATTATATTATATCTCACAATCTGTTCCATCAGTTTGATTAAATTTTAAGTGACTTGATATCTTCCAGTCATCATGCCTACCAGCTCCTTCTCTTAGACCTTTGCTGTGAGTGTACACTGCAACTTTTTGCATGTCATATTAAGTGCACTTTTGAAGTTGATCTTACATTTTCATTTTTTGAAAATTAAATTGATTTTTTCAACTCCCTGTCTTAATCACCTTCTCTTTGTTGGTTCAATAATGACCTGAGTGTGTATGTATGTGCGGGGTGGGGGGGGGGGGTTAGCACACATATCTGGTAGTGGTGCTCATGCAATTCTTGTGGTTCTTGCTGGGGATCTCTTAGCACGTTGTGATGTTTGAACATTTGGCTGTGGTGCTCCTTTGCTTGTACATCTTGCGCACCTGATTGTCAGAGGTTACATTCTTAGTTGAGGCATGGAGTTCTGGTCGTCAGTGATTCTGGTTCTCAGACACAGAGTTCTGGTATCCAGTGATACTAGAGATTTTGGTGCTCCCTGGGGATTAATGCGACTCTCACACATGTAATCACCAGAAGCGTGCTTTCTGGCTGTAGCCATGGTTCTCACAAGAAGCCACATCACTCTTTATTGTGCTTACATACACCTGGCTCTCAGATAGTCAGAAATCACCTGTGGTCTCAAGGATAATGGACAGACAAGCTTCTAGTATTATGTTTAGTCATTTGGAATACCAAGTGTTATGCATACACTTGCTCGAGCTCGAGTGGGCCCAGTAACGTCTCCATTGGAGACTTTGTTGTTACTGTGTCTGGCATATCCAATACTCTCGGTAGCTTGCCGGGCTCTCCGAGAGGGGCGGAGGAATCGAACTCGGGTCGGCCATGTTGGCCACTTGTAAGGCGAACGCCCTACCCGCTGGCTGGAGCGATAGCACAGCGGGTAGGGCGTTCGCCTTACAAGCGGCCAACATGGCCGACCCGAGTTCGATTCCTCCGCCCCTCTCGGAGAGCCCGGCAAGCTACCGAGAGTATTCGATATGCCAGACACAGTAACAACAAAGTCTCCAATGGAGACGTTACTGGGCCCGCTCGAGCAAATCGACGATCAACGGGAGGGCCTTTACCTTTACCTTTATGCATACACTTGCAAAGAAGGCTTTTAAAGCTAGTGAGCCATATTTTGGGCCTTAATTTTACATTCTCTTGTCTTTCTGTCATTGCCTTTCATTTTTTGTCAAATTCTCTCTCTCCCTCGCTCTCTCTTATCTCTCTCCATGTATATAACAACAATGACTTTATTTTATCACTAAACTTCCTTCTACGCATCATCCATTTTTAACCTTAGAGTGCTTGCTCTCACTCTCCTCGTGATTAAATCCCTTAAACATATAGTTCTCACCTTTCTTTTTCTCCTTAGTACACTCCCAGAAACCTTTGTTCTGCTCCTCCTCTGCCACTTGGTGACCTTTAGCTACTAGAACAATGAATACATGTCAGGACTTGAATTTCTTTTCTATATCTTTCGACACTGATTACTTCTCCTTGCTTGAGATCTCTTATCTGATTTTTAGTTTTCTGTTTTCTCTTGCAAGCTTCTTGCTCTTTCCCATCACCTTAGGTGCTGTGCCTGCACAAATATTGCCTTCTGATTTTACTTTTTCACACACTTTATTCAAGCTACAACACCAGTACCAGTGGTACAATGTGTGAAATTTACATGAATGAAACTCTCTCTCTCCCACCCCCCTCTCCCTCCCTCTATATGTGTGTGTGTATGTGTGTGTATATACATATATGTGTGTATATATACACATGTATATATACAATAATAACATATAATTCTTACCTGGTTTTCTCTTCCAAAATCCTATCTCATTTGCCAAGTGCTTATTGTCATTTTCTGCAACATTTTGAAATACATTGTGACTCAAGAAGACATACCACCTTAATTAAGAAAGGTCTCCTTTGCTTTCAGATCTTAGAAGTTTCACCTTAGCTAAATGTTAAGTAGACCTATAACCTTCTTCCTTTGAGGGTCCAGCTCCAAATAATAAATCAATCACTAACTCTCCAGAACTAAATATATCTCCAGAATACAATTGCTTTTTAGCTTTTTTATTTTCAGTTTCCACACTTAGTTTTGGAGTCTAGGTATTTTTTCCTTTTTCCTGTATTTTTTACTCAGTCTTTTTATCTGGAAACCTCAATTCTAATTTTAACTCTATATATACTATAAACTGTTGCTATTTTGGTAATTAAAGGCTGATTAAATTTTAGTCCTAAATAAGATTATATTTGTTGTTCTATTTCCTCAAATTTCTTTGCATATTAGGTCAAAATGCAAATGTATTGTTATAAAAAAGTAGAATCACTTGTATCTTCATCCTAACATATTCATTTCTCAGAAAATATGAGTTATTTATTTTAAACAAGCATTTTTGTTGTTGAGTTCATCTAATGACAGGCAAATTTATTAACACAGATTGATTTGGTAACAGAGTGTTCTGATGATATAGCATTAAAATAAGGCAACACTTCCTATTCGTATAATGTTCATATTGGTGATGAGATAGAAACAGAAGCAGAAGCAGGTGATAAAGCAATGATGATGGGAAATTGAGAAGGGATAATGTGTGAACTATTTACTGAAAATGCTTAGTTTAACCTTTTCTAGGAACTCAGTATTTAAGTGTAGATTGGAATAAAACAATCACAAATAAAAACTTTTAACTGAAGAGCTTCCAGGCCAAGAAAATTGCACATGCAAAGACTCTACTGTATAGAATATACTTAAGATATTTTCTATGTTTAAAAAGTATCGCTGAATTATCAGAGGCAAGACACCAGTGATAAAGAATAGAGATCCATTAAGATTAAGCAGAAAATCCAATTGATTTTTAAAATTTTATACTTTTTTGCCAGATTTCACACTACTCACTAGTCCTGGGAGACTGTCACCAATGTCCCTAACATGGGAACCACGGCCAGGGTCTATGAGAGGGCTTTTGGCTTCCCACACTCACTATACATAATTTTACATTCACACTTAGTCTTCTTCAGTCATTTCTACTTCATTAGATTTGCCATATTATTTCTCACTTTTGAATCTTTTTAATCCCATTTATATTGGATCTTCAATAGCTTCTAACATCAAGTCACTATCTAGAACAGGACCTGATGATACATTTCTGTAATTTTGAATCCTTGAATATTATGTGCTGATAGTAAAATTTTGGTTTCTATCTCTGTTATAGCACATATTCGCTTATGAATTTGCATTGCACTAGATGAAGGCTTTTCTTTGAGGTGTTATCATCTGTACATTATAATAATGACCAGGTGATATTTAAATAATATCAGGAGGAGCTATTTATGTAGATAAACCAGGAAATACATAAAGTCATAGCAAAAAAAATCCATTTTTTATTTCAAAAGAAGAGGATTAACTTGGCCTTATTTATTATTCCCACGTCTGTCATCATCACTATAATTCACAAACCTTTCCTTTTAAAAACTCAGTCAATATCAATTTCTCTTTTTGGTGCATTCTCAAAATCAATACTTATCTAACTTTCAACTGTAAAAGGGGGGAACAAAACAATAACTACTTTCCAGCTTTTCATCTTCAACTCACACAGTGATGGCATTTAGGTTTTTCGGTTCCTTTTACTCATATAGTTGAATTTCTGTTACTTGAACTGCTTACTTAGGTTTTGTTTGTTTTTGAGTAACAGTAGTGTTCAGGGCATACTCCTGTTCTATATTCAGGGATCACTCCTAAGACGCACAGAGGAACATATATGGAACTCAGAATCAAGCCCAGATCAGCTGTGTGCAAGGCAAGTGCCTTATTCACTGTGTGATTTCTCAGCCCAGCACTACTTAGTTCTCTTTCTTGAAAAAAAAATTGTCACTGTCACGGTCCTCCCGTTGTTCATCGATTTGCTCGAGCGGTCCCAGTAACGTCTCCATTGGAGACTTTGTTGTTACTGTGTTTGGCATACCAAATTCATTACAGGTAGATTGCCAGGCTCTGCCATGCGAAAGAGATACACTAGGTAGCTTGCCGGGCTTTCCGAGAGGGGTGGAGGAATTGAACACGGTTCAGCCATGCTGGCTGCATGCAAGGCAAATGCCCTACCGCTGTGCTATAAATTTTTTAAATATAATTTTATTTTTAAATTATTTTGTTACAAAAATTTATCTAGTGGCATAAACTGAATACTATCTTCAAACATTTCTTCCAAATCACAATCTTCTATTCTTAAGTATTTTGTGACACTCGGTTCCTCAGTCTACTTTCAATATTCCAATACGTAGAATTTACTTTATTTTTTAAGTCAAATTTGGATGCCACGATACAATCATTCATGCAAAATATGTGCAACAAGTTTTATCCCTTTCATTTTTTTCACTGTGGGGAGGGGGATTATGTTAATTTGCTCATGAAAGAAATGAATGCCCAACATTTTGTAGAAAATATGCTTGCTAGGTGCAACTAATATAGCAATGAACCAATGTCTACTTTCCTGTAGCTTGTATGTTGCAGAGAGAAATAAAAACAACAATGGTAACAAAAGTACATATTTATATTTAAAAATTAAAGAATAATCCATTAAAGGTTTCTAATAAGGAGACATATTTTGGCAGAAAAATTTTAAGGAGTGAAATATATAGCTACTTGAGAGAAATGTTTTAGAATAGCAAATACAAAAATTTTAAGGAAGAAATATGTTTAACATTCATGTGGACCTGAAAAGAGGTTAATCTGATAAAGGTAATGTGAATAAAGGTAGAAATGGTGGAAAATTCATGCCACCACACTAATTCCAAAAAGTTAACATGACTTCTTTGATGTTATGTGTATCTACTCTGGTATTCTAAACTGGCATTATCCCATAGTGTCATTTATATTTCTACTTTTGGTCTCTTGTCATTAATTTATAGTTGAGGCAGTGTTTTGAGATTAACCAGGAAATCCTTTTCATAGTAAAAACAAAAAATCAAAAACAAAATGAAACAACAACACAAAAACCTAGGGCAATAAAAGGAGAATTTTCTAGAAGTATCTTGTAGTTTCAGAATAAGCATATGCTTTTGTGAGAATAACTTTTTTATTCCTCCATTTCTTCCTTTCTGTTGTCTTCTTTTGTTGTTTTTGTTGTGATAACAGGAGTAGCATAGGCTGGTTTTGGTGCTTTTATGTTTTTTAGCTCTGCTGCTCTTTGGGGGGTATACAACAGGTTGTAGTGTTTGCACACTCAGATACAGTGTTGACCCAAGTTTGCCCTCTATTAGCTGCAATGTTTGCACACCAGCTTCCTGGAAATTGTGCTGTTGCGGAACACAGCTATAGGTATATATCTTGCTGGGACTTGCTATGGAGTTGACATACATTCTCGTTCTCCCTGGATGTGGCAATCACACACGCTCTTTTAGTTGTAGTGCTTTCTGGGGGGTTGCACCCATTTTTTGGTGCTTACACACACCTGTGAGTGCAGTTTTATTTTATTTTATTTTGTTTTTGCTTTGTGGGGGGCGTCACACCTGGTGATGCTCAGGGTCACTCCTGGCTCTGCACTCAGGAATCATTACTGGCGGTGCTCAGGGAACCATATGAGATGCTGGGAATTGAACCTGGGTTGGCGCATGCAAGGCAAATGTCCTACCAGCTGTGCTATTGCTCCAGCCCAGTGAGTGCAGTTTTATTTATTTTTTTAATTTTTATTAGGGAAACACCATGAGGTACAGTTGTAGACTTACACATTTTTGTGTTTGGGTTTCAGTTTTACAATGATCGAGTATCCATCCCTCCACCAGTGCCCTTTTTCCACCACCAATGATCCCAGTATCCCTCCTACTCCCCCATACCCCCATTCCATCCCGCCTCTGTGGCAGGGTATTCCCTTTTGTTCTCTCTCTCCTTTTGGGTGCTATGGTTTGCAAAAGAGGCATTGAGTGGCAATCATGTTTGGTCTATAGTCTATTTTCAGCATGCATCTCCCATCCTGGGAGGATCCTCCCAACACCCTTTACTTGGTGTTCCCTTTGCTATCTGAACTGCCTTTTCCCCTACCGTGTTTAGCTGGTCTTCAAGCCATGGAGTGAACCTCCAGGTATTTATCTTGACTTCTTGGATGTTATTCTTCTATTTTGTTACTGTATGTTACCCAGATGAATACAGTCTTTCTATATTTGTCCCTGTCTTTCTGACTCATTTCACTTAGCATGATACTTTCCATGTAGTACCACTTGTATGTAAATTTCATGACTTCATCCTTTCTGACAGCTACATAGTATTCCATTGTGTAGATGTACAAAGTTTCTTTAACCAGTCATCTGTTCTCAGGCGCCAGGGTTTTTTTCCCCAATTTTGGTTATTGTGAACAGTGCAGCAATGAACATAGAAGTGCAGATATCATTTCAACTGTACTTTTTTGCTTCTCCAGGATATATTCTGGAGGCATGGTATTGCTGTGTCAAATGAGAGCTCAATTTCTAATTTTTGAGAATTGTCCATACTATTTTCCAAAAGGGCTGAACCAGTCGGCATTCCCACAAGCAGTGAAGGAGTGTCCCTTTCTCCCCACATCTGCACCAACACTGGTTGCTTTTGTTCTTGTGGATTTGGGCCAGTCTTTGTGGTGTGAGGTGATATCTCATTGTTGTTTTAATCTGCATCTCCCTGATGATTAATGATGTAGAGCATTTTCTCGTGTGCTTTTGGCCATTTGGATTTCTTCTTTGAGAAATTTTTTGTTCATTTTGTTGCCCCATGAACAAAGGCAGAGCTGCAGATCAGTGGAATAGGGTTGAATATATTGACATCTTCCCCCAAACATACGATCATCTAGTCTTTGATAAGGGAGCAAGAAATGTGAAGTGGAGCAAGGAAAGCCTCTTTAACAAATTGTGCTGGCAAAACTGGACAACTACATGTAAAAAATGGGCTTAGATCTCTATCTAATACCATGTAAAAATGTAAGATAAAAATGGATTAAAGACGTCAACATCATACCAGAATCCATAAGGTACATTGAAGACAAGGTTGGTAAAACCCTCCATGACATTGAGGCAAACGGTATCTTCAAAGATGACACGCCACTGGCCAAGCAAGTGAAAATAGAGATAGACAAATGGAACTATCTTAAACAAAGAAGCTTCTGCACCTCCAAAGAAACAGTGACCAAAATACAAAGACAGTCTACAGAATGGGAAAGGATATTAGCCCAATACCCATCTGACAAGGGATTGATATCAAGGATATACAAAGTACTGGTTGAACTCCACAAGAAGAAAACATCCAACCCTATCAAATAAGTGAGTGCAGTTTTAAATCAAAGATATGTTTGTTTAGCGAATTACCCAGGATTACATTCAGCATGTGTGGCATTGGGGACTTGAATTCTCCATCCATATTTGCATGGCAAGTGTACTAACTCAGTGTAGTTTTCATGCAACCTGACAATAACATTTTGAAAGGAAGTAGATTTTTGTTTGTTTTTCCAATACAGTATCTCAAGATTTATGAAATGTATTCATAGCTATAAATCTGATAGGGCTTTATTTAATAATATTAACCTTTAGAGATACCATTTTGATTGCTTTTTCTCCAATTATTTGACAAATCAGTATTTGATTACTTACTATATTGATCTGATAGATCAAGTTTTCTTTATTTCTTCATTTGCTTCCCTAGCATAATGTTGTTCACGAGTCTCAAGAACTTATAATCAGCAAAAAGGTTCACTAAAAAACAATAAAATATTTTTCAAAAATTACATTCAAAATATCCCCAAGCTACAACCTGAGTGTGCAGTGATTTCAAACAATGTCTGAGAACTATTTCTAGCACTGGATATAAACAAGCTGTCCTTTGGAGTTGAGACCAACTTGATTTATCACACACTTTATTGAAATATTAAAAATGCATATATACCACTTTAGCACTGTCCTCCCATTGTTAATTGATTTGCTCAAGCGAGCACCAATAACATCTCACAACAAATTTTGGTACTTGTTGTTACTGCTTTATTTTGCGTATCAAATATGTCACAGGGAACTTGCCAGGCTTTGCCATGCGGGTGAGATACTCTCGTTAGCTTGCTGGGCTCTCCGAGAGGGGTGGAGGAATCAAACCTGGGTTTGCCATATACAAAGCAAAAGCCTTACCTGCTGTGCTATGGCTCCAGTCCAGAAATACATATATATCCTGATATTATTGCTCCTAATTTCAATTTAAGTGCATTGCATTTTAATTTATTTGGTATGGAATTAACTTTAAAAATGAGAAAAATTTTAGCAATATATTAATAACATATTCTTTCTTAAAGATTATCATTTAATTTAATTTGATGATATTAGGAATTTAGAAAATTACATTGTTGTATATTTAGTGTGTTGTTATTATAGTGGTAGATACAATATGCATTTATTGAAATGGAATTTTCCAATAAAATGAAATATATTTGTTATATATAAATTTTATTTTTTGATGTTCTTAAGGAAAGAATTATTATTATGACATTTATTAATTTATTATTAATTTGTGAAAAATGATTTTATGAGTAATGACAAAGGCAAATGAATGACATAGTACTTTATCCTAGTTATATTTTATGAGGTTATGCATTAGTAAATACAATACTGCTATCAATGTTTCTTGAACTAAAAAATTACATATGTTGTGGTCAGATAATTAATCTGACTCTCATTTGTGATTCAGATTCCTTATGGTTGGAATTGTAATTTACAGATATTTATGGCAAGGAGGTTGGAGTGTTCAATAAATTAATGGATATGAGCCAAATACATCAAGGCTTTATTTTATTGATGACTACATATAGAAATATTCATCAATATGTGTCTATACTTATGTGTTTGTACATTTCTATAACATAGCAATCCAACTGTCATTATAAATGATTTTATGATGTGAAATTATGTTTGGAAACTTATGTCTTATCATATCATTTTTCATCTTTAAGATGTGAAGTAATTACTTCAGGGGATTGGAGAACATTGTGCCTTCCATATTTGGAAGAATTTCACAAAGCATTAAACATTTTCAATTTGTTTCAAAATAAACATTTTCATTTTCATACTTATTTTTGAAGCCTCAAGGTAAACATTTGAATACAATTATAGGGATTTAAAGTACACATTAAAACATTTAATATTTATTTCCTAGGCAGCCATATTTTATTCAGTCTTGAAATAATGACTTTTTTTTCAATGAATAGACTAAAAATGTAGTTTAAGAAAGTTGTCAATGGGAGACTGCGTAGACTTAGAATCTTAAGAATTTAACTCTTGGGGACCAGAGTGATAGTCGTATATTTACCTTGCATGCAGCCTACCAGGATTCAACCCCCAGTATTCCATATGATCCTTGAACTTGCCAAAAGTGATCTGCTCAGGAGTAAGCCTTGAACACCACTGCATGTCTGCCCCCACACCCTACAAAAGAAATACCTCAAATACTGGTTCTAAAATTAGTTCTATAACTCTATATATTTAGGTAAATTTATTTAATTATTACTTAATTAATTTGTATAAATTAATTGTGTAACTCTATAACTTTAGGTAAACAGTCTACATTGAAAAGATTAGATCAATAGTATTATCTGTTCAGATGATCAATTTTTGTAAGAAAGTTATGGAGGGCTGGAGACAGTACAGGGACTTAGGTGCTTACATTGTTTACAGTCAACCTTGTTGGATGTTTAGCACCATGTATGGTTCCTTGAACACCTTAAAAACAAAAGTAATCCCTGAGCACAGAGGCAAGAGTAAACTCTGAGCATAGCTTCATGTGACCCAAACAAAAAAGCAAAATGATGGAGAGCTGTGTCATAGAATAAACGCTTGGTACATTTTAATTATTAATTAATCTCCTATTGATAACTAATTGATACCATGCATGCTTAGAATTATCACCCTCAGTCATTCCTTAACTGCACATTTATAGTTTTTCCCCCATCCTTTTCCTCTTCTTGAATTTCTTCTATCATTTATTATAAAGTTATATATACCATTTAGTATTTGACCTGTTAAACAGGGAATTATTTCCTGAGAAATGGAACAGGTGCTGAAGAAATATGACATTTAGGTTTGAAAAAAATCAAGGAAGATAACAAAATATCTTAGAATTTTAATGAGTCCTGTGCTCTCTGTCCTCTAATCTGATTTCTCCTAAGCAACATTTATCTACCCTCTAGGCTGTTCCATTGTTGAACTCCCAAATTGGCAAGTCCTCCCTTAAGTAAGGCTTTTCCACACAGACTTTTCTTAGAATATTGTATACGCACATACGTATCTACACTGACATTTATGCATGGGTGATTTTTATTAAATCCAAGAAGTTTTCCTGACATATCCAAAATAAAAACAATAATATATGTGATTATATTATATCCATGATTTATGAAATTATTATATGCTTTTATAATATTCTCTTTTTTTATGAATCATTTAAGTTTCATATTTCAGCTGCTTTGTATGATTGTGTATGATTGTGTTCATATCCATCTCCCAGAGTATTATTAAAACGTTTTTGAAATAGGAACTCTTTATTTGTACATTACAAAACCCCTATTTCTTTCTCAATGTTTTGTACAAATTAAGCCTAAGATAACTATTTTGTAATTAATAAAAAGTAGGTATCAAAATAGACTGGCATCAATTTTTTTCTTGAGAAAGGAAACTAAAATTTTCCACCTGATATTCATTTCATTAATTCTTATAATGAGTATTAGATCAACCTTTCCATTTACTCTATAATCAAAATATAGATTGTTACAGATTTCTATTCTGAGCAAACTGAAACAAAAATTGATTCTAAAGGAGCTTCTCTGCTATTTCCCTCAAGTATTTTAAATTTATAATGAAACTGATTAAAACTTGTTACTTATGCAGTATGGTTTATATGAAAGACATTCCCGATATAAAACAAGAACATTTAGCTATGCAAAAAATAATTGCATATTTAAAAAAACTTTTTGTTATACTCTTTTTTAAATTTTTCTTAAATATAAACTTTTCTAAAGATAATAGTATATACATATCAATAAGCATCTCCTTGAATTATTTTATTAACCAGCTTTGTCTTGAATAGCATTATGAGACTTAGTCTTGGGAAATGCTATTGTAATTAAGGTTGCTTTGAGTCAAATGGAGTTCAAAGGAGATTAATTTTAAGCTTTGAAAATCCCATAACACCTAGTAGTGTGGCATGCATCCTAAAGTTAATCTAATTATTTGATTACAATTTCAGTATTGAAGATCATTTCACTTAATTGTTTTCTCCTTGCCTCTTCAGGGATGCTACTATCTGAAGCAAACTTAAAAATATCTTTAAAAAAAAAAACAAACGGCAACAAACATTCTGAAATGAATTGGCTTAATTGAGTTTTCTTTTTTTAGAAAATTTTCTAAATAAATAATGTAAACATATATTGTATCAGTTAGACAGCAGTGCAATTTTTGCTATAGTAAAACATATATATATATACATATATACATAAATATAGCATCTACATATAACACAAATATCAAATACACATATATATCATACATACACATATATGTATGTTATCTTTGTGGCTTATTTCTCTTTTTTCTTGGTGTCTAAGTGATGCTGAGAGCTTCTGGGGATCAATGGGGAACAAAGCCAGGTAGTTTAATGCTTGTGTTGCTTGACAGGATACTGTTCAAGGTGAGTGATGCTGGGAGTCATCAGGGCCATTCCTGATGGTACATTGGGTTCTCCGGAGTCAAACCAGGTAGTGTTCTGAAGGTCAGATAATGCCACAGATAAAACTCAGGGTCTTGAACATACTAAGCGCTTGCTTTAGATCATTGAATTATCTCCCAAACCCTAACTCTTCTCTGTTGTTCAGTTTGAACTTCACTATATCTCTCCTAAAGAATGGTTATACAATTGATGACCGATCATTTAACTTTATCCTAGTATCAGATAAAAGGGATTTGGAAAGTTGAACAAAAACAATTAATAACTATCTACAGTAATAGCGAACAGAAATTGCACTCATATTTAGTTGTTGAGAGCTAGTAATTTGGTCATATATCAATATTCTCTGATGAGACATAGTAAAAAAAAACCCAAAAATTGTTTTATTTATCTCCAGTTCTTGCAAGCGGCCAACATGGCTGACTTAGTTCAATTCCTCCACCCCTCTTGAAGAGCTGGGCAAGATACCGATTCAAAAGAACAAAAGCAACCGATGCTGGCGTGGATGTGGCGAGAAAGGGACACTCCTTCACTGTTGGTGGGAATGTCCACTGGTTCAGCCCTTCTGGAAAACAGTATGGACGATTCTCAAAAAATTAGAAATTGAGCTCCCATTTGACCCAGCAATACCACTCCTGGGAATATATCCCAGAGAGGCAAAAATGTATAGTCGAAGTGACATCTGCACTTGTTTGTTCATTGCAGCACTCTTTACAATAGCCAGAAACTGGAAGAAACCTGAATGCCCAAGAACAGATGACTGGTTAAAGAAACTTTGGTACATCTACACAATGGAGTACTATGTAGCTCTTAGAAAAGATGAAGTCATGAAATTTACATACAAGTGGTACAATATGGAAAGTATCATGCTAAGCGAAATGAGTCAGAAAGAGAGGGATAGACATAGAAAGATTGCATTCATCTGGGGGATATAAAGTAACAAAGTATGAGATTAATACCCAAGAATAGCTGATATCAGCACCAGGAGGATTACTCCATAACTTAGAGGCCAGCCGGGTATCCTAGAGGAAAGGGCTGTTCAGATAGAGAAAGGAGCACCAAATAAAGGATGTTTGGAGGATCCTCCCAGGAGGGGAGATGCATGTCGAAAGTAGACTATGGACTGAACATGTTTGCCACTCAATGCCTCTTTTGCAGACCACAACACCCAAAAGGAGAGAGAGAACACAGGGGATTGCCCTGCCACAGAGACAGGGGGGATGGGGGGATGGGGGTGGGAGGGATATTATCCATGGTGGTGGAAAATGGGCACTGGTGGAGGGATGGGTATCTGATCATTGTATAATTGAAACCAAAGCACAAAAAATTGTAAATCTACAACTTTAAAAAAAATAAAATAAAATAAAGGAAAAAAAAAAAAAAGATACCGAGAGTATCTCACCCGCACAGCAAAGCCTGGCAAACTGTCCGTGATGTATTCAATATGCCAAACACAGTAAAAATTGACACAATGGAGATGTTACTGGGCCCGCTTGAACAAATCAATGAACAATGGGAGGACAGTGACAGTGATCGTCAGTTAGGAGATTTACATATTGACTATGAAATCTTTTTACTTGTCCAAAGAGAAACTTGAGAGTCTGTATCCAAAGCATGTACTCTATCGTGTCAGTCATATTTAGATAGACATGCTAAATCATGACTACATCTACTGGACAGATAATGATTACATATTGCATAATGTTGCTCTTTTTCTTAAACCAGTGTTTCTCTTTTTCTGTCCATTACCATTCTCTTTGGACATATTAACAGTAATTCTTAATGAGGAAGCCTAAGGTTATGGTTTGGGGTTTATATTTTCAATCACCCTTAGAGAATCTGATAAAATTGTATATAATACTTTAGCACTGATCTAGTAGCATGAAATTATCATATGTGTAGCTAGTTGAAAATAAATTTTAGCTGTACATTTTTGTCCCACATCACTTTTGAGAGTTTTAGCTAAAAATAGGAATGAAGGCATCCATAATTGTGACAGCTGCTTTTCCCCTAATAGCAAAGCAGAAGTAGAAAGGCAATTTGGGGAATGAGAGGCCTGAATCTGAATTATAGTTACTTTGCTAACTGGACTTGGAAAATTGTGAAAATGTTAACATTTCTAAATCACGATAATTCTCATATTTAAGAGAGGATTATAGTGTCTACTAAAAATATGTATGAAGATACTTTAGTGAGTTATAATTTTTAAACACGACATTTGTATCAATCATTTTATTCAACAGAATGCCATAATTTAATATCTAAGTAAAGATAAAGAAATGCAAGAGTAATACATTATTATCTTAGTGCCTATTAGAATAAAACAACTTCTTTGATGTCACAGAATTAGAAAATGTTTTTCAATATGAATTCATGTCATGTCACTTCAATTTTGTGATAGCAAAAGGAAAACTGCAAATATGAAGGGTTTTTTTTTGAATATCGTAGGAACTGCTCAAAGAATTTAAGAGGAGAAACACTATTATGAGATTGAAATTTTTATGTACATTCTGAAAGTAACAGAGGTAGTTTTTGGTTGTTTTGGGGGAAAATTCTGGAGTCAGAGAGAACTGTTAAAAGTTATTGCTGCAATAAAAATAATAGATATATAAAGGAACATTTTGAGAGAAGAAATACTTTTTACTTTATATTAATTATGTATCTATAGAACTTATTAAGATATTACCTGTTATGTACAATCATAATTCATATATATATTTAAGAAGAATGTATCATAAAATCTGTCCCTCCTGTGTTTATTTCATTGATAGTATCATTGGTATTTAGAATCAACATATTTGGATAAAAACAGTGGAAAACCTAGAAAATAAAAGGTAGGTGACACTACAATTATATTTGAGTTTGTTGAAACATATTTGGCATAATAGTAATATATCAGTTCAATATAAATTTATGGTATATATTCTGGATCCAAGGAGGGGTATTTGGAATACAGATAGAAGTTACTAGAATTTGATGATTAAATTATATATTTTGATGGATTTTACTATGAATAGTAAGCAGAAATGAAAAGTCAAAGTGTTGAAAACAAAATTTACATAGCACAATTGCAAATTTGAGAATAATGTTCATGAGAACACATAGAAAAAGAGTACTACACAATGATAAATACTGTGTGCTTAAAAACACTGTATGTAAACACTTAATTGAAATCACCTTTGATCTTTATTTTGGCCTAGTCAAGTAATGTGTTATAATCATTTATTAGAAAGGAAATGAAGTAAAAAAGGAAAGAAAATAATACCAATAAAATCCCTAAATTTCATATATGTAAGAAGTGAAATTGATATTCAAATTCAAGTTTTATTGACCAATGATTATTGTGTTCCCCAAAGAAATAACAAAAAAAAAACTAAAACACTGACAGCTTGGAATGGCAATGAATCACTTATCTACCAATCCTGAAGAATAATGAAGGTGCACTAGTGAAACTGAAATTTAGAGAAAGATAGAAAGCTGCAATCTAAACACAAAACATGCATGTATTTCAAAATTAAGAGTCAATGTGGTTATGTAAAGGAAAAGTGGTTAAATTGAGGGTAAGTGGATAAAGTGGAACAGATCTGAAGATCAGTAGAGTACAGAATGGAAAAGAGAATGACTGAAAATGTTGGGGACAGACATGATGCTGAGTTTCTTGGAGAGAGAGTAAAACCAGAGTGAATATGTTCCAAGAACTTTAGTGAAAGGTTTATTTAGGAGATGAGGGTATTCAGAATAATAATTTGTGATGGAATTAATAAATTTTCAAACTTTCTCTTATAGTTCTTGCTAAAGTACTGGTCTAGTGGTGCCTTTTCTTTCCTTTGATGTTAAAAAGAAGACAAAAGTCAGCAACAAGAACAAGAACAAAAACTCACGAAAAACAACCACAGAGAAGTTAAACTGACTTCTTATCTCTCTGCTACTTTCCATAGTTTTCCTTTCCAGGAAAGTCTCAGCATTTCTTGACCTTCTGGTTTTGAGAAAATTCTGAGTCTCTAGTTATCTAACCTGACCTTGGGAGTTTAATCCATAGGCTTTATTTAAAAGCCTCTGACTCATACTAATCTCTATAGTGAACTTCCAGCTTCTTCAGTGACTTGATTTACTACATTCTGGAATCTTCCTGCTCCTTTGGTCTCTTTGGTTTGGACCTTGCCTATTTTCCTGATACTCCCATAGTAGGTCCACCTTGCCTGTAAAGGAGTGAACTTATGTTTCCCTGACTAGGAGAATCACATATACATTCTCTGGGTTAGAAGAAAACTTTAAAAAGGCAAATTTTTCTTTAGTGTAAGTCTAAAGGATTTTCTTAATGAAGCATTAACTAAACAGTGTGATTAAATCTTGACCCCACATTTTTATGCTATAATAAATTTACCAACACATCATAGAATATAAACACAACTCTTATTAAGTATTAGGGAATTTTGAATTTTCGGCTCAGTGGGGTTTTGACTTTTATAAGCTTCTTTCCTTTTGAAATTAATTATTTAAATAATTACAACAATGTAAATGAACCATCATCTCAAAATAGAACCCAATTTACTTCCTGCATGTTCCCTACGGGGCCTTTTTATGCAGTTTAGTATTACCATATCATCATCCCAATTCACCAATTTATGTTTTCTGTTTTATATATTAAACACTGCAGGAGCTATAATGTTCTAACTACTTTTGTTTCTTCTTTTCTAGTACCATGTTTGTACTTCACCAACTACTGACAAGATTTGGTGGGATGCATGAGGTGAGAACAGCATGTCTGAGAAGTAATTCAGGTTAAATGTATGTACATTTAATTATTTACAGTTGATTTACATATTGTAATTTTGAGTTCTGGAAAACATTAGAATCTCAGTTTATTGCTAACAGCATGGCACTTAGGTTTTTAAAGAAGAATTGATATGGGGCTAATGAGATTTAGTATCAGATATTTGGCTTTGCCTAAAATTGCCTTCCCCAGTAAGTACTAAGAATTTGCTAAGTCCCTTATCTAAGGGTTATTGCTTTGCATTGGGAAACTTAATGCTACTAAGTAATTAAAGAAATAAATTTTGAAATGTATAGCATGATTCTTTGCTAAAAGCTTTGAAGAAGCAGAGTGAGGTAAGTACTTGATTTTGTTTGTGTATGAGCAGAGGGAGGAGTTAAAAAAAAGAAAATAGAACGTTAAAAAATAAAGGATTTTCAAACACTTATACGACATATAGAAAAGTAAAAATGCAGTCACATAGCAACCAATAAAAAAGTGAATAAACTAAAAACTATAGAAAAAGCTAAACCTTAATCAACTATAGTAACTCCTTACATTGTCAAATTAAGAATGATCAAAAACAAATCAGGGTTCTACACTTAAAAAGAAGATTTTGTAGGGGATGAGCTTAATGCGCCTGGGTTTAATCTTGCCAAGACAATTATGGTTTTGTTATAGCATCACAGTGGTGAAACCCAGGAGATCAATTTAAATTGATAATTGAAAATGTTTGAGGTATAGAGTTTGAAATTGTAAGATCAAAGGCATAAAAGTAGTTTTATCTATCTTGTTTTAACAATTTTGGCTATGTTTGAAGTTACTTCAGAGATATTTGTATAAAAATATTACATAAGTTTAGGTAATCTATAACTTGTAAAATCAATAAAGATAACTTTACCCTTGTTATATATCTTAGTTTTTCAGAAGTTAAATAACTACAAAAATCAATGAATGAAATTTTTAAAAAGTGAATTTAGTAAAACTTATAGGGTCATTATGTCATTAAATATGTTTCAAACCTTCATATTTCTTAAACTGTATTTTATTATTTTTTGTGCCTCATCGCAGCAGTACTTGTGTGACACCTCAATGCTTATTTCTCATTCATTTAATTCTATCCTTGACTGGGTTTACTTATCAGTAACATCATTTATTGCATTTTTGAAGAAATCCATTTTTTCTAATTTTATTTATAATAGTTCATTTAACTTTCCCCATAATCAGTTCTCAACTCTAGGAAACTATTTATTTGATTAATATGTCTAAAGATTTTCCTATTCTTGTTTTTTTGTATGAACAGAATAATAGAGTATGTATGCCTCATTTTACTTGCTATAGTGATTTAAGAATTCATTAATACTGTAGCACATTTTATTGCATATTTTTTGTGGGGAAGCATCCCAAGTGGTACTCAGGGGAACTGGGGCCCATTCCCCAGGGTTCTCTGACAAATAGTCCAGCAGTTCAGTGTGAGGATCAGGTAATAAGGTGCTGGTAATTGTCAGGATGCCCATTGCTGATAGTCAGGAGCTTCAGAGCTACATTGGTCATACTTATGGGACTATGTTGTGACAGGGGTCAAACAACATACTTACTTTAATAAAACATCTATCCAATTCTTCATTTTACTTTAAAGCCCAAAAATTATATTCCAATGAACGAACATGCCATATTTTGTTTATCCGTATATCTGTCATGGATGTTTGGGTTATTACACGTTGGGGCTATTATATAGAATACATATATATGTCTAGTATATGAACATACAACATATAAAGTATTATAGCAAGTAAATGAGTTTATGCATACTACTTTGTTACCAGAAAATAAAATTATGTATAATAAATAGATTTTATATGTTGTATATATTTTTTTATTTATATTTGTTAACCTATTTTAGTCATCTTTTCATTTTAGATACTGAGGAGTGGAATGTGTAGGTCATATGATAAATTCATTCTTAGCTGTGTGAAAAATTGACAGTTTAGTTTCTTTGATGAATGAGCCATTTAACTTAGCCTCCAATGTTGTTATTATCTGATGTTTTGTAACTAATTACTCTACTGGTGTGAAATGGTATCTCATTATGGTTTGATTAGCATTTTCCTATTAACTAATGGTACGTAACATATTTTCATGGGCTTACTAGTCACTGTATACCTTACTTGAAAGGAGTATTTAAATACTCTTCTAAAGCTTTAGTTGTATTATTTGATTTTTTTAAAGTTATATGTGTTCTTCAAACATTCTGGATACATATTTTATCTCATTCTGAAGGTTGTATTTTTATGCACTCCTTGGTGTCATAGGTAAGAATGCTTGTAAAACCCTAGATATAATGGTATTATGTTTATATTTCGATCTCTGAACAATTTTAAGTTCATTTTTGTATGATATAAAGTTCTGACTTCAGTCTTTTATATGTCCCAACACTTGCTCACTACCCATATCAAAATCAGCTAATTATATGTATGTATACATGTACATATACACACATATATGGGCTTATCTATTAATTATCAATTCTATTTAATTATCTATGTTAATTCTATTCAGTATTAATGTATGTTAAATATATTGTTATTCTTGTACCAGTGACATTCAATATTGATTTCTGTTACATTACTCTAGCTTCTGAAATATGTCCTTTCTCCCCATCCTCCTTTTCTTTTCCTCCTCCTCTTCCTCTTCCTTCTTCCTCTCCTCTTCCCATGCTCCCTCCTTTCCCTCTCCCTCTTCCTCCTCCCCTTCCTTCTCCTCTTTCTTCTTTCTTCTCCATTTTCTTCTTCTTCCTTACCCTTCCTTTGCTGTTCCTGTTTTCCTCTTTATCAAGATCATTTTTACTGTTTTGAGTTTTATCTAATTTCATATGAATTTAAGATTCAGAATATCAGTTTCTACAAAGAAGTCAGCTGAGCTTCATTTAGGGATTCCATTTACTCTACAGCATATTTCCAAATGTATGGCCATCTTAACAATGTTAATTTTTGAACTTAAATGTTTCTCCAACTTATTAAAACTTTAACTTCCTTTGATAGTATTCGATACATCAGTTGATAAAATATTGAACAATATTAATGTAACTTAGACTAAGAAAAGAAAAGACCTACCTAAGATTGGTAGATCTATGTGACAAACCAATAAGTAGTTTAATAATAGCATGATCTTACCCTTGGTTTGGTTTTTTTAATGTCTTTTATCAAAAGGTATCTCAATTGTATTTGGATTTCAAAGACTCTTTCCAAAGAACATAAGAAATCTCACTTGAATGAGGCCCACAAAGTTCTTGAAAAGCCTAGGGATTATTAAAAGTAAAGCCCTATGACAGTTTAAAAGAATAGATTTTAATTTATAATTTCTTTGTAGAAATAATAAAGTTCTAAGAGCTATTGAGAACAAAGCTTACATGTGTTACATATGTCCTGAGAATAAAAAATTATATAGTTTTGAGTCATTTGCCTTATAATATACCCTACTCAAATACAGAAAAAGAAGTTATATGAAATTAGATAAGTTATACTGAATATTATTTTTTTTACAATTTCAGGGTAAAGGATATTAATAATTAGCTCAAGAACATTATGAAACCTACAATACAAAATTATGGTAGGATGAGTAGTAGGAATAAAATGAATTCACTACAATAGACCACATTAGAATATAATATTCATAGAAGAGATTTCTATTTAAAATGAACTTAAATACACAGCAAAATTACAGAAAGTAATAGATAAGGAATTTAGTAAAAGAATGACAAAAATACTGGAAATGTAGCTCAGGGTAGAAAGCCTGTGCTGCATGTGTAAGGTTCTGAGTTTGATCCCTTGTATAGAAAGAGAAAGTGAGAGCAAGCATGCACGAGAGAGAGAGAAAGGTGATAGAGAATGAAAGAGAGAAAGAGAAAGAAGGAAATAAAGAATGAAAGTAGAAAGTAAGGAGAAAATATTTTTTTTCAAAAATTAAAACTAAACTTTTTCAAATTACAGCAAACACATAATGAGAAAACATATTAATTTTAAATAAATATAAAATGGAAGAAAGAAAAACTGAAAGACTAATAAAGTAAAGTAAAGGCCCTCCCGTTGATCGTCGATTTGCTCGAGCGGGCCCAGTAACGTCTCCATTGGAGACTTGGTTGTTACTGTGTCTGGCATATCAAATACTCTCGGTAGCTTGCCGGGCTCTCCGAGAGGGGCGGAGGAATCGAACCTGGGTCGGCCTTGTTGGCCGCTTGTAAGGCGAACGCCCTACCGCTGTGCTATCTCTCCAGCCCTGAAAGACTAATATTGAATATAAAAGACTAATATTGAATATAAAAATTGTAGATCAAAGAATATTCAGAGAATAGTGAAAATGCAACTAAAGCAAATTTTTTTTGAAATTTTTAGTGATTTCAATTTCATATTTCCATTGTAAAAGAAGGATACCACATGTACCACATGCTAAATATGAAAATGTTGGTCTAGAATATCCTATTTCCATTCTCATTTTAATAATGATTTTGGATTTATAGAAGGGAAAATGCTATTTGGATATTTTGGCAACAGTAACAAATGAACTATAAACATAGAAATGGTAGGTTGTCACAGACTCTGCAACACTTCATTACCTATCAAAATGGAGTGACATATTTAAGATATTCAATACAAATGTTATCCAAAGAGTCAATATCAAATAAAAATGCCTGTCAAGAACAAAGTTCACAGTAATAAGCTCTTATATTAACTCAGAAAATAGTGTTACCTAGAGACCTTTTGAAAATCCATTTAAGGATGAGTTTCAAGTTACCAAAATGACTAGAGAGAGGATAAGGCCTTGTGTGATCATAGATCATACTATTGCTCTTATATGTAAGATGACCTGGGGATTGAAAGGAAAAGGGTAAGATATATAGTACATCATTTCTTTATATTCAAACAACATATACAATCTACAAGTATGAAATAAGAGAACAACATAAGAGAAAAAACAGCTATTCTTAGTAAATATTCTCATGGTAACAATATATGATTGCTATATTATGAAATAATAGAATTTTAGAATTTTGATTATTATTTATTTCTATATATTGATATCTATATATTAGACTCTATATTAAAATAATATGATATTTCAATAAGATATTAAAAATTGATTCTTGAAGTTAGTCGGACCTATTGGAGAATAGATATAAACAGTTGTATATTCAATATTTAGTAAAAAATTAGGACTATGGCAGCTTGACATATGTAATAAATTAATGTATCTGGTACTTAATTGTAACAGATGTTAACATTATACAAACAAAAAGACAACCAGAAACTTTGTGTTGGTTTTATGACTTTACATTTTCTAATTAAAAAATTATACTTTTATCTGTACCTTTTAATTAATCGAATGTGAAACTTATTAAAACTCTAAATATAGATATCAACTTGCAGAAAATATATTGGACAAAGGTACATACTTAATTGTACCTCAGGATGAAACAGGAAAATCCAGATTCTTCTTCAAGTGGATAAATTAAAAGTAATAGGATAACCAAAGGGGACGTTAATAAATTAAGAGTCCTAAAATATATTTGTAAATGGACCAGACAATTTTGAAGTGTCTAGTAATGCACACATATGTCAATAAACATGCAAATACTAAGGGTGGCATTCATAGGAATATTTTCTTTTAAGAAAATAATGAGAGAAAAGAACATAGGCTCCACCGAGAAGAGAATCTGAAGCCATTGCTAGCTTTTTATTTTTTACTGAATGTACTATCATTCTCCCTTTTATTGCTTCTTTGGATAATAATTTTAATTAAGGCAAGTTTATAAATTACTAATTCCAAATGATACCAAGTTGATTTGAGGGAGTAACTAAGATTTGGTTGCTTAGTTTGTTTAAAATTGACCCAACATGGGAAATTCCTATATCAATATTCAAACAAGAGAGCATTTATAATAAACATTTATTATTTATACTATATTTATAAACAGAGTCTCCTGCCTCCGCGCCTGGCTGTCCTCACCGGGACCCCTTGGAGGAGGGTGGGTTGACTTTCCCTCCCCACCTGGCAGAGCCCTGGCAGCTGAAGACCTCCGGTTCTAGCCACAGCCATGCTTAAGAGCACTCTCCACACGGTCAGATGAGCCTCAAGCATGAAGGAACCAGCAGAGGAACCCAGGTGTGCGGGACCCAGGGCGTAGATCTTCAAGTCTGCTCCTGTTGGGACTGAGGCCTCCTCCACCCAGATCCCCCACCTTCCAGTATGTAGGCATTACACCCACCAACTGCCCCCCACTGCTGTGTAATCCCATCAACGGCCAAGACCCAGAGACTATAAAACTGTGCTCCCGGAAGCACGTGGACACATTCGTGGCTGCACGACATCTTCTTGTCTAGTTCTTACTCTGCAGAACCTGGCAGGCTACCAAAAGTATCCTACCCACACAGCAGAGTCTGACAAACTCCCCGTGGCATACTTAATATGCCAAATACCAGTAACAATGATGGGTCTCATACTCCTGACCCTGAAAGAGCCTCGAATGTGGCACTTTTTAAAACCTCAGGGCTAGGACAAAGGAAACATTACTGGGATCTGCTCGAGGCAATCGATGAACAACAGGATGACAGTGATACAGTGATTATATTTATAAATTATTTTATAATACATTTAATTTTATTTTACTAGTGTAATTAATGCATATAACTAAAGTTAGATTATAATAAGATTGTAATCACAGTTCTATTTTAAGTAAGACTAGTATCACTTAATGACTTAATCACTTAACTTCCCATTAGTCGTCGATTTGCTTGAGCGGGCCCCAGTAACGTCTCCATTTGTCCCTGTCACGTGCTAGTGTAGCCCAATGGCATCTGTTCACTCCGGGAACATGAAGGGCCTCAAACCGATAATTCATGATCTTGATGAAGAAGTCTGACCATCTGGTAGGTGGGCGGCCACGTGATCTTTTGACATCCCATGAAATCCAGTTGGTAACAGCTCTAGTCCAGCGGTCATCTTTAAATCTCATTACGTGACCAGCCCATCTGATGTTTGACACCTTGGCAAATGAGAGAGCGTCCCTGATTCTTGATCGTCGATGGATGTCAGAACTCCATATTCTTTCTCTCATTTGAGTGAAACATGATATTCCAAGCATAGCTCTTTCTATTCTGCTTTGGGAGAGCTGAATTGCGTTCTCATCTTGTTTGCGTAGGCCCCAGGTCTCTGAGGCATAAGTTAATGCGGAAGAACAGTGGAATCAAAGAGATGTGCCTGGAGCCGGAGGTTCTTCTTCCTCTTAGCTATTTCTTCGATGTTCTTGAAGGCGTTCCAAGCTGCTCACTTCCTCCTGCCAGGTCATTAGTCATGTTGACTTCTAGACCTAGGTACACATAGCTGTTGCATTCGGAGATGGTCGTTCGGTTGAGAGCGAATGGGGCATCAGAAACGAGGCTGTTTCTCATAAACATTGTCTTCGTAAGATTCAGCTGTAGTCCTACCTTCCCACACTCATGGTCAAAGTCGGCCAGCATTTGTGCCGCTTGGCTGATGTTTGGTGTTATTAAAACAATGTCATCAGCAAAGCGGAGGTGGTGTAGTTGCCGACCATCTATCTTCACTCCCATTCCTTCCCATTCCAGTCGATGCATAATATTCTCGAGGGTTGCACTGAAGAGTTTCGGTGAAATGGTATCACCCTGCCGCACCCCTCTCTTGACATCAACGATCACTTTTTTGTAGAATGGTGAGATCCTGGTAGTGACTCCGCAATACAGCTCACGGAGGATCCTGATGTATTGGGCTTGAATGCCCTGATTGGCTAGGGCTTCAAAGACTGCTTCTGTCTCAACAGAATCAAAGACCTTCTTTAAATCAATGAACGTTAAACAGAGCAGCATCTTGAACTCCCGAGAAACCTCAATGAGCTTGGTTATCTTGTGGATATGGTCAATGGTGCTGAATCCTTTGCGGAACCCGGCTTGCTGACTTTCATTATTATCTACTCAACTCCTTTTCTTAATTCAAAATTATCGTACATACTGTGCCTTTTTATTTCATTATACAAAATATGTGTCATTATATTTCAGGCAGTGTATGGGAGTCTGGAAGGAGAATTACAGGTTAAGAACACATGAAATTTTCTCTAAGTAATTTATTTTAGAAATTTCCCTCATATTCTGTTTATATTCCATTATCTAAAATTGTTATAAAGCCACAGAAAACTGAAAGGTATTTTAGGAAATACAGTCTTTTTCCTGAGAAGCAGAATTTCAATTTTTTTAGAAAGGAAACTATTAATATTAAAAATAGTAAAATAAATGACAAAATAACTTTATAATAGTGATTCATTCTTTATTATAATATTTGAATAACATTGTATATTATCATATTGTTTCAATTAATTAAGAGAAAAGAAAATAGTTAATTTAATTATAAATAATATACATAGATCATGGCATTGACCTGTGTCTTTTAAATTTATCTTTTAATTCATTTTTTTCTCTTATTAACTGTAGTGCAGTCACATTTAAAGAAAATGAGCAAGTAATTAATTAAAGCCAAAAGGTGTCTGGAGAAACATTTATCATATTGTCTAATATTTTCCTTAAATATGTTAAAGAAATAGTACTTTAATTTTTATACCACTGTTACCCCTTTTCTCCTACAAGAATTGTGGGCTGAGACATTAATCTGTTGACTGATGCTGAATATATCAGACACGCTTCATAAATGTGCACCTGCTGTTCTTTTGAAAGAACCTGGTATTTTCTGATGCTCCATTGAGTACAATAGACTGACAGCTTAAAGAGGCAGAACGAAAGATAGGTGGGAGTGTAGTCCACAAGTAAATGGGTTAATAATAGACCATAACATACTCTTCATTGAAACCAGTTATTACTGAAGAGAACATAATGCAAAGTCTTAAAGACTATCTTATGAAATATAATAATACTCAAACTTACACTAGAATAGAAATACTCTTTAGACTTAACTGATTATATATTATTAAATGCATAATATTGTAATATTACTTTTTAAAATAAAGTCTGAGGTATTTAAAGGTGGTAACCATGAGTTTAAGTTAGCCAAATTATACATAATACTTACCCAATATTAAAATTCAGAGAACCTTGTCAGAAAAAAAATAGCATTATTACAGTCCCCTATGTAACATTGCATACTTAAAGTTTCAACAAAAGGTCTATAAAACCTCTATGTATAGCTACATAATGGTTCCCAATTGTTCTAAGAAATAGCTGACTCCATGGAAAATATTACAAAGAAATTTCATTCAGTCCTAAATATGTCTATTCCTTTGACATAGTCATAGCAATTCCAGCATGAGAATGAATACAAAACAGGTATTACTAAATGTTTTTTTCCTGTGGTTTTAAATTATGTATCCTTTCTGAATAAAAACTGAGAGGATATTGGGAGTATTCATTTTAAACTACTAGACACACGAGTCTGAAATGTAAACACATTTCAGTAATTAGCCTTTCTCTTCTAAATATAGCTAGGATGTACTTTCTTTTCCTCTCTATCTTATGATTTTACTATCACTTTTAAAGTTAAAAGATCAGACCTTAATATAATAAAAATTTTTACATTTAAGCAGTATACAGAATGTCTGTATCCTTTAGATTAACTTTTATTACAATTCCATACATATGAATAAAATGAGAACAGATATTTCTCTTCTTTTAAAATCAAAGCCTGGCAAGCTACCCGTAACATATTTGGATATGCCAAATTGATTATTTTAAATACAGCAATAGAAAAATATTCTTCCAAAGTTTTTTAACTAAAAGTTGAATTGTTATGTTACTGAAATAAAAGAATCTTTGTAAAATGCAAATACAAATAACATTTTCTGATATACCTTAGAAATTAGATATTCATATTTTAATTATTTTGTATAATAGTTTCAAGAATTTGAATTATGTAATGCTGAATTATGTTATTACTAACCAATTTGCTTCTTGATTTTTTTTTGGAAACATGCTTCTGTCCTCTCTTCAGATCATGTCTGAGTTTTTTACATAGTTATAGATCATCACATACTTTCTTTTAACCTTTGTTTAGCTAGCACCATATATTTAAGTCATTCTTTAAAGACATATTTTGTTATAGTTTAGGTGACAAAGTTGCGATACTGTTCATGATTATGTTATTGATGTACAAAATTCCTGCACCCACTAGCATTCCAGTGTCCAGTGACTTTTACAAAGCACTTGGTAATGTTCTCTGGGGCATCTGTTTATTTCTTCGTCTCTATTTAGTGAACTGTTTCATAACCTACAAGTTTGTGATATTCAAAATTATTAAGTTTTACCCATCTTAATTTCACAAAATTAATGCATGATTTTCACACTAGATAATGACTGGAATTTGGAAATTCTCTCTGAATAGACATTATGCATTATAAACCCAAAAACTTATTACAGATTTTAGTATATCAACATTATTAGCTATTCTCATTTTGTTTCTATTATTTTTGCTTGAGTCAATGAATAAAAAGATTACACTGATTTTACTTTTTCTCACAGGGCTGTGAAAATTTCTTTGAAATTATTACTTGCAGATGCTTCCTTCTTTACCAATTCTGTATGAACTATTCTTTCATTTTGTGTATAAAAGAACTGTATGAAGAGGAATTTTAAAGAAATGTATCATTTTGAGCCTAAAATTTTAATTTATTAAGTTTTCAGGAGCAATGTTTTAATAATAATAGTGGGATTTTCATGTAAGTAATTCATGGGCCATATTTGGATAAATGTTACATAAATATGATTCTTGAAAGCACTGTGTCATGTCCTTTAATTTGATAATATTTTTCCTGGCTTAAACAACGATGCCTTTTAAAATATTTATCTCAAAACTTGTCTAAGTATATTCACCCAGCTCCCTATGTAAAACACTGTAGAAATTAAAATAAGATTAAGAGCTCTGGGTCAGTGACCTTTGTGTTCACCTCACAAAAGTATGTTTAATTTTAAAGTATGTTAAAAGAGACAAAATTTTCAAATTTTCCTTAGATCTCCCCAACAAATTAAGAAATAAAGAGAACCCTATTTCTCTATGTCTGTCTGTCTGTCTGTCTTTTTCTGTCCCCTCCCCTCTACCTCCCCCTGCCTCATCCAGATGATTCAGGGGTTACTTTCTCATGCAGGGTTTGAGGGACCACATGGGGTACCACAGGTCAAGGATCAGATTCTTGCACTTACAGTGCAAGAGCCCTACTTTGTATACTAGATTCCAGTCCTCAAAAGAACTTCAATAGCAACCTAAGAACCATGTGGCTTAAACATCATCAATGACAAAATGCCATAATTATTTAAAGAAGTACATTGAACAGACAGTAAGGAGAAATTAGAAAGATCTTAGATATTTGTAATCTTAGAAAGATTACAAGTATTTGTACCTAATTATAGCTCAGTTATGTCAAATGATCAGATGCTTTGCATCCTTTTTATTGTTTTGGTTTTGTTTTAGAACCGTAACTGACTTTGCTCAGGGATTAGACCTGGCTCTGCTCAGGTATAGTCCTGGTGGGGCATGGGGGACCCGTGGGGATGCCATGATGGAAACTGGGTCAGTTGTGTGTGAAGCAATTACCCTATTCACATTTCTATTTCTCTAGTCTCTCACTGGTACACCTTTTGCAGCCAAAGTATGACAGTCTGTAATAGTTGTTATAGTGATGAGAGTCAAATAGACGCCTCTAGAACCACATAACTATGGACAGTCTGAGCAGACAAAATGAGGAAACATAAGCTTCAGACTGGAAATGAAAGAAACTAATATCTTCACACTAGATGACAAGATGGAAGAGCAAAATCAGAATGATTATATAAGGCTAGAACCAACCTTATTTTGTTTTTCCATACCAAATATTAATCTTAGCATTTAATTCTAAGATTCCTAGAAGTTGAGAGCTAACAATTTGAGGATAAAATTTAATTATGGTAACTATTTAGAACGATTTAGTCTGAACAGATGAGATTATATTTTTGCTCTTTATAGGATGGAGACTGAGGGTAGAAATCATAACTTATTTTGGCATGTACCAGTTTTTAATTGATCACGTGACATCCCAATACACTTGACATCCCATTTCACATCGATTTTGCTTGACCCAGTAACATCACCATTTGTCCCTGTTGCTTGCTAGTGTAGACCAACAGTGTCTCCTCACTCCAGGAACACAAAGACCCTCAAATCGATTGATCAGGGTCTTGATGAAGAAGTCTGATCATCTCATAGGGGGGCAGCAACGCGATCTTTTGACATCCCGTGGAATCCAGCTGGTAATGGTTCTAGTCCAGTGGTAGTCTGTAAATCGCATTACGTGTCCAGCCCATCAGATTTTTGATGCCTTGGCAAACGAGACAGCGTCCCTGATTCTGAATCGTTGAAGGAAGTTGGAACTCCTTATTCTTTCTGTCATTTGAGTGAAGAGTGATACTCCAGGCATAGTTCTCTCAATTCCTCTTTGGGTGACCTGAATAGCGTTCTCATCCTGTTTTCATAGAGTCCAGGTCTCTGAGGAGTACTTTAATGCAGAAAGAACGGTGGAATCAAAGAGATGTGCCCAGAGCCGGAGGTTCTTTGTCCTCTTAGCTATTTCTTCTATGCTCTTGAAGGCGTTCCAGCCATGTTCCAGCCACGCTCTTCCTCCTGTGCAACTCAAGTGAAAATCTAAGCTTGCAAAGCAGTGCAGAGAAGCATAAAGGAAGACCTCAAAGAGAGGAACAGTAGTGCTGGTTGATGCAGCATACCGGGAAAAGCATTCGAAATGCCGACCTGTCCTTCGCCAACTACAAGACCAAGATGACTGCCCTCTAATGTCCTGATGGATCTATCAAATCTTCTAGAAGGGCAATGGAGATTATCCATGACTTCTACTAGGATCTCTAAAATAGCCACATCCACCTGCCACATACCAAATTCTGCAGAATGGATATGTTGTTCCCAATATTCTCCCTTCCGAAATCTGACACTCCATTTCATCGGTAAAGAAGCAAATAGCACCAGGCCCAGACAAGGTCAGACCTGAACACCTGAGGAACCTGCCATCAGCACTCATCAATACACTGGCTCCGTTCTTCACACGCTACATGTATGAATGCAAGGTTCCATCCCAGTGGAAAATCAGCAGGACTTTACTACTGTACAAGAAGGGAGACATCCATGACATTGGCAATTATCACCTGATCTGCCTGTTGTCTGTCATCTACAAGCTCTTCACTCAAGTTATCCTGAATAGGACTGGCAGAACACTAGATGAAGGGCAACCATGCCAGCAAGCCGGTTTCTGAAAAGGATGCAGCACAATTGACCATTTCCACACAGTAACCAAGCTGAGTGAGGTTTCTCAGGAGTTCAAGATGCTGCTCTGTCTAACGTCCATTAATTTTAAGAATGCCTTTGATTCTGTTGAGATGGAAATGATCATCGAAGCCCTAGCCGAATAGGGTGTTCAAACTCAAAACATCAGGATCCTCAGAGCTGTATTGTGGATTCATAACCAGGATCTCACCATTCTACAGGAAGGTGATGTTTGATGTCAAGAGAGGGGTTTGGCAGGATGATACGATTTCATTGAAACTCTTCAGTGCCACCCTTGAGAATGTCATGCGATGACTGGAATGGGAAAGAATGAGAGTGAAGGTAGACGGACGGCAACTACGCCACCTCCACTTTGCTGATGACATCATTCTAATAAAACCAAACTTTAGCCAAGTGGCACAAATGCAGGCCAACTTCGTCCGTGAGTGTGGAAAGGTTGGACTACAGCTGAATGTCATGAGGACAGGAACGTCTAGAACGAACTCGTTCCTGACGTTCCATTTGCTGTCAATGGAATGACCATGCCTGGATGCAACAGTTATGTATACCTGTGTTGAGAACTCAACATTTTCTAATTGAATACTTAAAAAGTTAATGCTGTGGGCCAGATGGATATCTCAAAGTGCTATAGCACATAGTTTGCATAATGGAGGCCCATATTCGATCCCTTGGATCACTTGGTTTTCTGAGCACTGCGTGAGAGACCACCAAGCAGAGAGCTAGGAATAGCCTCCTAGAAAGCAAAAGTTGTGACTCCAGAAAAGATATAAAACAAAATAAAATGATAATTAACAACAACAACAACACACGCATATGTGAGTCAAGGATGAATAAGGGATCTATATTTGGTAGTTCTTGGTGAGTACTCCTACTTATTGCTCGGTGAACCAACCATACAGTATCAGGTATTGAACCTGGGATTCCAATCTACAAAGCATTCACTCCCACCTTTGAAACTATCACACCAGATATAACAGGATATGTGTCAATAATCAATCTAAAGTTTAACAGAGTTACCATTGGCAAAGTTGGAATTTAGTTTGAAATAACTAAATGTTGAAATTTTTTTTACATAATTATTTCTGGCAAATTAGACAATCAACCTTCAAACTAAAGTTTCAAAAAGACCTTTCCCATTATTTTATCAATAAAAGTTTCATGTTGGAATTAATTATTTTAATTGTATGTTTAGAAGGTGACTTTTCCACATAGACAATAATTTTTGAGACTCAGAACCTCAAAGCACTAATTTCAACTTAATTAGTTTGTACATTTGTTCAACTTGCACTTTCAAGGTCCCTGCCCTATTTTAGAAAATTACTTGTCCTTATCTGTAAAAACAGAAAGATTAACTCACACATATTAAATAGAGTTACTCATGGCTGAAAGTGATAACATGAGATGTGTTTAAGCATAGAATTTTAATTTTTACTGTACATAGTCCTTTTTCTATGAGCGATTTCTTCAGGGAAGAAGGATTCTGAAGAGTAGTCCTTTTATTTTAACTCCATGAATGGGCCCTCCTGATAAAAAAAAATTGAAACCATTCTCAGCTTTCTTTCAGAATCAATAGTGTTTTTACTACTATCTTAAAGCTAAAATATGAAGGTATCTCTTATGAATTAATGCTTTGAGAATGTGTTACTTATTTCTCCATTTAACAGTGAGTTTACTTATATAATGACTAATTTATCTGTATTATTTTTTAATTTTTTATTGCTAATGGAGAAAGGTTATCTTCTAATCTCAAGCATTTTGATCGCATGCCACCTAGATGATCTTTAATTATAGGAAGCAATCTTAAGAGAACTTTTGTGTCAGTAAATTCCCTAAAATAAAGGAGAAAGCATGTTATTTGTGAGCAGTTATACTGCCACTGACCTATCTCTTATATCAAAGTAAACATTGAGGCAATTAATGGAGAGGCATAAATATTATGTGGATCCACATATATATAGTTTGGGGGCTATACACCCCAGTAACGGTGCTGAAGACTCATTCCCGGCAGGCTCATGGAATCAAACCTAGGTGAGCCAAGTGCAATGCAAATGACCTAACTTCTGTACTATTGCTCTGGCCCAAAAAATATTTTTTAAAAAATTCATTATCAAGCTCCCATTTGACCCTTCATTGCCACTTCTTGGAATATACCCTGGGATCCAAAAATGCACAGTAGAAATACTATCTACACTTCTATGTTCATTGCAGTACTATTAACAATAGCCAGAATCTGGAAAAAACCTGAGTGCCTAAAACAGATGACTAGATAAAGTAACTATTGTATATCTATACAATGGAATACTACACAGCTGTTAAGAAAATTGTGGTTATGAAATTTGCCCATAAATGTTATTGTAGAGGATGGGCACTGGTGGTAGGATGGGTAATTGATCATTGTATGACTGAATTGTAATTTAAAAAGTTTATAAGTCTGTAACTGCATCTCACGGTGATTAATTTAAAAAAATATATATATATATAAAAGTATGAAACTAATATCCAAGGCTAAGGAAAATGGGTCAGGAGGACTGTCAATGGTTGGAAATTAGCATAAGGGTGTGGGTGGTGGGGGGTAGTTAATATAGTTAAGATAGAGGAGGATTCATTATGACAATATTACTTGGAATGATCACTCTGGACAAGAACTGAGTATTGAAAGTAGGTAATGGATATACATGATAACCTTTCAGCATCTATACTGCAAACCATAATGATAAAATGAGAGAAAGAGAATGAGAAAGAGAGATAGAGAGAGAAGTGAGGTGCCTGCCATAGAGGCAGATGAGGGTGGGGGGTAACTTAGGGGAGTGGGAGGGAAACTGGGAACACTGGAGCTGCAAATCACACTGGTGGAGGGAGACTGTTAGAACACAGTATTACTGAAACCCCAAAATGAACTTGATCATTTAGTCAATTGATTACTCAACATCCTGTTATTCTTCGATTTGCTTGAGTGGGTCCCAGTAACGTCTCCATTCGTCCCTCGCACTTGCTAGTGTAGCCCAATGGAGTCTGCTTGTTTTAGAAACACGAAGATCCTCAAACCTATCATTCAGGGTCTTGACGAAGAAGTCTGACCATCTGATAGGTGGGCGGCCACATGATCTTTTGTTGTCCCATGGAATCCAGTCGGTAATGACTCTAGTCCAGCAGTCATCTCCAAATCTTATTACATGTCCAGCCCATCTGATTTTTGACATCTTGACAAATGGGACAGTGTCCCTGATTCTTGATCGTCGACAGATGTTGGAACTCCATATTCTTTCTCTCATTTGAGTGAAGCATGATACTCCAAGCATAGCTCTTTCGATTCATCTTTGGGAAACCCAAATAGTGTTCTCATTCTGTTTTCGCAGGGTCCAGGTGTCTGAGGCGTAGGTTAATGCAGGAAGAACGGTGGAATGAAAGAAATGTACCCAGAGCCGGAGCCAGAGGTTCTTCATCATCTTAGATGTTTCTTCATTGCTCTTGAAGACGTTCTAAGCTGCTCTCTTCCTCCTGCACAACTCAGGTGCTAGGTCATGCGTCATGTTAACTTCTCGACCTAGATACACATAACGGTTGCATTCAGGCATGTTCATTCCATTGAGAGCGAATGGAGCCTGAGGAATAAGACAGTTTCTCATAAACATTGACTTCGTGAGATTCAGCTGTAGTTTGACCTTTCCACACTCACGGTCGAAGTTGGCCTGCATTTGTGCCACTTGGCTAATGTTTGGTTTCATTAGAACGATGTCATCAGCGAAGTGGTGGTGGTGTAGTTGCAGACCGTCTATCTTCACTCCCATTCCTTCCCATTCCAGTTATCGCATGATGTTCTCAAGGGTGGCACTGAAGAGTTTCAATGAAATGGTATCACTCTGACAAATCCCTCTCTTGACGTCAATCATCACATCCCTGTAGAATGGTGAGATCCTGGTTGTGAATCCACAATACAGCTCTGAGGATCCTGATGTTTTGAGTTTGAACACCTGATTTGGCTAGGGCTTCGATGACCACTTCCATTTCAACAGAATCAAAGGCGTTCTTAAAATCAATGGACATTAGACAGAGCAGCATCTTGAACTCCTGAGAAACCTCAATCAGCTTGGTTACTGTGTGGATATGGTCAATTATGCTGCATCCTTTTCAGAAACCAGCTTGCTGGCATGGTTGTCCTTCATCTAGTGTTCTGCCAGTCCTATTCAGGATGACTCGAGTGAAGAAATTGTAGACACAGACAACAGGGAGATCAGGTGATAGTTAACAATGTCATGGATGTCTCCCTTCTTGTACAGTAGTACAGTCCTGCTGGTTTTCCATTGCGATAGAACCTTGCATTCAGACAGGTAGCTTGTGAAGAGCTGAGCCAGCGTGTCAATGAGTACTGACAGCAGGTTTTTCAGGTATTCAAATATGACCTTATCTGGGCTTGGTACTGTTTGCTTCTTTACCAATGAAATGGAGTATCAGATTTTGAAAGGGAGAACATTGGGAAGGACATATCCACCCTGCGGAATTTGGTATGTGGGCAGGTGGCTATAGAGATCCGAGTAGAAGTAATAAATGATCTTCTCCATTCCCCTTCATGAAGATGTGATAGATCCATCAGGACATTAGAGGGCAGTCATTTTTGTCTTGTAGTAGTCGAAGGACAGTTGGGCATTGCCAATGCTTTTTCCAGCTTCTGCCGCATCTTTCAGCACTGCTGCTCTTCTCTCTTTGAGGTCTTCCTTTACTGCTTTTCTGCACTGCTTTGGAGCTCGTATGTTTGTTTGCCGATGCCTGAGTCTTGCACCAAATCACGTTGGCTAATGAGTTTGAGAGTTTTCGAAGACAGTCGTCTTTTTGTTCCTATCTCTCTCTCTCTCGGCATTCTTTGCACAATCACGGAGATACTGAACCTGTTGATCCTATTCCTTGTCAATGTTTTCAATGACGGCATCTCCCATGTTGCTGCAATAGTGCCAGAGAGCTCCCAGTTGTTAGTTATTCTGGGAATTCTCTTTTTCAACTTTGCAGCCCTTTATCCCCGCTCTGTGAAGTAGAATTTTGCACTAAGGAGATGGTGATCCTATCCTGGTTGGAATTTTGGGACAACAGCGACATGGTCAGGCAAGACCATCAATTGAATATGATGTGGTCATGATGTGTTCATAGTCACCAACCATGAGCAGGTTCATATTAGTCTATTTCACTGTGATTCAATTATTTTTTTTAAAGATGCTCTCTTTTGCTTCTGTCAGCCCTCAATAGGGGAAGCCACCCTTTTTCCTGTCCAAAGACAAGAGGGGCAGGTTACTTTAAGGACTGCAATAGAAGGAAAAGTTGTTAGATGATCTTCACTTACTATTTTTTTTCTGATCTTAAATTTTATTTGTTTCTTTACTTCATTTGTAATTTGTTGCCCCGTGGTTCCAACAAATCTCAGTAGCATTTTCTTTTCTAAAGCGTATTCTGATATTTTAGTGTATTTCCACAATGCTTTTTTTTCTTTCTGATTCACCATGAGATACACAGTTATAAAGCTGATCATGGTTGGGTTTCAGTAATACAGAGTTCCAATACCCATCCATCCACCAGAGTACATTTTCCTTTACCAATGTCCTTAATATCTCTCCTGCCACCCTCCTCAGAGCATGTCTCTATAACAGGTACTTTCCGTCTTTTCTTTTCTCTCTGTCTCTGTGTGTCTCCCTCTCATTTTTGGGGCATCATAGTTTGCAGTATGTATGATGAGAAGTGATCATGTTTGTTTCTTTACCTGCTTTCAGATTAATCTAGATGTGTCTTTATGCAAAGAACTCTAAGGTATCTTTAGTAAACTGAATGCCACTAGTTATAGGGGAGTAGAGAAATAATTTCTTCCAAAATACATTTGTTTTTGTTTTTGTTTTGATTTTTTGGGTCACACCCAGCAATACTCACAGGTTACTTCTGGCTCTGCACTCAGAAATTACTCTTGGAGTTTCTTGGAAGACCATATGGGATGCTGGGGATTGAACCCAGGTCAGCCACTTGCAAGACAAATATCCTATCGCTGTCCTATTGCTCTGGCCCCTGACTTGTTTTCTTCACTTAATCACTTATCACTTAACTTCCCGTTAGTCGTCGATTTGCTCGAGCGGGAGCCAGTAACGTCTCCATTTGTCCCTGTCGCGTGCTAGTGTAGCCCAATGGCATCTGTTCGCTCCGGGAACATGAAGGGCCTCAAACCGATCGTTCATGATCTTGACGAAGAAGTCTGACCATCTGGTAGGTGGGTGGCCATGCGGTCTTTTGACATCCCGTGGAATCCAGTCAGTAACAGCTCTAGTCCAACGGTCCTCTTTAAATCTTATTACGTGACCAGCCCATCTGATTTTCGACACCTTGGCAAATGAGACAGCATCCCTGATCCTTGATCATCGACGTATGTCAGAACTCCGGATTCTTTCTCTCATTTGAGTGAAATGTGATATTCCAAGCATAGCTATTTCTATTCTTCTTTGGGAGACCTGAGTAGCGTTCTCATCTTGTTTGCGTAGGGCCCAGGTCTCTGATGCATATGTTAATGCAGGAAGAACAGTGGAATCAAAGAGATGTGCCCAGAGCCAGAGGTTCTTCGTCCTCTTAGCTATTTCTTCGACGCTCTTGAAGGTGTTCCAAGCCGCTCTCTTCCTCCTGCGCAGCTCAGGTGCCAGGTCATTTGTCAGGTTGAGCTCTCGACCTAGGTACACATAGCTGTTGCATTCGGAGATGGTCGTTCCATTGAGAGCGAATGTAGCATCAGGAACAAGGCTGTTTCTCATAAACATTGTCTTCATAAGATTCAGCTGTAGTCTTACCTTTCCACACTCACGGTCAAAGTCGGCCAGCATTTGTGCCGCTTGGCTGATGTTTGGTGTTATTAAAACAATGTCATCAGCAAAGCAGAGGTGGTGTAGTTGTCGACCATCAATCTTCACTCCCATTCCTTCCCATTCCAGTCGTCGCATGATGTTCTCGAGGGTGGCACTGAAGAGTTTCGGTGAAATGGTATCACCCTGCCGCACCCCTCTTTTGACATCAGCGATCACTTCTTTGTAGAATGGTGAGATCCTGGTAGTGAATCCGCAATACAGCTCACGGAGGATCCTGATGTATTGGGCTTGAATGCCCTGATTGGCTAGGGCTTCAATGACCGCTTCTGTCTCAACAGAATCAAAGGCCTTCTTTAAATCAATGAACATTAAACAGAGTGGCATCTTGAACTCCTGAGAAACCTCAATGAGCTTGGTTATTGTGTGGATATGGTCGATGGTGCTGAATCCTTTGCGAAACCCTGCTTGCTCGCATGGTTGTCCTTCATCTCGTGTTCTGCCAATCCTATTTAGGATGACTCGAGTGAACAACTTGTAGATGACAGACAATAGGCAGATCGGGCGATAGTTGCCAATGTCATGGATGTCTCCCTTCTTGAACAGTAGTATGGTCCTGCTGGTTTTCCATTGGGACGGAACCTTGCATTCACACAGGTAGCGAGTGAAGAGCCAAGCCAGTGTATTGATGAGTACTGATGGCAGGTTCTTCAGGTGTTCAGGTCTGACCTTGTCTGGGCCAGGTGCTGATTGTTTCTTTACCGACGAAATGGCGTCACCAGCCGTCGCCACACTCCAGGACGCTTTCGGATCTGCGCAAGCGGCCGCGTGACACATCATAAGACACTAAATACCCATTTTCCGGAATTGTCGTACCATATTTGACAGGGTTCAAATATGGTAACACCTACAAGGGTGATTAGAGGTCACCCCAAAAGCCTCTATCCCTCTCGGAAAGACTGGCAAGCTACCGAGAGTATTCCGCCCGCACGGAAGAGCCTGGCAAGCTATCCACTGTGTATTCGATATGCCAAAACCAGTAACTACAACTGGTCTCATTCACCTGACCCTGAAGGCTTCACCGACATGGCAGCACTGAGAAGGATGAGAAAGGAGAGGCCGACAAAATCTCAAGGCCGACCTAGGCTGCCACAACGAAGGAAGACAAAAATGATCGTCTGTACTTTCCATGCACGTACGCTAGCATCAGATGCATCCATCGAGGACCTGATGGTACAAGCGCGAATGATCAAGTACGACATCATTGGTCTGACCGAGACAATAAGGCACGAATCTCACCATGCCGTTTTTGACACTGGAGAAGAATTGTTCCTCGGAACATGCGATAAAAGAGGTGTTGGAGGCGTAGTTGTCCTTGTCAACACAAACTTGGCCAAGAGCATTGATTCATTTGAATACCTAACAACCAGAATCGGACATCTACATTTGAATAGATGTGGCTCACTGCCTGCAGTTTCTATCTTCGTTGACTTGTTTTCTTAAATGAAGAATATTACAGAAGGGATATTCCAGACATTTAATACCTGACTGAAGGAGCTTCCAAATATTATTCTGTTACCTCATTAATAGAATTAAAGAGCCAGGTGCTTTAACCTGAACTGCAAAAAAGCAAGTTGATGAAATCAACATGGGAAAATTATTATTGATTCTATTTATATATAATATTCTATCTAAATAAACCACTCTTTTCCCCACACATCTCATTTTGTCTCTGTTTCCCTCTATGTTCCTCTCAGGAAACCTCCTACCCTCCTCTGAAATTTCCCCAAATGTCTCTTCTTAGAACAAGTGTTTGAGACAATTTTGTTGTTAGTTGATACACCTCAAGATTTATTCATGAGTCTTTGGAACAGGGCAGGTAGATGAGCTTACATATTGTTGGCAGTTGGACATGGGCCTGCTCTGATTTTTATAGTTTGCTACATTATACAAATTTTCTATTTTATTCCTTGTTCTTTTCCACTTGACTTACCTGCCATGTTGAGTATGTAATTGTTATTTTTCTTTTTGCTTTATTAAATGCTGTTCCTCTATTATAGTTCTGAGCATTACGTTTGCTGTACCCCATAGATTATGGTAACTTCTGCTAATTTTCATTCGTCCAGATTATTTTAAATATTTTCTAAAATGTCTATTAACCCAGTGGTTTCTGTAAAGTAAAGTAAAGGCCCTGAAAAACACATATTTAGTTTCCATGTGTTTGATGTTTTTCTGGTTTTCTTTCAGTTTTTTTAAGCTTTATAATGTTATGGTCACAAAAAAGTTTTGATATGATTTCAGTATTCAAAAGTTTTTTGTCCCAAAATATAGATTAATTGTAAAAATTTTGGGTGAACTTGAAAACAAAAAACAATTTAGATCTAGGTGTGAAATTTTCTATAGATTTCTATTAAGCCCATATGTTCCCAACCATCATAAATTTTCTTATTTATGTTCTACTTACTTGATTTTTCCTTAGTTGTAAAGGGTTATTAAAATTCCCTACTATTATCACATAATTGTCAATTTCACACTATTACTGCATTAATAGTTTCTTAATGTATTTTTGTGTACATATATAAGAAGTATAGAAGTTTGACATGTAAATATTAATAAGCAGAGAAAAACTCTTGTATTAAAACCATATTATTTTATACTGTCATTCTGTATATTTCAGTTGAAGCCTATGTTGTATGATATGTACCTTTCCAAACTTATTTATTTGGGGACTACACTTACTGGTGCTAAGCAGTTACACCTAGCTCACTACTTTGGGGAAAAGGGTGTCACTTCTTCTAGGTGCTCAGGGGAGCACATGATGGGGGGATAAAACTCAGGGCACTTACATGAAAAACTTGTGCTCCAGCTTACTTGAGCTGTCTCACAGGTTGAAGTACTGCTATTTCAAAGATATCACTTGCTTGTATTTATTTTTGATATTTTCCTTTGTATCAACATTTTTCTTAGAAGCTTAAATTTATTTCCTTCAGGCAGCACAAAATAAGTGGTTATTTTTATAGGATTTTTTTACCAAAGGTTTACTACTGTGAGTTTTCAAGCACTACTTGCTTCATGTATTCTAACTAAATGGAACTCCCCTTTCTGAGAAAAGTGTGTATATATATCTTCACATAGATTTCATGAGAAAAAGTAATTTGCAGTCATTATTTGTAATTTTCATCTTTTTTCTTCCAAGAAAGATATACAGAAATTTCAGAGCTAAGATATACAATTCTGTTAAATAATCTACCAAGGTTTTCTGGAACACAGGATTTGAAGGAACTTCTACCAATCTAACAGAAGAAAGAGACTTAGAGAAACGGCAGCTCACATATATATTTTAGGAAAAAATAATCTAGAAGAACTAAGATCACTAACTAAATTAAGAAACCTATTAATTCATTTACAATGCCTTGAAATCAATCACGTGTTGGGAAGATGGTGATACTGTCCTGTTCCTTTTTTTTTTTTTTTGTCAATAACATGCTGTTTCAGCCCCAGTTTTCATTACTTTTCCTTTGCCACCCCTTCTTTCTCAATTACAAATTGGAGGGGCTGGATAGTATAGGAGTTATGGAACTGGTTTTGCATGAAGTTAACCCTAGTTTGATCCCCAGTAGTGCATATTTTAAGAACAGCACTGTCCTCCCATTGTTCATTAATTTGCTGGAGCGGGCCCAGTAACATTATGAGACTTGTTCTTACTGTGTTTGGCATATTGAATACGTCATGAGAAGCTTGCCAGGCTTTGCCACGTGGGTAAGTTACTCTCGGTAGCTTGCCAGGCTCTCCTAGAGGGGTGGAGGAATTGAACAACGGTCGGCCCAGTTGGCTTCATGCAAGGCAAATGCCCTACCTTCAGAGGAAAGAATATCTCTTAGCACCTCACACACACACACACACACACACACACACACACACACACACACGCACACACAAACACACACACACAGAAAAGTGATTAACTAATTACTTAAAAAAATAAAATGGGGGAGTGAAAGGCACCCAGGCAGTGCTCAGAGTCATTAGGGATCATCACAGCATTAATTGGCCAAACTCTGTGGTTAAGTAAGGCATAAACTTTGACTTTGTATTCCTGGTTCTCAGTTGGAAATTTTAAATCAATTAAAATATGGATGTTTAAAAATATTTGAGGGGCTGAAGCCAGCTGGTAGGGCATTTGCCTTGCAGGCAGTGGAACCACGTTCAATTCCTGGCATCCCATATGGTCCCCCAAGCATCTCCAGGAGTAATTCCTGAGTGCAGAACTAGAAGTAACTCCTAAGAATTGCCTGTTATGACTCCAAAAGTCTAATAAATAAATAAAGAAACAATTATTTGGTATTAAAATTGGTGATTAATTGAAGGAGAAATATAAAGTATAGGTAAGATTTTGGACACATTTTATAATATCTTAATCTCAGTGAGAGTTTTACGAACATTATTTTTAATTCTTACATATAACATAACTGTTTCATCAGAATCAGGAAAGAGCCAGCTTGAGAGAAATATTATTCTTTTCCTTTCTTTAGAACATCTTGTGTATAGATTTTCTTTGTTGACATCTGAGTATTTGATTAAGCAGTCATATCCCCAAACCACACTGACTCACACCAATCATCCTGGTCAGAGATTTTGGGAGTTTCTACCAACTCTCTCTAGGAGGCAAATTTAGGTTTTATTCAATTGCTCTTTGCTGAGTTGGAGGAATGAGGAACTATGATATTTGTCCGAATCAATGACCAAATCGCCAACTCCATTCTCCCCAAGATCGTTATATAATGGTGGACCTCTCAGAGATTTAAGACTGGCAACCAGACATCAGTTCATTGGGCAGCACTGAAGATCGAGTGCTGAGTGCATGAATGATGCACTTTTATCCTCTCTAAGGGGAGTCTGAGAGACGATTTTTTAAAATCTTCTATCCTGAGGAGTGCTGAGGGTTTTTCATGATTTCCTCACCAAATTATTGACTTCTTTCCTTACCAAGCAATTAGACTGTTCCAGAACTATAAACTCCTCCTGTGGAGAGGCTCTTGGGAATTGACGGTGTGCTGTGTGAACAGATCATTGTTTCAGCCTGGGGGAATGGAGGGATGATAAAGGTCTTTTGACTATAGGGTAGTACGCTGACAGCAGAGTCTCTGGAAAACTATATCATAGATTTCACCGGCAGAGTTTGGGAATATGATTTTACCTAAGAATTTGAGATACACTTTTTAATTTATCACAAAGAAAATGTGTCTGTGAATGGTTGCTGCCTTGTATTTTGGGGTAGGACTTCTTACTTCCCACCTTGCTGATGGAACTTCTATATTGTGTTTTAAATTTTATTTTATCTGCTGACAGAGAAATAGTTCAGGGATTAAGACTGTTGTCATAAGTATGACTGTTCAATCCTGAATATCACATTTAGTCCTACAAGCATTGCCAGAAGTGAGCCCTGAGCAATGATAAAAGAGTGAGCTCTGAGCACCAAAATTTAATTAATTTTCTCTTCTTAAACTTATGTTTTCTTAGTAGTCAATGTTTTAAGTATAGCACAATAGTTGTAGCAATAGTGAAGCAGGTAGAGTGTTTTTCTTACATCCACGCGACCTAGGTTTGATCCCCTGTACCATATATGGTCCCCCGAACATCGCCAGAAGTGATCTCTGAATGCAGAACCAGAATTAAGCTCTCATGGATTTGGTAGCTGTTTTTTTTTTAATTTTTTTAAAGATAGCTGTGATTTGAAAAGAAAAGAAGAGAAAAGAAAAGAAAAGAGTAAACTACACAGATATCCACTCAAAGAGTCAAAAAATAGGCCCTGTGACATTCCATTTACATCCAGTAAGCTTTCAGCACTGCAAGGTGTGGCCCCTAAACCAAAAACCAAATAAAAATAAATCAAACACCCACAAAATTATAGCTATTATAGCTAAAGATTTATTTTGCTGCTGCATCAAAATTTATTGTGAGTGAATAGAAATATTTATCTTTGCAGTATATACAGGTGGCAATTATTAATGTGGGCATATGTGGTTTCTGTTATTGTAGAGATAGCTGGTGATATGCACATTGAAAACCCACTTTCTTGGATGGTGCATCTCTCTCAGTTTTCTCACTAGAGATAATGGAGACAAACTTCATTACTAGAGACATTGTGATAGATTTTGTTTCCAGAACTCTTAGTGCATCACGGGATATTTGCCAGATTCCCTGGCTTTGTTCACTGTATGCCAATAGTCCCAAATTTTGATAATGGACATTGTTTTTGGATATGGTAAAATTTATCATGGGGAAAAAATGATGAGGTTAAGAGTACCACCTAGAAGGTGGTGGGTTATAAGATTGAAGTAGCTTGTATTCCTAGAGCACTACTTCGAGATACATAGTTAATTCACTAACTATGAACTTGTGGTGTTGAGGTTTATTTTTTAATTTGTCTAATACAATTGCCATGGCAGAGTCTGGCAAACTCCCCGTGGTGTACCCAAGATGCCAAATACCAGTAACAATGATGGGTCTCATACTCTTAACCCTGAAAGAGCTTTGAATATGGCACATTTTAAAATTTCAGGGCTAGGGTGAAGGAGACATTACTGAGGCCTGCTCGAGGCAATCAACGAACAACAGGATAATAGTGATCGTGAATACAATTGCATTGTACCAAAATACTACGTATTGTCTTTAAATATTAATAAGTAAAATGTGTCTCCAGATCACCTACAAGGTAATACATTAGTCTACTTTATTATTCAGTTTTGTTATTTTTTTTGTTATGTAGAGCTGCCGATAGGTAAGACTAGGTTTATAAAATATGCAAATGTAATATAAAACTAAGCATACAAATCTAATCCTTAAATATTCCAAAAATAACATGAAAGAAATGAACAGAAAAGAGGGAATTTATTGGCAAGAAGACAACTTAAATTGGGAAACACATCACAAATCAAGGCTGGAGCGACAGCACAGTGAGTAGGGCATTTACCTGGCATGCAACCAACATGGGCAACCTGAGTTTGATTCCTCTGCCTCTCACGAGAGCCCGGCAAGCTACCGAGAGTATCTCGCCCACATGGCAAAGCCTGGCAAGCTCCTTGTGACGTATTCGATATGCCAAACACAGTAACAACAAAGTCTCACATTGGAGACGTTACTGGGCCTGGTCGAGCAAATTGATGAACAACGGGAGGACAGTGACAGTGATCACAAATCGATGAACAATTGGACTACAGTGCTACAGTGCAGTGCTACCTTTATCCAAATATTTATTTCTTGCTTATACAGAATCACCTGGAATAATTGTCCTCCTTTTTGAATCAGATCCCTTACAAAGTTCTTTAGGGAAGATTCTTAATATCTTTATTTCACTTTCTCTTGAGATACCATCTCTGAAAAAATGGAAATAAACATTTCTTTCCCTCAGCACTTTCAAGCCATTATTCAATTTTGTTGTCATTGTTTTCCAATATTTCTATTGAGAACTCACAATATTAGTGTTCCTTTTAAAAGTTGCATGGTTGTTTGAACTTCTGTAACCATGTTTTTTTTTAAATGTTGGCACTGAACATACAATGAAACCATTGTGTACGTATGTGCACATCTAATGCAGTGTACGTCAACTTCAGTTATCCTTGCGAATTGTTCTTCTGTTTATTTTCTTTAAAAAACATTTTCTATCATGAATTTTGTGAGATCCTTAACTATTATCTATTTACAATACTTCTATTATCTCTAATGCCTTGTTCTGATCTCAATTTTGATGTGTATAATTGTATTTTTCTTTTATTTATTTGGTTTAACTTTATTTTGTGTTTTTTCATGTTTTTCTTATCTGTGCTTTATTTTGTATGATTTTCAGAGGGACCAATGTCAGATTTCTTGAACTCTTCATCTATTTTTATTTAAATATTTTATTTGATTCCTATTTTAGTTTTTTTTTTTTTTGTTTTTTGGCTCACACCCAGTGATGCACAGGAGTTACTCCTGGTTCATGCACTCAGGAATCACTCCTGGCGGTGCTCGGGGGACCATATGGGATGCTAGGAATCGAACCTAGGTCAGCTGCGTGCAAGGCAGACGCCCTACCCGCTGTGCTATTGCTCCAGCCCCTGATTCCTATTTTAAATTACACTATTTCCTCAAATTTATATGGAGAATATTTAATTCCCAGTCTTATTAACCAATTATGATGAGTATGTTGTCTAGTTTTTACATATAATATACTGTGCTATAGCACTGTCTTCCCATTGTTCATCGGTTTGCTTGAGCGGGCACCAGTAATGTCTCCACTGTGAGACTTTTAACTGTTTTTTGGCATATCGAATACGCCACAAGGAACCTGCCAGGCTCTTCTGTGCTGACGATATACTCTCAGTAGCTTGCCCAGCTCTCCGAGAGGGATGGAAGAATCAAACCTGGGTTGGCCACATGCAAGGCAAACGACCTAACCGCTGTGCTATTGATTCAGCCCTTATATTATATTATTTTAATATATTTAAACATTCTTTTATAATATCCATTTGGTAGCATTTCTATTATTAAACAAAAAAATCCAACCTCGCTTTTATTTATTCTCATTCTAAACTATTTGTCATCTTAATTTTTTAAATTTGCCGAGAGTATCTCACCCGTGCGAGAATTCACGGATGCTACTCCCAGATGAGAGTATAAAAAGAGGCTCCCAGAACCATGCCACTGGACTCCACACCAGGCTGTGGGGTGGGTGAGAGCCCTCCCCACCCCAAGGGATCCAGCCCTGGAAGCCAATCTCCACTGCCCAACCACCACCATGCTTCAGGCTGCTTTCCGGACCCCGCGGCCACAAAGTGGCCACTCGACCGACACATTATAAGATGCTTCTTACCCATTTATGCCTCTCAGAGATCCTTGCAAGCTACCGAGAGTATGCCGCCCACACAGGCAGAGCCTGGCAAGCTCCCCATGGAGTATTTGGGACGCCAAATACAGTAAAGACAATAGGTCTCATTCCCCTGACCCTGAAAGAGCCTCCAGTTGTTGGGAAGAGATGAGTAAAAAGAGGCTGCTAAAATATTAAGGCTGGAATGAATAGAGATATTACTGGCACCTGCTTGAGTAATTTGATGACCAACGGGATGACAGTGATACAGTGATCTCGCCCATGTGGCAGAGACTGGCAAGCTCCCTGTGGTGTATTCTATATGCCAAAAACAGTAACAACAAATCTCACAATGGACGTTTTACTGGTGCCTGCTATACAAATCGATGAACAAGGAGAGGACAGTGTACAGTGCACAATGTTCATTGCATTAAATTTTTCCTTGGAATTCTATATAATGGTTTATATATGAACCGAAATAAAAAGTAAGTATATATCCATATATAAAAGTAAATGGATTTTTTGGAAAGTTTCTATTCATTTCATCTCCCCATTTTTTGATGGGGTTGAATGTTTTCTTTTTGTGGAGTTGAACCAGTACTTTGTATATCCTTGAAATTAACCCCTTATCAGATATGTGGTGTTGGCGAATATCCTTTCCCATTTTGTAGACTGTCTTTGTATTTTGGTCACTGTTTCTTTTGAGGTGCAGAAGCTTCTTAGTTTATGATAGTTCCATTTGTCTATCTCTGTTTTCACTTGCTTGGCTAGCGGTGTGACATCTTTGAAGACACCATTAGCTTCTATGTCATGCAGGGTTTTGCCAACTTTTTCCTCAATGTACCTTATAGATTCCTGTCTGATGTCGAGGTCTTTAATCCACTTAGGTATTACTTTTGTACATGGAATTAGGCAGAGATCTGAGCCCATTTTTTTGCATGTAGCCGTCCAGTTTTGCCAGCATAATTTGTTAAAGAGGCTTTTCCTGCTCCACTTCACTTTTCTTGCCCCCTTATCGAAGATTAGATGCTCATATGCTTGGGGGGAGATGTCAGTATATTCAACCCTGTTCCATTGGTCTACAGCTCTGCTTTGTTCCAGTACCATGCTATTTTAATTATTACTGCCTTGTAGTAGAGTTTGAAGTTAGGGAGGTTGATTCCTCCCATTTTCTTTTTCCCAAGAATTGCTTTAGCTATTCGTGGGGGCTTATTGTTCCATATTGTTGGATAACATTGCTCTGTCCTTCAAGAAGCTTAGGTTTTATCTGGTTACACCCATTAATCTGGTTACACCCATCAATCTGGTTACACCCACCACAGTGCTCCAGAGGCACTTCCACTTCCATTGTGTTTACATGTAAACATGTAAACAGTCTTCCCTATGCTCCTTCCCACCCAGTTAATCAGCTTTCCCCTTAATCAGACTTTGTTAATTTGTAAGATCAGTTTCCCAGAAATCTATGATTTTATATTTATGAGTGAAATATTGCCTTTCTCCTCTCCCTATGCCTTATGAATAGTTTACCTTAAAGTAATATCCTTTTTGTATAGATACAGAAAGACCGTTAACATTATGCTTTGTAACTTAGGATTTGATTGGCCTTGAATATTATTCACTCCTGGGCATCTGCTTTCTCGACTTAAGCCTCAGTTGCCCTTAGTTCCTAACACCCCAAAAGCAGGGTCCCGACGAGGGACTGAATGGACCCAGGGCAAGCAGTGAGCTACCCTGGCAGCGAAATGGGCCAGGCCAAAGTGCCACGATTATTAACTATAAGTTAAGAGTTTGATCATGGACAAATGCTGTCATGATCCAAGGTAACGACAAGACTAGGATCCTGCTAGGGGTGGGAAAGACTATCTGGCCTGAGCACCGTAGTCTGAGATCAAGATGGCCCTAGGAGAGCAATTATATAAGTTTAAGATATTTCTTACTGTATCCATACAAAATGATTTATATTATATTTTATATGCTTGTCAGACAAGGAGAGGAGAGGCACGCCCATGGGATTCTGCTCTAGGGTGGGTCCTCCTGCTAAGGAAGGATCTGTCCTAGGAGTGGTCTTCCCTGAGGCTAAGATTTCTACCCCTGTTGATCTCTACCCTTATTGATTGTGACCACACCTATGTGTAATTGTTTCCCCAATTCCTCATGGAGAGAGGATTTAACTATACTGTAGGAGCGGGAGAGGGGCAGAAGGAAGAAGAGAGTTCAGAGAGGATCAGAACCCAGACTCCAGAGAAGGAGGATGAAAGGGAATGGAGAAGGAGAATGAAGTAGCTGGGGGAGGAAGAATGGGGGTAGAGATAGAGAGACAGATGAGGAGAGAATCAGAATAAACTACGACTAATACCAACCAGCCTGGCCCTCGTTCCTTCCTCCGCCTGACCATCACCATCGACCTCTCCGGGGTGGTAGAAGGGTGAGACTACCGAACGCGGGTGGTGGGAGAGATAGAGCCGCCGCTGTGTGGGTGCCGTGCCCCCCACCTTGTGTGAGTTTACACACATATAAATTTCAGGAGTGTTTGCTCCACTTCTTTGAAGAATGTCATGAGTATCCTAATAGGGATTGTGTTGAATTTATACAGTGCTTTGGGAAGTATTGCCATTTTGACAATGTTAATTCTCCCGATCCATGAACAGGGGATATTTTTCCATTTCCTCATATCCTCTTTTATTTCCTGAAGAAGTGTTTTGTAGTTTTCTTTGTACAGGTCCTTTATTTCCTTAGTTAAGGTGATTCCTAGGTACTTGATTTTCTGGGGCACAATTGTGAATAGGATTGTTTTCTTTATGCCACTTTCTTCTCTTTCACTATTTGCATATAGCAAAGCCATGGACTTTTGGGTATTGATTTTATAGCCTGCCACTTTACTATACAAGCCTATTGTTTCTAGGAGTTTCAAAGAAGTAATCCAAATGGCTAAAAGGCACATGAGAAAATGTTCCATATCATTAATCATCAGGGAGATGCAGATCAAAACCACAATGAGATATCACTTCACACCACAGAGACTGGCCAATATCCACAAGAACAAAAGCAACCGGTGCTGGCGCGGATATGGTCAGAAAGGGACACTCCTTCACTGTTGGTGGGAATGCCGACTGGTTCAGCCCTTTTGGAAAACAGTATGGATGATTCTCAAAAAATTAGAAATTGAGCTCCCATTTGATCCAGCAATACCACTCCTGGGAATATATCCCAGAAAGGCAAAAAAGTATAGTCGAAGTGACATCTGCATTGCCTGTTTATTGCAGCACTCTTTACAATAGCCAGAATCTGGAAAAAACCTCAGTGCCCAAGAACAGATGACTGGTTAAAGAAACTTTGGTACATTTACACAATGGAGTACTATGTAGCTGTTAGAAAAGACGAAGTCACGAAATTTACATACAAGTGGTACTACATGGAAAGTATCATGCTAAGCAAAATGAGTCAGAAAGAGAGGGATAGACATAGAAAGATCACATTCATCTGGGGATCATAAAGTAACAAAATAGGAAACTAACACCCAAGAATGGCCAAGATTAGTTACAGGAATTTTACTCCATGACTTGGAGGCCAACCACACATACTAGGGGGAAAGGGAGCTCAGATAAAGAGGGGAACACCAAATAAAGTGTTGGGAGGATCCTCCCAGGATGGGAGAAGCATGCTGAAAGTAGACTATAGACCAAACATGATTGCCACTCAATGTTTCTTTTGCAAACCACAACACCCAAAAGGAGAGAGAGAGCAGAGGGGAATGCCCTTCCACAGAGGCAGGGTGGGATGGGGGGGCTGGGAGCTGGGAGGGATACTGGGATCCGTAGTGGTGGGAAGTGGGCACTGGTGGAGGGATGGTATTTGATCATTGTATAATTGAAACCCAAGCACAAAAATGTGTAAGTCTGCAACTGTACCTCATGATATCTCACTATTAAACATATTTTTAATAAAAACAAATCTAAATGAATTTTTAATTCTTGGTTTGAATGTTTTCGTGCCTTTTCTTCCCCAAAAGAAATCCCTTTTTGTTTCTGTCACACATCTCTGGTGTATCACTGTCTTATTTGAATTAGATTTTATGCTACAGCTTTAAGGTAACATACGGGAATTTTAGTTTGTGGTAAGATATTTTAGAGGGGAGCTGGAGAGTTAGCACAGTGGGTAGGGTGCTTTCCTTGCACACAGCTGACCCGGATTCGATCCTTGTCAACCCATATGGTCCCCTGAGCAGTGCCAGGAATAATTCCTGAGTGCTGAGCCAGGAGTAACCCCTGAGCATCGCTGGACATGACCCCAAAAGCCTAAATAAATAAATAAATAAATGCAATGACAAAATTTTTCTCATTTAACAGAAAAAAGAAAGATATTTAGAGAATTATCTTCCTCCCCTCCTTTTATTCATCTCCCTTCCACAGCTTCCTCTCATATTTTTTTCCTTTCCTTTACATGTAGCTTTTATTTGCAACTCATCCATTGAGGCTAATGATTTCCAAGGGTCTTAATTAATATGGGGCCATACTTTTTAACCTTTATTTAAATTGTCCTTTGGATTTACCTTTTATTTCTGTTATAGGACCAAATCAACTACAAACTTTAAGTCAGCATGCAAAAACAGAAACTATGAGGCAAATACTTCAAGCATAGTTCTGAGATTTTTCTGAAATAAGGTTCACTTCTCTTTTGTTTGCAAATCCATGCAAGTATATAACTGGGCATTGTATTTCTATTGTTAAAATGTTTTCTGGTCAAAGAAATCGGAAAAGCAAGTTTTATCCCCTCTCAGGCTGTTATTCAAATAAAATGTCAACTAAATTATTCATATATTCGATAACACTTTTTAAAGATTCCCTTCTCATCCAGAGAGGTAGCTCAGTGGTCTAAGTGTATATAAAAGGTCTGGTTTCAATCCCTCATACGATATTATACCCTGAGCACAGCTGAGAGTGACACTGGAGCACAGAGTCAGGACTCGCCCCCAAATACCACCAGTCATAGCCCCCCAAACACATCAGACTCTTTGTTGCTTATTTTTTTATTCCTCTTTTAAGGTGCCATGATTTTCAAAGTTATTCATAGTTGAGATTCAGGCATACATTGTTCCAATACCAACCCCAGCCTCAGTTTCAATTTCCCTTCAGTGATGTCTTCAAGTTCCCCTTCCTCTGTCTGCAGTTGTCTCCCTGACAGGAACATAAAAAAAATGGCACTTTTGAGAGAAAAGTAGATGGCCAAACAGCCACAAAAGAATGCAATTAGTTTTCCCAAGAGATTATGCAGCTTTTCAAAAAGCAAAGAAACATATAATTGTCCTACCTCTTATCCATTGAGTTTTACAGATTATTAGAAGATTTTGTTTGTTTCCTATGATTTACAGTGGGTAGAGCATTTGCCTTTCACACTGCCAACCAGGCTGAGCCATGTTCGATTGCTCCGGCCCTCTTGGAGATCCCAGCAAGCTACTGAGAGTATCTCACCTGCTCGGCAAAGCCTGGCAAGCTACCCATGGTGTATTAGATATGCCAAACACAGTAAGAACAAGTCTCACAATGAAGACGTTACTGGTGCTTGCTCAAGAAAATCGATGAACAATGGGAGGACAGTGCTACAGTGCTACTGTGCTACTATGATAAAGTATACCACACAGAAATTTCTGTACTTGGATCCATGACACTCTCAGGAAAGGGATATCCCATAATAATGGATGGTTTTTCTTTCATTTTTCAAAGAAGCTGAAGCCTAGTGTTAGAAAGGAACAGTAGAAATACTTGCATTTTAAATTTATATTTCACCAGCACATATTATTTATTTCTTGCACATCTCTTTTATAACTGCTATTCATACCTGCAATTTTTCTCATGCTCTCTCCCAGGTGTCCTACTTGAAGAGATTTGTTTATTGCTTTGCTTGCATTCTCTCACATCTTCAAGAAGCACAATTCTTGTATGTCTCCAAAAATATTCATAGCAACTTGAGGTGTGTGCATGCATGTGTGTGTGTGTTTGTGTGTGTGTTTATCCTAACTCTATGTTAAGAATTTTGTAGAAATTAAATCTAGCTGCATATTTTACTATAGGTTGCATATATTAATGCTCTGTAGAGTAATTGCAATAATAAAATTATTAGATTATTGTGTACACAATATGTGTATATACACATTGTATATTAAAATGTTATCCATAAATTGCTTAGCTTTTAGGGACACAATGGTAATATTCATAAGTACATAATGTAATGACATAGCAGGTTATAGCAATCACTAATATTTTCAGGGTATGAATTATTTCTCTGTCTCCAAACATTGTCTCTGGGTTTTCTGATTACCGAAAGTATACTACATGAAATTTTAAACCTGATTCAACCCCACTGTAATTTATTGTCATAATTTGATGCAGCACTGGCGACTCTAACCAAATAGTAAGGAGAGATAAATTCTAATCCAAAGCAGTATTTTCCCTAGCTATATTGAAACATGTTTCTTCATTTGTAACACAAGGCATATTAATACCCTGTTTATTTCTCAACGTTACAGAAGGACTCAAATAGAAATACAAATGTGAATGTTCCTTAACAAGATAGAGTGAAAAATAGAAGGTTGCATTATTGTTTCCTTATTCTTCCTGGGAGATACCTCAGATTATTTTTTTGCAAGGAGAATGAAGTAAATTTATTGTACCATTTGGTAGGCTCTTCTGAGTTTTCTGTTGTATTTTATTTTCAGTTCCTGTCAGAATTTTCTGTAGGAAACTAATGATGACACTTTTAACAGCTTCTGAATTCCCTTGCGTATGATTGCTGTAATATTTTCTAAGAACTACTAAAATTTGGCATGGCTTTCTGTTCTCAACGTTGAAGTAACGAAAGTGTGTGATGATAAGCCTTGCCAGTATTTGCTCTCTTACAGCCAAATGATCTTTTGAAATTCACATTTTCAATTGATTTGGATATAATTTCTTGATTTATTCCCAAACAGCTGTAACAAAAAGCTGAAAGATATGATATTTTTCTTTCCCAGAAACATTTCTATGCCTAATGAAATTTTTTAAAGGTCGATTGAAGTTTTGCTGATTTCTTTGCTCTTCTGTAATCTTCAAGCGCTTTGTATGCCATCTGAAATTGGTGCTTTATCATTTCAAGTGCATTTCAGTCTTTTAAAATACTCACTCATTTTTTTGTTGTTGTTGCTTTTCTTGTCTTTCTTACCTGAAAAACAAATAGACCATTTGAATCAATGGGGTATCCTATCAATATCATTTAAAATAGAATTAAATTTTCAAATCTGACAGAGAAAAGATATTTGCTTTTTTTCACGTGCATAAGTTTTAAAAGATTATAAATGCCAATATAATTATGTAGTGTAATTAATAAAAAGGTATCCTAAAAATCATTTCCCCTTGTGAGTATATGTATTTTGACAAATGAATCATCTTCACATAAAATAACTAGTTTTCTTATTCTCATGCATCTTATTTAAATAACTTGCATTTTATTGTAAGTATCATAAACTTTTATAGCCCATGCTAGCTCATTAAAGTTGTACTTATCTGTGATTATCAACAACATTTAAAAATTGTAAATATCAAAAATACTGCAATTTTTTTCATAAGATAAAATACTATTTTAACTTAACATATGTAATTTGTGTACCATCTGACTTCAGCCAAATAACAGCTTCCTGCAGAACTGACAGGAAAAAATGAATTTCTAGTGCATTGTTTCTCAAAATGCATAATATTCCCCCATGAGTCTGGTAAAAGATATGGTAGAAGCTTCTAGTGCCACAAGGGACATTTTCTATTTGTTTGCTTAAATAAAATAGATTAATTTAAAGAAAGTAAAATGTTAACATTTCATATTTTTCTGAGAAGTGAGTGGTGATTCAAGTCTGGTAATCTCTGTTCTACTACTTATCTTTATTAGTAAAACGCTGTTTCTGGTTTGCTTAATCTTTACTGATGCTTTCCTCAAGCTGTATTATAAACATACTATAATTAAAATAAAAGAGATATTTGTGACACATTGAATATCTGTTCTGTGTGAGTTATATTTTTTGCATTATAATAATAAATCTTCCTTCATAAGCAATCCTAGTTCAAAATAATTATCAAAGAATATATATATTTTTTATTTTGTTATGATTTGACAGACAGCAAAGTAATGATCATGGGATGCTACAAAGTAAATTTCTCATGAAATAAACAGGGACTAAACTGAAGTGTTTGGTTTCAGTTTGGAATAACCAATTCTGTCTAATGTGAATATAATTTAAAACTCTAAATCTGACCTAACCTTAATACTGTCCCTAAAGTTCATATAATCTTTACTCTAGTTCTATTCAACCCCTAACAATTATCCTAAATACAATAATCAGGTTCAAACTATTATTCTTAATTCAACCATGGATAAATCGAAACATGAACACCAGCTTTAATCATAACAATAAACCTAATTCTTTACCTTTATCTAAATACCAAATACACTAAATTAAACACTCACCCATAACTTAACTTCCATTCATAACTTTTTACCATAACTGAACATAAAGTCAACCCTAACCCTAGACTTGACTCTAATCTTAACACTAAACCTTACCCTACTCTACTTAATAATAAAAATTGCACTAAATTTAGCGATCAACTTCATTATCATTATTATTATACAGTTTTTTATTATGAAATTATAATTTTAATACTTGTTCTAGCCATGGTCTAAATACATGTATCCTCATTCTAAATTTCATTCTTAATGCCTAACATAGTCAGAACTAAAGCCTGATCTTAAACATAACCCTAGTACTAACTCAAACTAAAACTTAATCCTAAACCTAACCCAAACTTTAACATAATCTAAATTCTATTCCTATGCTTGACCACTCCTACCAATTACCCTGAATGGATCATTCACTCTAACCTTAACTTTTATTCTCAAATTCTACCACAGCAAAATATAAAGCGTAACCCTAATTCATCCAAACCTTAACCCTAAACCTTACTGTTGATTTAGCTAACTCTACCAATTACTCCAGTTTAGCATTCAGTCTCATCTTATTGTTCTCAACTTTTACTTAACTAAACCTAAAATTATCCAACCCTCATTCTATCCTCAACCATAATTTAAATATAACTCTATCTATAAACCTAAACCTACCCCCACCTTGTTTTAGATAAATTTACTAATTAAACAAAAATTAACAATCACTCCAATTCCAACTTCTATTTTAAACTTCTAACAGCAAAATTTTGAATAACTTAAGCAAATCCATACTCCTAACCCAACTCCTACCTTAACCCCAAACCCTAAACCTAGTCATAACCATAATTATCATAAGAAACTTAATTTTAACACTAACCCTTATTTTAGCCTAACCCAAAAAATTACACTAAATGTAACATTCACACACATCCAAACTTTCATTTTTCAACTTCTTACATAATTAAATCTCAATTTTAACCCTAAAATTAACCTTACTCTTTATAATAAATACTAAACCTTTTCTTTAACCCTAAGCTTGCCTTGACCTAACTTTACCAATTACCCTGTTATCCATTCATCCTAAATCTTCCCCGCTCCCTGAATTTAATTCTAACCCTTACACTACTCTTACCAAATTCTACCAGTTAATAAATCTAAAATCCACAATTATAACTTTCATTCTAAAATTTTACTGTAGCCAAATATAAAACCAAACCCAGTTACTTTAAATCAAACTCTACCCCTGACCCTAATCATAATCATAGCCCTTGCCTTGCATAACAGTACAAATTTACCCACATTTAACAATAACCCTTACCCTAACTTGCATTTTAAAATTATACCACAGTCAAATCTAAATTAACCCTCACGCTTACTCTAACTGAACCCCTGCCCCCTTTTTTCTACATAAGTATCAAAAATAATTCTGCAGAAAAAAATAAATGTGATGTATTATTTTAGTAATGGTAATGCTTAGTAATAATAATTATAATTTTCTAAATTTAATGCTAACAAATAAAGTTGTTATTATTAAATGTTTAAAACAGATTATAAATGATCAATGATTGTGATTCAGCTTTCTACTTAAATAGGTAATTAGGGCTGTGTAAGTTTAATGATGGCAGAATATCATGCTATGTAAAAACTTTTTGTCTTGTCTTCCACACCTTTTTAGCTTAATATATTAAGTGGATAAACCAGGAACAAGAATAGTGAAATAAAACTCAAATAATATTAGTCAACCAAACTCTGTGTTTTATGTATGCTACTATTTATACATGTAATTTCAATATACTGTATTTCTTATGTTATCATTATCAGGAAAAATTGCTATTGTGAAGCTCATCTTAACGATATAGAAACAGACTTAAGCTTTTGTAGATAATAATTAGTAAGTCATAATTTACTTTGTGTGTGTGTGTGTGTATGTGTGTGTGTCTGTGTAATACCCGGCAAGCCCCTACCACTGTGCTGTCTCTCCATACCCCAGAAATTTAGATTTAACTTTTTCACTCCCAATTCCATGGATCTCTTTTTCTTCTTTTTTTCTTTTTCTCTTCTTTTCCTCCTTTTTGCTTAAGGTTTTTCCCCACACCAAGCAGTGCTCAGAAATTACTATTGACTCTGACACCAGGAATCACTCCAGGAATTGCGGGGGCACCATATAGAATGCCAGAGATTGAACTTTGCTCATCCTTGTGCAAGGCAAGAGCCCTATGCGCTGTACTGTCTGTTCAGTGTCCATTTTTTTTTAAATTTTTGGGCGACACTTAGTCATGCTAAGCTGCTCTGAGCTCTGTACTGAGAAGTTGCTCTCAGGGGAGCTCAGGTGATCATATTGTACAAGGGATTAAAATGAGTTTAATGCATGCGAAGCATGTGCTGCAGCCTGTTGAACTATCACTTCTTTCTCAGATTTCAAGTTCTTGAATATCAAACAAAAGTATAAGCCCAGTTACAGTCTGCAAAATATTTGATGGTCCTTTTAGGATAACAGAAGGCTGTGTTCTCACATTATTAGCACACAAATAGTGATCTAAGTCTTATAAATAATTACAAATTTTCAAATTTTACTCTCCCAAGCTAATATACTTTTAAAAATAAAACGTATTATTATTATTTATCAGGGACCAGTAAGTATAAGCAGAATGATGTTCCAGTAGACTTGAGCATTTAACTTATTTTTTCTGGATGTACTATGATTGAATATATGAGAAGACTTTCCAAGGTAGTTTTCAGAAATAAGATGACAAGAAATGCACTATACAAATCTATAATTAATATATATAGGTGAACAAAATATCTTACTTCATTTACATTATATAATCTCTCTTTTCTTGTATCTACCAAAGCTTCCTTTCCCTATATAATTAAAAATGGCTGAGTAACTATGTCAATAAGATGAATTTATTACAGTCCAACACTGTGGATAAGACTAAGATGTAGAAAAGCATACCACTGACTAATAAATACACTTGTTACCTATTTCAGCTGCTTGTTATAAGGTATGGGTCATAAAAGTTATGATTAGATTTCTAAAGGTATTTAACTAAGAGTTAAATGATTCTTTTAGGAGAATTTTGGTAATGTCTAGAAATAATTATATATATATACATGTTATAAATAATTTCATTACAACATTAATAAAATTTAGTATGACATTAGACATAAACTTCTATGCATAAAACTTAAATTCACCAAAAGTTCAATTCCATTATTAATTGAACACTTGACACTTTAGTATCTAGGTCCCTATTATATCCACCTCATTGTTTTTCCTTTTGATTTCCACTAATGTGCTCTTACCAATCTAAAAGTTTTTGTTTTACTCCGTTTATTAGTTAATATATTGCTTCTTATTTTCATATATCACATATGAGTGAAGTCAAGTGGTGTGTGTCTTGCTTTGTCTGACTTAGAATCCAGCTCCATCTATGGCCACCAAGCATACTGGTCCCTCTATGTTCACTAAGTATACTGGTCCTTCAATGTTCACTAACCATACAAGTTCATCTATGTTCCCTATGCATATAGGTCCATCTCTCTTTCTGCAGTATTTTTCATCACCATGACTGAAGATGTTGCTGGCACTTTATAGATAGAGATGAGAGACACCACCAAAAATTTTTCGCATTAAGTTCATTTCTTTCCTCATGGCTTTGTTCTGTAAACTCCCCACACTCTCAAATATTCCACAACAACTAATTATGTAAATCATATTGTCAAAGGTTCAAAACCTAGAAATGATACATTATATGAAGAAGTAGAGATTTCTTTGATTCTTTCTCTTTTTTTTCCCATTTTACTATTGAAAAAAATAACTGGCAAGTTACTTATATACTTGAATAAAATCAGTCTTTATAAATGGTGATGATTGGGATTAGGTCAGAGGTTGTGTGAATAAATTTTAATATGGAATGAAAGAAGCTGTCTTTAGCTTTCTAAATTCAGACCAGGATTTCATCAAGAAAAAAAGAAATACTATAGCAGGCAGGACATTTTCTTTGCATGTTATGGAACTGGGTTCTCCTCAACACACCATATTGTCCCCTGGCCCCTCCAGGAATAATTCCTGAGAACAGACCCAGGAGCAGGAGTACACCTGAACATGACTAGGGTGTCCCCCTACAAGAAAAAAAAAAGCACACACACACTCACATGCAGCCAACATGGCCAACCCGAGTTCGATTCCTCCACCCCTCTCGAAGAGCCCGGCAAGCTACCGAGAGTATCTCGCCCGCACGGCAAAGCCTGGAAGCTACCCATGACGTATTCAATATGCCAAACACAGTAACAAGTCTCACAATGTTACTGGGCATGCTCGGGCAAATCGATGAACAATGGGAGGACCGTGACTGACTGACACACTCACACACACAAAGAAAATCAGAAGTGTATCTTTAAAAAAATTTTTTAAATGTCTCAACTTTGTGAATCTCTGTATCAGAAATAATAAAATTTAAATATCTTCCTCTTCCTTTCCACATTGACAGTTTCACATTACTACTAATTATTAAAACTATATGAATAATTTTGAAAGAGCAACAAAGAGAAAGAGCCAAAAAGCCTGCTCAGTCAAACTTTATGTAGATAAAAAGATTTTTGTAAGGTATAATTTTCAGGTTTAAATTAATTGTATCTGTTTGAATCAACTATAAAATCTCTAAAATAACATGTTTAAATAAAATATAGATACTTTTAACATTAGGTTATTGTAATTTATTTTTATAAATGTATTTATGAACAGTATATTTTATATTTTGAATACTGAGAATAAATGACATTGACATTTTGTGCTTTATTTTAGGTTACTTTTATAGAAAAGTTATAAGAATAGTGAGAATATATCATACCATGTTAATTTCACATAAATTTATAAATGAGTTTAGAAAAATTAAATTATATATTTAAATTTTAATAATTCATTGTGCTTGATAGGAAATTAACTGGGTTTTATTTTTTAGAGAATTTAGAAAATATGTAAGGGTATAATGAAGAAAATTAATATTACATGACATATCACTATCCAGAGGACATGATTATTAAATTTTAATTCTGCATTCACTTATAAATGTAGTTTATCTGTATTTACTGTTTTACAAAAAATATTTCTGCTAATTTGAAGATAGTTGACTAGCTCAGTAGAGTCCTCTGATAAACTTTGGTCAAAGACTAATTACTATTTTTTTAATTTGTTTTTCTAAAAATGAAAGTGTGGGTGAAGTTTTTAAATTACTGATATTTTAATTTTCACAAATCATTAACATTGGCAATTTGCTATTTTGGGGACTCACTGGCTACTAGGTCTACTAGGATTTGATTTAGGTTTAGAATTGGAGGTAGGGTTAAGGTTAGGGATATGGATGGTTTAGGTGAAAAGTAATGTGGTTCTCCAACATAAAATGAGAAGTAAAACATTTGTGAGAAAGTCATTTAGAAACTATCTCCAGGATATTTCAAATGTGATCTGGAATTCAGTTACACACACTTATGCATTTTCATGATAGAAAATATTTTGACGTGCCCTATTTCAATTTCCCTGCATACTTTCTTATAAAAAGCACAAATGTATAATAATGAAAATGCAGATCATTACATTAAATTATTTAAACATTAAATTAAAATGTAGATATGTTAAAAATAGGAGAGAAGGACCTAAACTGAGTCAGTCATAAAGAAAGATTAAATAACATACTAATTGAATTAATTAATCGCAGTTTCAACCTATCACAAAACTATAATCTTAAACCAATCAATCTAGAGTTATTTGATTATTCTCATAATAATACTTCATGATACTCTTAATGATAATATCCCTGTTTTCCCCTGTGGAAAGGGACTGTATGATTATACTCATAGTAATCTTCATGATATTGCTGTTGTTTTCCCCTAAGAGAAGGGAACTTAACTGGAAATAAACATTTTTTTTGTCTATAATTTCATTTCACCTTCTTTCTGCCTTCCTAACCTTCTATTTCTGTATTACACTTTTCTTTTCTTCTACTACTCTTTTGATTCATTTATTGTTCCTTATCTAATTTTTGAGTATCTTAAGTTATAAATAAGCTTATTTAAAGATCTCTTACTTATTAATTAAAGAGGATAAACTGTTCTGACATATAATACTTAGTTCTTTGAAAACCATGGTATGTCTGTTTCAGCTTTTTAACTCTACATTTGTCAAATGTACCAGATCTCCCTTTCCCTCCCTTCGTGCCTCTGTCCCTGCCTGCTTCTCATATTCTGCTCTTCCTTCTTTGTTGTTACAGTGGCCAGAGTGGTCATAGCAGGGTGAGAGCAGCAGAGCATGTTGTACATCCATCGGATTGTGATGTGGTCCAAGTGTTACACTCCTTTAGTTACAGCACTTCCACATATGCTCACTGGACGTAATACTCTAGGTGTTCATGCGGCCGCACGACATTTTATTATCTCATTCCTACTTTGGACAAACTGGCAGGCTACCGAATATAACCTGCCTACACGGCAGAGTCTGGCAAACTCCCCATGGCGTACCCAATATGCCAAATACCAGTAACAATGATGGGTCTCATTCTCCTAACTCTGAAAGAGCCTTGAATATGGCACTTTTTAAAAAAACTCAGGGCTAGGATGAAGGAGATGTTACTGGGGCCTGCTCGAGGCAATCGACAATTAACAGGATGGTTGTCGTCATGATCATGATCTAATTTTTGAGATGCACATTGACATTGTTGATTTGAGCAGTTTCTTCTTTCCTAATGCAGGCATGGATTGTTATGAATTCCCTCCTTAATACAGCTTTTTTTTGTATCCCATAGATTCTGATAGCGTATTTCAGCGGTAGGGTGTTCGCCTTACAAGTGGCCAACATGGCTGACCCGAGTTCGATTCCTCCACCCCTCTCGGAGAGCCCGGCAAGCTACCGAGAATATCTCGCCCGCACGGCAGAGCCTGGCAAGCTCCCCGTGACGTATTCGATATGCCAAACACAGTAACAACAAAGTCTCCAATGGAGACGTTACTGGGCCCGCTCGAGCAAATCGACGATCAACGGGAGGGTCTTTACCTTACCTTTACCTCATTAGTTTAAAGAAATCTCTTTATTCCTCCCTTTATTACCTGTTTGATCCTGTTACTGTTTATTAGTGTTGCTTAGTTTCAAGTCTTGGAGCTTCCCTTATTTTTTGCTTCTGGTTAATTTTTACTTTCATGGCATTGTGATTTGAAAGTTTGCTATGGATTGTGATGATTTTTATATTTTTTTTAATTTAGCTATATTTGAGTTAATTCCAGTATGTGATATAGTTTGAAGAATTTTCTGAACACTAGAGAAACATGTACATTCAACTTTTGGAGACTGAGGACTCCTTTATATATCTATTAATCCAATTTCTTTTAAATACTCATTTAGGGATCTTGTATCTTTACTGATATTCTGTCTGAATATTGGTCTAGTGAGGACAACGAAGTGTCAGAATCTCCTGTTATTACTTTGTTTCTGTCAATATGTTTCATTAGTTTTGTAAATATAAGTTTACCAACTTGTCTACCCCTTCATTGGTACATATTTGTTGATGAGTACTTCTTAATCTGTTGTTCAACTAATCAAGTGTCTTCTCTGTCTCCAATTAAATTTTTTATATTGAATGCTATTTGGTCTGCTATAAGCATAGTTGCCCCAGTTTTTTTTCCTTTTTTGTTTATCTTAGCTTCTAGAGTTGTTTCCCATCCTTTCACCCTGAGCCTATATTTATTCTGTAAATTTCCTGTAAGCAGCAAATAGATGTGTGTCATGTAAACAGCAAATTTCTTGATCCATCCTTTTGATAGGTAATTTTAGTCCATTGTCATTTAGAGATATTATTGATATAAAAAATTGTGTTGCCATGTTTTTGTGAGGTCTTCTATTTTTTGAAATTTACTACTTGCTTTTCAATAGTCTTTCAGTAATTCTTACAGAGTTGCATGTGACAATTGTAGCAAATGTCACAAGAGCTTGTTTATCTGAGAAGATTTATATTTCTCCCTCAAATATAAATGTTACCTTTTCAGAATAGTGGATTACAGATTGAAATTTTTTCTTCAGTACTTTGATTATGTTATTCCACTCTTTTCTTGATCATACGCTGTCACATGGGAGATTTATTATGATTCTTATGTCATTTCTTTTTTGAGTTTTTTTTTTGATGCTTTAAAGTGTCTGGCTTTCTCTGGTATCTACCATTTTGATTACCATTTTCTTTTGTTTTGATTGACTCTATTTTCTAGATTATTCTTTGAGCCTATTGAATTTATGGAGAAGCCTCCCTCCAAATACTGAATAAGTTCTCATTTGTTATTTCTTCCACTGGTCATTCATTCTCTTTTCATTTTTCCTCTCCTTCTGGTATTCCTATAATCAGATTATTCATCTTACTGTTATCCATTAAAAATTATACATTCTCCCCAACTATGCTTCTCTTTTTTTTATTTTGCTACTTCATTGTTGCTCCTGCTTATATTTTTGTCTTCAAGTCTTCATCAATAGCTCAGTACATTCAACATTCTGTTGTAGCTTGCTGTTGACTTCTTTAGCTGCTTCAATTCCATTTGTATTAAATTTATCAAACTAAGAAACATTTTTCTTTGAGGTGATTGAATTTTTCTTCCACTCATTTACTGGTTTTTGTTTACAATGCATGACTATTAAATTCAGGTTCTCCTTGATGAGGCTTGAACATTTTTCTGAGCTCAAGGACTTGCCTGGATTTCTCCCTCTATACAGGTATGAATTATTTTCTTTCCTTATAGTCCTTAGAATTTTGTGGAGATCAATAGCTAAGTTCTAAATTCTTGGTGATCTAAGTAGTACTGATCGGATTTGTTATTTTATACTAAGGAGATATTGTTTCTGTTATGTTATTTTATTTTCTTGACCTTGTAATGGTATTTGAGTGGGAGAGGCAGACGTAAGTATGGTTATGATATTTGGATACAAGAGATTTTTATGAAGGTACTCTGGGACAAAATTAAGAGCATGTAGTTTCACACCAAGCCTTAGCATATGCAGGGTAGATGAAGAAGTGAAGTCATGTGGAAATATTAGTGTCCACAGGGTTTCTGATGTAAGTGGCCTCTGGTATGATTTCACACATCTGATTGGATTTAGAAATCACTGTAGCTTATGAAGGTCATTAGGGCTTGCTGAAGGCAAAAGGCATGTAGCAAAAACTCCTCAAAGTCTAGAGACTAGGAGAGGTGTCAATATCACTATTTCAAATTACATTTTATTCTCCTTCCATTTTTTTCCTTTTTTTCTACTGATGACCAGGGGCAGCACACATTCCTGGACGCAAGGCTCTCACACTTAGTTGTGGATCTTGCACAGGTTACACGTCAGATTGTGGTGCTCACATAGTTGGCTGTGGCACTCGTGTACAGGGCCATGGCTGTATTCACACAGGTGAACACCAAGTGTCACATTCTCGAACTATGGCTATCTGACATCTTTTAGTTACCGAAATGGCTGGCGTCACATGCCTTTGCTAGTGCATATTCACAACTGATTGCAAGGCAAGAAGAGTCACTTACCACACTAGAGATCACAGACAGCAGCACTTTCTGAATTGAACAGCAAAGATGCCACAGTCTTGCTATGTGCATGCCATGCATTGGTATATGAATTTATGAACATATACTTGCAGTGCAAGCTACCCATTGAGCTATTCCTCTGACTTCCTTGTTGTAAATTATTGGCAGATTGTTTTCTGTGTTTATCTGTTCTGTGGCAATGTTTACTTGCACTTCTTTGTAGAAAATTTCTCTTGCTTTCTGTCATTTTCTAATTCATCTATGAATACCGTTCTTCCTTTCTGTTTGCTATGTTTGGGCAAGTAGCATTTTTATGAACCAGTTCTTCAATGAGATGGCACTCTGGGAATGAGACAAGCATAAACAGTACTGGTGGAATAGATCTCTAGTCTTTGGAAATGGAGTTGTCCTCACTTTATATCACTTGATAAGATGGCTTGCCCTTTTCTTTGGAGACACTGTCCAGTCACTCATTATAAGCCTCTAAGATAAATCAGTTGCTGGAGGCTCTATGCTGTTTGTCCTACAAGACCAGCTTCTTCCTCAGTGACTTATTCCATGCACAAATCTGGTAGGCACTGCTACTTTTTTAAAATTTATTAATTTATTTTTTTCAAATACCCATCCCTCCATCAGTGCCCATATCCCACCACACGGATCCCAGTATCCTTCCCACCCCGCATACCCCCATCCCACCCTGCCTCTGTGGCAGGGCATTCCCCTTTGTTCTCTCTCTCCTTTTGGGTGTTGTGGTTTGCAAAAGAGTTAAGCCTGATTTTCAGGGAGAAATGTTGGATGATTTACTTTCCATTGATCACTTTGTATATAAGGAGATGTCCTGGTACCCGTACGCCAGAGTTATGCTTGTAGGAGCTTCTGGTCACCAGGGTTCCATCTGGAGAAAGCGGGACGGCAGCGCCTACCCCATCTGGGACCTCCCCGTGATATCAGCTCTGTTTGGGACCTGGAGCATTCTCCGGGAGCTGTGGGGCCCTCCAGCTGGTTTTCTTCTTTGTTCTAGGCACTGTTACTTTAAAAGGTAATTTTTGCTGGTGCTTTCAGTTTTTCATGCTGTATCTTTTCCCACCTTCTCATTGCCATTTTTCCTTGATAAAATCCACATTGCTCATGGAATTGTTTCCTAGTGATATAGTTCTTACCTTTCAGGGAGCAATTACTTTAACTGGAGGTGTCTGAGATTCTCCTTTATAGAACTCCAACCTCTTGTGTTTTTATGGTTCATCTCCCTCTGTAACTTCTTACAGAAATTTCTATATGCTCGACTGAAAAAAGTTCTTTTGATAACATTTACATTTCTAATGTAATTTTCTGGTTATGGTTTGTATAAAAATTGACTTATTTTTTTCCCACTAGTATTTTCATTCAGGAAGAGAAATGCTTAAATTCATAACCAAGTTAATTTATTAACTTAGTTAATTATATGAAAATCAGTCACAATATTAATAACACTAATTTTCTAAGTGTTTCATTTTTACTTAAAACTTAATGTCCATATAAATGTTGAAAATTATGAATAAAATTTAATGTAATAAACTTTAAATGATAGATGTGTTCCAAACAAATATTTCTAATCAGTATATGATTTGATTATACTCTTAAATCTGTTTTTAAAATAATCTGGTTAGTATGGGAACTTATCTTGTTTTAATTCTCTCCTGCTTTTTGAAGAGCAGTTTAGAAATTACAGGGACAGATTTTAAAGAACTGACATTATCTAGAGGGATAGCAAAAGCTATATTCGAGAAGACATTAGTGAGGCTTCGAGTAACATACCTTTGTGATATAATTAGATGAAGAAGTGACTGTCTTCTGACTGTCTTCTTATTCATTGAAAGCTTCTATTTAATGTGCATAAGTGTTATATTTCAACTATTCACTCTTCTGTTTTAGTAGTTTAAAAAAATCTTGTTTTGCCTGCCTCTCCCTTATTATTGGCCTTGTTTGCATCATCATGATAAATGAGGTCGCTCCTTAGAGGTTATACTGCATAATTTGCATTATTAATTCATTAAGTTATTACTTTTTCTTGCTTCAAAAAATAAAATATGGATTAGTTGACTGTGTTTTTTTTAAAAGTATATTGACCTATTCATTTTTACAAAATTAGTCATTTTGTTTCCTTTGGGGGGGGTGCATAATTGGAAGGTTCAGGCTTACCCTTTACTTTGTGCTCAGGGGTCACAAAAACCAGGGGACCAGTGTGCAGGGGACCAAAACCAGGACTGCCTTGTGCAGGCAGGTACCTTACGTGCTGTGCTATATCACTCTGTTTCCTGGATCTCACTTTCCTTATAATGCTAAATGCTTGATCTTTTAATGATTATTTCTAAGGAAATACATGTTTGGGGCTGGAGTGATATAGCACAGGGGCTGTAGTGATAGCTCAGCGGTAGGGCATTGCCTTGTAAGCTGCTGGCCTGGTGGAGCCAGGTTTGATTCCTCCGCCCCTCTAGGAGAGCCCAGCAAGCTACCGAGAGTATCTCACCCACACGGCAAAGCCTGGCAAGCTACCCGTGATGTATTTGATATACCAAACACAGTAACAACAATTCTCACGATGGAGACGTTACTGGGCCCACTCGAGCAAATTGATGAACAATGGGAGGACAGTGCTACAGTGACAGTGCTACAGTGCATGTTTTGGTAGAATAAAACATTTTATTTAATACACGGAATAGAATATTCATTCTGGGACCAGAGTGATAGTATAGTGTGTAAGGATTTTTTTTGACTTTTTAATCTCTCTTTTTTAATTTTTTTAAATGAATCACCATGAAATACAATTACAGACTTACAAACTTTCATGACTAAATTTCAGTCATGCATGATCGACTACCCATTCCTCCACCAGTGCCCATTATCCACCATCATTGTTCCCAGTATCCCTCCCACCACACCCATCCCACACCACCCCCCACCCCCACCCCACCTCTGTGACAAGCACATTCCCTTTTTACTCTCTCTCTCTCTCTCTCTCTCTCTCTCTCTCTCTCTCTCTCTTTGAGTGTTATGGTTTGCAATGCAGGTATTAGGTGGTCATCATGTTCGGTCTGTAGTCTAATTTCAGCATGCATCCCCCATCCCGAGCAAGCCCTCCAAACATGGTTGAGCTCTATAAGAAGAAACCATCCTTAACTTGACGGTTCCTTCTTTATCTCAGCTGCCTTTTCCTCTAGCATGTGAGGCCAGCTTCCAAGCTGTGGAGGAATCCTCCTGGTTCTTATTCCTACTACCCTTGGGTGTTAGTCTCCCATTATGTTACTGTATATTACACAAATGATTTATGGTCATTCTTTGCCTGTCCCTCTCTTTCTGACTCATTTCACTTAGCATAATACTCTGTGTTGATTCACTTATATGCAAATTTCATGACTTTATCTTTTCTAACAGCTTGACAGTATTTTCCTTTGTGTAGATGTACCAGAGTTTCTTTAATCAGTCATATCTATTCTAAGGCACTTGTTTTTTTTCCAGATTCTGGCTATTGTAAGTAGTGCTGCAATAAACATACGAGCAAAGTCAATTTTCTACTATACTTTTTTGCATCTCCAGGATATATTCACAGAAGTGGCATTGCTGGATCAAATGGGAGCTCAATTTCTAACATTTTGTGAAACATCCATATTGTTTTCCAAAAGGGCAGAACCAGTTGGCATTCCCACCAGCAGTGGAGAGCCCCTTCTCCCCACATCCACACCAACACCAGTAGCTTTTATTCTTTTGGATGTGTGCCAATCTCTGTGGTGTGAAAGATATCTCATTGTTGTTTTGATTGAAGCTCCCTGATGATTAGTGATGAAGAGCATTTTTATATGTGCCTTTTGGCCATTCAGATTTCTTCTTTGAGAACGTTTCTGTTCATTTCATTGTCCGATTTTCTGATGAGGCCGATGTTTTCTTCTTATAGAGCTCAACCCGTGCCTTGTATATCCCTGATATTAACTCCTTATCAGATTGGTATTAGGTGAATATCCTTTCCCATTATTTATACTATCTTTGTATTCTGGTCACGGTTTCTTTTGAGGTAGAGAAGCTCCTTAGTTTAAGATACTTCCATTTGTTTATCTCTGTTTCCACTTGCTTGGTCAGTGGCATGTCATCTAGCTTCAATGTCTTGGAGGGTTTTGCCGACCTTTTCTTCAATGTGTCTTATGGATTCTAGTCTGATGTGGAGGTCTTTAATCCATTTTGATCTGTCTTTTTTGCATAATGTTAGGTAGAGGTCTGAACACTTTTTTTTTTAAGCATGCAGCTGTCCAGTTTTACCAGCACAATTTGTTAAAGAGGCTTCCTTTGCTACACTTCAAATTTCTTGCTCCCTTATCAAAGATTAGATAATCGTGTATTTGAGGATGTGTGTAAGGATATTCTACCCTGTTCCATTGGCCTGTGGATGTATCTTTGTGCCATGGGTAATGATTTGTCTTGAATATGGCTGACCATGATTTGTTTCCTGATATCCCGTATAGTCACCAAAGTGCACAGGAACAAGTTTTGATTATAACTGGGTATAAAAACAAAAGCAAAAACAAAACAAAACAAAGCACATTTATTTTAATGAAGTATTATAATATCTGATGTAGAAAATTACACAATAGCACTAGATATTATTTATCTAATAATTAGAGACAACAGATATTTTAATTTATTTCAGAGTTTCAATCAATAATTGTAACTGATTCAATACTGTATAGTTGTTTGGGGGAATTTGTTTTGTTTGGGGACCATATCCAGAGGTATTCAGGGTTTATTCCTGACTCTGAACTCAGAGATCACTCCTGGAAGGGTTAGGATTTATATAGGATGTCAGAGATCAAACCTGGATATTTCACATTAAAAGCAAGCACCCTATCCACTGTGTTGACCCCTATATAGGGACTTCTTTTGATTCAACTACTTTCCCTCAAAAATTAGTCTGAATGAGTTAGCTCAGCTAGACTCATTAGAATATCTGTTATTTGCAGTGTTGGCTAAAGATTGTATTATATTCCACAGACATACCTGTGACAGATTGCGTTCTTCTATGGGACAGATTATTTTCTTATAGTTCATTATCTATGGCGTCATGTTCTTTAGCAGCCTAGCCATTAAACCCTAGTCCTATGGTAATGACAGTATTGAAAAAAAGAGAAGAAGCCTTCTGTTGACCAAAGCAAATCACTAAACCATCCTGGTCTCAGAGGGTAGAGAAACATTCAACATGGTTGGGAACATGAGAATGAAAGCATACTAAATTGAAGAATGTGAAAATAGAGAAGTAAAAATTGATTTACCCCTGTCCAATTTGGGCATCTTTACTACATGCATATTATTTCACCTTCCACTTAAGCACAGGATTCAACATCTGGGATGTTCTATGTATCCCAAATACCTAATATATTCATTTATCAAGATATTTACATAACCAAACTCAAATGTATCTCTTTATCAAATAAATGTTAAAAAGTGTTTTTGCAAAGTAAGGGAAGCTGGGAAATATGAAAGTTGGAATGAGTAATAAAGCCCGATATGTTTTAATTTCTAAATCTAGAAAATAAAATGTTAGAAAAAATCTGGGTCTTCAAAGCTTTATATGCATGCTTGAATATGAAAATTGTTCTCTTGAATTATTTGAATTGTTACTCCCTGCGTCAAGGTGAAGGGTAATTATATCTGGAAGAAAATAAATTGACATAACTTTTTTCTATTATATATTATATTACATATATTTTGTCTATTATTAATAATATTGTCTATTATTGGTACCATGTATTTAAATGTAATTAATTCAGTATCAGAAATATTTGTCATGAATTAATAATAACTGTCATATCTCCAATTTATTTCACTATCCTATGGTGGTAAATAATCAATTTCTTTTTACTTATTCATTAAATTGATCACTTATTCTAAAAATTATTAAGAAAGAGACAGTTTACTAGATTATATGCTTTCTTTGCATAGGAACAATGCCATTATCCTTTTGGAGGCTACATTTTAATCTTATTTAAAATTTTTGAAATATTTACATTTTCAGGAAGAAATGCTATTAATCTTAAAAGTATCAACCTTGAAATGTTAAATATTGAATGATGGATTATTCTTAAAGGTAAATTTCAAAAAAAAACCTGTTCAGCTGCTTTTGAGACATGGCCAGCAGAGTGAGAAAATCTATTTTATTCGTTTTTCAAGAGTTGCCCTTTTCTAATGTCAAGCAACTACAGAATGGATGAACTTTGGAAGTGTCAGTCGTGAAGTGTTATGCAATTTGTTCTGAGCATGAATTAGTCAGGCTGAGCCTTTGAGCGCATTAGAAACAAGGAAGATGAGCTGAACACATCCCTAAAGGGCAAAAATGCTGTTAGATCTGCTTAGCTCAGTTTGTGTGTCATTTCTTTTACAGTGGAGCTTTCCCAATTTTACTGTACTGTGATCTCATGTGTCATTATAGTCTTCAAACAATTGTGGTCAGGACATCATGGATAGAAGGATTATGAAAAAGTGTTGGCATACTTTGGGGAGGAGATTTGCTGACAATAAATGAACTTCACTCCCATCAAGAATGAGAACTATAGAGATATATTTTCTATAATAGTCATTGTTCATATTTGTACAGCTTAAGACTAAATAATTTATTTATGTCCCCATAATTTTATCTGAAAATTATAAAGCGATTGGTATAATTTTATCTTATTTCATGAATTTTTAAAATTAAATTGGTCACTGTCTTTAATAGTAAAGCACATAAAAATCATATCTTAAGAAGGCACTCAGCAGTAAAATATAGATCAGACATAATATTATACACATCTTAAGAACATAAAATATTATTCTGGAGTGCTAAAGTGTAGAAGAAAACAGGACAAGTGCAATGCTAGTAAACTGAAGAATTGCTAAAAGGAATTGAGCTGAAGGTCCTGGAACCCAAGATATCAACTCTGCTTCCCCTTCATCTGAACTTGTCTCACCTTGTCTCTGAGTGGTTACCTCTGTCTTAGTATTGAAGACTGTGCTCCTTTCTGGCATAATCTTAATGACAATTTGTAGCTAGAGTGTGTCTTTTTTCTTCCTTTATTTTCAGGTTCTATGAGTTAGAACTTGCCATTCATGTGATTTCACTGATATTCATTGACATTTAGGTAAAAAGCTTCTACTTCTTACTATGTACTCTGACTATTTTGCCAAGTGTGGCACAGAGATTGGTCCAGAGGTGAACATATTGTTCAAATGGTACCAGTCAGGACCCTTAACAGTATTGACAAGGTGAGAGACCAGGGCTTTTATATTTAATTTTACAGAATTTTAATGGAAAAAAATTATTTGCCAAACAGTATACCATCTGGTTCACTTAATCACTTAACTTCCCGTTAGTCATCGATTTGCTCGAGCGGGCGCCAGTAACGTCTCCATTTGTCCCTGTCGCGTGCTAGTGTAGCCCAATGGCATCTGTTTGCTCCGGGAACATGAAGGGCCTCAAACCGATCGTTCATGATCTTGACGAAGAAGTCTGACCATCTGGTAGGTGGGCGGCCATGCGGTCTTTTGACATCCCGTGGAATCCAGTCAGTAACAGCTCTAGTCCAGCGGTCGTCTTTAAATCTCATTACGTGACCAGCCCATCTGATTTTCGACACCTTGGCAAATGAGACAGCGTCCCTGATTCTTGATCGTCGACGGATGTCAGAACTCCGGATTCTTTCTCTCATTTGAGTGAAACGTAATATTCCAAGCATAGCTCTTTCTATTCTTCTTTGGAAGACCTGAGTAGCGTTCTCATCTTGTTTGCGTAGGGCCCATGGTCTCTGAGGCATATGTTAATGCAGGAAGAACAGTGGAATCAAAGAGATGTGCCCGGAGCCGGAGGTTCTTCGTCCTCTTAGCTATTTCTTTGACATTCTTGAAGGCGTTCCAAGCCTCTCTCTTCCTCTTGCGCAGCTCGGGTGCCAGGTCATTTGTCATGTTGACTTCTCGACCTAGGTACACATAGCTGTTGCATTCGGAGATGGTCGTTCCATTGAGAGAGAATGGGGCATCAGGAACAAGGCTGTTTCTCATAAACATCTGGTTCATGAGATTTTATTTTTTCTAATGTGATTTTATTATTTTACAGATCAGTATTTCCAAAAAGGTGAGCACCACCATATCACTAGAGATTGATAGACCAATACAGGTACAATTGAAGATAACCCCCTATGTGTCTGCTTAAAGAAGATTGATTAGCACAGCAGATAGGGCATTTGCCTTGCACGCGGCCAACATGGCCGACCCAAGTTTGATTCCTCCGCCCCTCTCGGAGAGCCCTGCAAGCTACCGAGAGTATTCGATATGCCAGACACAGTAACAACAAAGTCTCCAATGGAGACGTTACTGGGCCTGCTCGAGCAAATCGATGATCAACGGGAGGGCCTTTACCTTTACCTTTACCTTTTACTAAGTGGTAATTTCTTAAAAAGAGGCAGTAGGCAAAATAAGTTTGAGAACCACTGTTATAGGTAAAGAAACTTAATACCAGAGGGTTTAAGTTATTTGGCAAGGATCAAATAGCTATAAAATTGCGGGGTTAGAATTATAAACGAAATCACTCAAGCTTCTCTCTCTTAACCAAATTATTCTATAATGTCTCTTAAAATGTTTTAAAGTATAAGCACTACATAGTTTTGATAATTATAGGACATTTATTTGCAAACAAAACCGGTGGAATAAAAACACACCAATAATAATAGCAGTACTGGAAATAGTAGCAGTAGAATGACATTAATTAATGATGATAGTAACATTGTCTCATTTGAACACATCGCTATTCAGTCTTGAAATTAATCACAGTATATTTATCCTACATCCTTTCTTCTACATAAGGTGTTTCTTCTTAGTAAAAAATAGAAAAAAGAATTTTATGCCACGTGACATTCAAGATCTTTTACTGTCTACTTAAATAACCTGACAACACATTAAAACAACCACGTAGTGGTTTTAAAATAGGTTAGATCTCCTTTCTGGGACTAGCCTCTGGTGCTTATTCATTTATCTTTACTCCCTATTCTCCCATTCTAAGAGCACTCTATTTCACATGCACTTTAATAATTCACATCTGATACGAAAATCAGTTAAGTGGTGAGGGAAGTAGCACATCTCTTTACATATCATAAAGTATTACACAGCAAAAGCAAGGTGTCTATGTATACTTTCATTCCCTGACATGAAAGCATCACTTAGGCATTCTCATAACACAAAAGAACCTCTCCATTCATTTTGAGTTCAGTGCATTTGCTTACTTTGTAAATATTAACAGCGATCAGGCGGAAGATTACCACATACAAAAATGGTCGCAGTATACACATTTTATGTCCCTTTTTCCATGTTACAACAGGTCTGGGTCATGCCTTTAACCTGAACCAGCTGTTGGACTCCTCTTATTATAGTCTCCAGGTAAGAATTTCAGGGATGTCAGTAGTATGCTGCTTTACCAAAAGAAACAAAAACATGTCCCTGTTTTTGTCCCTCATTTATTATATATAGCATATAAAAAAGTGCTTGAATGAGATAAATTATACAAATAGTTAAATAAAAGTCAGGGTTGTGTTTCACCCGAGATTCACTAATATACAAAAACACTTCTCATTTAACTAGAGAAGCTTTAAAAATAAAGCCAGCACCCAAAGCTAATACTTTCTTTTTCTGGGAAGAGAGTCTGATGCTAAGTCTTTAGCCAATCTCCTAAACCCTGAAGTAATTGACTTTCTTTATATGCAACTCTTCGGACTCTTAGTTCTACACCTCTGTTTCTAATGTAAAAATACTTTGGCCTTTAGAATTTTTTTTCAAAATCCTTTCTATGCGGCATGAATAAAGCTTTCTTCCACATAGATCAATAAAGCATGACTTTTTCTTAATTTTTATGGTTTCTATATAATTTTCTTATCAACTGAGGTCAAGGTTTGAATTAACCACATTATTGTTAGTTCTAAAAAAATTTGGTTTCTTTCATTCTTAGGAAGTTTTGTTGTGCTTTGTGAGGGTTAATGATATTTCTGTAAATACTTTTCTACTAAGTGTTTCAAGCTCTACTAAAAATAGTAAAACAATAACAAAATAAAAAAAGTATGATGTGTCTGAAAGCTTTTCCTTAAAAATATTTTCCTTTTTACCCACCCCCCCCCCTTTTCTTTTTGGTGTTGAGACCTAGCTGTGCTCAGGGTTTGCTTCTGGCTCTGCACTCAGGGATCACTCCTGGTAGGTCCCTGGGAACCATGTTGGTTATAAGGATAAAATCTGGGTCAGCCTGGTGCAAACCTTACCCACTGCACTCTCCAGCACATTAAGCAGATGTTTTATTTTTCTCCTCAATATAATTTTTGTGCTTTTAATATTTTTCCTCACACATTTATGTATTTATTTTGGCTTGAGGGCCACACCTGGCAATAAACCAGGATTACTCATTTGTCTGTGCTCACAGTCACTCCTCGTGGTGCTTTGGGGACAACGTGCCATTGGGAATTGAATTTGGTTCTCCTACATGTGAAGCATGTGTTCCATGCCATGGAGCTATTTTTTTAGCCATAGACACTGGTTTGATCTTTCCTAATCTTTGGGGTTTGAAACCATATTGTCTTTAATTACAAGGCTGGTAAGTGAAGCCAGCTGAGTGAGTGCATGGAATAAATTCATTTGCACCTTTTAAAATACTTCACATTTGCTTATGTGTCTTTAGTTTTTAGAGGAAACAGCTGTCTTATTTCTCAGTAGGATGGTACACTAGCTCAGTTTAAAAGGATTTTCTTTGTCCCCTACCTTAAAGTCAATTTTCTTAATTAGGAACCCTGTTGACAATTATTAGTAGTTGAAGTTTTAAAGAGCATGGCAACATAGTATATTCCAAATGCAATCTGAAATAACAGCTTTGTTGACATTCTACCTAAAGTGAGTTACTCACCAATCCTCTCTCATGTTTGCAAACTATCATTTTAGCCCATTGTAGGAGAGCTACTGCTGGCGCCTGTTAGAAATCTCACCAGCAATGTTAGATATCTAAGTAAAAAGATTATCTATCCTTTTATTTCTGTTCAATTCATTCTCAATATTTTGAGTTTTCAGAAATCATTCTTGTTTAGAACAAGTACTCTGGTTGAAGAAGCTGCTAATACGTTGTTTCAAAATAAATACCTGAACTTCTTACCACACGGGACTTCTACATTGACTGGCATGGATTGACTGCATCATCTATTGTTATTAAGAATGCATGAAGAAATGACTAATTTTGTCAAAATAACCTTTGTATATGTACAAAGGGGAATGAGGAAGAGACAGACAGACAGACAGACAGACAGACATATGCCACTCCCCCAGACAGACAGGCAGACACAGAGACAGAGTCACAGAGAGAGACAGAGAGATGGGGCTTCTCTGCTGTATTAGTATAAATTTATTGGAACTAGCCAGTGTCATATATATTTTCTAAATAAAATACTGTGTACAGAACAGGGGCAAGAGGTTCTCTACTCTTAATTCATATGCTGAGCACTCAGAAGAATAATGATCCTTTCTTTTGTGGGTTGTTAATTATCCTTGAATCTTTCACATGACTTCTTGTCTAAGCATTAACCGTCAATTTGCTCAAATTTATTTATTTTCCAGTGCAGTAAATATAGAGATGTTCCACTCCTGACCTTGAAAATGATTCACTTACATTACCTGGTAGTAAAAATGTTTCCTTCCCTAGAGAAGATACTCGGTTAGCCAGGAGTTTCTCTTTAACAAAAAAGGCCCTTTAATCTCTGGCTTTCCCCTCTTGCAATTCACGTTTTTTTCATTTTTTATAATTTTATTTATTGAATCACCGTGAGAACAGTTACAAAGCTTTTGGGTCTAAGTCTCAGTCATACAATGAAACACCCGTACCTTCACCAGTGCCCATTCTTCACCCCCAACGACCCCAGTATACCCCCATCCCACACCCTCCCCCTACATGTGGGGCAGATGATTTCCAAATTACTCTATCTCTACTTTGATCACATTCAATATTTTGACATCAAACCCACCACTGTTATTTGAGATTTTACCCCAACACTCAGATCTGCTGAAAAGGCAACAGTAGACAATTTGTTTTCTATTGCTGGTTATGAATGACATATGATGTCACGTGGCTGCAGTAGTGGCCACGTGATTTTGAAATTCCGAAATTTTAACAATTAAATCTAGAGGGATTTCTGCCAAAACCTGCTGGGTTCTGAGACTTGCTCCTGAGTCTCTGGAATCATGGCCGTTAAGCAACTTGATCAGGAGCCAGAAAGGCTGTTTGTGGGTAATGACTTGGGGTCTCGTTGGGTTGGGGAGGACAGGACCAGCTCCACCCCCATCCTGTGAGGCCCTGTGTGTCTGGTCACTGTGGGCCCAAACTTGACTGTCCAGTGGCCCTCTGGAGGATGGCGGCCACCGGACCACCAGGGGGAACAGGCCAAGGCATAAAACCTATTCCCACCGGGGTTAGCCCAGCACCGGTAACTACTGCAGGGACCGGATGCATTTCTGCCAAAAGCCTCTGGGTTTAGAGATTTGTTTCTGAGTCTCTGGGATCATGGCCATTAAGCATTGATCAGGAGCCAGAGAGGCCATTCATGGGTGATGACTTGGGGTCTCGTTGGAATGGGGAGGACAGCAATTCACTTTTCTTATATGTGCATGCGACTTTTGGCCTAATTTGTGTGGAGTATGAAAATTGGGACTCACTTGTGCCACACTAAAATGATGGTCTGGTTAGTGCTGTTTTTATATGCATAATAAACTTTTTGTATTTCTGACACACAGTCCGGCCAAGAAAATTTACCTGAAAAAATTATACTTCCCTTCACAATTTCCAAGTTAATAAATTATAAAAATGACAGAAGAACTGAACTGTGGAGAGTCATAGCAGAGAGAAATTGTCCACTGAAGAAGTTTGCACAGTTACAGTGTACTGATGTCAGGAACCCTGACTCTCCACAGGTATTTTTTTAATATTAAACACAATCAAGTTTTAGAAGATATTTGTTATAGCTTTTCCTTAAAAAGTGGGGAAAAAGTAAATGAAACCAATAATACTCCATTTATTGTTATAACATGAGGTAAAAGTAAAGTAAAGGCCCGCCCGTTGATCATCGATTTGCTCGAGCGGGCCCAGTAACGTCTCCATTGGAGACTTTGTTGTTACTGTGTTTGGCATATCGAATACTCTCAGTAGCTTGCCGGTCTCTCTGAGAGGGGTGGAGGAATCGAACTCGGGTCGGCCATGTTGGCCGCTTGTAAGGCAAATGCCCTACCGCTGTGCAGATAATGATTAATATTTAGATTCCTTTCCTAGGGGTTCTAAGAAACGCATGTGGATGCAGACAGAGACACAGAAAACATTGGATGCCCATTTAAATATTGTAGGTAGTTTCTGAAGGTAAGAGATGCTTTTTATTATCCCTTAATTAAGAGTCATGTTATAGCCAAATTAAAAACACTGTAGGACCTCAATTCTATTCTGGGTAAATTTCTGATTAGGTAGTTGAGTAGCACTGAATTGTAGCACTGCCCTCCTATTGTTCATCAATTTGCTCAAGCGGGCCCAATAACATCTCCATTGTGAGACTTGTTACTGTGCTTGGCATATCAAATACGTCACGGGTAGCTTGCCAAGTTTTACTGTGCAGGCGAGATACTCTCGGTAGCTTGCTGGGCATTCCGAGGGGGGCGGAGGAATCGAACCTGGGTCAGCCGGGTCGCCAAGTGCAAGGCAAATGCCCTTCCCACTGTGCTATCACTCCAGCCCAGGTAGTTGAGTAATGGAAGTGAATTCAATTTTACTTCTTGTAAAAAGATATTTAAATATAAAAATGATGCTATAAATTTGGCCATATTCAAGATTCTTATCTTGAATAAATTATAGCTTTGTGCTGAGAACACTAATTCAATCCTGTCATATGTGATAAAATCGAGTTCCTCTTTTCCCAATTAATATCTGTTTTGTTTATTTGTCTTGAATTGTTGGAAAACCTTGGATTATCAATATAATAATGATGAATAAATATGTTGACTATTTTCTGTTCTATTCCCAACTCTAGGGAAAAGGTATTCACTTGTTATTATTTAATGTGATCTTTGCTGCAGGTTTTCCTTTGAGGCTCTTAATTGGTTTAAGAAAGTTCCCATCTAGTCTAAATTTACTGAGAGAGAATTCGTGCCATGAAAGATTAATGAGCTTTATGAAAAAATTTTGGCATCTATTGAAAACTAATTTATTTATTTTAATTACTCTATATTGTGGAATGGTATGATTCGAAAGGAATATGGTAGAGTGAATGTCATATGTAAAAATAGTGGTTGACTTGTGTCATGTCACAATCATATGATAAATACCTCCCCTAAGTCAGCACTTAGAAGAGCAATACTATCGGGTAAAAAATTCAACCAGCTGACCAAGTCGAGGCATGGCTGGGCGACTGCTTAATGCAGGGATAAAAGTTATATCTGCTTTTCATGGCAGTTCTGTGGATTGCTGGAAAGCTCTGCTCTTCAAGTGTTTCATTCATCTCTTGGTACCAGTAGGCTAGCAGAGATGCTGTCTGTAACATAAAGTTTAGGCACTAAAATGATATTCTTCTTTCTTATCTTATTGTATCAATGGGGACAAGTTATTTTGAAGACATCCTATTGTGGGGTCGCCCTTTCCATCTCCCCTTTACAATCAAAATTGAGTAGTCCAAAACCATAGCTTATGAAGAAAACAAAACCTCTAAATGCACATAATAACATGCTTTGGATTATAGGACACATTAATAGCAAATAATGCATTTTGCTGTCTAAAACAAATACTGAAATGTGTTAAAATTTGTCAAAATTATTATATTACTATTCTTAGAGATTGGCAGAAAAATATTCATAGCTAAGAGGATAAATGATATGAATAGAAAATTTGTAACAATACAGTAGATTGAATAAGCATCAGTAACTTTAGTGCTTTCATAAAGGAGAGTTAATCTACAGATGAGTAATGCAAGCTATATTTTTAAAAGACAGTTAACTATAGAGTTTCTCTGGAGAGAAAAGAGATTTCCTTACATTGTTGGTTGGTATATGAATTTTATACTCTTTCATTGGAAAACAACTTAAATTGAAAATTGACTTCATAACTTCTGGAAAATCTATCACATAAAAACACCAATAAATGCCTATTAAACATTAGAGTGAAAGAAAAAAAGCAATGCCTTCCAAATGAAAAATTTCTGAAAATAGTTTCCTTTAGCAACTTAACAAAGGACTGATTCTTTATCATCTAACTTCATGAGAATTTCAAAATATATTCTTGTATGAGGAAAGCAAGATGCAGATAACTTTGAATAACACAACAGTTTTAGAAAAATAAATTTTGGACAGGAGCAATAGTGCAATAGGTGGGTTCTTTATTGCTTGCCATTGATCAGGGTTTGATCCCAGGTATCCCCATACGGTCTCTCAAGACTGCCAAGAGTTATTCCAGTGTAGACAGCCAGGAGTAAGTCTTGAGCAGCATGGCCAGGTAGTCTAAAAATCAAATATAATGCATGTGGGATCAACACCCTACATAGCTGTATGATTATTATTTGATTATATAATTGTAATAAAATACCTGGAAGAGTAACCAGAATCACTTATTTTGGGAAAAATGAGGAATGGGGAAAGGTATGGGGAAATTAAAACAAAGAAAATGATATCTGACAAAACTGACATATACTACATGATATTACATGTGAAACATCTGTGTGTAAAATGATGCTGATTTGATGTTTTTCCTGTGGTCTCAGAATTCTAGGTTGAATTCTTAAAGCTAAAGAGCAGTAATTGTTTATCTGAAAAAGATAATGAGCTACCCCTGGATTGGGCATGTTTGACACCCAGACCTCACTCTTATCTTGAGAACTTGAGAGAGAGAGAGAGAGAGAGAGAGAGAGAGAGAGAGAGAGAGAGAGAGAGAGAGAGAGAGAGAGTGCTCTTTCAAATAAGAAAGAGGACAATTGGGGGTGGGGGAATCTATTCAGTTGATGGTGGACCTAAGCTACAGGGAACAAGGAGGCTTTTGTGCATGCTGGATGAAAACTATGTTGAAAGGACCTGAAAGGGATTTCACTTGTGAGTTTAAGAGGGATGGATTGCCTGAGGATAGGCCTCAGGGACCATTGTGAGAGGCAGAAAGTTCATTGTCTGTGCAAACAGGCTCAGCAGTAGGGCAATAAATATAGGTGAAGAAGCCACAAATGAGTCTTTAGAGAGAAGGGTTCCAGAGAAAAGATGTTTCAAAATTTAGACACCTATGACAGAAGGAATTGACCACCAAGAGAGATTAATAGATTGGTCCATAATTGAAACAGTTTTATCACTTTTTAAAATTCTAATGGCTGAGGGAGAAGAATAAAACTTACAAAGGAATAATTTTCTTTATTGCTGATTCCTGGCCTGGTAGAGCTCTTAGGAATTATTCATTAATAATAAGATTAAAATGCCAAATAGGTTTAGACTAGTGTTTTATTGCCTGAAAGTGACTGATAGATTTTGAATTCTGACCATATTATTGATAAGGGAAGGGAAAGTAGACCTATCACCAATAGGTTGGCATAAAGTCACAGATTTGTAAAAGTGAACAATGAAACTTTTTCCTGATTTTACCCTTCTGAGATCACACAGTTTTATAAAATTAGGGCATTTGGGAATTTATCTACCAAGTTTCACAATAAATGAGTTCAATTTCCAGATAACTTTTTTTTAATGAATGCAAACTTGAATTCAACTCTTACCTAAACTGAGCTTGAATAGTGCTTACTCTCTTATAAGCAAATGAAATGGGAGTTACCCAAACACACACACTTTCTCTTTCTCTCTTCTCTCTTTCTTCTCTCTCTCTCTCTCTCTCTCTCTCTCTCTCTCTCTCTCTCTCTCTCTCTCACACAGACACACACACACACACACACACACACACTGTCTCACACACACTCACACACACAGTCATACACACTGAGACTGCTTTATAAACACTTCTAAAAGTTCTGTTTCTGACAAACCTTCTCTGCAGAGATGCAATTTGTGTGGCTCATTAAAGTATGAGTCTCAATCAAAAACATATAAAACTTTAAGTATTCAAATATGCAGCACAATCAAGAAAGCACAGCAGCTGATTGTTAAAATATGCAGCCTGTTGAGTAAATCCCATTAAAGACAATTTCAGAGACTAAAATATGTTTGAAAATTAGTAAAATATGTGATTTTGGTTCTCAAGTATATTGAGATATTTCAAAAGACACAAGAAGAGGTAGAAAGATACAAAACATTCAGAAACAGAGAAGGAAGCCTGCGTTTGAAGGTGGGAGTGGGTTTTGAAGGAGAAAGGCTGGAATGCAAGCAAAAATAAAAGATGTGGTTCACAGACAGTTTCTTGAAAGTCTGAAAATTAGAACATGGTACCCTGGTTTTCCAAGGATAAGATTAGGCCCTCCTACATTCCCAAATGAATAGCAGGATAGTGTGCTAAACAAGATCCAAAGTTCCCAGGGGATAGCAATTGAAGTAAAAACAGTAGACCTTTTATTTAAGGAACTGAGAAGGTTTTCTTGTTGGTTTGTTTATTTATTTGTTTTTGTCTTCTAAGAAAAATCAGAGCCAACTCTTAATGTAACAGATTTTACAAATTTAGGGCTAGAGCAATAGCACAGCGGTAGGGTGTTTGCCTTGCACACAGTCAACATGGCCGACCCGAGTTTGATTCCTCCGCCCCTCTCGGAGAGCCCGGCAAGCTACCGAGAGTATTTGATATGCCAAACACAGTAACAACAAAGTCTCCAATGGAGACGTTACTGGGCCCGCTCGAGCAAATCGATGATCAACGGGAGGGCCTTTACCTTTACCTTTTAGAATGTTGCAAAACATTTTTCTGTTTTATGCATTAGCTTTTAAAAGCTTTTCTCCCTAGAGGGAAAAAAATGCAGCATTGAAATACTGCAGGTGATGGATGCATTGTGCAACTTGATAATTTTACATTAATCACGTCTTTTGTCCTTATTTAATGCAAGAAAAATATATTTAAAATAATAAAAATATCAATAGTTTTTGCTTTTGGTGAATTGGGTTTGTGATGAGAGGGGATATGGCTGGTTTCATACAAATAGATATGATACAGCCTTTCCATAAATGTGCAGATGGTTAGTTGGTAATAACAAGTAGTCTTTTGCACAGATGGGGGAATAAAAATGATTAGTGGAAATAACACAGGAAGATTCACACAGATCATAGCAAATGTAGAAGCGTAGGAGTTATAGTTTAAATATGAAATAAAATAGGGTATAAAATTGGTCTATCAAAAGAGCTATAATCAATTCAGCAATCAGTACCCAGAAGTCCTGTAACATATTAAACTTATGGTCATTTTAGAACTTTTGGGGAAGCTGCAATTTATTTTCTTACTCATGCTTTTCCCCAACCAATTGTGAATGCATTTATTAGTTATCATATTCTCCTAGAAACAATAGTTTGGCTTACAAACACCTTGGGAAATTTTACTCATTTTAAATTTTCTACCCCTTTTCTTAATGGCTTAGCTAGACAACTTCTCCTGATTATGTATAGGCAAGCATAGCATTTAAGAAAGAGAGAAAGAAAGAAGGAGAGAGAAAGAGAGAAAGAGAGAGAGAGAGAGAGAGGGAGAGAGAGGGAGAGGGAGGCATGGGAGAGAGAGAAAGGAAGGAAAAAAAGCAAAAGAACTAAAGGCTTATAGCTGCATCTATGAGGGTTTTTAATTATCCCCAGGTCAAGTCATATCAGAGTTCCTTATAATTGCATTCCAGAGAGTAGGCATATTGATTGAACATATGCATTTATTTCTCATTTACTATTGGGATTTTAATCCTAGTTTATTTAAAAGAGTTGGAGAAAGAGTAATATTTCTTTTATAAAAACAGAATCAAAATAAAACTTTGGAAGGATGAGTCAGTCACACTTCCAAAATAAGTTTTTAAATATAACGATAAATAAGTTTCATTTAGAAAATTATGAGCATTTTGTTCTTTGTACTTGATTTACTTATTTCTTTTGGGAAGGACTGTCCACAACTGATGATGTTTAGATCTAAACTTCTGGTTCTGCATTCAAGAATCACTCCTAGTGGTGCCCTGGGGCCCATCAATTGATCACTTGACATCCTGTTACTCACTGATTTGCTCGAGTGGGTGCCAGTAACATCTCCATTTGTCCCTGTCACGTGCTAGTGTAGCCCAATGGCGTCTGCTCGATACAGAAACACAAAGAGCCTCAAACCGTCCGTTCAGAGTCTTGATGAAGAAGTCTGACCATCTCGTAGGTGGGCAGCCATGCGATCTTTTAACGTCCCATGGAATCCAGACAGTAACAGCTCTAGTTCAGCGGTTATCTCCAAATCGCAGTATGTGTCCAGCCCATCTGATTTTTGACAACTTGGCAAACGAGACAGCCTCTCTGATTCTTGACCGTTGATGTTGGAACTTCAGATTCCTTCTCTCGCTTGAATGAAGCGTGATACTCCAAGCATAACTCTTTCAATTTCAAATAGCATTCTCATCCTGTTTTCATAGGGCCCAGGTCTCTGAGGCATATGTTAAAGCAGGAAGAATGGTGGAATCGAAGAGATGTGCTCAGAAACAGAGGTTTTTCATCCTCCTCCTATTTCTTCGACGTTCTTGAAGGTGTTCCAAGCCACTCTCTTCCTCCTCCACAACTCAGGTGCCAGGTCATTCGTCATGTTGACTTCTCGACCTAGGTACACATAACTGTTGCATTTGGAGATGTTCGTTCCATTGAGATGGAACAGAACGTCAGGAATGAGACTGTTTCTCATAAACATTGTCTTCGTGGAATTCAGCTGTAGTTCGACCTTTCCACAATTACAGTCGAGGTCGGCCAGCATTTGTGCTGCTTGGCTAATGTTTGGTATTATTAGAACAATGTCATCAGCAAAGCAGAGGTGGTGGAGTTGCCAACCATCTATCTTCACTCCCATTCCTTCCCATTCCAGTTGTAACATGACTTTCTCGAGGGTGGCACTGAAGAGTTTTGGTGAAATGGTATCACCCTGCTGAACCTCTCTCTTGACATCGATGATCACTTCCTTGTAGAATGATGAGATCCTGGTAGTGAATCTGTAATACAGCTCACAACGTATCCTGATATATTGAGTCTCAATGCCCTGTTTGCTAGGGCTTTGATGACGGCTTCAGTCTCAACAGAACAAAGGCCTTCTTTAAATCAATGAACTTAAGCTTTAAACTTGGAAATGTAATTTTTTTTTCATTTTAGGCTAGTGTATCTAAACTATTTTTGTATCCAATATTTTCTTTTTTTGTTATAAGAATCTGTTTTTGATAAATTTTACTGCATGGTTTTTCAAACACCTATTAGAAATCTAATGGAAAATAAACCAAATATGAGGTAACAAAACATAATATATCTAGGTATAGTTTTGAAAGGAATATCCAGGCTACATAAAGAAAACAAAAGTATTCTCTATAAACAAGTACAAATTAATTTTGTGTTTTGAAATGGAATTTCAAAATTCTAGACAGACATTGTCATAGAGAGGAGTCATATAATAAACATGTCAAATTTCACTGAATGTTCTCTATATAGGTTGCAACCTCAGATAAAATTGGAATGTGAAGCTACATTAAAGAGATCAAAAATTCATCTGTAATAATGTAAGAGCAAGAGGCTATTGGAAAAATCTTAAGAACAAACCCTACAAGCTGAAGGATACAATTTTAGAATCCAAGATGTTATAAGGAGAAATTAAAAAATAAGTGTTTGTTGAAGCCAGAGAGATAGTGCAAGAGGCAGGGCATTCATCTTTCATGTGACTGACCCAGGTTCAATCACCAGCATCCAATAGATCCCCAACCACTGATAGGAGTAATTCCTTAGTGCAGAGTCAGGAACATTGACAGAACATTGCTTGGTTTGGACCAAAAGAACCAATAAAACAAAACAAACAAATGTAACTATCTATCATTATGTGTATATATATATGTACATATATATGTATGTACACACATACGTGGGCTGGAGCGATAGCACAGCGGGTAGGGCGTTTGCCTTGCAAGTGGCCAACATGGTGACCCAAGTTCTATTCCTCCACCTGTCTCGGAGAGCCTGGCAAGGTACCGAGACTATCTCGCCCACATTGCAAAGCCTGGCAAGCTATTCGTGACGTAGTCAATATGCCAAACACAGTAAAAACAAGTCTCACAATGGAGACATTACTGGGCCCGCTCGAGCAAATTGATGAACAATGGGAGGATAGAGACAGTGACAGTGACACACATATGTGTATGTGTGTGTATCAGTGTGAGATACTGATCTCAAAGAATTATGGGTGATAAGATAGTTGAGGAATAAAGGTGCATGTGCTATGCTACCTTATTTTATGCTACCAACACTGCTTTGATTCCTTGCCATTATATAGCCAACCAAGCAGTATTAGGTGTAGCCATGCACCTCCCCAAAACACTGGAGGGATGATTCTGGTAATTAGTCCTGAGCACCACATGCAGGAGCATCACAGAATACTTGGGCCCTTGCATTGAATCATGCATCTGGTTGGTAAAAAAACACCTGGGAGTAATCCTGGTCACTCCAAACAAATTTACAAGATAACCTCCACACTTCCCCCAACAAAAATAGCTATAATGCCCTGAAGGATCAAATAAAAAGAACAATAAAGAATTTTTGTTGTGTGATGAATTCAAGGAAAAGAGAACACAATTCTTGTGATTTTGAATATATTTGTATCTATTGAACATTTATTCAACAGTTTACTCTTGAATTCAATTATGCACAATAGAATACAGAGAGGACACATGTTTGTAGAGTGTAAATTTTGACATGGGGGAGACAGACTAAAAATAAAAAAAATTGATAATGGAATGGAATTATGCTCTTTCATAGGTGGTAGTTTGGAATATTGTTCTAAGTAAAAGTGCAAACTAACAAAATGCCTTCTGCATAAAATATTAGTAAGATAAGAGATGATGTTAGCATAAGGATATTGGGAAAGAAGCTGTTCTTTGTGCTATTGGTGAAAGTATAGATTGATGTAGCTTTTCTGCCAGTATTTTGGCTATAAGAATAAAATGGCTTTCATTAAGGAGATAAACAAGTAGCAAAGATTAACATTGAATCACTTTTTATATTGCCATAAAAATTAAACAAACAAATTTATTAAAAGGAATGGTGAAGTAAAATTATGCATGTATAAATAAGGAGAGATTATACACTCATGGAAATATAAAGTTTTGTTTAATAAAGATGTTATTCAATTGCAAGTACGGTGTACTCCACAGTATAAAACTGTATATAAATCCCTCTCTCTCCTGCATTTTATCCCCTTCACATATGCATGCTTACGCACATACACACTGACATGCCTACATATCCTGAAATATTATTTAGTAAAATGTTAACATGGATACACACACACACACACACACACACACGTATTTATATACTATAAATGTGTGTGTGTTGTTTTGTCATAGCAGGCTGTGCTAAAGTCTTATTCATGGCTTTGTGTTCAAGAATCACTTGAGGTAGTACTCAGGTTATGTGTGGTTTCAGGGATCAAATAGGGATTAGACTGTGCTCAAGGCATCTCTTTAATCTCTTTAATGTCTTTCTGGTTCCTGGAAGTGCTTTTTAACTGTTTGCTTGGTTTTGGGTCTGCTTGGTGCTTATTCCTCTTTGCACTCAGGACCCACTTCTGGTGGTGTTTGGGAATCATATGGAGCACTGGGGACTCAATCCAGGTCAGTCATATGCATGGCAAGCACCCTACCCTCTGTACTATCTCCCAGTCCCAGTTTTTAACTTCTTTATTTTTGTTAATAATATTTAATATAAGCATATATTACTTTATGATAGTGTATAAAATAAATTTTCTGTTAAAATGCTGTATACACCTCAATACTGTTCTAGTTTCATAGACATTGCTACACAGCTAATACATGTTAAAATAATTTTCAAAGCAATCTGGAGTCCAAGAGATAGTAAGTAAAATAAGAAACTTGCATGCCGCCAAGGTGGCGAACCATAGTTCCCATACTGTACATGGTTCCTGGAGAACTGTTGGGATTAAAACTCCTGAGCAAGCAGTCAGGAATCACCCTTGACCATCACCAAGTATGACCCCAACCCTCTCACATCAATAATAATTTTATAAAAATATAAGACAAAACACTTAAACCGAAGTCAAGGTATGAATTGTGTTTTGTAATTATAACAAAAATAATCATCACTGGGGCCAGAACAATAGTAGATAGGGTAGGGTCATACCTTGCATGCAGCAGACCTGGGTTCCATTCTGGCATTACCTCCAAGCACTCCCTGAGTAATTCCTGAGTGCAGAGCCAGAAGTAAGCCCTGAGTTTTACTGGGTGTGGCCCCCAAACAAAAATTCATTGTTATTCTTAAGATACATGTTGTTTAAGGTACATGTTGTTCACTTTCTATGTTACCTTAAGTCGGAAAGGAAAAAGGGAAGATTTTTAAAAACAATAGATCTGAAGATATATGATACACAAACAAATAGGTTTTAAATAAAGAAAATCATATGCTCACGATCAAAGTAAAACAGGAATGTAAAACAGGGAATGTTTTAATTTGATATGGTAGCACTGTAGCACTGTTCTCGACTGTAGCACTGTTCATCCATTTGCTCAAGGGGGCCCAGTCTCCATTGTGAGACTTTGCTGTTACTGTGTTTGGCATATCAGACACGTCATGGGTAGCTTGCCAGGCTTTGCTGTATGGGCAAGATACTCTCAGTAGCTTGCAGGGCTCTCTGAGAGGGGTGGAGGAATCGAACTAGGGTTGGCCAGGCAAATGCCCTACCTCTGTGCTATCGCTCCAACCCACTTGATATGATAACAGAAGGAATTACTTTCTCCTAAACACCTTTCCTCCAAACCTTGTGTCATCTTTGCATTTGAACAGGTAAGAAGTGAATTAGAGAAATAGTGTTCTTCCCCAGAAAGATTTCATTGAATTTTCATATCGAGACACTGACAGTTATGGAACAATAATTAAAAAAAATAAAAATAATAATTGTTTTCTTAAAAAATAACATAAACTTTTAATGTTCAGAGCAATAAAGTATCATTTGTATAATATGCATAAAATTTTTGTATTCTCTCCTTAAGTAATACTAGCAGTTTATCCAAAAAAGGATTATGTTTTGTTGTAACTATAATGAAACATACATCTCCCCCATATATTTGTATATATGTATATAAACACATATATGTATATGTACACATATATTGATAATCATAGTATCAATAGTAATGTGATTATTTAGAAGCACAAAATTACACATATCATGTTTCCTTTATTTTATATTTTAGATCAGCATTTCATAATCTAAAAGTTTTATCAAACCAGGAACTCAGTTTTCATCTTTACTTCTTGATTTTATGGTAATATGGTGTTTATTTGCTACTAAATCATAGAAATTCTTTTTTATGCCACTAAGGTTTGTCCTTGTTTTAATATTTTTTCTCTCAGTTAATACTTTAGCTCAAACTTATGTTTTCACAATTGGATCATTGCAACAATATCAAAGCTTTTTGCTTTAATTTCTCTCTGCCTTATTTTCAGCAATCTGTCCAACACTTTATTACTTTATTAGGTCATTTTTCTACTCTTTTTTTAGGGGGACAGGACTACAGAATTCAGAGCTAGCAGAGCTCAGGGACCACTATTGACTCTGCTCAGGAATTACTTCTGCTAGTGCACAATTGACCATTTATGGTCCTGGGGATTGAACCCAGGTCACCTATGCTTAATGCAAGTTCCTTAATTTCTATATTATTTCTTCAGCCCCCCTTAATGTTCTTTTCTTAAAAATAATTATAATCATTTCTCTTTGGTACTGAGTAAAATTCCCTTATGTTATAAGATGAGATATCAAAAGGTATAGGTAATATATTCACTATGTTTTCTACCACTTTTTTCTCTAAGAACCTATATAATCATACAGTTTAGTCATACTAAACTATTCTTCATTGCACATTTCTATATAATCACATAATTTTGTAGTGTAGTGTGGCAATTTATACTATAGCATGGCTATATATACTATTTATAGATATATATAATCACAATTTAGTCATACTAAACTAATAATTCATTGCATGTGTCTATGTCTATATTTCAAAAATTTGGGGACAAACCTAGTTAAATACTAGAAATTATCACCTTCCAGAGAGTTGATTTATAATTGAGAAAACTCAGTTTATGTTTGTGATTTTTTTCATATTATTTTGAGGAAGGAAATAGAATAAAAATTACCTGTTCATTAAAAAACACTAACTTCAATAACTTTAGCAATTTAAAGAAAGTGCAAAATAGTAAAGAATCTAGCTTTAGATTAAACATTCTGCTTCAGTTAAATCAATACAAGATCAAGGAGCTTAAACGTGCACTAGCATCAATATCTTATGATTAGATACTATAGATGGAATTAGTGTGGCATTAAAGTCAATGAATCAAAGGATGAAAGATAATAATGTTCAAAAAGTGAAACAATAAAATAATTTATTTGGAACTCTAGAAAGCTAGAAAAGAAAAGTTTATGGAAAACAAGTTGTTACTTCTAATTCAGAATATTTTAATGTGAAAGAAATTCTGACAGTTTACATAAAATAGTTTTTGAGACAGGAAAAATCATCAGGGTAAGAAAAATACATTGTGTTACATTAATAGTAATAGTTTTCTAGTAGGCTATATTTTCTGTTGTCAGAGATAAGGAGCAATCAACCATAAATCAATGATCATTATGCTCCATGTCTTTCTTGGGCCATACCTCCACAGGTCGCTTGCAGTTAGAAGATATGAACTCCACTAGAAAGGTTAGACTATTGAGGAAATGTGGTATCTGTGCAAGTGAATAATAATTATCACTAGGATTAATGCCCTACAACCCAGTTAAGGATATAACCGTGCTGTCATGAATGCAGGGAGAAATGGACTCTCATTTATTGCTGGTAGGATTGGTATTTCTGGTATGTTGATTGGTCCAGCCTTTATGAAAAATAATATGAACATTACTCAAAACAGTAGGAATTAAGCTTCCATTCAATGCAGTGACTCCTCTTTTTGGGATACCCAAAAGTTCCAAAAATCAAACTGAGAAAATATATTTGCAACACTATTCACGATTGCTCAAATCTGGAAACAACTTAAATGTCCAACAATAGATGACTGAATAAAGAAACTAGGGTATACAGACATGATTGAATACTACTCAACCATAAGAAAAATAATGTCATGCACTTTTCTGCTACAGGGAGGGACTGGGAGAGTGTAAGGCTTAATATAGTTATCCAGGGGGAGAGAGACTAACAGAAAAAAATTTCTTTTTATGTGAGATATCAAGAAAAATAATGATGAAATATTGAACGACAATGGAAACAAAGAGCATGAGAATTGGTATTCAGTAAGGAACATGCCATTTGAGGGAATTGTTAAATAGGATGGGACGGATTAGAACATATATGGTAGAGAGAAGCATTCAAGTGGGAGGATAAGGTGATGTTGAAAGGTAGTAAGATGTTAAGATGAAACCCTATCAGCAACCATTATTGTAAACCACTAAAGTTCCTCTCTTAGAAGCTGACTGGCAATAAGGAAAAAAACTTGTGTGGGGGACATTTGTGGAAGGAAGTGGACACTGAAGGGTTGATGTTGAAACACTGTGTGCCTGAAACCCAATCATGAGTAACTTTTGTAACTTCGGTGTTGAAATAAACAAAAAGTTTGATTTTTAATTTAAAAAGGGGCATCAAACAGTACAGACACTAATATGAAGGCAATCCTCAAGAGGAGAGTATACAAATGGAAGGAAGGCCTGAGATTTAAATTCCAGCAGATAATAGGAAATAAAACTGTAGCACTGTAGCACTGTAGCACTGTCCTCCTATTGAAACACAGGTGCTAAAACTTTCTTGAGGCATGCATTTCTCTTTAGGTCACCTGCTTTTTATCTCTATGTCTTCAGAACATATTTCACTATGAGGACAGAGTTTCTTAAGAAATGCTCTTGTGACAAATTACCTACTTTCTCTATTCTGAAACCGAATAAGTTGCCTGAATTACTTTCTTCAGGAAGACAAAGAACCTGGTTCAGCAGGGTTCCAGTCCTCTACTCCCTTCATTATAATAGTTCAATTTTCACGTAGCAATCTCATGGGAAATTTAGCTTCTCAAAGATGTTGAACTATTCAAGATTTCAGTAATTACTGAATGAGGGGTGAGGAAGTGGGGGGAGGATCTCTAAGCACGGCCTGAGAAAACAGAAGCTATTTAATTTGACATTGGGCAGTTCTCCAAAATACAGCATAATGGAGTGGGTTTAAATAGAAATGTAATTTTCATAGTTCCGGAGAATAAGAAGTCCAAGATCAAGGTGGTGGGATGTTCATTATCTGTTAAGTTTGTTCCTTCTAGAGGCTGGAGAGGTTATAAAGTGAGTGGGGTGCTTGCCTTGCATGTGGAAAAACCCGGTTCTATTCCCAACATTCCATAGGATCCCATGAGCACCAACTGAACTATTTCCTGAATACATGATCAGGAATAAAATCTGAGCATCCCAGAGTATGTCAGCTAAATAAAACAAAGAAAACAAGAGTTGATTTCCTCATAAGGAATGCCTTCTTATAGGGGATCAGATGGGTCAAGGTCAGGACCTCTTTTATAAAGGCACTAACCCTCTCACAGGACTATGACTAATCACCCTACTTCCTAACATCATCATCTTGAGGACTCTAATTTTAATTCTGTGAATTTGGGGTGGGGTGCCACAGATATTCAGACTATAGCAATACTTTAGATGTCTTTAAAACAGAGACATTATTCTCTTGAGGAAGCAAGATAAATACCATTCATTTACCCTTCTTTTCTAATAAGCATATAGCCTGGGGAAAAATAGATTAGTCTAATTTTTCCATCAGCATAACTCTGACTGTTCAAAAGCTTATCCAACAGATAAATTGATAGTTACTAGGTTCCTAAGTTTTCATCTTAAAACCACAGCATACTAAAGATAATAGAATAACAGTAGTTGAATTTATAATCACATAAATTGGCTATTTTATTGTTTTTGATAGTTTTTCTGAGAATCTTTAAGTCTGAGTTCAAAACTCATTTTCTTAATAATTAAACCATGACAGTTTGTGCCACCCTCGAGAACATCATGCGACGACTGGAATGGGAAGGAATGGGAGTGAAGATAGATGGTCGGCAACTACACCACCTCCACTTTGCTGATGACATTGTTTTAATAACACCAAACATCAGCCAAGCGGCACAAATGCTGGCCGACTTTGACCGTGAGTGTGAAAAGGTAGGACTACAGCTGAATCTTATGAAGACAATGTTTATGAGAAACAGCCTTGTTCCTGACGCCCCATTCGCTCTCAATGGAACGACCATCTCCGAATGCAACAGCTATGTGTACCTAGTCGAGAGGTCAACATGACAAATGACCTGGCACCCGAGCTGCGCAGGAGGAAGAGAGCGGCTTGGAACGCCTTCAAGAACGTCGAAGAAATAGCTAAGAGGACGAAGAACCTCCAGCTCTGGGCACATCTCTTTGATTCCACTGTTCTTCCTGCATTAACATATGCCTCAGAGACCTGGGCCCTACGCAAACAAGATGAGAACGCTATTCAGGTCTCCCAAAGAAGAATAGAAAGAGCTATGCTTGGAATATCACGTTTCACTCAAATGAGAGAACGAATCTGGAGTTCTGACATCTGTCTACGATCAAGGATCAGGGACGCTGTCTCATTTGCCAAGGTGTCGAAAATCAGATGGGCTGGTCACGTAATGAGATTTAAAGACGACCGTTGGACTAGAGCTGTTACTGATTGGATTCCACGGGATGTCAAAAGACCGTGTGGCCGCCCACCTACCAGATGGTCAGACTTCTTCGTCAAGATCATGAACGATCGGTTTGAGGCCCTTCATGTTCCCGGAGCGAACAGATGCCATTGGGCTACACTAGCACACGACAGGGACAAATGGAGACGTTACTGGCACCCGCTGGAGCAAATCGACGACTAACGGGAAGTTAAGTGATTAAGTGATAAGTGACAGTTTGTTCAACTAAATTGGATTATCTGCAAAGGATCATTGAAAGAAAGTGGAACTTTAGCACCTAACAGAGGGTGTGAACAAACATAATATTGTGCTCTCTTGCTAGGGATTGTTTAGATACTTGATCTTACTTTGAAAATTTAACTTACTTGAAATTTGTGTTATCTATAACAATATCCTTATTCTTCTCAAAATCTGAACACTAATTTGTAGCATTCTCTCTAGTTATTCAATGAAAATGTGCCTACTCCTGTCACTCCTGTCATATATTCACTAATCAATTTTGATCCTATAATTCTCCACATGAAAATAAAATTTAGTTTCTTGCCCCTTTTTATTTTTTCATTTATCTGAGTAATATGTTTCTCTGGATAAACATAAGCAAATTAATAGTGCTAGAGAAATGCATTCATATCTGTGAACTTAACTGGACTTTTATTTTTGCCAAAAAAACTCTACTATACTTTCTAATATGTTTTAACTGTCCATTGATTGTAGGTGTATAATTTAAAATTTCTATATAAAATATACAGTACTAACTCAGCTGACAACTATATAACTTTGTAAACTTATTTTCTTACGTCTTTTTTATATGCATTATACTTTTTTCTTCTTGTATAGCAGAAGAAAGTTCTTATCCTAGGTAATCCTAAACCTCCATTTGGCCTACATATCTTATCACTCAAATTATAACTGTTTTGAGGAAACCAAGATAATTTAAATAAAGGGGTAGTATATGTTTATACGAAGTTCTTGAGATCAATAAAAATTAAAATGTTATAAAATACTCATATCATATTCCAAAAACAAAGTGGTGTTGAAACTTACATGGAATAATGAACCCGCCCCCCCCCTGCCCCATAGCCAAATCAGTCTGAAGGAAAAAGAATATAGAAAGTTTCTTTTTCTGTAACCTTAAATTATACATAACAAAAATCAATCAAGCCTATATTAAAGGACTCTTATACCAATGCAATAAATCTAAGAGCCCAGAGATAGATTCCTAATTATACGAACAGCTAATCTTTTACAAAAGAGCAAAGAACATGAACTGAAGAAGGAAAGCCTCTTAAAATAATGGTCCCGGGAAAGCTAGTTAGTCACAGGTAAAAAACAGTAAAAACAAACAAACAAAAAAATGCAGATCTCTATCTCACACTATGCACAATAATCGATTCAAAATGAACTAACGATCATGAAATCATACCTGAAACCACAAATCATATTGAGAGACAAAACCCATATCATATTCAATTCATGATATTGAATATAAAGGCATCTTTAACGATTCAATGTTATTAGCCAAACAACAAAATCAAGGACGCAAAGATAAGCAAGTGGGGTTGTACCAAATTAAGGAGTTTTTGCCAATAAAAGAAATGATAACCAGAATAAAAAAAGACACCACACAATCTGAGAGAGGATATTTATCCACCACTCATCTGACAAAGGGTCAATATCATATATATACATATATATGCATATGTATCTTTAAAAGATACATAAAATAAATATCATATATATAAATAACAAGACAAAACCAAGATACATAAAAAAGCTTAAGACAAAAAACAACCGGCCCATCAAAAAGTTGGGAAAAAATATAAATAGAAGCTTTCTCAGAGAAGACATACAGATGGCCAATTAGATATATTGAAAACACTCTGCAAACTTGTTATTAGGGAAATGAAAATCATATAGTGAGTTATTACTCCACACCAGTCATAGTTGCACACATCACAAAAGAACAAAAGCAAGCATGTTGCCATGGAAGTGAGGATAAAAGAACCTCGTCTGTTGCTGGTGAGAACATCAACAACTCTGATCATTTTGGAAAATATTGACAATTATAAGACTGAGAATTGAGGGTATGGAATGATAATACAACTGGTAAGGCATTTGCACACCCAGGTTCAAACCCTGGCACTCATTATGGACCATGAGAAGAAGTGATTTCTGAGTGCAGAGCAAGGAGTAAGCCCTGAGCACCATCAGGTGTGACTCCAATATCAAACAAAAAGCAAACAAAACAGAAAACCCAAGAGTTCAGATTCCATATGACCCGGAAATTCCACTTCTTGGTTACTACCTTATGGTTTCCAAAATTCTATTCAGAAAAGGCATGTGTGCTCCTATGTTTATTGTAACAGTACACACAATCGCCCAAATCTGGAAACAACTCAAGTGTATAAGAACAGGTGACCAAATAAAGAATCTCAATTGAATAGTACTGGCTACAAGTAAGGGTCATGGTCCTACAGTTATTCATCGATTTGCTCGAGTGGGCCCAGTAACGTCTCCATTGTGAGACTTGTTGTTACTGTGTTTGGCATACTGAATACATCACAGGTAGCTTACCAAGCTTTGCCGTGTGGGGAGATACTCTCTGTAGCTTGCCCGGCTCTTGGAACCCAGCTCGGCTGGGCCGGATGCGCACAAGGCAAACACCCTACCACTGTGCTATCACTCCAGCCTAAGTAAGGGTAAAATCATGCAATTTGCAACAGTGTAAATGGATCTGGAAAATATCATATTAAGTAAAATAAGTCAGCAGAATGACTCTCATATGAGGAATTGCAAGAAACGTAGAAAGGGAATTACAAAAGGCCAAAGACAGCAGGATTAAAAAAGTGCCCTACAGAACTGAGCTTAACACGGTAAAGAATGGTGTGGCAATGTACATAGGCTAATGAGAAAGACACTGGTGGACTGTGTGGTGTTGGAACATTGTACATATGATATTTTTAATGTATTGTAAATCATTGTGTCTTTACAAATGCTACAATGACAGTTCTTCCCAACATTATTAAAGAATGTGGTGCAATCTCAGTTAAAAATAACAAATGATTTTTTGTGTATATAATCAAAATATCATACTAACATCATACTATTAAAATTGTTATATAATTGAAGATGTGAAAATCAAGAGCAAAAACATAATATTAAGGACAGAACATCTATACAAGTGACAGTGTGCATTGTCATGACTTCTTAAAAACCTATAGTAATATGGACAGTATTGGTAAAAAAAAGTCAAATATTAGTGGAAGAAAATACAAAGCTCAGAAATAGAATACAAATTGTCATCACTGAATTTTTCTGGAATAATTTAGACAAATTGTACTAATGCAAATGGATATCTCCAAGTAAAAATTCAAAAAAGATCAATTGAATCAAGGTACACAGTTTGCATCATTTACAAAAATAGATCATATGTTTACATTTCAAATATGCACTATACAACTACTACAGGATACTAAATAAAACCTTTTTACTTTATGTCTGGCAAAGATATTTTTACCTGAAAGACTAAAAGAATGGTCCAGGAAAGGTATGATTGATACATTATTCTTCATCAAAATTGAAAAAAAATCTGATCACTTAAAAATATGAGAGAAATATTTGTAAAAAAAAATTATGACTGGACTGGAGCAAAAGTAGAGTGGAAAGAAATACTTGCCTTGCATGTGGATGACTGGGTGGGATCAGGCACCCCATATTTCTCCTTAACTAGATCAGGAAGGATACCTGAGTACAGACACAGGGGTTTATATTGAACAAAGCTGTGTGTGACCTCCCAAAACAAAACAAAAACCACCTATGATTTAATTATTGCTATTCAAAATATGTCAACAACTCTTAAAACAAATGTAACACAATTTGACTTTAAAAATATGTTAAGACCTTGTGATAGACGCATCATTAATGATGTCTCAAATATAAAGGCAGCAAGCAAATGATTGTGTAAACTCAAAAAGATGGCACCCAGGGATGCCAGCTGTGTAAACTCAAAAAGGGACCTCAGCGGTCTATCTATCCTGCCGCCTGAATTCGGTAGTCTCATGGAGGTTCCCCAACCCCAGGGAGGTAAATGCCGATGGGCAGGAAGGAAGGAATGAGGGTCAGACTGGTTGGTCTTAGTTGCAGTTTATTCCATTCCCATCTCCATTCTCCTCTGATTCTCCTCCTGCTTCTTCCTCCCCCATGCTACTTCATTCTCCTCCTCGATACCCCTTCGTTCTCCTTCTGGCTCTGGAATCTTGATCTGGATTCTCTTTCTCCTTCTCCTTCTGGAGTCTGGATCCTGATCCCCCAGTCCACTCTTACAGTCTAGTTAAATCCCAAAACCATGAGGGGTTGGGGTAACAATTACACATAGGTGTGATCACAATCAGTAGGGATAAAGTTCTTTCCCTAGGGGAAAGCCATTTCTAGGACAGATTCTCTCTTAACTGGACGACCCACCCTAGAACTGAGTTCCCTGGGTGTGTTTCTCCTCTCCTTGTCCAACGAACATATAAGCATCACTTGATCACTTGATATCCTATCACTCATCAGTTTGTTCGAGCAGGTGCCAGTAATGTCTCGATTCATCCCTGCTGCATGCTGACATAGCCCAATGGCATCTGCTTGTTCTAGGAACATGAAGAGCCTCAGACCAATCATTCAGGGTTTTGACGAAGTAGTCTGGCCATCTCGTACGTGGGCGTCCACATGATCTTTTGACGTCCCGTGGAATCCAGTCAGTAATGGCTACAGTCCAGCGGTCATCTCTAAATCTCATTACGTGTCCAGTCCATCTGATTTTCAATGCCTTGGCAAACAAGACAGCGTCCCTGATTCATGAGCATTGACGGAGGTCGGAACTCCGGATTCTATCTCCCATTTGAGTGAAGTATGATACTTCAAGCATATAAGCATCATAATATAAATCATTTTGTATGGATACAGTAAGAAATACCTTAAGTTTATAGAATTGCTCTCCTAGGGCCATCTTGATCTCAGACTACAGTGCTCAGGCCAGATAGTCTTTCCTATCCCTAGCAGGGTCCTAGTCTCATTGTTACTTTTGGATCATGACAGCATCTGTCCATGATCAAGCTCTTAACTTATAGTTAAGAATCCTGGCACTTTGGCCTGGTCCATTTTGGTACCAGGGTAGCTCAAACCTTGCCTTGTATCCATTCAGTCCTTCGTTGGGATCCTGCTTTTGGGGTGTTAGGAACCAAGGGCAACTGATGCTTAAGCCGAGAAAGCAGATGCCCGGGAGTGAATAATATTCAAAGCTAATTAAATCCTAAGTTACAAAAGCATAATATTAACTGTCTTCCTGTATCTATACAAAAAGGACATTGCTTTAAAGTAAATTATTCATAAGACATAAGGAAAGGAGAAAGACAATATTTCACTCATACATATAAAATCATAGATTTCTGAGGAATCTGACCTTACAAGTTAACAGAGTCTGATTATTGGAAAAAGCTGATTAACTGGTTGGGGAAGAGAGCAGAGAGAAGTGCTTACAAATAAACAAAGGAATGGGAGTGACTTGGGAGCACTGTGCTGGGTGTAATCTGATAAACCAAAGCTCCTGTGGCAAGGGAGAAAGTACAAAGCAATGCTATCCCACAATGATGATACTACATAGCATATGTATAGGTGGTTTACAAATTAAAATAGGAAGAATCTGTTGTTAGTCATTAGAATGCTCCAAACCTGAAACATTTTACAATATCAAATGCTACATAAATTATGGAATATTAGGATTCATATGCTTCTCTGGGAAGCAAAATGGCATGGATGCAAATTTTGTAAATCAATTTGTTTGTTACAATTTTTTTTCATTTTTTCATGTTTTTGCTTTTTGAGTCACACCAAGTGATGCACTGGGGTTACTACTGGCTCTGCACTGAGGAATTATTCCTGGAAGTGCACCATATGGGATGCTGGGAACCAAGATCTGGTCGACCAAGTGGAAGGCAAACACCCTTCCCGCTGTACTATTGGTCCAGCCACCTAAGTATATTCTTACCATGTGATCCAGAACAGAAAATATTTGGCTAAAATTCAGATGATCTGAGATTTATGTCCATGCAAAAACTAGACACTTATTCAAGAATGCTGCACTTAAAAGAAACTAACATTCACTTTAGTGTTCTAATGTTTGATATTATATATTCAGTGTTCTCTATGAAAGTTTTTTGGACTTTTATTTATTTATTTTTTGTCATACCTACCTACAATTGGCTCTGCACCAAGGAATTACTTCTCGCAGTGCTTGGTGAACAAATGGGATGCCAGGGATCAAACCCGGGTCAGCCACGTGCAAGGCAAGTGACCTACTCACTGTACTATCACTCTGGCCCCCATGGAATACTTTTAGCACTAAAATAAAATGTCAATTACTAAAAGGCATGCTATATTAAATTATATTATTATTAAGTGAAAGAATGACCAACCAGAATGACTACCAACTGGGAGCTCTTTTGCACTATTGCGGCACCATGGCAAGATGCCATCATTGACAACATTGAGGAGGATAAAATCAACTGGTTCAGCACCTCCATGATTGTGCAAGGGATGCCAAGAGAGATAGCAAAAAAAAAAAGCCTGTCTTTGAAAATTCTTGAGCTTGTTCCCCAAAGTGGATTGGTGCATGCCTCAGGCAACCGCAAGTGAATGTCTGAGCTTGCCAAGCAGTGCAGAGAAGGGATCAAGAAAGACCTCAAAGAGAGAAGAGCAGCAGTGCTGGCAGGTGCGGCAGAAGTCGGGAAAAGCATTCGCAACACCTACTTGTCCTTCGCCTACTACAAGACCAAGATGACTGCCCTCCGATGTCCTGATGGATCTATCACATCTTCCAGAAGGGCAATGGAGAAGATTATCCATGACTTCTACTCAGATCTCATCGATAGTCACGTCCACCTGCCCACATACCAAATTCCGCAGGATGGATATGCCATTCAAAGTGTTCTCCCTTTCGAAACCTGACATGCCATTTCATCAGTAAATAAACTAACAGCACCAGGCCCAGACAAGGTCAGACCTGAACACCTGAAGAACCTGCCGTCAATACTCATCAATACGCTGGCTCGGCTCTTCACACACTACCTGTCTGAATGCAAGGTTCCGTCCCAATGGAAAACCAGCAGGACTGTGCTACTGTACAAGAAGGGAGAGATCCACGACATTGGCAACTATTGCCCAATCTGCCTATTGTCTGTCATCTACAAGTTGTTCACTCGAGTCATTCTGAATAGGATTGGCAGAACACTAGAGCAAGCCGGATTCTGCAAAGGATTCAGCACCATCGACCATATCCACATGATAACCAAGCTCATTGAGGTTTCTCGGGAGTTCAAGATGACACTCTGTCTAACATTCATTGATTTAAAGAAGGCCTTTGATTCTATTGAGACTGAAGAGGTCATTGAAGCCCTAGCCAATCAGGGCATTCAAACTCAATACATCAGGAACCTCCATGAGCTGTATTACGGATTCACTACCAGGATCTCACCATTCTACAAAGAAGTAATCATAGATGTCAAGAGAGGGGTTCAGCAGGGTGATGCCATTTCACCAAAACTCTTCAGTGCCACCCTTGAAAACCATGGAATTCTATACTTATACATACCTGTGTGTCATGGGGCAACTGGAATGGGGAGGAATGGGAGTGAAGATAGACGGTCGGCAACTACACCACCTCTGCTTTGCTGATGGCATCATTCTAATAACATCAAACATTAGCCAAGTGGCACAAATGCTGGTCTACTTCGACCATGAGTGTGGAAAGGTTGGACTACAGCTAAATCTCATGAGGACAATGTTCATGAGAAACAATCTCATTCCTTACATTCCGTTCACTCTCAATGGGGTGAACATCTCTGAATGCAAAAGTTATGTGTACCTATATCGAGAAGTCAACATGATGAAAGGCCTAGTACCTGAGTTGTGCAGGAGGAAGAGAGCATCTTGGAATGCCTTCAAGAGCATCGAAGAAATAGCTAATAGGACAAAGAACTTCCTGCTCTGGGCACATCTCTTCGAGTCCACTGTTCTTCCTGCCTTAATATACTCCTCAGAGACCTGGGCCCTACAAAAACATGATGAGAACGCTATTTAGGTCTCCCAAAGAGGAATCGAAAGAGCTATGCTTGGAGTATCATGCTTCACTCAAGTGAGAGAAAGAATTCGGGTTCCAAACTCCATCAACGATCAAGAATTAGGGTGCTGCCTTGTTTGCCATGACGTCGAAAATCAGACGGTTGGACATGTAATAAGATTTGGAGATGACCGCTTGACTAGAGCCATTATCGACTGGATTCCACATGATGTCAAAAGACCTTGTGGTTGCCCACCAATGAGTCTTTGTTGTCAGACTTTTTCATCAAGACCCTGAACGATCGGTTTGAGCCTCTTCATGTTCCTAGAACGAATAGATGTGATTGGGCTACACTGTCACGTAACAGGGATGAATGGAGACGTTGCTGGCACCCACTCAGGCAAATCAATGAGTAACGGGATGTCAAGTGTTCCAAGTAATTAAGTGAAAGAAGTCAAGCTGGAAAGTGAAAGAAGTAAACTTTTCAGATTTCAGATCGTGAATGAAACTATATGATAAAATTCATGGAGAGAGTAAGTAGAATTGTAGATAAGAGAAGTGAGAATGGAGAATTGAGAACTTTTAGGATAGGGAAAATATATGATCCCACAATGATAAATAGATATACAACTATATATTTCTCTAATAAATTATAACAAAGTATGGGAACACGGGTGACTTGTGGATAAGTAAAATTTTATTAACTGTAAGATTGTATATCTATAAAGACACACAGGTATGTATAAGTATAGAATTCCATGGTAAATCTCTGTTTTCCTCTTAATTTTGCTATGCATCTAAAACTGCTCTCAGAAAGTGTTAAATAAAGAAATATGCATTCATATGCACTCATCTGTTCCAAGTGCTGTTGAAAAATTGGATTGAGAGAATTGCATAGAGGGCCTAGGTGTTTAGCTCAGAGATAGAGCACTGACCTTGCTTGTGTGAGGTCCTCTTTTTTATTAAAGATAATAAATAAAAGGAAAAAAAGCTTATTGAAGTTATAAATCTCTGTCATCTTACGTTTATCAAAAGTTATCCTGATAGGTTTTTGTGAAGTAATGTTAAATTATTTGCATTGAAGTGATAAAAATGAACTTTGGACTGTCTGCAACCAACATTTTAGGTACCTTTCTATGATAGTTAATATAGAAATGATGCAGTAATTTGTACTCCTCCACCCAAATGGTTAATTTTCTGTCACTTTTCAGATATATGAGGAAATGAATAAAGGAAAGTTTAAACATAAATATTTCTAAAATCTTTGAAACTGTTATTTGCATACAAATGTCAGCTCAAATAGAACATTTATTCACAGTACTCTACTGAAAGATAGATTTATGACTTTTGGCTGCTGGCACTTATTTGTAAATAATGAGATTTTCTTGATTGGAAACTGTCAGCTTTCTGAAGCCTGTCTTGGCAGCATGCCACCTCTTCTTTCTCGCTTCCATTACCTCTTCTTTCAAATAAACAGATAGAGCAGCAGTTAGGCTTCAATAGCAAGAGTTCTAATTACTTGACTTTTAAAAACCTAAACAACATGTCTAGAATTATACTTCAGTGCAGCTTGAATGCAGGAAATTTGGTTCAGAGAACTAACTACCTTCATTAACTCCTTTAAATCAAGAAGGAAAGACAACATAAAATTACTTTTCTATGCTTTTGCTTCTCTATAAAGATACGGAAATGTTTATATTTATAATTAAGTATTTTAGTAATGTCTATATTTAATTTTTGAGTTGATAATGGGTTAAAGACTGCTTATATTTTAGGAGTTTGATATTATTAAGAGTTCACCCCAGAATATTAATATCCCTTCACCATACTTCATTGTTCCTCTTCTGTTCTTTAATTCTACTCCCCCCACTTCAATGATAATTTTCATTCTGTGAATAAATTCAATTTGTTTTCATTTACTTATCTTTATCCTTAGTATTGCCCACTGATGTACCTAAACCAGCACACATGGGTTTGGTTTTAACATACTTACTTGTGTTGTCCTATATATTCCCTGTCCCTCTTGGATAGCCCGGCAAGCTACCGAGAGCATCCTGCCTACATGGCAGAGCCTGACAAGCTCCCTGTGCCATATTCAATATTCCAAAAACAGTAACAATAAGGGGTCTCATTCCCCTGACCCTGAAAGAGCCTCCAATAAGACACCATTGGGAAAGAGGGGTAAGGAGAGGCTGCTAAAATCTTAGGGCTGGGATGAATGGAGACATTACTGGCACCTGTTTGAGCAAATCGATGAACAATGGGATGACAGTGATACAGTGATACAGTGATATGTTTATCTTCTTGCTCTGTTTTGTTCTATACCACACATAAATGAGAACATCAGCATTTATATTTTTACTCTTATTTGTTTTAATTAACATTACACTAGTTCATACTTTTCATTTTGTAGCAAAATGTTTCGTTTTTCTAGTGATCAAGATGTGTTCTATTATATTTAATGCTTTTACATCTTTCAGATACATAGAAGTGGAACCGCTGGATTGTACAATAGATCATTTTAATTTTTCAGAAATATCCACTGTGTCTTCTGAAATCTCATACTTTTGACTTTATATGGTGCATTCTCACAAATGTGAGGTGATATCTCAATATTTTGAGTTACATATTCCTCACGATTAGTGACACAAATCATTTTATTTTGATGGGTCTATAGACCATCTGCAATTCTTGTTGAAATGTGTGTTAGTCTCTTCTTATTTGAGGGTGAGTTTTGTTGCTAGTATTGTTGAGTTTTATTAATTATTTTTAAAAACATATCTTGGATGCTAGCCCTTGTTTAGATGTATGGTGTGTGAATATTTTTCCCATTCAGTAAAAAAAATGTATTTTAATGATGATTTTACTTGGTTATGCAGAAGTATATATTTCTCTGTAGCTTCATTGATTTACCTTTGCTATTTTCCTTGAAGATGGGAGTCAAATCCTGAAAGAGCTCTGAAGCCGATAATTTGGAATATTCTGCCTATATTTTCTTTGTTTTTTTTTATAATTTGGGTCTAATTTTCAGATCTTTAATTCATCTTGAGTTAAATCTTGGACATGCGCTGTCCAATTTGCTGAGCATCATTTACTGGAGTTGTGCCTTTTTCAATTCTTTCTTTGCTCTTGTCTTCGTTTCAGATATTAACTATCCACATGTATGTTTGTTTATTTCTGGACTTTTGGCTCTATTCCATTGGTCTATATGTCTAATTTTATTGCATTATCTTCTTGTTTAATTACTGTGTTTTTGTTGTTTAAAATCAGGACCCATGACAAATATCACTTTTTTTCCCTTTAGGATTGTTTTGGCTATTTGGTGTCTTTTCTGGTTCTATATGAATTTTAGTAGATTTTTTCTAGGTTCTTAAAAATTGTCTTTAGGATTCTCATCATGATTTCACTGAATCTCTGTAATGTTTGGGGAAATATGGTCAAATAACAATTCTTTCCATTTACTTATTTTTCTGTCTTTTTCCATATCTTTTTATAATTTTCAATGTGAAACTATTATCCACTTTGTTATCAGAATCTTGTATGTATTTTATTTAAAAATTATGCTATAACCCTTCAATATAGAGAACTTTCATTTTTTTTAAAAAAGAGGAAATTGAGAACCATAAAGTTTAATTAACTTGCCAAGTACCTAATAAATAGCAGAAATAACTGTTAGGTTCATAATTCTGAAGTCAAATCTCATTTTCTTTCCAATATATGTGATATTACAATATTTCTTCTAAAGCTTACAAGCTATGCCACTGAAACTCACGATAATTTTGTCCTGTAGAGAAAAATGTGCAATTAATAAGACTGCTTTTAGGCAGAAAATCACTGAAGCCCTGGAAGACTAAATGGCATTTATTTGTTGCCTTTATTTGGAAAACGTAGACCCAAATCTTACTTTGAGATTTCTAATTTTTATTCTATATGCATGCATGTGAATTACTTTATCATATATACATGCATGTTGAATTATTTTATCTTTATACCATAATCAAAGAGACTAATATTTCTACCTCTAGTCAAAATAATGTATCTTGAACCAGATTTTAATACTTTATCTGTTTCAAATCTTATACATTGGTGAAAACATCCAGTAATTTTTTTCTGACTTATTTTGTTTAGCATAATTCCCTTGAGATTCCTACCATTTTGTTGTGAATTGGAAAATTTTATTTCTTGTAACAGCTGAGTAGTATTTCATTTTATAAATGTACACCATCTTTCTTTCTTCCATCATTTACTTATGGGGTTATTTTTTTGTTGCCATATCTTAGCTTTTATAAATACTGATATAAAAACATTGAGATAGATATTTTTAAATGTTTCCTTATTCTTTGATATATTCTTAAAAGTGGGATTTCTTGATAATACAGTAGTTCTATCTTTACATTTTTAACAGTGCTCCATGTCTTTTTGCAAAATGGTTATTCCGATTTACATTCCCACAAAAAGCATAAGAAAGTTCTTACTTCACACCTTCTCTAACATTTAATGATGAACACAGTTTGTCATGATTGAGTATTAGTTATACAATTTCCATCCTTCCACCAGTGTACATGTCTCACCACCAATGTTCCAGTTTCCCTCACACACTGAACACTTTTTTCTGTCTCTGCCTCTTTCTTTCTCTCTTTCTCTCTCTCTCTCCCTCTCTCCTCTTAGGTGCTGTGGTTTTCAATACAATCATTAAAAGTTTATGGTAGGAAGATTGCCACAAGTTGTTGGGTAATGCAGTTAGCACAGAAAAGGCACCACTATGACAATCATAATTGGAAATGATCACTCGGGATAAAAACTGATTTCTGAAAGGAAGTAAAGTGGACATAATTTTGAAACTAAGAAATAGACTTCAATTTAATGTACTACCCAGTATTTCCCAATTGGTGATAAGGCATCCTGCCCTCAGAGGATGCTACAACAATTAGTAGACTCAGCTTTTTCTGTTTCCTTAAAGAAGGTGGGCTTCTGAATATCAGTGCGGGGGAAGGGAACACTAAGTTATTATATTTTTTGGTTATTTTGGAATGGAGACAGTAAGTCAAATAAGTCTAGGAACCTCTATAATATGTTGTAGATTAATTGTACACTTTAGAATATTGAAATTATCAAAGTAATTTTTGTCTCATTTAATTTCTTTATATAATATAGCTCTTAAAATCGATTACTTTTTGGGCTGGAGTGATAGCATAGAGGGTAGGGTGTTTGCCTTGCACGCGACCGATCCGGGTTCGATTCCCAGCATCCCATATGGTCCCCCCAAGCCACACCAGGGGGTGATTCCTGAGTGCAGAGCCAGGAGTAACTCCTGTGCATCGCTAGGTGTGACCCAAAAAGCAAAAAAAAAAAAAAAAGAAAGAGAAAAAAAACCCGACTACTTTTATTTCTTCTAGCATTGTATGTTTAAAATCAGCAAATTTTTTGTGTCCTTTTAATGCCATAGTTTAAAAAAAAGTTAATTTTGGAATTAAGGGGCAGCAGCAATAGTACAGCCGGTAAGGTGATTGATTTCATACAGCTAACCTGGGTTCAAGCCGCCATTTCCCAAATGGTCCCCTAAGCACCACCAGGAGTAATACTTGAGCACAGAGGCAGGAGTAAATCCTGAGTACCACTGGATGTGGCCCTAAAACAAAACAAAAAAACAAACCAAACCAAACCAAACCAACAAACAAAAACACAAAATCAAGTGCTTTTCAATGTCCTGTTATTTCCATGCATATGTAATTTTAGCACATGCTTTACAAGTGTGATGTACGAGAGTATACAGCTGGTAGGGTGCTTGCTTTGCACGGATCAGCAACTGATCAGGATTCTATTCTCAATAACACACATATTCTCCTGAGCATACCAAGAGTGATCCACAGGAAACCGAAGATCCAATAAAATATTTCAATAAGTACTGAGATATGGTTGTGAAACATACTGATGTAAATTTATTCTTTGCTGTCAAATGAGAACTCATGATCTTTGGCAAAAGATTAATGCTACCTGCTCCTTTGCCACCGTGATCAAACATACTTCTACCAGCTTTTTTTTTTTTTTGGTCTCAGTTCTTCCAAGAGACTTCCACTTAATGGAAGTTTTCACATTATTTTCATTTCCCAATCAACTCCAGGTGAGCATTTCATCCTGCTCTTATAATTTTGGCATGTTCTAGCCTTTTTATAGAGGTCCATTGTTTGGTCTCTTTTATCAAGTTTGAAACTTGTCACTTTGAAAAAAAGACATCACTTTGAAAAAAAGAATTGTATTTGGTTAGATTTATCTCTTGTATCTGGTCTAGGGAATTGGATAACATGGATCTCAGTTGGTAAAATTAACTGCTATTATATCAACTTAACTTATTATGCTCCATTTATTTTTCCTTCTTGTAAGCATTACTTTTTTTCTTTACTGTATTAGTAAAATGTATAAACTCAAGTGAACACACAGGTTATGCAAACAATTTCAGAAGATAATTGTGCTTTTCTTTTTTCTAGCAAGGTGACTAATTGGACATGCAGTTAGTTACATTTTTATATAAATATTCTTTGAGTCCTTAGGATACTATCTGCTAAAAAGTACTATATAAATTACTAAGGCTAAAGATATTTGCCTTTAAATTAAACAAGGACATAGTGATATGGTGATTTCTTCTCCTTTACTTTAAAATTCCAGAAAAGATAAAATATAAGGTGGTGAAGTTATTTGCATTGATCTACCTTTATTCAATACAGAGTGCCTACTTTAAAAAAATCTCAATTTAAAATCTTTATTAAGTGGTATGGACATTCTACCTAGAAACTGTGACAATGGCAATGAATAAAGAATGACACTAAAATATGTTTAAGTGTATGAGTACAAATGAAACTATCTTTATAATTTCTTAAATAGAAAATATTTTACATTGATTGATTAAAACATGTGGGCATAAACTATTTTGAAATGGGAATGTAGAGCCCATTCTAGAATGGTGTGGTCATCACTTCATAGGTAAAGGTAAAGGCCCTCCCGTTGATCGTCGATTTGCTCGAGCGGGCCCAGTAACGTCTCCATTGGAGACTTTGTTGTTACTGTGTCTGGCATATAGGCAAATGCCCTGCCTGCCGTGCTATCGCTCCAGCCCCTTAGGGCTTACTTTTGGTTCTGAGCTCAGTGGTCACTCCTAACAGGCAGGCTCTGGGGACCAGATGAGGTGTTGGGTATCAAACCCATTTGGCCTCCTGCAACGCCAATGCCCTGTCAGACCTCTGATACTCAGGTGGTGAGGAAGCGATGGGCAGGGCCATAGGCTGTCAGGAAGGTCTTGCTCGCAGGAGGTGCTGTGGGTGGGGATGAGATGCACGAGAAGGGGGCGGCCAGGCCCTGTCGGCGCTGGGCTGAAGGGATGCTCCGGGCTCTCAGTCCAGTGTTGCTGTGACCCTAAAGCTGCTCTAAAAAGAAAATCTACTTATCAGTCAGGGAAAAAAAAAAGGACCAGAGCATGTTGGGACCACAGAAGAAGCAATGGGACGTTCCTTTGAACAGGGTCACCCGCACCCCATTCCATCCTATCCTCTGTATGGAGGGTGCCTCCCTGAGCAGGGCAGAGCCTGGAGAATGACGTACACAGACACCCAGATGCTGCCTGCGCTGCCCATGTACTGAGACACACTGGTTAATGGCCACTTTCTCCACCAGCCTGTCTGCTGTGGGTGCCCCCTCTGCAAGCCAGTGAGTCTGGATTGTCCGCATACTGTCATTTTTTATTTAGCACCCTTTTTTGTGTATTTGTGGGCTACACACAACAGTGGTCAGGGCTCACTCCCAGCTCTGTGCTCAGGGCTCATTCCTGGCTCTGTGCTCAGGAATCACTCCTGGCTCTGTGCTCAGGGCTCATCCCTGGCTCTGTGCTCAGGGATCACTCCCGGCTCTATGCTCAGTGCTCATTCCCAGCTCTGTGCTCAGGGTTCATTCCTGGCTCTATGCTCAGGGCTCACTCCCAGTTCTGTGCTCAGGGCTCACTCCTGGGTCTGTGCTCAAGGATCACTCCCAACTCTGTGCTCAGGGTTTACTCCCGGCTCTGTGTTCAGGGCTCATTCCTGGCTCTGTGCTCAGGTATCACTCCTGGCTCCCTGCTCAGGGATCACTCCTGGCTGGGCTCAGTAGATGGCACCAGGGATTGAACCTTTGTTATCACCCCAGGCGAGCACCTTCAGCCCTATATTATTTCTCTATCCTGTCTCTATATTTTTAACTTTAACCAGATAGCAGCTAAAGCAAAACCTGCTGAAGGCTGGGAATGTGGCTCGGTGGTAGAGCTCATACTGCACATGGGTTCAACCGCAGGCATTGCTAACAATTCTTTGGGCACAGAGGAAAAGCACAGGGGCTTCAAGAGCCTGCCTTAAAAGCAAATGGTCACAAGTTCAAAGCCCTGGTGTCTCACATGCAACATGTGTGATCCTGACAGCCCTGTTGTCTGTGACCCTCAACCTGCAAGTAACTTCTGGTGGCACCACAACCAGGAGTGTACAAGGATCACCAAAAGAAGGGCACAACCTTCAGCAAGCACCATGCCAGGGGGTGCAGACCCAGGCAAGCACACAAGTGAATATTACAGTGAAATACCCCACTGTACTGCTGTGTACCTGAGAGAGCAAAGCCCAGCAGGCAGCATGTCTGGAGGAGGGCGGGCGGCAGTGAGCAGAAACCTGGAGGGTGCGAGGGCCACAGACAGGAGTGTGCACGGTCCCTGGTCATCCTAACAGCATCAATGACAAGAATGATCAGGAAGCAAAGGCTAGACGGGATAGAAATTAAAAATAATAAAAAAAGTAATATCCTAAGATCCCGTCTAAAAATAAAGCAATACCTGTTAGGAGAGTGAAGAATGAAGAGTGGGAGGAAAGGGACAGGATGGAGGAGAGGATGGCAGAGAGGTCACGAGGGGCACTGGGGAGCTGCTGGAGAGAAGCAGGTCACATCCCTGGCACCACCCCTGCCCCCTGCTCCTTCTTCTCCAGCCAGCAGGAGAGACACTGCGCAGGGCCTGCCCTCCCCCCAGCCACGCCCCATCAGGCCCTTAACCCTTCCAAAGCAATCCTGTCCTTTTCCACCAAAAAAATCTGTTATTTGGGTAAAAGAAGGGAAAGAGAAGAAAAATGAAGTGGAAAAAGTTTGATTTGGAAACTCAGCTGACTGCCTGGTTTGGAATCAGATCTGCCCAGTCCTGCCGCCCGTGGCCAAGACCAGCTGCCCACAGGACACTGTGGAAGGAGACCCAGGAGGAATAAACCTGGAATAAACCTCGAGCCCAGGACCATGCCAGAGTTCACTTCTAGGGGCTGAATCCCACACCCTCTCCTCATTTCCGGCAAGGAGCAGGTGGTCCATCTCCTTAAAAGGTCAGGCAGAGCCCTGGGGGCAGGGAAAGGTAGGGAGGGACAAGAGGGGCAGGGATGGATCTGCCTTCTTTCCTCAACATCGCTCTCAGCACAGATGCTTGGAAGGGACCCAGAGGCAGCACTAGAGAAGGGTCCCTATGGCTGGGCTGGAGGGGAGGGGTTGGTGGAGGAGGTAGGTGGTCCAGCTCCAACTCTCAGGTGTCTCCAGCCTAATGGAGGGGACGAAGCAGACCCAGAGGAAGCAGCCAGTGACCCCCAATAATGAATATTCAGGTGAAATCAACAGCCAGGCTGTGTCCTGCAGAGGAGACCACCTGGAACAGCCCCTAGAAAGTCGAGGGGGAGCAGAGGTAGATTGGCTGCACCTGTGGGTGTGCGTGTCCTGAGTGTGTTGGCAGGGAGAGGCCATGCAGACCCTGGAGAGCAGGAGAGCAGGGGGCTGAATGGAGGACAGGGCAGGGCAGGGTCTCTGTTGGGCACGAAGGGCTCACAACCTGGCATCCCCTGCAGGTGGAAGCCCGCCACCCCCGCTGCCACCTCAGGTATGGGGGACACCATCATACCTCTGGTGGCCTTAACACACTCCCATACTTTTAAAATTTGTTTTCAAACTGGGCTGTGCTAGGTTGGGGGAGGGGGGGAGGAGGAGAGGGGAAGATCAGATACACAAAAACCACAAGATCTCACAGGTTCCTGCACGCCAAGGGGCGCCGAGTCCAGCAAAGGAAACACAGGCATGGGGGGTGGAAAGGGGCAGTTGGCTGATGGCTGCTCATTGTTTTTTGCCTGTTTTTTCTATTTCACGATGGAGCAGTGGGGCATTCGCCTTGCACGCGGCCGACCCGGGTTCAATTTTTCTGTACCTCTTGGAGAGCCCAGCAAGCTACCGAGAGTATTTTGCCCACATGGCAGAGCCTGGCAAGCTCCCCGTGGTGTATTCGATATGCCAAACACAGTAACAACAATGGAGATGTTACTGGTGCCCGCTTGAGAAAATCGATGAACAACGGAGGACAGTGCTACAGTGCTTTGAGATAATTGGATTTTTATTTTCTAAAAAGGTATTTCAAGATATGTAATTGAGGTTCCAGTCAAGATGGCAGTGGTGCACTGGCAAGAGCCACGGCAGCAGAGGAAACTCGCTTTCTGCACTCTGCCCAGCCAATGGGGTCATAAAATTTCTGCATGAGCTGAATGTATGTGCCCCTTGGATATTCCATCTCAGGGAAAGTGCCATTAAGCAAAACCAGCCAATAACCAGCTCCAGAGCATTGGCCCAGAGTAGACTCATGAGAATGGTGAGGCTCAGCTGCCGGCTGGCAAAGAGACTGTAGTTCTCAGTCCTGTGGGCGTTGTAGGCAGAGTTTTCACTTATCTGAATTGAGCTCTTTGGATCCAACTGGGCACCATTGTGGAGTGCAGTTCCTGGAGTGAAAGGGGCACCGTGGGTTCCCACCATGGGGCCCCACTAATTTTCTAATTGTGGGTGTTTCTACCGCCATTTCTTCCCTAGACTAGCCCAGGCTGCCTGCAGCATATTATGGAGGAAAACCTCTCTGAGCATCAACTGTCTGGCGACCAAGGATGGAAGTGTGTGCCCCTTGGTCAAGCTCTACTCACTGGTGGCTACAGCCTACCTAGAGCATTCAAGAAATGTAGCAGCCCTGGCCCCCACCTTACTCCCTTTTGGGGCCAATGCTGTCAATGCCACTGGGGCCCAGGGGACATAGTACCACCAGCAGATTAACCTGGACCCACAAGGCAAGTGTATCAGCAGCCTGATGGTGTTTTCAGGCTTCATGATACCCCAAAATCGCTGTTGTACCTCTGGCTGGACTCCAACAGCTTAGAACCAAAGTTCCTGAGAAATTAAACGACCAAAAGTTATGTAGATGGGATCCACGCCCACAAAACACTCTTGGGTAAGCCACACAAGCTCATTTATTAGACTTATTTCAAAGACCTATAAATAAATCTTGAAAGAGATCAAAATCCACAGTTGATCTTGGACCTGCATAAGGTTGAACAGAATGGGGTACATTGGAGGGGGTGGGTTAGTCCTGGTGGCTTCCATAGAAGCAGGGAGGGTGATGCGGGGGAGATAAATTAAGTACATTGGTGGTGAGAAATATATACTGGTAGAAGGTTGGGTGTTGAAACATTATGTGACAGAAACCCAATCATGAATAGATTTGTGACGCTCTATCTCATGGTAATTAAAAAAATATGTATTTGACTAGAAATATGTAAAGCAATGCTACCTCAATATGAACTATGAGTGGAAAATAGGAATTCAAATAATTTAGGTATTTGTAAACCTCAAGCAGTGTCTTGAATCAAGGAGTCTATTCAGTATTCCGTCCTTCATTGTCAGGAATCTTTGCATAGATGCTCAGATGCAAAGTATCACTGATGCAGCTAGAATCTCTTTTACCTTTAAGAGTGAGACCATCTCTACCAATTCCTCTAACAATACAATATCTGATTTTTTTCCCAAGCAATGTAAATCAATATATTGTTCATGTTTGCTTCAGGAAGTACAATTTGCTCTCTCTGTGACAAAAAATCACTCTTGTGATCAAACATCTTGTTTCTCATTTTAGTTTATCAAGACTTGCTTCAAAATATTTCTCTGTGTCCATCAAGCCATAATTTTTAAATATCACACATTTTGCTAAATAACAGTTCCACATCTTAAAACGTCTGATTTAAACAGGTATCATATTGTTGTAGAAATTGGCAGTGATGTTACTGCAGAACCCAGATCTTAAGCCATACCACCACCCAATTATGAATTTTTTAAAATAATTGTATATATTTCTTTTAAGATTTTTCAATATGTTTTTACTTCCTGGAAGTAATCAATTTAGTATTGCTCGATTTATATATTATCTAGCGATATTTGAGGTATTCAACGGTCTAGAAAGAAGAATTTACATAAGCAATATTCCAGGCTGTTGAGAAGGACAAAATTCAAAGATTTTATTGATTAAAAACATATATTTTTGTACCTTCTTAGTACTCAAAATGTGATGTAGTGGAACTTGATCTGATACTGGCTTTCATAAGTACAAACAATTTGCCAGGGCGTATGTGCTGTGAGATTTGTTTATTCACTTATCTGTAAGTGCTATAGGCTAACTATATGTGTAAAGAAATCAAGAATAATCAAATTGTAATTTTGCAAAGCAAGGTAAATGAATATATGGGACAATATCACTTCCATTTTCTCTTATTGAAATGTGTGTGACTGATATAAAATTATGACAAGAAAAAGTTCTGAAAATAGAGCCCTCTGCTATGTTTTCCTCTATATGAAAACTAAGTATTTTAACAAGCAAAAAGTAGTTAATAATATTAACTAAGATTAACAGGGAATAAGATTTAAGTTATTAGCATAATATCAGGAAGACTTTATGCTATGAAAGAAATTCAAACTGCATACATTTGACTTCTCAAATATATTTAATCAAGTACTGTCTAAAAAGGCTGGAGTGATAGCAAAGCAGGTAGGGCATTTGCCTTGCACAGAGCCTACCCAGCCACCCAAGTTCGATTTCCTGCCCCTCTCCAAGAGCCCAGCAAGCTACCGAGAGTATCTCGCCTGCATGGCAAAGCCTGGGAAGCTACCCATGATGTATTCGATATGTCAAACACAGTAACAAGTGTCACAATGGAGACGTTACTGGGCCTGCTTGAGCAAATCAATGAACAACGGGAGAACTGTGACAGTGGGACAGTGGCTGTCTAAAAGTAAGCAAGTTTGGGGGACTTAAGAGATAATAAGGGGATTAAGTTAGTTGCCTTGCATGCAATCAATCCCCAGGTGAATTCCTAGCACAATATATGGTTCCCTGAGCACCATCAAGCGTAACCGTAAAACCAGTGCAGAGGTATGATGGAACAATGTTGGGTGTGGCCCTCATATAACCCCTAAAAGATTAAGTCAAATTTTTAATAACTTAAATCTTTGGGAATATCTTAACACCTCCAAAGTCCTGAATAAATTAAGATCCTGTCATTAGTTATACATTTTGAGAACCATTATACAGTAATTATTATTCATTTTAGTATTATTATAATTTATTGGCTTACTCAAATCTGTGAAGCCAGTGACAAGAGCCAGTAAAAGTTATTTTCTTAAAATATTCAATAACAAAATAATTACTATTTAAAAAGCACTATGATGGACTTTAGTACATATTAATACGTGATATAATAAAAATTAATATAAAATAATAATTTGGCACTTTTGAAGACATATGAATAGCATTTATACTTAATATTCTATTTATGTGTGTAACAATGGGAATTCTTTATAACTTCCATGATCTTAATTTTATTGTGCTAAAAATGATTATTAACCCATACTCTTTTGATGGTGTGAAGAGTGTATAAAATAACATATAAGAAACAACTCATATTCTATTTCCTGTTACTAAAGAGGTCACAATCTTATCTCGATACTGATAAATAAAAATTAACAGTTATGGAACAACCTCAATTGATGCAAAGGTGTAACACATTAATATGGCATGCATAAGTAAAAATGATTCTTAGAATAGCTTGTGTTTCCATTTTTTTATCAACACATAAATATTCCAGCTCTTCTTGGCCTTTAAAATCACACCAATAAGTACTCACTGCACTTGTACTTCCTGTTTTCAGCGTGCTCTGCATCACACAATTGAGAATAACTTTCACGTAGGAATATCATCTTGTCTCTCACTTAGTTGGAAGCAAATTTTTTTTAGATCTTGGAATTAGATTGCCCACTAAAATATAAAGAAGGTAATACACCATGGGTGAGAAGATGTAATTATCATAACTGCCTTTCTCTTCACCTTGTCCCTTGAAGTGTAAATTTTAATGAGATAAAGACTTGAAGTAGAAAGCAGTTCTATGGGTTTTGTTTTTAATATGAAGGAAGACTAAACTAGGTTGAGCACACAGGCTTCATTTGTGATCTGAGGAGTGGATTTTTGTTTTGTTTTGTTAAAAAGATGCTCTGACTCTGTAATACCTTGAGCAGTCTCACGAGTGTATAAATTAATTTTGTGACTCCTGCTGCTGATTTTAATGATGTCGGTGTGCCATTTATTATCTACTTTCATACTTATTTTTAAATAGAGAAAATGAGAAAACTCATCTGTTATCATTTTCATAGTCTGTATCATTTCTGGAAGAAAATTTGTTGCCTACACCTCTACCCCCATTTTTTTAGAAGAAAAACATCAAATGAAGATTTGTTGATAAAACAATATTCTATTCTTAAATTATATATGGATTCACTCCTTTGATTCCTCATTTAATTAAGGTAGAACACTCTTATGGTGAGTGATTATTAAAGTTAGATCACATTCTTTACAAAAAACAGGCTTCTGCTTTTCTGATTACAATCTGCACTAAATATCTTGCTCTTTAACCTTGGTATTTTTGACCCTGAACATTCTACCACGCTGTGACTGGAGGATCAGGCGAACAAATGACACAGCGTTGTGTCCAGAAAAGAGCTTTTATTGACAATAAGCCAGCAGATTGGACAATACTATACTAGTTGTTGTCCTCACTGTTATGTTTTTAGAAGGAAAGGGGATGTGGAAAACTGTTTTTAAGAATTGCTGGTTATAGATTGTGAATTCTAAGGCAATGAATACATCCCTCATTTATCCCCTGAATAATACTTTAGTTGTTGCTACAAATAAAGATTTCTGATTAAGGTTTCTTACCTCTCAATCCTTAGGAAAAAATATGGGACGCTATGAACATTTTCAACCATCCTAAAAAGACAAGATTTTCAGTTTCTTACACTGAATTGAACTCTTATTTCTTTGGTACAGCTTCACGAACATTTCCCTTTCTTTTTCAGAAATGGGAATCCTGTAAAATTCTTTGTCTCTCAATTATACACTTAATCCCACCACCCCCCCCCCCATGATAGCAAATCACTTGATTCCCTTACATATTTCAGATTCCTAATTAGTAAATTTTATCAAGTGTCAAAACAACACTGTCCTCCCGTTGTTCATTAATTTGCTGGAACGGGCCCAGTAATGTCTCCATTGTGAGACTTCTTGTTACTGTGTCTGGCATATTGAATACATCACGGGTAACTTGCCAAGCTTTGCTGTGTGGGCAAGATACTCTCAGTAGCTTGCCGGGCTCTCCGAGAGGGGTGGAGGAATATGAACCCAGCTCGGCTGGGCTGGCTGCACACAAGGCAAACACCCTACCGCTGTGCTATTGCTCCAGTATGTCTGTTCAATTGTTTTACATGTAATACTCTTTAGTTGAGAAAAAAATCACATGAGTTTAGTTCCAGCTCATCCATATAATTTCAAATGTTATTGTTTCATCATATTTAAAATAAAATAGAAATAAAATTTGCCATTGACTTTGTTCTCCAGATATATGGGGGAAATATATAACTAGGATATAACCAAATGCACGGTGAAAAAATTTAAGAAATTGTAGCTAGAGTCAGAGAGTGCAGAGGCTAGGGTACTCTCCTAACTGTGACCAATCTACGTTCAATCACTGGAACCCCATGTGATTCCCTGAGTTCAACCTGGAGCAATCTCTGAAGACAGAGCCAGGAGTAAGGTTTGAGCATTACCTGGTGTTCACAACAATTTAAAAACTAAAAATTTTAAGTATGATGCTGAACATTTATTAAATGGTTGCTACTTTTTATAATGAAGTCTCTGCTTCTAATAAGTATTTGATATTTAATATCTTATGCTATATTTATATGTATATTGAATTTGTATTCTTTCCTTAACAAAACCATGAACTGTTCAAAAAATGTGACAATGTACTTTATTTTTTATGTCAATCTTCTCTTTGCAATGCTATTAATCATCATTATTAGTTGTTGGTTATCAGGAGCAAGTGGTTTTAGGAACAGAATTAAAATACTTGTACAAGCAATGCAAGAGTTTTAACCACTTGAGCCATATCCTTAACCATGCAATGCTGTACTTTATTCAGAATTAGAGGTAAAATTTCTGAAGGCCTGAGAGATAGTACAGAGGGTCAGACTCTTGCCATAAATACAACTGTATTGAATCCTGGGCTCCACTTGTGGTTTCCTGAGCATAGCCAGGGGTCACTCCTAAGCACAGGGCCAAGAATACACCCTAAGTAACCCCTCCAAAGTTTTTAAAAGTATAAATAATTCCATTGAATTAAGCTGATTAATTTAATAAGAATATTGCTTTTCAGATTTCTAAATCTAAAATCTGTAAAATCTGTTGTAGATACATGTTTTCCTCCAAAAATTTACAATTAAAAATGAATAATTAATTTATAGTGGCTAAAGGTAATTTACTAGAAAACCACATTCCTGATTATATGAATACAACAAATAAATTTATGATCTTCAAAATCTACCACATTTAATATACAGTAGACTTTGTAGATCCTACAATTTCTGTTCAATTGCTCATCTCTATCATGAAGGCAGCTATTAAAGTGGCAGTGAGATAATACAGAGGAGATGACACTTGTGTTGCATGTGGCTGATCCAGGTTTGATCATTGGCACCCCAAAAGGTCCAGAAGGAGAAACTAGGACTAAACCCTGAGAACAATCAGGTGTGACCCAAATCCTGCTTTCAGCCCAGGCAAAAGAAAGAAAGCAATCATTAATCTCATGCTTCTCAACCAGGGGTAAAATGGTCCCCTGTAAGTCCGCAACATATTCCAAGGAGTCACAGTTGTAAGTTGAATAAATGTGGAGCCATTGAATGAGACTAGGGGTCAACTGGTAATTTAGTGGTGACAATAAGAATAAAAATAAAGACTGGCCTTGATTAAGAAAAAGAAATAAAGAAAGAATGGTTGAGAAGCACCACTTAGAAAATACACAAGTGCATAGGGATGTTTTCTAATAAAACTTAATGGTGTAAAATTTGAGTTTTATAAAAATTTTTGTTCCAAAATACAACAGTCCCTTCGGCATTTTATGCCAAGTATTTAGTAATATAAAAATAATTCTTACTTGCAGGCAGTGCAAAAATAGGCAATGGGCCACATAGAGTCTACAAGCCACAGTTTGCTCATCTCTGATTTAAGTAATTGCATCACATTGGTCTCTAACGACCTTGTCTCTTTTTAAGCTATGCTGAAACACTACAGTTTTAAAGAGTCAAAAGAAAATTGAGATAAGGTATTCAGGAAATTCAAGGAATGCCTCATGAAAAGTGAAGATTCTGAACTGACTCCAAATTTGCTACCAAAGGGGAACAATTATCCTCACTCCTTTCCATGACTGGAAGTTGCAGGCATAATCAGGTCAGGCAATTGACAAAGTGCACCTATTTGGCATACCAAAATACAAATGAGAATTCTCTTGACTATTACATATGTATCCATGTATTTCTCTCAATCGATATCATTATCATATTTCCACAGGACTTTTCTGAGCCAGATATGGCAACTGTATGCTGAATTTGTTAGCGTATCTAACTCTATACTTCATTCAGTTAAAAGATGCACCTTTTCCCTTCTCTGTCTCCTAGTATTTTATCTTGGAAATTACTAAAAAAAAGTCAGCACATCTCGTTTATAGTTTTTATGTTGCTCAAAGCACGTTCCTGGCTGTTAGCTATTGTGACCCCAATCTGAAAATGCTCTATCCTTGAATCTGACCCCTTCCTGCCTTGCCCTTAAGCTTGGCTGTACACAAAAGCTGAAATGACCCTTTTTATCACACCTATGCTATACCTCTTTCAACAAGCACCCTGGCAGTGCCTTTGGCAAATATTTCCTGGGGTCTATTTATACAAAATGTGATAATATGTAATATGTTATTCTCAGTAATTGGAATATTCTTCTAAGCAAAGCTAATACCTAAAATACTGAAACTGTGACTCTTGTTAACTTGTAATTTTATCATGTTGAATGTTCTGTAGCTCTGACTACATTCATTTCTTAAGCAACATCACTACAATTATTCTATCTCTCAGGGTTTAAGGAATGGCTTATTTTCCTCCCCACTATAAGTCTGGCTTCACTGACTTCTCCATTATTTTGTTATCTCTTTGAACTTGTTGCTTAGTGATATGGATATTTTATATAGGTCATGCAATGGGTAGATATAATCTTGGCTGGATCCTTTTGTCTCCTTCAAATGTCAAACAGCTAGCCTGATAATGTTCAAAAATGTTCAGTCTTTTTCAGGTGATGCATTGCCGTATATAGTTGAAACATGATTCCCTCTCAAAGTTATTTTTCTTTTTTTGCTCTGCAACTAGAAATTTTAAGCTAGAAAACTTTTAAATTTACCACACATTCCATTTGTATGCCAAATAATGAGAAACTCAGCAATTTATGTCCAAATGCATTTTGAGTTACAACACAATGACTTGCTTGGTAAACACAAAATGCATGAAACTTAGAATTGGATCTAAATTCAAAATTTAGTTAGAATTTCTGTGAATTTAGTTAGAAATTCTGTGAATAAATCACATCACTTTATCTCACTGGGATTTTTTTCCTTATCTATAAGTTCAAGAATTATGAGAACAGCAATATCTACCTCTAGGGTAGTTGTGTTAAATATCTTATAAATCTTCAATAGAACACTCATTCTCACAAAATTGCAGGGTTTATCTTTTCCAAATAAACTTTATCTGTAATAGCATTTACAAAGATTGGACATTTAAAGATTTTTGTTAGGTGAGTGGGAAAGAAATTTGTGTTATACAGCACAGACCAAACAAGTGTGACTATTTTTATACATTAATCTTTGGAAATTATTTTCTATAAGACGTTACTCAGAGCTTTTGATGACTTCTATCTCTTGTCCTGGAAAATCACACAGATCACTTGATGAGTTTGCAAATATTTTTATATTATACTTTCATTTGGTGATTAGTTTTTCTCCACTTAGCTTAATGCATGTCAAAGGAACATATTTCAGCAGTCATCTCTAATATCTTCAAAGATGCTCACCATATCACAGTAAACTAGGAGAAAGGAGTGAGGCATTCTGGTGATGAGCGTGGTTTAGAAATGATGTATCTGTGAAAAGTATAGTCAGTAGCATTGTAAATCCTAATATTTCTACAAAAATTATTTTAAAAGTAAATGTAAATTATTACTTTTATTACCATGCCAAGGAATTTATTCCAAGTATCAAATGATGAAGTGGAATAAATGCTACATATTTAATATCAGGATGTCACCTCCAACAATGTCACCTTATTTAAGTTCATTTATACTTCATTGAATATATTTGGATTGGTGAAGTGTTAACTCAAAGGCATTTGTAGGAGACGTTTTAGTTTCCATTTCCAATGTTATGAGTTTGTCACAGAAAAGCAGGCAATCATAAGATATAACATATTCCATGAAGCAAGTTTTCTTTGAGTATTTCTGCAAAAGATAAGAAATTTGATGTCTAACAAACTCTAGGATTACAGGCTTCCTTGTTCAGTGGAATATTTTACAGACATTTTATTGTTTCAAGCGATTTAAACACATTTTCTTGGTTTATGATAATTGTTCTGTACAAAAGTCAACACCAAAATTTGTTTCTTTCTGCTATTCCAATACAAACTTAAAATTCTCTTACTTAAAGCACTTGTTGTAGAAAGGAACTCTATGTCCAATAAATTGCCAACATATAACAATGAATTACCACTGTCACTGTCAATGTCCTCCCGTTGTTCATCGATTTGCTCCAGCGGGCCCAGTAACATATCCATTGGAGACTTTGTTGTTACTGTGTTTGGCATAGCACAGTGGTAGGGCATTTGCCTTGCACGCAGCCAACATGGCCGACCCGAGTTTGAGTCCTCTGCCCCTCTCAGAGAGCCCGGTAAGCTACCGAGAGTATCTCGCCCACACGGCAGAGCCTGGCAAGCTACCCATGACGTATTCGATATGCCAAATGAATTACCAAAAAGTAATAATAGTAAATATTTTAAAAAGATATTACTAATATAAATAACATTGATGTCAACCAATTAGATAGTTTTGAAGGCGGGTGGAGTAGGCCATCCTTGGCTGTGTGTAGCAACTTCTAATTCTGTTCTCAAAAGTGACCTCTGATGGTATTCAAACCATATGCACCAAATTCAGTGCCAGGGAAAACCAAATCAGTTCCATGCAAAGAAACTTCCTTGCCTTTTCGGTATCTCTAAGATCCTAAACCTGTTCAACATTTTAACTTCCTTAATCTTTAAAATTCTATGAATTTGTACTATTCTCACTACAGTGTAGGTAACTGAGCAAGGAAATTAATTTGATCAAGGCTACACACGATAAAGCAAATGATAAAATGATGAACTTTGTGTTTCTTTTTATTATCATTACTCATATATCAACTTCTACAGCCACAAATAATCTAGAAAAATAGCCACCAGGCATGTTTAACACGAATATGTAGTGTCTAATGCTTGTTTTCATTCACTAAAATACTCAGAAAATTGAGGAATTTCTATGTGCACATATTTTTTTACCTTATAAAATAGTCACATTTCAGAATTTTTTCAATTTTTTTATTGTACTTGCAGTTTCTGAAGCCATACTTATATGCAGACTTTCTTCTTATATTCCCACAGATCACTATTTGTGTGAAATGATAATGAACTTGATGACAAGTGGAGTTGATTCCTCTTTGTGTTTTTAACCCACACGTGGCAGTATTTGGAGGCTTATTCTTGTCTGTTCATTCAGAGATAACTTTTGGCAGTGCTTGGAGTGTACTGTGATACTAGTGATGGAACTTGGGTCAGCTGCATACAAGGCAATCCCTCTAACCCCTGTTCTATCTCTCCTGCCTTACATTCTAGTTTTTTTTTTTTTTTACCATTTTCCTATATGTTAGTATATACTGTGATTTGAAAACAGGAATTTATTCTTTAAAGAGGTTCTCATATTATTTTGGCTCCCCAAAATCACTTGTGTTTTTCTATGAGCATATCTCAAAGTTATCAGGAAGTCAGTCTGGAAAAAAATAAGATTGTTATATGCTGTAGCATTGTAGCACTGTCCTTCCTTGTTCATTTATTTGCTTAAGCGGGCACCAGTAATGTCTCCATTGTGAAACTTGTTGTTACTGTTTTTGGCAAATCAAATACGCCACAGGGAGCTTGCCAGACTCTGTCCTGTGGGCAGGATACTCTAGGCAGTTGCCGGGCTCTTCAAGATGGGTGAAGGAATCAAACCCAGGTCAGCCACATGCAAGGCAATTCCCTATTCTGACAATTTATATAGTGTATGTTGACTAAATATATATAAATATTAAAATTTTAAATTTAGCAATTTGGAAAATTGGAGATTAAACTACACTTTTACATAAAATTATAAAAAAAGAACACTCACCAGCTTTCTCAAAACCTATGCCTATTGCAATAATAATCTGGCTAAAATAATTTCCCTGACTATTTCTCCTCTTATACCATTTGAGAAGAAATGTACTAAAACACAAAGAGTGAATCTCTCCATTTAAAATTTTTTCACCTATATTAACTTTTCCTTAACTATTATTATTATTATTATTATTACTAAATTGGGTTTTGACCACACCTAGCAGTTTTCTGAATTTACTCCTGGCTCTGTGCTCAGGAATCACACATTGAAATGCTCAGGAACCATTTCAGCAGACTGAACCCAGGTCAACCATAAGCAAGGCAATTGATTTAAACTCTGTACTATATTTTACTGTCATTAGTATAAAATTAGCAAAAGTTGAAAATATGAATTGTCTTAATATGGTATTTAGGTATTGGGAACTTGTTTCAATACTTTTAAAATTTATTTTGGGGGGAGCCTCCCCAGTGGTGCTCAGGGATCTCAGGGATCCATTTCTAGCAATACTTGTCCCTGAGGCACAGGCCTGATGATACAGAGGTCATAAGTAATTCTGTTTAAATCCAAAGACTCAGAGTGCCACCAGGAGTGCCTCACAGCGCTAAGAATTGAGTGGCCATCATATAGTGTCAGGAATAATGCTTAAAAGACCTTTTTGATGGATTTATTAGAAAAATATTCATGGCCATATTTCATCTACCAATATATATTTGTTGTACATTAATTTTTTTCAACTATAAACTTGAAATGAATATTTTAAAATAAATGATTTTTTATAGATATCTGTCACTGTCACTGTCCTCCCGTTGTTCATTGATTTGCTCGAGCGGGCCCGGTAACGTCTCCATTGGAGACTTTGTTGTTACCATGTTTGGCATATCGAATATGCCATGGGTAGCTTGCCAGACTCTGCCCTGCGGGCGAGATACTCTTGGTAGCTTGCTGGGCTCTCCGAGAGGTGTGGAGGAATCGAACTCGGGTCGGTCATGTTGGCTGCGTGCAAGGCAAACGCCATACCACTGTGCTATCGCTCCAGCCCTTTATAGATATCAACATTTTTATATTTAATATACTTGTATCATCATTTTATATTAGAACTACATATAGTTCTGAAGGCAGAAATTAATCATGTAGGGAGTGATTTTTAAATAAAACATTAAAAATTATCTTTATAGATTCAATTAATACTAATTGTAGTAAAATGGTGATTGTTGTCAATCCTAATATATCTAAGGCAAATGAATGCTTTAATGCCTTCATTTTTTTATTTCTGCACAGAATGCATGGAGAAAAATATAGTGAATAATCTGTTTCTTTATTTTCCTCCCTTTGGCAAGCGTGTCTTTGTTTCTGTTTTATTCTTTTAAAGATTATTAAAAAGCAATACCAAAAAAACTAGTCAAGATAGTCCCATTTATCTATCTCTGTTTTCACTTGCTCGGCCAGTGGCATAACATCTTTGAAGATACCATTAGCTTCAATGTCATGGAGGGTTTTGCCAACTTTGTCTTCAATGTACCTTTTGGTTTCTGGTCTGATGTTGAGGTCTTTAATCCATTTTGATCTTACTTTTGTACATAGTGTTAGGCAGAGTTCTGAGCCCACTTTTTTGCATGTAGCTGTCCAGTTCTGCCAGCACACTTTGTTAAAGAGACTTTCCTTACTCCATTTCACATCACTTGCACCTTTATCAAAGATTAGATGATCATATGATTGAGGGGAGATGTCAGTGTATTCAACCCTATTCCACTGGTCTGCAGTTCTGCCATTGTTCCAGTACCATGCTGTTTTGATTATTACTGCTTTGTAGTAGAGTTTGAAGTTAGGGAGGTTGATTCCTCCCATTTTCTTTTTCCCAAGAATTGCTTTAGCTATTCGTGGGGGCTTATTGTTCCATAAAAATTTCAGCAGTGTTTGCTCCATTTCTTTGAAGAATGTCATGGGTATCCTTATAGGGATTGCATTGAATTTATACAATGCTTTTGGTAGTATTGCCATTTTGACAATGTTAAGTCTCCCGACCCATGAGCAGGGGATATCTTTCCATTTCCTCATCTTAAACTAATATGTTTCCATTTCTTAAACTATCTTAAACTAAGAAGTTTCTGCACCTCAAAACTATTTTCTGCACCTCAAAACTAAGATATTTCCTATCTTAAACTAAGAAGTTTCTGCACCTCAAAAGAAACAGTGACCAAAATACAAAGACAGTCTACAGAATGGGAAAGGATATTTGCCTAATACACATCTGACAAGGGGTTGATATCAAGGATATACAAAATACTGGTTGAACTCCACAAGAAGAAAACATCCAACCCCATCAAAAAATGGGGCAATGAAATAAACAGAAACTTTCTCAAAGAAGAAACCCAAATGGCAAAAAAACACATGAGAAAATGCTCTACATCATTAATCATCAGGGAGATGCAGATCAAAACCACAATGAGATACCATCTCACACCTCAGAGACTGGCCCACATCCAAAAGAACAAAAGCAACCGATGCTGGTGTGGATATGGTGAGAAAGGGATACTCCTTCACTGTTGGTGGGAATGTCGACTGGTTCAGCCCTTCTGGAAAACAGTATGGATGATGCTCAAAAAATTAGAAATTGAGCTCCCATTTGACCCAGCAATACCACTCCTGGGAATATATCCCAGAGAGGCAAAAATGTATAGTCGAAGTGACATCTGCACTTGTTTGTTCATTGCAGCTCTCTTTACAATAGCCAGAAACTGGAAGAAACCTGAATGCCCAAGAACAGATGACTGGTTAAAGAAACTTTGGTACATCTACACAATGGAGTACTATGTAGCTGTTAGAAAAGATGAAGTCATGAAATTTATGTATAAGTCATACAACATGGAAAGTATCATGCTAAGTGAAATGAGTCAGAAAGAGAGGGATAGACATAGAAAGATTGCATTCATCTGGGGAATATAAAGTAACAAAATATGAGATTAATATCCAAGAATAGCTGAGATCAGCACCAGGAGGATTACTCCATAGCTTAGAGGCCAGCCAGGCATTCTAGGCGAAAGGGCAGCTCAAATAGAGAAGGGAGCACCAAATAAAGGATGTTTGGAGGATCCTCCCAGGAGGGGAGATGCATGTCGAAAGTAGACTATGGACTGAACATGTTTGCCACTCAATGCCTCTTTTTCAGACCACAACACCCAAAAGGAGAGAGAGAACACAAGGGATCACCCTGCCACAGAGGCCGGGTGGGATGGGAGTGATGGGGGTGGGAGGGATATTATCCATGGTGGTAGAAAATGGGCACTGGTGGAGGGATGGGTATTTGATCATTGTATAATCGAAACCCAAGCACAAAAAATTGTAAATCTACAACTGTACCTCATGGTGTTTAAAAAAATTATTTTGGAATTTCAAAAAAAAAAACTAGTCTTCAAGGGAAAATGTTATCATTTTATCTGAATGAGGTATCAATGATAATAAAACATGTGAGTTTTCGTCTCCCACTTTGCTTTTAATTTTATTCCTATCAAATGTACTATAGAATAAAATATGATGGTATACAAAGACTTGATTAGCTTGTTCTATTTTAAACCAATTTAAATTTTACTAGATTTTAATATATAGATTCAAATAGATTCAAATAGATTATATTCAGATAGATGTGAGTTCTGGAGGGTGACCAAAGAGAAGATCATTTAGCACTGGCAGGGATTGGCTTTTGTGTGTGACCCCTGGGTCGCTGGAGATGGGGAAGCAGAACTCACAGCTCCAGAACTCATAGCTGCTTCTTCCGGAAGGGAGCACAAAATGGGGCTCCCATAACCATGCCACCGGGCTCCGCACCAGGCTGTTTTCACACGGGGCATCCCAGAGAGGGGTGAGTGAGAACCCTCCCCGTCCCAAGGGATCCAGGCCCAGAGGACAGCCTGCACTACCCACCTGCCGCCAGGTTCCAGGCTACTTTCTGGACCACATGGCTACTTTGCACTGCTTTGCAGCAGCACGACACATTATAAGACATTTTCTACCTGTTCTCCATACTTACCACACCATGTTTCAAATATATATACATATATATAAATGTATATATATATATATATATATATCTCAAGAAACTGGCAGGCTACTGGAGAGTGTCTCCCTTGCACGTACAGAGATTGGCAAGCTCTCCATGGTTTATTTGATGTGCCAAAAGTTGTAACTATAAGAGGTCTCATTCCCCTGACTCTGAAAGAGCCTCCAATCATTGGGAAAGACGAGTTTGGAGAGGCTGGTAAAATCTCAGGGCTGGGATGAATAGAGATGTTACTGGCGTCCGCTTGAGTAAATCAAGGAACAACAGAATTAGAGTGATACAGTAATACAGTGGTCACCCCCAGGCAGAGTTTTCTGCCCCCGTGCCTAGCTGCCCTCACCAGGGCCCCTTGGATGGGGGCGGGTTGAGTTTCCCTCCCTGCCTCGAGCGGAGCCACGGCAACTGAAGACCTCTGGAACCCAGCCCCAGCCAGGCTTAAGATCACTCTCCACATGCTCAGATGAACCTCAGGCATGAAGGAACAGGCAGGGGAACCCAGATGTGCAAGACCCAGGGTTGAGATCTCAAAACCTGCTGGGATGGGGACTGGGTCTCCTTCACTCCATACCCTGTCTTCCAGTAGCTAGACAGTTACACCCACCAACTGCCCCTGGCACTGTAATCCCATCAATGGCCAAGATCCAGAAACTATAAAACCAAGCTCCCGGAAGCTTGTTTAGTTCAAGTTTATTACCTAGTTCTCGTTCTTGGAGAATCCGTCAGGCTACTTTGAGTATCCTGTCTGCATGGCAGTCTGACAAGCTCCTCGTGGTGTATTCGATAGCCCAAACCCAGTAACTATGATGGGTCTCATTCCCCTCACCCGAAAGCACATCCAATGTGGCACTTGCTAAAATCTCAGGGCTAGGATAATTGGAGACATTATTGATGCCTGCTTGAGGAAATCAATGAACAATGGGATGACAGTGATACAGTGATACGGTGATTCAGATAGATAGTTTGCTCGAGGGAATGAATCTCTTTTCTACATGACTCTCTGGTTCCATATGATATTTTTCCTAGAACAAATATTCATTAAACACTAAATCATGATCATAACATTCAATTCTACAAAGTTGAAATTCCATCAATTAACCCAAAATTTGAATTCTCTTTGTTTGCCTGAGAAATTCTGTAGGTAATGATTTTGAAGAATGTAAGAATTATGGGGTTGGGGGGAACAAAATGGTTGTGGCTAAAGATTTCTGCTGACTACTTATAAATAAAAGAGCGTACTTGCATCACTAGTTAAATGAAATAAAGGGAAGAAAATGCTCATGTTGCTGTGGGTTTGAGTTTGTAGCTATGCCATTACTAGTGAAGTCTCATGTTATTTTCTATAAGTTTTAACACGTTTTATATTTAGTGGTGGTCATCCCCTGGAATTTATCTATTTTGTTTCTTTGCTTTTATTATTTATTTTTTGGAGTGTGTGTGGGGATGTCATACCTGGCAGTGCTCAGGATCACTCCTGACAGAGCTTAGGAACCATAAACCCTTCTAGAATCTAATCTAATCTGTCATGTGGCCAACCTTGGCAAGTGTTCTACTGACAGTACTCTGTCCACCCCCAGGGTATTTTTTTTAAATGCGGTCATTGGATTTCTTCATATCAGATAAATTAAATTCTGAACCTCTCAATAAATTTTTTCTTCAATTTTTGTTGTTTGTTTTCAAGCAGAAATTTTGATTGGATTCCTTGTGGGGGATATTCTTTCATTAAAAACGGGACTTGACCATTGTATGACTGAAACGCAAGCACAAAAGTTTGTAAGTCTGTAACTGTACCCCACGGTGATTCACTAATAAAAACTAAAACAAAAAGGGGGGCTTATTCATTCCTACTATGAAAATAATCCACACATGACCTAATTCATCCTGCCAAAATTGAGAATTCTTTGCCAGTTGTGAGGTCCCAGATGAGCATGGGAGAGGGCCATGCTTTAGTTGATTTGGTTTCTTCTCATCTCAACACCCAGGAGCCTGCATCCTTTTCAGAAGTATTTCTAATTGCTGCACACTTCTACCTGCCTCCTCACGGCAGCTCTGTTGCTGTCTAGCAGTCTCCTGGCTTTCTACACCCTCTTAGGGGGTCAGGGGTAGACTTTAGTTCTTGGGGCTGCTCCATAGCTCTGTGCTGTCTGTGCCCTGCCCTGAAGGACTCTTGCACACTTCGGACTCTCGGACTCTCATGACAGCAACCCTCTAACAGAGCAGCAGCAAAGCCTCCTGGGTTGCTCTGGGCAGGCCTGCAGGCAGCAGCTTTCCCAGCAGTTGCTGGCTTCAGCTGACTCCCAGCCACACCTCTACCTCCACACTAGCAGCGTTTAGCTCTCAGCAAGAGCCATGGCAGCAGTTCCATCCTCTCTTCCTTGAGCTACCTTCACCCCTGTGTCCCTTCACTAGTCATGCACTCCTCTCCCACAGCCTTAGATCACTCTTATTAGGATGGAACCAAATCTAACACAATACTATCCCTTCCCATCCACCCCTCACCCCATCCATCCCTCTGGTTTTGTCTTTAATACGAAACTCACTGTTTTTCTTAAGCCAAGCACTTGTTCTTGACTTGGACTCCCAAAACACGCTCCTAGGGTTTGTAGCCCCCTCGGTCTAAACTCTGACAGTGCTTAGTGTGGGGAGAAAAGTCTAATTAACGCTTCTCGATAAGGCTATGGCATCTCTCTGTCTGTCTCTTTGTGTCTCCTTGTCTGTGTCTGTCTCTGTCACTGTCTCTCTCTACCTCTAAAGGTTTTTAAAATAATGTTATCAAATCATTATTTGGTGGTTATTTTTGATTGTTTTAATTATTTCTTGTTCATTTCTAGAACACAGTGATAGTTTGCTTTTGCTGGTTAGCAAAATCTAAATGTTTTTCTTTTCAATAAATAATCAACTGCTATATCTCAAGGGTCAGTTAGGTGATTATGCAGCTGTAGTCAGATCTGATTCAGCATCCTACAGTCAGATCATGGTAGGCTGTGGATACCAGGTTTGAAGGACCATTGTTCTTCCTTCTTGGGACAATGGCATCACTGCACTGACTAATCTGGGAAAATTTCCATGATTGTGAGATTAAACCCAGAGCCCCATATATGAAGACAACTGCTCTACTATTGATTTACAACCCTGGTCCCAATTTTAGGATTTGTAAAAACAAAAGGGTGGGGGGATGTTGGAGAGATAAGAAAGCATGTAAAGCACTTGCCTGGCACTTGGCTGACCTGAATTCAATACTTGGCACCACGTATGGTCCTCTGAGACATTTTAAGAGATCTGAACACAAAACCAAGAGTGAGTCTCAAGCTCCAACATGTTTGGCCCCAAAACAAAAAAAAACAAAATACATATCAATATATGAAGCTGAATTATAAAAGAACTAACAAATTTAATGCAGTCCTTCAAAAAAATTTGCTGCTGTCCCATTAACCAAAGTAGTTAAGTGGCTAATTCCTATATCAGTGAAGAGGGAGAATCTATTTGATGGCCAAAATATAAGCAGGCAGGAAATATTTTATCTGCTAATATCAACCACAATTTGTCTGCATTAAAAATAATTGCAAAAACTAATATATAAATGTACCATTGAAAGAATCATTAAAATATAGATATTGATATAAACATATTGAATGTTAAACTCAATTCTAATATAGCTATACATTTAATATTATGCACTCATTAGAAATATTATCTTAGATGAACATTAATAATATGAAAGAATAATGTACAACACTGTACATGCAGGTAAGTTTGGAGAACACTATATTAATATATAGCACTGTAGCACTGTTCTCCCATTGTTCATCGATTTTCTCGAGCAGGCACCAGTAACATTTCCATTGTGAGACTTGTTGCTGTTTTTGGCATATCAAATACATTACAGGTAGCTTGCCAGGCTTTGTTGTGTGGGCAGGATACTCTCAGTAGCTTGCTGGGTTCTCCGAGAGGGGCAGAGGAATCAAACCCAGTTTGGTCGTTTGCAAGGCAAACGCCCTACCTGCTATGCTATTATTGCTCTGGCCCTTATAAATATGTATTACATTTGTATACAAATAAAATATTTAAAGCAGTTATAGCTAAAATATTTATAGATATAGAGAAAAAAAAGAATTTAAGACTCAAAACTGTTGGTAATGATTTCCTATGGGTGATAAATACAGTAATTTTAAAATTTTCAGAAAATTTCAAAATCAAGATGTATTATTAAATAATTATAAAATAATTTAATATGAATGATGCATAAGTTATAATTTTTAGTAGGCAGACCTTTCTGCTCCCTGCTTTAGACTTCCCATTTGTTGCTCAGGGAGCCACCCTAAGAGAATCTTATCATGCTCAGCCAACCAGTATGCTGGTTCATTGGGAGGACCCAGGGATCTTGTGCTGTTTAGGACTTGTAGTGCTGGGACTCACAAGGGCTGTCCTGATGGTGCATTGGGACTAATAGGGATATTTGTGGAGATGCTCAAGGGACCATATTATCTCAGGGATCAAACCCAGGCCAGGTGCAGACATAAAAAAAATTATAAGCCCTAATTCCTAGCTCTCTCCTTGTCTCTAGTAAGCATAATTCTAAGAAGGCATCTAAAATTTCTTCCCTCAGGTACAAGCATGCACCCAGTATAATCTTTTTCCATTGAGTATTTAAAGGAACTGCTAATGCTATGCTTTTCCCTTTCATAATTAACTTATATTACAAAATGTAAGAGTGCTAACATTACAATTTAAGTTCTAAATAAGTTGATTAGGGGTAAATGAAAAGTGATCTTAATCTGAGTAAGTCTTATAAAATCAGGTAGATTTTTAAAAGTGATTACATTCTTTCCAAAGGAAGAGATTCAAAGCTAAAGGAAGATTATTTTATTAAAAAAAAAAGATGACTGTGAGTGCAGAACCAGGAATAACCTCTGAACATTCCTGGGTGTGACCCCCCCACCAAATAAAAAACAAATAAAAAAAGAAAAATAACTGTGAGACATCTCTGTCACTAGGATCTAAAAGAATTCTTGAGAATCTAAGAGAAAGACTATGGAATAAATAAAAAATATCTTTCTCATCTGTGGGATGTAAAGAAACAAAGTAGGGATATATTCAACACCCAAAGATATCAGAAATGAAAGCTGGGTTTCAAAAGGGAGCTGACCTCCAGGGAGTAGGGAGATGGGAATATGGGTGGGATTGAGGCTATGGTGGAGGGCAGTAGACACTCTTGAGGAGGAAATAGTGCTGGATAGCGATTGCATAAAACCCAACCCTCAACATTACTATAATTCACAGTGCCAAAAATAAAATAACAAAGAAATAATGAACTCAAGAAAAAAGGGACCTTTGATTAAATTCCTAAAGAAATCAATTCCAACAAACATTGGGTTTGAAAGAAATAGAGAACTTCAGGTATTGAAGCTTTGGGAGATGCTTTAAATTTTGGTCAGTTGACCAAGACTTTTGACCAACAAAAACTGTCAGATAAGACATTTGTTTTGCTTCCATGTGTTAATACTACTTTTAAAAATTAATCTGTAGAAAACTAAGATGAATAGAACTTAAAGCCAATATATTTTTCACTATTCACTTCTGAGATTTTCTGGATATTTGTTGTAATAGTGTGTGACTCAAAATTCTGCAACTATAATGGACAATGTTAATTAACATCATTGTGCACATTCATTTTTACACCCCCCACAATGATGGTTTAAAATAAGTTTTTTGAAAGTTACAAGTTTGTTTGTGCTACATATATAGTCACATAGAAAATAAAGTAAAGCTGAATGTTTGGGAATTAACAGATTGCCTAACTTCACCAGTAAAGAACTGTCATATTTGAAGAATCAATATATCGTAATGAATGCTTCTATGGTTATAGTTAACTACATAAAATTTAGTACATTCAAAGCCATGCAGACTTTTTTTAACCCGTGTGAACAATATGAAACATCAAACATCACAAATGACAATAAATGGCAATCTGACATTGGATAGTTCTTGGTGTTTATTTCTTTTTATTGCTTCCTGGAAAATAATCATCTTTTCTTCAGAGCTCCAGCTTAGCATTAAAATAATTTTCAAGATAGCACTCTAGGCAACTATACCAAATCTATCTGATTGGGCTTGGGAAATTAAATCAATTTTCCCTTGAGAACAAAGCATTCACTCCATAAGTTATGTAGTCTGAATTTTTCTAATGTACTTTAGGAATTGAAGGGTAACTAGAAAAAATGGATTTTATATGTTTTATTAAAAGTTTATTTTTATAATGATATTTTATTTTACTTTTTTTTCTGGTAACTACTCAAAAGTGCTGGGTGAATCAGACAGTGCTGGGTTGGTCCCAGAGTCTCATACCTGCCAGACATGTGCTCTACCACTAAAGACACAACCCAGAAATTTAAAATGCATATATTCTTAAATATTACTGAGATACTGAGGGCGGAGCAATAGCACAATGGGTAGGGCATTTGCCTTGCACTTGGCCGACCCAGCTGACCTGAGTTCAATTCTTCCACCCGTCTTGGAGAAGAGGGCAAGCTACCGAGAGTATCTCACCCACATGACAAGGCGTGGCAAGCTACCCGTGACATATTCAATATGCCAAACATAGCAACAATAAGTCTTATAATGGAGACGTTACTGGGCCTGCTCTATCAAACTGATGAACAATGAGAGGACAGTGCGACAGTGCTACAATGCTACTGAGATGTTGTGACTTATATACTGTTCATGACAGCTTCATGTATTCCAACACCACACCTACCAAGAAAATGTACTTCCATAAAGCACTAAAAAATAAAACACTAATTTAACACAACCCTCCCACCCTCCTACACACAGTCAGTTCTGTGGACCAATTTTGTACTTCTGCAGCTTTTGACTATTGGTTATTCTCCTATTGTGAATTCCATGTATGAGAGGAATCTCATACATGGAATTTTGTATCATTTTCTATCTTTCTATTTTCTTCTGACTTCATTAAGCATTATAACTTCTACTTCCATCCATGTCATAGAGATTTGCATAATTTTTTTACAACTACATAATATTCCATTGTGTATTTATACCACCATTTGATCTATACATCTGTTGTTTGACATTTGGGTTATTTCTGTATCTTGGCTATTGTAGTCTATAATGCAATGAACTAGGCATGCATATTTTCTAAAATGAAATTTTTTGTGTGTGTGTTTGGGGTGTAGATGCCAAGAAGTGGTATAAGCTGGAATGGAAATTTTGTTCTTAATTTTTAAAAGAAAACATTATGAGCTGGAATGGAAATTGTGTTCTTAATTTTTAAAAGAAAACATCCACGTTGTTTTTCAGAGAGGTTGCAACAGATGGCATAGACACCACTGGTGAAAGATGATTCCTTTCTTGCTATGACACTACCTAGCTTTTCTCAGAATATTTAAATATATGCTACTCTCACTTGTGTGAGATACCTCATTGTTTTTCAAATTTGTATTTCCCAGGGCTGGAGAAGATAGTACAGCAAGTAAGGCAGCTTGCCTCATATCTGGCTGCCTCGGGTTTGATTCCTTAGCGTCCCATATGGTCCCCCAAGCCTGCCAGGAATGATTTCTTAGTGCAGAGTCAAGAGTATCCCCTGAGCACAGCAGGGTGTCGGCCCCAAACAAAGTTTGCCTTTCTCTAATCATAAGTGATAATAAACCCGTTTGCATTTACCTAATCATAAGTAGTGATAAGCACTTTTATTCAATCCCTATTTTCCATCTTCATGCCTTGTATGCTTGTATCCTTTCCCCATTTTTAATAAGAATTTTTGTTGAAATTTGTAAATGTTTTTCAGGTCTTAGATACTAACCTTTTATTTGATGCATTGGTGTGAAAATATTTTTCTGCCATTCAATAGGATGTCATTTCATTTTTACTTTGAGATTCTTTTGCTATGCAAATCTTTTAAATTTGATGTAGTCCCATTTGTTTATTTTTGGTTTTGTCACATTTTCATCTGGGTCTCTTCATTCAAGATACTTCTGAAGTTCATTTCCTGAAACACTTGTTTTTCTGAATGTATTTTATTGATTCTGTCCTAATCTCAAATTCTTTAATCCACTTTGAGTTTACTTTTGTGAATGGTGTGAAATATGGTTTCAATTTCATTTCAATTATTTACAAATAGCCAACATGGCCGACCCAACTTGGATTCTTCCACCTCTCTCGGAGAGCCAGGCAAGCTATCGAGAGTATCTCGCCCACACTGCAAAGCCTGGCAAACTACCTGTGACGTATTCAATATGCCAAGCACAGTAACAACAAAGTCTCACACTGGAGACATTACTGGGTCCACTTGAGAAAATCTATGAACAATGGAAAGACAGTGACAGTGACAAATAGCTAACTGTTTTTTTTTTAACTTTTTATTTATGAGAATTTCTTTTCTCAGCTTCATAAACTGAGTTTCATTGTCTTCCAGTAGCTTCTCATAAACCTGCGGGTTTAACTCCCAATTCTGATCCAGGGTTCTTTAATGTATCTTTATTTAAGTACCATGCAATTTTGATTACTACAGCTTTCTTGTACAATTTAAAGTTGGGGTAAGAAGTACCTCCCACCTTCTTTTTATCCTCACCTTAGAATTACTATGGTTATTTGGGAAGTTTTACAGTTGCATACAAATTCTAGTAGAGTTTATTCAAAGTTTTTCAATTGTAATGGCTTTTGAATCTTTATAATGCTTTGGATATGAAGATCATTTTGACAATGTTGATTTTTACATATTTTGAACAGGACTATCTTTCCATTTCCTGGGATCCTTTCAATTTCTTTAAGCAGTGATTTTGTTTTGCTAGGATGCTGTTGAAGATCTTTGCATCAATGTTCATCAAGGATATTCATTTGCACTTTCCTTTCTTTTTTTTTTTAACTTTGGCATGAAAGCTTAATCCCTCAGCATCTTCTTAGTGTGAAATTAACTACAAAGACTCATCCACAGCAGATCAAAAACACTAGAAAACCAAAGGCATTCTCTTACTTCCTTTTGCAATAATAATTTATCATTGATAACTATTTTTGATAACTAATGTTTCTTCATGTTTTTTTCATAAGATTTGCTTTCCTGTTCTTCAGGACTCCAGTGATTCTTATAACGTCCCTCTTAAACTCATCCTGTTGTTCTCTGATATGCTATACTTGGCTTTCATGTTTTTCCACCTCCTTTTTCCTAAAGTTTTCCTTCTCCTCCTATTGGATCTCCTTGCTCTTTAGCTCAGCTTCTGTTATTCTGATGTTCTGATCTTCTATTTACTTTTTAAAAATACCACCTACCATGTTTTTCATTTGTTATTTCTGAGTTTTGTTTTATTTCATCTCTCATAATTTCTTGTTATCTGTGCTATTTTTCTTTGAACTCATTGAACATCATCATTACAGTGTCATTAAAGACACTGTGAGAAGACTGTTTATGTCTTCACTAATATTATTTGCACTCCTTGAGTTTGGCAGATTTCTCAGTGTTTTCCTCATTGGTTTTCTGGTGCTTTTGCTGAACTGGAGCTAAATCTTTGTTGTTAACACCCTCTGGAAGATGCTGAGTGATTAAGAGGTTGCTCCCTCTTCTCTGTTGATCCTCGTAGAATTACAGGAAGAACAACTGTATGTAGCATGTAATTTGTGGAGTAGAATCTATTAAATGACTATTTTTGGGCCCTATGCTTCAGGAGTCATGATATGGGCCCTTAATATGGTGTAGAATGGGTGTGGAGGCTGCTGGGACCCGCACAGTGGGGGTTTCTGCCTCCCATTTGAGCTCTGCCTTTCATTCAGAATAGGTCCAGTCATATGAGCCAGGGCTACGTCTTACCTGAGATGGTAGAGTAGCAACAAAAGGTCAGAAAAATAATTTCTAATATCCTTTTCAGCATTTGTCTTTTATTTACCTAATACCCAAATATTTTAAAACTTGAGAAAAAAACTGGCCCCTCCTGTATAATTAAGAACCATTGACTCTGGCAAGTTAACCTACCTTAAAAGCATATTGCAAATCATATCCTATTAATCTCCATGGAGATAGTTAAACTGACAATCACCTCTTGAATTCAGAAAAATATCCATTTTCTCTGTGAAGGAAATAGGAAGACTCAGAGTATATAAAAAAGATTCATTCAGCTGAAATGAGTTGTATATTTCTGATAATACTCAGAGGCAATGAAAGTTCATGTTAGTGGAATATATTTTAGTTTAGTACGCAAAGGTTTAAGCTAGTTTGGAGTAATACAACTCAGAAAATCAATTATTTCCTTCTTTTTCTTCATTTCTTTCTCAGCCAGTCCACTAAATTCTACTTGGATATTTAAACCATATTAAATTTTAGTACTAATATTTCATTTCTATTTTAATCCTTAAATTTCATCAGCTTTAAATATGGATTATAAACCTATACTGACTTGTTCCTGAGAGATCTGGTGACTAAAATAGCTTATTTGATATAATCCAATTTCATTCTCTGTCTGTGCTAAATCTTATAACCAGATGATTTCAAAGGAATAAAATAAATATGACACCTGTATTAAAAGTTTGGAGGAACAAACTATTTTCAATGCATAGCTGCTAGTTAACTATTGTAAATAACATATGAAAAATTGACATACACACTGAAAAAAGGCAAATCATGTAAAATATTTATAAATACAAAAATTCTGCATAATTTCTAGTTGATTTATTTCAACCATGAACATATAGAGAAAATTCACAAATTTTATAATTTAAAAGGAAAGTTGTACATGAATGGAGATGAGAAAATGCATACACACTTAAATAAAGGATATTCAAAATGATGTATATTAACTTATGCAATCACAAAACCTAGTAATTTAAAGGTGTCTAAATAGGTTCTTTAAGAGTTTATATGTTCCTTTCTCAAGGTTATTAAGAGTATTTTTTTAAATATTCAGCACCTTTTTTGAAGAGACACTATTATAAATTCACCTTTATTAATAATACCTATCTCTATTAAATATTCAATGTGTCTGGCACTGTATATGGTGTTTTTCTTGGGCTATGTTATTAAATTTTCATTGCTTCAATATCAGGCCAGGTCAATTTATTGTCTTCATTATGTATAATTTTATGACACATAGCAAATAAAAGCTTACTTTCCTCTTTAACTTAGATGTTTTAGAACCAGGAAGGGAGGGGTGTGAGGACTTTCTGACTGTGACATCAGTCCAACATTGATTGCCAGTGTTGGTTTCACTGCTGTCTAGACCAGTGCCATCTTCCTCCTCCATGTATACTTCACCTGAAGCTGCTCACTTAAAGAGACTGGACTTCACAATGAGTCTGGATCATTTTTTATTTGAGAATATCTGCCTAGATTTACGTTTTTAGTATACCCAAACTAACTCTCAGAAGCTGAAATCTTAACTGAAATTCAATCCTAGAAATAAAATAATCTAAACAACCTCTTATTGAAGCATATCCATATCCTATATGGGATATTTTGAAATACCCCGCTGTCAAGAGCAAAATGTTTTTATGACTCCACAAATGTCTTAAACTTCAGAAAAACTTATTAAAAATGTAAACTCAACCATGTTCTTTTAGCAAAATGTTAAAACTTAGGAAAAATATTAACAGAAAATGCTGTAAAATAATCGCTTCTGTACTGCACAGTGAATAAAATATCATCGACCGAAGTAAGTAATTTCTTTCAACAGTCATTTTGAAGAATGCTAGCAGGTAGAATATTTTCATTTCAGCTGCAGAGAGTTAACATTACAATCACTTTGTACAACATCCAGTGCTCATTTGATCTGGCTGATGATTCAGAGACAGGAGCTAAACCTAAATTCTGTTTGTTATTCTCTGCAAATTTCATATTACTCTGCAATGTTCTGGGAACAAAGCAGTTATTATTCATTTCCCACAGGAAAAGCCTAGCTGTATATAAAGCTGTAGCCCATCAACTTCATTTGTACAGCAGTGTTTTATAAGAAGTAGAGTTATCCTGCAATTTTGTTAAAGAAAGAAAAATAATCAAAATGCACTTAAGATTAAAATTCTTGAAATGCATCTCACCTACAAATCTAACAGATATTGAAATCATATTTTAAGGCACTGAGAATTCAGAGAGAGCTGCTTTAATACGCTGTTAAAAGCAAAAGAAATAAAAGCTACGGAAGTTTTCTTTACGCTAGCTTTTTATTTTTTCATAATAAACATCAGTATACTATTTATAGAGAGCTATAACACAAAGAAATTAGATCAAACTTAAGGTCATTTTTACTGTTTCTGAAAACACTTTTTTTGGAAAGAATGGAAGAGCTATTATTTTTTATCTAACCTATTTTTTTCCTTTTCTCCTACCTGCCCCCCTTTTTTTGAGAAAAATCCATCAGTTGACATACTATACTAACATACTGACATGACAAGATACTGATCGGTTACATGTAGAAAAACACATCACTGTATTACTGTATCACTGACATTATTCATCAATTTGCTCCAGCAGGCACCAGTAACGTCTGCATTCGTCCTAGCCCTGAGATTTTAACAGCCTCTCCTTACTCATCTTTCCCAATGGTGCTGCACTGGAGGCTCTTTCTGGGCTAGGGGAATAAAACACGTCATTGTTACTGTTTTTGGCATATCGAATATGCCACGGAGCTTGCCAGGCTCTGCTGCCCAGGCAGGATACTCTAGGTAGCTTGCCAGGTTCTCGGAGGAAGAGAGCTAGAGTATAAGAACTTCCGGGAGCTTTGTTTTATAGGTTCTGGATCTTGGCCATTAGTGGGTACAACTACTTAGCTACTGGAAAATGGCAGATCTGATTTGAGGAGGTGCAGTCCCCATCCAGGCATGCTTGGAGATCTCCGCCCCGGTCCCGCACACCTGGGTTCCTCTGCCGGTTCCTTCATGCAGGAGGCTCGACCGAGCATGTGGAGAGTCATCTTAAACATGGCTATGCCTGGGTTCCGGAGGTCTTCAGCTACCAGGGCTCTACAAAAAGAGAAAAAGTTGATTCCAACCACACCTACTCCCCCTTTCACCTACTCTACCATATTAATATCAATGTGATTTGGTCAGAACAGAGCTCAGAGCCAATTTTTCAATACCAAGTGGCCTCTTTATTCTAGTCATGTCAGGTAACCCTGCTTCTTTGGAGACACACTTTGAACAAATAGAAATTTCCTAATTTAGCAGTTTTAATTTATAATAAGATGTGAAATGAATAGTTTTAGTGTCATTCAAACATTCTCATTTTCCTTGCTAATTTTAATGGTCTCATCTGTTTCAGTGATACCAAGTTTAAGGCAGGATTATTTGAATGTGTAACTAATGGAACTAATGTGATTGGAATAAATTATATTTTTCATTAAGAAATGTAGCAATATTTAAAAATAACACTGTCAGGAGAGTATTCATAGTGTCTCTTTATAGGGCCATTAAAATCCAATGTAATTTAAAAATAGAAATAGGTGATCACATTATCTGATCACAAGAAGAAAAAATACATATTAAAAATTTTCATCTATATGGTTTGGAACAATGGTAAATCAGGTTGAGCACTTGTCTTGTAGACAGTACACCTGGAGTTCAATCTCTGGAACAACAAATGGTCCCTCAAGCCCACCCCAGGAGTAATCCTTGTGCACAGATTCAGGATTAAGCCCTGAGAACCTCCAGGTGTGACTACAAAACAAAGAAACAAGCAAAGAAACAAACAAACAAAAAAAAAAAAGAAGAAAACTATAAATACAAAAACTGTTATACTAACGTAAAAGAATTAATAATAAGTTAGATAATACAGAGGGGTATTAAGAACTAAGGAGAACTTCTTTTGTTATTCAATACCTGTATTTTTTTAAGAGGTAAAAATAATCTATTACTTTTGTTTCAAACAAGAAGCAAATTTGACAAATCAGATTGGCAGAACAAAAGGAAGTCTCTGGCTTCTTCATTAATTCTATATACATTTCTAAGTAGTTATTCTGTTTTTTGAATGATTCATATCATTGGAAATACATGGGGGAAAGGAATAATAATCTCTGTTCTCACATTTGGGAGACCACACTCTGCAGTGCTCAGGGATTGCTTTTAGTTCTCTGCTTGTTGCTGCTGCAAGTTTAGGGGTGCAGGCAGGGCTGGGATATCACCCAGGTCTTCTACATTCAAAAAATGCACATTAAGTGCACTTTGTTTATTGAGCTATCTCTCTAAGACTAATTTGTCCGGTAGAATAAAGCACAACAGGAAAATTTTTTGTTATAGTAATTTTAATATATTAATCATAGAACGGAGCATAGTATGGAGTAGAAGATAGCTCAGTGGTTAGGGTGCAGGACCATATTCACTTAACCCCATTTGATTCCGGGCACTGTAAATTCCCATGAGCATCACTGGATGCAGCCCTGGAGTCCTCAAGCACTGCAAACATGGCCCATTTAATCCTCAGGCCCTTATATTGAAAGCCAACACAGTTGAAGAAGAATATAAATGGCATCTTTCGAGACACCTGAGCTCCCCAAACAAAAAAAAAATAGATCAACCACAGAAAGCCTTGTTTGTGTGGTTATATTTGAGTTGATTTTATTGCCATGAAGATTTAGTTTCACTGCTACTTGAGAGCCAATTAAATAAGAGAAGCAACATCTGGTCGAGAAGGATCTTGAGAAATGGTGAGCTCTACTCCTTCCAAGCTACCATATTGTTTGCACAATAACAAGATTTTCATAAGGGAAGATCACAGAAAAAAGAATGATTTGCACATGAGTCAGGATCAAAATACATAATAGAATCCACCACAATCAGGAATACAGAGGAATACTCATCTTATCAACGACCTGAAGTCAAGTAATGTTAAGTTTTGGGGGAAAGGAAAGCAAAAATGAAGAAAACTACTTTCACCAAAATATAAAGAAGGATTTTAAGGGAAGAGTAAACTGACTAAAACCGTATTAACTTTAGACTTAGGGGCAAAATAATTGTCTAATATTGATCTTTGTCCCAGTCTTAATGTAATAGAGGTGACAGCACTATAAATCCAAAGGCCTAAGGGATATTTGCTACAAAGTTGGCAGTGTGATGATTTCTTAACAGAGTTTTGTAAAAATATTCAAACATTATTTTTTAAGATTAAATTTGGCAAGTTGATTGTGTCTTGACTTTATCTCCCCAATCAATATTCTTATATTTTTGTGGAGTGGTTTCTAATTTTCAAGGTGTTTTTGGAAAATCAAGGTGTTTTTGTGGGATGCTATAGTACCATCTATTTGATGAGTATTTGGTGGGATATATCTACATAATTTTCAGTGTCTTCCATTCACACCTATGTTATGTCTAACATCCCAACTCACAAATGGCTTCCAGAAGTAATTATACTAACCATCAAATTGATACTTTTAGAATTATGACCTTTTGGTAAAAGGTCAGAGACCATACAATGTTATGAATTACATTGTCCAGACCTCATAATAGTGTAGAGTCTAGAAGTCTGATGGTAGTGCTATTGTTAATCTTTTTTAATGATTATAACTTTGAGCAAGTGGCCCAATGATTACTGTTAATAATGATTTTTTCATTTAATGTTTCAGGCTTTTTCATACATCTATATAGCAATAAATAAAATAAAATCAACTGAAGTAAAAATAAAAATACACTTTGTATAATTACCAGTCAGTGTAGCGTGCGTGCAGGCCCGGACATCTAAGGGCATCACAGACCTGTTATTGCTCAATCTCGGGTGGCTGAACGCCACTTTTCCCTCTAAGAAGTTCGGGGACGCCAACCGCTTGGGGGCTGGAGTGATAGCACAGCGGTAGGGCGTTCGCCTTACAAGCAGCCAACATGGCTGACCCGAGTTCGATTCCTCTGCCCCTCTTGGAGAGCCCGGCAACCTACCAAGAGTATTCGATATGCCAAACACAGTAAAAACAAAGTCTCCAATTGAGACGTTACTGGGCCCGCTCGAGAAAATCAACGATCAACGGGAGGGCCTTTACCTTTTACCTTTATAATTACCAGTAATAAATGCTGTTTAAATAATGAGTATACTTGATTATAGTAATTATAGAGGGTAATTTTTAATGATTTTTCTGGTATAATAATTGATAGTGAGAGAAGAATGCCTCAGTCTCCATTTCTCCCTATCTACTTAACACACATATCATGATGAAGTCCTGTATTTAATATTCCTGAAATTCCCGACTATATCATTCTGCCCTGTAACTGGGATTCAAAAGACCAAAATAATGGATAATACCTGAGCCAGATGGCCAGGAAACTCCAGCCTGTTCACCCTATTTAGTCCCTACATTTCCTCCAATACATGTTGATTGATAAGAAATACAGAGGACTTTTAAAAGGCCTGCATGAAACTCCCTTATGTTTTGAACTTAGTCTTTTTTTTTTCCCTTTTTGGGTCACACCTGGCACTGCACAGTGGTTACTCTTGGCTCATGCACTCAGGAATTACACCTGGCTGTGTTGGGGAACCACATGGGATGCTGGGAATTGAACCCCGGTCAGCTGTGTGCAAGGCAAATGCCCTACCCCCTGTGCTATCACCCAGCCCCCTAGTCTTATACCAAGTTTGTCCTCACGGAAGAAGTTACTTTTCCTTTCTCTTCTACTTTCCAATAAACTTCCCTACTTTCTAACTGTGGGTCTGAGCATCTTTATTTCTCAATATTTTAAATCTTGAAAATACTAAAGAACCTGGAAATCGCAAAGAAACGGAGACCTGCCATCACCAATCCAGCATCCTCTGCATTAATAGTAGTTGCTTTCACTCTCACAACTCCTGGTCAGGATAATAAAGCATGTGCTTTCTGTTTATGACTATAAAGTTGCCATGTTATAATCTACTACCAGACTTAGTGGCATAAAATAACAACTATTTATTTCCTTTGATAAATCTGAGATCAGTTTAATGTATCTGCTGCTTCAGCAGCTAGAATGCTGCTTACTGGACTTGCTTGTGATCAGCTAGCAAGTGGCCTGCCACCTGAATCTACAAATGACCTTAGCTCAGATGAGCTCAGATGAATGTTCTGCTTCACTTGATGATAGCATTCCTTCAAGCTATCTGTTCCTGAGTCTGTTCTTATGGAGATTCAGAATTTTAAGGGAGTCAATGGAAGCATACGAGAAAAAAACTATCAGCATTATTTTCATACTGTTGCCATTGGGAGACTTGATTCCTGACAGTCATGAAGTAGGATTGGTTGCTTATGTAAATGAGGAGGAGATGAGGAGAGAGAGAGAGAGAGAGAGAGAGAGAGAGAGAGAGAGAGACAGAGAGACAGAGAGACAGAGAGACAGAGAGACAGAGAGACAGAGACAGAGAGAGAAAAAAAGAGAGAGAATGGAAGGGAGGAGCTAGCCTTGAGAAAGGAGTCTGGGAGTGTATTCCTTCCCTCTTAAACAACCTCAGTCATCAGGGGAAGTTCCTGGAGAAGTTTATGACTCATGAGAGTCTGTGGTGAGCCTGGTACAGATCTCAAATTGTAGCAGCCCAGCAAGGAGGTCAACAAGTCACACCTGAGTCCCACTGGTCCTAACTGGTTAAGGAAATAATGCCACCACCCAATTTCCCAGGGAAACAGAACGCAGATGGGAGTGAAGAATTGTAGGAAAGATAAGTTAGTCCTCAATATTACCCAGGCTCTACATGTCCTTCACTTTCCCTCACAGAGAATTTTAGGAGATAAAAAGTGAAATAAGGCAAGTTCGTTTGGAAAATAAATGCAATGGAAGAAGAGAGAGAAATGGGCTCAAGAGAGAACGTGAGTTTCTCCTGAATGGAAAGTATCACAGAGAGGTATTTGGGTGGGTAATTTCCAAAACCACCTTTTTTCCCAAATTTTTCCACATAGTTGTTAATGGGCTTTTCCTGGGGAAAGGCATTGCAGTTCTGGTAGTTCATTATTCAGTTTCTGTCGCATACTTTGTCCCTGCTTTGGGGGCCTCTTTCCTCACGGATCCATCTGTACTCACACCTAGAATCCTGCATCCCAGTGATTTTCCAGAATTCTGAAATAGTCTTTTGTCTCAAAGTCCTGCATGTCTTTTGCCTGGTTTTGGCTTCAATGTTTCTCCCAACTTACATTACCAGGTTCTTCCTCTTTCTGCCTGCTACAGTAGCAAACTCAAGTACACTCTATTATTTAACCAAATCCACAAGGTCAGGCCAGAGAGGACAGCAAGTGACAGAAAAATGGTTGTTATACAGAGTAAACCCCTTAATTGCTGACTTTGTTGGAGGCAAATAAGGGGTAGGGGGTTGGTAAAGTACTTTTGGGAAATTATGAAACTTAAGAAGAGATTGCCCAAACTCTAAAGCAGCCCAAGGCCTAAAGGTGATAATATATATTTGGGTTGTGATCCTGAGCTCTTTGGAAATGGAATAATTGAGGTTCTAAGGTCCTCCCATTGTTCACCGATTTGCTCTAGCAGGCCCAGTAACATTGTGAGAATTGTTACTGTGTTTGGCATATCAAATACATCACGGATAGCTTCCCAGGCTTTGCCACTCGGGTGAGATACTCTCGGTAGCTTGCCAGGCTCTCCGAGAGGAGCGGAGGAATCGAACTCGGGTGGGCCATGTTGGCTGCATGCAGGGCAGACGCCCTATCCACTGTGCTATCGCTCCAGCCCCTGAGGTACTACATGGATGCAGAAATCAAGAGCATACCTGTTGGGTAACATTGCTTTGTCCTTCAAGAAGCTTAGGTTTTATCTGGTTACACCCACCTCAGTGCTCCTGAAGCACTTCCACTTCCATTGTGTTTATCTGTAAACAGTCTTCCCTATGCTCTCCCACCCAGTTAATCAGCTTTCCCCTTAATCAGACTTTGTTAATTTGTAAGATCAGTTTCCCAGAAATCTGATTTTATATGTATGAGTGAAATATTGCCTTTCTCCTCTCCTTATGCCTTATGAACAGTTTACTTTAAAGTAATATCCTTTTGTATAGATACAGAAAGACCGTTAACATTATGCTTTGCAACTTAGGATTTGATTGGCCTTGAATATTATTCACTCCCGGGCATCTTTCTCGACTTAAGCCTCAGTTGCCCTTAGTTCCTAACACCCCAAAAACAGGGTCCCGATGAGGGACTGAATGGACTCAGGGCAAGCAGTGAGCTACCCTGGCAGCGAAATGGGCCAGGCCAAAGTGCCACGATTATTAACTATAAGTTAAGAGTTTGATCATAGACAAATGCTGTCATGATCCAAAGGTAACGACAAGACTAGGATCCTGCTAGGGGTGGGAAAGACTATCTGGCCTGAGCACCGTAGTCTGAGATTGAGATGGCCCTAGGAGAGCAATTCTATAAGTTTAAGATATTTCTTACTGTATCCATACAAAATGATTTATATTATATTCTTGTATGCTTGTCGGACAAGGAGAGGAGAGGCACGCCCATGGGATTCTGCTCTAGGGTGGGTCCTCCTGCTGAGGAAGGATCTGTCCTAGGAGCGGTCTTCCCTGAGGCTAAGATTTCTACCCCTGTTGATCTCCACCCCTATTGATTGTGACCACACCTATGTGTAATTGTTTCCCCAATTCCTCATGGAGAGAGGATTTAACTGTACTGTAGGAGTGGGCTGGGGAGAAGGAAGAAGAGAGTTCAGAGAGGGGCAGAAGGAAGAAGAGAGTTCAGAGAGGATCAGAACCCAGACACCAGAGAAGGAGGATGAAGGGGAATGGAGAAGGAGAATGAAGTAGCTGGGGGAGGAAGAATGGGGGGCAGAGATAGAAAGACAGATGAGGAGAGAATCAGAATAAACTACGACTAATACCTACCAGCCTGGCCCTCGTTCCTTCCTCTGCCTGACCATCGCCATCGACCTCTCCGGGGTGGGAGAAGGGTGAGACTACCGAACGCGGGCGGCGGGAGAGATAGAGCCGCCACTGTGGGTGCCGTGCCACCTATTTGTGTGAGTTTACACACATACCCCTAAAAGAAGTAGCTACAGTAGAATCTAAAGGCTGTGAGGAGACAAAAGACCATCAACAGTTGAAAGTTTTACCTGTGATGGTGCCCATACAACTTTTATGTATACAGAGTACTCAGGTGGTGTGTGTGTATGTGTGTGTGTGTGTGTGTGTGTGTGTGTGTGTGTGTCTTTGGAGGGGGGGAGACAAACATTTGGAAGAATTATATAAGCTCTTCCTGAAAGATATTGGGACTTTCTCTATCAAACCCATGTTCCCTGTTGAACACATATCTCTCTGTGTCTCTTTGCTTGCTCGTTTTTGGAGTTGTTCTTTCAAGCCTTTATTCTCCCTTGAACATGCATCTCTTTCAGCTTTGTTTCACATTCTGGAGAAACACATATTATCTCCTGAACACTCATTCCTCTCATAGTCAAACCTCATGTCTTTCTAAGTAAATTATGTTTGTAGCACTGTAGCACTGCCCTCCCGTTGTTCTTTGATTTGCTCAAGCGGGCACCAGTAACGTCTTCATTGTGAGACTTGTTGTTACTATTCTTGGCATATCAAATACGCCACAGGGAGCTTGCCAGGCCTGTCATGCAAATTATGTTCAGGTAAAGAGAAATACTATCTTGCTTCATTGTTTTGCCTCCTCCCAAAACTCTTCTCTGTGATGGAAGTTGCTGGACCCCAACATCTGAACCAAGGTTATGACTTACTTTCTTTTCCTCTAAAGATCAATTCCTTGCTCCAGCCTGAGTCCAAGGCTCCCAGAGAAATCAAGTGAAAGGGATCATCTCCCACATCTTCAGGGCCTGGTTTGAGGGCTGCCCTGTGTGACTGGCAGGATAGAGGAGTCTGTGAGGACGAGGTGCTCAGTCAGAGTACCAGTCCTGACCCAGGAGAGGCCTTTCCTCAGGTAGTTGAGGTGGGTGGGGCAGAGAAATAGAAGCACATTTTTTTTCTGAGGCCACCTGTCTTGCCCCCCATTTATAGAGCCACCGTCATGCAAGCAATTAGCACACACACACACAAACACACAAACTCACACATAACTTTTTAAAATTTTTTTATTATCTTTTTTTTTTTTTAGTGAAACACCATGAGGTACAGTTATAGACTTATAAATTTTTGTGCTTGGGTTTCAGTTATACAATGATCAAGTACCCATCCCTCCACCAGTGCCTATCCTCCCCCACCACGGGTCCTAGCATCCCTCCCACCCCCCATCCCCACCCCATCCCACCCTGCCGCTGTCTGTGTTTCTTCATTTTTCAATATTCTGCTAGACATGTCCTGCTTTCTCTTTCTTTCTTTCTTTCTTTCTTTCTTTCTTTCTTTCTTTCTTTCTTTCTCTCTCTCTCTCTCTTTCTTTCTTTTTTGTGGGGGTCACACACGACAATGCATAGGGGTTACTCCTGGCTCATGCACTATAGAATTACTCTTGGCGGTGCTCAGGGGACCATATGGGATGCTGGGAATTGAGCCCGGGTCAGCTGCTTGCAAGGCAAAGGCCCTATCTGCCCTATCTGCTGGGCTATCTCTTCAGCCCCCACATGTCCTTTTTATAAGGCATTTTTGAAAGGACTATTAAAATATTTGAGTGTCATTAATTTTTTTCTATTTCATAGCACTATATTCTGGATATAGTGCTATGAAATAGAAAAAACACAGTAACCAATTGAAAAAACTCCCCTTATAACCCATTTCATTCACATTTCATTCACATCTTTTCATGAAAGTTTTTCCTTACTTTTTATTTGATGAAGATAGAATTATATTTTTTGTCATTTGTTTCTTAAAATATGTCTCTCTTTCCATTATTATAAATCCTGTTAGCAAATCTCAGACAGAGTCATCAAATAAAACTTGCCACAAAATTTGTATTCTAATATTCAAATGATAATGTAATAAATGTTTTTTTAAAAATAGCATAGGCCTTTGATTTCAAAGAATATAGAGTACTCAGAATGGTCATGTTTTGATTTGTAGCCATTCATTAACCGATACTGTTTTATTCAGTGTTTTTCAACATCAACATTCTCTATAATTTTATAGTATATAATAAATGGCCGACCCGAGTTCGATTCCTCCGCCCCTCTTGGAGAGCCCGGCAAGCTACCGAGAGTATTCGATATGCCAGACACAGTAACAACAAAGTCTCCAATGGAGACGTTACTGGGCCCGCTCGAGCAAATAAATGTTACCAATTCCTATAAAATAAATACTACTTAAAAATCTTGAAATACCAAAATTATATCTGTATCAAAACTCTTAAATAATGGACTCATGAAATACAGAGAGTACTTTATAGCTGAAATAGTGTGTTTGTGTGTATGTGTGTGTGTGTGTGTGTGTGTGTATTATTTGTGGGGAGGAAGGCAGCCAGAGAGAGGTCCTAAGGGTATTTCTGGACAGAAAACAGCTTGTGCCAAGGATCAGAAACTGTCCCTGATATACAAGGCTCTTGCTCTAGTTCTTTGAGCTACTTGTCCTAGAGCTCTTTGTTGCAAACATTTTCTTCTTAGGAAAACATTTTACCTAAGTGCTAAGTACCTTAAAAAATCGATTTTTCACTTGATCATTATCTAATACCACTGGTACTTCAGAAGCATTCTCATGTAAATGAAAAGATAATCTTTAAATAAAAGTTTTAAATTACTATTCATATGATTACAACTGAGCACAAAATAACAAATTATTAGTTGTAGTTGGAGGGTTATTATCACATTGTCCAATAGAATCTTTCTGCTTAATTTTTTTATAACTCATTTTGAGATTATGGAACGTTCACAAACCTCCTATCTGCATTGAAAAATCAATCAAGAGACAATGCCATTTTTAATTTTCTTGATTGAATGCAGTTTTTTAAACTTTCAGAAAGTTATCACAAAATACAAGGTTCCCAATTATTTTCTCTTTGTGTGTTAGTCATAGATTTTGTTCCTTCTAACAGAAGCTATCTCGTTAAAGTGGTATAATTATTTTCCTTGATTCTAAATATTGATCATTCTCATTTTGAATATTTTGTTAATGAACCAATAAGTTGATCTATCACTGTGGACATGCATAAAAACACTGCATACAAACATCAGACTAAAACGGTCATTTTATATGTATAAGATATTCTTTTGTACAATGGAGGCATCAATAGAGATATGTTTGGAAGTCTCCCCCTCCCCAAGACTAAGTGGTGTGCAAAAGAGAATGTGTTTTATTTTACAAGTTTTCTATAATAAATTTTAAAAGTAATTACCTTATTGTCAATATTCTGCCAATATTCTATGCATGCACTCAATGGTTCAAAAATGAATCTTATAGAAGATCTTGGAAGAATTTGAAAGTTGCCAGAAATATCATTTTCCTAAAGCATAATTTATTTCTTTTAAAACAAGAGATTTTACATCAACATTATTGAAGTCCTACACCATTGAATTTCCAGTTTTGCAATTACCTTTGCATTTACCTTATCTCCAAAATATCTAATTATCACAACTGCAAAATATACTGTTAATGCAATAGATTATAAAAAAAATTGGTGTGATATTCAGGTAAAATAAAAAATAATTTTAAATAAGGGAATACTTTAAAATAGAAACATAAAAATCAAAATATAACTGTTTAAAACATACATGCTTTTTTTTGTTTTATTAGTGAAACACCAGGAGGTACAGTTGTAGACTTACAAGTTGTTGTGCTTGGGTTTCAGTTATACAATGATAGAGTACCCATCCCACCACCAGTGCCCATTATCCAACCCCATCAATCCCACCCACCCCCCTCTCCCCCATCCCACCCTGCCTCTGTGGCAAGGCATTCCCTTTTGTTCTATCTCTTCTTTTGGGTGCTGTGGTCTGCAGAAGAGACATTGGGTGGCAATCATGTTCAGTCTATAGACTGCTTTCAGCATGCATCTCCCATCCTGGGCGGATCTTCCCAGCATCCTTTATTTGGTGCTCCCTTCTCTATCTGAGCTGCCTTTACCCCTAGAGTGTGAGGCTGGCTTCTAAGCCATGGAGTGAACAACCTGGTATTTATCACAGCTATTCTTGGGTGTTAGTCTCTTATTTTGTTACTTCATGTTACCCAGATGAATGCAATATTTCTATGTCTGCCCATCTCTTTCTGACTCATTTCACTTAGCATGATATTTTCCATGTAGTACCACTTGTATGTAAATTTCATGACTTCATTTTTTCTAACTGCTACTTAGTACTCCATTGTGTAGATGTACCAAAGTTACTTTAGCCAGTCATCTGTTCTCGGGCACTCAGGTTTTTTCCAGATCCTAGCTATTGTAAACAGTGCTGCAGTGAACAAACAAGTGCAGATGTCACTTTGACTATACTTTTTAGCCTCTCTGGGGTATATTCCCAGGAGTGGTATTGCTGGGTCAAATGGGAGCTCAATTTCTAATTTTTTGAGAATAGTCCATACTGTTTTCCAAAAGGGTTCAACCAGTTGGCATTCCCACCAGCAGTGAAGGAGGGTCCCTTTCTCACCACATGCACACCAACACAGGTTGCTTTTGTTCTTTTGAATGTGGGCCAGTCTCTGTGGTGTGAGATGATGTCTCATTATTGTTTTGATCTGCATCTTCCTGATGAGTAATGATGTAGAGTATTTTCTCATGTGCCTTTAAGGCATTCGGATTTCTTCTTTGAGAAAGTCTTTATTCATTTCGTTGCCCCACTTTTTGATGGGGTTGGATGTTTTCTTCTTGTGGAGTTCAACCAGTGCTTCATATATCCTTGATATTAACACTTTGTCAGATGTATATTTGGAGAATATCCTTTCCCATTCTGTAGATTGTCTTTGTATTTTGGTCACTGTTTCTTTGGAGGTGCAGAAACTTCTTAGTTTAAGTTAGTCCCATTTGTCTATCACTGTTTTCACTTGCTTGGCCAGTGGCGTGACATCTTTGAAGATACCATTAGCTTCAATGTCATGGAGGGTTTTGCCAACATTGTCTTCAATGTACATTATGGATTCGGGTCTGATGTTAAGGTCTTTGATCCATTTTAATCTTACTTTTGTACATGGTGTTAGGCAGAAATCTAAGCCCATTTTTTGCATGTAGTCGTCCAGTTTTGCCAGCACCATTTGTTAAAAAGGCACTCCTTACTCCACTTCACATTTCTTGCCCCTTTATCAAAGGTTAGATGATCATATGTTTGAGGGGAGATGTCAGTATATTCAACCCTGTTTCATAGGTCTGCAGCTCTGCCTTTGTTCCAGTACCATGCTGTTTTAATTATTACTGCTTTCTAGTAGAGTTTGAGGTTCGGCAGGTTAATTCCTCCCATTTTCTTTTTCCCAAGAATTGCTTTAGCTATTCGTGGGGGCTTATTTTTCCATATAAATTTCAGGAGTGTTTGCTCCATTTCATTTAAGACTGTCATGGGTACCCTAATAGGAATCACATTGAATTTGTACAGTGCTTTGGGAAGTACTGTGTTTTGACAATATTAATTCTCCCGATCCATGAAGAGGGGATATTTTTCCATTTCCTCGCGTCCTCTTAAATTTTAAGAAGCAGCATTTTGTAGTTTTCTTTGTACAGGTCCTTTACTTCCTTAGTTAAACTAATTCCTAAGTAGTTGATTTTCTGGCACACAATTGTGAATGGGATTGTTTTCTTCACGTTTTTTCTTTTCTCTCACTATTTGCATATAAGAAAGCCATGGACTTTTGGGTATTGATTTTATAGCCTGCAACTTTACTATACAAGTCTATCGTTTCTAGGAGTTCAGTAGAGGTTTTAGGGTTCTCTAATTATAGTATCATATCATCTGTGAATAGTGAGAGCGTGATTTCTTCCTTTCCTATTTGGATGCTCTTAATCTTTTCTTGCCTAATAGCTATTGCTAGTATTTCCAGTACTATGTTGAATAGCAGTGGAGACAGTGGGTATCCTTGTCTCGTCCCTGATCTTTGGGGGAAGGCTCTCAGTTTTTCCCCATTGAGGATGATGTTTGCTGTAGGGTTGTGGTAGATGGCCTTTAACTATATTGAGGAAAGTCCCCTCTATCCCCATTTTGGCAAGAGTTTTCATCTTATCAAATGCTGGATCTTATCAAATGTTTTCTCTGCATCTATGGATATGATTATATGATTTTTATCTTTTCTTTTATTGATATGATGGATTATGTTGATTGATTTACGAATGTTAAACCCTCCTTGCATCCCCGGGATGAATCCAACTTGGTCATGGTGTATGATCTTTTTGATGAGTTGTTGAATTCTATTTGCTAGTATTTTCTTCAGAATCTTCACATCCGTGTTCTGTTCGTCAGGGATATCAGCCTGTAGTTTTTGTTTTTTGTGGTGTCTTTGTTTCCTTTTGGTATTAGAGAGTTATGGGCTTCATAGAAACTGTTTGGGAGAGTTTCTGTTTTTTCAATTTCCTGGAAAAGCTTGAGAAGGATTGGCAGTAGATCCTCTTTAAATGTTTGGAAAAATTCGCTAGCAAATCCATCTGGACCTGGGCTTTTGTTTTTGGGAAGACTTTTGATTACAGTTTCAATTTCCTTGATGTTAATAGGTCTATTCAGGTATTCTATATCTTCTTGACTCAGCTTTGGGATATAATAGGAATCCAGGAATTTATCCATTTCTTCTAGGTTCTCTTATTTTGTGACGTATATACAGACATTCAAAGTAGTCTCTGATGATCCTTTGAATTTGTTTGGTTTCCATTGTGATATCCTCATTCTTATTTCTTATCCGGTTTATTAGGGTTCTCTCTCTGTTTCTTTGTGAGTGTTGCTAGTGGTTTATCTATCTTGTTTATTTTCTCAAAGAACCAGCTCTTGGTTTCATAGATCTTTCGGATTGTTTCTTTGTTTTCCATGTCGTTGATTTCTGCTCTAAGTTTTATGATCTCTTTCCGTCTGCCTGATTTGGGCTCCTTCTGTTGATCCTGTTCTAAGTTCTTGAGCTGTGAAGTCAAATTGCTTATGTGCATCCTTTCTTCTGTCCTGAGATATGCTTGCAGGGCTATAAAATTTCCCCTTAATACGGCTTTCGCTGGATTCCATTAGTTCTGGTAGCTCGTGTCTTCATTCTCATTAGTTTCCAGGTACCTTTTGATTTCGTCCTTGACTTCCTTCCTGACCCACTTGTTGTTCAGCAGTGAGCTGTTTAGTTTAGAGGTTTTTGATTTGGTTCTCTGTGCCTGTGTGTGATTCACTACTATCCTCAGTGCATTGTGGTCTGAAAAGATTGTTGATATTATTTCTATCTTCCTGATTCTATTGAGGTATGTTTTGTGGCCTAGCACATGGTCTATTTTGGAAAATGTTCTGTGCACACTGGAGAAGAATGTGTATTCTTTCTTTTTGGGGTTTAAAGCCCTGTATAGATCTATAAGTCCTTTCTCTTCTATTTCTTTATTCAAAGCCAATGTTTCCTTACTGAGTTTTGTTCTTGTTGATCTATCCAGAGGTGATAAGGCGATGTTGAAGTCTCCAACTACTATTGTGTTGCTAGCAATGTCCTCCTCTAAAATCTGTTAGCAGTTGTTTTAAGTATCTAGCTGTTCCTTCATTAGGTGCATATCCATTTAAGAGTGTGATTTCTTCCTGTTGTACCTATCCCTTTATGAAGAAAAAATGGCCTTCTCTGTCCCTTCTAATCTTTTTTAGCCTGAAATTAATGTTGTCGAATACTAGTATGACCACCCCAGCTTTTTTGAGGGAGCTGTTTGCTTGCAGGATTGTTTTCCATCCTTTAACTTTGAGTCTGTGTTTGCTCTGATTGTTCAGATGAGTTTCTTATAGACAGCAGAATGTTGGTTTCAGTTTCTGGATCCATTTTGCCACTCTGTATCTCTTGGTAGGTGCATTTAGGCCATTGACATTAAGGGAGATTATTGTCATGGTTTTGTGCCATCTTTCTCTAGGAGTTGGTTGTGTTTATATGTGTTTTCCTTCTTATTTTACAGGAGCCCCTTTAGTCCTTCTTTTAGATTTGGTTTTGAGTCTATGAAGTTCCTTAACTGTTGTTTATCTACAAAGTGGTGTATCGTTCCATCGAATTTGAGTCAGAATTTATCTGGATAGAGTATTCTTGGTGAGGCGTTCATTTCATTGAGTTTTTTCACTATATCCCACCATTGCCTTCAGGTTTGGAGGGTTTCCTCTGATAGGTCAGCTTTGAATCTAAGATCCTTGAACACCCTCTGCATTTCATCCTGGAATTCTTTATCGAAGAAAGCATAATTGTGGACAAGCTCGGTTGAGGATTCTGGATTCTTATCTCCGTATTCTCCTTGTATTGGAGATTTGCGCTGTTTCTTCATCTTGTTTTGGTTGCCTAGAGGTAGAACCCTGAAATCACAGATACTGTTCCCTCTTATCATGGGAAAGGATTTTGGATAAGGTTGGTTGATGGTAGCCACTCTTCTCCCTTTCTAGAGTCCAACCTTCTTCTCAATCAGGCATTATTCTTTGTGTTTTAAAACCAACATTGAGTGAAGCTTTGGAGGAGGTTCTTTTTAGTATTGAGCTTGTACAGCTTATTTCATACTGGTCTTTTGTTAGAAATGGAGTAGGTGAGTGGGATGTTGTTGTATTGTAGTAGAGGTGGTCAGAAATTTTTGTATAGCACAGCGGTAGGGCATTTGCCTTGCACGCAACCAACATGGCTGACCCGAGTTCAATTCCTCCGCCCCTCTCGGAGAGCCTGGCAAGATCCCCGTGATGTATTCGATATGCCAGACACAGTAACAACAAAGTCTCCAATGGAGACGTTACTGGACCCGCTCGAGCAAATCGATTAGGCGACAAAGTTTGGGATGAAAGTCCTGAGCTGAGTCCTCGGATTGGGAAATTTAACTGCGGCCATGTGAGCGGCTGCCAGCCCAGGAGAAGGCCACGTCCACTTCTGGGAGGCCACGCCCCTTATATAGTGGCCATGCCCCTGGCCCGTCACAGAGTCACTCCCTCCCAGGATCCTGGAATGGAGGAGGGGCGATGGACAGTCCCACCGAGCTGCGGCCGGTGTCCCCCGCTAGAGGGTGTTGGGTTCAGCAGGAAAAGGTGTGGGCTGGAGGGGAGGAGAAAACATATATGCTTTTGTGTTAACATTTTAATAAAAAATTGTCATGGCTAAAGAATTTGGAATTAGCAGCACTGTAGCACTGTCCTCCCATTGTTCATCGATTTGCTTGATTGGGCACCAGTAACACCTCACAACAAATTGTGGAATTAGTATCTAATAAAATTTTAATCACTTAGAAAAATCATCCATAGCAATATTATATTTGTTGGTTTTCTATTATGTTTTTATGTGTGTAAATATGTGTACATGTATGTTGTGTGTGGTGTATGGAAATGAACAGCTTATGAAATAATTCAAAACAATTACAAATCTGTTTTTGTTTTGCTCTTTAATAAACTTAAATTCTTCGCTGTCCTCTGAACTTTAATTCTCTTCAGTTGATTTTTGGATTAATCTGATTTCTCTTTTTCTACTTCAGTTTTCACTTTTTTACACTGTTCTTTGATTCTGTCTCAATCACTTGATCACTTGATACCCCGTTATTTATCGATTTACTTGAGCCGGTGCCTGTAACATCTCCATTCATCCCTGTTGTGTGCTAGGTAGCCCAATGGCATCTGCTCGCTCTAGGAACATGCAGAGCCTCAAACCGATATTTCAGGGTCTTGACGAAGAAGTCTGATCATCTTGTAGGTGGGCGTCCACATGATCTTTTGGCGTCCCATGGAATCCAGTCAGTAACAGCTCTAGTCCAGCGGTTGTCTGTAAACCTCATTACGTGTCCAGCCCATCTGATTTTTGATGCCTTGGCAAATGAGACAGCGTCCCTGATTCTTGAGCGTTGACGAAGATCAGAACTCCAGATTCTATCTCTCATTTGAGTGAAGCATGATACTCTAAGCATAGCTCTTTCGATTCCTCTTTGAGAGAACTGAATAGCATTCTTATCCTGTTTTCATAGGCCCAGGTCTCTGAGGGATATGTTAATGCAGGAAGAACAGTGGAATTGAAGAGATGTGCTCGGATCTGGAGGTTCCTTGTCCTCTTAGTTATTTCTTCAATACTCTTGAAGGCATTCCAAGCTGCTCTCTTCCTCCTGTGTAACTTAGGTGCCAGGTCATTCATCATGTTGATTTCTCGACCTAGGTATATATAATTGTTGCATTCGGAGATGGTGGTTCCATTGAGAGTGAATGTAACATCAGGAACAAGACTGTTTCTCATGAACATTGTCTTTGTGAGATTCAATTGTAATCCGACCTTTCCACACTCACGGTTGAAGTTGGTCAGCATTTGTGCCGCTTGGCTGATGTTTGCTGTTATTAGAATGATGTCATTAGCAAAGCAGAGGTGGTGTAGTTGCCGACCATCTATCTTCACTCCCATTTCTTCCCATTCCAGTCGTTGCATGGTGTTCTCAAGGGTGGCACTGAAGAGTTTTGGTGAAATGGTATCACCCTGCCAAACCCCTCTCGACATGGATGATTATTTCTTTGTAGAATGGTGAGATCCTGGTAGTGAATCCGTAATAGAGTTCACAGAGGATCCTGATGTATTGAGTTTGTACGCCCTGATTGGGTAGGGCTTCGATGACCACTTCCTTCTCAACAGAATCAAAGGCCTTCTTTAAATCATTGAACATTAGACAGAGCGTTATCTTGAACTCCTGAGAAACCTCAATGAGCTTGGTTATCGTGTGGGTATGGTCAATGGTGCTGAATCCTTTTCAGAACCCAGCTTGTTCGCATTCTACTCAGATCTTTTTAATAGCCACGTCCACTTCCCCACATACCAAATTCCGCAGGGTGGATATGTCTTTCCAATGTTCTCCCTACCAAAATCCAACACACCATCTCGTCGGTAAAGAAACAAAGAGCACCTGACCCAGAGAAGGTCAGACCTGAACACCTGAAGAACTCACCGTCAGTACTCATCAATACACTGGCTCGGCTCTTCACACACTACCTGTCTGAATGCAGGGTTCCATCCTAGTGGAAAACCAGCAGCACTGTTACTACTATACAAGAAGGGAGACATCCACGACATTGGCAACTATCGCCCAATCTGCCTATTGTCTATCATCTACAAACTGTTCACTCGAGTCATCCTGAATGGGTTTGGCAGAACACTAGATTCTGTCTCAATATTGGAAGAATATTTTTCTCAAACTCTTTAACCTCTTGTTACTTAGATTTCTAGCAGAAAGAGAAATTGCCCAACTGAGTCTAGGCCAAATTGAAAGATAATGAGAAAAACGAATTTCTGTTTTATGCACTTAAAACTTAATTTTTTTTAAATATAGTAAACTATGTACTACATTTCAAAATATTTTAGTTCATTCTGGCACAAATACTTGTAAAGCTCTTCAAATTATTCTAATGTGAATTTGGTGCTAAACAAATAGCCTTAGGAAAGTGAAGTGCCAAAATATTTATTTATACAAATTCTAAATAAAAATATTTTTGAATTGCATATCTTTATAAATATAAGGTAGTTAAATTCTTAATGCAGAATAAATGATTTGGGCACTGTTATTGGAAAGGCAAGTAAAATATTGTTTAAATAAGTAAAAATTTAAAAATCCACTTCATGTGTCTGAAGAAAACTAAAACACAGTAACTCTAACCCAGACAACCTATGGTTACCAACTTCCTGATAGAGGTGAATTTGGAAAACTAATTCTAGCCAGTTCTGGATCATGCTTAGATAACAGAACCCTGACCTTTATATATTTTTCTCCTAATTAAACCCCAAAGGCATGTTACCATACAAGAACCCTACTTGCATAGTTAGACACTAATGTAGGTGTCATGTTTTTGCAAACATGTTGTTCTCATGAACATGTGCAAATTTAACACAACTTTGATTACACTATGCATACCTAAGCCTCAGGTACATGCTTCTACGTAGTTCATTCCTTTAAAGACTCTTGTTTTAGGGGCTGGAGTAATCATACTTCAGGTAGGGAGCTTGCATTGCTTATGGATGACCAGTTTCATCCCTGGCTTGCTTTATGCTTCCTGGCCCTGCCAAGGAGTGATCCGTGAACATAGAGCAAAGAGTAAGCCCTGACCACTGCTGGTATGGCTCCCAAATAAAACCCCTTTTCTTGAGGCCAGAGGGAGGGATAATTAAGGGATTAAGGTGTTAGCTTTTTGAAAGGTTGATATTAGTTTGGTAATACATATGGTCTCCCAAGCCCTGCCAGTAGTAATTCCTTATAGGATAAGCTCTGTACACAGTAGCATGTTGGCTAAGATAGCCGCAAAAAAATAAACTAACCAACCAAAAAAAGAAAAAAAACTTACACACACACATCTCAAATTTCAGGGACAGAGAGATTACAGGCTGAGCTCAAGCTCTGTAGCAGTAAGCTAAGTAACTGGTAAAGATGGTCCCTGAGCACCACAAGGAGTAAAACTAGAGCACTAAGCTCTGAGCACCACTATTTGTTAAACCAAAAAAAAAGGAAAATTTTTGTTTCAAAATCCAGTAGGGAATCTCCTTGAGAATCCCCACATCTGCATCTTGGTTCGTTTTTTTTTATCACTGTAAGAGATCTCAAAATAACTTAGTGACTCTGGTCTGAATTTTTTGATCCTAGAGTTTTCTTTGTTTTTTTTCACTCCTGGGAGATTTCATACAAAATCTCAACTGTACTCTGAGTATTCCCAACATAAGGTAAAGGTAAAGGCCCTCCCGTTGATCATCGATTTGCTCGAGTGGGCCCAGTAATGTCTCCATTGGAGACTTTGTTGTTACTGTGTCTGGCATATTGAATCCGTCACGGGGAGCTTGACAGGCTCTGCCATGAGGGCGAGATACTCTCGGTAGCTTGTCGGGCTCTCCGAGAGGGGCGAAGGAATCGATCTCGGGTCGGCCATGTTGGCTGCGTGCAAGGCAAATGCCCTACCGCTGTACTATCACTCCAGCCCCTACATATTTAGTGTTTATTTCAGTCTTACGTAATTACTTACTAAAATTTTTTGACTGAATGTCTAATAGGCATTTCAAAAATAATATGATTTTACTTATTCCCTGTTTCCTCCTAGAACTTGCATTTCTTGATAAAATAACAGATTTTATTATCCATTTTCTTGTCTCTAATATATAGAAGTTTTCCTCAACTTTTCTCCTTTCTCTGTTTCATTAGCATATAATTATCAATTATTACTTCCTTATCTATTGCACAAGATTAGAGTCATTTTCCCTTATTTCTACAGCTCCACAATCATCAAAATTACCATCATCTCCTACCAAGAAGATAAAATCATTTCAAATCCCTGCTAATTTCTTTCTATCCTCTTCCTGCTTATTTTCCTCTATACAATATTATATACCAAATTGTTCCTTGCAGTGAAGATATAAGCAAGCTCACATCAGGAAACTGACTCACCCCAAAATACCTGGCAGATGGCTGATTTTGAATAAATATTGGATGAGTGACTAATTGAACCTTTTAATTAATTGATTAATTTCAATATGGTACTAAAAGTTGAACCCATGGTCTCATACATGTGAGGCATGAGTTCTAGTACTTAGCTATATTCATAGTCTTAAACCAATTTAATTGTCAATAATAATATTTGATGATTTTTATGCATTTTATGTGGAATAGTCATTCTTTTGAGCTTTTCTTCAGTCATATTAAGTTAACCTGATATAAATAGTAAGGTCCTGAGGCAAAACGACTATTAAGAAATTTCTATTCTTTTAATAAACATTGCAGATGACTTCTATAATTAGTCTGCATGTACTAAGTAGCATCTAATCACTGCATGGTTAATAACACTATTGCGAGATATTTCTTTCTGTTTTAAATCTCTAATAATGCTTATAATTGCTAGGGATTGTTATCTTTTTGTGTAGTGTTAGCTCTTTTTTTTCAATTCTGCTACTAGTTGTATATCATGGCATTGATATGATGTACTCTTGATCATTACACATCTTACTAATCAGTCATGGCATTTTATATTACAGTTTTCAAAGGTCTGAGCAAAGCTATTATATTTTATGCTTGCCTATCTATTTTTTCACAACCACTGGTGGAGAACAGGGGTGGAAAAAAAGAAGTGTGACTAGGAGTAAGCTGTTAATCTTGGGAAGAAGTTCCGATTTCAGATAAATATTTATGGCGATTCAAAATAGAATGTGAGTTTATTTATAAAAAGAGAGCCAATAATAATACAAATCCTCACAGTAAACAAAGCAGTAAAGCAGCTGTGTATATTGGCTTATTTAGTTCTGCTTGCCATCCCACTTGGTGTATCAGCCTAAAGCACCATTTATCACAGATTATAACTCCCAGGTCACATGGAGAGTGTGCAACTCTAGGCAGAATCTCATTCCATCTTGAACCACCATTAAAGAGAACTGTGCTTTAATCCATAGGAGTCATTTGATTATGTTTCTATATCAATTAAATTTATTTTCCTTGTTGTTAAAAGTGAATTATAACTTTTAAATATTAACATGAGTTTTAAAAATATCTGAGAATATTCTCTGGAGTATAAAATGCTTTTTTGTAAAGTAAAACTATGTAAGCCTTTATGCTCAAACTTATTCTTATGAGACATGGATTACTTTTGCAAATCATATGCAAGGTTAAAACAATCTGGAGAGGGATAGGACATGAAGATATAGTACAGAGGGTAAGGTGTTTGCCTAGCATGCAGTCAATCTGGGATCGATCTTCCAGCACCCCTTATGGTCCCCAGAGCACTGTCTGGAGTAATTCCTGAGTACAGCGTCACAACTACCCCTTGAGCAATTACAGGGGTGATGCCCTTCCCCCCAAAATACCCACAAAATAATCTAGGATTCCCACTGGATGGCTACATGCAAAAAAATGGGCTCAGAACTCTGCCTAACACCATGTACAAAAGTAAGATGAAAATCGATTAAAGACCTCAACATCAGAACAGAAACCATAAGGTACATTGAAGATAAAGTTGGCAAAACCCTCCATGACATTGAAGCTAATGGTATCTTCAAAGATGCCACGCCACTGGCCGAGCAAGTGAAAACAGAGATAGATAAATGGGACTATCTTAAACTAAGAAGCTTCTGCACCTCCAAAGAAACAGTGACCAAAATACAAAGACAGTCTACAGAATGGGAAAGGATATTCGCCGAATACACATCTGACAAGGGGTTGATATCCAGGATATACAAAATACTGGTTAAAATCCACAAGAAGAAAACATCCAACCCCATCCAAAAATGGGGCAATGAAATGAACAGAAACTTTCTCAAAGAAGAAATCCGAATGGCAAAAAAGCACATGAGAAAATGCTCTACATCATTAATCATCAGAGAGATGCAGATCAAAACCACAATGAGATACCATCTCACACCTCAGAGACTGGCCCACATTCAAAAGAACAAAAGCAACCGATGCTGGTGTGGATATGGCGAGAAAGGGACACTCCTTCACTGTTGGTGGGAATGTCGACTGGTTCAGCCCTTCTGGAAAACAGTATGGACGATTCTCAAGAAATTAGAAATCGAGTTCCCATTTGACCCAGCAATACCACTCCTGGGAATATATCCCAGAGAGGCAAAAATGTATAGTCGAAGTGACATCTGCACTTGTTTGTTCATTGTAGCACTCTTTACAATAGCCAGAAACAGGAAGAAACCTGAATGCCCAAGAACAGATGACTGGTTAAAGAAACTTTGGTACATCTACACAATGGAGTACTATGTAGCTGTTAGAAAAGATGAAGCCATGAAATTTACATACAAGTGCTACAACATGGAAAGTATCATGCTAAGCGAAATGAGTCAGAAAGAGAGGGATAGACATAGAAAGATTGCATTCATCTGGGGGATATAAAGTAACAAAATATGAGATGAATACCCAAGAATAGCTCAGATCAGCACCAGGAGGATTACTCCATAGCTTAGAGGCTAGCTGGGTATTCTAGGGGAAAGGGCAGTTCAGATAGAGAAGGGAGCACCAAATAAAGGGTGTTTGGAGGATCCTCCCAGGAGGGGAGATGCAGGTCGAAAGTAGACTATGGACTGAACATGTTTACCACTCAATGCCTCTTTTGCAGACCACAACACCCAAAAGAAGAGAAAGAACACAGGGGATTGCCCTTCCACAGAGGCAGGGGGGGATGGGGGGATGGGGGTGGGGGGATATTATCCATGGTGGTGAAAAATGGGCACTGGTGGAGGGATGGGTATCTGACCATTGTATAATCGAAACCCAAGCACAAAAAATAGTAAATCTACAACTGTACCTCATGGTGTTTCACTAATAAAAAAAATTTAAAAAAATAATCTAGGATGCCAGAGATTTTAAAGGAAGTAGGACACTTCTGCATTCACTTGACACAAGTTTGCTCCCTCGCATGTCATATGGTTCCCTGATTGATCTCTCAGGGTATAATCAAGAGTAATCTGTGAGCATCACCGGATGTGGTGTCCAAACCAAACAATATAAAAAAATAAAAATTATTCATATTGTTTTATTGTCTGGAGTGATTAAGTTTCCAAAACGACCTTACAAAGAAAATATACTCAATGCTTTGTATGTGTAAGGTCCTATTGTAGGTATGAAGCAAAACAGTCAAATCAACAGAAAATATATGCACATCTTAGGACAACTTCCACAAATGGTCTGGAGTACATCTGCAGGAGACTTGTGTGAATGTATGTAGATGGTAACTGAGAATGCATTGCAGGGAGAAAAAAAGATGCAAACCAATTTTTTACATTTTTCTTTTTTTTTTTTAGTGAAGCAAAATAATTTTATTTAAAGGAATTTCCTATGTAACACCTCAATTACTTTTAGCTATTAGATAAATTTCTTCTGAAAGCATGTGCAGATTTAGAAGAATTTTCCTAGTCTTTGACTTTCCTGTGGTGATAAAACACATTTTTCTTATTTAAATTTATAGCACAGCAGTAGGGTGTTTGCCTTGAACATGGCCAGCCTGGCCGAGCCAGGTTTGATTCCTCAGCCCTTCAGAGAGCCTGGCAAGCTACCAAGAGTATCTCGCCTGCATGGCAAAGCCTGGCAAGCTCCCTGTGGCATATTCGATATGCCAAACACAGTAACAGCAAGTCTCACAATGGAGACGTTACTGGGCCCGCTCAAGCAAATTGATGAACAATGGGAAGACAGTGCTACAGTGCTATAGATAAATTTATTTTTAAGATGTATTGAAGAATTTTTCTTTGATATTTGATTTTATAATAGCACAAGTATAATCATTTTATATATATTTTACTTCTTCTCTAACCTTGTGACTTTCAATAATGTGTTGTTGAACTCCCAAATGTTGCAGGTTTTCCTAATTTTCCATGTGTGGTTTATTTTCCTCTTCAAAAAATATAATCTCGATGGATATTTGATATTATTACTATGTCTTTATTTTATGACTTTAATGTTCCAGCATATGGTATATCTTATAGAACAATGAATGAAAACTGGGGAGCAATGTTTAGTCAGATTTTTCATGATGGAGTGTCCTAACCATGTCTATTAAGCCTATCTCTTTAATTTTTTTCCCTAAAACCTGTTGTTTCCTTATTGTTTCTCTGGTTACTCTAACCAATGCTGAGAGTGTGGTATTAAAATTTACTACTACTATTTAATTTTGTTTTTCTTTTTCTTGTGGTCTGCCATAGTTGTTTTGTGCATTTTGATGATTTTTTTATTTGATTTATTAACTCATCTGGGTGTGTTGATCCTTGAATCATAAAATTTTCATTTGGGGCCAGAGCAATGGAACAGCAGTCAGGGTGTTTGCAATGCATGCAGCTGACTCGGTTCAACCCCTCCACCCTATACAGTTCTCTGAGGACACTGTAAACAGTGTGCTAAGTGTAGAGTCAGGATAAACCCCAAGCACCTCCAAATGTACTCCAAAACAAAATATATATAAAAAGAATAAAATAAAATAAAATGTTTGTTTCTGTTTATTATTACCTTTTCTAGGTTGAAGTCTTTCTGTCTATAAAATATATACCTCACAGACTTTTTACGGTACTGCTTGACTATATCATGTTTTTCCAGCCTTTTACTTCAAGCCTGTTCATCATAATACTTGAAGTGAGTCTGTTAAGCTACAGAGAGTTAGGTTGAGTTGTATGACCCATGATCTATCGAGCCATTCTGTGTCTATTGATCAGAGATTTTGTACTGTTGACATTAAATAAAATTATTTAGATAAAAAATAATGCCATGGCATGTACTAGGGTGGGAGCGGGGGATTTCTAGACATTTCTACTCTCTGTTATTTATTTTTGTTTTTTGCATATAACTATTTAGTGCATCTTGTAGTGTTGGGTGAGTGACACTATTTAGTGCATCTTGTAGTGTTGGGTTAGGGTCCGGAAAGCATCCTGGAGTGTGGCAACGGCTGGGTAGTGGAAGTAGTGTCGAGAGTGGAAGTCTGCCAGTGGGGTATTTATCTGGGTAGGGTGGGTCTCCTGTGCACAATTCGATCCCTGGGTGGTTGATGGAAGCAGACAGGGCAGGGTAGGGTGGGGCTCCTGATTAGAATCCCTTTGTCACCTGTGGTGGTGGGAGCAAGCAGAGAAGCTCTGGCCCTGGGTCCGCCGAGCCTGGAGTCCAAGGTCTCAGAGAGTTCCGCTTATCTTGTTCTGTGGGTCTTCAGTCGTGCGTGGGTCTCAGCCGGAGCGGCCGCGCGGGTCCGGAAAGCATCCCGGAGTGTGGCGACGGCTGGGTAGTGGAAGTAGTGTCGAGAGTGGAAGTCTGCCAGTGGGGTATTTATCTGGGTAGGGTGGGTCTCCTGTGCACAATTCGATCCTTGGGTGGTTGATGGAAGCAGACAGGGCACTAAATACCCATCTTCTGGAATTGTCGTACCATATTTGATAGGGTTCAAATATGGTAACACCTACAAGGGTGATTAGAGGTCACCCCAAAAGCCTCTATCCCTCTCGGAAAGACTGGGAAGCTACCGAGAGTAATCCGCCCGCACGGAAGAGCCTGGCAAGCTATCCACTGTGTATTTGATATGCCAAAACCAGTAACTACAACTGGTCTCATTCACCTGACCCTGAAGGCTTCACCGACATGGCAGCACTGAGAAGGATGAGAAAGGAGAGGCCGACAAAATCTCAAGGCTGACCTAGGCTGCCACAACGAAGGAAGACAAAAATGATCATCTGTACTTTCAATGCACGTACGCTAGCATCAGATGCATCCATCGAGGACCTGATGGTACAAGCGCGAATGATCAAGTACGACATCATTGGTCTGACGGAGACAAGAAGGCACGAATCTCACCATGCCGTTTTCGACACTGGAGAAGAATTGTTCCTCGGAACATGCGATAAAAGAGGTGTTGGAGGCGTCGGTGTCCTTGTCAACACAAACTTGGCTAAGAGCATTGATTCATTCGAATGTCTAACAACCCGAATCAGACTTTTACATTTGAATAGATGTGGCTCACTGCCGGCAGTTTCTATCTTCGTTGTCTACGCACCAACATCTCATTATGATGAAAGAGAAATCGAGAAGTTCTACATGGAGCTAGAGAAGTTCTATAAAGAAGACCACACCTTCTACAAGATCATTGTGGGTGATTTTAATGCCATGATAGGACCGAGAAGATCAGCTGAAGAACTTCACATCGGGACCCATGGCCTAGAATGGAACGAACAGGGTGAGAGACTGTCTGAGTTCATCATGTCGACCAAGACCATTCATGGTAACTCACAGTTCCAGAAGGCATAATCTAAACGATGGACATGGGAGTCTCCCGGTGGACGATTCCACAACGAAATAGACCACATCATATTCAATCGACGGTTTTGCCTGACCGATGTCGCTGTTGTCCCAAAATTTCGAACGGGATCGGACCACCGTCTCCTTTATGCAAAATTCTACTTCACAGAGCAGGGAGAAAGGGCTGCAAAGTTCAAAAAGAGAACTCCCAGAATGACCACCAACTGGGAACTCTTTGGTACTATTGCGGCAACATGGGAAGATGCCATTGTTGACAACATTGACGAGGAATACGATCGACTGGTTCAGCACCTCCATGAATGTGCGAGGAACGCCAAGAGAGAGGTAGCCACAAAAAGTCGCCTATCTTAGAAAACTCTTGAGCTAATTCGCCAGTGTGGTTTGGCGCATGCCTCAGGCAACCGCAAGCTAACGTCGGAGCTTGCAAAGCAGTGCAGAGATGCGATCAAGGAAGACCTCAAAGAGAGAAGAGCAGAAGTACTGGTAGATGCGGCAGAAGCCGGGAAAAGTATTCATAATGCCCGCCTGTCCTTCGCCAACTATAAGACCAAGATGACTGCCCTCCGACATCCTGATGGATCCATCACATCCTCCAGAATGGCAATGGAGAAGAATATCCATGACTTCTACTCAAATCTCTTCAATAGCCATGTCCACTTGCCGACATACCAAATTCCACAGGATGGGTATGTCATTCCCAATGTTCTCCCTTCCGAAATCCGACACGCCATTTTGTCGGTAAAGAAACAAACAGCACCTGGCCCAGACAAGGTCAGACCTGAACACCTGAAGAACCTGCCATCAGTACTCATCAATACACTGGCTTGGCTCTTCACTCGCTACCTGTCTGAATGCAAGGTTCCGTCCCAATGGAAAACCAGCAGGACCGTACTACTGTTCAAGAAGGGAGACATCCATGACATTGGCAACTATTGTCCGATCTGCCTATTGTCTGTCATCTACAAGTTGTTCACTCGAGTCATCCTGAATAGGATTGGCAGAACACTAGATGAAGGACAACCATGCGAGCAAGCAGGGTTCCGCAAAGGATTCAGCACCATCGACCATATCCACACGATAACCAAGCTCATTGAGGTTTCTCGGGAGTTCAAGATGCCGCTCTGCTTAACGTTCATTGATTTAAAGAAGGCCTTTGATTCTGTTGAGACGGAAGCGGTCATTGAAGCCCTAGCCAATCAGGACATTCAAGCCCAATACATCTGGATCCTCCGTGAGCTGTATTGCGGATTCACTACCAGGATCTCTCCATTCTACAAAGAAGTGATCATTGATGTCAAGAGAGGGGTGAGGCAGGGTGATACCATTTCACCGAAACTCTTCAGTGCCACCCTCGAGAACATCATGCGATGACTGGAATGGAAAGGAATGGGAGTGAAGATAGATGGTCGGCAATTACACCACCTCCGCTTTGCTGATGATATTGTTTTAATAACACCAAACATCAGCCAAGCGGCACAAATGCTGGCCGACTTTGACCGTGAGTGTGGAAAAGTAGGACTACAGCTGAATATTACGAAGACAATGTTTATGAGAAACAGCCTTGTTCCTGACGCCCCATTCGCTCTCAATGGAACGACCATCTCTGAATGCAACAGCTATGTGTACCTAGGTCAAGAGGTCAACCTGACAAATGACCTGGCACCCTAGCTGCGCAGGAGGAAGAGAGCGGCTTGGACCGCCTTCAAGAACGTTGAAGAAATAGCTAAGAGGACGAAGAACCTCCGGCTCCAGGCACATCTCTTTGATTCCACTGTTCTTCCTGCATTAACATATGCCTCAGAGACCTGGGCCCTACACAAACAAGATGAGAACGCCATTCAGATCTCCCAAAGAAGAATAGAAAGAGCTATGCTTGGAATATCACGTTTCACTCAAATGAGAGAATGAATCCGGAGTTCTGACATACATCGACGATCAAGGATCAGGGACGCTGTCTCATTTGCCAAGGTGTCGAAAATCAGATGGGCTGGTCACGTAATGAGATTTAAAGATGATCGTTGGACTAGAGCTGTTACTGATTGGATTCCACGGGATGTCAAGAGACCGCGTGGCCGCCCACCTACCAGATGGTCAGACTTCTTCGTCAAGATCATGAACGATCAGTTTGAGGCCCTTCATGTTCCCGGAGTGAACAGATGCCATTGGGCTACACTAGCACGCGACAGGGACAAATGGAGACGTTACTGGCGCCCGCTCGAGCAAATCGACGACTAACGGGAAGTTAAGTGATTAAGTGATTAAGTGATCTATATCTTTGTTTGTGCCATTTTATTTATGTTGTGTCTTGGTTTTCTATTTGGAACACTTTGGCATTCCAGGATCTAAATGTATAAGTCAAGGTTCAGACTATAAAACTTTTCAGCTAAAAATATTTTTTCTCACAAAAACTTCTTTACTCATATCTCTTTCCTCACTGGTGGCCCATAAAATTTGGGTGTTGTTTTTGATCAGACTTTCCTTTGTTTCTAACATTTTTCTATTTTTCCCTCTATTGAGTTTTTTTAGTTTCTCCTACAATTCTCCAGTGATTTTTTTGAATTTTTCTTACATTTTTTTGTTTAAAAAGTGTTGAAATACTCCAGTATTTTTCGTTCAGTGAATAATCTAACACCACTTTGAAATCCTCATCTAGAATTTTAAAATTGACTCATGTACCGGTCCTTCCAACTCATGTTGTCATTCATTAGTGTAAATTAATTCTTCCTTTTCTTCATTATACCTAGTGAGTTAAGCTGCATTATATAGTTGGCTTTCTGATTTTATGCTCTAGTCTAGGGATAAAGAAATACCTTCTAATAGATGACACCTTCTGGTGGCACTTCTAACCTTTTCCTGTATAGTGATAACATGCTACCACTAAGGGTAGGAAGCAGGTTGCCTGAGATTACTTGCATTGGCAGGTAGCAAGTATGTAGCTCATATCTCTGGATATATGTGATAAGTTGATTTTCTATTGTAGCTGGGAACAGGGTGGAGGTCCCACGTGCATTTCCTGTATGGGTAGTATATGTAACACACAGTCAACTCCTGTCTGTGGAGATTTCCCTGCACGGGTATCTTCTGGGATTAAAGGTGGGTTAGGTGGAAGTTAGCATGTGGCATGTAGGTAGATCCTAGCACTGGGAACATCTCTCTGTCAAGTAGAGGTGCCACACATGGCCAATGTGCTTTTTATTGTGAGTTATCAAACTCTCTCAGCATGCTGAGACCACTCTCCACAGGCATGAAGATATTGGCAGAGGAACAAAGGCATGTGGGCCCCGAGGCTGAGGTCTCCAAGTCTGCTTGGATCAGGGCTGCTTGGATCAGGGCTGAGCATCCTCCACCCAGATCCTCCATCTTTCAGTAGGCAGGGGTCACACCCACCAACTGGCCCCCTGGTGCCGTGTAATCCCATCAATGGCCAAGACCCAGAGACTATAAAACCCAGCTTCCAGAAGCATCTTATTATCTCATTCTTACTTTGGACAGATTGGCAGGCTACCAAATGTAAACTGCACAAATTGCAGAGTCTGGCAAACTCCCCGTGGCGTACCCAGTATGCCAAATACCAGTAACAACGATGGGTCTCATTCTCCTAAGCCTGAAAGAGCCTTGAATATGGCACTTTTTAAAATCTCAGGGCTAGAACAAAGGAGACATTATGGGGCCTGCTCGAGGCAATCGACGAACAACAGGATGATCGTGATCATGATCATGATCAAATTATCTGAAAGTGCTATAGCATCTTATTATTCATTATCTCATTCATAGAGTCAAATAGCTACAGAATGGTAATGAACAGGTGCAGAAATGCATGCCATTGTTTTTTCCATACTTCTATACAATTATTTTACTGAGATGATGATAATGAGCTTTACTTTTTCTATTATTTACTGAGAAATAATATACAGAAGAGTTACAGTTTTATGCTTTGTTTTATGTTTGTGGATCACACCCAGCAAAAGATTAGATATTATTCCTGACTCTTGCTTATAGTGGGACTTGAATAGGCCATATTCAAGGCAAGTGTCTTTAACCCTATAATAACTCTCTGGATTTAAGATGATTAATTTTTAAATTTGACCACATTCTTGTAATCTCCAACATATGTTCAAAAATTATAATTAAAGTCCACCTATTATTTAAGTCCATGTTAGTTTCAGGTTGTGCAACCAGTATATTCATGTAGAAAATTACCATGAATTTAGGTGACTTAAAAAAAAACCTACTTTGTCTTCCCATGACGTATTCAATATGCCAAACACAGTAACAACAAGTCTCACGAAGGAGACGTTACTGGGCCCACTCGAGCAAATCGATGAACAACGGGAGGACTGTGACCGTGACCGTGACTTTGTCTTCAAAATCTTGTGTTCAGAATTCAAGGGTGGGTTATGAGGGCTAATATCAAGCTGTTGGCTGTCTTCTGGAGCTCTAGAGACATTCATTTCTTAAAAATTTTGGAATCGTTAAAGGTTGGATGTTGGATAAAGTCTCCTTGTATCTGGAGTCTTTTCATCCGTTTTAACACCCAATGTATGCCTGTAAAATCCAATATAATTAGATCCATTTAAGATCCTTAATTAAATATACAGGTCCTTTATTATGTAAGGGAAATTCGAGATAATATAAAGTAATATATCTGAAGATTCACAGACTTCTTTTGGTAGGGGACGTTATTTTAAACTAACTACTTAGTGACAGTGATTTAAGCTTCTCAGCTTAAGTTTGCAAAACTTTTGTCTCATTCACTTTGCCATGTCATCTTATTTTATTAGGAATACTTTTACTTTTAATCTCTAATAAATCGCAAAAGAATCATTAACATATTCATTCTATTTGATTGTAAGTTCTTTGCATATTGAGAGACAACTGGTTGAGCTACTAAAAGAGAGTGACTCTATACTAAATGAATCTGTACATAAATATCAGACCTTGAATACAGAGGTATTATTAGGTATATTTTTAATATTGGAAGTCAAAGAAACTCCAGAAGGAATTTGCATGTTCATGTGATCCTCAGCTAATTGAGTGTGACCCTGATTTAGTATATCTCCCTGTGGTACAACCTCATACTCTGAAATTGGTTCTATTGCTTTGTTCTCTGGATTACACTTCTTGTGCAGATGCTAAACCTCTTCACCTGATTTCTGTAAATAAACTGCTGTCACAGGCAAGACTTGAAAGGGACAAGTATGAATCTATGTTGACCTGGAAGTTGTGTTTAGCCACCATTACTTTGGTCACAGAAAATGTCAGGGCACCCCTACAGATTTGCTGAACATGAATCCTCCTTTGAGAGTAGTCAAGCACTGACAGTGGAGGACAAATGCCAACAGCCTTTGAAGCCCCACATTGATGGTACATTATGAATGACAAGTACAGCCCCATTGCTTTCTGTTATGTTTGGTTTTTCAAGTTTCGTGGCTGCAGAAGTTGCCCTGAAAAGCTATAAAATGGCCTCATCTAATATAGAAAAAAAGAAGTTTCTCTAAAAAGATTGCAACTTCTCAGGGAATAATTTCTAATCATCATAGCTAACATGTTCATGCATGGTTTCCACAGGAAGATATAAATTTAGAATAACTAATAACTGTAACATATGATGGAGGAGGGTGCCATTAACAAAACTAGAGGACAACATAAAAACTTAAAAGCTGTATGATCTTTCAAACGTTTCTCATAAGGAGCCTACAGATAATGAGGGTCTATGAAGTTTAAATGCCACTAATCTGACAATAAATTGATTCCTGGATATCCCATCTTTCCTTTATGAAATTTACTCCTTGTTTGTTCATTGGGAAGTAGAAATCAATAAATCTTTACTGAATGCCTCGTAAGATTTCTATTGCTTTTCTTCTTTATAGAGAGTGTATCTATTATACCAGTATTTCTCAGAAGCTTGAAGGTTGTATTTCTGTATATTGCTAACAGTGTTGAGAACAGACTCTTCGTTGGCCTTACCTCCCAAAATACACGTGCTGAGAAAACTGTCAATGCCTCATCCAAGGAAAAGATGATAAAAAATGGTTTCTATAGGTACTCCAATAGCCAGTGTTTATTGCACTGAGGTTAAACATTAGCCTGCTATCCCTAGCAAAACATGCCTGTTGCATACAATTGATGCTGACCTCAGTGATATAGCTATTGATTAGAAAGCAAGATTTAAATATTTGAGTTTCTGGAATAATCACTATTATGCTTTCTCACCACCTTGCTCAGAAATTGGTTATAACTGATCAAGATGAAAACTAATTTTCCACATACAAGTTAATGTAATCTGTTTGGAAATAACCAATTTATTATAAACATGTATATATAAATAAATCATACCATCCACTTCTTTTCAAATGATTATCTTGTATAATTTTCTAAAAGGGCCTACAATAAAGTGGTTAGAATTTACAAGTAAAATTTCTAATGCAATATAGCACTGTAGCACTGTGCTCCTGCTGTTCATTCATTTGCTCAAGCGGGCCCAGTAACATCTCCGTTGTGAGACTTGTTGCTACTGTGTTTGGCATTCTGGATACATACATCAAGTGTAGCTTGCCAGGGTTTGCCACGCAGGGGAAATACTCTTTGTAGCTTGCCGGGTTCTAAAAGAGGGGTGGAGGAATCAAACCTGGGTCAGCCAGGTCGACCTCGTGAAAGGCAAAACACTCTACCCACTGTGCTATCGCTCCAGCCAATGCAATATAAAGTCTAATAAAATTATAATATAGGTTTGTTTGTAATATATTGAAGTATGGGCAAATGTAATAAAAATGAAAATCATGTAAGGAAAAAAGTATTCTTTTTTTTTAGTTGAATGAATTTCAGTGTTTAAAAATCTCATTGAATCCCATTTTTTTACCCTATCCATTCTCAGTGTATAAGTTTAAAATTAAAATCAGTTTGGAAAGGAGTTTCAGTTTAGGAACACAAAAAATTTTGTTTCAAGTCCATAATTAAAAAAATAAATTCTAACTTCTTTCAGGAACTCATTTTTTCCCTTTTTTATTCTCATATATTTTAATCCTGAATCTCTTACATTTAGTATTACATATTATCACTATTTTATTGATATATTGTGATTATTTTATGTATGTTTAAACTTTACTCCATTTTAAGGTAAAGAGGAGAATACCTATGTTAAATAGAAAACTTAAAAATAATCTCTGTAATCAGTTATTTACTTACATGCCACAGATGCTTACAGAAGTAGACAAGGAATAAAATGTATTTGTTATATGGAACCATTAGGAATTAGGAATAAGGATATAATTGGACCCAAAGTACTATTGGCTCATATGTAAAACAATTGTAAGAATATTTCTTTCTCCTCCCTCCTTCCCTCTCTCCCTCCCTTCCTCCCTCCCTTCCTTCCTTCCTTCTTTCCATTCCCTTACCCTCTTCCTACTTTTCCTCCTTCTCCTCCCCCTGTTCTTCCTCCTCCTCCTCCCCCTGCTCTTCCTCTTCCTCCTCCCCATCCTCTTCCTCCTCCTCATTCTTTCTCCTTCCTTTCCTTCTTATTCCTTTGGACCATATCTGGCTCTGCTCAGGGTTGGCTCATGATATTTGCTCAGGAATCATTACTGGCAGTCTTCAGGAGAGCATATGATGCTGAGGAGCAAACCCAGATTGGCCATGTGCAAGGCAGATGCCTTAAATCACTATAGTATCTGGTCCCAAAGGAAATAAGTATGTTTTCATTGCCTTGCTTTTAATATTGTTTTTTAAACATGTTTTTAAATATTGTTATTTAAATTAACAAGCTATGCATTTAAATATTTATACCAATAATACAAATATTTCCATAACTGTAATTTTCTATCATTGCTCTAATTCTGACATGCCACATGGAATCTTTGTTGACTTTTACAATTTGGCTATCAGTTTCAGAGCCACACTCAAGGATGCTCAGGACTTGAACCTGGTTCTCTACTCAGCAATCACTTTTGATGGTATTTAAAGGACAGTTTTCAGTGCCAGAGAGTGAAACAAGTTCAGCTGTAAGCAAGGTAAGCGCCATAACCCATGTATTATCTCTCTGATTCCCAAATTTTGTGGGTTTTTTGTTTGTCAGTGATAACACAGGTCTATCTACCACCTATAAGGCAAAAATAATACAACATTTTGAAGAATCTTTTTAGTTATGCCGTTAGACTCAGATAGCCTATCTCAATTTCTTTTTGTCATTAGGAAATGCTTTTATCCAAAATAATGCTTTATAGTAACCATCTTTCAAACATAGTATGTGAAAAATTCACCTGGGAGATCAATTTTAAAATGCCTGTTCTTGAAATGATTCTGATTCTAGGTGAGATGTAAAAATGTACTTATTCTGATGGTTATATTTTTGGATTCTGATAGATGTGATCAATGGCACAGAGTAATTTAAGCTTAGTAAGAGAAAGAGTCTGAATTCAGATTTGTTCATTCAATACAAACATTTACATGTGAACTGGAGCTACCTTCCACTGCATAGCTTGTGCCTTTATAAGCTTCCAGGGAAAAATAATATATATATATATATATATGCAAAGGATAATAAACATATGCAGTTTGAGGAATGAGTAGAAGAAAAGAGGATTCAATGAAACAAAAAAATAGAGATAAAATGGAAAAATAAAAACAAAAGGTATTATTTTCAAGCCAGCGATAGCACAGTGGTAGAGCATTTGCCTTACAAGCAGTCAACATGGCCGACCCAAGTTCGATTCCTCCACCCCTCTCGGAGAGCCCGGCAAGCTACTGAGAGTATCTCGCCCGCACAGCAAAGCCTGGCAAGCTGCCTGTGATGTATTCGATATGCCAAACACAGTAACAACAAGTCTCACGATAGAGATGTTACTGGGCCCGCTCGAGCAAATTGATGAACAACAGGAGGACCGTGATTATTTTCACTCTCTGAGTACCCTCCCCCTTCACAAAATTTCTCTAATTTCTTGGGGCCTGAGAGATAGTATAGCGAGTAGGACTCTTGCATTGCATGTATCAGACCTGGGTTATATCCCTAGCACACCATAGGGTCTTCTGCGTTTCTTGATTCTTGAGTCAGGAGCCAAAAGGAATAAGCCCTAAACATAACTGAGTGTATTCCCAAAACAACAAAAATATCTCTAAGTATATTTCTTTAAATAAAACCCTTTTGCTTCGCTCAAAACAAACAAATGAATAAGGAGATTTATTAAGGCAAAAAAAAGGTAAACTGTAATAGTAACCTTAGAATAGAAGAGCTGTGCAGATGAGTTTGAGTTTATAAAATGACTTTGAACAGTTTTCAATTATATTATGATTTATGTTACTTATATTAGCGGTACAAGATTATGTTGGTTAGAAAGTTACAACGTTTTCTAATTATATCATTATTTTATAAAAAATTCTCAGCTAGAACTCTGGAATGCCTAGGTCAGAACCTAATGTTTTACTATCAGTAAGGATAAAATGTATTGTGTAAATAAATATATGTACTATCTTAAGGTCCTCGGAGGTAGCTCTAGAATCTACTGCCAAAGCAATTTTTAAGCCATGTGAGTGAAATAAAAAATATCTTAGTGATTTTCTTTTAATTAGGACCTCTTGAATTGCAAAGCTGTTGATAATTGAATTGTATTAGGCATACTGTTGCAACACCAATCTTCCAGAATGTGTCTCCAGGGACACTGCCCTTGGGGAGTTTGGGGGATAGCAGGGATCCTAATTGGCAATAACTTTTATGATCTTTCAGTTGGCAATTCATTTTTTTCACTTGAACAAAATTGTTTTAATATTTATTTCTGGAAGTCTTATATGAGTGGTGTACAATCAAATGGAAATAGGTAAAGGTAAAGGTAAAGGCCCTCCCATTGATCATTGATTTGCTCGAGCGGGCCCGGTAACGTCTCCATTGGAGACTTTGTTGCTACTGTGTTTGGCATATCGAATACGTCACAGGGAGCTTGCCAGGCTCTGCTGGGTGGGCGAGATACTCTCGGTAGCTTGTCAGGCTCTCCGAGAGGGGCGGAGGAATTGAACTCGGGTCGGCCATGTTGGCTGCGTGCAAGGCAAACGCCCTACCCGCTGTGCTATCGCTCCAGCCCAAATGGAAATAATGCATCATTTTTTTTTTTTGCCACAATGGGGTGTAGGGTGGGGAGAGAGGGAGAGGAAGCAGATACTCTGGTGCAGGGTGTGGTGCTGGAACGCTATATGCATGAAAATCTAGCATTAACAGTTTTGTAAATCATGGTGCCTAAAATAATAAATAAATAAATAAATAAATAAATTGTGGACTTGAATTCTTATTTTTGCTTGTTTCCTGGAGAGCCAAACCCAGTTTTCCTCAGGGCTTACTCCTGACTCTGCACTAAGAAATCATTCCTGGGAGGGCTCAGGGAGCCATATGTAGTGCTGGGGACCAATTCTTGATCAGCCACATGTCCACTGTATTATCTCTCTGGCCCCTTTGAATGTTTATAATTTTTCTGTCAATTGATTCAAGGGAAGTTGAAGCAATGAGCAGTGTTTTACAGTCCACCTGTTTCCTTAGGAAATGTTCATAATATAATCTCCCTTTTAACATATTCATCAAATTCTCAAATGACATTGACCAGTATAGTTCATGGAAAGTCAAGATATTGAAAGTTTTAAGTAGGATACTACTGGTCAGTGAAAGTGATAGTTGGAAATAAACTTATTTATACTTTATGAACCTGTAGTGCATAATACTCTGAAAAATATCAGTATTGTGTATATAATTATTATATTATTATATATTATATTATTATATTTATTATATTATTATATTTTATAGCTTGATTAATGCCTTTGTGGGTTATACTCTGCTTACATTACTTAGAGAGCTCATCTGTCAAATCTGGACCAGAGTGAGTCATTGCACATTAAGGAAAGATATGAGAGATTTGTTTTTAATATATTTTGTCACCTGGTCTTTGGGCATTAAGTGAGTCTCAATTTTATCCCAATTACATTCTCCATGTTTCCTAGTACTACAGTTTCTTATTTTCCTAAAACTATTCAATTGTATTAATCAATTTCACATGAAAACATAGAGTATTTGATCTTGAAAACAGCTGCTTTTCTCTTCCTAAATATAACTCTTTATTATCGTTTCATTATTTTCTATCTAACTTGATCACTTGATCACTTGGCTCCCTGTTACTCATCAATTTGCTCGAGTGGGCACCAGTAATATCTCCATTCATCCCTGCCGTGTGCTATTGTAGCCAAATGGCATCTGCTTGTTCTAGGGAGAAGAAGAGTCTCAAACTGATCATTCAGGGTCTTGGCGAAGACATCTGACCATCTCATAGGTGGGCGTTCACGCGATCTTTTAGTGTCCCGTGGAATCCAGTTGGCAATGGCTCTAGTCCAGAGGTCATCTACAAATCTCATTACATGTCCAGCCTGTCTTATTTTCAACACCTTGGCAAATGAGACAGCATCCCTGATTCTTGACTATCGATGGAGGTCAGAACTCCAGATTCTTTCTCTCATTTGAGTGAAATGTGATACTCCAAGCATAGCTCTTTCAATTCTTCTTTGGAAGACAGGACGCTTCTATCTAACTAATGTATATTAATTCAACAAATAAATTTTCATCAAATAATGATTCATAGATTTATAACAGCAGTTATAAATTCCTTTTCTTGAACACAGGGAATGGCAGTCTGGTACAAAGGGTAGATATTAATTAAGTATTAATTTATAGGGAAACTCAACACCCCAGTGAGGACAGCCAGGCAAGGGGGCAGGAGATTCTGCATTGTTCTCTTCTAAGAGCTTGGTTTTATAGTCTCTGGGTCTTGGCCTTGATGGGATTATATAGCACTGGGGCAGTTGGTGCATCTAACGCCCAGCTACTGGAAGATGGGGGATCTGGGTGGAGGAGGCCCAGCCCTGATCTGAGCAGGCTTGGAGACCTCAGCCCCAGGTCCCACACACCTGGGTTCCTCTGCCAGTTTCTTTATGCGTGAGGCTCGTCTGAGCATGTGGAGAGTGGTCTTAAGTGTGGCTGTGGCTGGATTTCAGAGGTCTTTAGCTGCCGCGCCTCTCCTTGAAATGGGGAGGGAAACTCAACCCGTACAACTCCAAGTGGCCCTGGTGGGGTCAGGGGAAGGAGATTCTGCTCCCTGCCCCAAACAGAGCCCCGGCAGCTGAAGACTTCTGAAATCCAGCCACAACCATGCTTAAGACCACTCTCCACGTGCTCACATGAGTCTCATACATGAAGGAACCGGCAGAGGAACCGAAGTGTGCGGGACCCGGGGCTGAGATCTCCAAGCCTGCTCAGATTGGTGCTGGGCCTCCTCCACTTAGATTCCCCATCTTCCAGTAGCTATGCATTATACCGACCAACTGCCCCTGGCACCGTGTAATCTCATCAATGGCCAAGACCCAGAGACCAAGCTCCTCTTATTTTCTAGTTCTCACTCTCGGAGAACCTGGCAGGTTACTGAGAGTATCCTGCCTGCACAGCAGAGTCTGGCAAACTCCCCGTGGTGTGCTAGATATGCCAAAACCCAGTAATAATGATGGGTCTCATTCCTCTGACCCTGAAAGAGCCTCCAACATGGCACTTGCTAAAATCTCAGGGCTAGAATGAATGGAGATATTACTGGTGCCTGCTCAAGGAAATCAGTGAACAACAGGATGACAGTGATACAGTGATAAAGTGATTAAATTATAAACTTTCAAATAATTTTCTATTTTCCAACTTATAGTAAGAACTTTGGAAGATTTTACTTAATAAAATGTCATGTAGGTCAGGACCTGGATATCTGACTAAAGGAAAATGAGTAAAATAGTTATAAGAAAGGGATATAGTATTGAGCAAAATCTCCAACAACTGAAGGAAAGTGAGGTGACTGAAGTGTGGAACATGAGATTTTGATTAGGTAGAAAGCTAGGTTGAGGCTACACAATTGAAAGCAATGTGAGTATCTTAAAGAACTCTGATCTCCAACCTAAGGGAGTAGAAAATGATGAAGAGTGTATGCATTGTTTTAGGTGAAACATCACCATCTTTTAGATTCAAACTGTAAGCTGTATTTTTGTACCGATTCCCCATCCCACCAGTACTCTCATAGTTTCATCTAAGAATTTATGTTATCAATAATCTCTTCCTCTTCCACTCCTGATCTCCTGTTAACTCTTGTTCTTTCAAATACCTATCCCCCTCCCCGAACACACACACACACACACACGCACACACACACACACACACACACACACACACACACACATGCCTGGACCAAATAACTACTTTTACTACAGTCTAAACACATTGTTTCCCATCATTGTCAAGTGACTTTACATAATAATATAAAATATGCTAAAATTTATTTTTGTTTGTTTGAGGCCACCCCTGTCAATGCACAGGTGTTACTCCTGGACCTGCAACAGAAATTATTCCCAGTTGCTCTCAGGGGACCTACAAGATGCTGGGGATTGAACCCAAATCAGCTACATGTGAGGCAAACGCCCTAACTTCTTCACTACTGCTCCACCAGCTAAAGTGTACTTTTATGAGAATTACTATATCCCATCATGTAAAATAAAACTTCACATAGCCACATTAGTGTTTTTATAGATATGTTTTACATCATGGTTTGTTTCATGTGTTGTATCAGAAACCAACTATATTACTGATGTGTCCTTTATAATAAAAGTTCCAGTTTATTTGTAAATTAACTACATATACTGCAATGGTATCAAGAACCAACCTTATTATTTCTTCAATAAATGTTTCTTGGGCAACTATTAGGTACACAATGAAAAACATGGATGATGTAAAACAGAATCAGTCAAAATCCCTTAAGAATTTTAGAGGTTTCAGTGGTTTAAGGAGTGGAGAGGAAATAGAGCAAAAGAAATCATAATTATTTTAGGGTGAGGGGAGGGCACATCTGGTAGTCCTCAGGGCTTAATCCTAACAGTGTGCTTAGGGATTACTCCTGGCAGGCTCAGGGGACCATATGGAGTGTTGGGGATAGAACCTGGGTTGGCCGCGTGCAAGGCAAATGCCATACTCACGGTAGTATCACTCTGCTCCCCCTAAGAATCATAAATATTTTTATACCATAGAACCTACTATGGGCTGGAGCGAGAGCATAGCAGGTAGGGTGTTTGCCTTACACTCATCCAACATGGCTGACCCGAGTTCAATTCCTTGCCCGTCTTGGAGAGCCCGGCATGCTACCGAGAGTATCTCACCCACACGGCAAAGCCTGGCAAGCTCCCCGTGACGTATTTGATATGCCAAACACAGTAACAATTCTCACAATGTTACTGGGCCCGCTTGAGCAAATTGATGAATAATGGGAGGACCGTGACCATGACTGTGAGTACCAACTATAAAATTATTTTAAACTAAAATGTGGTTTAAATTCATTAATTCATATATTCAAAAATGTCTATATGACTCTTGCATTGTGAATTTGTTCAGTAGCAAATGTCATAAAGAGTCAATGCCCTGACCTTAAAGAGCTTCCTTTCTTTTAAGTGTGGGGGGTGGGGAGTGGGTGGGATCAGTGAACTGAAAAACTGCTTAAAATAAAGTATGCAATATGACAGTTCCAGGAGCAAACTACTGAAGGAGAGACTTCATTTGTAGGGGAATAGAGACAAGATTGTTTAGAGGAGATAAAGTAAATGAGTGGGAAAGAATCTCTTTAAGACAGGATGCACTCTTCCAGGAAGAAAGACTAACATCCATAAATGGATAAATGGGGGACTCCAGCATGTGATTAAGTCATTGGTTCAGTGACTCAGGCAAAGCATGTGTGAGTGATGGGGCAATGAAGGGTCAGAAGAGAAATGAGTTCACTTAATGTCCTATTGCAAATTAGTTATAATTTAGTTAGTATTTATTATTAAATTTTATCAGGATTGAAAATTTACCCTAATTCAGCTCTTCAACTCACCTTATCAAATAAATTAGCTAGATAAATTTGTAGTATAATTAACTACTTATCCATTACCTTTTTTGTTTTTTTGCAGTGAAATCAAGCCTACAATTCAACAGCTAATTAAATAGGATTACTCTTTTCAAGGGAGACATAACCACATTTTTCTTTCTCCTCAGAATTAATGAAAGTTTCCATTCAACATTGTGTATTTTCATCAGAGAACTCTCAAATTCCCACTGGGCTTTAAGATATTAGTATTGAATATTTATGATGGTGTTGAAGAATAGTCAGTATGTTTTCTGTGATAAAAGTAATACTAAGAACAACCAATTCTTATGTATTATAAATTTGCTGCCTACTACCAGACCCTTAGGGGGAAAATTCCATTAAAGCAAATCAAATTAATAAACATGCATCTACCCACACCATGGGCATTCATCACTTTAATATTGCTTTATCATTCAACTTCTATAGTAGAAACACAGTTATTGTTACAGATAATCATTATAAGATCAATGTCTCTAACCTCAAAAATATGTCTCTTTTGACTTCATATTAATCTGCCAGCAGTAGTCTGGTGCTACTTTAGCAAATTAGTATGAAAATATACCCATGCATGTTTATTCATGAGCATCTACTTCCCAATTTAGACAGTTAGCTTTTTAGTATATTTTCTTTCATTTTACTTGGTCACTGTCTGTTATTACTTTGCATTTACACAGCAGTTTTCCTCTAAGGAGTCTAAAGTACTGTAGTTTAATTGTCCAAAAGAAATGGTGTCAGGTTAGAGAGAAGGGAGGTAGAAAAATGTGTTTCCTGATTGTCTTAGGGAATTGGGAGATACTTAGTTTTAATTCTGGCTATAAGCCCAGACTGTGAGCCTGTGTCTACGGAAGTGAGGTTGTGTGTAAGATCTCTAAATTTCACTTTCATGTGAACATGTGCATGGAATAGAATCTTACTTTAAGAAATGCACTTTATATATGACTATTCTATTTGAGGGTGGGGTAGGTGCCTAGGAGGTTCAGGGAACCTGTGATTCTTTACCAACTAAGTCATAGGGTTTATTGAGAGGATCAAGGATGCACTACTAACAGGCAGTACTGGGCGGCCCTCCAGGGCTGTACCCAGCAGTTTAGGGGGCCTCTAGATCTATCCCTAGTGTTATTCTGGGGGGTTTTTGGTGTAGGAGATAAAAAGTGGCCTGCTGCATGGTTACATGCACACTAACCTCTACACGAGCTCCAAAGACCCTAGTTTGAGGGAAAAATCTTTCTCTTTTCTTCATATTTACTGCATCAGGGAAATCTTGCAACATACAGGGCTTGATTCTGGGGTGCTAATGGAATCTTCTGAATATAGGTCAATTATACTACTAAAAATCTTATAAGCACAGAACAATTCCCTATAGAAGGAATTATCTAGTCCATAATTTTAGTAATACGGAAGTTAGAAAGCCAGAAAGCTCTTTAATACGATATATATGTACTTGATTCCTCTGGTAGTTGCTAAAAAATTACTACAACAAATAATAGTCACAGGTGCCAGGTTTAATTCTGACTCCAATGAAAACTCATTTTATTAAGAAAGAATTCTTTCCGGGCACAGTTTTATTTGTACCTTTAATTCAGCTAACAAATTAAATTGTTGGCACCCTAGATTTTAAAGTAACAGAGGAGCACTTCTAATTTTCACTTCATCTGGAATGTCTGAAACTCTCTACCTTTTTCTGGAGTCAAGGTGATTTTATAACTCATATTTTTGAAGTTTATTCATAAAAATTCTATAAAGCACGGTTCTCATCAGTTAACAAGATTGATTCCAATTATTTTCATTTTGTTTTAAATCTCAGAATTATAGCAATGTTCTTAATAGGCTAAAAGAAATGCACTAGAACATAGTCCTTTGTTGAGGAGTTCGGCTACATCTGGTGTTACTTGGGCCATACTCCTTGTTTTGCATTGGGGATGACTCCAGGTCGTGCTTGGAAGACCATGTGGGGTGCTATGGATGGATCTCAGGTCAACTGTATGCAAGACAAGTGCTTTACTCTCTGTAATAGCTCGGTTATCCTAGAACCAGCCTTTTTATAAGAATGCTTTATTGGCCCAGTCTTCTGTTCAAACTAATCATAATTATAAATGTTTCTGAATGGATAGTTTATGTTTTGTCGCTGGTATAGCAGGAGTGGATGGGTGGAGGACAAGGTGAATTTAGCTGTTCACTTTAAAAGGGTAACAAATCACAATCGATAGTCGGATGGCTGAGGGTGGACATGGGAGCAGATCAAAGGAGGCCCCCAGTCCTTCCTTCCCTCTTTCTCTCTCTCTCTCTGTTACTCTCTGTCTCTGTCTCTCTCTGCCTCTGTCTTTGTCTCTCTTTGTCTCTGTCTATCTGTCTCTGTCTCTCTCTGCCTCTGTCTTTGTCTGTCTCTGTCTCTGTCTGTCTGTCTGTCTCTCTCTCTCTCTTTATCTGCATATGGACAGGCAAACTGTAAGATCAGGTAGGGCTCCTGCACCCAGACAGAAGTCCAAGTGCTGCACGGAAAGGCTCAGGGACACAATTTCAGACTAGGAAAGAATGCACAAGATAGAATGACACAGGGACTTGACTTCATGGGACTGAGCAGAGTCAGGAACAGGACAAGTGATATCATACATGGGTTAAGGAGAGGACTGGACATTTGAGGAGGGACCTGGATTATCGGCTTTAACTCCAATAAACCCTAACTTTTAATCGTTGGAGTTTTGTTTACTAATCTTTCAAATGATTCTCAAAAACACACTTGCACAGGAAAATCCACTTTCATGCTAAAATTGCTACTAATATAACAGTGATCAATTTTGAGCATGGTTGAGTTCCTTAAGTCATTTAATATTGGATATGATAAAATAATATAATGAATTGCAATTTATTTTATCTTCTTGTCCCTATCTTATTGTCACTTCCTGCCTTCCAAATCTTGCATTTCTGGACTAGGTTACCAGTGAAATTGATTATCAAATAGAACATTTTGGAGAGTGCAAATAGGCACATTAATAAGGATTCTGTCAATCCAGTTCAAATCAGAACCTCTCCAACAAATTGACATTTGGTTGTGCCAACTATGATATCTCAAGCATATTTGCCAGCAGTGTTGTTATTCATTCCTCTTTCTTTGAGATTACTTCTGCTTATACAGAATATCCTAAACCATTCAGACCTTTCTGCTGAGAACAGTGTGTATTTCATTCAGATGTCATTAGGAAACACTGGGTATTTATTTTTACCAATCTTTGCCATACTTACTGTTATTCCTTCTAAATAACTACTAATTCTTCCTATATGTTGTATGCCTCTGTGTATTCAAAAAATAAATACGAAGGCCACGGCTTTCTCTTGCTGCCTATTTGGTGGTCTCAGGATGCTTTCCCCATCAGGGATGGCCAGTGGCAACAGGCAGATGAAGGAAAAAAGGAAGGCCAGGCTGGTTAGTATTAATTGCCGTTTATTCCAATCTCATCTCCATTCTCCTTACGATTCTCTTCAATCCTTCTCTCCCCATTTCTCCTTGATTTTTCCTGATCCCCCTTTGATTCTCCCTGATTTTTTTCCCCCTGCCCACTCTTACAACCTTATTTATATCCCAAATCATGAGGGGTTGGGGTAGCAATTAAACCTAAGTGGGGTCATACAAATAACAGATGTAAGGTCCCTCCCTCAGGGGAAGCTTTTTCCAGGACAAACTCTCATTCCACTGCATGACCCACCCAAGAGTGAAATTCCAACTATGGGTGTGTTTCTTCTTTCCTTATAAACATATAAACATTCATAATATTAGTCATTTTGTATGGACACAGTAAGATATATTTTAAGTTTATAGGATGGCTCTCTTCGTTATAGATCTCAGACTACAGTGCTCAGGTCAGATTAGTCTTTCCTAACCCTAGCAGGGTCTTAATCTAGTTGTTAGTTTTTGGATCATGACAGAATTTTACATGACCATGCACTTAACTTGTAGTTAATTAACGTGACATTTCGGCCTGGCCCATTTCGATGCCAGGGTAGCTCACAGCTTGCCCTGGGTCCATCCAGTCCCCTGTCAGGCCACTGCTTTTGAGGCGATAGGAACTAAGGGCAATGGAGACTTAAGTCAAGAAAGCAAATGCCCAGGACTGAATATCATTTGGAGTTAATTAACTACCAAGTTACAAAAGTATAGCATTAACTGTCTTCCCGTGTCTATACAGAAAGGGACATTGCTCTAAAATAACTATGCAAAGGATATAAGGAAAAGAGAAAAACAACATTCCACTTACAAATACAAATCCAGTGTCCTAGATGGATCTGACCTTAGAAATTAACACAGAGATAGAGGGGATAGACTGGTTGGGGCAGCAGAGCCCAGAGAAAGAGGTTACAGATAAACACAGAGGAGAGGGATTGCCTTAGGAATATCATGATGGGTGTTTCCCAATAATCCTAAACTCCCCGTGGCAAGGGAGAAAGGACATACCAATGTGATCCTAAAATGTTTAGAGCTATATTCCAATAAACAGAGGAATCGGGGTGCCTCAGGAGCATTGTGATGGATATCACTCAGTAAATCTAAACTCCCTTGAACCAGGGAGGAAGGATATACCAATGTTACCCTACATGCTTCCATTTACTTCTATTATGGTATTTGAAGTACTCATGAAGCCAGATATTTAGAGTCATGTGTTAAAATATTTAGAAGAAAATGTGTCTCTCCATTATTTACATCATAGTCTTTCAATTTTTTTCATAAGGCATTTCTTCCTCTTCTTATTCCTCCTCCTCCTCCTTCTACTTATTTATCTTCTACTTTCTTTTCATTATTTTTGTTCTCCTCCTCCTCTCCTTGCTTCCTTCCCCTGCTCCTCTTCTGCTGTGGCTCTTTTCTCTGATTTCTTCTAGACTGTGAGTCTTCCCTTACCTTCAGACTCTTAATCCCTTGTACAGAGTTGCTGTAGACTAAGCTAACATGTGTAGAGACAGTCAGATAGTTTTGAATTAATATATGGTTTATCCTGATATTTATTTAATACAATAGGGGCAAAATGGGAAAAATTAAAGTGTTTGGAAATGGAGTGAAAATAAAATTGAGCACCTTGCAATTTCCAATCATCTATTAGTAATTCATCTGGTTTTAAATGTGGCAAATTCAGTTGTCTCCATGTTTTTCAAATACCTTCTCTTTTGTGTAATTTTTTATGTAGAATACTGCTATTTATTCAGCCACTGATTAGCTGATTGAATTGTGCATAAACTCCACCTTACTTTTTTTTCACTTTTATAATTTTATTTATTGAATCATCATGAGAGCAGTTACAAAGCTTTCGGGCCTAAGTCTCAGTCATACAATGAAACACCTGTACATTCACCAGTGCCCATTCTCCAACACCAAAAGTCCCAGTATACTCCCATCCTAAACCCTCCCCCTACCTGTGGTATTACTCTCTCTCTCTACTTTGATCACATTCAATATTTCTTTTTTTTTTCTTTTTGGGTCACACCCAGCAATGCTCAGGGGTCACTCCTGGCTTTGCACTCAGGAATTACTCCTGGCGGTGCTTGGGGGACCATATGGGATGCCAGGGATTGAACCCAGATCGGCCGTATGCAAGGCAAATGCCCTACCCACTGTGCTATCGCTCCAGTCCCTCAATATTTCGACACCAGACCCACCATTATTATTTGAGATTTTACCCCGACACTCAGGTCTGCTGAAAAGAAAACAGTAGACAATTTGTGTTCTATTTCTGGTTATGAATAACATATGAAGTCGTGTGGCTGCAGTAGGGCCATGTGATTTTGAAATTCTGAAATTTTAACACTTAAATCTGGAGGAATTTCTGCCAAAAACCACTGGGTTTCAAGATTTGCTCCTGAGTCTCTGAGATCATGGGCAATGACTTGGGATCTTGTTGGGACAGGGAGACCAGGACTGGCTCCACCCCCATCCTGTAAGGCTCAACAAGTTTCATCACTGCGGGCCAAGACCTGACTGTCCAATGGCCTCTGGAGGATGACGGCCACCGAGTTGCCAAGGGGGAGCAGGCAGAGTGACAACACCCTTTCCTCCCTGGGGTGTCCTGGCGATAGTAACGTACTGTGGGGTCCGGACGCATTTCTGCCAAAAGCCACTGGATTTAGAGATTTATTTCTGAGTCTCTGGGATCATGGCCGTTAAGCAGCTTGATCAGTAGCCAGAGATAATGTTTATGGGCAATGACTTGGGGTCTCGTTGGAGTGGGGAGGACAGGACCGCTCCATCCCCATCCATGAGACCCTGCGTGTCTTGTCACTGGGGGCCCAAACCTGACTGTCCAGTGGCCTCTGAAGGATGGCGGCCACTGGGCCGCTGGGGGGAACAAGCCAAGGCATGAAACCTATTCCCACCTGGGTTGTTCCAGTACCAGTAACCTACTGCAGGGACCGGACACATTTCTGCCAAAAGCCCTTGGGTTTCAAGATTTGTTTCTGAGTCTCTGGGATCATGGCCATTAAGAAGTTCAATCAGGAACCAGAGAGGCCATGCCTCCAATTATATAGCTGAGCCAGAGGTGGTTTGTGGATGTGTTTCCCACATACCTAATTTTTGGCCGTTTACTTTCTTGGTAAACTTTGCCCCAAGTTTTTGGGGTCTGGCCAAAGGCACAGCAGCAATTTTGGGATATCTGGAAGTCTGAAGGTGCCATCAGGCTGCTGATGCACTCGCCTCACAGGTACTGATTGACCTGCGGGCGGCACCATACCCCCATCTTTTGTGTAAATTTTTTAATGATAAAAATTAAAACTACTTGTACTCATTTGGACATTTTGAATATCTATATTTTATGGTCTAATTGTGGCCCTCACTCCACCTCCCTTGATCTGTTGAAGTCATCATCTCAGCATGGTAGTATTTGAAGGAAGTGATTTTAAGGAGAAAGAAAATAGCTTACTTTTCTTTATTACAGAGCATAATATTATAATTGGATGATTACCAATTATTTATTAAGGAAGACTCTCTTTTTTATTATAGAAAATCTGTTGCTGCATTGCAGTTTTCCTTTTGCTGTAAATTTTTAAATATCTACTTAACATCTTAACTGTAGGATAACATATATTTTCTATAAGTACAACGTTATTTATCAGATATATTTATCTACATTGACTTGTTCAATCAACCTTATGTACACTTTGAAATGCTTAAGAATTTTAAAATGGCTTTAGACAATTAACATTTTGTAATACTGTTGACTTTTGATAGAGATGTCCCTATTGGACATAATGATATCTGGCTGCATGCTAACATTTCTAATTACATAATCTTTGGAGTATATATGTAGATCAGTGCTTAAAATCTAATTTATTCTTCTAATTATTTCTTTTTAAAGGACTGTTCTATTAGGGAACTATGTAGCACATGCATTAAATGTCCATTATCTTTTTTTCCAGGTTTAGCATTTCTTATTAATGAGTGAATTAAGCTTACAGCTTTTGGACTACAGCATTATATTACTATATGATAAGACCAATTCACTTTCCTATAAAGACAGACAGGGACTACACTGCTGTGAAATTCTTTAGGAGCCGAGGAAATGCTCTTTTCTTGAAGGTTGGGGAAGAGGAAAAGGCAAGATGAAATAGGAACAAGAATGAAAAATAATCTCCTTTAGTATGGTGCCTGTAGCAATTGATGAAGCAGTATTATTAATGAGTTCCTCAGAGGTAGCACAACTGAAGCATGCTAAAATTCAATTCAGAAACACACTCATCTTGTGTCTTTGACTAGAATTACATTAAACCTTTTCTGACAAGACGTGACAAATATAACTCTGCTTGTGATTGTATAGACTGACTTCTATAGACTTAGGCATCAGTAATAGTAGGAGTATTTGAATGGTAATTAATAATAATAATCATTAATTAAATGCCTTCTAGAAGCAAGGTACTGTACTAGAAATTTTATGACCTTGTTTTATGGATTTTTTTCATGACTTTTAAAAGTAGAAATTTTAATACTTCTATTTCGGAGATTAACAAGAAAGAAAAAGTGAAGTCACTTGCTCTAAGGTAGACTTTAATGATGTTATCTGAAAAAGTTCAGGGAGAGCTAAATATAAAAGAGGGATTTATTGGCAAGAAAACAACTTGTTTGTGAAGTCTATTCACCAGCACAGATTTGAGAACTTTGGTCTGGCTTTATGACTAGCAGAAATAAAGTGACATAACTTAAACAGAATCAGGTAGTCTTTTAGGAAAACATACATTAATTAGGGAGCACAGATAGTATGGAGGAAATGCACAATGGAGAAAAGTAGATCACATGGGCAGAAGCAGAAAAACATCCCAGACTCTTTTTTTAAGTATGGTAATGAAGAAGAAGGTGAGTAGAGGTTGAGAGGTGTGACAATGACCATTCTCAAATGATGGCTACTAATTTGTTGGCCAGAGGCCTGGGATCATTATCAGTGCAAAAGTGTTGTTTCCCACCCCCACCCCCCACTCCCGCTACCAAGAGGGGGCAGGCACACATAGTGGTACTCCTGACACCATGTGTGTCTGTGTGCTTGTGGGACTGTGTGCAGTGTGAGAGATCTAACAGATATTGGCTGCTTACAGGGCAAGCACTTCTCCAGGACCATTAAATGTGACTAAGGGGCTGGAGCTATAGCACAACGGGTAGGGCTTTTGCCTTGCACATGGCCTACCTGGGTTCAATTCCCAGCATCCCATATGGTCCCTAAAGCACCGCAAGGAGTAATTTCTGAGTCTATGATCCAGGAGGAACCCCTGTGCATTGCCAGGTGTGACCAAAGAAACAAAATAATAATAATGAAAAGCAAAAAAAAATTAAACAAATAAAAGTGACTGAGTATGATATCTGATCTATCATATTTCCAGTCCTTCTCATTAATCCCCTCTTGTTCCTACAATAATGAAATGCTTGGAAATCCTCCAAAGTGCCATATTTGGATTTGGCACTTTGTATTTCATGCTCAATATGGAGTCTGGTTCTATATTAAACAACATTGCAAAATCATCAGTCTGAATACATAACTAACCAACACAATCTTAAATACCTTATAATTCTGCTTACTCACACTGGGATATTTTTGACTCATTTTTGTTCTTTATATTTCAAGTAACATTTCTATATTTCTGTCATAGAGTATTATGCTGATGATGCTATGCACATTGGCCTTTAAACTATGCATCTATCGAGGTTTTTAGGCTAAGTATTGGTTCAATAATAATGCACAGTAAGGGCTGGAGGGATAGTATAGCACAAGAGCACTTGTCTTGCACGTGGCCAACCCAGGTATAATTGTTGAAACTGTATATGCCATCCTGAGCCCACGAGGAGTAATCCCTAAACACAGCAGGTGTGTCTTGCAGACAAAAACAGAATAAATACATAATAGATGATACTCAAAACTGTTCACTATAGAATATTATTTTCCTTCTCACAAGGGGAAGATCTGGATTAACAACATAGTGCTATAATTATATAAAAGTCAGTCATTTATATTCTATGTTTATAAACTCGTATTTAAAGTTTTAATTCTGGTTTTAATTTATTTGGTCTTCTCTAATTTTACTACTTTTAATAGTATAATCAAATATTGTCTTTAACAAGGCTATTTGTTAGATAATTAGTTGATTTTATCTTTATTATATTTTATAGTTCACTATTATTTTTCTAAGATTGAAAAAAGTCTTGATTCTGGGATAAATTCATATTTATTGGCTTCTTATTTGTATTTGTTCAACTCACGCCCAGTGATATTCATGGATCACTACCAACTCTGCACTAGCGGGTCACTCCTTGTACTACTCAGGGACTAAATGGGGTACAAGGGATCAAACCTGGGTTTGTGATGAGAGCGGCAAGTCCTGACCTGCTGTACTTTCTCTGAGCCTTCATCTACTGCGTAAAATTGATTTTAGTTTCCTTCAGTTTAACAATTACAAATAAAGTCGCATGACATGAATGTGTGGTTGCTTTGCGGACATGCATTTTAAACTTACCTTAACAAAATATTAAATAATGAAGTTGCTGGACTCTCTGTTTTAAGAATGTGTTCAGTTTGGTAAAAATTTTTCCTTAAATTGGCTCTCCACTTTACCGTTCCCATCAGCAATGAATAAAGATTCCTGTTATAGTCCCCACCACTGTCAGTGCTTTGAATTTAGCGTTTCCTTTAGATTTTTTTGTTGGCTGGTCTTAATACTATAAAAATACTATATGAGTTTCAACTTTTAACTGGGGAATAAGTTAATTTTTGTTAAATTCATTTGTAATTGCTTTATTCATCTCTTATGATTTATTTGTGTATGGCCTCTTACCTAAGAGAAATATTATTGTGATATAAATTACAAAAAATAAAGATATATTAAGTTTTGTGTAGATAAAAAATAAAAATTTTATTGATGGTGTTATAAATCTGTGTCATGTTTCAACATACCACGGATTTTTCTTTTGTAATATTTTTCCTTTATAAAGCTCAGGTGAGTATGTATTATTTATTGTCCTACTGTTTGATAAATCATTGAGCTTATTATTTTATGACACCATCACTATGCTAAATAAATGCAAAATACATAAACATTATATTTATAAGCACAGTGCACAAAGCCTCAGAAACATATACTTTCTTTCTGAAGTATATATTTTAGAAGTCCATTAGGGTAAGTTTAGCTCTTGCTCATCTTTATTTTTCTCTTATTATTGAAGAATAATGTTGCTAAGTATGTTTTAAAAATTATACAGCACAGGGATATATTTTTCAATGGTCTCCGTGTTTTCATTTTGGCGATCAAAAATTCCTTTATTATTGTTATGTTCTCAGATAGTTAAGATAGTAATTACCAGACTATAGTGTAAACAATAATTTATTTTAAAAATAGCTTGATCCTTAGGTGATGTTTTTAACATTCTTAATCTTACAACACTGTAGCCTTTTAAAACTTCAGAATATTTTTAATATTGATTTGGATGAATTAAAGGTTATATTTAAGTCTTAATGTAGAACAACATTGCTAAAATTTTAATATTCAGGGGGTAATGATGACATGCAACCGTGTAGCAGTAATTTTTATTCTGCATTCCTATCAACATGTGTCTTAATTAGATTACTGAAATTAGATTATTGCAGTACATTTTTAAATACATTTTCCACTTGTTATGGCAATAATTATCTGTGGAGGGCAGAAAACTAGTACAGAGGTCAGGTAATTGCCTTATACATGGCTGATAAATTTTATCACCCACATCAAATATGTTCCCCAAGCACTTCCAGGAGTGCTCACAGGTCAGACTAATGATTATGTGAATGCCAGGTAGTGCCATATTGCTCATGCCCAGCAGTTTTCTGGGTGCCACCAAGACTACTTTTGGGATTCTAGAGGTGAGAGGCACATACACGCGGTGCCTGAAATGAACTCTAATATACAAGACATGTGCTGTATTGTGTTCAAAAAATAAAATATGAAAGGCCATGGTGGCGCTCTCTCTCTCTCTCTCTCTCTCTCTCTCTCTCTCTCTCTCTCTCTCTCTCTCTCTCCACCTGCGTTCAGTGGTCTTGTGCCACTTCCCCCACCCCAGGGCGGCAGAAGGCGATGGGCGAACAAAGGAGGGAACAAGGTCCAAGCTGGTTGGTGTCAGTTGCAGTTTATTCCATTCCCATCTCCTCTCTCTTCCTTCCCCTGATCCGCCATTCCTCTCCCCTGAATCCTCTTCCATCATTCTTCTCCATCCTCCTTCTGAAACTCCCAATTCTCCTGAATTTTCCCCAAATCTCCTCCCCCCCAACACACACACTCTTACAGTCTTAGTAATCTCCCATATCATGAGGGGTTGGGGTAACAATTACACATAGGTGTGTTCATACAATCAACAGAGGTAAAGTCCTTCTCTCAGGGGAAGATTCTCTAGGTTAAACTCTCATTTATCAGGATGACATATCCAAGAGTGAAATTCTATCTATGGCTGTGTTTCTCCTTTCCTTAGTGCAACAAACAGATAAACATTCATAATATTAGCCATTCCATAAAGACGCAGTGAGAGATTCATTAAGCTTACAGGGTGGCTCTCCTGGAGGCATCTCACTATAGATATCAGTCTACAGTGCTCAGGCCGGACTAGACTTTCCTAACCCTAGTGGGATCCTAGTCTAGTTGTTACTTTTTGAGTCATTAAAGAATTTGTCTAAGATCATTCTCTTTACTACAATTAAGTATTGTGGCACTATGACCTGGCCCATTTCGATGCCAGAGTAGCTCACAGCTTGCCCTGGGTCCACCCAGTCTCTTGTCAGGACCCTGCTTTTTGGGTGCCAGGAACTAAGGGCAACTGAGGCTTAAGTCGAGAAAGCAGATGCCCAGGAGTGAATATTATTCAGAGTCAATTAATTCCCAAGTTACAAAGCATAGCATTAACTGTCTTCCTATACAGAAAGGACATTATTTCAAAGTAAACTATGCAAAAGGACATAAGAAAAGAAGAAAGCAATAGTTCACTTATGAATACAAGTCCAGTGTCCTTAGAAGGATCTGACCTTACAAGTTAACAGTCTGATTAGGGGAAAAAGGTGATAGACCAGTTGGGGAGGCAGGCACACAAAAAGAGGTTACAGATAAACAAAGGAATAGGAGCGTCTTGGGAGCACTGTAATGGGTGTAACCCAATAAACCTAAACTCCGTGTAGCAACAGAGAAAGGACAAACCAATGTTATCTTACACTCTATTCCTTGAGCTACCTATCCAACCTTAAGAGACATGGTATTTAAAACCATGAAGCTTGAAGTAGTTTACCACTCTTCTATAGAAACCTAGAAGGATAACTATTTTCATCAATTTAAGGACAAAAACCTGATTTTTAGAATAATAAATTGAGAGGTCATTCTAATATCCACATAATAACTAAGCAAATTCTTGGAATATAAAGTGAAGTAGCAAAATCTTATCATTTTCTAAGTTCATGTATATTAAACTGATTAATGTCATAATTCAATAAATTAATTATGTCCCCAATATTCTGATGATGTTCTGGGGCACATAGAAGTTGAAAAACTGTCAAAATTTGAATTGTTTGTGAATGACTATGACCAGACTCAAACCTGATATGTTCTCTCCCAATATTTTTGACACATAACACAGCATAGCATTTTTACCTCGGCCTCTTTTCATTAATCCATGTCATCTTGACTATTCCAGGATACTAAAAATTTAAGAGAGATTGAGTTCTATACGATTAATCAGTGGACTAGGGTCCAAAATTGTCACAGTTTTGTCATTCAAACAAATGAACATATACAAAAATATATGTATTTTTTTTTCAGAAGACAACAGACCACCTTGAAGTAAAAATAGTTGAATTTTCATTTTCAGGAATGTCAGTTTCTTTACACACTACAGTAACTTCCAGATTTCTAATATATGGACAATAGAAGGGAATTTACCCTAGAATAACTGAAAAATGAAAGTATTTAAGTAAAGCAGGGATAATCTAAAAATCAATTTGTTTTTTCAAGATAATATAGACATTTTTCTAATCTGCATAATCATTAGGGATAATATTTTCTTTTTCCCACAACAATTCTGTTTGAAGGATAGCCTTTGGCAATGCTCTGTCTCTAATTTCTTCTTCATGTCTAAAGATTAAAGTTCTTAGTTATGTATATGGAAATCTAGGCCACAGGCAAGAAACATTGATATTTAGCTGAACTCAAATAATAAGTCACTGTCTAATTTGTTTAGATGCAACATATATACATATATATATACATATATAGTGTGTGTATGTGTGTGTCTGGAGAATAATATTTTTAAAAACAACAAAAAATAAATCAACTATACTTAAAAATGAAATACTGTACTTAATAAAACAATTTATTCTCCTGTAAGTGGAGAATAAGGAGTTTGAAACCTGGATATGGCTACTTAGAACTTGTGCTAATTTATAAAGTTTTCTTAATGTTTATGTGCTTTGTTCCCTTCTGAAAAATGATAACTGACTGAAAAAATTATATAACCGATAAGGCACTTGCATTACGTGTGGCTGACCCAGTTCTATCCTGCACCACGTATACTACCCAGAGCAGCACTAGGAGAGGTTAACAAATACTAAGCTAGGAGTAAGCACTAATTGCTATTCAATTTGACATAAAATCCAAAAAGAACTAAAAACACTTGCTTTTTTAGTGAAATACAGTATTAAGTGGAATTAAAAAAAAAACATTGTTTCTGGAGAGATAGTATGCTTGTTTGCACATTTGACTTGCATGCATCCAACCCAGGTTCCATCCAAAACATCCGATATTACATCTATGCCCCATTTGCAAAATACATCGTTTCTAAAGTTAGAATCTATTAAAAACTATCAATAATTGATTGCTAAGTCATGTGTGTGACCTCTAAAAGATACTTGTAATTATTCTCAAAACAATGAAATAAGTGCTTTTCATCTTATTTATAGCAGTTTCATCCTCTTTATTTTTATTTTATTTTATTTTATTTATTTGGAACAAAACCCTGCAGTGCTCAGGGGATGGTCCTGGATTTAATGAAGAGTGAAACCTTAACCATGCTTTGGGGACTATATAAAGTGCAGGGGATTCCAACCCAGGTTGTCAGAATGTAAGTGAAGTAATTTTAACCCCTATTTTATCTCTCTTGCCTAGTTTCTTTATTTTTTAATGTAAGAGATTTGTAGATTCTCATATTTTAAGATTAACTCTGACTGTTTGTGTTTGTTTGTTTTTTTTTCTATGAGAGTCTTCAGGAAAACAAAAATGAATGTGGTTAAAGTAAGGTTCAAAGGTGTCTTTCCTCTGAGTGAAGCAGTGCAGATTTTATGCTGAACAATTATATAAAATTAACAATAAAACATAATGTTTACTGGTAATGGCTACACAATTCATACCATAAAATTATAAACTATAGAAGAACTACAAGGATATGCTGATATATTAAGATGCAGGATGTATATTTAATGTCTTTATGTCCTCAATAGACAAAAAATTATCTGGAAATACAAGGATGCATAAATAATCACACATATATAAAAGAAACATCTCATTTTCAATTGCCAATTCAATCTAATCTGGATAGGAATATCACTCTAATGCCACAAAGTAAATTGCATTACACTTTTCTTTCTCAGCAACTGACTAATTCAATCATAGCACATGGATTTTTCATCAGTTTTTAATTTGTTTAATTTTTGTGAGCTGATGGCTTAGAAAATTTTCTATTTTTCAACCATAAGACTGTAGGGATAAGGCCATGTGCTATTCTTTCTCTGTGTCATTTTCATTCCAGTATAGATTTTATAGTTCATTACCTGTCAATCAGTTTTAAATGGCGCAGTATTCATTTTATCATGTTCTATAAAACTGTTTTATGCTTCTTTCAATGTCTTACATTCATTTTAGACTGAGCCCTATTTATTTCTCTAAGAGCCATAGCCATCTGTAGCTGTGCACATTTGAAGATGTATTTATTTTAGTAAATGGAATATTTTGCTTTATATGGTATATTCATTTAGGATATTTATTCAAGCAAGTGAATGCTGAGGAAGCAGCACTGTGTAAATGTTTTATCTCTGACAAACCATTTTATAACGTACATTTATATTTCTCTCTGAGTTTGAAGAATAAAATTTCAAATATATCATAAAATTCTGGCGCTGTACTTTGTCACATAATTATTCCTAATTTACTCAAAAAATTCCATAATTGATATGCAAAACATTAAGGCAAACAAACATAAAATTTTGACTTCAAAGTTTTTACATAAATAAATACCTAAACATATAACAAAAGGACAATGATACCTTTACAAATTAGAAAATATATTCTTTTCACATAGGTCTATTATTTTGTTTTCATTTTCACATGAGTTTACTTCATTATCATGCTATCTTATTCTTTTATGACATTTTGAAGTCTTTTCTCTTTAAAAATTAGGTGTTATTATAAATCAGACAAGAGAAGTTTAATATAAACTCCTAGGAATGAACTAGAACTGATACAATTTGCTGAGGAAATCATGTTTTGAATTTTAACCTATTAAATAATAAACAGAGCATTCTCAGATTTTTATGTCATGCTATCTTAAGACATTACAAAATATTTTCTATCATCTTATTTGGAAAATAATGTCAATATAATAATTGATGGGGCATAGTGGTAAATCATCTCTCTACAGAAGTAAACAAACACCTGCTTATAACATGGCTGATTTACATAGTGCACATTTTATAATATTGTCAATTTCAAGGCATTAATATTTAAACAAATAGCTCTTTTACTGAGTAGCTAGCTCAGCACGCACATTTGTTTCTAATATCTTACTAAAAATATTTTCCGTACTTTTCAATTAATTTACTCTGGTCACAGAGAATAATTTTCATACTCATATGCCCTACAAAAGACCCAATTTTTCCTCCATCATTCAGATGACATCCAGTTTCCTCACAGTTTTCACTTGATAAAGTAAATATATTTGTCTTCTTATTTTGATATCCCTAACCTCTGATATATTGGATTGACATTCTTCTATAATCCATGGCTCGCCTATTTTCAAAGTTCATTTCCAAGCCAACTACTTCCCTGAAAACATTGCACATGGCTATTTTTAGTCTGCTTATCATCAGTTCAAGAATTTCATCCCTTCTTTTTTCTTATTTCTTAAAATTACATAACAACATAACACTTTAAAAAATCTCAACTAATTTGTTTTGTAAGTTGCTACATTGTTTTACTTATATTTAATATAACTACAACTTGATTAAGATCATTGTTCATAGAACTATGGTATACTTATACCCTTATATTTGCATAAATATCTTTATATGCTTTTTTCTTTGTTCTTTTGATTGATGTTAGAAAATTAAAAGAATTAAGAAATAACAGGACTCAGTGCACTCCATGACCAGCACCAACAAGACTCAATGTCTAATTCATTTGTTGTTTCAGTCTCTACCCCAATTTAATGAATTAATCTGAAGTTTCCTGGTCAGCACAAATGAGATTATCAGTTTAATAAGACCTCCCTGCCAAGGGAAGTTGGTTTTGCTTGAAATAATTTCCCTTTTGCTAAAAGCATTGCCCTAACTTCTAATTATAACAAAGTTTCATCTTGTAAAATTCTTTGTGTCAAAAAAAAGGTTTAATTATTGAATGTCTCAGTGAGCCCTTAATTACTATGTAACAGATTTAGATACAAAATATCATATACTTAGAAATTTATAGTTATTTATTTATTTATTTTATAACTTTTTTTCTTTATTTCTTCTTTCTTTCTTCTTTTCTCTTGGTTTTGTGTGGTGCTGTTCTCAGGACTTACACCTGTCTCTGTGCTCTGTGTTCACTCTCTGTGAGCTACTTACTGCGAACCAAATCAATTTCCCATATGGAACCAAATTTGTCACTTGCAAAGCAAGCTCTCTATCCTCTACATCGTGTCTGTTTACTTATTAAACAGATTTAAGAAAGTAGCTTTTAGCTCACCGATGTCCTATGTGCAGGTTTTATGTAGGTTCCTCACTGGTTCTCTTATCCTTAATCTGAGCCAGACTCTCTTGGGTCTGTGCTGCTCTGTTGGCCTGGTATGGGGAGAATGCTCAGTTTTCTGATGCTGGAGCATCAAGGGCAGCTTCACAAAGCTTCATAGCTCAGTGGCTCCTGATCCCTCCACTTATCTTTGTTTTCAGGACAAATGATAGTGAGAATTTCCTGCTTTCCTACCATCAGCAGAAAAGGTGAGGAGTCAAACAGGAAGTTGACGGGGAAGCCCCCTCTCATATTTTAACCTTTCCCGGCCCCAGACGTACCCATGGTCTGTTTTAATTTAATCTTTTATCCCGTTAAATTTAAAAGGACCCACTAAGTTCACTTGATTACCTCGAACTCCTCACCTTCTATCCACTTCCACCATAACGTAGCACACTTCTACCTGGTGGTGGTGGTGGTGGGGTGGGGGTGGGGGTGGGAGGTGTTGCCTTATGTAGAAATTATTTAATAATATTAAATCTCCGTTAAATCTCTAAATAGAGTTGAATGGGTGTTGTTTGTTAACACTTTAAAAACTTTTAAGGCAAATATACCTTAGCTAGGAACATTTATAAGTACATGTTTAATGTTTTGTACACTGGAACATTTTCAACAATTATTTTTATAATTGCTTGGGACCCGAATGACAGATCAGTGATCGAGTCATTTGTCCCAGGTTCAATCCCAGCTCCCCACATGGTCTCCAGAACCTGCCAGGAGTGATCTCTGAGCACTGCCAGATATGGTCCCCAAATAACGATAATTGCATTGTGTTACTAGTTCAAAGACCATGTTGTTTAAGGTCTACATTCTGAATCGTCAGTATTCCAGTTTATTAGAAAAATTAATACAATTTCAAAAAAAACTTTTGATTTTAATAATTTTCTGAAATTGAGCTACTTATAGTATATTCTTTATTGTGAACTTTATATTTTTAATGTAAATTCAGTTTAGATATCAAATGCTGAGTTAGTTAACAATTTAGTTCCAAGAGAAAATTATAAATCCAGTGAAACAACTAAGTAGGTAGTACTGTATCTGTTCTCTTCCTCCTTCTCCTCCACCTCTTCCTCATTCTCCTCCTCCTCCACATCTTCTTCCTCCTCCTCCTGTTTCTCCTCCTCCACCTCTTCCTCTTCCTCCTCCACCTCTTTCACTTCCTCCTCCACCTCTTTCACTTCCTCCTCCTCCTCCTCTTCCTCCTCCACCTCTCCCTCTTCTTCCTCCTCCACCTCTCCCTCTTCCTCCTCCTCCACCTCTTCCTCTTCCTCCTCCACCTCTTTCACTTCCTCCTACTCCTCCTCCTCATCCACCTCTCCCTCTCCCTCCTTCTCCACCTCTTCCTCTTTCTTCTCTTCCTTCTCCTCTTCCTCCTCCTCCTTCTTTCTTCTTCTCTTCCATCTTTTTTTTCTTCATATTTAGGGTTCCAAAACATGCTGAAAAGAGAATGCATCAACTATGTTCTAGTTAATTTTGTCTCACCCAAAGTGGATTTTCAAAATTTACAAATTGACTTGCTCAATGTCAAGTTACATACTTTTTTTTTTTTGCTTTTTGGGGTCACATCCGGCTATACACAGGAGTTACTCCTGGTTCATGCACTCAGGAATTACTCCTGGTGGTGCTTGGGGGACCATTTGGGATGCTGGGAATGGAACCTTGGTCGGCTGCGTGCAAGGCAAATGCCCTACCTGCTGTGCTATTGCTCCAGCCCCAAGTTTCATACTTTTTAAATACTTTTTTTTCTATTTTTAAGAAAAACATTTTCAAGTAAAGCAGCATGCAAAACTACAAGTCTAAGATATGTTCCTAGTAGGAGAAGCTTAGAGACTCGTAAAATATAATTGAATAAGCACGAGGAAGCAGAGTGATGCATTAGGAAAAATGCCAAACATATTTGGAGTATTTTTACATGAGGGTAATAATAAATGCAGTCTCACAAGCAGAAATGAGTACATGCTTTGTGTTTGGGATGAATTATTCTATTCTGTGCATAGAACTATATAGAGAGCAAGCCACAGTAGATTTCAGCATTTTATATTGGGAATAGATTATTAACCCACAGATGTAGGGAAATATATTTATATTTACCAGTGTAAAGAAATATTCAAAATGTTATATTTTCTCCTTTAAAAAGAGATTATACAGTAAATTAGCATGAAGTATAAACAGATTATAAAGATTTGATTTAAAATTCTGGCACCATCATTTCATAGTTGTGTAATATAAGTGGGGTTATGTAGAGAGCACAGTAAAAATTGAAGTTTATTTTACTAGTGGGAAACTATCTAATATACGAATTTTATAAACATTTATCTAATTGCATTATAAAAAACATACATGCTTATCTGGAATTCAAATTTAATTGGGTATTCTATTTTATAATTTTTACAATATTGTAAATCTGATAACCCTAGACCTAGGCAAGATATGTAAATTTCCAGTAATCAAAATAAAGACAAGGAAAGTAAGTTTGAAGGAGCACACAGATGCAGACATGCACATACGCAAACACTCACACATGCACACACATATTTGCACACACAATGTAGATAAGAATTATACTTGAATGGTAGTTTTTTAGACAATAGGTATAAGGGACTGCTTGCATACTTAAACAATGATGATTCTTGCTATGCAATCATAAATTACCTTTATTTTCCCCTATGTATCTTTATGTTTATTCCCAGAGGATTGTTTCTTACAACCCTTACACCTTACATGGTAATAATTGAATATCCACTTCATTTTGTGTTCTTAGTGCAACTCTTAATTTAAAGTTGTGACCTTTTCACTTTTCCCTGTAGGACTGCCTCAGTTGAAAAAGAGCTGGGTATTATGGGTTGCTTCTTCTATAAGCATCTATTTTTTTCTAAACCCTTTATTCCTTTCAAGTTGCAAACCTTGGTTTCCTACACAACATATATGTTAAATTAAAGGTAGGGGCATGACATACAGATATGTCTAACAAAAAAAAAGAGAAAAAACAGAAATGGACATCTTGTTTGACTGGTTATTAATCTTATTCTGTGCATTATGTGACTTTTTCCCAGATTATATTTATCACTGAGAGATGCTTAACATTTCTCCTGTCACTATTATTTTTTGGCAACTTGCATTATCACCTTCAAGTTGCCCCAGTGTCTGTGATTTAATGTAACTAAGTTATCCTATGCAATGATTCATTAGAGACAAAACTACCAAATAAATGAAAGATCCAACAACCATCATTTAAGTAATCTTTATAATATAAAATAAAGTTTTTCAGGTAATGTACATGATATAGATTTTTTGTTAAAATTCATTATTTACAAAAAAGTGTTTTTAACACACACGCACAAGCAGACACACCTTGTCTTGTGACCACCTTGAAGTGTTAGTGTGAGTGATTCTTTCACGTTGGTAGTTGGTAATTGGTGGTCATTCTGTACACTGTTGGGGTACCATATGTTTCATTTCTTTGAGCCATCTTCCTGACTACTCATTCATATCTTTGCAGATATATATGGTATAACCATTTGTTGAGGAAAATGTTCAAGATATATTTTAAATATGCTAAAAGATAGAGTAAAATAATAAAACTCTGGTCAATTATATGATATTAACTTAATTTAACTTAATTTCATTATACTTGAAGTGAAAAATTTAACTTCCAGTAGGCAAAGGAATAATCTATATGTTGAGTTTTAAAGAACAGGTATATTTAATTAATTTAAAGCACATTTAATTAACTTAAAAATCAAGGAAGGTGTCTTTTGGCACCTATTTTTTTGACTCATAAAATATAAAACATAAAATATTTTTTCCTCTACCCAAAAACTGGGCTGGAGCGATAGCACAACGGTAGGGCGTTTGCCTTACAAGCGGCCAACATGACCAACCTGAGTTCGATTCCTCCGCCACTCTTGGAGAGCCCGGCAAGCTACCGAGAGTATCTTGCCCACACGGCAGAGCCTGGCGTGTGACTTATTCAATATGCCAAACACAGTAACAAGTCTCATGATGGAGACGTTACTTGAGCAAATCGATGAACAACGGGAGGATTGTGACCGTGAACCAAAAACTAATTTTCCCATTTCAGTAACATCAACTTGGTTTACTACAGGATTTCAATTATGACAGAAACTCCCAGGATTTGGCTCAAATTCTACAGTTGCAGCCTTCTTTTGAGACAGTCTTTACAAACTGATTCACCAATATTTCTGTTCAACTGACTGTGATGTCAGGTGAATCTAACATGTTCTCCTCATTTTTATAATGTGATAGGTCCCTGGGGAACACTGGAAGGATTCAGGATTGTGTACAAGTAGCCCTAGGTATAACTGGCAATGGGGTGTAGGGATAGACATACTTTATTGTTCTCTTAAAGAAAGATTTTTGAGAGAGAGGATGCTGAGTTATTTTTCTCTTTGTTCTGAAAAATGTTAGTAGTCCAAATAAATATTAACTTTTGATGAAATATTTGGTACATAAAACTTATAATGCAACTTTACTGTTATTTATTATGAGGACCAGCATTCAGGAATATCCAGATGGAAGGGATTTATAGGACAAGGCAGATAAAGAGACCTCGTTAAACATGCATCTTCGTATGTACCACACAGAAATTTTCTTAGCCCTCTCATTTGTTTATTTATTTGGAAGCTTTTCCATTAGGTATTGATTATATTATGGACTGTTGATGACTAAACTCAACCTCCAACACTCATTTCCTCCTATAAGAGCAGATAAATCTAAAGATTTTAAATTCATAAACCCATGCTTAGTAACTTGAGTAACCAGAACAAATATGCATGTTCTCTAGGTGCATACTAGGATTTACTAGCAATAGATTATCTAGGGTGTTACATATGTGTGAATGTTTTACATCAAGAGATAGTATACAACAAAACTTGATGAGGATGTGGAAAGAAAGAAAACTTGGTATAAGTACATGGGAATGTAAATTGGTAAAAATTAATTGATGATCCCTTCGGAATATATTTTTGAGGGTCAGAGTGGCTGGAGAGATAGTATATAAGGCAGGAACTTGTCTTGTACTCAGCAGACTTGGGCTTAATAATCTACACCACATGTGGTTACCAAAGATCCACCAGGAGTTACCACTGGTATAGCCAGCAGTAAGCCCTGAAAACTGCCAAGTTACCAGGTGTGGTCACCAAACCTAAATCAATCAATTAATTAGTTAACAAGGCCGGATATGTGACTTGAGGGTTGGAGTACACCTATTGAATGAGGAACTTTGGGTCCAATTCCTGACTGCATGACCCCTGAATGCCTTATAGTGGCTAAAACCTTCAAGCACTGAGCCTGGAAAAATAACTGAGCCCGAATACCACTGTACTCCTCCTGAATAAAAAAAAAGTATACATATATATTATGTATACCTATTATGTATATACAATATGCCTATATATTATATACCTATTATGTATATATAATATACCTATTATGCATACATAATATAAGTATATTATATGTACATATCACATAATACATTAATATAAAATTTGAAGAACGTATCTAAAAGTTATGAGAACATCATTTCAATAAGGTATTTGCACCCTTATGCTGTTCACAATAGCCATACATAAAAACAAATTAAATGTCCACCTCCAGATGACTGGATTAAGAAACTGTGGCATATACTTAATGGAATCCTACTCGCCAGCTAAAAGTAACAGAATCATGTTTTGGGAGGGTTGATAAAATTCTTGAGCACGAGTTTATTATGCTAGATGAAATAAATAATATAAAGAAAGTCACTGAGTAGTTATTTTCATATAGAGAATATAAATAGCTAAAGTGAAAACTAGCAAAACCTCGGCATAACTAAAACCTAAACATATAGCAGATGTAAACTAACTTGCTCCCCTCCCCTCATAGAGAAGGGGTGGGGTACTGGGAGGAAAGAGAAGTGTAGAGATGCTGTTGGGACTTCGGTGGTTAGTACAATAAGTACTATGCACATTCAGAGGTATGAGGATACATATCTAAAATTCTACAGTATTGTAAATCAGATGATGAGAAATGGGAAATGCCAGGTGTGCTATAAATGACAGGCTTATCAATAACAAAAATGCTGTTAGTCCCATTATTGTTTTGGAAATTCCAAAGATTTTAGAAGCTTCTAGATCAGGAAGTCAGGAGTATGGCTGTCTTATTAAGAGTGTTTTAGCTTTGGCTATAAAATTAAAATACCAAAGTCTGGGAGGCTTTCTTCTTACATTTCTTTTCTGTTTGTTCTTATCTGGTAGTGCTCAGAGCATACTCCTGGTTCTATGTTCAGGTGTGTGTCTGTCCTGGTGGTGCTCTGGGCACCATTGGCATGTCTGGGGTCAAAATAGAATCTACAGTGTGAAGGCAACTTTCTTAACCATAGTTTACTCTTTATCTCTTCTCACATTCTGGATGGTGGAAAATCAAAGATCAAGATTCTGGTCAAATCAGGAAAAGAGAGCCCTCTTTTCCTGGGACTACTGTCTCTCTTATGGAAAGAGAGTGTCTGATGACTCTTTATTTAGTAGGACACTAAATCAGCATGAAAGTCTCTAGCTCTGGACTTTATCTTAATCTAATTATCTCTGAAACAACCCGATTTCAAATGTTATCACACTGTAGCTTTATGCCCTCCTCTTCCCGCCGCCCAGGAACCCTCTGCCAGGCAACCAGAGGAAGCTTTGGGGAACACCTGCCCAAGCACCGCTGGACTTTTCATCCACCTCTGTGGGCCCTTCCCTTCCAGGTTCCTGGGTAGGAGTGTCCCTGGGACGGGCTGGGGCCGGGACCATTACACAGGGGGTGTGGCCTCCCAAAAGTGGGCGCGGCCTTCTCCTAAGTGGCCGCAGTTATATTTCCCACTCCCGGCCTTTATCATGCATTCCGACTAAAAATCTTGGAGCACCTCAACTACAATATAACAATATCCCACTCTCCTATTCCTATTCTAACAAAAGACCAGCATGCAAGAAGCTGTACAAGCCCAATATTAAAGAGCACCTCCTCCAAAGCTTCACTCAGTGCCCGTTATAAACCAAAGAATAATGCCTGAGAGGAAGGTCAGACTCTAGAAAGGGAGAAGAGTGACTACCATCAACCTATCTTACCCTGAATTCTTTCTCATGATAAGAGGGAATGGTGACAGTGAATTCCAGGTTTCTACCTCTAGACAACCAAAACAACATGAAGAAACAACATGAATCTACACTACAAGGAGAGGACGAAGAAAAGAGCCCTGTATCCCGAACCGGGGTTATCCACAAGTATGCTCTCTCTGATAAAGAATTCCTAGATGAAATGCAGAGGATGTTCAAGGAACTACTAAAAGAATCAATGGAGGAGATATCCAGAAAGCTAACGGAAGAAATGAAAGAAACTGTAGAACAGATAGTAGAGAAAATAAAGGAAGAAATGAGAACAGAAATAAAAAAGCTATAAAAAGAAGTGTCACAAATAAAGGATTCGGTAGATGAAATTAAAAACTCAGTAGGTGCGCTCAGTGGTAGGATAAAGACAACTGAAGACAGGATTAGTGAGCTTGAAGATGAGCAACAGAAATTGCATAGGGAACAACAAACAATGGGAAAAGACCTCAAAATAGCTCTAAGGAGAATCAGAGACCTAGGGGTGATGCAAGAGAAACAACGTTAGAATCATCAGAGTGCCAGAAGAACAGGGAGGCAACCCCAATGAAAAAGCCACAGTCATTCAGAAATCATTGCTGAAATGTTACCAGAGTTAAAGAATGCAGACATTCAGATCCAAGGAGCCAGAAAGGTGCCAGCTAAGAGACCTGAATAAAAACACTCCAAGGCATATCATAATCAGAATGATGGATGATGTGGACAGAGACACAATACTCAAACAGCAAGGTCAAAGAAGGAAATCACATACAAAGGAGCACCCTTATATTTACAGCAAACCTATCAGAGGAAACCCTCCAAGGTGGAAGACAATGGTGGGATATAGTGAAAAAACTCAATGGACTGAATGCATCACCAAGAATACTTTATCCAGCTAAACTCTCACTCAAACTCGATGGAACTATACACCATTTTGTAGATAAACAACAGCTCATGAACTTTACAGACTCAAAACCAAACCTAAAAGAAGAATTAAAGGGGCTCCTATAAGATAAGAAGGAAAACACTTATAAACACAACTAACCCCTACAGAACAATGGCACAAAACTCCATAACAATAATCTCTCTCAATGTTAGTGGTCTAAATGCACCAATCAAGAGACAAAGAATGGCAAAATGGATCCAGAAACTGAAACCAACATTCTGCTGTCTAAAAGAAACTCATCTGAACAATCAGAGCAAACACAGACTAAAAGTTAAAGGATGTAAAACAATCCTGCAAGCAAACAGCTCTCTCAAAAAAGCTGGAGTGGCCATACTATTATCTGACAATATAAATTTCAGGTTGAAAAAGATTAGACAGGATACTGAAGGCTATTTTCTATTTATCAAGGTATACATACAACAGAAAGAAATCACACTCTTAAATGTATACGCACTTAATGAGGGGACAGCTAAATACTTAAAACAACTATTAACAAATTTTAAAGAGGACATTGCTAGCAACAACAACAGTAGTTGGAGACTTCAACATCACCATATCACCTCTGGATAGATCAACAAGAACAAAACTCAACAAGGAAACTTTGGCTTTGAAGGAAGAAATAGAAGAAAGAGAGCTAATAGACCTATACAGGGCTTTACACCCCCAAAAGAAAGAATACAAATTCTTTTCCAGTGCACATAGAACGTTCTCCAAAATAGACCATGTGCTAGGCCACAAAACATACCTCAATAGAATCAGGAAGATAGAAGTAGTATGAACGATCTTTTCAGACTATGATGCTCTGAAGATAGAAAAGAATCACACAAAAATACCGAGAAACAAACCAAATACCTGGAAATTAAACAAGTCAATATTGAATAAAGAGTGGATCAAGAAGGAAGTCAAAGACTAAATCAAAAGATACCTGGAAACAAATGATAATGAAGACATGAACTACCAGAACCTATGGGATACAGCAAAAGCCATGCTAAGAGGAAAATTTATAGTGTTACAAGCATTCCTAAGGAAAGAACAAAGGGCCTACATAGATAATCTAACCACACAGCTCAAGATCTTAGAGAAAGACCAACAGAAGGAACCCAAAATTGGCTGAATGAAAGAAATAATAAAACTTAGAGCATAAATTAATGACTTGGAGGGTGTATGGTGCCGCCAACAGGTCAATCTGTATCTGTAAGGCAAGTGCATCAGCAGCCTGATTGCACCGTCAGACTTTCAGATACCCCGAAATTGCTGCTGAACCTTTGGCCAGACCCCCAAAACTTGGGGCAAAGTTTACCAAGAAAGTAAACAGCCAAAATTTAGGTATGTGGGAGACACACCTACAAACTACCTCTGGCTCAGCTATATAATTGGAGGAATGGCCTCTCTGGTTCCTAATCAAACTGCTTAACAGCTATGATCCCAGAGACTCAGAAACGAATCTCGGAACCCAAAGGCTTTTGGCAGAAATGCATCCTGTTCCCGCAGTGGGTTACTGGGGCTGGGCCACTCCAGGTGGAAATAGGTTTTATGCCTTCGCCTGTTCCCCTTGGCAGCCTGGTGACCACCGTCCTCCAGAGGCCACTGGACAGTCAGGTTTGGGCCTGCAGTGACAAGACATGTAGGGCCTCACCAGATGGGGGTTAAACCAGCACTTTCTTCCCCATCCCAGTGTGATCCCAAGTCACCGCTTACATACGGCCTCTCTGTCTCCTGATCAAGCTGATTAATGGCCATGATCCTGGAGACTCAGAAACAAATCTCGAAACCCAGTTGCTTTTGGCAGAAATGCATCTGGACCATATACAAGGTGGCCGCCACCTCAGCTTATAAGAAAGCCTGGTATGAGCCGGGGGTGACAGGGCAACTGCAGACTCATGGGAAGGTGGGTGGTACCAGCTTGTCCTTCATGCCCTACCGAGGTCATGAGTTGCCCCCCACAAGTAGCTCTCCAGCATGGCCATAACACCAGATGCACAGATACCAATCTTGTAATTATCTGACTTTTTGCAGAAATCCAAAATCATTATATGATTCTCATAACCAGCTATAGAAAACAAAGTACTTCACAATGCCTTTTCAGCAATTCTGATTGTTGGTGGGGGGATTCTAAACAATAATAGTGCATCTTTTTTCGAAATAATGAATGTACTCAATGTAGAGAAGAGTTAAGTGGAAATCATCTGCCTTACACGCATTGGGAGGGGTGGAAGGAGGGTATATTTAGGTTCTTATTGTTGAAAAATGAGTACTGGTGAAGGGAGAGGTGTTTTATCATTGTATGACTGAGACTTAAACCTGAAAGCTTAGTAACTTTTCCCACAGTGATTCAATAAATATATATAAGAATAAATAAATAAATAAATAAAACTATGAAAAAAAAGTAAGGTGGAGCTCATGCCCAATTCAATCAGCTAATCAGTGGCTGAATAAATAGCAGTACTCCTACATTAAAAAAAAAAGAAATTAATAACATGGATACTAAAAAAACAATCCAAAAAATCAATGACACCGAGAGCTGGTTCTTTGAGAAAATAAATAAGATTGATAAACCACTAGCAAGACTCACATAGAAAGAGAGAGAGAACCATAATAAACTGAATCAGAAATGAAAAAGGGGATGTCACAACAGAAACCAATTAAATTCAAAAGATCATCAGAGACTACTTTGAGAGTCTGTATGCCACAAATCAAGAGAACCTAGAAGAAATGGATAAATTCCTGGATTCCTATAATCTCCCAATATTGAACCAAGAAGATTTGGGATACCTGAATAGAGTCATTCATATCTAGGAAATGAAGTGGTAATCAAAAGTCTTCCCAAAAACAAAAGCCCAGGCCCAGATGGATTCACTAGTGAATTCTTCCAAACATTCAAAGAAGACCTTTCGCCAGTTCTCCCCAAGCTTTTCCAGGAAATTGAAAAAAGAGGAACTCTCCCAAACAGCTTCTATGAGGAAAATATCTCCCTTATACCAAAAGCAAACAAATATACCACCAACAGAGAAAACTATAGGCCAACATTACTGATGAACACGGATGCGAAGATCCTCAACAAAGTATTAGCAAATAGAATCCAACAACTCATCAAAAAAAATCATACACCACGAACAAGTGGGATTCATCCCGGGGATGCAAGGATGGTTTAACATTCAATGAACATAATCCATCATATCAACAAAAGTTAAGATAAAAACCATATGATCATATCAATAGACACAGAGAAAGCATATGACAAGATACAGCACCCATTTATGATGAAAACCCTCACCAAAATGGGTTTTAAAGGAACTTTCCTCAAGATAGTCAAAGCCATCTATGACAAACCCATGGCAAGCATTATTCTCATTGGGGAAAAACTAAAGGCCTTTCCTCTAAGATGAGGAACAAAACAAGGATACCCACTATCACCACTTCTGTTCAATATAGTACTGGAAGTACCAATAACTATTAGGCAAGAAAAAGATATTAAAGGCATCCAGGTAGGAAAGGAAGAAATCAAGCTCTCACTATTTGCAGATGATATGATACTATATCTCGAGAATCCCAAATCCTTTACTAAGAAACTCCTAAAAACAATAGAATTGTACAGTAAAGTTGCAGGCTATAAAATCAATGCCCAAAAATCCATGGCCTTCCTATACGCCAATAATGAGAGAGAGAAAAGTGATATGAAAAAATAATCCTGTTAACAATCGTGCCCCCAAAAATCAAATACCTCAGAATCAGCCTAACTAAAGAGGTAAAGGACCTCTACAATGAAAACTACAAAACGCTACTCCATGAAACAAAAGAAGACACGAGGAAATGGAAATTTATTCCTTGCTCATGGATAGGAAGAATTAACATTGTCAAAATGGCAATACTCCCCAAAGCATTATACAGATTCAATGAAATACTATAAGAAACCCATGAAATTCTTCAAAGAAATAGATCAAGCACTGCTGGAATTCATATGGAACAACAAACACCCATGAATAGCTAAAACAATTCTTGGGAAAAAGACGTGGAGAGGCATTACCCTCCCCAATCTCAAACTCTATTACAAAGCGGTAATGATTAAAATAGCATGGTACTGGAAAAAAGCCAGGGCTGCAGACCAATGGAACAAGGTAGAATATCCCTACCCACAACCCCAAATGTATGAACATCTAATCTTTGATAAAGGAGCAAGAAATGTGAAGTGGAGCAAGGAAAGCCTTTTCAACAAATGGTGCTGGAATAACTGGACAACCATCACGATCACGATCACGACCACCCTGTTGTTCGTCGATTGCCTCGAGCAGGTGCCAGTAACGTATTCTTCGTCCTAGCCCTGAGATTTTTTTTTTTTAAAGTGCCATATTCAAGGCTTTTTCAGGGTTAGGAGAATGAGACCCATCATTGTTACTGGTATTTGGCATATTGGGTATACCACGGGGAGTTTACCAGACTCTGCCGTGTGGGCATGTTACATTTGGTAGCCTGCCAGTTTGACCGAATTAGGAATGAGATGATAAGATGATAAGCTTCCAGGAGCTGAGTGTGATGATCTCTGGATCCTGGCCGTTGTTGGAGTTACACGGCAGTTGGTGGGTGTAACTGTCTAGTTACTGGCAGGTCCAGTCCCAAACTGTACAGGCTTGGAGATCTCAGCCCCGGGTCCCACACACCTGGGTTCCTCTGTCAGTTCTTTTATGCGTGAGGCTCATCCAAGTGTGTGGAGAGTGCTCTCAGCATGGCCTTGGCTGGGCCTCGGTGGTCTTCAGCTGTTGGGCCCTGGTGGAGACAGTCAGGCATAGGGTAGGAGACTCTGTCTTGTTCTCTCCCAGGAGCTGAGTGTGATGATCTCTGGATCCTGGCCGTTGTTGGAGTTACACGGCAGTTGGTGGGTGTAACTGTCTAGTTACTGGCAGGTCCAGTCCCAAACTGTGCAGGCTTGGAGATCTCAGCCCCGGGTCCCACACACCTGGGTTCCTCTGTCAGTTCTTTTATGCGTGAGGCTCATCCAAGTATGTGGAGAGTGCTCTCAGCATGGCCTTGGCTGGGCCTCGGTGGTCTTCAGCTGTTGGGCCCTGGTGGAGACAGTCAGGCATAGGGTAGGAGACTCTGTCTTGTTCTCATCGCTTCTCGGCCTTTTGGCTAAGATCAAGTGTAACTGGACAACCATATGCAAAAAAATGGGCTTAGACCTCAACCTAACACCATGCAGAAAAGTAAGATCAAAATGCATTAAAGATCTCAACATCAGGCCAAAATTCATAAGATACATCGAAGACTAGGTCGGCAAAATCCTCCAAGATATTGAATGAAGCTAACGGTATCTTCAAAGACGACACTCCACTGACCAACCAAGTGGAAACAGAGTTAAACTATCTTAAATTAAGAAACTTCTGCACCTCAAAAGATATAGTGAGCAGAATAAAAAGACAATCTACAGAATGGGAAAGAATATTCACCAAATACCCATATGGGAAGGAATTGATATTAAGGATATACAAAGCACTGGTTGAACTCCACAAGAAGACAACATCCAACCCCATCAAAAAATGGGGTAATGAAATGAATAGAAACTTTCTCAAAGAAGAAATTGATTGTTGCACTGTTCACAATAGCCAACATCTGGAAAAAAGCAGAGTGTCCGAGAACAGATGACTGGTTAAAGAAACTTTGGTACATCTACACAATGGAGTACTATGCAGCTGTTAGAAAAGATGAAGTCATGAAGTTTACATACAAATTGTACCAGATGGAAAGTGTCATGCTAAGTGAAATGAGTCAGAAATAGAGGGACAGACATAGCAGGTTTGCACTCATCTGGGGAATATAAAATACCAAAATAGGAGACTAACATCCTAGAATAGTCGAGATAAGCTACACGAGGTTTACTCCATGGCTTGAAGTCCAGCTGCACATGCTATGGGAAAGGATAGCTCAGGCAGAGAAGGGAACACCAAGTAAAGGATGTTGGGAGGACTCTCCAAGGATTGGAGATTAATGCTGAAAATAGATTATAGACCAAACATGTTTGCCACTCAATGCCTCTTTTGCAACAAAAAGGAGAGAAAGAACAAAAGGGAATGCCCTGCCACAGAGGCCAGATGCGACAGGGGTATGAGAGAGGTGGGAGGGTTACTGGGACCATTGGTGGTAGAGAATGGGCACTGGTGGAGAAATGAGTACTTGATCATTGTATGACCAAAACCCAAATACAAAAAATTGTAAGGTCAACAACTGTACCACATGGTGTTTCACTAATAAAAAAAATTAAAAAATAAAAATAAAGTTTCAGTACAGATTTTTAAAAGGTATAATTTATCAACTAAATGATTCCAATGCAATGATTTTCTATTATTATCATAATAGAAACAACAATCTTCCAATTCTCTCTTAAAGTCAAAGTCTGATAAAATTTTAGTGGAAAGGAGAATGCTTAGAGGTTACCTATTCCATTACTGCAACCCTCTATAATAGGAACTGCCCTGTAGCTCTTTTCTAAGTGTAGGACATATACAAATGAAAGTGTGAAATAATTAATGAAGATGATCGATGTAACCACTAATAGAAATATTTAATTGTTTTCTAATAATAAATTATAAATGCTAAATCACCTTTATTAGCTTATAAGGCATTTAAATAATAGATTCTATGTAGTACATATGCAACTATTGTGTATATATGTATATAAATGTCCATATATATGTGTATGATATATCTCTGCAAATACTCTCTAGTCTTTCCATCTGTTTGGTTTGTCCTTCTGGGTGACTTAGCTTCCATTATCCTCACTCCTAAAATTTAACTTGTTGATGTATTCCTACACTTTAACTGGTTGGATTTTAAAGTTTTATTCTATTTTCAAGGGTTTGAACCATCTCAATTTAATTAATGCTGACAGTGATTTAATGAATAGACACACTATTCTGTCACCCTCATAGTCTGAAGATATTTCTCACAGTAAACGTGGATCTAATTAGAAGTAGAATGGTCTTTTATTCATGGAAGACAGTACAGAGTCAGGGGCTGAATTATATTACAGCTCAATTATTACCTCCAACACATGAAGCAAATGCATTTTGTACCAATTTCTGTCTCGCAGAAATCTTCTACTATCTGAAGCTTTTATTCCCAATGTGTTCTTTAAGAAAATAAGAATTTGAATTTTTATTTATTGAGGAGGATATTTCTGTTACTTCACAAACATATCCAATTCATACCATTCATCAAAATGTATAATAATTTAGTGATCAGGAAGTGAAAATAATTTGGAAACATTTTATGTATGTTATGCAGAAAATTTAAATCACATTAATTAACAAAAGCAATGCAAATGATTTTTCTTACATAAACAATCATCCTATACTAAATAGATCTGAGAATTACAATAGATATCAACAATACAAACGTGTTCATATTAATTTGTCTTACTGAGTTTAGTATTCTGAAACCAAAAAAAAATTTGTGGTACCTAAGAAAGATATCTTTTGGTGGAACAGTTTGGATTAAAATTTAGAAAGTCTACTAGTCTAATAAGCTTCCCTTAGTATCTTTATAAAAATAATGTGAAAACAAAGAGAATACTTCCTAGAAGGAAAAGAATTAGAATAATCTGTAAGGAATATTTTTTCCTTATATACCAAATATTTAATAATTCATACTACAAATGTCAAGTTTATGTGCAACTCAGTATAGCAAATTTATGAGAAATATGTTCTTGTGTTCTTCAAAGACTTTAATAAATAAATTCTAATAATTTAACTAAAGCTAGTATTTTATGATTAGTAAATAAGGAAAAAATAGACTTGAAATCATAATTATTTACTTCAAATTAAGGATTGTTGCTTTGACTTTTTTCTATCACTTGCCATTGGATACTTAAAAATTGTCAGGAAAATAATTATGAAGTAGTTATATAAAATGTTTTAAATATATATTAAAATTTTCATATAGGTCTTTGTCTTTGATGTTACATATAAATTTTAGTTTTCAGACAGATTAGTTATTGCAAAAAACTACCATATGCATGTTTGAGGTGTGCTATATTATAACTGGAAATAAATATAATCAGGTAGGAAATGAGAGGAAACAGAAAATTACGAGAGTTGGGAAATTTGATTTACATATTTCATTCATTCATTCATCATCCTGTTAATCGTCGATTGCCTCGAGCAGGCCCCAGTAACGTCTCTTTCATCCTAGCCCTGAGATTATATTCAAGGCTTTTTAGGAGAATGAGACCCATCATTGTTACTGGTATTTGGCATATTTGGTGCGCCACGGGGAGTTTGCCAGACTCTGCCCTGTGGGCAGGCTATATTCGATAGCCTGCAAGTTTGTCCAGAGTAGGAATGAGATAATGAGATATCATAAAAAGATGTTTTGATAAGATGTCGCGCGGCCGCGAATGCGGAATGCTTCAGGTGTGCGGAGCGTGGTCTCCGGCAGCCGAAGACCTCCAGGACCAGCCACCACCATGCTGAGACCACTCTCCGCACACATGAAGGTACTGGCAGAGGGACAAAGCCACGCGGGTTCCGGGGCCGAGATCTCCAAGCCTACTCGAATTGGAGTCGAGCATCCTCCACCCAGATCCTCCAAATTCCAGTAGGCGGGGGTCACACCCACCACCTGGCCCCCTGGCGCCGTGTAATCCCATCAGCGGCCAAGACTCAGAGACTACAAAATGCAGCTCCCGGACGAGACCAGTGCAGTCAGTCTCCTGCCCCTGCGCCTGGCTGTTCCTCGCCGGGGTCCCTTGGCGGGGAGCGGGTTGAGCTTTCCTCCCCACCCCGACCAGGGCTCCGGCAGCCGAAGACCTCCAGGACCAGCCACCACCATGCTGAGACCACTCTCCGCACACATGAAGGTACTGGCAGAGGGACAAAGCCACGCGGGTTCCGGGGCCGAGATCTCCAAGCCTACTCGAATTGGAGTCGAGCATCCTCCACCCAGATCCTCCAAATTCCAGTAGGCGGGGGTCACACCCACCACCTGGCCCCCTGGCGCCGTGTAATCCCATCAGCGGCCAAGACTCAGAGACTACAAAATGCAGCTCCCGGACGAGACCAGTGCAGTCAGTCTCCTGCCCCTGCGCCTGGCTGTTCCTCGCCGGGGTCCCTTGGCGGGGAGCGGGTTGAGCTTTCCTCCCCACCCCGACCAGGGCTCCGGCAGCCGAAGACCTCCAGGACCAGCCACCACCATGCTGAGACCACTCTCCGCACACATGAAGGTACTGGCAGAGGGACAAAGCCACGCGGGTTCCGGGGCCGAGATCTCCAAGCCTACTCGAATTGGAGTCGAGCATCCTCCACCCAGATCCTCCAAATTTACATATTTATGAACCATAAAATCAATGTAGTTAAGGAAGAAAGTAGGGAAGGATAAAGGAATGCAAGCAATAAAGCAAGAACTCAAGAAAGAAATCAGAAACAAAGGAAAAGGAATCAAGAAAGAGAAAAAGAAATAGAGGAAACTAAAATGAAAAAGGAAACTAAATATTGAAAGTGGAAATGTATAATATCTGAAAAGTTTGTGACTAGAGGCAAGCATTTTGCATAGAATGTAAATTTTATTTGATGAAATGCTGAAATGTTAGATGTAAAAGTAATGTATGAGAGAGAGAGAAAGATAGATGGAGAATGTTTATTAAAAGGAGAATATAAAAGGAGAGACTTAGGAGTTAATTTTTGTATATTAAGTGATTTTTACTATTAATTTAAAAGCACTTAACATAAGTTTACTTTTCATTCATTAATTATTAATTTATATTGTGATGCCAGGGATCAAACCCAGATTTCGAGAAAAAAATGAATACTGTTTTCTAATGAACCCTAGTCTTCTGCCCTAGTTTATTCTCTTAAATTTTTAAGTCTATAGCATAATTTTATTAATAATAGGAAGAATACATTGATATTAATGGTTATTACAAGACTTTTGAGTATGACATTATTTCTAACAAAAATAACACATCTGTATACATTAAAACAAAATGAAAATAAATCAACTGTTATATTGACTTTCTGAGCAGAGACAAAATAATTAATCTCATGACATACATATGACTTAATTATTAGCCGCATCATCTCAGGATTCTGTCAATGATGATTTTTTTCTTAGTGTCAGTATGGTTTTATATTTTGTTAATAAACTTGAAATTTAGACCACTCTCCACATGCTTGGATGAGGAACTGGTAGAAGAATTCAGGTGTGCAGGACCCGGGACTGAGATCTCCAAGCCTGCATGGTTCGGGACTGGGCCTCCTCCACCCAGCTCCCCCACCTTCCAGTAGCTAGACAGTTACATCCACCAACTGCCATGTAACCCATCAATGGCCATCCAGAGACTACAAAACCAAGCTCCCGGAAGAGAACAAGGCATAGTCTCCTGCCCCTGTACCTGGCTGTCCTCAACAGGGCCCCTTGGAGGAGGGTGGGTTGAGTTTCCCTCTCCACTTGAGCAGAGCCACAACAGCTGAAGACCTCCAGGACCCAGTCAAAGCCATGCTGAGACCACTCTCCAAATGCTTGGATGAGGAACCGGCAGAGGAACCCAGATGTGCGAGACCCGGGGCTGAGATCTGCAAGCCTGCTTGGTTCGACACAGGGCCTTCTCCACCCAACTCCCCCACCTTCCAGCAGTTACACTCACCAACTGCCGTGTAACCCGATCAACGGACATCCAGAGACTATAAAACCAAGCTTTGTGACCGTGCAACCTCTTATTCTCTAGTTCTCACTCTAAGAACCTGGCAGGCTACTGAGAGTATCATACTCTCCTATATGCCTGACAAGGAACACCTGTAAAGGTGATTAGAGACTGCCCCAAAAGCCTTCATCCATCTCTGAGTGCCTGGCAAGCTACTGAGAGTATCCCACCCACACGGCAGAGCCTGACAAGCTACCCGTGGCATACTCAATATGTCAAAAACAGTAACAGTGAATGGTCCTCATTCCCCTGACCCTGAAGGAGCTCCCCAATATGTCATCGGGCTACACTTGCACATGACAGAGACGAATGGAGACGTTACTGGGCCCGCTCGAGTTAATTGAAGAAAAATGGGGTGATAGTGATAGTGAAACTTGAAATTATTGCTCATTTTAATCCATTCTCTTGAAAGGATGTAGTTTAGCTGGATATTTTTCTATTTTTAGCAAAATCTTCAATTGAGGGATACTTAATTTATACTCAATATTAAATATTATAGACATTTTTATTTTGTTTTGTTTTCCTTTGTGTTTTATTTTTTTGGGGGCCATACCCAGGAATCACTCCTGGCGTTGCTTGGTTATATGGAATGCTGGGAATGGAACCAAATTGGCTGCATGTAAGGCAAGTATTCTATACACTGTAGTATCACTCAAATCTCTATTTCTTACAGGTAATTTAATAAATATATAACTTAAATGAAATTCCTCAATGCCTCGTCTGTATTAAATCATTTAAATACTATATAATACTAAATTAGAGATTTTCTGTTATCTTCTGACTCAAGTTATAAATCCATTAAATTAAAAACATGGGCTTAATCCTATTCTAGGTTGAAATATTAAAACCTACTTTATAGACCCTAAGAATCAAATCCTATAAGCTTTTAGAGTTAATTTTCTTAATTTAGTTATTTTAGTTAATTTTAGTTAATTTAATTTTTAGTTAATTCCATCTTTATTCTTGCTTAAAGGATTTCATTATATTCTTACCTACGTAGCTTGTTTCTAATAATTATAACTTACTAAAATATAACAATCTAAAGTTTGAGAGTATTCTATCATTTATTATTAACTGTGACTTATTAAAATTTGTGATTTAAAAAAATCAGTTTCTATTTAGACTGATAGATTGTTGCATTATAGCAGAGATCTCTGGCTATTCTATCAGAATTGAATTTCAGAAATAGCTTTATTTCAATAAATTGTTCAAGAAAACCAAAATCTTCCTTGAATTAACTGACTTCACTCTTTCTCCTTCTTGGAGTAACTGATACAGCTGTAATGTAATTTTCAAGTTCTGATAATGGTATACATGGGCATATAAGTGCTTATTGTTTTACTTTTCATATATATATTAAATTGTAAGTAAATGCTATTGAGAACATCCTATGCTCCCCCCCCCCCACCCTTTTTCGCTTTTGGGTCATATTGGAAATGCTCAGGTGTTACTTCTTGCTCTGTGCTCAGGAATCACTCCTACTCATGCTTGGGGGACTTTTGGGGATGCTGGGGCCCAAACCCAGGTCAGTTGTGTGCAAGACAAGTGCCCTGCCCGCTGTATTATCACTCCAGCCCCACTATGGCCTGAATTATTTGTAACTGAACACTCAGCTAGCACATATGCATTCATAGTAATATAAATGTTTATATGATTATTTATGCCCTTAATCCTTAGTACTTTAATAATCTATAAAATTTATAACTGCCTATTAAAGCCTAATAATAATTGTATGAGGTTCTTTCTAAAAAATCCTGATAAAAGTAAATAGAAAAAATACTTGAAAATGTATTTACCTACTTTTCTATTCTTTCAAACTTTTGAGTAAAGGCACATATATTGATAGAACTTTTTTTAATGTAAATTGGAGACTGGAAGCTCAATTGTAAGGAATCATTTCACACTTTTTTGTAGAGGTTATTTATCTTTATCTACATCTATGCTAGTACCTATATTTATGTCTCTATGTAATCTAAAACTCATTCTTTTTGAAGATAGCCTCAGAGAAACACTTCTTTATTTAGTTTCACAGATTGTCATCAAATGTATTCTAATCATCTTTCCCTGGAAAAGAAAAACACATTTAATCTTTAAAAAAACAGGAAGCCTATAATAAATTTCAAATGATTGATGATCTAGTTCAACTTGAATTTTGAACTTATTTCATATTTCTTTGCTTACTTTTCTCTTACTTTGTCAATACATCCTTTTTACTTCTTTAAATGAAGCATAAAATTTATCTGTGAAATATTTACACCAAAACTCTGTATAATATGTCAATAAGTTGCATCCTTTTACTTACTCATATTTCAGGCAGAAAGCAGTTACTATCTCTTTCAATACTTCTGAGTTGTCTCTTGGTCTTCCTGCTCTCTCTTTAGTTTGCAATTGTAAACAGAATTAGGTTTTTATTACTGCTTCTATTTTCTCAGTCACTGCACAACTTAGCAAAAATAAGAGTTCACTGTAATTAAAACCATAATTGATTTTTCTATCCTGTATATTGTAAAGAGTTAGATTACTTTATTCTTACAACATTTCTAGAAATGAAATGGAAGAAAACATCACAAAGGAAAGGAGAGATAGATTGTAGAAATGCATATCTTAAATACCAAAATATTTCTATAATATTCTTGGTCTCAGGCAAATTTATGCCCCATCTCTATTCCAACTTAAAAAGAATTCTCACTGGATTATCAAAACCTCAGTTGCACTTAAAAAAGTGATGGCCAATGTTCAGAGCTTTCAAGAGTAGATTTGGTTCCTGAAAATGCATGCCTCAAAGATCTAAGTTCCCATCCTTTCTCTGGAAACCCTATAATCAGTTGTCCTCTTTCCAATCCTTTTTTTTTTTAATTGAATCACTGTGAGACACAGTTACAAAACTTTCATGTTTGAGATTCATCTGTATAATCAATGATTAAACACCCATCCCTCCACCAGTGCATATTTTTCACCACCTATGTCGCCAGTACCTCCCCCCACCCACTCCCATCCCAGTCCTCACTCTGCCTCCATGATAGACAATTTCCCCAAAACTCTCTCTCTACTTTTGGGCATTATAATTTTCTTGAATTTTACCCACCACCATTCAAGTCTGCCTACCAGGGGCAGGCACTTTATAATTTATTTTCCATTGCTCACTTTGAATATTATGAAAGGTCACACGACCATGAAAGTGGCTGTGTGCTTCTGAAATGCTAAGATTGTAAATGATTAGGTTCCAGAGACATCTCTGCAGGGCACTAATTCATTTTGGGATTCTATTGGGTGTCTCTTTACCAGGGCTGTTGTTGCGCTGAAATGGCACACAGAGGCAAATTGTGGGTATGACAATCAGGATGCCCATGCCAAGCAGGTGAGAAGCTGGAGAGGGACAGCCTGACTCCTCTGTCACTGTGCGGCCTGGAGTCCTGGTACCATCATACCTGGGCTTGCTTGTGGAAGCTTGTGGTCGCCGGGATTCCATCTGGAATGGGCAGGGAGAGCGCACCTGTTTCTAGTTTCCAGGCTGCAGGACGACAAAATCCCTCTCTGCATCCTGGCTATCAAGCCCACAATTTGCCTCCTGGGGCCACCTTATCATACCAACGGCCCTGATTCAGAGACACAGCAGCGAGTCCCAGAAGACACCACAGTGCCTGAAATCTCTCTGGGCCCATACTGAGCCAATTTCACGGGGGCACCCCAGATCTCCAATCCTTCTTATTTGGGATTCAACTAAACACTTCACCTGCATCTTCCAACAAAGTTTTCTGATGACCTGATACCACTGAAATGTTTCAAGTTAAAAATCGGTGATATGCCATAGGCCTTGAGAAGAAGCTTAGTGAGCATCATTTTTAACTGCATATTCATTTTCATTCAGAGTGATTTAGGGTCTCTCATTTTAGAACCCCAGGCAAATGGTGATATTGACAGAATTCTTTACTGATATTCTCCCAGAACATGGCATAAAGTGTTGTTCTCCATATCCTACAAAGACTCAACATCATGTGTTAAACAGTCTTGTTGACTATGCCTTTTTCTGTGGCATAAAATATACTTCCTTGACAGTGTCAATAGACACTGCCATAGATAATCTCTCTTCCTATGGATAAATATCAGACTTATCGGTTTTGTCCCAAGTACATCACACTCCTTTAGGACAATTCTTCAGCAAATGTGACAGTTCTTCTGATTCTACCCATAAAGCATTAGTCTATCTTTATCTGATACTGGACATGTACAGGATGCAGAGAGAATGATTAATTACTGAAGAGCACATTTAGGAAATAAAGTTATAACATGTTTAAGAAAAATCATGATTGGAAGATGTACATACATTTGTATTAGAAAATTCTACACTTACATTTAAAACTACAAAAAAAAGATTAATTTTATGTAATAAGAAAAATGAGCTATCTGTTCCATTCTCCTAAATACAAACAGGTTCCAATACCCAATTTGAATATAAAATGTTGCTTCCATTTTATTTATAGAGAAAACTAAAATTTTGTGAAAAAATGTCATGCGTTTATGAACAAAGAAGTTATAAAAATACTTGTTGCTACACCTTAGTGTGAAGAGATGAGTTCCAGACAGTAAAGAAGTTCTAATTTTTTATGTGCTAATAATATAAAAATCAGGTTGCTAATTCTTTTGTTTCTACCCAATATTTCCTCATTCTAAATACTCATTGGTGTATATTGCGTATGCATGCATACTTTTTATAATACACTTTAAAATAAAATATAAATATCAACAGGAACCTCACACAATAAGACATAATTGAAATATTTTCTACAGTTTATATCGTCAAACTAATATTTATGCAATCATATATTTGATTGGTAAGTATAATGTTAGATATCAGATTTTAAGATAACGATACAAAACATTGCTTACAATTCTGATTCTTAAGAAAAATCCCATTGAATCACATAATAATATTGTTCAGAATTAAGGGCAATTTTTGTATTACCACTCTTGTTATTGACAGAAAAATAAATGAAACTTTCACTAGGAACTCCCACTACATTTGTCTTTAATTGTTCAAAATAGTCAACATGCACTGAGGAATTGAATTTCATGTATGTTATTACGAATGCATTTTTAAACATTAAATAATTAATAGATTTTTTTTAATAAAATATGTCCATGATTCGTGATCATTTATAGAGTCCAAACTTTATTTATTTATTTTTATTAATGCACCATGCATGATTTACAAAGTTTCAGGCGTACATTGTTCCAATACTAATCCCACCAGCAGTGTGACCATCTACTCACCAATGCCCCAGGTTCGCTCTCACCCTCTTGCTACCTTTTTGACAGACAGATTTTTATGCTTGGTTATTGCAGTTTAGTTCTCCTGTTTGCAGTGTTATTGGCTCTGTGGTATAGAGATATATACATACATGAACACTACACCACAGATGTACCTTAGGCAAACTGAGCAATGCGGGTTATATCCTGTCAGCTTCTTCTTACTAACAACAAACTCTCTCCCCCGCCTCCCCCCGCCATCCAATTTCTTACTAATACGACCACTCTCTGCCCCATCTGATTTTTTAATTTTCCTGTCCTCATTTCTTTCTGGTTATTTAATTTTTAAAATAATTTGGGGGAAATAATTTTTTCATAGAATGGCATAGTTATATTATTTATAATCGGTAGTGTTTTTGTTTTCACATTGTAAAAGCTTTCCTGCTAAGGACCTTATAGTTTTGGTTTACAGTTTGTGACAGAACTTCAAAAAAACTACAACAATAATAGCAACAATAACATGTTTATCCCAATTATTATCAGAAAGACAAGCAGAGAAAGACAAAGATAGAGACAGAGTTAAAAAATAGATTCAACACCCTTTATTTGGTGCTCCCTACTCTATCTGGGCTGCCTTTACCCTTAGAGTATGTGTCTGGCCTCCAAGCAATGGAGTAAACCTCCTTGTATTTATCTTGGCCATTCGTGAGTGTTAGTCTCCTATTTTGTTATTTTATGTTCCCTAGATGAATGCAATCTTTTTATGTCTGTCCCTATCTTTCTGACTCATTTTGCTTAACATGATACTTTCCATGTAGTACCACTTGTATGTAAATTTCATAACCTGCCCAGGATGCATGCTGAAAGTAGACTATAGACCAAACACGATTGCCACTCAATTCCTCTTTTGCAAACCACAGCACCCAAAAGGAGAGAGAGAACAAAAGGCAATGCCCTGCCACAGAGGCACAGTGGGATGGGGAGATGGGGGTGGGATGGATACTGGGATTAGTGGTGGTGGAGAAAGGGCATTGGTGGAGTGATGGGTACTCAGTAATTGTATAACTGAAACCCAAGCACAAAAATTTGTAAGTCTACAACTGTACCTCATGGTGTTTCACTAATAAAAATTTAAAAAAATAGATTCAGCAAGAGAAAACAAGTATAAAGAAGTTCATTAATATGCTTATTGTCCATGCTTGGAATACGATCAGAAACCATAAGGTATTGAAGTGTAGTATTTAAAAACTACAAATTAACATATTTTACTTGCTTGGAATCTTTTCAAAATAGCACCAAAAATTTCTCTGGTCCAATATGGTGTGAAATCTGAAGTAGTTAATGATTTGCATACAGTTTATTGTATACAACCCATGATCAAAATTACATATACTTTGAAATTAAAACCCAAGTTACAAATACCTGTAAAGTAGACATAGTTTAGAGAGTTTTGATCATATTTCTATGTTTTGAATATATTTGTAAATTTAAAAAGTAACAAAAGCATTTTTTGCAATTTCATTGGAGTAAGTGAAAATGTGCAAGGAATTGGTATTACAGAGATCGTACAATGAACAATCACCTGGAAATAGTGACATTAGAATTGAGAGTAAGTTTGGAGTGGGTTAGGGGAAGGATATTTGCTAGTCAGTAATTTGACAGGTAGATGGTACAGAAAGCAACTCGGTCTAATTAAGCACTGGTACAAATTTAAGCGACTTTTACCACACACTGTCATTGAGTTGAGCAAATTGTTTCACCTTTTTGAACCTCAGTATTTTTTTTTCTCTGCAAAACAAGGAGAAGGGTGACAGTGTTGAATTAGTCATTATAAAAGGCTAGTTACAATTTAAAAATGTATTGTTCTATAAAACTCTTTCAAATGTGTGCATTGTATTTTCCAAATCTATTCATATTCATCACATGATGTCAAGAAATGGAATGGAAACTTTAAGACTAAATTTATAGAGAACAAAGGTCCATCAATACAACTTTGATTAAAGGTGAAATTTTTCTCACATATGTTAATAGGAACAAAGAGTAAATGATTTCTGAGTACAAGATGCAAGTTGTTCTATTTAAATGAGAATATGAAAAATTCTATCAAGGGCTATTCATATTTTATGCTCCTTAAAAATTCAAAGAATTTTAGAATTCTAAGAAGAGTTCAAGATATTGACAATCAGTCTATTATTTGATTGCTGCAGACTACCTGCATATATCTGTATTTATGATAGCACTGTAGCACTGTCCTCCCATTTTTCATTGATTTTTCTCAAGTGGGCACCAGTAACATCTCCATTGTGATACTTGTTACTGTTTTTGGCATATTGAATACATGACGGGTAGCTTGCCAGGATCTGCCGTATGGGCACAATACTCTTGGTAGCTTGCCGGGCTCTCCAGGAGGGGCAGAGGAATCAAATCCTGGTTGGCCCGGGTTGGCCAAATGCCCTACCCACTGTGCTATCACTCCAGCTACTGTATTTATGGTACAATTAAAAATGATATGTGACATGTTGATGTAGAATATTTTTTCAGTCCTTGGCTAGTACATGAGGATATCCACTAATATTTGTAGAATAAGTGATTACATTAATTTGAAAGAAGAGATCAACAAATGTTAAAACTGTTAGTTACATATTTTGGAGACAGAGCCAAATATATTTCAAAAACATTTGGGTAATAGATTTAATTCAGGTTTCATTTGGATTATTCCCAGAATGAAAACTTCAGAATAACTGCTATGAAACTGTTGCTCTTTTTGCAAATATTAAGCAAAAAATTCATTCAAGGAATATTTCATAAACATATAATAGGTGGTAAGGAAATGAAAACTGCACTGTTCTTTTGCAGTATAAATATCATAAACTATGTTCAGAATCTAGTCCCTTGAAAATTATTCTGAGATTAACAAACAGATCGAGGAAATCACTGCAAACACTACAATTTCTTATTGTAAAGTTTGTCATTATAGACAGACCAAGCCAAGAAGCCTGAGAGCAGATGGTGAAATGCCAAATATGAATAAATTCATGTCTCTCTCTAGTATCCTAAGCCTAAGGACTTGGATATGGACCAACACATACTAGCCTGGGCCCACTGAGGAGCAAAAAATTATTTAGCAATCATCACAGCAAGGAATAAAATCCCGAAGAGTAATAACAACACTTCAGTCATCTCTATTACAAATCCGTCATGGTCTCTGGAAGGCTGTTTGGAAGGCAGGGAACTGCTAGTGCACTTACTTAAAGTTAGCTCCAACTTCAGAAGAAGCCCCTGGCAAAGCCATTCAAACTATAACATTTCTACTTATTTATTTTCCTCAAAAATATCATTCTCAACTACTTCCATAGGTTATTTTGAAGATTAAATAAAATAATTAAATGAGATGACATTGGAAGATGTTAAAATGTTGTTCAAAATTTATTTACTTATTATATTAGTTTTATTACTGGGTTGGAGCAATAGCACAGCTGGTCAGGCATTTGCCTTGTGTGTGGCCGACCCGGCTGATCCAGGTTCAATTCCTCCACCCCTCTCAGAGAGCCCAGCAAGCTACCGAGAGTATCTTGCCCACACAGCAAAGCCTGGCAAGCTACCCAAGACATGTTTGATATGCCAAACACAATAACAAATGTCACAGTGGAGACATTACTGGGACCCCTCGAGCAAATCGATGAACAATGGGAGGACAGTGACAGTTTAATTACTATAACTTTATCAACTAAACGCCAAAATTTTTGAGAAAATATTCTTAAATCTACCCTTTGTTCCCAAAATGAAAGGTTATTAGAATTTAATTTTCCTGCAAAGTGTTATTTTCTCTTAATTTGAAAGAGAAGTATATCTATCTATCTATATACATACATATTTGAAATTCAAAATATTTTTATATATTATGAAATTTAGAATGTAATATCTCCATTAATAAGCAAATATTATACAAATTTCATTGATGTGCATAAATAAATCACTTAAAATTATCTTTTAAATTGATTATATTTTTAAAGCTATAATTATTCTGAAATAACTCAAATTCCTAATACATCGAACTAAACACTAGAGCAATATGATTGATCTATTAAAAATAAAGCAAAATAAGTCTTAAAAAATCAATGAGTAAATCATGATTATAATATAATATTTTATTTCATAGAAGCAAGACATAGGTACTATAACTTGTATAACAAAAATAAATTTTCTGAATTAGGACAATCACCCCAAACCAAAATTGATATTAACATATAAATAAGAGTAATAACATACAGGTAGTGCTATTTAAAGAAATACTACAATTATTGTTTTCTCATTAAATAATTATTTAATGATTTTTAACCAGTTATATTAGAAGGAATGTAAGTTTACCACTCATTCTACCTCAAGGCTCACTTATAAGAGATGATTTGATCTTTAGTTTTAGAATAAGAGGGCATAGCTCAAAGGGCTCTGCTCATGATTTGTATGTAGGAGATATGTTTGTGCCTGTCACACATGACCCTATGAGCACCACCAGGTGGAACCCCTAAACACAGAGCCACAAATATCCATGAACACTGCATATGGCTCCACATGCAAACCAAAACCGTACATATATATGTAAACTAAGCCTTACTCCTGGCTTAGTGCTCATAGGTCACTCCCAGCAGTACTTGGTCAGCCAAATGTGGACCCCAGTGCTGGGGATTTAAACTGAAGTCAGCCACATGCAAGTCAAGCATCATAAGTCCTTTACAATCTCTCCTGTCCCAACATTGTATAAATATTTTTAAAGATTTATGAGCAAATTTAAATGAAAATATTTTATTTTGTATTATCTATTAAAAATGTCTTAATTCAGTCTTTATAATCATAAATTAAAGACTAATTACAAGGTTAACTTTAGGATAATTAACATTTTTCTTTACCAAATGCAAGGCTCATTTTTCCAAAACAAGAAGGAAATTTTTGGGTCAGAGTGATAATACAGCTCGTAAGACACTTACCTTGCAGGAGGCTGACCTGGGTTTGATCCCTGACATTCCATATAATTCTACCATCCAGCTTCTAGGAGTGATCCCTAAACTCAGAACCAGGAATAATCCCAGAGCTATGCTGTTTGTGGTCTCAAACAAAATGCAAAAAGTATTATAACTTTCACAAAAAAGTGTATGTGATTTCAGTTATTCAGTCAAATCAAAACAAGCAAACCCCCATAATTTAAGGAAAGAGATGGTCACATTTTTGACTTGGCAGTTTACCTTGATTCTGTTCTCTCTTTTGCAGACATAATAATCCCCCTCAGTGGCATAAATATTTCCAAATAGGCTTTTATGTTTTAGATGTGCACAAATATAAAGATTTTGCCTTGAAATAATTGTAAGAGCTTGCATACTGCATATCTTCTACAATTTTCTTTGTTCAACATTTAAAAATATTTTAGTACTTATTTTTATACTTTGCTATGTATTAATATTATTATGATGATGATGTCTGAATCTTCACTTTTTAAGTAAGTATGAGTATGCCAAGTAATAAGTTATAAGTTCTTGAATTCTACTATCTAGAAGTTTGATTTAGGTTTCTAAAATCCACCCAAACAATAACCCTTAGGTGGGGAGGGTATTCTAAGGCTGCCTGCTATTCATACAAGTTACAAATGTGCTTTAGGGGAAAAATTATTAGTATCTTCCTTTCTTACAAAAAAAGAAAAGGTTTAAAGACTTTTTTGACTACATCTAAGAAGAAAATCAGTATCAATATACGTGTGGTCAGAACTTAAAGGCATAGGAAAGCAAAGTCTATACATTATATTTCTAAGAAAAATGAGATAAAACAATAAGATTGTTGAATGAGCTCTAAATAGATTTAAAAAATTAGATTGATGATTCTTTGGGAAGTAAATGGACCTAGTATAGTCGAAAAAAGTTGAATGCCTTAATGTAAACCTGGAACTAAAATTTGAGGTCTGCTACGGCTTGATTCCTGAACTAGATGCAGTTTTCTATACCTCTGGCTACTGCTATGTAATAATTTTCAGGGATTTGTGGCTGGATATTACATATTACAGAAAAAGACCCTTTGGAGGATGGTCAATTTCTGCCATGTCCTCATCTTTGGTGCTGCACCTTCCCTGCTATGCAGTGCCTCTGCTCTTTTGACTTTCAGTTCTCCCTCTAAGCAATATTGTTCAGTTTCTGCCCGAGCAGCTGCTTTGGTGTGATTCAGTCTCTTGCTCTTTTTAACAGCTCTTTATCAAAGTACTGTGATTTACAGCCCTCCTCATGAGGGTTTTATGTTTACATTGCTCCAGCATATGCATCATCTGGACACCCGTTTCCGTCCACCAAGGTGCCATAGGCTCTCCCTTTAAACCCACCCTTCCTTTAGTTTTGTTACACTTGGCCCTTTCTTGTCAACTCTGAAGCTTTAGTATTTGGGTCTCTGAAAACGATGAGGTGGCCAATGTTTTGGTCAGCAGCAGTTGATGAATCCCTAGTGACTACTGGCCAGGGTGCCAGAGACTTTGAGATGCAAGCCTGAGTCTCTGAGTTCAGCTGACCAAACTCCAGGAACCTGTGGCCATACTTCCATTGTATGTTTTATCTGATCATATCAAAATTTATGTATTCTAATCCTCTACAAATGTCACTATCACTGTCACTGTCCTCCCATTGTTCATCAATTTGCTCGAGCAGGCCCAGTAAGAGCAGATAGAAAATTTACCTTGCACACTGCAGACTTAGGTTCAATTATCCCATCGGGTCCCCTGAGCTCTTCTGGAAGTGATACTGAGTACAAAACCAGGAGTAGACTCAGCACAGCCAGGTGTGACCCCAAAACAACAACAAATGTAAGTGTTTGAAAGCAATTTTGTCTTGTATTTAAAATATATAGTACAATTTGTATGAACCTGCTATTCATCTGCTTTGCCTATTGTTTTTCTTCTTTCACTCACTGGCTATTGTTTAATTTTTAAATAGATGTTCTTTATTCTTTTATTTATTTTGTGCCTATAAGAACACCCAAGAAAGCCTTCCTAGAGATTCTCAGTTAACCAGGCTAGTGGTTCAAGGTCAGGGTCCAAGACTGCCAGCACATGCAATGCTTGAAGCACCATGTGGTGCTGAGGATCGAAACAGAGTTAACCTAATGCAAGACATGCACTCTAACTCCTGTACCACCCCCAGTGTCCCTGATCTTGTTTTTTTTAATTATTAGATCTTTGAAACATGTGTAAATGTGATCCACTGCCATTTTTATGTGTTTTTATATATGCTGAAATGGGAAGAAGATTTTAAGGCTAGTTGAAGTGACATATAGAACTCTATTCAAGCAAATTCAGATAAGTGTATTATTCTAATGTCTTATTTTTATGTGTTTACTTATACACATCACAAATCCACATATCCATATTTTCATGTATATGTATAAGGAGATAAATAAAATATGTTTCCATATTTTATAAAAAACACATATATGTTTCTTGATGCAGCAGTTATATATGTATTTATGTGCTTGTTTTCATACATAAATGCACATATTTTAAATATACATATACATATATATGCACAACATAAATGTCATCCATGAATATATATGCAATTATTAACCCATTAAATACTCATATAACTGTTTTGGTATTTCTGATTTTGCTTCTGCAAGAATTTTATTTTTTTACTGATTTTGACAAACTGGATGCTTCTTTGTTAGCAAAGGATTATAAGAAGTCCTACATAATTTCATTTATTACTTGCCTATATAAACTGCCTTAAGCAAGTGAAAGATTGGGTTGACCATTGCCAAATGAAGGAAACACATAGATCTAACAGTTTTGGTGACATGAAAGTAAAAATTTTGATATTAATTTAGGATAAGTTTAGATATAGATATTTTGACCTGAGATATTTGCTAATTTTATGTGTTTATTAATAAATGCATGGGATTCTGCCTGGTATATTTAATTCCAAGCATCCAAAAGCCCTTATAAGAATTATATTTTAGTAATGTACAATTTCTATCATACTGTCAGTCATAGGTGTCATGCATAAAATCTTCCTACACTTCCACCCACCAGATTCCACTTCCTGTACTTTATACTGAGTCCCACCTGATTCTAACCAGTGTCCACTGTTCTCCACCACTGTCTCAGATTACTGCCCTCCCACATGCCTCCCTATATCTCACTGTTAGAATAAAAATTTTTTGACTAAGTAAATTAATTGTTTTATTCTGTTCTTGGTTTCATAATTTCTCTGACTTTATCATACTCAAATTATACTCTATATTAGAAGACATAGTGCCCTTCCCAATTGCATAACAAATTTATATAATGAATTGTATTCTGCCACTAATTACTGTTAAACTGAATCTCATATGACTTGAAATAAAATTAATAAAATTAACATTTCTTAGTTCTCGGTATTTTATGATTTCTATGATTATCTCTGTCTTTTTTATGTTTTGAAGTGGTTTTGTAATTTTACATGTCACACAACTTTGTCTCTACTTTAAATTTAAATACTACAGATTAGTGAACACAAGGGATAATAGATACCATTGTGTGGTAATTTTTCCTAACAAATCACATATCCATACTGTCTTTTTAATACTTAATTTGACACTTGCAGTAAAATCGGTATATCAAATCAATAATTACTAAGATACTGGGATCTGGAAAGCTAGGAAATTAGTTAGCACTGAGACTAAAACAAGATTATTTTTGTTTAAAAATATATTCATTTTTATACCAGCAAAATAAACACTGAGTCAAATGACATACATTTATCTTATAGAAGAAAAAACACTGCAATTGGTAGATATATCTTCTGATACAGGTGTGGCCTTGTAATACGTATACATATAAACAGATTCATATTTTAATCTGATGTTTAGTTTTAATAAATGTCCTTTACTGCCTCATGGCCTTTTAATGTTTCCAGGCAAGAGAGCATGAATCTACATTATTAGAATCCCATGCTGTATTGCACTTATTATGAATTATAGTTATTAAAATTAACTGGAGCATAAGAAGAGTTTTTATTTATACAGCTAGGATTGTGTCCAACTTTATGACTAAGATCATCTAACTAGCCTTTAAATAATTGAACATAAAGAAATGACAGACTTTATAATTTGTTAAGCAGAAATTTAGAGCAAGAACTTATTTTCTAGCATTTTAAAGCATTTCTGCATTATTTAATGAAGATACACAATCAGCATTTCATTTTTTTCTACAAAGAACTGAAAATATTAAATCCAAATCACCAAAGTAAGGTAGAATACTCAAATTAGAAAAATCACTACCAATATATTTAACTTTTAATATAGCAAAATTGCATGGAAAATTTATCAAATTATATCATCTAAATTGTTAATAGAAATATCTGTATTTCATTTGAAAATATTATAGTTAATTTATTTTGAAGGTCTATAATTTTTATTTTTATTTATCTACTTATTTATTTATGCTTCTGGGGTCATTCCGGCAATGCACAGGGGTTCCTCCTGGCTCATGCACTCAGGAACTGCTTCTGGCAGTGCTCTGGGGACCATATGGGATACTGAGAATTGAGCCCTGGTCGGCCCCGTGCGAGGCAAATGCCCTACCCTCTGTGCTATTGCTCCAGCCCCCGATGTCAATAAATATATTTAAGCTTTTTATAAGCCATTTAAAAATGCTGCCAAGTTTGTTTCATTGGGAGTTCTTCCTCTAGAAGTTGAGAATTTAATAATATGAATAAACTAAATAAATTATTGACATGTACAAATACAGGTTAATATGCCTAGGGCATATTATTATGAAGCACATTACATCAGAGAAAATTGGTTGGAAAACATTGATGCCAGAAATTCCTCTCAAGGCTGATATGTAATATACACAAATATTATGATATTATGCCAATTATATACATATATATATATTGGTTGGAGGACTGACAAGCTAAAAACATAAAAATCACAATATAGACAGTGGATTGATTTTATAATATAGACAGTACAAACTATGGATTAATTTTATTACATAAATGTAAAAATGTTATTTGTTTAAGCTAATATGATATTATTACAAGATAGTAAAATATATTGGTTTATTTATTCTTTTTTATATTATGAAAACTTGATTAGTTTATTTGATAATTAGGGGAATGATTACAAAATAAAAATTCAAGTGTATTTAATATGACGAGGTTTCTTTCACTATATTATATAGCCTCCAATAACAAGACAAAATGTACATAAGCAAATAAAATCTTTATTGTGTATCATGCTAAATTATATATACTACTCAAGAATGTAGAGCATGGTGAGTACCTTAGTTAAAAGCACCTTAATCTCAAGTACCTTATTTGAAAAGTGATTCAGGAACTGGAGAGATACTATAGAGATTAAGGTGTTTGCATTGCATATGGCAGACCTGAGTTCAGTACCTGTCCTGCACTGTATGTGTTTCCTAATTTACCACCTGGAGTGATTTCTAAACACAGAGACAGAAATAATCCCTGAGTTCCTCTAGGTATGACCCCAAATGAAACAAACAAACAAAAAAAAGGTAGGTGAACGAACCCTTTCCTCTACATATAATTAAAGAATGCTTCTTAAAGGAAAAAATATATCTACAAATAAAATGAGTGATAGCACAGCAGGTAGGGCATTTGCTTTGCACGAGGTTGACCCAGGTTAGATTCCTCTGTCCCTCTAGGAGAGTCTGGCAAGCTACTCAGAGTATCACGCCTACATGGCAGAGCCTGGCAAGCTCCTGTGGCACATTCGATATGCCAAAAATAGTAACAACAAGTCTCACAATGAAGACGATACTAGTACCCATTCAAGCAAATCGAACAACGGGAGGACAGTGCTACAGTGCAACAAGTAAAATGTTGGGATAGTAAAATTAAAGAGATTAAATGATGGGCTCAGATATAGTTCAACATGTAGAGCGTTTGCCTAGCATAATATGAGAGATTCTGAGTTTAATCCCCTCCTCCATATTTTCCTTTTCCCATTACTGCCTGCAATGCCATCCTACCTAAGAACCGTTTTGCTAGCCAAACACTGAATGAGAAGGCCCATACTGTCAGATCTTCTCCAAAAATCCCTTCTCAATCTACACAAAACAGAGTGCTGGTTGTGGCCCCACTTAAGGAGCAGTGAAAAGAGAGAAATTTAATTTTCCTCACCATATTTAGTATCAAGAGGGACATTGTAATACATCTTTACTGGTGAAAAGCTGACATTTATGTGTATAGAGTGTATATTTGTGAACCATAAGCATAATCCATAGCAAGCAGAATGTTATTATGCTTCAAAGAATTGTGTTGTTCTTTCTGCTTCAAAAGTAATTTGAATGTGAGCTACCAAACATGCGTGTTAAACATGACTTATGGTAATTTACTGTTTTTAAATTATAAATAATGGAATAAATTTTTGAAATACAGATATAACTACTACGAAAAGTTGACATCAGTGTTGTCATTTTAAAACATAATGCTGAGCAACCTTTAGAGCAAAAACAAACAAACAAACAACAACAACAAAAAAACACCTCTCTGATTCGAATTTAAGTCAGACTTTTGGATTGAATCCAAAAGCAATTTTTTTTAAGAAGCCACCTAGAAAACAATAGTTTGAAAAGTTATCCAGATTAAAGGACTGATTATTATGGACATTTTTTCAGGGAATAGACTCAGTAACCCATTTGTTATGTGTCACCAAGGGTAGATTAAGTTTGTTAACTGCAGCTAATTCTTTTCTTTGGCCTTTTACCTTACGTTTCTTTTTTTTCTTCCTAGAAAACAAAACAGAACAAAAAAACAAAAACAACAGCAATAAAAACTTCTCCATTCTCAGGATGTTTTTTAGGTTTTTGTCTGAATTTCAATACTCCAATTGATAGTTTTTCTGACAGCAGACTACCAAAGTTGTTCTCTTAATGATGTCTTTGATTTTTAAGAATACTATATATACATGAATATTCTTTTTCCCCTCTCATCTCATGATAATTAGATGTGGTTGTTTCTTCATCTGTAACCCTTAACTTTATAGTAAAACAACTAGGTTATAACTTTGCTTGGTTTTGTTTTGTTTTATTCTGTCCTCTCACACTTTTGTACGCAGGGCTTGCTCCTGGCTCTGAACCCAGGGTCTTTATGTGGTGGCTGAAACCAGGGATCTAATTCAGGTCTGTGTCTCACACAAAGCAAGGGCCTAACCTGTACTATCTCTGGCCCTGAGTTGTAACTTTTATCTTTGTTGCCTACTTATCTAAGAGAACATGCATTGATATAGACTAATGACCAACAGTTACTGGTTTCCTAAATAGATATTATTTTGCTTCTTTTTCAGTTATTTGATGTTATATTATTTAATGGTGTATTTCAATTGATTCTGTCTAAAGGGTTTTTTTTTTCTCACTAAAATTATCACTTGTCACTTGTTATCCCGTTGATCATCGATTTGCTTGAGCGGGTACCAGTAAAAACTCCAGTAGTCCCTGTGTGCTAGTATACCCCAATGGCGTATTGGGGCTCTTTCAGAGTTAGGAGAATGGGGCCCATTATTGTTACTGTTTTTGGCGTATTGAGTACACTATGGTGAGCTTGTCAGGCTTTGCCGTGTGGGCGGGATGCTCTCAGTAGCTTTTCAAGCTCTCCAAGAGGTGGTACTTCAGTAAAAATTGAAACTTTAATTTTACTTCTTCTTTCCAGTCATGTTATTTAAATTTATTAAAGTATTTTTGATTTTACTGTAGAAACAAAGTTCTCATTTTCATAAGTTTTTCTAACTGGTAGTGTGAAGGGATAATGTATTGCCCCGTTCCTCTCAAGTCTCCTAACAGTAGAGTAAAATAAGAGACTGGCAGTAAAGGAGAAATACTAAGATTGTAATTTTCCCGGCAAGCTACCAAGAGTATCGCGCCCTCACGACAAAGCCTGGCAAGCTCCCTGTGACGTATTCAATATGCCAAATACAGTAACAACAAGTCTCAAAACAATGGAGACGTTACTGGGCTCGCTCGAGCAAAATCGATGAACAATGGGAGGACAGTGACAGTGACAGTAATTTTCACATTCACCTGGAAGACGTTCTTCCTTTTCTTAAATTTTACTTATTCTACTTCCAGAGTTTTATAGTTTGTAACTTCACATACTCTTAAATTTTAACTGTTACCTTTAATTAATAGAAAATATACTTAAAATACTACAGAGAGGAACCAGAGCCACGGTAGAGTGAGTAGGCTGTTAGCCTTGCATGGGGCCAACCCAGTTGATAGCCTCACCCCATATAGTCCCTTGAGCAGAGTCTGAAGTTATCCCCTGAGTTCAGATCCAGGAGTAAATCCAAGCACAGTCTGATATGGTTCAAAAACAACAACAGTAAAATAAATGAGTAAATAAATCTTTACTCTTTCCTAGGCTTTGGACTGTTTACTGAGAAAAGGGAACACCATTAAAATTGATTTAATGTGTTTAAGCTTAGATGGTTGAAGCCAGGAATTAAAGCAGGTGTGAACATGTATTTCAGTTTACCCAATAAAAAATTGTATGGGCTTAATAAATAAGTCACTGTCCTCCCGTTGTTCATTGGTTTGCTCAAGCGGGCCCAGTAAAGTCTCCATTGAAGACTTTGTTGTTACTGTGTTTGGCATATCGAATACATCACAGGTAGCTTGCCAGGATATATATAAGTAAATAAATAAAATAAAAAATTGATAATCCAAGAATGTAGGTAAGAAGCACGACACATGACTCACAGCTGAAGGTCCTAGTTTCAATTCCTTGCACTACAAAAGACAAAAACAATTTTTTAAAAAAAATAAAATGTGTTTCTGTTTGGAACAAAAAGTTTAGGACTGGGAATGTATATTGTTAGCACAGCTTATGCACCATATATAAAGTTTTCTGAACCTCAGCACCAAAATCAATCAATCAATCAATCAATGTCACTTAAAAGAGTAGAATGACCCTCTGATAGTTGAAATATTTACCTGAGTGAAAAAAAGTTATGAATGTATGTATTAACTAGATGTGTGTAAAGACTGAATTTTATAATTTGATGTGTGTGTGCATTTGCTGTGTGTGTGTGGACCCCACCCGTTTGTGGCATCTGGACAAGCCTCATGCATGAAGGAACCACCTGTAAAAGAACCCAGGCATGCAGGTCCTGGGGCTGAGATCTCCAAGCCTACTCGGATCGGGGATGAGCATCCTCCACCCAGATCCTTCATCTTCCAGTAGGCAGGGGTTACACCCACCAACTGCCCATGGCACCAGGTAATCCCATCAACAGCCAAGACCCAGAAACTATAAAACCCAGCTCCTAGAAGAGAACATCACACAGTCTCCTGCCCCGGTGCCTGGCTGTTCTCCCTCGAGCCCCTTGGAAGGGGGCAGGTTGAGTTTCCCTCCCCACCCTGAGCAGAGCCCCGGCAGCTGAAGACCTCCAGAACCAGCCACAACCATGCTGAGACCACTCTCCACATACATGAAGGAACCGGCCGAGGAACACAGGCATGCAGGTCCCGGGGCTGAGATCTCCAAGCCTGCTCAGATCAGGGCTGAACAGCCTCCACCCAAATCCTCCATCTTCCAGTAGGCAGGGGTAACACCCACCAGCTGCCCCCCACCCCCCATGCCATGTAATCCCATCAACGGCCAAGACCCAGAGACTATAAAACCCAGCTCCCGGAAGCGCACAGCCACTTTTGCGGCCTCATGACATCTTATTATCTCATTCTTGCTTTGGACAACCTGGCAAGCTACTGACTGTAACCTGCCCACACGGCAGAGTCTGGCAAATTCCCCGTGACATACCCAATATGCCAAATACCAGTAACAATGATGGGTCTCATTCTCCTAACCCTGAAAGAGTCTTGAATATGGCACTTTTTAAAATCTCAGGGCTAGGACGAAGATGTTACTGGTGCCTGCTCAAGGCAATCAACAAACAACAGGATGATCATGATCATGATAGTGTGTGCGCGTGTGCGATTCATAAACTCATAGGCTATCATCCAATGAAGAACATTAAAGAAAATGAATAATATTCTCTGAAACTCATGCAACTTATATTGGGTAAAATGAAATACATGTTCATACTTGTAGTATAACATTGGTTTGTCCTTTGTGACTTACCAGAGGAAGCTTAGGTTTATTGGGTTGCACCCATTCCCAGTGCTCCCAAGGCACTTCATTCCTCTGAGTTTATTTGTAACCTCTTTCTTTGTACTCTGCTTCCCCACATGGTCAATCACCTTTATCTCCTTGTCAGACTCTGTTAACTTCTAAATATTACTTTTCCCTTCTCCTAATGTCCTTTGCATACTTAGTTCAGAGCAATGTCCTTTTTGTATAGACACAGGAAGACAGTTGATGCTATGCTTTTGTAAGTTGGGAGTTAATTGACTGAATAATATTCACTTCGGGGCAACTGTTTTCTTGACTTAAGCCCCAGTTCTCTTACTTCCTAGCACCCCAAAAGTAGGGTCCTGACGAGGGTCTAGATGGACCCAGGGCAAGCTGTAAACTACCCTGGCACTGAAATTAACCAGGCCAAAGCACCACAGTACTTAACTATAAGTTAAGATCATGGTCAATGACAAATTCTGTCATGATCCAAAAAGTAACAACTGGATTACGACCCTACTAAGGTTAGAAAAGATTAATTTTTTCTGAGCACTGTAGTCTGAGATCTATAGCAAGATGTCCCCACCCTATAAGCTTAATGTATCTCTTACAAATATGACTAATGTTATATTTGTATATTACAAATTTGGACTAAGGGAAGGAGAAAAACCCCTATATGGTATTTTGCCCTTGAGCGGATCTCATGGCTGCAGGTGATCAGAAAGGGCTTTGATATCAATTGTGATACCCAGACTGGGTATGGTTGCTACCCCCAATGCTGAGAGAGGTTTAGTGAGCTGTACAAGACAAGAATTAAAGTACTTGTCTTGTACAGACACAAGTCACTGCACAGAGAGATGAGTGAGGGAAAGAGGAGAAGATGGGAATGAGAGGCTCAACAAGATTGGAACAGGCACGTGGGGAGAATGGAAAAAACTACAACTGATCACCAACCAGCCTGGCCCTCGTTTCCTACTTTGTTGGGGGTGGGAGGATAGCCTTACTAAGCTGCTAACAACCTGAGGAGATGGTGGAGTACTTATTCTCATAAACGCTGCTCAACTCTACAGTCACAGAAAGAGTTTTTATAGGCAGAGAACAGGTCGAGATAGTACAAGAATTAAAGTACTTGTCTTGTACAGAGCTGACCCCAGTTTGTTGTTAGGCACTAAAAATAGTTCCCTGAGTGTTACCTGGAGTGATCTTTGAGCATAGATTCAGGGATAATCCTTGAACACTACTGCATGTGTCCCAAAAGGGAAAAAAAAAAACGAGGAAAGAAATGGTGGGCTTCAGGATAAGAAAGGGCAGTCATATTTAAGTGGAAGGTGGAACAATAGAAACAGTGGGAAAATATTGGTTATTAACAATGGATTAAGAAAGAAACTTACTCATACCATCATCTATGACTTTTCACTGATGAAGTTTATCAGTTTATCATATTTAAATTAATGACTAATATGTGTGACTTTATATAAAGATAAAAAAAAGTCTACAAAATTACATAATTGAAAAGATTGTAAAGCATCTGGTAAATTATTAAAGACTGCCAAATTATTTCTCAATTCATCTATTTGGCTCAATATTCACTCCTCCCAATTCACTCCAAATAATCAGAATCTCTGAAGACTAAAATAATAGCCTTGAAGTTGTATTATTGTAATTGCTTTATGGTCTCTCCACACTATATCCACAGGAATTGCCCTGCATGGCCTACCCATTGATTACTACCTTTAGAACTTTATATTGTAAAACTTACTTTTTGTTTCCTGGAGCTTATTTTAGTTTTTCAAACATGCCACACTTTCCCATAATAAAGTATTTATGTGTGGAGTTAGTAGTTACAGCCAACCTCATATTCTTCATTCAATTACTTTTTTCTGATGTTTCATATTTCATATCAAGCTAGCTTTTGATTTTTCTGAAGAGAAGAATAACCTAGACCAAATCAAATTAAATCATGTTCTTTGTTATTTTTTCTCCTTCTATTATGTCACTTGATTAAGATTTTCTTCACACCACAGTAAAGAAATATTTGCTAATTATGTACTCCTAGTGTATAAAATGTTGCTTAGTATATAATAGCCACTAAATAATCTTTGTTGAATGAATAAGGAAGGAAAGTATGGTTCATTTTATTATCGCTCTTTAATAATATAAAATATGATAAATTGTTTTATATTTTACTGTGAGTTACTAATAATTATTATTCTGTTAAGTATTCTGCTCTAGATAATTTAACACTTAACATTAAATTTTAGGATAAAAAACCTCACGTTTTTATATTTACATAATTTTTATACACTCTCTTAACACTTCCCTTTCAATTTTTATTGCGGTGATAATAAAATAGTATAGTTTCTAGGGATATTTTGATATATTCTCTTGGGCAATGGAATCATTATACTACCAAAGATACTTTCGTCTCTCCAACGATTGGTTTACTTTGAGGTACAACCTAAAATTTGGATCAACTCTACCCTCTCGTTCAAATATAATCATATTATATTCTTGACATGTTTTACACAGTGCTTAGAAATAGCTTGGTGCTGCTCTGCTCTATGTAGCTTACTAACTGAAAAGATTCTGTTCCACTGTCACTCAAGGGATGATTAATTAGTTAAGAACAAGATGTGAAGAGTTTTACTGGCACTAAGCAGTCAGGCTGCAAAGTGATAGGTTCAGTGTTATGTTTTTCACCCTTTATTTTCTTTTTTGATTTTTGTGACACCAAGTGGTGCTCAGGGCTTCTTTCTGACACTCTTTGAGCAGGAATCACTCATGGGAAGGTTGGGCTTCATGTGTGGTGAGGGATAAATCACAGTTCAAACCTGGGCAAGGCAGCTCCCTTGCCCTCCATTCAATCTCTCAGGGGCCTTAAATGAACGATTTTGTCTACACAGTTGCAAGAAGCGGGGTTTTACAGAGCAAAAACAGGGAAGAAAGGATTAGTTGCAAACTGGTGGACACCAGAATGATCATAAAAATGTCTTCAAGGGCTGGTTGCTGGAAATTTATCTTGTTGAATCTGTAAATCTAAGCAAAGTAAAGGTAGGTTGTAGAGAAAACCAGTGTATGTCTTATCTTTAAGTCTTTAAGGAAGACTTATCCTTACCTTAAGGCTTTGGTTGAATAATAAATTGTGGATAAACTCAATCATTATCTTTTGGTTAAGGACAAATACATCCCGTTTATTCTAATAGTGATCTTTACCCAGTTTCACCTTAATATAATAGAAAATAGAAGGAGTAAAATAAATTTTAGTTGTACTATATTCATGTCATTGTAAACAATTTTTTTCACACACTTCCCTTATATCTGCAGTGTCTCATTAACAGGAACATAATGAAGATCTAGGTTTGTTTTTGATTTTATGGTAACCGTATAGGACAATGTAGAATACTCTGCTAAATCAGAAGGAAGAAAGAAAAAAGAAAAATACCATAAACAAAAACAAAAAAAAAAAACAGAAGGCAAGAACATGACACTATTTATTTGTTTTGAATGGAAACAATGATTATTTTGATATGAATTGAAATATGTGTGAAAACACATAAAATGACTACTTATAAACTGTGTAATTTTCAGATCTAGGTAAAAAAAATATTGTCACCTATCTGAAAAATGTGTCATTTTATAATGAGTTTATGTCAGAACAAGGTGTCAGGAGGTTAGCTCGAGAGAGAGAAATTGTGTTTGTGCACCTACTTTGCATCCTATATTTGCTGTTTAAAAACAGACAGAAGCGATATGTGCATGCAATGGTTCTCTAAGGTTCTCTAACTCTGCTGTGTCATAGCTCTACTCATATACTCTTCTCAACAGTAGAAATTTTATCAGGAAGCTATCATCATTAAGAGCATCAGTACCACTGCAAATGTTATAAGGAAAATTAAAAGAGTGGAAAACTGGACTCTTCACACAAAGTTCTCTTTTTCCATTTACGTTTTCTTCTGTTTTTTTTTTTTTTCTCGAGGTAACAGATGGCTGGGTGGTGGTTTTCAGTGCTAATTAAGCTGCTGTGTTTTTCAGCTAACCTTAAGTAGACATAATCCTTTGAGGGCTGATTACCACTATGCCATTTGAAAATGCTAGCAGATAACCATTAAACACTCTTTTGTAATGAACTATTTATAAACAATACCACCATGATTAACTTTAGTTTGAATATGTATACATGCATATATATGTGTGTGTGTATACATAAACATGTATGCATGTATATATACACAAACATACATACACATATATAGATATATGTATGCAGATAATTGCATGCACTATGACATTTTAAGTGTGATTTCCATCTAGCAAGCACATAACAAAAGGAAACTAGTGGTATTTTATGTCAGTCATTAAACTTTTTGCATAATAGTGACAAAAAGAGAACTTCCATAGTAGACATACTCTCCAGTGGCAGAGTGAAGAGAAGAGAAAATTGAGTCTTCATCTTCGTGAATAAAACATTGGAAGCTGGAGGGGGGAAAGTGCACATAATCTTTGGTAAGGATGTTAGGAAAGAACTATGATTAGATTCATGAATAGGTAATGATTTCTAGAAAGGCCATTTTTATGGAACTGCAGCATGCATGTTTTAAAAATATAGCAAGAATTATAAGTGAAATAACATGTTAAATTTATTAATTAATTTAAAATTCATGTTGACTATGGAAAACATATTTTGACAAGAATTTTGCTGCCTGTCAAAATGTAGTGCATTCATCTGAGTCCAAAATATTATTTTTTTAAAGCAAGAACATAGTTTTTCCAAAATTGAAGTGAAATAATTTAAATTTTATCTATGTTGTCATCCAAGGTAGCATTTAGATATGCAAAGTTTTTACCAATCTTATATTAAATATAAGCTTAATACCTAAACTAATACTGAATGTAATTGTAGTAGTGATAGTAAATTATCTTTAAGCCTGACATAAAATATAACTATCTCTTTTAAAGCAGAGACAAAATAAAACATTCTCCAGTACAAATGCTGTTTTTTTTTTTCATTGTATACTTGAAGTTGGATTTACCTTTTCAGTCTACTTAGCTTAGCATGTCTTCTCTGGAAGCTAAATAAAAAAATCATGTTAAATGTTTCGGACACAGCATAGAATACAGTGAATCCTCTTAGATCTCAGTGAGTGCTACTCTTGTTACTAGCTGAAGCGATGGCATAGCAGGTAGAGCATTTGCCTTGCATGTGGCCATCAGGGTTTGATTCCTCTGCCCCTCTTTGAGAGCCCAGTGAGCTACGGAGACCATCCCGCCCTCACGGCAGAGCCTGGCAAGCTCCCTGAGGTGTACTCGATATGCCAAAAACAGTAACAAGAAGTCTCACAATGGAGACATTACCAGTGCCCACTCGCGCTAATCAAGGAACAACAGAACGACAGTGTTGCTCTTGTTACAGCACACTTAGGATCCAGTCTTTAAGTAAAAAATCCTGAAAGCAGGAGACTGAAAAACAGGGAAAACAGTCACAAAGTCGCTTACATTCAGTACAAGATTTCACTTAATAGAATAGATAAGAGAGGAAAACAAGGCAGGAAAACTCTTGGATTATAGGAGGGGTCTCCTATAATAGTATTCCAGGGATCCTTTCTCCTTTCATATCTTTTCAGCAGTGGGAATGAGTGAGAACATTTTGATGGATTTAAAGTTAAGACTGGGTGGGGAAGGAAGATCGTTAGCGCCTTTGTCTGGACTCCTGGGAAGGTGTGGATGGACCTAAGGTGAACTACAAGAATCAGAATCTGTGCATGATCAAGCCATATTGGATTTTTGCAATTCAGGTAACTGTTTTCTTCCTCTTCAATGTTGTGCATCTTGTCATAGCTCAGTAATGGAAAGGTATAGCTCCTAATATAATTGCCAACCTCTCCAAAGTAGCAGAGAGTAGGTCTTTGCCAGAAGTATGAACATGGATATAGGCTGTATAATTCTATACCAAGGAGCATAATTCAAGCATCGGATGTTAATCATCTGTTATCACAGGTGTCTTAGACATGTCTAGGAATAGTGCCATGTGTCCAGGGAATAATCTAGCTGCTCTGTGCACTTCATTCCTAGACAAAGCATATGGTATGAGGGTTCACCTTAGGTCCATCCACACCTGGATCTTTCATAGTCCTTTTAGAACTTACCATGACTTTTAGTTCGTCTTGAAACTTCTTTTCTGAGGGGATTCACACTTCCCTGGGTAGTGCCTGAGATTCTTGGTCTTCAAAAATTTGTGCCTTATTTAGTTATTGTTTGGGGCAACACTTGACAATGTTCAAGGTTTACACTGAGCTCCTTGTTCAGACATCACTTCTAGTGGGCTTTGGTGACCATGTGGGAAGCTGGGGATCAAACTTGGGTAGGCCATGCATAAGGCACTCACTATGTCCACTATACTATCTCTCTGATTCCCAAAGACATGCATCTTAAAGGACTGTGCTCTTCACTTCACTGATATGTTTCAAAGACTGGTGATTAGGCACATTTTTCTAATAATATTTTGATTTTATTGCTAAAATATATACTTTTCAAGTTTCTGAGAAGACCCTCTTTCTGCATACAACACATACAATATTTCCAGGGGCATTATCATCATTACCTTTGGAGAGATGTAAGAGATAGACTGTGTGTAGATATCAAATTCATCCTAATAATAAACAGGCATTAGAAAAATAATGTTTTCTAAGCATTTTATAAGTCACTCTATGACAACTTATAGGTTTTACATTTGGTGGTGTTCATGAGGAGTTCAAATCATTAGAAAAAGTTAAATGTACCTCAACTGGATTTAGATTCAGTAAAAAAATTTTCTGTTTCAAGTCTACAATTAAAATGTATTTGATTATTGTATAATTGAAACCCAAGCACAAAACTTTGTAAGTCTACAACTGTACCTCATGATGTCTCACTAATAAAAATAAAAAGATTTAAAAAGACTTTATACAAACTCAGAAAGGCAAAATATATATATATATATAACTTTTCAGTAGTTTCATTGGCCGTATTAAGCTATCTTTCCAATATGTTTAAAGGAAAGTATTTTTCATAATGTACTTAGTAAATTTGTTAATTTTCTTTCCTGCCTAATATTTATAAGTCTATACATAAAACATCATTCAAGCAAATCTACTAAAGTCTAAACATATAATATTTAGTAAATTCAACATATAGCTATTTTTACATCTTGGGAATAAATAGATTAACACCAGAAAATGGGAATTCAGTTCTGCTTAGGCAGAATTAAAAATCTCAAAAGATTTTTATTTCAGTGTCATCTTTTATATATTATATACACATTTAAGTGCATAAACATACCATGCTTACCAAACATATCTGTATTTCACATTTTTAATTAAATTAATATATACTACTCAAACTCAGGAGAAAACTCATGCATTTTTGGTATTTATAAGAATGTCTAAATGTTTACAGATAAATTATTGCCCACATAGTTCATTTCTAAATAATCACCACTTAACATTGACCAGTTAGTCATATTATTCTAAAAATATTTAGCTTCTGAAAAAAATTTACTTTAACAACTTTATCAACCTATCATTGATTTAAAATTATGTGGAATTTCAGATAAGTTTCTTTATTCAATATGTATATAGGTGTCAGCACCCTCCCAAACACACACACAAAATCATTACCATATATGAAATTAAAATATATATATATGACAAGGGAAGAACAAACGGTCAATGTTATCACAAGATTTTGACCATGGAACTGCTCTTATAAACAAAGGGAGTTGTAAGGAGTTATCGGGACACAGGAAGAAGAAAGTGGGCACTCAGCTGATGGGTCTGGTGTTGAAAAGATGAATCTATGAAAAATAGTATTAAAATCCTAGTATCTCATTCTAAAAGTTTAAATAAAAATAAGATGGAAGGGAGAATAAAAGGCAAATTTCCAAGTTTCTTATATTTAAAATTTTCCATTTTAACCATTTTACACTTGCACTACAGTAGATTTTTCAAATGTTTACTCTTTGCTTATCTATATTATCATCAGAGAATTTGTGTGTGCACACGCACACACATACACACATATACACACACAGAACACTTTTTTAAAAAAAATTTTTGGAGATAAGTTTCAGGTACTAAATTATTTGTAAATTTTCTCTTTTCCTTTCTATAAAGCTAGAACATTAGGAACCAGAGAGATAGTAGAACAGGTAAGGCCCTTGACTTGTAGGCAGTTGATCCCTACTGAAGGTATATGGCCCCTGATCCCCACAAGTACTGAACCCTTGACTTGAGAGTTGCAAGCAAGCCCTAAATACTATTGAATGTGGGCATAACATTAAAACTTGGTAATTAGTCTATAAAACCACTTTGCAGTTGTCATGGTTGCCAACATTCCTCATTTGTTTCAGTCCTTGATCTGCTCTTACACACTCAATTTTCATTCTTATGACATGCTCCATTCCTTCTCATCTTTACTGTGCACATTTATTTGAGTCATAAATTTCTATTCTTATGTACAAACATCTCTCTAATTTCCAATGATGTCAGTTGTAAATAAACTGTAAATAGGACCACATCACACCTTACATATTCACTGAAAAATCTACTGTGACAAAGAGAGACACAAACCTCTCCACCTATGATTGTTAAATGGAGGCAATAGTCAATAAATGGAAGTGTTTTAGTTTTCACTGAACTCATCAGTCTCAGGGAGGAACGTATTTCCCACACCAATATCCTTGAAAATCAGCTCTGCTAATGTCTATATCCTGAACCTAGAAAAGACAAATTAGAAAACAATTCACTCAATGTAATTTCAGCTGCTGCCATATAAAAATAAAATTTCTTGTGGAAGAACGTATGGTAAATATAGAAAAATACATTTGTTCTCCCTCCTCTCACCACCACCTCCCTCAGGACTTTTTTCATAAATAGAGCCAAGGAAAATATTGCAATAATTCTCTTTTAAAGAATGAGCTTTTTAAAATGCCCATTCGAAGTACAATTTACATATTTATATTGAATATATTCCACAGAGTTTGCTACATGTATAATTATACTTTAAACATGGACATTATATAAACATATTCTTTAATAGCGAGACATGTATTTCTATATTTAAAGGTGATATAACTTTGCATAAATTCATAAAGAATATATTCTAACCACCATATGACTTGAATAATTGCACTGCAAATGTGTATTTAAATGTTTTAGAAAAATAAGCATACGTTTATGTTAAAATAAGTTTTTGGTCTATATTAAGAAATTGCTAGGGCTTCTATGGAAATGATTAGCAATAGAAGGTACTCATGTACAATAGTTCTTGTACTGAGTGCCTCAGTCTATTAATTGAATCCCAGTATTTGATTTACTAGAATATCTAAGAAACTGGTGTTGTCGCAGATATTTATATGACAGTCATAAAAATTGGTGATTAAATTTAATTGCTTGAAATTAAGATTCTATGTGAAATAATGATGCTTCAGATGTCTCTACTATTTAACTTCCCAAAACTTTGTGGTGAATTTATTATTTAATTCTTTTTCTTTTCTTTTCTTTTTTTTTGCTTTTTGGGTCTCACCTGGCGATGCACAGGGGTTACTCCTGGCTCTGCACTCAGGAATTGCTCCTGGCGGTGCTCAGGGAACCATATGGGATACTGGGAATTGAACCCGGGTCAGCCACGTGCAAGACAAACACACTACCCGCTGTGCTATTGCTCCAGCTCCTAATTCTAAGAGAACAGGAAATAATTTTTATCCCTTAGTGTCCTTCCTAGATAGGATGGTTAACTATGTTACCTATTTAAAAAATAAGGTAAGGTATTTTATATCATTTCATTTTTAAAATGACTGATTTGCCCACTGTTGACATTTTCAGTATCATGACTGGAGATGGATATATGAAAATACACATACAATTATATATGCATAAGCTCATAATTGTATAGAGTTTAAAACAAACTCAGAAACATGCAAACAATGTTTGCAACTAAAATAGTAAGTGTAAATAAAATGAAGGTTTTGGGTAGATATTAATATTTGACTGTGATATTACACTATAGTATTGTCAAATATTAGCATTAAGGGAAATACTTCTTGCAAATCTAAAATTACTCCAACTAAAACTCTAATTAAAAAAATAATGTTATTCCTTATCAAAATATGAGCTTAATACCCAAGAATAGCTGAGATCAACACCAGGAGGATTACTCCATAGCTTAGAGGCCAGCCGGGTATTCTAGGGGAAAGGGCAGCTCAAATAGAGAAGGGAGCACCAAATAAAGGGTGTTTGGAGGATCCTCCCAGGAGGGGAAATGCATGTTGAAAGTAGACTATGGACTGAACATGTTTGCCACTCAATGCCTCTTTTGCAGACCAAAACACCCAAAAGGAGAGAGAGAACAAAAGGGAATGCCCTGCCACAGAGGCAAGGTGGGATGGGAGGGATGGGGGTGGGAGGGATATTATCCAAGGTGGTGGAAAATGGGCACTGGTGGAAGGATGGCTATTTGATCATGATATGACCGAAACCCAAGCACAAAAATTTGTAAATCTACAACTGTACCTCATGGTGTTTCACTAATAAAAAATAAATTAAAAAAATTAATATTATTCTTAAACAGTTTTACATTTATTGAAAATAACATTCTTATTTACATTGCAACATTTTGAAGTTCATTTTAAATTATTTACTATAAGCATTCATTTTGTGATGCGTTTTTATGAAAATGAACTTCATAAAATATTCATATAAAATATCTGTTCTTTTATAGTGATGGCTATTATTTAGTAAATTTTGGAGAATTACAAATATTAATTTTTCTTTAACAGCCAAAGAATTAGTTATATTTCTAATTGGGATTTGTTTTGAGGGAATAAAGTTAGATATGTTCTTCTGTGTGTTTTAGTACTATTCCTATCTTTTACTTTTTCATTTCCATTATTGACATTCTACCAAGTACCTCTGCAAAAAATAACCAGAGAAATCATATAAAGCACAAATTCTTCCAATCCTGCCCTTGTCTCAGATGTAAGTATATACTAAATTTTTCCGTGTATATCTCTACTAATTTCATTGTGCACATTTTCTTAATAACACATCTATATTTCTTGTAAATCATTAATTTTAATACACATATATCTATTTGAGGGTTGGAGCAATAGCACAGTGGGTAGGGTGTTTGCCTTGCACGCGCCGATATGGCTGACCTGGGTTCAATTCCTCCATCCCTCTCCGAGAAACTGGCAAGCTACCAAGAGTATCTCGCCTGCACAGCAAAGCCTGGCAAGGCCCCGTGACGTATTCGATATGCCAAACACAGTAACAAGTCTCACATTGTTACTGAACCCGCTTTAGCAAATCTATAAACAACAGGAGGACAGTGACAGTGACAGTGACAGATATCTATTTGAATCTGGCCATATCTATTTGGCCACACCCAGTGAAGCTCAGGCTTACTTCGGGCTTTGTGTTCAGGAATCTCTCCTGTTAAGGCTCAGGAACTATCTGGGGTGCCTGGAATTTAACCTAGGTTGGTTGCATGCAAGGAATGTACCCTACCTGCTGCATTAACTCTCTGGCTCTAATTATTATTCTTAACTAGGAAAATCGAGCAATATAGTTTTGCCATAATAACAAAATCAAACTTTACTTGAACACGTTCAATTGGACTTTTTCTAGAATTACATAGCTAAAGCATAAGATCTAATACACAAGAGAAAAGTCAAGCTACCGAGGGAATAGGAATATTAGAAACTGAATGCTAGAGAGTTACAGTTCTCATAGGTTTATAATATTTAATATTTTGTATGCACTTTTCTTAAATATTTTACTGTCACATTTAGCAAGTTGTTTATATGTCGCTTTCAACCCATCTTTCACATTTGAACATATATGCCTCTTTGTGAATATACTAAGTGTTTCTTTTGACTCTCATGAGACATAATATTTGTCAAAGGGCAGACATTATCCTGATTATGAAATAGGCTTGTTCTTTATCAAAGACAATCAAATGGCAGCCTTCATTTGAGAAAAAGACTACTGTTTTCTCTAATATCATAATATATGTAGTGAACTAGCAGCAATGCCTGGAACAAAGAGCTCTGGAAGGAGAATAATTTTTTGCTTCCCTTGAATGTATCCTTGCTTTGCATAAGGTCAGCATCCAGTGTAGTGTTCTGAGATACAGAATCACAACTTGTTCATGATTGGGTTTCAGTCATCATTGTTCTAACACCCATCCCTTCACCAGAGTATGTCTCCAACAAAAAAGGTCCCCAGATTCCCTCCCACCCCACCTACACTTCCTTATACCTGCCACTGTGGCAAGCACTTTTCTTATCTCCTTCTCTGCCCTGCCCAAACTCTCTTTCTCTTCCTTCCCTCGTTTGGGCATTATGATTGGTGCAAGAGGTTTAACCCAAGTTTTACACATGCAAAGCAGTATACATTATTTCTTCCAACTATCTTTCCTTTCTAGAAGGATAACTTTTTGTAGGTAACTATTCAGAATTTATGTCCATGCTGGTGTAGATGCAGCAAATACTTTTGATTCCTATTTGTACAAGTTCCTATTTTTATCTCTCCCTTGCATCTGAACGGTACCAGAGTGGGATAAAGGACTCAACATTGAAGCATTTCTTCATTTAGTGCTTCGAATATATCATTCCATTCTTTTCTTACCCTTAGGGTTATCGTATGAAAGATCTGTTGAGAATTTTATCCTGTTTTCCCAGGTTTTGTTTATTTCTAGCATTTTAAAGTATTTTCTCTCTTTGGTTCTTCCCATATTTTATCACAATGCATCTTGGTGTTCTGAGTTTATTTTGTTTGGAACTCTAGGGTGTTTTGTCCTGAATCAGTACACAAAGCAGGGTAAAGTCTTAATTATTATCTCTACCCCCTTATCCCAATCCAACCCCTGCACACATACATGTAATGACAACAGAATCCTTCACTAGAGTTATGCATGTATTGAAGTATACAAAAGACTTTACATCTTATATCCATAGACTACATTAGGATTCACTCTATGAGTGAAAGTTACATGAGTTACATGAATTTACCATCATAGCACTGTACAAACTTTAGTGACATGAATCTGCTATTATAGAACTGTGGTATATTTTCCCTACTCTAGACTATTTCTGTGTTCTGCTTAATAGTTCTCTATTTCTTCATACTTTTGTTGACTCCATTGTTTTGTCTTGTTAATTCAAAGAGTTGGAATCATATAGTATATATCCTATTAATAGCTGTAATATTCATTTTAAAGTTTTTTTCATGTTATTTCATGGTTTTTAGCTCATTTTCTTTTAGTACTGAAAAACTTATTGCTTTGCCTGGATCTATCACAGTTTATTCATTAATCTACCGAAGAAAAACATTTATATTGTAGAACATTAGTTGCTTGCAAGTAGTATAAATTGCAAACAGTTTCCAGAAAGGTTTGTGTGCAGGTTTTTGTGTGGATATGTTTACAATTCCTTTGAGTAAATTCAATGTAGTCTGATTGCTGAACCATATGTAAGTTATATGTTAAATTTTATAAAATGTTAAATTATTTTTCAAATTATAGCATCATATTACATGTCTTCTGTATATTACTGAGTGCCTATTTCCCTATTTTACTGCCAGTAACCTCAATATTCTGTATTTTGATCATTGTAATGTGTATATATTTTCTTATACATATATATCTATGTGAGAGTATTTTAATTATAATTTTTCTGATGCTACATAATTTTTATATATTTTAAATGATTATTTTCTATTTATAATCTTCAGTAACATATAATAAAGTTTTTAACCCATTTTTATGGAATTTTGTACTTTCTTACTGTTAAATTTTAAGAAAGCAGTCCTCTATCACTTATATAATTTGAAAATATTTTTTCTAATAGGACGTTTGCCTTGCATGTGACCAACCCGGCCAACGTGCGCTTGATTCCTCCACCCTCTCAGAGAGCCTAGCCAGCTACTGAGAGTATCTCCCCCACAAAGCAAGGCCTTGCAAGTTACCTGTGACATATTCCATATGCCAAACACAGTAACAATTCTCACAATGGAGATGTTACTGAGCTCCCTCGAGCAAAAGAATGAACAATGGGAGTACAATGAACAGTGCTACAATGCTACATGTTATTTGTCCTAGTCATCTTGCCATTAACATTTTGATATGGAATTATGATTTTTTTTATGGAATCCAACTTAACAATTCTTTGATAGACGGTGTCTTTGTTATTTCATCTTAAGGGTCATCATATGTGTTTTCTCATGTACTCTAAATTTTACATTGATGTGAGTTATATATTTGAAATTAATTTTTTGTCGGGATGGATGAATGGAGCTATATGGAATCTCTGTATGTATGTATGTGTGGGTGTGTGTGTGTCTCTTTGGTCCATACCATATACTGAAAAAATTATCATTGCTCAAGTATTATCTTTGTTCTATTGTCTTGTCTTTGCTCCTGTTTTGCAGATCTACATCTATATGTAACTACTTCTGGGCTCTTTATTCTTTCCAATGATCAATATGCTTTTTCACCAATATCAAACTATCTTAACAACTATAATAGTCTAATACTCTATATTCTATATATTCTGTATATTCTATACAAAAGACTTCACATGTTAGGTCTTGCATTATCAAATAGTACCAACATGCTTACTTATTAAAACATTATTGTCTGTTCATCATATAATTTGTAATAAATGCTGTATATATTTGCAAAGTTTCAACTTACTTGGCATTAATTATATAATCATACATTAAATTGATTATTTCATAAATATAATAAGAAAGTTTAGAAAAATATACAATTATTAATAAGTAGGGTTAGACTGTTATGGGAAGGGAATGTAGAAATAAAGATTAACCTATTCAAAGAAGGATAAAGATAGTGTTGGGAGCAGATTAATGGTTCTGAAGCAGTACATATGGCTTTAAATTTTTGGTTATCTATCAAAATCGCAGATTTAGTTTGTCAGAGACAAAATTTACTTTTGAAGAATTATCTCTTCTATTAAAATGTCTTGGTAGTATTTTAATATTTTCGTTGCATAGGAAAAATGTATACTCTTTAAAGTTAGGCAGTGCATATGTTATCTCTTAGTAATATGTATTTTGACCAGAATAAAATAATGAAATTTGAGCTCATTTATTTCTTTATGGACACTGATCTGTAACTGTTGATATAATCCCGGTCTCAAGATTGCATTAAAATTGTGTTTGTGGGCTGGAGTGATAGCACAGCAGGTAGGGTGTTTGCCTTGCATGTGGCAGATCCACATTTGATTCTCAGTATCCCATATGGTCCCCTGCGCACTGCCAGGAGTAGTCCCTGAGTGCATGAGCCAGGAGTAACCTCTGTGCATCACTGGGTGTGACCCAAGAAGAAAAAATATGTGTATATGTTTGTGTGTGTGATTGTGTTTATGTGTGTGAATATGTTTGTGTGTGTGTGTGTGAGTGTTCATTCATGCAGTTATTTCACTGGCAATCTCAGAAATTTTATATCACCAAATCCTGTATAATTTTGATTTATTTCCCTTTCTGCTGAAACTAACACATTTAGTTTTAATTTGCTCTGTGTAATTCTCCATGAAAATAGGTTCTCAGAGATAAAACTCCAATGTATAGTTAAAGTCTTCCCATGCATGGTCGGTAAACAAACCTCTGGAAAACTTGTATCAGTGTCCTAAAATTTAACTCAGTTCTGAGACTTCCCAGCGAAAACACCTGATTCCACAGTATACAGTATTAGTCTAAGAACACTGTACTTCCCTTAACTCCCTCACTTCAGGCACGAGAGGCAAATACAGATGGTCACTTCAACTTCTAAGGACCACATGTTGAAATTTCCGAGGAACTCCTCTAACTCAAGGCTCCATTTGCATTTCTAGGTTGTTTCTTATATTTGTGACCAAATGACTCTTACTTGAGTTTCTCATGACCCCTCCTTAGTTCAACTATGCTAGAGTTGCTCACAAAACAGAAAGACAAATTTTACCAAATGTTTTTTAGTTTTATTTCAAAGGGCATATCTCAAGAAAAGATAAATAGAAGGAATGCTAAGGGCAAGACATGGTGAAGAGGGCAGGCTTCCAAGCTCTTTCAGCATCTAACTGTGCTCAAATTTCTAAATGTTTATCAAACAGAAAGCTTTCTAAATTCTATCTCTCTCTTTGAGTAAGGACTTCATTGCAATCATGATTTATGAATTCATTGATCATTGGTGATTGATTAAACTTCCAAGTCCTAGTTTGACTGAATTTTATCTTTCTTATTCTCAGATTTGTTATCCAGACAAGCAGTGACCACCTCTCCTCAGTGTGCAACTCAAAATACACCTCACTAACAACAAAATATTTTTATTGCTCTCAGTACATAGGAAATACCAAAGATTCTCAAAGTCCTGTGACAGAAATAGAGATGAAACAAAAATATGTGTTTCTTCTTGAAAATTATAGTATTATATATAGTACTACAAGAAAAGATTCATAAAATTAGGATTATTTTAAAATTACAATGTGGTCATTGTGAGAGACAATAAAGAAGAGAGGAGCAAAATTAGAGTTTAGAAGAAATGGATATCACTTTCAGTCTAATTTAAGAATCATTTTTTCATCTTATCACAGGGCAAACATTACTGTTAAGTATTTAAGCAGAAGACTTAATGTGATCAGAGGAGTATTTTTAAAATGTATTTGTACTAGTAAAATGCAATGAAAGTAAAAAATATAAATGAAAAACCTCTAAGAAAAATATTTCATTAAGGGAATAAAAATTGGTGATGAAACAGATTTCAGAAGTAACAGAGATTTCTCATGCAGATAAAAAGAATAGGTAAATATAGTTTGGGTATCTTGAAAAGCCTAAACACCAGGGATGTCTTTTATTAACTGTTTAGTTTTGAAAACTGGATATTTGGAAACAACATTTAGAGTGAAATATGAAATAATGATGATAATGATCTTATGGCAATGACATATTTTGGACTGCACATAGACTTTATGAAATTACTAATCATTGTGACATAGAAAAAAAGCACATACAATAGACACTTATGGCTGAATGTGGAGAATTAGTTTTTGGTATATACATCTAGCTCAGATTTTACTTATTTCCAAATCAATATAGTTATTCTTTCTATTGGCATCTCTAATTGGAAACCTATAAGGCACCTCAAACTTCAACTGCTAAAAAAATTGATTTCTGTTTGCATTTCTCTCAAAATACTTCTGTAGTCTTTGCCCTTTTATTGTTTATTTCTGTGAAGTTCATAATCATCCACTTCATGTCCATAATCAGTGACCTAGGACTTGTAATTATATTTTCCATCTCTAGTTCTCATTTCAAAATCAATCAACAAGATCTCTTTACATTGAAAACTGCTCTAAAATTAAACTTGTGTATTATACTCTTATATTATGATGTAATCATTCGCATTTATTATGTGCTTGTGAATCTTAAACTATGTATTTTATATAGCAGTTTAATATGTTCCGAAGAGTGATATGTGCACTTCTTTTAAACTCAGTCATTATTCTCTTTGGTTTTACTATTGTTATTAGGTTGCTATATTTAAATTTAATGAAGCATTCATTCTCAATCAAGGAGATCATTGAGATGATTCAATTCTATAAGTCTGTGGTGTAAAATCAAAGTAATAAACTTTATTTGGTGTGAGATGAGAAATGATTAAATATGTTTTCAATTCATTAATACTCTTTTATTCTTTCTTTTGGATATTCATAAGTGAAGTAAATAATAAAAAGTGTTAGATTTTTTCCCCAATATTTTTTGTGAAGTGGTAATGTGTGAAGGACAAAACTTCTTCACAAGGTCAACTAGCTTTATTTTATGATGGTAAGATAAAAAATATATAAAATAGATATTACTTCTGACATTACACAGTAAAGTAAGTCTTCATTATAACTCTGCACTTCTTAAACACATATTTGAAAAATAAGGGTTAAAATGATGAGACAATTATGCTTAACAATCTTAGTTTGAGGTGTTTAGGTTGCACTCAGCTGTAGTTGGGGCTAACTCCTAGCTTTTTGCTCAGAGGTCAATCCTGACAGCACCTGAAAGACAGTATACAGTGTCAGGGATCAAACGAGAGTCATCCATGTGCAAGATAAGTGCCTTGGCTCCTGTATTGTCTCTTTGGTCTTATAGAGTTCTTGCCTTTCCAATATGTAAATAAGTAATTTTGGAGTGATATTATATATTTAAGGTATTATAAAATATTCTATATTAATTTAAATCACTATTATTTTTGTGTGAGCAAATGGAAGAGAATTTAATAAATGTTCAAAAGGACAAATTCAGCCCTTGATATATAGTACTAAATTAATTTGAATCAATCAAATGTATTACTTGAGTCCAGAAGACAGTTCAGTGGCAAATCTATCTGACTTGTAAGTGTGTGAAGCTGAATCTGATACCTGCTTCCACCTGCATAGCCGATGAACCTTTCAAAACAGTAGTTAATGGGACCAAAGTGCTGAATCTATATGATTCTTATTCTAAATAAGCTAGCAGTGTTTGATGTCTCCAAATAATGTGGCACCTCTGGTGAGCAATATAACTAAAACTCTGTGTGAACACTACATTTTAGTGTGTGACTTTGAGTGAGCAAGTGTGTGAGCATCACTATCACTTTGAACAAAAACTTCAACCAAAATGAGTGTGAGCACAGCATCTAAAAAGGAAAGCTGCCTCTGTCAAAGTGTTCCCTGCGCACAAGTATGTAACTCCCAGTACACATACCTGAATATTTCCAATAATGATCCTCCCAATCCCCCTTGCAAACAAAAAGTATGAAGTGGAACAAGAAAAGCCTCTTCAACAAGCAGTGTGGGGAAAACTGGTTGGTACATGAAAAAAATTAATTCAGACCCCTTACTAATATTATGGATCAAAGTCAGATTAATATGAATTAAAGATGTAAATATCAGAACTGAATTCTTAAATTATATTGAGATAATATAAACAGAACGCCCTGGGACACTGAGCTGAAAATATCTTCAAAAGATTCAATGCGATTGGTCACGAAAATGGAAAGAAAGATAAACAAATCAGATTAAATTAAATTATGAAGTCTCTGCACCTCAAAGGAAACAATGACCATAAATAAAAAGACACCTCACAGACTGGAAGAAATTATTCCCTCCACTTGTCTTATTAATATCCAAATACATAAAGTACTTATATCTATTCACAGGATGTAACAAGCAACCCTCATTCACTGCAGCTGGAAATGCAGCATGGCCCAGTCATTTTGGAAAACAATATAGATGCTTCTCAAAATTTAGGAATATGACCGAGCAAATCTATTCCGTGTCATTTATTGCCAGGGCCCTAAAGCATTATTTAGAAAACACATTTGCATGCCTATGTTCATTGCAGTACCATCTATAGTACCAAAATATGGATACAACCTAATTGCACAAAAACAGGTGACTGGTTAAAGAAACTATGATCCATAAACACAACTGAATAATACTTAGCCGTAAGAAAAGATGGAATCATGTAATTTTGCTGCTGTGAAGATGGATCTGTACAGTTTCATGCTGAGTGAAATTAGTCAGGAAAGGGACTCACACCAGATTATAGCAGAGGAACAACAGTTTACCTAAAGCAACAGAAACTTAGATGGGATGCAGACCACAGAGGATGTAAGAGGGATATAGGATAAAAAGTGATAGACTGCAACAATATCTGAAGGACATGCACTCCAGGAGGGTGTTGAGCTGTAATGTGTTGAACAAGAAACCCTGTCAGCAACAGGACTATAAACCACAGTACCTTAAATTAAAAATAAATAAATAAATGAAGGTAAAAGTGCGTGTCTCAGAGACAGGTAAAGGTGGGAAGTTTGGAGGGAAACTGATACAGGAAGTTGACACTGGTGACGGAGTTGTTGTTAAAATGTTGCCAGAAACCCAATCATAAATAATTTTATAAACTGTGGTGTTTTATAAAATAAATACATATAAAAATAAGCAAAATAGAACTCTTTTCTTTGTTATTATACTTATCATGGTATTTAAAACAATTTTTACTTGTTTAAACCTGCAGGTATTAAAGAATACAAGAGCAACAGAAAACATGACTGCCTGTGATTTTACTCATTTTTTCAGTTAATTTCATAGTTGTTGATGAATACAAATTTGCAATAATAAGGAGAAATAAAAATTGATCCACTCCAGTTGTACAATGTATCACTCATCATGGGGATTCATTAGTTTGTTCTATAAAGATTCAGATAGTAAATATGTTAGATTTTGTAGGACATAATGTTTTTGTGACAATTAAATACTAGAGTTGCATTATCAAGCAATCATAAACAAGACATAAACAAGTGGACATTGTTTATTTCCAACAAAACTTTATTATAAAAGTATGAATAAGCTAATTTTGACCCTTGTCAGTTTGCTAAGACTTGTTCTAAAATATAAGCAGCTAGTTATAGGACGCCGGTTTCACAGCTCAGTTTATTATTGAGTAAGGCATAGAAATCAAAGATTAGGAAACAAGCTTTCGAAATTTCTGCAACAAAGGTATGCATTGATAAGGAAACATTTTACTAATTATGACAAAGTAGTTCTATTATCAAAAAAGCAGTGGAGTATCACTAAATACTTCATCAGAATACTTTTCAAAAAAATACTAGATATGCTTTTCTCAGTAATAGGTGAGTACACTGATATAATTCTCTTAAGCAGTAATTTACCAATTTTGTTTTTAATACTGTTTTTGCTTATAAGTATAAAGATATATGTTTATATAAAATTATAAAAATGATATTTTTTCTTTTTTCTATTCCCTTATCTTCCCTTTGTTGTAAAATCATGATAAGTAAAGTCTTTCAGGCTTGGTTGTTGCATATCTGTTTGTGGTGCTCAGTTATTCATGGCTCTGCACTCAGGAATTTCTCCTGATGATTCTTGGGGGACCATATGGGATGCTAAGGGATTGAACCTGTGTTGGCTATATGTAAGGCAAACACCCTTCCCACTGTACTCTCTTCAGCCCCTCCACTTCATAAATTTTACTCCTTTCTTAGAAATTAACTGTCCCTATACCTGTGGATCAATCTCTGGAATCTCAATTTTATTTCATTGATCTGAGAGAATGTCCTCATTTCAATACCTTTGTTTAATTACTACAGTTTTATAGTACAATTGCTTTGAGTATTTGGGGGAGTTTATTACTTTATATAAATTTCAGAAGCTTTTTGTCTATTTCATTGAAAATATTTCATTGAAAAATATTTTGTGTATTTTATAGGAACAACATTGAATCTATATAATATGTTGAACAATATTGGCATTCTGACAATATGGAGAAAGTATGTTTAAAATTCCTTATGCCCTCTTTTATTTCTTTAAATAGTGCTATATAGAGTTATTTGTATACATCTTCGTCTCTTTTAAGCTGATGCCTAGGTACTTGATTTTCTGGGGCACAATTATGAATTGTGTTTAATTTCTCTCTTTTTGGCTTCTTATATGTAGGAAAACGATAGATTTCTGTATGCCTGACATTTTACTATCCAAACCTATTGTTTCTAGAAAGTTTGAAAAAACTTTCTAGTGAATCCAACTGAGCTTTTGCTCTTATGGAGTCTAATTATTATTTCGGTTTCCTCTATAGTAACTGGTATGTTCAGGTGTTCTGTTTCTTCTTGGTCCTATGTTGGGAGGTTATAAGATTCTAAAAATTTATCTATTTCTTCTAGGTTCTTCTGTTTCATGGCTTAAAGATTTTCAAAGTAATTCCCAATGATATTCTGAATTTCTGTGATATCTTTTGTGTTATCTCCCTCTTTATTTCTAATTATGTTTCCTGGTGTTTTCTTTGTTTCTTAGTGAGTTGTTAGTAGTTTGCTACTCTTATTTTTTTTAAATAAATAATTCTAGGTTTCATTGATCTTTTGTATAGCATTTATAATTTCAATTCATTAACTTCTGTTCCCAAATTTTATCATTTCCTTCCATGAGCTTGCTTCAAATTCTTTTTTTGGTCCTTTTCTAGTTCCTTAAGCAGTGCTATAAGGTTCTCTCATGTGTTCCTGATGTGCATATTTCTTGATTATTAAGTAATGATCCACTGTCTTTTATAATTTTATTTTTACTTGAAGTTTATGTTGTCTGATAAAAGTATGGACACCCCATCCTTTGAAGGGCTGGAGCAATAGCATAGTGGTAGGGCATTTGCCTTGAGTGAAGCCAGCCTGGCCGAGCCAGGTTTGATTCCTTTACCCTTTTTGGAGAGCCCGGCAAGCTACCAAGAGTATCTCGCCCACACAGCAAAGCCTGGCAAGCTACCCATGATGTATTCGATATGCCAAACACAGTAACAACAAGTCTCAAAAAATGGGCCCACTCAAGCAAATTGACGTTACTGGGCCCACTCAAGCAAATTGACGTTACTGGGCCCACTCAAGCAAATTGATGAACAACGGGAGGACAGTGCTTGTTTTTTGTTTTTGTTGGCTTGACATACTATATTTCAATCTTTAACTTTGAGCCTGTGTTTGTACTCACTATTCAGATGTGTTATTTGTGGCAGCTGAAAGTTGATTTTGTTTTTTAGTCCATATTGCCACTCAGTCCCTTGGTTAGTACATTTGTGCCACCCTTCCTTGAGTGAGATAATTGCAACTGAGGGTTTTAGTTTTTTTGTTTTTTGTTTTTTGTTTTTTTTTCCATCTTTAAAAATATGAAATGTTTCATGAACTTTTGTGCCCCTGATGCTCCAGGGCCATGCTAATCTTCTCTGTATCTTTCCAGTTTCAGTAATATATGCTGCCAAAACAAGCACTGCTTTGCTTCCTTTAGTAAACTGTTTTAAATTTTTAGAGAAAAAATGCTTGTGAAGATATATTCAGGCAAATAGAAAATGTTATCACTGGTACAATGTGTATTTTTTGGTTTAAAAAACAAAAATGAAAATGAACAATAAATCTGCTTTTATACAGATTACAAAGTATTTGGAACAAACCAAGATGTACCTCCCATAGTCTCGGTGCTTTAAATTTTAAACATTTGTGAAAATTCCAAGTGAACTCAGAGTAAAACTGAAGAAACAGATTTTGTCTCTCTGACCTTACAATCATTGTTTGCTTCTCATTTATTATTTAAACATAGAAATATGGAGTACCATAATAGTTGGAAACTAACTGTGCCTGAAGCAAGACTGAAAGATTTTAAACTGCTGTGAATTTACTCTTGAATGAACATATATATTCTTCCAGGTAGAATGCAAAGTTTATGAAAGTATAAATAATAAAAATGCACTTATTTTATGTTTACAGTTATTTTATAATTCAATAGCAACCTCAGTTTTGTAGCAATTATTTTAGCAATTTTTGTTTCTCAGTTCCCTATGTTACCAATTTGATTACCTCTACTACTGTAGACATTTCCTCTTATACCTTTCTTGTTACCCAAGGTTTAGTATATTTTTAACCAGAAATTGTCTTTTCTTTTATAAATTACCTTTTGAAATCTCAATGTTAATTATATCTACAAAAGTAATAAATTTGCCCTAAATCCTAAATGTCTTTCTCTTATTTCTTTCAGTAAAAAAACGACTTTTCATTTCAGCCCCAATATATATTCTTTATATATTGATTCTTTTCAAGGCTCATGATGAAATCTGGCAATTTGTGTGTGTAAGTTCCTCTAAACATTCATACTGCAAACATACTATGTATTATATTGTTGAAACCATTTGTTATGTGTATTGATCACTGTATCACTGCCATCGTGTTATTCATCGATTTGCTCGAGTGGGTGCAGTGATATCTCCATTCATCCTATCCCTGAGATTTTAGCAGGCTCTCTTTACTCATCCTTCCCAATGGTGCCACATTGGAGGCTCTTTCAGGATCAAGGGAATGAGACCATTATTGTCACTGTTTTTGGCATATCGAATATGCCATGGGGAGCCTGCTAAGCTCTGCCATGCATGCAGGATACTCTCAGTAACTTGCCAGGCTCTTCAAGAGAGAGAAATTGCATCGCTCTCTTCTGGGAACTTTGTTTCCTAGTCTCTGCATCTTGCCCATTGATGGGATTACTTGGTGCCAAGGGAGTTTGTGGGTGTGGCTCACTAGATACTGGAAAATAGGGGATCGGGGTGGAGGAGGCCCAGTACCGATCCAAGCAGCCTTGGAGATCTCAGTCCCGGGTCCCACACACCTGGGTTCCTCTGCTGGTTCCTTCATGCATGAGGCTCATCCGAGTGTGTGGAGAGTAGTCTTGAGCATGGCTGTGGCTGGGTTCTGGAGGTCTTTGTCTGCCAGGGCTCTACTCTGGATGGGGAGGGAAACTCAATCCACCCCCCTCTGAGTTATTTTATTTTATTGATAATGACAAAGATGTTGCTTCCATTAACATTATAATGACCTGGAATTAAACAAGTACTTGGATGAGATAGAACCCAGATTTATCATTTAAAATCCATTTGTGATAAAGGAATAAACTTTGAACAAACATGTGAAAGATAAGCACACATAAAATCTGACAGTGATGAGAAGGTGTGCCTAAATGAAAATTAACAGGTAATGTTGAAAGCACATTTCTGAAAATGATGCCAATATAGAAGCTGATTGAAGCCAATCTGAGATATCCTTTGGGTTCAGCTTCATGCTCAGAAATTCTTATCTATACTTTGTAAATTAACATCCGCATATAAACTCAAGAAATGGCTTTGACCTCCTTGTTAAATAGAATCTACAAGAAATTCTCCATTTCCAAGTAGTGACTTGTATCTTGTGCCAGTCTTCTGGGCAGTTGCCCTTTGCTCTTCTACTACTGATGAAATTTGATGAATTCCCACTAGGAAATCTTATGCGCAACTGGCTTGAGTGGTAAGTGAGACTTCTCTACCCAGGTGGGAGTTAGCATTCTTGACATCTGAATTCCCATAAATATTACCCTATTTTATTTAATTTACTTTTGGGTTTTGGTTTTTGAGCACCGCCAATGATGCTCAGGTAGATACTCCTGGCTCTGCATTGAGAAATAACTCCTGGTGTTGCTCAGTACTGAATGGGATGCCAGGGATTAAAGCAAGGTTGGTACATGCAAGGAAAGTGCACTCCCCATTGTTTTGCTCTGGCCCCAACAATATTTTATTCTTATCTCTTCCTTTCCCCTCATTTTGCCAGCTCAGTACAGATAAAGCAATATGATTTTATAACCACTAAGGCAGATTATGTTCTCAGATTATACAGTGGGTGCTTGGGATAATTTATGTAGATACTGAAACTTACTAATGTAAGAACTAAAAAAGATTATTTTGGAGAAAATTTTACCTGTGTAATTTTAGTATTGAAATAAATATTGCTACAAATTTAAAAAAGTAATTGGCTTTAAAATGCTATCTATATTTTGTAAGCATGTATGCATACACACAAGAAATTTTCTAGCTATTTAATCTATTTCAATATGTTTAAAGTTTTATTTTTAACTAACTAAAGTTTTTTACTAACAAATAAAGTTAGGTGAAAGTTTTTGCCAATAAAATGTGTTTTAATTTTAGGCAAGAGTATTATAATAGTCATAATAACAATTATTATTATGATTATGGCTGTCCTATGTTAATCTTTTTACTGTGTATATAAGTAGTTGTACCAATTTAAAATTAATGTTACTCAGGTAACTTTAAGCATTTTATGTACATATTAAAAAGACATTTTATCACATGGCTATAGTACAGTGGTAGGGCATTTGCCTTGCGTGCAGCCAGTCCGGCTGAGCTGGGTTCGATTCCTCGGCTCCTCTTGGAGAGTTTGGCAAGCTACTGAGATTATTCAATATGCCAAACACAGTAACAAGAAGTCTCACAATGGAGACGTTACTGGGCCTGCTCGAGCAAATTGATGAACAATGGGAGTACAGTCATGCAGACAGTCATCATAAAAACATGTACAAACTTTATATCAAAAGTGCACAATATATAAATATATATACATATTTATATTTATATATTGGATTGAGACCACACTTGTCATATTCCCGGCTCAGGGAACAATATGAGGTGCTAGAGATTGTACTTGGGTTGGCTGGATGCAAGGCAAGTACCCTGCTCTGATCAATCATTCCAGCTCATTAGATGTATTTTGAACATGGAACTCTAATTGGAATCTCAAAAGGTCTACTTTACAATCAATTGACCTATACTCTTTTTCTGAAATGTATATTTATCTTGAGAATTAGGAAGAACTAGGAAGTAAATTAACCCTTGGGTTATACTGACATTTTAAGTAACTGCATGATTTTAGTACACCCCCAAAGTATTCTTTTATGTTAAGAATATGAACAAAGAAACTACTTATCAGTAAGTACATACATTTTTTTTTGTGGGAACTTTTTTTTCCCCTTTATTTTATTTATTTATTTTTTACAGTTGTAGATTTACAATTTTTTGTGCTTGGGTTTCAATTATACAATGATCAGATACCCATCCCTCCACCAGTGCCCGTTTTTCACCACCATGGATAATATCCCTCCCACCCCCATCCCCCCTTCCCCCCCTGTCTCTGTGGCAGGGCAATCCCCTGTGTTCTCTCTCTCCGTTTGGGTGTTGTGGTCTGCAAAAGAGGCATTGAGTGGCAAACATGTTCAGTCCATAGTCTACTTTCGACATGCATCTCCCCTCCTGGGAGGATCCTCCAAACATCCTTTATTTGGTGCTCCCTTCTCTATCTGAACTGCCCTTTCCTCTAGGATACCCGGCTGACCTCTAAGTTATGGAGTAATCATCCTGGTGCTGATCTCAGCTATTCTTGGGTATTAATCTCATACTTTGTTACTTTATATCCCCCAGATGAATGCAATCTTTCTATGTCTATTTTAAATAATACCATCAACCCACTGAATATAATTGTCATCTATTGCCATAATAGACTTTTTTTTATGCAATTCACATAGAATTCTCTCCAAGGTTCAGCACACTAAAGGACTAAAGCATACTTAAGCAAATCATAATAATTATCAAAATATATTAAATACATTAAATAGATTAAAACAATCACGATCACGACCATCCTGTTATTCCTCGATTGCCTCGAGCAGGCCCCAGTAACGTCTCCTTCATCCTAGCCCTGAGATTTTTAAAAAAGTGCCATATTCAAAGTCAAAGTGAAGATTAAAACAATAGATACATAAAATGTTTCTCAGAGCTTCCCTCTTAGAGAACACGTTTGATTAATTCTGTGAGATTGGTATTCTTCCAATATCAAAACCAGACAATGATACTTCAAGAAAAGAAAAAAAGAACTAAGATCTGCTTTGTCTATATGTGCAAAAAAATCTTCAAAATATATCCTAAGCATCACCAGAGAAGTTTCTCAATTCCAGTAATGACAAAGTGATTTTCCTATATCATTGAATGTAAAAATTTACAAAAGAAATTATACTTTATAACTAAATCAACTATATATTACAGGTATATTTCAGCATACAAAATATTATAAAAATTAATAATAATTAAATACATGTGATTTATTTCATGTGCATCGATATAAAAGTATAAGTACCTTGAAGATTTTTGTACTAACTAACCTAATCTTTAGGCCAGAATCTTAGTGAATTATTTGTGGATATTAGTAAATCAACTTTGAAGACTATATGGAAAACAAAAGAAAAAAAAGAAGAATATATAATGCAGTGTTGAATAAAACAGATATTTACAGTACTAATATTACAGACTATTAATATTCACTATAAACATAGGGTGGCAAGACTTTGATTTTAGCAAAAGAATAAAATAAATAGATGGAATAAAGTGAAACTATGAATAAACCAATACAAATATAGTTATCTGTTCACTGAAAAAAAAAGGGCAAAATAATTCACTCTGAAAAGGATTACTTCTTTAGTGAAGAGAGTTGAAAGAAAAGACTAGCTCAAGCAAATTTAACTAATCTAGATAAAATTCTTAGAACTTTTAAAATTTAATTTGCAGCAATTTATAGTCAAAAGTAAAGCTTTAAAATTCCTCATTTAGAACACAGTAGAAAACCTAGAGAAACCAGAGTATGGTGATAACTTTTTAGATAAAATACCACCAAAGGCACAAGATATTAGAAATATGCATGATGAACTGAGCTTCATTAAAATTAAAATTTTGGAGGGTATGGTGGCGCCAGCAGGTCAATCTGTACCTGTGAGGTGAGTGCATCAGCAGCCTGATGGCACAGTCAGACTTTCAGATACCCAGAAATTGCTGCTGTGCCTTTGGCCAGACCCCAAAAACTTGGGGCAAAGTTTACCAAGAGAATAAACGGCCAAAAGTTAGGTAAGTGGGAGACACACCCACAAACCACCTCTGGCTCAGCTATATAATTGGATCCATGGCCTCTCTGGTTTCTGATCGAACTGCTTAACGTCCATGATCCCAGAGACTCAGAAACGAATCTTGGAACCCAAAGGCTTTTGGCAGAAATGCATCTTGTTCCTGCAATAGGTTATTGGGGCTGGGGCACTTCAGGTGGGAATAGGTTTCATGCCTTGGCCTGTTCCCCCTGGAGGCCTGGTGACCACCATCCTCCAGAGGCCACTGGACAGTCAGGTTTGGGCCTGCAGTGACGAGACACGCGGGGCCTCACCAGATGGGGGTGGAACCGATCCTTTCCTCCCCATCTCAATGAGACCCCGAGTTGCCACCTACAAATGGCCTCTCTGGCTTCTGATCAAGCTGATTAATGGCCATGATCCCAGAGACTCAGAAACAAATCTTGAAACCCAGCGGCTTTTGGCAGAAATGCATCTGGACCACATACAAGGTGGCTGGTGCCTCAGAGCTTATTGGAAAGCTAGTTATGAGTCGGTGGTGACGGGGCAACTGCAGTCTCATGGGAAGGGGGGCGGTACTGGCTCATCCTTCAGGCCCTACCGAGGTCACGAGTTGCCCCCCACAAGCGGCTCTCCGGCACAGCCATAACACCAAACTCACAGAAACCAATCTCGTAATTATCTGGCTCTTTGCAGAAATCCAAAATTGTGCAGCCACTATTGTGGCTGTGCAACATTATATAATTCTCATAACCAGCTATAGAAAACAAAGTATTTCTAATGCCTTTTCAGCAATTCTGAATAGTGAGGGGTAAATTCTAAACAATAATGGTGCATCTTTTGTCAAAATAATGAATGCAATCAATGTAGAGAAGAGTTAAGTGGAAATCATCTGCCTCACACTCATTGGGAGGGGTGGGAGGAGGGTATATTGAGGTTCTTTTTGTTGAAAAATGAGTACTGGTGAAGGGAGAGGTGTTTTATCATTGTATGAGTGAGATTTAAACCTGAAAGCTTAGTAAGTTTTCCCACAGTGATTCAATAAATACATATAAGAAGAAAAAATAAATAAATAAAAATTATAAAAAAAAAAGTAAGGTGGAGTTCATGCCCAATTCAATCAGCTAATCAGTGGCTGAATAAATAGCAGTAATGCTACATTAAAAAAAATTCTGCTCTGCAAAGAAAATGGCAAAGGTTTGAGTAAACATTCTAGAGATTGGGAAGATACTTTGAAGAGAAATATCTGATGCATAAATATCATCTAACATATGCAAAGAACTATTAAAACACTGTAACACAAATACAGCCCCATTAAAATGTGACTGAAGGCCTCACTAGACACAGTAACAAAGATGATTTTAGATGGCCAATGATCATATAAAATATGCTTCATAATGGAACCACACACATTTTGCATACTATAAGATATCTTTGCACATCTATGGATATAGACAAAATTTGGAAAACTAACACTAAGAAATGCTGGGAGAGTGTGAAGCAACTGAACTTATCAATATGGAGGGAATATACTAAAATTAACTTTCATGACTGAAAATACTTTAACCATACACTAAAGTACTAAAGTAACAGAGTGTCTCATTATTTACCTATATAAAACACATTATTTCTATTACATTATATTTTGTCACTATTTTTCCTATATCTTTCCAAATAAGGTCTTCTACTTTTCTGGTAGGATTTGTTTTTTTATTGATGTATAAAGATACAATGTTCTGGATAAAAGTCTGTGCTGTGAATAGTTTTCATAGTGTGGCAATGAGTGTGTGGAATTTCCTCTTAAGATGTTATTATGTACAAGATACAAAAAATGAATTTATAAAAGAGTCCATTTAGATGCAATATATATCAGCTGTAAAATAATCATAATAATAGTTATTTATTTAGTTTTCACTATTATAAGAGCACAGTGGTAAATTTTCTCTTGGGATTTCCTACTAATAAAAACATTAATATGTATTTTCTTAGCGTTCACTTGTTTGAGGTTAAAATGCACACATTTATTTAAAAATATTTATTCTTAAAATGTTTTATATATTTAAATATTTACATAATATATATAATGTGAAATCCTAAAATTGCAAGTTTAGATTTACAAATAAGAGCTCAATCATCATATAAAGAAAATTGCATTTTTTAAGTGTCAGATGCGTTCCAGATCATTACATTTAAAGTAAATTGTTCAACATGAAAACCTTGATATGTAGCTCATGGCAATGCATTTATCATACTATGTTCTTATTAAAAATATTTTCCTAGCAAGCCAAATGTGTCACTTAGATGATAAATATCAGATTCAATCTTTGCCCCAAACCATGGCATAGTTCTCCAGAAATAGTATGTTACCGGAATATACCACCATTAAAAATAAATTTTAAAAACAACAAATATTTTCTAGAAAACATGTTCCTGGTAAGTTTTTATCAAATAGAGTTTAGCAACTTTTATAAATAATATGCTTTGATGATATACTATGAAAATTTCTAAATAAAAATAATTGTTCACTGTCAAACTGAAAATTATACATTAACAAAAACTGCGGGCATCTTGTTGATACTCATGGTGGAAGGATTTCATAGAAGTATTTAGTAACAGCATATTTATTTATTAATGTTCAAATGCCCTATTCATTCTACACAAATGATTTCAACAAGTTAATGTAAAATAAAGTATTTCATACACTTTAGTGGTTAACATATGACAATGAAAAACTTTTTCTGAATGCTTAAATGGTGATTTTTTTGTCATTCAAAGTATGTGTTTTTTTTTGTATTCACATACTGAAACTGAATGTAATAATAAAATTAATTAACATTTAAAAGCAGCATTATATTAAATGTATAAACATTTATGTTAGTCTCTGTCTTTTTATATCTCTGTAACTGAACTTAGATCAAGATATTTCAAATGATGTTGGAAAAAAATTAAAATTAAAATGTCAAGTTGAGATAAAACTAGATAATAGCCCTTCTCGAAGGGCTAGTTTTATCTATATAAGACATTTATATATGTCAAAAGTAATTACATATGTAAATAGCATGATATGACTACATTATTTAAAACGTATTGTTAGGCAATCGAATTACTAGTTTATATGCTTTGCAGCGGATCAGTAATGGCTCACTTACAGAGATGGCTGTCTCTAGATCATAGGTCTATATAATGATACATTTTTGTTTTGTTCTGGCTATATCTGGTGATGCTCAGGGCTTATTCCTGACTTTATGCTTAGGGGTCATTCCTCAGTCTTCAAAGGAACCACAGGTGGTGCTCTTTTTTTCTTCCTTTAAAAAAACACTTATAGGGAATAAGTAGACAATTTTACAAAAAAAATTATGTCACTGTGTATATCTTTGTGATCATAGACACTTATGCAGCATCATTTGTGTTTTTATTGGTACATTTTTGTGAATTCCAATATTTTCTAGGTCTCAAATCTTTTTCATATAGAAATTTACAAAACAGGCAAACCACCTCTTGTGCCTGCTGGGAAGCTGGATGCAGATCTTCTAGCTTTCATGTCTTTTTCATTTCTCACCCTAATCACAATCAAATTCTTCTCTCTGTTCCATGGTTGGCTTGAGAATAATTTGGATCAAAATCAAACTAGCGACACAGATGGTATCTAATATTGCATCTCAGTTTTTGGCTTAACTATGTAAGCTGCTTACTCAGTAGTGGAGGAGAAGGGAAGAGTTGCTGACAGATGACAATATTAGAACCATCGGAGCCAAGATAGACTGGCACCATCAGGGTATTCAACAATCTGTTTTATATTTCCTTGTTTCTCTGTCCTTATTATTAAGCAAAGGTATCCTTTTACTTGTAACATAGCACCTGTGACGGAGGCTATATTTTATCTTAAGTGACTTATCAAACGTATTTATTAGTAAGGATGTCTATGGTCAATGAGAGGCTATATATCATGGAAGTTACACTCTATGCAGTTTAATATACTATTCTACTAGCTCATTTCAACCTATAAAATGAAATCAACTTACATTTTTAGGCAAAATTTTGTGTTACATTTCAGCATAATCACAAATATTTAGCTATGTTTTTATAATATCACCAAGTATATTTCACACAATCAATATAATTTTAGTTTATATTCACTATTTTTTCTGTGTTTATCTCAAAATTATATACATATATCTGATAATTGTGTATATTACATATATAAAGTGTTCAGGAAATTCATATCTGTTTTGACTTGAGATAAATTAGAAATTGAGATAAGTTAGTTGTAAAAATGTAGCATTTTTATATATAAGCTAATCATGTTTTCAGCCTAACATATGACGCACTATAAATATGAGGCATTTTAAAATTTTGATAATTGATTTTGTCAATTAGTAAGAATCTTTAATGTTCCTCTAACTTGACTTTAATTTCTATTTTTCCCTGAAGTAACTAATTTCTGAGAAGACAGAGAATTTACACAAGTTGATATAAAGTGAATAATGAGGTCATAACAACATGTTTGATTTTTTAAAATCTAAATATCATATTCTTTCTTTACATTTTGCTTTGAAATTAAGCAAGATCTTGTTATTATATGCATGCTGAGGAATGTTCACCAAAATAAGCTATTGGGTTAAAATACTTAGGGAATGAATTAAAAATAATGTTTCTAATTTTGAGCTTGGAAACTGCACAAGTTGGAATAACCGAAGATAATGAGTTTTTTTTTATTTTTATGGATATAGCCCAGATATGATTGCTTTCTATTTCAATGATGCAGATCTACTTTTTTTCTGCAGCTAGATTATTTAAAAGATTATCATATTTTTCACCTCAATCAGTAAACGATCCATATAAGTTGCTTTTATGAACTTTTCTCAAATTGGAAATTAATAAAATTTAGATTGACCAGTTTTAACTGAATATTTAGTCTGCTAAATTATGGAATTCATATGTATTCTATGGATCTAGAAAAATTATACAAACTTGATAATAACTGATACCTCTCTTGTAATATACATATGCTTCCTTTCTATTTATGTTTTAGAGACATTTAAAAAATATTTTAAAGGAAATTTTTAGTGGCACAAAAATATAAGTTTCTTTTACTTCTGCAAGTGGCACATTATAAACTACTTTCCACTTGGACTGAAATGTGTGCCATACATCAACATATAAATTTCTATATAAGAGAACTATAATGAAATCATGTATCTAATTTTATGTGTTCTAATAAAAAGAATATGAAATTAATTACTTTTAGAATACATCAATTCTTATTCATATTATTCATCCTCATAAACATTTTATGTCTGAAAAATGCATCTATTTTCAGACTAGAACTACTGCATTCCAAGAGTGTAGTTCGATTCCTCCGCCCCTCTCGGAGAGCCCGGCAAGCTACCGAGAGTGTCTCACCCGCACGGCAGAGCCTGGCAAGCTCCCCGTGACGTATTCAATATGCCAAACACAGTAACAACAAAGTCTCCAATGGAGACGTTACTGGGCCTGCTCGAGCAAATCGATGAACAACGGGAGGACCTTTACCTTTACCTTTTTACTATATAGGTTTTGTCATATCATTCTTCTCAACTCATTACCCATCTATCATCCATATCTACTAAATTATTACTCACTTTTGTTTTTGTTAATTTTTCTGTAGTTTGAACAGACCAGATTCCTTCATTTAACTTTGTTAAACTTGCCATGTCTTTTCTTCAGTATTCTCATCTTAATTACTTACAGAGCTTACTATTTTATCTTCTTTAAGAATTATATCACAACAGGAGGACCGTGACTATGACCGTGAAGAATTATATTAAATAGAAATTTGCTACTCTACAAGACCCACATAGGCCATTTTAATCACATATTTCAGCATCTTAAATATTGCATTCTACCATGAGCAATTGTGACCGTTTAATCTCTTTACCTATACAACTGAATGTGGTTTTACACATGTGGGACAGAGCGCTAAGATATTCAGTCTGTGTGTGTGTGCTGTAGAATGTAAACTACATGAAGATAGTATTCTCGTATATGCTCAACTGTAATGCGATGTGTTTATACAATGATGACTTGGGTACTCAATTCTTACATATTTAACAAATATTTATAACAAATTAAGGAAAACTCTGATTTTGATGATACATTAAACAGTAACAGAATAAGAGATATTTTAATAGAGGGTCTAGTAATATTTAAGTTAACGTAACACAGTATAATACATAAATACAATAATTACTTGATCAATTCTATAAGTGTAGTTCTTATCTCTTTATTAGAACAATATAACTAAAATACAGAGCTTTATTTTTATTTATTTATTTTTTTGGCACTTGTGTTACCATTTATTAGCTAGGGATCTTGGCTTATTTATTCAATTATTTTTTATTTTTTATTTTATAAGTTGATTCACAATGTTTGATTAAATTCAATATTCAAACACCAATTCCACCACTGTTACACCTTCCCACCACCAAATTTGGGATGTTTCTATACCAAGCCCCAATGCCTGTCCCCAAAAACACAACTAAAACAATATATTTTATATTGTCTGTTATGAAAAACTGCTAAACATTGCACACAAAAGTCTCTATGACTAAAATACAAAAGTTCATAAGTTTGTAACTGTACCTCACGGTGATTAACTAATAAAAATTTTTTTTAAAGTGCTTATATAGGAAACAGTATGAAGATTCTATTTTGGCAGGAGCCATTAAGAGATTCTATAGGATGTCACTAACATGTTGAAGTTTGGGTGATGTCAGCTTTTATATATATATATATATATATATATATATATACATATAGCTTTTATATATATAGCTTTTATATATATATATCTGTATGTATGTGTATATATATATATAGACTGGAGCGATACCACACTGGTAGGGCATTTGCCTTGTGCACAGCCGGCCTAGCCAATCCTGGTTTGATTCCTCTGCCCCTCTCGGAGACCCCAGCAAGCTACCGAGAATATCTCATCCTCACAGCAAAGACTGGCAAGCTACCTGTGACGTATTCAATATGCCAAACACAGTAACAAGAAGTCTCACAATGGAGACATTACTGGGGCCACTCAAGCAAATCGATGAACAACAGGAGGACAATGACAGTGACTATATATATATATATATATATACACACACACACACATATATATCTGAAAATATGTATATATGCATATATAGGGCTGGAACAATAGCACAGCAGGCAGGGCGTTTGCCTTGCAAGCAGCCAACATGGCCGACCCAAGTTCGATTCCTCCACCCCTCTCAGAGAGCCCAGCAAGGTACTGAGAGTATCTCGCCCACACAGCAAAGCCTGGCAAGCTACCTTTAACGTTTTCGATATGCCAAACACAGTAACAAGTGTCACAATGGAGACGTTACTGGGCCCGCTTGAGCAAATCAATGAACAATGTGAGGACAGTGACAGTGATGCATATATATATATCCCCCTCTAGGATTTGTTGTTTACTATCTGAACCCCATCAAATGTGATGTAGTAATTATGGAAAATGGGTAGGGAGTTTTTTATGATGTGTTGCAAGGCCACTTTTGCGGCCGCATGGTCCAGGAATGTGTTTGCTCATATGTGAGCCTCATCTGAGAGTGTGGGGAGAGGCCTAGAGCGTGGCAGAGTTTGGATTTTGGAGATTTTTGGCTGCCAGAGCTGGGTCCCCTGGGGTGGTGGTTCTCACCCACCTCTCTGGGGAGCTCTGTGTGAAACAGCTTGGTGTGGAGTCTGGTGGCATGGTTATGGGGGACCTCATGTTATGCTCCCTTTAGGGAGTAGCAGCTCATGTGATCTGGACGGTGGCGGATGATGAAATTGTCTGGCACCAGCAGGAACTGGCTTATGAAGGTGATCCCTGGGTCAATACAGTGCTTTTAAACAAGGATAGATGAGTCTTCTCCATGAGCAATCAGTTGGTAATTCTTTTAAGTTTTGATGGTCATAGATCTCTACTGCAATTACTTGCATTTGCTAATTTAATGTGAATGCAGCTATAGAGAAGATATAAACAAGCGAGTGAACAAGTGGTCTAATAAAACTTCTTCATTTACAAAAACAGGGTGTTAATCTATGGTGTAGTTTCTCCAGTCTTAAAGGCAAATAATAAAAATAACATTCATGATTTAGTTTATTTGGTGGGTGGCTCTATAGATCTAGGCCAGTCTTGGCCTGTCTTAGTTTGGTCTGGCAGGCTGCCTATACTATCTAATATAGTTACACTTGCATACCAAGTATTAGGTATTGGTTGACACAATGTGAACAAATGGACAAAGTGTCTTTCATCTTCCAAGAGTCTATGCTAGAAATATTCTTGTGGTAGCTCCGCTGTGTTCCAGGCAAGAGAGGGGAAGCAAGCAAAGCTTCTTGAGACCATGTTCTACTGGCCAAAGACAGTAACAGCATCCTTTTAGATTTAACCAATGATTTATTAGAATTCTCTTTACTGACGATTAAAGAATGACAACACAAAGAGTCATGCATACAAAGAAGAGGTAATGACACCCATGTTTGCAATCAATCTACCATAATACAAATTTTATTAGTGAAGTCAAACAAATAAGTTTATGTGCTGGTTTACTAATAAAAATTGTTTATATTTAAAATAATGTATAAGCTCAAGACCTTGTCTTACTTTAAAAAAAATGCAAGCTATAGTACTGGTTATGCTGGGCAAATAATAATCTTTGTTAGTACCTATTCATATACTACTTGCATTATACTTGTCCTATTCTGTAATTTTACCCATTTGAAATATCTGGACCTGTAATGGTATTTGAAACTTTTAATTTCAACTAGTGATTTTAGGAGTTTTGCTTTCTGTTATGGTGCCTAAAAAGCATTGCCTTATCAAGGTGTGATAGTGGTTTCTCTTGTTTTGCTAGAGAATCATAAAACTTCAACTTCTGAAAATAAACAATTCTAGATGTTAATCTCTAGTGTTAAATTTCAACATAATGTCTTTTATTTTGTTGGTACCCCAGAGGTGGTGATTCCGTCAAATATTTTATTACCTTCTTATCTCTGTTTGCTTCACCAGACTGTTTGGAAATAAAAGCAGATGGAGCTGGCCAGAAATGTAGTTCATAAAAACAGTTACTCATTAAAGTTTATATTAGATCTAAACAAGCAGTGCAAAAGTAACCTGTTTTTGTTTTGTTTTGATTTTATAGTAGCAGTTGATTCCTTTTTCTTCATACATTACCCTATCTACATCTGCAGCATATGTTGTCTAGAATAAAATTATTTTTAGAGCAATTAAGTCTTTAAAAATATGTTTGCAATTAACAAAAAAGGAAACTGCTTTAATAATTTGATATTTTAATCAGAAAATACTATCTAAAAAAGAGAATATGTAAAAGCAAGTGTAGAAAGCTAACTATACTATATTCACACACACCATTTCCCTATTAGAAAATTAAAAGGTGAAATGTAATTATAAATTAATTTACAAGTTCTTCCAACTGACCAAGACTATTTTTCTCATAGCACAGCGGTAGGGCGTTTGCCTTACACGCAGCCAACATGGCCGACCCGAGTTCGATTCCTCCGCCCCTCTCGGAGAGCCCAGCAAGCTACCGAGAGTATCTTGCCTACTTGGCAAAGCCTGGCAAGCTACCCATGGCGTATTCGATATGCCAAACACAGTAACAAGTTTTACAATGTTACTGGGCCCGCTCGAGCAAATCGATGAACAACAGGAGGGCCTTTACCTTTATCTCAAATAATTGATCTTAAAAGTTATTGCATTTCTCCTTATGGTTTTATATGATCTAAATTTTTCTCTCTATTTTAGGTTGGTGAATGTATACAAGTATTCAGATGCAATTCAATGTAGAGTATCAGTATCTTCAACTTTAAAAGTGAATGGGGAATATGTGAGCTATTTATGGAAAACTGAAACTAATATCATTTTCAGGCAGAGGTGTTGATTGGAATTGAGTTAAATATACATTATTTAATAAAATATAATAATATTCAAACAAAAAGATATTACGCATCTAATATATTTTACAAATACATATAAATAATATACAAAGCAAAAATGCATCTATACTTGAAACATATGTAGATCTATTAACTAAAATTTATATTGTTTCTCTCCCCTACATATTAATGTAGTCTTTTCCTTTTCTTCACTAACAGGCTGAAACTAATTCAGGGCACAGAGGTCCTATAACAGTTCCTGAACACCCACCAAGCATCAAGACATCCTGTGGTGCAACTTACAAAAGGCTCTAGACTATCTGCTTCCTATTGGCAGGGTATATACCAAGAATTCAGCATCTTAAGAAAATTTCTTTTACTATTTTCTTATTTTGTTTGTGTTTTTAACTCATAGTAGACTACTGCCGCCTCAAACTAATAAAAGAAGAATATTTTTTGCCTATATTGACCCACATGTTGAAATAATATATTAAGTACATAAGAAATTGTATGATAATTCATAAACATTGACTTTTAAGATTTTTTTCAATCTTAGAAAATATATCAAATGATAAAAAATGAAAACATAGCAAAACTGTCTACCTTACTGGCACAGGATGAGATGGGGTACAAAGGAGTTATTTGAAGGACAATTTTCATTTTTTCCTGACTTCCTATTTACTTGTTTTGCTTTTTGAAAATCCAGGTGTTACTATGTTTTGTAATTATATTACTTTCACTGTATATTAGTTTTAAATGCATGAATGATTTTATAAAAGGTAAAGGTAAAGGCCCTCCCATTGATCATCGATTTGCTTAAGCGGGCCCAGTAACGTCTCCATTGGAGGAATATGTTAGTCATCTCTTATAGAAATAGCTCCGGGATGAGATAAAAAATATTCACATACTTTCTTCTAAGGAAAACATTTTTGCTCATTTTAGAGGATTATTAATAGTAAGCAATACAAAATAAATTTTTTACAGCCTGTTATTGGGGCAGATGCAGGGCTTGTTAAATAGAGTAATAAAAAGTGTGAAAACAATTTTTGTTTGTTTATTGAGTTACATCCAACAGTGTTCAAGGTTTTCACCTGGCTCTGTTCATAGGGATCTGAGGACTATATAGGATATCAGGGGTTCAACTTGGGTAAGCCATGTCTGAGTCAAATATTTTACCCTTGATAGGATCTCTCCGTCCCTATGGTTTTCCTATTCTATCCTTCTAGTTAGAGATTTTTTTTTCTCATTGATTTGAAAAGATGTATTATAATAATTAGAGTCTAGCTCTATTTTTATCAACATTACACTGTAGCACTGTTCTCCCATTGTTCATCATTTTGCTCAAGCGGGCTCAGTAGTGTCTCTGTCTTGAGACTTGTTACTGTGTTTGGCATATCCAATACATCACAGGTAGCTTGCTAGGCTTTGCCGTGTGGGAGAGATACTCTCGGTAGCTTGCTGGGCTCTCTGAGAGGGGCGGAGGAATCCAACCCGGCTCTCGGCTCTCGGCCAGGCTGGCTGCACATAAGGCAAATGCCCTACCACTGTGCTATTGCTCCAGCCCATCAACATGACAACAATGTAGATTTCAGCATCAGAATGATAAATTGTACTTCAAAGTAAACATTTTAAGGGAACCATAGCACAGTGGGTGAGTGCTTGCTTTGCACAGAGGCTGAACTGGGTTGGATCCCTGATGCCCCATCTGATCCCCCAAATATGACATGAGCCAGGAGTTGTAAGCCCTGAGCACTGCTAGTTGTGGCGCCTGCAAAATTTAAAAAAAGGAAGGCTTTTCAGAAATTTTTATTTAACCACCATGATATACATAATTGCTCATAATACCATTATTCCGTTAAGGTGTTTGCCTTGCATGCAGCTGGCCCGGGTTCGATTCCTCCGCCCCTTTTAGAGAGCCCGGCAAGCTACCGAGAGTATCCTGTCCACACAGCAGAGCCTGATAAGCTCCCCATAGCGTATTCAATATGTCAAAAACAGTAACAACAAGCCTCACAATGGAGATGGTACTGGTGCCCGCTGGAGCAAATCGGTGAACAACAGGACAACAATGTTACATCAGTGTTACAGTGCTACCATTATTTCCAGCATTCAGTGTTTCAACACAAATGCCACCACCAGTGTGACCTTCTCTACGCAGTGTCCCCAGGCTCAAACCTACCCTCCAGACCTGTTCCTTTGGGAGGAAAACATTTATTACATGTTTCTCATTACAACAAAATGGAAAATGTAATTGTTAAAAAATGATTAATAAAAGTCAATCTGTGATAATTGTTATGTTTCAAACTGGTACAAAAACCATTGTCTGAGGATTTGCTGATCTGGTTGGTCCTGATTGAGCCTTTTGTACTATTGTTTTTACTCACTGAGGTTGGTGAGCTTCTATGCAACTTTCCCATAAAATATGCTGTGTTCCTACTGTGAGTTAGTACTGTGAAATACGGAAGAGGTGCTGTGAGGCTGAATACGTACCCATGTGACCCAGGAGGTGTGGAGCTAGCAGTCTGTTAGAAGAGATCAGGAATGGTGATTTAGCTGTTTTCTCTAGATAGAAAGGGTGTCTGCCTGCCCCCACCACCAAAAGCTGTTAAAGTTTCCAACCCAGAGTTTGATTCACTAGGATAATTTCACAGGTTGGTTTTCAGTATTTCAGACCTTTATAATTCAAAAAATTGTCTAATTTATTAATTTAAGAAAAGGAAAGTGAGATTTTACTATTCATCATTTTACTGTTCATTCTAAAAACTCCATTGCTCATACATTATTTTAAGAATGCTAGCCTGTTCTTTTTCCAAAGATAAACCATACAATTTAATTATTTCATAGACTAGAATCTTGTTGATTTTCTCTAATAAGGAAAACAAGAGCTGTCTATAGTTGTTTCATATTTAACGCCTTAATGTGGTTTCTATTGACCTATCTTTATCATTTATTATTGTGTAAATTGGAGTTATTTATCTTTTTCTAATTAGCTTTAACACTAATAGCCAGTGAAATAGATCTGTGTGGGTTTTTGAAGTCAAATTTATAGAGTGAGTTCATGAACATCTAATTAAAACTATTCAGAGCCTTAGAGTTAGGATTATATTCTGTTATGTATTGTTCAAAATGATTCCATTTCTTGAAGCAATTACTTCTGGTAAAATAAAATGTCTGACTGATAATGACTATTATATTAATGTGATAAATTTTAAACAATGCCAACCTTAGTTGTGTTTATTTTGTTGTGGTAACATCTTTCTAATTTACTTCCCAAATTTAAATGAGCTACTTAAAGAGCCTGGAGCATAAAATGAAAACTCAACTACGAATATATCTAGAATGATCTGATTATTCCAGTGAGACTCAAAACACTATTTTAGATTCAGGATACACCTTTTAAAAATTAGAACCTAGTTTCAAATTAATAGTGTCACATATAAACATTAAGTATGTATTCACCAAATAGCTAAATTATATTTAATGTTAAGTGTTACTTAAGAATCAAGTGTAGGGTGGTCATAAAGCAAAAAACTTGGGTCTTCAAATATGCTACTCACTTCTTTGCCTTGATACCTATGTATTACTCATTTTCCCTCTCTTGTTCTCTTCCAAATAAGCTGATTCCATTGAGACCCTCTCAATTACCAGCATTTAGGTGAGTCCTTCTGAGATTTTCTTCCTTGGAATTAATTGCTTCAGCTTCTTTGTTTAAATAAACCCATGTGCTCAACCTGGATTACAATATATTTCACATGGTGATTAGAATTATTTCCTTGGACATTTGCTTTTCCATATGCCTCTTCATATTTCTTGAAGGCAACATCTAATTCTGACAGATTTTCTATCCCCAACCATAGCACACAGCTTGATTTACCTTGGTCACCTAATACATACATACTGAATGAATGAATATTAGTCAAGTGAGTGAAACAGCCCTGCGTATGAGGGCAGAATAGATCATCATGCCATGACCTAGACAGATTGTTAAAATAGCTAATGGCAAGACACATGGGATTGATTTTCTAAATAGCTTTTTTAATCTGGCTGTCTGTGGATGTTGTCTATGTGAAGCAATGACCTAGACTCTGCAAAAAGTTGGCATTCCTTTTTCTGACTTACTAAGAACTACATTTCTGTACTGAGTAATATGCACTCTGAAATATCAGGACTGGTATGTTTACAAGTTAATGAAAATAACTCAGTGGCATGTGGTTTAAAGTTTTGAATCCATTATTTTAAAGCCAAAAATAAAGCTTCAGTTAAAACTATAACTTATACAACACACATCATCTTATAAGACTCAATGGAATAAACTTAGTAGAAAAGGCTGTCAAATACATGACTTGCATTTTGAGAGAAAGTCTTGAAGGTATTTTAATTTTTATTGTATATAGAAGATAATTTACAAAATTATTAAAATAATCATCTTCTAATCAAATGCATCTATTTATGTGTTTGTTGTATTCTGAAATTCTACCTCCTGGTAGGGCGTTTGCCTTGCACACAGCCAACATGGCCGACCCGAGTTCGATTTCTCCACCCCTCTCGGAGAGCCTGGCAAGCTACTGAGAGTATCTCACCCGCATGGCAGGGCCTGGCAAGCTCCCCGTGACGTATATGCCAAACACAGTAACAACAAAGTCTCCAATGGAGACGTTACTGGGCCCGCTCGAGCAAATCGATGGTCAACGGGAGGGCCTTTACTTACTTAGCATGTATATCTTAAAAAAAAAAAATGTCTTTTCCCTGAAGACTTCATTTTATCTTGATAGAATTATATTTAGTCAAGAATATTTTTGAGGGGCTGGAGTGATAGCTCAGCAGGTAGGATGTTTGCCTTGTATGTGGCCGACCCAGGCTCGATTCCCAGTATCCCAGATGGTCCCTGGAGCACCACCAGGAGTAATTCCTGAGTGCATGAGCCAGAAGTAACCCCTGTGAATCGCTGGGTGTGACCCAAAAAGCAAAAAAAAAAAAAAAAAAAAAAAAAAAAGAATATTTTTGAAAAATCAGTTGAATTTAGAACTCCTTAGAACTTTAAATTTCTGGCAGTTACTGAGTCTTCATGTAAACCCAAGTTAGTCATATACCTTCTCCATGCCTAGATTTCTCCTAACTTGGATGAATATTATGTTATGAAAAATGTCTTTGGTTTCACAAATTAAAAGATTTTGCAGAGCACAATTTATTCAACTGCTGTCAAGAAAGAAGAGGATAAACCTGTTGACAAGACTGTCAGAATGTGCCCAACAACCACAAACCAAGCTTCTCCAAATGGGCCCCAGGTTGACTTAGCTGCTTCTGTTCCAACTCCTAAATTCTACTTTTGTATCTGACAAAAACATAAATATTTAATAACTATTTTCTGAATAAAGTCATTAATTGTGGCTATACTCAGGTAGGGCATTTGCCTTGCAAGTGGCCAACATGGTGGACCCGAGTTCTATTCCTCTGCCCCTTCAGAGAGCCCGGCAAGCTACCGAGAGTATCTTGCCCGCATGGCAAAGCCCGGCAAGTTAACCGTGACATATTCAATATGCCAAACACTGTCACAAGCCTCACAATGTTACTGGGCATGCTCTAGCAAATCGATGAACAATAAGAGGATAGTGACAGTGACAGAGACATTTATTTAAAAGAAATGTATTAGTGGCACATATGCACCCATAGTTATAGAAGACTTTTGCTCTATTAATTCTGTTGCTACTTATTTGGGAGGGGAATTGGATGACACTTGGATACACTTATGTCTTAGTCCTGGCCCTGTGCATAGAGATTATCCCTGCAATATTTGGGGGTCATATATGGTGTTCAGGATCAAAACTGTTTTTGCCATAGGCAAGTCCAGAAGCTTACTTACTGTACTGTATTTTCTCCAAGGGTTATTTTTTCTTACAATGATTGGAAGGAAAATTCGTAACTTTTAAAAATAATATTAAATTTGATAGTTAACAATGAGAGAAAAAATCCTTCTTGGTTTAAAAAAAGATAAAATTAGTAAACTAATAAATATGTGATTTAATTCTATATAAATGTCCATGGTGAAAAAAATTAAAATAGTGATAATGTTTCTTTGCAAGATGCCTTAATGATATATTTGGAGATTAAAAAAACAAAATGAAACATGTTAAATCATATATGAACTAAGTACATGCAACACATGAAATGCTAGGATTGGTAAAAAGGTGGCCAAAATAGGTTTAGGACATTAATCATTGCACTTGTTAAGTACTTTCATTCTCAAAAGTTCTGTTCATATTTATTTGTAATGTAACTAGATATAAGCATCAGTCATTCTTATGAACTACTGTTAAATTGTCAATTAGTAAAATGTAGCTCAACCTAGGTGTTTAATAGACCAGAGTTTTCCTGCTAAGCAATTTCTCATAACTTTACCCTTTAGAATCAAGACTGCAATTATAATTAATTGGGGGTAAAACTTTTCAAGATTGGAAAATAAGACTTTAACAATGCATGACTGGGTTAAAGTTTAGTAAAGCACTGAGTTGTTGCAAAAGGTCAAATTAATCAGTTTTGGGGAATGGAATAATATTTTTCTGTTTTTTATTAAAACTGTATGTTGAATTTTTGTGAAATTACATCAGAGAAATTGTGTTTTTCTTCCATTTCAAACAAAACTACATCAAACTAAGAATTTTCTGCACTTCAAAAGAAACAGTGACCAAATTACAGAAAGAGCCTACAGAATGGGAAAGAATATTTACCCAATACCCATCTGACAAGGGATTAATATCCAGGATATACAAGACACTAGTAGAATTGTATAGGAAAAAAACCTTCAACTGCATCAAAAAATGGGGAGAAGAAATGAACAGAAGTTTCCTCAAAAGAGAAACACAAATGGCCAAAAGGCACATGAAAAATTGCTCCACATTACTAGCCATCAGGAAGATGCAAATGAAAACAACAATGAAATATCATCTCACACCACAAGACTGGCACACATTCAAAAGAACAAAAGCAACCAGTGCTGGCGTGGATGTGGGGGAAAAGGGGGGCACTCTTTCACTGTTGGTGGAAATGCCCATTACTCCAGCCTTTCTGGAAAACAATATGGACAGTCCTGCAAAAACTAGAAATTGAGCTTCCATATGACCCTGCAATACCACTTCTGGGAATATATCCCAAGGATGCACAAGAACACAGTAGAAATGACATCTGTACCTATATGTTCATTGCAGCACTGTTTACAATAGCCAAAATCTGGAAACAACCCAAGAGCCCTAGAACAGATGACTGGTTAAAGAAACTTTGGTACATCTACACAATGAAATACTATGCAGATGACAGGAGAGATGAAGTCATGAACGTTGCTTATAAATGGATATCATAGAAAGCATCATGCTAAGTGAAATGAGTCAGAAAGAGAGGGACAAACATAGAAGGACTGCACTCATTTGTGGAGTACAAAACAACATAACATGAGGCTGACACCTAAGGAGTAGATACACAGGACAGATAGATTGCTTCAGAGCTGGAAGCCTGTCTCATGAGCAAAGGGGAGAAGGCAGCTAGAATAGAGAAGCTGGAATAGAGAAGCTGGAATAAGAAAAAAATGGCTGGAGGAATTGGTCGCGATGGGAGAAGTGTGCAGAAAGTAGATAAAGGACCAAATATGATAACCTCTCAGGGTCTGTATTGCAAATCATAATGCCCAAAAGTAGAGAGATTGTGGGGAATCATGTCTGCCATGGAGGCGGAGGGAGGGTGGAAAAGGGGGTGTATACTGGGGATATTGGTGGTGGGAAATGTGCACTGGTGGAGGGATGAGTGTTTGATCATTGTGTGATTGTAACCCAAATATGAAAGCTTATAATTATCTCACTGTGATTCAATAAAATTTAAAAAATTGTACAGATGAAGTTAGAAAAGTCCAAATGACAGTTATAATACTGTGGTTGGCAGTATGTATCAGTCAGAATAGTCCATACTATTATTATTACAATTTTAAATTAAAAAATGTTATTATTAAAAACTAGTCACAATTTGTAGTTTATAATAATAATGATAAAAATATTTCTGGTTAACATTATACTTCCGTGAAGAGTGAACTTAGACCTCTACCCTGCTTTATATGACTCAAAAATACAGCATATTTCAATGTTCAAATGGTTGCTGAGGCAGAGAATGATGAAATCAGGATCTGACTTCCATTGACTTGTCTGAGCAAGAACACTATCTTGAATGAATGAATCCTATTGACAAAGCATGAACACTATCTTGCATGCTTTAAATGATACAAATAAGAGAAATTTATGATACAGTTGCAAGATAGGTGAGAATGTTTGAGAACAACACAAATACATGTCTGTTTATTCATAAAATTAATGGAGATTTAAGATTAAAGACAAAAAGAACTCTATGTAAGTTCTAAACCCTAGCTGATAATATTATTTCTCAAAGAGATTGAAATCACTATATCCGTGATGTAGATTGAACAAATATATTTAAAGATATTAAAAAAAATCACTGCTTTCTGGTTCCACTATTGAAGAGCATGAAGAAACAAAGTGGAAGAACATTCTCATAGTCTAGTAAATAGAAAACTTCTTTAGCCAAGAATTTCTCTGGCCTATATATATCAGATTTTTAGAGTTCCAGAGGATTTTGAATCTTAGTCTCTAAAACAATTCTGAAATAATTTTAAATAATAAAGAGTCACAAAATTCACTTAGTAAATTATTTTCACAAATTTTGTTTCATAAAGTCATTGAAATAGTAATCTCATCGATTGCTTTGGTTCAAATTATTCTAAAAACTACTCACAACTGCCTTAGCTAAAGAGCACCCTTGTTTATATAAATGCAGATTTTCATTGAGATAAATAGAGGGCTGAAGGTGACCTTTAAATTATATACAATTTTCATGCACCAGTTATTTAATTGTGTGTTTCACAGCTAATGACTATGCACTGGTGTTTGAACTCAACTGTGAAACATTCCAGATCTACTTTCCTTTTTAAAGTTAGTGTTTTATTTACTTTTCTATTGCTTTTTGTTCATTATGAGACAATTGATCTGTTAATTCTTTTCTGCTTGGATCAGTTTATAATCTATGCTTCGCTGAGAAAAATTAACCATTTCACTAGGACTTCAAGAAACTGCAAGTAGTCATTTTCTAATTATCAATCAAATAATCTGACTCAATATTTTTGTGAACACATCAGTTTTGAAAAGTTGTATGTTTTGTTACTTATTATTTTTCCTTTCAAAAGATTCCTAAATATCTTGTTAAAAATGATTTTGAAATTTTCATAGATAAAATTAACATATTACACCACCATCGGTGTATTTAAATTAAATGCTACTACAAAGAGGAACCATTTTATCTCTTTTAATCAAACTCACTTAGATTAGCTTACTTTCTTTTATAAATACATGTAATAAGAATCAAAAAGAAAAAAGGAAAAGATAGAAACTCTACCTAGAATTCTCAGTGCATATTTGTGCTGAAATTTAAAGAAAAGAAGTTGTAGAGATACTCTCATCTGTAGATTGTTCACTGTAACTAAAGTATTTAGGGATAGTTCCTTTTCTCTTTTATCAACAGTTTTTTTTTTTTTATCAGTGATGACTTAGTGGAGAGGAGAGAGGCTTGGGAGCATCTTCCTACGGCCCAATTTGCAGGGAACTGTGAACTCAGGTTGGAGGAACAAACTGCTCTTTGCAGGAGATGAAAGTCAGTCATGAAAGTCAGTCATAGACTTTAGCCAGGTCTTTGGGTTCTGTTGCATTTTTCTCAGAAAAAAGTTTCAGGAGAAGACTAAAAGTGAAGAAGACTAAAAGTGAAGTGAAATACACTTATTGGGAAATGAAGGGAGATAAGAAAAAGGGTAAGGTAAGATACATGTTCAAAAGAGAACGTGCAGAATTCTTGAGAGTGGAAGAAGCCAGTACACATCCCAGCCTTCTAGTATGGGAGTCCACATCACTAGGGGGAAGATATAGGCAGCATAAGCTGGGACACCATGGGAGAGGCAGCAACCCAAGACCTCGGCATCAACATATGCGCAGAGTGTGCCCCTTCCTTTCTTCAAGTCTCTTTTATACAAACTTCTTCTCAACTGCCCCTCCCCCATCCTTTGCTAGGATGGTTGCTGAGGAACTTCAGAATAGTTGATGGTCTTCTTTGATTTTCTCTACCTGGCCTTGGATGCAGAACTGGAAGCTCTCCTGCTGGGTCTAGTACTTCTCCAGTACTTGGTCAGGCATTCTGCATCTCAATGGTTTTCCCACTCCAGAGAAGAGTCCTTTGTCTCCAAAGCTTTCATGCCTTTGGGTGCTTCAGGTTTTAGACTTTTTCAGGCCCTCTTATCATTCTGCCTACAACTGAACTTCTAGATAAAACTTCCTATTTTCACTTCACTGCCCTTTTCTCCTGAGGGAAAGGTAAAGGACCTGAAAGGCCTGGGTAAGGTCTAGAACTAACTTTCCTTTCCATCAAGAAGCAAGGCTCACAGCTGGCTTTTACCAGTCCCATATCTCCCCATTTTTTCCCTGATGGCAGTAGTGGATAAGTTAATGGATGTTAAGTTCTTCTACCCTTTTTTGATAGGTTTGTTTGCTATTCTTGAGTTTTATTAGAGTTTTATTGTTCTTATTGGCTACTGTTTAGTTTTAGCTTTTTTTTTGTTTTCTTTTTTTATTTGGGGTCACATCTGTCAGTGCTTGGGGGCTACTTCTGGCTTTGTGCCCATGAGTGACCCAGGTGGAGTTTTGGAGTCAAACCTAAGTGTCTCCTTCATGCAAATCTTTCACTAAACCTATTAAATTATCTTTCTCAGAAAATAACACTAAATATTTGATGGGTACATATATATGAAATAAGAATAAACTGATATGTGTGTGTATGTGTGCAATTTACGTCCTGACATTAGTTTTTTCTAATATATTGGTGATAGTAAGTAAACTGGTTTCCTAGGTTTTATGAGCCAATCAAGCAATTTATCAAAGCCAAGGTGGGAATCTTGGGAACTTCAAATTTGCTGCCAAGTTGAACTGAAACTGTGAGTAAACTAGGGGCCTATTACTTGTAATTGATGTCTGAAGAGAAGGCCAAATTGTGAGCTTGATTGAATAACTGGGATTTATCTTAATTTAGTTTAGTATCAAAATCGAGTTGCATAACACCTTTCTGATGATAGAATTGGTTAATATAGGAATTCCTAACTTGAACTCACACATATGATCACATATAAATTCTGTTTCTGTTAATAGTAGAGGAAAAACATGGATATATCCTGTATAATATAACAAGAAATAAAGTAGAGGCTGCATTTGCATAGAAATTGACTTGTAACATTATGCATAGAATGAATATCTCTAAATTTTAAATATTCAAAAAATGAGATTGTACCTAAAGTGAATTGCTAAAATTTTCTATTCATCTAACAGAAATCTCAAGTTTTTCATTACACATTCCTAAATAACTTATCAATCAACCACTTAAAATATTTTTAAATTTAGTTATGCATATAACATATAACTAGGCTAGCTTTTCTTTCTTTCTTTTTATGTAGGAGTACTGCTATTTATTCAGCCACTGATTAGCTGATTGAATTGGGCATGAACTCCACCTTTTTGTTTTCATTTTTTATAGTTGTATTTATTGAATGGGCTGGAGCGATAGCAGCCAACATGGCCGACCCAAGTTCTATCCCTCCTCCCCTCTTGGAGAGCCCGGTAAGCTACTGAGAGTATCTCGCCTGCATGGCAAAGCCTGGCAAGCTACCCAGGACATATTTGATATGTCAAACACAGTAACAATTGTCACAATGGAGACGTTACTGGGCCCATTTGAGCAAATCGATGAACAATGGGAGGACAGTGACAGTAACAGTGATTTACAGAATCACCATGAGAGCAGTTACAAAGTTTTTGGGTTTAAGTTTTGGTCATACAATGAAACACCTGTACCTTCACCAGAGCCCATTCTCCACCACCAAAAAACCCAGTATACCCCATCCCAAGCCCTCCCCCTACCTGTGGGGCAGATGATTTTCACATTATTCTCTACTTTGATCACATTCAATATTTTGACACCAGACCCACAATTATTATTTGGGATTTTACTCCAACACTCAGATCTGCTGAAAAGGCAATAGTAGACAATTTGTTTTCTATAGGTGATTAAGAATAACATATGATGGCATGTGGCTGCAGTAGCCAGAACAAAATTGCCATTCAATGTCTCTTTTGCAAACCACAGCACTCAAAAGGATAGAGATAACAAAAGGGAATGCCCTGCCACAGAGGTAGGGTGGAATGGGAGGATGGGGGTTGGGAGGAATACTGGGACTGGTGGTGGTGGAGAATGGGTACTGGTGGAGGGATGGGTTTTCGATCATTGTAAGACTGAAACTCAAGCACAAAAATTTGTAAGTGTACAACTGTACCTCATGGATTTTCACTAATAAAAATTTAAGAAAAAAAAGATAACATATGATGGTATGTGGCTGCAGGAGTAGCCACGCAATTTTGAAATTGCAAAATTTTAACAATTAAATCTAGAGGGATTTCTGCCAAAAACTGCTGGGTTCTGAGATTTGTTCCTGAGTCCCTGGGATTATGGCTGTTTAGCAGCTTGATCAAAAGCCAAAGAGACCATTCATGGGTGGCAACTCAGGGTCTCATTGGGATGGGAAGGAAAAGGCCAGCTCCGCCCCCATCCAGTGAGGCCCCATGTGTCTTGTTACTGAGGGACCAAACCTGACTGTCCAGTGGCCTCTGGAGGATGGCGGCCACTGGCACTTAGGGGGAGCACGCGGATGGAATACCTCCTTGCGCCCCTGGGGAGGCCCAGCGACAGTAACCTACTGCGGGTGCGGACATATTTCTGCCAAAAGCCACTGGGTTCAGAGATTTGTTTCTGAGTCTCTTGGATCATGGCCATTAAGAAGCTTGATCAGGAGCCAGAGAGACCAGTTGTGGGCGGTAACTCAGGGTCTCGTTGGGGTGAGGAGGGAAGGCCGGCTCCACCCCTGTCCCATGAGGCCCAGCGTCTCTCATCACTTCGTGCCCAAACTTTGTTTCCTTATGTATTGAGCAATACACATATACATAAATATAGAAATATCAGTCCCTTTTTTATTTAGCATTTTGTCATTCACATCAGAGGCCAATAATGAATCCATGCACAAATTTATGGTGCACTGTGGTTGGATATATAAGTCCATGTCAGGGAATGCTCAAAAGTTCTCTGTCCAAAAGGTTTAGTGCAAATCCAAATAACATGTCCAGAAGAATATGGAATCATGAAACTTGTGGTTTAATTATTTCGAGCATAGAACTTGAACTATTATCAAATTTATTCTAGACACACATTCTCTTTAGTAGCACAGCGGGTAGGGCGTTTGCCTTACAAGCGGCCAACATGGCCGACCTGAGTTCGATTCCTCCGCCCCTCTCGGAGAGCCCGGCAAGCTACCGAGAGTATTCGATATGCCAGACACAGTAACAACAAAGTCTCCAATGGAGACGTTACTGGGCCCGCTCGAGCAAATCGACGATCAACGGGAGGGCCTTTACCTTTACCTTTACAGTGGACTGTGTGCCAAAGGCATGGTATTAAAAGCAAAAGTATGCTGCTTTTTTCCCCTTCTTCTACAAATGCAAAAATTTTGACCATACCTGTAATTAAATGCCAGGTGAAGAATGTCTTTCTAAAATATAGGCCCTTGTGATATTTCTGTTTAATTACAAATAAGTCATGCACCAGAAAATTATTGGTGGTTAGGTACTGGACTGACATACAACCAATGTAAGTATGTATTGGAATCTCTGCAGGTGATTGATAAACAAAGGGGGATTGTGGGGAGGGAGGGAGGGAGGGTTGGAGGGAGCAAGGGAGAAAGAGAAAGGTTCCCATTTAATAATTATGCATAATCTGATACCTAGTTTGTTCATGTAACCTTGTGTTTTGTGAATCTTAGTACTCAGTGAAGAATTTCTGAGAGTTTGCCAGTGAAAACCCTGAGAAACTCATTCACCTTTTCTTTTCCTTTTTTATTTTATTTTATTTATTTATTTTTGCTTTTTGGCGATGCACAGGTTACTCCTGGCTCTTTACTTAGGAATTACTCCTGGTGGTGCTCTGGGGACCATGTGGGATGCTGGGAATCAAACCCAGGTCAGCCGCATGCAAGGCAAATCCCCTATCCATTGTGTTATCGCTTCAGCCCCTCATTCACCTTTTCATTAATTCCATCATTATGAGTCTACTGTTACTCTAATAACTGCAGCTCCACTGTGAGCAGATGCGTGTACACAGGACTATCTTTCGTAACTTAGGCATATGAGGAAAGTGTACATTTTTGGAAGATCACACTTTGGAGTCTGGGAGATAGCTGTGAAGCCTGAAGTGCATGCCTCTGAAGAGTTCTGGAGTCACCCTGTATTGCCTGGGGAGAGCAGCCCTGCCTTACAGGACCTGAGAACTGAACCCTTCGGCCTGTACTTCTTGGCTATGTGTGGCTCAGTGGACTGTGCTCTCATGCACCACCGGGACATATTTTGCTACAAAATTTAATAAATAGGTAATTAAGTAAATAAATAAAGGCAGTAATTGTTGGGAGAAAAGCCCCTTTTGGTCTGCTTTGAAGTGCTACACTAATCCTTGGGCTCTGGCCTGGGTGGATGTTCCCAGATCACTCAGGAAGCCTGTTGTAATGCATACTTATCATGGGTCAGTGAGACTATGGGACAGGACATGTCTGGCAGATGTGTGATGACAGTTTAACCACTGTAATCACACAGGAAAGTTGCAACCCTATCTATAGAAAACAAGTTTGTTCTGACCACAGTGAGTACGTGACTGCATTTGTCCCCTGTGTGCTTAGCCTACATAAGCCATGTTGGTTGCCTAATAAAGTTGGTCCTGCTTGACAGGACTCCCACTCTGCTCGTGTGCTCATTTCTTGGTTGTGCAGACAGCAGCATAGGGACATGCTCTCTTCCCCAGACCCCTCTCTTTACAGAAAGGGTAGCTTGGCTTGGGCCTCAAGCCTCTGCTCGACAGCCCGTTGTAAGTCAATGGGAACTGCCTGAGAGAGAACTGGGGAGACACCCAACAAGTAATATTTTTTAAGGACTTCTATGGAAAACGTGGAATAACACGAATGATAATTGAAAGATTTACTAAAGTCTCAGAGAATAGGAAAGGATTTGCTAAGAAAGCAACATGCAATTAAGGAAATAGACATTAGCCATGTAGCAGGACACATCTGACTATATTTTGAAACTCCATAGCTATTTTGAACTGAAAACTCATGAGTAGAGTAATTAATCTGTATGGGGAATTCTTTTTCTTTTTTTTAAATTATTTGGTTTGTTTTTGTTTTTGTTTTTCATTTTTCTTTAAGCATTTGGATAATTTTCGTTAAAGAATATATAAATAAACTCCTTTAGCCCTTTAGAAACTATAATAAGTCCACAGGTAATAATATTAAATTTTGAAATATATTCCTTAGAACCTTTAGTTTCACTCTGTGCCTCTGAACTCCTGGCCAGGTAGGAAAATAGAAAAACACATCATGGCTTCATCATCATAATAATAAATGAAAAGAAATGAAAATAATTTTCTCTGACAGGAATATAATTAACTGAATCTTTGGAATAAAGTTCCTTTAACAACTTTTTCAACTGATTTTGAATTAAATATGTGAATCTGGAAATTTAAGATGAAAATTTATATGAATTTTAAGAGTTTCTCTAGTTACTTATTTTTTCCCAAAATGGAGATTACATAACCTAAAGATCATGCAGATTTATAATTAGACCATATATCATCTAAGAAACTGTAACATTCTCTGTAAATGTTTATGAATTTAGTCCTGCCATTGTAGAGAACATTATAAATAATTTGCACTTATCCTCCATTTATAGACATTCCATTGCTAAACATGTAACATATTATCATTTTGTATTAACAGGTTCAAATAATGGTTTTACTTTTAGCTCTATTTGAATTCATATAATGTCTTTTTTTTCAAATGCATGCACACAATTTGGAAGTCATTATAACATGATATACATCATTTATATTTATTTATTTATTCATTGGTTGGTTGGTTTTTGTTTGAGGATCAGGTCCAGTGATGTAGAAGTATTATTCCTGTCTCTGTGCTTAGGCATCAAAACTAGCAGAGCTCTGGGGACCATATGAGGTGCCAGTGATAGAACCTGGGATGTCCATGTCCAAAGCAAGATGTACTATCTTTAGCCAATGTACTATCTTTCTGGTCCCTGCCTCATTTTTTAAACCCTAAAACTCCATCTCAAATTTAAAGTGTTTCCTATTTTAAGAAGTTTCCTCTATTTTGTGATTGAAATTAAAGACACAATGCTTTCTGTGTAAGTATGTTATCCATATTCTCCCAATTCTAACACTCACTAGTATACCAACACTGATGAGTTTATAGGGTTCTGATTGACATGAATTTTTCATATGTTATATATGTACTCTTTCATTTTGCTTATTTTGTTTCTTTATATTCGGCCACACCCAGTGGTGCTGAGGATTTACTCCTGGTTCTGCACTAAGGGATCATTCCTGATGATACTAAGGAATCATATGAGTACTTAGAATCGAACCTGAGTTGACCACATGAAAGCAAGTGGCTTGGCTATTATATTTGATCCAGCCCCATTACTGGTGATTGTGTTGAATGCATCTCATTTGTGGGCATGTTTAAGTTCCACTTTTGGATATAGGTATTTGCCATCATGGTAAGCATTTGAAGCCACAAAGTAAGTTAGAAGATTTATTTCTTCTATGTGTTGTTTTAGAAATTCTTTAAGTAGTTCTAATTGTTTCCTAATAAGGTACAGAGTTACAGACTTTGGGGTGATTGAAGGTGTTTTATTTTTTTTAGTTCTCACTCAGTGATGCTCAGGGCTTAACCCCGGCTCTGTACTGAGGGATCTCTCTTGGAGGTCCTCATAGGCTCCTATGAGTTTCTTGGAACCAAAACTAATTTAGCTATGTGCAAACAAGCCTTACTCTCTGTGGGCTTTCCAGCCATAGGTACAGGGTTTTTGATGAAGCAGTTCTTTCAAATTTAATTCATAGTTTAACTATGTTAATCACTGTCACTATCACTGTCCTCCCGTTCTTCATCAATTTGCTCGAGCAGGTACCAGTAATGTCTCACAATGAATTGTGACACTTGTTGTTACCGTTTTTGGCATATTGAATACATCACAAGTTGCTTGCCAGACTTTGCCATGTGGGCGAGATACTCTTGGAAGCTTGTCGGGCTCTCCGAGAGGGGTGGAGGATTCGAACTCGAGTCAGCCATGTGCAAAGCAGACGCCCTAACCTCTGTGCTATCACTCCAGCTCAACTATGTTAATAAGAACTATTTTTAAATATGAGATAACACATAAGATGTTTATCAGGAGAAGACACAATCTTACATTGAAAATCATCTTCCTTGCCTCAATGAGAATTGTCTAGATCAAATATACTGAAAATAACAAATATCGGTAAGGGTATAAAGGAACTCCTGAACAGTTGATAGGAATGGAAACTTGTGAAACCTCTATGGAAAATAATATGGAAATTACTTTTAAAAGCATAAACATAGGGACTGGACATCTACTATAAGAGTGAGGTATTTTCCTTGTATCCTACTTCACTATATGTTCTCCTGAACACCAATATAGTGAAGTCAGAAATAACCCTAAGAATCAGTGGGTATGGACCCCAAAGGAATAAATGAATAAATGAAAGTTCCATTTGGTCCAATGATAATACTATTAGATATTTAATTGAAGAATATAAAAATATTGATTTGAAAGATATTTTCACTGCTATGTTCATAGTAACATTATTCACTGTAGTCTACATATGATACATATGATATAACCTAATTGCCCAAAGGTTATTATAGAAGCTGTGGAATAGCTACTCTCACTGTCGCTGTCACTGTCATCCCATTGTTCATCAATTTGCTCGAGTGGGTACCAATAACATCTCCATTTGTCCCAGTCTTGAGATTTTAGCAGACTCTCCTTATTTGTCCTTTCCAACAGTGACATACTGGAGGCTCTTTCAGGGTCAGGGAAATGAGACCCATTATTACTATTTTGGGCATATTGAATATGCCACGGGGAGCTTGCCAGGCACTGCCATGCAGGTAGAATACTCTTGTTAGCTTGCCGGGCTCTCCGAGAGGGAGAATAGCTATCAATGGAATATTATTAATCTTCTAAAGATACAATGTTGAGTGATAGCACAGTAGTTTCTGCCTTGCAGACAGCCAACCCAGATTCTATCCCTCGTATCCCATCTGGTGCCCTGATCTTCCAGGAGTTATCTTAGTATAAAGCCAGGAGGAAGCCCTGAGCACCACTGGTATGATCTTTTTCATCTTCCCCACCCCAGTCCTCAAAACAAAATAGGGATCCTCACTTTTGTGGTAACATGAGTGGAATTTAAATGGAATTTAAATTCATTATATGAAGCAAAATTTATGGAATATAAATGATCTACACAAATTAATAAAATGCAATTAAAGTAACTTAAAGACTGTGTTAAAATATTGTGACTGCCAGAGGGAAGGACAAAGAATATTAGAAGGAAGCCAAGAATTTGTCAGTACAAATTGTACTAGAATTTTGATCACATTTGAAACAATACATATGCTGTAAAACCGTAATCCCAAAATCTATATAGTTTTAGATCCCAAAGTAAATCAAGTTTATTTTTTTTAATCTTTAAGAAAATATACCTGTTACTCTGGTACATTACCTTTTATGGATCCCGTTGGTTTTAATGAATACTGAGCTCCTTTGAACTTGGAGATGGACTAGGGAAGTATAAAGCAAAAAATATTTTGCAAATCTGTGTTCTTTCTTTTATTCTTAGAAGGAGTTAAGACTCAGTAAAAACAAAAATAGCCCAGCAAAAAGGACTGAATTTAGGGTTGTACTTTGGATAGTGTCACAATCCCATTTTGGGATAAGCCACCTAGTTACACTTACTAAGATCTGATTGGGTCATGACAGAGATTTACAGATACAACATTGTACTATTAATGTCCCCTGTCCTCTCACTGGATGTTACTCGTCAGTGGAGACTGCACAACAGAGTTTCTTTAATACAGTTCCTCTTTCTCTAATGCCATCATTAAAAAATATGGTGTTGATTATGTCTGCCATTTTCTAAGTAATGAATGAATGTTTCAACACATGCATGCCCAGAATCCCCTCATAAAAATGCATGGTTTTCCTAAAAATCTGTTAATAAATATGAATTGTAGAAGTCATTCTGATTCTACAAGGTATAAAAGCAGAACTTTCTCTTCTATGAAAGGTTTTATTTCAGGTGGCCAGATATGCTTCCTAATTTAAATTATTTTCTATTAAATAAAAGCCTCCCCCTCTCCCACCACCCCAACCATGTCCCACTTTTTTTTTCCTTTTTGGCATGTGGATGTGTTGACAGGATGTTCTCAAGGCTTTCTCTTGATTCAGGGATGAATCTTGGTCATACTTACAGGGCAATAATTGGTATCACAGTAGAACTGTGTTCAGGTGCATCCAAAAGGAAGTGCTTTACCCCTGCATCATCTCCCCAGCCTTACATCCTTTTCTGTCTTATTAATTTATTCCTGATTATTTGTGTGATACGAGTATTTGAAAATAGGAAATTTTTGAGAGTCTTAAAGATACAGAGCAATGTATTTGAAAATAGGGAATTTTTGAGAATCTTAAAGATACAGAGAAATACAATAAAGTTCTATATACAAATATCTTCTGTCCCCATGCCAGGCTGTCTTCACTGGGGCACCTCAGAGGGGGGCGGGTTGAGTTTCCCTCCCCACCCTAAGCAGAGCACCGGCAGCCGAATGCCTCCAGAACTCAGCCACAGTCATGCTCAAAGTCACTCTCCATACTCTTTGATGAGCCTCACACGTGAAGGAACCAACAGAGGAACCCAGGTATGCAGGACCTGTGGTTGAGATCTCCAAGCCTGCTCAGATCGGGACTGGACCTCCTCCACCCAGGTCGGCCACACCCTCCTCCCCCCACCACCGTGCCATGTAATCTCATAAATAAAGCTCCCAGAAGAGAGTGACTCAGTATTTCCCGTATTAGAAGCCGTCCCCAAAACCTATGTCCCTCTCAGAGAGCCCAGCAAGCTATGAAGGGTAGGTATTCCATCTGGATGTCAGAGCCTGGCAAGCTACCTGCGCCTTATTCAATATGCTAAAAGCAGTAACAATAATGGTCCTTATTACTCTGATGCTGAAAGAACCCCCAATATGGCAGCACTGGGAAGGACGAGTAAAGAAAGGCTCCTACTCAGGGCCGAACTAGGCTGCCCAAACGAAGAAGGACTAAAATGACTGTCTGTAGTTTCAACTCACATATGCTAGCATCAGAAGCATCCATTGAAGATCTGATGGTGCAAGTGCAGAAGATCAAGTACTAACTTGATTCCGCGGGATGTCAAAAGGATGCCTGGACACCCACCTACGAGATGGTCTAACTTCTTTTTCAAGACCGTCAGTGAACAGTTTGATGTTCTTCATGTTCCTGGAGTGAGCAGATGCAATGGGGCTACACTAGCAAGCAACAGGGTCAAATGGAGACATTACTGGTGCTAGCTCAAGCAAATCAATGAACAACGGGATGACAAGTGACAAGTGACATAAAGATATTATTTAGCAACTTCTGCAGTAAGGAGGAAAGATAAGAGTATGTTAAAATAGCTCATTTTATTTATAGTCAAGGAACAGTATGAAGAGGTCAGAATAAGAAAGTTACTTAGAGGAAACATAAATGTCAAAGGATTCTTGCTTAATCTGCTTAATAGGATTCTTTCAGGAGACAAACCAAGGTAGTCAGATACCAAGATTGATGTGTGGGATTCGAATCAACTACCGAGGATGGACATTGAGAGTGAGCAGAAAAGTAATATTATTTTCCAGACCTCAGATGGGCTTACAAAGACAAACCTGGGTCTAAGTATGAGGTTTATTTCCCCCAAACATTTTGCATGTATTTGATAATACAGTCAATTTTTGTTATCAGACATAAGCAATCAAGTGCAGAAGGATCGGGGATCCTGAGTTCAGTATGACTTGAGTCCATAAAAGAAAAAGAGAAAGGCACAGATAAGAACAGAAAAAATATCAGGTGAGAAATGAGACATGCATTGAAATGATTCATCTACAAGTCAAAGATTTTCAAGGAATGTTGGAGACCGACAGAAGCTAGGAGAAAATAAGGAAGACTGTTTCCAATAACTATCAGTGGAATAGTAGTCCTACCGCCAACTTGATTTTGAAATTTTAATTTCCACTATTGCAACAGACCAAGTCTGTTCTTTTAAACCACGCAGTGTGTGATACTAGGAAACTAAACCATTGTACTCTACCAACATGCATCTGGGGGCAAGAAAAGTTTCAAAGACATGGACCGTTGCACAAGCTTAATTTTAGTTTGGTGAGTGAATAAGAAAATAAAACTGAAATTGGGGTAGAAGAGGAAATTTTATAATTTACGTTTTATTTAATTTGTTTCAGAACCATGCACTGTGCCCAGCTTTGTGCTCGGGGTTACTACTGGTGGTATTAGAGTACCAAATGGTATTGTGGATGGAACCCAAACCTCCTGCATGCAGAGCAGCACTCAACCTATTGAACCACCTCCCTTTCCCCAGATGGAGAGTTGTATATGTCCCTTACATAATGAATTTATAGAGTACTTTATTTTTATTCTTCGTGTTTTAGTAGTATGTGCATGCAGTATTATCCAAAAATTATGAAACAAAAATAAACTGGATGTTAGACATAGTAGACACTTTCAGTGAGGAAAGCTAAGGAGATATATAGTATGCATTGTTTTGGTGATAGGGTAGAAGTTAGTACAGAAGATCTATGAATTGTTAAGGGCTATGGAAAAATTACCCTTCTTTTATTTTCCTTTGGATCACACCCAGCTTTGCACAGGGGTTGCTTCTGGCTCATGCACTCAGGAATTACTCCTGGAGGTGCTCAGAGGATCAAATGGGATGCTGGGAATTGAGCCCAGGTCGGCTGCATGCAAGGCAAATGCCCTATGCACGGTTCTACTGCTCCAGTTCCCTCCTTTTATATTTCTTGTTTCACAAGTTTATTATTTTGGATACTATATTCAAAGTGACTTTTCAAGTGTAGGTAAAAATCTGATAATTAATATTAGAAGGTGAATTTGCAAGTGCTCACACTATCATTTCTGTTAATATACCTGGTGTCACATCCAAAGCTAAAATGAAAGGCAGTGTTTCTTATGGCAGCCTTGATCATAAAAGTTTCTTTTTTGTTCCTTGCTAATGTCACTTTGATAATACATCACTTAATCATGAAACTATGTAACACTGTCATAAAACAATTCCTAGAATTGGATATTTTTGCAATAAAGAAAACATAGGTGGTTGAACATATAAACAAGTAACTTAGAAATGAAGAGCCTATGTTAAAAGTACTTTCACTTCCAAGTCTCTTATTGTCAGTATTCATATTTTAGCTAATTTTTTTACACATTTTGGGGGTTACTAAGGCAAATGTTTGAATACTTACTTCAAAGGAAAAAAAATACTATTCTATGCTCATAAAGGCAAGTTTTTATTAGTATTTTGACAAATATGTATTGGATTTATCTATCTGCAAAATATTATTCAAAGTTCTTAAGACTCAACTATGAACAATAGTTTGCACAAAGATAAGGTAAAGGTAAAGGCCCTCCCGTTGATCGTCGATTTGCTCGAGCGGGCCCAGTAACGTCTCCATTGGAGACTTTGTTGTTACTGTGTCTGGCATATCGAATACTCTCGATAGCTTGCCGGGCTCTCCGAGAGGGGCGGAGGAATCGAACTTGGGTCAGCCATGTTGGCCGCTTGTAAGGCGAACACCCTACCGCTGCACAAAGATAAATTCAATTATTTTCTGATAAATATAAGAATTTGAAAATGCATACAATACTGCATTAGCTTCCACTATGAACATTTTGCTGCTTTCGTCAAGCTGTTAAGGATATTATATAAATGACGTTGACCTAGATATTTAAACATAAATAACTTTCTGCATAATAACAACAAGATTATATTTTCAGAAACCAAATTTTATGTTTATGAATTATTTTTGACAAGTATTTTTATCTGTTAATTTATTGGCATAAGTAAATTAGAGACCAATTTTTAGTCTTTCAGTTTTACAATTACCCTTTTAATTATTGAAAGCGTGTTATTCCACCTAGGAATAACTGCAATGACATAAGCCCTCATTGTCCAAAGTTTATATTTGGAAAGATGTAATTTTTAGGCATTTAGCATACCTATATCAGTGCAAATTACTTATTCTCCTTTGTATGCTATTGCTCTTACAAATTGATTATATTTTACTACAAACTATTAGGAATATATTCATTAGATCTAAGAACTTTAGAGATTTTTTTAGATGCACAGGTGAATTTAAGTGCAACTGAAAAAATAACTCTAACCATTATTATTCATAAGAACACACATGGATAAATAATGTGGAATTGCTGTAAGGAATAAAAATTTTTCAGAATCACACATTGTAGAATGAATTTAGCCTCTTCTGTAAAATGTTAAATTACTGCATTCTCTTGTGTTAAGGCTGATCATAATTTAGAGTATAGATTTCTTCATTGTTATCCTCTTAAAAAGGTCCAGCTGTTCATTGAGCATTTTTCAATCTGTATATCTGTCTTTCTCTTAACATATTAGAAATCATGTTAATGACGTTAATGAATTTGAACCGCTTTATCAGATATTTTAGGTTTGACCAACTGCAATATGAGATAGAATTGTTAGTAGAGAAAAAGCAATAAAAATAGTATTTTCATGTCACAGAAAAGGAAACTAATATGAGGAGAGAATGATGTAAAATATGTAGTTTTTCAAAGAAGAGCTATATATCTAAATATACATATATATATATATATACTTTAAAGCATACTATAGTCTGGCCTTGATGATTCAAAACTATGAAGTACTAAGTGCACAGAAAATTATAATACAAGTTTTTTCTCATTATTGAACAGCACTAATGTATGTACATACCCTTATATGCAAGGTATTTTGTCTATTGCATTTTAATTTTAAGCTCAAAATATCATATACTGATGTTTGATATACCAATGTTAGATGGCATTTAGTTTTAGGGTTTCTTTTTTGAGGGTGAGGATTGTATTCCACCCAGGTGCCATTAAACCCTTCTGTAAGAGGTAACTAACATGTTGTTAGAAGTTGAGACTTATGTACTTTCATATCTGTAAAAAAAAAAATTCCCTCTATGATTTGTTGCCTCCTACTTTGCACTTCACCAAATGTGGTACTCTTGGAGTATGGGTAGGGTGTGTGGTATGAAATGTCTAATAATAGGATCACTTCTGGGTGAGGCTCTGCCCAAGTAAGTATGTGGAGAGTGCTATGAGTATGGTGGCAGTTGAGTTCTGGAGGTTTTTGGCTGCTGGGGCTGGGTCCCTTGGGGCGGGGAGGGCTCTCATCCTTCCACTCTAGAGAACCCCAAGTGAAACAGCCTGGCACTGGGTCCAGTTGGCATGGTTATGGTGAATGACATGTTATGCTCCCTTCCTGGAGAGAAGGACATGCCATCTGGAATATGGATGGTGGCTGATGACAAGATTATCTGAAGCTAGCCAGAGGAGGCTTATGGGCATGACTGCCTGGGCGGGGGGTGGGGAGGGGGTGGAGGGGGAAGAGCAGGGATCTCTGTTCCTGGTGCTGTTGAACCCAGAGTTCTCAATCTCAAAGTCAGTTTACTTTTAATTAGCATTTATATTTAAAAATTTAAAGAGATATTCTAATAGAAAAATAGTAATAGATTATTTAGAGTCGGTTAAATGAAAACAAATTTTGAACAATTCAAGTAGTCTGCTTTTGGTTTACTACTGAATCAAAACTTAAAGAATGAAAACTTAAGGATTCTTAAACAGACTTTATTATTTTTTAGCTCTGTTTAATTTTGAAAAACCTTAAGTATTTCCTGCAAAGGGAACAATTGAATAAGGCTTGTATTTGGATAATAATAACAGCATCTATACTTAGTTTGAAAAGTAGATTGAATTCTTACAAAGTTTTAATAAGAATGCTTAAAAGAACTTTCGCCTAGAGGAAAAAGTATTAATTTTAATGAATTATTTGTCATGTATCATTATGGGCAGTATAAGAAAATACAAGCTTGAATTCATTAAACACTAGGCTATATAACACAATATTTTAGTTCATAGATGAACTATTTTCTTCTCTTTTTAAATTATTTTGAAGTCTTTGTTTTATAATCATAGAGTACTATCACAATTATTTCCCCCTCTCTTCTGTTCCATTAATTCCCAGTTATAGTGGTCACGTCTAAGGATTTCTTTCTACTGGAGACTATCTATGTCCTTTCTTTGATTTTCTATTCCATGTTCTGTGTATAAAGGACATTGACTAATATTTGCCCTTTGCTTTCTAACTCACTTTACTTGACATGAGACCCTCCAATTCTAAGTTGCAGCAAACTGGAATATTTCGGTCTCTCCTATAACTGAATTGTGTATATAAACCACATTACTTTTTTCACTCATTTGTTATTAGGGGGTTAGGTTGTTTCCAGGATTTGGCTAATTTTCTTAGTGTGCAAGAAGAGAATACTTAACCTTCTTTGAGGACGTATTATTCCTACATGATGTGGTGATGAGCAATTTCATTGGAGATAAGTGTGATAGTCCTCTGTCTAAAACTTCAAATGTATTTTCTGCTATTAACTAATTTAAGTCCTAAGTTTGGGGTAGGAAAGTAACGTTAAGTACTTAAGACAACAAGTAATTGTCATTTTTTCTTTAGCTGCATGTCTGGGTAAAGACTGGAATAGTTTAATGAGTAACTAAATAAAGGTATAAAAACAATAGTGAGTCAAATTTTGTACTTGAATATTACAAGTTCAGTAGAAAAAAACTCACTATCAAAGGAAAATATTTCATACAACATGTGTGTGATCCTCCATGTCCATCCACTTATAAGCAAATTTCAAATCTTTATCTTTCCTAACAGCTGCATAGTATTGCATTGTGTAGATGTACCAGAGTTTCTTCAACAAGTTATCTGTTCTCTGACACTCGGGTTGTTTCCAGTTTCTGGCTATTGTGAACAGTGCTAGAATGAACATAGGGGTGCAGATTTCTACTGTGATTTTTTGCACCTCTCCCAGAAGTAGTATTGCTGGGTCATATGGAAGTTCAATTTCCAATTTTTTAAAAGAAATTCCCATATTGTTTTCCAGAAGGGCTGGAACAACCGGCATTTCCGCCAACAATTAAAGAGTCACATTGTCCCTACATCTGCACCAGTATTGGTTGTTCTTGGTTTTTTTTTTTTTTTTTGATTTGTGCAAGACTCTGTGGTGTAAGATGATATCTCATTGGTGTTTTGATTTGCCTCTCCCTGAATAAGCAAATCATCAAGTGATGTAGAGACGTTTTTCAAATGTGCCTTTTGGCCCATTTCTATTTCTTTTTTTAGGAAGCTTCTGTTCATCTCTTCTCCTCATTTTATGATTGTTCTGTGTGTGTGTGTGTGTGTATGTGTGTGCGTTTGTCTTTTTCTTGTACAGTCCTCCTAAAGTCTTATATATGTCTTGGATATTAACCTCTTATCTGATGAGAATTGGGTAACTAATTTTTTTCCAGTCAGTGGACTCTTTCTGTATTTTGGTCACTGTATCTTTTGAGGTGTAGAAGCTTCTTAGTTTAATGTAATCACATTTGTTTAGGTTTGCTTTCACTTGTTTAGTCAGTGATTTTTCATCCTACAAGATGCCTTTACCTTCAATGTCATGGAAGGTTCTGCCTGCATTTTCCTTCATGTATCTTATGAATTCAGGTTGATACTGGAGAGTATCATGCCAAGTGAAATGAGTGAGAAAGAGAGGGACAGACAGAATGACTGCACCCATTTGCAAAGTAAAGTAAAGGCCCTCCCGTTGATCATCGATTTGCTCGAGCGGGCCCAGTAACGTCTCCATTGGAGACTTTGTTGTTACTGTGTTTGGCATATCGAATACGTCACGGGGAGCTTGCCAGGCTCTGCCGTGCGGGCGAGATACTCTCGGTAGCTTGCCGGGCTCTCCAAGAGGGGTGGAGGAATTGAACTCGGGTCGGCCATGCTGGCTGTGTGCAAGGCAAATGCACCCATTTGTAGAATATAAAATAACGTAATATGAGACTAACATCCAAGGACATCAGAGACAATGGCCAGAAAGATTGTTCCATAGTTGGAAGCCTGTCTCATGAGATGAGGGAGAAGGCAGATGGGATAGAGAAGGGATCGCTAAATCAATGATGGCTGGAGGGATCACTCCAGACGGGAGATATATGCTGAAAGTAGACAGTACCAAACATGATGGCCTCTCATTATCTGTATTGCAAACCACAATGCCCAAAAGTAAAGAGAGAATAAGAAGGAAATTTTCTGACATATAGGCAGGGGTGGAGTCAGGTGGGAGTGGCAAAAGGGATACTGGTGACATTAGTGGGAGAAAATGTACAGTGGCAGAGGGATGGGTGTTTAATTATTGTGTGACTGAAACTCAATCACAAAAGCTTTGTAACTGTATTTCACAGTGATTCAATAAAAATATGTGTGTTGTTTTCAATGATTCATTTCAAACATTGTGCATAATAGATTGTAATTGTAATGATATATTAATAATCTTATTCATTTCTTTTGTTATGCTCCAAAAATAAATTTATTATTTTGTCATCTTACTTTTAATGTTCTTGGAAAAATTTGAGATAAATAAAAATTTTGTTGTCAGATTTAGATTGATTTTTGGTTTTAAACTTGTGTTGCTTGTAATTTTTCCCAAAAAAGCTGTATAGCCAGTAAATAGAATTCCAGAAATATGTCATCTAAAAATATATATAGCATAGTTATCAATAGAGAGGGTAAAATAAATGTTAAATAAAATAGATTGAAAAATTGTATAAACTGGTGAAGGGACAAATATATAGCACTGAAATCACTGAAATCCAGTCACGAACAACTTTGTAATTGAGTATCTCACTATGATGCAAATAAAAAAGAAAATTATGAAAAATAATCAAATGCACATTTAATTAAAACATTTTTAGGGGCAAAAGAAAACAAGTTATGTATGACTAGGATTAACTTGTAAGAACAGTTCTAACTAATTATTAGAAGTTAAACTCTAGGTTGTCTTTCTATAATGTATTATTGGTTTATTTTATCACCAGTATTATTAGGAGCAGAATAAAATAAAGCTATGTTTATTCTTCCAAGTTCCTAGCACTTTTTTATTTCCATATTTTAGTTCTTATGCACGATATATAGTTGGCAATGAGAATTTTTTTGCCTTTTAAAAATGTTATTGTTATTAAAACAAAAACATGCTATTTTTTGTTCTTAAGATAATTATATAAAATACATACAAAATGTTTAACATAATACTTGGAATATAGAAAATCAATATTAAATGCTATTTATTTTTATTAAGTCACATAGCATATTGTTATGCTCCATATAACTCAGTAAATCAGGACTGCAGTTGTATAAAAAGTTTTATGCCAGTTCTCTTGATTTTAAATACATTAAGATCTATTCTGGTTTTCTATGCTGTTTAATCACAACTTGTTGCATATTCCAATAATAAGCTTGAATTTTTATTTTTTTTAAAAAATACACAGAAATGAGCACTTATGTTATCTTCAGTTGGTTTAAATTAATATTCTAAAAAAGAGTAACAATAAAATATCCTTTCTAACATTAATGGTTAATGTAATTAAAATGACACATGTAATACACATGATTTTGTGAGAGTTTATTTTCCTAGAATTGATAGGTTTATCCATAAAATGAACCATATGAGCATTTTCATTTTAGTTCAATTACAGCAAAAACTTTGAAAAATGGCAGTGCAGAGGTTGGATTATGTAGAGCTGTGAGTCTACAGATGTTTTACAAAAACATTAATAAGTTTCCATTAGGCATTTTCCTCAAAAGCCAAAATTCGCCTTAATAAATCATATGTTAACTAACTCCTGACAATAATATTGATAACAAGTCTTATAAAAGAGGGGAAATAGCAAATTCTATGATTCATCCAGCAAATAGATCAATAAAAGATATAATCTTTATGCAAAGACTGGTAGTTAGCCAGAAAACAAAGCAAACATTCTCGCTAGTTATTATGGAAATTGCTTGAAAATTGCAGATGCTCAAAATTTATAGCTTCTGCTGTGTTCTATATCACGTTGTAGTTTGCTGCTCAAGAGAAAAATGCTGTTGTCTAATGACAGAGACAGTTGTTTGCGGTGCATTTTCCTTTGTGGAGCAGAATTAGCATTCTAGGAAATGTAAAACTGCGTTTTCATCAGACTACCAGGCTAAAACTTGTAGTAAAAAAAGCGGAACATAAAGCACATAGGGCCAGAGGTGTAACCCAGCTCTTGCCTTGCACCTGTCCCACCAGGTTTCATTTTCTGCCAACCCAAACTGTCCACACTGCCAGCAGTGATCCTTGGTCACAGAGCTAGGAATCCCTGAGCACAGCTTTATATGCTGTCCCCCACAAGGATAATAATAATACTAAGGTGAAAAAAAAGGTAATGAGGAAATAGAAGAAGTTTGTGAATTAGTTAAACCAGGGACTATATAGGACACCAGTGATCCAACCCCAGGTGGGCTGCGTGCAAGGCAAACGCCCGACTAGCTGTGCTATCTCTCTGGCCCCTATAGCAGTAGTTGAGATGGATCAATTTTCTTGCAATAAAGAGGACCTGGTTTAAATTCTCAAGAAATCATGATGAATAGCTTGCAATCTCTAAGCATCGTTAACTATGCAAAATAGGATGTGAGGGCAATCTAGCTGCGACGTGTTACCCCACTGATCATTGATCGGCAGGTTTGTTTCAGCTGAACTGGCTGGCTAGGCAAGCATGCCCTTCCTCCTGCACTGCACCATGAGAGTCCCCCCACCAAAGCTACTCCTAAAGAGGACAGACTTCTTTCTCTCCTACTGAGCCACAAAAGAAACAGACTTTTCTGGGGTCAAGAGTATACAAGTAGTAGCGTTCCCCTGCTGAATCTTTAAACAAGCTCTCAAGAAAAATGTACATATTTTTAAAGCTTTTAACAATTTATACTAAGCATTCTCTCAATTCATGTTTGTATATGGAAATAATTACTAAAATTATTAAATTATTTAAATAATTCAGCAAACTTAAATAATTACTAAAATAGGAAGAACATGTGCAAATAGTAATGGATAGCAACAGAGTGTCTCTAAAAACAGATTGTTTTCAATGTATTGTTGATACGAATATTGGATGATTCATATCATTACATTAATTTAATTTAAGTATTTAAATTTATAAAGCAACAATAATTTTATGTATTGAATTAATAAATTCCCATTTATTGTAGAAAATAATTTTTTTAAGTTTTTTTTGTTTTTGTTTCATCAGTGAAACACCATGAGGTACAGTTGTAGATTTACAAGTTGTTGTGCTTGGGTTTCAGCTATACAATGATTGAGTACCCATCCCACCACCAGTGCCCATTCTCAACCCCCACCAATCCTAGTATCCCTCCAACCCCCCCATCCCCCATCTCCCATCCCACCCTGCCTCTGTGGCAGGGCACTCCCTTTTGTTCTGTCTCTCTTTTTGGCTGCTGTGGTCTGCAGAAGAGACATTGGGTGGCAATCATGTTCGGTCCATAGACTACTTTCAGCAGGCATCTCCCATTCCCAGCCCCATTTATTTGGTGCTCCATTCTCTATCTGAGCTGCCTTTACCCCTAGAGTGTGCGGCTGGCCTCTAAGTCATGGAGTGAACAACCTGGTATTTATCACAGCTCTTCTTGGGTGTTAGTCTCATATTTTGTTACTTTATATTACCCAGATGAATGCAATCTTTCTATATCTGTCCCTCTCTTTCTGACTCATTTCGCTTAGCATAATATTTTCCATGTAGTACCACTTTTATGTAAATTTTATGACTTCATTTTTTCTAACTGCTACATAGTACTCCATTGTGTAGATGTACCAAAGTTTCTTTAACCAGTCATCTGTTCTCGGGCACTCAGGTTTTTTCCAGATTCTAGCTATTGTAAACAGTACTGCAATGAACAAACAAGTGCAGATGTCACTTCGACTGTACTTTTTAGCCTCTCTGGGGTATATTCCCTGGAGTGGTATTGCTGGTCAAATGGGAGCTCAATTTCTAATTTTTTGAGAGTCGTCCATACTGTTTTCCAAAAGGGTTGAACCAGTCGGCATTCCCACCAGCAATGAAGGAGGGTCCCTTTCTCGCCACATCCGCGCCAACACAGGTTCCTTTTGTTCTTTCGGATGTGGGCCAGTTTCTGTGATGCGAAGAAAATAAATTTTTAACAATATAACAATGTTTCTGGGGTTGAATTTATAAATTGTTTATTTAGGAATTAAAAAAAATAGAAAAACTATCCTTTTTGGCACACTGTCACTGTCCTCCCGTTGTTCATTGATTTGCTCCAGCGGGCCCAGTAGCATCTCCATTTTGAGACTTGTTGTTACTGTGTTTGGCATATTGAATATATACTCTGGGTAGCTTGCCAGGCTCTCCGAGAGGGGTGGAGGAATCAAACCCAGTTCAGCTGGGCTGGCTGTGTGCAAGGCAAACGCCCTACTAATATGTTGTGTTTATTTGCATAACATCATCTATATGTTTTTAAAGAAAATATAGTGGGTAGCTTTGACTGGAAAAATGGAATTTTATGACTAATATTCTTTTAAGAAACATAGACAATCAACTTAAGAATTTAACAACGTAAACTATTTAAATTTGGTCCTTTCAACTATTTTCACTTTAATCTTTACTTGCAACCTATAGAGAACCCTTTGGAACTATCAGCTATCAAGACTTTGACATGGAGAGAAACAATATTACATCATGATGAGCATATTACGTATGGAAACAGGTCATTTAGGTTTGTATCCATAGCCATAATTTTAATTTAGTAAAATACCCAAGTAAACATATCTGACTGATATGATAGTATAATGAAACATCTATATGTGGAAACAGAAAAATTCATTCTTCAATCCAAATTTGCCTTTATGGTGTGGATCATTCAAAACTAAAAAGAAAATGTTATCAATAATGGGAAATGATATCAATGTTGGAAAAGTATCGGCCATGCATACTTAAAATATTATATATATATATATATATATATCTGAGAAATCCAGCAGATATTTTATGGAGAATTAAATAGTATATAAATAACTGAACAAATAATATTAATTGATTTCAATATTATTAATTAATTTAATTTAAACCTGAACATTAGGTTGGTTTATAAGTATTAAGGAACATATTCACTGTCACTGTCCTCCCATTGTTCATCGATTTTGCTCCAGTAGGCCCAGTAACATTGTGAGACTTGTTACTGTGTTTGGCATATCGAATATGTCACAGGTAGCTTGCCAGGCTTTGCCATTTGGGCTAGATACTCTCGGCAGCTTGCTGGGCGCTCCGAGAGGGGTGGAGGAATCGAACTCGGGTCAGCCATGATGGCTGTGTGCAAGGCAAACGCCCTACCTCCTGTGCTGTCACTCCATCCCAAGGAACACATTAACAAAATTAAAATTTAATCAGATATCTGGATATTAGTATAACATGTATCTTTTTTCTGGATTAGGTCCAGTTTTGAATTTATCAATAGCCTTATGGTTACTGTGTATAATGAAATTGAGCAATTTTAATAAAACTCCCAAACAAAAGCCTGAAATGAATCTCATACAATTTAGAAGTGTGTAATTGTTTTATTATTAAAAATATACTGTTAAAATTAAGCTAAAATATAGACACTAAATATTACATTTTGATTTCTATAGAGATTTTGATGTTGGAAACCGAGCCCTGGCAAGCTACCCGTGACGTATTCGATATGCCAAACACAGTAACAAGTCACATGGTGGAGACGTTACTAGGCCTGCTCAAGGAAATTGATGAACAACGGGAGGAAAGTGCTACCGACAGATTATGATATATATCATACTACCTGGTTAGATATGTGTTATGTTATTGACCTCTCAAAATTTAAACTGTAATGGTGTTCATATTTTGACCAAAAGATTCAAAAATAAAAACATTTTATTAAAATATAATTAAATATAATTTTACTTCAGAGTGAGGTTTTCTCTGTTCAGTATACTAACTGTCTATTAATAGAAAGCTATATTTTACTTCTGGATACATAATTGTTTATTAAAGCAGGAAGCAACTGAAGTTAATCTCATACTACAAACAAAATATCACTCATCTAAAGCATGATTTGTCTTAAAAACTATGATAGACTCAAGATCTGTTTCAGGAAAAGCACTCAAAACATGTAAATATATTATATTTTTTAAATTAAAAGATTTTTGATTAAAAACAATGCTACCAAGGGATTGGAGAAATAGGACAGGACTCAGGTGCATTTGCTGTATATAGATGAACCTGTTTCTAGCTCCTGAATCTCCTAGTTCCCAAGAATTGCAGAATGGAGCACCAGAAGTATTTAAACGCCTTAGTAATGACCTGGGAAATCACTGACACTTCAGGTTCCAGGTTGTATCACTTTTTCAGATCCTTACATTGATCCACTGGCCAGGTTAGTTAAGAATCACCAGAAGCTCAAGGATGTGCTAAGCACTGATCATTTGAGGACTCCCCACCAAGAGAAAAAAGAAAGAATAGAAAGCAATGTTATATAGTAGTCTCAAAAGAGGAAACTTAATTTTTGTTTATTGAATAATAGAATTGACAAAATGTCAGAGTTTTTATTCTTAAAATATTTATCTTTATAATTTATATGTGCATCCAAATGTATATCTAATATTCATCTAGAATAAACAATAAACAGTATAAAATACTTTCATTTTCTGTACTTCACAGTTTATAAATAAGCTTAAATTGTGAAGTCAAAGCTAATAAACTAGTTTTTCAGTATTACTACAAAAAATAGAGGAATCAATTTATATTAAAATACTTTCATTGCTGCTTAATGCAAAACATGGCTTATGTAACAAGGTTTTTATTCAGTTCTTTCCAACAATCTATTCAGTAAACACTTATTTTAATCCTGGAAAATATATTTTCAAGAAAATAATAAGTATTAAGAATAATTCAAGAAATATTTGTAAATATGAAAATCATAAATGCTTCATGTAAAAATCACTCTTAATGTTTAAATATAGGTTATCATATAGCCAAGAATGTAGAAATAACCAATCTTACTACTGTTCAAGGAAGTAAAACTTATGGCGACAATGGAAAATATTGTAGAGTTCTTTACATTAAAAAAATTGAAATATAAATCTAAAAATAACAAATGTGACATGATTGTATCTCCACTGGGCTTCATTCCTAGGAATGTGAAAATAACATATCAATTTCTGCAAACTTTAATGTTACAGTTTATCAGAATCTCATAATTACCACTTAAACATGTCTTTCTAATGATAAATCTGAAGGGAAAATGATTTCCCATGAGCTCCATAAAAGATATTCAAGGTTGTTCATAGCACAGTTTTCTCAAAAGCAAATATCTGGAATAAAATCAAACATTTATAACAAAAAATATTAAAAAAGAGCATATTCAAATAATTAAACTTAATACATAATTCAAAATAAATAAAATCTCTGATGATTCTTAGCAGATGAATAATTATCAAAAATCTATGGGAAGTTAAGCTACTTTAATTTTTCATTTTTGTATTTTATTTTTCATTAGTTGAAATATATACATATTGCCTCTTGACTGAAAATATTCAACTTATATAAGTATCAATATTTATTTCTGTTCATGCTTATGTAATATGTATATATGTGTTCAAATATATAAATCGTAAAAATATAGTTTAAAGAAAGTGAAACGTCTTCTTATTTTTAACAAGTTTAAGCATATTCCAAAGAAATTTTGCATATTCCAAACATAATGAGTACACGTAAATCCACTATCCAAAGACTGAAACTCTTAAATATGCCTGTCATTTTTTTCTTATTTAAATACGTAAGGGCATTTATATGAAAATAGCTTAAAGTAGTCCCAGTTTTTTCATTTTATTTTTATTTTTTTTCATTTCACCTCTCAATGAGTTACACAAATATTTTGAAACTATACATTGCATTTTATTTATCAAATAGATAATAACTAGATGAAAAATAGTCATTTTATTAGAAATTAGTAATATTAGATGAAAATTCGTAATATTTTGGAAAAATATATGTATTTTTTAATTTCCCCACCTGTTTATAACATAACATTGTACTGTAATTTCTCAAATAAGGATCAAAGTAAGTTCCAGAACTGTTATAGTTTTCATGTTATTTAAATGATATTTCTACCAGAAAAGTATTAATTTTTATCCTTAGGTATATGTTTGACAGATAAATGAAAACATAGTATAGCATCATTTCAGTAAATATAGTTCATTTTAATTTAGTATAGTATCATTTCAATAACTATAGATCATTCATACAGTTTTCCAGAAATTCAAAAAGACTAATCATTATAAGCACTTCACAATGTTGTAAAGTATTTATAAAAGAAAAAAAAAAACAACTACTAACAGCAGAATTAAGATAGGATTTATGAAATCACGAAAACAAATACTCTCACTTTTTCTATTTATGTTCTTCTGGAGCTCCTAGCCAGTATAACAGACAAAACTACATAAAAGCTTACTTAATTTAAAAAAGAAGTAAAATAACCTGCATTAATATATGGTAGATAGGTATAACGTAAACTTTGAATATATAAAATCTAGAAAAAATGTTAGAAATTATTCATAAATTCAACAGATTCTAGAAAATTAATACAAATATATATGGTAATAAAGAATTGCAAAAACCCTAAATTCTTTTAAACTGACTAAAAATCACTATAAAAAACATATATCTATAAAATTTAATATACCTAAGTTATGGGAAACAAAGCTTATGAATTAGCTCAATATTTGGATAACATATGATTATTAATTATTTCCAGGATGAACTGCAAGCTCAGTGAAATCAGAATCAATTACCAGCAATTGACTCTCCTTCTGGTAATGACTAACTAAATGATACTAAATTTTCATACTGCTGAGTCTAACAATAGTATTGAACACAATATATGACATAATAATTCTCAAAAATATATAATTATAAGAAGAACTTACTCTTGAAAGAGAGCAAACATAAGATGAGTTCATGTAACCACTTTATGACTTTGTCTTTTTCTAGGGACACTATCATGCAATGTAACAGAAAGCAAGAAACTGGTAATTTCATCTCCTAATATAAAAGCCATATATATACATATACATATATATATACACATACACAATATGCATAGGTCATCATTTAAAAGTGAACTGGATATGTTTTTGTTGTCCTTGTTGTTGTTTTATGGGCACACAACCATGTTCAGGGTACAGTACTGGCTCCAAGTTCAAGGATTTTTCCTGGTGGGCCTTCAGGACCATATCCAATGCTAGGAATCAAATCCGGATCTGTAGCACCTTAACCACTGTACTATCACTCTGCCCCCAAGAACTGAATACCTTAAATTGTTTTTACTTATAGAAACCAAGGTATGAGATGATGCCACTCCAGCGATTAGAATGAAAAAAAAAAAATCTGTATCATTTAATGAAGAAAACAGCCATGTTGAAGAGATCTATAGGGCAAGAAATGGATGGCCCCCACTCTCCATAAACCAGTAAGGAACTCAATTCTCAATTTTAACTGCTTGTGAAGAGCTTTATCCTGCCAACTAACAAATTGCCTTGGATATGGATTCTTCCGTAGTTGAAAGTTAATGACTACACTTAAACTAACATCTTCATGGCAGCCTTAGAAAAATCCCTTAAACAAAAGATCCTGATAAGTTTTCCGTAGGTACATGAGTCAAGAAAACTATGGGGAAGCAAATGTGTGTTGTTTGAAGCCTCATTATTATATATTATGCAGCAATATAATACTAATAAGGTAAAGGTAAAAGGTAAAGGCCCTCCCGTTGATCGTCGATTTGCTCGAGCGGGCCCAGTAACGTCTCCATTGGAGACTTTGTTGTTACTGTGTTTGGCATATCGAATGCCAATACTGTCTCTGAAATACACACTGTGCATTCACTAGTAATTTGTCTGGACCATAAAACAAACCTCATAAAATTTAAAAGACTAAAAATCATTCTAGGTCTGTTGGCAAACTGAAGATACTTAAACTAAAAATTAATTTGCAGAAAAATTAAGAATTAGACCAGAATTCAGAACTACACTAAGGAACATATCGGGGTCCCTCCAGGATCTGGAACTAAAAGATGTTTTTTAAAGATTCTTTTCTATTGGTAAAGACGACACAAATAAACAAGTGAGATAACAAGATTTTTATGTGGACAAAAAGAAATAAGACTAAAATTTAAAGACCATACCAAATGGGAGAAATATTTGAACACGAATCAAATTAAAGAACTAACATCCAAAATATATAAAACACCCACAAAGCTAAGCAACACCAACAAAAACAATAACTCCATCAAAAGTTGGAGAGATGAATAGACAATTCCATTAAGAGGACTTTCAGATGATCAATAAGCATATGATAAAGTGTTCATCATCATTTTGTATCAGGAAATACAAATCAAAACAACAATCAGGCATCTCACACCAGTGAAAAAAGACATATAAAGCATCTAACATAATAACCAGCATGTGGAAACAATTCCAATGTCCAGCAAGAGATGCAAGGGATGAAAGGACAAGAACCATTCATATATATATATATATATATATATATATATATATATATATATCACGATCACGACCACCCTGTTGTTCGTCGATTGCCTCGAGCAGGTGCCAGTAACGTCTTGTTCGTCCTAGCCCTGAGATTTTTTTTTTTTAAAGTGCCATATTCAAGGCTTTTTCAGGGTTAGGAGAATGAGACCCATCATTGTTACTGGTATTTGGCATATTGGGTATACCACGGGGAGTTTGCCAGACTCTGCCGTGTGGGCATGTTACATTTGGTAGCCTGCCAGTTTGACCAAATTAGGAATGAGATGATAAGATGTCATAAGATTCGCGGCCGCGCGCTTCCGGGAGCTGAGTGTGATGATCTCTGGATCCTGGCCGTTGTTGGAGTTACACGGCAGTTGGTGGGTGTAACTGTCTAGTTACTGGCAGGTCCAGTCCCAAACTGTGCAGGCTTGGAGATCTCAGCCCCGGGTCCCACACACCTGGGTTCCTCTGTCAGTTCTTTTATGCGTGAGGCTCATCCAAGTGTGTGTAGAGTGCTCCCAGCATGACCTTGGCTGGGCCTCGTTGGTCTTCAGCTGTTGGGCCCTGGTGGAGACAGTCAGGCATAGGGTAGGAGACTCTGTCTTGTTCTCTCCCGGGAGCTGAGTGTGATGATCTCTGGATCCTGGCCGTTGTATATATATATTCCATATATATATATGGAATACTATGCAACCACAAGAAAATTGAAATAATGCAGTTCATGGCAACTTGCATAGAACTGAAAGGGAGCATGTTGAGTTAAATAAGCCAGAGGGAGAAGTTCAACTGCTGTAGATCTTATTCATCCATGCTATATAAAGAAACACATCATGGGCACAAAGAGTATAAATTGACAATAAATTCTGAGCAATGAATTACAGAAGTAAGAATAGAAGTTTGGGAGAGTGGTCAGGGGGATGATAAAGGGGCTGCAAGGTATACGCTTGCATTATGGAGGGTCCTGAGTATTTTGATGATGGTAAAGTGAGGTAACTTAATGTTCCTCCATGTATAAACGATGCATATGATATTCCTTCAGATGATTATTTTTTAGCAACAAAATGGATCTAACTCCAGATATGTGTCTCATCAGGAGTTCACTAACACTGAAATGTTTCTCACTGATATTAGGTTGAATGGAGGAATATTTAAAAAAAAATATATATATGTATATATATATATATATGAATCACCGTGGTGTAGTTACGGACTTACAAACTTTCGTGCTTGCATTTCAGTCATACAATGCCCAAGTACCCACCCCTCCACCAGTGCCCATTTTCCACAACCAACGGTCCCAGCATCCCTCCCACCACCCCCACACCGTCCCCTCCACCCCACTCTGCCTCTGTGGCAGGGCATTCCCTTTTGTTCTCTCTCTTTTTGGGTATTGTGGTTTGCAGTAGAGGTATTAAATGGCCATCATGTTCAGTCTATAGTCTACTTTCAGTTCGCATCTCCCTTCCTGAGCAGGCCCTCCTAGCACCCTTTACTTGGTGGTCCCTTCTCTATCCAAGCGGCCTTTTCCCCCAGCATGCGAGGCTGAATTCTAAGCTGTGGAGTAATCTTCCTGGTGCTTATCTCTACTGTTCTTGGGTGTTAGTCTCCCATTCTGTTACTTTATATTCCTGAGAGGAGGAACATTCTTGCTTTTCATTATGTCAGTATACTTTAGGTTTTGTATGCTATTTATGATAATTAGGTAGGGTTTTATTGGGGAGGGTCATGAAATGCATTAAACTTTTCCCATAATTTAATGACAGTTGCATATTTGTTTTAGGGCATTTCAACTTAAATGGTGGTCTTAGAAAATGTATTATTTTTGATAGCAGAGGAAATCTGCAATGGTACAATTCAGAATGGAGTATGATTTTTTTTAGGTGGATAGAAAGAAATACAAGATTTCTAGGAAGTACTAAGTAGATAGGAGAGTGATTATAGAAATCAAATAGAATTAGGCTACTTTCTAATGACAAAGAATATTATAAAAGTCTCTGTGATGCTTCTGAGTTTTATCTCAAAAAATAAATATTTATGTTTCATTATTAGGTATGGAAAATAAGGACCATTTGATATTATTTTAATTTGTAAAAATATCATACCATGATCCAGAGAGATAATGCAGTGGATAAGGTGCTTATCTTATATATTGAAGACTTGGGTTCAGTCCCCAGCACAGAATATGGGCCCTAAGCCTGCCAGGAGAGAGCATTGAGCACAGCTGCTTACAAAAATCTGATATATGCATATATACAAATAAATAAGTTGTATATTATAAATTATAGGATAATATCTGTTTGTCCTTTCTGCCTTGCCACAGAGAGCTTAGGTTTATTGGGTTACACCCATCAATGAAGTGTAAAAAAAAAACACCCAAATGGGAGTGCTTCTGAGGCACTCTTTAACCTTTAACCTCTTTCTTTGTGCTCTGTTACCCCAACCCGTCAATCACCTATATCCACTAATTAGACTCTGTTAAATGGTAAATATTGCTTTTCTCTTCTCCTTATGTCCTTTACATAGTTACTTCAGAGCAATGTCCTTTTTGTATAGACACAAAAAGAAAGTTAATGCTATGCTTCTGTTACTTGGGAGTGAATTGATTCCCAATAATATTCACTCCTGGGTATCTCTTCTCTTTACATAAACCTCAGTTGCCCTTAGTACCTAGAACCCCAAAAGCAGGGCCCCAGCAAGGGACTGGATGGACTCAGGGCAAGCTGTGAGCTACCCTGGCATCAAAGTGGGCCAGGCTAAATTGCCATAATTACTTGAGCGATAGCACAGCGGTAGGGCGTTTGCCTTGCATGCAGCCAACATGGCCGACCCGAGTTCGATTCCTCCGCCTCTCTCAGAGAGCCCGGCAAGCTACAGAGAGTATGTAGCCCGCACGGCAGAGCTTGGCAAGCTCCCCGTGATGTATTCGATATGCCAAACACAGTAACAACGAAGTCTCCAATGGAGACATTACTGGGCCCGCTCGAGCAAATCAACGATCAACGGGAGGGCCTTTACTTTTTTTTTACTTTTACTTAACTATATATTAAAAGCATGATCATGGACAAATTCTGTCATGATCCAGAAAGTAACAACTGGATTAGGACACTGCTAGGGTTAGAAAAGACTGACCCAAACACTGTAGTAGCGATCTATAGTGAGACATCCCTCGGAGAGCCACCCTACAAGCTTAATGCAATTCTTACTGTGCCCACATAAAATGACTAATATTATTAAGAAGTAAAATTAAGATGAATGTTTAAATGGCTATCAGACTAAGGAAAGGAGAAACACAATGCAGGTGGTAATTAGCTCCTGAGTGGATCTCTCAGCTGCAGAAGATCAAGAAAGGCTTTCATATGTTGATTGTGCTACTGGACATGGGTGTGGTTGCTGCCACCAAGGTTTGGAAGGTATGAGAGTTTAGAGAGAGCAGGACACCAACTCGGAGTGCAGAGAGACTAGCAAGGGGGACAGAAGGAGAGAATATCAAGGGGGACACAAGAAGAAGAATGTAGGAGAAGAATGTAGAGGAGAAGAATATAGAGAATAATATAGGAGCAAGGTCCTGGGGAGAGAAATCAAGGAGAATCCGGGGATTAGGAAGGATGAAGGGGAATCCAGGAGAAGGAAAACAGATTAGGAGAAGGAGAATCAGGAAAATGAAGACTAGATTGGTATAAACTGCAATTGATACTAACCACCCTGGCCCTCGTTTCCTCCTCTGTCTCCCCTTGGCGTTGGCCATCCTGGGTGAAGAAGTGACCTGAGACAATCGAACGCAGGTGGAGAGAAAGAGCCAAGGGCATTTTATTTCTTGTATCAATATACAATGCACTGTAGCACTGTCCTCCCACTGTTCATTGATTTGGTAGAGCAAGCAGCAGTAATGTCTCCACTGTGAGACTTGTTACTGTTTTTGGCATATCAAATACACCACGGGGAGCTTGCCAGGTTCAGTAGTGCAAGCGGGATACTCTTGGTAGCTTGCCAGGCTCTTTGAGAGGGATGGAGTAATAGAACCTTGGTCTGCAGCGTGCAAGGCAAATGCCCTACCTCCTGTGCTATCGCTCCAGCCCATGATACCCAGTAAGTCATGTAATATATGTGTATATATACGCATATATATTATACTTGCTAAAGAACAAAAATCATGCCTGCTGCCTTTAAGCCTATAGCTATAAAATTGGAAGCAGAAAAAATGGAAAGTAAGCGTTAATCTAGACACAGTGCTACTGTGAACTGCAAGTTGTCAACAGAAGTGGTTGTTTGTATTTGATGAATCTTTTAAAGGTAGGAGTTCTAGATCTTGCTGACTAAATACAAATGGGGAAGCAATGATTTTTTGTTTGGATTTGAGCAATTGGCCTGAGAGTGGTATTTGCTGATCTATGAAAGAAGGCATTGGTGGGTTAAAGAAGATATAGACATTAATAATTTAATTTGGAATATGTTAAATTGAATATATTTATTAAGCTAGCAAGTAATCTTCATACCAAGTATTTAGCTGGATATAAATTCTGCAATTTACAGCAGAGGTCCTTGATAGAAATGTTAATTTAAAAGGCATGCATGTATATGTTAAGTCAGAAATACAAGAGAGCAAGTAAATTGAGGATAAAGAGAGTCAGGGAAATTATTTCCAAGGCACCACTTTATTTAGAAGCTAGAAAAGAGAAATGTAGGCAGGAATGGAAAAGGAAGGGAAGTATCAAAAGGTCAAAAAAGAAAAAAAAAGTGCCAGAGTTTCTTCAACCAGCCATCTGTTCTCGGGCACTCAGGTTTTTTCCAGATTCTGGCTATTGTAAAGAGTGCTGCAATAAACAGACAATTGCAGATGTCACTTCGGCTATACTTTTTTGCCTCTCTGGGATATATTCCCAGGAGTGGTATTGCTGGGTCAAATGGGAGCTCAATTTCTAGTTTTTTGAGAATCATCCATACTGTTTTCCAGAAGGTCTGAACCAGTCGGCATTCCCACCAACAGTGAAGGAGTGTCCCTTTCTCACCACATCCGCGCCAGCACCGGTTGCTTTTGTTCTTGTGGATATGGGCCAGTCTCTGTGGTGTGAGGTGATACCTCATTGTGGTTTTGATCTGCATCTCCCTGATGATTAATGATGTGGAACATTTTCTCATGTGTCTTTTAGCCATTCGGATTTCTTCTTTGTCAAAGTTTCTATTCATTTCATCTCCCCATTTTTTGATGGGGTTGAATGTTTTCTTTTTGTGGAGTTGAACCAGTATTTTGTATATCCTTGAAATTAACCCTTTATCAGATGTGTAGTTGGCGAATATCCTTTCCCATTCAGTTGACTGTCTTTGTATTTTGGTCACTGTTTCTTTTGAGGTGCAGAAGCTTCTTAGTTTAAGATAGTCCCATTAGCTGTTAGAAAAGACAAAGTCATGAAGTTTACATACAAGTGGTACTACATGGAAAGTATCATGTTTTAAGCGAAATGACTCAGAAAGAAAGGGATAGACATAGAAAGATTGCATTCATCTGGGGAACATAAAGTAACAAAATAGGAAACTAACACCCAAGTATGGCAGAGATTAGTACCAGGAATTTTACTCAATGACCCAAAGGACAACCACACATGTTAGGGGAAGGGGGAGCTCAGAAAGAGAAGGGAACACCAAATAAAGGGTGTTGGAGGGAGGATCCGCCCATGATGGGAGAGCATGCTGAGGGTAGACTGTCGACCAAGCATGATTGACACTCAATGCCTCTTTTGCGGACGATGGCACTCAAAAGGAGAGAGAGGGAAATGCCCTGCCACAGAGGCAGGGTGGGATAGGGGCTGGGGGGGGAGGGGATGCTGGGATCCGAGGTGGTGGGAAATGCGCACTGGTGGAGGGATGGGTGTTTGATCATTGTATAATTGAAACCCAAGCACAAAAATGTGTAAGTCTACAATTGTACCTCATGGTGCCTCACTATTAAAAAATAAATAAATAAAAAAAAATGAAGGGAAAAAAAAGAAAAAAAGTAGACTACTGTCCCTGTGATCAAGAGAATAAATGTTTTAAGAATGGCTTAATAAGCTATATAAAAATCTCACATTCTAGGGGCCAGAGAGATATTACAGAGGGTAAGCATGTACATTGCATGCAGCAGATGCTGATTTATTCACCAGTACCCTGAGCTCTGCTGATGTACCACCAAGAGGGATCCGTGAGCACAGAACTCAGAGTGACGCTGAGCACATTTGAGTGAGGCTCAACCTCACCCTTTTCAGAAAACAAAACTCACTTTTTCCATGACTTGAAATTTAATGTATATAATTTTTAAATGCAATTACAAATGCTCCACCACTTTTTATTTTACCTGTGCATAAAGGCTTTTGTTTCAATTTGTTGTTTCTAATAAGAGGTGATTTTCCTCTTTGCTTAGGCTATCATTTAATTATATGAACACAAAACACTTTAGTTGGATATGATGCTGTGGGATAAAAAAATTGAATCATGGATTGGAAAAAATTTTATAAGCATGACTACATCATATTAATTTATTTGAATGTAAGAACTTTAGTTGATGAAGCATTGTAATAGATATCGATGTATGATATTTGAGGGAGGAATCATGGCACTTAAATGATCAATATATTTATCTATAGCTAGTTTTTATGTGAAGAAAAAGCAATCTATACGTTGATATATTTCCATGCATGATATTAACATGTAAGCTCAGGTTTATGCCAGTTCAGATCCTCTGAACAATGACAGGAATAATCCCTCAGAGTAGAGCAAGGTGTCAGCCCTGAGTACAGCGCAATGACACCAAAAAATTTCCTTTCTTACCTTTTTCAATTCAATATTCATTTTCATGAGAGAAGCATTAGCTTCCATTTTTTAAGTATTTTTGTACTTTTTTACTATATTTTATTATTATTATTATTATTAAATTATTAAATCACCATGAGAACAGTCACAAAGACTTTCAGTTAAAGTCTTAGTCGGTCATACAATGATCAAACAGCCGTCCCTTCACCAGTGCACATTTCCCACCCCAGTATAACCCACCTCCCACCTACCCCTCAACTGTCTGGAAGATTTCCACTTTACTCTCTCTCTTTCTATGTTGATCACATTCAATATTACAACAAAAGACCCAACATTGTTATTTGGAATTTTCCCCTACATTCAGACCTGCCACAAAGACATCATTAGAAAATGTGTTTTCTATTGCTGATTATGAAGAGCATATGATGTCGTGTGGCTACAATAGTGCCTACACGAATTTGAATTTCTGATATTTTAGTAATAAACCTAGAGGGATTATTGCCAGAAACCCCTAGGTTCCGAGATTGGTATGTGTGCCTCTGGAATCATGGTCAGTCAGAAGCCCGAGGAGGCGTTTGAGGATAGCAACAAAGAGCATTGTCATGGTTGGGAGCAGGGCCGATTCCACCCCCATCCCATGAAGCCCCACATGCCTCGTCAATGCAGTCTCATGTCTGGCTGTCCATTAGGCTCTAAAAGATGCAGGCCACCATGTTGCTGCCATAAAGGGGGACAGGTGAAAGGAGAGATACCCTTCCCTTCCCAGGGCGGCTTAGCACCATAGTCAAATAAAGTCCAGATGTACTTCGGTTGGGCATTATCTTTCGCTCAGATTTTCCCACCACCATTCAAGCCTGATTTTCAGGGACAAATGCTAGATCATTTACTTTCCATTAATCATTTTGCATATCAGAAAATGTTGCACAGCCACATAAGCAGCCACACAGTTCGGGAAATAGTCCTAGTACCCACATGTCAGAACCCTGCTTGTAGAAGATCATGGTCACTGGGATTATTATTTTTATTAGTGAAACACCATGAGTACAGTTGTAGACTTACAAATTTTTGTGCTTGGGTTTCTATTTTACAATGATTGAGTACCCATAACTCCACTAATGCCGATTCTCCACCTCTAGTGCTCCCAGTATCCCTCCCACCCTCCAATTCCCCCCATCCCAACCCACCCCCGTGGCAGGGCCCCTTTTGTTTTCTCTCTCCTATTGGGTGCTGTGGTTTGCAAAAGAGGCATTGGCTGGCAATCATGTTCGGTCTATAGTCTACTTTTAGCATGCATCTCTTACCCTGGGAGCATCCTCCCAACACCCTTTACTTGCTGCTCCCTTCTCTATCTGAGCTGCCTTTTCCACTATCATGTGCGGCTGGCCTCCAAGCCATGGAGTGAACCTCCTGGTACTTATCTTGACTATTCTTGGGTGTTAGTCCCCTATTTTGTTACTTTATTTTCCCCCAGATGAATGCAATTTTTCTATGTCTGTCCCTCTCTTTCTGACTCATTTCGTTTAGCATGATACTTTCCATGTAGTACCACTTGTATGTAAATTTAATGACTTCATCTTTACTAACAGCTGCATAGTACTCCATTGTGTAGATGTACCAAAGTTTCTTTAACCAGTCATCTATTCTTGGGCACTCGGGTTTTTACCAGATTTTTGCTATTGTGAAATAGTGCAGCAATTAACATAGACGTGCAGATGTCATTTCGACTGTACTTTTTTGCCTCTCTGGGATATATTTCCAGGAGTGGTATAGCTGGATCAAATGGGAGTTCAACTTCTAATTTTTTGAGAATCTTCCGCACTGTTTTCCAAAAGGGCTGAACCAGTCGGCATTGCCACCAGCAGTGAAGGAGATCCCTTTCTCACCACATCCATCCCAACACCTTTTGCTTTTGTTATTTTGGATGTGGGCCAGTCTCTGTGGTGTGAGATGACCCCTCACTGTTGTTTTGATCAGTATCTTCCTGATGATTAGTGATGTAGAGCATTTTCTCATGTGTCTTTTAACCGTTCACATTTCTTCTTTGGGAAAGTTTCTGTTCATTTCATCAGTATTGTTTTTGATGTGTATTGTTCATATTAAAATGAGAAACAACAACATCACAATTATTGCTTTCCAACCTAAGAATTGTTCTTTTTCCATTCAGATCAGAGGAATACTATAGAAGGTGAAAGAATCCCCTCAAACTTCAAGGCTCACTACCATTCTCTGACAATTGACTACTAATTTTTACGGTATCATGGTCCTCCCATTGTTCATCGATTTGCTCGAGTGGGCCCAGTAACGTCTCCATCATGAGACTTGTTGATACTATGTTTGGCATATCGAATATGTCACGGGTAGCTTGCCAGGCTCTGCCGTGTGGGCAAGATACTCTTGGTAGCTTGCCGGGTTCTCTGAGAGGGGCGGAGGAATCGAGTTTGGGTCAGCCATGTTGGCCGCTTGTAAGGCAAATGCCCTACGCTGTGCTATCCAACTCTATACTAGTTTTCTAAAAATATATGCAATCTGACATTTTTATTTTTTTTTATGTGGGAGTACTGCTATTAATTCAGCCATTGATTAGCTGATTGAATTGGGCATGAACTCCACCTTACTTTTTTTTCATAATTTTATTTATTTTTTTCTTCTTATATTTATTTATTGAATCACTGTGGGAAAAGTTACAAAGCTTGCAGGTTTAAGTCTCGGTCATAAAATGATCAAACACCTCTCCCTTCACCAGTAGTAATTTTTCGCCACCAAGAACCCCGATATACCCCCCTCCCACCCCTCCCAATGCCTGTGAGCCAGATGATTTCTACTTAACTCTTCTCTACATTGATTGCATTCCTTATTTCGACAAAAGATGCACCATTATTGTTTAGAATTTTCCCCCAAATAATCAGAATTGCTGAAAAGGCATTGTGAAATACTTTGTTGTCCATAGGTGGTTATGAGAATTATATAATGATTTTGGATTTCTGCCAAGAGCTACATAATTACAAGATTGGTTTCTGTGCATCTAGTGTTATGGCCGTGCTGGAGAGTCACGGGGGGGGGGGGGCAGGGTGGGAGCGACTCGTGACCTCAGTAGGGCGTGAAGGACAAGCCAGTACCGCCTCCATTCCCATGAGACTGCAATTGCCCCGTCACCACTAGCTCATACCTGACTTTCCTGTAATCCCTGAGGCAGCGGTCACCTAGAAGCCGGAGGGGGGGGGGCGGTGCAGAACGGAGCAACACCCTTTCCCTCCTGGGAAGGCATGATGCCGTAGTTTAACACATGCCGAGAGAATCTTGCCCACACAGCAAAGCCTGGCAAGCTCCCCGTGATGTGTTCGATATGCCAAACAGAGTAAGAACAAGTCTCACAATGGAGACATTACTGGGCCCCCTCGAGCAATTCGATGAACAATGGTAGGACAGTGCTGCAGTGCTAATATCACCCAAACAACAAATTAATACATTGAAAAATGCAAATCATCCTGGGTAAAAAATGCAGCCTCATTTTTTTCTTTTCTTTCTTTCTTTCTTTCTTTCTTTCTTTCTTTCTTTCCTTCTTTCTTTCTTTCTTTCTAACTGAATTTTAGGAAACCTCACCATATAACTACTATTGTTGAGATCTAGAATGTTGTAAGTGACAAAAGGTGGAAATTACACCCATAAAATAGATAAGAAATAATCCAGAAATAGAGAAGCTCAGGATGAAAAGACAAGTTTTTCCCAGCACAGTTGTTTATGCCATACTATACATCTAAGCACCCTGCAAGAATTGCACCTATGTAAAATAGCTATATTTCGTCATATCTGACTGTTCTATCTTGTTCGGCCTAAAAACAAAATTACATGTAAATATATCTATTTTGTTGCTTCTGTGCTTTTTGGTTGTTTTATGTTTTGATGTTCTTGGTCATTTTATAAGGACCAATCTCTCTACATGGCTGCTTATCTGTGCTTGTCCTCTCCAAACTAAATAGAATTCTATTAAGTCTATAACTATGTCTATACCTAGGCTATCTATCATATATTCATTCTTGTGGGCTTACAATTATATTCTTGTAATTGAATTTGTAGTATGTTGAAATCAAGGAGTAAAGTACTATCTAATATGATAATATATACAGGAAAGTTAAACAGGAAGTGAGTGGCATAAAAACTCAGTAAAATAAAGATATATAGAAATGCTGGCTTTGTATAAAATGATAATTCAAGCCAATTCTCATTAAAATTTAAAGGGCAAAATGAATTGAGCAAGCTGGAGTATTTGGGGTGTATCCAGGGAGCTGACATCAAAGAATTGTGATTATTTCCAAGGATTTTGAATTAATTGTACATATGGTAAAATTGTTGATGCATCATATATTTTTAGGTAACACAAAAATTATCAAACTCTGTAAAGTGGAAACAAATTAAAATAAATTGTACATGGTTAACACAATATATTCCTTATATTTTACACAGGTAGACAAAGGGAATTGTATGTTTTCTCCTGTCATCATCCATAACATTATTTTATTCTTTAAAATTAAAATGGTGAGTTTTATATTTGGAGAATTACGTTTTATTGTTTTTTTTTTATTTTAGGGTCATACTTAGCAGTGCTCAGAGACTGCTAGTGATTCTGTACTGAGGGATTATTCTTGGAAGTTCTTTTAGTATCATGTGTGATACATAGATATAACCATGTCTGTAGCATTCAAGACATGTGTCTTACTTCCTTTAAATATCTCTTTAGCCCTTAACCTATTAATTTCACCTCTTCATGAAAGTATAATTCAAATAAATGCATGCAACTACAATGTACAACTGACTTTATAGTCACAATATCAATAACACATCTCAGAACTATAGGATTAGACATAACCCTATAGAAAACTTAGAAGTTCCTGTCATGTTATCTTTTCAGGCAACGCTGCTCAAATATATAAACTACCTTGATTTATAAGTTAATTAATATGAAAGTACAAATACATATGTGTAAATATATATTAAATTGTAATAATACCCAACTGTGCTCAGGGCTTAGTCCTGACTCTTTGCTCAGGAACCATTCCTGGTGTATTGTGGAACCAAATAAAGTGCCAGGGATTGAACCTAGGTGATTCATGTGCAAGGCAAGTGCTTTACAAACTGAACTATTTCTGCAGCCCCTCCAAGTGAATAAAGATACCCTAAACATTATTCTGTGTTTTCTCTGATATTCAATATGATTTGGTATTTGTGTTATTTATTCTAATATTAGGAGATTATTTGTCAATTTTTTAAAATATTTTATACAATTCTGGTAAGTTAATAAACTGCATCAATTCCATTCTATACTTGGATTCAACTTACTTCGACTATTTAGTATGGTGTGCATTTACTTCATTATTATAGTGTTATTAAAATGTATATTTTGGGGTGAATATATGTTTGCCTCTATAGATTGTGTATAAGAACTGGAACATATAGCTACTTCATTATCGGGGATGCCTATGGTAAACTTCAGTTGATAAATTGACAGAATTTTACAGGTAGTTTTACAAAAGTTGCCATCCTAATTTATGAAAGTGCAAGTTTCACTGTACACTCACTTCAATTTATGGGAGAGATATACAACTAGTATGACTTTTATTGCTTTGTCATTTGTATTTTTATGTGTATTTTATCAAAATAGTCAAAAGTTTCTTGTTGATGCCTGTAGGATCTATAGTGGAATCTCTATTGCTTCCCTATTATTGACTTGTGTCTTATTTTCTCTTGCTAAATATCACATGGGCTGGAGCAATAGCACAGCGGGTAGGGCATTTACCTTGCATGCAGCTAACCCAGCCGACCTGAGTTCGATTCCTCGGCCACTCTTGGAGAGTCCCGCAAGCTACCAAGAGTATCTCGCCCTCATGGCAAAGCCTGGCAAACTACGCATGACATATTGATATGCCAAACACAGTAACAAGTCTCATGATGGAGATGTTACTGGGCCTGCTCGAGCAAATGGATGAGCAATGGGAGGACAGTGCTACAGTGCTAAATATCCATGAGTATTTTGATTTTAAATTTTCTCAACAAAGATATCTAGCATGGGAGTTTCACATAATTCCATGACTAATTTTCATTCTCTTAAAAATCCAAGCATAGACTAGATAGTCCAATTTCTGCCAATGTCATTCCTGGAGCAGATCTGCAGGCATAAACTTCTGTCTGTTTATTCTTCTACAGACTGATAAAATCAGACCTTTATTTTTGTTGTGATGTACATAGATAAATTATAAAAATTAGAGAGATTTTGTTTGATGTGTGAGTCCCAGAAATAAGATCACTAAACGTGTAAAATAATCAACAGATGGTATAGTGTGAAAGGAGATATATCGAGGTAGGATATTAATGAAGGTGAATGTTTACCTAGTGATCTGTGAAGTCAGAAATGTCTTTTTTGGAATGATAAATATGGAAGATCAAAGGCATTGATGACATTCATATATATATATATATTCATACACACATGTGTGTGTATATATGCATGTCATCATGAATATGTCATATATATATATATATATTCATAGTCTCATGCTAACAGAAAATGTTCATGAACCTACATCGAACCTTCAGATTTCCAGATACCGCAAAATTTCTGCTGTGCCTTTGACCAGACCCCAGAAACTTGGGGAAAAGTTTACCAAGAAAGTAAAAAGCCAAAACTTAGGTATGTGGAAGACACACCCACAAAACACCTGTGGCTCAGCTATATAATTGGAGGTATGACCAATCTGGTTCCTGGTTGAACTGCTTAATGGTCATGATCCCAGAGACTCAGAAATAAATCTTGAAACCCAGTGGCATTTGACAGAAACACATTCAGACCCGGCAGTAAATTACTGTTGCTAGGCCTCTCCAGGGGGGAAAGGGTGCTGTCCCTCCACCTGTTCCCTTGAAAGAATCCATATTAGGGCATTACGTTTTTGCATGCTTCAGCTAACTTACAACATTGCTTTCTGTAAAACTGCTCGGCTGCTTTGCAGCAGGACATAACTTCTTGTGGATGTGAGCAAAACAGGACGTAACGCCTTGGGAAACCAAGTGTGACAGGGTTCAGGCGTATTCACTGTTCCTGGAATGTATTGTTCCAATAAAGAATCCTGCAGATGTCTTGGGTGATGGGAACCCTGCAAATGTCTTGGGTGATAGATAACTCAGGATGCGAGTGGTTGGCGGAGATTATCCAAGGCTTAATGTTCCCACCATAACCTTGCTTGTGATAACAATCGATGTATGTAACTGCTGATTTCTGAATCTATAGGCTATGGAATGCGCGGGATTTGTTGTAACGGCCGGTGAAGGCCCATATAAGACCCTCTTGGAAGAAGCTCGGGGCTCTCTCAGCCACTGTCCACTCTGGAGTATGCTGTGGAGCCCCAGCATGCTGGTCTAAATAAACCCTGTTTGTACTCCTGCAGGAATTGTGTCTGTCTGGTCTCTCCGAGCCTCGCAGGGTCAGGGGACTCCCGACCCCAACACCCTCTTGGTGGCTCGGTAGCCACTATCCTCCAGAGGCCATTGGACAGTCAGGTTGGGCTCTCAGTGCTGAGACATGTGGGGCATCCCAGGATGGGGGTGGAGCCAGTCCTTTCCTCCCTGTCCCAATGAGACCCTGAGTTGCCACCCACAAACGGCCTCTCTGGCTCCTGATCAAGGTACTATATGGCCATGATCCCAAAGACTCAGGAACAAATCTTGGAACCCAGCAGGTTTTGGCAGAAATCCCTCCAAATTTAATTGTTAAAATTTCGGAATTTCAAAATCACACGGCTACTACTGCAGCCGTGTGACATCATATGTTATTCATAACCAGCAATAGAAAACAAATTGTCTACTGTTGCCTTTTCAGCAGATCTGAGTGTTGGGGGTAATATCTCAAATAATCATGGTGGGTCGGGTGTCAAAATATTGAATGTGATCAAAGTAGAGAGAGGGTAATATGAAAATCATCTTCCCCACAAGTAAGGGGATGGTGTGGGTTGGAGGTATACTGGGGTTGTTGGGGATGTAGAATGGGCACTGGTGAAGGTACAGGTGTTTTATTGTATGACCAAGACTTAGACCCAAAAGCTTTGTAACTGCTCTCATGGTGATTCAATAAATAAAATTATAAAAAATGAAAAAAAAAAGTAAAGTGGAGTTCATGCCCAATTCAATCATCAAATCAGTGGCTGCCTTTTTGGCATATCTCAGTGTTTGGGTAAAATCCCAAATAATAATGGTGGGTCAGGTGTCAAAATATTGAATGTAGTCAAAGTAGAGAGTGCAATGTGGATATCATCTGCCCCACAGGTAGGGGGAGGGTGTGGGATGGGGGTATTCTGGGGGTTTTAATAGTGGAGAATGGGCACTAGTGAAGGTATGGGTGTTTCATTGTCTTGCTCAAGACTTAAACCCGAAAGCTTTGTAACTGCTCTCACAGTGATTCAATAAATATAAAATTATAAAAAATGAGAAAAGATCAGAAGCTCTTAGATCAGAAGCTCTTCTTAGGTATTATGTAATAAAAGTTATGGAATCAGGGTTGAAAGTTATAGAAGAAAAATTACACAAAAGGCAAATGAACATTTAAAAAAAGAACACAAACATCAATAATAGAATATGTAAATGATAAACTACAACAAATATATGCAAAAGATATGAGAACACAACAAATGGTCAAAGGCAAAGAAGTGGTCTACAGTACTGAGCTTACCTGGGGAGTGAGGAAGATGGTAGTGGTTTCTAGGACATTAGTGGAAGGAAGCACTTTCATGGTGGGTGCAGTATTGGAAGATGTGTGCATGAAATTTTGTTAATAGTACTGAAAATTATGGTGCTCAATAAAAATTTCAGTGAAATATACTGATCTCATGAAATTTGCATCAATTTAAATGAGGGAGTAGAAGAACAGAAAAGCCCAGATTGAGATACTGAAGCATGATTCCTATCTTATGAAGAGGAAGTCATCTTTGGAAGATTAATTTGAGAGGGAGATAGCTAAGAAGTTTCACTTGAGGCAAGTTTTATTTGAGGTCCTGATAGAATCCCAAGAAATGTTCAATGCAAATTTAAAATACAGATCATATAAGAGCAAAGCTATCTGAACAATATACTTATCTGAAAATGGCAGCTAATTCAGCCTAGGTATGATAATAGAATTGTTAAAACAATTCAGGAAAATTAGAGAAAGAATTTAAAATATATGTATGTCTAGAATCTGAGTTTTATATCTGTAAATTAACTGTCCTTCAAACAATATATTAAAATTAAAATGGAAAATGAAGCTTTAATTTTTAAATGGATGTCTGATGGGATCTGTAGTTTTGCATAATCGGTATACTTCATTTTTTTATCCTTTTTGAGTTAACAATTGCATTTTAAAATAATAAAGTGCTTAAAACTGCTTTTAAAATCTGTTCTGTTTAAATTTTAAAATATTCTCCATAAAAAACATTTTTCTTTTATTTCCTTTTTATAAAGATTGTGTTATGTGTCTTTAATTAGTAAGCTTGATTTCTCTTCCAAATAGAAGCTTTTAATCACTGATGTTTAGTTTTTCTTATGTTCCTAAGTCACTAGTTTTTATATTCCTTTCTATACCAGAGTCTCTCAAACTTATTTTCTGAAAAGGCTACACTACTGCCATCTTTTCACAAAATAAAAACTTTCAAGACACCCCCAGGGAAATCTAATTTAAGTGAACAAACAAAGATTCTAATTGCATAAGACTGAAGCCCCCACTGGGTCATTCTAGCTTATCATTGTCTCCAACCCCTAAGGCAATATTTCCCTTTGGGAAACATCACTACTCCTAGCATGTTTCCAGCTGATTCCCAGGGTACTATTATATTGCATTCTCTTTTTCATTTACTTAAAATTTACCTACAATTTTTGAATTTTAAATTGCAGTACTTTGATGTATATGTTACATAGAAACTTTTATTTTCAGATTAAAATAGGAGCAGCTCATTACTTGGTTATTGAACTCTAGTTTAATTCATTTTTTATAAATAATATTTGAAATAACTTGAAAAAATCAGAACAGTCCCCATGGCTTATATTTGCTAAATGTTCAAAATATAATTTTATCAGTGTTATCTTTACTCTGTTTTTTCTCAGACATACAATTGAGCAATTAGTTTTTATACAAATTATTGTTGTATATGCATCATTGATAGCATGAAGTACAATCTATTGTGTTCCTGTGGCTATTGTTTGTGTTATTTGACTGTTATTTTGATAGGCATATTATAAGCTCCTACTCTACTTGTGAACATTTAAATTTCTCTTTTAAGTTTTGTGAATTATATTACTCTTACATAATGTGTATCACTTTGAGTGCCTACTTACATAAGGTACAATTCTTTTAGATTTTTCCTTTTTTATATACTTATTTCTCAATCATTGAATCCCTTTAATTCTACTCACTTTTTATGTTGATTCAGTTCATCTTTTATTTCTTAAAATAACACACTTTGTGGGGCTGAAGATATTATAATAGGTAAAGTGCTTGCTTTGCATGCTGCAGACCTGCATTTTATCCCTCATACTGAAGCCTGCCAGATGGGAATCCTGAGCACAGAGTTAGGAGTAAGCCCTCAGTTCCAAACAGGGTGTGTCCCAAAAACAAACAAAAAAAGAGATTACATCCATTGTCTATTAATTTTCTTTTACTTTTAATTCTACTCTAAAACATTTTTTGTAGTTTATTTACTGTTTTATCACAATATTACTTAATATAATTGTTATTCAGTTTTCCTTTTCTTATATTTTATCACCTTCCAATTAGTTTTGGTTTATTTGAAAATATTAATTTATAGTTTTCATCATTTTTGCTGGCTGGAGCAATAGCACAGCGGGTAGGGCGTTTGCCTTACACGCAGCCAACATGGCTGACCTGAGTTCAATTCCTCTGCTCCTCTCAGAGAACCCGGCAAGCTACTGAGAGTATCTCGCCCACACAGCAAAGTCTGGCAAGCTACCCATGACGTATTCAATATGCCAAACATAGTAACAAGTCTCACAATATTACTTGGCCCACTCGAGCAAATCGATGAACAATGGGAGGACTGTGACCATGATCATTTTTGTAAGTAGACTTTCCAGCAACTGAAGCATTTTACTTTAATGCATTTTTGTCTTATAACAATTTAGTGTGAAATTTAACAGATGATTTATCTAATTGTTCTATATGAAATAAATGAGCCTGAATTGTTCATTATTTTTTTTCATGTGTAATCTTGCTCTTCAAGTCCATGTTCTCCCTTGAACAAGAATATTTCTGTGTCTGTCTGTCTGTCTGTCTGTATCTCCTGTCTCTCTCTCTCCCTCCTTTTTCTACTCTGGAGATGCCCATAAACTTGTGGTTCCTCTCTTTTGCCCCCTCATGTACTTCTAAGGTATATTATATTAAATGAAAATTTATCTTGCTTCATACACATGTTTCTTTCTCTTATAATTTAAACAACAATCACTTATATTTTCAGAGATCTTCTGATTACTTCCTCCACTACATAGCTATATTCTCTTTCTGTTTACTTTCCATATTTATTACAAATTTCAAATCAGTATCTGCTTTTTGTTTTTCCATTTGAGGATTTGTTTTGAAAGATTTCTTCAATGACCCAGTTTTGCTTTATCCCTGTCAGAAACCTAGAAAGAAGTAGGCTAAATTCCTAAAGGATGGCAATCAAACCCTTTGTAATTCTTTGAAGATATACACCCAGATGTGCTTCGGGGCTATTAATGCTGTTGGGGGGGGGGGGTCATATTGTGCCAAAGTTGATACCTGGGGTTCTTGCATTTTGGACCTGTACTCCAGTACTTTGATCCCTATTCCCAGTTCTCTTCTCTAAAATCTTGCTTTTTAAGAAATCCTTTCTCTCTCTCTCTCTCTCTCTCTCTCTCTCTCTCTCTCTCTCTCTCTCTCGTAGAAACTTTGACTTGCTTCTAGCCAATACACTATTGCAGGAGAAATATGGATGCCTTTCCTCTATAACATTTAGAATTTAATCTAACTAGCAAACATGTTGAGGTTTTCTCCCATATCTTACTTTGAAGAATTAACAGGCTATTAGTTATTTCATTTATTATTAGAGGTTCAAAGTCATGAAATTTACATGCAAGTGGTACTACATGGAAAATATCATGCTAAATGAAATGAGTCATAAAGAGGGGGATAGACACAGAAAGATTGCATTCATCTGGGGAATATAAAGTAACAAAATAGGAGACTAACATCCTAGAATAGTCGAGATAATTTACAGGAGGTTTACTCCATGGCTTGAAGGCCAGTTGCACATTTCTGCTAGGGGAAAGGGCAGCTCAGACAGAGAAGGGAACACCAAGTAAAGGGTGTTGGGAGGTTCCTCGCAGGATTGGAGATGCATGCTGAAAGTAGACTATAGACGGAACATGTTTGCCACTGAATGCCTCTTTTGCAAACCTCAGCAACCAAAAGGAGAGAGAGAACAAAAGGGAATTCCCTGCCACAGATGTGGGATGGGATGGGGGTATGGAAGAGGTGGGAGTGTTACTGGGATCATTGGTGGTGGAGAATGGGCACTGATGGAGGGATGGATACTTGATCATTGTATAACTGAAACCCAAGTATAAAAACTTGTAAGATCAACAACTGTACCTCATGGTGTTTTACTAAAAAAAAATAGTGAATAAATTAAATAAATAAATGAAATTTCCATATTCTTAAAATCAAAAAAAAGTGAAGGAGTTAGGGTAATCTCTATGAAATAGCAAATAAGAAGCATGGGTAATGTTTTCAAACTGCAACAAAAAGAATTTTTCTGGGAAGTTGAGCTGGAAAACACTTATACCTTAATACATGAGCAGTTGTGAATGCAAACTCACCAACATCTTGATAATAGTATTTTGAGAACACTAATAAAGGACCCTAGTAAAACTTGTCCAAATTACTTGAAAGCTGAAACTGTAAGTTAACAAGTGTGCTAGTGCTGATTTAAACTATTAACGGAATGGTAATTTATGCTAATTTGTATAGATGACAACTGATGCAAATCTTGTCATTGAACCCATAAATTAATATGGATGTACAAAACTCATAAAACTGAGGTATCATTATTTAGTAATTGGCCTTTTGTCTTGTAATAAATTTGGGTTACTATATTTTATTTTATGTTCTCATCTCCAGTGGGCACATTTTTTTTCTTGGCCAAAATAAAGCATATCTTAAAGCTTCATGTTATTCTCCACTCATTGTACATTGGGGCACATTGATATGAATTAAATGTTAATTTCATTTTTTTCCATAATATTTTTGTTATATTTTCTTTATTCTGTATTCTACAAAGGAAATCAAAGAGATTTCAAATACTAAGCTTCATTGACATTTTTCAAGAGTTTTTATATTCACATTGTTAAAATTTAGTGGATCTTGCCAAATTATTCTCTAGACTGATATACTCTAGATCTGCGGGTAAGTTTTAATTATTCAATGTTGTTGGCAGAAGCAGAGGTTTCAGCTTTTAATGTTTTGACAATTTGTTAGTTGTAGAATAATATTTAGCCAACTGGTTAGATTTTTATTTCCTTTCAAAGAGCATCTATAATCTTAAATAAAAATTACAAGTATAAAGTAAATGGTTCAAGAGATAGAGCTCAGGTCTAATGTGTAAGGCTCTGAATTTCAACCTCAGAAACACATGACCTCTGAAGTACCAACAGACATTATTCCAGCCATGATTAACAGCAGCAAAAATAATAATAATGCATATGCATATTTGCCTAAATATAATGTTCTTCATTTTATTTTCTGATATCTGAAGAGGTATGCTTATGTGTTTCTGATACAAATTACCTTTAAGAGTATTACACATTTTTTAACTATTGGAAATAGGGCTGTTAAAATCATTCGCATTTCATATCATTTGAAGATGTGCTTTTTTTACAAATGTGCAAAAATTTCTCTTCTACTTTATTTACAGATGTGCAAAAAAATATTTTTTGAGATTATCTGACTCCTTCCTCTATTCCTTAGCTATGTTCTCTTCTGTTGTATTTTCTGTTTTCATCTGAACTGCTAGGTTAAAGACCACATGATAGTTTAGCTTTACAAGATAATGTCAAATTGTTTCTTAAAAGTATATTTTATTGATAGAAAAATCAGGGTTTGTTTTCATTACAAATTGACAATTATCTTGACTTGTTTTTTTATGCTTGAGCTATTAGTAAGATCATCTAATATCTGTACCTCCCTTTCAATCTATTTTGCTTAACAGGATGCCTTCCAGTTCCATTTAAAAAAAAGGAAATATAAGATTTTGCCTTTTATTTTCCTCCCACTTATTTGAAGTACAGTGATTTTCAATACTGTTAATGATTCATGCATACAATGTTCCAAAACAATTTCCTACCACTAGGGTGACTGCTCCCCTCTACCACTTTCCTAAGGAACCCTCCCATCCTGCCCCCGGTCAAAAACCTCTCCTTTTTAGAAACATAGTACTACAGGCCAACTCTCCACCTCTGTTGTCTTTGGGCATTTATTACTCCCTTACTTTGTTTCTTTACAATCCACATGTGAGGGAGATAATTCTGCATCTGTCCCCTCCTTCTATCTGAATCCATGAAGCATGATATCCTCTCATTCCATCCACAAAGCAGCAAATTGCATCATTTTTTGCTATATCTGAGTCACTGTCACTGTCTCCCCATCGCTCATCGATTTGCTTGAACAGGCCCAGTAATGTCTCCATTGTGACACTTTTTATTGTGTTTGGAATATTGAATACATCACTGATAGTTTGCCAGGCTTTGCCATGCAGGCAGATACTCTTGCTATACAGGACTCTCCAAGAGGGGCAGAGGACTCGAACTTGGGTTCAGTTGGCTGGGTTGGCCACATGCAAGGCAAATGCACTACCCGCTGTGCTATCCAAATAGGTATATCTAGGTCTTTAATTTATTTTGTAGTCCTACCTTTCCACACTGACGGTCAAAGTCGGCCAGCATTTGTGCCGCTTGGCTGATGTTTGGTGTTATTAAAACAATGTCATCAGCAAAGCGGAGGTGGTGTAGTTGCCGACCATCTTTCTTCACTCCCATTCCTTCCCATTCCAGTCATCGCATGATGTTCTCGAGGGTGGCACTGAAGAGTTTCAGTGAAATGGTATCACCCTGCCGAACCCCTCTCTTGACATCAATGATTACTTCTTTATAGAATGGTGAGATCCTGGTAGTGAATCTGCAATACAGCTCACGGAGGATCTTGATGTATTGGGCTTGAATGCCCTGATTGGCTAGGGCTTCAATGACCACTTCCATCTCAACAGAATCAAAGGCCTTCTTTAAATCAATGAACGTTAAACAGAGCGGCATCTTGAACTCCCGAGAAACTTCAATGAGCTTGGTTATCATGTGGATATGGTCGATGGTGCTGAATCCTTTGCAGAACCCGGCTTGCTCGCATGGTTGTCCTTAATCTAGTGTTCTGCCAATCCTATTTAGGATGACTCGAGTGAACAACTTGTAGATGACAGACAATAGGCAGATCGGGCGATAGTTGCCAATGTCATGATGTCTCCCTTCTTGAACAGTAGTACGGTCCTGCTGGTTTTCCATTGGGAAGGAACCTTGCATTAAGACAGGTAGCGTGTGAAGAGCCTAGCCAGTGTATTCATGAGTACTGACGGCAGGTTCTTCAGGTGTTCGGTCTGACCTTGTCTGGGCCGGGTGCTGTTCGTGTTTTTACCGATGAAATGGCGTGTCAGATTTTGGAAGGGAGAACGTTGGGAACGACATATCCATCCTGTGGAATTTGGTATGTCGGCAAGTGGACATGGCTATCGAAGAGATTTGAGTAGAAGTCATGGATAATCTTCTCCATTGCCATTCTGGAGAATGTGATGGATCCATCAGGATGTCGGAGGGCAGTCATCTTGGTCTTGTAGTTGGCAAAGGACAGGCGGGCATTACGAATACTGTTCTCGGCTTCTGCTGCATCTACCAGCACTTCTGCTCTTCTCTCTTTGAGGTCTTCCTTGATCGCATCTCTGCACTGCTTAGCGAGCTCAGACATTAGCTTGCGGTTGCCTGAGGCATGCGCCAAACCACGCTGGCAAATAAGCTCAAGAGTTTTCGAAGACAGGCTTTTTTTGTGGCTATCTCTCTCTTGACGTTCCTCGCACATTCATGGAGGTGCTGAGCCAGTCAATCGTATTCCTCATCAATGTTGTCAACAATGGCATCTTCCCCTGCTGCCGCAATAGTGCCAAAGAGCTCCCAGTTGGTGGTAGTTCTGGGAGTTCTCTTTTTAAACTTTGCAGCCCTTTCTCCCTGCTCTGTAAAGTAGAATTTTGCACGAAGGAGACGGTGGTCCAATCCCGTTCGGAATTTTGGGACAACAGTGACATCGGTCAGGCAAAACAGTCGATTGAATATGATGTGGTCTATTTCGTTGTGGAATCGTCCACCAGGAGACTCCGATGTCCAACGTTTATATTCTGCCTTCTGGAACTCTGAGTTACCATGGATGGTCTTGGTCGACATGATGAACTAAGACAGTCTCTCACCCTGTTTGTTCCATTCGAGGCCATGGGTTCCAATGTGAAGTTCTTCAGCTGATCTTCTCGGTCCTATCTTGGCATTAAAATCACCCACGATGATCTTGTAGAAGGTATGGTCTTCTTTATAGAACTTCTCCAGCTCCATGTAGAACTTCTCAATTTCTCTTTCATCATAATGAGTTGTTGGTGCATAGACAACGAAGATAGAAACTGCAGGCAGTGAGCCACATCTGTTCAAATGTAAACGTCCGATTCGGGTTGTTAGGCATTCAAATGAATCAATGCTCATAGCCAAGTTTGTGTTGACAAGGACACCGACGCCTCCGACACCTCTTTTATCGCATGTTCCGAAGAACAATTCTTCTCCAGTGTCGAAAATGGCATGGTGAGATTCATGCCTTCTTGTCTCGGTCAGACCAATGATGTCGTACTTGATCATTCGCGCTTATACCATCAGGTCCTCGATGGATGCATCTGATGCTAGCGTACGTGCATTGAAAGTACAGACGATCATTTTTGTCTTCTGTCGTTGTGGCAGCCTAGTTCGGCCTTGAGATTTTATCAGCCTCTCCTTTCTCATCCTTCTCAGTGCTGCCATGTCGGTGAAGCCTTCAGGGTCAGGTGAATGAGACCAGTTGTAGTTACTGGTTTTGGCAGTAGGAAAGGTAGGACTACAGCTGAATCTTACGAAGACAATGTTTATGAGAAACAGCCTCATTCCTGATGCCCCATTCGCTCTCAACAGAACGACCATCTCCGAATGCAACAGCTATGTGTACCTAGGTCGAGAAGTCAACATGACAAATGACCTGGCACCCGATCTGAGCAGGAGGAAGAGAGCGGCTTGGAATGCCTTCAAGAGCGTCAAAGAAATAGCTAAGAGGACGAAGAACCTCCGGGCCCGGGCACATCTCTTTGATTCCACTGTTCTTCCTGCATTAACATATGCCTCAGAGACCTGGGCCCTACGCAAACAGGATGAGAATGCCATTCAGGTCTCCCAAAGAACAATTGTAAGAGCTATGCTTGGAATATCACGTTTCACTAAAATGAGAGAAAGAATCCAGAGTTCCGACATCCGTCGACAATCAAGAATCAGGGACGCTGTCTCATTTGCCAAGGTGTCAAAAATCAGATTGGCTGGTCACATAATGGGATTTGAAGATGACAGCTGGACTAGAGCTGTTACTGACTGGATTCCACTGGATGTCAAAAGACCGCGTGCCGCCCACCTACCAGATGGTCAGACTTCTTCATCAAGATCATGAACGATCGGTTTGAGGCTCTTCATGTTCCCAGAGCGAACAGATGCCACTGGGTTACACTAGCACGTGACAGGGACAAATGGAGACGTTACTGGTGCCTGCTTGAGCAAATCAACGACTAACGGGAAGTTAAGTGATTAAGTGATTAAGTGAATTTATTTTGAACTGACTTGTATCTCAGGTATAAGATAGAGGTTTGGGTTCATTTTATTAATATATATCTGGTCAGTTTTTCAAACGTATTTCTGAAGCCTTTTCCTTGCTCCACTTTACTATCTTAGCTTCTTTGGCTGAAGATATACCTTAGGAACTGTCTCTGAGATCTCTGAGATCTCAATTCTATTATATTTGTTGGAGAGTTTGTCTTTATTTTAGGACCACATAGTTTTTGATTACTATAGCTTCATATTATAATTTAAAGTTAGGAAAAGCAAAGCCTCTCATTTACTTTTCTTCCTATGATTGCTTAACTCTTTGGGGAGTTTTATTATTTCATGTAAGTTTTACAGCATTTGGTTATGTGTCTCTTAGAAATATTATGGTTGTTTTTATAGGGTTTTCATTGGTTCTGTAAAGCACTTTGGAAAGGATAGTCACTTTAAAAATAGAATCCATGAACAGGGGATGCATTTCCATTTCCTTGTATCTTCTATTTTTTCTAGTAGAGACTGAATTTTTGTTTTATAACGCTTTCACCTCTTTTGTTAATTCCAGTTACTCGGTTTTTTTTTTTTTAGCTCTTGAGGAATTGTGTGTTATTTTAAATGTGTTCTTTGACTATTTATTGTTTCTATACAGAACTATGATGGATTTCTCTTGTGTTGATTTCCCAGCCTGTCACTTTACTGAGCAAATTTATTTATTTATTTTGTTTTTCTTGGGGAGGTTTGACTTGATTTTTTTTTTTTTTGGTGGGGGAGAATACCCAGCAGTGCTCAGGGCTTATTCCTGCCTCTATGCCTAGTATTTACTCTTGATCATGTTCTGGGGACTATATGGGGTGCAGGCAATTGAACCCTAAACAATCATGTACAGGCCAAGTGCCATATGCACTGTACAAAGCATTCATTTTTATTTTTATCATAAACACAAAACAAACACTGTCCTCCCATTGTTCATTGATTTGCTCGATCGAGTGGGCCCAGTAACGTCTCCATTTTGAGACTTGTTTCTGTGTTTGGCATTGCCACGCGGGCAAGATACTCTCGGTAGCTTGCCAGCTCTCCGCGAGGGGTGGAGGAATTGAACCAGGCTCGGCCAGGCTGGCTGTGCGCATGGCAAATGCCCTACCGTTTTGCTATCACTCCAGCCCATCATATTTTTTTAATTTAATTTTTATTTTATTAACATACTATGATTTACAAAATTGTTCACAACAGAGTTGTATGAGGCATATAAAATACCAATATCAGTCCCATTACCAATGTCCCCAAGTACCCTCCCACCAAACACCCGTCATTTTCTCCCTAGGCAGGAATATAATAAATTCATTTCATACTACTTGCTCCAAAATATTAAAGAAATAAGGAATTGGATTTATCAGAAAACAAATCAACAACAGTCAATTTGTAATGATTGATTGCCATATGTTTTTAACCTTTCTTAGTTCTAGTAGAGGGCAACCATATGCACCTTTAGTTACTACCTAACTCAATATTACATGTTGGGAAGTTTGTCCTGTCCTTTAAAGAAACTTTTTTAATGCTCTTTGCAAAACTAGTTTTAAGGCTATGAATTTCCTAAGCCTGTTCATGAAGCTAATTATTCCCTTAAATCTGAATGGTATTCTAATTGGATTGATTGAGTATTCTTGGTGAGGTGTTCATATCATTGAGTTTGTGTAATATCCTTCCATATTCTCTGGCTTATAAAATCTCATTTGATAGATCTGTACATCTGTTGGGCTTTCCTTTGTGTGTAAATTCCTTCTTTGGTCTTGCTGCACTCAATATTCTCTTTATGTTTAGATTTTGTCATTTTGAGTATAACACGTCTTGGAGTTTCCCTAATTGGGTCTATTTTCAGGGGGACATTTTGGACCTCTTGGATCTTGAAGTCTGTATTCTTCAGCTCTAGAGAATTCTTATTGATTTCTTTAACCATTGCTTGTTTCTTCATCAAATTTGTCTTTCTGCCCTTCAGTGACTGATGATACTTGTATTGTTCCTCTAAAACTCGTCCCATAGTTCTCTGTTAATCTGTTCATTTGTGTTATACTCTTTTACTCTTTCTGCTATTTCCTAGTGGCTTCCTACTTCTCATCTTGGAACTCCTCAGAGCTCTTTTTGTCAACTGCCATTATTCTGGTGGTCAGAGCTCTTTTGAGGTGTTTTTCTTTTTAAATCATCTATCATGCTCTTTATTTCTATTATTTCTGATTTTAGTAGTTTTATCATTTTGACTCATATTCTTGTGTTTTGCTGACTACCTGTGTCAAGATACTCTCCTTCTTCTCTCCGTCTTCAAGGAATGATCAGAGTTATATGAGTAGTGTACAATATGCTTCTGAGCACATCAGGAGGTGAGATGTTTTAAAAATAGAGGCTGCTGGGATGTAGTGGAAAGGGAGGGCCTCTGTCTCCAGTTGGAGATAGTCCCAGCAATGTCACTAAAGCCAGAGTATATCTCACCTGGAATGGCATAAAGAAGAAAAAATTGTTATGTAATTTTAAAAAAATGTTAATTTTACCAAAAAGTTACAGGATCTCTGACAAAACAGATTCACATGACATTAGTTCATGGCAATATATTATGAAGTCAAATATAGCTATTCTATTGAGTTTTTATGACGGTATTTATCAAAATTGTTATAATCCAATATACATATGATCACCAAAAGCAAAATATAGAATGTAACAGTTTTATTTACAATTATTTAATTATATAATATTACAGGTTTTTTTTTTTAAATTCTGGAAACTCTTGGGAATTTATGTATGTAGATAATATGCAATATAAGAAAGTAATTTTAAGATTCTGAATTATACTGCTGGATATCAATGTTTTATAACTTGAATTTTTGTAATTTAATTTAATATCTTTGGTATTATTCTACATTGAATATGTATTTTCTGCTTTTTTTTAGAATTTCACCATTTTTTGTGTTTAAGTTGCTTGTAAATTTCTGTTCTATCTTCAAATTATAGGCAATGTAATAAGAATGCATAATCACATATTTTCCTAAGACTATTTTGTTATAAAAAGATACATTAAAATACCATAAATCAAGTAGATCTTTTAAATTATTTGTCAGCTTAGCATTTCTGTTATTTTAAATAAAATGTTATTTTAGAGCTGTTTTGTATATGAAGAAAAGTTGCAAAGATAATACAAATAATTCTTACATAACCCACCAGTTTGCTCTACTTTCTATAATATCTTAGATAAGCAAGGAAAATTTGTTAGGAACAAGTCAATATTTTATATGTATTTTCTAATAAAATCTATACTCACTTTTCAATCAATGTTTCACTTTTCAATCAATGCCCTTTTATGTTCAGAATTTTACACAATATATAACATTAGGTATGTCTACTTAGGCATCATTTGATTTCTAAATTTTCTTTTTTATATAATCTTACAGGTTTGAGGAGTATCAGTCAGATATTTTCTATAACATGTCTCCATTATCATCTGCCTAGAATATACATTATCAAATTAATGCTAAGGGGCAATCTTCATCATATTATGTGCTGAGAGTTCACTATGAAAATGACACAATTCGGATACTGACCTTGATAACCCAGATTTGGTAGTACTTACCAGGCTCTTCTCTTATTCTTTTCTAATTCTTTCCACATGATACACATCGTGGAAATTAGTTTACACAAGTCATACTTACAGATTGAGAAGCTATGCTCCACTTACTTGAAGACAAAGTATCTGGATAAATTATTTGAAAATTTTTTGCATAGATTTGTTTCTTCTCCTCCATTGTTACTTATATATCTGCATACCATATGAAGATATTTATTTTACATACATTTTATACATTTATTTTGTTGTTGTTGTTGGAAATGGCAGGATTTTCTTTTTTCTTTTTTTTTTAAATTTTTATTAGTGAGATACCATGAGGTACAGTTGTAGACTTACAAATTTTGTACTTGGGTTTCAATTATACAATGATCAAATACCCATCCCTCCACCAGTGCCCATTTCCCACCACCACGGATCCCAGTATCCCTCCCACCCTCCATCCCCTCCATCCCACCCTCCTCTGTAGCAGGGCATTCCCCTCTGTTCTCTCTCTCCTTTTGGGTGTTGAGGTTTGCAAAAGAGGCATTGAGTGGCAATCATGTTCAGTCTATAGTCCACTTTCAGCATGCTTCTCCCATCCTGGGAGGGTCCTTCCAACACCCTTTATTTGGTGCTCCTTTCTCTATCTGAGCTGCCTTTTCCCCTAGTATATGTGGCTGGCCTCCAAGCAAATATAGGCTACGTTATAGTATTTATTTCTAATATTATTAGTGGTCAGAGCAGTATCTGATAAATTATGTACCTTTGACATAGTCATATAATTATAGGCTTTCTTATTTTATTTTAATACTTTCAAGCTCTACACAAGTCATTTGAAGATCCTGCCCACAAATAGATTCAGTGATTTTTCAAGGAGTTTTTTTAGTTATGAGTGAAATTATAAAGATCTGTGTGGAGTTGTACTTTTTTCTTTTCAGGTCATCTCAGTTGATTAAAAAAATGTGCATATAAATTAACCTCAATAGTATACTGAATCACATGCAACTGAATCTCACAAAAACAATGTTCATGAAAAACAGACTCATTCCTGATGTTTCATTAGCTCTAAATGGAACGAACATATCTGAATGCAGCAGCTATATGTACCTAGGTAAAGAACTCAACATGACGAATGACCAGGCACCTGAGTTGCACAGGATGAAGAGAACGGCTTGGAATGCCTTCAAGAGCGTCAAAGAAATAGCTAAGAGGACGAAGAACTTCTGGCTCCAGGCACATCTCTTCGACTCCACTGTTCTCCCTGCACTAACATATGCCTCAGAGACCTGGGCCCTACGAAACAGGATGAGAATGCTATTCAGGTCTCCCAAAGAGGAATTGAAAGATCTATGCTTGGAGTATCACGCTTCACTCAAGTGAGAGAAGGAATCCAGAATTCCGAGCTCCTTGGATGATGGAGAATCAGGGATGCTGTCTCATTTGTCAAAGTGTCGAAAATTCGATGGGCTGGACACATAATGCAATTTGGAGACAACAGCTGGAGTAGCACTGTTACTGACTGGATTCCACGGAAGTCAAAAGATCGTGTGACCGCCAACCTACAGATAGTCAGACTTCTTCATCAAGACCCTGAACAATTGGTTTGATGCTCTTCTTGTTCCTGGAGGGGGAAGACATCATTGGGCTACACTAGCATGTGACTGGAACACATGGAGACGTTACTGGTGCCCGCTTGAGCAAGTCGATGAGTAAAGGGATGTCAAGTGATCAAGTATGCGTAGACGAACATCTACAAATATTTCTATATGTAACCATCTTTGTCTATGTTAAGCTAAACATAATTGAACACTGATATCACAAGTACTAATCCAATACCATAAAAATCATTTCAGCCTTATAGATCACATTGCCTTCTAAAAATACTTAGGCTATCACATACTTTCTCTAACTACTACAATAAGTGGGATTCATCAATTCATAATAAAGTTATACTGATTTATCACATTATTTATTCCATCCTAAAAATATCTAATCTCCAAAATAATTTTTGTTGGTAATTAAGCTTTTTATTCATAAAGTTATATAAATATGTTCATATAGTCATATTATTACTATGACAGTATTAAATAGCAGTTACATTGCACTAACAACACCCATAAACTTTATTTTCCTTTTTTCTAAAGCTTGATAATCTTTATCAAATTCATCTTCTTTAACTAAACTCCTGGAAATTTGTGATGTCTTCATCCTAAATATAGAGTTACTTTGTACAGATGTAATATAATATTTTTAATAATGCAGGATATGTTTTTCGTTTGTTTGTTTGTTTGTTTGTTTGTTATTTGCTTTTTGGCTCACACCCAGTGATGCACAAGGGTTACTCCTGACTCTGCACTCAGGAATTACTCTTGGCGGTGTTCAGGAGCCCAAATGGTATGCTGGGAATCAAACCCGGATTCGATTCTTACAAGACCAACGCCCTACCTGCTGTGCTATCACACCAGCTCCAGAATATGTTTTTTTAAAATTATGTTTTTACTTTGAAATATGTGCTTAAGATTTATCTATGCATTTTTGTGTCTTGCTACTCATCGTTTTTCATCATTAAATCATAATTCATTATACTGATGTAGTATAGCTTGTTTATACAGTCACGAATTGAGTGATGTTTGGTTACTTCTAGTCTGGTACAATCAAGAATAAAATATTTTTAATCTTCACATGCAGGTTTTTATCTCATTGTGACTTTTAAAACAGTTGCATAAAGAATTTGGACTTGAGTTTCTGGTTGTGTGGGAAGTTGATGTTTAGCTTAGTAATAAAATGCCAATCTGTCCCTCCGAAAATGGTTGCACCATTTTTACATTCTAATTGGCAATGCATTTAAAAGTTAAAGCTGAATGTTTCTTCTAAAATGAGAAAAAAAAGGCAAGAGAAAACAATCTCACCACTTCAACTCAACATTCAACATAACATTAGAAGCTTGAGCCAGAGAATTCAGAAAAGAAAAATAAAGGGCATCCAAAGAAGAATGACTCTTTTTATTTATACATATATTCATATGTGAAATTATGCATACTATAGATGTATAACACTTTGCTAAATAAATTTAGTGGTAATGAATTACAATTCCATGTACTATTGTGAATGACATAAGCTTAGGGTTTACCATGTATGCACTTTACTGTTATGAGGTATCACTATAGCACCGTCCTCCTGTTGTTCATTGATTTGCTTGAACTGGCACCTGTAATGTCTCCTTTGTGATATTTTTGGTTACCGTTTTTGGCATATCAAATACACCATGGGAAGCTTGTCAGGCTCTGCCATGCAAGCCGGATACTCTTGGTAGCTTGGCGGGCTCTCTGAGAGGAATGGAGGAATCGAACCTGGGTTGGCCAAGCGCAAGGCAAAAGTACTACCCACTGTGCTATCGCTCCAGCGATTGTTATATGGTATGATTCTTTATTCAATATTTTGAGAATTTTTACTATACTTAATTTGTAAAATTACTTTTCTTTATTAAGAGTATATTATAATTTATAAAACTTTAATTTATTAAATTATTTTTTAATTTTTATGTTTAGTCATCCTTACATCACAATTCTTAAATTATTTTGATTGTGAGGTGTTGTCTTCTCAATATACCATTATCTTTGGCTTGATAGAATTACATTTTTTGTTGTTGAGAATATTTGCAAATATATTCTTGAGAATTATTGTCTATAATTTTCTTTTCTTGTGTTATTTGCTTTTGCTATCAGGTTAATGCTTACCATATATAAAGATTCTAGACTTTGAAAATTTACAATCAATATATTTTAAATTGGGATAAATTTTAGAGAATTATATTTTTAAAATTTCTGCCTTCAGAAAATTATTTGCAAAGTTTCACACGATGGGAGGTTTTATGCACATAACAATTTTTTGCCATGTTTACTTTTGCAGTTTATAATTAATGCAGAAGCATAATATTTCTAATGCAATGAAAATCCACCAATAAGCTATAAAAGGTAAGGAATAAGGGTTGTACTTTATTTTTGCTATGTCAGGGTAAACATATTTCTGATGTATTTTGGTTGACCAATGGCTCAATGTAGTGAATAAGACATGTTAGTGGCTCACATAAATATAACACTATATTTCAGCCTCTCTTTTGAGGCTAGAAATTATTTTCTACTAGAAGATTTAGACCAAGGAATATAGTAAACATTCAGATTTCCTTTAAAATACAGGGGCTGTCCTGAGTAGTCAAATTAACATTTAAATAATCATCCAGGTACCATTCATTCCTTATTATAATCTTATTTCGAAGATTTAGCTTGAACAACAATAGTAATTTTTTCTTTGATTTTACATTTGATTAATGTTTTATTTTAACAGAAATTTCAATTTTCTACTCATTTAAAAATCTTTTTTTTCTTCTCTTTGTTCATGTCTTTTAAAGATGTTTAATTACACAAATGACAACATGAAAATAGAGACATAGTCACTTACAATGTAAAATATTTTAAAATATCATGAGCATGATGAGAACAAAGTGTTGGAATGATGTGAAATGGACTGATACCAAATGAAATTTGTGTAGGGAGGAGTAAGAGCTATCCTAAGTCTAGGAAAGGAAGCGAAGCATGATGGAAGTTGATGGAAGGTAATGGAGAAAAAAAGGGCATTAGCCAAACATTACCAAGGTGATTACCACACTCTGGTGCAAAATCATTCAGTGGAAACACTTTCCCCCATCTATTTCAATTTTCCATGCAATTGGTTATCTGACAGCTACAGTATATGTTCTCAAAGTTCTGTGCAAAAGAGAGTTTTCTAAATGATTTCAAAATCATATTAGTAAGGGTCAAGGAACAAGAAATTAAAATTGCTTTCTTAATCTATAAAAATGATAATAAAGCATGTTTAATCTCTACTTTAAACAAGTTTCTTAGCTTCTTTTAGAGACCATGTCTAACCTGAGGAAGGCATCTAGGCTTCCTTACCTAAGGAGTTTGGGAAAAAGACCGACAATTTACAGTGCAAAGTAAAATATTCACAAGGTATTATAAATTTTGCAAAAATCAATGAAATTATGATAGCTGCTCCAAGCAAGAGCAACTGATGGATTATTTTAGCAGTAGGGAAACTAGATTTACCTTTCATATAATATATCTGATGAAGTGTGAAGTTATATAGGGAGCGTTGTTCAGTAAGGCCATAGTCAGTAACTGTGCCTCATTAACCCCAGAATAGGACACATAAAATGAATAATAGCTTAAGCTATGAATATTGTCATTCACTACTTGGTACATGGTTAGCTCAAACAATACTTAAAAGAATACTTTCAGATGAATACTTTTAAGATTTCTATTTTATTTCAAGAAGATTTTAGGCCAGAACACATGTATGGAAACTGAATATTCAGTTATTGATAATGTCTATCTAGAAATAATTTCTTTGAGAAAATACACAAAAAAGTAAATTAATTTCAAAGAAATCCTAATATGAATGTTCATTTAATTATAAAATCAATAAAATATTTTTAAATATTAAAGTTTCCTTCCTTTCCTGATGCTAAAAATTGTGTGAACTAAAGTACATAATGTCAGCACTTAATAGTAGAGCCTCTTTTGTGGTTTGCTATTAGTGACTGCTGAGCTGAGTCTGAAATCAGAGTTATTTTCACCACAATTCAAGAAAATTAAAATGAGATGATGTGCATAAAATATTAAATATACTGAAATTTAAATAATTATTTAACAAAATACTGAAAACTCCATGTGTATATGTAGAAAAATGCATAAATTAACTAGGCTGTCCTCCCTTTGTTCATCGGTTTGTTCATGCGGGCCCAGTAACGTCTCCATTTTGAGACTTGTTACCGTGTTTGGCATATTTAATATGTCACGGGTAGCTTGCCAGACTGTACCATGCAGGCGAGATACTCTTGGTAGCTTGCAGGGCTCTCTGAGAGGGCAGAGGAATTGAACCTGGCTCAGCAGGGCTGGCTGCACAAGGCAAACGCTCTACCCCTGTACTATCTTTCCAGCACACATAAATTAATAACATTCTTAAATTTTTTTTCTTTTTTTTTTCTTTTTTTATTAGTGAAACACCATGAGGTACAGTTATAGGCTTACAAGTTTTGTGCTTGGGTTTCAGTTATACAATGATCAAGTGCCCATCCCTCACCAGTGCCCGTCATCCATCACCACGGGTCCCAGCATCCCCCCCCACCCCCCATCCCCCCCGTCCCATCCTGCCTCTGTGGCAGGGTATTCCTCCTTGTTCTCTCTCTCTTCTTTTGGGTACTGTGTTTTTTCAAGAGAGGCTTGAGTGGCAATCATGTTTGGTCTATAGACTACTTTTAGCATGCTTCTCCCACCCTGGGAGGGTCCTCACAACACCCTTCATTTGATGCTCTCTTCTCTATCTGAGCTTCCTTTTCACCTAGAACGTTTGGCTGGCCTTCCATTCATGGAGAAAAATTCCTGGTACAAATCTCAGCCATTCCTGGGTGTTAATCTCCCTTTTTGTTGCTTTATGTTCCCCAGATGAATGCAATCTTTCTGTGTCTATCCTGCTTTTTCTGACTCATTTCGCTTAACATGATACTTTCCATGTAGTACCACTTGTATGTAAATTTCATAACTTCATCTTTTCTAACAGCTACATAGTACTCCATTGTGTAGATGTACCAAAGTTTCTTTAACCAGTCATCTGTTCTTGGGCACTCAGTTTTTTTCCAGATTCTGGATATTGTAAAGAGTGCTGCAATGAACAAACAATTGCAGATGTCACTTCAACTATACCTTTTTGCCTCTCTGGGATATATTCCCAGGAGTGCTATAGCTGGATCAAATGGCAGATCAAATTCTAATTTTTTGAGAGTCGTCCATACTGTTTTCCAAAAGGGTTGGATCAGCCAGCATTCCCACCAGCAGTGAAGGAGTGTCCCTTTCTCGCCACATCCGCGCCAGCACCTGTTGCTTTTGTTCTTGTGGATGTGGGCCAGTCTCTGTGGTGTGAAATGATATCTCATAGTGGTTTTGATCTGCTTCTCTCTGATGATTAGTGATGTAGAGCATTTTCTCATGTGCCTTTTTGCCATTCGAATTTCTTCTTTGCGAAAGTTTCTGTTCATTTCCTCACCCCATTTTTTGATGGGGTTGGGTGATTTCTTCTTGTGGAGTTTAACCAGTGCCTTGTATATCCTTGATATCAATCCCTTGTCGGATGTGTACTTGGTGAATATCCTTTCCCATTCTGTAGGCTGTCTTTGTATTTTGGTCACATTCTTAAAATTTTTATCAACTCCATTTTGACTATTTTTATAATGTTCTTTCAACAAGATTCTACAGAAAGAAAGAAAAATATGAAAACAAAAAGTGATACATTTAAAGGGCTGGAGCGATAGCACAAGCAGTAGGGCATTTGCCTTGCATGTGGCCAACTTGGCTGATCTGAGGTTGATTCCACCGCCCCTCTTGTAGAGCCCGGCAAGCTACAGAGTGTACCTCGCCCGCATGGCAAAGCCTTGCAAGCTACCCGTGACGTATTTGATATGCCAAACACAGTAACAAGAAGTCTCACAACGGAGACATTACTGGGCCCACTAGAGCAAATCGATGAACAATGGGAGGACAGTGCTACAGTGCTACATATATTTAAAATTAATAATCACAGAAAATAATTTAGAAATTAAAGTAAAATAACTAGAATATTTATTTATAAGATTGGTTTTCTTTTGCAAGAATTAAATCTCACTTTATGATATGAAAATGCCTAAATTATTGATTTGCAAAACATGAAAGAGTCCATAGTTAATTACTATGTACAAGAAATATGTGTACATATCTGCTCAGATTTTTTTTTTTTGCTAACAGTTTTATTAAAACTTGGATCTGAAATAAGAAGTTTGAGAAGTAATGCTATGAGTGGACTTTTTTCAGTGAGAATTCCATAGAGATTCACAACTCCAGCAGTATTTGTTTAAATTTCAAGTAGGGACAAGATCTAAAATCAGGTGGATATGCTTTCAGTTGTAAAGTTGCTTCCACTAACTTTGTCTTTTAAAAAACGTATTTTTTCTTGAGTAAATTTGTTTACTCTAAGGGGAATATATTTATTTCTCAGGCGTAAAGAAAGGACAGCTGTTTCTCTTCTGTTTTACCAGTCATATTTACCATTTAAGAGTTTCTTGTCCACAATATATAATCTCAAGCACATACACTAATTTTCTATCTCTTATCAATGCTAGAAGAGAAAATTGGGTTATCATAAACCAAAATGGCCCTTTACTGTAAACAAGTAGTATATTTTATTTTATAGAAATCTGTGACACTTAGATATCTATATATGTAATTATTACTATCTTTTGGGTAAGAGTTGGACTTACTGTATTTTTGGCAAAATCATAGATTTTTAAATAAAGGTAAAGTAAAGATAAAGTTCCGCCCGTTGTTCATCAATTTGCTCAAGCAGGCCCAGTAACGTCTCCATTGGAAACTTTGTTGTTACTGTGTTTGGCATATCGAATATGTCACGGGAGCTTGCCAGGCTCTGCTGCGCGGGCGAGATACTCTCGGTAGCTTGCCGGGCTCTCTGAGAGGGGCGGAGGAATCGAACTCGGGTTGGCCATGTTGGCTGTATGCAAGGCAAACGCCCTACTGTTGTGCTATCGCTCCAGCCACTGTATCAAATTAATTTTACTGTCAAAAATTTATTTCTTCTATTCAAATGGTTGTAAATGTGTGGATAATTATAGTCACTATTGTTGAACCCTGAACCAAGCACTGGACTTAGTACTTTAAATATATTCCATCAATTATAACCTTTTAGACATTACTATTGTCTTTTTTGTAAAAACCTGAATTCAACCTTAGGAAAGTTAAGTAAGTCATCCAATGTTACACAGTTATTTAATGATCAGAATGAGTTTCTAAACTAGCTAATATGAATATCTCCTACAGCATATTTAAATTAGACATTTAGTATCTGATAGCAATTATTACAATTATTTTTATTTCTTGCAGGTAGTATATTTGTGACTAATATACTTAAAATATTCTTATTAGTTTCTCTGTTATATAGTGAATTTTCTCTCCTGTACTCTATAAAATAGAAGACTTAAGTATTGAGCATAATGGTGTTAAGGGAGTTTAAAACTGAATTTTAAGCTCACTTCTGACATACAACATAAAATTTTTATTGGTCTAAATTCCCTTTCACAATTAGAGACATTAATACTCATTGTTTTATCTGACTTAAAAAAAGATAGTTATCCCACACCTCCTTGAAACTTTAACATTTCTGAATATTTATGGGTAGTTGAAGACTTCCTCTGTTTCTTTTGTATCTTCCCCCCAAAAAATGTTGTTCTGGAGTCATACCAATACAATAGCACAAAAATAATGCTGTAATGGAGTCTCACTTAAACCAGCTACTTTCTCTTTCTCTTCCTTGTAACACTGTTGTTGCACAGGTCCTGTTGTGTCAGGTCACTACAACAGGTGACCGGGACTGTTGGGCAGGGGATGATAAAGGGATGTGGTTCTGTGATTGAATCCTGTTGCTGAGCTATTTCTCTAGCTCCCATAGTGCCTTCACAGGTCCTGGAGATTAAAAAGGAGAAGAGGTTGAGGCAAATCCACGATTCCTGTCATCACCAGCAAGGATTATGACTATAAAGCCATATTTGAAACTCTAGATGATGCAAGGAACTGAATGAATGCTATTGAGTGATACTCAGTACTGTATGAAGCATAAAATCATTCAGATGAGAACATCAATGATGTTAGAGCTCCTAAATCATGAGATCCCATCACTAAGTCGTTGAGCATGATTAAGTTGCCGGCTTTGAAGTCAGTCTATCTATATTCATCACAGAGTCAGGACACTGTGGTGTGCTGGGATGGAACAGGTTATATGCAAGGTAAACAAGCTAGCTCAGGCTTTACTCCTGTATCTACACTCTGGAATCACTCCTGGCAGGCTCAAGGAACCAAATGTAGTATCAAACCCAGGTTAGCCGTGTGTTAGGCAAATGCCCTACCTGTTGTACTATCGCTCGGGTCCCCTAATTCACTTGCTTTAAAATTTTTTGCTCAAATATTTACATGTCTTAATATCTTTCTTTAAATAGGCATTTATTTTACTTCTGAATTTCTCTATTCACTTAACCTTATTTTGCTAATTTTCAAAAACTTTTATGACCTGCCTTAATTGTTTATCTTGTGATTTATAGCTTTAATTTTTCACTTAAATATAAGTTCCGTAAAAAAAGCATCTATTCTATTCATTAACTATATTATTTAATTAATATTAAGTGAGTTTAATATATAAAAATAATAATGGTAGATTAAATAAAATATCTAGCTTTACAAAGCACAAAACATTTGTCAAATGAAAGAGCAAAAGTGACTTCATTTAATAATATTGTAAATAAACTGGATGAAACATTAAAAGATAAATATATATTAAAAACAATAACCTATACCTTTTATTAATATACAGTATGTTAATATATTAATCAATTGTATACATTTCGGGCAGGCACCAGTAACTGGTACACAGTTATTGTCTTTAATATGTAGTTATAATTAGCCATACAAAATATTATTGACAATAAAAATGTTGGATTAGTAATATTCAACACGGAATAGTTCCTTTGGAATGGAAACTAGCATGCATGATAGTAGAGCAATAAATAATAGCTATAGTTAGAGGAGGCAAATTTTTAAATAATGAGGAGGTATTTGAAATACTACAAAACCTATGATTCTCATATGAGAATAATGTAATACATTTCACAGATGATATGGAATTTTGTAGTGCAGTAAGTCTCACATACTTAAAGCTCATTTAAATAATGCAGTCTTAATGAGTGTTTCATTCCTGTTGATCTGTTTGTGTTTTTAATGGCATTAATATTTATTAGCTAATTTAGCCTACATGTTATATTCCTCAAGTGATAGGAAAGTCTTTAATTTTCTTTTGAAGTTTTGAAAGAGACAATTAAGAACCACAGGAATCGAGTACCTTGCTCTCCAAGATTAGTAAAGAATGACTATAATTTGACAAGTAAAGAAGGCTGGTTGAGGACATCCCACAGATTTGATTAAATTCAAGATTAAATCTGTTCTTGCATCTTTATGGATTGGCATTCAAAAAAAATCCCTACCTTTTTCAGGGCATGCTTTTATAAGGATTTCTACACTATGATATTTTAATATTTTTTATTCATTAACACATATTTGAATAGGAAAAAAAAGCCTTCTTTGAACAACAGGTGAAAACACTATTATCTTTATAATATGATTAATAGTCTTTCCAGAGATCAGGGATATTGATGTATTCTGATATTTTAATCCCAAATAGCATATATGAAAGATGGACTGCTCTATATATCTTTAAAATAAGAAGTTTATAATGTTTCCATAATAACTTATCAGGTAGTATGAGACTTTATTGTGCGAACTATCTGGCAATGCTTCAGTTAAGATATATGACGATGGCCCTGTAATACAGTGTAACTGGAGATGAAGTACAGTACAGTAATTCTGCTCATATTCTCACTATTACATGTGCAAGTATCCTGATCAGACCAGCTTGGAGATCTCAGCCCTGGGTCCCGCATACCTGGGTTCCTCTGCGGGTTCCTTCATGAGTGAGGCTCATCCAAGCGTGTGGAAAATGGCCTTGAGCTTGGCTGGGGCTGGGTTCAGGAGATTCCAGAGCTGAGATCTCTAAGCCTGTCAGCACAGCGGGTAGGGCATTTGCCTTGCCTGAGACTGACCTGGGTTTAATTCTTCTACCCCTCTTGAAGAGCCTGGCAAGCTACTGAGAGTATCCCACTCCCACGTCAAAGCCTGTCAAGCTACCCATGGCATATCCGATATGCCAAAAACAGTAACAACAAGTTTCACAATGGAGACAGTACTGGTGCCTGCTTGAGCAAATCGATGAGCAAAGGGACAACAGTGCTACAGTGCTACGTGTGCAAGTGAAAATAATTAGTTCTATTGTATCTTTGATCTCTGTTCTGGTCAGTATTTGACTTGGTAAATGCAGTAGCATATGCTTTGGAGCAAACTATAAAGGTCAATATATTAATGCTGTTCAACATCAGATAACCTTTAGTATTCAGCAAGTCAAAATAAATAGAATTTATCTACAGTATTCAACTAAAGGGCTGGAGTGATAGCACAGTGGTAGGGCGTTTGCCTTGCACGCAGCCAACATTGCCCACTCGAGTTTGATTCCTATGCCCCTCTCAGAGAGCCCGGCAAGCTACCGAGAGTATCTCGCCCACACGGCAGAGCCTGGCAAGCTCCCCATGATGGATTCGATATGCCAAACACAGTAACAACAAAGTCTCCAATGGAGACGTTACTGGGCCCACTCGAGCAAATCGATGAACAATGGGAGGACAGTGACAGTGACAGTGACATTCACTAAAGTTTCAACTCAAGTGTATCATAATCCAACTTCCAAAGCAATCAACTTAAGACATTACTATAATTATACAACTATAATATTAAATTATAGAAAACTCTAGTTTGGGTATTCAACCGAAACTTTGTATATTAACGTTTTCTTCATCTTATAAATTCACCGTTCTTCTTTTGAAAGGACAGTAACAATTCAGCGTCTCACAATTGAGGATACATTGCTCTCTTTTTTATTGAATGAAACTACTTAGAAAGAGGTGAGGGGATAGAAGCACACATTTTAGAAAGAACAAGGGCTAGAGCTATAGCACAGCGGTAGGGTGTTTGCCTTGCATGCAGCCAAGACGGCCGACCTGAGTTTGATTCCTCCGCCCCTCTCAGAGAGCCTGGCAAGCTACCAAGAGTATCTCGCCCGCACAGCAGAGCCTGGCAAGCTCCCCGTGACGTATTCGATATGCCAAACACAGTAACAACAAAGTCTCCAATGGAGACATTACTGGACCCGCTCAAGCAAATCGATGAATAACGGGAGGGCCTTTACTTTACTTAACAACAATGGTTTCTTCAGAGTGAAGAAAACAATTAGGTCCTCATTCTTATTTTTGTTTCTAATTTTTTAATAACATAACTGAATATGTCCTCAAATGAAATTTCTAAGTTAGATGCCTTTCTTTCCCCCTATGTTGCCACTAAATCAAAGGTTCCCTAAGAATCAATTATTACTCTGTTCAACGATGTTAAATACTCCATAAAGTATAGGATCTATATGGAGATTTTCTTTCTTCTGAATAGGAGACTTGGTTTGGATAATAGCAAGTGATGATATTTTTAACTATGAGTCTAAGAATTTTGGAAAATACATTTGAAAAGGCAATCGAAAATAAATTTCCTGCAGAGATTGTTGGATTTAAAAGAACATAAATGATGTATGTTTAAAATATATGTTGTTTATAAAGGTGTTATGTGCATAATGCATGTTACAAAATTTTATGTTATATATTTTTTTGAAATATACTTGTTATAGCTAGTCCTTAGATCAAGCACTTTCAAGTCAAACATGGTGGACATCCAAGTGGACATTCTTATATGTGCAAATATTCTTCCACTTTATTGTTTTTATTTTTTAATGAATCACCATGAGGCACAGTTACAAACTTTCAAACCTTCGTGCTTAAGTTTCAGTCCTACAATGATCTAGAACTCATCCCTCCACCAGTGCCCATTCTCCACCATCAATGTTGTCAGTATCCCCCCCATATCCCTCTTCCTCACTCCCCTCCACCTCTGTGGCAGGCATATTACATTTTACTCCCTCTTTCTCTCCTTAGGGTGTTGTGGTCTGCAATGCAAATATTGAATGGCCATCATGTTCGGTCTATAGTCTATTTTTGGCATGCATCTCCCATCCCAGGTGGGCCCTCCAAACACCCTTTACTTGGTGTTCCCTTTTCTATTTGAGCTGTCTTTTCCCCCAGCATATGAGATCGGCTTCTGAGCCATGGAGCAAAGCTCCTGGTACTTATCTCTACCATTCTTGGATGTTAGTCTCCCATTCTGTTACTTTATATTTCACAGATGAGTGCAATCTTTCTACGTCTGGCCCTCTCTTTCTGACTAATTTCACTTAACACGATACTTTCCATGTTGATCCACTTACATGAAAATTTCATGACTTCATCTTTTCAGCAAGTCTCACAATGGAGACATTACTGGTGACTGCTTGAGGAAATCGATGAACAATGTGATAACAGTGCTACGGTGCTATAGTGCATCTTTTCTAACAGATGTATAGTATTCCATTGTGTAAATATATCAAAGTTTCTTTAACCTGTCATCTGTTCTCAGGCACTCAGGTTTTTTTTTCCAGATTTTGGCTACCGTAAACAGTGCAGCAATGAACATACAAGTACAGATGTCATAACTTCTATACTTTTTTGCACCTCTACAATATATGCCCGGAAGAGATATTTCTGGGTCAAATGGGAGTTCTGTTTCTAATTTTTTTGAGAATCGTCCATACTGTTTTCCAAAAAGACTGGACCAGTCGGTATTTTTACCAGCAGTTAAGGAGAGTCCCTTTCTCCCCACATCTGTGCCAACACCGGGTGCTTTTGTTCTTTTGGATGTGGGCCAGTCTTTGTGGTGTGAGTTTATATCTCATTGTTGTTTTGATCTGAATCTCCCTGATAATTAGTGATTAAGAGCTTGTTTTCTGTTCATTTCATTGCCCCAATTTATGATGGGTTTGGATGTTTCCTTCTTGTAGAGTTCAACCAGTGCCTCGTATATCCTTGATATCAACCCCTTCTCAGATGCATATTGGGTGAATATCCTTTCTATTCTGTAGATTGTCTTTCTATTCTGGTCACCTCTTTTGAGGTGCAGAAGCTTTGTAGTTTAAGTTAGTCCCATTTGTCTATCTCTGTTTCCACTTGCTTGGTCAGTAGAGTGTCATCATTGAAGATAGTTTAAAGGACAATAATGTCTTGCTTGTCTATTTATATTCAGCAACCCTTCTGACTTTCCTTAACTTCTTCTTTATTAAGCTGAAAATAGAAAGATGATACAAAAAATATCTGAAGGCAGAAATACTGCTTTATAAATGAGATAGGATTTATCCTGTGCAGAAGATGCTCACTCTTACCATGGTAATGTAAATCACCTCTAAATGAACTGAAGGTTCAAGGAGACACTTTGAACATACCTGCTCAAAATACGTTGAATATTCGTAGTTTCTTCCTGTCAGAAAGTTAAACTTAGTATAACAGACCTCTATGTTCTAAGGGTATATAAATGTCTTTCCAGTTCATGATACTATAAATTTGCCTTGTCTGTTTCTTAGCTTTGTCTACTTTTCCAATGCAAAAATAAGGGTACTTTATAAATTATAAAATATATAATATTTTTTGAAAGTCTATTTATCACACATAGTATTTAAAGGAGGTAGCCCTTTACTAGGATATTTCTACAGGTTAACAAATAATAAAATATTCTGGACATAAGCCATAATTTCATTGAGCACAATTCTTTTTCTTTTGCATTGGACCATGCATAGCTGTGCTCAGGGCTTACTTTTGGCTCTGTGCTTGGAGTTAACTCCTAGTGGTGCTCAGAGTTCCATATGTAGTACTGGAGACTAAAATGGGATGGCTGCTAGCAAGCCAAGTTCCCTATCTCCTGTAATTCCTCTCTGGCCTCTAGAGTAGGATTTATAACCATAGATGTAAGTGATCACTCCAGACAAGATCTGAGTGCTGAAAGTAAGTGAAAGGCTAAATATGATTTATCTTCCAGAACCTCTATTGCAAAGGGTAATGCCCAAAAGAAAAGAGGTGGGAGAGGGGGAGGGAGAGAGAGTGGGAGTGAAGGAGAAAAAAGGGAGAGTGAGGGAGAAAGAGAGAGAGTAGAGAGTGTGTGTGAGAGAGAGAGCGAGAGAAAGAAGAAAAAATGTCTACCACAGAGGGACACTGGTGGTGGGAAATGTACACTGGTGAAGGGAAGGGTGTTGGAACATCGTATGACTAAAATAAAACTGTGACCAACTTTGTAATAGTGCATCTCAAGATGATTAATACTTTTTTTTGTCTTTTTGGGTTATACCTGGCAATACACAGGGGGTACTCCTGGCTCTGCACTCAGGAAATACTCCTGGTGGTGCTCGGGGAACCATATGGGATGCTGTGGATTGAACCCAGGTCTGCCACATGCAAGGCAAACTCCCTACCTGCTGTAGGAGGGTGGTGTGTGCCTATCATGCACCAGACCTCGGTTCATTGTACCCAGCATCATATAGTACTTATAGCATTACAAGACAGGCCTGAGATCCTGAATACCAATATTGTGGCCTGGGTATTAGCACTACAGGACCCTAGTACCATCCCATACATTTTCTCTTGATTATGAACCCTCAGTCCATTTCACTGACAATCACAGGTGGGGAGCCAGGTGATAACTTCTTGAGAGATCTCCCTCTTGACCGTCCCTGCTCCAAATATTGAAAGAAGAAACCATGCTGACACAGGTTTGTGACCTCAGATGGTCATGACAGAGGACTGTACTCTTCATCAGTGTTTTTGAACCTAGGGCTATAAGATCCCTTCTGGGTTCCCAGGATATTTGGAAGGACTGCAGATGAAATTCTGTACATGGGAGTCAACTGCATAGACTAAAGAGGTAAACTAGTAGAATGGAGTGGGATGGGAGTGGAGGGAGTTGTTTACAGTACTTAGAAACAATTTATACAGGACCGAGTGGTCACACTTTCCCAGACAGCATGGATATCTGCTCGTGATAGGATACTTGTATTATGAAGTTCTTTGGTGACTTATTTGCTGGTTATATGATATTACAAAAAGTGTTCAAAAGTCATGGTTTACTACTGCCAAGGAAAAGCTATCCAACATGATAAAACTCAGGCATAGATGACGGTGCTAGGAAAGTGCATTTGGAGTTGCAGGTTGTGCTAGGGACTAAACCACAGACTTCATCATTAAAAGATCCATGATCTTCTATTGAGTCATATCCCCCAATTGTGCATGTTTTTAATTTTTTTCATTAAGAAGCAGATTAATGTGATAAAATTGGATGGGTTGATGAAGACTAAAGTGCAAGCAAGGACTCAGGTGTATAACGTCCACCATTCACTCAGCTGCCTATGGTTTAGAGATGTGTTTGACCCCAAAACACTTGAGATAACTCTTTTCCAACTGGAACCATGGAGGGTACAGAAGAGAAGAAATAGAAGCTGCTCCTCTGCTTCTTCCTCTTGAGCCTGCTCTCCGGTTCCCCTCCCCTCCTTACCAAATGCAGAGACCTTTGACCTCCAGGCTGAGCCCTCAGGAGGGCAGGACCAAGTCTCCATCACCCCTTTTGCCTCCAGCACCAGCACCGTCCTCTGTAGGGAAAATCCAGAGGACAGATGTCAGCGTGACATCTAGGAGAAGGGCAGGAGGGGTCAGGTGGGGTGATGGTAAATACTGCATCATCTGCATGGAAGATATGAATTGTGATATTTGCATTGTTGAAACATGCTTCAAGAAGTCAAATGACTTCCTCTTGTCCTTCAAATGATGCTCTCCCCTGGGTGGGATGAAGAAAAATACCACCCATTTTGCAGAAGGTGAAGATGCTGGCAACAGAGAAGACCCTATCAACCCGCTGATTAAATGAATAAACTAAGGTATCTACCATATTTTGTAATCTGGTCAGTTGCTACAAAACTGCTTTTGACTTATACAAAACAAAACAGAAACCAACTTGGGATATGTTGCTTTTCAGACTCCATGTCTTCAAACTCAAGTGCATGATGCATGAAACGTAGAAAGGGTTCACATCTGACAGAGATCTTAAATTTGTTCTCACACAGAGCCTCAGTTACATGCTCCTTTTTCTGCTGTTTGGTGAGGACAGCCATACTTTTTTGGTCATTATAGATCCTGGCCACTATGTCCTGGGGCTTTCCAAAACCATCCAACATACCTGATTGCAGACTAAGTTTGACAAATATATGAGAGAAGATATGAGTTTCTTCTGCAAAGGACAGTTTCCAAGGTGCCCAGAACAACTCTTACAAGCCACAGGCTTTGCACATGACACAGAATCTTTTTGCTGTTTATAGCCAATGCACAGTTAAGCCCCAAACTATCTTAGGTTTTTCAGAAAATCATAAGGTTCTGTTTCTGAACTTGGAGTTAAATTATCCAAACCCACTCACCCAAATGCTAACACAAATATCTAGTATTAAGAATTAAGCTCATCACTGCCCTTTAGGACAATCATTGTATAGGGAAAGACGTAAAAGATATAATAATATTTTTCTTTATATTTGAAATTAATAAAAGTTATTTTTATCTTTGAACTGTATAGCATTAATGTAGATGTGGCAAGTATTTACAATTCATTAACTTTATATATATATGAGTTGTATATTTTTCTGAATATATGGCATATTTCACTATATTAAACCAAAAGCAAAACAAATTAAAAAATATTTTAATTTCATAGAAATAAATTCACATGCCTATACAAAATCCAAATTGCTGTGACCAAGAATCACTATTCAATTAGTTTAGGAAATAAGAACTGTAGGCAATTTCAATTCAATGCATACCAAAGGGGATTGTACAGCAAAGCTACTATTTCCTAAACATAAATGTTAGGATATTGTAAGAAGCCTCATTTATTATTTAGGGTAAGTTTTATCAATTTAATGCCAAAACTGTGATTATTGAAGCTCATAAATAAAGTTTTAAAGAAAACTCAAGATATTAAGTTATTCCAGGCATCAGTGGTCAGCAAAGAGATAGAAAGTGATTATACATTTGTTTTCAAATATTATGAAAATTCAATTAAATGGGAAGCATTGTTTCTTGTTGTCTTCAGACACAAAAATCATATAAACTTATTTTTAAATGATATTTTTCTGGAACTATAATCATTCAGAATATTATACCAGGACATAAATGCTTTCATTTTAAAGAAATTTAGAAAAAACTACACTATCTCTTCAACGATAGACAAAAATAATAAATTCCTCAGACTAGTGACAGCATTTCAACCTTGCATCAGGCAGAATATGAATCATTAAATCATAATCCAATGCATAGTTCCCAATAAAATGTCAGAGAAAATATAATTATATTTATTGACAATTTGGTGAACCAACCTGATGAACTTTAGTAAATGTCTTGTTTATATATCACTATTTGTCAAGTATTTGCTACTTTTATTCATACGTGAATACTGAGTACATAGAATTAAATATATTCGATCAATAGAAACTATTCTTGAATATAAGTAATTTATATTGGAAATTGTCAGAAAATTTAAGCAAAATATAAAATTTTGTGGAAATTTGTTAAAATATTTAAAATTTATTTCTGAGCCAGAAAGATAGATTAAAGGGCCAGAGCACATATATTGCCTGGTTTCCTGGTCATATCCAGTAGTGACTTATAAACATTAAGCAATGAATAGCCATCAAGCATTGCCAGATGGGTAAACCAAAAAACAAAATAAAGGTTTCTATTCTTAATATACAGATACTCTTATAAGTTCATAAAGTGTGTATATGTGTGCATGCATATTTTCTTAAAGTAACATAAAATGAGCTCCCCAAATATTTTTTTTGTTTAATACAAATTTGGCACCGGTATCATGAATTATGAGAAAATATTGTTAGGCCCATAAGTCTTCTTAACTCTTCTAAATTGAGTCTATCTTTTCCTTAAAGCTTACACTTAAAGTGCCCATAGCACATCAATATTCCCCCACCTCAAAACCTTAAAACCTTAATGAAGCTAAAGAGCATTGGGCATCATTGGGCATCAGACTTGGTTTGAAAATAACAAACCCATATTTTAATTCCAGATGTGACCCCAATATTAAGCAAAACAAAAAAGTTAAAACCCAAGTTATTCTACTGTTCTTCACTTAGTAACCCCAAAATGAAATCCTGCTAGTTTTTCTCTGAATACTCGTAGTAGATCTTAAACTCCTTACTTCCTCTAATGACAGAACTATACAGGATATAGTGGCCATTAAACACAACAAGTCTTGTTTGAACTATCATGAACTTTCAGGAGTGAGTTTATCTTGAAATATCTCTCACCTGTGATCACTGTGAATTATTGTTGTTATTATCAATACATGTTTTCAATGTAAAAATCTGTTTTAAAATATGGTGAATAGGAAAAAGAGGTAGGCAATTTGGACTTAGCTTAAGAAGAGCATCCTTATTAAAACAACAATGAGAAATCCCAAATAACAGAGACTGGCACACATCCAAAAGAATAAGAACAACCAGTTTTGTTGCAGATGTAGGGAGAAAGGGACTCTCTTTCACAGCTGGTGGGAATGCTGACTGGACAAGCCTTTTGAAAAAACACTATGGTCATTCCTCAAACAACTAGAAATTAAGCTTCCATATTATCCAGCAATACCACTTCTGGGATTAACCCTTGGGTGCCTAGAAAAAAAAAAAACAGCAGAAACACCATCTGCACTCCTATGTCCATTGTAGCACTATTCACAATAGAGGAATCCAGAAACATCTGAGTGCCTGAGAACAGACTATGATACATCTACATAATGTGATACTATGCAGTGGTAAGGAAAAATGAAGTCATAAAATTTGCTTGTAAATGAATGGTCATGGACATTATCATGCTGAGTGAAATGAGTCAGAAGGAGATGGACAGATATAGAATGACTGCATTCATTTGTGATGACTAGTCAACGGTTGGGAGGAGAGTGTGTGTGTGTGTGTGTGAGAGAGAGAGAGAGAGAGAGAAGAGAGAGAGAGAGAATTGACTGCCATACCATAGAGGCAGGTGGGTGGGGGGTGATGGCAGGGTAATTGGGGACACTAGTGCTGGGAAATGTAAACAGGTAGAGGAATGGGTGTTGGAACACTGTATGACTAAAATCTCGTCATGAATGGTTTTGTAAGAATCTATCTCACAGTGATTCCAATGTTTAAAACAGAGAAGTGTTCTTTGTCCTTATTTGTTTTTTTAATTATTTATTTATAAATTCAGGCATTCAGCCATATGGTTCCAGATTTCTAACTAAAATATTAGAGAGACTGATTTTAAGATATTGTTCAGTTAACATCATTATCATTCTGCTTAAATTTTATTTTTTTTTTGTTTTGAAGTCAAGCCCAGCAATAATCTGAGATAACTCCTAACTGCACTAAGGGATCACTCTTTTGGTACTCAGAGGACTACACGGGATGATGAGGATTGGATTTTGCCATGTGGACTGCATGCAAGGCAAGCACTCTATCCAGTGTACTAGATCATCAGTTATGTTTAACTTTTAAAATTTTTTCTTTGTAATTATCTTTTGTATCTGACTCCTGCAGATTTGTTTTATATTACTCCTTTTCCCTGTTTCTTCTTAGTTTCCATGTGATTTGGTAATTGCAAGTAGTTATTAAAATTTTCTTCTGTGATTGCTATTGTCTTAAACTACTCATTTTCTGTCTCAGAATATTATATAGAACTCTGTAATGTTTTTGTTTTCTATTATTCTTCCTATATTGAGTCCTAGCTAGTATGTCAATAAATCTATGAAGTGTAAGAATCACTACAGAATCAGAAGTTAAAGCCCCTCTGCTTTCTGTAATGCTTATAAGAAATTTAATGACTCATGGTGTTATAAAAAAAGAAATAATTTTTCAACTAAGTGCTCCCTCCCCTCCAGGCTTTCTCTGGCTCTCAATTCTAAATGAATTAATAATTAAAAGAGTAAAATTTTCTGGTTTGAATAAAATGTTTTTTTTAATATGGTGATTGTTCCATGAACACATATAATGAAATGTTTCAACTTTGTGAAAAATTATATTTTTCTCTTGCCCAATATAAGACATTATGTTCTTTTATTATTGAATATTTTTGTTACTTAGATTTTACAGAGTAGTTATATCCACCTATCTATGATCTATTTGACTCATTCTGAAGACATCTGTGCTTCATTAATTTACTCAAACTTAGATATAAAAATCTATTAGATTATTTCATAATACCAAGTTGTTTACTAGTTCCTTTTCAATTTATATTGATGACAATGATTATAGATTTTAGGGATACAATTTTTATAGCAATTTAAAAATACTGACTAATTCTTTATTTTGGTTTTCTACTTTATTTAAACTCCGTGCTTTACAAAGTTGTTCATGATGATTTGTCACAGGCATTCAGTATTCCAAAACTAAACCCACACCACCATCACAGTCTCCCCACCATTATCTTCTTTTTACCGACAACCCCTCTAACCTGTAGCAGGCCAAAAAGAGTTTGTTTTAAGTTTCCAGTTACCACCAAGCAGATGCTGGGATGATCAAAACTTATATCAACATAAGAAAATTTGTGAAAATTATTGTATCTCACCATGGGGACATTAAGTCTTTGTCTGAGGGTTTACTGAACTATTGTTACAAGTTAAGTCTTCCATGTTAATGTTTTTGTTAGTCAAGATTAATTGGCTTCTGTTACATTCCCATCCAATCCAGTGTGCTCTAATTGAGATGTTAGTATTGCAGAGTTTGGATATGCATTGCGACATAGTATATCAGTACTGTAGAGTTTGGCAATGTATGGACGTCTGGTGGCAGTCGTTGGGGTGTGAGTGTGGTTGCCGAGGCTTTGACAGAGTGTGACATAGTGGGAACTAGGCCCACACCTCTCCCAAGATTCCCTCTAATTTCTCAGCAAGGTCCCAGTGTCTGATAAAGTTTTGCAGCCATTTGATTTCTTTTGAGATGTATTCATGAGTTTGGAAGAACAAGACTTATAGATGAGCATACAAGGCAGTAACAGTGAGGTGTCAAAATCTTAATCTTACTTTAATTTACACCCATTGCCCATTTGCTGCCATTCAAGGTATTTAGAAATATGAACAAACTCTAAATCATGATTTACTTTTTAATATTTATTCTATGCTGTGGTCTAATTATTATTTGTATTGAATGAATATTTTATGAAAATAGTTTCCAAATATTAAGAAAAAAATGTTCTAGGTGAAACTGGACAATTTGTTCAAGTGGTAGATTACATGTCTAGCTTGCAAGCATGAGGTTCTGCGTTCATTCTCCATCACAACAAGGTCCCTGGTGTTTCACAAAAGTGGTATGACCGAGGTGTCCTATAAGTTTCACTGGGCCCTAGCAACTCCGCATTATCAGATAGAAGACTCAAACCATAAGAACTTAACCAGTATTTAAGCAGTCCATACTATTTTCCATAGTGATTGTGCCACTTTTTGTTCCTATCAATAGTACACAAGAGTTCCCTCTGTTTCCCATCTTCCTTCTTTTCTTCCATATTACAATAAAAAAATCATGTGATTGGAACCAGTTCTATAGTACAGCAGATAAGGTGCCTGACTTTCAACTGCCAACCCAGGTTAAATTCCTAGTGCCCCTTTAGTCCCAGAGCCTGTCATGTGTGATCCTTGAGTATAGAGTCTGGAGAAAGTCTGAGTACCACCAGGAATAATTCTCCCAAAACACAATATGATTGATGGGACATGGTTTCTCCTTGTGGTTTTTGCTTTCATTTACAATGACAAGTATGAATGCCTGATTGTTTCTTTTTCATAGAACTAAGAAATATTGGGGTATTGTCCTACATTTATGTCTTCTTAAGAAATATCAAAAAGTTCCTCTGCCAGTTATAAGTGTGCCTTTGGTTGAAATAAATTGTATTTATTGATATATATATATGTATGTACATGTATAAATTGATTTATATGTGTAAATTAATGCAGATTTTAACCTTACTCTTCTTTGAGGAATTATTCACAAATATTACTCCTAATTACATTCTAGTCATATAAAATAAAGATTGCCAACTTATTGTCTTATTTAACCTGCTAAGTATTATAATGGAATCATAAAATATATTGTAAAAATATGTTCCAGCTCCCGGAAGAGAACAGCGCAGAGTTTCCTGACCCCGCGCCTGGCTGTCCTCACCAGGGCCCCTTGAAGGGGGGGTGGGTTGAGTTTCCCTCCCCACCCCAAGCAGAGCCTTGGCAGCCGAAGACATCTTATTATCTCATTTTTACTTTGGAGAACCCAGCTACCGAAAGTATCCTGCCCGCACGGCAGAGTCTGGCAAACTTCCCATGTCGTACTCAATATGCCAAATACCAGTAAAAATGATAGGTCTGATTCTCCTAGCTCTGAAAGAGCATTGAATATGACTCTTTTAAAATCTCAGGACTAGAAAGAAGGAGATGTTACTGGTGCCTGCTCAAGGCAATTGACGAACAACAGGATGATGCTGATCATGATTGTGATGTTCAACTGAGTAAAAGGTATTAAGTGTGACTGAGAGACAGGGAAAATCAAGAGTTTGATGATGTAGAAGATGTTACTATTAAATGAATATGGTGACAATGTGATGCTTAGAGTGTATATTCCCTTCAGAAGTAAAGGATTATACTTATCTTTGTATTATTTGTACTTTTTTTAAATTTTAGGCCACACCCAGCAGTGCTTAGGTTTTCTTCTGGTTCTGTATTCAGGCATCACTCCTGGTACAGCTTTAGGAACCATATACCATGGCATGAATAGAACTATGGACAGCTACATGCAAAGCAAACATCTTAATCCCAATTGTCTCCAATCCCTGTGTTTTTATTCTAATACCTAACCAATATATAATCATGATAGCATCTCATATAATTTTATATTCTATTTGACAAGTAAATTGAAAGACATAATTAAAATTTCCAGGAATATTTTATTAATAAACAAACAGAGGGAGAGGGATAACAAGAGAACTTGAGAAAATTCATTTTAACTACTTACAGCTTTGTAAAACATAGGTGTGTGTTTAAGGCTAAGGAAGAATAGTAAAAACTGGGTTTATCTAATATCTAATATTTAAATATTTAATGTTTGATGATCAAGATGACACTCAAGAAGAGAAAAATAACCAGTGGACAGAGAATGGAGGAATCCATGTTTAAATTAGAGTCTGCCATTAAAGATTTTATTGGTTAATTATTTAATCATATGTTTTGTGAATAAGATGAGAATAAACTAAATCCAAGACAATAAAACACCAATTGAATATTTAAGTATTTGTGTGTTGATTTTTTTTAGTGTGATACATCACAATTTTCTATCATATCAATGGAACAACAGTAGTCCTGATGGTTTTATGTAAATTAATTTGATAATGCTTGATACCATGAAGTTTGGGTTGATTTTAATAACTGTCTGAAAATGAGTTATGTGTGTTTTAATTTATTTTTGCCAGTATCAAAGGTTTTAAAAGTATATTTCAACTTACTAAGCCTTAAGTCTACTTAAATAAACTTTATAGCAATATCTGTCTTTAGTATCTATCATTATTCACTGGAAAATTACTTGTTGAGAAAATAAAAATAAAAATAAACTGAAAAATTAGAGTCAAAATCATTGAAGTATTATCTTTCACGTTTGATCTATTAACTGTAATAGAAGAAATATTCATATTCCAGTTGTAAACCCCCAAGATGGGCAGTAAATTTATATGATGTTTATATACTTACTTTAAAATTAAGCATGTTTTGAAGATGTGTAACCATTTACGGTTCACAATTTTTTAGACTTCTTCTAAGTAAACTATATTAAAATATCATGTTGAAGAGAATCTAACTGAAGTCTGGTTCTGACATTTGTCTAACTACCCCCCAGGTTGATGGAATCAAACATTTAATGGTCAGACTTGGGTGACCAAGAAGCACTAGGAGTGATTTTCCATCCTGTGTATTACTTAGGAGATCTCCCACTCCACCAATAATGAAATATCTTGTTTATAATGTTGAATCTGTCCGGCTTCTAGATCCTTGGTTTTCAGCATTTAGAAGTTGAATACTTGTAGCATTCAGTCACACATAGTTTAGTGTCAATCAGTCTTTCATGCCATTTCTGTCAGGTCATCATTTTAAGTAATACATTCCTGTCTCAGACTTTTAAAGTATTCTCAGGAGATTTCATTTCATTTTCATTCATTTCATCATCCTGTTATTCGTCGATTGCCTCGAGCAGGCCCCAGTAACGTCTCTTTCATCCTAGCCCTGAGATTATATTCAAGGCTATTTAGGAAAGTGAGACCCATCATTGTTACTGGTATATGGCATATTTGGTACGCCACGGGGAGTTTGCCAGACTCTGCCCTGTGGGCAGGCTACATTCGATAGCCTGCAAGTTTGTCCAAAGTAGAAATAAGACAATAAGATGTCATAAAAAAAGTTCTGTTAAGATGTCGCGCGGCCGCAAATGCGGCCGCGCGGTTCCGGGATCTGGATTTTATAGTCTCTGAGTCTTGGCCGCTGATGGGATTACACGGCGCCAGGGGGCCAGGTGGTGGGTGTGACCCCCGCCTACTGGAATTTGGAGGATCTGGGTGGAAGATGCTCGACTCCAATTCGAGTAGGCGTGGAGGTCTCAGCCCCGGAACCCGCGTGGCTGTGTCCCTCTGCCAGTACCTTCATGGGTGCGGAGAGTGGTCTCAGCATGGTGGTGGCTGGTCCTGGAGGTCTTCGGCTGCCGTAGCCCTGGTCGGGGCGGGGAGGAAAGCTCAACCCGCTCCCCTCCAAGGGACTCCGGGAAGGAACACCCAGGCGCGGGGGCAGAGACTGCACTGCTCTCGTCCGGGATCTGGATTTTATAGTCTCTGAGTCTTGGCCGCTGATGGGATTACACGGCGCCAGGGGGCCAGGTGGTGGGTGTGACCCCCGCCTACTGGAATTTGGAGGATCTGGGTGGAAGATGCTCGACTCCAATTCGAGTAGGCGTGGAGGTCTCGGCCCCAGGAACCCGCGTGGCTGTGTCCCTCTGCCAGTACCTTCATGGGTGCGGAGAGTGGTCTCAGCATGGTGGTGGCTGGTCCATACAGTATCCACTGCCTAGACTATAAAATCCAGATCCCGGACGAGAGCAGTGCAATCTCTGCCCCCGCGCCTGGGTGTTCCTTCCCGGAGTCCCTTGGAGGGGAGTGGGTTGAGCTTTCCTCCCCGCCCCGACCAGGGCTACGGCAGCCGAAGACCTCAGGAGATTATTATTACATTTATGATAGGCTCTTACAAATCTTCATAAAATGTTTTATTATAAATGATGGTACACTGTAATCTACATGGATTCAGTCTAGTTTGTCATTACTTGTAACAAAATGACAAAAACATGACGTAGAGGATAATCTGTTCTAATGAAGTAAGCTACATCATTAAACATTTGATTATAAGTGACAGCTAATACAATTTACCCTGCAAGGCGAGATATTATTGTTATTAATCTATGGTATAAATACCCTTCAGACTCTGTAAACATTTTTTTAACATTAAAAGAATTTTACTCAGTAATGTAGTCTCAAAATCATCCTGCTTGTGCTTTAAAATCATTTTAGAAACAAAAATATTCCTTTATTTCAATATGAATTTCACCTTTACCACCTGATAATCTTCCCACATCATCCTTACTTTAACCTTGTGCAGACTCTTTACTCTCTGGAATACCATCATATATCAACTTAGAGGGAAAGAAATAATGTGGTTTCACAGCCTCAATTTAATGCTCCAGAATGAAACATAATAGACTACAAGAGTTACATAGCCCATTCCACCAGGATCTCTCTTACCCTTGGAGGTTCCCTAGATGGATACAGAACTCAGAATACAGTTGGAGCAAATTCAGAAGAGGGAAAGATTAATGGGATGCAGTTCAGTGGAAATCAGCCCAAACTTTTAACATTAATTTTGGATAGAGTTAAGACACACTAGTCCCTTCAACAAAAAATATGTCAGTGCATAGTCTACCAGAGAGCTAGAGACCTCATGTGAAAAGGTTTTCTTTGAAGTTCTGCATACAGTATCCACTGCCTAGAATGTAGCAACATTCAATACTTAGAAGAAAAAGAAAAGGAATAATATTATTTTAAAATCAGAGAAAATCTTTATCAGTTAATCTTTAGTTAGCCATGCACTGAAAAACTAAGGGCCCAGAGCCAGCTAGATTCAACATTATAAACAAGATATTTTATTAGTGGTGGAGTGAGAGATTTCAAGTAGTACCCAGGACAGGAAATCACTCCTGGTACTTCTTGGTCACCCAAGCGTGACAGTTAAATGTCTGGGGCCAACATCCTGGGGGCCACTGGGGCTACATGTGACAGTATTCAAGGTCCTTTAGTCTACTTCCAGCAGTGCTAGAAGTAGCAAGCTCTTTTACACATAACAATGTTAGGTCTTCTGTGTTAATTAATTTTTGTATAGGTGGTAAGAGAGTTTAATCTCCACTGTACTCATAATAACAAGATAGCAATTTAGAAAAACATTAAAAATCCTTCCCTGTTATAAATTATCAAACTAGGGAGACTTCAAGTCCAACCATATAATTTATCATGTTTAAGTATCTGAATAGAGTTTTAACAAAATAAAATGGTATTTTCAAGAAAGTTAAATTTTTTGGTTGAGGGAGAAGGAGTGATAATACAGCAGTTGTCATGCTTGCCGCTTATCTGGGTTCAATCCCCAACAGCCCATAGTCCCTCCTGAGTACCACCAGATGTGGGCCCAAAATCAAAGAAATAAATAATATGAAATAAAATTTTGTGGAAAAATCTTTTAAATGACAGTATTTAACTAAATGAAGCAAAATTAAGTTTAAAAGAAATTTAACCTTAATGTTTCATATACTACAAATAAAGAGATAAGAAAATTAAATTTTGATGTATTTGCACCTACACATACATTACATTTGAGGCTACATTTGTACTGATTTGCATATACATAGTGTGTTTTAGATACATATGAGTGAAGTTTATAATAAAAATATTATCTGTAAATATATGCAGCTTATTCTTTCTATTTAACTGACTTTTGTTTTTTTGGAGATCCATACCCAGGAGTGCTCAGGGTTTATTTAAGGTTATGTTCTCAAATGTGACAAAATTGATTTTTTATTTTTTTTATATTTTAATGTTATATTAAATTACTACTCAAAAATTTTTGGGATAAAAATAACACATGGGAATCCCTGCTTTAGTTTTGGGGAAAAATGCAAAATTATTTTTACTACTAGCTGATATTATTTCAATAATACAATAATAAATACAATTTAATAGCAAACCCAAATAAAAATTATTAAGTGTGTAACATGAGTGAGAACTCAGAATAGTGCATTAAATCATAGGATATGATAGAAAGGTAAAAGTTCAAGTTCTCACAGAAGTTCAAAAAAAATCTCTCTGATATAAACATCCCACTTATTTATAACCTAGTTTCCAAAACAGTGATTCTGTTTCCAAATTTCAAATAGCTTATATGTCAATAATCAATGTTGGCATTGTTTTCCTTCTCCTATTCATTTATTTTAGTTTATTTGAGGCACTTACCACTTTTGGCTGAGAGGGTCAGTGGCCACTCCTGCTTCCACTTGGACAATCAGGCCAGCAGTTCAATGCAGTGATGGAGGACAAAGGGCTGCCTGGGGCCTCTGGCAATGAAGTCCTTTGGGGCCTAGCCCGCTGCACCCTGCAGAGCTAGGAATGCTCTCTTAGGCTATGCTCTCTTCAGGCCTCTCTGTTATTTCTTTTATGTGGATTCATTGAGTTAGGCTTCAAGTAAGTTTTTGAGAAAGACAGCTTTTTTTCCCTCATCTCTTCTTCTTCATGTTCCATATTTCCCTAAGCAGAATATGACTGCATGCATTGTTCTGCAGCTATATATATGACTCAGGACTTGTGAGGACATATTTTGTTTCAAAAAATGTAAATAACAATAACAACTGGAGATTCCAACAAAAGCAGCAACAGAAAACATGAAAGAAAATATACTGTTGATTTTAAAAAGCAATGAAAATTTTTTTTTTATCGAAACTCATTTTATTTAATTGTGAAAAATAAGTATGTTGATATTTCTACAAGAAATATTGAGACTGAATGTTAGGTACACTGTAATTATTATCTAGGCACTAGAATTATGAGAGCTTTCCCCCACACCCTGCCCATGTGTAGTTTTCTATAGATTTTTAAAATATTGATATAATGACATTTCAAAAATCTTAAAAATAATGTATTATAACTTGTAAATTTAGGAGGTTAACAAAGATTGACAGGAAAATTACTATCACACTAATTTATTACTTTTAAATGGTAATGAACAAAATAGAACAATAGGCTTAATGAGGAAATTTATGTCAATAAGCTTTCTCTCCTCATCTATTAATTAATCATTATAACTTTTTAATTTGCATCTGGAGTCAAAATTCTTCATTGTACAAGGTAGGTAAGGCCTTCAATACAGCTGATTATACATTAGTAAGTGATGAATAAAAAGAGAATACTGAAGATAGATAAATTATGTTAAATAGCTATATGATTAAATTGCATAAATTATTAAGTTATCATAATATTACTTACCTTGTCATCAGATGTCTAAAAATACTCATATTTTCTTCCTAATATCACAATCAATTGAATTTTCTAAGTTTTAAAACATAGATTGATGTGACATAGAAGGTGAGGAAGCTATGTAAATTTCTGTCATATCTTAGTATCTTAGAGAAGGCGTGTAGAAGCTATCACAATTTAGAGAGTAGAGACCTATTCCATTACTTTGGATTGCAAGGATATTCAGTTTGACAGAAAGCTTAGTAACCGGCTTTTAGTTTCTTCTATTGAGAAGATAAACTGATGATAGTGAACTCTGAACCTGGACCTGACATCTTCATCATTGATTTACAGTAAAGCCTGTGGAGAAAAGGTCACCAGGCTGGTTGCGCTACTAATGTGGTTCACAGAGAAGGTCATTTGTGTATACTGCAACTTCTCATCATTTTAGAAGCGTAATAAATTTGGAAACCAGAAGTTAACATTTTCAGAAAACTATCACAGTGCTAAAGAGTTCAAAGTATTTATTTTTGATAACTAGAAAATAAAATGCCTCTTGCTCTGAAGATTTCCATCTAAATTGCTCTGCTAAAGTATAATCAGCGTTCAGTCAAAAATACTCAGGTGGAGGCTGAGATGAGATAAATAAATTTCAAAAGATGAATATCGTTAGGTCTTTTGTGAAAAATTGCCAATGAAATTAGTTTCAGAATGATACGAATATAGTGTTTTCTTCTAAAATATTTTTTAACATATCAAACAAGAATAATATCTATTCCTCCAACCCATTCTCTATTCAATGTACTGATGGTACAGGTCTAAATTGAGGTGACTCTAAGTACAAGCATTCTATAAAATGTACACACTCACACACACATATGCACACACACATTCACACACATGTTAAAATTAAGGTTTTTTCCTTCTTCCCAGAATATTATCACTTGTGACAATAGCTGTGGTTATAGAATTCAGGGGCTGAAAATTTGAATTAGGAAGAAAGGGTAAAGAAAGCCAACTATGCAGTCCTTTAGCCAACATTCTCCATGAATATAGACAAGCTTTATATCAAAACTCTGGATTACCCACTCTTACCTGAAGCCTTCTCATTCAAGTCACCTTAAACCTTCAAACAGGATGTCCAGGTCCCTTTTAAATTGTGTACAAAGTTGCCCATGTACTCTCAAAGTCTGATATCCAGGTACTCAATGGGCTATTTTAAAGTTGACAGTGAGCAATTGTGACTGTGGGCCTCACCATTCAGGTCTGTTCTACTGTGGTACACAATTTCCTCAGCATCCCTGTCCCCAATTCTGAACATTTGGCAGCAGCACTAGCCTGCTCAGACTTTGTACAACAATGTTTGTCAAATGCATGTTTAACAGAAATCTGTTTTTAAATCTAATACCTGCTTGATTTTGGCATAACAATTATTGCTAAAGGCTGGCAAACACAAGGACTGACAATAATGAAAGTAAGCTCGGTTCTAAAACTGCTATTGAGTACTTATAACTGTGATCTCTGTTTACTACTCAGGTCCATGAAGACTTTGATAAGACAGTACTGCCAGGCACCAATGTGTATGAAGCCTTAACCAGAAATTAGGTTTCTAGATCTAAGTGTGATAGCTACTAAGGGTGTTAAAGGTAAAGGCCTTCCCGTTGATCATCTATTTGCTCGAGCGGGCCCAGTAACGTCTCCATTGGATACTTTGATGTCACTGTGTTTGGCATATCAAATACGTCACGGGTAGCTTGCCAGGCTCTGTTGAGTGGGCGAGATACTCTCGGTAGCTTGCCGGGCTCTCTGAGAGGGGCGGAGGAATCAAACTCGAGTCGGCCATGTTGATTGTGTGCAAGGCAAACGCCCTACCGCTGTGCTATCGCTCCAGCCCTTTAGTTGAGACTTTGTTGTCACTGTGTTTGGCATATCGAATATGTCACGGGTAGCTTGCCAGTCTCTGTTGAGTGGGCGAGATATTTTCTGTAGCTTGCCAGGCTCTCCTGAGAGGGACGGAGGAATTGAACTCGGGTCCGCCATGTTGGCTGCGTGCAAGGCATTCTACACGAGTATCATTGAAATATTAAAAAACAAAGATTCTAATGTATCTGTGATAGCAACAAGCAAAATATAACCACATACAAAGGAATCTGCAGAGTTGACCAAAAGATTTTTAAGCAAACAAACATAAAGGCATTCATTGAAACATTCATTAAAACATTCATTGACACTAACAAGCTCTGTGAAAGATATTGAAATGGTACTCTCAAAAGAGTAAATAATTCCCACTCAGAAGTGCTAAAATACTTCTAAGCATCATTAAAGGAGAGGAGAAAAATACCATCATGTGGTATTGAGTATGGCACTCACTAATGGTGTACATGGGGTCTCTCTACTTGATTAAGAGAGATTAAAAACCATAGTAATTAATCATCACAAATCGATTTTATTGATTAATCATCAGCTATATGTTTTAAGCAGTTAAAACATTTAGCAATTAATCATCATATATTGACTTTTATTGTTTTATTAAATATCAGCTTTTCTTCCTTAAAGACACTGGATTTTTCAAGATCTGGGATTACCTTAGGGACTCCATATACAGAAATGCCATCTGTTACAGGAGGCAGGGTGGAAATAAGTGACAAGCACTGATTTGGGCATCTCAATCCTCTACTGAGTGGAACCACTCCTTGGAGCACAGAAGCACAGATGTCCGTCAGCATAATGTTGCTCTTCTGAAGGTAGAAGCAGACCCTGTTCTGCCTTGGCTACTCTTGCTCTCGGAGGTCTTAACCAGTGAAAGGCAGCATGGTACTGAGCTGCCTCACTTTCTCAGTCTTTTGAACCAGCGACCTTCTGGCTCAACACTCTCCTATTAGGAAAATGAATGGCAAGCATTTATTTAGTTAATAGTTCTTCCTTTTTCTCTTGCTTTTCCTTCTAGGACCTTATAATGTGACTATCATTTCCCTTGATGTTGTCCCATTCATCACCATTTCATGTTTCATTTTGTTTTCATATTAATCATTTTGATAGTATTATCCACATGATGACCAGCAATCTGTGACTGCAGATCCTAACAGCTACTTAACTGCTGAACCAACTCTGCTCATTTCAGCAACACCTTCAATGCAGATGGAGAGAAACTGCCTACAGAGACCTCTTTGTTGGAAGAAAGTCTCAAAAGACTTTTCCACCATAAACCTAATACACAGAGTTTTTAATGCACGAACAACAAAAAGACACATTCAAAATACCAAAGAACACCCTATTGGTGAAAACGAGGAATAAATAGGCAAAGAGAAAAATCAAATCATCAAGAAATTTGTGAGAAGTCCCACATCACTTGTACTCTGAGAAAAGCTATTAAAGGAATAACAAGGTCTCATTTTCTATCACCCTAATAAAACTGAAGAGGTTGGTCAGACAAAACTAAAAGACATGTAAAGGAGGCACTTGGGAATAATTGATAGACTTTGATCACAGCAATTTAGTGATTTCTATACACCATATTTATGAGTTATGCCTGAACACAGAGCGAGGAGAAAGTACTGAGCACTGCTAGGTGTTACAAAAATAAAAAATAAAAAAGCTATGATAAGGACCAGAGAGATAGTGTAGAGTGTAAGGTGCTTGTCTTTTAATCTTGCCTTTCAATCCTTTCAATTAGACAATCTCAGCTTAATTTGTGGAACTGCATTCCTCCCTTCCTCTGCTACAGAACTTTCAGAAAAGATCCTGAGCAAAGAGCAAGGAGTAACCCCCGAAAACTTAAGAGTGTGGTCCCAACGTGCCCCAGCCCTCAATTTAAGGCCAACTACTTCAGCAGGATTAATATGGCAGAGTTATAAACAAATATGCATAAACTGGACTGGGATTTTCTTGAGAAATTCACACTAAAGTGACACCCACACACTTGTTTGTAAACACTAAAAACATTTTCATTTATTTCATCCACTTCTAATTTTAAGCAAAAGGGAACGTATTCATGAAAACAAATAGCCTTGAAAAGGGAAGTGTTGAGGAAGCCATAGTTTGTCAAAATAAAAAACAAGCAAACAAACAAAAAACCTATGGCTTCCTCAAGCTGAACACTAAAGAGCAGGAAGATGAGATGTAAATTACAGATAAATTAAAGAAATAAGAGATTTAAAATAGAAAATAAAATATCACTTCTTGAATATATTCCCCTATACATTACATAAAAAGCTACTGTCAATATAAATCAATAGAGTAATATGGCAGATCACAAAATATATGCACATTGATTTACTAACTCTATTGCTTTCCTAAATGAAAATAGCAAAGTAGAAGAGAAACCATTAAAAAGAAACAATAAGGAATTAGACATATAGCACTGCAGGTAAGATTTTTGCTTTGCACACAGGCAAACCATGTTTGGCATTTCCAAGTGTGACTCAAAAGTAAACAAATGAAACAATAAAAATAATTATTACAAATACTACACGAGCCTGGTAAGCTACCGAGAGTTTCTCACCCACACAGCAAAACCTGGAAAGCTACCCATGACATATTCAATATGCCAAACACAGTAACAACAAGTCTCAAAATGGAGACGTTACTGGGCCCGCTCAAACAAATCGATGAACAACTGGAGGAGACTTACAGTTACAGTTACAATTATGTCAATTATGTCAAAAGTTCAGTATCTAGATATCAACTAAACAAAGGAGGTGAATGACCTAAACATAAAATACAGAACGTATCACTTTTAAAATGAATAAAATAAGACATAAAATAGGAAAACTTTCCATTTTTATGGAGTAAAAGAATTAACATTATTATAGCCATACTATCAGAACATTTTGGAGCTTCACTGCAATTCCTAGCAAAATTCCAATGACATTTTTCAAGGATTTAGTATAAATACAGCTAAAATGTATATGGAACCACTATCATCCCAAATAGACAAAACAATCTTGAGATGACGAAAGAATGCATCAAGTCCCACAAACTTAAAGCTCCATTAATCCAAACAATGTGAAGTATGAATAAAAGCAGATATTCAGAACAATAGAATAGAACTGAGAAGCCAGAAATAATACACAGATAGTTGGGCAGTTGATTTATGAAACAGTAGAGTCAAAATAAAATAATGTATCTTCAAAAACTGGTCTTGGGACAACTGGATAGCCACATAAAAAACAATAAAATTGGATCACTATATCATATAATGCACAAAAGTTAACTCAAATGGGTAAAAGAACTAGTTGTTATATCTATATCCATAAAACATATCAAAAATAGATAAAACACTCAGCAATACTAACTTTAGAGGTATCTTTTATGATTTGACCCTGTTGTTAAAGAAATAAAAAGCAAAAATAAATAAAGAACTACATCAAATTGACTGGAGCGATAGCACAGCGAGTAGGGCATTTGCCTTGCACGTGGCTGATCCAGTCCACCCGAGTCTGATTCCTCCACCCTCTTGGAGATCCCAGGCAAGCTAGTGAGAGTATCTTGATCACATGGCAAAGCCTGGCAAGCTACTTGTGACATATTCGATATGCCAAACACAGTAACAACAAATCTCACAATGTTACTGGGCCCAGTCAAGCAAATCGATGAACAGCGGGAGGACAGTGACAGTGATATCAAATTACTTTTAACTAATAAGAAAACTGTCTAAAATAAAATTACATCCTAATCATTGGAAGAAATATCTGCACAACACACTTCAGTCAAAGGACTGGGATACTCAGGATATTAAAATTAATCATAATTTAAAAACAAGACCACCCCCAAAAATTCCAAGACTCTTCTCCAAAGAATACAGATATATGTAAAAATGTTAATGATCTCTGATTAAAGGGAAATGTAGTTCAGAATGACATTGAGATATCATCTCACACAAACAATGTCTGACAGAGTAGCTATTGTAAAGAAAATTGAAACCCTTATTTCCCTGTGAGTCACACTGTACACTGGTTCATTCAGTTTTGGAAAACAGTATAAAGATATCTCAAAATATTGAGAATAGGACCAAAATTGATCCAGTAATTTCACTTCTAGTATCTGTCCAAAGAACACAAAAACTGAACAGAAGAGATATGGGTACACATATATTCATTGCAGAGGTATTACAATTGTCAACTTACAAAAACTACCATAGCACCCCAATAACATGAGTGGATAAAGAGATGTAGTAAGACAAGAATCTTCATTTTTACCACTATCACTCAATTTAATATTGGAAGTCCTTGTCACATAATTTGGTGAGAAAGTCAAAGGAATTCAAATAGGTAAAGAAAATAAGTGGTTATTGTTTGCATATGGTATGATATTGTACATTGAAAATGCTAAACACTTCACCTCAATTTCCCTAAAATCAATAAGCTGATATAATAAATTTATAGGCTATAAAAACTGATGCATTCTTATATGTAAGCTATAATACAGAAATAAGTACATAAATAAAACTTATCCCATTTATTACCATGTCTAAATACATCTATGAGTCAATTTAACAAAGGAAGTGAAAAACTTATTTAGTGAAAATTATGAATCACTTCTCAGAGAAATAAAATTAACTGTATTTTCAGGCTTTTAAAGTATCAGCATCAGTAAAATAGTTATCTCACCCAGAGAAATTTACTCTTGCAACATAAATCTCACCAAAATTCTAATATAACTTTCTAAGGATGTAGAAATAAGTATTTCTAAACTTTATATGGAACCATTAAACTCCTAGTACAGCCAAGCAATTCTTCAGGAACAAACTGTTGGAGGCATTGTGTTCCTAAATAAGCAGAACTATAGTTATCAAAACTGCTTGGTGCTGGAACGGAGGTAAATTCAAAGATCACTGGAACAATGTTGAAAGGCAAAGTTAAGCCCTGAAATGAATGGGAAGTTAGTTACTTTATGATTAAGGGGTTAGGTACATGAAATGGAACAAGGAGAGCTTCTTCTAGAAATGGTACTGAGAAAACTGAAAAGCAGCAAGTGGGGCTGAGCCTGGGTAGAAATGGAGAAATTAGATCCCTATCTCATGCAATACAAAGATTAATTAAAACTGGATTTAGACCTCATCAACTAATCGGTTTATATAAAACATATTTAGGGAAACATAAGCAAGACGCTCCATGATAATTACACTAGTGGGGTCCTTATTTTTATATTTTTATATTTTTTGGTTTTGAGGCACACTTGACTGTGCTCAGGTCTTAATCCCTGCCTCTGTGCTCATGGATTGCCCCTTGAAGTGTTCTAGAGACCACATGCAGGGGTGGGAATATAATTCAGGATGAGTCAATTGTGTGCAAGGAAAGAATTGTATCTTCTGCACTGCGATTCAGTCCTTTCTTTTAAATTTATTTATTTTTCACAGACCTTATTATCTCATTCTTACTTTGGACAAACTGGCAGGCTACCTACTGAATGTAACCTGCCCACATGGCAGAGTCTGGCAAACTCCCCGTGGTGTACCCAATATGCCAAATACCAGTAACAATGATGGGTCTCATTCTCCTAACCCTGGAAGAGCTTTTAATATGGCATTTTTAAAAAAATCTCAGGGCTAGGATGAAGGAGACATTACTGGGGCCTGCTCGAGGCAATCGACGAACAACAGGATGGTCGTGATCGTGATTTTTCAGAGGAATCTTTAATTATATAACCTTACTGGCTAAGAAAATGAAGCCAATATAAACAAATGGTGCTACATCAAACTAAAATGTTTTTGAGTTGCAAAGAAAATGGTGCCTCCAATAAGAAAGACATCTTATTTATTGGAAGAAAATAGTCTCACATTATATATGAGAATATGGGAAGAGGAAATGAATAAAGAGTTCCTCAAAGGTGACATAAAAGAGATCAATAGGCACTTTAAAAAGTGTTTATCATCACTGGTTATCAGGGAAATTCAAGTCAAAATGAAATGCAATCCCACACTAGTGTGAATGCATTAAAAAAAACAAACAAACAAAGAAAAACAAACAAAAAACTCACCCACACAGGAAAAATAAGTGCTGGCAGGCTTATGGTACAAATGGATCCTATTTACTATTGGTGAGCTGATGCCTGGCTTAGTTTGTTTGGAAAATAGTATAGAGATGTATAAAATAATTGAAATAGTGTTTCCTTCTGACTCTTCTGAAGAACAGAAAAACAATCCAAAAGGATATATGCACATCTATGCACATCTATGTACATTAGAGCATTATTTCAACAGTCAAGATCTGGAAACAAGCAAAGTGTTCAACAGATTATTGGATAATAAGTGATGGTGTATATGTATATATATGTATGTATATATGTATATATATAATATAGCTCATCAATGAAAAAAGACAAAATCTTACAGTTTTCTGCAACGTGTATTGAATTGGAAGATGTCTTACTAACCCACAAAAATCAGGAGAAAGGTAAATACTAGATGCTCTCACTCAAAGATTGCATATATTTAAAAATAAAGGAAGGGACTGGTAAATCAATAAATTCTTATACTTTGAGTTGAAAACTGAAGTTAGCAGTGGACGAAGAGGAGGAAGACATGGCAAGTGTCCTCTGGATACTGGTGGAGGAATTCAGGCACTTTGGTGAGGTTGTGTTATCAAGATATTATATGTTTAACACATAAACATTTATACATTTGAAATAATTAAAAATAAATAATAAAGGAAGCGTTCAGCATAAGAGAAGGAGCACATGGAGGGTGCGGGATCCCGGAGGAAAAAAAAAAGAAAAAACAGGTTCCAAAAAGAGCCGAGATCACCCGCAAGTTCCAGATGGAGTAGGTGCCGCATCCCGCCTCCCCCAGATGGAACCCCGGTGACCAGAAGCCTCTACAAACACAGCTCAAGTATGCGGGAACGAGGACTTTTTCTCAAATCTGCCGGACTACACCTCCCAGGTAACCTCTGATTCCGGAAGTCACGCCCACAGCCCGCCCCCCAGCGCCATCTTTGAAGCGTTCAGCATAAGAGAAGGAACACATGGAGGGTGCGGGATCCCGGAGGAAAAAAAAAAAGAAAAAACAGGTTCCAAAAAGAGCCGAGATCACCCGCAAGTTCCAGATGGAGTAGGTGCCGCATCCCGCCTCCCCCAGATGGAACCCCGGTGACCAGAAGCCTCTACAAACACAGCTCGAGTATGCAGGAACGAGGACTTTTTTTCAAATCTGCCGGACTACACCTCCCAGGTAACCTCTGATTCCGGAAGTCACGCCCACAGCCCGCCCCCCAGCGCCATCTTTGAAGCCTTAAGCATAAGAGAAAGATCACATGGAGGGTGCGGGATCCCGGAGGAAAAAAAAAAAAAGAAAAAACAGGTTCCAAAAAGAGCTGAGTTCACCCGCAAGTTCCAGATGGAGTAGGTGCCGCATCCCGCCTCCCCCAGATGGAACCCCGGTGACCAGAAGCCTCTACAAACACAGCTCGAGTATGCGGGAACGAGGACTTTTTTTCTCTCTATATACAAAGTGATCAATGAGAAGTAAACCACCCAATCTTTCTCCCTGAAAGTCAGAGTTAAGTTTGGAGCACGGCCACAGCCCCAGAAACACAAGGACTTAATGCAGAACCCAGCAGCTTAGAGCAGAAAAGCGAACGGACAATGAGTTAACCCAGGCCATCATTTCTGCCCAGAGGGGAAAGGGTGTTGCCCCATTCGCCCTCTCTTCTCTGGAAAGGATGGCGGCTGCATGGGAGCCTTGTGGACAGCAGGTATGAGCCGGGGGTGTGGGGGGCGACTAAAACCTCACGAGAAGGAGGGCGTTCCAGTCCGTCCTTCACGCCCTACCGAGGTCACCAGTTGCCCCCCACGAGCGGCTCTCCAGCACGGCCACAGCCCCAGAAGCACAAGGGCTTAATGCAGAACCCAGCAGCTTGGAGCAGAAAAGTGAAAGGACTATGCATTAATCCAGGCAATCATTTCTGCCCAGAGGGGAAAGGGTGTTGCTCCCTTCCGCCCTCCTCCCTCTGGAAAGAAAGATGGCGGCCACATGGGAGCCTTGTGGACAGCAGGTATGAGCCGGGGGTGTGGGGGCGACTAAAACCTCATGGGAAGGGGGGCGTTCCGGTCCGTCCTTCACGCCCTACCGAGGTCACCAGTCACCCCCCACGAGCGGCTCTCCAGCACAGCCACGGCCCCAGAAGCACAAGGACTTAATGCAGAACCCAGCAGGTTGGAGCAGAAAAGTGAACGGACTATGCATTGATTCAGGCCATCAAGTCTGCCGGAGGCGAAAGGGTGTTGCCCCATTCGCCCTCTCCTCTCTGGAAAGAAAGATGGCGGCCACATGGGAGCCTTGTGGACAGCAGGTATGAGCCGGGAGTGTGGGGGCGACTAAAACCTCACGGGAAGGGGGGTGTTCCGGTCCGTCCTTCACGCCCTACCGAGGTCACCTGTTGCCCCCCACGAGCGGCTCTCCAGCACGGCCACAGCCTCAGAAGCACAAGGGCTTAATGCAGAACCCAGCAGCTTGGAGCAGAAAAGTGAAAGGACTATGCATTAATCCAGGCAATCATTTCTGCCCAGAGGGGAAAGGGTGTTGCTCCCTTCCGCCCTCCTCCCTCTGGAAAGAAAGATGGCGGCCACATGGGAGCCTTGTGGACAGCAGGTATGAGCCGGGGGTGTGGGGGCGACTAAAACCTCATGGGAAGGGGGGCGTTCCGGTCCGTCCTTCACGCCCTACCGAGGTCACCAGTCACCCCCCACGAGCGGCTCTCCAGCACAGCCACGGCCCCAGAAGCACAAGGACTTAATGCAGAACCCAGCAGGTTGGAGCAGAAAAGTGAACGGACTATGCATTGATTCAGGCCATCAAGTCTGCCGGAGGCGAAAGGGTGTTGCCCCATTCGCCCTCTCCTCTCTGGAAAGAAAGATGGCGGCCACATGGGAGCCTTGTGGACAGCAGGTATGAGCCGGGAGTGTGGGGGCGACTAAAACCTCACGGGAAGGGGGGTGTTCCGGTCCGTCCTTCACGCCCTACCGAGGTCACCTGTTGCCCCCCACGAGCGGCTCTCCAGCACGGCCACAGCCTCAGAAGCACAAGGGCTTAATGCAGAACCCAGCAGCTTGGAGCAGAAAAGTGAAAGGACTATGCGTTAATCCAGGCAATCATTTCTGCCCAGAGGGGAAAGGGTGTTGCTCCCTTCCGCCCTCCTCCCTCTGGAAAGAAAGATGGCGGCCACATGGGAGCCTTGTGGACAGCAGGTATGAGCCGGGGGTGTGGGGGCGACTAAAACCTCATGGGAAGGGGGGTGTTCCGGTCCGTCCTTCACGCCCTACCGAGGTCAGCAGTCGCCCCCCACGAGCGGCTCTCCAGCACGGCCATGGCCCCAGAAGCACAAGGACTTAATGCAGAACCCAGCGGCTTGGAGCAGAAAAGTGAACGGACTATGCGTTGATCCAGCCCATCAAGTCTGCCGGAGGGGAAAGGGTGTTGCCCCATTCGCCCTCTCCTCTCTGGAAAGAAAGATGGCGGCCACATGGGAGCCTTGTGGACAGCAGGTATGAGCCGGGAGTGTGGGGGCGACTAAAACTTCATGGGAAGGGGGGCGTTTTGCTCCGCCCTTCACGCCCTACCGAGGCCACCGGTTGCCCCCCGCGAGCGGCTCTCCAGCATGGCCACGACTCCAGAACACAGAAACCAATTTCTTAACTATCTGACTTTCAGTAGAAATACTTCCAGGGTCAATAGGTAAAATAGCAGAAATCCAAAACCAACATTTAATTCTTGAACCCAGCTGTAGAAAGCAAATCACTTCACAATGCTTTTTCAGCATGTCTGATTTGGGGGGGGGGGGTAAACTCTAAATAATAGTGGTGAATCTTTTATTGAAACAATGAATCTAATCAAAGCAGATAGAGTGTTAACTAGAATTCATCTGCCTCACAGGGACGGGGAGGGGTGGGGGGTGGGGTTTTATTGGGGTTCTTCATGGTAAAAAATAAGTATTGGTAAAGGGAAATGTGTTTGATATTTGCATGACTGAGACATAAACCTGAAAGCTTTGTAACCTTTCCCACAGTGATTCAATAAATAAATTAAAAAAAAAAAAGAAGAGAAAACCAAAAAAAATAAAATAAAATAAATAATAAAGTCTTAGAAAATTACAAGTCTATTTATAACCTACCACTGCAACATATTAATGTCTATTTTATCTACAAAAAAATCAAGAAGAAATAGCAGGGCTAAAATAACAAAAGAAAAGGGGGTACAGAAATGATTAAATCAACTATACTTTTCCTTTAATGTATATGCCCATTTTATTTCTAAAACTATGAAATTATTAGAACTACTTATTTTTCTGTTATTCTTTCTTAAGGAATGGTAAATAATAAGGTTTCTGGTTGACTGTATTCTATGATATTCCTTTACTGTAGATTTGTTTTATGCATTTCAATGGCAATATGTGTTTTGGGTTATATATTAGGTAATGCCATATCAAATTTTATTAACTTTGTGTTTGGACATATATACAAATGTATTTTCAAGAAAAATATTGGAAGTGATTCAAATGGGTACTGCTAAATTGGTTCTAAATTGTACAAATTGCTTTTAATTTAATAGTGCATGGTACATATTCCCATTAGTTCTTGAACGTATTCCTAAATATCCAAGTGTACTATATATATTGGGTTCCTAGTAAATCAATCACAATATACTATCTAATAAACATAACACAGAACATTTTGGAGTATGTAATCAATGGTGCAGAGATACATAATTTTTAAAAAAGATAAAAGGATTCCTTAGTCATGTTTCAAACTGAAATATTTCTTTACAGCTATTAAAAGCAAATATACAAACAAGTAAATATATAAAATAAAAAAGAATTCTCCTTGTTCCATAAACTCACTTGATATTAGTTTTCTGCATTATTCCATTATAATGTGTTTTAGTTTTCAATCTTTAAAAAATGACTTTGTGATTAAATACAGCTGTCCTCAGGGCTTACTCTTGACGCTGTGTTCAGAGATCACTCAGACAATGCTCAGGATAACATACGGAGTGCTGGGAATTGAACACCAGTCAGCCATATGCAAGACAAGCATCTTAGCTGTTGTACTATTGCTGTAGAACCGATAATGGATTTATATATCTTACTTTTGTGTTTTGGCTTTCATTTCTCTGGTGACATATGATAATGCAGTTTTTTGTGTATGCTTATTTTAATTTATATTATTAAAAATAATGTGTTCTGAGTATTGTATTAGTAAATAATGCAGTAAGTCATATTTCTTCTAGGGAAATTTGGCATATCTAAATTATTCATACCTTTTGCCCAATATCAACAGATACAATTCCACTTATTTAATTCTTTCTCAGAGAGCTTAGTGTGGTTTTTGTTTAATTCATATGTAAAGTGAAGAGCTTTTGGTACATTTTCTCTTTCTGAACTTATCTTCCTAAGTTGCTTTTTAGATAAAGACTTTCTGTTATATAAAATAATACATTAAATAATATGTTTTTCTCATTCTATATATATATATATATAAGAAAGGTGTATGGATAGATATATTTTAAATATTTTTGTGCATACATATGTCATTGCATATCCATATATAAATAAAAAGATATATGATACAAACATAGAACAAGGTAAAGGTAAAGACCCTCCCATTGTTCATCGATTTGCTCGAGCGGGCCCAGTAACATCTCCATTGGAGATTTTGTTGTTACTGTGTTTGGCATATTGAATTACATCACGGGTGACTTGCCAGGCTCTGCCGCGCAGGCCAGATACTCTCAGTAACTTGCCAGGCTCTCCAAGAGGGGCGGAGGAATTGAACTCGGGTCGGCCATGTTGGCTGCATGCAAGGCAAACGCCCTACCAAGTACATAATATGCAATGCATGTATAACACAAAATAATTATATGTGTTTCATATGCATTTTATTGTAATCGACAATATTAAAAAGCTTTAATTGTTGATTATGTTTCTAATTGAATAAGCATATTTTTAGTGTTGAATAGAATTTTTTATAACATTTTATATAGAGAAATTGGGCTGGAGCGATAGCACAGAGGTAGGGCATTTGCCTTGCAAGCGGCCAACATGGCCAACCCGAGTTCGATTCCTCCGCCCCTCTCGGAGAGCCTGGTAAGCTACCGAGAGTATCTTGCCCACACAGCAAAGCCTGGCAAGCTACCCATGATGAATTCAATATGCCAAATACAGTAACAACAAAGTCTCATGATGGAGAAATTACTAGGCCTGCTGGAGCAAATCGATGAACAGTGGGAGGACAGTGAAAGTGACATAGAGAAATTATTATTTTTTAATATGTTTTCAAATCACCTTGAGCTATACAGTTACAAAGTTATTTTTGATTGAGTTTCATTTATCCAATATTTCATCTAGTGCACGTTTCTCGCCATTGATGTCCCAAGTTTCCTCCCACCTGTTCCTCTAGAACTTTCTCTTCAGCCCACCTCTACCACAGACATTTTTCTTCTCTCTCTCTCTCTCTCTCTCTCTCTCTCTCTCTCTCTCTCTCAGAACTTATTTTAAAAATTAAATTGTGTGCTTTTGCATTCTAGCTTCATAATTCACTTAGTATATGTCTTGGGCAGGTTATAAAGTTGTTCTTTGATTCAGTTTCTCATAAATAAAATGGGATGACCATGCACATTTCCTCAGAGAGCTATTGGGAAATTCTAAAGATTACTTCTAAAATTAAGTAATAGAAAATAAAGTTCAAATAAATAATGTTTCCTACTTTAGTGTTAATACCTGTCTTTTTTCTCATTTTCTAACCTTTTATCACTTTGGATTAATGGAAAAATAGAAAATGTACAGAATGATTGAGGTAATTTTAAAATATTTATTACAGAGATGCATAACTTAATGCCACAATTGATAACATAAAATATTACTCAGTTGCTGTAGAAACCAAAGAAAGGGTCATTTTATTTACTAGAAGATTTAGGAAATTCTTGACAAAACTCATTGATGTTTACATTAAAAAGGTAGATTTTCAAAGTAGATCAACCAGGAATTTTCTATTTTTAGCTCTTCTGCTTAAAGCAAAAGTAAAGTTTCCTGAAAAAAAAAACCTAAAGTAGGAACTAATAATTAGATATTCAAATTCTCACTTAATAATGGGTAAAAACTCTTTATGTTATCTATTTACTTCTCATTGTTAAAATATACAATGGCACAATAATACAGAAGTGATAATACAGAAGATGTGTCACCTATTTTGCATACAACAACCTGATTTAATCACTAGCACTACATATGGTCCTCCAATCCCTGCGAGGGGGGAATCTCTAAGCACAGAGATGGGAGTAAGTTCTGAGCACCATCGGATGTGGCCCCAAAACAAAACAAAATTTGTCTTGTTTTTCCAAAACTGTCTGCTGAAGCATTGTGATTTACAAAGTTGTCCATTATAGAGTCATTCCAGGCATATAATGTTTTAAGACAAGTCCTGCTACCAATGTCCCCTTACCTCCACCAATATTCCTAGGTTCCCTCCCACCCCTCAGCCTGTCCCTTTAGCTGACATAAATAAATATATTTCATATCACTTGGTCGAATAAAATTTCAAGGACTAGAAAATATGATTAACAGAAAATAGATCAATGAAAGTCATTGTTTGATTGTTAATTGCTATATGATTTTAACCTTTCTTAATCTACTTAATCTAGAAGAGGGTAAATATATGAATGATTAATGATCGCCATATAATGGGAATATTCCACATAATGGGAATATTCTCATGTTTTTTTAAAGGAGCTCTTTTAACATTTCTCACAAAATTGGTGTCAAGGCTATGAATTTCCTAAACTATTGCCTGTCCATTAATCTCTGTAAAGTTTCTTCAAATATGAATAATAATCTAGGGGGATATAGTATTCTTGGTGAGGTATTCACTTCACTGAATTTTTGTATAATATCTTTCAGAATTCTTCTGACTGATAAATCCTCATTTGATACATCTTCTGTATGTCTTATGGGCTTTCTTTTGTCTGTTAGTGACTTTCTTGATCTTGCTACACACAATATTTTGTATCTATCTTTGAATTTTGTCTTTTGAATATAACATGAGTAACGAGTTTTCCTAATTAAGTCTATTTTCACTGATATTTTACTTCATGCCTCTTGGATATATGTAACTGCAATCCTAAACGCTGGGAAACTCTTATCAATGATTGCTTTAACTCTTTCTTCATCTTCAGGGATTCTGGTGATTCTTGTAACATTCTTCTTGAACTTACCCTATAATTTTCTGCTACGCTGTTCATTTTTTCTTAGACTATTTTCCACCTTCAGCTATTCCCTAACCGTTTTCCTCCTTCTCATCTTGGAGCTCCTCAATCTTTTGCTCAGCCTCTGTTATTTTTCTGCTCAGAGATTCTATTCAATTTTTTTTAAATCACTTACTATATTCTTAATTTCTGTCTTTTCTGACTGTAGTAGTTTTTCTTTTTCTTTTTTTTTTTTTCATTTGAACTGTCATTCCTTCTTGTACTGAGCTGACTACTTGTATTTCAATGATCATCTTCATCATACTGTCACTAAAGACACTGTCTGAGGACATACTGGTGTTGTTTACATCTTCATTGATGGTGTTTCAATCATTGAACTTGGTGGGCTTCTATGTGTTTTCTGTTCTCTTGCTGTGCTAGGGCAAAGTCTTTGTAGTTAAATCTCCTGGAAAATGCTGAAATATTCAGTGAGAGCTGCTCTCTATCCTGTCTGCCCATCCTCACAGAATGACAGGGAGAATAACTGTGAGCAGCATGTAATTTGTTGAGTATATCTGTTTTCAGGAACTGTGGTTTGAGCCCTTAAAATGCCACCAGTTCTGTGTGGAGGTAGCCGAGACCCACCTGAGTAAGGAGGTGCTCTGGTATCCGTTCCAGAATAGGCCCAGTGATATCAGCCAGAGACAAATCTCACCTGAGATGGTTCAGCAGAAAGCAGAAGGTCACAAAAGATAATGTTTCAAAGAAAAAAGAAATAGATACCATGGATATGCTGATAATTTAAATGAGAGAATTTGAATTTTGAAATATTTTATATATACTATGCCAAGATTTTTTATTGCATTTACAGTAATGGTAAGTTTTGTATAGTAAAATAAGAGAGAAAAACTCCTTCATCAAGGTCTTTAGGTCAAGCACTGTTATAAACATGCGTATTTGTGTTGAAAACAGCACTTTTCATGGTACTAATGAATAGGTGAAAAATAAAATAAAATGAATGGACTCCACAAGGCAATTTCCTTCTGCCTGGAGCAATTCTCACACTTGTCTTTTAGAATCAGCTTGGCCAGAACACTGCACGGCTGCAGGGTTGGGGCCAGAAATTTATGGGATATCTTAAAATGCTTTATTTGTTAGTTTAATAATCTCCAGGCAATATTCCAAGAACAGTAACCCCCTAGAGATGTGCCAGTCAGGCTGTGAGAGATTGTTTCTGCTTTGCAGAAAGCACTATTTCAAAGTCCCCGTAAAAAAGTAAAGTAGAACCAAACTAAAAAGGCAACATGAAAGGGAAAAATACATCGGAAAACCTCTTGTTCTTTTTTTTTTATTTTACAATACCAATTGAAACATATTTTTTAAAAGATTGTATCATTGCTCTCCATTTCTTGCCTATAAAACCAGCTAGTTTTTGGTCTTGATATGAGTCAATAAAATATAACAAACAAAATATCAAAAAGGTCTTGGGATTTTTTGAATTCTAAAAATGTTCTAGAAAATCAGTTTAGTACCCCCTCCCTCCCACTCTCAGTGGAGCTGGGGGTGGGGCATATTGGCACTGGCAGTACTCAGAATTTACTCCTGGTTCTGATTTCAGGGATCATGGCTCTAGCCCAGCTCAGGCTACCACATAGGGTGGCCCAAATTGGACCCAGGTGAGACATGTGCAAAGCAAGTGCCCTACTGATTGTCATGTCTCTTTAGTTCCTAGAAGTCAGTTTAGTATTCAAAGAAGAGAATATTCTAGTGCATATTCAGCTTGTGTTTGATTCCTGGCACAAGATAACTTCCTGAACACCAGTGGGTACAGAGCTGAAGCAACAAATGCTGCCCACCCCAATACCACCTCAAAATCTCTGTGTGGCCCTGAGGTTCTTAAGTACCTGGGGTTTCCTAGTGTCACAAAGCCTGAACAGCACCACACTGCTGGGCTCTAGCATTAAATAGCTGCCCCACTGGGCTGAATGGTACCTGGAATGGCCTCTGCACCCTCTCTGCATCACTTGGAGGCCCACCTCCCACAAGAACAAAAATAAAAATGCTAAACATGCCCTCAACTACATAGAAAGTTAAAACATATTTCCTTAAGAATAAGTATTTTATCTATAAATTTAAACTTAGATGAAATAAAGTGTAGTTTTCATAACAAGTTTATGAAAACAAAAATAAAACAATCAGATGGCGCAAACATGCCCGGACATCAATAATAGCAGATTGCTGGGTCATGGAAACAGATATTCATCCTGGTTTTGAGCCTCATGAACTATCCTTTTCTGTTTGTTTTACACATGTAAAACGTTTTAGTGTTTCATAAAACAAATTGATTTGAACATTCTGTAAGTGAAACAATCTTCCTAATTATTATAATGATACCATGTTTTCGAAGAATCTGTAGAATGCTTTCTAGTGATTTCTTCATTCTTCAGCAACATATATAGACATGTCCTATGCATCTCTCTAGTAATCTGTCACACTGTCAAAGTAATTGCAAAGTCCTATTACTTTAACCTGTTTGGCTAAGAAAACTAAAAATCTAGTATTTATTTTCTGAACATGTCATAATGTACTATTCCATAAATTTTATAATCAGAAAATCATATGGAAAGTTAAATAATGTCTTTCTCAGTGGCACTTATATGTGATATGAAATGAAAAAAATTAATAAAACACATTAAGTTTAATTCATCAAAATAACCCAAGCTTGGTGAGATGATAGTACAGGGTTTAAGCACTTTCTTTGCATAAAGGTAGACCATGAGTCAGGGTAGACCTTGGTTGAATCCCTAATACTTCATAGGGTCCCCTAGCAGAATTTGGTATTAAGACCTAAATGCTATGTATTATGGTCCCAGCCTCACCAAAAAATCTGAGCCATACATTTAAATATAGTGATTTGTACAGTATGCTTTATTTGTTGTTATTTCTATATTTTTTTTTCAGAAGAGGTAGAGAGGGAATAAAGAATTTTTTTTCTACACAAGGTGATTTGGAAAATGGTGAGAAAAGCTTTGGTAGAACCAATGTATTACCTCCCGTCTATACATGACCTCCTTTTGAATGTTAGAAGCTATTGTTAATTATTATAATTTTTTATTTTATAAAAGCTAAAAGAAACTAGAGAAAAGGAAACTAAATGTTTTGGCAAATAGCAAAGAATATCAGTCTATTGAAATGAGACCACATAAAATAAAGGTGATCCAACCACTCATGATATAATGATGATTACTTCCACATCTAGAGAGAAAAGAAAAATACAGTTTGTATGTATGTATAAAATTTACATATATTCTAGCTACAATAATAAATCACATTGATAATAAGTTCTTCTTTGTAATTATTGATAATGTGAGAAAGTAATTTTTGGAAATTTAAACTAAACACATTGTACTTACATGATATCTCAAATACATCATTTTAATTTTATTTTTATTCCTTTAGGTACATTAATATTGAATTATGCAAATTCCAAAATGTGTGATACTTTTCTAACAGTTATCTGGTTTCATAAAACGGCACTGTAAACCAAAATGTTGTACTTAAAAATATAGGTCTCACTCCTGGGAATATACCCCAGAGAGGCAAAAATGTGTAGTCGAAGTGACATCTGCACTTGTTTGTTCATTGCAGCACTCTTTACAATAGCCAGAAACTGGAAGAAACCTGAGTGCCCAAGAACAGATGACTGGTTAAAGAAACTTTGGTACATCTACACAATGGAGTACTATGTAGCTCTTAGAAAAGATGAAGTCATGAAATTTACATACAAGTGGTACAATATGGAAAGTATCATGCTAAGCGAAATGAGTCAGAAAGAGAGGGATAGACATAGAAAAATTGCATTCATCTGGGGGATATAAAGCAACAAAATATGAGAGCAATACCTAAGAATAGCTGAGATCAACACCAGGAGGATTACTCCATAGCTTAGAGGCCAGCCGGGTATTCTAGGGGAAAGGGCAGTTCAGATAGAGAAGGGAACACCAAATAAAGGGTGTTTGGAGGATCCTCCCAGGAGGGGAAATGCATGTTGAAAGTAGACTATGGACTGAACATGATTGTCACTCAATGCCTCTTTTGCAGACCACAACACCCAAAAGGAGAGAGAGAACAAAGGGGAATGCCCTGCCACAGAGGCAGGGTGGGAGGGGGGGGGGGGGTGGGGGGAAATGGGCACTGGTGGAGGGATGGGTATTTGATCATTGTATGACCGAAACCCAAGCACAAAGATTTGTAAATCTACAACTGTACCTCATGGTGCTTCACTAATAAAAAAAAAATATATAGGTCTCAAAGAGACACCACCATATCCAGAGATAAGAATTTAAATTGAGAGGCCTGAAGTGATAGTACAGTAGGTGGGGTGTTGGCCTTCCACGAGGTCAACAGTATTCTGTCACTGGTATTCCATAAGGTCCCCCAAACACTGCCAGCATTAATTCCTGACTGCAGAGTCAGCAGTAACCCCATGAGCATCACCAGGTATGTCCTGTCCTCAAATTTCAAAGAATCTCAATCAAGACATGATGAATAGTGCGGTCAGAGAGACACAATAGCTGTCAGGGCACTTGATTTGCACATGACCAGCCCGGATATGGACCTGGCACCCAACCATGCCTGAGTAAGCCTGGATTGAACCTTGAATGCAGGATCAACAGTAAACCCTGCGCATGAACAGGCCTGGCCTCAAAAGCATTAATAAATGAATTTTAAAAATAGAAATAAGAGAAATTTAAATCGGTTTCCCGTTGTATCAAGCACTGAAAATTTAAATACAAAAATTAATGATGTGAAAAGAAATAACAGCAACGTACGCAAGAATAATTCTGCTTGATGTTTTACTGCCAGCTATAAAAGAGAATGCTGATATTTCATCTCTAATTTATGGATAGTAATACAAAAGTTATCTTCTTCCCACTTAGAATTTTTACTCTGAACTTTTAAAAATTGTTTTCTATTTTACAAGTTTGATAAGTTGTTTATCAAAAATAGTTTTAATTTCCCCTTTGAGATAATTAGCAGGGAAGTTTTTAAATAAAAATTACACATAAACATGCTTCACATTATTTATATCTTATTTCACATACTTTGTATACAATATATTATATGCCAAATTTTTTTTCTCAAAGTAGATATTTTATAGCTATAATTTTACACATCACTTCACTGTTTTAAATTTTGGGTAGAAATCAGCAATTGATAATCTGTTACTTGTTCCCTTTATGATTATTTAAAATATTTTCTGGATCATAATAATTAAGTAAACTGATTTTTTTTCTAAATTATGGCAAAATAATAACATCAATCAGATGTGTATGTAGAGAAATTAAAATATTTCATAATTACAAAAGCAAAGCAAAATACTTAAAATTTCTTCATCTTCTATCAAGAAGTTCTTGACATAGACATTTTAAATTCATGACTATCCCAATATTTAAAGTATTTGTGAAGAATACTTTAAATTTAAAACTTATTAGGTTTTTATTATATATTACCTGATTTTATTCACTCACCAGAATAGCAGTTTCAGGAAATAAAATGTGTGTATATCTCTGTTTGTTGTATATGGCATATATAAAATATGTGCAGGCTTTATGCATAATTTTTCATGTAAATATATTAATTTTATTAATCCTCATAATGAGCTATATAATTGATAATAACTTGTGGAGATGCTATTGTTGTTCTCCTTTAAAAAACAAGGACACTGAGACTCCAAATGATTGTATATTTACTTATGATAATGCAGCTATAAAATTGCAGTGACTTGATTTGAGGTTTTACATAAATTGTGGAAACAATGTTAATAAGGAATATCAACACTATTAATTTTTGTAATAAGTGGGGCCATACCAGGTCCTATTCATAGAAAACATTCCAGCAGTGCTCAGGCAATTACAAGCTATGCAAGAGACAAAGAATGCATATTAAATGTATTATTCAGGAATATGCTTATAAATGAAAGTGAAAGGTCATTATATCAGCACTGATAAATAACAAGCCTTTATAAATTTTAGTTTCAAATTTATAAAATAAAATATATTGCAGAATATTTTCTATAAATAATATAGCTTATTTTAAGTTCCATATCCAAAATCTACATCAGTTTACTTATTTTTTTATTATTTACTAATTATATATATATATATATTTATTTTTGTTTTAGCATCACACTCAGCTATGCTCAGAGCTTCTCCCTGGGTCTTTGCTCAAGGGCTCTTGGAAGACCTTGTGGGACCATATATGTTTTATGGATTTTAACCATGGTCAGTTAATATGAATGCAAATGCCTCATGCCCTCTAGCATCTCTTCAGTTATCTTCTTCTTTTAAGCTTCATGGGAGAGCAAACCAAATCAAGCAGGGCCCTGAGTGATAAAGGTAGGGAGCTACCTTTCTCATGGCCAATCTTGGTTTAATCTCTGGCACTCTATACGGTCCCCTAAGCCCTGTCTGTAATACAGAGCCAAAAGTAAGTCCGAGCACTGCTAGGTATGATCCCCCAAACAAACAAACAACAAGAACAAAAATCATGCACTAATTATCCTAAGCCATTCATGTATTCATATACCCATGGCTTTATTTACCTATTTATTTATTTATTTGACTTTTATTTGTACAATACACTCTTTTTAAATGTCTTTATTCCCTTAGGTGCAATGTCATGGCTTATCTTCTTGAGTGTCAATAAATAGAGGATGCAGAAAAAAAATAATTATACCAGCAATTCACAGTTATACATTTATTGCTATGAAAACAATTACAGAATGCCAACAAGTATTCGAAAGCAGAGAGACAGATACCAGTTATGGACACAAGAGGGTCAGTAGATGAAGTGTGCACTGCTATAAAGAGAACCACTATTATATAGCAATCTACTGCACATCAGCATGAGTCAATGAAAGCAGAACCCTCTCTGTTGATAGTTTTTCTGGTGCCAAAAGTTAATTTGGACTTTATGTAAGTGTTATATATGTAGGTACTCTACATTATGTATTTAATAATTTCTTCTTTTCAGGCCATAGGAATAGTTAAGGATGTAAGTCGCTTGCCTTATATGTGGTTGATCTTGATTCAAGTCCCTGGCAACACATGTGGTCTCTTGGCAAATCACCAAGTGTGGAGCATGATGATGGGCACTGGAGCAAACAAGACCAAACCTTCAAAGCGGTTCAGAAGCGAAGCCTCGCAAGAGAAAGTATCTGGGCAACGTTGGCAAGAACAGGGTGTCAGCCAGCACTGGGTGTTCGGCCTTGAGCCTTACTCGACCTCCTAGTCACATGAGCCAAAGACACAGAAACTGTCATGTAGTCATTCTAACTGCAGCAGTAGACTTCAATGGGATTGGGCTGGGGCAAAGCAGAGTTGGAAAGATGATAGGTCAATAATGCTAAACTTTCGGTGATTAGACCTTTCTGTAAGCCAAAACCCTTTATAAAATATGTGTATATTTGGCAATAAAGTTAACAGACATCAGCTGCTTCCAAAGGGTGTTTCTCCATGCCTGTCATTCTTCACCCCTCGTCTGCCCAGACCCTCTGCACAACGTGTCCGGGCACGTTGGGGAAAAAGTGTTCCCCAACAACCAGAATTCACTCCTGAGCACAGAGGTAGAAATAGGAATCTGACTAAGTAGGACCCCTAAGAGCCCCCAAATAAAAATTACATAATTTCTCATTTTCTTATATCAAGATTTCTTTTAAAATTTTAATAAGATCTTGATAAATGTTACTGATGATTTCAAGGAATATTCTATAAGTGTTGAATGTTGATTTTATATAATTTTAAACATTTTTGGGGAATTACAGGGATTATTTATGATCAGGGATTATTTCTGATCAGGGATTATTTCTGGGTTCTTTGCTCAAGAATCAGTGCTTGAGTCACTCAGTAGAACATATTGTGATGGTGGGGATCAAGGCAAACACCTTATCCAATGTATTAGACCCCTTATTTTTTTATCCTCTTTGTAATTTTTGGATTTTTCCTTTGGGGGTTACACTCAGCTGTATTAAGGATTTACTCTTGTCTCTGAGCTCAGGGATCACCCCTAGCACACTCAGGTGTTCATAAGGTATGCCAGAAATCCAACCTCTTTCAGATGCATGAAAGGTACTTTGCCCCTATTTTTATATTTTCTTAGTAGGGGTTTCTCTAATGTTGGCTGGTGTCTCAAGGCCACTTTTGGCAATACTTAAACTGAAAGTAGACAGTATATTGAAGTTTGTATTGGATTGATCTTTCTTTGCTTCTCAAAAATGACTGCCTTATGTCATCTTTTCCTCTGGTTTCTGATTAGTGCTGTCACAGTATTAAACATTCTTATTTAAATATTTTAAAAAATAATGAGAACCTAGAACATGCTACTAATTCTTTACTAAAAGCTCAAGTTCTATCTCCTTTTTCTCCTTTTTTCTTTTTCTCTTTTTCATCTTAATTTCACTTGGAAAATTTAAGTTAATTTATCTTCAAGTTCTCTTCTCTGTCTAATGCAATAAATCTTACAAAGGAATATCTTACCTCCAATTTTCCCTTTTTCTTGTAAAGTTTCCTTTATTCTCTTTCTTTTTAGTTTTAAATGTCTAAGAATTTCACCACTTGTCTCTAGATCTTCTTCCAAATAGAAAACAACATTGACTTTTTACTTTTATTAGTCTATGGTAGCAGTAGGGAGTTTCCTTGGTGGCATTAGTTAAACAGTGCTGAATCTAAATGAAGGTTAAAATAGCTATATGTATCATTCTTTAAATTAATTTGAAAGTACAATTTTTTAAAAGATTTGGAAAGATGTAATGCTTGGCTACCATAGATCAATAAGTACTTCCGAAGTTAGAAAACATTAAATATGAGGTACAAAAGTATTTTGTTATAGATAAACATATCTTAGCACCAAATTACTACTGAATACATTTATTTTTATTAATTATATCAATATTACTGGTTTTGGCATATGGAATACACCATGGATAGCTGGCCAGGCTCTGCCATGTGGGCTGGATATTCTTGGTAGCTTGCCAGACTTTCTGAGAGGGACAGAGGATTTTAGGGTGGTCTCTAATTGCCCTTGCAGGTGTTCACATGGTTCAAACCATATTTGAACCCTATCAAATGTGGTGCAGTAATCTTGTATTAAGTGTCTTATGATGTGTCTTCTGTGTGGAGTCTCTGGGTTGCTGGAGGTTCGTGGAACCAGACAGGGCAGAGTAGGGTGGGGCTTCTGGTTGTAATTTTTTGGTCACTGGAGATTGGTGGGAGCAGGCAGAGGATCTCTATTCTCGGGTCTGTTGATCCTGGAGTCTGAGGTCACAGAATTCCAATTACCTGATTATTTGGGACTTCACTTGTGCGTGAGTCTCAGCCCATTGTCCAGAAAGCATCCTGGACCATGGCGGCGGCTGGGTAGTGGAGGTAGTGGAGGTAGTGGAGGTCTGCCGATGAGGTATTCAATATGCCAAAATCAGTAAATACAATGGGTCTCATTCCCCTCACCCTGAAAGAGCCACCAATATGGCAGTGTTAAGAACGATGAGGAAGGAGAGGCTGTTAAAATCTCAAGGCCAAACTAGGCTGCCAAAATGATGAAATACATAAATGACTATATGTATGTTCAATGCACATATCCTGGCATCGGATGCATCCATCAAGGACCTGATGGTACAAGCACGAAAGATCAAGTACAACTTCATTGGTCTGACTGAGATAAATAGGCATCAATCACATCACGCCATTCTCCATACTGGAGAAGAACTTTTCCTCGGAACATGCGACAAAAGAGGCGTCGGTGGTGTCAATGTCCTTGTCAACACGAACTTGGCCATTAGCATTGATTCATTAGAATGCCTAACAACCCGAATCAGATGGTTACTCTTGAATAGATGTGGCTCACTGTTGGCAGTTTCTATCTTCGTTGTCTATGTACCAACATCCGATTATGATGAAAGAGAAATTGAGAAGTTCTACATGGAGCTGAAGAAGTACTATAAAGAAGACCACACCTTCTATAAGATCATTGTCGGTGATATTATTGGCAAGATAGGTCTGAGAAGATCAGTCAAAGTACTCCACATCAGGACCCATGACCTAGAATGGCCTAGACTGCATGAGAGACCTTCTGAGTTCATCATGTCGACCAAGACCATCCATTGTAACTCAGAAATCCATAAGGCAACTCACAATTCTAAACATTGGACATGGGAGTCTCCTGGTGGATGAAATTGACCACATCATATTCAATCGACAGTTTTGCCTGACCGATGTCACTGTTTTCCCAAATTTCCAGAAGGGGTCGGACCACCGTCTCCTTTGTGCAAAATTCTACTCATGGAGTGGTGAGAAAGGGTTGTAAATTTTAAGAAGAGAACTCCCAGAATGACCACCAACTGGGACCTCTTTGGCACTATTGCAGCAACACGGGAAGATGCCGTCATTGCATAACATTGACAAGGAATAGGATCAACTGGTTCAGCACATCCATGATTGTGCGAGGAACACCGAGAAAGAGATAGCCACAAAGATGCCTGTCTTCAAAAACTCTCGAGCTTATTCACCAATGTGGCTTGGCGCAAGCCTCAGGCAACCACAAGCGAATGTTTGAGCTCCAAAAATCAGTGCAGAGAAGCCATTAAGGAAGACCTCAAAGAGAGAAGAGTAGCAGTGCTGGCAGATGCTTCAGAAATCAGGAAATGCATTTGAAACGCCCGCCTGTCCTTCGCCAACTACAAGACCAAGATGACTGCCCTCTAACATCCTGATGGATCTATCACATCTTCCAGAAGGGCAATGGAGAAGATTATCCATGACATCTATTGTATCTCTTCAATAGCCATGTCTACCTGCCCACATACCAAATTCCACTGGATGGATATGTCATTCCCAATGTTCTCCCTTCCAAAATCCAACAAGCCATTTATTCTGTAAAGAAGCCAACAGCACGCAGGCCAAGGTCAGACCCGAACACCTGAAGAACCTGCCATCAGTACTCATCAATACACTGGATTGGCTCTTCACATGCTACCTGTCTGAATTCAAGGTTCTGTCCCATTGGAAAACTAGCAGGACTATACTACGGTACAAGAAGGGAGACATCCATGACTTTGGCAACTATCGCCCCATCTGCCTGTTGTCTGCTGTCTACAAGCTGTTCACTCGAGTCATCCTGAATAGGATTGGCACTACAGTAGATGAAGGAAACCATGCAAGGAAGCCAGGTTCCAAAAAGGATACACCATGATTAACCATATCCTCATGTTAACCAAGCTCTCTGAGGTTTCTCGGGAGTTCAAGATGCCGCTCTGTATAATGTTCATTGATTTAAAAAAGGCCTTTGATTCTGTTGAGACTGAAGCGGTCATCGAAGCCATAGCCAAATAGGGCATTCAAACTTAATACATCAGGATCCCCCATTTGCTGTATTACTGATTCACTACCAGGATCTCACCATCCTACAAGGAAATGATCATCCATGTCAAGAGAGGGGTTCGGGAGAGTGATACCATTTCACCAAAACTCTTCAGTGCTACCCTCAAGAACATCATGCAATGACTAGAATGGGAAGGGATGGGAGTGAAGATAGCCAGTTGGCAACTAAACCACCTCTGCTTCGCTAATGACATTCTAATAACACCAAACATTAGCCAAGTGGCACAAATGCTGGTCAACTTCAACCATGAGAGTGGAAAGGTCAGACTACAGTTCAATCTCATGAAGACAATGTTTATGAGAAATGATCTCATCCTTGATGTTTCATTCTGTTTCAATGGAATGAACATCTCTGAATGCAACAGTTATGTGTACCTAGGTCGAGAAGTCAACATGACAAATAAGGTGGCACCTGAATTGCTCAGGAGGAAGAGAGGGGCTTGGAACGCCTTCAAGAGCATCGAAGAAATTGCTGAGAGGCGAAGATCCTCCTCTCTGGGTACATCTCTTTGATTCCACTGTTCTTCCTGCATTAACATATGCCTCAGAGACCTGGGCCCTACGAAAATAGGATGAGAACGCTATTTGGGTCTCCCAAAGAGAAATAGTCATATCTGTGCTTGGAGTATCACGCTTCACTCAAATGAGAGAAAGTATCCGGAGTTCCCACCTCCGTCGGTGGTCAAGAGTAAAGGGCGCTGACTCATTTGCCAAGGAGTCAAAAATCAGATGGGCTGGACACGTAATGGGATTTGGAGATGACCGCTGAACTAGAGCCTACTGGATTCTACAGGACGTCAAAAGATTGCATGGCCGCCCACCTACGAGATGGTCAGACATCTTCATCAAGACTCTGAAAGATCAGTTTGAAGCTCTTTGTGTTCCTAGAATGAGCAGAAGCCTTTGAATTACACTAGCACAAGACAGGGACAAATGGAGACATTACTGGCGCCTGCTCGAGCAAATCCATGAGTAACGGGATATCAAGTTATCAAGTGATATCGATATTATCATCACATTAGTCATATCATTATTTTATTTGTCATAATACAAGTTATGTCAAACAGATTTGTTCCAACTGTATTTTACTCTTTTTAAGGGTTGAATTAAAATTAACAAAAGAATAATAGGGGGTCTCTGGAAAGAAAGATGGCAGCCACTTCGGAGCTTTGTGGAAAGCCAGGTATAAGCCAGTCGTGATGGGGTGACTAAAACCTCATGGGAAGGGGTGCGTTCCCGGCTCGTCCTTCACGCCCTACCAAGGTCACGAGTTGCCCTCCACTAGCGGCTCTCCGGCACGGCCATGGCTCCAGAAGCACAAGGACTTAATGCAGAACCCAGCAGCTTGCGGCAGTAAAGTGAATGGACTATGCGTTAATCCATGCCACCACGCCTGCCCGGAGGGTAAAGGGTGTTGGTCCCTTCCACCTTTTCCCCTCTGGACAGCAAGATGGCGGCCGCCTCGGAGCTTTTTGGAAAGCTAGGTATGAGCTGGTCGTGACGAGGGCAACTGAAACCTCATGGGAAGGGGGGTGTTCCAGGTCCGTCCTTCACGCCCTACCAAGGTCACGAGTTGCCCCCCACTAGCGGCTCTCTGGCACTGCCATGGCTCTAGAGTCACAGAAACCAGTCTCATAATTATCTGGCTTTCAGGAGAAATACTTCCAGGCTTAATAAGTAAAATATAAGAAATCCAAAATCGGATGGCCGCTATTGCGGCCACACGTCATCATTTGATTCTTGTAACCAGCTATAGAAACAAATTATTTCAGAATATGTTTTCAACAGGTCTGATTTGGGGGTGTGAATTCTACATAATAATCGTGCATCTTTTGTCGAAGCAATGAGTCTAATCAAAGTAGAGAGTTAACTAGAATTCAGTTGCCTCACAGGCATTGGGAGTGTTGGGAGGGGGTATATTGTGGTTCTTCTTGGTGAAAAATAAGTACTGGTGAAGGGAAATGTGTTTGATTATTGCATGACCGAGACTTAGACCTGAAAGCTTTGTAACTTTTCCCACAGTGATTCTATAAATTAATAAATTTTTAAATAAATAAATAAATAAAAAGAATAATAGGGCAAACATAAGTTTCAAAAATCAGAAATAGATTATGTAATTGCCATATTTTCCTATCAATTGGAGCAATCTCCATTATCTAAATCAACATTAAATACCTATTGTGTTTAAGTCCCATAATTCACTAGATATTTAAAGATTATAAAGATGGGATAAGTTAAACTGCTCTTAGGTAGTGAATACATTATTTTTATTTCAGTATTTTTGTAAATTATTGAATCAATTTTTAATGTTGGTTTGATTAAAAATTTACAGCTTATTATAGAGTTTTTCATTTGTGTCTCACTGAAGAAAATTATATATTTCAAAAATTGAAGCTCTATTTCTTCTCAGCTAAAAATATTTTTGTTTTGTTATCAACTAAAGGGAAGAAAATGGATCCACTCTTAGATTGCTATTGTGTTCTTTGAGGGAAAAACAAAGTTTGTATCTAATAAATCATTTGATAAACCAGTGTTCAAGTCTATTGACTATTTTTTTCTGTTTTTTTTGTCATCCCCATCTTCATTATTACACATAAATCATGCTTCTCTGAGACTATGTAAAAACATAAAGTCAAGATATTTTAAGGATATTTTAAATATATATATTTATTTATATGTTATCCAGCATAATATTTTATGGATATTTATCTTGCTCTTATAAGAAAATAAAGAAATTATAATACTTAATATCACTATATTATAGCATTACTATAATATATAATATAATAATACTCTATCTCAGAAATGCATTTACTAGTAAATGACTATTCAATCATATTATTTACTCTAAATATAAAATAAAGATCTTTCCCATGATTTTTCCTAAGAAAATACTTAAAATGGATAGTAGATTGTTGTAATGTAAGCCTGATTCTTACACCAAATATTTTAATGTTTTATTTACTATTAACGTTGATGCATAAATTCCACCCCAGAGTAACAATACTTTTATTTCAGTTTTTCAAATTATAGTAGCATAGAATAATTTTAATAAAATATTATTATTGCACTTTATTAAATATGAAGTATAAATGGGCAGGCCTCTTGTAAATGATAATATTTTATGTATTGTGTTTGTGTGTTTTTTGCTGCACTGACAGTACTAAGGGCTTACTCCTGGCTCTGTACTCAGTTTGTCATATCCATTGTACTATATCTTCAGGCACAAACTGATAAGATTTTAGTCATAACTACACATTGTGCCATAAATGCTAAATTTAAATCAGCTTAAATATTTTAAATGGCTGTATAAATAGCATGATAGTATTTATAATATGTTTCCATTGATGTTTTCATATATATTCTTTTGGATCTGTCAAATCCATAATTCTCCTTTCCTTCATTTTGATTGTGCAAAATGTATGAATCTACAAAGGGTGAAGACACCTAGGTTACATAAAGGACAAAGTTAGAGACAGAGACGTGATCTTACATTGCTATTATTTTCTCTTAGGATATTTGCCACTTTGAGTCCTTCAGAAAAAAAGTGCAAAAATAATCTATGCACTGTATAAGCAGAAAGATATGAAACTAGAAAACAAGAGAGCGATTACAAATCTTGCAGGAATGAGTAAACAAAACTGTGATTCAAGGGATGAATCTTCTAATGGGAGAGAAATGACTGAGAGAGAATGCTGCTCAGGGAGCAGAGGATGCCTTTTAGTCAAGTGCTATGTCCTGCTAGATAGTCTGACATTTTAATGCAGGTACATGGTCATTGATGCATAAAGAGAATTCTAAGCAGTATCTTTTCTTTAGAGAGCAAAGACTAGAATGCAAAGTCAACCTGGAAGCAACTTTATGGTAGGAAAAGAATGAATTAAATAAAGCACAGCGAGTATAGGAAGATGATTTGCTTTTGAGGAAAAATTAGGTATATAAAATTACATAAGATATACTTTCTTATAACACATTTGCAACAGGGGAACAATGGACTGGTTTCTAAAATAGAGAATAAACAAGATAATTTTAAACAAGATGTTTTAACTATTCGATATGGTGCTAGTATTAACAATAGGGGTGACAGAAGCAAGTGGAATATGGATAATCTTTTCTGTAAACTTCATTAGATTAACAAATACATTATTTTAATGTTTTTATATTCTTTTTTGTTTGTTTTTGGGTCATATCCGGCAATGCTTAGGGGTTACTTCTGGCTCTGTATTTTGGAATTACTCCTGGAAGTGCTAGGGGACCATGTGGGATGCCAGTGATAGAATCACAGTTGGCCATGTGCACGGAAAACACCCTACCTGTTGTACTATTGTTCTAGCCCCAAATTTTATTATATTTCTTAATAATGTTTGTTGTAAGAGCGATAGCACAGGGGGTAGGGCATTTGCCTTGCACATGGCCAACAGTGCCAACCCGAGTTTGATCCTTCCACCCCTCTTGGAGAGCCCGGCAAGCTACCGAGAGTATCTCACCCGCACAACAAAGCCTGGAAAGCTACTCATTACATATTCAATATACCAAAACACAGTAACAAGTCTCACAATGTTACTGGGCCCGCTTGAGCAAATCAATGAACAACGGGAGGACAGTGACAGTGACAGAGACAGTAGTTGGTTAGTCTCTGCGATTGTTTAATCCTGCAAAGAGAATAAAAAATTGAAATGGTTTGCTGTTCATCTAACAAACAGCCTTATACCTGGTTTTCATAGGAAGAAAGTTGAAATGAACAATGAGAATTCCTCATGGGGTGTGAGAAAGCAGCTAATAATCTTACATTTAAGACTACTGGCATCTGTTTTGTCCTTTATAATGAAGAAATATTTTATAAGACTAGTAGTATTTACCACAATGTAGATCCAGAAAAGCATCTTACTAGTAATTATAAGGATTTTTCTCCTTAAGGAGTAATAAAATGGATGTTTGCATTTAAAAAATTAGAAACTTTGTCTTCATCTTTTGTCTTTCTTCTTTCTATTGTTTTTCTTCTTTCCTTCCTCTTCCCTCCTCTTTCCCTCTCTACCTCCCTCCCTCCCTCCCTCCTTCCCTCTCTCTCTCCCTCCCTTCCCTTCCCTTCCCTTCCCTTCCCTTCCCTTCCCTTCCCTTCCCTTCTCCTTCCTTCCTTCCTTCCTTCCTTCCTTCCTTCCTTCCTTCCTTCCTTCCTTCCTTCCCTCCCTCCTTCCTTCCTTCCTTCCTTCCTTCCTTCCTTCCTTCCTTCCTTCCTTCCTCCCTTCTCTTTCCCTTTCTTCTCTAAGTTGCTATATATATTTTATTATGCATTCATTTGAAACTCAATAAAGAAACCAATAGCTGCAAATGAAATTACAAAATCCACCAAGTTAATACTGTTGTTAAAAATTCAAAGAATTTGAAACACTGATAAAGAATTTAATATCCTGAACCCTTATCCTTTAGGTGTTGATGCAAATATCTTCTTGCATATAGGTTGCTAAGCAACAGTGTGAATATGTTTTTGTTGGTCAGAAATGCAATCTTGTGCGGTCCCAAAATGCATATGAATTTCCTTTTATAAGGCATCATATCATCAAGTCACACTCTTAAAATAACAACGTTCTATGTAGATAAAATTGCTACAGATGATATGCAAAAACATTTATATCCACTTTAAGAATGTTTTCCTGTCAATATCTAATGTGGCAGCATAATTACAGTTTAAAAGTCATAAAAACCATAAAAATTAAATGTATTTTTAGATAAATTTTTGTGTTTTGTATGTTTAATGCATGTAAAACTAGTACAAATATGTACTAAGTCATCTCAATGACACAATAAGGCTATTTTAGGCTATAGCATATATTAATTTGTTCAAAATCTGCAATATAGTGGATATTATAAGTTTGTGCATTGAAGTATAATAGCACAGTTTTATATGAAACATATATATCATATTATCATAATGATAACATACTAATTTTCTGTGAAGGATAACCAAGTTTTTTCCAGGAAAAATTAAAAAAAAATAAATGAGGGTTATTTGTTATATGATCAGATATAATATTGATAGATCAATAACTAAGGGTTCTTTAGCAAAATAATTTTGGAAATTATAGTAAATAAATATACAGTTCTAGATAAGAATTGACTTTATAAACTTTAATACTCCCTTATCATTACAATTTGATATATTGATAAATATTATCCTAAGTAAGTTAATCAATTAATAATTAATAAGCTATACTTTATTTCACAAACCTTAGGTGTGAGGTTCAAGTAATGATATTTTAATGATTAATAGTTGCTCATGTATGGCTCTTTGTTCTAATTCAAAATCTTTGATGCAGTATATTATTATAACTAGACCTCTTATTGTCTAGTTCTCACTCTCAGAGAATTCAGCAGGCTACCGAGAGTCTCCTGCCTGCATATATGCCTGACTGGGAACACCTGTAAAGGTGATTAGAGGCTGCCCCCAAAGCCTACATCCCTCTGGGAGAGCCTGGCAAGCTACCTGTTGCGTACTTGATGTGTCAAAATCAGTAACAATGATGGTCCTCATTCTCTTGACCCTGGAGGAGCTCCCAATATGCCATCGGGCTACATTTGCACATGACAGGGATGAATGGAGACGTTACTAGTGCCCACTCATGCAAATCGATGAACAATGAGGTGATGGTGATAGTGATTATTATAAATTTCAATGCTTTGAAAGCTTAACAATAAGCTTACTTTGAGTTACTGATTCAAGTTAATTTATGTGTTGAAATAAGTTGCATTTCTTAGAGTTTTCTAAAATCTTGCTAATGTATTTCATGAGAGGAATAGTTGTTTTTCAATTGTTCAAGTATGTTACAAAGAATAAAAAAAATGTTTTTAGTAAGAGCATACAAAAAGAAAACACCATTTCTAACTATTATTTCAAAGTTTATTTCCATGTTGCATTACTTGCAGTGCTATACCTAGTTTATGTTTTGTAAGAAATAATAGTAGAACTTTTCTGATAGCATTGATTTTTCAGTTTTATCTTGCACTTATTAACTATTACCAATGCATTTTAAAAATATAAATATCAATTCTGAGATGCAATTCCAGATCTCTTTTCTTCTAGCAGTGTTTTTTAAGTGTGTTTATTTGTGGGGGGTTGGGGGGGCGCTGTGGTCACATCAACAAGGTGTGCCTCAAATGGTTTGTATGCCTCTCCTGTTGATCTCCTCTCCATCTCCCAGGCCAGAAGATACAGTTCTCCAGTCTGCCAGGCGATGCAGTTTTGGGCCCAATAGTACGGTATTGATACTAAGCCAGAACATTAGAACGAGTCTCTGGGCACTGTCCTGCATGCAGGAAGTTGAACCAAGTCCTCACTTTTACATTAAGTGGGCAAGCAAAGCTTGTGAAACCGGATGATCTGAAAAGTACAGCATGCATTATTTTGGTCATACATTATTTTGCAGTAGAAAGAGGCAGTTTCCCCCTCTCTTACACATCCTTAACATGGTTTGATCGTCAAGTATCAGTATGAGCCATCTCTTTGCCCTACGTGTAACAAACCACAAGAATGTGCAGGACGTAATCTGTGGAGCCTACATGTCCAGCTCCATATCTTCCTCTGGCATTTTAATCATTACAACATAGCTTTGACAATATAGCTTTGTCAAGACAATGTATACCCTGATGTTCTTTTGATGAATACTTATCCTATAACTGTTTGTACTCTTGTTAGTGATTCCTCCTCTGTGATGAAGTCATTAGGACGTAATTGATAAAAAATAGAATAAAAGGAGGCCTCTGGCAGTTGCTCTTTGCCTCAAGCCCGATTGACGCCTTGGCCCTCGGAGCTCTCCATATTCCTCTCCCATGTCTTGTCTCTGCACCCCCAACCGATTGATCAATCACTTCACACAACAGTGCAGGGGTTCGCCAAGGCCACACTCTGAGTTACAAAGGGACCTTCAAAGCACAACCGGCGTTGCTCAGGGTAGGGGTGATGAATGCTGGAAGTGAAAGTTGAGGCCTCGAACATTCAAGGCATATATTCCAGCTCTTTGCATTCTCTCTCTGGCCCCATTATTTTATTTAATAGCTCCTTTCCCAAAATAGCAAGAAGTGGGAGCTCAAGACTAGAATATGTGCATTCAAACTTGCAATCTCTAATGGGTCTAAGACTATCTCACTGTGAGTCTTTTTATTCGTATTTAGACGAACATGTATTGAACATATACTATCTTTCCTGACTTGATCTATAAATCTTGAGAACTATCTTTAAATGTTTACAGAGCTGTATACATTTAACATGTATAAAAATCACAGAGTTTTAGGGCTGGAGCTATAGTAAAGCCGGTCGGTTGTTTGCCTTGCATGCGGCTGATCCAGGTTCCATTCCCAGCATCACATATGGTCCCCTGAGCACTGCCAGATGCAATTCCTGAGTGTAGAGCCAGGAGTAACTCCTGCATCACTGAGGGTGACCCAAAAAAGCAAAAAAAAAAAAACCCACAGAGTTTTAAAAAATTGTCTAACATTTATAGTATATTTGCATGTTTCTAAAATAAATATATTATTGTGATTATTCTGAACCAACTGACTAAAAGACACACAAAAATTTTATTATCCAAATGATAATCAAAATTATCATTAATCACATTTACTTATTTTGGAAGACAAACTTTGAAATAGTAAAAACAGCTACATAAATTAGAATGAACACACAGTACTAGTGTAAAATTTAGCAAACATCTAGCTATCATTAAATTTAATTTCGGTACAATATTTTAATAAATAACTTATATCTTTTAATAAAATTTTGTTTTTTTATCTTTAAATCTGTTACCCGTGCCTCAAGATAACTATCAAAGGTCTAAGTATTATATATCACATTTTAAAATTTCTTAATTTAGGAGCTGGAGAGCTAGTCCAGCAGGAGAGGCAATTGCCTTGCACATGGTAGCTGATGTAGGTTTAATCCTCAAATTCTATATGATTTCCAGAACCCTACTGGAAGTGACCCCTAATCTCTAGACTAGGATTGAGCTCTAGTACCACCTGGTATGAAAGAAACACACACACACACACACACACACACACACAAACACGCGCGTGCGCACGTTGGGTCTTCTCCTGGCCTCTGTTTAGCATGCTCCCTAGTTCAGCAACCGGTGGCCACTCAGAGTCCTGAGGACAGGGCCAAGCTTCCCTCCTGCATAAAGAGGAGTCCCCAGGAAAAAAAGCAAACCCATGCCACCGCCTCCACAACAACAAGGAAATGAGAAATGAGTACTCGAGCATGGTGGGGGGGTCCCTCCAAGCAGTTGTAATTAATTGAGCAAACAACAAGGTTTATTTGCAATTAGTCACATAGTTACAGTGATCAGAACAAATATGCATTTCATCTCAGTTCTATAGATAGGGTTACATTGTTTCATTATAGTTCCATAGATGGGGTTACATTGTTTCGTTATAGTTTTATAGGTAGGGTTATATTTTTCCTTTGATCATAATGAGTTGTCTCCCCCACATCTGCCAGACATATCCTGTCCCAAGGTCCTTTCCCATGGCAGCATTCACCTGTGATCATAAATATACATGTGACAGGCTTCCCGAATGGTCTGGGAACATCCACCCGGGCCGAGCCCAGCGATTCCTGTGGCATCTCAAAGCAAATCAGAAGGGTATTTTCTCCCAACTCACACACACACACACACACACACACACACACACACACACACACACACAGAGGAAGACACCCAACATTCTGTCTTCCTTTCTCTTTTCCTTTTTCCCTCACACACTTCCCTCCTCAAAATTCAGAATTACGTTCACCATAGTTCTCAAGATTTATGGATCATGTCACAAAAATATAGTGCAGTGGATAGGGTGCTTGCATTCAATTCCTGGCATCACAGATGGTCTCCTAAACCCTACCAAGAGTTCTTCCTGGGTGCAGAACCAGAAATCTGTCCTGAAAACAGCCAAGTGTGACCCCCAAACAAAAACAAACAAAAATATGTATGTATCAGAGTTAGTCACTAACATTTCTAACTGATAGTAGAGAACATGGGATTATCATCTATATCTAGAGTAAGAAAGTTCAATTCATCTTGGTGTTAGTGAAGAAATTAGCACTTACCTGCATATTGTGAGTTAAACAGAATTTGCACTTAAACAACTTAATGAGATAACTAGGTTGTTGGGTGAAAAATAATGTAGAGCACCAAAACACTTTATTTCACTACTCTGAACTGGCTTTCTGTGGGCAGGGTTAAGTTGGCATCTTTTATTTATTTTATTTTTTTGCAATAAGCAGAGTTTAGAGAAAAGGTGAATGCTAGTTATTTGCTAAGCCCAGTAATCAGCAATGTTCCTGTGTAATTTTATTTTTAATTTATTGAGATTGCATCAATTTTATGTCAATTTATTTTCAATAGCATTAATTACAATCAAAGGGAAATATATTTTCTAGCAAGTAACTATCATTTCAGGTGTTTAAGAGAGATTTTATCATGAAATCATGAATTAATATTTAGAAAATGTAAAAGAATTTACAGAACAGGGGCTGGAGAGTAAGTACTGCAGTAGGAGTGCATACGCTTTGAATGCAATCAACATAGGTTCAATCAGCATCATCCCATCTGGTCCCCAGAGTCAGCCAGGAGTGATTACTCACAGAAGAGCCAAGAATAAGTCCTGAGCACTTTCCAATGGGCCTAAGACACTGTCATTGTCATGATCCTCCCATTGTTCATCGATTTGCTCGAGCGGGCCCAGTAACGTCTCCATTGTGAGGCTTGTTGATACTGTGTTTGGCATATCGAATATGTCACAGGTAGCTTGTCAGGCTTTGCTGTGTGGGCGAGATACTTTTGGTAGCTTGCTGGGCTCTCCAAGAGAGGCGGAGGAATTAAACTCTGGTTGGCCATGTCGGCTGTGTGCAAGACAAACGCCCTACCTGCTGTGCTATCGCTCCAGCCCCAAGACAAAAGGGAAGAAAAAGTGTTTACAGAGCTATATGCATTTGTCATATATAAAAATCACATAGAGTTAGCAATGTAAATTTTTTTTACAATATTAACTTTAATTACTAGATCAAAAATTATAAAACTATTGCTGATAGGTCAAATTTACTAAAAGTTGTAGTTACGAACAATCCCTAGCCAAAATGCATGTAATTATATTTCAACCCCTAGCCAAAATGCATGTGATGATATTTCAAACATCTGAAGCTACTGAATAGATTAACTGTATTAACGTGCAATTTAGGAAATACAGAGAGGCATGCTTAAATGTAAGTAATTCTGTTGCTTCAATAAATAGAATTCTTAATGCAGTAAAACCACAGATGATTGCAAGAGTAAACTTTACATTTCTGCCTAGATATTAAAATGTTTGCATGAAATGAAGTTTCTTTCTTAATTCATATCAATTTGTAAATGAAGGCAATTCAGTTTGCTAAACAAGAATATATCCTTATGAAGCATAACTAAATCCAATTTACCAGTAAAATCCATTTAAATTAAAATCAAAGACTAGTCTCATATAAATCTTTACTTGTGGCTTTATATTGAAATATAAATTGATGCCACTAGTGAATACCCAGAGCATTTTAATTTTTATTTGATAAAAATTAGCTCTAACAAGGAATTAAAGTGTTTGGAAAGGACACATTATTTCTTGTGATCAGAACATTTATTAAAGGTATTCTGGAGAAACACAGAAAATAGAAATATATTATAATGTTCTTTAAAATTAATTCTAAAACAAAATCTTTTCAATACCAATAAACGTTTCATTGTCGACTATAAAAAGTTGTCAAAATTAAGACCTTTGTGATAATTATATAAAATTAGTAAAATGGTAGAAATGGGTAAAAGGTAAAGGTAAAGGCCCTCCCGTTGATCGTCGATTTGCTCGAGCGGGCCCAGTAACGTCTCCATTGGAGACTTTGTTGTTACTGTGTCTGGCATATCAAATTTCTCAATATGCCAGAAATGGGTAGATTTGTAAAAAACAAAAAAAAAACTATGCAGGAAAGGTAAAAAAAGGTAAAGGTAAAGGCCCTCCCGTTGATCGTCGATTTGCTCGAGCGGGCCCAGTAACGTCTCCATTGGAGACTTTGTTGTTACTGTGTCTGGCATATCGAATACTCTCGGTAGCTTGCTGGGCTCTCCGAGAGGGGCGGAGGAATCGAACTCGGGTCAGCCATGTTGGCCGCGTGTAAGGCGAACGCCCTACCCGCTGTGCTATCGCTCCAGCCCATGCAGGAAAAAAAGGCAAATATATATCAATTATAATCGGGGAAATGCAAATCAAAATAGCAATGAGATATCATCTCACATCAGCGAGTCTGACACACATCATAAAGGTTCAAAGCAACCAGAGTTGGTAGGGATTTGAGGCAAGTGGAACCTTCATCCACATTGCTTTGCAATCTCATACCGATTTATTGTTCAAATTATTTCAGACTAGATCATTGCCTGCTATTTCTTCTTAAAATTTTTTTATTGCCTTTCCTCTATTGTTGTCAATTTTACTGTGATTGGGGGTCATATACTTGGCTGCAATGCTCACCCACCCTTGGTATGGTAAACCAGAAACTGGATTTGGTTGTTATGTATGGGATCAAAAACATCAGTGTCACTGGGATTGTGCATATCGTGTGGCATGGTGCTGGAATAGAACTCACAGTCTCATATCCGCTACTATTAATTTTCCTTAGCCTTTCATGTGTAGTTCTTTCTGGGTTTTGTTTATTTGTTTGTTTGTTTGTGGGCCAGTATTGCTAGGGTGTTATTCTTGGCTCTGTGCTCAGGAATCACTTCTGGCTGTGTTTAAGAAACCCTATGGGAAGACAGGGATCAAGCCAGTGTAAGCCACTTACAAAGCAAGTAAATTACACACACTACTATCTCTCTAGACCACCAGATAGTTCTGTCTGCTACAGTATCCTTCTGTTATAGCTTTCTCTTGGTCTCTTTTATTTGTGCGCACTTCAGTATTTTCTGTCACTGTGATCTGTTTTTAACTCCTCTTCTGTATTTGCATCATCAGTACTAGAAGCAGTCATTTTACCAAAGATTTTTAGTTCCTTTGATTGAAAATCTTTCTGGGGGTCAAGATCTAGAAGCTGCTACTGTAGTATCATTGTCGCTTGGCTATATCAGTCATAAGAGAAAGTGCATCTCTGATTATATACTAAACTGTGTAAAACTACACACAGAAGCACAGCACAGACATTAACTGTGTAATCTCTGGGAGGCTAGGGAAAGCCCCAACGACTCTCTCTCTATCTCTGTCTCTCTGTCTCTCTCTCTCTCTCTGTCTCTGTCTCTCTCTCTTGCATGCGTACATGCACGCATGGCCCATGTTCGGTGGACTCAGGCCGCTCCCCCTCCTGGGGCTGCCCACGCCACGGGTGGGCAAAGTAGGAAATGAGGGACAAGCTGGTTAATGATCAGTTGTGGTTTATTCCATTCTCCCCATGTGCCAGTTTCAGTTCCAGTCTCACTAAGCTCCCCATTCTAGTCTCACACTGCCCCTCTTTCCTGTCTCCTCCTATCTCTCCTGTTCATCTCTCCATTTAGCAACCACGTCTCATCTCTTCAAGTGCCTGCTCCTGAATTCTTCCCCTACATTCTTCTCCCTCAGTCTCCCTTGCTGGTCTCTCCACTCTACATCTTCATGCCCTGGTGTCTCCCTCATCTATTTCCAACTCTACATTGGGGATAGCCACCACACCCAGTCCTGTAGCAAAATCAACATAAGAATGCCCTTTCTTTGCTCAATGGCAAAATGCCCCTTAAGGTGTTTTTCTCCTTTCCTTAGTCCAATAACTTAATTAATATCTTAATTGAAATTCTACTTCATAAAATTAGTTATTTTGTATGGACACAGTGAAAGATACATTGAGTTTCTAGGGTGGCTCTCCTGAGGACCTCTCCCACAGACTTAGACTACAGTTCTCAGGCCAGATTAATCATTCCTAACTGTAGCAGGGTTTGGATCTAGTTATTACTTTTTGGATCATTACAGCATTTGTCCATGACCATGCTCTTTATTTATAATTAAAAGTATTATGGCACTTTGGCCAGGCCCATTCGATGCCAGGGTAGCACATAGCTCATCACTTCCCCAGGTCCATTCAGTCCCTCATTAGGACCCTTCTTTTGGGGTGGTAGGGAGTAAGGACAACTGAGGTTTACGTCAAGAGAACAGATGTCCAGGAGATAATATTATATGGAGTCCATTAACTCCCAAGTTACAAAAGATAACATTAACTGCCTTCCTGTGTCCATACAAAAAGGCATAGCAATGAATTAACTATGCAAGGAGTTAAGGAGAAAAGAAAAGCAATATTTACATGTTAACAGATCACAAAGAAAGAGGTTACAAATAAACACAGAGGAGTGGGAGCACTATGATGGGAGTATCCCAATAAACCTAAAACACTGTAGCAAGGCAGAAAGGACAAATCAATGTTATCCTACAATTGACTTTTGTTATACTTTATACTGAACCTGTGTTCATATTACTGTGCAAATTCTGATCTGTTACACATGGATAAAATATTCTCCCACTATTGCTTATGAGTAAACTCTCCTTTGAATAGTGAGAAATGCATATTTCACCATCATCATTTTTTAAATTTTATTTAATTATCAATGTTGTTAAAGTATATCTTATCTGTTCATGAATATAATCACAGAATATTGGTGAAAAGTAAAATTTCAGAACACAGTGCTTATATACAGCTTCTTTTCTTTTGCAAAAACATAAACCCACTTATTTCAAATTTAGTTCTGTTAGGGTGGTTTTTATAAGGCTGCATGTTTGATTGTCAGCATCATTTAACATGACAAGTATGACACAGAACTGTTGTCATAACCTTCAGTGCAATGCAATCAGGAACAGAAGTACCGTAAGTATCTGCAAGTACCATAAATAAGCATGTGAGCACAAAAAAAGAAAAATAGTTCTACTTCTAATCATAATAATTAAAAATAACAGGAAGGGAAGGAGTAAATAAGCACAGTGTTTCATAGAAGTCATTATAACATAGACTCCAGGAGAATTAATAACTAAGAATACAATAATTAAGGCATTTTCTTTGCATACCATCATAATGGTTTGACCTCCAGAAACACATATCCCTGAGCACAGAACCATGAGTAAACCCTCAAAAAAGCTGGGTGAGAGCCCCAAAATAAAATAAACTTAAAAAATATACAGGATAGCTTTAATAACATCCACTCCAAATTCTCTGGTTATACCTTCACAACATAATTTCTTCCTCTACTCAGAAGATTTGCTACCACTTAATTTTGATCATGCCTGTACTTCTGCTTTTTAATAATATCATATCAATAAAAATCATGCAAAATACTCTTGATTACATTTTTAAAAATTGAATCTTGTTATTGTGAAATGTGCTTGTGTCTTGTATAAAATCTCCAAGGGGCAGCCAGGGGGAGGCCCCAACGTCTCTTCCTCTAGCTGCCTGAGTTCAGGAGGCCTCGGGCGACTCCCCCAACCAGGGCGGCCTGGATCATGGGGCAGACGGAAGGACAAAATGAGGGCCAAGCCAGTTGATTGAGCAGTTGCCATTTATTCCATTATCCCTACCCTCCTGCCCCAATCTCTCTGAGTCCCCCATTCTAGTCTCACACTGCCCTTATTCCTGTCTCCTCCCATCTCTCCCACTCATCTCTCCATTCTCCATCTCGCAGCCTAGGCTCTCTCTCTCCACGTGCCTGCTCCTGTATTCTTCTACATTCTTCTCTCTCTGCCTCCCTTTCTACTCTCTTCGCACTTCAGCACTCCATCATGCTTCCCTGCTCTCTCTCCTCTTTCCAGTTACCTCCTCTCTCTCTACCTCTCCAACTCCCCTGTCTTTCCAACTCCCCAGCACTTTGAGCCCATAGTTCTCAGTCTCATAGCAAAATCAATATAAAAAAGCCTTTCCTTACTCCATGACTTGGAGGCCAACCACACATATTAGGGGAAAAGGGAGCTCAGATAAAGAGAGGAACACCAAATAAAGGTGTTGGGAGGACCACACCAAGATGGGAGAAGCATGCGGAAAGTAGACTATAGACTAAACATGATTGTCACCCATTGCCTCTTTGGCAAACCACAACACCAATTAAGAGAGAGAGAGCAAAAGGGAATGCCCTGTCACAGAGGCAAGGTGGGATGGGGGGGATGGGGGTGGGAGGGATACTGGGATCCGTGGTGGTGGGAAATGGGCACCGGTGGAGGGATGGGTATTTGACCATTGTATAATTGAAACCCAAGCACAAAAATGTGTAAGTCTGCAACTGTACCTCATGATGTCTCACTATTAAAAAAAATTTTAATTAAAAAAAAAACCTTTCCAGAGGGCCCACCAGCTTCAAAGGAAACACCACCTAGGATATTACAATGCCCTTCCTGACTTCCCAAGGGCAAAATACCTCTTAAGGTTTTTTTTTATCCTTTCCTCAGTCCAATAAGTCTATCAACATCTTAATACTAATTATTTTTGTATGGACACAGTAAGAGATACATTGAGGCTTGTAGGGCAGCTCTCCTGGGAACATCTTGCCACAGAATTATGGACTACAGAGCTCAGGCCACATTAATCTTTCCCAGCCCTAGCAGTGTTCGTGTCTAGTTATTACTTTTTGGATCCTGACAGCTTTGTCCATGACCAAGCTCTTAACTTATAGTTAAGCATTAGGCTCTTTGGCCAGGCCCATCTCGATGCCAGGGTAACAAATAGCTTGCCGCTTTCCCTGGTTCCATCCAGTCCCTCGTCAGGACCCTGCTTTTGGGGGCACTAGGAAATAAGGGCAGCTGAGGCTTAGGTGAGAGAACAGATGCCCGGGAGGAAAATAACCCTGAGAGTCATGTTACAAAAGCATAGCATATACTGTCTTCTTATGTCCATACAAAAAGGACATTGCTCTGAATAAACTATGCAAAGGACTTATAGAGAAGAGAAAAATAATATTTAAAAGTCAACAGAGCACAAAGAAAGAAGTTACAAATAAACACAGAGGTATGGAGCACTGTGATGGGAGCAACCCAATAAACCTAAACTACCTGAGGTTATGCAGGAAGAACAAAACAGTATTATCCCACTCTGTCTGATACTTCATTTTCTTTTATTGATTAAAATTTCCCATTGTATAAAGATGATGAAAAATTTTCTTTGTGTGGATATAATGAAAAATTTCCATCGTATGGATATTTTTATCATAATCTGTTTAAACATAGAGCTAATAAAGGCCACATTGATTTTTTTCTAGCTTTTTATGTTATGTATAAAGTGTCTATAGCATTCCTATTCATAATAATCCAAGTATATTAACTTTTCAAAATAATTCATTAAATATCTAACTAGGCTATATGGCAAAACTGTGTTTACCTTTCTTACAAGTTACAAAATTGTTAATTTCAGTGTCTGCATCTTTCTTATAATTTTGTTTTATGTGTTCAGAGGTTGTTTTTTTTGGGGGGGGAGGGGCAGGAGTGCCACATCTGGTCATGCTCAGTTCTTACCTCTGGTTCTACACTCAGGGATCACTGCAGGCAGGGCTTGTGAGATCACATGTGGTGTCAGGGATCAAACCCAGATTGGTGTGCAAGGCAAGCACCCTATTTGCTCTGCTGTCTCTCCAGCCCAAAAAGAAATGGTGGAATTATTGGGGATTGAACTCAGGAGTTCATGCATTCAAACTCTACCATTCTGTTATATCCCTTAAAAATTTATTTTCCCACTTGCAATAAGTGGGTTTTGATTCTTTGTACTGCTAGTAATTGTAATATTGGTTTAACTTTAATTTCAAACTTCTTGAAAGTTTTGATTCAGTATTTCATTATATAATTTTAAAATAAAAATAAAAATTGTTCCTGAGTACTGCCTATTTTTATTGGTCAAAGATTTCAGTTCTAATATTTTGCCCTCTTTGAAAGTGATGGGTTTGTTTTCTTACTGATTGTTAAAATGTTCATTATAGATTATAGAATTATCCTTTATCAAATATATGGTCTGAATGTTTTTCTTAATGACTGTGGCTTTCAACTTTTCATTTCCTAAATAAGTCATAAGTCAAGTGTGTGTGTATGTGGGGGACCACCAACTTTCATCATTTTTTGCACTCCATTTTTGGGTGTGTTTCTGCTGATATATATTCCCAGAGACATTGTCAGGCTTCCACATAAATGATAGAGGCCCATAGACAATGAGAAAAAACATTCAGACCAAATAGTTCCCTACAACTCTATGGAAAATCTCAACTCTCTCCGTAGCTTCTAATGAAGTGACTGATTAGATCCATGTATTGTGCACTAATGTTTCAGTAAAAGGTTTCCCAGACATACCCTTGCCCATCCTTTCAGAATATAAGATTCATTTCCATATATTCTCTTTTTGTATAACATTTATTGACTAAAAATTTCTCAAATTATATACTGTTTGTTCCATTTTACTTAAATTCTTCCTCACAATTTCCTCTCTTTCCTTCACAGTTGATTATAATCAGCATGGAGAAGCCAGACTATTGCTTTACTACATTTTTAGGAAATGTCCGAAATATAATCTCTTATAAATTCTAATTTCCATTTAAGACTAGAATAAATTGAGCCATGTTTAATGCCATTTTATGACAAATACTTCATCACTTTCGTCTCCATAACAAATTTTTTAGCTACTCCAACCTCTGACCAGAGACCATTTAACCTATGTACCTCTACTAATCATTTATTTAGGACAGTTCAGGTATTTTTTTTTAAATTTTATCATGTATATCTAAATTTTTTAAGTCTATATATGATCCACTTTCAAAGCCACTTTCTGAGGAATAGTCGTTTATTTAGCACCATCCTGCATTTTTAGAAGAATGTTGACTAGCTTCCTAGGATAGCCATAAAAATTTGCCAGTTAGAGAGTAAAACAACAAAAACTTAATTCCCCCCACTTTTAACAGTCAAAAGTTCAAAAGAGGATGGTAGCTGGTCTGATTCTTTCTGAATCCTCTAAGGTACAATCTTTCCCATACTTCAGTCTTAGATTCTGATGATTGCCCAGAAGTTTTATTCAGTAGCTTGTAGATACACTGTTTCAGCCTGCATTTGCTCTGAAAATGAACATAAGTCATTGGAAAAAGAGCCCACACTTAATCTAGGGTGAGCTCAACTGAGCAACTATTTCTCTTGGTATTTTCTGTGTATACTTTGTTTTTTGTCATTGATTTTGGAAAGTCATCAGGCACTGCTGCCTCCAGTTCCTTCGTTTGTTTGATTTTTTCTGCTTATTTCTCTTTTCCAGGGAAGCTACAGAAAGTATCTCGCCCATATGCCAAAGCCTGGCAAGCTACCGTGATGTATTCAATATACCAAACACAGTAACAAGTGTCACAGTGGAGACGTTACTGGGCCCGCTCTAGCAAATCGATGAACAATGGGAAGACAGTGCTACAGTGCTGCAGTGCTTAAGTTCTAGTTATGTGTGTGTGTGTGTGTGTGTGTGTGTGTGTGTGTATGGTGTGTGCATGTGCACTATAGATTACCATTATTTTTCACATTATATATTATTATCATTACCATTGTCATTCTTTAATTTCAGTTTTTCAGTTTGAGAATTTTTTATACATCTATTTTCAAGGTCATTGATCATTTTCCTATGCATTTGTGATTATCTTGGTTAAATTCTTCATTTCTGTCAAAGTACTTTTAATCTCCAGTATTTTATTTGATTACCTCATAGAGTTTATGCTATTGGTTTACATTGTTTGTTCTTATAAGCTATCTGTTTCCATAATAACTCTTACATAGTAATCATAGGTGTCTTCATTTCCTGTTTTGATTATCCCAATTTTCCCATTATATCTAGTTCTGATTCTGCTACTTTTTTGTGTCTTCAGACTATTTTTTCTTGTTCTTTGACATGACTTGAAATTTAGTAGAAAATGGTCCATGACATATAGCTAATGCTAGCAGAATTAAATAGGCCTTATTCTGCAATTTTCTGTTAAACTCTGTAGGAGTCGGACTGCTTTAATGTTTCTCTAGCTTGTAGATTAAGGAAAATTCAAATTAGTCTAGTATCTTTTTTAAGTTTTCTCTTTTATCAGTGCTTTAAATCCTTTCAGGTGGAACTGAACATGCATCGTTTTTACTCCTTAATCAACTGTGCTCTTGGCTAATGCTGACATTCTGCTAATATAATCTCTAGGTTGGAGGAGAGGAAGTTTATTCAATCTTTGAATTGACCTATGCCCTTGCACTTTGACCTCCAAAGGGTCATTTATATCTTTTTATCCTTTCCATGAAACAGAATATCTCATGGTCGTCTATATTCACCCACCAGTAACACATCAAAATTACTGCTTAAGAGAAACTACTAGTTGTAACAAATTTTAGTTTAAATTTTAGTATTTGCCACCATTGTACAGCCTTTAATGTGGTGTTTTCTCTGCAACTGCCATAGTGGATGGTCCAAGAATGGTCATCATTTATGTTTCATTCACCTTTTTTCTTATGTGAATGGGAATAATAACTTACAAAGTACATGCCATTTTGTTATTATTTGCTCTATGTACATTTGTTTGTTTTTGTTTTTACACACTCAACTATCCTCAAGGCTAACTTATGATTCCACATCCAGGAATAATTTCTGACAGAATTAGGAGACCAAATATCATGCTGGGGATAGAACTCAGGTTGACTCATTAAGCAAACACCTTGTCTACTGTACTATCTAACCAACCCAGGGTTTTTCTTATTGCTTGGGATTTGGTTCTTGTTGCTGTCATTGTTTGGGGGCCACACCTGGCTGTACTCATAAAATACTCCATGTGGTACTTGGGGGACCATAGGAAGTGCTGGGAATCAAATCCAGTCCAAGCATCTCATCCAGTACGCATGTCATCAGCTCTAACAAGCTAAATAACAATTTCACAGAATCACACGACTTCTGTTTATATATGTTGACTTTTTCATAAATGTTAAAATTGGATGTAGCATAAAATAAAAGAAACTAGGTATTATTAAAATAAAAGAAAATAAGGTAATTACTATCACTGTTTATTTTTTCTAATGATTTCCATGCCATGAATTTTAAAATAGAAGGCAATTTAAATTTAATCTTTTTATATTGATACATAACACACACATAATTTTAGGTATATATTTATATACACATATATGCATATATATGTATATTATATATTTTATATATAACAGAATAAGGTATATAGATCAAATGTCTTCTTTTTTAAACTTCATACTATAAAACTTAAACACATAATTTCATCATGACTCTTAGAGGTTTTGGCTAGCTTAAAAAAATACAGAATTAAATTTTACTTCTGTATTTTCTGAGTTTAAAGCATATATTTTCTGAATTACCTAAGAAAAAACTTTCTTTATAGTACTGAGTTTAGGTGAAGACACTTTAATTTTCATATATGATTTTACTAACATGAAAAATCATCTTTTTTTTCTGGATTAGTTCTAGAAATAGGGCACATGGTTCTTTGGTAGTAATTGTGCCTTTAATATAGAATTAATCATTTATAACTGAATCAGTCAACTATTGAAACAAAGGTGTAGCATAAAATTCATTTCAAAACTCAAGGTAATCATCAGTATGCATCTTTTGGTGGTTCTGACCATGGTGCTAGATCTGTGTGCTTAGCTTGAACTTGCCTGTGAGTTGCCTTCTCAGGACTCCCATCTGTAGAAAGAAATTGGTCTCCCTTCAGTACTTCAGAAACTCCCTCAAGCTTACTAGTTATTGTCCAGTATTTCACATCAACTCAACTCTGAAAATTATCTTAACTGTCACTGTACTCCCATTGTTCATATATTAACTAAGAGGACAATCTACTCTCCACTGGTATTCTCAACAAGTTGTTGAGTAGCAACAAAGTAATCACAATACATACTTCCCTTTGAACAGAACAGAAGTTTGCTGTGTCTTGACTCCACCTAGAAATTCTAAACTCCTCCTGAGAAAATTTTATTAACTATTCTGAATCTTGTGGTGGAAAATTGATCAGGAGTTAATGGAGCAGTTTTGTCAGGTTGAATCTCAAATGAACAGTCTAAATCATCTTTTTACTGATACTCTTGCTGATATGAGGACAAAAAAAGGAAAGTATTGGTATCTAATAACCTCTATCAAATGTAAAAAAATTATATGTGTACTTTTTTTAAAAGATGAAGATTATCTCAAACATATTGTGGGGAGTTCAGAAAACCAAAGATTAAGGCGGGTGATCTGAAAAGTTGAAAAATTCTAAAAATGAATTTTTACTATATGTGCTATGCTTTAATAATTTATGTAACAAGGAAAATATAGTTTAACAAATGCAACTAAGCTTTTAAATTAAATGTATATTTTTCTTGATTTATTCATTTCTTTCTGAGAATGTAATTATTCTTTGTTCTCTGGTGTCTTCATTTGCTTCTTTGGGGTGTGTGTGTGTGTGTGTGTGTGTGTGTGTGTGTGTGTGTCTGATTAGTAAATAGAACATTAAAAAATTGAAGCAACGTTGCAGTATCACATTTAACTTTTATGCATGCATCAGTAGAAATAAACAACTAGACACTATATTTCCTACTCTGGGGAAGCATGTGTTTCTTGAACATTCTCTCTCTCTCTCTCTCTCTCTCTCTCATTTTCTCTTACTCTCTCTCCTTCACATTTTTTTCAATAAAGCTATTTGTTTCACTAAAAGAGCAGTAACTAAATATACTGCACTAACTTTACCTTTAAAGAGTATAATTATTTCACCATAAAATTAATTTTTTTCATTTGATTTATAAATAATTCTTAAGCCTTTTCTTTGAAAATCTTTTGATATTTTAGTGCCAAAATTTATTTTTTTCTTCTTTATTATAAAGGTGCTACAGAACCCTATGCTCAGATATTTTTTATTTTATTTAATCATTCATTTGTTTATTTCTCAATATACCAAAAATAAGTGAAATCATATGGTGTTTGCATTCTCCCTCCATCTGATACATTTCACTAAGCATAAAAGCTATCTAGCTATAAATCTTTCCATATTCTTGTAGATAGAAGGACTTTGGATTGAAAAGTTTATTTGTAATTGCAAATATTTATATAAAATTACAAAATACCTATTGCAATTTTATTGTGTACTGGTCAAATCAATTTCTAATGTTTCAGATGCAGATGGATGAAAATTTGCAGTATTGGGAAGTACAATGCAACCTGTCACAATAGTGTCATTAAATTTTGTAATGATTTAGTATATTGTACATATATCCTCACATGGTTTACTAACAAATTTAAAGCTGCTTTGCAAATGAAAAATTTTCATTCTAAAAATTACAAATTAGTACTCAAATATTCATTTGTTATAATCTAAGTTATCATAAATAAATTGCTTAAATCTTTACCAGGGGAAATATTATGTTTTCATTTATTCAAACTCCTTAACATTTGAAGACAAATTTTAGCTCAACATATTCCTAATACATATGCAAAGCAGAAGAATTTGAAGTCAGTTCTGCCTGCAAGGAGATAGACAAGCCACATATTTTAAAATAAAATTACATGTTACCAAAGAAGACATGGAGACAGCTTACAAGCACATGGAAAAAAATTCTAATTACCACTTATTATGAGCAAAACAAAAATCAAAATGACAATAAGATATCACCTTACACCTCTAAGAATGCCCTACATCAAAAAGGCCAGAAACAACAAGTGTTGCAGTAATGTGGAGGAAAAAGGAGTACTCATTCTCTGCAACTTGGAATGTAAATTGATTCAACCTGTATAGAGAACAGTTTAGAGAGTCCTTAAAATACTATCAATAATTGCACTATATAATTCAGCAATTCTACTAGGTATCTAGTCAAAGAACATAAAATACAAATTTTAGAAAATAAATGACCATCTTTTTTATTGCAGCAATATTTGCATTGGAAACTTTTTTTCTTAGCTTAAGAAAAAGTTAAATCATGGGACTGGAGAGATATTCCAGTGAGTTACATTCTTGCCTTGCAAGTGTCCAAGTAGAATTCAGTCCTAGACACCCCATGTACTTCCCAGAGCCTTCCTAGAGTGATCCTAGAGTGATCTCTCAGTGCAGAGCCAGGAGTAAGCCCTGATAGTAAACAGGTGTGCCTCTTCTGAAAAGAAAAAGGAAAAGAAATTATGAAATATTTCCATTTAGAACAACATAGATATAAATGGAAGGGTCATGCTAGGTCAAGTAAAAGAGAGAAAAAAACAAATATAGGATTATTTCATTTATATGTGGGATATAGAAAGGAAAAACCAGGGAAGGGACAGCAAAACAAACTGACACCTTGAGTCAGACATTGGGAACGAGATTACCATAGCAGGAGGAGGCAGGAGAACTGAAGACACATCTAAATGATTATTACTGTGAAGGGATATTGGTGCTTTGGGGGTGGTTGCAATGTTGGGGCATATTTAATTCCAAAGATGTGAAATGAATTCAAGAACCTGTACAGTTTTATTAACCAAGTTTGCTTTTTTAAAAAGAAAGAACAATGGATTAAAAATAGAATTGCTTAGCCAGAATCTGGAAAAAACCTGAGTGCCCAAGAACAGATGACTGGTTGAAGAAACTTGGTACATCTACACAATGGAGTACTATGTAGCTGTTAGAAAAGATGAAGTCATGAAATTTACATACAAGTGGTACTACATGGAAAGTATCATGCTAAGCGAAATGAGTCAGAAAGAGAGGGATAGATATAAAAAGATTGCATTCATCTGGGGAACATAAAGTAAAAAAATAGGAGATTAATACACAAGAATCACCGAGATCAGTACCAGGAGGATTACTCCATGGCTTAGAGGCCAGCTGGGCATTCTAGGGGAAAGGGCAGCTCAGATAGAGAAGGGAGCACCAAATAAAGGGTGTTTGGAGGATTCTCCCAGGAGGGGAGATGCATGCTGAAAGTAAACTATGGACTGAACATGATTGCCACTCAATGCCTCTTTTGCAGACCACAATACCCAAAAGGAGAGAGAGAACAAAAGGGAATGCCCTGCCACAGAGAGAGAACAAAAGGGAATGCCCTGCCACAGAGGCAGGGTAGGATGGGGGGGATGGGTGTGGGAGGGATACTGGGATCCATGGTGGTGGGAAATGGGCACTGGTGGAGGGATGGGTATTTAATCATTGTATAATCGAAACCCAAGCACAAAAATTTGTAAATCAAAAAATAAATAAATAAACATCTTGGATGTATAAAAAAGAATTGCTTACCGCTATAAACCTTAGCTTGGAAACAGTTTTTTTCCTTTGAGTAATCTTTAGAGTAAGGTCATGAAGACTAGTATTATTTTTGCAGATAGTTCCTTTCTTACTCCCACTTTGAAGTATATTTTCTAACTTTATTTTCTCTTTGTTTCTGCTACTTCTTACAAATACTTCTTGCATATTTTCTTGAAGAGAGTTTGGGAAATTTTTATAACCTTTATCAACCTTTTAAAAGTTTTTTTTTTTTTGGATGCAGGATTAGTGTCTCTAAAACAGGAAAACAGTAGAGGTTATCTGAAAGAAATGTAACATCAGGCTTTTTCATACTGCTATAAACTCTTACCTTCCCCAAGGAAAAATAAAAGAGTTATTGTGGGAATAGGCATAGAACTTTACTACCCAAGTTCACCATATAATGTCCACCAAGATATTATAAGTTAAAGAAAAATACTTTTATCTCTCCATTGATTTATGTTTCTCCTCTACACGCGCGCACACACACACACACACACACACACACAAACACCTGCAGTTTGTCATAATATCATACTTTGTTTAATAATTGCTTGTGTTATTTCTTTTCCTATTGTACAAGTTTATATACACTTTGTTATAACATTATATATACATTCTGATTGTTAGAATAGTTTATCACATATATAGTTATAACTGTAATTAATTAAATAGGAGATCAAAAATCAAAACAGATGAATCACAAATAAAAATCTTCCTTGAAATAAACAAGTAAAAAATATCATCATCAACAATAACATTACAACATATCAAATGGCCATTAGTAGTTGAAGTGAATCTAAGTTCCAATGTTTTAGGAATGGTAGGATCATAGAAATAGAACTTCTGAATTTAGGGAATGCAAATTCATTTGGAGAAACTATGAACTGATATGAATTATGTATTATGTACTTCCTTGTCTCATCCTAAAAGAGTCCATAGACATTAGACAGAAGAGTGGTGTATCAGAAAAGATAAAATGTCTGATCATTTCTAGGATTATGAAATATAAATCCTGATCTGGCAGTAATAGTTGGTGAATCAAAATGTCCAGAGGTTTTGTGGCAATTAGTCAATACATGGAGTTTTGTCTCATCATTTCACTGTAGAAGAAGTGTCAACACAAATATATTTTGGTTTTTGTATGTGTTTTTTTCTCACAACTCTAGAGAATAATTAGGAAAGAATAAGGTGACAGATGTATAATAGGTTGGCTACTACACTCAACTGTGCGAACTATTCTTAAGGACAAATCAAGTTCAGGACAATAGAATCTCACCCTCCTGATTTCAAATGGCAAATTCAAACAGTACTGAAGACTTATTTTTTTTAAAGTAAGTTCCAATAAGTAGTAGCAGACATTTTATTCTGCTCTAAAACCTAGGAAAAGTAAAAATACAAAAAGTATATCTGTAAAGACATGAGTTAGTTTTGGAGGAATTAAACTAGATAAACAGAATTTCCATGGAGAAAATAACTGGTCTTTTTTTTAAATATTTTTTTTTCTGATCTCTGTGGGCGTTTGCTGTTTCCAGACACACACTATGCATCAGGTTTAACTCATGAAGAGAGACTCTGCTGGAAGAAGGAAAGACTCAGGAAGCTTTTTAGTTGGTATGCGGTGCTGGAATAACAAATCAGAAAACCAGGGATCCACAAATACTTGGCCAATTCTCTCCACAGGACATGTGTGAGTCCTGGGACTACGTGTGAGGTCAAAGAGTCGAGATAAATTTTTTGAAAGGTAGACTGAAATGTTCTGAAATCTGCCTTTTTTAAGAGGCAGAGTCCTGCTGGGGGGAAACAGCTGGACACTTACTCATGACTGAAATCCCCTCAAGATATTTGCCAATTTTTTAATGTCTGTGAGAGGGAGAAAAGAAGCTTGGATGGGAATTTCTGAAGCAGGGTGTGAAGTTTTATTAAAAAGAAACCTAATTATTATTTTCTTTCTTTGGTAAACATATTATCTTCAGAGTTTGTGATCATGAAAATAGAGTTTGGACAATTTTATAAGTCTTCTCAATAATTCTTAAATTTTTCTCAATAATTCTTAAATTTTGACTTGGTAGGCATATGCTTTCAAAGCAGCTCACCTTCCACCTTGCTTGGAGATCGCTAGGAAGGCATGTGGGCCAGGAGCCAACATAAAATCCTCCTTAATATCAATACAAAGCTCACATTGATCTTCAACACCTACTGTTCACTTATGCTCTTTCCTTAGTTTGATAAATTTTATTCCTTCTCAAGCTTGATATTATGGTCTATTTTTTTTAACAGCTTCAAAAAATTGGACCAAGCCACTGGAGGTAGAGACCTGTCATTTTCTATGTATGCAATCTGGTTTATTTCCCTCTAATCTAAAATAAGATGATATCTATTTTCTGGCATCTAGATTCACTCTTTAGTAATCTTCTCTAGAATATTAGTTCCTTGAATTTGGGCCATTTTCTGTATCTCTCTACAAACCCACAGTCCCTAGCACGTGACCAATGCACGATAGCCATTTATTAAGTGTTTGGTTGCATGTATATCACTGAATCAATAAAGTATTATTAGAAAATATTTATGGTGACAGCCACTTTGTTAATCTCTACTCATATTGTACCGTATGCAAGCTGGATGGTTCCTAATTTTATGAAGATTACCAGCTATGTGGGTGTGACTGCGAAGCTACTGGAAAATCGGAGATCTGGGTGGAGGAGCCCAGTCCTGATCCGAACTACATTTTTTTGTTGAAAAACTACATATTCACAAACACAAGCTATTATATAGTTTCCTATATGATATTGCATTGAATTGTGTTTCTAGAAATCATTCTATGAATATAAGTGGTTATTAAATATAATACTATGTTGCCTTGTTAGATAACAAAGGTCACATATATTATATATCATTGTAAATGTTTTTTTAACATTAAAAACCTACATAAGCTTTTTTCCTTATTTTTTGATTTCTCATTTTAAATAGAAGATGCTTAGAGCATGGAATTTCATAGTGTTTTTCATGGCTGGATGTCTGTTTATAGCAATTCCTTTGATAAAACAGGTCAGTGCTAAGCTTCAGTAGGCTGATAAATTTAACATGATTAGTTCTCATTAATGTCAGAGTTAAGCTTTTTTCTTATAAAAAGGGCAGATCCATTCAAATAAGATTCTAGAGAATCCAAATATCTGTCACACAATGATTGTTCCTTTTTGCACCATTAATTTCAGGTCAACTGATAGAATATTAAAGCAAAGTGGTACAAGTTCTAACATCTAGAGGCTTAACTTTATGTATGTATAATAAATTGGAAGTTTTATAAAATAGGTGTCTACGTGAAGATTATAATATTCTACTCTAGCAAGAGATACTTGTAAAATAGCATAATTTTATTTTGGTTGCTATTAGAAGTTTCTATCCAACTTTATTTATTTATTTGTTTTGCTTTTTGGGTCACACCTGTCTACGCACAGGGATTACTCCTGTCTCTGCACTCAGGAGTTACTCCTGGAGGTGCTCAGGGGACCATATGGGCACTGGGAATCAAATCCAGGTTGGCCGTGTGCAAGGCAAACACCCTACCCTCTGTGCGATCTCTCCAGCCCTTCTATCCAGCTTTAGATGATAGGAAATATGCAAAAAAAAACTAAATAGTTATCAACAAAAATCCAGGGAAAATAGAAGCTATCATGGATTTCCTCCTACCCTCACTAAAAGCTACCTTAGGATGACCAAGACTAAATCACACCCTTGAGATTCTTGTATTTGTTGAAGGAAAACAAATCCCTTCACAAGTCTGCTTTTATCTGTCATAAGCAAATTGGAAGACTCTCATTGTTATTTTGACATAAAAAAACATACAGTGAGTAATAAATTTGTGATGTTCCTAACAGATAAGGTGGAAACAACTTTATATCTTGCATTTCCCATCCTCTACTTAACAAAAATATAATTTTCTATAATATAACATAATTTGATTATTTAATTTACTTTATACATTTAGTATCATAGGTAAATTTTAAATATTAGCCTTCATAAGAGATTATGATTGTTTAATAGATGAAAAGTAACAAAAAAGTATATGTAAAAACATAGCACTGAACTGTCCACTGTAGCACTCTCCTCCCATTCTTCATCAATTTGCTTCAGTGGACACTAGTAATGTTCCCATTGTGTGACACTTGTTGTTACTGTTTTTGGTGTATTGAATATGCCACAGGAAGCTTTGCAGGCTCTGCCATGTAGGTGGTATACTCTTGTTATCTTGCCAGGCTCTCAGAGGGATGGAGGTTGTCCGCAAGCAAAGCAAATTTATTTTGTCAAAAAATAAATAAATCTAGTTTATATTGACAAATTAGGACCATGACTTTAAATTTCCTTCTTTTTCAAGTAATTACATGATAAATTTAAAAAAAATGTATTAGCATCAAGTGCAATTTTCTACTGTAATCTAATTAATGAGTGACAAATTGTAATATGTGTAATTTTGTAAAACTGATTTTAATTAACATTAACTAATTTCTGAATATGCATTATTTATTGATAAAATTTGACTACATTTTAGTTTTTGTTAGTAATTTATATTGGGAGTTCAAAGATGCTGGACTGGAGCAGTAGTACAGTGGGTAGGGTGTTTGCCTCGCTCATGGACCCAGGTTCACCTCCATCCCTCTTGGAGAGCCCATCAAGCTACTGAGAGTATCCCGCCCACATGGCAGAATCTGACAAGCTCCCCATGGGTATTCAATATGTCAAAAACAAGAAGTCTCACAATGGAGACGTTACTGTGGCCGCTAGAGCAAAATTGATGAACAATGGGAGGAAGTGCTACAGTGCTACAGTTCAAAGATGCTTGCTTGAGAAACAGGCTCAAAAAGCAAAAAAGAAAGAGAATAAAGAAAGAGAGAAATTGACTCATTGGGTTATATTGTGTCATTTAAAGTAGGTATCAAATAAAACACAAGATACATTCAACAAGCAGGTATCAGTCATCCAGACAAGGCATGAGTCACTCAGACATACGCACAGTAGAATGAAGAACAGGTATTTCAAACAACAGAAAATGTAACACCAGGGACTGGAGAAATGTACAGAGGATAGGGCATTTGCCTTGTATGTAGTCCACTGTGGTTAAATCTATCACCAGATTGTCCCCTAAACCTGCCAGGAGTGATCTCTGTTCTCAGAAGTGGGAGTAAGCTCCAAGGACTGATGGGTATGGCCCCGAAAACCAAAACAAAAAAATGTAACATCATCAAAATTGGCATTAAATGAGAAATAGATAATTTGTATTTATTAAATGTTATAAATTATAAAGTTATAATTCACTGTCAATTTGTAGTAACCTGCATGTAATAAATAATGTTTGACTAGACTAGGTGATTTATAAGTAATGAAATGATAGAACATGATTATTGGTATAATTTCCATGAAAGGAAAGGCACTGCTTTCACAAAAGACCTTCAAACAGAGTTGTGTGCATAGTAAAAAAAAAATAACAGTTATTACAATGTTGCATGACAGAAAATGGATTATCACATTTGACAGCTTCATAGCCACTGCACTGCGCAGTAGTTGCTGGTATTGATTTTGTGGAATCGAACATGGTTTGGTTTTGTTTTTCATTTGACATATGTTCTATAGCTGAGTGTTCTATAACCTACATAACAACCAAGTGAAGAAGTCTAATGCTTAGTTCATTAGTAAAAAATAAACGAAATAGTAGTTGAGCTCAAGAAATATAGAGAGCAATTATGTCAAAATTGTGGTCCCACAAATTTGTTTTATTTTTTGTTGAAATGTCAACATGTATGACTTTAGATAAAGTATCGTTTCTCCATCTAGAAAGGCCTTTTGTGCATTTATTGTATATGACTATGCATGTCTTCAGTTATTTCTACTATCACTATGCTGCTTGAAATCACTCAAGTTCTCAAATGTTAGGTAGGAGAGAGGAGAAAAACAGATACTCTTAGAACAGAGTGTCTGAATTTGAATTTAAAATAGTATTCATTTGACTTTAGAATAATTCCAATCTGGAAATTTGTGAAGGATCAGGTTTAGGGGCCAGAATGATAATACATTAGGTACGATGATATCCCAGTATGGTTCCAGACATCACCAACTGTGATCTCTGAAGGCAGAGCCAGGAGTAAGTCCTAAGCACTGCAGGACGTGATCCTGAAATAAAACAAAATAAAAAAAGGAACTGAGTTCATTTTCTAATATATATATATATACACATAAATACTTACACTTTTTTCTTTCTAAGGCATGGATGCTGTCAAAACATTCCTCAAAATGTGTTGTTTCTAAGTGCTAATCAACAGAAGAAAAAAATGTCTCATAATTCTGGAAACTAGAAGTCTAAGATCAAGAAATCACCAGGTTTGCTTCCTTTAAAGAATGTAAGCAAGAATATGTTCTGTGCCTCTTCCCTAGCTTCAGGCAGTATTCTAGTCATCGTTGGTATTCCTTGATATGTAAAAATTTACCTTGATACTTGTCTTCATTTGCATATAAAATTTTGTGTGTGTGTGTGTGTGTGCATATACATGTTCAGATTTTCCCATTGTAGAATACTAGTTCTATTGCAGTAGGGTACACTAAGAACTTACATTCATAATGATCTTATTTCAAATAAGATCATATTTGAATTACTCTGACAAAATGGCCCTAAGTTTATGACACATGTATGGTACTCAATTTTTGGGTTTATCAATTATCATATGAAATCATAAACCAGTAATCCCTTCTTTAAAATAATTTTCCCTTCTTTAAAAATAACTTTAGACAAAGAAGTAATCAATGTGTTTCAGAAAAAAATTAGTTTAAGTGAAACTATATGTACACTTTCTAATAGTGATCCAAAATTTTCACTTTACATTTTGGAATGCCCCTTGAAAAATTAGAGATATTTCTTGAAAATAAGAGAGTAAATATTATATAATTTTGTAGCATCAAAATTTAATGTTCTTGTCACCAAAAATACAAGAGTATATCAGATTCTTCCTTAAATTTTAAAAGACAAGTGAGAATTACTTATATCATAAAATCATTAATAACTACAATGCATATTTTTGCTTAGAAATTCCCACTATAACTCATTTTTAATTATTCATGTCACTCTCCCTTTTACTTCAATCTAGATATTTCTCTTGTCAGAAACTCAATTTGAGTATATTAATTTACTCAAAATGCATTCCCTAAAACCTGAATCTCAAAGTTTGGCATTATTATAAGTTGAGATTTTTTTTTTATTCTTGTCCGAACAAAGAAGAAACCCAGTGAGTGTTTTGAATCCTGAACATAGTTCTTTTGCCCCTTACACTATTTATGAAAAAATAATAAATAATTAGGCAAACACATATGTAGGTATTTTTCCAAGAAAATACTAGCTACTCATAAATATAATTGGATAAAATTATTTCTTAAATATCTGATTGAGATTAAAGTGGTCAGAATAACAAAAGTAGCCAATTGTTAAATAATAACAGAAGCAGTAGAGAAAGAATTTTAAAGAAATTACAGTATTGGTCACTTATTGAAACTGGAAAATGAATGTGAACCTGTGAATTTTAGAGAGAGTTATATTACTGCTTTATGAGTATTTTATTATTCTCAATCTGCTGTGGAAAATAGATTAAACAAACAGCCTGTAATCACTTACATAGAAATGCATATCCTGCTGTTTGTCAAGATGTTAAATCCTTACATACTTTCTTACCCATATTTACATTATCCACATAGATATTTTTTCTAGTCACAGAACCAAATACTTACTTACAGAAGTGGAAGAACTGGTATCCTGTCTCTAGCCTGTCTCCTTGTCTTACTTTCCAGCTTCTAATGTCAGTGCTTATGTCTTTGCAGGATTGGAGGAGAAAAGCCGCATCTTTAAACTTTCTCATCTCATTTACTCAGCATTTCTGGTTGCCTCTCTAATTGTCTCTAAAAATAGTGTCTCAAAATACCCTCCACACTTGGTGAAGGTGCATGAATGAACACCTTTCAGACACGTAATAGGTGGTTCTCAATTTTAATAATGAGCTTCCTAGAACAGTTTAGAAAGCAAATAAAAAAGCTAAATTATATATATTTAATGCAAGATTTCTGTTTCTCATAGCTAAAACTATTCCAATATTCACTATTGGGTTTCAACATTAGGATTGTAACATTATGTAAACTGAATATTAAATTATGAGGTTTATTTCTCAACTAGCTGCCAAACAGTCAAACTGTTTCAGGAGACCAATCTCAAGAGCTGAAAACTTTGGCCTTTTTGGAAGAGGGTGGCAGATTCCCCTTCCATCTGCCTAGGCCCAGCAGCCATTACACCTGACATGTTCTCCTGTTCTATCATTTAAACGAGCCCAGCTCCACTCTTTCTCACACATCTGAATACACAGCTGTACAATGTCTCTTCTGATTTCACAGTTCTTAAAGCCCAGTAGGAACATAGCATATTTTATGGAAAAGTTGTATAGAGCCCACTAAGCTCAATGGGTGACAACAATAACACAGAAGGTTCAACCAGCACAAACCAGCTCAGTAAATTCTCAGACATTGACTTTGTTTTTCATTTATTTATTTATTTTGGGTTTTGGGTCACACCCAGCGATGCTCAGGGGTTATTCCTGGCTCTGCACTCAGGAATTACTCCTGGTGGTGTTTGGGGGACCATATGGGATCCTAGGGATCGAACCCAGATAGACCGCGTGCAAGGCAAACGCCCTACCCGCTGTGCTATCGCTCCAGCCCCCTCAGACATTGACTTTAGAACATCATTGCAAGATATAACAACCAGTCATCACAGATTGAATTTTATTGCCATGTTTTCTGATGACTCACTTGCTATTTATTGTAGCAAGAAATACGAAGTAAATTTGGTTATGTCTGTTAAATGAGAAGGCTTGTGGGGTGGGTGAGAAACTGGAGACATATGTGGAGAGACAGTCACACTGGTGGTGGGATTGGTGTTGGCACATTGTAGGCCTGAAACAACAAAATAAATACATGCTGGTCTCGGGACATGAAGCATGCATCTGATCCGCAGCCACACTGCCAGAGGTCAAGGTTCTCAGAAGACTGCTATCTTTTTCCTTGACATCATAATTCCTTTAATGCAATAAATTGGACCCTGCGAAAACATGATACATTTTAACAATTTTTAAAGTGAAGTTTAAAGAGCTGGTAAATAGCACAGACTGTCATAAACACAACCAGGATTTCATCTCTCGTACCCGCAGCATCACATGGCACAGTCCTGGTGGACCAAAGAGAATTATCAAAGACCATGGTACTCCCAGTACCATAGGGCTGAGCAGTACCACAACTTCTCACCCATTGCTTTGAGACTTCTATCAGGCCTTTGGAGCACTGCTTGGACAAGTCCCCTCCAACACACACACACACACACACACACACACACACACACACACACATACACACACACACACACCCCTTCTGACAGGATTTACATAAAATAATAATAAAAATACTTTTAAAAGTCATCTTATGATGCTGGATATTTAGAACATGGGTTAAGGTTAATGATATGGGTGATCTCATTTTGATCCCTGGTAGGTAATGATATCCTGGACATCTCAACACCACCAGAGTGATACCTGAGGATATAGCCAGGAGTAAGGCCTGACCACAGTTGAAATTGGCCCATTAATCGCCCGCAAGGAGTCACTTCTTAAACTTTTATCCTTTGCTTTTCTTGAAATAAAGTCAATTATTAAATCTAATTTTGCAAAACCATAGAGTCAAGAAGCACAGCGGGTAGGGCGTTCTCCTTACAAGCGGCCAACATGGCCGACCCGAGTTTGATTCCTCTGCCCCTCTCGGAGAGCCCGGCAAGCTACTGAGAGTATTCGATATGCCAGACACAGTAACAACAAAGTCTCCAATGGAGACGTTACTGGGCCCGCTCGAGCAAACTATTAGTAAATTTAAAAAAATTGCTTTGCTAAAATGGTGGGGTAAGAAGAACTTTGAGTCATTGGTGAAGAAATGCCACAGTGATGGTACGTATGAAGGTAGAACAGTGAATGTTTGAAACTCTTTATTAATAGCTTAATGAATCAGGTTGCCTAAAAATAAAATAAAAACCATATTCAATGTTAGGAAAGTTTATTTTGGTAATTTTTCAAGGGAGTGATGAGAGAAGCAGCAGTGTGTTGATGATTTTTATGGGTTCACAACATATTTCTTTAAATAGAAAAAACAAATTTAAAGACCAGATTTCTTCTCTTTAGAAAGTATCTTTAATTTCAGCTTAGATATAGAGTAAACTTAGATATAGTAAAGAAACCACTCTTATCCATACAATATTGATAAGCCTGCACAAATTCTACATTAATTTTTCTTAAAGTTATCATAAACTGAGAGTGACTCTAATAAACTAGCATGAAACTTTGAGAAGGAAAATCTGCAGTAAGAAATAAGACCCTTTCATTTTTTCACTTGGATTTAAAAAAGGTGTTAAAAGCAAGATACCCAGAAAAGCTATTTGAGAAGAGTAGGACTTGACGTAAATGTTGAAATGTCTGAAGAACCATGATAAGGATGGGAAACTGTTGATTTTTTTAAAAATTTTTTCGGTCACACTCAGGAATGTATAGGGGTTACTTCTGGCTCATGCACTCAGAAATTACATCGGGCAGTGCTCGGGAGACCACATGGGATGCTGGGAATCGAACCTGAGTCATCCGCATGCAAGGCAAAAGCTATGCCATAGCTCCAGCCCCCAAATTTTATAAATAATTTTGCAAATTTAGTTGTGTATTTTTTAATGAGAATACATTTTACATTGGACCCTGTGTTGCAGTGATTTTTTTTTCTAAAGCAACTTTTAAGAAAAGTGACAATATTAAGACAATATTAAGAAAATTATCCAGATGAGGGGCTGGAGTGATAGCACAGCGGGTACGGCATTTGCCTTGCACACAGCCAACCCAGGTTCGATTTCCAGCATCCCACACGGTCCCCCAAGCACTGCCAGGAGTAATTCCTGAGTGCAGAGCCAGGAGTATCCCCTGTGCTTACCAGATGTGACGCAAAAAGGAAAAAAAATTATCCAGATGAATGGAATAAAATAAAGAATGAGAGAATTGACTAATAGTATGATGACTAGGTCACATGTGGAGTAGTCATTTTTGAGAATGTTTAGGTACATTTTATTCAATGTGATTATATACAGACAGAAAATGTGTGGTGTTTGTAGTTCATGGGGGATCGAATGGGGAATAGATAGGTTGAGTGAGAGGAAATGGGTGCAGAGTATGGTGTTGAAACTTTGTACATAATATTAACAGTTATTGTAAACTCTGGAACCTAAAACAATAAAAAACAAGAATGGTTAAAGTATAAATATATTTGCACATATTATCTGCCGTGCATATTGTTAACCAAATATTGCTGCATTAGTTTATGTAGCACAGCTAATGCAAACATTTGTATTGACCACACACACACTGTGTTTTCTGTGAGGGTGAACAAAGAAAGGCATATAACATTTTTGGTGCTAAAATGCTATATCAGGCATCTTAATTTGCTGCAAATAAGAGTAAATTAGAGTTTAAAATCAGAACATTGTTACTCTGTTCTTTTGGTAGCAATGCGGCATCCTAACAGCATGTAAGCCATCACAAGATTTAGAGCTCAACTCAATCAGTGGCAACAAAATTAGAAATAAATAGAGGAGGATCAATACAAAGTGTTGTCTGGAATAATGAAGCAGTCCTTGGCTGGAAAAATCTATTTTATTTTTCTTCTAGCTAGAGTGTTCTGGAAATACCTGACCTATTTCAACAGAAACTGTCTACCTTGTTTTATAAGACAAAGTATCTGATAAACACTACATGTTAAACACATGTATGTGCATATAAACATAAATGTATTTTTATATACACAAAAATTTAATTAATACAATTATGTTACAATTCAAATTGATAAAATCTCCTTTAAATATATATGCATATTATATATATACACATACATATATAATTAACTGGCATAATCACTGTTTTTTAAATGTATTTCTTCAATCTGAAAAGATATGATATAAATTTTGTACTGCTACTTGAGATTTTTTGATGTCAAGTTATGTGCTATATTTTTTGAGGGAAAAAATAGTGTTCCTTGTTGCATTATGTTTCTTTGCGCTAGAGCCAATTTATGAATTGAGAACTTTTGAGGAGTTACTTCTTATTCCCCTCATATGCTTAAGAGCAAGATATAAGAGCGATGACATATTTAACAGAATATTACCTATTTTTGCTTCCTGAGAGTTCAAGTTTAGTGCTTGTAGAATATAGTCTCTTTACTTTTAAGGAGCTGAACTACAATTAATATGTTTGTGATTTATATGATGTCCATATTAAAATGACTGATTTCACAAGTGGCAGACATTACAAATATGTGCAACAGAGCCAAAACGTCCTTCTGATAACTCCTGGGAATGGTGTATCAAAATGGTATAAGTCTTGGATTTTACCAACTTGTGTTTTCTATTTTTTTTTGTTGTTGTTGCTGTTGTTTATTTTATTTTGGGGTCACACTTGGCAGTGCTCAGGAGTTACTCCTGGCTCAGCACTTAGGTATCACTTCTGGCAGGCTTGGGGAACCATATGGGGTGCCAGGGATTGAACCCGGATCAGCAGTGTGAAAGACAAGTGTCCTACAGTACTATCTCTCTGGCCTGTGTTTTCTTACGCTATGAATTTCCATAAAATTTTAGAGGAGGAAAAAACTTTCTTCTTGGAGACTATAAAGAAGATGATCAGTTCTAATTACCTATTTCTTTGAATGACTGTTCGAAAATTACTTATGATACATTTGCACTGGCTACTCTGCAGTGCTGCCCATGGAGTCCCTGATATATTAACACAAAAATGGAATTTTTTTTTTTTGCATGTGATATTTCACCTGGAAATCAGAGCCACACATGATGAAGTTCTTTCTCTTAAAATCTCCTTTCAAAGATTTAGGTTATAATGCACCTACCATAACCAAATGTAACATTTTGAATACTAACTGAAAATTTACAATTTTTTACATGGAGATTTTTAAAAGCAAACAGGGGAATATTTTCAGGTCAAAGAAGGGAGTACTAATACCGGAATCCCTGTTAGCATTGTTCTAAACTCCCTGGTTGGTGCCACCCTGCTGGGCAATCCACTGGGGATTCTCCTTGAGGTGAGAGTTTCAGAGACAGGGCTCCAGACATGGGGAAGCACAGCCCCCAAAAGGGTACAGTCTCTCCATAATTTGTAATTGCTATAGTTCAGTATAACAGAATTTGCTGAACCATTGTTCACCATAGAGCAGCTCAGACTTGACTTTCACCTGACCTTCTGCCCTCACAGAGAGCTTATGTTATCATATTGCCCATCACCTCGCAACCATTGTTATCTCTCACTTTAGTGCTACTGAGGCACACCCAATTCCCCAGGGAACTCTCAGTTCCCAGGTGCTTATATTTAACTTCTCCTTTGTTCCTAACTTTCCCGGCTGTTATCTGTTTATTGCATCATTTCCTATTCAATCCATATCCCCTCACACTGCACATAGCACAGTTTCTATATTAGCTGTTTAACCTCAATAAAGTCATCAGGGCCTGTCCTTCAGTCCAACCACAGGGGGCAAATACTTTTGTTCCTGAATGCAGCAGGGAACACAGTCACTGTTGTTGGTGCCACAGTGTAATAGTAACAAATTAATAAAAATATTACTTTGCTTTTTTTTAATTGAATCACCATGAGCTACACTTACCAAGTTTTCATGTTTGAGTTTCAGTCATACAATGACCTAACACCCATCTCTCCACCAGTGAACATTTTCCAACACCAATGTCCCAAGTATCCCCACCCTTTTCCCTTCCCCTATCTCTATGGCAGACAGTTTCCCTCTTATTCTCTCTCTACTTATGAGCACTATGGTTTGCAATAGAGATAATGTGTAATATAAAATATTATAATATGTTACTTTGCTTTTTAAGGGACTAAATACCAAAATCTTTTTTTGGAAGTTTCCTTTATTTACAGGAGTTTTTTTATATATAGAAAAATATTTTTTTCTTTGAATTTTCTCTGTTTATCTCATTTCTGAGATATTAGTAATTGTAATCATTTTATGAATCAATCAAAAAATATATTATCTAGTGAAGGTTAAGACATAGAAATATAAACATGCGAAGGCAAGAAAGATCCTCCGAATAGCTATGTTGCTGATTTAAAATTTTGTCTAAGGCTCAGCAACATAGCTGTATGTGGTAGAGAATATGCCACCATGTGCAAAGCCCCCCATATTCCCTGAGTACCCTACGATTGGCACTGGTGACCTGCACTGAAAAAGTCCTCGAATGCACAACCATTTTTTTTTTTTTTTTTGCTTTTTGGGTCACACTCAGCGATGCACAGGGGTTATTTCTGCATCATGAGCTCAGGAATTACTCCTGGAAGTGCTGGGCAGACCATATGGGATGCTGTGAATCGAACGTGGGTCAGCTGCATGCAAGTCAAATGGTCAAGCCTCTGTACTATCGAAAGCACAAGTTTTAGACCTATGCCACTGTGCAGAGCATTTCTTGAAGTGTCCTCGTATCACTGTAACATCAGGCACGCCCCTATAAAATCTTTAAAATATTACCTTATTTAGATGGAAATTGAAATGTTTCATCACTGGATTTCTTTGATCATTTTATTTCCTATGTCTTCATGAAAGAGAGTTACAAACTTTCAAATTCCTTCTCTTATTTTTTAAATATGTTATAATAGTTCACTTTTGCATTGTGTTCCTACTTGATATATATTGTTAAAAATACAAAAACTTGAGTCCCCTTCATTTAAATATTATAACACTAAGAATAATAGTACTGAAGCAGGCAATAATACTAATATTGTTATAAATCAACACTCATTAACAGTATGTGATTTTTGAAAAGTTTTCATTGAAAAAATTGACTGCAAACTGTTTTAAAGGGGATAGTCTCATCTATCAGCGGCCCTAATTTATCCATGCAAATTCAAATGAGTTTATAATTTAGTTAATCTACCAAAGCCAGATGTGTAATAAGTCATTACAGAAAACGAACATGCCAGTTTAATAGTTGGAAATAATACACTGAACAAGCCTGAAACAATCCTCACTTTAGTATGCACTGCCTATGATAAAGGAGAAAGAATGCAGTATCTAATTACTACCTGAGACCTTTGAACGGTAAAGAGATATATTGTTGTACTGCAAAGGTGGGTGATAATGGAAAACAGCTGCTTTATTTTTTGTGTCTTTGAGATGACACATGAGACATCACCTTTACTCAGCTGTTCAGAATTAGGTCACTGTTACCAGAATTCTTAAAGAATTCATTTACAGGGAATTCATTTTTAGGAAATAAAACAGTATTATTCAATAGTTTTGTGGGCATTCTGAAAACATATAAGACTCAAAAGTAGACCTCTTCAAATTCACAAGTTTATTCTAGATGAAGCAAGATTAAAAACCAAACAAATTAAAGTGAAGGGAAAGGGTATTTACTTCCAAGCACCTGTCTTTAAAGTTTTTCTCTGACTAATTCTTATGTTCATATTTTACTTTGCACATAGAATTATTTTGTTTATCTTTAGGAAACACCAACAAGTCTTCAAAAGGTTTTTAATAATTCTATAAAATCTCTATTCATTAATTCTACCTCCTCTTGTTTCTATAACTGTCACTGTCAATATCCCTGTCCTCCATTTGTTCACCGATTTGCTCAAGCTGGCCCAGTAACATTGTGAAACTTGTTACTGTGTTTGGCATATCGAGTATGTCACGGGTAGCTTGCAAGGCTTTGCCGTTCAGGCTAGATACTCTCGATAGCTTGCCAGGCTCTCTGAGAGGGGCAGAGGAATCAAACTCGAGTGGACCAGGTGGGCCTCCTGCAAGGCAAATGCCCTACCCACTGTACTATCACTCTAGCCCCTTGTTTGCATACTGCTAATAATTCCATATAACTAGATCTTAATTTTTGACATTATATTTTATTCAATTCTATATTGTCTATTAAATAATTTTATTGATTATATTGTATGTTGAAATTTTTTATATATTCAATTTTTCTAATTTCCTTTTTTCTCAGTTTTTCCCTTTTCTTCAATTATTAAGACTATTTTAGGGGCTGAGTGATAGCAAAGAGGGTAGAGCGGTTGCCCTGCACATGACTGACCCAGATTTGATTCCCAGCATCCCATATGGTCCCCGGAGCACCAACAGGAGTAATTCCTGAGTGCACGAGGCAGGAGTAATCCCTGTGCAATGCGAGGTGTGATCCAAAAAGAAATAAAAGAATATTTTAAAATAACTGACAACATTTACATGTTAATCACCTGGTGATTTATTTTCTTGCCTGTTTTTAGTTTTTGTTTTTTTTACATACAGTTTCTACACACTGTCCTCCCGTTGTTCATCTATTTGCTCAAGTGGGCCCAGTGACTTCTCCATTGGAGACTTTGTTGTTACTGTATTTGGCATATCGAATACATCACGGGTAGCTTGCCAGGCTCTGCCGTGTGGTCAAGATACTCTGGATAGCTTGCCAGGCTCTCCGAGAGGGGCGGAAGAATCGAACTCGGGTCAGCCGTTTTGGCTGCTTGCAAGGCAAATGCCCTACCTGCTGTGCTATCGCTCCATCCCAGTGATATATATATATATATATATATATATATATATATATATATATATATATATTCATGCCTGAAACCCATCAAATATGGTGTGGTAATTATGGAAAATGTTTAGGGAGTATCTTATAATGTATCATGGTCATGCGATCCAGGAATATGTTCACTCATATATGAGGCTTAGCCTAAGCTTGTAGAAAGCAGCTTTGAGTGTGGCAGTGGTTGGGTAGTGGAGGTCAGCTGTCAGGGCTGGGTCCCTTGGGGCTGGGAGGGCTCTCAGCCTCCCCGCCATGGGGTGCTCTGAGTTCAAACAGCCTGGTGCAGAGTCCAGTGGCATGGTTATGGGGGCCTTATTTTATGCTCCCTTCCAGGAGAAGCAGCAGTGAGTTTAAGCAGTGGTGGATGAGGAAATTATCTGTGCTGGCAGGTGGTAGCTTATGGATGTGATCCCATTTATATGTAAAAGTTTGTATTGGTTAGATTAGCATACATATGCAAAAATGTATGTGTGTGTGTGTGTGTGTGTGTGTGTGTTTGCATTTGCTCTTCCTGTGACTGCTGGTTTAAGAGAATCACTTGATCACTTGATCACTTGACGTCCCATTAATCACCGATTTGCTCAAGCAGGCGCCAGTAACGTCTCCATTTGTCCCTGTTGCGTGCTAGTGTAGCCCAATGGCGTCTGTTCATTCTAGGAAAACGAAGAGCCTCAAACCGATCATTCATGATCTTGATGAAGAAGTCTGACCATCTGGTAGGTGGGTGGCCACGTAATCATTTGACATCTCATGGAATTCAGTCAGTAACAGCTCTAGTCCAGCGGCCGGCCGTCTCTAAATCTCATTACATGACCAGCCCATCTGATATTTGACACTTTGGCAAACGAGACTGCATCCCTGATTCTTGATTGTCGACAGAGGTCAGAACTCCACATTCTTTCTCTCATTTGAGTGAAACGTGATATTCCAAGCATAGCTCTTTCAATTCCTCTTTGGGAGACCCTAATACTGTTCTCGTCCTGTTTTCTTAGGGCCCAGGTCTCTGAGGCGTATGTTAATCCAGGAAGAACAGTGGAATCAAAGAGATGTGTCCAGAGCCGAAGGTTCTTCGTCCTCTTAGCTATTTCTTCGATGCTCTTGAAGGCATTCCAAGCCGCTGTCTTCCTCCTGCGCAGCTCGGGTGCCAGGTCATTTGTCATGTTGACTTCTCAACCTAGGTACACATAGCTGTTGCATTCGGAGATGGTCGTTTGTTGAGAGCGAATGGGGCATCAGGAACGAGGCTGTTTCTCATAAACATTGTCTTCGTAAGATTCATCTGTAGTCCAACCTTTCCACACTCACTGTCGAAGTCGGCCAGCATTTGTGCCGATTGGCTAATGTTTGGTGTTCTTAAAACAATGTCATCAGCAAAGCGGAGGTGGTGTAGTTGCCGACCATCTATCTTTACTCCCATTCCTCACCATTCCAGTCATCGCATGATGTTTTCGAGGGTGGCACTGAAGAGTTTCGGTGAAATGGTATCACCCTGCTGAACCCCTCTCTTGACATGGATGATTACCACTTTGTAGAATGGTGAGATCCTGGTAGTGAATCCATAATACAGCTCATGGAGGATCCTGATGTATTGAGTTTGAATGCCCTGATTGGCTAGGGCTTCAATGACCACTTCCGTCTCAATGGAATCAAAGGCCTTCTTTAAATCAATGAACATTAGACAGAGCGGCATCTTGAACTCCCAAGAAACCTTAATGAGCTTGGTTATCATGTGGATATGGTTGATGGTGCTGAATCCTTTCTGGAACCCAGCTTGCTTGCATGGTTGACCTTCATCTAGTGTTCTCCCAATCCTATTTAGGATGACTCGAGTGAACAACTTGTAGATGACAGACAATAAGCAGATCAGGCGATAGTTGTCAATGCCATGGATGTCTCCCTTCTTGTACAGTAGTACTGTCCTGCTGGGTTTTCCATTGGGATGGAACCTTGCGTTCAGACAGGTAGCATGTGAAGAGCCGAGCCAGCGTATTGATGAGTACTGACGGCAGGTTCTTCAGTTGTTCAGGTCTGACCTTGTCTGGGACGCGTGCTGTCCGTTTCTTTACTGATGAAATGGCATGTCAGATTTCGGAAGGGAGAACATTGGGAATGATATATCCATCCTGTGGAATTTGGTATGCCCGCAAGTGGACATGGCTATCGAAGAGATTTGAGTAGAAGTCATGGATAATCTTCATTGCCCTTCTGGAAGATGTGATAGATCCATCAGGACATCGGAGGGCAGTCACCTTGGTCTTGTAGTTGGCGAAGTACCACGCGAGCATTACGAATACTTTTCCCAGCTTCTGCTGCATCTACCAGCACTTCTGCTCTTCTCTCTTTGAGGTCTTCCTTGATCGCATCTCTGCACTGCTTTGCCAGTTCGGACGTTCACTTGTGGTTGCCTGAGGCATGTGCCAAATCACGTTGGCGAATAAGCGCAAGAGTTTTCGAAGACAGCATTTTTTGTGTGGCTATCTCTCTCTATCTCTCGCACAATCATGGAGGTGCTGAACCAGTCAATCATATTCCTCGTCAATGTTGTCAACAATGGCATCTTCCCATGTTGCCGCAATAGTGCCAAAGAGCTCCCACTTAGTGGTCGTACTGGGAGTTCCTTTTTAACGTTTGCAGCCCTTTCTCCTCACTCTGTGAAGTAGAATTTTGCACGAAGATGAAGGTGGTCGGATCCCATTTGGAATTAATAGGCATATTATAGTTTAAGAGAATAAATAGGCATATGATGGAGAATCAGGCTGCCAGTCCACAGGCTATTATCCCCCAGATCCCAAGCTTTCCTCTCTTATGTCTGTCTTTATCTTAATTCTTGATGTTTCCCTGCTTCAGACCCATTCACTTGGGTCTGGCCACTGCCAATACATTCAGGGCTGCTAAACTACTCGTCAGAAAGTGCCAAGATCTCTCCACTTTTATCCCAGAATCCCTTCCCCCAATGTTTTCATCCTTAGGTCACAGTTATCTTAATTGGATCTCAGGAGTTATATTTCTAAAATCATTTTATTCTTCAGTTTATTTTCATTATATTAATTCCTTTATTTTTAAAAAACAAACACTTCATCGGAAAAAAAAGAAGTGTGATATTTTAGAATAAAACATGAAAAAAATACTTGTGCATATCCATCATTAAGTCAGTGTTTATTATCTGCAATATGACAGACATTGTGTCAACACTGGAAATTAGGCAGGTCTATCTAATCTCTTCGATTAGTTTGACATTAGATGGAGGAAAAAAAATACATGATTTGCAATAAAATAGCAACAGCAATAAATGCAACACACTAGCTGTTCACGGTATGAAGTATATCAGGAATTATTAGTTACTAAAAGATTAGTATTTCTGTTTTTCAGTAGCTGAAAATGCTATTTTTTTGCCAAAAGACTTTTAATCAAAACATTTTATTGGGCAACAAACAACATATTCCAATTTCATTGTCTTTTTACCCTTCATTTGTACTTCGTCTTTCTCCCACCCCATGCCCTTTTCTTGTGGCAATTCTTTGCTTGAGTTTCTTCTTTCTTCATAGGGCTTTGGAGTCTTGTTGCCTTCATGAACTGTTGCTCACTCAGGGAGCTGTCTCGAGATAATCTATAGCCTTAAATATTAGACAGTTGATGGATAATGTTATCTTCATCTCTGACCTCCTTTTCCAAAACATAACATTTTATTTGCATGTAGATTTGTAATGCTTGCTTTTTATTTTGGGGGTCCTTTTATAACTATGCTTCCACTTAGTAACTGCTGTGGAAACCTAATTTGAACTTAGAGTTCAGAGTAACTTACTAGTTGGGCATAATATATACTATTTTAGTCATTTCTAACCAACTCTTTAGGTAGCTTTCTCATTTGTTTTATATATACATAAAACAAATGACAAACTATATATGTATAACTATATATAATCTTTCCCAACAGTTTTATGCTTATCAAAGGTTTTTGAATTGTTTGGTAAAAATATCTGTTAAACATTGCAGATTGCCATTATGTTCATAAAATTAAGTTCTCCTTAAGGAGTTACAGATAATAACTGAAGCACTAATAACCAAGGATGCAATAATTATAAACTTATTATTAATAGTGTCCATTTGAACAAAGGGTCATAGAATGATGAAGGTAAGGAAGTAAGAAGAAATCAATGCAGCTCGTCCTTTTAAACATCTTTTCATGAGTTAAGAGGGATGAGGTTGGAAATAATACTTCATAATACATCACAAAGTGCATATTATTGTGACAAGAGTTCGATTTTGCATACATTAACCTCTCATAATTGTATCACATATAAATAATAAAAGTGAATATTCAAAGAAAACAATAGTTGAGAGTCCTGTAAGGAATGAAATGAATGGCACATGGAAATGAGAACTTCTTAAATGTAGTATAGGGATTTAGGCACTTGACTGATAGCACCAAACTCTAGTTCTTTCCCAAGCATGGCATATGGTCCTCCAAGCACTAGCAGGATTTATCTCTGAGCACAGCTGTCTGTGCCCCAAAATCAAGACAAAACAAAAAATACTTTAAGAAAAAAAGAAAATCAAACTAGTGTGCAGTGATAACTTACACTCAGATGATTAGTAATATTAGTTACCAATTTAGTCATATCAAATTACTCCAAAAGTTAGTGTCACAAAATAGCAATATTTCTTTCCCGAGTATACATTTATTCAGTATTCTGGAAATTGCTTAGCTATTTTGTGTCTTGGGATCCTTCAGAGGATTTAATCAATGGAGCTTCCAAGTTTACTCACCTGGTTTTTAGCAAGATTTGAATCACATATTACCAGAGCTTCAGTTCCTTGCTAAATATTGCTTGCCCTCCTTCCTTCCTTCCTTCCTTCCTTCCTTCCTTCCTTCCTTCCTTCCTTCCTTCCTTCCTCCCTTCCTTCCTCCCTTCCTACACCTGGTGTCTCCTGGTTCTGTGCTTAGGAATTACTCCTAGTGAGGCTCAGGATGCCAGGGATCGAATCTGGGTCAGCCATGCACAAGGCAAATATTCTGTCCACTGTACTATTGCTCTGATGCCTAAAGATTGCTTTCCATTCTTGTCAATTGGGTAGAGTGTCAGGTGGAAGGGAGAGAGAGACAGAGACAGAGACAGAGAGATGCAGAGAGATACAAAGAGACAGAGAACGAATATCATATTTTGATAAGCAAGTGATAATATCTATGAGAAAGTTGTCAAATATATGTAAAGATGAGTCATCATTGTTGTTATTGCTGTTCTAGTATAATTTAAAACAATAGTCTAATTGTGGTATTATTGGAATAGCATTCATGGGATGATGTATAAGGGTCAGTGTTTAGTAGCCAGCATTGAATATTAGTAAGCATCATATCAAAGCATAGCGTAGTTAGACAGTATCAGAAACTGAAGCACTGTAGCACTATAGCACTGTAGCACCAGATCCAGAAAATGAGGATGAAATATACCTTTTGGAAACCCTGTGCTTTTTAGGAAACCTTTCAGAGAGTGAGGGAAATTAATCCTGCTTTTCAAATATATTTTTTGGACGTCTTTGCAGTGCGAATCTAACTAAATGTGACTCAAATATAGATTATGTTAGGAAGGTTGCATGTTAGACATGGATATCAAGGGGGAAAATTACTCAAGGGAATATTTAAAAATTAGCCTAATGAAAAGCTCATATTTTATGGGGGTAGAGACAGATTTAAAGGCTTAGCTAAATCTCATGCAAGTAAACATCAGAGTCACCTCTATATTATAGAATTTTGTCACCTTATGTATAAGTCAGTCTTCTTTAAGAGACATAGTTTTATGCCTAGACTCTTCCTGTACTTAATATTTTATTATTTTTAACACAAAAACATAACTGAATAGTTGTTAAAAGAAACAGATGAAATCATAATGATTATTTTATCTTAACACAGACAGACTCAGGTAATTTTAGTGTTGTTCTGTTTTCCAATCATGAACGATCGGTTTGAGGCTCTTCATATTCCTAGAGCGAATAGACACCATTGGGCTACACTAGCACGCGACAGGGTCAAATGGAGTTGTTACTGGCGCCCGCTTGAGCAAATCACCGATTAACAGGAAGTCAAGTGATCAAGTGATCAAGTCCTGTTTTCTAAGACAATTTTTAGAAATTTAAAAATAATATTTCAGTATTTTCTCTCCATCATGAATGTTTTCTGGAAAGAAATGAAAATGTTTAACAATAAATAAATATTTAAAGGAGAATTACATAATTGTAAGGGAAAAGTTATGTCTTTATTTTTTATTTCCACAAAATTTCTTCACTAGAGTTAAAACAAATACTAATTATTTTGGTTTACTAATTTAATAATTATAATTTACTAATTGTAAATGGTTTCCTAATTATAAGTGGTTTTGAATACTTACTAATGATTTCATGATTATAGACATGCATCATTGTAGGTACTTGAATGTTAGGTAGTACTACTCATTTTTTTAATGACTTCAGAATTAATCTTGTTAATCCTAAATGATATTGAAGCCTTCTGCCCACACTTCCCACATAAATCAGAACTTCGGGGAACACAATGGAAGTGTGCATTTGAAATTTTTCCTTATTTTATTCTAAGAAACTTCTAAAACATGGAGGTTTGATGACTTCTGAATTATAGTAAGAAGAAAATGCTAGTGTAAATATGTTAGATGTAGAAAATATATGTTAGATGTAGAAAAACCCATTCTACGTTCTTTGCAAAACTGAATGATATTTTTGTTTTTTAATATTCAGAGGCATACCTCCACTACCCAGCCATCGCCACACTCCAGGATGCTTTCCGGACCCGCGCAGCCACAAAGCGGCTGCGCGACACATCCTAAGACACTAAATACCCATCTTCCGGAATTGTCGCACCATATTTGATAGGGTTCAAATATGGTAACACCTACAAGGGTGATTAGAGGTCGCCCCAAAAGCCTCTATCCCTCTCGGAAAGACTGGCAAGCTACCGAGAGTATTCCGCCCGCACCGAAGAGCCTGGCAAGCTATCCGTTGTGTATTCGATATGCCAACACCAGTAACTACAACTGGTCTCATTCAATATTCAGAGGCTGGAGCGATAGCACAGCTGGTAGGGCATTTGCCTTGCAAGCACCAGTCCCGAGTTCGATTCCTCCGCCCCTCTCAGAGAGACTTGCAAGCTACCTGTGATGTACTCAATGTGCCTAAAACAGTAACAACAAGTCTCACAATTTGTTGTGAGACGTTACTTATCCCACTTGAGCAAAACAAAGAACAATGGGAGGACAGTGCTACAGTGCTACTGTGAAGTATTCAGAGATATTTAGAGTTACTTTCCTTTATAAAAGTTTTATGAGTAATATTTTTGATGACTTATAAAGAGTTGCAACATCAAGTTATCAAATTAATGATGTGTCATCACCTGCTACATGAAATAGGTGCTATGTTTCTAACAGCAAATCCTAGATTAATGTCATTTTAGTCACAAGAAGTTCAAAATCAATTTCAATGCTAATCAGTGGTTGAGAGAATAGATTAGTAATGCAATGAATGCCATTACCCTTTCAAGCATTTCTTTTATGTGATGCTCCCTGCTGAAATAAATAAGGTTGTGAAACTATGATACTATAAAGCAAGGGTATCAGATAAAAGAACAGGAAAAAGAAAAATGATTTTGGAGACAGAACATTTTAGGGGGAAAAATTCTTAATGAAATATTTTGTCTAAATTAAATATTTCTACAACAATTAAAAACTTAACTGATAAAATTTAAATTTCTACTAAATTAAAATATAAATACTTATTTTGAAGATATTTTAATTATTTTAATTTAAATATAAATTTTAAATTTACATTGCTGTATTTGCTGTATTATTGAAATAAATTAATCAATAGGAAACTGTTGTATCAGAATAACATTCCTAAGAGGAAAATATGTTTTTGTCACTCTTGTTCCAGAATGGACTTCAAACAATTTTTTTGCTGTTAAAGATTTCTTATTAATTCCTATGTCTGTTTGAGTAATATCCTATAATTAGAGAGTCTTGATACGTCCAAATTTATTATCCATAAAGAGAAATTCAGTTTAGATAGAAATGTTTCTAATTCTTAAAAAGCAATTTAAAAACTTAACTGATAATTTTTTTCTGATGGTAAGGGGGACACGCTATCATTTAATTTTAAGCAGGAAATAATAAAAGTTTTCAAAGTTCTCATTTACCTAAGAATATTTGCATAAAGTGTAATGTCATGAATTTTTCTTTGCAATGTAAATTAAAAAATGAACTGGAAAATAACTAAAAATGCTCCTCAAAGTGAAATATATTGAGCATATTATTTGTGTAGATATGCACAGTTGATGAAATGTAACCCATTCCTTCATATCGATTATATATTTTTCCTTATCAGACTAAAGTTTATATGTCTTGTCAGATTCTTTTTTGTGTGTGTTTACTTTTGTTTCAGGACCACACTCAGCAATCTTCTGAGTTTAATCCTGGCTCTGTGCTCAGGAATTACTTCTGGCGATGGTCTGGGACCATATGGAATGCCTGGGATGGAACCCAGGTCCATGGCATGCCAGGCAAAAGCCCTCCCTGCTGCAGTATCACTCCAGTTCACAGTATCAGATTCTTGAGGCATTTATTAATTGTACTTTTTCTGAAGCAATGTTTTCTTAATATGGTCATTGTGCAGGTATAATACCCAAACCAAACTATAGTTGAAAGGATTGTTATGCACAAATTTAATTCATATTTTTCTTTATTTGTTTGAATACACACAAAGATGCTCAGAGATTACTCCCAGTCTGTGCTCAGAGGTCACTTCTGGTTGTATTTGAGGGACCATATGCAGTGCCAGGGACTGAACCCAGACCTGGCATGTGCAAGGCAAATACTATTCTCACTGTATTGTAATCACTCTGGCAGTCATTTTAAACATTGAATTAGATCAATGACATTGGTCTTGTTTTAATCCTTGAAAAAAGCCTACACTGAATCCAACAACACTGTTTACTGAAAAAAAGAAGTGACATATTTATCATTTGTTCTTTGACCAAATACCAATTGCCCTTTTTATTCTCCTTTCTAAACTAGTTGAATAACTCGATTTTATTCTTCACAGCACAGTGGAAAATTCTGTGATTACTTATTAGTTTCTTGTAATGAATTTTCATTATGAAACACTATAAAACAAAAATATATTCACTCTTTCATGAATATTTCCTAGAATATATTATCTGTATTTATGTAACTTTAACTTTATTGAGTGTGTATTATGCTGAATATTTCTCGCCATACATATGCATGTACTAATTCTTTCTCATACACTGAATATTCTCATTATCTACTAACTTTGACATTAATGACAAAAATATTATAATTTGAATATTTAAGTCATCACTACTATAATACATATACATTTCTATTTTTAAAGGGTGAAATTAATTTGCTGTTTTTAAAAGCACAAAGTTTTGAATTGATATATTATGTTTTTAAAATTAAAAATTTAATGATTTATGTTTATTTCTTCATTTGGGGTTCTGAAGGCTTTCTCCAGGTTTTTGCTCAGTCAGGGGTCATTTCTGGCAATGTTTGGTGCCATATGAAATGTTGGCGATTGAACCCAGTTTGGCTATGTGCAAGGCAAGTGCCCTACCTGCTGCACTATTTCTCCAGCTCCTATACTTTTTTTTTAGAGTAGTTTTGATTTTACAGAAAAGTTGGATAGAAAAGATGGAACATTCTCATATAGCCTCTTCTATCCAAAATTGTATTAGATTTTTAACTTATTCAATGAATGCTGTAGACTCATGATTCTTAATAAACCAGTATATTATTATCTTACTATAATCTAAAGTCAATTATAATTTATAATATAAAATAAATTTTTTGAAGATCATGTAATTGGAGTCCATAGGCATTTTAGAATGATTAATTTCATGTAGAAATGTTTATGTAAACTCCTTTCTCAATCTATTTTTTGGGGTGGAGGGGTATACCAGATGGTGTTCAGAGTTTCTCTTGCCTCTGCACTCAGAGGGTAATTCCTAGTGGGGCTTTGTAAGGGGTGTGGGGATTTACACGCTGGTCAGCCATGTGAAATGCAAATATCCCTACATGTTATACTATCTATCCGGACTCAATTTCCTCTCTCTTTTTTACAGTAAGGATTTTTCTTTTAATTTTGATGCCTACTCGGATCAGGGCTGAGCATCCTCCACCCAGATCCTCCAAATCCCAGTAGGCGGGGGTCACACCCACCAACTGGCCCCCTGGCGCCGTGTAATCCCATCAACGGCCAAGACTCAGAGACTATAAAACCCAGCTCCTGGAAGCGCAGCCACATTCGCAGCCGTGCGACATCTTATCATCTTATTCCTACTTTGGACAAACTGGCAAGCTACTGGATGTAACCTGCCCACACAGCAGAATCTGGCAAACTCCCTGTGGCGTACCCAATATGCCAAATACCACTAACAATGAAGGGTCTCATTCTCCTAACTCTGAAAGAACCTTGAATATTGCACTTTTTTAAAAATCTCAGGGCAAGGACGAAGGAGACGTTACTGGGGCCTGCTCGAGGCAATCAACGAATAACAGGATGGTCGTGATCGCGATTTGATGCTGAACAATAATATATTGTAATAATATGCTGTAATATATGTTGTAATAATATATTTTGTAATAATAAATGCAATGCATCCATTTAGAGGGACATCATATTTGCTTCCAAGTTTCAGCAGTTATGAATAAACATCAAAGTAGTGGTTTTATTGTGCACAAATGGATAAATATTATGGTGTGTGATGGCTGATTGGCAGAATAAGATTTCAGCTTTTTAAAATTGTGTGTATATTTTTTAACTTCTTACTATTTGTATATGAGATTTTATGTTATCCACAGAATGCCAACAACTGATGAAAGTGTTTTGAATTTTAGATATTTGATCTAATGTAGTAGTATTTTCTTGCTGCTTTAATTGACAATTTCCTAATGACATGTAAAGCATATTTTAATATGCTGAACAGGTACTGTATCTCTTTGAGATGTCTTTCTTTGAGATACCTGTTTTTTCTATTATTATTTGGTTCATCATTTTCTTCATGTTGCTCTTTACACATTGAGTATAAATCCTTTACTGATAAATATTTAGAAACTAATATCCTCAATATGTTTTGTCTGATAAGATATCTTAATGATATCTTTTACAGAGCTATTTTTAACTTCCATTAAGCCAATCTATCTATCTTTTTTTTATGTACTTCACTTTTGATATTATATGTAACAGTACTCAAACTCAAGATTAACAAACTCTTCTCCTATGTTAGCTTTCTAGGGGTTTTGAATTGTATACTGAATTCACTTTGAATTTTGTTGACTATGTAAAATGTATCTAGACTTTTTTTTCACTTCCTGTGTATATTCAGTTGTTGCATCATCATTCTTCCTTCCAAAAATTTTTTTCCCATTAAATTTTATTTTTCTGTCATCAAAAAACATTGGTCTACATTGGTGCAACTCTGTTTTGGCTTTCAGTTCTGTTCACGACTTTCCCTAGTACTACTTATTGTTGTGGCCTTATTATAGGAGCTCTTAAAAATGGGTACTGTAGACACCATAATGAATGGGAGAACATATCTGCACATAATACAGTAGCTAAAGGACTAATATCCAATATCTATATAGCACTAATAAAGCTCAACAAAAGAAAGTCAACGATCATGTGAAAACTTTGGAAGAAGAATGAATAGAAGCTTCTTCAGAGACAGACAGATGGATAGTAAGCATATGAAAAGTGCTCATCAGAGCTTATTATCAGTAAAATGCAAATTGAAATTATGAGAAATTTGACTTTTGCATTTCTAGCTTAATTATAAATCTCATTTTTTATTTTTCCAATTTTTTAATTCATGAAGAAATGTTTTTGTGTTTCAAATTTGTTTTATCTTGGTGGCAACATTACGTGATCTTAAGACATAAGCATAGTAATACTTTGTTGGCTGAGGTAACCTTTAAATACCTACTAGATCCAGTTGATAATAAAGCAGTTAACATCAACTATCCCCTAAATGTTTGACTATTCACTAAATATGTTAATTGCTCATAAACTGCTATTGAGTCCCAACTTTAATAATGTATTAACTTATTTCTCCGTATACTACTAGCCTCTAAGTTCTCATGCAATTTTATCATTGTTTTAAGCATAGATATATTGTGTATAGTTTTGACCTTTTCCTATTTTATTATTTTGTGGGTTCCCTTTCTATATTCTTTCTGTATTTTTACTTATCCTAATTCAATGTAACATACTGGGCTTTCTTTTGATGGTATTAACATTATATATTTTTACATTTCTTTGCCTTTAACTTTGATTTATATTTTTTGTGAACATCCCAAAATAAAAATCACAAAGTAGAATATTTATTAGAAACATCACACAGTAAGGTTTTAAAAAGATACTAGATTTTTCTTTGACTCTGTAAACTTAATATTATTAAGAAATAAGTTGATATAATTAGTTTCTACCATATTTTAAAGTTCCTTTCTAATATTTGTTTATAGTTTTTTTTCAATTATTTCTTTCTGTGTGACTTTAATTGGTATTTTATATCATTCACCTTTCTTCTTTTTTTGTATTTCAGCATATATCCACTGTCCTTCCATTGTTCATCAATTTGTTCGAGTGGGCCCAGTAACATCTCCATTTTAAGATTTGTTACTGTGTTTGGCATATTGAATACGTCACGGGTAGCTTGCCGGGCTTTGCCGCACAGGCTAGATACTCTCAGTAACTTGCCGGGCTCTCCAAGAGGGGATATATGCAATTAAAGATTTTTAATATTTTGGTCAGGATAAAAACTCAAAGACTTGAAGCATGATTTGTAAAAAGTAACCAATTGATCTCTAGCACCACATGCTATTAGGCCTACTGAAAGAAACTTCAAGAACATTGAGATAGTAGTAGCTCCAAGAACAGCTGGCTGTGACCTCCCAAAGTATATTTGCTATCTAATCACATCACATAATCACATAACTTCCCGTTAGTCATCGATTTGCTCGAGCGGGCGCCAGTAACGTCTCCATTTGTCCCTGTCGCGTGCTAGTGTAGCCCAATGGCATCTCTTCGCTCCGGGAACATGGAGGGCCTCAAACCGATCGTTCATGATCTTGACAAAGAAGTCTGACCATCTGGTAGGTGGGCGGCCACGTGGTCTCTTGACATCCCGTGGAATCCAATCAGTAACAGCTCTAGTCCAACGGTCGTCTTTAAATCTCATTACGTGACCAGCCCATCTGATTTTCGACACCTTGGCATATGAGACAGCGTCCCTGATCCTTGATCGTCGACGGATGTCAGAACTCCGGATTCGTTCTCTCATTTGAGTGAAACGTGTTATTCCAAGCATAGCTCTTTCTATTCTTCTTTGGGAGACCTGAATGGCGTTCTCATCTTGTTTGCGTAGGGCCCAGGTCTCTGAGGCATATGTTAATGCAGGAAGAACAATGGAATCAAAGAGATGTGCCCGGAGCCGGAGGTTCTTCGTCCTCTTAGCTATTGCTTCGACGTTCTTGAAGGCGTTCCAAGCCGCTCTCTTCCTCCTGCGCAGCTCGGGTGCCAGGTCATTTCTCATGTTGACCTCTCGACCTAGGTACACATAGCTGTTGCATTCGGAGATGGCCGTTCCATTGAGAGCGAATGGGGCGTCAGGAACAAGGCTGTTTCTCATAAACATTGTCTTCGTAAGATTCAGCTGTAGTCCTACCTTTCCACACTCACGGTCAAAGTCGGCCAGCATTTGTGCCGCTTGGCTGATGTTTGGTATTATTAAAACAATGTCATCAGCAAAGCGGAGGTGGTGTAGTTGCCGACCATCTATCTTCACTCCCATTCCTTCCCATTCCAGTCGTCGCATGATGTTCTCGAGGGTGGCACTGATGAGTTTAGGTTTGCTATCTATGACTCTTTTATTCCTTTATTTGAATAGGAGGTCTGTATCCTTTAAGAAACTGGATCTGCCTGACAGTGTGAAATATACATTTTCTAACTAAAATCTACATTTACATAACATTATAATACGTTATTGATAGTAAAACTACTCTATAACAATATTCACAGTTCTCCCTTCTAGTTTCTTTAAAATTCCACTCTTTCAATTGCATTTTGCACAAGCCAGAGTCACCTATTTTATATATATATATATATGTATATATGTATACATATACATATATATATATATTCTGGGCTGGAGCAATAGCACAGTGGGTAGGGCATTTCCCTTGCACACGACTGACATGGCCAACCCATGTTCAATTCCTCTGCCCCTCTTGGAGAGCCCGGCAAGCTACCGAGAGTAACTCGCCTGCACGGCAAAACCTGGCAAGACCCCCATGAAGTATTCAATATCCCAAACACAATAACAGCAAGTCTCACAATTTGTTGTGAGATGTTACTGGTGCCCGTTCGAGCAAATCGATGAACAACAGGAGGACAGTGTATATGTATATTCTATTGAAGTTGCAAAGAAATTGATCATCTTAACATCTCATCTGTACAAACTACTGTCTTCAAATTCACTTGACACAATGGTTTAATTTCTTCACTCCCTTTAGCTACATCAAAACATCTAAAAATAAATAGTTATATTTAATGATAACATGAGTCAAATATAAATGATTTAAATTAAAAAAAATGTCTTCATGTAAAGCTTTCAATGCACTTAAGGTTTCTTACATTCTTACAATTTATTAACTATATAATTTCTTTTCAAAAGTAAACATGGATCTCAATAAATAGCAACATTTCTGAAAAAAGTATTGATATTGCTGATGTTATTCATGTGCAATAAATAAAGTCATTCATTTTAAAATTAGCTATCAACTTTAAAATTCAGCAACAAAAGGCATAAAAGAGATGCACTTGCAATTTAAAAAGCTAAATGTAAATTTCTGAAAGGCATTTTTTACATAACCTATTTTTATCAGAATATGAGTGTATCAACCAAAATAACAGAGAGAAGAGAGAAATCTGTTATGTGTTTCAGAGTTATAAAATGTTTGTAATCATATTTAATTCAACAACAATTCACAAATTTCTTAGTACCTTTTAGTTATTTTTCTGAGATTTGATTTAATGCCTGGTTATTAGAAAAGTTCTTCTGAATGACAGATACAGTATTCCCCCTAACTTTTTTCAAATATATATGCTTTGATATTATGGTTGAAATAGAATGTTGTGCAATATTTCCAATTATATATCAAAATTAATGTGGCTGTGTTAAACAAATATTAAATATATATGTAAGTGGTGTGAATCAAATATATTTCTTTGTGGGTTGGGGAATGCTAGCAATACTTATCAGTACTCAGAGGGCTTATTTCTAGCATTGTATTTGTCTTTTTTTTACAATAACACATATCATACTATCTTTCTTATCACACCAAATATATATTTAAGTTTTATATCTGGCTTCAGTATTTATAAGTCACTTTTAAAAATCTTTTAATTTTCTTCCTTGAAATTTTAGCTAAGTGTAGGAAGGAAAATTTCACTTTAGTGCTAGTCTAGGATATTTAAAAATATCATTAAATTAATCATTTTCTAGAAATATTTGTAATATTAGCTGTAATAGTGGAGGTAATGGAGGTCTGCCATGCTGTTGGAAACAGGCAGAGAATCTCTGCTCCCGGGTCCGTTGAGCCTGGAGTCTGAGATCACAGAATTCCGCTTCCTTGGTCTCTGGGGTTTCACTCCTATGTGAGTCTCGGTCTGATTGTCTGGAAAGTATCCTGGAGGGCGTCTGCAGCTGGGTAGTAGAGGTAGTGGAGGTAATGGAGTTCTGCTGGGCTGCTGGGAGCAGGCAGAGGATCTCTGCTCCTGGGTCCGTTGAACCTGAATTCCAAGGTCACAGAGTTCAGCTTCCCTGGTTTTCATTACCTCCACTACCTCCACTACCCAGCCATGAATGCCCTCTAGGATGCGTTCCAGACTACGTAGCCATGTGCCACACCAAAAAACACTTAATGCAAGATTACTGCACTATATTTGAATGCATTGAAATATTGTTTGAAGCATGAAACTCCTGTAAGGGCGATTAGAGGCCACCCTAAAAGCCTCATCTCGCTCGGAGAGCATGGCAAGCTACCGAGAGTGTTCAACCCGCACGGGCAGAGCCTGGCAAGCTACCCATGGTGTATTTGATATGCCAAAACCACTAAATACAATGAGTCCCATTCTCCTGACCCTGAAATAGCCATGGTATGGCAGCGTTAAGGATGAGGAATGAGAGGCTCATAAAATCTCAGAACTGACCTAGGCTGCCAAAACGAATAAGGACAAAAATTATTGTACTTTCAATGCACATATGCTGGCATTTGATGCATCTATTGGAACTGATGGTGCAAGCATGAAAGATCAAGTATAACATCATTGATCTAACCGAGATGAGAAGGGTTCAATTACATCACGCTGTTTTCAATACTGGGGAAGAACTGTTCTTCGGAACATGCGACAAAAGAGGTGTCAGTGGTGTTAGTGTCCTTATCAACACGAACTTGGCCATAAACATTGATTCGTTCGAATTCCTAACAACCTGAATTGGATGATTACACTTGAATAGATGTGGCTCACTGCCAGCAGTTTCTATCTCCATTGTTTACGCACCAATATCCAATCATGATGAAGGAGAAATTGAGAAGTTCTACTTGGAGCTGGAGAAGTTCTATAAAGAGCACACCTTCTACAAGATCATCGTTAATGATTTTAATGCTAAGATAGGACCGAGAAGATCAGCTGAAGAACTCCACATCGGGACTCATGGCCTAGAATGGAACAAACAGGGTGAGAGACTGTCCGAGTTCATCATGTCAACAAAGACTATCCATGGTAACTCACAGTTCCAGAAGGCTGAATCTAAACATTTTACATGGGGGTCTCCCGGTGGACAGTTCCACAACGAAATTGACCAAATCATATTCAATCAACAGTCTTGCCTGACTGATGTCACTGTTGTCCCAAAATTCCAAATGGGATGACTGCCCTCCAACATTCTGATGAATCTATCACATCTTCCAGAAGGCCAATGGAGAAGGTTATCCATGACTTCTACTTGGATCTCTTTGATAGCCATGTACACCTGCCCACATACCAAATACTGCAGGATGGATATGTCCTTCCAAAGTTCTCCCTTCCAAAATCCAACACACTATTTTGTGGGTAAAGAAGCGAACAGCACATGGCCCAGACAAGGTCAGACCCGAACACCTGAAAAAACCTGCCATCAGTACTCATCAATACACTGGCTCGGCTCTTCACATGCTACCTATCTGAATGCAAGGTTCCATGCCAATGAAAAGCCAGCAGGACTGTACAACTGTACAAGAAGGGAGACATTCACGACATTGGCAACTATTGCCCGATCTGCCTGTTGTCTGTCGTCTAAGATGTTCACTCGAGTCATCCTGCATAGGATTGGCAGAACACTAGATGAAGAACTACCATGAGAGCAAGCCGGTTTTCAAAAAGGATTTAGCACAATCGACCATATTCACATGATAACTAAGTTCATTGAGGTTTCTCAGGAGTTCAAGATGCCGCTCTGTCTAACGTTCATTGATTCCAAGAAGGCCTTTGATTCTGTTGAGACTGAAGCGGTCACTGAGGCCCTAGCTAAACAGAGTGTACAAAGTCAATACATCAGAGTCCTCCGTGAGCTGTATTGCGGATTCACTACCAGGATCTCACCATTCTACAGGAAGGTGATCATTGATGTCAAGAGAGGGGTTCAGCAGGGTGATACCATTTCACTGAAACTCTTCAGTGAAATGAAGAGTTTTTTTTTCCCACTCTCGAGAATGTCATGTGATGACTGGAATGGGAAGGAATGGGAGTGAAGATAGACTGTCGGCAACTACACCACCTCCGCTTCGCTGATGACATCATTCTTATAACACCAAACGTCAGCCAACTGGCACAAATGCTGGCCAACTTCAACCATGAGTGTGGAAATGTCAGACTACAGCTGAATCTAACAAAGACAATGTTTATGAGAAACAGTCTCGTTCCAGACGTTCCATTCACTCTCAATGGGACGAACATCTCCAAATGCAACATTTATGTGTACCTACGTCAAGAAGTCAACATGACGAATGACCTGGTACCTGAGTTGCGCAGAAGGAAGAGAGTGGCTTGGAACACCTTCAAGAATGTTGAAAAAATAGCTAAGAGGACAAAGAACTCCAGCTCTGGGCACAACTCCTCAATTCCACTGTTCTGCCTGTATTAGCATATACCTCAGAGACCTGGGCCCTACACAAACAAGATGAGAACACCATTCGGGTCTGCCAAAGAGGAATCAAAAGATCTATGCTTGAAGTATCATGCTTCACTCAAATGAGAGAAAGAATCCAGAGTTCCAACGTTTGTCAAAGGTCAAGAATCAGGGACGCTGTCTCGTTTGCCAAGGCTTTGAAAAGCAGATGAGCTTTGGATACGACCGCTGAACTAGAGCCATTACCGACTCGATTCCATGGGAGGACAAAAGATTGTGTGGCCGGCCACATATGAGATGGTCAGATTTCTTCGTCAAGACCCCAATGATCAGTTTGAGGCTTTTTGTGTTCCTAGAATGAGCAGATGCCATTGGGCTACATTAGCACGTGACAGGGATAAAGAGATCTGTTACTGGTGCCTGCTCAAGCAAATCGATGAGTAATGGGATGTCAAGTGATTAAGTGATCAAGTGAAGCTGTAATAATTTCAGTATATATAGTCTGTAGCACTGTCCTCACATTGTTCATAAATTTGCTCATGCGGGCCCAGTAACGTCTCTGTTGTGAGTCTTTTGTTACTGTTTTTGGCACCTCAAATACATCACAGGTAGCTTGCCAGCTTTGCCATTTCGGGGAGGAACTCTCTGTAGTTTGCTGGGCTCTTCCACAGGGGCAGAGGAATCGAATCAAGGTTGGCTATGTGCCAGGCGAATGCACTACCTGCTGTGCTGTCACTCCAGCCCAGAATATATATAGCACATATTCTTATATTTTTAAGATTCAAAAGTTTACAATACTAAAGTAGTAACTAAAACAATGACAAAATATATTGCCATATCTTTGAGTACTATGAAAATTATAAAACAACCATATAATGTTAGATCTAGCTACTCTGACTCAAGATTATATCAGCAGGGATAATTATGGAAAAGTAATTGCATAGTAGAATATCAATTTTGAAATAATTAATAATTATTGTTTTATTTCAATGGTTCTTGACTGTAGTTACTTCATAAAGTAGAACACTATTAACTCTAAAATGATCTTTGGACTTATTCAGTAATAAAACTTTACTTTAGAGTGATGTTGAGTGTCAATTTAGTACGTTGTATAAAAATGCTTAATAGAATCTCTGCCTAAAATTGTTTAGTAGTCCTTTATGAGAACATTTTTGCTTTTTACTGAAATATATTTTCCTCTGATTTCCTCACTAAAAGAAAATTATACCCACAATATAAAAGATTATTTTTTAATCGAAAAAAACGACAAACCAAGTTAGTGGCGTAAAAAAAATGATAAAACATTTTGCCACAATGAATTACTTTGTAGCATTAATGGACATTTATCAACATTTTAAAATAAGATGACTTGGGAGCTTTCACCATCTACTTTTAGGGAAATAATTTTGATTCCTGTAATATTGGAAGCCTAATGACTAGAATACTTTTGGTTCATCAATCAGATTATTTGGGCTATTCTTTCCAAACACAGACAGGATTTGCTACAGAAGCAGTGCCTTAAAAAATATCCCAGAAAAATATAGCACACGCTTTATGCACACAGTTTGAGATGCTTCTATTTTTTAGTGTTTGTGAAAGAGTCAATAAAATGTTTTCTTCAAACATATTTTATCTCCTGAATACACCTTAAATTTTTTCTTCTTATAGAAATAGATTATAAGATGTGACTAATTTCACTTAATAAACTATGAGAAGAAGGAATTCATACACCATATCTGAAATGTAATTTTTTAAATTTATATTAATTTTTATTAGACACCATGAGGTACAGTTGTAGACTTAGAAATTTTTGTGCTTGGGTTTCAATTATACAATAATCTTGTACCCATCCCTCCACCAGTGCCCATTTTGCACCACCACTGATCCCAGAATCCCTCGCAACCCCCATGTCCCCCAGCCCACCCTGCCTCTGTAGCAGGGCATTCCCTTTTATTCTCTCTCATCTTTTGGGTGCTGTGGTTTGCAAAAGAGGCATTGAGTGGCAATCATGTTCGGTCTATTGTCTACTTTCAGCATGAATCTCCCATCCTGGGAGGATCCTCCCAACACTCTTTATTTGGTGCTACGTTATCTATCTGAGCTGCTTTTTCCCCCAGCGTGTGCAGCTGGCCTCCATGCCATGGAGTGAATCTCCTGGTACTTATCTCGGCTATTCTTCAGTGTTAGTCTCCTATTTTGTTACTTTATGTTCCACCGATGAATGAAATCTTTCTATGACTGTCCCTCTCTTTCTGACTCATTTTGCTTAGCATGACACTTTCCATGTAGTACCACTTGCATGTAAATTTCATGACTTCATCTTTTCTAACAGCTACATAGTACTCCATTGTGTAGATGTACCAAAGTTTCTTTAACCAGTCATCTGTTCTCGGGCACTTAAGTTTTTTCCAGATTCTGGCTATTGTAAACAGTGCTGCAATAAATAAACAAGTGCAGATGTCACTTTGACTATACTTTTTAGCCTCTCCGGGGTATATTTCCAGGAGTGGTATTGCTGGGTCAAATGGGAGCTTAATATCTAATTTTTGGAGAATTGTCCATACTGTTTTCCAAAAGGGCTGAACCAGTCGACATTCTCACCAGCAGTGAAGGATGGTCCCTTTCCCGCCACATCCACACCAACATTGGTTGCTTTTATTCTTTTGGATGTGGGCCAGTCTCTGTGGTGTGAGATGATATCTCATTGTTGTTTTGATCTGCATCTTCCTGATGATTAATGATATAAAGCATTTTCTCATGTGCCTTTTTGCCATTCAGATTTCTTCTTTGAGAAAATTTCTGTTCCTGAAATGTAAATTTTAATCTCACTTGCACTGTGCTCCATTTTCAGTATCCTTTTGATTTCTGGTAGCTCTTGAACTACATTAAAGAGAAAACATGATGAATCAAGTAAACCAGAAGACAAACACAGGATGACCTCACTTTCCTGTTATAAATGTAGCACTGTAGCACTGTCCTCCCGGGCCCATTAATGTCTCCATTGTGAGACTTGTGGTTACTGTTTTTGACATATTAAATACACCACAGGTACCTTGCCAATACTCCCAGTAGCTTGCTGGACTCTCCAAGACGGACAGAGGAATTGAACCCGGGTGGTCAAGTCGGCCGCATGCAAGGCAAACGCCCTACCCACAATGCTATTGCTCCAGCCCCTGTTATAAATAGAATGAGAAAATGCAATGTGGTAAAGGGGGTATGCCTAGATCACCCTTGATCTTAATGTTGGGAGACGAGGATAAAGAAGGAAAGAAATCAAGAGGTTTGGGGAAAAGAAGAGAATAAGAAATAATGTGTGAATCGACATCTGGGCATTGCTTACACTGGTGATATTGGTGAATGGTATAACCATATGTCTAAAATAAAAAACTCCACAGAACTATAAACATGAGGTCTAAGCTACAACCTCTAGAACTTTGTAATATGCCTCTCAATTTCACAGGTAGCAATGTGGGGGAGTAATATATGAACACTAATGTAGGGAAGTTTACACTGGTGGTGGGATTGGTATTTAGATGTTATTTGGCAAAAATTCAAGTACAAACAATTTGTAAATCACAGTTGTTTCATTAAAAAAATTTAAAAATAGATGAGTTTAATGAGATAAGTGGACAGAATATGGTTTTGTGACAACTATATTGATTTTGAGTAATGTTGCAAGTTTGTCAACATTCAACATCAATTCACTTAGAATTAAAATTTCTTTTTGATATTGCAACTAGTAACATATACACAAGTCCTACATAATCACTTTTTAGTTATATACTATTTTGCACACTATAATATAATGACATTCATTCAATAGCTATATGAAATTTTACTAGAATTTTAATTTTGGAAAAAATAACTTTAATTTTAAGCTTATTTTCAGACTTTCTATTTTGATTTTTAACTCTGAACGTATAGTTCAGAGACAAATACAGATTAATCTTGCTGGTCTGCTTATATTTAAGGATCATATGAAATAAATGATGAAAATAAATATTCCTCTTATTCCTATGCTTTTAAATTTTAATAAATAATAATCTATACATTTTAGCATATATTTCCATAAGCATAGTCATTATATATTCGAAGTTTAGTATTTTAATAATTAAATTGGAAGCATTTTGTATACTTGAATTTCCTCTCCTATCCACTCTTTCCCTCCCCCTTCCTCTTCTCTCCCATTCCCTCCCCTCTTACTCTCATCTCTCCTCCTCTCCTTTCTTCAGATTTTTGAGCCATATCTGTAGGAACTCATGCCTTGTTCCTGGCTCTGTAGGAACCTGGTAGTTCTCAGGAACCAAATGTGGTGCCAGAAATTGAACATGGGATGTCTGCATGCAGGACAAACCATAAGATATGGTATCCCCTCTATGCTGTTTCTCTGGCCCACCTGAATGATTTCTTAAGCCTACAAATTGACTTTCCGACAAATTCCCTTGTTAGTAAGATGAGTCTTATTAACAAATCAAGAGTAGTTTACACTTTAGATACTGTTGATATAGTCTTGTTTTAAGAAATTACATAACAATTGTGCTGGTTTCTTTCGTCCACATTCACTGTTGCTCAAGGCTTACTCCTGGGCAACATATGTAGTGCCAGATATTGAACTGAATTTCCACATGATATTAATAAGCACCTAAGCCCTATGAAATCTCTCGTGTCCAATAAATTGCATAATTCATGGTTGGAAATGATATTTGCATTTTTTCTGTGAGAAATAGATGAAAACAATGTCTTAAAAATCAGTACTTAAGCTTTACATAGCTATTTTTTTGTAATAAGTAATTCTATATGCATAGTTGTCATCAATGGAATAAAAAGATGTTTTTAGATTTATAATATTACTTTTCATACAAAAAGAAACAGCTAATGCAATTGTGTGTACTCCAATCCATAATGTTATGAATGATCAATAAGAGACATATAAAAACTCTACCACATATAGTGAACAAATATAACATTTCTCAATATATTTTGTTGTCAATTGCTAATATGAATGTGTATATAATCTTGGTTATAAAGAATTATTAAAATAACTGAGATTCATTTCATAGCAAATTTTTCAGTGAGTAAGCCTAATTGTATTTGTGACTAAATTAGATAATAAAAGGACAGAATGTACTCTAATTTACAAACAGGAGTCCCCATGAGGGAAAAAAAGAGGATTTCACACTAAGTATTTATGAATGTTTTTATCACTGGCATGGGTCTGAAAAATAATTTCAGCTTTAGTATAATAATAACTCTTTTATGTAAATTTACTAAAGAGAGTTATTTTTCTCAAGTAATATAGATAACAGACAATGCATAATGTCCTTGTTTATCTTTCCAAAATTTCTGTAGTTTTTCCTTATTCAGACATTGTGCAAAGAGTGTTTTGCTTTCACACTTTACTATGAGTTTGAAACCTAATTATAATATTGTCTATTTTTCTATTTGAATGTGTCAGTTTTCATATTATGACTTTCACACCTGTATGAGCTAAGATTAAACAGTCATGTCATCTGAGACCACCCAGCATCTAAACTGTGAAAATTAATTTCAATTTCACCTACACTCAACCCCATGCTGTTTTCCTATTACTCCCATACTGAGATACCTGTGACTTTTGCCTAGGAAATGACTTATTTATTATTATAGACAATACTCTAAAGAGTTGTGGTGACAAATTCTTCTTTTTCTATAAACTCCAGTAAGTGTATCTTATGTTTGTTCATCTTTTATTTTATACTTTGAGGAAAGAATGTTATAAAATTATTTTTATTATTTTACATTGGTGAATATTTAATTTGAGTAATCCTAATGATAAATATTCGACTAAAGCATTTAGAAGAAATAAGCTGTCCACAAAAATGTGTGCATTTTAGGCCAGTACAATGATATAAAAGTTCAAAATTAGCAATACTGATCTGTAGTGACTTAAGTGAGTTCACTGGTTTCTTAGACAAAGGGAATGCTGCAATATGTGTATTTGTTAGAAGAATAGTTTTAGAAAGAGCCAGGGAATAGTTATTTGAGTTAATAGAATATTTATATGCTGCTCTTGATTATGGACACTAGTTATGTCATTTGTCACAACTGAATATTTCCACTGTCCACTGTCCTCCCTTGTTCATTGATTTGCTCGAGCAGGCCCAGTAACATCTCCATTGTGAGACTTCTTGTTACTGTATTTGGCATATTGAATACTCTCGGTAGCTTGCCAGGCTCTCCGAGAGGGGCAGAGGAATCGAACCTGGCTCGGCCAGGCTGGCTGTGCGCAAGGCAAATGCTCTACCACTGTGCTATCACTCCAGCCCAACTGAATATTTATATACTTAAAATGGTATATTCAAGTCATATAATGGGATAGAATATATATAAGATTAAATCTGAAGGATTATTTTCAAAGATACAAATTTCCATTATTAAACAATATATTTTTTAACATTAGTAGGGAATAAAAAGAGACCAAGCAGGTTAGTAGAGTATCATTTAGAAGATCATCAAACTGTGCTGATACTTTAAGTCACTCTCATACTATTTTGTTCATATGTAATGGAGATAATGGGTGTAGGTGACAGCTATTAAATATAAAGTGGAAGGATCATTTCAAAAACTTTTTGTGATCTCTATCATTAGGTAATGTTATGCGTTCAAGTATGTGTTCTGAAAGATATGTTAAAGTCCTGTCCCCAGACAATTATGGTAGTGGTTCTATTGAACTTTGTAAGATATCAGCAAAGTAAAATCAGATGATTAGATCACTTTTAATTCAATGTGACCGATACTATTATAAAAGAGAAGACTTATAGTCACAGAAATGAAAAAGAGGCCCAACGCTGAAAAACACAAGGATAAATTGTTGCAGCTACAAAGTCCAGGACACAAAGGATTACTGGAAAGCTACAAAAAAAGTTAGGAAAAGACAAAACAGGGATACTTTCCTTCAAGTTTTAGAGATTTTATGACCTGCTAAGGCCTTGATTTTAGAATTTTAGAGCCAGAATAATAAGATAAAAAGTTTCTTTTTCTTAAAAAAGAAAGAAAGAAAGAAAGAAAGAAAGAAAGAAAGAAAGAAAGAAAGAAAGAAAGAAAGAAAGAAGGCTTTGGACCACACCCAGTAGAGATCAGGGTTTACTATTGGCTCTGTGCTAAGTGATCACTCCTGGTGGTGCTCAAGAGGAATGTTGCAGAAGTGATGACTGGAATTTTGTGTTTGTACATAGATTCTTAGGTTCTGCACTAATTTTTCAATGAAAACATTGTGTAATAAAGATACTCAAAGTAAGAAAATAGAAATTTTATTAGAAAGTAGAAGAGAAACTCTCTGGCTGCGTAGCAACTTAGTATAAGACTAAGTATGGCTTGTTTGGTGTGATTTTGTGTTACTTGTCAAATGACAAGAATGTTAACAAGAATGCAAGGATCACACATAGTGGTCTGGCCTCTGTAGGCCTTTTATGTTACCTATTTGACCATTTGCCTTAGGTATTGCCCATTATCTTTCAGTCTTCAGTAAGCCTAAGTTCTGAGGCAGAATTTATGGTCATAGAAAATTGCTAAGTCCGCTTCCTCAGAAAGATCCCAAGATTTCACAGGAATATTTAAAGGTAGAAATGAGACAGCTAAAATGGGGCTTCCTGTAGCTGCTGATAGAAGAAACTAAGGCTTCCTCTTGCAGGACCGTATGAGGGGTTGGGAATGAAATTCAGGTTAGCTTCATGCAGTCAAGTACCTGCTGTACTAACTCTTAATCCCCTCAAAGTTAAATTTTCTGTGATACCAACATTGATATGTGAGATTGAGAAAACTAAATATATATTGTCATTAACTTGGATAATGAATTTCATGGAAAATATTCTAGGAAAATAATATACTTTGACTAACTTTTTCAAATGAATAGAATAATAAGTTGCTTTTGTGTTGACTTGGACCTGCACTGTCATGTTTTAGATTTAGGTATCTAAGATTGCGTACACATTGCACATTTGGGAGAAAATCAGGATGGAATTAAATCTGCTCAAGCCAAGATTCTCTTCGGGAATTATGTAGGGGAGTATATTGCCAGAAAGCCAGACTCTGGGAAATATTGCCAATTCAAAGATCAAGATCAACACAATGTCAAGAGAATTTTAGTTGATGGTCCCAATATTGTACCTGATAAGGGGTAAGATTTAAATAGTTCCCCGAATGTGATAAGCTATTTCATAAAATAGAGTGCCCAGCAGCATTTTTAAAATTCCATTGACCATTATTTTTCTTTTTTGTTGTTGCTGTGACCTAGAGAGATCAGATAGGATGTTTAGTTGCAAAAGAAGAACAAAATTGATGTCAGTGGATTATGTAAGGTAGAGAGGAGAGAGATGACCACTTTCTCCCGATCCACCTCTGCTACCCCAGGACAAGCTGGGAAGGCTAGGATTGATAAATTCTGTAATGAGAACTTGTATGGCACAAACCTGAGTCCTGCTAACCACACTAGGTTGCTGTCAAACCCCACCTAATGTCCACGTGTTCTACTCAGCATGGAAGTTAATACCAACTACCACATTTCTTGTGGAGCCATGGACTCGGGCTGGAGCTAAGGTATGCTTTTTGCATAAAAGGAAATTCTGTCTTAGGCCTTACTCAGGGCTTCGCTCAGAAGAAAAGACGAGCAGTGAAAGCAAAAACTGATTTTATTTAGAGATTTTTTGAGGAAGGGGAAGGTAGGAATGAGAGAGAGAGAGAGAGAGTAATGTGCTCAAGAGAGAGAAGATGTGTTTTTATAAAGGTAGAGCATGTCCCAGTACACATCTCAAGAGGACAGATGCAGGTGACACATGCTCAGGTACCACATGCGCTTGTCCATGTGGACATAAGCAGCACATGGGCTCTGGTAGCATATGTGTACACTGTCTTTGTTCAAATTGACTCTTAGAGGCTTTTTCCAAGCTAACCCATTTGGAGCTTTCAAACTTGATAAAGGCCCCTGGCTAGGTGGGTTGCAAAGAGAATAGAGGCAGGAACTTTGGAACTCCTTTTCTTGACCTTTGTTCCTGCTGGAACTTCTCTGGGGGAGGTGGAGAGGGGCTTCAGCCTTCTTTGGTCTGGCCTAGCTGCAGGAAAAGGTTTTATCAGGTATTAGTTTCTGTATCCACAAGTTGGATCCTCACACCCTTAGGACTTGTTAGTTATTACTTTCCAGGAATTCCATTGTCATGGGGGTCAGGGTTTTTGGCTTACTCCTGATTCTATACTCAGAAATCACTCCTGACAAGGCTCAGGATCAAATTCAAATTGGTCAAGTGCAAGATAAGTATCTTAACCCTTGTACAATCTCCTGGCCCACATGATGGCAACTTATATTCCATCATGTATTTTGTAGAACCTTAAATAAAATCAGCAAAGAAATAAACACAGAGTGTAATACTAAGACACAGTTAAGTCAATACAAAGCAAAATAGCTGCAGTTAATCACAGTTGTTGCTATAATTTAATATACCTGTAGGGTTCTGAAATTGTTGTTTCTAGAAAAAATAAGTAGCAACAGATTTGGATACTTTATTTCCTTTGGGGATACAAGAATTTTAATTGTATTCTGAAAACAAAGCATAGTAACCTGCCAGGAGATGCAGGGTGTCTGTGAATCTCCAAAAGTCTGCTACCATTTCTTAAAGAATGAAGATTATTTTAAGAACAGAAAGACCCTAAAGCAGAAGTTCACTGACCAATGGTGGATTGTAGGTGTAAAACAGGTTGAAAACAATGACCTCTGCCATAGGAAAGGTGGAAGAGAGGGATAGTGAGAGGGAAGGACATAAGGAAGGAAGGAAGGAAGGAAGGAAGGAAGGAAGGAAGGAAGGAAGGAAGGAAGGAAGGAAGGAAGGAAGGAAGGAAGGAAGGAAGGAAGATTTAGAAAAGTTTTTAGAAAAGTTTAGAAAAGTTTTTATTGAGAAAGGGAATAGAGTTCACAAAAAAAACCCAGATTATGAAAAGGGTCTCCTAAAGGATTCCTAAGAAAGTCAGAATCCTTCTCCTTTTAAACCATTGTAACAAAAGTGGGTGAAGTGTAAGTATTTTATTGTCTTCCAAGAATGCTGACCAATGAAGCAGAGATAAAATGCTTGTTTTCTGATGCTGACATCCTGGTTATCAGCACAGTCAAGGCCATTTAGCTATCAGGCACCACTCTGGGCTATATTCTTGATATCACAAACTGGTATATTTTTCTTAGGGTCTTATTCCTGATAGCACAGCGGTAGGTCATTTGCCTTTTACGCGGCTGGCCTGGCTGACCCAGGTTCTGTTCCTCCGCCCCTCTCAGACAGCTCGGCAAGCTACAGAGGGTATCTTGCCCGCAGGATAAAGCCTGGCAAGCTCCCCGTTGCATATTCAATATGCCAAACACAGTAACAACAAGTCTCACCATGGAGATGTTACTGAGCCACTCGAGCAAATCTATGAACAATGGGAGGACAGTGCTACATGACAATGCTACAGTGCTACACCCTTCCTGTGCCCCCTTTGTCTCTATTACTGGAAACTGTTTCCTTGAAATGTAATCATTAAGGAAAGACAGCATTTCTATCTTCTAATTTCTGTGTTAGTCTGAGAGCCTAATTCAAATACGTACTCTGCTCTAAATTGTTGTGGATAAAAAATTAAAAACCTTACTGTTTCTTAGATTAAAGGCACATAGGAAACAATGGTGGTGTAAATCTGATATATATTATTCTCTTCTATGCAGACATGGCTGAGCTTTGCAAGGTCACATTCTGTTTTTCCCAGAGGTAAATATATATCGTTTATACAAGTACTAGTACCTGTTGCACTGTCTACTTTAACATATCACCATCAATCACTCAAACTTCCCATATTTGATCTGCTTTCATTTTTTATAAGGTTTTCTTGCAAGTATGCTTACAAAGTCTGGAAGTCTGATATAAGTATGTTGCCAACAGAGTTAAGGCATCATGAATGGTCCTAACAAATGTAAACAAGATCTAAGACCAATAAGAATAGAATCAAAGTACCAAATGAATGGTCTCTCCAACTTTATTATCTGTCAACGTAACATATTTACATTTTAAATATATCCTTCTCTTGCTATTTGACAGTTTACAGTTGCCACTGAAAACTCTAAACAACCAAAAGATCAGAATTGGATGGAGGATTTGCTGCAGGCAACCAATCAAGCAAAGAAATGGGCTGGGGGAAGTTTGGGAAAATGTATTTAAATTAATCTTGCAGCTGAAAAATTGCCTGTCTTGCTGACATTGGCCTGAGATACAAATTTTCTTACTTTAGGGAATATTTCCCATCTGGGGAAATGACCACCACATGCCTGATTTTCATTTGTATTTGAGTTTTTTCCACTTTGGAGAAATCCGTGATCAATAATAGCACAGCGGGTAGGGCGTTCGCCTTTACAAGCGGCCAACATGGCCGACCCGAGTTCGATTCCTCCGCCCCTCTCGGAGAGCCCGGCAAGCTACCGAGTGTATTTGATATGCCAGACACAGTAACAACAAAGTCTCCAATGGAGACGTTACTGGGCCCGCTCGAGCAAATCGACGATCAACGGGAGGGCCTTTACCTTTACCTTTACCTTAATAATTTTCTACTTTCTCCTTTCTTCCTTTAATTTCCTGAATAAATTTGTCATAATCTACTATTGGTCCATTCCTGACCTTCTTTCTATAGAGAAAGGCTACAGGCCTGAACAGCTTGCGTAAGATTTAAAACTAATTTTTCTGTCGTGTAAAGAGTTATTACTCCGTCCAGCATGGGTTCCATGGCTCCCCAGGAAATTGGATAGCAGGGATCATTTACCATCCTGGGAAGGGTTATGGGACCCTGGTGCATTTGACATTTTCTGTGTAGTACTGGGGAGACTTGAGGTATGTATTGTTCAGGTGCTCATCACAGATTTTCATCAGTCCTAGAGGACTGATGTTGGTAGAGAGAAAAGCAGTGTATTCACTTCTTGAGGCTGTTGCCTCTCTCTCCCACTTGTCACAAGCTCCTGAGGAACTCCATTTCTTTGCTAGTGGGAGTCAGATTTCCCACCAGCAAAGCTCTGACAGAGAAATCACTTATCGTAAACCTACCATCTCTCTGAAATAACACACATATTCTACCACTAATTTATTCTAATTCATACCTATCTTCCTAGGAGTTTCATAAAACCAGGGCTACTCTAGAATACGTCCATACTCTGTCTCACTGAGCATACACTAACTTTTAGTGAACTGCCTGTCTTACTAACAACAGGATTTTACACTATGTGTATACTCTGAACCTTGAGTATAAACTCTTGCTTGTAATATTTGACTTAGAAACAATACTACTTGCCATACATTATGCCGGCATTGTGGTTTTGAGTGTACACTTTGCTTTAGCAAACTGCTTTCTGTGTTTTATTTGTCTAACTATCCTGCATTCTTTCTGCTATGAAATCAAGCAGGAAGAATGTTTTTTATTTTATTTGTCTGACTCTGTGTTTTATTTGTCTGATTATATCTTGCTTTCTTCCTGCTACGTAATCAAGAGCCTGAACTACTTGGACTTGGCTAGCATCTTTAGTCCTGACTCAGATTTTCCTATGATGCCTTAAATCAATTTTCAGAACTTTTACGTTCTGAAATTTTTTTAAAAAAAATTGTAATCCACCTCAATTCTGAACATTCTCCTCAACTTAAATAGGCTCAGTATATTTTCCTGTGTAAGGTTTTCATTGCTAGAGATTGCTTTTAGTAAAATACCCTACTAGAACTGTTTGGCAAACACGTACTGAATATTACTATTGTGTGAATCTTAAATATTCCAAATATAGCTAGAATCATATAGAAATTATAAAATGTGTGATTTTTTGTTATTAAATTTTACATGTTAAGTTTAATCATGATTCATTGAATGTTTGTGTTAACTAAGTCAGATAAAGTTATCTAAAATTTCAGATTTTCTTTGAATGAAGAGATAGTACAGTGATTAAGATACTTCTCTTGCACAAAGATTACCCTAAAATCAGTGTTGCATATAGTTCCCCAAGGAGAAATGATCTCTGTACACAGAACTTGGAGTATGTCCAGTGATCTGCTGGATATGGCCCCCAACGATAGCTAAATAAATAAAATAAAAATAAAATTTTAGATGTCCCAGATGTCATGAGGTCAGTTATTTAACAGCCTAGGCGAGTAGCTGTGTACCGGATGTCTGTTTCTGTGAATCTAGTCTTCTCTGTCTAAGATTTAGTCCTACAGAGTCTATGACACCCAGGGGTGATCATAGGTTCACTGGTGGTCTGTAATGTACTGCTGGAGATCTTTGACCTGCCTCGCAAGACCACAGAATTGTTTTGTCCCTTCAATATTTTTGTTTCATAGGTTTTTTGTCCCTTCAATTTCCTTTTGTACTCATGCCTCCTGCATGAGACTACTGCGCTCTTCAATACCAGCCTGGGTTTCAGTGAAGTTTCGAAAATCAGTTGCCTGTTGCCATTTGTCTGCATTCAAGTATAGTGTCAAGGAAAAATTAGTTGGCCTATGCTGCTCATCCACTTATGCGTTTGCTATTTCTACTAAGACTCATTCCCATTATCTACTTGTCTGGCCTTGCCTCATTTTGGTAAAATGATCATTTGTGGTTGGAAAGGCAGAAGAGTCACTAAAGCCCTTTGTCTTGTATGTGGTTGATGCTGGTTCAAATCCTAAAGCCACATATGGTCCCTTGAACAGTACCAGGAGTGATCTCTGAGCAGAGACAGGAGTAAGCCGTGAGCAACATTCAGTGTGTTCCCCTAACCTAAATAAAAAATAAAATGCTCAATTGTATTAATTATATTTCCTGAATCCTATGCCCTCTCTACTTCCACATATCATATTGTATAAAATGGCCAAAACAGGTTATTAATAAAAACAGCAATTAAATTTTTTATAATTTAAATTATTTGCATGTACAATACCAAATTATAAGCATAATATTTTGTTAATATTAAATAAATTACAGTCTATATTCTGAAGAAATGTTGAGAATATAGAAGACATTTTAATAATACTCTAGGTAACTTTTATATTTCATAATAACACTTTAAAAATATATAAATGATAATCTCACTTTTAACACATGTTTGACAGAAATAATTTTAAAGTAATTATGTGGAGTCAGAATTTTATACCCCTGGGTAATTTGAATGCAACTTTCTTTCAAGTAGAAGAACTTAAGTTTTAAAACTGTTGATAATTTATTATTTGAAAGGGTAGCCCTAAAATATGTGGTGAATTGAGGGAACATCATATGTACTTATACAGACTAATGATGATCTAGTCACACAAGCAACACATAACACATAAGCACAATCTATTTTTTTAATGACTAATAAAATTTTTGCATATGGGTATTTTAAATATTAAATTTCTATATCATTTTTATTATCTGAGGAAAATTTCAGATAAGACAAAAATGAATAGTTTAAAAGGACTTACTTGATACACATTAAATTTTATTCATAGAAAAGCACATTCAGATATGAATTGTGTGCACAGAAGGGAAAACATAGACATGAATGTGATCAAAGTAATCATTTTTTTATCTTTTAAAAATTTGAGTGAAAAGATGTAGAAGACATAACAAAGTTCAGAGGAAATTATTTAGCTCAGCTGCAGTTTAAGTAAAGATTTCATTATATATTTAGATAGTGCCTAAATAGAAACCCTCCTGTATTCCTTTCTTCAACACAAAAATATGACACTAACAATGGAAATTTTATTAGTCTATGTGAAAGAACATCCTTGAAATACTTTTAAATGGTCTTAATTAAGGATCCGTCTATTTTAAAGATATTATAATATACCCCTATTCTATTACAATAGCAATTATTTCTCTCAGAATGTGTGGGTGAGGGTAACTGAGATGACTAAATTATATCTGACTTCCTAGTTTCTATGAGATCAGAGAATTTGCTTTCTTTTACTGGTGTATATAGGCAAGAATTTTTTTCCCAATCTTTGCAAGCATTTTGGCCTTTGTTCCTGATGACAGGAATCTTATTTTTATGAGTTTGAATCACTTCATGATATCTGCATCTATATTACTTAATGTCCACTTCCTATATAACACAGAAACACGCACAATATAATATAGACACATATGTCCATGCACAGAATTTGCTCTAAAATCACTTTCATTACCCAAAAGAAAAATCTCCTTTCTTATTTCTTACATAAAAATTTAAAATGTTTCATGTAATCAATATAGATTATGAGCTCTCAAGTATACCTAAAATTTATCTTATTAGCGCATAAAAATATTTGAAGATATTTGTAACTTATTTGCCTTTAGCATTTTCAATTTATTTCTGTGTGTGTGAAGCAAGATAGTTTTATTGAAATTTATTTAGAAAGATGGAGGGAAGAGCAAGAGAGAAGTACCTGTTTGAGAGAGAACACAATCCTCTCCAGTGCTGAAATAAGCAAGCAAAGAAGCATAGAAACTAGCAGTGAGTGAGAAAAGTGTTTAAAGGAGAGCAACGGCTTGAAGAGAAAACCAAACATGGTTAATTTCTGGTTAATCAATCCTGTCATGATGGGTCTACAAGTTGGATTTTACAGACAATCCATAAGCAGATTCCTATAAGATAAATTAGTGAGAAAAATATAGTTAAATTTTGAGGCATGGGATACACAGAGCTGGACCCAGGGAGAGAAGATAGTGAAAGTCAGTTTCCAAAGTTCTAAAGTAGAACCCATCCACCGTTCTAGAAAAGTGAGACATGTTACCAAGGAATGGTGAGATATATGGGGTAGTAAAATCATTTAAAATTTCAGATGATGTTATAGGTAGTTCCAGAGTTAGTTCTACTTCACAGAGAGAGTAACTAAGAATTACTAGTGAACAGAACAGCATTGTGAAATCCTATAATGAGGGTGGGACAGAGAATTATCTCCGTGTTACTCAGAGACGAACGCAGACAGCATTACAGGAAAAAGATTTATAAGTTGAACAGCGCAGCCACCACTCCTCATAGGTGTATAAGGCATCCTTTGGAGAGGTCTCCTCTGAGTCTCTGGTGGCAAAAAAAGAAATCTGGGAATCCCCAGTACTAAGAATAGGAGCTATATATATTAAGCTGAGAAGAAATGATATCATAACAATTATGCCCATGCTAAATAAAAATTAAAGCCCTGCCAAGACATAAAATCAAGGGGGGGACTCAATCAAGTAGAAAAATACTTGTTCTAGAAACTGTTGAGAGATAATAAACAGAGAAAGCGTTTGATAGAAGAACTTTACTTGATAAATTTCCATTGCAATCATGAATTTATACTGAAGAGTGTCTCGAGGATCCCTTGGTTCAATGGACCATATGGGATGTCTGGGATTGAACCTCGGTTTGCTCTGTTCAAAGCAAGCACCTACCTGCCGTCCTATTGCTCCAGCTCCAATGTTGAACATTTTCAAATCACTTGTTTTAGCTCTAACTACAAAAAAGATTGGGTGGTAAAACAAAATGGAATATATGCATATATATATGTATATGTGTGTATACATGCATATGCATATACATATATACATACATATCAATGTATATATGTATTTATCTGTATATGTATAGACTTATATGTATACATTTATTTGTATATATGTATAGTTATTTTTATAATATAAAATTTGCATGTTTTTAACTGATTTCTGTCTTAATATAAAATCTAAATATATATATAGACAATAAACTATCAAAACTCAAGCAAAATTAAAGCATATCATAAAATGGAGACTTAAGACAACGAAACTGTTTTGTCTTTTTTGGGAGGCGAAAAGTCTGAGATCAAGACATCCTTGGTGTGTAAACACACAAAAAATAAAAGGTCGGCGGTCAGGCCGTTTCTCCACTCCACGGAGGTCGATGGCGATGGTCAGGCGAAGGAAGGAAACGGGGGCCAGGCTGGTTGGTCTTAGCAACAGTTTATTACATGGAAGAGACGTATGTCATGGAGGCCCCAGGATCTCTCAAACACGTGCACCTTTGTTCCCTTAGCTTCTGTCCTCAGCCCCATCTTCCCAGGTTCCCTGATGCACATGTCCCCCCAGAGAGCCTTGAAATCTCCCTTATATAGATCATAGTACCTCTAAAGGGCGCAATATAGTGATGTCATCAAAAGGAGTTAAAGAAAGAACCTTGAGGCGGCAAACCATACATTGTTTCCTTATATCCACATTGTTTCCTTACATCCGCAGGCCAGTAATACTGGCCTCCGGAAAGAAGATACAAAGCCAAGCTGAAAACTTTCACAAGCACTTTCACAAGCTGCAAGCACCTTGATTTGCATCCCAAAGACCAGCCTGGCTACCACCTGAGATCTGCATATCTAAGACCAGCCAGGATTCTGAGAGAAAGGGGAAACTGTCTCAATATACTGAAATCATTTACCGAAGACAGTTTGAAGGGGAGAAAGCAGTCTCATCCAAGCTAGTCAGGACACACAGGAAAACTGCTTCTAGGACCTGTTTCTCCTCTCCTTGTCCAACCAACATATAAGCATACATAATATTAATCATTTTGTTTGGACACGGCAGAGCCTGGCAAGCCACCCGCGATGTATTCGATATGCCAAACACAGTAACAACAAAATCCCCAATGGAGACGTTACTGGGCCCGCTCAAGCAAATCGATGAACAACGGGAAGGGCCTTGTATGGACACAGTAAGAAATACTTTGAGCTTATAGAATTGCTCTCCTAGGGCCATCTCGATCTCAGACTGCAGTGCTCAGGTCAGATATCTTTCCTATTCCTAGCAGCAGGGCCCTAGTCTCGTCGTTACTATTGGATCATGACATCATTTGCTTATGACCAACCTCTTAACTTATAGTTAAGAATCGTGGCACCTTGGCCTGGCCCATTGCGATGCCAGGGTAGCACATAACTTACCGGCTTGCCCTGGTTCCATCCAGTCCCACGTCGGGACCCTGCCCTTGGGGTGCTAGGAAGTGAGGGCAACTGAGGCTTAAGTTGAGAAGGCAGATGCCCAGGAGTGAATAATATTCAAAGCCAATCAATTCCTAAGTTACGGAGCATATTAATTAATTGTCTTCCTGTATCCATACAAAAGGACATTGCATTAAAGTAAATTGCTCAAAAGACATAAGGAGAGGAGAAAGGCAATATTAACTTACAGTACAGCTTCAGTGTCTAAGAAGGATGGGACCTTACAAATTGGTTGGGGAAGAGAGCATAGAAGTGGTTACAGACAAAGTAATAGAAATGAGTCTGGAGCACTGTGATGGTTACAATCTGATAAACCTAAGCTCCGTGTACTCCAACACTTGGCAAGGCTGACTTACTCTAATACCTTTCTCCTTGTCTCCTGGATGTCTGATAATTCCCCTTTGTTTTAATGGAGCCTTTCCTCAATTTGCTTATCTGTCCTGATGTCTAGGAAATCATACATTGTTCACTAGAATACATATACATGGGATTATGTCAACTTTCTTATCTCTTAATTAGCCCTCTACTATAAGTTCATAAATTTTCAAACTAGCATTTACTTTTTTACTGTTAAGTTAAAGATCCATCCCTGATGTAGGCAGGTAGATAAGGAAAGGCTCTCTGCAATGAAACAAAGTCTCATAGAAGAAGAATTCTAGGACCAACCCACCCTGTGGAGACAGAGAATAAGGACTTGATAAGACCATCCCCAGACCCTGAAGATATGGGCCTCCTCCCCATGAAATTCCTCCTTTCCGAGAACCCCCCCTTTCAATCCAGTTGACTCCAGCGACCCAGCCCCATGGTGATTGCAGGACATTCCAAGTCAGATGATTCTCGAACCCCCTTTCAATCCGGTTGACTCCAGTGACCCAGCCCCAAGGAGATTCCAGCACATTCTGAGTCGGAAGGATCTATAAGAACCAGCTCGAGAGCCCACTTGGCGCTCTCTCCACCCTCGGAGAAGCCCGCGTTCCCTCTGGACACGTTACTCTCTCTCTCTTACACTCCATTCCCCCGCTTATCTGCTTATCCCTTTCTCTCCCTCTCCAAAAGTCTCCAAATAAAACCTGTTACTTCACTGCTTGTCTACTCCTGAAATTCTTTTCTGCGAGCGAGACAAGAACCCCAGAAACCTCGGGTAAGGCTTGGGACTGGTCTCTCCTTTCCTGCAAAGAGCAAATTCTTGCCCCAGCTTGAGTCCGTGGCTCCCCGAGCAATTGGGTGGTGGGGATTAACTCCCGTGCCGAGAAGATCAAGTGGACTTCAGGTGTGGCTTGACGGCCACCTTGTGGGGCTGGCAGGGCTTAGGCCTGTGCCGAGCAGGTGCTCACTGCAGACTTTACCGGTCCTAGCCTACCCAGGGTTCCGGGTGGCAGAGGCGGGTGGGGAGAAAGTGGCAGTCTTTCTCCTCCCCACTTCACATAAGTCACCCGTGGGGCTCACCGACATCATCCCCAGTAAAATTTATTTACTTCTCTTCCTTTTCCCTTTTCTTTCTTCTTGATAAAATAATGCAAGTGATTTTTTGATGGAGCTAGAGTGGAGAGTCAGTCAGTAGAAAAGGGATTGATATAGAATGATCTCTCTTACATGGTACTTAATGACACACACCAGGGTAGTAACAAGCAACTAAAGGTAACATATTTGGAAAATTGATCCAAACAATTGAGTTGGCATGGGGCTTGGAAAGATGGGATATTTGGGTCCTTAGGAGAGGGTGATAGTGCACTGGTGATGGGTGTAGTGTTTGAATTAAGTGCATAAAAAATAATATTATTAGCATTGTAAACCATAGAATATCAATCAAATTGGTTTTTTAAGATAGAAGTGGAGGAAGAGAGTGTCGAGGAGCACCTTCAAGAGCATTGAAGAAGTTATTAAGAACCTCCAGCTCTGGGCATATCTTTTCGATTCCACCATTCTTCCTGCACTAACATATGCCTCAGAGATCTGGGCCCTACGAAAATGGGATGAAAATGCTATTTGGGTCTCCCAAAGAGGAATTGAAAAAGCTATGCTTGGAGTATCACACTTCACTCAAGTGAGAGAAGGAATCTGGAGTTCTAACCTTCATCGACAATCAAGAATCAGGGACACTGTCTTGTTTGCCAAGGCATTGAAAATCAGACATAATGCGATTAGAGAGGACTGCTGGACTAGAGCTGTTGCTACCAGCTGGATTTCACGGGACGTCAAACAAACTTGTGGCCACCCACCCACAAGGTGATCAGACTTTTTCATCAAAATCCTGAACGAACAGATTGACGCCCTTTGTGTTTCTGGAGCAAGCAGATGCTATTGGGTTACATTAGCATGCCACAGGGATGGATGAAGACATTACTGGTGCCCACTCTAAAAATCGAAAATCGGATGGGGGCCGCATGGGAGCCTTGTGGAGAGCAGGTCTGAGCTGGGGGTGGGGGCGCAACGGATACCTCATGGGACGGGGGCCGTTCCGGCCCGTCCTTCACACCCTACCGAGGTCACCAGTTGCCCCCCACAAGCGGCTTTCCGGCACGGCCATGGCCCCAGAAGCACAGAAACCAATCTCTTAATTATCTGACTCTCAGTAGAAATACTACCAGAGTTAATAAATAAAATAGCAGAAATCCAGAACCGCGTGGCCGCTATAGCGGCCGCGCGACATCATTTAATTCTTGAACCCAGCTGTAGAAAGCAAATCATTTTACAATGCTTTTTCAGCATGGCTGATTTGGGGGGGAGGGTAAAGTCTAAATGATAATGGTGCAACTTTTATCGAAACAATGAAGCTAGTCAAAGTAGACAGAGTGTTAACTAGAATTCATCTGCCCCACAGACATGGGGTGGGGTGGGGGGTTTATTGGGGTTCTTCATGTGAAAAATAAGTATTGGTAAAGGGAAATGTGATTGATATTTGCATGACCGAGACCTAAACCTGAAAGCTTTGTAACTTTTTCCACAGCGATTCAATAAATAAATAAATAAATAAAATCGAAAATCAACGAGATAACAAGTGATAAAAGTGATACAAGTAAGATAGATGTGAGTTTTTTTTTTAATTTTTGTTTTTTACTGCTGTACCTGCTAGTGGTCAGATAGTACTCCTGTTTCAGTACTTGGTGATCAATTGTGATGTGGCTTGGGAAACCATATGTGGTACTAGGGATCAAATCTGGATCAACTTTGTGTAAGGCAAGTGATTATCATCTGTACTATCTCTCTAGCCCCTAAAGTGATATATATTTTTAAAGATTATTCATAGACATCAGTTGTAAACTTTTTAAAAAATGTATACTTAATATGGGCTGGCACTATGATTATATTTTTGCTATAAAATATAAAGTATTCTATATGCAAGAAAAATATATATTATTACAGTTTAACATTTATTTTAACCTTCTTATGAGTTGTGATTTTGATGGCTCCTCATAGGCTTCTTGAATTTGAATGCTGTTTATTTTTAAGAACTTTACCAACCATTTCGTTCTTTGTAAATACTTGAGTATAAAAGTTTTAAATGTCAGGAATTTAAGGATAAGAAAAGGAAATATCAATGTTTCTCAAGCAAAGTGATTAATCTTCCAAGCCAATTTGCTGCTGTGTGCAGTGCAACATAATTCCTTGCCAGGAAGTATGGGCTTGATTAGATGGATAACATAAACCATCAATGAAAAATTACAAAGTAATTACATAAAAATAGAATAAGTGAAGTTCTTATAAACTTTGGAGAGCAAGAGTAGGGGATAAATATTTCAAGACTGACATATCAGTCTAAATACCATTTTTTTCTTTTAAGTTTTCAAAACTTTCCTCAGAATCACCTTAATGTTAATAAAGATTAAACATAAACGGTAATACTATAGAATCCAAATTATTTTATTTAGAATTCTGTCAAACATAGAGCATAGTAAACTATCAAGCTTTTCTATAAATCTATGGAGTTTGATCTGATAATAGCATACAACCAAGTAACTTCCACCTCACACTTGTGATTGAGGTTAAAACATTTTCTCCTTCTCCTTTGAAATTTATTCATCACTATTATGGAGTAAATCACATCTGTTTATAAGTCATATATTAAAACATTAGTCTCATATAAAAATGTAAATGTAAAGATGACCTTTAAATAGATAATGATGTTAACTTGAGAATGTAAATGCATATACATATATATAACCTTGGTTGTATGCTCCTTATTGATAAGTTTTGTGATACCATTATATATTCTGTGTGAAAATTCTCTATTGGAGGTACATTTTACAATAATACTGTCAGTTACCTTTTCATTTTCTTCATTTTCTTCAGATAAAAGTATTTCAGTCATGGTTAAAACTTTTAATCACTTCTTTGAAGAATATGATTTTATGCATCTTATTGATATATTTTCCAAACTCAGAGTCACGGTTTTTCCTATGATTATTTCCAGAAGTTTAATGACTTTAGGTTTGTGGTTGATTTTGTTTTATTTATTTTTAATGATATGTAATATATGGAGATGCATTATCATGCATACAACATTTATTAAATCAGGATTATTTCCCAGTTGAGCAACTTAATATACTAATCAGATCAATTAGTCACAGAGATTTGGGTCTTTTCTATGTTCCACTGATCTATTTTTGTTCTAGATTACAATGTAGCTTTAATGTGAAACTTAAAATGAGGTAACATCAGTTGTTTAGATATCTATTATTTTTCAAAATTATATTTTTCTTTCTCTGGATTCCTTGTCTTTGAATATAGATTTCAAAGTGAGTTTTCCAATTGCTTTGCAAATACATGCTAAGAATTATTAAATTTATAGTATTCTTAGAGGAGAACTGTGATGTAAATAATAGTAAATCTTCCAGTTGAGGAAACCTATAAATCAAATGCTTATTTTTAATCATTATACCTATTACTTCATTCTTTTGCCTTATCACACTGACTGGTTTCTCCAGTGACATGTGATTAAAAGTGGTGTGAGCAGGCATTCCAATCTGTTTTCCCTGATATTTAGTGAAAAAGACTCAGTTCTTATCACTGAATGTACCATTAGACATTGGTTTTTCCATAAATGTTCTTCTTCTGCTTGGAAAATCTTAAAATAACGGTTTATATATAAAATTTGAAAAATACTGTTTAGCTTATTTATACTATAATATAATGAAAAAATTGTTACAGAAAATGCATATCACTGATGGGCTTTGTTTCTCAATCAGATCACACCACGAAGTGAGGAAACAGAATTACATTCATTCAAGCAAGAGGAAACCATTATTTGGGGAACTTGGACCACATGAACTGCAACTATGAATTTTCAAAGTGGTGGTCCAAGCAATAGAATTTTATAGCTTTTCAGTTATGTGTTCAGGATATAGTTAAAGTCTGTTGTATTGTTCTTATAATGAAGTTAAGGTCTATCAAGACCTGCAGATGAAAGAGAAAAATGAAGAAGATAAAGTTTCAAGTCTTTAGTAGTCTCTGGCCTGTGACATTCATTTGGTTAATACATTATTGTGCTGCGGTTGTAGGAGAGGTTGCTACCTTAGGCTAAAAGTGAATTTTATAATTACATTATCTGCTGTGACCTATCAAGTCACAAAGGATCACTGATTCTTGATAAATGATGAAGGTATTCAATCATTATCATCATCATCATCATCATCATCATCATCATCATCATCATCAATTTTACTGATGCCCTTGTCAGAGTATTTTTTTACACTAACAAATCGAAAAATGCACAAGTAGAAACAGAAATACTATTTAAGTAAATGTAATAGTCAAAATACTGTAGCTACTATTTGCCTATGAACATATTTGGTGTATTGAAAATATAGACATTAGAGAGAAATAGTTTTGTGAGTTCTGATGAATAGTATTAATTATGATTGTGAATATGTGGTGTGGATATGTCTGAAGCTCAGGTGAAAGAATCCATATTAGGGCATCAAATTTTTGTGTACTTTAGCTAACTTGCAACATTGCTTTCTGTAAAACTGCTTGGCTGCTTTGCACCTGGGGGAGAGGGGACTTGGAAAGTGATTTACTGTCCCTGAAATGTATTGTCTCAGTAAAGCACCCTGCAGATTTGAGTAAAGGATAACTCAGGATGCGGGTGGTTGGGGGAAATTGCCCTTTCCTGGAATGTATTGTCTCACTAAAGCACCCTGCAGACTTGGGTAACTCAAAACGAGGATGGTCAAGGGAGATTTCCTAAGGCTTAATGATTCCAGCTATAACCTTGCTTGTGCTGACAGTCGATGTACGTAAATGCTGATCTTTGAATCTATAGGCTAAGGAGTGAGGTACTTTTAAATGGATTGGTTAAGAAAGTATATGTTGTTACAAATCTATTGGCTATGAAATGCGCGGGCTTTGCTGTAACGGCCAGTGAAGGCCTATATAAGATCCCCTTTGAAGAAGTTCGGGGCTCTCAGCCACTGCCCGTTTTTGGGGTATGCTGCGGAGCCCCAGCATGCTGGTCTAAATAAACCCCGTTTTTACTCCTGCAGGAATTGTGTCTATCTGGTCTCTCCGCGCCTCCCAGGGCCAGGGAACTCCCGATCCCAACACAGGTATGAATAAAAGTAACTAACACCTTAAGAATTCTTGGTAAAATGAAAGTTAAATAAATCTATGATTAAAAATATGTATTTTTCACTTTTGAATCATCTTACCCTAATTGTGCCAACATGTGAAAAATCTTAATTTTTTTCCCTTTCTTTATAGAATACACCAGCTACAGACTACTTTTATCCAAAATATCACTTGGGCCCTCTTCCACTTCCAGACATTGCTATTTTAATTCTTGTTTTCCTTTATAGTTTTGACTCCTTTTTTCCTCTTTCTTTAATAATAAAGTAGAATATTATAAATCCTTTTTTTGGTAAAAGAATGGTGAGTAATTTTTTTTGCATTGTGAACCAGATTTTAAAAAATCTTAAAAATATAAAATAGTTCTTAGTTCATGTGCCAACACAATAGCAGGACATAGTGTAGCTATGGTCTACAAGCCATATTTCACCAGTTCTGCACTAAAGCATTCATCATCTTGTTGAAGGTTGCCTTCTTGGCAGCCTGGTGTGCTCTGATCAATTCTTACCTATTATTTACTCATTTCCAACAATTAGGCCGACTATCTCCTGACAAAAAAAAAAAGAACACCTATTTTTTATCTGAACATGACTCCCTTCCTATACCCCTAAATTAAATTTTTCTCTAAGAGTGCCGTTGAAAGGCTTTCTTGAGCCCATCTTCTAACCGAGTTAATCACTCCCTTTCCTACACTTGCTCTGTAAACTTGACATGCTCAATTAGCATGTTGATGGTGAATTTATAAATAGAATCTAAATTTGTTTGCATATTTATATTTGTAACTAAGACCTGAAGTCATTAGATTGTGAGATGCTGCTCATTTTTGAGCAAGCACAATATATAAATAACACACTGGTGAATATAGAGCCACATATACATTTATAAATGTATTTCATAAGCATTATGTAAGCATTATGCTTAGTTTTCAGTTCTAATTAAAAGTTGATATTGATATTTCACTTGGCAAGGTGTCAGATTTGAATGGATCAACACAGAAGATCTCTGAATACTGCCACTGTAGCCCAATCCCCAGCACAATAGGATCCAAGGAGAACCACATTCTGTGAGCCTTATTGTAAACCTACAGCACACTGAGAATGGTCAAGAGAGGACAGGGTCTCCTGAGCACCACCTTGGATACTCTCAGTCTATATTAAGTAGTGTTGCTATAATTATCATTATTGAATCTGAAGATTACTCCTATAAAAAAGATGCATGCCAAAAGCAGCCTATAGACCAAACACGATGGCCACTCAATGCCTCTATTGCAAACCACAACACCCAAAAGGAGAGAGAATGAAAGTGAATGCCCTGCTGCTGAGGAAGGGTTGGGGTGGTGGGGGGTGGGGTGGGAGTGGTGGGAGGGATGCTGGGAACATAGGTGGGGGAGAATGGGCACTGGTGGAGGGCTGGGTAAACAATCATTGATCATTGTATGCTTGTAATGCAAACATAAAAGTTCATAAGTTTATAACTGTACCTCACAGTGAATCACTAATATAAATATATATATATATATATATTTTTTTTGCTAGGATACTTAATGCTTTAGCTCAAATACGAGCACTCCAAGTATCATGACTGGCCATATTTAGTACCACATTTTGGGTCAGAGCAATCTCATCCACCTTTCTAAAATATGATATACCTCCATTGTCACAAGATAGTAAACAAGTTACAGTTAAGTTTATTGTAAAGTTCAGAGGGAATTGATAAATATACAATAAAAGTATAAAAATGAAATATTGCTTGGTCTAAAAATACAGAGCAATTTAATATAGGCAGTTTTAAAAGTTTAAGAATTGTTCAAACTCTCTTGGCCTACGGTATACATATATCTAGTCCAAGGGGAGAAGTGATGGTGAAAAGCTGTAAAAAGCCTAATATCTGTAAGGTGAAATTAGATTTGGGAAAGCTACAGGATTCTCAAGTGTTTAGATGATGCAATTATTTCAGAAACAAATTTTATTGTCTCTCATAATATAAAGATTTCTTCATATGATGTTTCTGCCTTTGGAGATATTATATCACTATAAAATTCTTTTTCAAACCTATCCAAATAAATTATGTTGGAAAAAGATTTAGAGTTGTTTAATTTAACTCATAAAAAAATAAATATCAGCTTGCTGGCTGAGGATCAAGTTCTCACAACCAATAATAACATTTAATATGTTATGAAATGTAACTCCATGAAAAATGCAGTGTAATTACATTTAGTGACATGGTGCAATTTAATTAGGGTTAATTAAATTGAACTATTGGCAATCTTTGTTTATTTGCCTTATTTTTTTGAACACTATGATTTAAAGGGTAATTGAAGTATTTCTATGACAATAAAATTGTTTCTCCAGCAACTTTTTTGTAAACATGCTAATGGATAATTTTGTCATTCTGGAAATAAATTTATATATATACTAACTAATATTGTGAATCAAACATTAATGGAGATACAAATAGTTTAAAAGAGGACAAAATGCAGAATTGTATTTTAAATTATTAATATCTATGCTGATATTATTTTCTATTTAAAAGAGTCATTCTTAAAGCCCAGGATAAAGAACTCTGGGTTTTAGGATATTTTCTGTAAGGGTGTTTTACTGAAATCACTTATTTTGTGGTAGTGTTTTATTTGCGTCTCTTTTAGTTCAGCTCAGTACAACCAATTTCCAATTGATTGATTTGTTTTGTAACTACCTAATTTTCAGAAACTGCAACCAAAATCCTTAATTTTTATCAAATTCATTGGCTCTTTAATTTTGTGGCTTTTTTAGAGAAAGAATCTTATTCTTCACTAATTGTCAGCTTCACAAATTGCATAGATCAACAACATTTTATCATCTCAGATTAGATCACTCTGGCCTTTGTTAAATAACCATTCTGGTTTAAAATTTCAGTGCAACCGGGCCTATTTCACCTCCAGTTCAGCATAGGAGGGAATTGAAGAGTAGTTAAGTATGTCAGGGTTTGATATTTAGTTCTGCTGTTTATCAGCTGCATGACATTGACTGTGTACATAACAGATCTAATCCTTCTATCAAATGTAAAATGGGACTAATGATAATTATATTTTATGTTTCAGTGACATTAGGCAACTAGCCCATGCTCTAACTTACTTTAACTTGTATTTATTTTACTGGATTTCATTTTCTGTTATTTTTTTTTTCTCAGCTAATTTTGTGAAATCATTAGGGCCATCATTGTTAAACTGTCAGCTCTGTACAAGGACAAGGTCAATAACTGAAAACTACTGTGGTATTATGAGATGTCAACATTTACTCTAAATAAATATTTTAAATGTAGTGGGTAAATGGGCGCTTTGACCTGAAAAGCAGGCTTAGCTGTTGATATAATTTATTAACATCATTTATAAGGATACTTTATTCCCCTTTCACTATAGTGTTACATTCATTCTTCTAAATCTTGGGTACTAAATCCCAAGCACTCCAACTCAAGCAAATAAATAGAAATTTGAAACAGGAATGGAAATCAGGTAGATTTGGCTGGTAGACCACTGAACATTGAAACTATTTGTTTTTCAACAATGCCACAGAATAATTCTTTCTGTAGAGTCTTTGAATAAGTCCTTCTGGCCATACAAGACTTTAAGTTAATTTCCAAAAGTGTGATTTAGTGAACTATGGAAGGATTGGGGAGAAAAAGAACCTATGGATTAGTTATGATCAACATTTTTAAAAATACTAATCTGATTCTAGACATTTATAATTTTCTGCAAGGACACAGTACATTATATAACTCAAACTCATTTTCATTTTTCAGTTTATAATCATATGTCCCTAGATAGAAAATTTAATACTGACAAATATAGTGCTAAAATGTTACAGTTCATTTTTCAATAATGATAAGATAAAAATCTCATATTTCTTGCCCTGGGATTTTATTTTTTATAGTCCTATAAATTAGAATGTTTTGAAATACTTGGAAAGATTTGCATTCTGAAAAGATAATCATTTCATTTCATATCATCTTTAATGACATACTTATAATTTCTAGCATTATGATATGATCTGTTCTAATTCATTTTAGTCACTATTTCATTCTATGCTCTACAGATATGAAAATACTATTGAGGTAATCATTAACATGTTAAAGATACTAAAATTACTTTTTGGGAGCATTTTGGAACTTTTTAAGTTTTGAAAACTAGATTTCTTATATAACTTGAACACTATATTAAAATAACTGGCATCACAACTATTTAATATTACAAATACTAATTAAAATTAGTGTTACTTTGTGCGGTATATGTGTAAATTAATAATAAAAAGTGATCTATTGGCTCACTTCGAAAAGAAATGCCTTAAAACTCCATTTCTCATTTGTACAAAGGCATAATTTAGAATGTTCTCACTGGCTTATGTTTCTCATAATTATTCTAATAAAATTATATTTTAAATTTGCATATTAAAAGTGAAATAGATTAAATATTTTAATGTCTTATATATGTTTGCATGCTTAGACAGTGAAGTAGAAAAACACAAAATTTACAATATATGAAAATCTATTTTAAAGTACGATTGTATAAAATTATGACCTTGCTTTTGAATGTAGCATAGATATTTTAGTGCAGCTCCCAAATTAGAGTACCATGAAGTGATTAATATTCATCAAAAGGAAGTGGGAAGAGAGGCATCATTTTATTTTCAATTAATAGAAAACATGGCATTGTCTATTTTTAGTCTCATAGCTATTTATCCATTCCCGATGGAAGTGAATGGGCTGCCACACTCCTTGTCGGCTTTCTTGCTGAAACTGCTCGCTTGTGCTGGCAAGCTCACCATGCAGTTTCTATCTGGCATTGAAGCACTATCTTTTTCAGCCATGCAAGTCTGTGTTTTGTGATAAAGTACAGTTATGGGCAGCCTTGCTGACTCTATGCTCGAAAGAACGCTATGGTATTCGATTTGAAAACTCTCTCTGATGCTTCACTTGTTTTCTGAAATTATACTTGAATCCTAGTTCTCTGTTTAATATTTGAACTCATTTTTACTTGTTTCATATGAATTAGATATTTAATTCTAAATTGAGCAGTACATATCTGACTGCGGTAGAAATTAATTTTATAAGAAAGATGTCCTTCTCTAATCTACTTAATCTAGTGAATAGTATTAAATGTAGTATTTAATTTAGTCTAGGCTGTTATGGAGGTTATCTGATTGTGATACTTCTATCACAAACACTACAAAATTATTTGATTTACGTGATTTACGTGATAATGCACTGTCACTGCAAATCCTTTAGAACTGAAATGAGTGAACAGATTGTACTATCAACCATTTATTTAATATCTGTATGGGTATGGCTTTGAAATATCCCTTTCTGATACTAGGTCAGCATGGAGAAGGTCTCTGACTTCAAACACATAGAAATGGAAAACAGAATTTCAATTGTACCCATAAATATAGAATAAATAATCAAGAAATTAACATCCAAAATTAATAGTAACTTAAAGATAAATTAAAGCTAATTATCAACTAAAGTATTTAGTAGTTTTTAGCAAACTGTATGATGAAGTAACAGTAAGTGACAAAAAAAATGAAAGCAAGAGTAGTAAGCATCAAGAAGAAAAGACAAACAACAAACAGATTCTTTTCTAAAAGTTAATATTAGGTGAGAAGGATAGTATAAGATGTAAAGTAGTCATTTGCATATATTTGATGTGGATTCAATTTCTAGCAAGCACTACCTATGGTACCCAATCACTATGGGCGTCACTCCCAAGGATACAATTAGGAATAGTACTTCAACATTGCTAGGTTGTGTATGTCTGTGTGTGTCTGTGTGTGTGTCTGTGTTGTATGAAATAAAACATGAAATACACTGATAGACAATTTTAGAAATTAGTGAATTGGCTGGAGTGATAGCACAGTGGGTAGGGCATTTGTTTTGCTTGCAGTCGACATGGTCGACCCAAGTTCAATTCCTCCGCCCCTCTCTAAGAGCCCTTCAAGCTACTGAGAGTATCTGCCCGCACAGCAAAGCCTGGCAAGCTACCCATGATGTATTTGATATGCCACAGTAACAAGTCTCACAATGTTACTGGGCCCACTCAAGCAAATCAATGAACAATGAGAGGACAGTGACAGTGACAGTCATTAACCCAACTGCAACCAAGTACAATGAAAAGTAATAAACAGTCTGTGCACCATACGGTATTAAAAATATCAGAAAGGAGAGAGTTCAGGAATAGGTTCTCTACTTACATAATTACTGACTTTAGACACATGCATCTCTGTAACATTGTCATCCTGTTCATTGATTTACTTGAGTGGGTGCCAGTAATGTCTCCATTGGTGCCAGCCCTGAGATTTTAGCATCCTCTTCTTACTCATCTTCCCAACGATGCTGTATTGGAGGCTTTTTCAGAGCCAGCGGAATGAGACTCGTTATTGTTACTGTTTTTGGCATATCCAATACACCACAGGTACCTAGCCAGGCTATCCCCTGTGGGCAGGATACTCTTGGTAGCTTGCCAGGTTCTCTGAACGATATATATATATATATATATATATATATATATATATATATATCCAAGATGATTGCCCTCCTATGTCCTGATGGATCTATCACATCTTCCAAAAGGGCAATGGAGAAGTTTATCCATGACTTCTTCAGATCTCTTCGATAGCCACGTCCACCTACCCACATACCAAATTCCGCAGGATGGATATGTCATCCCCAATGTCCTCCCTTCCGAAATCCGACAAACCATTTCGTCAATAAAGAAGTAAACAACACCTGGCCCAGACAAGGTCAGACCTGAACACCTGAAGAACCTGCCATTGGTACTCATCAATACACTGGCTCAGCTCTTCAAACACTACCTGTCTGAATGCAAGGTTCTATCCCAGTGGAAAACCAGCAGGACTGTACAACTGTACAAGAAGGGTGACATCCAAGACATGGGCAACTATCACCCGATCTGCCTATTATCTGTCATCTACAAGCTGTTCACTCGAGTCATCCTGAATAGGATTGGCAGAACACTAGATGAAAGAAAACCATGCAAGCAGGCTGGGTTCCGCAAGGATTCAGAACGATCAACCATATCCACACGATAACTGAGCTCATTGAGGTTTCTCAGGAGTTCAAGATGCCATTCTGTCTAATGTTCATTGATTTACAGAAGGCCTTTAATTCTGTTGAGATGGAAGCAGTCATTGAAACCCTAGCCAAATAGGGCATTCAAACTCAATACATCCGAATCCTCCATGCGCTCTATTATGGATTCACTGCCAGGATCTCATCGTTCTACAAAGAAGTGATCATCCATATGAAGACAGGTATTCAGCAGGTTGATACCATTTCACCAAAACTCTTCAGTGCCACCCTCAAGAATGTCATGCTATGACTGGAATAGGAAGGAGTGGGAGTGAAGATAGATGGTCGGCAGCTATACCAACTCTGCTTTGCTGATGACATCGTTGTAATAACACCAAACATTAGCCAAACAGCACAAATGCTGGCCAACTTGGACCGTGAGTGTGGAAAGGTCAGACTACAGCCGAATCTCATGAAAACAATGTTTATAAGAAACATTGTCTTGTTCCTGACATTCCATTTTCTCTCAACGGTACAAACATCTCCAAGTACAGTAGTTATGTGTAGCTAGGTCAAGAAGTCAACATGATGAATGACCTGGTACCTGAGCTGCGCAGGAGGAAGAGAGAGGCTTGGAATACCTTCAAGAGCATCAAAGAAATAGCTAAGAGGATGAAGAACTTCTGGCTCTGGGCACATCTCTTCGATTCCACTGTTCTTCCTGCATTAACACACGCCTCAGAGACCTGGGCCCTACGAAAACAGGATGAGAACGTTATTCAGGTCTCTCAAAGAGGAATCAAAAGAACTATGCTTGAAGTATCATGCTTCACTCAAATGAGAGAAAGAATCTGGAGTTCCGATCACCAACGACGGTCAAGAATCAGTGATGCTGTCTTTTTTGCCAAGGCGTCAAAATCAGATGGGCTAGACATATAATGAGATTTGCAGATGACCACCGGACTAGAGCTGTTGCCGACTGGTTCCACGGGACATCAAAAGATCATGTGGCTACCCACCTATGAGATGGTCAGAGTTCTTCATCAAGACCCTGAAATATTGGTTTGAGACTCTTCGTGTTCCTAGAATGAGCAGATGCCATTGGGCTACTCTAGCACGCAACAGAGATGAATAGAGATGTTATTGGTGCCCACTCGAGCAAATCGATGAGCAATGGGATGTCAAGTGATCAAGTGATAGAGATGTAATATGCAGAAATAATCACTGTGATAAATATTTCTGAGTTAATCAGATATTAATTTGGGGGGGGAAATGACAAAACACTGTTAAAATTCAAAAAGAAAGTTGCAGGGATAGTACACAGAGAAGATGTCAAAAGACTTGTTTAATTACATAAAATGTTTCTGAACATTGTTATCAGAAAAATATAAATAAAATAATAAGAATATAATAACTTGCAAATCATATAGAATAATTGCCTGAAAATAACATGAAAATCTGTTGCATATGAACTCCTAACTAGATAGAAGAGTGAGATGATAAAAAAATTAATAGAAACATTAATCTACCTTGTAAATTATAAATCTTTCCCATAGGAATAAAAATACAAAAATAAAGTTTTTTTGTTTTGAGGTTTGAAGTAACATTGGTTGTAAAAGTGAATATGTTTATGTGTTTACCACACACATAATCACAGGTGTCAATAATTCTACACTACTGTCCATGATTTCTTTTAACCAGAATCCTCCCAAGGAGAGGAACAATGGTCCTTGCAAGAAGGATTTCAGTTTACAAATGATCTGTCACTGTAACAAAAGTCCATTTCCCCTTTTAGTTTTTCTGTTTGATTTTATAATGTCTATTCCTTTTTTGATTGTTTATTTTTTGGTATGTACATGTGAGTTAGCTCATCTGATATTTGTCTTTCTCTTCAAACTTATTTTGCTTAGCACTTTTAGCTCATCCACATTGAAGAAAAAAAGAAATATCTCATATATTCTTAAATTTGAGTACTATTTCACTGGGTATATGATAGTACTCAGTACATATTAGTAGGCTAGGGAACCATCTTAATGCTGTGGAGCATAAATGTCTCATATGTTCAAATTCTAGCAACACATGTAACCCTGTCAAACTTTGGTGATCCTAATAATGGCTAGGTCTATTTGTGGCCCTAATGGGTGCCACTGACCCCAAGAGTATCTCTGGTGGATTCCAACACCCTGTAACATTGAATGTCTGCATTGGAACATTGAAAATTCAGGTAAGTCCCCTAGGAGAATATCAATGGGAGTAGTGCCTGCTTTCTGCAAACCAATGGGAGGCTCTATTAAAATATAAAGTATTCTAAAGGTATTACTAAACATTAAATTATTATCGGTGAATGAATTTAATTCCCTATATTCTTCCACATTGAGCCTGGAAACAAATTCTAACATTAAAATCTCTCCCAAGAACTTTCTAAGATTTATCATAAATATTTATAAACTTGAAGCTATATTCCCCTAGCATTCTAATACTATGAATATAAAGTAAAAGTTCTGGAGACATTAAGTAAAATAAGATATGAAATATACTATATCCATCTATGTAGGATAATACTGTTTTTGTCCTTCAGCATAGCCTCACGTAGTTTAGGTTTATTGTCTTGCTCCAATCCCAGTGCTCCCATGTCTCTGTGTTTATTTGTGACTTCTTTCTTTGTGCTCTGTTGACTTGTAAATATTGTTTTTTTCTTCTCCCTAAGTCCTTTGCATAGTTTATTTGAGCAATGTCCTTTTTGTATAGACACAAGACAGTATATGCTATGCTTTTGTAATGTGACTCTCAGTGACATTTTCTTCCTAGGCCTCTGTTCTCACCTCAGCCTCAGCTGCCCTTTCTTCCTATCAAAACAGGGTCCCAGTCAGGGGCTAGATGGACCCAGGGTAAGAGGTGAGCTATATGCTACTCTGGCATCGAGATAGGACTGCCAAAGTGCCATAATGCTTAACTATAAGTTAAGAGCTTGGTCATGGACAAATGCTGTCATGATCACAATCACGATCAAGACCATCCTGTTTTTCGTCGATTGCCTCGAGCAGGCCTCAGTAACGTCTCCTTCGTCCTAACCCTGAGATTTTTTTTTTAAGTGCCATATTCAAGGTTCTTTCAGGGTTAGGAGAATGAGACCCATCATTGTTACTGGTATTTGGCATATTGGGTATACCATGGGGAGTTTGCCAGACTCTGCCGTGTGGGCAGGTTACATTCAGTAGCCTGCCAGTTTGCCCAAAGTAGGAATGAGATGATAAGATGTCGTGTGGCCGCATGCGGCCGCGAGCTTCCGGGAGCTGAGTGTGAGAATCTCTGGATCCTGGCCGTTGTTGGGGGTTACACGGCAGTTGGTGGGTGTAACTGTCTAGCTACTGACAGGTCCAGTCCCAAACAGTGCAGGCTTGGAGATCTCAGCCCCGGGTCCCACACACCTGGGTTCCTCTGCCAGTTCTTTTATGCATGAGGCTCATCCAAGTGTGTGGAGAGTGGTCGCAGCATGGCCTTGGCTGGGGCCCGGAGAGAACAAGGCAGAGTCTTCTACCCTGTGCCTGACTGTCTCCACCAGGGCCCAACAGCTGAAATGCTGTCATGATCCAAAAAGTAATAACTAGACTCAGACTCTGCTAAGGTTAGGAAAGATTAATCCATCCTGAGCACTGTAGTCTTGAGTTTGTGACAAGATGTTCTCAGGAGAACATCTTGCTGCCCTACAAGCCTCAATGTTATCTCTTACAGTGTCCATGCAAAAATAACTAGTATTAAGATGTTGATAGAGCTATTGGACTGAAGAAAGGAGAAAAACATCTTAAGAGGTATTTTGCCTAAGGCAGTCAGGAAGGGCTTTGGAATACCTCTTAGGTGTTGTTCCCTTTGAACTTGGTGGGCCCTCAGGAAGGGCTTTCTTATGTTGATTTGGCTACCAGACTGGGTGCATTCTCAGCCCAGAGTGCTGGGAAGTTGGAGAGAGAGAGAGAGAGAGAGAGAGAGAGAGAGAGAGAGAGAGAGAGAGAGAGCTGGAGAGAAGAGAGAGAGCAGGGTCAGGGTCGCAAGATGGGCTGTGGAGAGACTAGCAAGGGAGACAGAGTGAGAAGAATGTAGAATACAGGAGCAGGCTTGTGGAGAGAGAGAGCCCAGGCTGTGAAATAGAGCGCAGACAGATGAGCGGGAGAGACAGCAGGAGATAGGAATGAGGAGCAGTGTGAGACTAGAATGGGAGGCTCAGAGAAACTGGGGAAGGCTCCTGGGGAGAATGAAATAAATGACATCTGAACAATCAACCTGCTTGGCCCTCATTTCCTCCAAGGTCTGCCCCATGACCTGGGCTGTCCTGGCTGGGGGAGTTGCCTGGGCTCACCCTGAAACCCGGGGCTGCTAAGGGGAGAGCCTTTGGGGTCTCTCCCCTGGCCACCCCTCAAGATTTTATGCACATCTATATATTAAATGTGATTTTATTTAAGAAGTATTTGTTATTCTAAATTTATAATGAAATATTACTTATTTATACTGGGATCGGTTAATTTTAACTTAAATTAATTAACTGTTAACTTCTAAAGGGCACGCTGAGGTGCCCTTTACTTGGTGGAAAATTAAAGCACATTGTACTGTTAGTTATAGCAGGTTCTCTGTAAATGCTGATGTACTAGTTTATCATTCATAAATTTGAAACCACTTTACAAGAGCTGAGTATATGCCCTGGGATCTTCCCAGGACACTGATTAGACAGGCGGGAACATTTTTAAAGTTGCCTGATTTGGTGGATGGAAACTCTCACTCCCTTCTATCACTGCTTAATTAAATTCTGTTTTGTTCTGTTGATCTACTCTAGCTGCAATTCTAAAGGCATTTAGAAGAAAGTCTTCTTCTCCAGCACTGCTACAATTCTAAAAATGTTTCAACACGCTGGATTTCAAAATTCTTTACATTTTTTGTGTTTAGCTGCTATAATTCTATATCAAATTAATAACATTCTAGAAGTTAAAAAAAGAAAACACTGAGTGATAAAAGAATATTTTTTCATTTTTTATTTGTTTCATTTTTTATTTTGATTATTTCTTTCCAACTCAGTAAATCTTTTATTATATTATTATATATTTATATTTATACTTTAGGTAACATGGTTTGAATAGAATTAAAATTTGTGCTTTGTATGTATAAAGTTTCTGTTTCTAACCATTACCAACAAGCCCAGAACCCTCCACAACTTTTCCTTATGTTACTGCTGTGCATCTCTTTCTTCTTCCCTTCTCCTTTATTACTTAGTAATCTCTGTTTTGTCATCCAAGACCATGGCTTTGTCATCATTTCATACAATGATATCTGTTCCCTTGTATTGCTTTATGTATTACAGATGAGTGATATTATCTGGTATTTATCCTTCTTCTTCTACTCATCTATGTTGTAGCAAACTGAAGGACATCACTCCCTTATTCTCTTTTCCTTTCCTTTCTTTTAATTTTTTATAAATATATAACTTATATAGGTATATACATATTTTGGTTTGGGGGCCACACCCAACTGTGCTCAGAATTTACTCTTGACTTTGCAATTAAAGATCTCTCCAGTTGGAGTTTGGGGGCCATGCTGAGTGTCAGATTGTCAGAAAGGACCACATCAGGTCCATGGAAGGCAAGAACCTTGCACTCTACTATCTATCAGGCTCCTAAATTTCATTCATTTCTTTAGCTTCATTGTATTATATTGTGTATATAAACTACAATTTTTATGCACTTATTCGTCCTTGGAGATTTAAATTTTCCCATATACTAGCTGTTGTAGTAGATGCTGTAATGAATATAGATAAATCTTTTTGAATTCATGTTTTTGTGATTGGAATAGAGTCCAAGCAATTTTTATGTGAACAATCATATTTATTTAAAAGAAACAGACCCTATTCAATAGGAGAAAGTATGTACATATCATACATCAGATAAAGAAATAACACCCAATATTTACTAATACATAAAGCCCTTATAAAATTTAACATCAAATTTTAAAAAATCATAAATCTATCAATAAAAGGGGAGAAGAGTTAAGCAGACATTTCCACACAGGGGATATAGAAATGGCCATCATGCATATAAAAATCTTCATTTCCTAATTATTACAGGGAAATGCAAATAGAGATGTTTTTTATTTTGTTTTTGACCACACCCAGCCTTACGCAATGCTTACTCTTAGCTCTGTACTCAAGAATCATTCTTGGTGGTATTCACAGAACCAGAGTGGTGCCAGGGATTGAACTTTGGTTGACCATGTGCAAGTTGACCACACAGGGTTCAATCTCTGGGTTAACCATGAGCAATAGCAGAGTTGGGCTCCGTGTAGTACTATTACTCTGTTCCACAAATCAAGATAAAAGAAAAATAGGAATGGGGTAAAGAAGGAACTTGCTTTGCATATGGTCAATCATACTTGGATCCCTGAAACCAAACATAATCTCCTGACCACCACCAGGCAAACTCCTGAGCTCAGAGTCAGGAATAGTATCCAAGCATCACCAGTTATGGTCCACAGACCCTCACCCCCAAATGACAATAAGATATCATCTCACATCACTAAGGGTAGCACATAAAATTAGCCTGGAAATAATCAGGGGGAGGAAGTGAAAGAGAATCCTCTTTCACAATTAGTAAAAATGTATTCTGATTCTAAAATCATGATATAGATATTTTTCTAAAAAAGTAAAAATACAGTTTTCATATGATGTTCTAGAGTAATAAAGTTGACTCAAATCTTAAAGAACAACAGCAAATTAAACTGGTCATTGGGGTGGAAGACACACTGGGGTTTTTCCGTGATTCTGTACCAGCAGTCACTCACATACAGTGCTGGGAATAAAAATGGGGTCAGCTGCACGAAAGGGAAGTGCCTAAACATCTATATTATCTCGCCTTTACTTAATTATGTTTTTTCTGTTTGTTTGTTTAGGAAATGTCGAATGTCAGTTAATTTTTGATAATTTAGTCTAGATAAGCATACACTTTTAATTGAAACCCTGAAGACATAATGTAAATTATTAGAAAGAACTTAGGGTTTTCCTCCATGACATTGAAGCTAATGGTATCTTCAAAGATGTCACGCCACTGGCCAAGCAAATGAAAACAGAGATAGACAAATGGGACTATCTTAAACTAAGAAGCTTCTGCACCTCAAAAGAAACAGTGACCAAAATACAAAGACAGTCTACAGAATGGGAAATGAAATTCGCCCAATACACATCTAACAAGGGGTTGATATCAAGGACATACAAAGTACTGATTGAACTCAACAAGAAGAAAACATCCAACCCCATGAAAAAATGGGGTGATGAAATGAACAGAAGCTTTCGCAAAGAAGAAATTCGAATGGCTAAAAGGCACATGAGAAAATGCTCTACATTATTAATCGTCAGGGAGATACAGATCAAAAAAACAATGAGATATCATCTCACACCACAGAAACTGGCCCACATCCAAAAGAGCAAAAGCAACCGATGTAGGTGCGGATGTGGTGAGAAAGGAATCCATCTTTATTGCTGATGGGAATGCCGACTGGTTCAACCATTTTGGAAAACAGTATGGACAATTCTCCAAAAATTAGAAATTGAGCTCCCGGGGGCTGGAGCAATAGCACAGTGGGTAGGGCATTTGCCTTGCATGCGGCCAACCCAGGTTCGATTCCCAGCATCCCATATGGTTCCCTGAGCACCGCCAGGGGTAATTCCTGAGTGCAGAGCCAGGAGTAACCCCTGTGCATCATCAGGTGTGACCCAAAAAGTCAAAAAAAAAAAGAAAGAAATTGAGCTTCCATTTGACCCAGCAATACCACTCCTGGGAATATATCTCAGAGAGGCAAAAAAGTATAGTCGAAGTGACATCTGCATTTGTTTATTCATTGCAGCACTGTTTACAGTAGCTAGAATCTGGAAAAAAAAACTGAGTGCCGAAGAACAGATGCCTGGTTAAAGAAACTTTGGTACATCTACATAATGGGTAACAATGTAGCTGTTAGAAAAGATGTAACACTGTAACACTGTCCTCCTGTTGCTCATGGATTTGCTCCATTGCCCAGTAACTGTCTCCATTGTGAGACTTCTTGTTACTGTGTTTGGCATATTGAATATGTCACTGGTAGCTTGTCAGGCTTTGCTGTGCAGGCGAGATACTCTCGGTAGCTTGCCAGGCTCTCCGAGAGGGGCAAAGGAATTGAACCCGGCTCAGCCGGGCTGGCCGCATGCAAAGTAAATGCCCTACAGCTGTGCTATAGAAAAGATGAAGTCATGAAATTTACATTCAAGTGGTACTACATGGGAAGTATCATGCTAAGCTAAATGAGTCAGAAAGAAAGGGACAGATATAGAAAGATTGCATTCATCTGGGGAACATGAAGTAACAAAATAGGAGACTAACATCCAAGAATAGCCGATTTAGGTACCAGGAGCTTTACTCCAGGGCTTGGAGGGCAGCCGCACATGCTAGGGAAAAGGCGGCCTAGATAGAGAAGGGAGAACCAAATAAAGGGTGTTGGGAGGATCCTTCCAGGATGGGAGATGCATGCTGAAAATAGACTATAGACCAAACATGATTGCCACTCAATGCCTCTTTTGCAAACCACAGCACACAAAAGGAGAGAGAGAACAAAAAGGAATGCCCTGCCACAGAGGCAGGGTGGGGTAGAGGGGATGGGGGGGGTGGGAGGGATACTGGGATTAGTGGTGGTGGAGAATGGGCACTGGTGGAGGGATGGGTACTCTATTATGGTATAACTGAAACCCAAGCACAAAAATTTGTAAGTCTTCAACTGTACCTAATAAAAAATTAAAAAAAAAGAATGTAGGGTTTTATTATTAGATCTAAGTATGAATCTCATTCTATAAATGGCAACCTATTTGATTTTCAACATGCTTCTTAAATTTGGTGTCAATTTTCAAATCTCTGTGTTAATTAGCTAAACATACTACACCATTTTTTGTGTGTGTACGTAAAATTATTTTATACCCAGAAAGCACATTTTAAGGACTGGAGAGTAGTAAACTAGGTTGGGCATTTACCTTGCATGAGGCCAACCTGGGTTTGATCCCATGCATTCTCAATGGTTTCTTGAGCCTGCGAGAAATCATCCCTTATCTTAAAGCCACAAGTAAGTTCTGAGCACCAAACACTATAAAAACAAAAAGAAAAGTGAACAAATCAAAAAACACCACCAAAAGAAAAAAAACACCAAAAACAAAACAAACAAAAACAGAATTATAATTTAAGTTTTTAAATTATAATTAAAATTAAAATTATAATTACAGGTCACACTGTAGCTCTCAGGACATACTCCTCGCTCTGTGATCAGAGATGACTCTTGGTGGTCTTGGGGGATCAAATAGACTGCCAGAAGTTAATCCTTGGTGGGCACCATGCAAGGCAAGCATAGTAACCTCTGTGCAATTTCTCCATCCCTAAAGTTATATTTTAAAATGCTTAATGCATAGAAAATCTTTAGTAAAATATAGATGCAATCATTTTATCTAGTAGCTTATTACTAATAATTGTAATTTTTGAAATAGATTTTACTTACAAGCTTACCAGCACAAATAATTCATTTCTGAACCTGTCATCTTTATTTCAGACATCAAGATTTATGAAGGGTCTGAGAAACTTACCCTGTGTGTAAAGTTAGCTGCCTAATAGTACATGATACCAACAATGACACTGACAATTTCACTAAAGATAAGACACAACTTATGGCTCATAATGACATTAGTATTACAATAGATGTGGCTCACTACTGGCAGTTTCTATCTTTGTTGTCTATGCATCCAATTATGATGAAGTAGAAATTGAGAAGTTCTACATGGAGCTGGAGAAAATCTATAAATAAGACCACACTTTCTACAAGATCAGTGTCGGTGATTTTAAGGCCAAGATAGGACCGCAAAGATAAGCCGAAGAACTCTACATCGGGAACCATGGCCTAGAATGGAAAGAACAGGGTGAGAGACCGTCTGAGTTCATCATGTCGACCAAGACCATCCATGGTAACTCACAATTCCAGAAGGCTGAATCTAATGGTTGGATTTGGGAGTAGCCTGGTTCCACAACGAGATGGTTGTGGACAGTTCCACAACAAAATTGGCCACATCATATTCAATCGACAGTTTTGCCTGACTGATGTGGCTGCTGTCCCAAAATTCCAAATGGGATCAGACCACTCTATCCTTCGTGCAAAATTTTACTTCATGGAATGGGGAGAAATAGCTGCAACATTTAGAAGATAACTCCCAAAACAACCACCAAGTGGGAGCTCTTTGGCACTATTGCGGCAACATGGGAAGATGCTGTTATTGACACCATAAGGAATATGATCTACCGGTTCAGCAGATTCATGATTGTGTGAGGAACACCAAGAGAGACATAGACACACAAAAAAGTCTGTCTTTGAAAACTCTTGAGCTTATTTGCCAACGTGGCTTGGCGCAAGCCTCAAGCAATTGGAAGCCAATGTCCGAGCTCGCCAACCATTGCAGAGATGCGATCAAGGAAGATCTCAAAGAGAGAAGAGCAGCAGTGCTGGCAGATGCAGCAGAAGCCTGGAAAAGCATTTGCAACACCCACCTATCCTTGGCCAACTACAAGAACAGAATGACTTCCCTCCAACGTCATGATGGATCTATCACATCTTCCAGAAGGGCAGTGGAGAAGATTATTCATGACTTCTACTCAGATCTCTTTGATAGCCACATCCACCTGCCCACATACCAAATACTGCAGGATGGATATGTTGTTTCCAAAGTTCTCCCTTCCGAAACCCGACACACCATTTCATCGGTAAAGAAGCAAATAGCACCTGGCCAAAAAAAATTCTGACCTGAACACCTGAAGTATCTGCCTTCGGTACTCATCAATACACAGGCTCGGCTCTTCACATGCAACCTGTCTGAATGTAAGGTTCCATCCCAGTGGAAAACCAGCAGAACTGTACAACTGTACAAGAAAAGAGACATCTAGGACATTGGTAATTATTACCCAATCTGCCTATTGCCTGTTGTCTACAAGCTGCTCACTCGAGTCATCCTGAATAGGATTAGCAGAACACTAGATGAAGGAAATCCATGAAAGCAAACCGGGTTCCACAAAGGATTCAGTACAATAGACCATATCCACACGATAACCAAGCTCGTTGAGGTTTCTCAAAAGTTCAAGATGCCACTCTGTCTAATGTGCTTTGATTTAAAGAAGGCCTTTGGTTCTGTTGAGACAGAAGCAGTCATTGAAGCCCTAGCCAAATAGGGTGTTCAAACTCAATACATCAGGATCCTCCGTGCGCTGTATTATGGATTCACTACCAGAATCTCACCATTCTACAAAGAAGTGATCATCCATGTCAAGAGAGGGGTTCGGTAGATTGATACCATTTCACCGAAACTCTTCAGTGCCATCCTCGAGAACAACATGCGACAACTAGGATAGGACAGACTGGGAGTGAAGATAGATGCTCGGCAACTACACCACTTCTGCTTTGCTGATGACATCGTTCTAATAGCACTAAACATTAGCCAAGTATCATAAATGCTGGCTGACTTGGACTGTGAGTGTGGAAAGATCAGACTACAGCTGAATCTCATGAAAACAATGTTTATAAGAAACAGTCTCATTCCTATTGTTCCATTCACTATCAAGGGAAAGAACATCTCCAAATGCAACAGTCATATGTATGTAGGTTGAGAATTCAACATTAGAATAACCTGTCTCCTGATTTTCACAGGAGGAAGAGAATGGTCAGGAACGCCTTCAAGGGTGTCAAAGAAATATCTACGAGGACAAAGAATTTCCGGCTCTGGGCACATCTCTTCGATTACACTGTTCTTCCTGCATTAACATGCTCCTCTCAGACCTGAGCCCTATGAAAACAGGATGAGAACTTTATTCAGGTCTCCCAAAGAGGAATCAAAAGAGCTATCCTTGGAGTATCATACTTCACTCAAATAAGAGAAAGAATCCAGAGTTCTGACCTCCATTGATGGTCAAAAATCAGGGATGCTATCTCGTTTGCCAAGGCGTCAAAATCACATGGGCTGGACACGTAATGAGATTTGGAGATGATCGCTGGACTAGAGCCATTACCAACTGGATCCAGCAGGACGTCAAAAGATCGCATGGCCACCCACTAACTTGATGGTCAGATTTCTTTTCAAGACCCTGTATGATTGGTTTGAGGCTCTGGTGTTCCTAGAATGAGCAGACACCATTGGGCTACATTAGCATGCGAAAGGGACAAATGGAGATGTTACTGGTGCCCACTCAAGCAACTCGATAAGTAACGGGATGTAAAGTGATCAAGTGATCAAATTTCTTTATTGAATCACCATGAGATGAGTTACATAGGTTTTTTGGTTTAAGTCTAAGTCGTACAATGATTAAACACCCGTCCCTTCACCAGCTCTCATTTTCCACCACAGAAACCCCAGTATACTCCCCATCTCATAACCTCCCCTTCCCTGTGGGGCTGATGATTTCCACATTATTCTCTCTCTACTTTGATTACACTCAATATTTTTTCACCACACCCATCATTATTATTTGGGATTTTACCCCAACACTCAGATCTGCTGAAAAGGCAACCGTTTACTATTTGTTTTCTATTGCTGGTTATGAATAACATATGATGTCACATGGCTATCATAGTGGCCATGCAATTTTGGAATTCTGAAATTGTAACATTCAAATCTGGAGCGATTTCTGCCCAAACCTGCTGGATTCCAAGATTTATTTCTGAGTTTCTGGGATCATGACCATGAAGCAGCTTGATCAGGAGGCAGAGAGGCCTTTCATGGGCAGCAACTCGAGGTCTAATTGGGGCAGGGAGGAAATGGCCAACTTCACCCCTATCCCCTGAGGCCACACATGTCTCGTCACTACAGGAGCAAATCTGACCACCTCTGAAAGATGGTGGCCACTGAGCCTCCGGATAACAGGCCAAGGCACAAAACCTATTCCCACCTAGGGTGACCTTCTGCCTGTAACCTACTGCAGGGACTGGACATATTTCTGCCAAAAGCCACTGGGTTCCGAGATTTATTTCTGACTCTCTGGGATCATTATGCAGTTTGATCAGGAACCAGAGAGGCCTTGTCTCTAATTATATAACTTAGTCAGAGCCGGTTTTGTGTGTGTTTCTCCCACACACCTAACTTTTGGCTGTTTACTTTCTTGGTAAACTTGGCCCCAAGTTGTTGGTGTCTGGCCAAAGGCACAGCAGAAATTTTGGGGTATCTAGAAGTCTGAAGGCACCATAAGGCTGTTGATTCACTTGCCTCACATGTACAGATTTACCTGCTGGCGGACCATAGCCCATTTTGCCCTCATTTAAAATGTATCCAAGTGCTGAATTGTGTAAAACTTTAATTTATAGTCATAAATAGTCAACTATGATCTTGAAAATTTTATCCTCATTTTAAGAAATGGAAAGAATTTTGATAATTTAATATACATGAACAAATTTCAAGGCATTTTTTAAATTTTTGTATTTATTTCTTTAATTGAATCACCATGAGATATTTACAATCTTTCATGTTTGGGTTACAATCACACAATGATCAAACACCCATCCCTCCATCAGTGCACATTCCCCACCACAAATATCCCTGGTATAAACCCCTTTTCCCACCCTTCCCCTGCCTCCATGACAGACAGTATTCCTCATATTCGCTCTCTACTTTTGGGCATTATGATTTGCAATACAGACACTGAGAGGTTATCATGTTTGGTCCATTATTTACTTTTAGCACACATCTTTCATCCCGAACAGTTCCTCCAGCCATCATTTTCTTAGTGATCCCTTCTCTATTCCAGCTGCCCTCCCCTTTGCCTATGAGGTAGGCTTCCAGCTATGGAGCAATATTATGATCCTGTGCATCTATTGTCGTTAGGCGTGAGCCTCATGTTATGTTATTTTATATTCCACAAAAGAGTGCAGACCTTCAATATCTGTCCCTTTCTGTCTGACTCATTTCAGTTAGCATGATACTGTCCATGTCTATCCATTTATAAGCAAATTTCATGACTTCATCTCTACAAACAGCTGCATAGTATTCCATTGTGTAGATGTATCAAAGTTTCTTTAGCTAGTCATCTATTCTAGGGCACTTGGGTTGTTTCCAGATTTTGGCTATTGTGAACATTGCTGCAATGAACATATAGGTACAGATGCCTTTTCTACTTTACTTTTGTACATCCTCAGGATATATTCCCAAAAGTGGTTTTGGGATCATATGGAAGCTCAATTTCTAGTTTTTGAAGGAATGTTCATATTGTTTTCCAGAAAGGCTAGAATAATGGACATTTCCACCGACAATGAAAGAGCATCCCCTTTTCCCCACATCCATGTCAGCACTGGTTGCTTTTGTTCTTTTGAATGTGTGCCAGTTTCTGTGATGTGAGATGATATCTCATTGTTGTTTTAATTTTCATCTCCCTGATGACTAGGAATGTGGTGCAATTTTTCATGTAGGTATGTTTTCGATGTCCAGATTTCTTTAGTATTGGTTCATGATATAGTAATTACTGATTATTGGAAAGGACATGGCTTATTTTTTTGAGAAAAAAATCCCAGACTGAATATCAAATATTAAAAGTTCACTGTCACTGTCACTGTCCTCCTATTGTTCATCAATTTGCTAGAGTGGGCACAGTAACGTCTCTATTTTGAGATATGTTGTTACTGTGTTTGGCATATTGAATACATCACGGACAGCTTGCCAGGCTTTGCCATTTGGGCGAGATACTCTCGGTAGCTTGCCGGGATTTCCAAGAGGGGCGAAGCAATTGAACCTAGCTCAGCTGGGCTGGCTGCGGGCAAGGCAAACACCCTACTGCTGTGCTATTGCTCCACCCCAAAGTAAATTAAAAGTTATTACCAAGCTATTTCTTTTCAGAAATTCCTGAAACAATAATTTAATTTTCATCTTTTATTTTTTTAGGAAGAGCATTTTGAACAACAAGTATAAGATGAGGAAAGTGATCACAATATTATGGTTAAGCTATATTTTATACAGATGATTTTGGTTTTCTCAACCATATTGTTTTTTGGTTATTTTTTGCCAAAGCCTATTATTACTTGTATATGAAAATTTATTGGTGCAGAGAAAAAAATCTCCTTTTAAGTAGAATTGTTTTGTCGTTAAACTCCATCGTTAAAGAAGAGGTAAAGCACAGAATACATTGGTAAATAAATAAAACAAAAATAGAGTGAACAACCATTTTAAGATAAAGTAAAAGGAAACGAGGAAGAGAACAAGAGAAAAAATTAAACACAAAAATTGTTAGCTTAATATTGGGAAATAACATAAGCAATTCAAGCATGTATATCAGAATAAAGTCAATCAATCTAATATTTGTTACAGGTTATTAGACTCTTTACTACAAAATGACTCTTTACTACATTCATGAAATATATGCCAGCTATTTAATCCATAGTAACTGATCTTCCATAGACTGGAGAGATAGTATAGCAGGTAGGGCACTTGCCTTACACAGGGCCAGTCATTGTCAATCCGCAGTCCCCCCCATGGTCCCCTAAGTTGCCAGGAGTGATTCATGCTCACAGAACCAGGAGCAAGTCATAACTCTGCCAGATGTGACCCCGATTAAGTAACTAAATAAATAACTGATCTTATAAAAAATATATGCTCTTTGTTTGTACATAATTTATAGAAGATAGTTTATTTTAAAGGCATAGATTATAATTATTTGCAATTTGCAATTAATTTACTCCTGTTAAGTCTTAATTTTATTTCCCTAAGTTCTATTTTGTCAATGTCAAAATTTTCTTAAAACCCTGTAGACAATGGATGAATTATAGGTAGAGGGTCATCAAGGTTAGAATGGTATTAAGAGAAACTAAGAAAGAAACCACTTGAAAAAAAAAAGCCAGGTTTGTTCAGATCATTATTCTCCATTCCTAACATTCTCAAAACACACTGTTTGAAAATAATTTTTTTACAGCAAACTTTTATATTTGAAAAAACATCTTTTTGTCATAAGACAAAATTAGTCCTATGACTAATGAATTCCCATTTCTTAGGGATAATTATTCAAGTCGGAAAAGATTAAACAGTAGTAATTAGTGTAAGATAAAGAATATTTATTTTTTTCTTGAATACAAAATTGGCATTGGTTCTGTCAATTTTGTAGTTTTGTGTTTTTCACATTTAAGCTTTTCTGTTTTAGCTTCTCTATTCAAGTTTTTCACTAGGTAGATTACTTGGAAGCCCATTAATAAAATATTCCAAAGCCCCATTCTCCAAACTCACCTAAACCTGTAACAAATATTAGATTTAATTTCTCTCAGGCTCCTTTGTCTATCAAAGTTGTTTGGGGACTTAAAAATGGTGGAAGACCTACCATAACATTTAACAAAGAAACAAGGTATAAGAAGGTTAAACTGGAGGGACTCCTTTAGAGGGAGCTGAAATATAGTGGGAATTTGAGATGTGACCTCTTAAAGCAGAGATTTGAGAGCAACAACAGTTGAGGGTCAACAATTTTTAATGTTGTGACAGCTACAGGTTTGAATTGTCACACAAAACAGAGCTAGACTTTAAGGTAGATAACTGGACAGAGAAATGTGGAGAACCATGTGAGTTTCAAGATGAAATCTTATTTGAGGTAGCACTGTAGCACTGCAGCACTGTCCTCCCATTGTTCATCGATTTGCTCGAGCGGCCACTAATAACTTCTCACAACAAATTTATTTGAGGTAAGATATAATAACTTTATATTTCTTCATGAAATAGTCCTGATTAATTCATGCAATAAATGTTTCTTTAGAAGTTTATTGCATAAATAACACATGAATAACAAATTATACATGAAAATTTTGTCAACTCAAAATAAAACCTGGAAAGAGATTGTGGATCAAAGCTTCAGTGAGACTGTTAGACTGTTATCTCATGGATTAAAAAAAAAAAAAACTACAAGGCAATGTGAGTGAAATAGGAAAGGAGAAGTCTATAGAACAAAGTGTTCTTGAGTTGGATGTCACCCACCCAGATGTTACTGATTTTTACTGGGGCCTTCAAATGTTCTGTATAAAATGAACCTCAAAATTATATACCCAACTACAAAACAGTGGACAACATCCTTTCCTTGATCAACGTCTTTTCCCCCATTGAACCAGTTTGTTCCTACTGACACCAATTGCTTATATGTTCTCCCAGATTATTAACATAACCTCACCAGCTGACATTCCCAAATTGCTCTCAGAGAATTTCATTTTAAGTTCTTCAGGTTGAGGTATGATTCTGTGGGATTCAAACATGAACACTCTGCTAAAATAGTTGAGGTGAGGTTTGTGTTTTCACAGAGTTATATCTGCAGCATTATCAACTAATGTATGAGGGCGCCCAATACAAAGAGTACCTAATCAAAATAATAAATTTGTTGTTGTTGTTTTGAGGTTTTTTTTTTGCTTCTGGGGTCATACCTGGCAATGCACAGGGTTTACTCCTGGCTCATGCACTCAGGAATTACTCCTGGAGGTGCTCAGGGGACCACATGAAATGCTGGGAGTCGAACTTGAGTTACCTGTGTGCAAGGCCAATGCCTTACCCACTGTGCTATTGCTCCAGCCCCCAAATAATATTTTTTTAATCTAGGTGGGGTAAAGATGTCTGATGGAAGGTAATTTTAAATGAATTATTTCAATAATTAAAAAGCTTGGATATATAAGTACATCTACCTGCAAGAATCAATCTATTAGTCGTAGTGAATTATTTTATATAATTCAATTATTTTCATAATAACAAAGTTAAGTAGCTGTTGTTGAGGGAAGAAAAAAGGAATGATTTGGTTTTATTTTATTGACTTTGTACTTATAGTTGTGGCTATAAATAGAAAGTCAATAATTTATTAAATCATGTAATTTATTAAAATTAAATATTTAAAATCAAATAATGAGAAGAGTTGATGATAAAAATAATAAAAATTGCTTTATGAAAGATTTAAAAATCCTCAAGATCATTGTATAATTGAAACCCAAGCACAAAATTTGTAAGTCTGCAACTGTACCTCATGATGTCTCACTAATAAAAATTTAAAAAAAAAATTGTGTCTGATTTGGTCTTTGGTCTACACACACCTGTGGTCAGGGATCACTCCTGAAGGGTATAGGGAATCAAACATAAGAGCTTGCAGCTTGCAAAGAAAGCAAATTTCACACACTTTCAAATGCAAACTTTCTATCACAATAATGGATGAGAGTTCATTTAGTTTTAAACAATAAGTTCTGAAAATTATACATGAATATGATAACATCTTTCTTCATATTTATCTTTCAATACATTATCAAAATAACTTTATAAAATTTAGCACCTTACTCTCTGTGCTATATCTCTGGCCCAAGTTTGTTTTGCTTGATATGTCAGTTATCCAAAGGAAAAAAATTTTAAACAACTTTTGGCAGAAATTCATAAGAAATTTTAAAAATTAAATATAGACAGAGTCATAATGTCCTTGTCTTTACTGCTTCAGGCTTGATTTTAGCAGATTTCAAATATTTCTACACAAAAATATTGCCTACAAGATAATTTATCATACATTTCTATTCCATTTGCTCAAGCTATTCTCTATTCCATGTGACAAAAATAGATTTATGATGTTTTTATTGTGAGGGGAAAGTAACTAATTGTTCTGCACATTGACTTCATCGGATACAATGATTTAGAGTAATTTTCAGTTGTTAGTACAATGGATTGAGTTACTCAAACACTAATTGGTATATATTGACGTACATCACTTTTTATTTCTTCTGGCATTTATCTTCCAAACTTTAAAAAGTATATATAAATGGGGGAATGGTGCTGCCAGTAAGTCAACCTGTACTTGCTGGTCAAGTGCATCAGTGTTGGATAACATTGAGTTGTGCTTGCTCTTTCCACAGGGAGCTTAAGTTTATTGAGTTACTCCCACAACGGGCTGGAGTGATAGCAGAGTGGGTAGGGCATTTGCCTTGCATGCGACCAACCTGGGTTCGATTCCTTTGTCCCTCTCAGAGAATCCAGCAAGCTACCAAGAGTATCCCTCCTGCACAGCAGAGTCTGGGAAGCTCCCATGCTTATTCGATATCCCCAAAACAGTAACAACAAGTTTCACAATGGAGACATTGCTGGTGCCCACTTGAACAAATTGATGAACAACAGGAGGACAGTGCTATGGTGTTACTCTCACAACAGTGTGCCTGAGGCACACAAAATTTCATCAAGCATTAATAGTCCTATATGCTTTTCTCTTTCCTTTATGTTATTTGCAGGGTTTATTTAGCAATATATGTTTTGTATAGATACAGGAAGAAAGTCCATGCTATGCTTTGTAAACAGGGAGTTAATTGACTCCAAAATAAAATATTTCCTCCTAGGCATCCATATTTACTTGACGTAAACCTCAGTTGTGATTGATTGGACCCAGGGCAAGCTGTAAACTACCCACTACCCTGGCATTGAAAGAAGAGAGCTAAGTGCCATAAGTAAAATAAGAGCATAGTCATGGAACAAACTCTCTCATGATTCAAAAATAAGTGACTCAATAGGGACCCTACTGGGGTTAGGAAAGACTAACCTTGCCTAAGTACTATAGTCTGGAATATATGACAAGGTGTCCGCAGGAAGAGCCAACATTTAAGCTTAATATATCTCTTACTGTGTTCATACAAAATGACTGAAATATTATAAGAAATAAATTTACTATGTATTCGATATGCCAAAAACAGTAACAACAAGTCTCACAATGGAGACGTTACTAGTGCCGGCTCCAGCAAATCGATGAACAACGGAAGGACAGTGCTACAACTGTGCTACAAATTTACTATGATTGGTTAAACGAATTATTACCTAAGGAAAGGATAAAGCAATGTACCCTGGATGGGATCCCTGCTAGTAAGATGTAGTGCTAAACACTCAGATAAAATTTTGTCCCTGAGTTAATCTCCTAAAGGTGTGGCTTTACCTCTGTTTGTTGTTATGACAATGTTCAAGCCCACCTATGTGTGCCCCCACCTTTCATGATTCCTATATAAGAATGCTGTAAGGGAAGAGGGGAGGATGAGAACTGAGACTTTGGAGACTTTGGGACTTTGAGGTCTTTGAGGACTAGGGAGGCTTTGGGACTAGAAGATTGACTAGATGACAACAGTGACTGGAAGTAGAGGGCTCTGACATTGTGATGACATGAGGAATAAAATTGTAATGAAGTAAAGGACTTTGAGGTGTAGGGGTAGACTGTCACTGTATCACTGTCATCTCATTGTTCATTGAGTTGCTCGTGCAGGCACCAGTAACATCTCCATTTGTCCCAGCACTGAGATTTTAACACCTTCTCCTTACTCATCCTTCCCAATGCTGCCATATTAGAGACTCTTTCAGGGTCAGAGGAATGAGATTCATTATTGTTACTGTTTTTGGCATATCAAATATGCCATGGGTAGCTTGCCAGGTTCTGCCGTGGGGACAGGATACACTTGGTAGCTTGCCAGGCTCTCTGAGAGGGATGGAGAACACATCGCTCTCTTCCAGGAGCTTTGTTGTATAGTCTCTGGATCTTAGCCATTGATGGAATTACATGGCACTAGGGCAGTTTGTGGGTATGACTGCCAATATACTGGAAAACGGGGGATCTGGGTGGAGGAGGTCCAGTTCTGATTCAAGCTGGCTTGGAGATCTCAGCCCCGAGTCCTGCATACCTGGATTCCTCTGCTAGTTCCTTCATGCATGAGGCTCGTCTGAGCGTGTGGAGAGTGGTCTTGAGCATGGCTGTGGCTAAGTTCTGGAGGTTATTGGCTTCCAGGGTTCTGCTAGGTGCAGGGAGGGAAAAAACACATCCTGGTGCAGGGGCAGAAGATTCTGCCACCTTAAGGGGAGACTAGGATGATTGAACTATGATGACTTGGACTTTGAGAAAAACTGTAACTATGATTGTGCTGTAAGGGAGAGATCAGACTATGCTGGAGAGGAAAGATTAATAAAGAGACTACTGACCAGCCTGGGGCCCTGTTTCTCTCCATTGCTGTAGTCTGACCAAAATTGGGGAGGTGGCTCTCAGCCACCAAACACTCTCTACCTGCGTTCCCACAAGTTTCCATGGAAACTCACACATCAGCATCCCCATGGTGCCTTCAAGCTTCCTGATAACCCCAAATTGCCACTGTGTCTTTGACCGGATCCCAACCACTTGGGACCAAGTTCATCAAGAAATTAAATGGCCAAAAGTTAGGCATGTGGAAACCATGCCCACAAATCACCTCTAGCTCAGCTATACAAGCTTATTTTATCGGCCTTATTTCAGAGACACATAAGTAAATCTCAAAAGAGATCAAAATCTGCTATCAGTCTCGGACCCATGCATGGTTAAACTGACAGGGTTAAATTAGAGTTGCAGTGGGTCAGCCTGGAGCCTTCCCAAGCAGAGTCCCTGGAAACCATTTGTTTCCACAATCCCAAATAACCTCCTTACCCCAGAACTGTTTCCAATGTTTCAGGACTGATTCACCAAGATATAATCTGCTGAAAATTTGGGTATGCAGGTTTTGTGGCTGAAATGTCCAGGCTTTCTCAGAGTTAGGATGGTCTACCTCCCTCTACCTCCCTCTACCTCCCTGTACTTCCAGAAACCTCAACAATTACACCCACACTCCAAAGCTGCCACCCAGTTAAAAATCTACTCCATCCTTACCATCCCCATACCAAAAAAAGAATGCCCTGAACAAACATCATGATGTCTTAGTACCTGTATTGCAAACCATAGTGCACCAAAGGAAAAGGAGAGACAAAACAAGGAGGAAAGTACCTCCCATAGAGAGAGGCTGGGGCTGTGGGGTGGAGGATTGGGGGATGGTGGGAGGGAAACAGGGGACACTGATGGTGGAAATATACATTAGTGGAAGGATGGGTTCTGGATTATTGTATGACAGAAACCAATTTAGAACAGTTTTGTGATGGTCTATCTTGGAAATATTCATTTAAAAATTTAAAATTGTAATGTGGAGTTCATGCACATTTCAATCAGCTTAATCAATGGCTGAATAAATAGCAGTACTCCTACATTTAAAAAGTATATATATATATATATATATATATATATATGTGTGTGTGTGTATATATATATGTATTTCCTAACATCTCTAGCTAAAAGGTTATTAGACTTCTATTTTCCTACTAATTATCTCTTTCTTAGTTCTGTTGAAGGTATTTCTGTCTATCTAATTTTTACCTTTAACTAAAAATCTTTAAATAAAAGATCACTTGATCACTTGACATCCCGTTACTCATCGATTTGCTCGAGCGGGAGCCAGTAGCGTCTCCATTTTGTCCCTGTCGCATGCTAGCGTAGTCCAATGGCATTTTCTGGTTCTAGGAACACCAATGGGCACATCTCTTTGATTTCACTGTTCTTCCTGCATTAATATATGAGTCAGAGACCTGGGCCCTATGAAAACAGGATGAGAATGCTATTCGGGTCTCCCAAAGAGGAATCGAAAGATCTATGCTTGGAGTATCACGCTTCACTCAAATGAGAGAAAGAATCTGGAGTTCCAACCTCAATTGACGGTCAAGAATCAGGGATGCAACAACAATGAGATATCATTTCACACCACAGAGAATGGCCCACAACCAAAAGAACAAAAGCAACCAGTGCTGGCATGGATGTGGCCAGAAAGGGACCCTCTTCACTGCTGGTGGGAATGCCAACTGCTTCAGCACTTTTGAAAAACAGTATGGACGATTCTCCAAAAATTAGAAATTGAGCTCCCATTTGACCCAGCAATACCACGCCTGGGAATATATCCCAGAGAGGCAAAAAAGTATAGTCGAAGTGACATCTGCACTTGTTTGTTCATTGCAGCACTCTTTACAATAACTAGAATCTGGAAAAAACCTGAGTGCCTGTGAACAGATGTCTGGTTAAAGAAATTTTGGTACATATACACAATAGAGTACTATGTAGCTGTTAGAAAGGATGAAATCATGAAATTTACATATAAGTGGTACTACATGGAAAGTATCATGCTAAGTGAAATAAGTCAGAAAAAGAAGGATAGATATAGAAAGACTGCATTCATCTGGGAAACATAAAGTAACAAAATAGGAGACTAACACTCAAGAATAGTCGAGAAAAATACCAAGAGGTTTACTCCATGGCTGGGAGGCCAGTTGCGCACTCTAGGGGTAAAGGCAGCTCAGATAGAGAAAGGAGCATCAAATAAAGGGTGTTTGGAGGATCCGCCCAGGATGGGAGATTCATGCTGAAAGTAGACTATAGACCGAACATGATTGCCACTCAATTCCTCTTTTGCAAACCATAGCACCCCAAAAAAGAGAGAGAACAAAAGGGATTGCCCTGCCACAGAGGCAGGGCGAGATGGGGGGGTGGGGGTTGGGAGGGATACTGGGATTAGTGGTGGTGGAGAATGGGCACCGGTGGAGTAATAGGTACTCGATCATTGTATAACTGAAACCCAGGCACAAAAATTTGTAAGTCTACAACTGTACCTCATGGTATTTCACTAATAAAAATTAAAAAAATAATAATAAAAACAAAAATTAAAAAAAAGGAATCAGGTATGCTGTCTCATTTGCCAAATCATCAAAAATCAGATGGGCTGGACACATAATGAGATTTGGAGGTGACCGCTGGACTAGAGCTGTTACTGACTGGATTCCATGGGACATCAAAAGATCGCGTGTCAGCCCACCTACGAGATGGACAGACTTCTTTGTCATCCCTGAAAGATTGTTGTGAGGCTCTTTGTTTTCCTAGAATAAAATATCAACTTACACAAAATTATAAAACAGAAAAACAAAAAATGCAGAGGAGAAAGAAGCATCCTTGTGATCTTATGCACAAGTTTTTCTTGATATGATCCAGTACTCCATGAATCAAATTAACTTGCAATTTTGTCTTTTTTATTCATGCAGATTCATAATGATTATTCATAATGATCATCTCTTTTAAGTATATTTTAATGATTGTGTCTAAATTCTATAGGATTTTTTCCATTGATGTGCTTGAACTAGAAAATATTAAATTATTTTTCACATATTTAAAGTTTAATCACAATGAGTAAGTCTTATTAAAAGAGTGAATTCTTTGTGCCAGAGTAATAATATAGCAGGCACAATATTCATCTTTACACAGCCAATCTGAGTTTTATCCCAGCATAGCATACAATCTCCCAAACCCTACCAGGAGTAAGTCCTGAGCACCAAGGGTATGGCCCAAAAATAAAGGAAAAAAATCATTTTTTTATTTTATTGTATTGGGGGGTACATCCAATGATGCTCAGAGCTTATCCCTGGTTCTGCAATCAAGGATCATTCCTGGAGGGGATTTGAGTCCATATGTGGAGCAGGGTGTTGAGCCCAGGTGGCCAGGTGCAAGACAAGTACCCTGTTCACTGTTTTATTTCTCTGGTCCTAAAGAGTGAGTTCTTTAAAACTTTTGGGAATAATTTCCTCAAGGGACAACTGGTGTTTCTCTTGGGACTGTCTGTATTTCTGGGCATCAAACCTAGGACAGCTGCATAAAAGGCAAGCAGCTAGTCCACTATAGTATTTCTCCGACCCCATATATCTTGATAGCATCATTTAAACTTTTAATTTTACTTATTTATTTCCATATTATTTTATACTCAGTAGTCCTAAAAGTGCAAAATCTATTGCTGCAATTGGTCTTGCAAGGATATGCTAATTGTTTATCTTGGAAACAAAGTGTGATTTAGAACTATGAGCATAGATAATCTGTGACTGTCATTGCTTTCTAATTGTGCATGCCTCAGTTCATCTCAGTTCTGATCTGGAAGAACAAGAACAGGTGATCAAAGCTGTTAAGGCATCTGCTTCAGTGAAGGAAATAAGGCAAATGCAAAAGGAAAAAATGGTCTAAAGCAAAAATGGAGAAACTTCAAATGAACTGGATACAAGACCACATGCAAAGTTAATCCTTTATATATTATGACAGTCACACCAAGAAAAACCTTTCACTGAGTTTTGCTTAAAGAAAATTCTGGCCCCAGGTACTTTGTTGAATTACTGAATGTTATAGGTAGTTTAAATTAATCAGGCATAATTATTCATTGCATAATATGGAAGTGGTAGTGGTTGTGTGATTACAAGTACTTACATAAAGGAAGATGAAACATTTTCAGAAACTAGATAAATTGTAGAGAAAATTACTTGCTAGAGCAAATATTTAATACATATGTCAAATATCTATTTAAAAATGGATGGCTGAAGGTTTCATTCTTAAGGATATTAAATCATTGCCAGGTTGAGTTATTTGTTTGTTTGTTTTTGTTTTAGGCACTGTCATTTATAATACTATTAACGATAGGGTTTCATGCATACAAAGTTCTAATATCACATTTTCTACCTATGCATCTGTCTCCCTCTACAGCTATCTCTGGGTCCGTCTCCTTCATTTTCTCAATTCTCTTGATCTCTAATATGCTCAGTTCTAAAGATCCATTAGTAGGTCAGTTAGTTGCCTTTGGTAATTTGTCATTCTCTTACTGTAGCAGCACTGTTCTCACGTTGTTCATCGATTTGCTCAAGAGGGCACCATTAACGTCTCCATTTTGAGACTTGTTACTGATTTTGGCATATTGAATATGCCACAGGGAGCTTGCCAGGCTCTGCTGTCTGGGTGGAATAATCTTGGTAGCCTGCCAAGCTCTCCAAGAGGGACGGAGGAATTGAACCCGGGTTGGTTGCATGCAAGGCAAACACTCTACCTGCTATGCCATCACTTCAGCCCCTATTCTCTTACTATGTAACTTTATATTCCTTAGACAGTACAGATTTTAAAACCTTGTAAAGTAGGATAATTGTCTTGCTAGAGGGGTAGTGTTACAATCAAAAAATTAAAATCTTCATGATTTGGCACTATGACAACTGCAACATCAACTTGGATATTAATGTGCTCACATTACAAGAATACTATAAGAACAATAGAAAGTTATACATGCATGGATATATGTATCTTATTTCAAGATACCCTTGCTAATTGGTATGACAGTGAAATGAAGACTTAGCTTGGATTTTCAAATGCATTATGGATTTTGCTTGTTATTGATAGTGCTACTGAGCAGTTTTATTAGTCATGTTTATATAAATATCAAAGTGTTACTTAAATCTTCAAATACCTCTTTTACAATCAACAAATTAAGGAAAATTATAGCAACTTTAAAGGATAACTTTACAATGAGATCCTTTGCTCAAGCATGGCTGAAACTGAGTAAGATTGAGTAGATGCTGATGAAATTATGGAAGAATTAGGAATTGTAAACACTCAGAGTTTTGACTAGGCTTGGAGTTTAAGGAGTCAAGAGGTGTAAGATGGTGTCTGAAAGAAATTTGGAATTTACATGAACTTCAAAGGATTTGCCAAGAATAAGGAAATTTCAAAACCTAACAAGTCTGTGACTGAGAGGGCAAGTAACTAATTTAAGGATGGATGAATAGCCTGGAGAAGTTTCCTCAGTTATTCATTAATGAGTTGCTGAAACTGGAACTGTACTATACAGCTAAAGAAGAGCTAAAGAAGAGGAAGGATAAAGGAAACTGTAGGAGGACAAAAAGGAATCCCTCAAAATTCACAGTCAATGATGTAGTTTAAAATTTTTAAAACTTATCACAAACTTCTTGAATATTTGAAAACATGGGCCCTAGCATCAGAAGTTTCTATTAATAGAAATGATTATCCCTGCTACAGGTTTGCTTATATACAAGTCTATAATTAGATATAAATCTTTTTTGTTTGTTTCTTAACAAATCAAGCAAACCATCATTGATATTTATTATACACTTTCTAAAAAAATTTTTTTTCTTCTCTTTTGGGGCCACAGCTGACAATGCTCAAGTGTTGCAGAATAAGACTCCTGGCTCTGCACTCAGAAATCACTTTTGGCAGTAGTCCAGGGACCATCTGGAATAAAGGATATTGAATCTGGGAGAGCTGCTTGCAAGGCAAGTGCCCTACATGTGGTACTATTGCTCCAGTCTCTGACATTTACTTTTAATGAGAAAAGTAACACCTTCAACACACACCTAAATTATTTATTCTAGGGCCAATTTAAGAAAATGGATTTGTTATAAGAGATGGCAGCTTCATGTTCCTGCAGTACTTCCAGTAGGATGAAATGTAGAGGTGGAAGGTAGTGATGGCAATGATACTGAGACTGCATAGCCTATGCCTAGCCTTGTGCATGTTTAGATTTTATTTATTTATTTATTTATTTATTTTTGCAGAGGACGGGGTGTCAGGGCAAACACCCACTTGTGCTTAGGGATTATTCCTGGCTATGTGCTTTTGGATCACTCCTGGTGGGGATTAAAACTTAAGTTCCCACATGCAAGCAGTGTGTGCCTTGTACTATCTCTCAGTTATATGTAACTCTTAATTAGAATTTAAAAGCACTTAATAGAAATATTTTAAATGGAAGACTACAGAATGAGACTATAAAGAAAATATTTTTTCTGTAGTGGTACAATATGCTTATTTAAAGTTAACAGAAGACAAAATGTGAAAAAGAGCCAATGTTTAAGTAAAAATGTTAAGGTTCAGTTAAGGTTAATTCATTTTTGAAGAACTGAAAATACTCCATATATTTAATATAATCTAAGTCAACAGCACATCAAAAGTCCATAGTACTATAAAGTAATATACACAGTCTTTACATTCACTCCCGACTTACTCATTCACTCATCAGAACAATATTCCTAGAACCGTGGGGCTGGAACCATAGCACAGCGGGTAGGGACTTTGCCTTGCATGTGGCCATCTCTGGTTCTATTCCCAGCATTCCATATGGTCACCCAACCACTGCCAAGAGAAACTCTGAGTGCATGTGCCAGGAGTAACCCATTACAACACCGGGTGTGACCCCCCTAAAAAATTCCTAGAACCAGGGGGTATGGTGCCGCCACCAGGTCAATCTGTACCTGTGAGGTGAGTGCATCAGCAGCTTGATGGAACCTTCAGACTTCCAGATACCCCAAAATTGCTGCTGTGCCTTTGGCCAGACCCCAAAAAATTGGGGCAAAGTTTACCAAGAAAGTAAACGGCCAAAAGTTAGGTATGTGGGAGACACACCCACAAACCACCTCCAGCTCAGCTATATAATTGGAGGCATGGCCTCTCTGGTTCCTGATCAAACTGCTTAATGGCCATTATCCCAGAGTCTCAGAAACGAATCTCAGAACCAAAGGCTTTTGGCAGAAATGCATCCTGTTCCTGTAGTAGGTTACTGGTGCTGGGCCACTCCAGGTGGGAATAGGTTTCGTGCCTTGGCCTGTTCTCCCTGGCGGCTGGTGACCACCATCCTCCAGAGGCCACTAGACAGTCAAGTTTGGGCCTGCAGTGACGAGACACACAGGGCATCACCACATGGGGGTCGAGCCAACTCTTTCTCCCCATCCCAACGAGACCCTAAGTCGCCACCTGCAAACAGCCTTTCTGGCTCCTCATCAAACTGATTAATAATCATGATACCAGAGACTCAGAAACAAATCTTGAAACCCAGTGGCTTTTGGCAGAAATGCATCTGGACTACATACAGGGTGGCCGCCGGCTCAGAGTTTATTGGAAAGCCAGGTATGCGCCAGCAGTGACAGGGCAACTGCAGTCTCATAGGAAGGGGGGCAGTACCGGCTAGTCCTTCACGCCCTACCAAGGTCACGAGTTGCTCCCCACGAGTGGCTCTCTGGCACAGCCATGGCTCCAGAGGCAAAAAGACTTAATCCAGAACCCGGCAGCTTGTGGCAGAAAAGTGAATGGACCATGCATTAAACTACGGCACCATGCCTCTTTGGGACAGAAAGGGTTTGCTCCCGTCCGCCTTTTTCCCTCCTGGCAGCAAGGTGACTGCCACCTCAGAGCTTATTGGAAAGCCAGGTATGAGCTGGAGGTGAAGGGCAACTGCAGTCTTATGGGAAGGGGGATGGTACCAGCTTGTCCTTCATACCCTACGTGGGTCATGAGTTGTCTCCCACAAGTGGCTCTCTGGAATGGCCATGGCTCCAGAGGCAAAAGGACTTAGTCCAGAGCTTAGCAGCTTGCAGAAGAAAAGTGAATGGACCATGCGTTAAACTATGGCGCCATGCCTCCCCAGGAAGGAAAGGGTGTTGCTCCCATCCTTTCCCCTGCCTGGCAGCAAGATGGCCACTGCCTCAGAGCTTATAGGAAAGCCAGGTATGAGTCGGTGGTGAAGGGGCAACTGCAGTCTCATGGGAAGGGGGGGTGGTACCTGCACGTCCTTCATGCCCTGCTGAGGTCACAAGTTACCCCCCCATGAGTGGCTCTCCGGCATGGCCATAACACTAGACACACAGAAACCAATCTTGTAATTATCTGGCTCTTTCCAGAAATCCAAAATCGTGGCCGCATGACATTATATGATTCTCATAACCAGCTATAGAAAACAAAATATTTCACGATGCCTTTTCAGCAATTCTGATTGTTTGGGGGGAAATTCTATACAATAATGGTGCATTTTTTTTGTTGAAATAATGAATGTAATCAATGTAGAGAAGAGTTAAGTGGAAATCATCTGCCTCACAGGCATTTGGAGGGGTGGTGGGGGGGTATACTGGGGCTCTAGGTGGTGAAAAATGAGTACTGGTGAAGGGAAAGGTGTTTGATCATTGTCTGACCTAGACTTAAACCTGAAGGCTTAGTGACTTTTCCCACAGTGATTCAATAAATAAATATAAAAAGAAAAAAATTAAGGTGGAGTTCATGCCCAATTCAATCAGCTAATCAGTGGCTGAATAAATAGCAGTACTCCTACAAAAAATTCCTAGAACCCCATTTATGGCAAATAAAATAAACTATATTTTATTGCATACATTTTTCTATGTATAGATGTTTAGATACACATATAACATTGGCTACAATTGCCTATGGTATTCTGGAAATAACAAGAAATTAAAGTTGTGACCTAGGAAAAACAAGGCATACCATCCAGTTAGAGTTCTAGAAGTTGTGTAATAGCTATGCCATATGTTTGTTTAAGTTCACACAAAGACACAGTCACTAAATATGTTACTCAGAATTAAATTCTTTATGCCAACAGAAATTTAGCCACACATATTTAATATATAATTGTATATGAGGGTTTTCTGTTGTGTCATTATACTTGAATAGATGTGGCTCACTGCTGGCAGTTTCTATCTTGGTTGTCTACGCACCAACATCCAATTATTATGAAGGAGAAATTGAGAAGTTCTACATGGAGCTGGAGAGCAGTTCTATAAAGAAGAGCACACCTTCTACAAGATCCTTGTTGGTGATTTTAAAGCTAAGATAGGACCAAGAAGATCAGCCAAAGAACTCCACACTTGGACCCAGGACCTAGAATGAAACAAACAGGGTGAGAGACTGTCGGGGTTCATCATGTCAACCAAGACCATTGACAATTTCACAAGGCGAAATCTAAACGTTGAACATGAAAGTTTCCCAGTGGACACTTCCACAACAAAATTGACCACGTCATATTCAATCGATGGTCATGCCCGACTGATATTGCTGTTATCCCAAAATTCCAAACGGGATTGGACCACCGTCTCCTTCGTTCAAAATTCTACTTCACAGAGCAGGAAGAAAGGGTCGCAAAGTTTAAAAAGAGAACTCGCAGAACGACCACCAACTGGGAGATCTTTGGCACTATTGAGGCAACATGTGAAGATGCTGTCATTGACACCATTGACGAGGAATACGATCTACTGGTTCAGCACCACCATGAATGTGCGAGGAATGCCAAGAGAGACATAGCCACAAAAAAAGACTGTCTTTGAAAACTCTTGAGCTCATTTGCCAACGTGGCTTGGTGCAAGTCTCAGGCAACCGCAAGCGAACATCTGACCTTGCAAAGCAGTGCAGAGAAGCAATAAAGGAAGACCTCAAAAAGAGAGAAGAGCAGCAGTGCTGGCAGATGCGGCAGAAGCTGGGAAAAGCATTCACAACACACGCCTGTCCTACGCCAACTACAAGACCAAGATGACTGCCTTCCGACGTCTTGATGGATCTATCACATGTTCCAGAAGGGCAATGGAGAAGATTATCCATGACTTCTTCTTGGATATCTTTGATAGCCACGTCCACCTGCCCACATACCAAATTCTGCAAGATAGACATGTCTTTCCCAAAGTTCTCCCTTCCGAAATCTGACATGCTATTTCGTCATTAAAGAAGCAAATAGCAAATGGCCCAGATAAGTTCAGACCCGAACACCTGAAGAACCTGTTGTAAGTACTCATCAATGCACTGGCTCAGCTCTTCTCATGCTACCTGTCTGTTGCAAGGTTCCATCCCAATGGAAAACCAGCAGGACTGTACAACTGTACAAGAAAGGAGACATCCAGGACATTGGCAACTGTGGCCTGCTCTACCTGTTGTCTGTCATCTACAAGCTGTTCACTGGAGTCATCCTGAATAGGATTAGCAGAACACTAGATGAAGAACAACCATGCGAGCAAGCCGGTTTTCAAAAAGAATTTAGCACAATCAACCATATCCACATGATAACCAAGCTCATTGAGGTTTCTCAGGAGTTCAAGATGCCACTCTATCTACCATTCATTGATTTAAAGAAGTCCTTTGATTCTGTTGAAATGGAAGCGGTCATCGAGGCCCTAGCCAAATAGGGGGTTCAAACCCAATACATTAGCATCCTCCATGAGCTCTACTGCAGATTCACTACCATGATCTTACCATTCTACAAAGAAGTAATCATTGCTGTCAAGAGAGAGGTTAGGCAGAAATGATACCATTTCACCGAAACTCTTCAGTGCCACCCTCGAGAACATCATGCAATGACTGAAATAGGAAGGAATGAGAGTGAAGATAGATGGTCAGCAATTACACCACCTCCTCTTCGCTGATAACATTGTTCTTATAACACCAAACATCAGTCAAGTGGCACAAATGCTGGCCTACTGTGACCGTGAGTGTGGAAAGGTCGGACTACTGCTGAATCTAACAAATACAATGTTTATGACAAATGGTCTCGTTTCATTCACTCTCAACGGGACGAACATTTCCGAATGCAACAGTTAATGTATACTTAGGTCGAGAAGTCAACATGACGAATGACCTGGCACCTGAGTTGCGCAGGAGGAAGAGAATGGCTTGGAATGCCTTCAAGAACATTAAAGAAATATCTAAGATGACAAAGAACCTCCGGTTCTGGTCACATCTCTTCGATTCCACTGTTTTGCCTGCATTAACTTACGCTTCAGAGACCTGGGCCCTACGCAAACAGAATGAGAATTCTATCCAGCTCTCCTAAAGAGGAATCAAAAGAGCTATGCTTGGAGTAACCCACTTCACTCAAATGAGAGAAAAATCCAGAGTTCCGACCTCCATCGACAATCAAGAATCAGGGATGCTGTCTTGTTTGCCAAGGCTTCGAAAATGAGATGTGCTGGACACGTAATGAGATATGGAGATGAATGCTGGACTAGAGCCATTACAGACTGGGTTCCACAGGACGTCAAAAGATCATGTGGCCACCCACCTATGAGATGGTCGGACTTCTTCGTCAAGACCCTGAACACTCAGTTTGAGGCTCTCTGTGTTCCTAGAATGAGCAGATGCCATTGGGCTACATTAGCACGCGACAGGGATGAATGGAGGCATTGTTGGCGCCTGCTCGAGCATATTGATGAATAACGGGATGCCGAGTGATCAACTGATCCATTATATTACCACATTTTGTATTGGGGGGAAGGTTGTGGGGGCCACACCTGAGTTTACTCAGGGTCTGCTCTTAGTCGATACTCCAGAGTCACTCCCACGGACCTGGGACCACTTGTGGTTCTAGGCATTGAATGTGGATCAGCCATATCCAAGGCAAGTGCCTTAATTCTAGTACCATCTCTCTGTCAGTGAAGTCTTCTGTTTTTTAAGAAGATACATATTTATATAAAATATGCCCAGAAAATTTAGGATACACTCTTCAACTTTTTTTAAAATCATTTATGAATCTGGGAATTTCAGTTTCTTTCTTATAATAATTAGATAAACAATACTTTCAAACAACATATGTAAATTTTAAACACTCACACCATATGTTAGAAATTATAAAAACCATGAAGTTGACAAGATTTACTTCCAACCTTCTGATTATCATTCAACTGTACAACTTGTTTATTATGATGTAGCTCACTTATTTTAACATATTAACACTCAATTGCTTGAAACCAATATTGACCAATTAGTGTCATCATCACTGTATCACTGTATCACTGTCCTCCCATTGTCATTGAATTGCTCGAGCAGGCACCAGTAACGTCTCCATTCATCCCTGATACGTGCTAGTGTAGCCGAATGGCATATTGGGGGCTCTTTCAGGATCAGGGGAGTGAGCACCATCATTGTTACTGTTTTCGGCATATTATGTACTCCCTGGGTAGCTTGCCAGGCTCTGCCATGTGTCGGGATACTCTCATTAGCTTGCCGGGCTCTCCTAGAGGGATGGAGGTTTTGGGGTCAGTCTCTAATCACCTTTACAGGTGTTCCCAGTCAGGCATATATGCGGGGAGGATACTTTCGGTAGCCTGCCTGGTTCTCTGAAAGTGAAAACTAGATAATAAAAGGTCTCTGCTTCCAGGAGCTTGGTTTTATAGTCTCTGGATCTTGGCCGTTGGTGGGATTACATGGCAATTGTTGGGCACAACTGTCTGACTACTGGAAGATGGGGAATTTGGGTGGAGGAGGCTCAGTCGCAAGCCAAGCAGGCTTGGAGATCTCATTCCCGGGTCCCGCACATCTGGGTTCCTTTGCCTATTCCTTCATGAATGAGGCTCGTCTGAAGGTGTGGAGGATGGTCTCAGCATGGTTGTGGCTGGATTTCAGAGGTCTTCAGCTCTGTGTCTCAGTATCATTATAATGCAGTGAAATTCTATGTAATATATATTTTCTTCAAAGTCTTAGTCTTCCCATATATAAGCATCTCTTTTTATTATATTCACTAGTGCAAACTCTTCATATTTCTTTCAATATAAAAACATGTAGAGAAAACTATTCACTTAATGTCATTTTATCATATATAATTTACATATTGTATATTTCTTGCATAAACACTTTGTATATACAAGATTAATTACTATATGTTTGCAAGACTGCATGCAATAATTCATACAACATATTTTTCATTATAGGTTCATACAATTGTTTAGTTATTTCATTGATTGCTTTCCTTACATTTTAATTCTTGTCCTTATTTCTTACAAACTTAGATTTTAGTTCTTGAATTATATTATTTCACATTTATAAAGGTACTTCATTTCAAAATTCTTTACACAACTTAGATAAACTTAGACCCATTCTTGTTTACTTAATAATTTCTCAAATGCCTTTAGACTCCACCAATTTCCTGCGGGAAAAAAGTATAACTATGCTGTCAGCAGTTTTATATTTACTGAGAATCATTCATTTTTATCCTTTGATTTTTATTTTTATATTTACTGAGCATCATGTATTTTTTATCCTTTGATTGCAGTCTTAAATAATATCTTATCTGGGTTAATTTTGATAACTTTAAAGAACTTTTTTGGTACTAAAATTTTCCATTTTTATAACTATGAAATTGCTCTACTAGGATGATACTTTGTTTTCATGATATATTTTCTGTCTTAACTTATATAGTTATGTAAACAATTAATCTGTATTTAATGTAATTTAACAAAGATTTTTTTAAAGAAGGACTTACGATATATGAAATAACTTGAATTTATCAAACAAAAATGTATTTATTATACTTGATTCATTTCAGTCTATATATTTTAAGATTAAAATTTGCAACTTTCAACAGTGATACAAATTTATGGTGTAGAGTTAAAGTTTCACCTTCCTTTTATATGTGTACTATCATTATTTTTTCTATTTTCCTTTGAAACATAGTAATATGTAGTACCTCAGTGGTTGAAGCCAGGCTATCTTTGGGGAATTGAAATGGTTTTAAAATATTACAATCTAACTTTAGAAAATAGGGCTGGAATGATAGCACAGCAGTAGGGCGTTTGCCTTGCATGCAGCCAACATGGCCGACCCGAGTTCGATTCCTCCACCCCTCTCGGAGAGCCCGGCAAGTTACCGAGAGTAACTTGCCTGCACGGCAGAGGCTGGCAAGCTACCCATGATGTATTCTATATGCCAAACACAGTAACAACAAAGTCTCCAATGGAGACGTTACTGGGCCCACTTGAGCAAATCAATGAACAATGGGAGCACAGTGACAGTGACAGTGAACTTTAGAAAATAATTTATAATAAGTAAATGTGTATCTTGGTCCTTGTTACTGGGAGTTCTCTGAATTTTTTTAAATTGTAAACAATATTTGATAAAGTATACATGTAAATATATTAATTCAATGCATAAATATCTTTTAAAGTTGTCTCAAACTGCAAAATAATATTACAAAGTAGCAAAATTTTTCTTAAGAGTATTTTATTGCTGGGGGCTGGAGTGATAGGACAGCGGGTAGGGCCTTGCACGCAGCTGACCCGGGTTCGATTCCCAGAATCACATATGGTACCCTGAACACCCCCAGGAGTAACTTCTGAGTGCAGAGCCAAGAGTAACCCCTGTGCATCACCAGGTGTGACTCAAAAAGGAAAAAAAGTATTTTATTGCTGTTACTGTTTGTAATCGTTCAATTTTGATTAAAAAATTAAAGAATATCCTTATATTTTGAAAATATCAAAATAATTCCATATATAATAAAAGAAAGTTATACTAGTTTAGTATAAATACATTAAGCTATTTTAACAGTTTAAAATAGAAAATTATACAAAATAGTCTTCTACTCAGTGACTGCAAGTATCTCATGCTAGGAAACCCTGCATGGAAAGTTATTTACAAATTGGTGGTATTCTAAGTTAGAAAAAAAAAAGTATGTGGGTTAGAATACAATGGCCATGGGGTAGAAAAGATGGTATTCTGACTAGCTAATGTTCCTAATTTAAATTGTGAACATTAACTTATGATTTGAGTAATTTAGCACAGCTGGTAGGGCATTTGCCTTGCATGCAGCCAACATGGCCGACCCGAGTTCAATTCCTCAGCCTCTCTCGGAAAGCCCGGCAAGCTACCTAGAGTATCTCGGCTGCACGGCAGAGCCTGGCAGCTACCCGTGACATATTTGATATGCCAAACAGAGTAACAAGTCTCACGATGTTACTGGGCCTGCTCAAGCAAATCGATGAACAACGGGAGGACAGTGACAGTGACAGTGAGTAATTTAAATTATGTTAAGCACCCTAAAATCAGTTGATCAGTTGGAAATAAAGAAAAACACTTTGGGGATGTTTCTTAATTTTTGTTTAAAGAATAATATATTTACGTTATTTTTTTCTTAAAAAATCTCAATATCTATGGAAAGCCAATGCTTTGGGATGGAATATTGGAAACATTGTTTTATCGTTTATTTGATCACAGTTTAAAAAAAGATTTTTCCTTCTCTTGGAAATAGATAACAGAAAGCTGATTTCTTAAACCAAAGCAATTCTATTTTAAGATGATGGTAGTCTCCACTTTGCCTAAATTTTAGTTCATAGTTTTGTTCTTTATCTTGCAACTATGACACTTCAGATAACAATTGTTTTAATAATAGCAGTAGAATATCTGGCACCTGTTAGGTGTTCTGAAGTAGTAATTAGCATGATAGCTTTCAACATTTTCTACATGATATTAAGATATTCACCTGATTTAATCAACTTGAGATCTAATAATATATAGATAATATATATTATTTTAGTATCAGCTCATTCTTTCTTTGTATTTCTCATTTTCAAGTATATTGAGTTGAATGGAAGTTTTTATCAACTGTATACCTATCTCCCATTCAACTGTCCACTTTTCACTGAAACTCATTTAGATGAAAGCTTGATCTAAGTCTATGTGGAATCAGAACATTTCTGACAGTATTCACTGAGCTTAGACAGAGAGCTTTTCTTGAAATTAGGTTAATTAAAAATATATATTGACCTTTTCTTAATTGCTCAACTGTTTCAGAAACTTCTTACAATTTATGTCTTACTTTTTATGAAGCTACAAAATTTGCCATTTTCCACCCTTATATGTAAAAGAAGGACTCCAAAGAAATGTTAATATAAATTAATGCTGTAAAAATTATATATTTAAGTAGCCAGCTCCAAAGTTATTTACAAAAGAAAATAATGGAGACTAAGTTAAGGTAAAGGTAAAGGTAAAGACCCTCCCGTTGATTGTCGATTTGCTCGAGCGGCCCCAGTAACGTCTCCATTGGAGACTTTGTTGTTACTGCGTTTGGCATATCGAATACTCTCGGTAGCTTGCCGGGCTCTCCGAGAGGGGCGGAGGAATCGAACTCAGGTCAGCCATGTTGGCCGCGTGTAAGGCGAACGCCCTACCACTGTGCTATCGCTCGGCCTAAGTTAATTCCAATTATTTCATAATCATTAACATGTTATATTGATATGTCAAATTATAAATGATATGCGGTATGATGTATCATATTTCATATTTTCTTCTGAATGCCAGGCTGGAGTGATAGCACGGCGGGTAGGGCGTTTGCCTTGCACGCAGCCAACATGGCCGACCCGAGTTTGATTCCTCCACCCCTTTTGGAGAGCCCGGCAAGCTGCCGAGAGTATCTCGCCCACACAGCAGAGTCTGGCAAGCTACCCGTGACGTATTCGATATGCCAAACAACAAAGTCTCACGATGGAGATGTTACTGGGCCCGCTCGAGCAAATCGATGAATAATGGGAGGATCGTGATAGTGATCTTCTGAATGCTAAGAAAATGAAAATTTATAATTTTTTACAACAATTATCTACATTATAGAAATGTATACTTATTAACTATATTTAAAAAAATTAGAATCACATCATTCTAAACAGTAAGCTCCAGTGTGAGGCACTGGAGACTCTCCTTTCTGTAGTGTCAATATTCTAAGTCACAAGTATTGATTTCTCTTACTTTGTGGTATTCTATGTCTTGCCCTACTCCTGCTCTCAAATTTTCTAAATAAAAATCTTTTTTAAAATATAGTGTAAGAATTTAAAGAATATTTTAATGTTTCTAAAGTATGTTCTTACAAGAGGGCAATGTTTAATTTTAGATAAACTCACAGTTGAGATTTTCGGCATTGTCTGAAAATTTAAGAAGCTTTCTTTATTTAGCTCCATGCACAGATATTCATTTTTTCCCATATACTTCAACAATTGCTGTCTCTCCAGTTCTGTAAGTACATTATTATTTTAAGATACATTAGAAATAATTTTCATCTAAAAATATTCCAGAAAGTTTATATTGTTTCCCACAATTTTGTGCTTTATTTTTACATTACAATGTGACCTATTTTTACCCTACTTCTTATGTTTATTTTTTATATTTGTCATTTTTTTAAATTGTTGCATTACTAAGAATGTATGAGCCCCAGTAAGCTTGGGGCCTTTATTTTTCTCTCCCCTTTCCCTTCACTGCAAAGACAGCACCTGATAATAAATTCATACAGTGGATATGTATTTAGGTGAGCAAATAACAAAAGAAGAACTATTTTAAGTGCTCAGTGACAATAATAAGGAGGTTCATAGAGATGACAGAAAAGTTAGAACTCATACAACTCATTCTGACCAGGAGGAAGAGCAATGTTTTCTTAATTTCATTTAATTGTAACTCTAAAAATAGTTCATTGTGTTAATCACTATCTTAATTATAAAAGCTATAATAAACTCAGAACAAAGAGAGATGATGGCTTAACAAACTATTTAAAATCTGCCTTGGGATTATCAACTATGTTTATTTTTAGTGACTTTAGTAATTCAGATGCATAAAACTTGCTACAGAACTGTCATTTATTCTCATTTACATCTCTAAAGAGCAAGATTGATTCTACAATCAATGAAAAATAAATCACAACAGCTGGACTTTTATGGCTAAGATATACATATATATAATGCCATATATAGTGCTATAAATAAATCAATATTTTGTATTTGTGTGTTATGACCAAATCATTTTTCTGTCATAAATTAATTCTTAATGAATCTTGTAAGCCATTCTGGACATCAATGAAAAGTTCATCAGCAAACTGCGGAGCTGCTCCTCTGTGAAATATTACAATAGAAAAATAGTGACGCTGAATAGGCTGTTTTGTAGACAGAAAAGCACTTGGATTTTAAAACCCAGTTTAATCTTACTCCTGGATTAATCCAGAAAATTTCTGAGCAAAGAATAAATTAACCCCTAGTACAGTAGAGGGATAATATTAGTGAAATAGAGAAATTGCATCACTACAGAGAAGCAAAACAACTTCTGTCACCTTTAATCACAGTTATGCCAGCTAATTAACGTTTCCTTTAAATCTCTAGCTTCTCTCAAAAGGAAAAATTAAAAGGTCAGGAGAAAGATGCCAGAAAGTGTATTTATTTATTATTTCATTCCTGACATCTTGTGCAAAATAATTTCATAAATACTCTTAAAGTTTACTTAGCACACTATGTTAACTTCATGTATATATATGTGTGTGTATATATATAAATATATATATAAATTAACATCTATGTTGATTTTTAGTGACATTAGTAATTCAGGTGCATAAAACTTGCTACAGAACTGTAACCCATTTATTGTCATTTATATACATAAAGAGCAAGATATATATAGATAGATATATATATATATATACACATAGATAGATAGATATATCTATATATATAGTGAAAAATATCACTGGAAGTCAAATGGACTTTTTTTATCCTCACTATCAATTATTAGAAATTATTTTTTAGCTGACATATGCTATATTGTTATAATATCAAAAATGAATTTCAATGCAGTGACTATTGAACTGATTACATTTTTTTTCATTAGGAAGGGACCCCCATATAGTGTTCAGATGCTTAGGAGACACTCTCAATTACGCTCAGCTAGTAGGACTGTTGAATATTGACTCTGAATTGCTGGGTTATAACCGAGGCTACTCCACCAGTACTTAGGAGTATCCATGGATATACCCAGAGTATCGGGGAGCATTGTCCTCAGGGTTCAAACTCTGGTCCTAGTGCCTGGAAGGAGTGTGCTCCTGACCACTGCCATCTCCCCAATCCCACAACTGGAAGTTCTTAGTCATTGAATTTCATAACTCACATTTTTTTTACTATGAATCTAATCTCCTATAGATATAAAATAAAACATGGTCGATATGCAAATATAGGATTTTTGTTTTCTTCTTGTTGAAAAAATACGGGAAATTATTTGTAAGGGTAGTTAGGAAAAATGTGTTTTTTGCGATTTTTAACTGAGATTTGTTACAAGTGCCACTTCTGAATTGATTTTATCAAAGGCAATGGCACAATATCAACAGAATTTGTGGGAAAACTAATAGATTTTTAATATATATGCAACAAGCTCTCTTCGTCTTTAAGAGAATATAAGGGATAAAAGAATTCACTAGTCACATGCATGGAATTGATTAAGTTCTAATGGAACAGCCTATAATTTCACATTCACTATAGTATTAATTCAGTTAAATTGATTTTACGGTGATTTCATTGCTACCAAAATATTCTATTAGCATTTTGAAAGAAAAAACAGTGAAATGTCATGTTAATACTAAAAACAAAGTGTACTGAAATAATTAATAGTTCTGAAATATAACTTTTCTGAATGTTACGAGTTTTTAAAAATTAATCACCAGAACAAACTAATGGCATAAATTTAATTATTAACAGCTGAAATGATTCTTAATGGAACTCATAAGACTCAACTTTTCAGTCCAAAAATGTGCCGTCTGTATGTTGCATCTTTATTGACACAGCAAGAAATAGTTATGAAAATTAGTGGGTAGAAAATACTCAGCTATCTATGGAAGCCTGCATATATGAACCCACTGATGAAGCTTCTTTGCTTTCTAAATCCTTTAGAATTCATTAGCTCTGTCAAGGTCTGATCATCTATGCAGTTTACTGCCTTTCATTGCATCTCTTACAGGTGAAAAAGTATATTAAACTGAATTTATTCATTCCTTCCAAATATTTTGAAAGGAATATTTACAAAATATTAGGCAAGTTAAATTATTAATAGGAGTTAGTTTGTGCTTTTTATGGAAAACAATAAAATAAAACAATGTTAATTACGGTTACGCCATAAAGGATAGAAAAGGCCAACATGTTTGAAATAGTTAAAAGATAAGGAAAGAAAGGATTTTTGGCTGTCTTTAATTTTGTAGATAAAGCACATTTTAAATGAAATTGAAAGAGATAGGAAGGAAGGAAGGAAGGAAGGAAGGAAGGAAGGAAAGAAGAGAAAAAGAAAGATTTTTCTTGGCATTTCCGTATAGTAAATTTAGGAAAAGAGGATCTAATATTTAATTCTGCATTTGTACTGTATATATTTTATGTCTGAAAGAAAGTGGTACCTATATTAACATGATTTTAAATTAAAAAATTTTGAAACCTAGAGTCTGTTTTTCTTATATCACTATTCTCTCTGATAATTTTTTACATTAAAAAAGTTGTATTATTTTTGTTAAAATACTTGATTTCTTGTCAGTGTTTAATGTATCAACATATTGCCAACCGATAATACATACAAATCTTGCATAAATAGCTTCAAAAGATTTTTTCAAATTTGACAGCCATGTTATGAGGTACATTTTCAGATATTGTATGAAAGTACAGTAGATGTAAATTTCACTTATATGTGAAAAGATGTTTTAAACTTAGTCCAATAGACATTTTATCTTGAAGAAATTTTTGAATTATAATCCCTCTTACATACAAAGCAAATGAGTTTTAACTCAGTTGAGATTATTGTAGTTATTTTATTTATTATAAAATTATAGTTTGAGCTGCCTATTTTAATCATCCTTTTAGTTTTATGATTGTCTTTTCAAAATCATTAACTTCTGATTTGATAGATCAAATTTTGTGTAAATTAGACCTACCTCAGTCTCCTTATTTAAATATTTATGAATTCTCTGTTATGTTATTAATTTCTGTGCTGTTTCTCCTCCTTTTTCATTAGTAACTTACAAGTTTCTGAACTGAACTGAACCATAAGTGTGGCTAATTTTGATGAAACTATGAGTTAATGAATATTGCTGGAATTTTGCACACATGGAAGAAACTGTGCTGAAGTGAAGAGACTAGGGTACATAATAAGGTACATTTTGATTCCTTTACTTATTTACTTTATTACCTTGGACAAGCCACAGAATTTGTTCACCTGTACAATATTACAGGGAAGTACACTCAAGATTATGGTTAAGCATTCAAGAGATAAAGGTAATAAAAATGGAAAGTAGTTTTTTTCTATTAAATGTCTATAATAAAGTATACATTTTCTTCAGAAAACACTTCCTTCTCTTCTGGAAATGGAAATGTTATGGATGATTGTAATTGATGAATATTACTTAAGTTGCCACCACTAGTGTCATTAATTATATATTATCATCACTTCTGAAAAAGCACTAAATTTTGAAACAATGAGGATTATATTATGTCTAAGTACCAATTTCAAAAGCTAAGAATTGATTCAGAAAATGACATAGGTTCCCTGAGTTTGAGTTGTTTTATCATTAACACTTTGTAACTGTAGTCAAATTATTTAGCCTGTGATCTGAAGTGTAGGATGAGATATATTTGACAACATGTATAGGCATGAAGCATCATTGACATATTTTGGTTATATTTTGTTCTGGTTTGTGGTTAATATGATCATTAAAGTTTTTAAAAATAAAAATAAAACTGTTAATTTAAAAGTTACCTATTTTGTTTGTTTGGGTTCTGGGCAGTACCTAGTGATTTTTAGGGTTTACTCCTGACTGTACCTGGGACCAGATACAGTGCCAGAATTTGAACTGGGTCAGCCACATGCTAGATAAATGCCTTAGTTATGGGACTATGTTTTTGGCCCCATGGAAATAAATCTTCCTTGAGTACTTAAGAATCCATATGCCTTATTTCTACTGCTTATGAAATAATAAATTATATTGAAATTAATTGTATTCTTCCAAGTGACTAATAAAATTGTCTAATTGACTTACAAAGAGCAGCTCATAGTTTGGTACTGTACAAGTAAATGTGAAACATTTTCTAATTTTCAGTTTGATAATGGGGAAAGAAAAGATATTTAAAGAATTTTATATATCTTTTGGGATTTTATTTGAAGAAATAATTAATTCAATATTCACAATGTCCAGAACCTAAAATACTTAGATCAGTCTTCTTTTTAATGAGTACTCATTTGGCAATATTACATTCAACTATATCATAAAGTAAAATGTCTTTGAATTTCTAATTAGATAGTAGTATAGCTAATAGCCCTTTAAAAGAATACAGGATATGAATATTTCAGTTGAATTCCTCATTGTTCAAATTAAACTTCATATTACATAGAATAATTATCTATAAACAATATAGGTATAGTTCTCTTGTTCACCCAAATGTTCTGTTTTCTCCAGTTGTTTATTGTGTTTGAGACTGCTTTCTTTCTTTCTTTCTTTCTTTCTTTCTTTCTTTCTTTCTTTCTTTTTTACTTATTTATTTTTTTTGCTTTTTGGGTCACACCTGGCGATGCACAGGGGTTACTCCTGGCTCTGCACTCAGGAGTTACTCCTTGCGGTGGTCAGGGGACCATATGGGATGGTGGGAATCAAACCCAGGACGGCCACGTGCAAGGCAAACACCTTACCCACTGTGCTATCTCTCCAGCCCCGAGACTGCTTTCTTTAAATGGGAATATTTAATGTATTAACTGATTTTTTTTTAGGAAACTTCTTTATCTTTATTTTCTCTGCTATTAAATATTATCTTATATAAAGGGTACTGATACAGTTCACATACATATTGAAGTTTGTTTTTTAATAAAAAACTTCATTTCTTTGCCTAAAGTAAGAGAAACAAGATAATATATGTATATTTTTAAATCACTCTTTATAGCACAGCGGATAGGGCATTTGCCTTTCATGCAGCCTATCTGGCCGACCTGAGTTCGATTCCTCCACCCCTCTTGGAGAACCTGGCAAGCCACCGAGAGTATCTCACCCACACTGCAAAGCCTGGCAAGCCACCCATGATGTATTCAGTATGCCAAACACAGTTACAAGTCTCAAAATGGAGATGTTACTGGGCCCGCTCAAGCAAATGGATGAACAACAGGAGGTCAATGCTACGTGCTATGCTCTATAAATAGTTTTCTCCCAGTTATATTTCCATAAAGTAGTCAAAATAGGTGTTAATTATTTAGTATGTTAGTGAAAATTTCTGATTTTACATTATGAAAAACCTCAAAATCTCATGTAATCTTATTTAATATTGACTATGATTATGTATATGGAATTGACTAGTATCGCACTTAAGTGAAACCATTAACATTCAGATCTGTGTAAGACTGGAGGTAGGAATGGTGTAGTCCTTCTCTTTAATACTTTTCAAATTTTGGGGATGGGTAAAGAACCCCTTTTAGCGATCCCGTCCATCTATGGACTGCTGAATCAGAGTAGAAAAAAAAAAAAAAAAACAAGCAACCCAGTCCCAACATGAACACAGAAACCATCAGTTTGATACTGAATGTATATGGAATCAGACCAGCACTGACAGTATAACACAAAACTCAACTACAACAAAACTACTGTCTTAGGACACATAAGAATTTCCAAACATAAAAATATATGCACTTGCATTCTGTCATAAATTCTCTCTGCTGAATATGTTATAATGTATACAGTGCATAATAATGCCTAGTGATAAAGAATAAGTGATAAAAATGTAAAAAATGAGAATAAGTCTTAAAGACCATATAAATTACAAAATATTATATTACTAACTAAAGATGCATGGAATTTAGTTAAAATAAAATGTTTCATATTATATGCAGTTACATTAACATCACAATTTGTTACATGGTATTATACTGGAATTTCTAAAATTTTAATACAAATCAAATTATTCCCTGGTAAAAGAGTGCCTTTATGAGCATTTGATAAAATAAGAAAGAACTGAACTAACAAAAGAACCATTTGTTGTTATTGTCATCTCTACTTGTATCTGATGATTGCTGATTACCTAAGGTAAAACAATTGAATCCTTAACACAATAATTAAGAGAAAGTAAACACATACATAACAGTATCAAATACTTAAAAGCAAAGTGCAAGAAACTCAAGTCACAATGTTTATAAGAATGTCTTAGACATGATAAAATATTAAAAGATAGAATATTAATAATTTAATCCACCAACAACATAATGAACCGTATCAAAAAACTTGGTAAGAACCAGAGTGATAGTATCAGAGTTAAGGCATTTGTCTTCCATGTGAATGACTCTGATTCAATCCCAAGTACCACACTGTCCTCTGAGATGCAGTCTGGATGCACCTCAAAAGCCCAATTGTGGTCCAGATGAGTTGGGGCACTATAGATCTGGAGCAGCATCATACACTCTGGTCCTTTCATTGAACTGCTGGCCTAGTTGACCTATCATTGTGGGAAGGCATACTATAGGCCTCCTGAGAACAGCTTGAGGTTCTTCCTACTTCAAAAGTATGTTGATAAGTGAAATGAAATGTCACAAAATCTCTGAAAGCAATTTGACCACTTAAGGATTCATTACATACAGAATATAAAAAGGAGCTATTGTCACTGTCACTGCTGTTCATCAATTTGCTCGTGCAGACCCAGTGACATTGTGAGACTTATTACTGTGTTTGGCATATCGAACACGTCACAGGTAGCTTGCCAGGCTTTGTTGTGCGGGCGAGATACTCTCGGTAACTTGCCGGGCTCTCCAAGAGAGGCAGAGCTATAAATCAGCATTAATAGAAAAAAAAAAGAAAAGTAGTAAAAGAAAGAGAAATTCCAAGAAGAAAATTTATACATTGCTTCTAATACTTAGGTAGTTAAACAGATGATAGATGGCTAAATGCATACATATGTTTGGTGATCGTGGAAATATAGCGTATGACTGTTGTAAAATAAGGTGCTGCTCTCTACTCACCAACGAAACACATTTGGGGAAACAGATGCTTTCAATGACTGCATGTGAAACAGCAGTTATTCTCTCTGACTATAGATGAAATGTTAGCGCAACCATTTTGGAAAACTAGTTTCCTAAAATCTTGGATATTACTCTTGTAGATATCTGACCCAAACAACCTATATACTTCTGCATTGTATGTGTGTTTATATGTGTGTATGTGAATAAGCGATATAAAGTAAATTTGTTATGTGAGTAAGTGGGCAGGTTGGGGTTGGGAGGGAAACTGGGGCTATTGGAGGAGGAAGGTCATATGGTAGTGTTGGAACACTAAATGCTTGAAACAACTTTCTAATGAACAGCTTTGTAAATCACGGTGTTTTCAATAAAAATTCATTAAAAAACACATAGCACTGTAGCACCCTAGCACAGTCCTCCTGTTCATTGATTTGCTCGAGCGGGCACCAGTAATGCCTCCATTGTGAGACTTGTTGTTACTATTTCTGGCACATCCGATACATCTCAGGGAGCTTGCCAGGCTCCACTGAGCAGGTGGGATACTCTCGGTAGCTTGCTGGGCTCTCTAAGAGGAATGGAGGAATAGAACTTGGGTCGGCCGCATGCAAGGCAAATGCCTAATAGAATTATTTTCTAAATTCTATGGAATCCTTTTGGGTTGGTACTATTGTTTGATTATAAAATTAAAATATTGAGTACATCTACGCACAGTCTTTCAGTGCTAGTTCCTTAGAATGAAACATGCATAGCAATTCTTAGAAAGCCTTTGTTAATACTTGTGGTGCCATATGAGAAACTTTCAAAACCTAAAAAACCCTTTGCTATTTTACTAGTGGAGAAAATGAGGCTTAACTTCACTGGTAATTGTTTCTCACATAACAGTAGAAGAATAAAGTAAACTTGCATCATGGAATATGATAAAAGTGTTCGGATTTAGCAACTTGGTATCATTTCCAACCCTTTTTGGTAAGAAATTTATCAAACTTATAATTTAAGTGTAATGAAGGAAAATTTTCATAAAATATAGTTAGCTTAAAACACTACTTAACATAGCATATCTGATATTCTAAATTCTGTTTTTGTGGCACCATAGTTTCACTTCCTTTTCCTTAGTGTTTTTTTTTTTAAGTTAGAAGTCTTCCTAGCAAAAACAACTCATTTTATTTTGTACATATAGGCTCAATGAGAAGGCAAACCTCCCAATATAGGTAAGAAAATATCTCCAAGGCCGAAATCAATTGCATTTGATTAGGGGTTTCCCCACAAATACATATTTTAAAATGGTATTAATTAAAGCAGTCCAAAGGGAATAAAGGCTTTGTAACTTTTAAAGCATTACAGTAGAGGATTTTACATAAACGTTTACAACGAAAGTAATAATTTAAGATGTAAACTAAACCTAAGACAAACTAACCCTAACACAAATTAACATTATAGCTAATGGAAATCTATTTAAGAAACGAAGTATAAGTGACCAAAAAAAAAATAGTTGTTGTTGTTTATTTGATGGATGTAAGAGCTTGGGCAGGATGGGAGAGTCCTCAGAGGAATACAACAGTTATTGTCACAGGGAAGTCTCTGGGTTATATCCCTGGACCACTGGCTGTAGCCCTAGTGATCCCCATCACCACTGGATCTGAGTACCCTATAATGAGGCCTGCATCACCAGCCAAAAAGTACTAGAATTTTCCTCAACCCCTGAGTAATACTGGGACATTATTGCCTCCTTGCCCCATGGTGTTATTTATGGACTCAAGCTAACTGAATAATTTCAAAATTTTTGCTTTTAATAAATAAGGCATGTACACTAAATTGTTGAGTCAAATACCAATATATCACATAACTTAAGTATATGTACACACAAGTACACATCTAGTATTGGTAGTTACTCCATGAAAGTGTCAAATTATGTAATAATGATAATAATAATAAAATAATTATAATGATGATGATGCTCTTTCTAGATAAAATATAGCACTTAGCAGAAAAGTAGGTATAGAACATGAAATTAAAAACTCTTCAACAAGTTTCATTATTTCCTATATTTTTATTAAAAAATCCTTTTTGTAGCAGCACAAATTAAATTTTCAATGAGAAATTTGGTAAAATTTTAAATTATGTTTAATATACTTTTAAAAATAGACAGTGATATTTTATGTAAATTTTGAGCATTATGCTTAATGAATTGTTATTTAAAATTAGACCATTCAGAAATGTGATTTGAAAAGTGGTATGAGATAGGTGATGAAAAACCTCTAATATTCAGCCATGAGTGGTGTGCTAATTAAACTGCATAATCAAGTAATGTCAAGGATTTAAAGATTATTATGCAGCTGATTCAGAATGAGTGTGGAAAATGAGCAAGGATTAGTTGCTGTTTACTCCTTTTTAACTCATTTGAAACTTCCATCTACACAAAATAGAGATGGCAAGTAGGAGAGCAAGAGAAAGTGAATGCAGGGGAGTCCATCACTTCCCAACAAAGCTTCTTTGCAGCTTGATCTAATTTTCTCATTTTGATCTCTATGAGATTTTCACAAATGTAAAAATATTACCTCAGAAAGTCGTAATATTTATAAAATAAAATTTTATAAAATTTCATTGTGTATCCCAGCTTTTTGAAAAGTTAGCCAAGATTCTGTGATTTCCAATACTGTTAATGATGGTTTATTTAATGCGTGATTCCAATATCCCACCCATCACCAGTGTACCCACCTCCCTCCTGCAAGTACCCCAAAGCCCCTCCCTTTCAGCTCTTTCTCCCATAAACTCAGTTGTGTGGATCAGTTTTCCTGTTGCATTGCCTTGGCCCTTTGTTGCATCCTTGTTGTATATCTTTAAGCTCCACAGAGAGAGAGAGAGAGATCATTTTGTATTTGTTCCTTGCCTCGTGATTTTATTTAGCATGTATCCAAACTTTTTAACAATACAGTTGAAAGGAAAAGAGTCACAGTAATCCTATATTTCCCTTGCTCCCTTCTTCACTTGAATCATTGTTAATTTTATATTATAGAGTGGCATTAATATTAGCCAAAAAAAACTTTTTTTAAAGAATTCAGCAGAAGGAACTCCTCACATATATTGTACTTGCGTTTTTCTGTTCATTCTGTATTAACTTAGAGAAAAGATAGCGTTATTACACATACATATTCCGGCCATACAAATGTTTTTTTTTCATATTCTAACTATGGAACTTACCTAAATCAAGGTGTAGAGTTAATTAATGTTAAAAGTGAAGTTTTGATTTAAGTATTGACAGAATTCTACTTGTTTCCCTTTTTGATTTGTAGTTCCTATTGCCATGGAAATCAAGAGAAATGTATATGAAGTTACTCCTTTTTTAAAAACAAAACTCATCTTTCTGACCTATTATGCTTTTAAAATTTTTTATTAGAAATATTTGTAGTTCTTACTAACCAAGAGCTGTCAAGAGCTTTGTGAAAAGGTATTATAGAATATATAAACAGATTTTTTTTAATTTCAAAAATTTTATAGCAGAAATAATATCAGTGAAACATACTACTTTAGTGGATAAGATGGAGTAATTATCTGTTAGTATTAAAATAATGCTGTTTAGATATCAGCTTTCCAAGGTAGTACTGTTGTAGGAATGTGGCTCAGCGTAGAACATTTTCCTTGCCTGTATGAGGCCCCGAGTTTAATCCCCAGAAACCTCCTCTCCCTCCAACAAAAAGAAGTACTCTGAGGACTAACAGGACTAGTTCAGTGACAGAATATTTATGCTTAACAAGAATATTCCCCCGCCCCTCTCAGAGAGCCTGGCAAGCTACCGAGAGTATCTCACCCACACGGCAAAGCCTGGCAAGCTCCCCGTGACGTATTCATTATGCCAAATACAGTAACAACAAGACTCACGATGGAGACGTTACTGGGCCTGCTTGAACAAATCGACAAACAATGGGAGGACAGTGACCGTGACCGTGAAAATTTTATAAAATATTTATAAAAAGAAGTCATCAACAATGACTCTTCAGTTTCAAACTCCCCAATTATGGTCGGTTAAAGTCTTTGGATCTCCCTCCCTCTTATGCCCAGAAGGGTACTAGCAGATCTACAACAAGCAGTGCCCTCACAGAGATAAAGTGCACAACAAAAACAAGGTGTACTGAATACCACTGAGTATAAACAACTCATTCCAAGTGCTTTGGACATTAGGTGAATTTTGCTTTTGTGTACACGGTGGTGGCCCTTATTCGGAAAACAATTATTCTTCTAAAATGCAATGAAATCATAATATAAATGACTAAAACCTAAATTCAGAAGAGACAATCTTCAAATAATATAAGTAGCTACTCTACCCTCAAGGAAGTTAAGAATAAAACCCTACTTCCTAGGTGTCAACTGGATTTAGTGGCTTCAATCCAGAGACTTCGATGAGATAAGATATACTTAAAGTAACCTTATAGCTAGGATGCTATAATGCTGCTTCCATCAGGTGATTAGTTACGGTGACAGTGATAAGCTGTATTTGTCTTATGCACTCTTGACACAATGGGATAAAAATGTCATTTTTATCTCTGTGGTTTTTCTTACAAAATGCGTAAGCCAAGGTTGATTAGAAGAATAATATAAAACATATGACAATAATGGCATTAACCAAAATATCAGAAAAGCTAGCATCAGATTTTTTAAGTCAAACTCAAGAAAAATTTGATAAACAATCACAAGAGAAGCTAAGAAAAATTTAACAATATATGTATATTATATTTCAAATGGAATATAAAGTTCCAAATAGAATCCTAAAGGAGTAAAATAATAGGTTAAGATAATATAGATCTGAATAAATTATGGGGAATTCTTTAAATTCTTTACAATGGAGATATTTTTGAGATTTTTAATGAATCTTAAACTGTCATAAATACAAAACTTACCTTAAAATATCCTCAATCTCTAATTAAGCTATTAAAATAATTTTGTAATTTTACTGTAATTAGTGTAATGTTTCCAGATAGTATAAAAATTTATATGACATGCCTGTTAATAATAATCTGTAGATTTCTGTAAAGTGGCCTTTTAATATGGGTATCTTCCCAAGTTTCATTTTGTGGCTATTGCCACTTGTTTTTTTTTTTTTAGGATTAACTATTTATTCATTGAAAGTACATTATTAGTTAAGATATAATTGGGGAAATTTTAACCAATGATTTTTATTGTGTTTCATTGCAAAATTTAATTTGTTAATGATGCAAATTTTATAAGGATATTAAAATATTTACTGTTGACAGTAGCATAACTATATTTAAAAATGAAAACTACTGTAAAAACCTAACTACTGTAGAGCAAAAACTGTTTAATAATCACTCTTTTAATTTTATAGCATTGAAATGGACTTGATTCCAGATTTTACACATTTAATTAAACCAACAATGTGACTCTAAGTAGATAATGTGCAAACTGCAATATGTTCTCTAGAGTCCTTGGCATGTCTTCTTGGCCATCTCCTTAGATATTATTTTTTACTTTTAAGAACTTTAGAAACATTTTCTAAAGACCTTTTTATTGTTCATAGGCTACTAAGTATGAACAAAATAACAAAAAAATAATAATGTGTTTTCTTATCACCACTGGGTTAGGAGAAAAACACACAAACAAACAAACACACTCACACAAAAACACTCACACACATACACAGCTACACACAAAAAATGAGTGTGATTTATATTAGAGCTTAACAATTACATGCAAAACTGTTTTTCTTCAATTTAATTATCTGTTTACTTTAATTGTCATGAGTAAATTACATGTTATTGACATTAATATTTTTGTAACTGATTTAAAAGCATATATAACTTGTTTTATTGATTAATTAAACAACTTTAATTCTACCCAGAAATTTACCTGTATTCCTATATAACAGACAGCAATTCTGGAGGCCAAAAGCAACTTTGTTCTTATTACAATTTTCTTCATATCTTTAATATAAAGAAATATTTTAGAGAAAGTAGATTGTTTATTTTTGTTTGCTACTTAATATGTTGTGCATATACACAAGAATATTAGATTGGCTATACATTTCAATGGATCCCTTAAATTTTGCTTACCAAAATCATACAATACTTACTTCAATAAGAAAATTTTTTAAATTAATTTAATAATTTTTATAAACAATACATCCCGGCAAAAGGGTTCATTGCTATAAAAATAATACTTATTTCAAAGCTGTCAATAATAATTAAATTAGTAATACTTTCTTAGGGGCTGGAACAATAGCACAGCGGATAGGGCATTTGCCTTGTACGTAGCCAACCCAGGTTCGATTCCCAGCGTCCTATATGGTCCCCTGAGCACTGCCAGGAGTGATTCCTGAGTGCATGAACCAGGAGTAACTCCTGTGCATCACCGAGTGTGACCCAAAAAACCAAAAGATAGTTAGTAATATATTCTTAAAAGACACCTGTAAGTACTCTCATTTGGAATTAAAAATAATTATAAAAAGGTGACTTGAGCTCTTTATGGTTTGAATTTAAAGAATAGGTGAAACACTCATTTAATTTTGAATAAAGCAGGTTGCTAATCCTATTGATTTTTCCTTTCAGCTTCCAGGTTCACATGATTAAAGAAATTTAAGAAATCTTGTATATCTTTTGTCTAAAACTGTTTAAATTTCAATGTTTGGATTTATAGATGAAGTAATATTTTTTCAGTTTTATATGTATATAAACTATAGATAAAAGAGGAATACACATTTAATAACATTAACTATAGTATAATTTATAATTTTTATTTTTTCTCTTTAATCTTTATATTTTTTAGGACTCTTCAGATTTTTTCAATATATAATCTTTTTGTGAAATAAATAATAAATATAATTTTCTATTAGTTCCTGTACCTTCGCTAACAGTGTTTTTAAACCCATATTATTAAGATAAAACACTAATAAGTAAAAGCAGGAAGTGAACTGTAAGTCAAAAACAAGAATAATTTTTTTCCAGGAGGTTATTATATCATAAAGAAAATGGCAAATAGGTGCAAGGCTATTATTTAAAAAGTAACTTGCCTTACAGTTTGAAAAAACTGTGTAGGTTTTTATGTCTTTTTCCTGTTCAAAACAAGTAATAAATTAAAAGTTATTTGTGAAAACTTGTATAGTGAAATATCCATAATAGAATTCATTATTTAACTATTTTAAAGAATACAATTCTATGGTATTATATTGTACAATAACATCATTTTGAAATCATCACCTCTATTTCAACAATAGCTTCATCTTCCCAACCTGAAAATTCATATCCATTAAACAATATCTTTTCATATTTCCATAGCTCCAGTAACTATCAACTATGTTCTTCCTGTCTGTCTTCGTTACTTTGATTAATGTATATTTGTCAAAAGAATATAGAGTGCTGTATTGTATCTGACTTATACACTTATACACTGTATTGTATCTGACACTGTACAATACACTGTATTGTATCTGACTTATACACTGACTTATACACTGTAGCACTGTCCTCCCATTGTTCATCAATTTACTGGAGCGGACACCAGTAACATTCGCATTGTGAGACTTGTTGTTAGTGTTTTTTGGTATATCGAATATGCCACAGGGAGCTTGCCAGGCTCTGCAATATGGGCAGGATACTCTCAGTAGCTTGCCAGGCTCTCTGAGAGGGAGACATAATATTTAGCATAATGGCTCCTAGGTACATACTGTAGCACTGTAGTACTGTCCTAGATTTGCTTGAGCAGGTCCAGTAACATTGTGAGACTTGTTACTGTGTTTGGCATATCAAATACGTTATGGGTAGCTTGCCAGGCTCTGCAGTGCTGGGGCGATACTCTTGGTAGCTTGCGGGGCTCTCCAAGAAGGGCCGAGGAATCGAACTCTGATGGGCAGGGTTGACTGCGTGCAAGGCAAATGACCTACCAGGTGTGCTATCGCTCCAACCCTTAGGTACATACATATGACAGAATTCCCTTCTTTTTAAGTCTGGTATGTGTGTGTGTGTATGTTTATATAAAGGTAAAGGTAAAGGCCCTCCCGTTGATCGTCGATTTGCTCGAGCGGGCCCAGTAACGTCTCCATTGGAGACTTTGTTGTTACTGTGTTTGGCATATCGAATACTCTCGGTAGCTTGCCGGGCTCTCCGAGAGGGGCGGAGGAATCGAACTCGGATCGGCCATGTTGGCCGCTTGTAAGGTGAACGCCCTACCGCTGTGCTATCGCTCCAGCCCATGTTTATATAATAGTATATAAATATATACTTATATATAAATATATAGTTATATATATATTCCTCCTTTTACTTATTTATTGTTTGAAATGTATTTGAATTGCTTCCACTTTTTGATTACTTCAACACTGTTCCCATTAATACAGGGACATTTATATATGTTTGTATTTCATTTGACTTGGGAAATGAATATCCAGAGAGCCATTTCTAGTTTCCATGGTAATTCCATCTTTAATTATTCCAGGATTCTTCATATTGTTTTCCATAATAGCTTCTCCATTTAAATTCCTAACATTGTGTTCCAGTACACAATTTTCTACATCCTCCTTAACACTTATGTTTGTCTGTTTTTCTGAAGTTAGTGTGCTGGGTGTGAATTAAAATTGTGAATTTTATTTGGAATTTATTAATGATAAGTAACATTTAGCATCTTTTTATTCATTTAAAAATTTACTCAATGTTTGGAAATAGCTACTCCTTTGCTTTGTTATTTTTCATTGGGATACTTGTTTATTTTTAGGAGTTCTTTATATATAACATATATTAAGCCATCATGAAATACTCTTTGAACATATTTTTACACTCCGTTAGTTACATTTTAATTCTACTTTTTATATTATTTGATGCACATAAATATTAGTTCAGTTTATATGGTTAATTAAAAAAATTAGGGTACTTTCTTTTCTTTTTTTTTGCTTTTTTTTTTTTTTGGAGGGTCACACCTGGCGATGCACAGGGGTTACTCCTGGCTCTGCATTCAGGAATTACACATGGCAGTGCTCAGGGAACCAAATGGGATGCTGGGAATTGAAGCCGGATCGGCCGTGTGCAAGGCAAACACTCTACCCGCTGTGCTATCTCTCCAGCCCCTAGGGTACTTTATTTTTATATACAATAAATCAATGCCTAATTCAGTATCATATAGCTATCAAGGAACAGGGAAAACTTTTCTTACCTTCTGGTTTCCTCCAAGACTTGAAAACATAATGTCTTACACTATGTCACTGTTACTGTCCTCCCATTGTTCATCGATTTTGCTCAAGCAGGTCCATTAATGTCTCCATTATGACAATTGTTACTGTGTTTGGCATACCGAATAAGTCATGGATAGCTTGCCCGGCTTTGCCGTGCAGGCGATACTTTCAGTAGCTTGCCAGGTTCTCTGAGAGGGGCGGAAGAATCGAACTCAGGTCAGTCATGTTGAAAGCTTGCAAGGCAAATGCCCTATCTGCTGTGCTATCACTCCAGTAATAGTAATAGAAAAAAATGTAAGCGAAAGTTTAAGGACAAATAGATGGTAATAGAAGAATCAAGATCAGCGATATATACTTTAAAAATATAATCTTCAAATTAAATACATATTAATACACATAGAAGGTGAAAATCAAAAGTAAATAGTTAAGAAAGGTGGATAGAAGAAAGAGAAAAACCTGAAAAGAGAGAAAGGAAGAGAAATTCCAAAAGGTAATATGTGTTTTACTTGAGAATTTATTCCATTGATTCCATTCCATTCCTCGCATGTAGTCACTGAAACCATCACTCAGAAGTTTTTTTTTTTTTTTAAAGAAAGAAATCTGTCTAGAAATGAGACACAGGATGATTTTAGAAAAATAATAGTGTTCAACGAAAACGTGTGTACAGACAAAAGTCATTATTAAAGATCCAGGAAGAGCACATGTCTTAGGATTCAATAATGTCATGTAATCTAAAGCATGAGATATGGTTAGGATTGGACTTAAGTTATAAAGAAGACCATCATATAAACTTGCTGGCAATTTTAAGAATTTGGGTCAGTGGTCTCCATGTTTTGAACAGTTATACAATTTTTTAAATCAGGACAGTGATGTGATTATGTGTATTGTAGAAAAATATTTTTAATTAAGGAACACTGATTTACAAAGTTATTGATAGTTGAGTTTTAAAAGTACAGGATTTTGATACCAATCTCACCACCAATGTCACCTCCCACAATTGACAGCTATGTTGTAAGTACTAATGAAGAAACTATTAATTTTCAACAGGGAGAGCAAATGTAAGAATAATTGAAACTTGTACAGTAAGAGATAATAAACGCTAGAAATGATGCAAGAAATGCAAAAGGTTAAAAGATTTTAAACATACAATGAACTTCATATTAAAGTAAAGATACAACTAAAAAGTCTGAGTACTGCAATGAACAGAGAGGACAGTTGGGCTGTAGATAATGTGCTTTCCTCACATGTAGCCAACCTAGGTTCAATCCAGGGCACCATATTGTTCCCCCAGCCTCACCTGGAGTGAACCCTAGACACAGAACCAGGATTATGCTCTTGTCTTATCAGGTATGGCCTCATTGATAACTGAACTCCCCCTCAAAAAAAAAAAGGACACGGACACTTAAGTATTTGATTTTCCTAATGAGGTATGTGAAGATGTGTGTGTGTGTGTGTGTGTGTGTGTGTGTGTGTGTGTTTGTGTATTGGGTTTTTTTTTAGAAGGGTGTGGAGGTCGTGATTCTATTTTTTTTTTCGTTAGCTAGTATGGCATAAAATTTGTTATAAAACGCAAATCTTATTTCTCTGCTCTATTTAAGAAAACTTCTAGATCCATTATCCCCTACTCAATGTCCAAAGTTCCTTATATAGTATCAAGAATTTATTTTCTCTCCAGACACAGCTCTTTCCTTGCCCTTCACACCTTACTCTGCAGCCATCCATACTGAACTCCTTTCATTTATCTAAATGTGTATATATTTCCCGTAGGGCTTTGTTCCTAGTTCCTGGAACTATTCCTCATCTTTTTAACCAAGGGTTTACCTGGCCCTTACATAAATTTCACTTCCTATAAGAAATAATTCCTAATGTATCCAGAAGAGTTTAGTATCAATCATATGTAATAATGCATGCTCCTGAATCCATCAGTAAAGTACAATGGCAGTTAAATAGAAAATTTCTAAGTAAATATAAACATCTATAATTATTATAGATTTTTTTTTTGCTTCATTCATAACAGTAGTAATTTATTACATTAACTGGGAATTTTAGTGCAAATTTGTGCCATACAGTGAGATATTCAACTGGCTGCCAGTGATTAGATATATTGAAATTCATGTTTTTATTTACTCTATCTTTAGTGCTAACCACTGCTTAAAATGCAGGTGAGAGTGATAAATAGCCAAATTTCTACTTCCTTGATTTTATCCAATTCTTTCCTCCTTACCTTCTTCCCTTGTTTTCTTCCTTGATTTATTTTTCATGGTCCTGATTAATTTGTTAGATAACTATACTCCCTAACTGGACTTTGTAGTTGTTTATTTCTAATTTATGTTTCACACCCACCCCAAGAGACCCCCAATTGCAACAAAGTTGTTACTTTTGAAGAGAAGCAGTGTTGGAGATCTTTGGGTTTCTCAATAATCAGACATTGAATATTACAGAATGTCATTTAGAAAGTTATAAAAGTATAAATTTGGGTTTTTTCTGCTGACTTAGTATATGTATATATTAAAAATATATGTACATGTACCTTTGGATTATAATTATTAAGTGTTCTTTCTGATAATATAAATGTTGTCACAAGAAAATTCAACTAAAGAAATGTAATTCAGTATTTTTTGATAACCTTTCTGTATCGTGTGTGTTGCTAACATATCAGGTAGAGTGTACTGCTTCTCAATAATCATTACAATTTTAAATTTTGGAGAAAATTATTTTAGACAGCATAATTCACTTGAAATAACAGAATTACAGTGGCTCATTTTTTAAAAGAAATTATTTATGAACTTGAATTAATTAGAAATATGTTTTCCTTTAAAACGGAATTTAGAAAGTCAATTATTTTCTTCTGCTGTCAAATATTAGAATTACATATTCTCCTCTACTTGTATATGAATTTCAACTGACATTTAAAATGAACATCTTTATATGTTTTGCATGAAAAGAAGTGACTGTCAATAAAAAATATAATTATTGACAATGAGGTACTGCAATTTGACACCAAGCCTTCTATATTTTATAGAAAACAGCAAAGTGACTTTTGGACCTAAAGTGAAAATTTTCTATCCAGAAGTGATTGTAAAAACTGCAAATAGAGATGTTTTTTCTGTGAGCCAAAAACTTAAAATGTTTCTCTCCGATAGAAAAGTACATAGCATGATAGTATGCATTCTAGACTGTAGTTTGAAAGAAAGCAGTAGTGAAAAAGTATTTCATGCCAGCAGACACTTAAAAAACTAGATTTAGCAGCAGTCACATTAGCTTAGATAATGGGAGAATTTTTCTTCATTGAAAATGCTCTGTGTCGCTTAAGAAGAACTTACTGAGGCAGCCTGCCATCTAGCTTTTTCACAGAAAAACAGGCTTACAGACTGCAGATGAGAGAGTCTGGAGCAGAGACAATTTTAACTTAGCCATTCCTAATTTATCTCAAGCGTTTTCAATTCATCTTCACTGCTCTATGCACACAGGAACACCAGATTGCCATCCCTGGGGAACAGAATGCAACGGGGGATCTAGAGAGCTGTCACATTCCAAGAAATATTTAAATTGTGCTGATTTTCTTCTGGAGAACTGAGCCCAGGGAATGAAACTCTCCATCAAGTCATAGCTTTGCGGGCAATAGATCAGAGGATATTGCCAGTTTTCTAATGGATTATTGTTATCGGGCAGGTTTCCTCTGAAGGTACGTAGTTATTTTCTCAATTCATTACCCTTTCCTATTTATCAGGTAATGATCTAATGAGCTGGGGATCCAAAGCTGTAAAAAAAGAGAAAGATGTTAAGTAGATGGTATTGACTGAAGACTGACACTTTATGGCTGTATGTTTGTAAGTGAAATAATCTGATTCCTTTACTAAAGATTAGTGGGTATAGTTTGAATTGCATTGTCAGCAAAATCAGGCAAAACCAAAACAAATCGTGCTGCAGGCTGCATTATCATAAGTTCATATTAATTCTCTTGAGGATTTTCTGTTGTAGATGTGATGCATAATGAAAGAGAATGCATACTTTTGAAACTCATTCAGTACTCTATGTTTGTTAATCTTTTCTACATCATCATGCTGTTTTCTCCATATGTTTTCAGACACAAACTTTGTGTCAAATGTTGCTATTTAATGTTAATGTCACTAATTTTTATGATATGCAAATATACAAAGGCTAAAAATCTCTAAAAAACTCCAGTAAGTGAATTATTGATGATTTTATTTCAGAGTAATTTATTGGTTTTGAAAAGTTTTGTGATTTAATATAGACAAACCTTACTAAAGTTAATATTTGTGTGTTAGTTTTAGTTTATATACCATAAAATCTATTATTCAGTTTTTTTCTGTTATATAAAACCTTACTGTATCTTTACAAGTACAAAAATCTGTTTATCAAAGTAAAATGTTAAAAGCTGACAAACTTCTGAATATTAACAGAACCAATCAGAAAAGAGAAAGTCTTATTCTAAACTGAAATTTAGCTCATCATACTTTGAGTGAGAAGGAGTGGCTTCTCTGATTCCCAAAAGTTTAAGCTGTGCATGTAGGGAATTATACTATCAAAAACATAGAACAAAAACAGTGTTCATAACTATGCCCTTATACAAGCTGGAGGAAAAAATTATATATGATTATAGCTTTTGACACATTTATGTTTTATTATGGAGTAAAGACTCTGTCAAAATTTCCCTGTTGGTGATATTTTTGCCAAGTTAAAGCTATCACTGGAATGGGTAGAATAGTAGGTGTGTATGACTTGGAGCAAGGTGCACCTGCTGCTGTATTTGGACTGGAACACAGTTTGTGGACCCTTCAGTGGGTTAATCATGCGCTTGGGAGAGGAAATAGTGGTGGAGTTCCAAAGAGCACTTTTAAATGTGTTCTAATTTCTTTGGAGCATTTGGGAGACTTAGACGAATGGAAGAGGAGAAGGATTGAGTCACCCAAATAGCAATTTAAAGTGCAATTTCTCTTATCCTCAGAGGGATTGTAAAAGACAAAAAATGGAAAAAAGGAAGAATAAACTCTTCAAAAAGTATTTTAAGTGCTCCTTTTTTCCCCTTCAGGAATTAAATAAGGATTGTGGTGTAGGGACTTTAATCAAGCGTTTCCGATGGATTCCTCCATTTGGCAGGCTTTCTCTTTCCATTATGAAACATTTTACTTCCACTTAATAAAAGTGAACTTGCTTCCTGCCTAGTTTCTCCACCAGTAAATAATTTAAATATTTAAATATACAGAATTGAACTCTAAATATACAGAAGTATTTGAAATCTGCATATACCCTTGGGTTCCTCAGAATTTTATAATTCAATGATATAATGTCAAATGATATAATGCCAAATACCAGTAATAATGATGGGTCTCATTCTTCTAAATAGCCTTGAATATAATCTCAGGGCTAGGATGAAAGAGACGTTACTGGGGCCTGCTCGAGGCAATAGACGAATAACAGGATGATGAAATGAAATGAAATGAAAATGATATAATGTCAAGGATACAGTGATTAGCATTATTATTATTATTACTATATTATTACAGCTGCCTTCTAAAAAAATTCAAACTGTGCAAAAAGGATTAGTAGAGGAAAAACTTTAGGAATTATTCTTATACTATTTTAAAGTAAGAAAATACCAATAAATAATGGGATGTAATTTCATGTTTGGGCACGAGGACGATAAGATGGGAGCTTAGTAATATGTCATCTAATTTACATTTGGGGTATTCAATGAATAAAACAAATATTCATATCAGGAATATGTCACATTGTCATAATTTTTTATCTCTATGACCTCCTATTAACCTTTCCCACCATAATCATGGTAGTCACAGCTCTCCACAGATTTCATTTACTTACCCAGCTATCTAAATATTTTGTTTCCAGATCTCATAGTACGACATATTTTGCTTCATCTTATTGTGAGTTCATTGCAAAATATATTACCATAATTTCATTTTATTAGTTGCTATTAAATATTTAATATTTATTGAGTGCCCATGATGTTGGGTGATTCAAAGCATTATGAAGGAATAAAGCACATAACTGTATTTTCTCCTAAATTGGCCAGTTTATGAATATTTCAGGGCATCTAATTGGTGCCCACAGAGGAAGGCAATTAAGACAATTAAGTCTCTAACAAGACTACTTCTGTGCATGTAAGGCATAAAATGTCCTATATTCACAGATTTACATTCAACTTTACTGAGGATCTCAGTTGTTTACATCTCTTCTTTAACTCTATGGTGTATGTCAAAGTCTCAAAAGAGACAGAATCTAGAACTGAAGGTTAAAAAAATTGCAATACAAACTAATGTGTTTAGTTGATCTCCTACATATCTCTAAATCGCAGCTATGTGATTTTTATGTTCTGGTGGATGGTGGAGTTAATGCACAGGAAATAACAAAAACATAGCTTGTGAACAACATAAGCTCCACAAACAGTTCCTATTTTCATTACATTTTGTCTAGTAAACATGGAGTAAGCTTCAGTTGAAGTCACTTGAATGATCAGTTTTATATATATACATATATGTATACATATATATACACATGATATATATAATATACATGATATATAAATACGTTACATATATGTATTTTAGGGGTGTATCACAAATAATCATCTGTTTCACAGTTATACTAAAAATATATTAAACATTAAAGTACTGTTTGGTGCTAAATCAAGCATTACTATGAATTGATAAAATTAGAAAATAAGATTAGTTTGAGAAATTACTTGGCATATTCTTCATACCTATCAAATAGTTGAATTATCAAGTATAGCAGAAAAAGAAGACAAAACATTTTCCATTTCCTCACTTTTTTCTGAAAAATATAAAAAGAAAATAGAAAACCAGACAGAAATTTTTTGTGCTCATTATAATGTGCCCCGTGCTCCTTTTATTTGTGTTTTAAGCTGCTCTAATAACATGTGTATGAAATGTTCTCCAGTTCCTACTTCACAGAGTAATTCCAGAATGCAAATCAACCTCTCAAAGAACAGATTAAATACATGGAAACTTTTATTAAAATAAAAGACAGCTTTTGCTATGAAAATCTAAACATTTTTTAATGAGAATGAAACTGTCAAATACGAATGTTAAACCCAGCCAGATGTTGACCTTAACTGTGAGTTTGAATCTTTAAAAAAAAAAAAACAGTATGCAAATCCAAGCAAGAGCTACTTTCCTGAGGTCACAAGAATGCTGGAAAATTCTGAGTCTGAATTTCTTGAATTTATTTAGCTTTTGGTTTAAGACATGTAGAAACCCTGTTTTAATATTCTGAGTTACATGGGAAGGCAAATTAATCATAGCATGCTGTCCTATAGACCTTTATATCGAAATTTGAAAACACTTGTGAAAGAGTCTTATATATAAGGGAATACCAAGTAAAGATTTTCAACTATGTTGCAGGAAAGTTTCTAGCATATTCTAACTCTATTAAAATTTGGAGACACTAACAAGTGTTTGCTAAAAAGTCATTCTGTTTTTTTTTTCTTGAGTGTATGCTGTCATTCCTATCTGAAAGCTACATACTAGTAAGAGGACTCTTGTCATATTACCTTTGACTTCCCAACTTTGGATTTTAATGTTCAACAAGGTTAAGACCCAAATTCTACATATAATGCGATTTCTCAGTTTCCTAACTTATATACTCATGTTTGGATGGTGAGAGTGGGGAGGAAACTGCTCCTCATAAGATGATATGGAATTCATGACAAAATATAATAATATGCCATTGCAGTATATTTTTTTCTTCACTTAAATATTCAAAATAATTAAGGGAACTCTTCCGTGTGGCATTTGCTATCTACAGGCTAATCCTTAATTTGTATTCCTGTTACTGTTCTCTACAAGGATGGTCCCAGATTTACATTCTCTTTCTTACAGTTAAGCAACGATGTCTCTTTGAGCAAATATTATCAGGAAGCAGGAATTTCTAAATGTTTTCATTGTCTTCTTGAGTCTCAATAAAAAAGGAGGCACAAAGAAGGTATGATCTATTTTTGCAATATGACCTCCACAGGCTTTAAGTACAAAAACTTTGATGAACTCTTTCTGTAATAGTTTAAGTGGTCAATTTGGTGGCTTAATTATGTTCCATGCCAAATTTCATATAATGAAATCCTAACTCTGAACATCTCAGATTTATACCATAAGTGGATAAGATTTTTTTATAAAAATGATCACCTTAAAATTTGATCATTAAGATAAATCTTAATCCAAATACAAATTATATCCTTCGGCCTGAGATAATACCTGAGGTAAAAGCACTTGCCTTGCATGCAGCTGACTAAAGTTTGATCCCTGACACTGCATATGGTCCCTGAGAAATGCAGAAGTGATCTGTGAGAACAGAACCTGGAGTTAGTCCTGAGCATATGCATACCTGGGTGTGGCCCAGCTTCCTAAATCCTCCCAAACACACACACACACGCACACACACACACACACACACAGTGGTCCCTTATGTGGGTAGGAGAGGGACCTTGGAGAAAACAATACTCCTAAACTCTCAATGTGACATCTACCTTTGGGTTTTGTTGAAAAAAATAATTCTATTGTCTTAAACTTTTGCTGTCTTGATAATGTAGTACAACATCCCTAGAAAACCAATTCAGCAGAAACATTAGAGTTTGTGAACCCCATAATAACATCACAGATTCTCCTCCTCATTCACCTCTTGTCATCATTTACCACGTAACACATTTAAAGCAAAACTAAATGTTCTTAGTAGTCTTATTTATCAACATATTTTGTAAACCATGTTCTAAACATGGCATTTGTTCCCAAGTCTTCGAATGTTTAACCAAAGACAGCTCTAAATTTCCAGGATTTCAGAAGGCACCACTAAGTTTATATTCTGAAATGATTTTCAGATCTTTTATTTCCATAAAAATATTTAAAAAATATAAGACTCAGGTCAATACATATTACAATGTTTTATTTAATTTTAATGACCATTTTAAAGTCCTAATGTTAGAGTAATGTCTATAAAGGTTTATTAAAATAATAGCAGTTTGCAATTTTGATTATATTCTTTGGGCTCAATGTTATTCTAAACACTGAAAATGAATTTCTCATGCATAATAATTCTACCAACAATCTCAATTGTTCCTGGTATTATAATAATTCTACTGACATGAAAATTGAAGCATAGAGAAAGTAACTGTCCATGGTTACTTGTCATGGTTGCTTAGGTGATTAGGAAGAGTTTTGTTTGGAATCTTTGGCTCAGAATCTGGCATTTAAGCCCTTTAATATAATGGCTTTCATATCAGAATAGAATATTTTCTGTTTCCTGTAGGAACCGCTGTGAAAATATATTTTTGAATGAATATGAAGTAACAATTCAGCTTTGATAGAGGAAATGATATAATACTTACTTCAACTCAAAATCTTTATAAGAATATAGTATGTATGATAATTTTCAAGGTAATTATATAATTTATAATTGTCTTTTAAAAATACAGCTCATGATTTTTTTTATTAGAACTGTGTTTCTTCCTTTCAAATATAGAGAAAATAAACATGGATAATGACATTAATTTTATGATAGAAGTTATTTTTAATTAATGGAACTCATAGGTATTTCACATTTAATTTTTCATGTAAATACTTTACAGCTTATTAAATGGAGAAATAATGAATAGACAATCTGACAACTAGTCATAAATACTCCGCTTTTGCTTCATTTTTGTAGATTTGGTGTTTTGTGTGTGTGTGTGTACATGCCTCACCAGTGGTCTCAGGTATTACTCTTGGCTCTGCACTTAGGTATCACTCCTAACCAGTTATCAGGGCAACATATGGGATGCTGGGCAGATCAAACCCAAGTGCAAAGCAAGAACCCTATCAGTGATAGTACCTCTTCAGTCCTAAACAGTGGATTTGAATGAGTTTTGCAGAATAACTTGTTGAATGGAAGCTTTGTCAGGTGGCTTTTTTCTTTTAATTCTAAGAAGCATATGTTTTATGTTGTGTGAATTCCTGGGATTTCCTTATAATGTAATTAATACATGTGATATACATATGGTATTTTGTAGAACTCAGACATATTTTGTAGCCAAATTAAAATTTGATAGAATATACTTTAAAAGATAAGTAGGTCAGTATTCCCACATGATGAAAGACAGTTGTCACTGTCACTGTCCTCCCATTATTCATCTAATTGATCGAGTGGACCCAGTAACATCTCCATCGTGCGACTTTGTTGTTACTGTGTTTGGCATATTGAATTGGCATATTGAATATGCCACGGGTAGCTTGCCAGGCTTTGTCATGTGGGCGAGATACTCTCGGTAGCTTGCCGGGCTCTCCGTGAGGGGCGGAGGAATCGAACTCCAGTCAGCCATGTTGACTGTGTGCAAGGCAAACGCCCTATCCACTGTGCTACCGCTCCAGCCCTTGAAAGACAGCCCTATTTCAAAATTATTCTTTTATTACATATGTAGCACTGTAGCACTGTCCTCCAGTTGTTCACTTCCATTGTTCATCAATTTGCTCAACGGGTCCAGTAACATATCCATTGTGAGACTTGTTTGTACTGTGTTTGGTATATCAAATACGTCATGAGTATCTTGACAGGCTTTGCTGTGTGGGTGAGATACTCTCGGTAACTTGCCGGGCTTTCTGTTACATCATTTGCATGATATGATCTTTTTGATATTTTCAGAGACTTGTATCTAAGAAATATAAAGTGGGAAGTTTTCAATCACTTTCCCAAACTCATCAGCTCAAACAACAATACTTAGTAATATTTTAGGTTCTAATTATAAATTTAATTTAGTTAGTCAGTGTATGTGGTTGTGGTCATGTACAGTTAAAATAAAACATTATTGTTTAGGAAATGAAAAGAAAGTATTTTGATATTTGAGGTACTAGACAATTCATGGATATTGTCAACAAAGATGAAATATATTTAGCTATTTTCAGTGGGTAGAATGGACAACTCTATTTGCAAGAGTTTGTTTTAGAGTTGTTGGCTTCAAATCAAACTATAATTAAGTTACTATAAATCTAGATTTACTTTCATTTAAAATGGTTTTTTATCTTTAAGGAATATATGAGTATCATGTAATGCATAAATCAGTGTCTGTGTGTGTGTAGTCTGTTAGTGAGGTATGTTTGTGTTTTTTCTAAGGATCATTCAGAAGCGATATGAAAAGGACATTTTTATTTCTCAGACAGTATATTAAGAAGCATTTTCTAACCTTACTAGCCAGTAGTCCCTGGGGTAGAGTCAAATTAGAGCATTAAATCCCGCCCTTGGATGTCAACCCACTTTCTCCTATTCTTTCCATTATTGTCATAAAATAATTCAAGCTTAGAAATTGTTTCATGAGTATTTTTCTTATTGTTATTAGAGTTGTGGTATTAGTTTTACATTGTTTTAGGAAAAAAGATCTCTATGAGATAATAGATGAAATTTGCAATATTGTACTAAGGTTAGCATTGCAAAGGACTGAAGATTTTAATTTATTGTCAGTAAGAGTAAGGGAGAATTTAGTCCAGAAAATAACTAGGGAATTGAAATATACTAATCAAAATGTATTTACAGTATTTAAGCTATTACTCTTTTATGATGCTGAAGAAATATTTAATTTATCATCAAATCAGTTTTCTATTTTTTAGTCTCTTCTAGTTGTTCACAAATATTTAAACAAAGACCAAGATCTAATCTACATTAAAGGAAAATATTAATTTCCACTATGTATACATAACCAGAGTCACTGATAAACATATTCAAATCTATATGTACATATATGTGTATTCAGAGTCCAAAAGACAAATGAATATAGCCAAACATATATGCAAATAGATTATACTGACAGATATGGAGATAGATATGGAGATAAACATATGGAGATAGACTGAGACACATAAATTTTAATTGTGACAAAGGTGATCACACTAATATTTTTTTGTAGACTAATTGATATTCAGATAAAACCAGGAAACATACTACATATACATGCTATGACATGTATATCACATTACATATTATATCATATTATTGTGATGTATAGAAATTCAGATAAGCACAGTCATACAGATATCAATACATTTATATTATTATGTAATAAGATACTAGACAAAATTATCAAGGTTCTGACTCAAGTTCAAACATGTACAGATAGGTTCTGACAATTTTAGATGATCTGGCATATAGGTACATTTGAGTGTACATAATTATGCACTAGAATTTATCTCATATATTCATGAGGAAAATATATCTCTTTCATTATACAGATTGAGTAAATGCAAATCATGGATGTATGTGTGTGTGTGTGTGTGTGTGTGTGTGCAAATATGCCTTAATTTTACCATTTTTAATCTAGTATGCTGTCATAGGTAAAAGAAGTAAATAAAAAATAGCCAATTATTTTGAAGTTGCCATTGAAATGTTACCTAAAGGTCTTTTCAGGCCTTGTAATATAAGAGACAAGAAAGAATTCAGAGGAGAAAATAATCAATTTTTATTCTCCAAAAGAAGTGACAATAATTAAAAAAAAACAAATAAAAGATCATAACACTTGTGCCTCAAAAGCATTGTTGATGTCAAAACAATTATTGAAGCCCCTAGTATTTTACTGTGGTAAATGCAATCACTTTCTAATCATAAATGCTCTTGAATAATTATTTAGAAAAATGAAGGGTAATATAATATGCCTGTGAATCAATGGGTTCTCCCTAACATGAATGGATACTATTCAAACTTTCAAAACTGTATAGAAATTTTGGACTATAGACTTAAACATATGATTTACGTTGCATCTTTTTTTTTTCTTCGAAGTGATTATTTTTTTTATTTATTTATTTATTTATTTTTATAGTTTATTTCTTTATTAAATCACTGTGGGAAAAGTTACAGAGCTTTCGGGTTTAGGTCTCAGTCATGTAAGTATCAAACACATTTCCCTTTACCAATACTTATTTTTAACCGTGAACCCCAATAGAACCCCACCTCCCACCCCTCCCAATTCCTGTGAGGCAGATGAGTTCTAGTTAATTATCTACTTTGACTAGATACATTGTTTCGATAGAAGATACACAACTATTGTTTAGAGTTTATGACCCCCCCCCAATCAGATATGCTGAAACAGTGTTGTGAAATGATTTGCTTTCTACAGCTTGGTTTAAGAATAAAATGATGTCGCGCGGCCGCAGTAGTGGCCGCGCGGTTTAGGATTTCTGCTGTTTCACTTATTAACCCTGAAAGTATTTCTATTAAAAGTTAGATAGTTAAGAGATTGGTTTCTGTGCTCTGGAGTCGTGGCCGTGCCGGAGAGCCGCTCGTGGGGGGCAGCCGGTGACATCGGTCGGGCGTGAACGACGGCCCAGAACGCCCCCCTTCCCATGAGGCCCCCACTGCCCCCCGTCCCCGGCTCAGACCTGCTCTCCACAAGGCTCCCGTGCGGCCGCCATCTTTCTTTCCAGAGAGGAGCAGGCAAGTGGGACAACGCCCTTTCCCCTCCAGGCAGGCTTGGTGGCGCGGTTTAACACATAGTCCATTTGCTTTGCTGCTCCAAGCGGCTGGTTCTCTGTGCTAAGTCCTTGTGCCTCCGGGGCCGTGGCCATGCCGGAGAGCTGCTCGTGGGGGGCAGCCGGTGACCTCGGTCGGGCGTGAAGGACGGCCCAGAACGCCCCCCTTCCCATGAGGCCCCCACTGCCCCCCGCCCCCGGCTCAGACCTGCTCTCCACAAGGCTCCCGTGCGGCCGCCATCTTTCTTTCCCTACGTTGCATCTTTAGGTGTTTTAAAATTGGTTTTCTTTAATAACAATGTATATATTTATTTATCAACTACATTCTGATGTTTTGAAGAATTTTTTAGAGCATACAATTGAATGAATATATTAATTTATTCTACACAGTACTTTGCAGATGGTATCTTATAACATTATTTATTTTCATAGTAGGTAGGTAAATATAATTATCCATCTCAAAACGTTTAAATAATTCTGATTAGTTCAAAAGTACTATTTAACAAGAACATTACATCTGATATTTTTATAAATTACACGGATCACATGGATCGTGGTCCTCCTGTTGTTCATCGATTTTCTCGAGTGGGACCAGTAATGTCTCCATCATGAGACTTGTTGTTACTGTGTTTGGCATATCGAATACGTCATGGGTAGCTTGCCAGGCTCTGTCGCGTGGGCGAGATCCTCTCGGTAGCTTGCTGGTCTCTCTGAGAGGAGTGGAGGAATCGAACTTGGGTCAGCCATGTTGGTCGCTTGTAAGGCACACGTCCTACCACTGTGCTATTGCTCCAGCCCAATAAATTACACAAAAACCAAAATTTTGTTTTTCTCTAAGGCCATGTGTTTTCAGTCACACAAATAGAAATTCTATATTTACTCAATATGGATAAAAGAAACACTGTATACTTCTCAGACCTATGAAGGAATCGCATTAACATTAGTGAAGAAAAAAAATTACATAGCTATGTAGGTTCTAGAAAGATACAAATTTTACAGTAAATGGTAAAAAATCAAGGGATTTGATCCAGAGGTAAGGTATTGAAAGGGGGTTTTTAAAAGGAGAGAGAGAACAAAAGGGAATGCCTTGCCACAGAGGCAGGGTGGGATGGGGAAGATGGGGGGTGGGGATACTGGGATCAGTGTTGGTGGATAATGGGCACTGGTGGGGGATGGGTATTCAATCACTGTATAACTGAAACCGAAGCACTAAAATTTGTAAGTCTACAACTGTACCTCATGGTGTTTCACTAATAAAAATTTTTAAAAAAGGGAGGGTTGTTGGGATTCCAAGAGAAGTGTCTCATATGAAGTTAATTAGACGTCTGTCCTCCTAGATTGACAATTTTCTTAGCTTATTTCTAGAAATAAACCTAAATCTTCATTTTTTCTCCCTTTTCATTATTCTAGATATTTAAGGGATTGTTAAATTTCCTTTCGGTTTAAAGGGCTCAAAAGAACATAAATCAAAATAATTCATATGACACAATGACATAACTTCTAAATCTCTGCTCTGAACATCATAAAAATTTCTAGAGTTTAGAGTCTTTTTCAGTTCTCAATGTGACCCATATCCACCTTTAAACTGTTTTCTGCCTCAAAATATTTACCTTTTCTTTGCATTTCATGTAAACTGAGTTTTGTGATTTTGTAGTTCTCTGTCTGACTTCTTTTGCTGTGCTTTTTTGAGATTCAAATATGTTGCAGCATCTTTCATTACCAAACACTTTCATTCTTTGGGCATATCAACTTGATTCTATCTATTCACTTATCAATGTATATAAGAATTGGTTCTGAGTTCACCCTTCATAGTGTTTACTCTAAAAAACGTGGAGACTGCACTTATTGTTCAAGAATATCTCTATTCATAAATGTATTCATAGCATAAATATGTAATCAGAAATTAATATTCATTTACTCTATTTGAGAACTATAAGATGACTTTTATAATGCTATAATTAAGTAGTGTTATAATAAAAAAGTATTTATTATTTATTTAGTTATAGAAGTATATGAAGGTAGTGCATAACAGTATAGTATAGTTGATAAACTTACAAACTGTCACTGTCACTGTCACTGTCCTCCCATTGTTCATTGATTTGCTCGAGTGGGCCCAGTAACATTTCCATTGTGACACTTGTTACTGTGTTTGGCATATTGAATATGTCAAGGGTAGCTTGCCAGGGTTTGCCGTGCAGAAGAGATATTCTTGGTAGCTTGCTGGGCTCTCAGAGAGGGGTGGAAGAATCAAACCTGGGTTTGTCCCGTCAGCTGCATGCAAGGAAAATGCCCTACCTGCTGTGCTATTGCTCCTTGATTTAAATATAAATAATCTAGAGATTACCAGTTTTACCATTACAATAAGTTACTATTTGATGGTCATATAGTTTTGATATTATCTATAAATTTGATGGAGTTTGTATTTTAAATTCCAGATCATGTGAATCACTAGAGTAGTAGGTTTTGTTAGGATAGCTTTTATTTCACTTATTAGTCTATATGGTTCCTATCATTTAATTTCCTTATTTTCCAGGCAATTTGTAATCAATTTTCAACTTTTATAATCTCTGATGATTTTTCTGTTTATCCATTTACTTCTCCCTGTCAGTGAGTTTTGACTTTCTGTTTTTCTTAGAAATAAACAGATATAAAGCAAAATTCACATGATTTTACATGAGTTTTTTTCTATTGCACACTGTCACTGTCACTGTCCTCCCATTGTTATTGATTTGCTCAAGCGGGCCCAGTAACGTCTCCATTTTTATATTTTGAGACTTATTGCTACTGTGTTTGGCATATTGAATATATCATGGGTAGCTTGCCAGGCTTTGCCAGGTGGAAGAGATACTCTTGGCAGCTTGCCGAGCTCTCTGAGAGGGACGGAGGAATCGAACCCAGCTCAGCCGGGCTGGCTGCTCAGAAGGCAAACACCTTACTGCTTTGCTATTGTACAAGTGTTTCAGAAATGAACACATTCTTAAACATTTTTTTATTTCACTGAAATACTTTTCTTCTAGGAACAAGTTTACATGAACAATGTATATATTTCCAAGATACTTTTGTTTAAACCACAACACCCAATAAGGGAGAGAGAACAAAAGGGAATGCCCTGCCACAGAGGCAGGGTGGGATAGGGGGGATGGGGGTTTGGAGGGATACTGGGATCCGTGGTGGTAGGAAATGGGCACTGGTGGAGGGATGGGTATTTGTCCATTGTATAATTGAAACCCAAGCACAAAAATTTGTAAGTCTTCAGCTGCACGTCAAGATGTCTCACTAATCATGATCATTCTGTTGTTCGTCGATTGTCTCGAGCAGGCACCAGTGACGTCTCCTTCTACAAAGCCCTGAGATTTTAAAAGAGCCATTTCAATGCTCTTTCAGGATTAGGAGGATGAGGCCCATCATTGTTACTGGTATTTGGCATATTGACTACGACAGGGGAAGTTTGACAGACTCTGCCGTGCGAACAGGATACTTTTTGTAGCCTGCCAGGTTCTCCAAAGTAAAGATAATAAGATGTCTTCTGGGAGCTAGGTTTTATAGTCTCGGCATCTTGGCCATTGATGGGACCAACCTGGCGCTGTTGGCAACTGGTGGGTGTGATGACTACCTACTGGAAGATGGGGGGTCTGGGTGGAGAAGGCCCAGTCCCAATCCAAGTAGGCTTGGAGACCTCAGCCCCAGGATCCGCATACCTGGGTTCCTCTGCCAGTTCTTTCATGCATGAGGCCTGTCCGGAGGTGTGGAGAGTGGTCCCAGCATGGCCGTGGCTGGCTCCAGAGGTCCTCAGCTGCTGGGACTCTGCTCAGGGTAGGGGGGGTATAGAAACTCAACCCTCCCCCCTCCAAGGGGCCCAGGTGAGGACACAAATAAAAATTTAAAAAAAAAGAAAGAAATGAGGTGGGTACAAGAAGTTGAAAACTCCCCATTAATATAATTTTAAAGTATTTCTCCATTATAATTTATATTTAAATATATTATTATTTATTATACTTATAAAAATTTTTTAAAAGATACTTTTGTGTATCTTTTAGATATACATTTTTCTAAGTTTTTCCACTTGCCTTTTAAAAATTTACATGTCTCACAATGGAGATATTACTGGTGCCCGCTAGAGCAAATTGATGAATAATGGGAGGACAGTGCTACAGGACAGTACTACAATATTACATATATATGCATATGTGTGTATATAAACGCATATATATATATACATATATATATATATCACTGTCCTCCTGTTGTTCTTTGATTTGCTCAAGCAGGCCCAGTAACGTCTCCATTGTGAGACTCGTTACTGTGTTTGGCATAACAACTACTTCACGGGTAGCTTGCCAGGCTTTGCTGTGCGCGAGATACTCTCGATAACATGCTGGGCTCTCCAAGAGGAGTGGAGGAATTGCGGAGGAATCGAACCCAGCTCAGCCGGTGGCTTTGCCCAAGGCAAACACCCTACAGCTGTGCTATCGCTCCAGCCCATATATACAAAGCCTGGCAAGCTACCCGTGAAGTATTTGACATGCCAAACACAGTAACAAGTTTCACAATGTTACTGGGCCACCTCGAGCAAATCGATGAACAATGGGAGGGTAGTGATGTGTATATATATATATATATATATATATATATATACACATACATATATATATATATATAGATATATATGCTCAACTGTGCAGATTCATCTGTTACTATATTCAGCATTACCTGACTTCCACAACTCTTATGTATGACATTTTTTCTCTTATTTCTGGCCTTAAATTTACGTGTTTAAACACCTAATAAAAATTTTAATTTCAAAAATATACTAATATGTACATTTATATCATGTGATATAAAAGTAATTCTTATACATTTAACAAAATGTAAATGTTATCTTAATTTATAAAGGTCTGATCTATGTTTATAATCACACACCAGGAGAATTAGAATCTAGTTACAAATGGTCTCTTCAATTTTGTTTTCAAATATACTATAAAAATAATCTGTTCCTTTTTGCTATTAAAATTAGATATTTCACTTGGGTCTAGGGTAATTACTTTGGAAAAGAAAATAATATAAAATATTAGAAACAAAAATACATCTTGGGTATCCCTTACTTGAAACTATTCTTGTTTTATGTCTGTGAATAATTCCAAATTTGCCATAATCCAATAGAGTCATAATGTAGACTGCTTTTATTCCCCTTAAAAATAACACATTATCTCTTTTTTCTTAGAAAAATAAAATTAGTCACACAGATAACTAGTTTCTAAATTTAGATTTTGAATCATTCCTTTTGAATTAAGATATTACTTTTATAGTGTTTATGTTGTAGAATATAAATAGAAACTAGCTAAATTTATAGTTACAAGTTGACAGTTTATTTGAGATTTAACAGAAGACTGCCTGGTTCCATTCTGTTTCAATTTAATTCACGGTCTGATACCCAGAAGCAACGCAAGAGTTCTATAATACATCAGCTTAAGGAGGACCACAAACCTACTATCTTACATGAACTATCCCATTTGGACACACGCCCACCTCAGGCAAAGCATTATTTCTATAGGCAACTATTCATTACATTTTCCAGACATCCACTGATAAAATTATGATGTTGCTTTGGATAAAAGATATCTAGGTGTTTTTTTTAATATTTGCTTTACAAGCAACATTTAAACAAACAAAGTTTGTGAAAACAACAAAATCTTGTACAAATTGAAAAAAAATTGGTATGATTTTCAAATTTAAATGAAATAAATTACCATATGTGCAAAATGAAGAGATAGTGTAAATATGGGTGCAGGGTAAGAGGTTACTCAATTGTCACCAAGTTATATTATTTGATTCTGCTCTGCAGCCCAACAGATTAAAATAACTGATTTTATAAACTATGCAAAGGAAGTTTCTGTAATCTAGTATAGGGTTCTAAAAATTCTAGTTTTAATTTATGCCTTAAGAGGGTAATCAGGCATCACAGGAAGTGGACAGCCATTATAAGCTATGAACTAATGAAGCAAAGGAAGGTCATCTACAGAGAACAACAGGGAAGAATAAAGGTCAGGACAGGGTGACAGGAGATGCAGTCACAGAGCTGGGGGTCAGCTCTGAAATTACAACAATCGTTTGAGTATTTTTTGGAGGTTTTGATTGTAATTATTTTCCCTTGTTGGATTCTAGGAAACATGTAGCACCACTGTATCATTTCCAGTGACCCAAGCAATCTCTCACCACTGTAGCCAATGATACTTCACCCTGATTCATGCAATATTTCTAATATCTAAAAGGAGTTTTTCCACTTTGATTTTTCCAATAACTGTATTTCACTTTTCTTAATCAGATATTTTTTTCACTTCATCTAAAAAGATCTAATCATTTATTTTCGTCAGCCAAGAGGCATTTCGGTACCATAACATATGGGATATGATAAAGAACATACTTTCTAAAGACTATGATGATGAGTTCAAGCCTGATACATACAATATAATGTGTGTATATGCCTTAGATTTTTAAATGCTATTTTAAATAATAAATCTTGTGATATATTAAGAATTTAGATATGTGAAATCATTAGCTAATTATAACATATTCCTCCTGTTATTTCCTTTGCATTTTATGTATTTTGAAGCACTTTTTGAACTATTTCTTTTTTAACCATTTTATCTGAAGTATTTCTAATACCCTTATTACTTGAAATATCAATGATAAAGAGTCTGTTTTATCATAGTTAATGCCTACATTCACCTTTATTTGTCATTGATATAGTGTACTGCCTTTGAATGTTTGAATTCCTTTTATCCCTGCACATTAAAGATAGTTTTTAAAAATAGCTTTGCTTCATGTTTATAACTTATAGAAAGCAAAGAGAAAGTAATGGTTTTGTAATCCAATGTAAATCTTTTACTATTTTAACTAATTTAATTATACTAATTAGAAAAATGTTTATGAGTTTATTTTTTTTTCAACTGTCATCAGAAAAGTTAGAAATCGGCTCTCTTTTCTCACCTTTCTGCCAGTTGGATGTTAACATATTTTTTTGTATGTCCAGGTAGAACATATATATACCTTCAATGCTCTAAACTAAAATCTTGCATTTGGGGCTGACATACAACTCAAAGTGGTTTTATTATCATTCAACTTCAACCCCAAGCACCACCTGCCCACAGGCCTACAGGTGTGTTCACCTTAGTGGCAGATAACCACTGAGGAAACCTCTATTAAACATGTTTTTAATTCTATATTAATTTTATTATTACACCTGTAAGTAATTTTATGTATTTCATCCACAATTCTCACATTTGGCTTTCCTTAAAATTTGACACAGCATGTAGTTTAGTGATTTTACTATAAATCGTTCGCAGAAATATGTGTTCCCCAAAAAAGTGTAAGTGAGAAATAGAAAGAGAGGGAGTGTGAGTGAGAAACAGAGAAAAGAGAGAGATAGAGACAGAGACAGAGACAGAGAGACAGAAGAGGGAATCTTGTAAAAGAATTACATATTAGGATGTGGGTGATTCCAGAGTGGAATCTTCTATATTCTATATTCTACTTTCTATATTTAAAATAATGTATTGCTTTTATTGTTCAAAGATTATTATTTGGAGAGGGAGAAGGCTTCTAAGCTCTGGAAACCCAAGGACCCTGCTAGAAATTCTCAGTTAACTGGGTAACCAATTCAATGCCAGGTGCTCCTTGGTCCTGTAGTACCAGAAAATATAGGACCACCCTCACAGTGCTTAGGGCCATCCAGAGTCACATTATTGGATGCTTGGGGGATCAAATAATTCAATGGAGAAAACCCAGGTTCTAGTGCTAGGCATGTATTCTAAGTGTTGGGCCATTTCTCAGCCCCAGCTGAAAGGTAATACTATTTATTTTATGTTCCTTGGATCATATCTCCTATTTTTATGCATTTTCAAGGCATATTTCCATTTCATTATCACAATAAAACTTTTTAAAGAAAATTAGATGACTTTCTTTTATTTCTCTTTCATCTCAATTTGAATGATTTTCTATTTTCTCTGATGCCTAAAGTCTACTTTTAATAGAAATTTATGTTTCTTGTAAGCAAATTTGCTACAATATAGTATGGATACTTTGGTATAATTTTCCTTTATAATATCACACCACTCTTTTCACTCTATAATTCAAACCTTCCTGCATTACAAAAGATTAGCTGTAGTTATTACTTTTTGTTCTTCAGCTATACAATTATACAAATCTGCCTCTCCTTATCCATTTTTTGCACCTATTATTTATTTCACAACAGCTTTAAGTCTTCATTTGAAAAAAAAGTACTTACTGTAATTTCTTTTTTTTTAAATTACACTTTTTAAAAAGCTATTACAATAGCTCCACCAACTGGTGCTTGACCCTTACCAGGGCCATACACATTGGTACCTGGTGATGCGAAATTATGCCATGCTTCTGAAAATAGGGAGTATGCAGCCCTGGGAATTGCACCCAGGAACTTACACAGACAATGCATTTACTCTATCAATTTGAGTCTTTGCTATCATGTTCATCTATCCTTTATGTCTATCATTATTTTTCTAACCCTTTTCATTAAAAAAAGTAACAAGACTGGACAGAGTACAATAGGAAAGGGACCACACAATCAACCTGGATTCAATTTTTTCTAGAACACTATAGAATACCCTGAGCCCCACTAGGAGTGATTTCTGAGTGATCCTTGAGCACAGAGATATGAGTAAGCCCTATATACAACCACGTGTAGCCCCTTACACAAAACAGAAAAAAAAAACCCTCACCTTCTTCCATATCCTTATAATTTCTTTCTGAAGGTGGTATTTTTCACAGCGGTAGGGCATTTTCCTTGTGCGCGCCAGCTCGGCCAAGCTGTGTTTCATTCCTCCGCCCGTCAGAGAGTCCGGCAAGCTTCCTAGAGTATCTCTCCCTCACAGCAAAGCCTGGCAAGCTACCCGTGACATATTTGATATGCCAAACACAGTACCAAGTCTCAAAATGGAGACGTTACTGGGCCCGCCCGAGCAAATCGATGAACAATGGAAGGGGAGTGACAGTGACAGTGATAGCTTACTCTTTATGATATAAACGTGTTAAATATACAATTAATGGAAAATGGGTTGGAGAGATATGTGCGGCTTGCCTTGCACACAGCCAACACCTGTTTGATCCCTGACAGTGCCGATGGTCCCGTGAGCAGAGTAAAGTAGTAAGCCCTGAGCACAAAAACAGGAGTAAGCCCTAAATACAGCCTGGTGTGATCCAAAACCCAAAACAAATAAAAAATAATAATAAAAAGTTTGGTTGTATACTCTGTTGTAATAATTTTATATAGTGGGCTATTGGGTTGAGGTGATAGCACAGCGGGGTAGGGCGTTTGCCTTGTAGGAGGCTGACCTGGCTGAGCCAGTTTCAGTTCCTCCGCCCCTCTGGGAGAGCTTGGCAAGCTACTGAGTATCTCATCTGCACTTCAAAGCCTAGCAAGCTCCCTGGGATGTATTTGATATGCCAAACATAGTAACAACAAGTCTCACAATGGAGACATTACTGGGCCTACTCGAGAAAATCGATGAATAATTGGAGGACAGTGCAGTGCAGTGCAGTGAGCCATTTATTATTTTTCTTCTTTTTATTTTGTTTTTCTATTCTTAAAACTGTCTATAAGGTTTTTATCATTGTCTTTTTTTCTTTTTATTTATTTTTAAAATTAAAAATAAACAGTTTGTAAGAAAGCCATGTAGTAAGTGGCAAGACTGATGTGTCAGGGGCTGAAGCGATAGCATAGCAAGTAGGGTCTTGCATGTGGCCAATCTGGAATCAATTCCAAGCATCCCATATGGTTTCCTGAGCATTGCCAGGAGTAATTCCTAAGTGCAGAACAAGGAGTAACCCCTGTGCATCGCCAGGTGTGATTCAAAAAGAAAAAAAAAAAGAATGATATGCCAGACTATTTAAATCCTTACTTAAACTCAGGATTTTGAATATGAATATAGTTATTCTTTAATCTCTCTGTCTATGGGTGTAAATGGCTGCAGCATTTTTTGTTTTGTTTTTTTATTGGGCGTTCACATTAAACTTTGTTTTGGGTTTCCTTCTTTTTTTTGTGCCCAAGGATCACTTTTGGCAGTGCTAAATAATCCATGTAAGGGTGCAATGCAATGCTTTTAATTTCCAAACTTTTATACTTTACAGTTTGGGGAATAATCCAACTTCTCTAAAAATAGCATTTGTGATGTCTTATTCCCCTTGCTCTTTTTATTTGATTTCTATTTTCAGATAAAAAGTTTATTCTTTAAATATTCAAAGTTATACGATAGCACAGCGGTAGGGCTTTTGCCTTGCACGCAGTCAACATGGCCGACCCGAGTTCGATTCCTCCGCCCCTCTCGGAGAGCCCGGCAAGCTACCGAGAGTATCTCGCCCGCACGGCAGAGCCTGGCAAGCCACCCGTGATGTATTCGATATGCCAGACACAGTAACAACAAAATCTCCAACGGAGACGTTACTGGACCCGCTCAAGCAAATCAATGAACAACAGGAGGGCCTTTATATTTTCTAAAACCATAGTTTAGTAAAGTAAGTAACTAATGGTAAATTTTCCAAGATTTATAATAATTGCTTTGAAATTTGTATCAAATGTAGGTTCTTTTTAAAACAATTCACAATTATGTACTGAACTTACAAACCTTCTCCAGTCTTAACTCCAATCTTCACTGCAATCCACTGATGTGCTTGGTTTGGGGCACCCTTAGGGTCATTTAATTTGCCAGTTTCATTATTTCATTTTTCTAGAGATTTTTACGTTTTGTTCCACATGTCTGCTATAATTTAGTTTGGATATTTGCATGAGACTGGGAAGGTAACTCATGTGACTCTGACCATGTTTAGCAGAGTCAAGCACATTCAGTCTGTCCCCAGCACAGCACGGTACTTGAGCAAAACACTGGGTCTCTACGAAGTGATTACCTGGGAGGTTCCCAAGCACCACCAATGCAAGCGAAGAGTGAACCATCAGGTCCGTAACTCCAAGCAAATGATTTCTCAGGCTGATGCATCACTGAGGATGACATCTCTGTATAAAAATAAATATATACATGTTTAAAGCATATCACTTCTTTTAGCTCTTCGCTTAAACATTTTTTCCTCCCCAAATTATCTGTAATGCTCTAATCTCAAATGTTGTGCATGCATGTGTGTGTGTGTGTGTGTGTGTGTGTGTTAAATACAGAAACAGCAATGCACAAGGTTTACTCTTAGATTTTCACTCAGCAATTCCTCCTTGTGGTGCTTGGGACACCATATGGGATGTTGGGGATCAGACCAAGGTTGACCATATTCAAGACAAATGCCTTACTGTCTGTAATATCTCTTTGGCGCCTGTTCCTAATGGATTTTGTTAATCAAAATGTTCTGCCTTATATAAAAGAATAGAGTATACCCTACCGAATGCTTAGATTCCTGAAGATTTATTATTTGCTAATTATTCATCTTGGAGAGCCCAGCAAGCTACCAAGAGTATCCCGCCTGCAGGAGCAAAGCCTGGTAAATTACCCGTGGCATATTCAATACGCCAAAAACAGTAATGAAAAGAGGTCTTATTTCCCTGACCCTGAAAGAGCCTCCAAATGGCTGCTAAAATCTCAGGGTGGGAACAATAGAGACATTACTGGCCCTGCTCGAGTAAATCCACGAACTATAGGGTAATAGTGATACAGTGATACAGTGAAGTATTTCTCTAAAAGTGAAGTGGCTTACATCATCTTGGAGCTGTCCATACCCTTCTAGTCTGGATGTACATCTAAAAACTCTTCTGGAGAAGTCTGCATTCTTTATGAAATGTGTTTATTATTCTCTCTCTCTCTCTCTCTCTCACTCTCTCTCTCTCTCCCCCCCCAACTCTGCTCTCACATTCTCATAGTTTCTAAAAAATATATTTTAATTCAGATAAAGGTGTTAAATATAATAATTTACTCAATTTCGTAAACATAAGTCTGGGTTTAAAAGTTTAATTATGTTTATTTCACAAATAAAGAAATAAGAGACAAGAGGCTAAATAAGACATAAAAATAATGAAAAATGGTTTTATTTTGTACTGAGACTCAGTTGCTATAATATTGTGTGTACCTTCCTTCATATACACACACATACACACACTCAAACACACACATTATACTCTGGCTGGTTGTAGTACTTTATTCTTTTAAAGAAACAAAACAGTTTTTACTGAAGAAATTTAGAGAGATGTTAGAGTAGAGAAAAATATTTCCCTATCTCTATCTCTATCTTTATCTCTAAGAGAGAACATGGACTTATCTAGAAACAAAAAAATTCTGTAATAGGGCTAGTTACATCAAGTTTTTTTTATTGTATTATTTTATGCCATCTGTTTCCTTTCTGATTTTTCTCTAATTCTGTAATCTAGTATTTATAAGGAAATGATAAAATATCCTTTATTCCCATTGATGGTGCCAGTCATGCCAGAGGTCTTCTTAGAGAAGAGAGGAGATATTCTTTGACTCTGTGCCAGCCTCTGATACCCTAAATATATAAAAGTTGCAGTAAATGTTATTTAGTATTATATTTTCTCAGTTTAGATTAAATGAATATTGTGCTACAAGAACTATAGTACCTATTTTCACTTGGTAATATACCAGTGATTCTTCGGTATGATTTCATAAAGATATAGTTCCTTTAGTTCTCAGCAAGGATATATATATATATATATATATACATATATGCATATATATATATTCCTCTTCCATTATGAGCATTTTGGTTGTATTCTCTTTTTCACTACTGTAAATAATGCTCTAATAAAGTTCCCTTTAATGTTAAAAATATTTTCAGTAAAACTTTTCTTTGGGAAGGGTACTTGCACTAATGTTAGAAGACATGGGTAATATTCTTTTGCAATCTAATATTTACTTCAGAAAGGATAGGTGTAAATTTCTACACAAAGCTTCTTAAATTTAGCCACCTCTTTCCTTTTAACTTTATGTCACCAAATAATTACGAAATATAGCAGAGTCCAATAAATCTCTACTATCAAATTGTAGAGCATGTTAAAAAAACTTTAGGTAAAAATATCAAGAAAATATTTATAGGGAGGAGAAATACCACAAGATACAATTTCAATCTCTTATATCAATATGTATGAGAAATTCAGGGGAGTATTACAAACAGACTACTATTTTGATAAATACTTGTTCAACTGATATCAATTTCTATATTATATATATAAGAATATCAAATTATTGAAGTGTGAGGAACAGAGGAGCATACAAGATATGAGCAAAAAAAGAGAGAAAGAAAAAAAACTTTGATCACCCGAAATTGCACTCTCTTAAATTCATTCTTTTACTAGTTTTATATAAATGCCTAGGAGGTCTTCTTGTAGCAAAAGTTATCCAGGCTATACATTGTCCTCTGTTTTCAGTTTAATTTGATTCTACCATGAATTTATTATTCCACAGTGTTTTTAACATCATCAGCAACACCTTCTGAACCTTAAAAATCCTATTGACCAAGTCAGTGACTCCATCACAAAAAATAGTATACAGATAACTCAATCAGGTTTGTGAATTTCAGAGCCATTTTCTACTTTTCTGATGATTTTGGCTGTGAATACAGTCAAAAGTATTTCTTACAAGCCTCAGTTCCATTTGCCTCTCTTAATCTGTACATAATCTATACTATTTCTGCCCTTTATGTTCATATGTGACAGCTGAAGTATAGAAGCAATGTGAAGATATTACAAGCAAAACATTTATTTTCTTCTTAAATTTTTTTTAATATTAAAGAATACAGCAGTTTATGTTTTTTAATTCTTCTTGTAATTCTTAAAATATTAGGCACCATTAGACAAAAGTATCTATGACTACCCAAAAATGTTTCCATTTTTAATTTATTCTTAGAGTTTTCCCATAATGCATTATAAATATGTTTATTTTCAGGAGTAATATTTTAGGAATTGCAGGAAAAATTCAAAAACATAAACTGCTATCTTTAATGTCTTCTTTCTCTTTGACACTCTTGACTCTGTATTCAGGATTTATACCTGGTGGTGCCCAGGGACCACACAGAATGCCAGGGATTGAACTATGGTGGGCCACTTACAGGACTAATGTCCTACCTTTTATACTATTTCTCTGTTTCCTAAATTTGCTATAAATATCACAGTGGGGAGGGGGGAGTCCTGGTGGTGCTCAAGCTTACTCCTCACACTTTTAATGGATATCTCCTGTCTGAACTTGGGGTACCATATGAGGTCACAGGGATTGAATCGGTGATGGCTCTATGCAAGACAAGCACCTGACCTGTTCAGCTATCTTTCAGACCCCAGTTTTTAAAGCTACAATATAAATTGAATATAAACTTACATGTTTTAAATGTAAATGCAATGATAGCCGATGTAAGTATATAATAAAAAATTATCACTACAGTAGTATATACTAATTTTTAAATGACTACGACAAACTACATACACACACACACACACACACACACACACACACACAGAAAGCATTCTTTCTTTCTTATTTGTGTGGGGAAATACCTGGAGATACTCAGGGTTGACACCCAGCTTTGTGCTCCGGGTCCAGATGTGGTGCAGGAGACTGTTCAGCCACATTAAAGCCAGTAGTCTTAAACACTATACTACCTCCCCAGCTTAGAATATTGTCTAATATATTTTGACTTCATCGTACATGGAAAAGATAAGAAATTGAATACAGGTTTTCCCTAGTAGGTGAGAGTTATTTGTTTCATATATCCTATAATATTCTATCCTTACAAAGTATATGCACTGCACTGTAACACTGTCCTCCCATGGCTCATCGATTTGCTCAAGTAGGCACCAGTAAGATCTCTCCATTGTGAGACATGCTGTTTCTGGATTTTTGGCATACCCAATACATCATAGGTAGCTTGTCAGTCTCTAGCATCATTAAATACTTTGTTTTTTATTCTATCAAATATGACAGGTCACAAATTAGTATTATTTGTACATAAAATTGAAATCATTTATATACCTTCAAGTGATTAAAATAATTTCAATTGAATATTTAGCACTGTCCTAGCACTGTCCTCCCGTTGTTCATCGATTTGCTCAAGCGGGCCCAGTAACATCTCCATTATGAGATTTGTTGTTGCTGTGTTTGGCATATGGAATATGTCATGGGTGGCTTGCCAGGCTTTGTCATGCGGGCAAGATACTCTCAGTAGCTTGCCAGGCTCACCTAGAGGGGCAAAGGAATCAAACCCCGCTCGCCAGGGTCAGCTGCACGCAAGGCAAACACCCTACTGCTGTGCTATAGCTCCAGTTCAATATTAATTTTTTAAATATCTGTGTATTTACTAATCCATATTCTCTATTTCCAACAGCGAAATGAAGTTTATTAAACTCAAGACATTGCATCATTATTGATTTCTCTTCTTAAATCAATCTGTGGTGATACTTTTAGAAAAAAAGTATTTCTAAAACACTTTTAGAAAAAAATTAATCAAAAGTCATTTATGATAATTTATTTTAAACATTGATCTCAGAATATCATTTAAATATTCATTAACTATTTTTAAAAGTTGATCGTTATGTTCATATAAATTGTGATTCTTCCAGTCTAATGATTAAATTGAAATTTTCTGCCTCTTAAGAACAGTTCTTGTCACTAAATTTGCTTTTGCCAATGAAATCAGGCATATTGTCTCATTTGTCATTTTTATTAAAAGCAATTTACTGACAGTGTCAGATTCTACACTTTCTTTCTTTGCTGCCGAGACCTTATAAATGCAGAAATAAAGACTTTGCCAAGCTGAAACCATGAAATTTCATTTTAGATTGATATCTTCTAGGTTCAGTCACATACACCATATACAGGTCCTATGAGGAGAGTTAGGTTTTATCCCTGAGCAGAGAACCAGTGTAAGCCTTGAGCACACCAGGTGAGCCTCCTCTACCCCCTAAAAAAAGAAGAACACTGTGACCTCTGGCCAATGCCCAGTGGACACCGAGCATGAGCAAGAAATAGTCTGTGATTTATGTGTCAAATAATTCAAATAACTTCCTTTGTCTGTAGGAAACTAAATTCATTAACACTGTAATATATTAAATAAATTAATTACATCAAATTACATACACATAAGAAGGAATTTAATTTAACTTTTTTGTTATTGATATTTGTCTTTAAAATATTGTTACCTGAAGGTCTGATTAAAGATTTCTTCAGGATTAGAAAAATAGTACAAGATTTAAGGAACTTGTGCTGCATGTTACATAACCGAATTCAATTTCCTCTAAATGAGAAAATAAAGAAGGAAATAGTTTCCTTAGCTAAATAGAATAAACAATGTGCTTCAGTGTTGTATGATCTTCATAAAATAAAGACAGTCTTCAAAATAAAACTTTTATTTTTTGTGTTCATAATAATATTTTGGGTAGAAATTTTAATTAATATTAAATGCTATTCTTCATCCTAGAGGACTGAAGACTATCTTTAGTCTTCTATAGCTAACTTATTAAATCCTAAACTTTATCAGTAAAAAATGATCAAATTTTAATACTAATCATATTTTATTTTAAAGTAATTAAAACATTTATATTAATAATAGTTTTGCTCATAATCAGCAAGTTTTAAATATTGAATTTATAGCAAAATTAAAAAAATATTTTAAATTAAAGAATTTAAAGTATGTTTTTATTTATAATTTTAAACATTTACTTTTATATTGCAGTAACATTCTAGCATTGTTTATAGAGTGCATATTTCTTCTTTAGTTGCATAATATTTTCAAGTTATGTCCACTACCAAAATGAAAATATTACCTCACCAAGACAATCACATCTTCTCAATCCTTTATCCATACTTTCTTAATAATTTCAGTTCTATTATAATAAGAATTTGTTTTCACAGGTTATTTACTAAGTTTTTCTTAGCTTCTTGTATACTATATCTTATAAGTCCTTCTCATAACTTCTTTTGCTTATCAAAACTCCTTGCAGTTCTATTCATGTTGTAGCAAAGGTAGGCACCTGACTCATTGTAATATCCCTTCCTGCTCAATCTTCCATGCAGCCACATTGTATTTCATTGTGTGTGAAAAGGGCTGGAGTGACAGCACAGTGGGTAGGGCATCTGCCTTGTATGTGGCCGACTCAGGTTCAATTTCTCCACCCCTCTTGGAGAGCCAAGTAAGCTACCGAGAGTATCCCACTTGCACAGCAGAGCCTGGCAAGCTCCCCATGGTGTATTCGGTGTGCCAAAAACAGTAACAACAAATCTCACAATGGAGACGTTACTGGTGCCCACTGGAGCAGATCGATGAACAACAGGAGGACAGAACAGTGCTACATGATTCACTCATCTATTTTTGAACACCTAGTTTAGCTCCATATTTTATCAGTGTGATCTGGGCTACAATCAATAATAGTGTTTTTATGTCCATTTGAATGATTGTTTTTGTCTTCTGAGGGTAGATGCCAAGAAGTGAAATTACAGATATGATTGATGCAGTGCAAGATTATTCATAGCAGTTTAAAAGGACATATTACGATCACTTAATTTTTCCATACCCATTATATATTATACTTGATTTCACTTAGTATTTTGACTTCGCTTTATAAATTGGATCAGCAAAATATTATTTACTAATGGTTATAAGTACTTAGTCCTTTCTGTTTTATTGTTGCTGTTCATCTGGGGATGGATGATCGGTTTGAGGCTCTTCATGTTCCTAGAACGAACAGTCGCCATTGGGCTACACTACCACACAACAGGGACGAATGGACACGTTATCGGTGCCAGCTCGAGTAAATTGATGAGTAAAGGGAAGTCAAGTGATCAAGTGATCAAGTTTATCTGGGAGCCATGCAAGTCAATAGTCAGTGATTTCTCCTGGATTTGTGCTCCAGAACCTGGTGGTGATTGGGGACTATGTAGGTCTGCTGCAAGCATCACAGTCCTTAACCCCTGTACTCTCTTTCACCTCAGTCTCATCTTCTATGATGTCAGTAGTATATACTCCTATTGAACTTTTCTAAAGGACCTGTACATACTATCACTGTCACTGTCCTCCCGTTGTTCATCGATTTGCTTGAGCGGGCCCAGTAAAGTCTCCACTGTGACAATTGTTACTGTGTTTGGCATGTTGAATGAATCCTGTAAAATCAGAAGTTGCCTTTAATACAAGCCTTCTGTAGCTGTTAACAAAAATACATTTATAAATCAGTTACAAATATCTGTTAGTTTTATTATAACCGTTTTCATCAAAGGTTTCTAATACAATGCTTTGAAAAGCACCAAACTATCAGTTTAATGATATCATTGTTGTTTTTCTCATTTTTTTAATGAAAATGTATAAGCAGTTTTTTTTTTCTGATGATGGGCTGACCCACTTTTGGTTCTTTTTGTATGGTTGTCTGACTAAAGGATTAATAAGATACTTACCTAGGTAAATAATTCAAGATGAAAGCACAGTCAAAAACTCTGTAATAAATAAAGATATTTTAAGCAGATAGTTTTAAGAACCCTTACATTTGAATAACCTTGTAACACTTTCTCTACTGTGATCTTAAAAGCATTCTGGATATGAAATATTTTCATATGTTGATTGCTGAGTCCTATAGAGAAAAGCTCTAAAATTATGGAGAACTGACTTCAAGCATTACTGTAATTTACAATTGAATGGATCATTTACAATTTTGTGTCACCAAATGCTATTATGCGATGGGTTCGTGAAAATTGAAGAAATTATATAGGAGTGAAAATATTTACACATTTTTCATTTCAATAACACAATATTGTGAATGAATGGTTTGACCAATTGAAGTATAGAGAGAATATAAGGCAAATCCACATCCAATGTGGACTTTCTTTCTAAAGATTGTAATTTCAGACCACCTTATCAAAAGGTTAACATGAAATCACCATAGATTAATTTATTAGTACATTCATTTTAATTTACTAGGGCATGAGAAGGATAAGAAAATATAGTTGCTGATGATGTGCAACAGCTAGGAAGGTTTCCCTTAAATATAGTCCTAAAACACCAAATGTGGATATAAAATAAGACACATCCACTTTTTGCTAATGCTTGAAAGTATCCATTGAGAATCAATCTGTAAAGTGAGCTTAAGTTTATTTTCCCATCATAAATGGAAATCCTAGAGACATAGAGATAGTCCAGCCCCAGAGGGTAAGACAGCATACATGCCGACCAAAGCTGACCCATGATCAATTTCTGGCACTTCACATCATATTCTGAGCTGTGCCAGGAGTAATTCCTGTCAACAGGGTCAATTGTAAGGCCTTGAGCACAACTGTGGATGACCCCCTCCCTCCACTCCACAAGAAGTTCCTCATATAGGTGGGAATTCCGCAAATAAGGGAATAATGAAAAAAATATATTTTATAACATCCATTTATCATGTTGTGCCTTTTGTTTCAGCTATATTTCACTTATACTGTTGGAAAATGCAATATTATTCATACAAGATTATTCATACAAGATTACAACTCTCTCTTGGTCACATAGAATAATGGCCTTAAACTTTTCCTTATCAAAAGATAAGAATTATCATTCTTGCATTGAGATTCTTATCTTACCTGGAGATAGTATTTCCTGTTTCTGACTTAATGACATGCCCTTTTTGATTCTACATATGCCTTAATAACATAATTCCTGGTTAAATCCATGACAGTACTAGTTCCTCAATGGGAAGAAATTAGATTACTCTCATGACATAAAAGGTGGATGAACAGTAGCCCAACAGCTTTCTATTGACTGTCAGGAGAGACCACTGGATGTGGGATGTGTGTGTGTGTGTGTGTGTGTGTGTGTTTTGTGTTTTCTCGATTTAGCACTGCAGCACTGTTGCACTGTTGTCCCGTTGTTCATTGATTTGCTGGAGCAGGCTCCATTAAAGTCTCCATTGGGAGACTTGTTGTTATTGTTTTTGGCATATAGAATATGCCATGGGAAGCTTGCCAGGGTCTGCCATGTGGGTGGGATACTCTCAGTAGCTTGTCGGACTCTCCGAGATGGACGGAGAAATCAAACTCTGTTTGGCTGCGTGCAAGGCAAATGCCCTACCCGCTATTCTATCGCTCAGCCCTTTCTTGATATAAGTGATAAAAATTAAGTATTGTTCTATACTCCAGTGTTTCAGTGCACTGTGCTTTTCCTGCTGACTCAGACACCAAAATTCAGTAAAAAGAAATATTTGTGTTACTATTTATGGTGATAGTAAATAAAAGTGATTTACCCAATATATCAGATATTTTTCTAGTGTTTGTGCTGAACTTTACAATTTAGAGGATTATGTTATATCTAGTACATAATAAATGTATCAGATTATATAGTTATTTACTATATTTTATTGTTTGACTTTTCTCTAAACAGCACCAAATTTTAGAATTTCTTTTAGGATATAGAATACTTCATTTGTCTCATTCTTCAATTTTCTTCACTCTTTTTAGCTATAATATCTATTTTATGCTACTCAAACATATCAAATATTGATGTTATATCAGTCTTTATTACTTACCTTTAGTTTTAACACCTCCTCTCAATAGTAACATGATTTGCTATCTCATACACCTGGCATCTCTGTTCTTAGAGTTTCTTTACAGTGATATCTTTTCTACCTCCTATTTAAAATAAAAATACTCTAGATGCAGAAAAAGTATTTTACAAGGTCCAACACCTATTCATGATAAAAGCTTTCAATAAAGTGTGGATAGAATGGTAACTTCCCTTAATATTGTTAAAGCCATTTAGCAGGAACCTACAGTAACATTATGCTTAACAGTAAGAAGCAAAATACTTCTAAGATCAGATACAAGACAAAGTTGCCCACTTGAATAACTATTATTTAGTTTTAGAAGTCCTTGACATAGCAATTAGGGAAAAATGAGATATTAAGGTATTAAAGGCATCCATACCGGGAAATAAGTCAAATGGTCACTATTTGCAGCTGGATGACATAATTGTATACTTAAAATAGCCTAACAACTAGAAAAAAACAAATAAAAATAACAAAGCCTTCCTAGAAGCAGTAAGGTTGTACAATAATGTGTAATGTGGCATGCCACAAAATCAACATGCATAAATCCATGGCATTTCTATGTGCAAACAATGAATGAGAAGAAAGAGAAATTCCCAATTGAGTCTTAAAATACCAAGTAGTGGGGAATCAGCTTAACGAAATGGGTGAAAGACATATAAAGAAAACCATAAATCACTACTAAAAGAAAGGAATATAGAAAGAAATAGAAATACATTCCTCTTTTCATGGACTAGAAGGATTAAAATTGCCAAAATACAATCCTACCTCAGGCACTATAAAGATTCAAAGCAGCCCTAAGAAAATACTCATTACATTTTAAAATTAATAAATAAAATATTGTTAAAATTTGCATGTACTAATAATAATGCCTTATGCATAATTAATATAATCCAAAAATGATAGGATTCTTCTCTTTCCCCAACTTTATATTACAAACCTATGATAATCAACACAGTGTAATACTGGAATAAAAGACAGAGTGTCAGACCAATGAAACAGAACTAAAAGCCCAGGCTATAAAAATGTATATGAATAGCTCACTTTTGATCTTTGACAAAGAAGCAGAGTGTGAAGTGAAGGAAGGAAAGCCTCTTCAACAAATAGTGTTGGAGAAGTAGGTCTTTCACATGCAAAAATAATGAACTCAGACCTCTATCACACAGAAGTCAATTGCAAATGGATTAAAGACTTTGAAAACATATCTGAATCCATAAATTACAGTTTTGAAACATAGGCAGTACCTTTCATAGCTGGTCAATGTCATTTACCTTTTGGTGATGCCTCTAGATTTTACCAAAAGGTAACTGACACTGACCAGCTACAGTAAACAATGATTTTAAAAAAAATCTTTATTTTGTTTTTATGGGAACACAAAGTGATTCTCAAAACTTACTCTTTTTCTTAAAATTTTTATCAGTGAAACACCATGAGGTACAAGTTGCAGACTTACAAATACTTGTGTTTGGCTTTCAGTTATACAATGATCAAGTACCCATCCCTCCACCAGTGACCATTTTCCACCATCACGTGTCCCAGTATCCCTAGCATCCCCTTCCGCCCCATCCCACCCTCCCTCTGTGGCAGGGCATTCCCTTTTGTTCTCTCTCTCCTTTTGGGTGTTGTGGTTTGCAAAAGAGGCATTAAGTGGCAATTATGTTTGGTCTATAGTCTACTTCAGGCATGCTTCTCCCATCCTGGAAGGATCCGCTCAACATCCTTTATTTGGTGCTCCTTCTCTATCTAAGCTCCCTTTTCCCCTAGCATGTGTGGCTGGCTTCCAAGCCATGAAGCAAAATTGCTGGTACTAATCTAGGCCACTCTTGGGTGTTAGTCTCCTATTCTGTTACTTTATGTTCCCCAGATGAATGCAATCTTTTTATGTCTGTCCTCTCTTTCTGACTCATTTCACTTATCATGATACTTTCCATGTAGTACCACTTGTATGTAAATTTCATGACTTCATCTTTTCTAACAGGTACATAGTACTTTTCTGTAAACATACCAAAGTTTCTTTAACCAGTCATTTGTTCCCGGGCACTCAGGTTTTTTCCAGATTCTGGCTATTGTAAAGAGTGCTGCAATGAGCAAACAAGTGCAGATGTCACTTCGACTATACTTTTTTGTCTCTCTGGGATATATTCCCAGGAGTGGTATTGCTGGGTCAAATGGGAGCTCAATTTCTAATTTTTTGAGAATAGTGCATACTGTTTTCCAAAAGGGCTGAACCAGTCGGCATTCCCACCAGCAATAAAGGAGGGTCCCTTTCTCACCACATCTGTGCCAGCACCGGTTGCTTTTGTTCTTTTGGATGTGGGCCAGTCTCTGTGGTGTGAAATGATATCTCATTGTGGTTTTGATCTGCATCTCCCTGATGATTAATGATGTGGAGCATTTTCTCAGGTAACTTTTAAACATTCGGATTTCTTCTTTGAGGAAGTTTCTGTTCATTTCGTTGCCCCATTTTTGATGGGGTTGGATGTTTTCTTCTTGTGGAGTTCAACCAGTACCTTGTATATCCTTGATATCAACCCCTTGTCGGATGTTTATTAGACGAATACGATACACATGACATTCTTCAAAGAAATGGAGCAAACACTCCTGAAATTTATATGGAACAATAAGCCTCCACGAATAGCTAGAGCGATTCTTGGAAAAAATAAAATGGGAGGAATCAACCTCCCTAACTTCAAACTCTACTACAAAGCAGTAATAATTAAAATAGCATGGTACTGGAACAAATGCAGAGCTGTAGACCAATGGAACAGGGTTGAATATACTGACATCTCCCCCCAGATATATGATCATCTAATCTTCAATAAGTGGGCAAGAAAAGTGAAGTGGAGCAGGGAAAGCCTCTTTAACAAATTGTGCTGGCAAAACTGGATGGCTACATGCAAAAAAGTGGGCTCAGATCTCTGCCTAACGCCATGTATAAAAGTAAGATCAAAATGGATTAAAGACCTCAAAATCAGACAAGAATCCATAAGGTTCAATGAAGACAAAGTTGGCAAAACCCTCCATGATATTGAAGCTAATGGTATCTTCAAAGATGTCATGCCGCTGGTCAAGCAAGTGAAAAGAGAGATAGAGAACTGGGACCTCTTAAACTAAGAAGCTTCTGCACCTCAAAAGAAACAGTGACCAAAATACATAGACGGTCTACAGAGTGGGGAAGGATAATCAGCGCTTACTCATGGTTCTCACTGATCACTCCTGTCAGAGCTCTGGGACTTAAAAAACTATATGTGGTGCTGGGGTCAATCCCAAGTAAGCAGTGTGCAAGGCAAGCAACTTTCACTTTGTACTCTCAATTTGGGTAAAACAAATGTGACTATAGAAAATCAAGAAACTTCTGCATTGCAAAATCATCATCATCATCATCATCATCATCATCATCATCATCATCATCACTGCATCACTGTCATCCCATTGTTCATTGATTTCCTCTAGCAGGCAGCAGTAATGTTTCCATTCATCCTAGTCTTGAGATTTTAGCAAGTGTCACATTGGAGGCTCTTTCAGGGTCAGGGTAATGAGGCCCATCATTGTTATTGGGTTTTGGCATATCAAATATGCCAGGGGGAGCTTTCCAGACTCTGCTGTGTGGGCAGGATACTCTTGGTATCCTGAGTTCTTCGAGAGCGAGAACTAGACAATAAGAGGTTGTGGCCATGCGTTTCTGAGAGCTTGGTTTTAAAGTCTCTGGATCTTGGCTGTTGATGGGATTATATGGTGCTGGTGGCAGTTGGTGGGTGTAACTGTCTAGCTACTGGAAGATGGGGGATCTGAGTGGAGCAGGCCCAGTCCCAATCCTAGCAGGCTTGGAGATCTCATATTATTATTATTAATAATAATAATGATGAGAATAAAAATTCGCCCCACAGAATGGGAGAAAAAATATTTGCATCTCTGATCCAACAAAGGGTTAATATCCAGGATTCATAATACAGTCGCAAAACTTAACCAAAAAAATTCATGCAAAAGTAGGAAGACAAGATGAACAGAAATTTCCACAAAGAAGATATACTGATAACCATATATATAGTAAAAACTGCTCTGCATCACTTGTATACAAATTCAATGAAATATCACTTTACACCAGTGATATTCCAACACATCAAAAATATAATAAACAATCGGTGTTGGCATAAATGTGGAAAAATGGACCCTTGATCCACTGCTGGTGGGAATGTCAACTGATTCAACATTTTAGGAAAACAATATGGGAACTTCTCTAAAAACTAAGAATTGAACCTCCATTTGACCCAGAAATTCCACTTTTTGGCGCTGTCCCCAAGACCCCACCTCCAGATCTATTCAGAAACTAAATTTTGATCCTATGTTAATTGAAGCATCATTCACAATACTGCAAATGTGTAAACAATTCTAGTAGCCAAGAAGAGATGACAAAATAAAGATACTATGGCATATATAAACAATGGAATGCTACTTCACTAGAAAAATGATGAAACCATGCCATTTTCTGGAATGTGGATGAATATGCAGAGTATCAGACTGAGTTAAGGTTTTCAGAAGAGAAGGGACAGACACCAAATGATCTCTCACAAGCAGAACACACAGAAACACAGTAAGTGAATAATAGTAGCCACATGCTAGTGAAACTAGGGCTATAGGTCTATAGAACTGAGCTTATCATTATAAGGAAGAGTTGTGTGGTAGGTGAGGGGCTGTACTCCGGTGCAGGATTGCAACATCATGTACACAAAACCTTATCATTGGCAGTATGACAAAGCATGGAATGTAAAAATTAATTATTTTTGTCTTTAAAAAAATTTTTTAGTCCATACCTAGCTATGTTCAGAATTTACTTCTGCTCAGGGATAATTCCTGTTGCTGCTGAGGGACTATATACAATGCCAGGAATGGAACCAGGGAATGTCACATGTAAAGCAAGTGCCTTAGTATTTGTCCTCATTCTCTGATTCCTATAAAACAAACAAACAAAGAAGCAAATAATACAAGATTTATCTAGCCTCATAACTTTTACTCTCTTTTTTTAAAATTTTCTGTAAATAATTTATCACTGCTAGCATATAATTTATCTGCTAATTTTTCAAAATTGTTTCTCAATTTCTCTAAACAGGGGGATACTTTTAGAAGGAATAAAATGTCTTGCTCATTGATTTTTTTAAAAGATTATTTTTGTATTATAGCTGGCATACTTTCAGGAGACACTGCTTTTAGTATTTAGCAAATAAATATTGGGTAAATAAATGTGTCAGTCTTCCCTATCATTTACTCTGAAATAAGTTTCACCTATTTGCACAGCACGGAATATCTGCACATAATTATTGCATCATGAAATATGCAACTTATTGTTGGAAATACAATTTGAATGTAATATTAACATCAATTCAAGAAATGTATTTTTGATATTTTTAAAAAATACTCCGATAATCTTATTTTTAATGCAAAGACAGAAAACAACCACGTTCATTTCAGCACGACTTGTAATAGCAAAAATTTAGAAGCAGCCTAACTTTCTATAATATATTAATTTTTCAAGAAAATAATATATGTAGACCTGAGGGACTAATAATCATCTACTAAAAATGTGAAACATTCTATTTTCAACAGCCTGCTTAGAGCTTAAGTGAATTTTACTAAGAAAAATAAGTCAGAAAAGATAAATAGCAGGCTAGGGAGATAGCCCACAGGACTGAAACATATGCTTTACAAGTAGCAACCCCATCCCTATTCCTAACATCACATGGTCCCCCAAGCACAGTGCTGAGAGTAGCCCCTGAGCACCATCAGCTGTATCCCCCCAAAAGAAAAGACGAGTACCATATGTTTTCATTCATGTGTGGAAGGAAAATGAATAAAACAAATTAATAAGTAAAACAATACAGAACAAATTCTTAGTGTATAAAAAAGTGGTGATTAGTCATTCTACAACAGTCTATTGCTATGCATAGTAAGATTATTATTCAAATATTGGTATGTATATGTGTATCGTCTCAAAATTTATGTCTTTATATATATACATATATATTATATCTTTTAAGTTGAGTCCTCATAAATGATATTAGTGCTTTTACAAAGGAGATCTTTCAAAAATCCCCTATTTCTTTCATCATATAATATACATTCATGCTATAATTCTGAGATATAGAAAAGGGCTATTATCTCACCATTCTGGTGGACTGATTTCAGAATTCCACTTTTCAGAACTTTGGGAAATACATTTCTGTTATTGAGAAGTCATGAGTGCTGTGACACAATGTTATAGGAGTCCAGATAGATGAAAAATATATGTGTTTAAACCCTGATAGCAATAAAAGTTATGGATATTTATGGGGAAGGCATATGAGTAAATATATTGTTCAATGATAAACATAATATGAAATAATAGCATAATAACAAAGGTACTCAAGAGTAGTTAGAGTTTTATATAAACATGTGAACTTATGTGTCTTCCTAGCTGTAAAGTTGAAGAAAGACTTCTTTACAGATTAAAAGAAACTAACTTGGGCAACTTGCTCAACAAAGAAAAGGATAAGATATGCAGTTATATAGGAGCAAAGATTTGTGTGACTCCTATTTACAATATCAAAAGGACATTCAAGTTGTCATTCTCACACAACACATAAATTGTTTTGATTTCTAAATATAAAGGTTTGCACAAAATTCTAAATATCGAAGATACTTTAACTTATAACTAAGTACCCCAATTGTATTTACTACATTGCAAATATATTTATGTAATAATTTTATTAAAACTTTATAGTGGCATAATTTCCATAGTTTTATTTATCTTGAACCATACCTGATAGTAATCCAGTTTAAATCTTTGCTCTATACTCAGTGTTCACTCTTGGCAATGCTTGGCAGACCACATGTGGTGTCATCAATCAAATTAAGTTAGCCACGTAAAAGCAAGTAGGCAAGCATCTTACCAACCATACGACTTCTCCAGACTCTCCATAGTTTTTTAAAAGTATGTATAATATATGTATTATTTAATATATATTTTAATTTATTGTGCATAACTACATAATAATTTAAATCCAACTATTCTTATATCTATTACATGATTCCCAATTTCTTAGTTTATTTATATTTTTCACATTACTTTTATTAGATATGTGAGTGTCTGAAAGACTTTTATCAAATTTTATAGCATTTTTATATTGATATTTTAGTATAGAAATTTAATTTAGTCTATGAAAAAGAACTGACCCCAGTGATCATGATAAATGAAAGAGTTTGTGATTATTTATATTGTCCTCAAATTAATGAATTAAAAAACATTGTTCTTAAATGTGTTATTTCAAATCAAATTTACTATTATATATTTACATAAAACGCTGCCAAGAGTATAAATTTGTAACCATAAATGCTTGTTAAATGAAAATAAATGTGTAGTTTTAAATCATTATTTTTGTAATAGTTTTAAAACACAAGCTCTGTGTTAAAGTTAATAATATCATTCATTTTAGTATTTTTCATTTTTTCTTCAGAAGTATACAACTATATTAGTTAAGACACAGCTGTATTAAAGTACTGAAAGCAGTTATATAGATACTATTTTACTTTTGTTAAGGGAACATAGAGTTCATAAAAGTTAGCATTCACTTATAATTCTCACTGAGCTGGTATAGATTTAGTTTCCCTTAATTACTTAATAAATCACTTTCTTTCTGAGTAATGATGCACTCTTCTGAACACCAGTAGCATCTTCAGATAGCAAGGAACAAGATTAAACTGAAAAATGGACCCCTGTGTAATTATCTTTAAAGTAAGTGTTAATCAAGTTCAGAATTCACTAGGCAATTAAATATGTCAGATTTCCAAGTTTGAAGACAAATATGGGATGCTATTATTTTCTGTTAGATAAGTAATGGGTGTTGTAAGACCCTAGGCAACTTCAAAGTTGTAAAAAGTGGAATATCTATAGAATGTACTAATTAATTACTATCCAGAAAAAATTTAGCCAGAGGAATTCTTTAGTTCAGCCATTTTTAAAAATACACAAACTTGAACCAAGAGATAATGTTGTATATGTCTTGCATGAGTCAGACCCTGATTCAAATCCCTGGGTACCACAGGGCTGGAATGACAGTACAGGGGGTAAAGATGTTGACTTACACACGGCCAACCTGGTTTTGATCCTTGGTGTCACATACGGTCTCCTGAGCCTGCTGGAGTGATTTCTGAGTGAAAAAGTCATTCAAAAACCTGAACAATGCCAGGTTTGGTTAATTTTTTTTTAATTATAAAGAGATAGAGAAAATAAGAGAGAACGGAAGTAAGGAAGAAGGAAGGAAGGAAGGAAGGAAGGAAGGAAGGAAGGAAGGAAGGAAGGAAGGAAGGAAGGAAGGAAAGGAGGGAGGGAGGGAGGGAGAGAGGGAGGGAAAAATCTTAACTATTATGCATACTATCAAAGTTATAGTGATGACAAGACTAAGACACAGGATGGTTAAATTTGCTTCACAGTACTAATAGTGGAAGAGTTGAGGTTTGAAAAGAAATTGTTTAGCTATATTTTTTGGATTAAGCATTTTCTATTGCCATTCATTTCTTAAGATAATAAGGCATTTACTTTCCAAACACATATGCTGAAAATAGACAATTGTAACAGAAAAAGATAACGTTCAATAATCAGAAGAAAGAAAAACTAAAATACAAATAAATTAAATAACAACCATAATGCAATTAATTAATTAATTAATTAATGCTATGAGAATCCAAAGTAGGTTAGTTTGGGGAAGAGCTAATTAGTTCATTAAATTGCATTAAATCCATATTGTGTACTCATTGAATATATATGTGTACAGACAAAACAGTCAAAAATACATTTGGAGTGTAAACCTTATAAATTTTTACTTTTTCTATTAGAAATATTTCCTAATAGACCAAGAATTATAAAAATCTGTCATATAAAGGAAAATAAGGAAGGACAGTATTGTCTACAAGAAATGAGTCATTGTCTAATTTTGCAGTGACATCTGCATTAAAATAATTCTCTCAATGGACATATGTTTGTAAAATTTGTATCTCTTGTCAGAATAAAATGCATATGTGAAGCAAAATATTTTATTCAGACACCCTGTATCTATGTGAAAATGTTTTTCAATTGATTCTGAGTAAAAATACTATGACAATAAATAAAAGAAATCAACTCTAGCATTACTTAAGGTGACCAAGAAATTTATTGGAAGAATTTATGGTAATTCATAGATGAAGACCAAAACAACTCGTTTTCCCAAAGAACAGTACAAGTTAAACTTGTGAGGTAAGAAAATCTCTCCACGATACCTCCGTGTGCCTCGGCTCTGCTTCTTTTTCTATTTGGGCAGTAAGTAAGATTCAGATTTCTGGAAGAGTGGGTGAGAATGGCTCATACTTAAATGGATATTTTAAAGAAAACCTTAAATATTATTACATAAAATAAATAAGAGTTAAATGAAACCAGCTTATAGATTAAAGTGATTAAAGGCAAGTCATACACACACACTAACCTATGTTAGCCAGTGTCAAATCTTCTTCTTTTATAACCTGAATTATTTTTTAAGGTGTCATCTTACTTTTTCTATTTATGGATAAATAAGTGTTTTCATATATGGGTGTCTTCTTTGTCAACCCTGCAGACTATTACTATAAACCAGGGAAAGGGAGGATACTGTCAACCAGGGCTTGTGTAAGGTCTTTAGCATTAAATAGCCCTGGTACAATATGTAATAGATAGTATCTCTCAGCAGCTGCCTGGGGCCCATCTGCCTATATTGAATAGCCCTTGTGAATCATGTTATAAATATGCAAATGAACCTTGGCTGAAAAACGATTCCCCATCTCTGCAACATATCTTCCTAATTTTAGTGGATTTTTCTAGGATTTTCCTTTCTTGAACAATCTGTTCTATTGAAGTTGTTCCTATGGAGTCACAGCTGTACTTCTTTCTTCTTTTTTAAACATTTTCGCAGAATGAATAAGCTGTGCTCAGGGCACCCAGGGACTACTAATGGTTTTACTACATCAGATTTATTGCACAAGGCTCAGGTCCTGTGACCTAGTTATGCAGAGCTCTTAGGACCTGGTGTTGCTGGATGTCACAGGGTCACAGCTGACTTCACTCTAGGATCTTGTGGCACCAGTTATTGAACTCATGTCCTTGGCTTTGGAGAGGCATGCCCCTGGGCTTTCAGAGCTGTCCCCAGTCCTAAATATAAACTTCTTGAAGTCAAAATTCAAATTTACATGAAAATTTTTATAGCGAAGAGTGCTGTATTTAGAAAATATATAGTAAAGAATAAACCATTACTGAAGAACAAAATAATAGCTGCTAAGTTCAAAAAATTTCTTCCATTACATTCCCTCTAATATATACCTCATCTTATTTTACAGTTTGTCTGAACATTTCAGGATCTGCTAGTATTTACCTAGTTTTATATCTCATTAGTTTCAGGTTCGTACATTCGCCACAGTACAATCTTTTCTAAACACAACAGCCTATTGAAATGTTTACTGTCTTTGATGGCCAAGTAATAAGACAGTTGAATAGGATACTCTCCTTGCACACAGCCATCCTGTGTTAAATTCCTGGCACCCCATATGGTCCTGAAAAGAGTGATCCTTGACCACTGAGCCATCAATAAGCCCTGAGCATCACTGGGTATGGTCCAAAAACAAAAGAAAAAGAAAAATATTTATCATTGTCTATTGATTCAGAATTTGGTTCTAATCAGATTTCTAGGCTTCTCTATTCTAAATATAACCAGAAATTCTGTACCTGATTATACATTGACTAAGTCAGTCAAGTCTTTACTAGTATGTTATTTCACTCATTCAGTATTTTCTTTTATAAAGCTTTTATTCCAACAGATAGAGCAACATTTTCTCTCCTAATATAAGCCTTATTTTACTATACTTCTCTTTATTTTCAATGATTTGGGGGCCACACTCAGTGATGCTCAGGGGTTATTCCTGGCAGTACTCAGAAGACCATTTGGGATATTGGGATCAAACTAGGCTGGCCATGTTCAAGGCAGACACCCTACCCACTGCACTATCACTCTGATCCAAGTTTTGCTATATTCCTATTCATAGTTTATTGCGTTCTATAATATAGATACTTTCCAACCAATATATTCAAATACCCTTATATTCAAAGCAGGCCTGCCTTCCTTCCTTCCTTCCTTCCTTCCTTCCTTCCTTCCTTCCTTCCTTCCTTCCTTCCTTCCTTCCTGTCTGCCTGCCTTCTTGCTTTCCTGTTTTTCTGCCTTTCTCCTGCTTCCCTCCTTCCCTCCATATCTCTCTTTCTTTTTACCTCCCTTTCTCCTTATGCCCCTCCCTTCCTTGACCATAGGGCTGCACTTTGATAACAAGGCATATCAATTCAGGCTCTTGGCATATTAATCGTATTCTCCATCACTTCAACCTAACTTTCCAGAATCGCAAGGAATTTCTTGAAATCATCATTTCTTGATTTTATGGGTATATCCTGTGTGGTTTCAGGGGGCCCAAGGGTAACTTGTGGAAATGCTTGGCCAACCGGACTGAGACTTAAAAGTTAGGACCCAAGAATAGTATCTCAATAAAAATGGAGGGAGGAAAATAAAATTTAGTGTTAAGGACCAACATGTGGTTTAAATGATAGGATACATGAGTGAGATGTGAATCACCCAGATGTATACCCCAGGCAATGTGTGTCTTAACCAAACCTAAGGAATGTAGAGTGTCAGACTGTAGGGCTTAGAAAACAACTGCCTGACCCACATTAACGGCTAAGCAGTACTACTAGTGATTCCTATGAAAAGAGACTCTAAATGAACACATTCAGTGAAAAATAAGATCACTTTTTATCTGAACAATTGCTATAATCATACCAACATATTTAGTTCTCTGGCATCTTGGCCTAGGTATTTTTTTCTCCCTGAAATAAAAAGAAAACATATTCAATGCTAAATTACAATTCTTATGCATCTCTGTCTTCCAGTGTCATTCATGGCTGTGTGGTACTCTCACTAGAAAATCAGTCACTCCTTTGTGTTATCATAGCAGTTTATAAGTGATTTTCATATTTACTATGCTGAATTTCTCAACTGTTGAACAGTCTTTACCTACTGCTTTTGTGAATTTTTAAAATGCATAGTAATGTTCTAGTCATCATTTTTTAGCCATAGCCTGTAACATTAACAGACAGATAAAAAGTGTGAATGCTGAATGATTATAAATAAATCTTTTAGAGTTGAGAGGGGAAATTTTAGTGCTACAGAGAAACAACACTGTTTCCTATGATGGAGATCTTTGGATAATTACCCAAAAAGACCAAATAATTTAGAATTTAAGTTATTTGCTTTCATTTTTACAAAGTGCAGTAACCTAGCCTCTCAGTAACTGTACTGCAAACCATAATGCCCCAACGTACAGAGAGAGTATGGGGGAAATTATCTGCCGTAGAGGCCAAGGGAGGGTTGTGATGGGGGGGGGGGGGGGGGTGGAGGTAAGGGGAGGCTACTGGGGATATTGGTGGTGAAAAATGTGCACTGGTGGAGGATGGATGTTGGATCATTGTATGATTGAGATTCAAACATGAAAGCTTTGTAACTGCATCTCACGGTGATTCAATAAAAAAATAAAAATTAAATTTAAAAAAAATAGTCACCATGAAATTACAGTTATTCATGATTGGTTTTCAAATATACAATGTTTCAAGCACAATCCTTCCTCAGTGTCCAGGTCCCTCCATGGATTCTCCTTCTTCCATCCCCATTTGCCTCCCATCCACCAGTAGGTTACAAAGAGGAGTCGATTTTAAAATGTTTTTGCACCATGGTTTACAGTCCTGTTGCTGATAAGGATTCATACATAACACTTTACCACTTTGCAGCACCACGTCCTCTTCCTGTTGAATGCTTCTCTCTGCCATAATCGTTGCCCCCTCCCTAATCCATCCCCAGTCTCTTCAAATGGCATTTTCTGGAATACCAGTTTGCATGTTTCTTTGTTTCCATTGTCTTTGGGTATTGGTTATTCTGCCATTGTGAAGCTATTATCCCACTTAGTAGAGTGATCTTCATTCTGTGCCCATTTATCTCCCTCTAATTTCACTCAGTACAATATATTCCAGGTCCCTTGATGTAGCAGTAATTCACAAAACTTTATCTTTCCTTATGATCGAGTAATATCGTAGTGTAGATGTATCAGAATTTCTGCATCAAGTCATCTATTCTTGGACATGTGTCATTTCCGGATTTTGGATATTATGGATGTGCTGCAAGGAAATAAGGGTGCAAATATCTTTTTTTCTATTTTACTTTTGGGACCTTGGGGTATATTCCAAGAAGTGGATTTGGAATAAATGAAAGGTCAATTCCTAGATTTTTTATAGATGTTCATATTATTTTCAAGAAAGACTGGACCAGGCAACATTCTCATCAGTAATGTATGATTGTCACATTCTCCTCACATATACTACAGCACTGTTGTTCTTATTCTTTTTGATGTGTGCTAGTCTTTGTGTTGTTATATATTATCTCATTGTTATTAAGATATATGCTTATTCTTTAACTTAAATGTTAAAATTCTCTATTTAATATGCAACACACTCTGAAATTCCAGGAGAAAAGGGGATAAGTTGTGAAGTACCTCAAATTTTGTAAGGTATTTTACACAAACTAATAATGATATGTTTATATTATAATTTTCTTGGTAGAAGATAACATAGTACCAAAACATTGCGGTAATAATTATTTTAGTAAATATTGTGATTAATCATATTTCATTTAATGACGTTACCTTTTTATTGAACTTATTATATATACTAAAACATAAAATAATCTTAACAGATTTTTATATTTGATACTCCATAGTCCAGAGCACAGATTTATCTAACCTACCTATAATATAATATTTTCACATTTTCTGCATGGATTTTTTTCATTAGGCTTATAAATTATTATATTTTCTAATTTTTATGTACAACCTTTCTAAATATTTTTAACATGTTAAAATAAATAAATAAATAAATAAATAACTATAGTCTCTGTCAAGTTGGGGTACTTTCACAAATATTTCATAGACTGAAAAAATGTCAAACCATATATTGTTACATATATATCACAAATATACAATGGATGAGGATATAAATAAAATTTACATATTATAGCTCTAGAGTTTGGGAAACTTAAGGTCAATGTATGGAGACCTGGCATTTAGTAAGGATTATTTTCTAAAAATCAGAAAGTCATCTTCTTATTAAATATCACCTGGTAAAAAATCAGCACTTCCTAGTTCATTTTAATAAAGGAACCAATCCCACTGCAAAGTCTCTAATTGAAATCTTTTGTGGGGGACAGAAGAGTGCATAGTATACACACTTGGTAATGCTCAGGGCTTTCTCTTGGATCTGGTGTTCATGGAAATATAGGATGCTGGGGAATGAACCAAGATTGATGCATGCCAAGAAAACACCTTCCTTTCTGTAATATAACTCCAACCCCTAGGCCTCCAATATTAAGGCTTTCAGTTTTAAAACAATTATTGTACAAAGAAACTTTAATCACACACTACCACATTGTGAATTAATTTTAACATGAATTTTAGAGAGAAACAATCATTAAATTTGCATAATCATTTTAATATTGTTCAGATACATATTTTTGAAAGTACTCATAATTACTAGTTATTTAATATAGAGAAAATGCACAAAGAAAAATAGATATTTCAATGGCAGAGCAAAGTTCTATTGCTGTTCATTATTTTAGAATCAACATACTGCATTCATTACCTAACTGAAACAGACACTTATGATAGCTTAGTCTTCTCATATCTGAATAACAAATAGTGCATGAAATAGCTTCATTTTTCCTTCCCTTCCTTCCTTCCTTCCTTCCTTCCTTCCTTCCTTCCTTCCTTCCTCCTTCCTTCCTCCTTCCTTCCTTCCTTTCTATCTTTTTCTTTCTTTCTTTCTTCTTTCTTTCTTTCTTTCTTTCTTTCTTTCTTTCTTTCTTTCTTTCTTTCTTATTTTCTTTCTTTCCTTTAAAAAATTAAATTACCATGAAATACAGAGGTACGAAGCTGCTCATGGTCCAGTTTCAGTGATACAGAGTTCAACATCCATCCCTTCATCAGTGTACATATACCACCACCAGTGTCCCTAGTTTCCCTTTCTCCTGACCCATTCTAAATCTATGCCAGGCACTTTAATTTTCTCTCTCTCTCAGTCTCTCGTGCTTTCTCTTTCTATCTCTCTCTCTCCTCTCTCCTTTTGGGGCATTATGGTTTGCAATACAGATACTGATAAATTATTGTCCTGTTTGTCCATTTGCCTATTTTCAGGATTCAGTTCTTATTCAGAGTGATCATTTCCAACTATCTTCATCATAGTGGTCCCTTCTCTATCCCAACTGTCTTCTCTCACAGTACTTTAGTCAAGCTTCCAACCATGGACAATTACTCTGGCTCTTGTTTCTACTTCCTTGGATATTAGTCTCATATTATGAGCTTTTTAAAAAATATTTCACTAAAGAGTCCGTTCATTCTACCCTTCTCCATCTGATTCATTTCACTCAGTATGATAATCTCCATGTCAATCTATTTATAAGTGAATTTTATGACTTCATTTTTCCTAAAAACCGTATAGTATTCTATTCTGTAGGTATACCAGTTTCTTTAACCAGTCATCTGTTCTCGGGTTGTTTCCAGATCCTGGCTATTGTGAATAGTGGTGCAATGAATATAGAAGTGCATGGACCATTTCTGTTGTGTGTTTTAGGACTCCTGTTATATATTCCCAGAAATTATACTGCTGGGTCATATGAATCTCAATTTCAAGCTACTTGAGGAATGCCCATATTGTTTTCCCAAAAGACTGAACCAGTTGACATTCCCACCAACAATGAAGAAGAGTCCCTTTCTCCCCACATCTTTTTCAGCATTGGTTGCTCTTGTTCTTTTTAATATGTGACCATTTCTGTGGTGTGAGATGATCTCTCATTGTTGTTTTGATTTGCATATTCCTGATGATTCGTTATTTAGAGCATTTTTACATGTTCTTTGGGTCATGTGTATTTCTTTTTGTGGAAACATGAATTCTTTCAGATTTATAACATATATTGTACAGCAAGCACAGATCTTTCTAATACTACGAGCTTAATAACTAGCTTTGCATATTTCCCCAGTGTTTCCACAATCAATTCCTTTTATATTGCTGGATGAGTGATCTTTTTAAACCACAATATTAATATTATTCCTACAAACACCAAGTAAAGAATGTTTGGAGGACTCGCTTGGGATGCAGGATGCATCTGAAAATAGACTATAGACCGAACACAATAGCCACTCAAAATCTCTGTTGCAAACTACAACACCCTAAAGAAAGAGTGAGCAAAAGGGAATACCCTGCCACAGAGCCAGGGTGGGGTGGGAGGATTGGGATGAGGGGGTGAGAGGGCTACTAGGATCATTGGTGGTGGAGAATGGGCACTGGTGGAGGGATGGGTACTTGATCATTTTATGACTGAAACCCAAGCACGAAAGTTTGTAAGTCTACAACTGTACTTCATGGTGTTTCACTAATAAAAGAAGAAAATTAATTTAAAAAATTTTCCCTACAACAACCCTGGCACTTTACTACATCTAGGTGGAGTTATTAACCTACATTTTTTCTCATCTATTTTTCTAAGGTCAAAATATTAACATTACTTTATAGTCAGTATCCTCTTTTAGCTTCCTCAAGGGCCACCTTATCCTCCAGCAGTACTCACTTGTTTTGACTTTCTTCTGCCTATTGTGGTATTCATCAATTCACTCCCTATATAATGGAAGCTTTGTTCATTATGTTACTTCTGTCGCAAATAGTGTCTTAGCTAAAATTCACTAATATTTAGAAGCATATAATCAACTTTTGTCTTTCTAATTAACCTAAAACACAACACACATCCTCAGGTCTGTACATTGAATTTTCAATCCATTTGGCTTAGAATTGCCAGGAGATCAACTTAGGAAGCGTCCTAATAAAATAATATAAAAAATAAAATGAAATAAAGGATATTTCAACCATACAAAATAAAACAACTCTTTGAGAGTCCAGGTCCTCTGTTTACTAGTTATGTAAGAAGAACTTCTAATCTAATAACACATTATGTGATATTTGTTTATCTATTGAAATCTTTTTTTCCAAACCTAATAGTAATTGTTCTGAGGGAGCTATTACAGAAGACTAGAGAGTTTGTACATCGGGCACTTGCCTTGTACATGGTTTACTGATTTTCATCTGACACCTAATATTGTCCCCTGAGTATCACCAGCAGTGATCTCAGAGTGCAGACCCAGGAGTAATCCCTGAGCATTCCCAAGTGTGACCCCAAAAAAGAGAGAAGAGTTGTTACATTATAATGTCTTACTAAAAGGAACTATAAGAACATATAATTACAATGAATATTTTTGGTTACCATTTTGTTTTGGGGACACACCTGGTGGTGCTCAGGGCTTACTCTTGGTTCTGTGTTCAGGGATAACCACCAGTAGTACTTAGGAGACATTATAGGGTACCAGATGTTGAATACAGAAATGCTTTGTGCAAAGCAAGCACCCTACCTAGTGTACTATCATTCTGGCACCTGTAATAAATATTCTTATCAGGAACTGGTAAGAACTTTTGCAGATGATATGGTTAAATAAGGTAGAATTGTGAACAGTTGTACAAGACATTAAGTATAGTAGATTCACTGCTCTGGCTACAGTTAGTTGTTGGCTCTAGAACTTTTTATGATACTGAATTGAACATCTTGTATTAGAAATAATGTCGATACTACTGCAGCCATGCAACAATATATGTTGTTTGTGACCAGAAATAGAAAATAAATTGTTTACTGTTGCCTTTTCGGCAGATCTGAGTGTTAGGGTAAAATTCGAAATAATAATGGTGGGTGTGGTGTCAAAATGTTGAATGTGATCAAAGTGTAGAGACAGTGATTTAGAAATCATCTGCCCCACAGGTAGGGGTAGGGTGTGGGATGGGGATATCCTGGGGTTTTTGGTGGTGGAGAAAGGGCACTGGTGATGGTATGGGTGTTTCATTGTATGACTGAAACTTAAACTCGAAAGCTTTGTAACTGCTCTCACGGTGATTCAATAAATAAAATTATAAAAAATGGGGAAAAAAAAGTAAGGTGGAGTCCATGCAAAATTCAATCAGCCTTATCAGTGCCTGAATAAATAGCAGTACTCCTACATTAAAAAATAATGTTGATAAAATAAATTTTACAATATCTAAGTGAATAAAATACTCAAAAGAATTTTTCAAAGTTGTGGTGAATAAATTTTATTTAATGTATCTTCAAAGATGTCACACCACTGGCCAAGCAAGTGAAAACAGAGATAGACAAATGGGACTATCTTAAACTAAGAAGTTTCTGCACCTCAAAAGAAACAGTGATCAAAAGACAAAGACAGTCTACAGAGTGGGAAATAATATTCGGCCAATACACATCTGACAAGGGCTTGATATCAATGATATACAACGCACTGGTTGAACTCAACAAGAAGAAAACATCCAACCCCATTAAAAAATGTGGCGACAAAATGAACAGAAACTTTCTCAAAGAAGAAATCCGAATGGCTAAAAGGCACATGAGAAAATGCTCCACATCACTAATCATCAGGGAGATGCAGATCAAAACCACAATGAGATATCATTTCACACCACAGAGACTGGCCTACATCCAAAAGAACAAAAGCAACCAGTGCTGGCGTGGATGTGGCGAGAAAGGGACACTCCTTCACTGTTGGTGGGAATGCTGACTGGTTCAACCTTTCTGGAAAATAATATGGACAATTCTCAAAAAATTAGAAATTGAGCTCCCATTTGACCCAGCAATACCACTCCTGGGAATATATCCCAGAGAGACAAAGAAGTATAGTCGAAGTGATACCTGCACTTGTTTGTTCATTGCAGCACTCTTTACAATAGCCAGAATCTGGAAAAAACCTGAGTGCCCGGGAATAGATGACTGATTAAAGAAACTTTGGTACATTTACACAATGGAGTACTATGTACCTGTTAGAAAAGATGAAGTCATGAAATTTACATACAAGTGGTACTACATGGAAAGTATCATGTTTAAGCGAAATGAGTCAGAAAGAGCGGGATAGACACAGAAAGATTGCATTCTTCTGGGTAACATGAAGTAACAAAACAGGAGACTGACACACAAGAGTGGCTGAGATTAGTACCAGCAATTTTGCTCCATGATTTGGAGGCCAGCCACACATGCTAAGGGAAAAGGGAGCTCAGATAGAGAAGGGAGCACCAAATAACGGGTGTTGGGAGGATCCTCCCAGGATGGGAGAAACATGCTGAAAGTAGACTATAGACCAAACATGATTGCCACTCAATGCCTCTCTTGCAAACCACAACACTCAAAAGGAGAGAGAGAGAACAAAATGGAATGCCCTGCCACAGAGGCAGGGTGGGATTGGGACGATGGTGGGTGGTAGTGATACTGGGACCCTTGGTGGTGAAAAATGGGCACTGGTGGAGGGATGGCAACTTGATCATTGTATAACTGAAACCCAAGCACAAAAATTTGTAAGTCTATAACTGTACCTTATGGTGTTTCACTAATAAAAAAAATTAAAAAAATTTTTAAAAAGAACTTTTCAAAGTTGCGGTGAATAAATTTTATTTGTTTTTTAATTCTTTTTTTTTTTTTTGTAGTACATACCTGTCAGTGCTCAGGGATTACTCCTGGCTCTGTGTTCAGGGACCACTCCTAATGGCACTCATGATATCATGTGGGATGCCAGGATTGAACTTTTGTCAGTCACATGCAAAACAAACACTCTATATGTACTAGTGCTAGTACTAGTGCTAGTACTAGCTGTACAAGTTCTAGTACTAGTGCTATTACTAGCTGTACTAGTGCTCCAACATATTGCTACTAAATTATTTCTAGGCAATTTGAAAACTAAGTTAATTATGTGAATCATATAATTCATAAAATGGTTATAGTTATAAAATAGCATTTATATTTCATAAATATGTATAGATTTTATAAATGAAATTATATAAATAAAATTATTCTTACTTTCATTAATAAAAGAAAGTTTATAAAGTATAATACAAAACGTTTTAGAATAAAGAAAGAAAAGTTTTCTATGTAGGAGAATTTTTAATTTTAACATTAAGTTAAGGACAGTTGTAAATAATAGAAGAAAACATTTTGAATCATGTAGTCTAATGAAAGAGATGGGCAAAATGTTCATGCAAATTGTGATAAAATTTCAACTGAATAAATTATCTTGAAGGGAAGAGGTATGTGAAACTCTTAGCTACATAATAGAATATTTCTGTTAGTATTTCTTTGATTTTTGTTATAATAGTAGTATAATTGAGATAATGCATATGAAGCAACCTTTTAAAATTATCTCTAACTATAAAAATGTATGGAGTTCACAATAATCCTAAGATTCCTTTCTCATTTAAATGTTCTTAATGTGCCTGTTTTGAAGTTCTATTTTCTTTTAACTCTTGTGATCTTTCTTTTACATTTAATCTGTATATATAATGAATAAGACATTGTAAATGGCTGGAACTCTGTTTTATTATAAAAGCAAAAGTGACATAAAAGAATTGACTTCTTTGACTATTAAAGTATATAAAAAGTTATTGTTATTCTCAAGATTGTAATTGGTATTTAAACAGGGTGATTTCAATACTTATTTTACATATAAAATAGAAATTATCAAGTTCTGAGATTATTTAGAAGGAATAACAAAATGATCAAGTTCTGAGTTTATTTAGAAGGAATAACATTAGCTGGCCTATTATAAATTTTACAAGTTTTATTGTTGATCTAAATAACAAAAAATTAAGTTTAGAAATTCATGGAAATAGGGAGTTTAAAGTTGTTTTTACGGAAGATTTATTCCTGAGTGTAAGATAACCACTTTATGTTTTATGTTGTATTCCCATGGGGAGGAGAAAAAGGGGGATGGTGACAGTGAGATTATAAGATTTCTTATAATATTATTCAAGTTTAATTGTCTTTTATTGCCTTTTCGGGCCTTACCTCCAAATAGAATAATATCGAGGTTTAAGGCTTCGATATATGAGCTTTGGTGCTGGTTGTGGTTGGGAGTGTGAAACTCAGTTCATAATACAAACTTTGCATTATTTTGATTAATATAATATATTCATACCACTAATGACAGAATTAGAAAACTGATACATTTTTAGTAATCCTATATATAATTCCAATTTAAAAATAATCACCCATTATTATATAATTTTTCACAACTGCACGCTGTTCTTCTGAAAGCAGGGATAAGATGCTTACTATCACTATAACAACCCAATAGAATATTGAAATTCATAGAAAGAACAATTAGATTTTCAAGAGGTTATAACATGTATCCAAAATGTAAAGACATAAGTGAAACTATCAATCACACTTGAAGATGATGTGATAATATGCATAGAAATTCCAAAAGATTCCAGCATGTCGTAAAAACAAATATAAATTTCATATGCAATGGTTATCTCACATATGAATATATATTTTAAAATAAAATAACACTATTTTAAAGAAATATATGTCCTACATGTTTTTTTCTGGCATTATTTAAAATATCCCCAAACTGGAAATAACCTAAATGCCAATCAGCAACATATGGACGAGGAAATGGTATATTTACACAGTTGAATACTATTTGCCTATAAAGGAAACAATATTGTCATAGAATATTAGAATCATAATCCAGAGAATGATGAACACCTTGTGATGTCACTCATATTTGCTATATAGATAGACAAACTAAATGAAAATAAACTAAATTTTCAGACTTTAATATCTATAAGTGGTTCTGAGTAGGAAAAGGAAATAAAGTGGTGGATAAATATGGATAAGTGCATAGTAAAAGTTCAAGCAGCACATTTTTTTGGGGGGACGAGTCATACCCAGCTGTGCTTAGGGCTTATTCTTGGTTCAATGTTCAGGGAATACTCCAGGCACGCTTGGGGACTATGTGATTACTCCTGGCTCTGCACTCAGGAATTATTCCTACTGGTGCTCCAAGAACATTATGAGATGCCAAGAATCAAACCCAAGTTGGCCACATGCAAAGCAAATGCTGCACCCACTGTGCTATAGCTCCAGCCTGATACAATACTTTCTATTTAAAAAAAATATTGAAAATTTTGATTAAAGAAACTTTAGGCTCATTTCAAAATAATCACAGAAATCCTAGATATTGGAAAAAATTAGTTATGCTTTTAAAATAATTATTAGAAGTTTTGTAATCATAAAATATCCAAGCAAATTGAAAATTGGAATTTGTGTGATTTTTCCTATGAGAATAATTGCAAAATTTCTACACACTTGATCACTCAATCACTTGACATTCCGTTACTCCTCTATTTGCTCCAGCTGGCGCCAGTAATGTCTCCATTTCCCTGACACATGCTAGTGTAGCCCAATTGCATGTGCTCGTTCTAGAAACACGAAGAGCCTCAAACAGATTGTTCAGGGTCTTGATGAAGAAGTCTGTTTGACCATCTAATAGGTTGGGGTGGGGGGGGCACACGATCTTTTGACATCCCATGGAATCCAATTGGTAATGGCTGTAGTCCAGCGGTCATCTCCAAATCTAATTACATAAGTGAAACTATCAATCACACAAATCAGCCCATCTGATTTTCTACACCTTGGCAAAAGAGACAGCATCCCTGAATCTTGACTGTTGACAGAAGTCAGAACTCAGATTCTTTATCTCATTTGAGTGAAGCGTGATATTCCAAGCATAGCTCCTTCGATTCCTCTTTGAGAGACGTTCTCATCCTGTTTTTGTAGGGCCCAGGTCTCTAAGGCCTATGTGAATGCACAGGAAACAGTGGAATAGAAGAGATGTGCCCAGAGCCGGAGTTTCTTCATCCTCTTAGCTATTTCTTTGACGGTCTTGAAGGCATGCCAAGCCACTCTCTTCCTCCTGTGCACTCAGGTGCCAGGTCATTTGTCATGTTGAATTTTTGACCTAGGTACACATAACTGTTGCATTCGGAGATGTTCATTCCATTGAAAGCAAATGGAACTTCAGTAACGAGACTGTTTCTCATAAATATTGCCTTTGTGAGATTCAGCTGTAGTCCGCCCTTTCCACACTCATGATCAAAGTCGGCCAGCATTTGTGCTGCTTGGCTAATGTTTGGTGTTATTAGAATGATGTCATCAGCAAAACAGAGGTGGTATAGTTGCAGACAGTCTATCTTCACTCCTATGCCTTCCCATTCCAGTCATCACATGATGTTCTCGAGGGTGGCACTGAAGAGTTTCAGTGAAATGGTACCACCCTGCCAAACCCCTCTCTTGACATGGATGACCAATCCTTTGTAGAATGGTGAGATCCTGGTAGTGAATCTGTAATTCAGCTAGCAGAGTTCCTGATGTATTGAGTTTGAACACCCTGTTTGGCTAGGGCTTCGATGACTGCGTCCCTATCAACAGAATCAAAGGCCTTCTTTAATCAATGAAAGTTAGACAGAGTAGCATCTTGAACTCCTCAATATGATTGTGGATATGGTTGATTGTGCTGAATCCTTTGCGGAACCCGGCTTGCTTGCATGGTTGTCCTTCATCTAGTGTTCTGCCAATCCTATTTAGGATGACTTTAGTGAACAGCTTGTAGACAACAGACAACAGGCAGATTGGGTGATAGTTGCCAATGTCGTGGATGTCTCCCTTCTTGTACAGTAGTACAGTCCTGCTGTTTTTCCATTGGGACAGAACTGGCAGGTCTTCCCCATGGTTCAAACCATATTTGGACACACATAAATATAGAATTTACAAATTATCCAAGTATATTTTATGGTTTAAAAATCTATATTGACAGGTGATAAATGTTACATTTAACAAAGTTTTCAAGGAAATTGAGGAATACTTCTATTTTCTTTGGCTGTTGTTATTCTCATTTGTAATCTGAAAGAAGTCATGCAAATGAAGAGTGCATAGGGGAAAGAAAAGACATTCAGAATGAAATGTAACTACATTCAGTTCTGATAACTAAACTGCTTATTAGACTTGTGTTCTCTAAAAAGTTATATAGTGCTTGTTTTCTCCTTCAAAAAAAGTCACATTTAAGTGAAATGATGCATTTGTGTATATGTATAAACACATTTAGCGTAATGAAGATTGTTCCACGCTATTTTTTTAGCTTTAGTAGAGATTTACTAAATACACATTTTAAAACAGAGGCTAATTTAGATCACATAAGGTTTACCTTGTTATTTGTCATTAACAATTTAACTGTAGAGAGGATGTTTGTGTTAAATATAAAAAAAAATCAATTTTGCTCATTTTGAATACAACAGATGTCATTTTCTTAAGTCATTTTTAAATGAACCACAGAGATACTTGAGATACTTTTTGGTATTGAGGTCACACCTGGAGCTGCTCAGGACTTTCTCCTGGGTCTCCACTCAAGGATCAGTCCTGGCAGGCTCAGGGAGCTCTATGGGGTGCAAGTCAAGCACCCTACCCATTGTACTATTATTTTAGAGATATTTTTGAGATGATTGCATCTACTATCCTAAATTTATCTATGTATGGCTGCTTTGCTTTACTTTGATGCCCAAACAAGTAATGTTAGAACAGAGCAAAACTTTTTCTTTAATTATTTTGAGTCTCTCGTTAGCTTTCATTTCTTAGTTAGATTTCACATTGTATAAGGTGTCAAAAGAAAGTGTCCATGTTCCTTTTAGGGTCTTGTTTAAAATTCATGTAAATCAGTTTTCTAGGATATACATTCCCTGTGCATTTACATAGTTGCTCTTTTCTTTCCTACCTCAATCCTTCTCAATCTCTCTCTAATGCTGAATGATACACACATTTACGCTTTAGTGCAGACAGAAAGTTGAAATTAGTCAACATTAGAAAATTTGATATTGTGTATGTGTGTATGTGCACGCTCATGCATGCATGTGCTTGTGTGTGTTTGTGTATCTATGTATCTACGTGTAGACTTCAACTGCCCTCTGAGAATGGAATTATTCTCATTTTTTCTATTTCATATTTTGAGGAAGGGAGAATCTAAATACCAAATGATCACTAAGCTATAAATTAATGAGATAAAATTTGAATTTTAGCTCATCTGGATCCACAGTCCACACTCATTCAATATTCTCTTCTTGAGAAGAAATGGAATAAGAAAAAAATAATGGGAGCAATTCTCAACAAAACTATCATTGTGATACAAGTAGTGATCTGTATTAAGTATTTAATAGTCAAAGTTTTGAATTACATAGAGGGAATTAATTAAAACTATTTTTAGACAATGGAATACTATGCAGCTTCAAGGAACAATGAAATTGTGCAATTTGCTGCAATATGGTCGTAACTGGAAGACAACATATTGAGTCAAATAAGCCAGGAGAAGCAAGACAAGCACATGATCATCTCACTTATCTGTGATATATGGAATACTGGATGATGATGAGGGAATGTAGTAACAGGGGGAGGCCTAGAGCACCCTTATTCCCAAAGTTTGAAAAGGAGGACAGAGAAGGAAAAAAGTCAAGGGGGGAAGAAGAGAATGTGAAGTAATAGATGAACGAACAGATGTCAGGGTTTTAGTGATACCAGTAATATGTGAGCAGTATAATCATATGTCCAAAACACTGACTCAACATAACTGAAAACATGATGTCTAAGCTGCAACCACTGAAACTTTATAATTTGCCTGTCAATTTGATAAGCAGGAATGGCTTGGAGGGTAGGGTAGGGAGGGAATATGGGAACACTGGTAGAGGGAAATTGACACTGGTGGTGGGATTGGTGTTGAAATATTATATGCCTAAACCTCAAATATAAGTAACTTTGTAAGCCACAGTCCTTTAATAATTTTAAATAACAGAAAATAATAAAACTAAAAATATATTCTTAGAAGTCTGATATCCCATATTTTTTTCTATTTTTTCTTATTTCTTAGTCATTCTAGTATATATGTCATATATATATATATATATATATATATATATATATATATATAGGCTGGAGCGATAGCACAGCGGTAGGGCATTTGCCTTGCACACAGCCAACATGGACGACCCGAGTTCGATTCCTCTGTCCTCTCGGAGAGCCTGGCAAGCTACCGAGAGTATTGAGCCTGGCAAGCTCCTCATGTCGTATTCGATATGCCAAACACAGTAACATCAAGTCCCACGTTGGAGATGTTACTGGGCCCGCTCGAGCAAATCGATGAACAACGGGAGGACTGTGACTGTGATATATATATGCATATACAAATAATATATTTCAAACTGTTCTAGAGAGGACCAGAGGTAAAGATTAAATTCAAATTTTTATCTTATTTCAAAACTAAATAACATATACTTCTCTTGCTATGAATTTTTCTTCTCATATTTCTCAGTATCTTTCATAATTCTCAGATTCCGAGTTTTCCAAAACTAACACCAAGGAGAAATGTCTGCCAATCACTGTCACTGTCACTGTCACTGTCCTCCCGTTGTTCATTGATTTTCTCGAGTAGGCCCAGTAACGTCTCTATTGTGAGACTTTTTTGTTACTGTGTTTGGCATATCGGATACATCATGGGGAGCTTGACGGGCTTTGCCGTGCGTGTGAGATACTCTCAGTAGCTTGCCGGGCTCTCCGAGAGGGGCAGAGGAATCGAACTCGGGTCGGCCATGTTGGCTGTGGGCAAGGCAAACGCCCTACCCGCTGTGCTATCACTCCAGCCCATAATTAGTTGAAATCTTCAATCACAATATTCAAAGGCACTGGTTGCTATAATTCCATTTCTTTTAATTTTTCATATCTATCAGTGACTCAAACCAAACATCAACTGGGCCAGTATAATCTTGATCAACTAAGGAATATGTAAAATCATCCCAATTATAACTAACAATCTGCAGACAAATTAGTTATGTTGTTCTGGAAAGTAATAATAAGCACTGTAACCAGATAACAAAATTCACAAGCTGCTGTTATCACTAGATTTTATCCAAAGAACCTTTCGTAAAATCATCATATATATTCTATTTTTTTATTTGGGGTTACACCTGGCAATGCTCGGGGCATACTTCTGGTCATGTTCACCCCTGATGGACTCAGGGAATCATATGGAGTGCTGGGGATTCAACACAGGTTGGCTGAATGTAAGGTAAGTGCCCTAACCACTGTATTAGGACTTTGACTCCAACATCACATATAGTCTAACTTATTCTTCCATCCAGCATTGTACTAATTAAGCATAGACTTGTAATGAATTAAAATAAAATACAACATTTTGATTTAGCTATTTACCACTTAATTTCATACATTTACAGCGGTAGGGCGTTCGCCTTACAAGCGGCCAACATGGCCGACCTGAGTTCGATTCCTCCGCTCCTCTCGGAGAGCCCGGCAAGCTACCGAGAGTATCTTGACCACACGGCAGAGCCTGGCAAGCTACCCGTGATGTATTCGATATGCCAAACACAGTAACAACAAAGTCTCCAATGGAGACGTTACTGGGCCCGCTCTAGCAAATCGACGATCAAGGGGAGGGCCTTTACCTTTAAATTAGATAAGTTCTATAAAATAATGTATAAAAACCTAGAGTTCTACATGGGATCTTAGGGTGTTGTATACTTTTCTTAACCACATGAGCAATTTTTATTATAATTTTGTATTAAGGGGTAATAAGGTGAGCTAGTACAAAAGTTGTTTATTTTTTTAATAATTGGTGCTCTTGAATGTATTTTAATTTTTCTTTAAAAATATATTCATGGGTATCACTTGAATACACACATAAATAGAATGGGTAGAAAGCAAATTAATGTGTATAAAACACTGTATTCGACAGTCACATTTTCTGACTAGCTGTTCCTTTAAATCTGTAAAAGTATTACAGTATCTAAATATGGGAATGGCTGGAGCGATAGTACAGTGGATAGGGCATTTGCCTTGCATGCTGCCAACCCAGTTTCAATCCCCGGCATCCCAAATGATCCCCCAAGCACTGCCAAGAGTAATTCCTAAGTAGAGAGCCTGGAGGAATGCCTGAACATCGCTGGATGTGACCCCAAAACAAAAAAAAAATCAACAAAAAGGAAAACAAAGGGATATAGACACTTACATATATGTATACAAAATCATTGAATTGGTATTATTCTAATTATTAAATTAACATTGATTCTAAGAAGTGGTCTGAATTCTAAACATATGAGTATGAAATTCCTTTTGTTCAATTCCTATATCTAATTTTTTATCACCTACTACAGATTCTAGCATTGGTATAGCCCAAAGTTGTTTCATATTTCACTGTAGTTATGTTTTTGCTTCTTAATAAAAAAAGATTCCAAAGACAAATTTCTATTTTTAAGAGGCATAGTTAATCATTTCAATAAGTTCTTAAAAATTGCTCTGTCTGCTTTCATACAGGAATCTGTTGTGCAATAGAAGAGGTGAAAACACTCATGCTTGATTAAATATGAGAGTATCTCTAAGAATTGTAATTATATATGTCTCAAGGTTGAAAAAATTCTAAACTCGAGAAAGTAGTAAAATGAGAATACTTACTTTGTAACAGTAAAGTACGTGGTATATCATATAATAAACATTCAGTATTTTGTTCCAGGTTTAATATCTAAGCACACAATCAATATCACTGATTATGATATCACTATTGAATGCCATTGAAAGGGCCAGGGCAATATTATAGTCAGAAGGCAATTGCCTTAAACTGCTGATCTAGGTTAACCTCCAAATCTCCCCCATAACCAAATGCCCTCCCCTCCACCCCACAACATAAGGTCCGTGATTCCTGCTAGGAGTGATCACTGAGCCTGAGCCAGGAGCCAGGAGTAAGTCCTGAGCACAGCCTGGTGTGGCCCAAAAATAATCAAACAAAAAAACTTCATCAGAAAGGTTAGCTTCACCTTTGTCTTCATACATCACTTATGCATACCATTGATAGAACTTGCTTAGTTTTAGCTTATGTGCTAAAATGTCTCATATTTCTATGGTACTTTCATCTTAAGAACAAAAGACAATTATTTTGCCTCTGTGTTTGTAATTGACACCTGTAAATGTTAGGATTTAAAATAAATTCATCTATATGTTATAGTGATTAATTTTATTTCTATGAATGCATTGCTTACAACTATTTTGTAGGTTAACTGTATATCAGATTTTTCTTTTAAACTGTGGATAGTTAGCTTTTATTTATCTATGTTAAGTATTAGTTATTTCTTTCTAAATATTTTCTAGTTAAGGAAGATGACTAGAGCCTGGTCACTTTTTAATCCAGAGGAGATTTGTATGTGTCTGTACCTATGTGCAAAGCATTTAGAGTATTATTGGTGATGTCTGTTTTATGAATCTTTTTATTAAATAGAAGCGTTTAATAAATGCCTGTTGACGTTCATAACAAAATGCATGGATATTTAAAAGGGTAGGCTTTAGCACATTTATAAAAATTAACCACTAAACAATTATTTCTGTTTAAGTGCACTTGACATACAGCTAATCCATTATATTGATCCCCTTTTTTTCGCCAATAGTTCTTTTCTATTACCGAGAATTGGTTGTCCTTGTAATCTTTCTATGTTATATAGTATGGTGCTCATGAGGCCTTATTATAGAACTGAATCTAGTTCAATCATTAAATTAGTGTTCTTATTAAGGGACAGTAAAAAGGTGCTTCTTGAATATGCTTTTTAAAATAGTTTAAAATCTTTGGAACAAAAATAAAAGTATTTTATAGTACTACATAATTATGTCTGGAGTTAAAAGAAAATAATTGCAATTGCATTTATAATGGAGCAAATTATTTCATATATTGTCTGAATTGGAGAAAACATGGTTTCTCAAAGAAAAAGAAGACAGTCATAGAACTGACTATAATGATAAAATATCTAGCTTCAGCTGTGATAAAAGCAAATAACTTTTCAAAAAAATGGGGACATTTATTACAATTGTTTAATTTCACTTATATTTAGTTATATAGATGAGTAAAGAACAAATTATAAATTAATTTTAAAAATAAGCATCGTAAAATGCTACTTTCGGCACAAATAGAATTAGCTAGCTAATGTAAATTAAATTATGTATAATTTGTTTTTGTTTTCCAAACTTCAAATTATACAAAAGTTTTCTTATATGACCTTTTCCCATTCATAAACTGTTTAATTCAAGAAGTAGAATACAGGCAGTATATATCAGAAAATCATGGAGTCATTAAACATTTTATTTAAAATTAATTTTTGATCATTGTGAGAGGGCTGGAGCGATAGCACAGCGGGTAAGGCATTTGTCTTGCACATGACCGATCCGAGTTCGATTTCTTTATGCCTGTCAGAGAGCCCAGCAAACTACTGAGAGTATCTAGCCCTCAAGCAAAGCCTGGCAAGCTACCCGTGATGTATTCGAGATGCCAAAACCAGTAACAAGTCTCACAATTTATTGTGAGATGTTACTGGTGCCCACTCGAGCAATCAATGGACAATGGGAGGACAGTGCTACAGTGCTATATTGAGTACAGAAATCTTATACAGTTATTATTCTTTTTCAATTAAAATAAGATATATTACCCCTTATAGACTAGGACCCATAGTTAAAAAGCTAGATTTTAGCTACAGTCATATATATATATATATATATATATATATATATATCACTTAATCACTTAATTCCCGTTATTCATCGATTTACTCGAGCGGGTGCCAGTAACGTCTCCATTCATCCCGGTTGCGTGCTAGCATAGACCAATGGTATCTGTTCATTCTAGGAACATGCAGAGCCTCAAACCGATCATTTAGGGTCTTGACGAAGAAGTCTGACCATCTTATAGGTGGGCGTCCACGTGATCTTTTGATGTCCCGTGGAATCCAATCAGTAATGGCTCTAGTCCAGCGGTTTTCTGTAAACCTCATTACATGTCCAGCCCATCTGATTTTTTGATGTCTTGGCAAATGAGACCACGTCCCTGATTCTTGAGCGTTGACGAAGATCAGAACTCCGGATTCTATCTCTCATTTGAGTGAATCGTGATATTCCAAGCATAGTTCTTTCGATTCCTCTTTGAGAGACCCGAAGAGCGTTCTCATCCCGTTTTCGTAGGGTCCAGGTCTCTGAGGCATATGTTAATGCAGGAAGAGCAGTGGAATCAAAGAGATGTGCTTGTAGCTGGAGGTTCTTTGTCCTTTTAGTTATTTCTTCAATGCTCTTGAAGGCATTCCAAGCCGCTCTCTTCCTCCTGTGCAACTCAGGTGCCAGGTCATTCATCATGTTGATTTCTCGACCTAGGTATATATAACTGTTGCATTCGGAGATGGTGGTTCCATTGAGAGCGAATGGAGCGTTAGGAACAAGGCTGTTTCTCATAAACATTGTCTTCATAAGATTCAGCTGTAGTCCAACCTTCCCACATTCACGGTCAAAGTCGTTCAGCATTTGTGCCGCTTGGCTGATGTTTGGTGTTATTAGAACGATGTCATCAGCAAAGCGGAGGTGGTGTAGTTGTCGACCATCTATCTTCACTCCCATGCTTTCCCATTCCAGTCGTCACATGATGTTCTCGAGGGTGGCACTGAAGAGTTTTGGTGAAATGGTATCACCCTGCCGAACCCCTCTCTTGATATGGATGATTACTTCTTTGTAGAATGGTGAGATCTTGGTAGTGAATCCGCAATAGGGCTCACGAAGGATCCTGATGTATTGAGTTTGTACGCCCTGATTGGCTAGGGCTTCCATGACCGCTTCTGTCTCAACAGAATCAAAGGCCTTCTTTAAATCAATGAACGCTAGACAGAGCGGCATCTTGAACTCCCGAGAAACCTCAATGAGCTTAGTAATCGTGTGGATATGGTCCATGGTACTGAATCCTTTTCGGAATCCAGCTTGTTCGCATGGTTGTCCTTCATCTAGTGTTCTGCAAATCCTATTCAGGATGACTCGAGTGAGTAGTTTGTAGATGACAGACAATAGGCAGATTGGGTGATAGTTGCCAATGTCGTGGATGTCTCCTTTCTTGTATAGTAGTACAGTCCTGCTGGTTTTCCACTGGGATGGAACCTTGCATTCAGACAGGTAGCGTGTGAAGAGCCGAGGCAATGTATTGATGAGTACTGATGGTAAGTTCTTCAGGTGTTCAGGTCTGATCTTGTCTGGGCCAGGTGCTCTTTGTTTCTTTACCGAGAGATGGCATGTTGGATTTCGGAAGGGAGAACATTGGAGATATAGATATATGACTTACAAATCTTTTCAAGGAAAAGTATAAAATCAATTTACAACAATGAATATAGGCACATAGGAATGAATTTTATTAACAAAAAGAACCACGTATTAAAATAATAAAATAATAAACAATGCTTTAAAAGGTAAAAGCATAAATTATATCCTTATATAACCAAATACTATAAAATTTAAATTATATGTGAAGGGTATAAAATGATATATATACAAATAAATTTCAATGTATAAAAATGAATTTAAATTAAAAGAAATACTATGCAGTAAAATAATAAAATTGGTCTGCTTTTTCCTATGTCCTTACATGTGTGTGCCTAATTTTATTTATTTTAGGGGGGCTTTTGGTCACACTTTCTATGTGTTGCTCAGGGTTTACTTCCATGCTATATTCGAGGATTGCTTTTTTTTTTATGCAGGAGTACTTCTATTTATTCAGCCACTCATTAGCTGATTGAATTGGGCATGAACTCCAACTTACTTTCTTTTTCATTTTTTATAATTTTATTTATTGAATCACCGTTAGAGCAGTTACAAAGCTTTTGGGTTTAAGTCTCGGTCATACAATGAAACACCAGTACCTTCACCAGTACCCATTTTCCACCACCAAAAACTCCAGTATACCCCCATCCCACATCCTCTCCCTACCTGTGGGGTAGATGATTTCCACATTATCCTCTCTCTAATTTGATCACATTCAATATTTTGACACCAGACCTACCATTATTTGGGATTTTACCCCAACACTCAGATCTGCTGATCTGCTGAAAAGGCAACAGTAGACAATTAGTTTTCTATTGCTGGTTATGAATAACATATGATGTTGCGTGGCTGCAGTAATGGCCATGCAATTTTGAAATTCTGAAATTTTGACACTTAAATCTGGAGGTATTTCTGCCAAAACATGTTGGGTTCCGAGATTTGTTCCTGAGTCTCTGGGATCATGGTCGGTTAGCAGCTTGATCAGGAGTCAGAGAGGCCATTCGTGGGTAGCGACTCGGGGTCTCATTGGGATGGGGAGGAAAGGGCCAAATCCACCCCCATCCCATGAGACCTGGCATGTCTCGTCACCAAGGGCCCAACCTGACTGTCCAGTGGCCTCTGGAGGATGGTGGACGCTGAGCCACCTAGGGAGAGGAGGAGGAGGGACAACACCCTTTCCCCCCTGGGATGGCTTGGCGACAGTGACCTACTGCTGGGTCTGGACATATTTCTGCCAAAAACCACTGGGTTCCAAGATTTGTTTCGGAGTCTCTTGGATCCTGGACATTAAGCAGCTTGATGAGGAGCCAGAGAGGTCATTTGTGGGCAGTGTCTTGGGGTCTCGTTGGGGTGGGGAGGAAAGGGCTGGCTTCATTCCCATCCCGTGAGACCCAACTTGTATTGTCACTGACGCCCAAACCTGATTGCCCAGTGGCCTCTGGAGAATGGCGGCCACAGGGCTGCCGGGGGAACAGGTCAAGACACAAAACCTATTCCCACCTGGGGTAGCCCAGTGCCGGTAACCTACTGCATGGACCGGCTGCATTTCTGCCAAAAGCCGCTGGGTTTCAAGATTTCTTTCTGAGTCTCTGGAATCATGGCCATTCAAAAGTTTGATCAGGAGCCAGAGAGGCCATTCGTGGGGGGTGACTTGGGGTTTTATTGGAATGGAGAAGGAAGGGCTGGCTCCACCCACCAACCTGTGAGGCCCCGGGTGTCTCGTCACTGCGGGCCCAAATCTGACTGTCCAATGGCCTCTGGCGTATCGCAGACAATGAGCTGCCAAGGAGGAGCATGTGGAGGGATAGCACCCTTCCTCCCTGGGGTGGCCCTGCGATAATTACCTACTGCAACGTCCGGGCGCATTTCTACCAAAAGCCACTGGTTTTCGAGATTTGTTTCTGAGTCTCTGGTATCATGGTCATTAAGGAGCTTGATCAGGAGCCAGAGATGCTGTTCGTGGTCGGTGACTCAGGATCTCCTTGGGGTAGGGAGGAAAGGGCCGGCTCCACCCCTATCCTGTGAGGCCTAACTTTTCTTGTCACTGAGGGCCCAGATTGTCCAGTGGCCTCTCGAGGATGGCGGCCACCAGGCCGCCAGGGAGAACAGGCCAAGGCACAAAATCTATTACCACCTGGGTTGGCCCAGCGCCAGTAACCTACTGCAGGGACCAGCTGCATTTCTGCCAAAAGCCACTGGGTTTCAAGATTTGTTTCTGAGTCTCTGGGATCATGGACGTTATGCAATCTGATCAGGAACCAGAGAGTTCATGCCTCCAATTATATAGCTGAGCCCAAGGTGGTTTGTGGATGTGTCTCCCACATACCTAACTTTTGGCCATTTACTTTCTTGGTAAAGTTTGCCCTAAGTTTTTTGGGTCTGACGAAAGGCACAGCAACAATTTTTGGTGTCTGTAAGTCTGAAGGTGCCATCAGGCTGCTGATGTACTCACCTCACAGGTACAGATTGACCTGCTGTCAGCACCATACCCCCTCAAGGATTGCTTTTAATAGAATTCTGAGAACCCATATGTGGTGCTGAAGATCAGATCTGGGTCATCATCTGCATGCAAGGAAATTATCTTACCCATTCTGCTATCTCTTCGGTACAAATTTCCTTTTCTTATAAAACACTAATCATATTGAGATGAGGCCATCATAATTGTTTAATTTAATAACCCATGTAAAATTCTATCTTAAAGGACACACAAACATTTTATATATACATATAAACTTACACATAATTTATATAAAGTAAAATGATAACACTGGAGCACTGTCCTCCCATTGTTCATCGATTTGCTTGAGCAGGCACCAGTAGTGTCTCACAGCAAATTGTGAGACTTGTTATTGTTTTTTGGCATATCGATTATATCACAGGTAGCTTGCCAGGTTTTTCTATGTGAGTGAGGTACTCTCAGTAGCTTGCAGGGCTCTCTGAGTGGGGTGGAGGAATCGAACAGGGGTTGGCCTGATGCAAGGTAAAGGCCCTACATGCTGTGCTATAGTGCCAGCCTGAAGCAAAATGATGGTTATCATTAAAGAATATTTCCTGAAGAATTTAAATAATCATAAACCCAAAGAATTTGATTAGTATTAGTTTATAATACACATTTCCAGAATTAGATCAATATTTGGAAATAGAAGTATTTATTATTATAAGCAATACAGTTTTCTCACAGAATTTAATGATAGAAATTTGAGGAAAAAGAACAAATTCAACTATTAGTATTCACACTTGTTATCAATATAAGTTTATATTAGCAATAAAATAGCATTTTGTGCCCTACTTAATTGTGGAAAACCAATGTTCCATGATATATTTTCTCTGCTCCTGAGTACACACTAAATCATTCTAATTATAGGTCTTAACCCCAAATGCTAGACTTTAAGTCACACAAGTTTGAATAGAATGAAGTCAATAATGTAATTTCTCTGGTATAACTCTGTTGTGTTTTCAGAAAGCTTTACTAAATCTTAGGTGAGATGAGTTATAAGTTCAATTATAGTAGCCAGTTATAGAGCAATTACTATGTCATGTGCTTTGCAGTACACACTATATAACTTGTGCTCACTATTAATAAAAATTTACACGTTAATTACAAAATTAATGTATTTTATGCAAAATAATGCAAGTAAATTTATTAAAATTATCTGTAGAAATATTGAAATTGTTTTAGCAAAATTGAGAGCATATATGTGAACATTTTGTATGGAAACAAGAAATAAACTATTCCTTAGTTATTCATTCTTTAACGATTAATATGTATATAAAGAGCTAATAAAATTTCAGTAGATTATACTAATTGAATATCAAATAAACTCTATGCTCAATATATATTGAATTATAAATGTGATAAAATAAAAAAAACAGTACTAGGTATAAATGCAATTCTGAAAGAAGCACATTGTGTACAATTATTCTACTTTGATTCTGATAGACGTTCATAAAGGCAAAAGTTAGTTTGGAATAATAAATACTCTTATGATTTTTTAGTAACCAAAGAATATTAACAAGTAAACCGTAAACCTCATTTTTTCTCATCATTTATATCCAAATTTGTTTGAATTGCACTTCATAATACTCTTGATAATTTCTTACTGTGATTCCTCAAAAATAAGCATGAACAGAAGGATGTACTTCACTCTTTTTAAACCAGTGACAAAGCACTACAATTAACCTATTTTGTATATTTTGTTCCATTCTACTCGGAGAGTAAAAAATTCAATAAAGTGCACTTTGTAACAAAATGTCTTGAAGAAGTCTAAATTCTACAGGGAACAGTGACACACTTTGTAACTTAGTATCTGATTTACATTGAACACCTGCAAAGCAGATTTTAAAATTTGCTTTTCATTTGAAAAATGGCAGAAAAGTGCACTGAACATCGTCTATGTGACTCTCTTATTTGCTTTAAACTTGATACTGCTTTCAAGTGACTTTTTCCCCCTCTAACTTTGGATATAACTTTGGATATCCATTAAGGGTTTCTTTGCTAACATTGTAGGGGAAAAAAAGAAAAGAAAACTAATTTTTACTTTATTTATTTTTGGTTTTGGGGCCATACCAGTGCTTATGTTTTACTTTTGACTTTATATTCAGGTATCACTCCTTGTAATGCTCTGTGGTCCATGTGCAGTGCTTAGGATTGAAGCCAGATCTGTGATGTGCAAAATCAATAATTTACCTAATGTACTAATTTTCCCCATCCCCGAAAACAGAACTTGAAATGTTGAAAATATTTTACAATGAGAACAAATAGATCGTATAGCATGTCAAGTGTTTGCTTTGCCCTGGGTGACCTAGGTTTGATCTCTGGCACCACATACGGTACTTTTAACACTAACAGGAATAACTCCTCAGCATAGAACAGGAGTAAGCCTAAACCCCACCAGGTGTGACCCCAAACTAGACCGGAACAAAGGAAAATTAGTACAAACATTCACAGAGTTCAGAAAGGATTTTTGTTTCTATACAAAAGTATATGACATTATTCAAGGTTTCTTTTTTAAATATATAATATGTTTGGGGCTGGAGCAATAGCACAGCAGGTAGGGTGTTTGCCTTGCACGTGATAGACCCAGGTTTGATTCCCAGCATCCCATATGGTCCCCCAAATGCAGCCAGGAGTGATTCCTGAGTGCAAAGCTAGGAGTAACCCCTGTGTATCACCAGGTGTGACCCCCCCCAAAAAAAAACAAAAATTACATGTTTAACCAGAGGAAATTCTGAGTAATACAGCATTATTATCAAGATCACAATTATATTACATTAAACTCAAACATTCATTTTTAATTATTGGTCTGAAAAAGCTACCTGAATGATATACAAGAACAAAGTGGGGGCAGGAAAATTGTTGCTAGGGTAATGGCGCATGCCTCTCAACCTTACATGTGATCATATGGGTTTGATTCCCTGCAACACACTGTCTCCAGAGAATCACCGAGAGACTTGCCTAAACAGAACACTATCCTCGGGCCATAATGTTTAATTACTTCCCTGCTGACTGATAATCACTGGCTGTGGATCCTGGGCCTCTAATGTCTGCTAGTGACTCCATTAATTGTCAACCAATACAATTATTATCTCAGTTCTGCCAATAAGCAGTAAGTTTAGGAGACAAATTCTAGTCTCAATGGAGAGTGGAAGCCTAGCCATCACCAAGACTTTAGATCCTTGAAACTTAATCCAAGATTCAGAAAATGCAATATTGTAGGATAAATAATATAAAATCAGCAAGGATATCCACATCTGAATTCCTGGAAACTATCAGATCAGTGGTGCCGTCCTAAGAAAAGAATCTTTGTAATTCAGTTACATATTTTTTTAGATGAATGGATCCTAAATTATCCAGAGATCCACTAAATTCAATATTCATGAAAGATAAAGATGAATAAGTTAACAGAGTAGAAGGCACTGAGAAGGCGAAAATACAGATAGAGTAATATACTTTAAAGGAGGAGAAGACCATAAGCCAAGAAATATATGTCACTAAATTCTGAAAAGTGGCAAAGACAGGATATTTTTAAGGATATATTTGTAAGGATCCAGTCTTGATAAATGCTAACACCTTTATTTTCATTTTGGTGCTCCAGAAATATGAGAGTAATTTTGTGTTGTTTTTAGTTGTGGTAACTTATTATAGCAGTAATAGAAGAGTAGTACACTCATGGCAATTTTCTTTATCCAGAGAGACTAAGAAATAATAAACATGCATTATCTTTAAGCCACTTGACTCACTACACAACACTGAAGTACACATGTCTATGCAAATACTTTCAGTTATATCTGAACAGTATTCTAAACAATCTCTTTAATTTTTATTCTCTTTAAATCAATTAATTGACTAGATATTTACTAATTAGATATTGAACATAGTAATATTCTAATATGAGTTAATTTGTATTCTTCTAAAAATGTATTATTATTCAATTCATGTCATTCAACAAATAGAACCTGTACCTTCCTTTTATTTTCTTTATTAAATGTCATCATTCAATAAAGAATGTTTTAGTTCTGACTGCTATAATAAATAACCACAATTGGGTGGATTAAGCAGTGAATAAGTGTTATTCACATTTTTCATAGAGAGATCCAAGAAAAATTTGACAATATGGTTCAAATCTCATGACCTTTTCTCCTACAGAAGTCTATAGTCTTTTAGGTGTCTTCCTGAAGAATGAGGAGAGACAGAGGATATAAGAGAAAAAAAGAGAAAGATGGCTTGTCTTATTTTATAATAGTAGGCCCATTGTGGGGTTTCACTCTCAGACATACTTATTTTGCAAAGACCCCACACTTTCTACCTTTTAAATCCAAACTCTCTGAGGTGGAGCTTCAACACATCAATTTTAGGGGGACACAAACATGTCAAAAACAAGATCAATCCTAGAGCCTATTTTTATGAATTTACATGTGAAAAAACAAAACTATTACAGTTTTGTAATAATTTTAAAATAGATATGTAACTGAATAAATTTAACTCCATAGATTTTACATGTACAATTTGATATACTGAGGACAACATAATCAAAAGTAAGATAGTGAACATGTCTTTCAACCTATGAGGTTGCCTCATCCTCTTGTATAATTCTGACTTACAAATCCTGTCTGCCCACAACTTTTTAAAGCAATTACTTATCTGCTGTGAATTTTAGTTTGTATTTCTAGTTTTTTATGAAAGTGAAATTTTGGTGTACTCCTTTTAAGGAAACTTATTTCAGTTCATGTAAGGATCCCGAGGTTAAGACATACACTTCTTCCTAAAGCACAAGGACTTAATGCAGAGCCCGGCAGCTTCCAGCAGAAAAGTGAATGGACTATGAGTTAATCCACGCCACCATGCCTGCCCGGAAGGGAAAGGGTGTTGCTCCCTTCTGCCTTTTTCCCTCTGGAAAGAAAGATGGCAGCCACTTCGGAGCTTTATGGAAAGCCAGGTATGAGCTGGTCATGACGGGGTGACTGAAACCTCATGGGAAGGGGGATGTTCCCAGCTCGTCCTTCACGCCCTACCGAGGTCACGAGTTACCCCTCACGAGCAGCTCTCTGGGACGGCCATGGCTCCAGAGCCACAGAAACCAATCTCATAATTATCTGACTCTCAGCAGAAATACTTCCAGGCTTAATAAGTAAAATACCAGAAATCCAAAACCGTGTGGCCGCTATAGCAGCTGCACCACATCATTTGATTCTTGTAAACAGCTGTAGAAAACAAATTATATCACAATGCCTTTTTAGCATGTCTGATTTGGGGATGTAAACTCTAAATAATAATGGTGCATCTTTTGTGGAAAAAAAAAGACATACACTTCTATTCAGTTTCTTCCTTTAAGCAAGTAAAGTACACTCAAGGACATAGTCAGGACATAGTCGCAAATCGTAGAATCTTTGGTTCTCTGACTGGATGCAGTCTTGCTTTGCTAGAGCCCAAACTTAATACAAACTCAAATGAAAAAGTAACTTCTGCATATGTTACAGGGCTTTAGATCTATATCATCTATTTTTATCTCTATACTAGAAGTGCTCAAGGCCCAGATCCTGCTGCTAAGTTACTTCCAGACCTTTTCTTCTTAGTCCTACCCTCCATTTCCCTCTTTACTTGGGAATATTGTATCTGCGATCAAGAGCTAATTTGCCAGCAACTTTTTGTACCTACCATTTCCTAGAAATGTTATTCTATATACCACATTAGAGAGCATCTGTTTGACCCTTCTGACTTACTTCACCTGACCTAAGATTCTCCAGTTCCACCCATGTTGAAACAAATGCATGGTTTTATCATTTCTGAAGCTAAGTAGTAGTCCATTTTGGATATATATCCCATAGTATTATCTAATTAATCCATATATGCGTGCATTTGCACAAATAAATGTTTTTGTGTCTGTGGGAAGATACCAAGAAATGGATAAACTGATCATATGGTATCTCTCGCTCTGTGTGTGTGAGTGCACACACACACACACACACACACACACACACACACTTGTTTTCATCTACATTATTTGTGATATTTTTTGGGAGAAGGATAGTAGTGCTCAGGGCTTACCCCTAGCTGTATGCCCAGGGATCATATGCTTAGAAGATCATACATGGTCCCAGGGACTGAAATGGACTTATAGTGCACAAGGTAAGTTGGCTTGACCTCAGTCCTATGACGATGATTCTCTATTTTTAGTTTATTGAAGTCTTCATAATGTTTTCCATAAGGGCTGAACTAGAAATATTCTCAGCAGCAATGCATATAAAGTACTTTTTTTTTATATCATCACAAGCTAAGAAAAGTGATTTTTTTATTTCATGCTAAATCTGTCACTAACTTACTATTCTGTTCATGTCTGTGTTCAGAATATTTGCATCATATCAAAACCATGAAGTTAGTGTAAGGGAAGTGATTCATGTGGCATACATATTGCTCAAGTTTTACTAATAAAATATAATTTATTTTAAATAGTACTTCAAATTTATGATATTGTGACATTATATTGATTTGTATTTGAACATTATACTGTTTGTAAATAATAAAACAGTTATCTTTGGAATTAGAATGCACCTGAATATTGGTTTCTGTCATTTACACATAAATAAATTTAAGTTGCTAAGGTCTTCTCTACCTCATTTTCCATGTACATGAAAGGGAAAGCATAGCAAATATAGTTATATAAAAAGCTGTGTAAAAAGATGAGATTAATCAAAATAGAAATAATTATACATAGGATTTGTTTGAAGTAAAATTTTTCTAAAAAGATCTTTCATTTTGGAAGGAGATATTGGGCCACACCTGGCACTGCTCAGGTATTACTCCTGGCTTTACACTCAGGCAGGCTGGGGATATATGGGGTCCTAGGATCCACTACAAGCAAGGAAAATGCCTTAACCTTTAATTGTCTTGGGCCCCAAGCACTGGTATAGTTAAGACAAAAGTACATTAAAAAATGCAGAATTGGCATGTATCAGACTATATTTCCTGCACCGCATGGTCCCCCCAACACTGCTAGGTGCAGCCCTGGCAATGCCCCAGCTTTCCCCAGCACTGCAGGACCTGAGCTGTATTGTATCCTCAAACTCTTTTACTGCTAGTCTAATTCACCAAGAATTACTGGCAATGCCTCTGGACCTCCTGACTATTGTTTGGAAGAAACCCCCACCAAAAATATAACCACACACACATACACAGGGCTGTTTTTGAAGGTTTTTCAGCTGATCAAAAATCCTCAGATGCATCTTTATCCAAATATGCATTTCTCTGATAATCTGCCACCTTAGTTCAGATAAAGCTTTAGTGTATATGATTGCAGAGCTTTATACCAATTTATTTTTGTGACACCAATGTAAGAACCAAAGGAACCCTAAGTAATTGAAATGCAGTTTGTTGAATTTCAGTAGCAGCTCATGATGTAAGATCTCAATCAACAGCTCTGCCACCTATCATAAGAAAAATGTAAAGTGTCCCATAAATTGTTCTCAATATAAAATGCTTTTTGGACAGTTTTGAAAAGAAGCTGTTAGAGAAAGGAATTTTCTCACTTACCCTTTATTTTACCCTAAGGATACTATATGTGATATCTACTGGTTCCAGGGTAACTGAATTTAAGAGGTTTTAAAAGTGACCAGCTATGACCCATAGAGGACATAAGATTTTTAGCTGTAAAAATTGAGGTGAAACTAAGGTTTTAGCTGAATTGGAAACTGAATTACTACTTACTGTTAGACAGAATGGTTATTTTTAGTGCCATGAGGTTAGAGGCAGAAAGATGACAAGAATTGGGGTATTGTACTATATTGTAGGGCACTGTCTCTTTATATAAGGCACATGGCTCCATTCTTTTTTTTACGTTTAATATAATTAATGTATTCCAAGATGAGTTGTATTTTATAATATTTATTAATAGACTAAAACATATGCAGATAGCATTTGAAACCATTATTAAGACCAGGGAGCCTTCCAGATCATTCTGGCAACATGAAGCAATATAAAGTTCAAATAGTAAACATCAAGGATGAATTACAATTACATATCCCTACAGTTTCAAACACACAGATTAAATTGTGTTAAATTTTGGTCCCTTTTCAATCAGTTTAAACAAATTTATGAAACTGGATATTGCTAGTATTTTTTTTTAAAGTAAAATAAGTAAAAAATAATCAGAGTATTTTTCCTTAATAAAGATAACTATGTATTAATAATATATATGTAATACATTTAGGGTGTTTTTGGACATAAACTCTAAACAGTGATTTGGGGAACTGTATAGAACATCACTTTTAGTTAAATCAATAAAAAATTGATTTTAATGTAATTTACTTCAACTTTGCAAAATCCTATTACAATTGCATTAAAATAAAATGAAGCTTTGGTTCATTGAAAACTTAACGCTAAATTTTAAGGTAAGGGAAAGGCCCTCCCATTGTTCATCGATTTGCTTGAGCGGGCCCAGTAATGTCTCCATTGGAGATTTTGTTGTTACTGTGTTTGGCATATCGAATATATCACGGGCGGCTTGCCAGGCTCTGCTGTGTGGGCGAGATACTCTTGATAGCTTGCCGGGCTCTCCGAGAGGGATAGAGGAATCGAACTCGGGTTGGCCATGTTGGCTGCGTGCAAGGCAAACGCCCTACCGCTGTGCTATCACTCCAGCCCAGTAGCTCGCCGTGATTGTATAGTGGTAACGCTAAATTTTAGAAAAATTATTTATTTTTTAGTGTTTTGAGTATAATTCAATATTAATTCCAGAAGCATTCTTATTTTTATTTGTGTTTCCCTGATGAAAATTATTTTACATGCCTATGGGTCATCCATAGATTCTCAACAGAAAGACTCTGTTCTTCTCTATTTTTTTTACTTGTAATTGTTGTTGTTGTTGTTGCTATTCTTCAACTTTGAGAATTAGATTTCATTCTTTGATCTAATAAGTGGAATACAATCTTATTTTCCCATTCAGTGGCAGGGTCTATCAATTTTTGCTCAAACTTCTCTTGCCATGCAGAAACTTTTTAGTTTTATGTACTATGTATGATTAGTTTACATTTAATTTTTTGCAGTTTTTATTTTTTTTGCTAATGCACTCAAATCACTGAAGACACTGTTGTGCAATAATAACAGTACATCAAAACAATAAATCAGAAACAGTGTTGTAGCCATGATATCTGAACTATAATAAAAATTAGTTTAGAAAATTTCAGAACCACTTAAACACTTGACATCCTGTTACTCATCAAATGCTCCAGAGGGTGCCAGTAACATCTCCATTTGTCCCTATCATGTGCTAGTGTAGCCCAATGGCACCTGCTCCTTCTAGGAACATGAACAGTCTCAAACCGATCATTCAGGGTCTTGATGAAGAAGTAGAACCATCTCAATGGTGGGCAGCCATGCCATCTTTTGATGTCCCGTAGAATACAGTTGGTAATGACTCTAGTCCAGCGGATGTCTCCAAATTACTTTATGTGCCCAGCCCACCTGATTTTCAGTGCCTTAGCAAACGAGACAGTGTCCCTGATTCTTGATCGTCGATGGAGGTCAGAACTCCAGATTCTTTCTCTCATTTCAGTGAAGAGTGATACTCCAAGCACAGCTCTTTCGATTCCTCTTTGGGAGACCCGAATAGCATTCTCATCCAGTTTTCGTAGGGCCCAGGTCTCTGAGGTGTATGTTGATGGAGAAAGAACAATGGAATCAAAGAGATATGCCCAGAGCTGGAGGTTCTTCATCCTCTTAGATATTTATTTGAAGCTCTTGAAGGCATTCCAAGCTGCTCTCTTCCTCCTGCACAACTCAGGTGCCAGGTCATTCGTCATGTTGACTCCTGACTTAGGTACACTTACCTGTTGCATTTGAAGATGTTCATTCCATTGAGACTGAATGGAATGACATGAACGAGACCATTTCTCATAAACATCTTTGTAAGATTTAGCTGTAGTTCGACCTTCCCACGGTCGAAGTCGGCCAGCATTTGTGCCTCTTGGCTGATGTTTGGTTTTATTAAAACGATGTCATCAGCAAAGCAGAGGCAGTATAGATGCCAACCATCTATCTTCACTCCCATTTCTTCCCATTCCAGTCGTCGCATGATGTTCTCGAGGGTGGCACTGAAGAGTTTCGGTGAAATGGGATCACCCTGCCGAATCCCTCTCTTGACGTCAATGATCATCTCCCTGTAGAATGGTGAGATCCCGATAGTGAATCTGCAATAAGGCTCATAGAGGAACCTGATGTATTGAGGTTTGCCTTGTTTGCCTTGTTTGACTAGGACTTCAATGACCACTTCCGTCTCAACAGAATCAAAGGCCTTATTTAATCAATGAATGTTAAACAGAGTAGCATCTTGAACTCCCAAGAAATCTCAATGAGCTTGGTTATCATGTGGATATGGTCGATTGTGCTGAATCCTTTTTGGAAACCAGCTTGCTCACATAGTTGTCGTTCATCTAGTGTTCTGCCAATCTTATTTAGGATGACTCAGGTGAACAGTTTGTAGACAACAGACAATAGACAGATTGGGAAATAGTTGTCAATGTTGTGGATGTCTCCCTTCTTATACAGTAGTACAGTCCTGCTGGTTTTCCTTTGGGATGGAATCTTGCATTCAGACAGTTAGCGTGTGAAGAGCTGAGCCAGTGTATTGATGAGTACTGACAGTCAGTTCTTCAGGTGTTTGAGTCTGAGCTTGTCTGGGCCGGGTGCTGTTCACTTCCTTACCAACAGAATGCATGTCAGATTTTGGAAGGAAGAATGTTAGGAACGACTTACCATCCTGTGGAATTTGATATGTGGGCAGGTGGACATGGCTATAGAAGAGAAGAAGTATGCATCATGGATAATCTTCCCCATTGCCCTTTTGGCAGACATGATAGTTCCATCAGGATGTTGGAGGGCAGTCATCTTGGTCTTGTAGTTGGCAAAGAACAGGCTGGCATTGCAAATGCTTTTCCCAGCTTCTGCTGCATCTGCCAGCACTGCTGCTCTTCTCTTTTTGAGGTCTTCGTTCATTGCTTCTATCACTGCTTTGCAAGCTCAGACATTCACTTGCGGTTTCCTGAGGCTTGCGCCAAGTCACATTGGTGAAGGAGCTCGAGAGTTTTGGAAGACAGGCGTCTTTTTGTGGATATCTCTCTCTCGGCATTCTTCTTACAATCATGAAGGTGCTGAACCAGTTGATTGTATTCCTCATCAATGTTGTCAATGGTAGCATCTTCCCATGTTGCCATAATAGTGCCAAAGAGCTCCCAGTTGGTGGTCATTCTGAGAGTTCTATTCTTAAACTTTGTAGCCCTTTCTTCCCACTCTGTGAAGTAGAATTTTGTATGAAGGAGATGGTGGTCCCATCCCATTTGGAATTTTGGGAAAACAGCGACTTTGTTTAGACAAGACCATTGATTGAATATGATGTGGTCAGTTTCGCTGTGGAACAGTTGACCAGGAGACTCCCATATCCAACATTTATATTCAGCCTTCTGGGATTGTGAGTTAGCATGGATGGTGTTGGTCGACATGATGAACTTAGACAATATCACCCTATTTGTTCCATTCTAGGCCATGGGTCCCAATATGGAGTTTTTCGGCTGATCTTCTTGGTCCAATCTTGGCATTAAAATCACCGACAACGATCTTGTAGAAAGTGTGGTCTTTTTCATAGAACTTCTTCAGCTCCATATAGAACTTCTCAATTTCCTCTTCATCATAATTGTATGTTGGTGAATAGAAAATGAAGATAGAAACTGATGGCAGTGAGCCACATCTATTCAAGTATAATCATCCCATTTGAATTGTTAGGCATTGGAATGAATCAATGTTTATGGACAAGTTCTTGTTGACAAGGACAACGACAACCACCGACACCACATTTGTCACATGTACCAAGAAAACACTTCTTTTCCAGTGTCGAAAAAAGTGTGATGTGATTGATGCTTTCTAATCTCAGTCAGACCAATGATGTCATACTTAATTTTACACGCTTGCATCATCAAGTCATCAATGGATCGATCTGATGCCACTGTACGTTCATTGAAAATACAGATAGTAATTTTTGTCCTTCTTCATTTTGGCAGCCTAGTTCGACCCTGAGTTTTTTATCAGCCTCTCCTTCCTCATCCTTCTTAATGCTGCCATATTGGTGTCTCTTTCAGGGTCAAGGGAATGATCCCATTGTATTTACTGGTTTTGGCATATCGAATACACCACAGATAGCTTGCCAGTCTCTGCTGTGCAGGCTGGACACTCTTGGTAGTTTGCCAGGCTCTGCGAGAGGGATAAAGGCTTTTAGGGCAGCCTCTAATCATGCTTCAAGGTGTTCCTGTGGTTCAAACAATATTTGAACCCCATCAAATATGGTGTGGAAATATTTTATTAAGTGTTTTATGATGTGTTACTCGGCTGCATTGCAGTCACCTTGTCCAGAAATTGTCCTCGAATGTGGTGGCTGCTTGGTAGTGGAGGTAGTGGAGGTCTCCTGGGCTGCTGGGAGCAGGCAGAGGATCTCTGTTGCCAGGTCTGATGAGCGTGGAGTCCAAGGTCGCAGAGTTCTGCTTCCTTGGTTCTGTAGGGCTTTATTCATGCGTGAGTCTTGGCCCGAATGTCCAGAAAGCATCCTGGACCATGGTGGTGGCTGTGCAGTGGAGGTAGCAGAGGTAGTGGAGGTCTGCCGGGCTGCTGGGAGCAGACAGAGGATCTCTGTTCCCGGTTCTGTTGAGCCTGGAGTCCAAGGTCCCAGAGTTCCATTTACCTGGTTCTGTGGGACTTCACTCGTGCGTGAGTCTTGGCCCAAGTGTTCGGAAAGCATCCTGGAGCGTGGTGGTGGCTGGGCAGTGGAGATAGTGGAGATAGTGGAGGTCTCCTGGGCTGCTGGGAGCAGGCAGAGGATCTCTGTTCCCAGTTCGTTGAGCCTGGAGTCCAAGGCCACAGAGTTCTGCTTCCCTGGTTTTGTGGTGCTTCACTTGTGTGTGAGTCTTGGCCCGAGTGTCCAGAAAGTGTCCTGGAGTGTGGCGATGGCTGGGCAGTGGAGGGAGGGGAGGTAGTGGAGGTCTGCCAGGCTTCTGGGAGCAGGGATCCCTCAGAAGCAATAAGATTGTACTGTAACCATTTGGTTTAAGTAAAGATAGCATTTTTATGAAATTGATATTTTGAAAGTGTTTGGTACAGAACAATAATAAAATTACTAACTAAGAGGAAATCATTCATTTTACTATCAACCAAATTTTATTCTAACTAAATCAAATCACTGTTAATTCACTTCCGTTCTTTAATATCTGCCCACAGAAGAATATTTACATAGCTCTTTGCTTATATGTGTGATACAGTGAATGTTAATATCACTGTATCACTGTGTCACTGTCATTCCGTTGTTCATTGATTTCCTCGAGCAGGCACCAGTAATGTTTCCTTCGACCTAGCCTTGAGATTTTAGAAAGTGCCACATTTGAGGCTCTTTCAGGGTCAGGGGAATGAGACCTATCACTGTTACTGGGTTTTAACATAATGAATATGCCACAGGGAGTTTGCAAGACTCTGCCATATGGGCAGTATATTCTCGGTAGCCTGCAGGATACTCCAAGAATAAGAGCTAGATAATAAGAGCTCAGTTTTATAGTCTCTGGGTCTTGGCCATTGATGGGATGACACGGTGCCGGGGGCAGTTAGTGGGTTTACTGGAAGATGAGTGATCTGAGTGGAGGAGTCCCAGTCCTGATCTGAGCAGGCTTGGAGATCTCAGTCCCAGGCCTGCATGCCTGAATTCCTCTGCCAGTTCCTTCATACGTGAGGCTCATCAAACATGTGGCTTGTGTTCTTAAGCATGACTGTGGCTGGTTTTGGAGGTCTTTGACTGCTGGGGCTCTGCTCGGGGCGGGGGAGAAATTCAACCTGCACCCCTCCAAGGGACCCTGGTGAGGACAGCCAGGCATGGGGGCAAGAGACTCTGTGCTGTTCTCTCAGTTCTGTTAATATCAATTAAAGAAAACACATAATGATACTTTGAAATATATGACATCCCAAGGAAATAAGTCATTTTGTGTGTTTTGGAGGAAAAACTTATATTTCCATAAACTAGTTTGTGTTTCTTAAAAATGCAAGTGTTGAGGACAAGAGAGACAGTACAGCAGGTAGGGAACTTGTCTTGTACACGACCAACTCAGATTTGATTCCCTAGCTTCCTTTATGATCCCCTGAGCACCACCAGGAGATTCCTGAGTGGAGGAGTAACCCTAAGAACTGCTTGGTGTGGTCAAATAAAACCCTCCATTGTATATTTTGAAATGGGGCTTTTGGAAGGTAGTCAGCATTAGAGGAAGTCATGATTGTGGGAATCCATAATGAAATTAGTACCATTATAAGAAAAGATATCAGAGAACTTTTTCTAATTATATTTCTGGGTGCAATGTCACAAAAGGGCCCTGTGAGCACATGGCAAGTATGAAGCCATATTGCAATATAGAAAGATTGCTATTACTAGCAACACAATCTACTTAAACTTTGATTTTGTACTGCATGGTGACTATTTTTATGAAATTTAATTTTTATTATAAAGTTGTTCAGAATAATTTATTAAATTCAATATGTCAACATGAATCCCATCATTATATCTTCTTACCATCATTATTTCAATTTCAACACCACCACCATTATTTAGACTGCTCCAAAGGCAGATACTAAATAATTTATTTTGTATTGCTTGGAATGAATAGACTAAAAATGAACCAAAAAGTTTCCTTAGGATAAAGTGTGTGAAAATTGTTGAATCACAACTTGGAGCCATTATGCCTCTGTATAAGAGATCACTAATATCTTGAGGTTAACATCAAGGTTGAGCCTTATGTGCATGTGTCTACACACACACACACACACGCATATATATGTGTATAAATATATATATATGTATATCACTGTATCACTGTCATCCTGTTGTTCATAGATTGCCTCGAGCAGACCCCTGTAATGTCTCCTTCATCCTAGCACCTTTAAAAAGTGCCATATTCAAGGCTCTTTCATGGTGAGGAGCATGAGACCCATCATTGTTGCTGGTTTTTGGCATATTGAGTATGCCACAGGGAGTTTTCCAGACTCTGCCATGTGGGCAGGATACTTTTAGTAGACTGAACAGGTTCTCCAGAGCAAGAACTAGATAATAAGATGTTGCGCAGCCGCATTTGTGGCCACACACTTCCGGGAGCAGGGTTTTATAGTCTCTGGGTCATGGCCATTGATGGGATTACACGGCGCAGGGAGCAGTTGGTGTGTGTAACACCTACATACTGGAAGATGGGGGATCTGGGTGGAGGAAGCCCCAGTTCCAATCCGAGCAGGCTTGGAGATCTACACCCTGGGTCCTGCATCCCTGGGTTCCTCTGCCAGTTCCTTCATGCCTGAGGCTCATCCAAACGTAAGGAGAGTGGTCTTAAGCATGGCTGTGGCTGGAACCGGAGGTCTTCAGCTACCGGGGCTCTGCTCGAGGTGGGGAGGGAAACTCAACCCACCCTACTCCAAGGGTCCCCGGTTAGGACAGCCAGGCGCAGAGGCAGTAGACTCCACGCTGTTCTCATCCATGAGCAGGGTTTTATAGTATCTGGGTCTTGGCCGTTGATGGGATTACACAGTGCCAGAGGCAGTTGGTGGGTGTAATGCCTACATACTGGAAGATGGGGGATCTGGTGGAGGAGGCCCCAGTTCCAATCCAAGCAGGCTTGGAGATCTACACCCCCGGTCCTGCATTCCTGCATATATATATATATATATATATATATATATATATATATATAATCTTGATATGCTAGGGGTTACACCTGGCTCTGCACTCAGGAATTACTCCTGGCGGTGCTTGAGGGAACATATGGAATGCTGAGAATCAAAGCCGGGTTGGCTATGTGTAAGGCAAGTACCCTACCCACTGTGCTCCAGCCCCTATGAAATGTAAAGGTAAAGGTAAAGGTCCTCCCGTTGATCGTCGATTTGCTCGAGCGGGCCCAGTAACGTCTCCATTGGAGACTTTGTTGTTACTGTGTCTGGCATATCGAATACTCTCGGTAGCTTGCCGGGCTCTCCGAGAGGGGCGGAGGAATCGAACTCGGGTCGGCCATGTTGGCCGCTTGTAAGGCGAACGCCCTACCCGCTGTGCTATCGCTCCAGCGAAATGTATTTTTAATTAAAAAATTTTTTTCATTAGGTATTTTGAACTTTATGATATTCTTTTTTTACATCTGAGATGACTAATACATATATATGATTTTAATATCATAAAAGTGAGAAAAACTTGTAAATAAGTTTCCAATTTTCCTTTAATAAAAAAAATAGAATGTTTTGGAACTGGAGAAATAGTACAGGAGCTAAAGTGCTGTCATTGCATGCAGCTAACTTGGTTTGATCCCTGGCACTGCATATTGTGTAAACTCAAAAAAGGATGCAGTGGCTCTATCTCTCCCACCGCCAGCGTTTGGTAGTCACACGCTGTTTCCCCCACCCCTGGGAGGTCCATGGTGATGGGCAGGCGAAGAACCGAGGGACAGGCTCGTTGGTCTTGGTTGCAGTTTATTCCATTCCCATCTCCATTCTCCTCTGATTCTCCTTCTTCTTCCTCTCCCATGCTACTTCATTCTCCTTCTCGATCCTTCTCACTCTGCAGTCTGGATATTGATCCCCCAGCCCACTCTCACAGTACAGTTAAATCCCAAAGCATGAGGGGTTGGGGTAACAATTACACATCAGTGTGGTCACAATCAACAGGGGCAGAATTCTTTCCCTTGGGGAAAGCTGCTTCTAGGACAGAATCTGATTATCAGATCAACGCACCCTAGAGAGAAATCCCCTGGGTTTGTTTCTCCTCTCCTTGTCCAACAAACATATAAGTATTCATAATATAAATTGTTTTGTATGGATACAGTAAGAAATAGCTTAAAAGGTAAAGGTAAAGGCCCTCCCGTTGATCGTCGATTTGCTCGAGCGGGCCCAGTAACGTCTCCATTGGAGACTTTGTTGTTACTGTGTCTGGCATATCGAATACTCTCGGTAGCTTGCCGGGCTCTCCGAGAGGGGCGGAGGAATCGAACTCGGGTCGGCCATGTTGGCCGCGTGTAAGGCGAACGCCCTACCCGCTGTGCTATCGCTCCAGCCCAAGCTTATAGAATTGCTCTCCTAGGGCCATCTCAATCTCAGACTACAGTGCTCAGGCCAGATAGTCTTTCCCATCCCTAGCAGGGTCCTAGTCTCATCGTTACTTTTAGATCATTACAACATTTTTCTATGATCAAACTCTTAACTTATAGTTAAGAATCCTGGCACCTTGGCCTGGCCCATTTTGATGCCAGGTAGCTCACTGCTTGCCCTGGGTCCATTCAGTCCCTCGTTGGGACCCTGCTTTTGGGGTGTTAGGAACCAAGGGCAACTGAGGCTTAAGTCGAGAAGCAGCTGCCCTGGAGTGAATAATATTCAGAGCCAGTTAAATCCTAAATTACAAAACATAATGTTAACGGTCTTCCTGTATCTATACAAAAAAGGCATTACTTTAAAGTAAACTATTCAAAAGACATAAGGAGAGGAGAAAGCAATATTAACTTACAATAGAATTTCAGTGTCTTAGAAGGATTTGACCTTACAAATTAACAGATTATGATTAAGGGGGAAAACTGATTAACTGGTTGGAAAAGAGAGCATAGAGAAGTGGTTGCACATAAATGAAGGAATGGGAGTGACTTGGGAGCACTGTGATGGGTGTAACCTGATAAACCTAAACTCCTTGTGGAGAAAGGGAGAAAGAACAAAGTAATGTCATCCATATGATCCTCCAAAAACAGCCTGGACTGATCCCTAATCACAGAACCAGGGGTAAGAGCCCTAAACTCTTCTACGTATTTCCCCTCCAAACCAAAACCAAATAAGTAATTAGGATTTTAAATAAATAATACCTTAATATAGTTATAAACATCAAGATGTATAAGGCTTATAAAAATGAATGTTCCACACTCTTCAAATTAGGAGTAATAGTTTCTTTTCTTTGTAATTTTAACTATAAATTTAGAGCACATGTTTTAATAATATTTATTTGTTTTAAAGATATACTGACATAAATCTTATTTACACAACTATATTTATTTTAGGTGCAATGCAATGTACCAAAGATTATCCTCTTTGAAATATATATTAAGTGAGGAATAAGACCTGAGCATTGTCAGGTATGATCCCAAACCAAAACAAAAACCAAAACAAAAAACCCAAACAAACAAATGAAAAATATATATTGCCTCACTATATCACCACCAATGTTCAATGTACCTACTATCACAGTTATTTCACCACTTCTATAGCTTGATCATTTCCCGAAAATTCTATGTTAGTCACAGTTCTGCCCTCAGAGTGCAAGGGTTTGTTTTTACTTTGTTTCATCTATTTCATGATTTATTTCTCTATACCCCCAAAATGATTGGTTTTTATCATTTTTTTCTGATTTTTCTTTTCACTTAAACCAATTAGAAGGCAATTAGTTGTATTTCTGAATAACATGTACAAAATGTGCCACACAGTGACATATATTAATAAATAACTGGGTATTATAGCATGATTAACTTGAACCATCTTGAACAACTAACCATCTCATTGTTGTTTAAAATCTCTTTCAAAAGATACATTATATGAGAAAGACTAAAATAGGGGCTGAGTGTACTTCACCCAGATCCTCCAAATTCCAGTAAGTGGGGGTCACACCCACCAACTGGCCCCCTGGTGCCGTGAAATCCCATCAACGGCCAAGACTCAGAGACTACAAAACCCAGCTCCCTGAAGAGAACAGCACAGAGTCTCCTGCCCCCGCTCCTGGCTGTCCTCGCCGGGGCCCCTTGGAGGGGAGTGGGTTGAATTTCCCTCTCCGCCCCGACGAGGGCTCTGGCAGCCAAAGACCTCCAGAACCAGCCACCACTATGCTGAGACCACTCTCCGCACACATGAAGGTACTGGCAGAGGAACAAAGGCATGCGGGCCCCGGGGCTGAGATCTCTAAGCCTACTCGGATCAGGGCTGAGCATCCTCCATCCAGATCCTCCAAATTCTAGTAGGTGGGGGTCACACCCACCAACTGACCCCCTGGCGCCATTAAATCCCATCAACAGCCAAGACTCAGAGACTATAAAACCCAGCTCCCATCTTATTATCTCATGCCTATTTTGGACAAACTGGCAGGCTACCGAATGTAACCTGCCCACACGACAGAGTTTGGCAAACTCCCCGTGGCGTACCCAATATGCCAAATACCAGTAACAATGATGGGTATCATTCTCCTAACTCTGAAAGAGCCTTGAATATGGCACTTTTTAAAAATCTCAGGACTAGGATGAAGGAGACGTTACTGGGGCCTGCTCAAGGCAATCAATGAATAAAAAAAAATAGATAAAAATAGTTATAGATTAATTATTCAGATTAATATGGAAACAAAGCTGAGTCCTGAAAGGAAATAAAGATGAAAATATTCCTTTCAGTTTTGTCTAGAGGAGATGGAGTTGAATCAAAGACAATTTATTTTTAAACCTATCTGTTTCTACCATAAAATAGAAGAGAACATGTCAAATTAATATAGCCCTCTACCCTAAATTGTGAAATGATTTTCCAGTCTCTCCTTGTCCTAGTTTCCTATTTGTCAATAAATATGGTAATATGACTTTCTACGTAGATTGCTTATAGGAAGAAAATGTTTGCTTTTTGGACTCTGATTCTTGTGGCAGCTTGCTTTTAAAAATCTCTATACAAAATTTCCATTCTGGTAGTGTGGTTTAATTTGAAAAGCAGTTTATTGAACTATCATTGACATAAAATAATTGCACATATTTAAAATCTACAACTGGAAACTTTTACCAAATATAAATGGTCATAAAACTTATGTCACAAGGTAATGGATCTGTGATCATATGCCCAAACTTTCATTTTAATCACCCTCAATTTGATTATTTTTCATAATTTAAAAAGTTGTAGGAAGACCTATGTCTATATCCTCTAATGGAAAAAACACAAAAGATATGTATACTGTAAGTGGGAAAATAGTACTGAATACACAGTTCAGTTTGGACAAACTGGTAGGCTACTGAATGTAACCTGCCCACACGGCAGAGACTGGCAAACTCCCCGTGGCGTACCCAATATGCCAAATACCATTAACAATGATGGGTCTCATTCTCCTAACTCTTAAAGTGCCTTGAATATGGCACTTTTTAAAAAAATCTCAGGGCTAGGACGAAGGAGACGTTACTGGGGCCTGCTCGAGGCAATCGATGAATAACATAGTTCTCATCACTTAAATATCCTTTTGTATTTTTAAATTTTTGTTAGTGAAGCACCATGAGGTACAGTTGTAGGCTTACAAATTTTTGTGCTTGGGTTTCAGTGATACAATAATCGAGTACCCATCCCTCCACCAGTGCCCATTCTTCAAAACCACTGATCCCAGGATCTGTCCAATACCCCATCCCCCCACCCCACCCTTCCTCTGCGGCAGGGTATTCCCTTTAGTTCTCTCTCTGCTGTTGGATGCTGTGGTTTGCAAAATATGGTATTGAGTGGCAATCATGTTCGGTCTATAGTCTACTTTCAACATGCATCTCTCATCCTGGGAGGATACTCCCAACACCCTTTATTTGGCACTCCCTTCTCTATCTGAGCTGCATGTTCCCCTAGCATGTGCGGCTGGCCTGCAAGCCATGGAGTAAACCTCCTGGTACTTATTTTGGCTATTCTTGGGTGTTAGTCTCCTATTTTGTTACTTTATGTTACCCAAATGAATGCAATCTTTCTACGTCTGTCCCTTTCTTTCTGACTCATTTCTCTTAGCATGATACTTTCCATATAGTACCACTTGTATGTAAATTTCATGACTTCATCTTTTCTAACAACTATATAGTACTCCATTGTGTAGATGTACCAAAGTTTCTGTAACCAGTCATCTGTTCTCAGGCACTCAGATATTTTCCAGATTCTGGCTATTTGAAACAGTGTTGCAATGAACAAACAAATATAGATGTTATTCGATTATACTTTCGTGCCTCTCTGAGATATATTCCCAGGAGTGGTATTGCTGGGTCAAATGGGAGCTCAAGTTCTAATTTTTTGAGAATCATCCATACTGTTTTCTAAAATGGTTGAACAAGTCAGCATTCCCACCAGCAGTGAAGGAGGTTTATTTCTTATCACATCCACGCAAACACCGATTGTTTCTGTTCTTTTGGATGTGGGACAGACTCTGTCATGTAAGGTGATGTCTCATTGTTGTTTTGATCTTCATCTCCCTGATGATTAATGATGTAGAGCATATTCTCATGTGCCTCTTGTCATTCATATTTCTTGTTTGAGAAAGTTTCTGTTCATTTCGTCACCCCATTTTTTGATGGGGCTGTGCGTTTTCTTCTTGTGGAATTCAACCAGAACTTTGGATATCCTTGAAATCAACCCTTTGTCAGATGGGTATTGGGAGAATAGCTTTCACATTCTGTAGACTGTCTTTGTATTTTGGTCATTGCTTTTTTTGAGGTGCTGAAGCTTCTTAGTTTAATATAGTCCCATTTGTCTATCTCTGTTTTCACTTGCTCTGCCAGTCGCAAGACATCTTTGAAGATACCATTAGCTTCAATGTCATGGAGGGTTTTGTTGACTTTGCCTCCAATGTACTTATGGATTCCAGTCTGATGTTGACACCTTTAATCCATTTTGAACTTACTTTTGTACATGGTGTTAGGCAGAGATCTGAGCCCATTTTTGCATGTTTGTACAGGTCCTTTACTTCATTAGTTTACCTGCTTCCTAGGTACTTGATTTTCTGTCCTAGGTACTTGATTTTCTGGGGCACAATTGTGAACAGGATTATTTTTCATGTCACTTTCTTCTCTCTCACTGTTTGCATATAGGAAATCCATGGACTTTTGGGTATTGATTTTACAGCCTGCCACTTTATATACAAGTGTATTGTTTCTGAGTTTCTTGGTAGAGGTTATAGGGTTCTCTAAGTATAGTATCATATCATCTGTGAATAGTGAGAGCTTGATTTCTTCCTTTCCTACCTGAATGCCCTAAATATCTTTTTCTTGCCTAATTGCTATTGCAAGTACTTCCAGTACTATATTGAACAGCAGTGGAGAGAGTGAGCATCCTTGTCTCATCCCTGCTCTTAGAGGGAAGGCTCTCTCTTTTTCCCCATTGAGGATTATGCTTCCCATAGGCTTGTGGTAGATGGCTTTAACTATATAGAGGAAAGTCCCCTCTATACCCAATTTGGCAAGGGTTTTCATCATAAAGGGGTGCTGGATCTTGTCAAATGCTTTCTGTGCATCTATTGATATGATCATATGCTTTTTATCTTTTCTTTTATTGATATTATGGATTATGTTGATAGACTTCTGAATGTTAAATCATCCCTGCATGCCTGGGATGAATCCTACTTGGTCATGGTGCATGCTCTTTTTGATGAGTTGTTGGATTCTATATGCTAATTGCTTGTTGAGGATCTTTGCGTCTGTGTTCATCAGGGATATTTGCCTCTAATTCTCATTCTTTGTGGTATCTCTGTGTGCTTTTGGTGTCAGGGTGATATTTGCTTCATAGAAACTGATCATAAGTGTTTTTGATATTTCAATTCCATGAAAAAGCTTAAAGATGATTGGGTATAAGTCCTCTTTAAAGATTTGTAAGAATTCACTAGTGAATACATCTGTGCCGGGAATTTTGTGCTTGGTGAGACCATTTATTACCATTTCAATTTTCTTGATGGTGATAGGTCTGTTCAGGCATTCCATGTCTCCTTGGTTCAGCCTTGGGAGTCTATAGGAATCTAGGTATTTATCTATTTCCTTAAGGTTTTCATGTCCGTGGCATAAAGCTTCTCAAAGTACTCCATGAGGATCCTTTGAATTTCTGTAGTTTCTATTGTAATGACCCCCTTTTCATTTCTGATTCGGTTCATTAGGGTTTTATCTCTCCCTTTCTTTGTGAGTTTTGCTAGAGGCTTATTGATCTTGTTTATTTTCTCGAAGAACCAGCTCTTGGTTTCATTGATCTTTCAGATTGTTTTTTGAGTTTACATCTCATTAATCTCTGCTTTAAGTTTTATTATTTCCTTCCTCCTTTCCAGGTTGGTCTCCTTTTATTGGTCCTTCTCCAAGCTCTTAAGCTGTGAGGTTAGGTTACTTATGTGGGCTCGCTTCTCCTTCCTGAGAAATGCTTGTAGAGCTATAAACTTTCCTCTGAACACAGCTTTTGCTGTGTCCCATAAGTTTTGGTAACTCGTGTCCTCATTTTCATTTGTTTCTAGGAATCTTTGATTTTCCCCTTTGATTTCCTTTCTAAGCCACTCATTGTCCAATAATGCACTGTTTAATTTCCAGGCGTTTGATTTAGTTTTCTGTTTTTGTGTGTGATTTACTTCTAATTACAGTGCATTTTTGTCTGAGAAGATTGTTGATACAATTCCTATCTTCTTAATTTTATGGAGCTATGTTTTCTGGCTCAGCATGTGGTCTATCTTGGAGAATGTTCCATGCACGCTTGAGAAGAATGTGTATTCAGCTTTTTGAGTCCTATATATACTACTAAGTCCCTTTTTTCCATTGTTTCCCTCAGATGAAGTATGTCCTTGCTAAGCTTAAGTCTGGTTGATCTATCAAGATGTAATAAAGCAGTGTTGAAATCTCCCACTAGTACTGTGTTGCTATCAATGTCTTTCTCAAAGTCTATGAGTAGTTGTTTTAAGTACTTTGATGGTCCCTCATTAGATGCATATACATATAGTATTGTAAGTTATTCCTGTTGTATAGATCCCTTGATCAATAAGAAATGGCTTTCACTGTCTCTTGTGACCTTCTTCACTCTGAAATCAGTGTGGTCTGATACTAGGATGGCCAACCCAGCTTTTTTATGGGAGCTGTTTGCCTGTAGGATTGTTTTCCAGTCTTTGACTCTGAGCCTGTGTTTGCTTTGACTATTAAGATATGTTTCTTGCAGGCAGCAAAATGTTGGGTTCAATTTTCTAATCCATCTTGCCACTCTGTGTCTTTTAATTGGTGCGTTTAGCCCATTGTCATTGAGAGAGATTATTGTTATGGATTTTTGTCCCATTTTTCTGTTGAAATTTGGTGTGGTTGAGGGGCCTGTCTTGTTTTATAGTAGGCCATTTAGTTGTTCTTGTAACAGTGGTTTTGAGTCTACGAAGTTTCTGAGCTGTTGTTTGTCTGTGAAACTGTATGTTGTTCCTTCTGTTATGAATGAGAGTCTCGCTGAGTAAAGCATTTTTGATGAGACATTTATTTCATTGAGTTTTTTCACTATATCCCACCTCTGTTTTCGGGCCATCAGGGTTTCAACAGACAAATCAACTGTGAATCTTAAGGATGCTTCTTTGTAGGAAATTTCTTTATTTGATCTTGCTGCTTTCAGAATTTTGTTTCTATCCAAGGTTTTGGTCATTTTGAAAATGATGTGTGTTGGGGTATTTTTATTCAGATTTCTTCTAGCTGGTACCCTTTGTGCTTCCTGAATGTGGTCACATGTTTTCTTCAGATCTGGAAACCTTGTAGCATTGATGTCTTTGGCAGTTTCTTCTTCATCAGGGTTTTCTTCCTGTCTCTCTGTGACTCCAGTAACTTTTACGTTACCCCTCTTGGCTTCATCACAATCTTCTCTTGCCAGCTGTTCCCGAATTGTGAGTCTCTTTTTCATTTTCTGCTCTTTTTTGGAGAGCTCTGGACTTCATCTTTGAGCTCACTGATTCTGTCCTCAGCAGCTGTTACTCTGCTGCTGAGGCCTTCCACTGAGTTTTTCAATTCGCCTACCAGGTTTTTCAGGTATTACATTTCCATTTGCATTTTCCTCATTTCTACCTTCAAATCCTCTTGTCTTTTTTTTGGGGGGGGCATTTATTTATTTATTTCAAATTGTATTTTCTTTTTATAAAGTTGTTCACAATTATGTTAATATTTTATTATTAAATTTTAATATTTCACATTTACTATTCAACACCAATCCCACTATTACACCTACCCACCACTGTATTTTAATGCTTCCACCCCAACCTCCAAACCCTGTCCCGAAAGAAGCACCTAAATAATTTATTTTGTATAGCTTGTTATGTATAATCCATAATTATGTATAATCCACTAAAAATAATCCAAAAATTTTTACTTAGAGGAAGGTGTGTGAAGATTCTATTTCACCCTGGAGCCATTAACCCTTGTATGAGAATACAAACATGTTAAAGTTTGAGCCTTGTGGACTTTTATATACATACATATTATGTATATATTTTTTCCTCCCTGAAATGAATTACCTTCTACTTTACACCCATCAGATATGGTGTGCTACTCTTGGTACATCAATGGTGTAGAGTATGGGATGTTGCATGGCTGCATTTGTGACTGCACGCTCCATCCTGGGATATTTTAGTCTTTCTTTTTTTTTTTTTAATTTTATTTATTTATTTATTTATTGAATCACCGTGGGAAAGGTTACAAAGCTTTCAGGTTTAGGTCTCAGTCATGCAAATATCAAACACATTTCCCTTTACCAATACTTATTTTTTACCATGAAGAACCCCAATAAAACCCCACCCCCCACCCCTCCCAGTCCCTGTGGGGCAGATGAATTCTAGTTAACACTCTATCTGCTTTGATTAGATTCATTGTTTCAATAAAAGATTCACCACTATTATTTAGAGTTTACCCCCCCCCCCGGCCAAATCAGACATGCTGAAAAAGCATTGTGAGGTAATTTGCTTTCTACAGTTGGGTTCAAGAATTATATGTTGGTTTTGGATTTCTGCTATTTTACTTATTGACCCTGGAAGTATTTCTACTGAAAGTCAGATAGTTAAGAAATTGGTTTCTGTGCTCTGGAGATGTGGCCGTGCTGGAGAGCCGCTAGTGGGGGGCAACTGGTGGCCTCAGTAGGGCGTGAAGGGCAGACCGAAATGCACTCCTTCCCATGAGGTTTTAGTCGCCCCCAGTCCCCAGGCTCATACCTGCTGTCCACAAGGCTCCCATGCAGCCGCCCTCTTTCTTTCCAGAGAGGAGAAGGCGACTGGGGCAACAACCTTTCCCCTCTGGACAGACCTGATGGCCTGGATTAACGCATAGTCCTTTCACTTTTCTGCTCCAAGCTGCCGGGTTCTGCATTAAGTCCTTGTGCTTCTGGGGCCGTGGCCGTGCTGGAGAGCCGCTTGCGGGAGGCAACTGGTGACCTCGGTAGGGCGTGAAGGACGGACCAGAACGCCCCCCTTCCCATGAGGTTTTAGTTGTCCCCACAACCCCGGCTCATACCTGCTGTCCACAAGGCTCCCATGTGGCCTCCATCTTTCTTTCCAGAGGGAGGAGGGCGGAAGGGACCAACACTCTTTCCCCTCCGGGCAGACATGATGGCCTGGATTAGGACAGGTGGACATGATGGACAGGATGGCACAGTCCTTTCACTTTTCTGCTCCAAGCTGTTGGGTTCTGCATTAAGTCCTTGTGCTTCTGGGGCTGTGGCCCTCTTGTCTTTTATTGGCATTGATTTCCATTGTTTCTTTTAGCTCCCTAAGCATCCTCAGTAGCTCCCTTCTAAATTCCTTGTCAGAGAGGTTGTCTAGCACTCCAATATTTTTGGTGTCTTCTGGGCTAGCCTCTTCAATAAGAAAGCTTGGTGGGCTTTTGCGTTGCTTTACCATTGTGACCAGTGTGATGTAAACCTTCATGTTCACTATTAATATTCTGCTTGAGATGCAGAATGAATTGAATTGGGCTTAATGAATTATTGGCTAATGTGTTTTGGTGTTTAAGCTAACCTAGTGAAGGTTCCATCTGGGAACCTTCCTATGGGATACATAGTGGGAGAATAACTTGCTGCCACATTACTGGCCATGGCTCTGGGAAGGGGCTCTGGCACCAGGTGGCTACCCATTTGAATGAAGAGAGAGTGCCCAGAGCAGTTCAACTTTGTTTCCCTGCAGTGTGCTTCAGTTCCCATCCCACATAGACTAAGGGTGAAAAACGGCTGTTCTCAGGGGAACTAGTTACCTGTGCATGCCCAGGAAGGGGCCCCGGTGCTGGTCGGTACCTGTTTGAATGAAGAGAGAATGCCCAGAGTGGTTCAGCTTTGTTTCTGCGCAGTGTGCCTCAGTTCCCATCTCGCACAGACCAAGGGTGAAAACCGGCTGTTCTCAGGGGATCTAGTTAGCTACACCCAGACTGAGTTTTATATTTCATCTATGGAATCTTTTATTGGTGACATTCTGTGTGTAGCTTTCATTTCTTCCCGTAATTTCTCAATTGCTTCTCTCATGTTATTGAATATATGTCTCACTGTTTCATTGAGTTCATTGAACATCTTCATTACTTCATATCTGAATTCTTTCTCAGAGAGGTCCCATAGATGAGTAGCACCTACTGAAGCTTCTGGACTCTTTTCATCCTTCTCCCCACATGGTGGTGATTTGTGTTGTTTCTTCATGTTGGTGTGGAGGTATGGGAACTGAGACGTTACACTAGATTTCTTGGTATGACTAGACTACGTATGACTGCGTCAGTGTCCGCAGGCCCAAATTAAGTCCATACCCATTTCCGAAGAAGCCAGACCTACTTCTGAAGAGGCCATGCCACCATGGGTACCTGATGTGAGTGGGGAGTACCAGCTGGGAAGAGAAGAAAACCAGCAAAGGAGACTAAGAGGAAGAGGCTCAGGGTTCTGGACATCTAAGTGTCGTAGAGGACGCCGGGGGCCCGTGTGTGTAGAAAGCCAAGTCCTGGGTCCAAATACTGGCAGGTTAACTGACCTGGGAGGGGAAGAAGACTGGCACAGTGTTGGGGACGAAGAGGAAGAGGCTCAGGAATGCTAGGCATCCCAGTGTCCTATAGGACGCCTGTGGCGCATGTGCAAAGAAAGCCAAGTCCCAAGTTCAAATACTGGCAGGTTAACTGACCTGGGAGGGGCTCATCACTTAAATTCTAAGGTAAAATTGAAAATATTGAAATGAGAATAAAAGATCTACTTTTTAAAAAGTTATTTGGTGGATACCATACTGAAAAGGACACAGAATTAACCTCGGATTCTTTATTTAGGGGAATCTCCTGCCCCTGCGCCTGGCTGTCCTCGCCGGGGCCCCTTGGAGGGGGGCAGGTTGAGTTTCTCTCCCCACCCCAAGCAGAGCCCTGGTAGTCAAAGACCTCCAGAACCAGCCACAACCATGCTGAAACCACTCTCCACATGCATGAAGGTACCGGCAGAGGAACAAAAGCATGCAGATCCTGGGGCTGAGATCTCCAGGCCTGCACAGATCGGGGCTGAGCATCCTCCACCCAGATCCTCCATCTTCCAGTAGGCAGGGGTCACATCCACCAACTGCCCCACGGCGCTGTATAATCCCATCAACAGCCAAGATGCAGAGACTATAAAACTCAGCTCCTGGAAGTGTGTGGCTGCATTTGCGGCCGTGTGACATCTTATTATCTCATTCTTACTTTGGACATCCTGGCAGGCTACCGAATATAACCTGCCCACAAGGCAGAGTCTGGCAAACTCCCCGTGGTGTACCCAATATGCCAAATACCAGTAACAATGATGGGTCTCATTCTCCTAACCCTGAAAGAGCCTTGAATATGGCACTTTTTAAAATCTCAGGGCTAGGGAGAAGGAGACGTTACTGGTGCCTGCTTGAGGCAATCGAAAAACAACAGGATGATCATGATTGTGATCTGTATTTAGGGGTATTAATAAGTGCTGAAAATTGAACCCCACGTGACCATGAACAAGGCAAGCACCTATTTGCTGAACCTTGTCTTAGACCCGAGGCTAGAAAAGTTTTGAGATTTTATAAGTTTAATGTTGCAATAATCTTCCTTATGATTAAATGTGGCTGTCTTTTAGCAACCTTCATAACAAAATTTAGAGGGAGCTAGTTTAGTGCTGTTGTTTTGTATTTCTTTCCTTAGACTTTAATTATTCTTGATATTATATTTATCAATAAGCATTATCCCTGCCTAATCATATTCAGGTTTACTTTTAAAATCCTATGCATATAAGCAAAGTCATATTTTTAAGCTGAATTCAGTTTACTTCCCTAAGATTGGTTCCTTTGTGACCAAAGATATTAACAATCACATATATAAATACATATATATGCATATATATGCATATGTATATAGTCTATGGTATATTGTCGTTTTTCATCTAAACTATTACTATCTTGATAAAGACATATCTATCCTGTGATATGTGTAATGATACTTTAGCACCTATATTTGTGTATAACAAATCATTTCTTATACATTTGTGTATAATGTATAACATTATATATTTGTTTAAAATTACTAGAAGCGTACAGAAACCAAATTACTTTTTCTATTCTTTCTTCGGAGGAGGGCAAGGTAATACAACAAACTGTTCTCAGCGTTAGTTCCTGGCTCTGTGCTCAGGAATTGCTCCTGTGGTCCTCAGGCAACATATATACTGCCAGGAATTGAATCAGGGTCTGTAATGTGCAATTTAATCACCGAACCTGCTGTATTATCTCTCTAATTCTTTTTCCCTATTTCATATTAGTACATTACCACTTGTCAATTTTGAAGACATACATAGCATTCAATTTCCATACATGTAAACAAGGGAGACAAATCAAGAATCCAACAGATTTGTTGATTTCTACTTTGCTCAAATTATATACTAGGTACTGTGTGTGGTTCACAACAACTAAAGTTGTTCCTGTAATAAAATTGACTAAGCTTTAATCAACACCATTCAACCCAAATAAATCTATTCTAATTGTCTCTAAACATACATGTGATGAAGCAAGGCTGACTTCAATTTGAATCTTTGCTCCAGCTAAACAGGATCCAAATTACTAAAGGAACATTGTTTTCTCAGATATATGCTTTTAGATTTTTTTGTGCAGCTATTCATGAATTTTGATATTTAAACAATATAATCTCTAAAACTGATGTGGCATGATTTTCCATATAACACAGTGTTTACCCAACTTAACAGAATCGTTTCCTGTAGAAGTCATGATAGGTTTGTATTATTTAATTGCTTAGAAATATTCAAGAGTACCACACTTTAATATCAGGAACCATTTTTAAAGTATAATATGCTGTACTGGATTTCCTCTTTTGTTACCAATTTTGTAATCTATTGAGGATAGTGACTTTTCTTATTAAGGAGGAAAATCCACATCAGAGGAAAAGTTAGTACTTTGTATTCAACTACAGTTTTTATTTCTTTATTTAAAGAAAACTAATATAGTATAAATTTTACCAAAGTAAAAGTATGTATATATTTCAGTAAAAATAATATAGGCTCAATTCACTTGCAAAAATGAAAGTTAGGTGGGACAGATGGGAAAATGTTACCTCACAAGCATTGAAGCGGAGGCCTTTGAAATTCCACCAACATTCTCAGACAATATGCAAGTAAAAAGGTCAAACCTTCCCTGATACTTAGGTCTTATGATGTCAGAGTTTATCAGGATCAACCTGGAGATGCTCCCAGGCCACCAGGACTGTAGCTGGCCATGCTTATAGACCCATGTGGTGCATAAGATTAGTTCAGGCACACATGCACCCTAATTATTGTACTATCATTTAAAAGTGATCATTTTATTTAAAAAAGTGGTGACCGAAAGTTTGTATATTTTCTTAGTTTCTACTATATATATATTAAAAGGAAAGTATATTGTTCAGACAAATATCAAAAAGAAGCATATTAAGAAAAACCCAAATACCTAATGGCCTTCAAAAATTCAAATATCTGACACTATTCCAAATATTCTTGCATTATTAAAGAGTTGTGTGTATATTTATATTTATTTAATCAAACATTTACTGTTAAATTGATAAATTGAATTAGAATAAGTAATAGAGGTTATGATTTCTATTTTTCTTAAATCTACATAATAAGTTATGCTAACCAAAACAAATGTGCCTATCTCCATTGTGATGGGTAATATATTAGCTTATTGTTAAGGATCAGAATTCATATTCAATGTTTGAATAGGGGGTTCTTCACTTTTCAATATATTTTATGCTGTTCTTTCATGTAAATGACCTATGTCTGTGATCTTTTAGAATGAACTTATCAGCAATTTATTAACAGCTCTACTTTAATTTCCTTTTACATTGACCACTGAAAGCAAAAGATTGGCGGCAGTTTTTAATTTCGCTTTAGACAGCAAGAGACACTTTTCCATGATTAAAATGCCAGATATTTGTGTAAATGTTATCAATTATACTAAGAGAAAATTTTAGTAAAATTTACTCTGAGGGTGAAAAAAGAAAATTTGCATTGCCCTAAAACCTGCATTCACACATTGCTATCTCTAATCAATTATGTTTCTCATATTTTAGTCATATCTAGTCAATTTTTTAAATTAATATTTTAGAGGACTTGTGTGGAGAATGTAGTTTTTAGTAGAAACTATTGTAAGAATAGTACCTGAAAATATCATGTGAAGTGGGTTTCATATGAAATCAAAGCTGCCTCTACAGAAATAAAATGTGATTACAATAATTGAAAAATTGATCTTTGCTTACTTAGACAGCCATCTGTGTTTGCTAACAACATATAGACTTCAGAAAAATTTTAAATCATTTAAGAAATGAAAAAATGACAATAGCAATTCTAATAAAATTTAGATATAGTTTGAATTTATTTACACATTTATTTATTTTGTGGCTGGAGCGATAGCACAACAGGTAGTGTGTTTGCCTTGTAAGCAGCCAACATGGCCTACCCAAGTTCGATTCCTCTGCCCCTCTCAGAGAGCCTGGCAAGCTACTGAGAGTATCTCGCCTGCACGGCAAAGCCTGGCAAGCTACCCGTGACATATTTGATATGCCAAAAACAGTAACAATGTAAAATTGTCACAATGGAAATGTTACTGGGCCCGCTCGAGCAAATCGATGAACAACAGGAGGACAGTGACAGTGAAAGTAATTTATTTTGGTTTTGGAGACATAACCAGTGGCTCAGGACTTATTTCTATCTGTCACTCCCGGTGCTTTTCAGAGGATCACATGCAATGTTGGAGAGTTAGCCAAATGTCTGCAGGAAGGTAATCCTCTTAACCCAATACTATCTCTCCTGAATCTTTAGTTTGAATTGAAAATTATTGCTGTAAATTAGTGTTCAGAGAGATTTCACATCTACCATTTCATTCAATCTGTTCTGAAATCCAACAAAATACAGGGTATTTGAAGATCATATAAACTGTATGCAACATGACTATTATTACAAAAAATGTTTTGCATTATAGGTTAAAATCAAGATTTATTGTGTGGGAGAGCTGAAGGACTGAACTCATGTACTCATGGTTTGCATTCATTCTCTGGTTGGATCCCCAGCATCACATAGACCCCAAACACAGATGAGAAGGTCTCTCCGCAGTAGCTGAAGTAACTCCCAGGTAGAGTTGGGTGTGGTCAGGGATCAAAAGAAAAATTCAAGTCATTTAGTTAAAATATCAATTAATTTATATTTAACTACTTCAACTATCCAAGTTCCAGAGAAATATATTTTGCATATCCAGGTATCCAAGTTCCAGAGAAATGCATATTGTATTTTATAAACTGAGGGAAAAATACTAAATAGGTCATTATATTTTTCTGAATAGATCAATATATTCTGACAGCACTGCTGTCAGAATACCAGGGCTACAAAAACTATTATCACTATATTAGTGGCACATGCACTGCTGTTTTTCAAACTTTGGGCTCTGAGCATGTGAGGTGTGCTACTTCACTTGAGTTGTGTTACTGGCCCCAAAATAAACATATTTGCTTACAAGCAGCTTTGCGAGTGATAGGTGAGAAGCACGAGTAATTAAATAATATGATTTTGGAGAAAGTGTATCCCACTTACGAAAAAAATAAAATTTTTTCCTAAGAAGACATTATCTATATTTTGAAGGATACATAGAGAAGAAAGTTTCTATATTTGTAGTATTACATAATTAGTCATATCTGTGAAGATGAGCCCGATTATTGAAGTGGTAAATATCACAAAAATGTATCTGTAGTAGCACTGTTGCACTGTAGCATTGTCCTCCCTTTCTTTGTTCATCGATTTGCTTGAGCGGGCACCAGTAAAGTCTCACAACAAATTTGAGACTTGGTACTGTTTTTGGCATATCGAATACGTCATGGGTAGCTTTCCAGGCTTTGCCGTGTGGACAAGATACTCTCGGTAGTTTGCTGGGCTCTCTGAGAGGGCCAGAAGAATCAAACCCGGATCGGCCACGTGCAAGGGCAAACGCCTTACCCACTGTGCTATCGCTCCAGCCCCATATCTGAGGTAAGGGAAATTTTTGTGTGCTAAATGAACAATGAATAGACTTTTATCATTGGATATTGCTATTTTTGTGAGAAGTAATTGAAGAAATTCTCCATATTGCCTACCTGTATTTGAAATCTGTGTAGACTTTCTATCATGAGAATTTAGGGTAAGGATTACACAAATTTAGTTGCGTTGGGGAAAAAAGCCTATTGCTTTAACAGTCTGGTACAGTGTGTGATTTTCTAGCCCCCACCCCATGGTAACTATGTCCCTAAAGAAAGACAAATGACAAATCTCTTGTTTAGACCCTACCTAATCTTTCTTCTGAGGCACTGTCCAAGCCACTAACAAGTTTTAAGCACAAGGTGGTTATGTTAATACTTCTGGAACAAGCAAGCCTAAGAGCAAGATAAATATGACAACCCCTTGGCCTTTGATTGCAAAAACGATCAACAGAGGACAGGCAAGGGTGTGGGGAATAAAGACTGACATATGGTCACATAAGCACTGTGGTGGAGGGTCTTGGATACTTTGGTTGTGATAGCACCGTGGCACTGTCCTCAGTTGTTCATAGATTTGCTCGAGCAGGCACCAGTAATGTCTCCACTGTGAGACTTGCTGTTACTGTTTTTTGGCATATTGAATATGCCACAGGGAGCTTGTCAGGCTCTGCAGTGTGGGCGGGATACTCTCAGTAGCTTGCGGGGCTCTCAGAGAGGGACAGAGGAATAGAACCTTGGTCGGCTGCTTGCAAGACAGATGCCCTACCGGTTTTACGATCTCTCACTACTATTTCTCATAGTGCCCGGAACTGAACAATCTGAAATGAACATAACTTCACATCCATTTCCATTAAAAATAACTAATAGGGGCCAGAGCTACAGCACAGCGGGTGGGGTGTTTGCATTGCAAGTGGCCGACCTGGGTTCAAACCCCAGCATCCCATATGGTCCACCGGGCACCGTCAGGAGTAATTCCTGAGTGCAAAGCCAGGAGTAACCCCTGAGCATTGTTGGGTGTGACCCAAAAAGCAATAAATAAATAAATAAATAAGTAAAAATAATTAATAGGGGCCTGGCAGACAGCTTGAAACACATGCATGGTACACATGAAAACATGAGGAAACTTTATTTTAATGCCTTCTGTACCTATTGTTTATAAAGTTGCCTAGTTTTTCATTAAAATTGGCTCTGGCAAGGTGCAGTAACTTCATACACTAAGGTTATTAAAGTTAAGCATTTTAAATTGATTGAAGTTATTAAAGTCAATACCAAAAACATTAACCCTATTGTAACCATGGTATCTAAACTATGATAAAAATAAAGAAAAATATTTGTCAGTGTTGAGAACTTTTAACCTCATGGACTCTTTCCACTGAAAATGTGGATGTCTGTTTCCTTTGAGCAGTGTGAATGAGAGATAGGTAGACTGAGTTGGAACAAATTTAAATAATAGTTCTCATAGAAGACTAGAGCAAAAGCCACTCCAGAGCACTTATGCTTATTTCCTCAGGAAGAGAGAGTGCTACAATTCTGCAGAATTAAGGAGAGAAAAAAGAAGCCTTAATCAGAGGCAACTATACAAACCACAGAGTTAATGACATTGAAATCAAGAAAGCCAAACTTTAACAACCAAACTTTAAAAGGTGCTTATCAAGAGGGCAGGCTGGAGGGGAGGGTGAGGGAGGGGATGTTAGTGGGAAATAAGGGAGGGAACCTGGGAATACTGGTAGAAGGAAGTTGACCTTGGTGGTGGGGTCCATGCTGCAATACTACATGCCTGCAGTTTAACTATTAATAACTTTGTAAATTATGGTACTACATTTTTGTAAAAGAAACCATAAGTCATTATTTAGTCTAGCTTCCTGAAGTTGAATTTCTTCTCTGCAACTGAAAGAAATCTTCATTGACTTTCATGAGCATATTCTTCCATGGCATATCTTGATCCTGCTACATTAACAAAGGGTCACTTTCAAGTTATAGTTATGAAAATACTTTTATCTCTTTTGATTAATAAATAATCCATGCATGAGGGCATCCATATCAATATGATAATTTTTAATACATTTTGGGCTGTAGCGATAGCACAATGTTAGGACATTTGCCTTGTGCACAGCCAGCCTGGCCAAGCCAGATTTGATTCCTCCACCCCTCTCAGAGAGTCTGGCAAGCTACCGAGAGTATCTCGCCTGCACGGCAAAGCCTGGCAAGCTACCCATGATGTATTCAATATGCCAAACACAGTGACAAGAAGTCTCAAAATGGAGATTTTACTTGGCCCGCTTGAGCAAATCGTAGAACAACAGGAGAATAGTGCTACACTAATACATTTTATTATACACTACATAAAGTAACCATTGGGTAAACCCTAGATAGAAATAAATGGTACTATAAATTTGGTATATAGATAAATATTTGAATTTACATATTTTTCTAAGGATGATTTTAATAGCTTGCTGTTTATTCTTTGTGAAACAAAATCAATTTTAATAATCCATGTCTACTATATTATGAAATCTGAACTCGAGGATCAGTAGTAGAAATGCAAAGCATAAAGTATATTCATATAAGTATGCATGTGAATGTGTTCTGAAAGTGATGCTCTAAATGTGGTCCTTCACTTGTATCAACATTCTCTTTAGTTTTTCAAAGTACTTTGATTACACAGAGATTAAAAATGTCTTCAATTTCCAGATGTTGTTTCATTTACATCGCAATTTTGAATCTGAATACATAGATTTTTTTGTACAATTTAGGAATTCTAGACTTACTGTGCTATTTTAAAAGATGGGCTATCTTCAATAGGTATTGAAGGACCTTTGTAAAAATGCGTTTTATTTTATACAGGTGTAATGCAGGTGGTACGCCCTTTCCTCTCTGCCCCATAGGGTGTAGCTCTAACTACCCTCTAGGGAAGAGAAGGTTGGGTGAACAGCCTTAATATTTCTTCAACTAAGTTATTACCTACAGGTATATTCCTTCACTGCCTGGAGTTCTAAGAAAATTATCAGTTGATGTGATCAGATTGCACTTGCATCAGGGTACTTCTGTGAATCTCTTTAGCAATCACTAAAACTTTTGAATCACATGATTCAAAAATGATGACAGTTTTGTTTTTTGACTTTTTAAAAAAAGATTTGAGTAACTATGTCAAAAATATAAATGTATATATTTCTGGTCCTGGGTCTTCAGATATGGTTCTCTGACATAGTCCTTGATGATGAATGAAGGAGCGTATTACAAGAGTAATATATCTCAGAGGGATCCTACAAAAATTTACTTTAATATGTAATTAAAGTACAATTTTCTGTATTTGATCATCCAGGTTCCATAAAATTAATTTTGATTTTTCATATCATTTTAAGAAATCCTTAAAGCAGCAGTTCTTTAACCCTAGCAGTTGTCCTTGTCCTTTATGCTCACTGCATAAAGAGGCAAAATTCTATTTGGGTCTTAGGTCAACAAACATTATTTTAAACAGGATTAATGGGTGAAGGTGAAAATACAAAAAGGGTCCCAGCTTCTGTCTTGAAATAATGGATAGGTATATTAGATACATGCTTTGTTTCTCTAGACCTACTTTTTCACCCTTATTTACCCTGAAGACTAAATTTTGATAATCTTATCAGTGACTACGCTCTTCAGTTTCCCAGTTCAGTCTTGTTCATGGATATTATTAGGAAAATGAATATGACAAGAGGAAAGGTAATTCTAATTTTGTCTACCTGCCAAAATGACATGGGCTGCCATCTTCATAATTCCTCTGCCACAGCCCACAGTTCCACTAGGGCAATACTCAACTTTCTCGGTGTAACTATGAGCTCCCTTAACAGCTCAAGTAATGTGAGTAATCACATGCTGTTGCTACACTAAAGGTGTTTGAACATGCTTTTTTTGTTCTTTGAACTTGCCCTTCATATTTATAAAGTATAAATACTTTATAAAGTAATTGTTTACAAAGTATAAGTACTTTATACTTTATAAATATGTAATCACTGAGATTACTACAATTTTGAATACCATCTTTCCTCTTGTTATTGTGATATTGGTATTCATACTACGTAATGACATTAGCGTGAAAAAGAGGTCTATATTTAAGTGATAAAAGTAAAAGAATTCAATTTTAGATCTGCCAAATTTAATATGTCTAGCATCACAGAAATAAAATATATGACGGGTAGTCCTATTGGGATGTAAGTCAAAAGAAATAGCTGGGATGGAAATTTCATTTCAGGATGAAATGAATTTAATAATTTTGGAAAAAGTAAATCTTTGGCAGAATAATCTACAGATATGTAAATTATTATTTAATTTCTTTGTAGTTATATCATGTGAGACTTTGTTTTACACCATAGAGCTAATTAGAAATATAAGGCCATTTAGGGGATCCAAGAAATTATTAGAGCTAGATTTACATGAAAACAGAAAAACCTTACCTAGTGCTAATATTTTTCACTCCATTTAATTAATTTATTTATTTATTTATTTATTTTTGGTGTATTCGAGTCACACAAAGCAGTGCTCAGGGATTAATATTGTCTCTGCATGCAGGGATCATTCCTGGACCATAGGACTTGATGGGGACCAAAACTAGATCAGCAGAATGCATGGCAATCATCTTACTCATTGAACTAGAGCTCTAGGTCCGGTACTTTTTAACAATTTATAACAAATATTTATTCTGAGAAACTCATCTCCAGTGAACAATAGTGATAATGAAATCATTGAGATATCGTAGTATTTTTATTACTCATAGTATTATAATTTGGTTACTAATTTTTCTATGTCTTTATAGTTAGATTGCAGGCTCTAAATAATTGTTTGTTTTCTAAGACAGGGAATATTAGGCAAATGTAAAAGTAATCTCTACAAGAGAAAAATTCATCTTTTTCTAAGACTTATTTTCCTTCTCTTCTCCTCTCCTCTCCTCTCCTCTCCTCTCCTCTCCTCTCCTCTCCTCTCCTCTCCTCTCCTCTCCTCTCCTCTCCTCTCCTCTCCTCTCCTCTCCTCTCCTCTCCTCTCCTCTCCCCTCCCCTCCCCTCCCCTCCCCTCCCCTCCCCTCCCCTCCCCTCCCCTCCCCTCCCCTCCTCTCCTCTCCTCTCCTCTTCTCTCTTCTCTTCTTTTCCTCCTTCCCTCCCCTCCCCTCCCCTCCCACTTTTGTCCTCTCTTTCTCCCTCCCTTCCTTCCTTCCTTCCTTCCTTCCTTCCTTCCTTCCTTCCTTCCTTCCTTCCTGTCTTTCATTCTCTCTTTCACTCTTTTTCTTTCTTCCTCTCTCTTTCCTTCTTTCTTTCCTTCTTTCCTTCTTTCTTTCTTTCTTTCTTTCTTTCTTTCTTTCTTTCTTTCTTTCTTTCTTTCTTTCTTTCTTTCTGTTGGCTACATCTTTTATTGCCCCAAGGCTACTCATGGTTAAGTGCTTAGGGTTTCAAGTGGTGCTCATGCTAGAGATTAAACCAGGGCCTGTCTCAGGCTGTGTATGTGTTCAGTCCTTGAGCTATTTTTCTAGACCCAAGTGACTTAACCCTTCAAATAAAAAAGGCATATATACCATGAATTATTAATTGTTAATTATAATAAAATGTTATTTTATTAGAAATATGATATACATACGTATCATTTAAAGTGGGTTGTTTTTTGTTTGTTTGTTTTGATTTTGCTTTTGCTTTTGGGTCACACCTGGAACTGCTCAGCAGTTTTTTCTGGCTCTACTCTCAGGAATTACTCCTGGCGGTGCTCAGGGAACCATATGGGATGCCAGGGATCCAACCCTGGTCAGCTGTGTGCAAGGCAAATCTGTTGTACTATCACTCCATCTCTTGGATAATTTTTTGTGTATGTATCTAATATTTACAATATAAAAAATTACAAAATCAATGGAAGGAGAGAAAAAAGTGAGAAGAAGGAAACAGTGATCTTGAGGTAACTCAGGGTCAGAGAAAAGGGCTCATCTTGATGAACAGGTAATGTTGATGTTTTTATATATACCATTAGAACCAAACTACTAAAAGTATTCCATCCTAGCTATACTAATTAAATTTAGCATTATGTTTGTCAAGGTTACAGGTTGTGGGTTGAGATGGTACCTGAATCAATGATGGAAGGATGGGACAAGTGGGTTAAGACTGGAGTTGGAACATGTATTATGCTCCATTGTAATTATCTTTGTAAATAATGGTCTAAAATTATGTTTAAATTAAAATTCAGAGAATGAACAGAAGAGGACATCTAAATTAATGTGATTAGCAACTTTTTAATATTATTGAACTATATCTTAGGTGACTAATAGCCTATAATCAAAAATTTACAATCTCAAGATTTAAATTCTTAAAATATCTTTTATTTTTTCCACAATTTATTCTGAAGTACCCATCTCCTGTGAACACTAGTGCTGATGAAATAGTTAAGATATAGTAGTACTTTTATTACTGATAGTATTTTAATTTTACTTCTAATTTTAGTATTTCATTATAAATGTATTACCTTTTCTGAATAAATGTTCATTTTCTATATAGGGCATACTAGGTAGATTATAGAAAACAATACTGACTTTCAATGCTCTTGGCTTAAAACAACATTAAAAAATCTTAACTTGTTTATCCTGAGATGAACTGGACTTTAGGCTTTTATGGTATATCCATTTTGTTCTGATCTTTTAACAGAAGAACCAATGGCTAGCTATGGCATAGAATATTAAAGAAATAGGTAGCACTGCACTGTAGCACTGTCCTTCCATTGTTTATCGATTTGCTCAAGCGGGCCCAGTAACGCCTCCACTGTGAGACTTGTTGTTACTGTGTTTGGCATATTGAATACATCACGGGTAGCTTGCCAGACTTTGCCATGAGGGCAAGATACACTCCGTAGCTTTCCAGGCTCTTCGAAAGGGGTGGAGGAATCAAACTTGGGTCGGCAGAGTTGACCGCAAGCAAGGCAAACGCCCTACCTGCTTTGCTATCACTCCAGAAATAACACTGTGCTAAAATATGATTTCAATTATGGAAACATCTAACTTTTCATATGGTTCAATCAAATCACATCACAATACCCACCGTTTCTTTTTAAAGAACACTTATTTTACAAAACTTATTATTGTTTGTCCTCTAGAGGACCGTAAATTAGTATTGGTCAAAACTAAGGAACACTCACTTCTTTTCCTTCTTCCTGCAACTATAAATGATTCCCTGAGCACATCCGCAGTGATCCCTGAGCACAAAGTCAAGAGCAACCCCCAAACCAAAAACCTAAATAAAAATGAACTGGGCAATTGAGAGCCCCATGTATCACTTGCATCCCATATGTAACCTCTATTTAAAAGTTTTATGGATATGATGACAAGTTAACAGTTTTAATAAGTCACAAAGATAGTGCAGGTCATACAGCACTTGCCTTGAATGCATTCAGCTGGTGGCTAAGTCTCCAGAAGTTCATGTAGTCACCCTATCCTAAAATACCGACTGGTTCAGCCCTTTTGGAAAACAGTATGGACTATTCTCAAAAAATTAGAAATTGAGCTCCCATTTGACCCAGCAATAGCACTCCTGGGAATATATACCAGAGACAGAAAAAAGTACTCAAAATGACATCTGCACTTGTATGTTCATTGCTGCACTGTTCACAATAGCCAAAATCTGGGAAAAAAATGAGTGCCCGAGAACAGATGACTGGTTAAAAAACTTTGGTACATCTGCACAGTGGAATACTATGCAGCTGTTAGAAATGATGAAGTCGTGAAATTTGCAAAAAGTGGTTCTATGTGGAAAGTATTATTCTAAGTGGAATGAGTCAGAAAGAGAGTGATAGACAGAAAGACAACACTCATCTGGAGGATATAAAGTAACAGAATGGGAAACAAACATCCAAGAATAGTTGAGATAAGTACCAGGAGATCTGCTCCACAGCTCAGAAGCTGACAGCACATGCTGGGAGAAACAGCAGCTCAGATAGAGAAGGGAGTGCCAAGTAAACGATGTTTGGAGGACTTGCTCGGCATTCAAGATGCTGAAAGTAGAGTATAGACTGAACACGATGGCCACTCAGTACCTCTATTGCTAACACAACACCCTAAAAGAAAGAGAAAGCAAAAGGGAATGCCCTGCCACAGAGGTGGGGCAGGGTGGGGGGGATTGGAGAGTGGTGGGAGAGCTACTGGGTTCATTGGTGGTAGAGAATGGGCACTGATGGAGGAATGGTACTTGATCATTGTATAACCGAAACTTAAGAACAGAAGTTTGTAAGTCTACAACTGTACCTCATAGTGTTTCACTAATAAAAAATAAATAAATTTAAAAATATAAAATGTTACATCATAAAAAAAATTGATGATCCCTAAGTAAGTCCTGAGCACAGTCAAGTGTGCCCCCCATCCCATCCCCCTAACAAAATTTTCATTGCCAAAATATATAAATAGAACACTAATTTTTAACGGTCACAGTCCTCCCATTGTTCATCGATTTGCTCGAGCGGGCCCAGTAATGTCTCCATCATGAGACTTGTTGTTACTGTGTTTGGCATATCGAATACGTCACAGGGAGCTTGCCAGGCTCTGCTGTGCGGGCGAGATACTCTTGGTAGCTTGCCGGGCTCTCCGAGAGGGGCGGAGGAATCGAACTTGGGTCAGCCATGTTGGCTGCGTGCAAGGCAAACACCCTACCGCTGTGCTATCGCTCAACAGTAAACACATAATTCATACTGGACAAAATAAATAATTAAGAGGTCAGAAAAATACTAATCTATCCTGATTATGATGATTATTTTACATATTTTAAAGTACCTCCAAGGTAATATTTCATACTTTTAGGAAAAATATTAAGTAAAATTAATTCTATTGTTCACATCTTAAAATATGTAGCTTCCAACATTGAAAGATTTTGAGAAATGAAATAATAAGGGGCTCTTATTAAAATAAAAATGAATCTATTTTTCTAAACATCTTTTTAATTTTATTGTGAAACAGAAACAGTTTTGAATATGGGAATACAAATTGATGCTCCTTATTGTCTTTATAGAAAAGCCTTTTAGCTAAAGATTTTCTATAAGAATATTATAGTATGATTAAAATTTTAATTTAGAGAAATAGGATATAAAGTTTTCAGTTTTAATTCAATTAAATTGGGTGTTTTAGCATTTTAATATATCAAATACAGTTTAGTATATTATTAGAAATTTTAATTTGGAAACTTCTTCTTTAACCATTGTTCATATACTTGGAGAATAAAATTCCAAAAATTGCAATTTATAAATGTTTGACTTGTAATTTCATTCTATTTTTATATTACTTTATGAAATATATATTTCTTTTACTCACAACATAGAGCTCCTTTTATCACAGCTCAATTAAGTTTTTTATTCCTCCTAATGGTAGTGATAAGACAAGAATTAAAGAATAAAAATAATTATCCTGAAGACAATAACATCTGCATGTATTGCAGGTTTACCAGGTATCAACTATCTCCCCTTACTTTATATAGAGAAACCTTCAATGTGAAATCACACACTAATTGTTAATGTGCAATTTTCTCTTTTCTGATTTAGAACTTTGGGATAAAATGATTCCATAAACTTTTCATTTTAATTATTTATGTGTGTGTGTGTGTGTGTAGTTATCCATGCATCTATGCAGTGCTGCACATTGAAGCCAGTGCCTCATACATCTGAAATATGTGCTTTTCCACTACATTACAGACCAAAACTTTAAACACTGTTTTTCCATAACAATTGTTCTTTAATCCTTCATTATCAATTAACAAATTTTCACTATTATTTATAAATAATGTTAATATTAGGGCATCATGTATACAATGTTCCAAAAATCACATTCTCCACCAGATATTCTTTCCTGTTCATCATTGGCTTAGTATACCCTGCCACCTCAAGCACTGAAATCCTGTCCTCATACCATGATAAAGCTCATTTCCTTAGACAAGTTTTCAGTTTCTATTGCCTTGTACAATTGCTATTCTCTTGCTATAGTTTTTTATATTCCACACATGAGAAAGATCATTTTGTGCTAGTTCCTCTCCTTGACTTCTCTTTCTCGAATCCATCCACATAGCACTAATTTTGTCAACAGCAGGAAACTATTTCAAACAGTTAATTAACGCTTAAGTCTTATGTTATTAATCTGTTTTACAACTGAGATCCATAATACTCTAAAGCATTTTTAATTTGAGCTATACTAGTCATCAAACCTGGAATGTTTTTAGTATTGAATCTATTTCTACAGAGGAATATCATAATTGAAAAATAGCACACTAGGTGTAGGAGTTAGATTCGTGTAACCTGAATTTCTTCCTTGAAGAGAAATATAAATAGAGCATGAGACATTATTTATTCATTTATTTATTCAATGAATAATTATAGAACATCTGCTATATGTATGTAGACTCTCTAATCTATCAGTGACTAAACAAGCAAAACTCCCTTTCTAACTGAGGCACTTATTTAATAGGAAAACAAAAAATATGTAGATTAAAAAAGTTACTAAAATGCATTTCTTTTATTCAATATAATTTGTGACAGTGAAATAAAAATCAGAGTAAGGAATACTAATAGAATGAGATAGGATAAAAGTTTTTGCAACTTTGGGTAACCTGAAATGTCTTCAAGAAGATAGAATTTTAAATAATAAGGATATTTAAAAAGTGCTTAAAAAAGTGTGTGGGAAGATCTTCCCGGGCATAGGGAACAGAAAGGGCAAAGACTTTAAGGTGGGTGTCAAGTTGTTAGGTTTGAAATTATAAAGGAGGAATAGCAATGACAAAAGAGAAGAGCCTTGGAAATGAGTTCCTTGAGGGAGGAGAGAATCAGAGTATAAATGTTTTTGCAGATCAAATACCAGACTTTAACATTCACTTTGAGAAGCAAAGCTGGCAGTCTAAGACTTTTCAGTAAAGGAAAATTATGATCTAACCTATTTTTTTTACTAACACTGTTTTCTTATTTAAAATACACTGAAAAGTGAAAGTAAGAATTGCTGAGATAAATTTTGAAAGAAAAACATGTATTCATGAACACAGATGTATATTACAGGAAAGAAAAAGTAAAATTAAAGGAAGTCTTACACATCTGTATGCAGTAAACTAGAAATCATCCTGTTGCTGAAGACATATGCAAGAAGCAGAGGGAGAGTAGACTGCTTAGCGTGGTTGTGTTTTAGTTAAGATATAAATATTATGTAGAGAGACAAAATAAGTAAGTGGACAGCATCGTATAATGGTTAACCCTTGTCTTGGATTACCATGCAGTGCAGAGAGACATGGAAAGAACAAATAGATGGAGTAAAAGTACTGTTAAGACACTGGTGGAGGATATTGTATGCTTTTTATGTTATCAGGTACTCCAACTATAAATATCAATGCATTAAGTGTTAAAACTATTGCAACCATGTTACCTAAACTGTAACATTTAAAAATAGTCACTTTAATTAAATAAAATGAATTTAAAATGCATATGTACGATGAAAACAAAGGAGTTGCTATAGTATTTAATGAGTTTATAATGATTAAAGATTGTAAAATCTAATCTTGATAACTATGGACATTGGCTGATGAAACTGTTAATGCCTTACTGTCTGCAAACTGGTGTTTGTGTTAAGCTTTAATAGTTAGTAGACTGGAAATAAGTAGAATTGTAGTCAGACAAGTGAAATTGTGGTGTTGAACGAATCTAGCAACACCACAGCTCTGAAATTGATCAGTGAAAGTGAGTTTTGATTGAGCAAGATCAAGATCATTAGAAAAATAGAGATGCTGGATTTTGAATCTTGAATTCTCTACAACAGAAATAATGCTGGGGGCTGGTGAGAAAGTTCTGGGGTTAAGGGACCTGGTTGACTTGAATGTAGCCATCCCCAGTTCCATCTCCTGGGCATCTTATATGGTCTCCAGAACTATGCTTCTCTCTGAACTGCTGAGTGTAGATGCAAACCCCATCCACTATATAAAAAAAGGCTCTAAAATGGTAGATACAAACAATGATTTAGGAAATATCATTAAAGAGTAAAAAGGGCAAAGCTCTAGGAGAATTACAGATGATATCTAGAAAGGAAAATAGAGAAAGTGAAGTTGGATTGTTGGACATAAGTAACAAATTTAGAAAGAACTTAATCCTACTTTTATGTACAAGTATGAAAGAAAAAAAGAGCAAAATCAAGAAAAATCAATCTTTATATTTTAGCAAAATAGAGGTAGCGATGTTCAATTTAAAAGAGTCAATTTTGGCAATAACTGAACTTGAGAATCACTTTATATTTATTTACCAAATCAAGTGATAGACAAAACGCATTCAACTTTGATTTTCTAACAGTTTACTCTTCCTATTTTCAAAGTGAAAAAACATCATATCATTGTACTGTTTTCACTTTATTTTTTTAACTCCTATCTTCTAACCTTCCCCTACTTTGGGGATTATTTCCCTCACAGAGGAATGCATGTGACTGTAACTACTTAATCGTTTTTTTTTTTTTTTGCTGTTGTTGTTTTGTTTTGTTTTTGTTTTTTTTGCTACCATTTGCTCCCCATCTCATTACACAAAATGATACTCCAGTCCTATTACATTTCCTTCTGTGTGTTCCTCTGGAACTATTGCACACCTGGCTTATTTGTCTAGTGTATTTTCAACATTTTGATATCTGCCATGTATTCCTTCTTAATAATTGTGTTTCTAGTACTGGTAATCTTCAATAAAAGAGAACATGTTCAGCTATTTTATCTATATCACTTTTCCTGTTGCACTTTTACTATTACATTTCATTTCAAGGAGATTGTGTCTTGTGTTTTTAAAAAATCATTTTGCAGCATTACTTTTTCTTTGCAGGGAAGGCACACCCATCAGTGCTCAGGGCTTACTCCTGGCTCTGCACACTGTTATGGAGTACAGAGGCCTGATCAGCATCATGCAAGGCAAATACCATGTCTAATATATGATAAATCAGGCCCCTCATTCTACAATGTCTATGACTTATTTATCATTTGACCCCTCACAAAAGCTCATTTGATTTTCCACCCTTGCATTTTCAGTATATACTTGGGTTTGTGTTTTTGTTTGTTTTGATTTGGTTTTGGTTTGGGGGCCACAGCTTCTGGGTACACATACTCAGGGGGATTTACTTGGTGATGTTGATGTAACCTGGGTCAGATGAATACAAGGTGAGCACTCTACTTGCTGTGCTATTTCTCTAGCACCAGGACACTTCTTGAAGGGTCTTCAATAACATGAGGTAAAATTCAACAGGTTTCTATTCTATTTTAATTGTCAGCAGCATGTTATAGAATTGACCATCATTTCCTACCTTCTATAAAGAACTTTGTTCCTGTTTCCATTTTTTTCCTCATATGTATACCTATTAGCAGGTCTACATTTGAAGTGATGAGAGTATATAATTATCTTTAATTTTATGTTTTATCATAACCAGATTTAGTTCCTCCTGTTTGGTAGGGGTAAAAGGGTGGTAAATGGGTTTTATGAAAATTTCATTTTAAAATAGGCTCAGTCATAACTTTTAGTTTGGTTAAATCAGAATATTTTTCTTTTCCTTCCTTCTATGTAGATGGGCTTAACTTCTAGAAAAGTTATATAATAACAATATCAGATGGTGAGGCATCTGTCCTGTGGCCTTCCTTTGTTCTATACTGACATCTGTTGTGATGTACAATCATATCCCTTATTCCCATCACATTGACATCTGTTGAGGTTTATGTATTCCCACCTGGTTTCTTGACATACATCCTAAACTGTTTTGTGTTATTATTTCCTCTCATCATAACCATAGACCCTTTCAACATCTGCCTGCTTTCTATTACTCAGTAAGTTATATTATCATATGCAAAAGAAAAATTCTCTTGTGTTTCTTTATCTCTAAGGAGACATCCATGTTTTCCTTCTGTTTCTTCCCTTACTAGAAATAAAAAAATCTCAAATATTTTCAGATATTTGTTTAGGAATAGTTTCCCATTTTATTTAAATATGAGGGAGTCCTTAATTAATAGTTGTATGCTTTATTCCAGAATAAATTAAGGGAAAATTCATTCTTCATTATTGTGTATACAAAATATTTCACAGTTTTCACTGGTACATTATTCTTACATATTACTGATTTAAGTATAAAGACACTGCAAAACAAAATATTTTTAGTTCCCCCAAAAGTTTAAATGATTTTTTAAAAACTGTTAAAGTTTGCTCGGTAAAGGAAACAGTTTTCCTAATAATTTTAGTCAAATTATAATTTAATTTTTCCATTCATTTAACTTTTTCTCTATTATATTAATAGTATGGCTTTTCAAAAAAAAAGTATTAAACATCTTAATTCTCAAATCTATTTTTATTTTTCTCATATGACTTGGTGGTGGGATAAAAGGACCACATATTAAAGATAAAGATATTTGATACAGTTTCAAGGGAGATATTTATGTATCCGAAGTGTAGCAGAATAGATCCTCTTCTCATCTCTTTGGGGTAGAAAGAGTTATTGTTGGATAGATAAACACATTAGTATAAAATGGTCTTCGATTAGTAAAGCCCTCAAGAAAATATTCCTCAGGAAGAAACTGTCTTTAATCTAAGACACAGATCACTCATGCAAGTAAGTATTTAAAAAATGTATGTATTTAACAAGAATACCAAAAATTAAATAATACAAAGAATGACTTCTAAGTTAGAAATTGCAGAAATAAAAAAAATTAAATTCAAATGTTTAAAAGAAATGTACAATATAAGGTACATATGTAAGTTCAAGTAAAGTAAGTAAAAGTAAAGGCCCTCCTGTTGATCATCGATTTGCTCGAGTGGGCCCAGTAACATCTCCATTGGAGACTTTGTTGTTACTGTGTCTGGCATATCGAATACGTCACGGGGAGCTTGCCAGGCTCTGCCGTGCGGGTGAGATACTCTCGGTAGCTTGCGAACTCGGGTCGGCCATGTTGGCTGCGTGCAAGGGAAACGCCCTTTCGCTGTGCTATCGCTCCGGAATTGACGGAAGGGCACCACCAGGAGTGGAGCCTGCGGCTTAATTTGACTCAACACGGGAAACCTCACCCGGCCCGGACACGGACAGGATTGACAGATTGATAGCTCTTTCTCAATTCCGTGGGTGGTGGTGCATGGCCATTCTTAGTTGGTGGAGTAAGTTGCCAAATTTAAAAAAAATAGAATACTAATGAAATTAAAGTGATTTGATGAAAGACTCAAGAGAATTTCTTGATACCAACATATTCTAGGTTAGGGTCATTAGAAACAACTCTGAGATGTCCATTTGTCTGTAGGAAGTGTTTTGGCATCACAATAACCTCTAAATATTCCCCAGAACTACCAGGGAAAACTCCTGAACACAAAAAGCTGAATAGCAGGAATAGTCACTGAACACCACCATGTGTGGTCCAGCTTTCCTCCCCACCCCCTACCCCATGTAAAAGATGACCTTTAACATATGAAGAAAATTTTAGTTGGCCAAAACCAAGAGATGGAGATTCAATAGGAGACACTTGGACATGACTGATCTTATTGTAAACCCTAAACTGAATCATCCTTAAAATACTGTGCAAATACAAAAATTTCATAGTGTTTATCCATTATAAGGAAGCAACTATCCTAGAGATTTATCTTGAATATGATGGTTATAAGATAAAGAACACATCACATGCATTATAATTTTTAAGAAAATTTAAATTTTAAAATTATAAATATGTCTAACTCTGACACTAAGTAGATTAAAAAAATCAGTGTTGTCCTATGCCTTAATTTCTTCACCCATATTGTGAAATTTGATAGCACAGCGGGTAGGGTGTTTGCCTTGCACGCAGCTGATGCAAGTTTGATTCCTCCACTTTTCTTGGAGAACCCAGCAAGCTACCGAAGGTATTCTGCCCCCACGGCATAGCCTGGCAAACTACCCGTGGCATATCTGATATGCCCAAAAGAGTAACAACAGGTCTCACAATGGAGACGTTACTAGTGCCCACTCGAGCAAATAGATGAAAAATGGGAGGACAGTGCTACAGTGCTACTTTTGTTGGATTGCTGTGCATGATAAGATAAACCCAGAGTCTAGAGAAGAATAAGCCTAGAGTCTAATATATGAAATAGTTTAAACTATTTGATATAATAAAAGTATTCTTTAAAAGACAGGCTTCACTCATAATCTATATTTGTATTTGCCTTTTTTCTACTTTAATTTTTCATTTTTAAGTCACACCTAGCTTTGTTTACAACTGTCTCTGTGCACAGGGATCACTTCGAGTGGTGCTTAGGGTACCATACTCAGTGCCCAGGATGGTACCACTGTCAGCTGCGTATAAGGCAAGTACCTAGGCCTAATACTATCTCTGGCTTTCTACTTTTATTTTAATATGCACTGTTAAAAGGTAGAAATAGGAGCTGGAGCAATAGTACAACTGGTAGGGTGCTGAAGTTGCATGCAGCCAACTCAAGTTTGATTCCCAGCAACCCATCCGGTCTCCTAAGCACCTCCAGGAGCGATTCTTGAGCGCAAAACCAGGACTAAACTCTGAGCACAGCTCAGAACAAACAAGCAGAACTCAGAAATAGATCCCAAGAGTCTCTTTTTGTTTATCCAATCTACTCCTACTTCATGCCCTTTAACCTACTGTCCCTGAGACATTTTCTGACCACTGCATGTCTGCATAGGGCAATTGCCACTTCCAAAGAAAGAAAAATAATTTTCTTTTACTAGAATATAATTATTCTGCATCAGCAGAAGGTTCTGAACTTTACTGTTTATATGATATTTTATATGAATTTATAAGAGAAAAAATACTAAAATTTTTAGTGTACATGTATATATTTACTTTTTTCACATTTATGAATTGCATATATGTGTGTTTGGTTTTTGTGATATTTTTACGTGGCATATAAATATCCACAATTTTTGCTGTGTGTATATGCAATTATTTGAATGTGCTTGTATGTGTTTCCCACTCATAAAATCAAATGATGTATAAATGTTTCATTAGGTTCAGTTCAGCTTATTTCTTTGAAATGGAGAAGATATATATTTACATTTACATACATATTGCTATTTTTGTAGTTCAAAATCTATCAAGAAATAATCAGAATATATCTTATATATAATCTGATTCACATTTATTTCTTAAAAGCAACAAGCAAATATCTTATATTACTCTTTATGTTTGACCAGATTTAACTCGTTCTTCTTTAAAGAAAATCTGGGGCAACTTGACTCATAGCTGTCAAAATGAAAAATCCACAGTGTAATGTCAATTTGCTATGCTTATGGTTCAAAGGATATTTATAGTGCATGTTATTTATTTTCCAATAATCAGATTTAACGACAAAAATACTATACCATGATTAATATCCAAAAAATCAAGAGATGATTTGTTTTTACAAATATTAGTTGAGCAGCAAAAGTATGTTATTTTGAAAGGTACTATTAGGACAAAGTATAACAGCTACTAAATTTTTTGTTGAGTGAATATTTTATATTATAAAGAAAAAAGTCAACATCCAAGGAAAACTGATAGAGAAACTACTAATCTTTTGGGACCTGATTTCATGGATATTAGATATATATAAGTGAACCTTACTTATGAGATTAAGCTTCTATTCTTCAAATGCATGCCATCTTTCTAGTACTTCTAACCTTTCATTATTTATTATAGATTTTAGTTGTTTCAATAATAAACTTGGCAAAAGTAAATTAGTTTAAATGAGAATTCAGAAATATTGGAATAGCTCTCATGTTTCAAATTCTTTCTCCAGATTTTGGCAAATGATTTATTTCAGTTATTTAGCATAAGTTAGCAAGTTCTAATTTAGAATTAATATAATTCTTATCAACAGAATACTATACAGAAACAAATCTGTTAGACCTTGTTCTGAGTAAGTCTTTGACCTGATTATGCTATTTATTTTTTTAATTATAACATCTGTCATTAAACATTATGCTAACATATATTTTCCTTAAACTCTATTTAAGAAAAACTTGTTTCCTTGCAAAATCAAACTAATCTAAATATAAACACTTATTTAATAATCACTAGTTTTTGTTAAATATAAACAATATGAATTATATATCAACCACAAATGAAGAAAACCATTTATCAAATAGCATAGTTCTTGTATTGTATTGTACAATTAATTATATATCTGTTAATTTATAATCAAAGATAATCAACAAAAAGATACCTTGTTAAGACAAAAATACAAACTAGAAAACTATTTTTTATAAAAGTGTATAATAACTACATTTGTAAAGTAACTCAAAGTGTTGGAATCTGTAGTTAACTACATGTTAACCAAACTTTCTAATAGTTCTCATTTCATTTTGGGGGAATGACTCCCACCAGCAGTATTCTGGGGCCACTGGGGCCACTCACAATGATATCAGTTAGCCAGCAGTGCAGGACAGGTAATGCAATGTACCACTCACTGTTCAGGAGCAAGACACACCCAATTGCTAACCTGGCATATGCTCTACTACTCTGATATATACCTCAGCCCCAATAGTGATTATTTCTTGAGTGATATTACAGTGAAAATTCAATTTTATAATCTTATAACTATTATGAGAGATTTGCTTTGTTTTGATATTTTGTCTTTAAAAAATTAAATATAGGAAAAAGACAAGAGTTCTTTTGGTCTTCATGTTAATAATCAGTAACTTGAGAATATAGATCTATAGATAATCTTATATCTTGTTTAATTCTTTCATCCTATCCGAAGCAGCTTATATATTCAATGCAATCCCTATCAAAATATTGGTGGAATTAATCAAGGACTTAAAAAATGCCACTAGAGTTTGTATGAAATCACAAAGCTCCCATAGTAGCCAAAGAAATTCTGACATTTGATTACTAGATCATACTGTAATCCTAGAATACCAGAATAATGACAGACTCTCAGACCAATGGTAGAGATTTGGGAGGCCAGATATAAATTCTCAGATATATGGACAATTAATCTACCATAGAGCAGCTGGATACATGAAACAGGACAAGGAAAATATCTTTAACAAATGGTGCTGGAAAACCTGAATAGCCCTAAGCAAAATGCTGAAACTGGGTTAGTATTATACACTGTATACAAAAGTTAAGTCAAAGTAGGTTAAACAAAATTCAGAGGTGACTTACTGATCCAACTTCATTGACAAAGGATAACAATATGGAAATGGAACAACTTCAAACTAAGAAGCCTTTCATGATTAAAAACATTTCTATCACTTATAAAACAATCTTATTCCTTATAGGTTTTCCCTCTGTAATAAGATTTTATGTATTTTATTAAGTATGTCACAGATATTTATATATTATTAAACTACTTCCAGTGTATTTAAATCACAAACAAATGTGATACATTCTTATTGAATTATTATTTTGTGTGAGTGTATATTTTACTTCATTTATTATGTTTATGTATTGCTTCTAATCTTTATATTATTATATAAGGATTACATATAAAGATTATGGAATTATAACTCTTTGTAGTATATAAAAAGGGAAATACATTAGGAAATACATTTGGGGGAATGACTCAGTTTTATTATACTAAACATTAAAACAAAAAAATGAAATCTTAAAAGAGTGTTCACTGGATCTGGTGAGATAATATATGGGTAGAGCACCTGTCTTGCACTTGGCTGAGCTGAATTTGATTACAGCACCTGATCTGGTCCCTTGAGCACAGAACCAAGAGTAAGCACTGAGCACTTTCAGGTTTGTCCAAAAACAAAACAAAAGATAACTCACTAATTCCGTGTTTTATATATTATCTTCCTTTTTGTTTTAATAATGTGTTAAATGACATGGACATTTTGATTTCAGAGATTTGTTTAAAACTCTTACATTGGAAAATGCAACTACTTTATTTCAAATTATTCTGTTTTCTTACTATTGCTTTTCCTTGACGTCTGTCTTTCCCAAATTTTCCCAATCATATCCAGCAATACTTAAGACTCTGAGAGCTAATGGTTATGTCATAGGGCACTTTCTGTATCCAAGCCAATCTTAATGTCTTTAAATAATGTATATATATATATATATATATATATATATATATATCAAGCCTGCCAGCTACTTACTAGTGCATAGCAGAAGATAAATGTAAACTACTCGAATACTAAAGCTAAAAAACTCGAGTCATCTGACTGCTAGTGACCTAATTTTTACATAGCTGTTTATAATTCTCATCATCATGTTCTAGCAATATGATTTATTAATCCTTCTGGCATTTTTCTCCTTGACAGCTTCTCAGCTGCTGCTTTATCCTTCTTGGATGGGTGAGTACTGTATACTATTTTGAAACTAAGTCAAGTTTTATACCTGAGTGTTTGTTTTAGGCATTCAGAATCTACTGAAGTAGAATAACAGCTTTAACACGTTAAAAGAAAAAAAAAAAGCTCAAGGGTTCAAAAGATGTGAAAATGAATAAAAGTAAACTTGAGGATGTGATTTCATAGGAACTCATCAATAGTTTTATTCAGAGTGAATGAAAATATTCTCACCACAACATTTTTAGAGACTAACATTTATTCCAATTGTAAAATATTTTAAGAACTTACAATCTCATTAAAATATTTTCAAAAATATTCTGTTATAATCTTTGGAAATTTATCTCTTTAAAACAATGCTTATATTCTCAGAGTAATTTCATAATAAGTAAAAATTACCTAATTAAGGTGGTATTTATATGTTCTATAAAATTCCTATCAAATTATTCTATGTCATTCTATTATAAACATGATAGTAAAGCTATTGATAAATGTATACAAACATCAATGTAATATATAAGTAAAAACCATATTAATTATTATTTTAGATTAGGTTATGAGCAAAATAGTATTAATAGAATCTATTAGAAAAGCAAAGAGAAAATATCTGCTTACTTTAATTCCCTTTGTCTACTTAAAGAAATCAATTATTTTTGTTTAGTTGTTCTACATTATGTTAGTGTTAGGAATACAGATTAAATTAGATATTAGCTATATTACATGGTACACTTGAACACAATCTATTTCAGATTGAATCATATGTCCTATTTAATTTTAAATTTCTGTTTGTTTTCTAGATATTAACATCAGATGTCTTAAATTATTTATTAATTTATTTCTTAAATTATTGAAAGTTTTCATAAAGATACAAACAATATAAAGTCATTTGCCTATTTATGATATAACTTGATACATTTAGCTGAAAATTTTAAGATACAATATCCTCAGAAGATCTCACCATAAGCTTTTTAACTATTTTGTCATTGTAATTGATTTATAATTATGCTTATTTGAATAACTGAGATAAATATATAAGGTTAATATTTTGTTATCAATTAAGAAGATATTTAATCTGAAGACAAACTAGAATATTATATTTTGATTAATGAAGGATCCATAATCTTTATTTATTTATTTATTTATTTATTGCTAATGACAATGTGTGGTACAGTTACAGACTTACAAACATTTGTGCTTACATTTCAGTCATACAATGATCGAGTATCCATCCCTCCACCAGTGCCCATTCTCCACCAACAATGTTCCCAGTATCCCTCCTACCACCACCCTTATCTCCCCACCCCAACCCCCGCCTCGGTGGCAGGCTCAGAATCCATAATCTTTAGACAGAAGACAATTTTCTGTGAAGGTTTTGAAATATTAATCTGTTTCTTCAACTATTCAGTTTTTTAATGATATTTATTCATATAAGTAAAACTTTACTTAAAAGTATGTATGTCTTGTTTCAAGACATATAATCTTCTCATTAATATAATTAAAATGTGCAATTTTTAAAATTGTGTTGTTGTTTTATGATCTGTTCTTTGTAATTTCAGTAAATAAATGACTTTGTTGGAAAAATACTGCAGACTTCCAAATCTTCCTCTGGGGAAACTCTGAGAATAGTATGTTGTCTGAACTGAAATGTCTGATCAACATGTAAATCTTTCAAAAAAAATTATTAAAGTAGGGGAAATGAGGAATTTAGTACATACTACTCCAATATAAGCATATATTGAATTCTTCACTAGGCAAATTTCTAAGAAAGATTCTATAACATAATTTTCATTCTGTTCTTTTGTTGATGTGTAAAGAATGAACCTCAACCTCAATCTGTAACTATTCAGAAGACACTAGCTCTGTCTTTTGGAGTGATTTGCAAATAATATTTGCAGTAGTATATATTCTCTGGGTGGGAAAAGTCCCCGGACAGTGATCTCTCGCTCTCTCTCTCTCTCTCTCTCTCTCTCTCTCTCTCTCTCTCTCTCTCTCATCACCACAGGGGTTCAGTGACCTCAGGCCACTCCAACTCACCTGTTTCAGTCTCAATGAGAGCCCATTCTAGTCTCACACTGCCATTCATTCCTGTCTCCTCCTGTCACTCCTGCTCATCTCTCCGCACTCCCTCTAGCAGCCGCATGTCCCCTCTTCATGTGCCTGCTCCTGAATTCCTCCCCTATATTCTTCTCCCTCTGTCTCCCTTGCTAGTCTCTGTTTCACCTTGCTGCTCAGGTCTCTCTCTCTCTCTCTCTCTCTCCTCTTTCCAACTCCCCAGCATTGTAGGTAGCCACCACACTCCATCCTGTAGCAAAATCAACAGATCAAAAGCCCTTCTGCTTTTCTGCTCTCCTTAGTACAATATCTTAATTAACATCTTAATTAACACCTCAATATCACTTCTTAGTTATTTTGTATGGACAGGGTAAGACATACATTGAGCTTGTAGGGTGGCTCTCCTGGATATCTAACCACAGACTCAGACTACAGTGCTCAGGCTAGATCAATCATTCCCAAGCCTAGCAGGGTTCAAATCTATTTATTACTTTTTGGATCATGACAGCATTTGCACATGACCGTTCTCTTAACTTATAGTTAAGCACTATGGCACTTTGGCCAGGCCCATTTCAATGCCAGGGTAGCACACAGCTCACAGCTTGCCCTGGATCCTTCCAGTCCCTCGTGGGGACCCTGCTTTGGGGATGCTAGGAAGTAAGGGCAACCGTGGCTTAGGTTAAGAGAACAGATGCCCCGGAGGTGGAGGTAATCTTATCTGGAATCAACTAACTCCCATGTTGCTAAAGCATAACTTTAACTGTCTTCTTGTTCTCATACAAAAAGGACACTGCCCTGAATTAACTATGCAAAAAAGGACTTAAGGAGAAGATAAAAGCAATATTTACAAATCAACAGAGCACAAAGGAAGAGGTTACAAATAAGCACAGAGGAATGGGAGAACTGTGATGGGAGTAGCTCAATAAATTTAAGCTCCCTGCAGCAAGGAAGAAGTGCAAACCAGTGTTATCCTACACAGGAGCTGTGTTAGGTTTTACATACCAGAAGCATTTCTAGATTGACCTATCTTTTCGTTTGCACACTGCATGTTTCATAGTATGCATTGCCATCCCTCCTGCTGTCAGCCTCATTTTTTTTTCATTCTGGAGATCACTGATGGAAGAAGAGAACCATTACTGAATGATGACTACACACTGCTAAAGTGTTCACTCAGCCATAAGATTCTTCTATTTACTGTCCTAGTTATTAATGTTGATATTTGCTTAATCTAGAATGTACACTCATGACATAGATGGTGATTTAAAATGAGCAGGGACATAAATAAATATATATATTTTTTTCTTCGTTGAATTGGATGGGATTAATACTGTTTTGGATAATGATTCTACTCACAGTAAATGTCATAACATTTTCATATGTGCTCTTTATAAATATTCAGTAGAGGATACTTTTAAAGGTGATACTCTGTGTATTATAAGTAAGGTGAACCCGCATCTTTTGTACCCTCTGGCAGTCTCCATGCACTTGTGTGCGTGTGCGTGTGCATGTGCGTGTGTGTGTGTGTGTGTTTGTGTGATTACACGTTTTGTTTTGTTTGACAGGGAGATAGATTGGTTTGGGGTCCACACCTGGTGGTGCTCAGAACTTGTTTTCTCTCCTGATACTGTGCACCGAGATTATTCCTGGTAGGGCTTCAAGGAATCATATACTGTGAAAGACCAGGTCTGTCAAGTTAAAGGCTACTGGACTATCTCTCCAGGCCCCTCCATGCATATGTATTTACTGTCTGTATCAAGTTTGTGCCAAATTCTTTATGGTCACTTCAAGACAAAATACAATACCACAATTCAGTAAACCTTAAATTATTAAATGTACTAATCAAATGTTTATGCTTAATTAAAATGAAACACTTTTCCTTCCTCCTTATACACATAAGGCAGTGAGATTGTCACTCTAGTAAGTATTTCTGAATCTACACAGAGGTTGCTTCTATTGAATTCTTTACTCTTCCTCGTAAAGCTAGGAAAGGAAGGGGAAAAAAATCAGGTCAGAACCTTTTAAAGATGAACGCATGCCTTCTAGTCTAGACATATTGTGTATATTTATCTTTCTCTTTTCTTATGGAGCATTTCCTGGCTATCTTGATGTGGACTCCCTGCTTCATTATGAGTAGAGTTGCTCTTCATTATGTTTCTTCTAACTTCTGGCCTTGTAAAGATGTAGCACTGATATATCTGGAAATGTGACGGTGTTGCATTTGGACAACATGCCATCATATGCTAGTGTTCCTAATGCTAGATTCCTGAAACACATATAAGGTTCTTGTAATTTTCACCCACCTTCCAGGAAAATGATATTATTTTTCACCTACATTTCTCAGTGTTTTCCCTTTATCTTTCTCAAACGTGTGTAAAGAACCATTCCACAGTCTCCCACTCCTATCAGTAACAAATGTATTTCCTGATTGGTCTTCAAAGTTTTTCTTACAAACTTGGCATAGGTTTTAAACTGTACTTTGAAATTGTGGGTGTAGGAGGAATTCTGTGGGAGAAGAGTGGATACACCTTAGTGTTCAGATATCTCCAAAAATATGTTTTTAATTTTACCTCTATTTCTGTACTTGTAACCATTTGTGGCTTTGATATGACTGACAAATTTTATATTAATGATTTGAATTTAGGCAAATAACATATTGATTATTTATTGGTGATTTAGACAATTTTTTGTAATTAATGTAGTTAAGATCAAAAATTATGCTTTTTATTTAAAAAATCTTAAGACTAATAATAGAAATGTTTAAATCATGAACTATGTCTTTGTTTTTCCAGTTGTTTCTGACATAAATAAGTCACTTTTATTAATTTGGGGGTGGTCAAAGAGATGATACAGAGGGTAGGGTAGTTGCTTTGCACACTACCAGCCTGGTTTGATGAGAACTCCATATGGTACCCTGAGCCTGCCAGGAGTGACGTCTATTCTTCAAGCCAGGAATAATCTCTGGCCACTGCCAGGAATGGACCAAAAATCAAAGGAAAGTAAACCTTTTGGTGAGCTGGAATGATGGTAAATAACAAAGTGGGTAGGACAGTTGCCTTGCACACAGGCAACCCAGGTTCAGTCTTGGCAGCATTTACTTTGAGCCCTGTGATCTCAAAGCTCTGAGCCGGGAGTACTCAAAGTACCACCAGTTATGACCCCCTGAAAAACAAACAAACATACAAAACCTTTTAATAACATTATTTCATTATTGACTTAGGTCTTTAAAAGAGACAAAAAAGATTTTGGAATCAGTCTATGCCAAGGAAAATTGTAAACATATTAAATAAAATTGATAGTAATAGCTTCTAATTTGGCTCATAATTATTAGAGAAAAGTACCAAGAATTTCTAAGGCTTACAACATTTAAAAAATACATTTGCATTTATTTCATCAGATTAAATTTATCTCTACTACACTATAACGTGGGTAGATTTTTGATTGAAAGAATTGCCAGAGTGATGTTGCATTACTCTAAGGTTCGATTATGCAAGTTATGCGGTATTTTTGTAGATTTTTGGGGGAGAAATATTTCTTTTAGAGGTTTCAACTACTAAGCAATCTAGCCATCCTGAGAAAATGAAGCAGAAAACTACAACAAGAGAGTTAATAAAGAAAATATTTAATTTTAAAACAGAATTTAGGGAAGTTTAAGACAGTTGAAATGTGCTTGATTTACATAAATACCAAATGTTTCGCATATCCAAGTTCTCTGGAATGCAAAGTGTTATAAAATTAAGATATGAATTCTGATCAAAGTTTGGAATCAAGATGAGTCTTTGTTAAGAATCAAGAAGATCATTAATGCCGCGTTTTCTAGACTTTCTCTCTTAAACATTTTTTCCTAAGAATGTTAAGAATTATCTCCATTGCTACTCTGCTAAGCGCTAAGACTTTTAACTAATAAGTGCTTTCAAAGGCACAGAGGAAAGGACTATCTCCTACATAGATACATCATATTTGAAAAATAATGTATAGTTTTCTCATAATATATCTTACTTCCCCAACAGGGGTTGGGGAAAGGAAATTAAGAATTTTTTCTCCATGGCAGTTTTAGGAGGTCAAGATAGCAAACAACTTTAGCTAGTAGAATTTGTCATTATATGTTTTTTATTTTAAGTGAAATTAAATAAGTTTTTTTTAAATTTTTAGGTCAATACCCAGTGATGCACAGGGCTTATTCCTGGCTCTGCACTAAGGAAATACTCATGGTGGTGCTTGGAGGACCATATGGGATACTGGGAATCAAACCTTGGCGGGCTGTGTGTAAGGCAAATGCCCTACCTGCTGTGCTATCGCTCCAGTCCCCAAATTAGATAACTTTTTATTTGATATGCCAAACACAGTAACAAGTCTCACAATGTTACTGGGCCTGCTCGAGCAAACCTATGAACAATGGGGTGACAGTGACAGTGACAGGGTATAAAGATAATTTTTTCTTCAGATCAAAGACTTTCACCTGTGTAGAACAGTACTGAAAGAGCAGAATGGGCATAATTACATATGAAAAAATATTCACTGTCATTGTCACTGTCCTCCCATTTGTTCATCGATTTTGCTCAAGCGGGTACCAGTAACGTCTCCAACGTGAAACTTGTTGTTACTGTTTTTGGCTTATCAAATACACCATGGTAACTTGCCAGGTTTTGCCATTATCATATGTAAAATGACCTGATAAGATAAAACTTACACTTGTGTAGATAGAAACAAACTATCTGTAAAAAAAAGACATGCTTAATTTGTATTAGTTGTTTTACTGTAATTGTTTATGTCATTCCAGCCCATATGCCAGTCCAGTGTAAATAATAAAGTCTTTAAGAAAACCTTATCCACCTTCCCAAAAAGTATAACTAAAGCACTGTAGCACTGTCCTCCCATTGTTCATTAATTTTCTTGAGTGGGCACCAGTAACATGTCAGTAACAACCAGTAACAGTGTGAGACTTGTTGTTACTGTCTTTAGCTTGCCAGGCTTTGCCATGTGGGCAGGATACTATCGGTAGCTTTCTGGGCTCTCAAAGAGGGATGGAGAAATCAAACATGGGTCAGCCGTGTGCAAGGTAAACACCCTACCCACTGTGCTATAGCTCCAGCCCTATAATTATTTCAGAAAATTCTAAGCCAAGGAAGTACTGATTGAGCCTACTCAAGAACTGGATTCATGAGCAAAATAAACAGTACTGTTATTTTTGCTTGCTATTTTGAACCGTAATGCAGCAATAGATATTAAGAACAAGAATTTTTAAAATATTAAGACTGAATTGGAGGAGATTACAGCCAGGAAGGTGATCTCCAAGCACTCATTGACTTTGGATTAGTTCCTGGCACCACACACAGCCCCCTGCACATTGCAAGGAATTATCCCTTTGCAAAACAATGAATAAGCCCTGAGCATTGCTGAGTGTACCCCTTACACATCCCCCCAAACCCCTATTCTGTCTGGAGTAGACAAGCAGTGAGGTGAAATAGATTTTATCTGGAGGTTTTAAAGGGAAGGAGGAAGAGAAAGAGGGAGACAGTAACATGCTCAAGAGAGAACCCGGTTTTCTCCTGTTAGAGTGTGGAGTTGACCATTTCTCAAGGACAGAGAACAGAGCCAATAATGCAAATTACATAGTGAAGTTTAGTATTCCAGCTACCTGGGGTCCAAGTATTCACCTGATGTTGGTGGGCCCCAAGGGTGACTTATGTGAAGTGGGGAGGAGAAAGACGGTCACTTTCTCCCCACCAGCCTCTGCTACCTGGGGCCCTGGGTAGGCTAGGACCGGTAAAGTCTACAGTGAGCACCTGCTCAGCACAGGCCTAAGCCCCGCCAGCCCCACAAGGTGGCCATCAAGCCACACCTGAAGTTCGCTTGATCTGGCACGGAATTAATCCCCGCCACCCGATTGCTCGGGGAGCCAGGGACTCAAGCTGTGGTGAGAATTTGCTCTTTGCAGGAAAGGAGAGACCAGTCCCAAGCCTTACCCGGGGTTTCTGGGGTTCTTGTCTCGCTCGCAGATAAGAATTTCAGGAGTAGACGAGCAGTGAAGTAACAGGTTTTATTTGGAGGCTTTTGGAGAGGGAGAGAAAAGGATAAGCAGATAAGCGGGGGAATGGAGAGTAAGAGAGAGAGAGTAACGCGTCCAGAGGGAACGTGGGCTTCTCTGAGGGTGGAGAGAGCACCAAGTGGGCTCTCGAGCTGGCTCTTATAGCTCCTTCTGACTCAGAATGTTCTGGAATCTCCTTGGGGCTGGGTCGCTGGAGTCAACCGGATTGAAAGGGGGTTTGAGAATCTTCTGACTTGGAATGTCCTGGAATCTCCTTGGGGCTGGGTCACTGGAGTTAACCGGATTGAAAGGGGGTTTTTGGAAAGGAGGAAATTTCATGTGGAGGAGGCCCATATCTTCAGGGTCTGGGGATGGTCTTATCAAGTCTTTATTCTCTGTGTCCACAGGGTGGGTCGGTCCTAGAATTCTTCTTCTATGAGACTTTGTTTCATTGCAGAGAGCCTTTCCCTATCGACCTGCCTACATCACACCCAGTGAAGCAGGGTTCAACAAGGACTTGAAGCACAAAATTCAGTGAGTTCTTAAACAGTTCTTTTGGCTTGTGACATACAGCCCACTCCCTAACAGTTCCTATCTGCCTAAATCAGTATGAACCTCTGGAATACCCGAAGGAGGATAACCACAGTCTTTGGCATGTCTTGGGGGTGATGGTCACAACAGGCTATGGCTGGGGCTTAATCCTGCCCCTCTCTCAGGGATTACTCCTGCAGGTATCATATGCGATATGCGACCATATGCGATATGCAATACCAGGGATCGAACCTGGGTCAGCTGTAAGCACAAAGCACCAATGCCTGTTGCTATTGTTCTGATCCCTTCTGTTGACAACTTTTGAAAAATTTATTTTTGCTACTTTATTAGGAACAATAATGGAGTGAATGGAGCCATATCACAGTGGGTAGGACATTTGCCTTTCATGCGGGGACAGGGGTTGGATTCCTTCATCCCTCTGTGAGAGCCCAGCACGCTACCAAGAGTTTCCTGCCCCCACGGCAAAGCCTGGCAAGTTACCCGTGGCATATTCTATATGCCAAAAACAGTAACAACAAGTCTCAAAATGGACATGTTGCTTGTGCCTTCTCAAGCAAATTGATGAACAACAACAGGAGGACGATGTACAGTGCTATCAAGACTATGGAGCGATAGCACAGCGGGTAGGGCGTCTGCCTTGCACGCAGCCAACATGGCCGACCCGAGTTCGATTCCTCCACCCCTCTCGGAGAGCCCGGCAAGCTACCGAGAGTATTCGATATGCCAGACACAGTAACAACAAAGTCTCCAATGGAGACGTTACTGGGCCCGCTCGAGCAAATCGATGATCAACGGGAGGGCCTCTTATAAAAAATAAAAAATATTTATGTTATTTTATCATTTTTGTTTTGATTTGAATTTTTCAAAGCTACTATTTACATTTTCCCTTATATATTTGTATTTTTATATGGATGGGAAGGGAGGTTCCCTATGTATTAATTAATATATAAAGGCAACCTCGCTCCTTTGCTACTAGATAGCAACCATGTACAATCTTCCCTGTTTCACTACCAAAAGTGTTTCTAGTCATTTTCAAATGTATACAGCAGTAAAATTTTATGTCTGGAAAAAAAGTATTGGTTGATATGAATTTAAGAAAAATAAGGTGGTAGAAAAATATTATTAGATAAGAAAGAATGAAAACTTGTATTCTAAATATCTACAACTGTATATAAAATATAATAAAGAAATCATGGAGGAGCAATGCTATTGAGACAATTCTAAAATCAAATACTCTTTTTGCAAAATCATAAAGATGCCTGTGTTAACCATACTTCTGGAAATATAAAGAATTAGATTTCCATTAAGATATAGGGTTATTGTGTTTCACCTTAACTAATTGCTTAATTTGTCTCAGGCACTTTTGTTTCTATTATTTCATGCTTCAGTTGATTTTTATGTTATTTTCTATTGTTTCAATAAAACACTCTTATAAATAGTAAGCTTTCTAAGAGATAAGTTTTGTCCCTCAGATAACCCCCTAATTTAGCATTTGCAGGCTTTTAAAAATACTTATCAAGAAACAATTATTAATTGAAACTAATGGGATATGCGGTGCATTTCTGACAGCATAATCTACCTTTTCAAATTCTGGTGATAATAATTGCATGGCAACTTACAATTCAGAGAAGAAACAGTACCAGAATCATTATTCATAGAAAAAGAATAAAAGGGCTAAGAACTGAAGTAAGGGGACTTTTGAATTTAATAAGAATCTTTGCCTTTTTTCTTCAACATAAATATTTTAAGTGATCAATATAACAATAATACTAATTTTTCATTTTTGTTGAATCTGTATTCCCACTTGAGCCATTTTAGAGTTTGTTCACATTGGTGCAATTTGTTGTTCTTATTTTAAATTTTATTAACTAAGATTATTTTTAGAACTATAATTCCTAATTCTATTTTCTTAGTTTTTTTAATAGTCCTTAAGAGGCTGTTTAATCAAGAAGAAAGCAAGAAACATAGTTTTGTTTCCATTGTGGTTCCAGTGATAGTGCCATTATTTGATCAAAATTCTATTTCAAATGACTGTTTTTCACAAGCAGTAAAATACTGTGAGAGAATTAGCACAAATCCATCTTCACTATTAGACAGAGCAAATCTATCATGAGAATAATGAAAACAGCTGAGTAGGTAGTATGTACTGATAGGAGATGAAAAGCATTTACTGTGTGTTTAATGGTTCAGGTACTCCCCCATCTCTAAACTAATATAATGTTGCTACTAACAGAAGTCTAGGTAAACTAGCCCTTCATCATATTCTAGACTTAACTTTCAAATATATGAGACATTATCTTCTCCTTGGTAATTGGCATGCCACTGTTACAAGGCATATATCTGTCATAGATTGACAGCTACCACTTATCAGAGAAATAAGACATCCCTTGCATAGAACATTCAAGTAGATCAAGAGCGCTTTCTCCATTTTATAAATTTTACATAGCTCAATGACATATAGATTTATTTGAAACTATTCTTTTTTATGGATTTACTCCTTTCACTTTTCAGGAAGTAAAGTATTGTAAAGAACACATCTGGCAAACCAGCATATTTTCCCTTTTCTAACTGATTTTTCTTTTAACATTAGTTCTTTTTCTGCAGGGGCAAGATGCTAAATGAAATGTAACAATCTAAGTTGTGTCATATTTGCTTTCAAAGATTAATGTATATCAATAAGAAGAATAAAAATGTTATATTGGGTAAAGTTATTTTCAAAGCAAAATCAGCAAGTTACGACTAAAGTTACATTGAAATTATTATTAAAATATTTTTACTTCTGTTTATATATTTAGCTTGGCATTGTTCTATTAATGTCATATGTACCACTTCCAGCACATTAAAGATGGCTTATAAAAGTCATTAGTCAAAGGCACATATTAAAATGCTCTACATTGCTAATCATCAAGGAGATACAAATCAAAACAGCGATGAGATATCATCTCACACCACAGAGTCTGACACACATCAAAAAGAATAAGAACAACCAGTGCTGGGGTAGATGTGGGGAGAAAAGGACTCTGGTTGGTGGGAATACCAACTAGTTCTGTCCTTTTTGGAAAACAATATTGGCATTCCTTCAAAAACTAGAAAATGAGCTTTCATATGACCTTCCAATAACACTTCTGGGAATAAATTCCACGGGTGCAGAAAAGCACAGTAGAAATGACATCTGCACCTGTATGTTCATTGCAGCACTATTCATAATAATAGCCAGAATCTGAAAACAACTCGAGTACCCAAGAACATACAACTGGTTAAAGAAACTTCAGTACATCTACACAATGTAGTCCTATCAAGCTGTTAAGAAAGATGAATTCATGAAATTTGCTTGTAAGTGGATGGTAATGGAGAATATCTTGCTAAGTGAAGTGAGTCAGAAAGAGAGGGACAGAGGTAGAAGGACTGCACTCATTTGTGAAATATAAAATAACATAATGAAACTTCACCCAAGGACAGTAGACAGGAATATTGCTCCATAGTTGGAAACCTTCCTCATGAACTTGGGGAGAAGACAGCCAGAATAGAGAAGGGATCACTAAGTCAATGATGGGTTGGAGGGATTATTCAGGATGGGAGTGTGTGTGGAAAGTAGATAAAAAACTAAACATGATAGACTTTCAGTATTTATATTGCCCAAAATAGAGAGAGTATATCGGGGGAGGGTTTGGATAAAGGGGAGGGGTATTAGGGATATTGGTGGTGGAAAATATGCACTGGTGGAGGAGTGACTGTTGGATCATTGTGTGACTGAACTTCAAATATGAAAGCTTTGTAACTATATCTCACAGAGATTCAATAAAAAAGGTAAACATCAGTATTTACAGAAAAAAAGTCTTGCTTTAGAAGAGTACTTCATATCTTTTAAAACACAATAGAATCTTTTTATTATGGCAATAGCTAAAACTTAGCTTGTAAAAATATTTATTATCTTCCAAGTACAGTGTAGCTTTGATAATAAATTAGTTGCCTTAAGATGGTTAAATTGAAATAAAGAAATGAGCATAATATCAAATTTTATTCATTTTTTCTCTATCAGAAATATATTAAAACTTCTTTGGGCTGGAGCTATGTTACAGCAGATAAGGCATTTGTCTTCCATGAAGCTGACCCAAGTTTGATCACTGGCACTCAATATGGTTCCCTGAGCCCAGAGAGCAGAGACAGGAGTAAGCCATTATCACTGCAAGGTGCACCCTCTCACCCCCCCAGAGAAAAACAATTATATTAAAACTTTTGGATTTGAAAATGTTTTAAAAAAAGGCCAGCATTTTTCTTATAGAAAATTGATTAAATATGTAAGTAAACATAGAAATAATACCTAATAGCCAACTTTTTAAATTTGAAGATTAAGGATGATACTGTTATTTTATGATTCTTTGATTTTTTTTACTTCTAATTTATTATTGCTCACATATAACACCCAGAAGAATAATAACTCTTTAAATGGCTTAATGTGTCGGTGAATATTTCTTTGTAAATAAAATTTCAAAACTACTGTTAATGTTTTTAAACTAGTCATCTAGAAATTATAATGTATATATAGTTTGACTAATATGATAGAAAAAATATCATGTAATTAACTGAAATTTATGCAACTTGTATTTCTTCAAAAGTCATATAATATGAAATAATAATATTTTTGTTAAATTTTGCTTATGATTTTCTAATTATTTTTATATCAACATTATTTCAGTATTTCAAATGTACTTCTATGTTTCTGTCCTATTTTCCCTCATTACTTTCCTTCCCTTCTTATATCACTTATTTATAATATCTTTTCTCTCACCTTTCTCTCTTTACTTCCCTCTTTTTTATATATTTGCCAAATAATAATTAATATTTAATATGTGTTTGATAAAGAGGTATGTCACTGCAAACATAAAATTGGGAACACAGGAATGTTTCTCAATGTAAATTCCACATCCCTTAATAAAACTAGAAAAGTCACAAAAAACAATAAGAATTAAATACTAAACTATTTCTTGGAACAGAAAACCATTAGGTATTTTCTCTCTGTCTTTAATATTCACTGATGTGTCACTGCATGCAATTGATATTGTTGATCTGTTCAATATATGTCTACCTGTTTTTTTTTTTAATAGAACTTCAGTGCTGTTACCCCATGTATGGAATTTCTTTAGTGCTAATTATGACTCATTTGATATAGTTCAAACTATTCATTACATGCAAATTATACTTCATAGCTTGCTTCTACCTTCATCATTTAACATTACTTTTCATGCCAAAAGGCTTTTATATTTATTTATGTTTGATTTATATTTTATTCGTACTTCCTGTTAGAGATAACAGTAAATATAGTATCTTTGACAAATCAGGATTCAATACATGAATGAATGAACAGATAAATGACTTTATAAACAGAATGAGTGTCTTACTGAATGAAAACATTATGAATCATTTTCCTGTATTTCATCTCACTACACTACACCCCTCCTTTCTTATTTATGCATATCTCGCAGTCCTTAGATTCCATCTATTTGGTCATCCTTTGATAAGTTTTTCTCATCTCTTACTAAATATTTATGTTAAGCATTTTGTGTGAAACTACTTTGATTAAGAAAAAGTGGTTTCGGCTTTAGCTTTGCATGTGGCTGGGTCGGGGGACCTGAGTTAGATTCCTCCGCCACTCTCAGAGAGCCCTGCAAGCTACCGAGAGTATCTCGCCCGCACACCAAAGCCTGGAAGTTACCCAGGATGTATTCGATATGCCAAACACATTAACAATGAATTTCAACAATGGAGACCTTACTGGACCCACTCAAGCAGATTGATGAACAATGGGAGGACAGTGACAGTGACAATGTTTTCTTCTGTCATTGCTGTGCCCTAAAAGATTTCTAACATGAAGAAAAAAGTTGAAATTTTCAAAAGCAATTTAAATCAAGAATTTGGTAGTGGGCACTAGCCTTGCATGAGAAAGACTGGGATTTGATCCTTGGCACCGCATATGGTCACCTGACCACCTCTTAGAGCAATCCCTGAACACAGAGCTAGGAGTAATCCCAAAGCACAGCTGATTGAAGCCCCTCCAAATTTATGTAGCAATATTAAATATATATTTCAGTGCACTGAATTTTTTCAAGGACATAAATATGTAATATGTAATTTTTTCCTAGACGCAATATTTGGTCAAGTTTGATGCACATGTTAAAATTAAAACATCTTAGAAAGTTACTGAAAGAAAAATATCTTCTTTAAGTAATTGTTCCACTTTTCGTGGTTACCTTGATTTACTATGCTGTTCATAAGTATTTGGCATACATCATTCCAACTCCACTTCAAAATCCAGAGTGACTGGTTCCCTGAAAATATATTATCTAAACTTTATAGAATATATTAAAAATTATTATTGATGCCTAAGTACTAGGTATCACATATGAATAACAATTAAAAATGGACATACATATGATTTTTATCTTTTTTTTCCCTTTATTTTATTTTATTTTTTTTAAAGTTGTAGATTTACAATTTTTTGTGCTTGGGTTTCAATTATACAATGATCAGATACCCATCCCTCCACCAGTGCCCATTTTCCACCACCATGGATAATATCCCTCCCACCCCCATCCCCCCATCCCCCCTGTCTCTGTGGCAGGGCAATCCCCTGTGTTCTCTCTCTCCTTTTAGGTGTTGTGGTCTGCAAAAGAGGCATTGAGTGGCAAACATGTTCAGTCCATAGTCTACTTTCAACATGCATCTCACCTCCTGGGAGGATCCTCCAAACATCCTTTATTTGGTGCTCCCTTCTCTATCTGAACTGCCCTTTTCTCTAGGATACCCGGCTGGCCTCTAAGTTATGGAGTAATCCTCTTGGTGCTGATCTCAGCTATTCTTGGGTATTAATCTCATACTTTGTTACTTTATATCCCCCAGATGAATGCAATCTTTCTATGTCTATCCCTCTCTTTCTGACTCATTTCGCTTAGCATGATACTTTCCATATTGTACCACTTGTATGTAAATTTCATGACTTCATCTTTTCTAACAGCTACATAGTACTCCATTGTGTGGATGTACCAAAGTTTCTTTAACCAGTCATCTATTCTTGGGCATTCAGGTTTCTTCCAGTTTCTGGCTCTTGTAAAGAGTGCTGCAATGAACAAACAAGTGCAGATGTCACTTCGACTATACATTTTTGCCTCTCTGGGATATATTCCCAGGAGTGGTATTGCTGGGTCAAATGGGAGCTCAATTTCTAATTTTTTGAGAATCGTCCATACTGTTTTCCAGAAGGGCTGAACCAGTGGACATTCCCACCAACAGTGAAGGAGTGTCCCTTTCTCGCCACATCCACGCCAGCATTGGTTGCTTTTGTTCTTTTGAATGTGGGCCAGTCTCTGAGGTGTGAGATGGTATCTCATTGTGGTTTTGATCTGCATCTCTCTGATGATTAATGATGTAGAGCATTTTCTCATGTGCTTTTTTGCCATTCGGATTTCTTCTTTGAGAAAGTTTCTGTTCATTTCATTGCCCCATTTTTGGATGGGGTTGGATGTTTTTTCTTGTGGAGTTTAACCAGTATTTTGTATATCCTGGATATCAACCCCTTGTCAGATGTGTATTCGGTGAATATCCTTTCCCATTCTGTAGACTGTCTTTGTATTTTGGTCACTGTTTCTTTGGAGGTGCAGAAGCTTCTTAGTTTAAGATAGTCCCATTTATCTATCTCTGTTTTCACTTGCTCGGCCAGTGGCGTGGCATCTTTGAAGATACCATTAGCTTCAATGTCATGGAGGGTTTTGCCAACTTTGTCTTCAATGTACCTTATGGTTTCTGGTCTGATGTTGAGGTCTTTAATCCATTTTGATCTTACTTTTGTACACGGTGTTAGGCAGAGTTCTGAGCCCATTTTTTTGCATGTAGCCGTCCAGTGATGCCAGCACAATTTGTTAAAGAGGCTTTCCTTACTCCACTTCACATTACTTGCACCTTTATCAAAGATTAGATGATCATATGATTGAGGGGAGATGTCAGTGTATTCAACCCTGTTCCATTGGTCTGCAGTTCTGCTTTTGTTCCAGTACCATGCTGTTTTAATTATTACTGCTTTGTAGTACAATTTGAAGTTCCGGAGGTTGATTCCTCCCATTTTCTTTTTCCCAAGAATTGCTTTAGCTCTTCGTGGGGGCTTATTGTTCCATATAAATTTCAGGAGTGTTTGCTCCATTTCTTTGAAGCATGTCATGGGTATCCTTATAGGGATTGCATTGAATTTATACAATGCTTTCGGTAGTATTGCCATTTTGACAATGTTAAGTCTCCCGACCCATGAGCAGGGGATATCTTTCCATTCCCTCATGTCCTCTTTTATTTCCTGAAGTAGCGTTTTGTAGTTTTCTTTGTACAGGTCCTTTACTTCCTTAGTTAAGCTGATTCCTAGGTACTTGATTTTCTGGGGCACAATTGTGAACGGGATTGTTTTTTTCATGTTGCTTTCTTCTCTCTCACTGTTTGCGTATAGGAAAGCCATGGACTTTTGTGTATTGATTTTATAACCTGCAACTTTACTATACGAGTCTATTGTTTCTAGGAGTTTTTTGGTGGAGGTTATTGGGTTCTCTAAGTAGAGTATTATATCATCTGCGAATAGTGAGAGCTTGATTTCTTCCTTTCCAACCTGAATGCCCTTAATATCTTTTTCTTGCCTAATCGCTATTGCAAGTACTTCCAGTACTATATTGAACAGCAGTGGAGAGAGTGGGCATCCCTGTCTCGTCCCTGATCTTAGAGGGAAGGCTCTCAGTTTTTCCCCATTGAGGATGATGCTTGCTGTAGGCTTGTGGTAGATGACTTTAATTATGTTGAGGAAGGTCCCCTCTATACCCATTTTGGCTAGGGTTTTCATCATAAAGGGGTGCTGGATCTTATCAAATGCTTTCTCTGCATCTATTGATATGATCATATGCTTTTTATCTTTTCTTTTGTTGATATGGTGGATTATGTTGATTGATTTCCGAATGTTAAACCATCCTTGCATCCCTGGGATGAATCCTACTTGGTCATGGTGTATGATCTTTTTGATGAGTAGTTGGATTCTATTTGCTAGTAGTTTGTTGAAGATTTTTGCATCTGTGTTCATCAGGGATATCGGCCTGTAATTCTCTTTCTTTGTGGTATCTCTGTCTGCTTTTGGTAAAGGTAAAGGTAAAGGTAAAGGCCCTCCCGTTGATCGTCGATTTGCTCGAGCGGGCCCAGTAACGTCTCCATTGGAGACTTTGTTGTTACTGTGTCTGGCATATCGAATACTCTCGGTAGCTTGCCGGGCTCTCCGAGAGGGGCGGAGGAATCGAACTCGGGTCGGCCATGTTGGCCGCTTGTAAGGCGAACGCCCTACCCGCTGTGCTATCACTCCAGCCCGCTGGAGCGATAGCACAGCGGGTAGGGCGTTGGCCTTACAAGCGGCCAACATGGCCAACCTGAGTCTGCTTTTGGTATCAGTGTGATATTTGCTTCGTAGAAACTGTTCGGAAGTGTTTTTGATATTTCAATTTCGTGGAAAAGCCTAAAGAGCATTGGGAGTAAGTCCTCTTTAAAGATTTGGAAGAATTCACTAGTGAATCCATCCGGGCCAGGACTTTTGTGCTTGGGGAGACTTTTTATTACCATTTCAATTTCCTTGATGGTGATAGGTCTGTTCAGGTATTCCAGGTCTTCTTGGTTCAGCCTTGGGAGTCTGTAGGAGTCTAGGAATTTATCCATTTCCTCGAGGTTTTGATGTTCCGTGGCATAAAGCTTATCAAAGTACTCCCTGAGGATCCTCTGAGTTTCTGTGGTTTCTATTGTAATGACCCCCTTTTCATTTCTGATTCGGTTTATTAGGGTTTTCTCTCTCCCTTTCTTTGTGAGTTTTGCTAGAGGCTTATCGATCTTGTTAATTTTCTCAAAGAACCAGCTTTTGGTTTCATTGATCTTTCGGATTGTTTTTTGGGTTTCCATCTCGTTAATCTCTGCTCTGAGTTTTATTATTTCCTTTCTCCTGTTCGGGTTGTGCTCCTTTTTTTGGTCCTTCTCCAAGCTCTTAAGCTGTGAGGTTAGGTTACTTATGTGTGCTCGCTCCTCCTTCCTGAGGAATGCTTGTAGAGCTATAAACTTTCCTCTGAACACAGCCTTTGCTGTGTCCCATAAGTTTTGGTAACTCGTGTTCTCATTTTCATTCGTTTCTAGGAATCTTTTGATTTCCTCTTTGATTTCCTGTCTAATCCACTCGTTGTTCAATAGTGCACTGTTTAATTTCCAGGTGTTTGATTTAGTTTTCTGTTTTTGTGTGTGATTTACTTCTAATTTCAGCGCATTATGGTCTGAGAAGATTGTTGATACAATCTCTACCTTCTTAATTTTATGGAGGCATGTTTTGTGGCTCAGCATGTGATCTATCTTGGAGAATGTTCCATGTATGCTTGAGAAGAATGTGTATTCAGCTTTTTGTGGATGAAATGGCCTGTATATATCTACTAAGTCCCTTTCTTCCATTGTTTCCCTCAAATGAAGTATGTCCTTGCTAAGCTTGAGTCTGGTTGATCTATCAAGAGGTGACAAAGCAGTGTTGAAGTCTCCCACTACTATTGTGTTGCTATTGATGTCCTTTTCCAAATCTATGAGTAGTTGTTTTAAGTACTTTGCTGGTCTCTCATTAGGTGCATATACATTTATTATTGTAAGTTCTTCCTGTTGTACAGAACCTTTGATCAATAAGAAATGGCCTTCACTGTCTCTTATGACCTTCCTCACTCTGAAATCGATGTGGTCTGATATAAGGATGGCTACCCCAGCTTTTTTATGGGAGCTGTTTGCCTGTAGGATTGTTTTCCAGTCTTTGACTCTGAGTCTGTGTTTGCTTTGACTATTGAGATGCGTTTCTTGCAGGCAGCAGAATGTTGGGTTCAATTTTCTAATCCATCCTGCCACATATATGCACATATATATATATATATATATGTATGCACATATATATATATATATTTCTTTTTGGGTCACACCGGGTGATGCACAGGGGTTATTCCTGGCTCTGCACTCAGGAATTACTTCTGTCTGTGCTCAGGCAACCATATGGGAAGCTGGGAATTGAACCTGGGTGGCCGCATGCAAGGCAAATGCCCTACCTGCGGTGCCATTGCTCCAGCCGCTAAGCCACAATATTTTTTAAAAGTTAAGTCTAAATCAAAATTGTGGCCTACTCTTTCCCAATTCTATGCAGGCTGAAAGGTAAGGAAATTGCAGAAAAATGTCTGAAGATAATAAAGTTTGGTTCATGAGATTTAAGACAAGAAATCACATCTGGAGTCTAGACATATAAGGTGCAGCAACAAGAGCTTTTGTAGAAGGTATAGAAACTTATCTAGATCTAAGGGAACTATAATAAACTGTAGACTCTATGGAGAATTTTAGCTACAGGGAAGAAGAGCTAATACCTAGACAAAAATGTTTCTTTATGAATACTATATTTGTTTACAACACACATGGTCATTTTAAGGCTCTGATGGAGAATTAATGGAGATCAATGTTGCTTCCAACCTTGCTAATATAACAGCCATTCAGTAACTCATAGATCAAAGACCAGAGAGATAGTAAAGCAGGTAATGTATTTTCCTTGTATAATGTGAGCCCATTTCCTGGCATAATATATGGTTCCCCGAGCACTATCAGGAGTGATCCCTGAGCACAGAGTCAGAAATAATCCATGAACATCTTTGGTTATGACTCAAAAAAAAGACACTTTTGTATTAGCTCCTGGATTAAGGACTATTTTTTAAAGTAATATGTAATAAATACAATTATGAGAAGACAGATTAAAAAGGATGAAGCAATACCTAGTCTGCATGAGACATCAGTTTGAAAACTTGTATTGTGTGGTCACCTGAGAACCATTATAAATAATATTGGTACTACATGAACATCATGTTTTGGCCCTCATGGCTAAGCCTAGCTATCACAAATGCCCCATAGCGAGGCCTGAGTACCAAATAGTCTGACCCACATTACCAAGCCAGATATCATCCAGAGATCAGTCTAGGTTCATGAGCATCACTGGGGAGCCCCAGTTAAAAATAAATAGTATATGTTGTAAGAATGCAGCAGATTATTATTCTTTTCATGGAGTCAAGACAGATAAATTGAGGCACAGATAGGACTTTTCCATTCTGGAAACATTTAAGGACACTTGTGAATTATGAAAGGAGATAAAAATAATAGAAGGAGTTTATAAGAAGTATATTTTAAGTTCAAGGCATAAATTAAGAAAATATGCTACAGATGTAGTTGAACTAGCAGGCGAATTAGAAATGGAGTTTGAAGATGTTACTTAATTCACACAATCTCATGACAAATCTTTAGTAGATGAGGGATCCTTATGGATGTGTAAGGAAAACAATGAACTAAGATGGAATCTGTTCCTGTATAGATGCTGTGAACATTATTAAAATGGCACCAGTAGATTTAAAATATTTATATAAAGTTTTCTGATAAAGCAGGAATATATTTTGAGAGGACTGACTCCAACTTATGAAGAAATTCTACTGTGGGCAGAAACTCTATCAAACAACATTGTAAGCTATGAATAAATCCTTTGATAAAATAGTCAAAGAATGTGACAAATGGCATTGTTGCTTAGGGTTTGACCATAGAAACACAACTTCAAGCAACAATTTTCTTGGTCAGTCAGAGTTCACCATTGTTGAAAGGACTGCCACTAATAAAAACAAAAGAACTTGGTGATGGTTCAGACAGTGGTTAATACATTTTATCAATACATTATCTTTTTATGCACTTTGATGTGATATTCACAATATTGTGTTTATATGTAATTAAACCTACATGATAACTAAGGTGTACTTGTATATTTATATTTATATAGATAGATAGAGAGAGAGAGAGAAAGAGAGAGAGATGTTCTTACTCATGCATGGTACATTTATGATAACACTTTGTATATATAAAAAGAGTGAACTATTTTCATATGAATAGACTCGAAATATGTCCATGTATGTTTGGTGACAAAATTTAAGAAAACATTGTATTTGCATGCATTTTATTTAAATTTACATTTCAAAATCATCCACTTAATTTCTTGTATAAATATTTTGAGAAAATTATCATTTTTCTATAGCATGGCATCTTCTCAAAGTTTAGAAAAATACATATTATGTAGTTTTATATCATGTTTTATATTATAAGTCATTGATTAGGCATATATACATTGTATAACTTATAAACATATTTATATGCTACATATATTTTAGTGTGTTCAAAATACATGGTATTATATAAATATCAATAGACTTAATATTTTTTACTTTTAGAAATATTTGAAAATATACATTTATTATGTGATACTTTAAGATATTTAAATATTTAGAATAAGATGATGCCATTCTCAGAGGGAAATAACACATGCTGAAATATTGATAGATGTTTGAACATATTTACGAAGGAAAAATCAGTTCATTATAATCAAAAATACATAGGGAATTTCTTGTAGTTAGCTTTTTATTTAATAGAATCAAAAAATAATGCAAACCTTCTGTGGTACTAAAGGAGACAGCTGTTACAACACTTTTATTGAATTATTGCAGAACTATTGAATGTAGTTACACAGATGACTTATGTGTATGAGGAGGAATTATGGAAGAGGAGACAGCTTTATATAATTTAGTGAAACAATTTCACAGTAATTAATAAAAATATAGTTTAACAATAGTTTACAATAAAATGGACTGAACTATTATACTGTTAACCTTTTAACAAAATATCTTTATATGAAATTATTACATAAGTATTATGATATCACTTATGATGGAGCGATGCCTTTTTCTTAGTGACTGTAGGTCAGTGTGTATTGGTTTGTGGAAGAATATACAATCTATTAGAAGAGAATCGAAGGGGGAATGCCATTACCATTGGGAGATTCCTTTTATGTGAAAACTCAATGGGGCTTTTAAAAAATAATTTGATATACTAACCTGGATGCCTCATTTTCATTGTCTTTAAAATTAATTTTGTTGTACTGTGACTTTTTACAAAAGTCACATAAGAAAAATTCAGTTTTCAAGCATAATGCTAAAAGATGTATTAAATGACACAAACTCTGTCAAATGTGCTTTTTAATCATAAAATGTTGTTCATAACTATTGTGATGGCCATATGTCCCCTATATCTCATTTTCTCATATATTATTTTTTTTTTAGCTTTTTGGGTCACACCCAGCGATGTTCAGGGGTTACTCCTGGCTGTACGCTCAGGAACTACTCCTGGCAGTGCTCAGGGGACCAGGTGGGATGTGGGGAATCAAACTTGGGTCAGCCGCGTGCAAGGCAAATCCTCTACCTCTGTACTATTGCTCCGGCCCATCTCATTAAACTTGTGCTAATGATAAAGCACATGCAGAAACAAATTTACTCTGCTTTAATGAATTTTTGCTTATGACTTCTATTTACTTATCTTATATGAAGATAAGGTATTGTGCATTTCATATTTTGAAAATTGGTATGCATCTCACTTTTTAAATTTATGATGTTTTTTACCTATTCTGCACCTTTATGTTTTGAGTTGGGGTATTATATTTATGAATACAAGGTAAATCAGAGTTCATAGCATGTTTAAGTATTGAAAAGTACTTCCTCAAGATATAACTCAGGGACCATATGGGATGCTGGGAATCGAACCTGGGTTGACTGTGTGCAAGGCAAATGCTATCACTAGTAGGTTGACTGCTGTGCTATCACTCCAGCCCAAGACTTTCCGATATGCTTTGATAAATTTTATTCTGTAATTGTGCCTGTTGTATACTACCGGGAACATTCCATAATATTAATAATGTGCAATATTTCTCTCTTATGAAAATTAAAATGTTATCTGTAAATATGTATTTTGCTAAGCATTGTATCTATAATAAAAAATACCAGTTTAGCCTAAATAAATTGAAAGAAAAATATTAGGATATTAAGAAAACCTATAGCTTTACTTGTTTATTAAAATAGGTTAAAGTTGCTGTGATAAAATTTCTAATTATTTCAAAACATTTTTATTTCTGCAACTGAATGTAAATATAATCCTTCCATATGCAACTGTTATTATGCTTTCATCAGTATTTTTTAATCTTACCTCAAAACAATGCTATCATAAGACTATTTCGTTTAAACTGTGTCCACTTTTGTTGAAAGTCATTTTCTCAAAACAGTGAACTACTACAACAAGATTTATTTGCTTTATCAGAAATTTCAGTGTGTTTATATATACTTTAAGCTAACCTATTGGCAAAATATATATATATGCCTGTAACCAAATTTCTAGATATACATATAAAAACATACTTGATTTGGAAGGCTGGATGTAGTACAGTAGGTAGGGTGCTTACCTTGCACCTGAGCGACCAGAGTTCAATCTCCAGCACTACATAGAGACCTCCAATCCTGAGTCATCTTTGAGCACCACTGGGTGTGAGCCCCAAAACATAAACTTAAAACATTAAAGTGAATAAAAATTAATAGAAATGTTTCTATCATCATCAGTGTTGTTTCTTTCGTTCATTTTTAAACTGTTGTAAACATGGATATGTATAGTAGAAAAGTTAGTTTCATCCTGTTTACTTTCTTAATTAAGAATTTATAAGCACTATAAAGTGTATTCAAATATACTATATAAGTGTCATATTTATGTCATATAGTTTTATGAATATTGAATAAACTTTACCTGTTTTGTTTTACTTATTTGTACAACAGTGGAACATTTTGTGGATAAAATTTTTGCTTTGTTTTTATCTTCTATTGCTTCGATTCTCACTGTATTTCTTTACAATATTTTAGAAGAGACTGGAGAAAAATCATATCATGCTTTTTGTAAATAAATAGCTAAACACAAATGTGTGTGCACATTCACAAACTCATACATCTAATACATGTACTTGCATAAGTACATATACATATATCCTAAAGTAACTCTGCTTTTGTCAATATATTGAGTGATATTGAACTATATTTATGTTCTGATGACCTAAGATAATTTATAAATTATGGTGGAAATCTAAACATTACTAAGGAAATATAAGAAAATATTTCCTTTTTGTTTTTCTACTGAAAAGATAGGAAAATGATCTTTCTCAGCATACAAAAAAATAATTGTGTTTATATTACTGCATCATATTGATTTTCTAGGTATAGGATCCATCAAAATTAATAGTAAACTATTCTATTTAATCTGTAGTAGTGTTGTTAAAACTATATAAATTAGAATTATATTAAATTTAGTAAGTCCTTGGATTAATGTATTTACTTATGTTACCTGACTAATGGTGCTATATGTTAATAAGGACATATAGGATATGTACTTAATAATGAATAATTAGAATTTTAACATTTCCTTTGCAATATAAATTAATCCTCTAGTTAGTAAAAATGTAGAAGAGTGTGCCTTGTTGCTCTAAAGCACTTAACAGAGAATGCTATCCTGCCCATTAACTACAAGCTTACTGCCTCTTTTTCTTTGCATGTTTTTCTAATCAAGGACATACTTTCTCCCCTGAGGCACGTGGGAGTTTAGCAATTACTTGCAGCTCTAACACTAGGCAATTTCTTCTGGGACTGCAATCTGTTAGCGTTCAATTTTCTCAACCACAGACAAAATGATCTGAATGAATTCATTCCTTCAGAATGAAACCAAGTGAATAAACTAAATGTGATTGAAATGAACTTAGGTGGCACTCATACATAAATCAACAGACTACCCAGCATATATCCAAACTGTACATACTTTTGGCATGTGTTTCACAATGTAGCTGCTTTTTAAAGTATTAGAAAATTTTCCAAAGAATATTTCTTGTTTGAAAGAAGCTCAATATATATGTAGTGATCATAATTATATATAGCTACAGTAATATAAACTGCAATGATATTGTTATTATATGCTTCTCAGCAACAAAGAAGAACCACAGCACTCACAATGTTTTAATGGTGGATGGTAACAATCATTTTTAATATGCCCTTAATCTATTTTGAATGAGGTTTAATAATTTTTATATATTTATACACACCCAGATTCAACTATCATGCAAACACACCATTTCAGGGCATATTCCCAATACACTGGGCAAGTTAATAAAGATAAAGTCATTGCACTACTAGTAAAAATTAGGACTAGGCTTTCCATAATCATGAATGGAGTCTGAATTAGATAGATTATGGTGCATCTTTTAATGAAATAGGAAAGGAAATAAAAGATGTATGAGTGTCAATCATACTTCCCATTTTTTAGCTGAAAAAATGTGAATCATGAATGATAGTTTTACAAAATATTTCTAGGTAACCCTTACTACAATTATATTACTTTGGTTTTTTGAATTTCATGTGTAAGTACTCAGATGTTGCTCCTTGCTTTGTGCTAGGGATCTGTCTGGGTGGTGCTCAGGAGAGCATGTTTGGAACCAGATATAGTAAAGGAGTCAGCCACATGTGAGGCAAGGAGCTTAAATTAAACACTATATCTCTATCCTTGGCCTTTATTATTAGTTTTACTTTATTTACTGTAATTTTACATTATCATTATTTTGTCATTATAATCTTGTCTTTGTGATCCTCATTTTCTTTGCAATTCTCCAAGTACAGAAACAATCTTGTTTAGGGTAAGATATCACTGTATCACCGTATCACTGTCATCCCGTGCTTCCTTGATTTACTTGAGTGGGCACCAGTAACATCTTTATTCATCCCAGTCCTGAGATTTTAGCAGCCTCTTCTTACTTGTGTTTCCCAACAACTGAAGGCTTTTTCAGTGTCAGGGAAATGAGACCTGTTATAGAAACTGCCAGGCTCTACCCATGTGGGTAGGATATTCTCGGTAGCTTGCCGGGCTTTCCGATATATATATATATATATATATATATATATATATATATATATATTTCTCTATGATTTGTTGCCTACTGTCTGAATTCCATAAAACATGGTGTGGTAATTATGAAAAATGGGTAAAAAGTGTTTCATGATGTGTCACACGGTTTGAAAAGCAGTCTGGAGTGTGGTGGCAATTGGGTAGTGGAGGTCGGCTGCCAGGGCTGGGTCCCTTGGGGCAGGGAGGGCTCTTGTTCACCCCCCTCTGGGGCACCCCCAGTGAAAACAGCCTGGTGCAGAGTTTGGTGGCATGGTTATGGTAGCTTTCTTTTATACTCCCGTCTGGGAGGAGCAGCTGTGAGTTCCAGAGGGTGGCCAAAGAGGAGATTATCTGGTGCCAAGCAGGGTGTGTTATGGGTGTGACCCTTGGGTTACCAGAGACTGGGGGAAGCAGGCAGAGGATCTCTGCTCCTGGGTCCCATTGAGTTCAGAGTTCAAGGTCACAAAGGTTTGCATTACTTGGGTTCCATGAGACTTCACTCCTGCATGAAACTCAATCTGAGCATCCGGAAAAGGGCCTGGAGCGTGGCTGCGGTTGGGTAGTCGAGGTTGGCTGCTGGGGCTAGGTCCCTTTGGGCGGGGAGGGTTTTTGCCAGCCCCCCTCTCTGGTACACTCTGAGTGAAAACGGCCAGGGTACGATAATATTTTTTTTTATTTAATCATTTTTAGCACTGTAGCACTGTCTTCCAGTTGTTCATCGATTTGGAGCAGGCCCAGTAATGTCTCCATTGTGAAACTTTGTTGTTACTGTGTTTGACATATTGGATACATCCCGGGGAGCTTGCCAGGCTTTGCCCTGTGAGCGAAATGCTCTCAGTAGCTTGCCAGGCTCTCCAGAGCAGGGCAGAGAAATCGAATCCAGGTTCGCCGGGTTGGCCGCATGCAACCCACTGGGCTATCGCTTCAGCCAAAACGTTTGTAAATTTCTTAATTTTTGCAAAGAAAAACATTTCAATGATAATAAGTACTGAAGAAAAGAATATGTAAGAGATATGTCACTGTCACTGTCCTCCCATTGTTCATTGATCTGCTCAAGCGTGCTGAGTAAGACTGTGAGACTTGTTACTGCTTTTGGTATATCGAATACATCACAGGTAGCTTGCCAGGACTTTGCTATGAGGGCAAGATACACTTTGGTAGGTTGCCGGGGTTCGATGAGAGGGGCGGAGGAATCGAACCCGGGTCGGCCACATGCAAGGCAAACGCTCTACACACTGTGCTATCGCTCCAGCCCAGGAGATATGTAAGAAAAAGAATATGTAAGTGATATGAATAGATGATGTCTGATATATCTATCACTCTTTGAAAGATAAATATTGTGATATTTCTAAGTGTGATTTTTTTTTTGTCTTGACAGGAATCAGGAAATCTGATTTCTATTCCCAAGTATCCTGATCATATTTAAACTGATGGGAAATTTGGATTTTGTAAAATTTAGTTACCATTTTTTATAAATACTTGTGATTTTGTTCTTTTTCCACTTGCAAAATGCTCAGCTATATGAAGGGAAATACCAAAATATATTCTTCTTAAATATTTTATGGTTCTACACAAATGTTTCTATGTGATGTGGCCCTCCCAGTGCCAAGGGCCAGGAGCATGTAGTGCTTGGAGCTCACTTTGGTCAGTGAAACCTTTGTGGGCCTGCTGATCACGCCAGGTGTGGGGACTGTCCTCTGTCCTGGCCTCTTGGGCCTGGTCTCACTGAGGGCCTGGTCATAGCCACTCTGAGTGACGGAGTAGCTGGCACCCTTGGTGGCACCCTTGAGGAAAGGTACATGGCATTCTGAGAACAATCCCCAGAGGCAAATTCTCTTAGTGTACTTGTGTACTTAGCCTCCCTGAGGTTTGCGCAACTGTTGATCTTGGAGACCTACCCGAAAGTTTAATATTAAAGCACTTTGCTTTAAAAAAAAAAAAGATTTTATGGTTCTATAAACTGAGAGAAATTTTCAAATAATCTCTAGTGAGTAGTTCAAGAAAGTTTTTTTTTTTATTTATAGTCAAAACGCTTATGTTACCATTTGGCAATGTAGAGTACATTATTTCTCAAAGCATTTTTATTCAATTTCCAAGAAAATGTTCTATTCCCTCTTGTATACAGAATTTAATACATTAGCCCATATACCAATTAAATTCAGTAAAATAAATGTTTATCAGTGATATGCTATAAAATTTGAAGAGATTAAAAATGAATATGAGAAAATAAATATAAGTTAGGGACAGGTTGTTTTTTAATATTTATTAGATGATAGCACAGCGGTAAGGTGTTTGCCTTGCACGCAGCCAACATGGCCGTCATGAGTTCGATTCCTCCGCCCCTCTCGGAGAGCCCGGCAAGCTACCGAGACTATCTTGCCCGCATGGCAGAGCCTGGCAAGCTCCCTGTGACGTATTCGATATGCCAAACACAGTAACAACAAAGTCTCCAATGGAGACATTACTGGGCCCGCTCGAGCAAATCGATGATCAACGGGAGGGCCTTTACTTTACTTTACTTACTAGTAGATGAAAGTACCACTGCTTATAAAATAGTCTTCTTTTTAAGCTCAAAATATAGCTTATTGTGGATAATTTTAAAAGAGTTTTTTCTGTATAGTAGACTCATATAAACAAGCTTATGAGAATGGTGAATGAGAATGGTGAATGTGATCGTTGTTGTCAAGAGAGGGGTTCGGCAGGGTGATACCATTTCACCGAAACTCTTCAGTGCCACCCTCGAGAACATCATGCGACGACTGAAATGGGAAGGAATGGGAGTGAAGATAGATGGTCGGCAACTACACCACCTCCGCTTTGCTGATGACATTGTTTTAATAACACCAAACATCAGCCAAGCGGCACAAATGCTGGCCGACTTTGACCGTGAGTGTGGAAAGGTAGGACTACAGCTGAATCTTACGAAGACAATGTTTATGAGAAACAGCCTCGTTCCTGATGCCCCATTCGCTCTCAACAGAAAGACCATCTACAAATGCAACAGCTATGTGTACCTAGGTCGAGAAGTCAACATGACAATTGACCTGGCACCTGAGCTGCGCAGGAGGAAGAGAGCGGCTTGGAATGCCTTCAAGAACGTCGAAGAAATAGCTAAGAGGACGAAGAACCTCCGGCTCCGGACACATCTCTTTGATTCCACTGTTCTTCCTGCATTAACATATGGCTCAGAGACCTGGGCCCTACACAAACAGGATGAGAACGCTATTCAGGTCTCCCAAAGAAGAATAGAAAGAGCTATGCTTGGAATACCACGTTTCACTCAAATGAGAGAAAGAATCCGGAGTTCCGACATCCGTCGACGATCAAGAATCAGGGACGCTGTCTCGTTTGCCAAGGTGTTAAAAATCAGATGGGCTGGTCACATAATGAGATTTAAAGACGACCGCTGGACTAGAGCTGTTACCGACTGGATTCCACGGGATGTCAAAAGACCGCGTGGCCGCCCACCTACCAGATGGTCAGACTTCTTCATCAAGTTCATGAACGATCGGTTTGAGGCTCTTCATGTTCCCAAAGCGAACAGATGCCATTGGGCTACACTAGCACACGACAGGGACAAATAGGGACGTTACTGGTGCCCGCTCGAGCAAATCGAGGACTAACGGGAAGTTAAGTGATTAAGTGATTAAGAGATGAGAATGGTAGTACTTAAGGAGAAGACCCATGACCAATGTTATTTAGATCTCAGCATATCAATAAGGAAAGGCTAAAAGTGGAATTCAGTATAATGACCATAGTTTTGGAATACATATAAAATCAATGGAGGTTTAGAAAAAATAAGCTATTACATTAGTTTTATATAAATGGGAAAAATATAGAAATAGCACTAGGATTTACAAAATTGTGCACTGTGCCTTGTATGTTTACCTCTAAGAAAAGATGGCTATTATGCCTGGATCATCTTAAAAGTGAAAGCTTTTAATTTTAAAAATTTTATAAAAAACACCATGATTTACAAAGTTATTCATTATACAGTTGTTTCAAGTATTTAGTGTCCAAACACTGCCACTGTGTCCTGTCCTCTATCAACATCCCCAGTTTCCCACTGTATTCCAACCTGTTATCTTAGGCGCATAGCAAATTTACTTTATATATTTCAATAAAACTTAAAGAACTGGTAAATAGAATGATCAGAAAATAAAACAATAATACCTACTCAGTTATTACTGTATGATTCTGACCTGTGTAAACAAGAAAATTAAAACCATTTAACATACTATACATGTTTATGTATATATTTTGTTTACATATATGACTCATTTTTATTTATAAGTTATCAATACTGGGATCTAAAGTATATTACAATTAATTTTATTTTATACCTGGATCTCATTATTGTAATAATCATGTCTCACCTATCATTTAGGTGATAAAATTTAAAACCTTTAAAGCAATTCAATGATAATATATTTTGGCATGTACATGGAAGAAGGCCGACGTAGATAAATTTTCCTCTTATACTTTCTATAAACACTGTGATTTACAAAGTTGTTCATGATGACTTGTTTTAGGCATTCAATACTCCAAAGCCAATCCCACCACCATATCCCCTTCCTTTTACCATTGTCTTAAATTTTCCCAACCACCCCTTAAACATAAAAGTTTCTCAATAATTTATTTTATATTATTTGTTACATGCTTTGCTAACAATAATCAAAACAAGTTTTCTTAGAAGAAAGTTAGTGAAATCTTTATCTTACCATGGAGACATTAAGTCCTTGTATAAGAGATTACTAAGATGTTGTTAGGGGTTATACCCTCTGTGTTTATGATTTGTTGGTAGAGATTGGTTGCCTTCTCTGTTACATTGCATCCAATCTGGTGTGTGATTTGTCAGTGTTGTAGAATTTCAGATATTATTCAGGGAAGTCAAGAATTTTTAACTGGGTGATACAGCTGGAGTTTAATTTTTGACTGGGTGGTGTATTTGAGTGTGTGTGTATGTGTGTGTGTGTGTGTGTGTGTGTATGTGTGTGTGTGTGTGTGTGTGTGTGTGAGACTATTGTGGTACCCAGAAGTACACGGAAATACAGGGAGTTAGCCATTCCAACTCTGCAAAAGCTTGTAGATTTGTCACAAAACCTGCATACTTGAATTTTTCAGCATATGGGCTGGAGCGATAGCACAGCGGTAGGGTGTTCGCCTTACAAGCGGCCAACATGGCCGACCCGAGTTCGATTCCTCCGCCCCTCTCGGAGAGCCTGGCAAGCTACCGAGAGTATTCGATATGCCAGACACAGTAACAACAAAGTCTCCAATGGAGACGTTACTGGGCCCGCTCGAGCAAATCGACGATCAACGGGAGGGCCTTTACCTTTACCTTTACCATTAATTTCAGGTTGAGGCTTGCTCCCAATATTTCTGTAGTGTTTGCAAAACTGAGATGCAGTGCCCATTTTTTTATAACTCACAAAATGTCTTTACAATTTTTGTTGCCTCATTTTTATACAGACTTAGTCATTTGAAAGTTGTAAAGAAATGTTTTACTGATGAATCTTGACTTTTAGTAATGCCTTTGATGTTTGTCACATTCTTATGTTAATACATTTTAAACATTTAAAAAAGTTATTTCTACAACGTAAGGTGTAATAGTAGCAGAAAACAACTAGTTGACATAAAACAATTGAAGTATATGTGCATCTTTGTTTGTGGAAAAGGTTATATAGATTTAACATGAACTAAGAAAGAGGCAGAAAGATGTGAAGTGGTAGAACAACTTGTTTTTCTGCCCATTTATTTGAAAATAATTGATAGGATATACAAACTACATCATTAATGGTTTCTCCTTGTTTTACTGTTTGGATATTACTTCTGCTCTCATAAAATCTTTTATAAGTTTCAGTATAAGAAACACAGCATGAATAATAGATAGATAAGGCTCTCAGACATTAATGTTTGTTGTCAAAAGAGAAAAACAAAAAAAAATTTTCAAAACACACCACTCCTAATGTCAGGAACAAAATTCCAAGATAAGGATGAAATCATTTAAACTCTATTAATTCTTCACAATATTTAGAATCTTTAGATCAAATGTGATCAGTTAAAAGCTGACCAAAAATTGTAATTTATTTTACTACAATATTAACTGTAACTTTTTTGTTTTAGTGTTATTAATATTCAAGTATTTTATAAAACTATGATATAGCAATATATATATAATCAAAATATTATCACCAAAATGGTTATCTTCTATTCCCAACATCAATTACCTAACTTCTTTCATAGCTGATGATAAAATTAATATCACCCTGAAATTAAAGAGATTAGTTAAATTTTTTCACTTATTAATTTACTTTTTAACTCACAAAATTTGTCTTGATTTTTTTCTCCAAAATTTTAACCCTATTTATTCAAAAAGATTTTAGAGGGAAACAATTATCAACACAGATACTATTACTAGAGAAATAATTACAGATGAACTCCTTACTGTCATCAAATGTATTAATAAATTAATGTATAAATGTGAGTATATAGACAAATCATATTTTAAAACAGGAACAAGTATAAAGCACAATCATTAGAACACATGTGACAAACCCTGATTCTTTATTGGCACCACAAGCCCCTAATGCATCACTGATATAGTCAAAGATGACCCTGAGCACTACTGAATGCTGTGACACCATAGGATATGAGCAGCACCACACTCATAATCCCTTGCCAAGTGTCACTGAAAGTAGACACCTGAATGTGACTAGGTGGTCAGACATGGATAAATACTTAAAACAAAGAAAACTGAGAAAGACCTTATTGAGTTCCTTCTAAGTCACTTTCCAGCAAGCATTTCATGTGCTCTAAGAGTTTTCACAGACATTTTTGACTTTCATTTCTTCAGAGCATACTTCAGCTTCAGAGTTCCTTCTATCTCGCACTCCTTCCACAGGAAACCCATATTTAGAAGTAAATCAAAGCAGCAATGTACAATATACTGCCATGGGGTAATGAGGTCCCCTTTATAGGGCCCAAGATTGACCTGAAAGTCATTAAAAGTGGTTATTGCACTTGTATTGTACAAATGTTACATTTTCTTTTTCTGCTGTGTTCAATTCTATTTCATACCCCCTCCTTATGCATAATATATGTTAACTCCAAGAATTATGCAATAAACACTGTATGCTTCATTGAGTCTTAGGTGAGAAATCAATCCAGCACTCTTTAAGTCTTCTTGAATAGATGCATATCTTGACTAAGACCTTATTCTCATCAGCTTTAAAGTTTCTAGAATATTCAGGGTACCATCTGGCCTACTATCCTGCTAAGACTAAATTTAGTCCATTGCAAGCTTTCATAAAAATCTGAATTGTGTTTATAGTGCTTTATTTACTTTTTTTCTCCCCAGGAGTAAGACAGGGATAGGGATTTTTGCCAATTTTTTCTTGCTGAGTTGTGGGAGAGGTTCTACTGGGTAATTTCATTTAGTCCAAATCGCCATCTGTTCTCAGTGGCCATGGGGTGTCTTACATAGCTGGATCCCATAATGCTCTAAGATCAATGACACTAAGACAGTTGGGAAGCCTGCCTACTCAAAATTGAAATATTAGAGTGCAGTTCAGCACTTTCTTCTCTCTCCCTAGAGATGCTCAATATGTACATGTAGTTTTGCAATATATGCAATGTTATATCCTTTGTAATAATATTTATATCATTAATTTGCACCATTAATGTTTTTCATATATAAATACAACTCAATTATTCTTTGGGAACCATACATTATAGTGTTCAAGGCTTATTTCTTATTCTCTATTCAGGGGTTACTCCTAGTGGTGCTCTGGGGAACTATATACAGTTCCTGGTATCAATCTGGATCTGTCTCATGCAAGACAAGAGTCTCACCCCTGTGCTAACTCTCTGGCTCCTTCAACGCGCTTCAAATTTTGCATATATCTCATTCTCATCTCTTTAGTGGAAGAAAAAATGTTCTAAATTAAAGTGCAAGGCAAAAACCATAGAAAAAGGTGGTCTTGAAGAAATGTAGATATTGTTGATAAGAGTTAAAAATTATTATTGTTGGGGCTGGAGAGATAGTATAGAGGATAGGGTGTTGGTTTTGCAAAGGGACATCCTAGATTTGATCTCCAACATCCCATACCCATCTCCTGAGCATTGTCAGGAGTGATTGCTGGGTACAAGGCATGAGTAAACCCAAAGAACTGTCAAAGTGAGGCCTAAACGATAGTACAGATGGTGGTCTTGCATGTGGCCAACCCATATTGAATCTCTGACATCCCATATGGCCAACCAAGCACTGCCAGGAGTAATTTCTGAGTGCAGAGTCAGGAGTAATCTCTTAGCATAGCCAGATTTTAGCCCCACAACAACTCCCTTCAAAAAAAAAAAAAAACTATCACTATAGCCCCTAAAACAAAAAATAAGTAATAACAATTGAAAAATAAGAAAAAATAAAAAATATTCAGTGCACTTGAGAGAAGAAAAGATGGTTGAAAAAATGTTAAAGTCCCAAACACAAGTCACAAAATTGAAGCATACACATTTATGGGCTGGAGCGATAACACAGCGGTAGGGTGTTTGCCTTGCACGCAGCCAACATAGCCAACCTGAGTTCGATTCCTCTGTCCCTCTCCAAGAGCCCGGCAAGCTACCGAGAGTATCTCGCCCGCACGGCAGAGCCTGGCAAGCTCCCCATGATGTATTTAGTATGCCAAACACAGTAACAACAAAGTCTTCAATGGAGACGTTACTGGGCCCGCTCGAGCAAATCGACGAACAACGGGAGGGCCTTTACTTTACTTTTACACATTTATATCTGAAAAGTAGAATAAAGGAGTTCAGTAGTTGTGCATTCAAAAAGGAATATTAAACTGTGGGGCACTCTCAATGCCTGAGTTTGGTGGTCTGTGGCCACTTCCTCCACCCCGATGTCCAATGGCAATGGGCAGACAAAGGAGAAAACGAGGGCCATGCTAGTTGGTGATCAGTTGTAGTTTATTCAAATCTCATCTTTATTCTCCTCCTATTCTTCTCCATCTTCCTCCCCCTGACTATTCTTACAGCCTTAGTTATATCCCCAAATCGTGAAGAATTGAGGTAGTAATTACACATAGGTGTGGTCATACAATCAATAGATGTAAAGTCTTTCCCTCAGGGGAAGCTTCTCCTAAGAGAAATTCTTATCCAGCAAGATAACCACCTAAGGGCGAAATACCATCTAGGCATGTGTTTCTCCTTTCCTTCATCCAACAGCCACTTAAACTTTCATCTTTATTCTACTTCTTAATACTATTACACAAGGGTGGAGCAATAGCATAGTGGATAGGGAATTTGTCCTGCATGCAGCAAATCTTGGTTCGATTTCCAGCATTCCATATGATTCCCTGAGCACTACCAGGAGTAATTCCTGAGTACAGAGTCAGGAACAACCCCTGTGCATCACTGGGTGTGACCCAAAAAGCAAAATAGTAATAATAATAATAATAATAATAATAATTTACTATGGAGATACATTAAACTAATAGGGAGGTTCTCTTGGGGACATCTTGCTATAGATCTCAGACTACAGTGCTCAGGCTAGATTAGTCTTTCCTAACCCTAGCAGGGTCCTAATTCCATTGTTACTCTTTGTCTCATGACATAATTTGTCCATGACCATTCTCTTAACTTATAGTTAAGTATTATGAAGCTTTGCCTGGCCCTTTTTGATGCCATGATACCTCACAGCTTGCCCTGGGTACATCCAGTCCTTTATTGGGACCCTTCTTTTGGTGAGCTAGGAAGTAAGGGAAATTGAGGCATAAGTCGAGAAAGCAGATGTCCAGCAGTGAATATCATTCAGATTCAATTAACTCTCAAGTTACAAAAGCATATCATTAACTGCCTTACTGTGTCTATATAAGAAAGACATTGCTCTAAAGTAACTATGCAAAGGACATAAGAAGAGAAAAGCAATATTTCACTTACAAATACAAATCCAGTGTCATAGAAGGCTCTGACCTTACAAATAAACAGAGTCTGATTTGGGTATAAAGGTGATTGACCAGATGGGGAAGCAGAGCACAGAGAAGAGGTTACAGATAAACACAAGAGTAATGGGTGTGCCTCTGGAGTACAGTGATGGGTGTAACCCAATAAACCTGAGCTCCCTGTGTCAAGGGAGAAAGGACATATCAATGTTAAACCTAAAATGTTTAGAGCATATTTCAATAAATACAGAGGAATGGGAATATCTCAGGAGCATTGTGATGGGTATAGCCCAATAAACCTAAGCTCCCAGTGGCCAGGGAGAAAAAACAAACCAATGTTAAGCCTAAAATATTCAGAGCTATATTCAGCAAGTGGTCAATTGAACAACAACAAAAAAGAACTAGAGAAATTATCTGGACAAAGTGATAGACCTTACCCAGACAGAAATTATTTGAAAAAAAAAGAAGAAATTAATTTTAGAATGAGTAAAGCTATCGTAAGAAACTAGTGAGGGGGCTAGAGTGACAGCACAGTGGGTAGGGCATTTGCCTTGCATGGGACCAACCCGAGTTCGATTACTAGCATCCCATATGGTCCCCTGAGCACCACCAGAAGTAATTCCTGAGTGCATAAGCCAGGAGTAACCTGTGTGCATTACTGAGTGTGACGCAAAAAAGCATTAAAAAAAAGCAAAAAAAAAAAAAAAGAAACGAGTGAGACAACAAATGAAGAATATTCATATTATAGGGCTCTTATTATTTTTTTTGTAGGAGTACTGCTATTTATTCAGCCACTGATTAGCTGATTGAATTGTGCATGAACTCCACCTTACTTTTTTTCCCCATTTTTTATAATTTTATTTATTGAATCACCATGAGAGCAGTTACAAAGCTTTTGGGTCTAAGTCTCAGTTATACAATGAAACACCCATACCTTCACCAGTGCCCATTCTCCACCACCAAAAATCCCAGTATACACCCATCCCACACCCTCCCCCTGCCTGTGGGGCAGATTATTTCTACATTACTCTGTCTCTACTTTGATCACATTCACTATTTCGACACCAGACCCACCATTATTTAAGATTTTACCCCAACACTCAGATCTGCTGAAAAGGCAACAATAGACAATTTGTGTTCTATTGCTGGTTATGAATAACATATGATGTCGTGTGGCTGCAGTAGGGCCATGTGGTTTTGAAATTCTGAAATTTTAACACTTAAATCTGGAGGGATTTCTGCTCCAAAGCCACTGGGTTTAGAGATCTGCTCCTGAGTCTCTGGGATCATGGCCGTTGAGCAGTTTGATGAGGAGCCAAAGAGACCATTCGTGGGCGATGACTTGGGGTCTCATTGGGGTGGGGAAGACAGGCCCGGCTCCACCTCCCCCCCATCCCGTGAGACCCAACAAGTTTCGTCACTGCGGACCCAAGCCTGACTGTCCAATGGCCTCTGGAGGATGACAGCCACCAAGTTGCCAAGAGGGAGCAGGCGGAGGGACAACACTACACCCTTTCCTCCCTGGGGTGGCCCGGCGACAGTAACGTACTGTGGAGTCGAGATGCATTTCTGCCAAACGCCACTGGGTTTTGAGATTTGTTTCTGAGTCTCTGGGATCATGGCCGTTAAGCAGCTTGATCAGGAGCCAGAGAGGCCATTCGTGGGCGATGACTTGGGGTCTCGTTGGGGTGGGGAGGACAAGCCCGGCTCCACCCTCATCCCATGAGGCCCTGTGTGTCTCGTCACTGGGGGCCCAAATGTGACTATCCAGTGGCCTCAGATGGATGGCGGCCACTGAGCCGCCAGGGGGAATAGGCCAAGTCACGAAACCTATTCCCACCTGGGTTGGCCCAGCACCAGTAGCCTACTGCAGAGACCAGACACATTTCTACCTAAAGCCACTGGGTTCTGAGATTCGTTTCTGAGTCTCTGGTATCATGTCCATTAAGCAGTTCAATCAGGAACCAAAGAGGCCTTGCCTCCAATTATATAGCTGATCTGGAGGTGGTTTGTGGGTGTGTTTCCCACATACCTAACTTTCGGCCGTTTACTTTCTTGGTAAACTTTGCCCCAAGTTTTTGGGGTCTGGCCAAAGGCACAGCAGCAATTTTGGGGTATCTGGAAGTCTGCAGGCGCCATGAGGCTGCTGATGCACTCGCCTCACAGGTACAATTATAGGGCTCTTATAACACACACACACACACACACACATGCACACACACACAATGTTCCAGACAAAAGGCTTCTAAATCAGTAAAAGCAGAAAACTTCATTATCTTGGGAATGAAACAGGGAAGCAGATAGTAAGTAGAGGAATCCAAGATCTTCCAAATAAGAGTGGTCAACAGTGCTCAACCTCTAGCACACTTTTACTAACATAGAAAAAAGAAATCAAGATAATATTAAAAATAGAAAGACAAGAACAGCTTGCTTTATATGAGGGCCAACACTAAAGACTGCCAGCAAGCTTCTCAACGAAAATATTAGAGATCATAAAAGAGTGACAAGACAAATTCCTATATCATGCCTATTACTAGTGAAAACTGTCCCTCTCCAAGAATATCAAAACCCCTATCTCCTAATCTCCTTAACTCAATTATGTGGCTCAGTCCTTCCATTATGTTGCTTTTGACCAGTGCTGATACCATGCCTTTAAGTCCCACATATGAGAGAGATCATTCTGTATCTGTACCTTTGTTTCTGACTGACTTCACTCAGCATGACGTCCTCTAGTTCCAATCATTTTGCTGTATATTGCCTAAATAACTTTTGAGGTTAACAGCATTGAAAGAGAGAAAAATAGTTCCTTGGACAAACAAAAGGTAAAGCAATTCCCATGATCACTAAACAAACCTTGTAGAAAATGTTAAATAGACGTCTCTATACTAAAAATAAATAATTATAAACATATAAAATATTACTATAATATATAAAGTAGCAGATCACTTAGTTATAAAGAAAGCATGATCATGAATAAGCAAGACAAAAAACAAAAATAAATGGTAAAATTCGCTAAAGCTTTGATGATTATTTAAATATTATATGTCATGGTCACGGTCCTCCCATTGTTCATTGATTTTGCTCGAGCAGACCCAGTAACATTGTGAGACTTGTTACTGTGTTTGGCATATTGAATACATCACGGGTAGCTTGCCAGGCTTTGCCGTGCGGGCAAGATACTCTCGGTAGCTTGCCGGGCTCTCTGAGAGGGGTGGAAGAATCGAACTCGGGTTGGCCATGTTGGCTGCGTGTAAGGCAAACGCCCTACCTGCTGTGCTATCGCTCCAGCCCAATATTATATGAAATAAAGATAATATATCAAAATAAAAAGTGGAAAGGAGGTAAAAAATGTCAACTTTTGCAATGTCTTCAAATAGAGGTAGCTATCAAACCCAAACAAAACATTATATACTTAGAAAGCTATATATGAATAGCATGATGATCTCAAAGAAAAATACAATAGTAAAAATAAAACCAAAACCAAAAAAGCAAAACAAAACCGTTGATTATAACAATAGAGTTATATTTATCCAAGGTGAAGGGGATGAGAGATAGGTGATACCAGTAGCAATGTCAACAGTATCGTGTTTGATGGAAACTAGATGATCAATTATAATACCATAGAACATATAGATAGTGAAATACAAAATGTTTCACCTTATAGCATAACATTGTTTCTTCTTTTCCCTTTGCCACAGGGATCTTAGATCTTTTGGGTTACATGTATCACAGTGTTCCAGAGGCACTCCCATTCCTCTGTGTTTTATCTTTAATCTCTCCTTTGTGCTCTATTTCCCTAATTTTCTAATCACCTATATCCCCAAGTCAGATTCTGTGACTTGTAAGATCAGATCCTTTTAAGGAATCTGGATTTTGTGTATGTAAGTGAAATATTTCTTTTCTCTTTCCCTTATGTCCTTTGCATAATTTACTTAAGAGTAATGCCTTTTTTTGTATAGACACCAGAAATTAATGCTGTTTTTTTGTTTGTTTGTTTGTTTGAAGTAAACAGATTTTATTTGTAAGATTTTTAAGGTGTGGAGGGGGAGAGAGTGAGAGAGAGTAACATACTCAAAAGAGAATGCAGGCTTCTCCAAGGGCAGAAAGAGCCTATACACACATATCAGCATTAGACATGAAAGCGTGAAAGTACACATCTCAAGAGGGGAGATGCGGGAACACATGTGCTCAGCCACCACATTGTTTGGCTGCATGGGCACAAGCACCACATGGGCTCAGGCTGTGTATGCATCAATGCTTTTTGTATCTTGGGAGTTAATTGACTCTGAATAATATTTACTCCTGGGCGTCTTTCATATTTACTTGACTTAAGTTGCTCTGAGTTGCCCTTAGTTCCTAGCATCCCAAAAGGAGGGTCTTGATGAAGGAATTTAGATGGACCCAGGAAAAGCTGTAAGCTACCCGGTATCAAAACGGGACACGCCAAGTGCCATAAAACTTATAATAAGGGGGATGGAGCAATAGTACAGTGGGTAGGACATTTGCTTTGCATGCGGCCAACCTGGGCTCAGTTCCCAGCATCCCATATGGTTTGATGAGCACCATCAGGAGTAATTCCTGAGTGAAAATCCAGGAGTAACTCCTGTGCATCACCAGATGTGACCCCCCCCCCTAAAAAAAACAAACAAAAATTTATAATAAGTTAAGAGCATTGTTGTAGACAAACTCTGTCATGACCCATAAAGAAGCAACTGGATAAGGACTCTGCTGGTGTTAGGAAGTACTAATCTTGCCTGAGGACTGTAGTCTGGGTTATATAGCCAGATGTGCCCTAAAGAGCCACCATTTAAGCTTAGTTTATGTCTTACTGTATCCATACAAAATGACTAATATTATTAAGAAGTATAATTACGATGATTATTTTAATGGTTATGGACTAAAAAAGACCATTAGATGAAATTCCACTCTTGAGCAGTTCTCCTAGCAGGATGATCTTTGTCTTAGAAAAAATTACCTGGAAGGAAGGGGTTTACATATGTTGATTGTACAACCACACCTATGTGTATTTGCTAACCTGAATTCTGGGGGATTGATTGGGTTGAGGACTAAGTCTGCAAGACAGGGGGATGGGGAGACTATCATGAGGGACAGGAGACTGGATGAGAGAAGTCACAGATCAGATCACAGGTCATCCTGATATTCGTCGATTGCCTTGAGCAGGCCCCAGTAACGTCTCCTTCATCCTGGCCCTGAGGTTATATTCAAGGCTCTTTAGGAGAATGAGACCCATCATTGTTACTGGTATTTGGCATATTGGGTACGCCACGGGGAGTTTGCCAGACTTTGCCGTGTGGGCAGGCTACATTCGGTAGCCTGCCAGTTTGTCAAAGTAGGAATGAGATGTCATGATAAGATGTGCGCAGTTCTGGGAGCTGGTTTTTATAGTCTCAGAGTCTTGGCCGCTGATGGGATTACACGGTGCCAGGGAGCCAGTTGGTGGGTGTGACCCCCGCCTACTGGAATTTGGAGGATCTGGGTGGAGGATGCTCGACTCCAATCCGAGTAGGCTTGGAGATCTCGGCCCCGGAACCCACATGGCTTTGTCCCTCTGCTGGTACCTTCAGGTTTGCGGAGAGTGGTCTCAGCATGGTGGTGGCTGGTCCTGGAGGTCTTCGGCTGCCGGGGCCCTGGCCAGGGCGGGGAGGAAAGCTCAACCCGCTCCTCTCTAAGGGGCCCCGGCGAGGAATAGGATGAGAGGAGTATGAGCCTGAAATGTGGATGGAGATTGGAATAAATGGCAACACATCACCAACTAGCTTGGTGTCCCTATTCCTTCATTCATGTGTCTGTTGGTGTCAGCTGCAGGCTGGTGTGGGGAAGCAGCACATGGCTACCTAATGCATATCCATAAGGCCCACACAATTTTATTGAACACACACATTTGAAATCTTTATAAAATAAGTAAACACAATTAACACTCACAACAAAGCAAAAGCAAGCATTTCTATTATAAGAACATAATGGTGATCATCAAATGAGAAGGAAATGAAATATGGTGAGAATAGTTGCCTGCTACAAGATGATGGGAAAAGATTTTTGCTGATGATTATAAGATGGAATATTATGATGTATATTATTATGTATACTGTGACTGAAGGGACTGGAGCGATAGCACAGCGGGTAGGGCATTTGCTTTGCATGTGACCAATGCGTCCAACACGGCCGACTCAGATTCGATTCCTTTGCCCCTCTCGGAGAACCCAGCAAGCTACTGCAAGTATCTCACCCACCCAGCAAAACCTGACAAGTTCCCCGTGACATATTTGATATACCAAAAACAGTAACAACAAAGTCTCACAGTGGAGACATTACTGGGCCTGCTCCAGCAAATCGATGAACAAGGGGAGGAGAGTGCTACAGAGCTACTATGACTGAAACTTACATAATATTGTAGATCAAGGTCTAATTCAATTTAATAAAATAAAAATGAGCAGTTCTAGTCCCAAAGTTTAGATTTTGGGATCAATATCATGAACAAACAAAATTAACAAGTTTCCAGAGATAAATGCACAAACAAAATTGATGTCTTATCAATCATTGAGTTTATTACTAAGAAAAGTAGTATTAAATAATTATCTCTTTTAAATTATATACAGTTTAAGGAATGGCAATGGGACTTGGTGAAGTTCAAATTCTAAGGTAGTTTCTGATGAGGAATGAAACATCAAACTGGCTTTGATCTCTGATACAATATGTGGCCACACAAGCACTATCAAGAATAACTGAGCAGAATCAGGAGTAAGCCCAGAGCACTACTGGGTATCAATAAAAAAAACTCAAAAAGTAACAAATGTTGATAAGAATCATCATTGGGACATTTTCAATATTGAAAGGCAAAAAAATGCAGATAATAGTTGTGAATACTTAAATAATATTTGAATAATATCCTGATTATCTTTCACAGTTTCCTGAAAGTAACTGAAAGACCATAAAGAGTTTTCAATTAAGATTTTTTTTTGTTGGAAATAATTCTGTGCAAAGGGAAAATCTAATGATGTGAGAAAGAGGGCAAGAATAGAAGAAAATTTTATAAATTCATGCTAGAATATAAGTTCAGGACACAGTGCAGGCTGACTTAGATAAGTTAGTGGACAGGTCACCAGCTGTAACAAAAATATAGGGAGCATATAGATCCAGGTATAGAAATAATTGGTGTTAAGAGTGATGTTTTTACAGAAATAATTGGTACTCTGAAGTTAAGTTTGAAGAATATAAAAAAGTTTATTACTTCTTGTAGTTTTACCTCTAACCAACAAATAGACACTTATTTCAGAGTCTAAGAAAAATGGGGAAAATGATACATTAAAATAACAGATTATCTGAGGGAGTATTTAAGAGAATATAAAAGTGGTTTCACTAGGGGAATAAAATTCAAATATTTGTATCAGGGTTGAGAGTTCATCCTACCTCTATGATCTTATATTTAAATTAATGCAAATTAACAGAATGTTGAGTATGTCTCTAGCTTTATCTTCACAGACACATAAAATTTAGGTTAGATCTAATTGATGTTGAGTTTTTGACAGAGTAGTGGGTAAGAAAAGCATATTAAGCAGGGGTGGAAAGAAGTGCTTAGAAAGATGCACGGAATTTTAAATCAACGAAGTTCTCAGACAATTATGAGCATTCTGACTGACTATATAAATTTCAGAATCTCTGGAAATTTTCCTTTACCTGCTTTGTGATTTGGAAAACAGAGCAAAATAGAAAACAAAAAAAAATGTAATTTTTATATATTTTTTTCTGTGTTCGATAATCTTCTACAGACTTTTCAAATACGTTCTGTTCATATAATTTTTACAATAACTGCATGAACTTACATATATTTCATGGACCAAGAAACTGAAATACATGGATATTATCAAAGTCACCTGAAGTTTTAAGCAGTTCCAGATCCAGTATCAACATATTGTATGATCTAGTCTTAAAAGTTACTTATATGGCAAAATGAGAAATTGTAGAAATCTAAGTTACAAAATATATATTGTAAAAGACATTTGGATAAATGCTAGTGTTATTTAATGTAGAACATCATGACCATGAAGTTAAGATAAGCTCATTGGTCTTTATAGTGTGCAACTAGAAGTTACTTTTTGTAGAAATATGCGTGAGTGTGTGTGTGTGTGTGTGTGTGTGTGTGTGTGTTTGTGTGTGTCTGAATTTGGTTCCTATTGGGTTTAGGTACTTTGAATTTGTTGAATAGGAAGCATTACATTTCACACTTTAATGTGACTAGTAACTTCTTTTCAAGTTTAGTTTCTAGTTGTCATAGTCTTTGCTGAGGAACAGTGCTTGAAATATTAATATTCAATTAAATTGGAGCCGGGTAGTGGAAGTTTGAGGCCCTCCATGTTCCCGGAGCGAAGAGATGCCATTGGGCTACACTAGCACGCGACAGGGACAAATGGAGACGTTACTGGCGCCCGCTCGAGCAAATCGACGACTAACGGGAAGTTAAGTGATTAAGTGATTAAGTGAAATTGGAGCCACACTTGGCTGTTCTCAAGCCTTTGCATTCAGGAATCACTCTTGAAGTGGCTTGGGAATCTATATGGGTTGCTGGGGATAGAACCCAAGTCAACTGTATGTGAGATAAGCAATCTTTCTAATATATTATCTCTCTAGCCCTCACTGTTAAATTATTAAAAGTCCTACAGAACCAAATATCCCTCAACTCACGAAGAAAAAATTCTTTATGTGTAAATCTTATTATATGATTTAGGAAAGAAAAAGATTGTCTTTTATTTAATTTATTGGTTCAAACTACATGTTTGTGTTCCATCCACTCACCAAATCTATATTATGCTAGCATTTAGGAAAGTATTAGGTCAAGTGCTAGGTCAAGGAGGTGAAGTGAGTCCAAATAAATAAATATATGAATGAATTCCTATTAATTAGCCTTCATTAATCTGCACAAATAGTATCAGTGTCTTAGAGACTCCAGAGAGTTATTTTGTATTGATGTCATGTGAACGCATAGTGAGAAGAATGAACATCTCCAAGCAAAGATGCAGGTTCTCACGAGATTCTTAGTTTAATTTACTTTAGTTTCACTTTATTTGGGCCACAACCACAACCAGGAGTTATTCCTCATTCTGTGCTCAGAAGATCATATGCAATTCCAGGAATTAAACTGGAGTCAATCACATGCAAGGTTAGCACTTTAATTCCTTATGTTATTTCTTCAACCCCAAAACATGTCAATTTAGAACTTCTTTGCTTTCAGAAATTGTAGAAATAATGTTTTGTGATAAGCCACCAAGTTTATGATAATTTCTTAAAGAATCAGGAACTAAGCCACCCATTAATTATGTGTTTAATACCATGGCTTAAAACAAGGCTTTATTTTGCTTTAATTTTGCAATTTAATATACAATTTGTTATGGAAAATAATTCATTTTAATAGAGTAATAATGCATATGCTGCTTGTCTAGAGTGATTGTACAATAGTAAGATGCTTGCCTTTCACATAGCCTTCCAGGAATTAATCCCCAGGACTACATATTGTTCCCTGAGGTTCACTAGGAGTGACCCCTGAGCATAGAACAAGAAGTCAATTTTGAACATAGTTGGATGTGTTCTAAAAACCGAATTTAAAAAGAATTCATTTTGCTGTTGTTGGGTAGAAAGTTTTATGGCAGTTAATATTTTATAAAAAAATAAATAAATAAATAAAGTGCCAGAAAGACCTGGGATGTGGCTTAGTTGCAAAATTCTTGATTTGAAAATCTGAGGTTACAAGATTGGTCCACAGCACCTTTTTGCATCACCCACCTGCAGAATCAGATCCTGGTTAAATTTATTTATAGAAACCCTATAATCACAAGGAAATGTGTGATCTTCAAAGCACTATGAATAAGTGTATGTGAGCTCTACAATTAAAAACCGTGAACTCTGGTCTTTGTATAATAACATAGGAAAAGGAAAAAATATCAACGATCCCAGAGCAATCCAATAAAGAAGGTAAATTGTATACAACTGATAGTGATAAAAAAAATTGTCTACATATCCACATGAAGAACAGAAATTAATCTCTTCCTCTCCTTACACAATATGGAAAATTAATTCAAGATATATTATAAATTTACTGTAAAAGCTAAAATATTGACACTTGACACTTGACATCCCATTACTCATCAATTTGCTTGAGTGGGCACAAGTAATGTCTCCATATTTCCCTGTCGCATGCCAGTGTAGCCCAATGGCATCTGCTCATTCTAGGAATACAAACAGCCTCAAACTGAACATTCAGGGTCTTGATGAAGAAGTCTGACCATTTCATAGGCGGTCAGCCACATGAAGTTTTGATGTCCCGAGGAATTCAGCAGGTAATGACTCTAGTCCAGCAGTCGTCTCCAAATCTCATTACGTGTCCAGCCCATCTCATTTTTCGACACCTTGGCAAATGAGATAGTGGCCCTGATTCTTGACCATCCATAGAGGTCAGAACACCAGATTCTTTCTCTCACTTGAGTGAAGCATGACACTCCAAGCATATCTCTTTCGATTCTTCTTTGGGAGACCCGAATAGCATTCTCATCCTGTTTTTGTAGGACCCAGATCTCTGAGTCATATGTTAATGCAGAAAGAACAGTGAAATCAAAGAGATGTGCCCGGAGCCGGAGGTTCTTTGTCCTCTTATCTATTTCTTCTACACTCTTGAAGGAGTTCCAAGCCCCTCTCTTCCTCCTGCACAACTCAGGTGCCAGGTCATTTATCATCTTGAATTCTCGACCGCGGTACACATAACTGTTGCATTTAGAGATGTTTGTCCCATTGAGAGTGAATGAAATGTCAGGAATGAGACAGTTTCTCATAAACATTGTCTTTGTGAAATGTAGCTGTAGTTCCACACTCACGATTGAAGTCGGCCAGCATTTGTGACGCTTGACTGATATTTGGTGTTATTAGAATGATGTCATTAGCGAAGGGGAGGTGGTATAGTTGTCGACCGTCTATCTTCACTCCCATTCCTTCCCATTCCAGCATGACATTCTCAAGGGTGGCACTGAGGACTTTCAGTGAAATGGTATCACTCTGCCAAACCCTTCTCTTGATGTCAATGATCACCTCCCTGTAGTATGGTGAGATCCTGGTATTGAATCGCAATACAGCTCACAGGGGAACCTGCAGTATTGAGTTTGAACTCCTTGTTTGGCTAGAGTTTTGATGACCGCTTCAGTTTCAACAGAATCAAAGGCCTTCTTTCAATCAATGAACGTTAGACAGAGCGGCATTACAAACTCCCGAGAAACCTCAATGAGCTTAGTTATCATGTGGATATGGTCGATTGTGCTAAATCCTTTTTGAAAACCGGCTTGCTCACATGGTTGTCCTTCATCAAGTGTTCTGCCAATCCTATTCAGGATGACTTGAGTGATCATATCATAGATGACAGACAACATGCAGATCAGGCGATAGTTGCCATTTTCGTGGATGTCTCCCTTCTTGTATAGTAATACAGTCCTTCTGGTTTTCCATTAGTATGGAACCTTGCATTCAGACAGGTAGCATGTGAAGAGCTGAGCCAGTGTATTGATGATTACCGATGGCAGGTTCTTCAGGTGTTTGAGACTGACCTTGTCTGGGCCGGGTACCGTTCGTTTCTTTACCAATGAAATCACATATTGGATTTCGGAAAGGAGAACATTGGGAAAGACATATCTGTCACTGTCATTGTCCTCACATCGTTTATTGATTTGCTTAAGCAGTCCCAGTAAAGTCTTCATTTTGAGACTTGTTGTTATTGTGTTTGGCATATTGAGTACGTCACGGGTAGCTTGCCAGGCTTTGTCGTGTGGGCGAGATTCTCTTGGTAGCTTGCCAGGCCCTCTGAGAGGGGTGGAGGAATTGAACCTAGCTCTGCTGGACTCGCTGCACACAAGGCAAACACCCTATCACTGTGCTATCGCTCCAGCCCCAACGATATATCTATTCTGTGGAATTTGATAAGTGGGCAGGTGGAAGTGGCTATCGAAGAGATCTGAGTAGAAGTCATGGATAGTCTTCTTCATTGACCTTCTGGAAGATGCGATAGATCCATCAGGACGATGGAGGGCAGTCATCTTGGTCTTGCAGTTGGTGAAGAACAGGCGGGCATTGTGAATGCTTTTCCCGCTTCTGTGGCATCTGCCAGCACTGCTGCTCTTCTCTCTTTGAAGTCTTCCTTTATCACTTCTCTGCACTTCTTTGTTAGCTCATTCACTTGCGGTTGCCTGAGGCTTGCACCAAACCATGTTGGCTAATGAGCTCAAGAGTTTTCGACAACAGGGGTCTTTTTGTGGCTATCTCTCTCAGAGTTCTTCACACAATCATGGAGGTGCTGAACCAGTTGTTTGTATTCCTCGTCAATGTTGTCAATGATAACATCTTCCCATGTTGCCACAGTAGTTCCAAAGAGCTCCCAGTTGGTGGTCATTCTGGGAGTTCTCTTCTTAAACTTTACAGCCCTTTCTCCCTGCTCTGTGAAGTAGAATTTTACATAAAGGAGATGGTGGTCCAATCCCATTTGGAATTTTGGGACAATAGCGACATTGGTCAGGTGAGACCGTCGATTGAATATGATGTGGTCAATTTTGTTGTGGAACTGTCTACCTGGAGACTCCCATGTCCAATGTTTACTTTTGGCCTTCAGGAATTGTGAGTTACCATGGTCTTGGTCAACTTGATGAACTCAGTCTCTCACCTTGTTGGTCCCATTCTAGACCATGGGTCTCGATGTGGAGTTCTTTGGCTGATCTTCTCGGTCCTATCTTGGCATTAAATTCACTGACAATGATCTTGTAGAAGGTGTGGTCTTCTTTATAGAATTTCTCCAGCTCCATGTAGAACTTCTCAATTTCTCTTTCATCATAATTGCATGTTGGTGCATAGACAACGAAGATAGAAACTGCCGGTAGTGAGCCACATCTATTCAAGTGTAATCATTCAATTTGGGTTGTTAGGCATTCGAATGAATCAATGCTCATGGCCAAGTTCAGTTGACAAGGATACGGATTCCACCGACACCTCTTTTGTCGCATGTTCTGAGGAACAGTTCTTCTCCAGTGTTGAAAATGGCATGATGTGATTAATGCCTTCTCTTCTCGGTCAGACCAATGATATTGTACTTGATTTTTTGCGCTTGCCCCATCAGGTCCTCGATGGATGCATCTGATGCCAGCATACGTACATTGAAAGTGCGGACAGTCATTTTTGTCCTTCTTTGTTTTGGCAGCCTAATTCAGCCCTGAGATTTTATCAGCCTCTCCTTCCTCATCCTTCTTAACGCTGCCATATTGGTGGCTCTTTCAGGGTCAGGGGAATGAGACCCATTGTATTTACTGGTTTTGGCATATCGAATACATCACAAATAGCTTGCCAGGCTCTGCTGTGCAGGCGGGACACTCTCGGTAGCTTGTCAGGCTCTCCGAGAGGGATAAAGGCTTTTAGGGAGGACTCTAATTGTTTTTTCAGGTGTTCCATGGTTCAAAACATATTTGAGCCAAATCAAATATGGTGCGGTAATCTTGCATTAAGTGTTTTATGATGTGTCAAAATATTAATATGTATAATAAAATGTGTATTATTTCTTTATTTGGGAATAAATAAGAATTTCTTAATTGAGAATACAATAATAATAAAAGAAAATTATTCATTATTCTAGCTTTCATGAAAAATCTATTTTTGGGTTAAGAAAATGACTGCCTAAGACAGGTTTTAATATTCACACATTAAAAAAAAAAGCCTGGAGAGATAATACAGCAGGTAACACTGACTTGCCTTGATTTTCCTGATACTCTATGTGGTCCCCTGAGCATTGCCAGGAGTGATTTTTGAGCACAGAGCCAGGAGGAAGCCCGGTGCATTGACACTTGTGGTCCCTCAACCAAAACTTAAAAATATACATAACATGGCCAGAGATAATTCAGAGAATTGACATTCATGTTTTTGAGGTAAATATTCCAGAATACAATAACAAAAAGAAAATTCAATAGAAATTGAGAAAAGTGTTGGAAAAATAATCTATATAGAAAAGGAAGCTAATAGCTAATGAGTACATGAAAATATTCTCAATGTCATCAGATAAATTAAAGAAAATCTGCTATCAGTATTTATAATACACTGAGAATTATTTTTGTATTCTCTGTCACTTATGCATTCTCTTCCTGTAAACCAAATCTTACTTTCAGCACACTTGTGAAATTCATGCAAAACCAGTAAAAGTTGGCTGAATTTTTAAGAAAAATGTTTCCTTAATATATTAGATTTTGGAAGAATTGTGTGCATTAAGTTCTTTTTTTGCCCTGATCTAATTGTGAATAAATCTTTATTTCTCACACCTCAATTCATATTAATCTTTAATAATTTTTGCATATTTGACTTCATTAATTTATACTTGGAACTATATTATTAGATGAAGCAGAATATATATGTGTTACTGTGTTTGGCATATCGAATACTCTCAGTAGCTTGCCGGGCTCTCTGAGAGGGGCAGAATCGAACTCGGGTCGGCCATGTTGGCCGCTTGTAAGGTGAACGCCCTACCTGGGTAGGGCATCTGCCTTGCATGCAGCCAACATGGCCGACCCGAGTTCGATTCCTCCACCCCTCTCGGAGAGCCCAGCAAGCTACCGAGAGTATTCGATATGCCAGACACAGTTAACAACAAAGTCTCCAATGAAGACGTTACTGGGCCCGCTCGAGCAAATCGATGATCAACGGGAGGGTCTTTATGACATGCCTCACATATATGTGTATAAAATAAATATATAATTATTATTAACAGTCATTATGTGGATGATAAAGCTGCATGGTAGCTGTTTATTCTGTTGCTTGTTTTACTAGCAAAAGATTTCTTTAGAAGATTGATAATTCATTATTTGTCCTTTGACTTCTAGATACAGCTTAGTACTCAATAAGCAGACAAGTATCTAAGATGTGTATTTAGTGAGTAAATTTATATGTCAGTGAGTGTATTTATATGACAGTATCTTAAGATCATCATTTATAATTAAAAGAAAACAACTAATTGAATTGTAGGAGAACAACTCATATAAGTTTTCCATTCAAATATAATATGCAGAAAGGAGAATCTCATATTCTGCCAACATTGAAAATATACCCTGTAAAGTAATAGTTATAAGATTCTTGCCCACTTAATTAAGCTCTATTATGTGTACCATTTCTAGACATAGTATGTAATTTTAGTTATATCAATAGTAACCTATTTAGATCTGACATAGTTTTTTGAGAGGATGCAATTGAAAATTTATAATGATTTCTAAATTCTAAAAGACATTGCTAGAATATTGCCTGTATTATGAATGCAGTATCTGTATATACAGAGAGAACCAACATATATCAAATAACATTTTAAGCAGTGTGTATTTTTTCCTTCATGAGAAATAAATCTTTTTTCATAATTTTTTAAAATAAATGTTCTAAGGAGATCTGAAATAAATTACCAACATCTTGAAAACAGAATGTACAAATACTCCCATGAGTATGATGTATCACCCACCAGAAAAACAGTGCTTGCAGATGTATAAGGAAGTTTTCTTATATCTTCCTGATGTCTTGGAATCTAATAGTTGTAAATTTGCAGTCACAGAAAAATAAAAAGAAATGGAAGGAACATAATATATAATTCTAAAATTCATAAATTATACACAGTAATATTTTCTAACATTCAGTAATATCAATCTCATTCAGGAGCAAATGCAAGGTTATTAATTTACCTTCCGTGTACTGTAGCAATAAAAGTAGCATTTCTTCTTTACCAGAAATATTGTATAAACTAATTGTTGTTTTTCTCTGTCATTGTTCACTCAGAAAACGTTATTTAAAGAACCTGCTTTTAAAAATATGGTCTTTGGAAAAATACATAATAATATTTCTAACCTTTATGTTTTATGTATCTTTTGTATTGTAATGAACTCAAAACAGTTAAATATTGATATTAAATATTGATATTAAATAGTTATATATTGATATTGATATATTTTATATATAATATAAAAATGTTCATCAGATCTGGAATTTATTTTTGATACAAACTCTAAATAAATAAGGTTCCTGAAGTTATTTAACCTCTCTTAGCCCCATTTTTTAATATTTGTAAAAGTCAGTGCATTTAAATCTCTTTGAGCCATTATGATCATATAAAATAATCTGTGAATGTATTTCTAAGATTCAATATATTCTAATTTTCCAGTTGTTAACTTTAAATAACATAATTCAACCCCTGAAATGTTGTTAAAGTAGATTAGAAATATAGTGTGGTATGTGTTAGCATAAATTTATTTATCCAACAATATTTATAGCTCGCCTACAACATGATTTGACAATCATCTTAAACAACCTATGATTTGCTCAAATTTTCTGTTTTCATAGAATCTATGTTTAGAACAAAAGATAGACATAAGCAAGAGAAAAACAATTCCTTGAAGTCACAGTATACTGAAAAATAGTAAGAAAGCTTTGGTAGAATCAGTGACATTTTATGTCATTGAAACACAAAAGGAACATTAACCTGAAGGCAAAAGAAACATAACCTCAAGGGTCTTAAAGAGAAATAGTATTCTCATATTTCAAGAACCACTAAGAGGTCATCAGGTAGGGTCAAAGCTGAATGTTTGGGAGAATTCTGAAGAAAAGACTTGTTTTGTGTTTTGAATAATTGTAATCAGTGCACTCTGTTTGCATAAATCTTAGGGAAGCAAAAAAAAAAAATAAACAGGGCAGTATGACTATTGTTGAGTAGAGTAGATTATGGATTATGCCTTCATAGCTAGACAGTAGTGATGAAATTGATGAGCCACTAGGATCACTAAGCATATATGGGGAAATTTCAGACCAGTGAACCAAAGTGAGTCTTATTTCTTGGCCTAGTTTGCAAATATGTTGGTGTCATTTTTTGAAATTCATTTACGAGATGGAAAATAAGTTATTTGTTTACTTTTGTTTACTCTTTTGTATGTGAGGTGGAAATCAAGTGTTCCACTTTGAATTTCTGCAATTCTCATCAACTCTATCTTTATAAAACAGACAAGTTGACTAATGTGTAAGTAAAATATGAATCAGAGTAACTCATTAAATAGGAAAACAGCATAAATTTAGTAGTTAATATGATAGAATATGATATTATTTTGAGGAAGAGACTAAAAAGAGCTAAGCACTGAAAATTTTTACTCTCTTGAGTTTAGAGAGAAGAGGATCAATAATCTTGTATTTTATATTTATAATCATTAACTTTATAAATGATTTCTGGAGGAATAGCACAACAGATAGGGCATTTGCTTGCATGCAGTCGACCCAGGTTCAATTCCTCTGTTTCTCTCGGAGAGCCCGGCAAGGTACTGAGAGTATCCCACCTGCACAGCAGAGCCTGGCAAGTTCCCCGTGGCATGTCCAATATGCCAAAAACAGTAACAACCTGTTTTACAATGGAGATGTTACTGGTGCCCACTTGAGAAAATCAAACAACAGGAGGGCAGTGATACAGTGCTACTGTTTAACATAAAGGAAGTTTTTTTGTCATGAATAATATAATAATGCCATTAACTGTAACACTGTAGCACTGTAGCACTGTCCTCCCATTGTTCATCTATTTGCTCAAGCAGGCTCAGTGAAGTCTCCATTGTGAGACTTGTTGTTACTGTGTTTGGCATATTGAATATGTCAAGGGTAACTTGCCACGCTTTGTCATGTGGGCAAGATACTCTTGGTAGCTTGCCGGGCTCTCCGGATGGGGTGGAGGAATCGAACCCGGTTTGGCCAGACCGGCCATGTGCAAGGCAAGCACCATACAGCTGTGCTATCGCTCCAGCCCATTAACATTTTCAATATTATTTAATATTATTTTTACTTATGCAAGTGAGCTACTCAATAAAAATGAATACCTGTGTATCTAATACATAAGACTATTTTAAAAAATGAAAAAATATTCTTTTGGTCCTCTTGAGCATAAAAATATAGTAACTTTTCAACATTTCTTTTGTAAGTTATAGTGTTTCCAAAGATTTATATACTTTAGTGATTTATTTATTATTTTTGTTTTGTTTTGGGGGTCACATCTTGCAGTACTCTGGGTTTACTCCTACCTCTGTTGACTCAAGGACCACAGTTGATTCAGGCAACTGAGGTCAGCCTCATGAAGGCAAGTGTTCTACCCACTGTACTATTACTCTGGCCCCATATTATCAGTGATTTTAAAAACTGGTATTCTGAATGATAAGTAGTATTTGATCTCACTTTCTAATTATATAGCTAAATAAAAGAAAAACTATACAAATTATATTTTAAATAACTACATCGGGAGCTATATAGTTATTAATTGGGCTTTTTACATATAAAATTTAAGAAATTAGTACAAATTGCAAGTTTGCATTTGAAATACAATACCCATCAGGATTTTGGTGACAGAAAAGGAGAGAGAGACTGAAAGTTTTTCAATAGATAATAGAGTGATTAATTATAAAATATGAATGAAACAGAGCCAAGCATTTTTGTTTTATTCAACAGGGCTCTTAGAGTGACCACATACTTTCTTCAAAGAAATTAGATGATTGAAAGCCTGTGAATACAAGCAATCTTTTTTTTTAATCCCAAAATTTCATATGCTATTTATTCCTCAGCACTGCAGTCTGGTTGCTAACCTCTACAACTTCACTTGAATAGTTCCTCCAGTTCTACATAAGACACTCCTGACTACACATGATTTGAAAACATTCTCCTGCGGAGGTGTCTAACATCCGTCTCCCTTGATTTGTCTTTTACATTCCATTTATTTTTGTCTCCTTACAGATTCCTATTCTTTTGACTGACTATTAAATGTTTGTCCCTGAAAGTTCTGTTCTTAAACTTCAATTGCTATGGTCTTTTTATGAAATGAGTTTTACATATCTTTATAGCCTGTCTACATATTTATATGCTCTATCTAGTCCTGCCCTTTATTTTATGTATTATAAAATCTTAGATTTTATATATAGAAATGAGGAACTTTTCACCAACTTCAAATTATGAGAGCAGTGTGTATATGTGTGTTTTTAATTGATATTTAATTAGAAAATTAATACATTATTGTAATATCTTAGCATACAAAATGAAATATATTAAAAGCAAACTAAAAGCTAGAAAATTTATTTATTTTAGGCTGTAGACCTTCATTCAGAGACATACTGATTTTTTTTTAATTTTTTGTTTTTTTCTTTTTGGGTCACACCTAGAGATGCACAGGGATTACTCCTAGTTCATGCACTCAGGAATTACTCCTGGCAGTGCTCAAGGGGCCATATGAGATGCTGGGAATAGAACCCAGGTCGGCTGTGTACAAGGCAAAAGCCCTACCCTCTATGCTATTGCTCCAGCCCTCATACTGATTATTTTTTCAGTCCAAGACCCTTAATATAATAACTTGTTGAAGAATTTTTCAATTCTTTTTCAATGAAACACACTTTTTTTTAGCGAAACACCATGAGGTACAGTTGTAGACTTACAAACTTTCGTGCTTGGGTATCAGTTATACAATTATCTAGTACCCATCCCTCCACCAGTGCCCATTCTTCATCACCAATGAACCCAGTAGCCCTCCCACCTCCCACCTCATCCCCCCCACCCCACCCCACCTCTGTGGCAGGGCATTCCCTTTTGCTCTCTCTTTCTTTAAGGGTGTTGTGGTTTGTGATAGAGGTATTGAGTGGCCATCGTGTTTCGTCTATAGTCTACTTTCAGGATGTATCTTGCATCCTGAGCAAAGCCTCCAAACACCCTTTACTTGGTGTTCCCTTCTCTCTCTGAGCTGCCTTTTCCCCCAGCATGTGCTGCCAGCTTCCAAGCCATGGAGCAGACATCCTGGTACTTAGCTATTCTTGGTTGTTTGTCTCCCATTCTTATATTCCACAGATGAGTGCCGTCTTTCTATGCCTGTCCCTCTCTTTCTCTTTCTGACTCATTTCACTTAGCATGATACTCTCCATGTAGAACCACTTGTATGCAAATTTTATGACTTCATTTTTTAAATAACACACTTCATATATAAAGAACTATTAGGTATCAGTGTCTGTTTTGTATGCTTGAGCTCAGGTTACATCCCCAGTACTTCAAGGTTCTCCTTTTGCCTGAACTGACAGGGAGTAACCTGAGAGTGTCTCTGGGTTAAAATATTTATGGTTTCAGAATTTCTTTCAGAATCTTTCCTCAGAGCTTATTGTCAGATAATTAAGAATTTTTACTTAAGTTCAATTTGAAGGGAAAATCTGCTAAATTTACACAATCCTTCTTGTGTAAAGTAGATTTAGACTAGTCTTTCTTTCTTTCTTTCTTTCTTTCTTTCTTTCTTTCTTTCTTTCTTTCTTTCTTTCTTCCTTCCTTCCTTCCTTCCTTCCTTCCTTTCTTTCTTTTTCTCTCTCTCCTTCCTTCCTTCCTTCCTTCCTTCCTTCCTTCCTTCCTTCCTTCCTTCCTTCCTTCCTTCCTTCCTTCCTTCCTTCCTTGCCAAGTCAAGCGATAGCACAGCGGGTAGGGTGTTTGCCTTGCACGCTGCCAACCCGGGTTTGATTCATAGGTCCCTCTCAGAGAGCCTGGCAAGCTACTGAGAGTATCCCACCCACACAACAAAGCCTGGTAAACTCCCTCTGGCATATTCTATATGCCAAAAACAGTAACAACAAGTCTCACAATGGAGATGTTACTGGTGCCTGCTCGAGGAAATAGATGAACAATGGGAGGACAGTGCACAGTGCTACAGTGTCTCTGGGTGTGGTTTTCTCCCTGTCCTCATGCTAATAATAATAATAATAATAATAATAATAATAATAATAACAGCAGCAACAATAATGTTTTAGTTATTTCATACTTTTGTAAATCTTTCTGAAAGAAAAGTACAAAGCTCTTAAAGAACATTTTAAGAAAACCAATATTTTCGTCCTATTACAGACAATGTAAATCAAAATCTCTTCCAGAAGTGAAACCTGAGTACAGGTACTTAATTACAAAAGAAAGACCATATGCAGCCATTTATAGATGCAGTCAGAGTTGAAAACCACTGGTCTGATATAGTAACCTTAATTAAAGCTGATGAAATTGAGTTGCCTTACATAGAATCTTTAAAAGCCTCAGTCATCAGTTCTGTGACCCAGAGTCACTGAGAGGAATCAGAGCAGAAGGCTGTTAGATGTGAGCAGGGTGATGTCAGACCTTGAAAACTGACAGTTTGACAGGCAAGGTATTACTACAGGGTATAGTAATGGATGCTCAAAATGGAGCTTGTGAATCACCAAGATAAAAGCAAATTCCCTTTAGTGGCTCCCTTTAAAGAGGACTGGAAGTGTTAATAGTCTTCCTGACGATTTTTATCAAAAGTTATTAAAATAAATGTTTCTTTGGGACCTTCCAATCAATTTTCACTTTTTGAAAATTCAGTAGGTCTATTCCCCAGTGGTGCCAGACTAAATGGTATCAACAGATTACTCAGAAGGATAAGTTAGTACAGGTCATTCTTTATAATGGGAAGAGCCTGGAGCTAGATTTCAAGACCTGTGTTCAGTACTAGCCATTGTAAATATTTGTAGCATAATCCTGAAAATGTGCCATAATCTTTTTTTAGATTGTTTATGTTTTGAAGTTTTTTCTCATAAGGACAAAAGAGCATGCAGGGTACAATGAAGATAAAATAAAATTAAACAAGATTCATACATAAGTAATTGTGTTGCAATTCATATATTGTAAAATGCATTTAACTAACCAGACATAAGAATGTACATAATGTATATGTACATATTCTTATTATATATATATGTCCACACACACATATACATATGTCTCAGAATTTTCACAACATATTTTGGTGATAATGTTTGCATTTAAAATGTGTGCTTTATATTTTGTGAAAATTATAAGGATTAATTTTACAATTTATTTTTGAGTTTTCATAATGACAAGGTGATAGAGAATATTTACACTTCAACAGCAGTGCTGTAAATTTTTATTTATAAAGATCTTAATTTGGAAACAGCAGCAAATCATTGGAATATCTAACATGAAACAAGTTTATAAATATGGAAGTTAAAAGTTATTTCTATTTTTTACCTCGCTATAGAATTTCTATGTAATCAATACCTATAGCCTGTTATAATTATAAGTGGATCATATAATGTTAGAAGTACAGTTATTAGCATAAAAGTAAAAATTACCTGTGATTAGAATACTATGATCTTCTTTCAGGCAAATAATTCACAGGCTTTAGTTAGATGATAATGTTCTTTTGCTCTATTTCTACATTTGAAATAGCCATTTCTATTTATCCAATTGAAGAGGTTTTTTTTTGGTATCTTCTAAGGATATCGTTTCTTATGTTTTTTAAAGAATAATAATAAAAATAATAAAATCAGTTTTATATTTAAATAATTATAATCAGTTTTCTTATCAAAATAAGTCATATGACTAAGACATAGCATATCAATATTGATCAAAACATTAAATTTAATAAAAAACAAATTTATCTGTATAGTTTTATTTCCAATATTTAAATTATAGGAGTGACTCAGTGGGAGTGAGTATGTTATTTTGCTTACCAAGAGGAAGTTTGAAGGAACAAGATATGTGAGAGAATACTTCCTGATAATGTAAAGAAAACAACTTCATAAAGTTTCCTTTTGATTAGTCCCTATTCTAGTATTCAAATAACTCAACTCAAAAGAGCCTTATGGAATATCCAGTTGGATATATATATATATATATATTTATATATATATAATTTTAGGTAATCTGTACAAAATCTTGTAGTAGTAGTCAAATTACTGATTTTTACCCAGGAAGTTTGCTTCTATAGCTGATTTTCTGAACTGATACAGATACTTTAAAAATATAAATATTTTCTTTTAAATTAGATATTTAAATTGTGTTACTTTTGAAAGTAACTATCATGTGACATGATCCACTTATTTCTAGATATTTAGACATAAATGATTATCTTTATTTTTCCACACTGTCAGTGATTAAATGGTTTCACACATGCAATGCAAGTGCTCTACAACTGATCTAACAACCCTGGAAACACATGTGTATGTTTTCATAGAAAACTATTTCAAGTTCTTGAAAAGTGTTCTTCAAAATCTAAGAAAGTTCAGAATATCATGCACACAAAAAATAGTAAAGGTACTGGGCACAATTTGCCAAATAGTTAAGTTCCTTTATTTGACACTAAATTAAGGGAAAAAACACATCTGTCAGTAAAACTAAATTAAAATGTGACAAGTCACTGACAGTGATTCTTAAAAATGACTTTCAGACTAGAAAATTTCATCAAAACATAGTCTAGATTTTGATAGTCTCAGCATTCAATATGCTTATTTTCTTCCCTAGACTCATCACCATCCTCTCGTTGTTCATCGATTTGCTCGAGCAGGCCCAGTAACATCTCCACTTTTGAGACTTGTTGTTACTGTGTTTGGCATATTGAATTCGTCATGGGTAGCTTGCCAGGCTTTGCCATACGGGCGAGATACTCTCAGGAGCTTGCCGGGCTCTCCGGGGAGGGGCGGAGGAATTGAACCTGGCTCTGCCGGGCTGGCTGCGTGCAAGGCAAACTCCCTACCGCTGTGCTATAGCTCCAGCCCCTTCCCTAGACAATAAATCAACAAAATACAAGCCACAAGTGATAGCTGGCTAGTGCCTGGAGTTTAGTTTGTACAAAGAAAAATTTTTACATGACCTTAAACTATTGAAAATACAAAGAAAATGAATTTTTGTCCCATTAAAATTTTTTGACGTGCTCTGTTTCCGACCTGGGCCGGTTCACCCCTCCTTAGGCAACCTGGTGGTCCTCTGCTCCCAGAGGGTCACCATATTGATGCCGAACTTAGTGCGGACACCCGATCAGCATAGCGCACTACAGCCCAGAACTCCTGGACTCAAGCGATCCTCCGGCCTCAGCCTCCCGAGTAGCTGGGACTACAGGCGCGCGCATTTATAAATATTTACTGGAACACTCTATACTCATATCTTGCATAATCCAAGATTGCACGACTATTACAAGGAGACAGATTTGAAGATTGGAATAAGTGTGATAAGAACTGAATGACCTGAAAAGTCGAAAAGATTTCTTATGTGAATCTTCTGGGAAAACATCACTAATGCCTAAATTAGAAATTAAAAAAAAATGCTTATATTAGTTAAGCTGCGTTCTGATTTAGCTGCTTACTTATAAAATAAGAGCATCAATTATAGTTATTTGCAAAATTTAAAAATCTTCGCATTTCTCACTGTTTTTCCTACCAGATAAAACTCAAAACCAAGAAGTTAATCATTGTTTATATTTATCTGTGGCTACTATGTTGATTCTGTCAGATCTAGTATACATCTACAATGAAGGCATTTTCTTTTTATTCTTTACTGTACAAAAAATACTTTTCTGTGACTTAGTAATTATAATATTCTTAGCTGTAATACCCCATTTTGCTTTCATACACTCCTTTTTAATTTTTTCTTTATACAAAATTTTCTCAACAAGATTTTTCTTAGTATACAAGTTCTACTCATAATATAAATATTGAAACTATACTTAAATGATCAGATACTTCATGTACTACGGCATTTATTAAAATGCAATAAGTAGATTACAAATATTCACATGGAGCAATTTCCATGTATTTTATGATCAAAATACTTCTGAAAAGCCTACATCACAAGATCTTCTCTGTTAAGTAACCATTCACTACACAGTACAAGAGAGTGTAGCTAATGACAACAGTCACACCCTGTTAGCAGAGATACTGATGAGTTTTAGCTGTGTGAAAGTGAATCTTAATAGAAATCATTTTAAAGATTTTGTATAATGCAAAGGATCTAGTTAATAGTTTATTACACAGATAAACTTTCCAAAAATGTGACTTCCAGGGGAGGCTTCTGCTTCTGAGCACCACCACCACCAGGAGTGATTTCTGGGTACAGAGCTTGCGGCAAACCTTGAGCTATACCAGGTCCTTCTCTCCCCCGCCCCCCAATTTTTTTTCCTCTTCTCTCTTTTTTTGTTCTGTTACAAAAGACCAACTTCTAAACAGCTACAGAGTAAGAACCTCTCTAAAGCATATTTTATCTTCTTTTTGATTTCCTCTCTCCACACATCTTGTCTATTTTGCTATTTTATATGCATAGTCTTTCCTCCCCCTTTTATATGTGCTTATTCTTTCCTCCCTCTGCTGGCCTTATTTATTTATCTCTCTTTTATTTCTTCTTATTTATTTAAGTTTGGTCTGTCTGTTTAAAATTTTTAGTTTGATAGCTTGAGGACTGGAAATACACTGAACTGGGAGAGCAATGCCTAATATTTGATACAATGAGTTTGACCCTCAGCATCAGATGGTCTTAAAATAGCTCTGGTATTGCTCTGGTGGTCCCCTTAGAATCAGATCTAAGTGGTAGAACTTTATATCTCAACTACCAGGTCAGGACAAGCATCATTGGGAATGGCTCCAGGCCCACCAGGACTACTGAAATTGGTTCAATAGGAACTGGTAGATTAAAAGTAATAATTTAGTGGGAATTTAGGAGATTGGAGGGACTGCACAGTGGGTAGGACATTTGCCTTGCCCCTGGTTGATCATGGTTTTATCCCTGGCATCCCATATGGTCTCCTGCATTCACCAGGAGTAATTCCTGAGTGGAAAACCAGGAGAAAGCCTTAAACTCAGTCAGGTGTCACCCCAGAACTAAACAAATACACAATTCAAAACAATATATTTGTAATACTGGTCAGTGAGTGAAATTCTTGACCATTCCAAGAAACTGAAAAAGCTTTTCGGGCGGGCCGCCCAGCGAGCGCAGCCGGAGGAGGGAGGAGAGCGGACCCCCAGCGACCCCAAGCCCAGCGCGCGTCCATCCGGAGCAGCGCGCCCGGCAGCACACCGGCCCCTCCCATCCAGGTGGGTTGGAGGACCCGAGCGGAGCCCCGCCCCTGAACCCGGACGCTCGGCGGGCCGCCCAGCGAGCGCAGCTGGAGGACAGCGGGGATCCCAGGATCCTGGGAGGGAGTGGCCTGGGATTGTGTAGGGGCGTGGCCTCTAAGAAGGGGGCGTGGCCTAAAAGTGGGCGTGGCCTGCTTCCTGGCCGCAGGTATATCACTCACTTCAATCAACTTGGACCTGCATCCTTTCATCCTTTTCATCAATTTGTTACCTAATACCAAACAAAATTCCTCACCTCTTCTACTACAATTCAACAAAATCCCACTCGCCTACTCCATTTCCAACAAAAGTTCAGTTGGAAAATAGCTATACAAGTTCAGTAGTAAATAGTAACGCCTCCAAAAGTTTCACTCAATGTCAGTTATAAAACAAAGAATAACGCCTGATTGAGAAGAAGGTCAGACTCAGAAAGGTAAAAGAGGCGCATCTACCAGCAACAAAGCGGAACGGCTCCTGGCAGCCTCTCCTCAATCAACTAGAACAGTAGCAGCGAGTGTGAAGGACCAAACCACACTGGTCACAATGGTAAAGCAACGCAAAAGCCCACCAAACTTTCTTATTCACGAGGCTAGCCCAGACGACACCAACAGTACTATAGCGTTAGACAACCTCTCTGACAAGGAATTCAGAATGGAGCTACTCAGGATGCTTAGGGAACTAAAAGAAACAATGGAAACCAATGCCAATAAAAGACAAGAGGATTTGAAGGCAGAAATGAGGAAAATGCAATCGGAAATGTCGGACCTGAAAAACCTGGTAGCCGAATTGAAAACCTCAGTGGATGGCCTCAGCAGCAGAGTAACAGCGGCTGAGAACAGAATCAGTGAGCTCGAAGATCAAGTTCAGAGTCTTGTCAGAAAAGAGCAGAAAATGGAAAAGAGACTCACAGTTCGAGAACAGATGGCAAGAGAAGATCGTGATGAAGCCAAGAGGGGTAACATAAGAATTATTGGAGTCCCAGAGGGACGGGAAGAAAACCTTGACGAAGAAGAAACTGTCAAAGAAATCATTGCTACAGCGTTTCCAGAGCTGAAGAAAACTTGTGACCACATCCAGGAGGCCCGAAGGGTACCGGCTAGAAGAAATCCGAATAAAAATACCCCAAGACACATCCTGATCAAAATGACCAAAACTTTAGACAGAGACAAAATTCTGAAAGCAGCAAGATCGAAGAAAGAAATCTCTTACAAAGGAGCATCCTTAAAATTCACTGCTGATTTTTCTGATGAAACCCTCAGGGCCCGAAAACAGTGGTGGGACATAGTGAAAAAACTCAATGAAATAAATGCTTCTCCAAAAATACTTTACCCAGCGAGACTCTCATTCATAATAGAAGGAACAACACACAGTTTCACGGACAAACAGCAGCTCAGGAACTTCATAGACTCAAAACCATGGTTACGAGTACAACTAAATGGGCTACTTTAAGGCAAGACAGACCTCTCAAATACACCAAATTTCAACAGAACAATGGGACAAAATCCCATAACAATAATCTCTCTCAATGTCAATGGGCTAAACGCACCAATTAAGAGACATAGAGTGGCAGGATGGATTAGAAAATTGAACCCAACATTCTGCTGCCTGCAAGAAACACATCTCAATAGTCAAAGCAAACACAGACTCAGAGTCAAAGGCTGGAAAACAATCCTACAGGCAAACAGCTCCCAGAAAAAAGCTGGGGTAGCTATCCTAATATCAGACCACATCGATTTCAGAGTGAAGAAGGTCATAAGAGACAGTGAAGGTCATTTCCTATTGACCAAAGGATCTGTGCAACAGGAAGAACTTACAATAATAAATGTATATGCACCTAATGAGAGACCAGCAAAGTACTTAAAACAACTACTCATAGATTTGGAAAAAGAAATCGATAGCAACACAATACTAGTGGGAGACCTCAACACCGCTTTGTCACCTCTTGATAGATCAACCAGACTCAAGCTTAGCAAGGACATACTTCATCTGAGGGAAACAATGGAAGAAAGGGGCTTAGTAGATATATACAGGACACTTCATCCACAAAAAGCTCAATACACATTCTTCTCAAGCGTACATGGAACATTCTCCAAGATAGACCACATGCTGAGCCACAAAACATGCCTCCAAAAAATTAAGAAGATAGAGATTGTATCAACAATTTTCTCAGACCATAATGCGCTGAAATTAGAAGTAAATCACACACAAAAACAGAAAACTAAATTAAACACATGGAAATTAAACAGTGCGCTATTAAACAACGAGTGGCTTAGACAGGAAATTAAAGAGGAAATCAAAAGATTCCTAGAAACGAATGAAAACGAGGACACGAGTTACCAAAACCTATGGGACACAGCAAAAGCAGTCTTAAGAGGAAAGTTTATAGCTCTAAAAGCATTCCTCAGGAAGGAGGAGCGAGCCCACATAAATAAACTAACCTCACAGCTTAAGAACTTGGAGAAGGACCAACAAAAGGAGCACAACCCTAACAGGAGGAAGGAAATAATAAAACTCAGAGCAGAGATTAACGAGATGGAAACCCAGAAAACAATCCGAAAGATCAATGAAACCAAGAGCTGGTTCTTTGAGAAAATTAACAAAATAGATAAGCCCCTAGCAAAACTCACAAAGAAAGGGAGAGAGAAAACCCTAATAAACCGAATCAGAAATGAAAAGGGGGTCATTACAACAGAAACCACAGAAATTCAAAGGATCCTCAGGGAGTACTTTGAAAAGCTTTATGCCACAGAACATCAAAACCTCGAGGAAATGGATAAATTCCTAGACTCCTACAGACTCCCAAGGCTGAACCAAGAAGACCTGGAATACCTGAACAGACCTATCACCATCAAGGAAATTGAAATGGTAATAAAAAGTCTCCCCAAGCACAAAAGCCCTGGCCCGGATGGATTCACCAGTGAATTCTTCCAAATCTTTAAAGAAGACTTACTCCCAATCCTCTTTAAGCTTTTCCATGAAATTGAAATATCAAATACACTTCCGAACAGTTTCTATGAAGCAAATATCACACTGATACCAAAAGCAGACAGAGATAACACAAAGAAAGAGAACTACAGGCCGATATCCCTGATGAACACAGATGCAAAGATCCTCAACAAACTACTAGCAAATAGAATCCAACTACTCATCAAAAAGATCATACACCATGACCAAGTAGGATTCATCCCAGGGATGCAAGGATGGTTCAACATTCGGAAATCAATCAACATAATCCATCATATCAACAAAAGAAAAGATAAAAAGCATATGATCATATCAATAGACGCAGAGAAAGCATTTGACAAGATCCAGCACCCCTTTATGATGAAAACCCTAGCCAAAATGGGCATAGAGGGGACTTTCCTCAACATAGTTAAAGCCATCTACCACAAGCCTACAGCAAGCATCATCCTCAATGGGGAAAAACTGAGAGCCTTCCCTCTAAGATCAGGGACGAGACAAGGATGCCCACTCTCTCCACTGCTGTTCAATATAGTACTGGAAGTACTTGCAATAGCAATTAGGCAAGAAAAAGACATTAAGGGCATTCAGGTAGGAAAGGAAGAAATCAAGCTCTCACTATTCGCAGATGATATGATACTATACTTAGAGAACCCAATAACCTCCACCAAAAAACTCCTAGAAACAATAGACTTGTATAGTAAAGTTGCAGGTTATAAAATCAATACACAAAAGTCCATGGCTTTCCTATACGCAAACAGTGAGAGAGAAGAAAGCATCATGAAAAAAACAATCCCGTTCACAATTGTGCCCCAGAAAATCAAGTACCTAGGAATCAGCTTAACTAAGGAAGTAAAGGACCTGTACAAAGAAAACTACAAAACGCTACTTCAGGAAATAAAAGAGGACATGAGGAAATGGAAAGACATCCCCTGCTCATGGGTCGGAAGACTTAACATTGTCAAAATGGCAATACTACCGAAAGCACTGTACAAATTCAGTGCAATCCCTATAAGGATACCCATGACATTCTTCAAAGAAATGGAGAAAACACTCCTGAAATTTATATGGAATAATAAACCCCCACGAATAGCTAAAGCAATTCTTGGGAAAAAGAAAATGGGAGGAATCAACCTCCCGAACTTCAAACTTTACTACAAAGCGGTAATAATCAAAACAGCATGGTACTGGAACAAAGGCAGAACTGCAGACCAATGGAACAGAGTTGAATACACTGACATCACCCCCCAATTATATGATCATCTAATCTTTGATAAAGGTGCAAGAAATGTGAAGTGGAGTAAGGAAAGCCTCTTTAACAAATTGTGCTGGCATCACTGGACGGCTACATGCAAAAAAATGGGCTCAGAATTCTGCCTAACACCATGTACAAAGGTAAGATCAAAATGGATTAAAGACCTCAACATCAGACCAGAAACCATAAGATACATTGAAGACAAAGTTGGCAAAACCCTCCATGACATTGAGGCTAATGGTATGTTCAAAGACGACACGCCACTGGCTGAGCAAGTGAAAACAGAGATAGATAAATGGGACTATCTTAAACTAAGAAGCTTCTGTACCTCCAAAGAAACAGTGACCAAAATACAAAGACAGCCTACAGAATGGGAAAGAATATTCGCCGAATACACATCTGACAAGGGGTTGATATCAAGGATATACAAAATACTGGTAGAACTCCACAAGAAGAAAACATCCAACCCCATCAAAAAATGGGGCAATGAAATGAACAGAAACTTTCTCAAAGAAGAAATCCGAATGGCAAAAAAGCACATGAGAAAATGCTCTACATCATTAATCATCAGGGAGATGCAGATCAAAACCACAATGAGATATCATCTCACACCTCAGAGACTGGCCCACATTCAAAAGAACAAAAGCAACCGTTGCTGGCGCGGATGCGGCGAGAAAGGGACACTCCTTCACTGTTGGTGGGAATGTCCACTGGTTCAGCCCTTCTGGAAAACAGTATGGACGTTCCTCAAAAAATTAGAAATTGAGCTCCCATTTGACCCAGCGATACCACTCCTGGGAATATATCCCAGAGAGGCAAAAACGTGTAGCCGAAGGAACATCTGCACTTGTTTGTTCATTGCAGCACTCTTTACAGTAGCCAGAAACTGGAAGAGACCTGAGTGCCCAAGAACAGATGACTGGTTAAAGAAACTTTGGTACATCTACACAATGGAGTACTATGTGGCTCTTAGAAGAGATGAAATCACGAACTTTACATACAAGTGGTACAATATGGAAAGTATCATGCTAAGCGAAATGAGTCAGAAAGAGAGGGATAGACATAGAAAGATAGCATTCATCTGGGGGATATAAAATAATAAAATATGAGATTAATACCCACAACACCAGGAGAATTACTCCATAACTTAGAGGCCATCTGGGTATTCTAGGGGAAAGGACAATTCAGATGGAGAGGGGAACGCCAAGTGGAGGGTGTTTGGAGGATCCTCCCAGGAGGGGAGATGCAGGTTGAAAGTAGACTGGACTGAACATGTTCGCCACTCAATGCCTCTTTGGCTGATCACAGCGCCCAGGAGGAGAGAGAGAACAGGGGGGAATGCCCTGCCACAGTGGCAGGGGGGGATGGGGGGATGGGAGGATGGGGGGGGAGGGATATTATCCTGGTGGTGGAAAATGGGCACTGGTGGAGGGATGGGTATTTGATCGTGGTATGACCGAGATCCAAGCACAAAATTTGTAAATCTACAACTGTACCTCATGTTGTTTCACTAATAAAAAAGAAAAAAAATAAAAAAAAGAAAAAGCTTTTCCTTGGAGGCATTTTCTTTAAGCACAAAACTATCTTTAAGTTTCTAAGTACCACTAAACTTGTGGCAAAACAGACATGTTCCGTGTTACCACGTTTTTTTTAATAAAATGATATAGTTTTTAAATCAAGTCAGAGAATAGAAGAGAATCTGTGGAAAATGAAGATCAACAAAATAATACTTCTTTTATTTTTTCTATAATCTTTCTTTAATAATACTTCTTTTATTTTTTCTATAATCTTTCTTTTGAAAAAAGAACAGGAAATGAAACACCAGAATATATTAAGGAAAATGTCATGTGGAAAAACACAACACTTTTATGTGAGTGGTATGTCTAATTAATAATATTTTAATTTAGATGGATTACTGGGTTGCTTTAGGAAAGGATTTCTGAGGTTGAAGATTTGGGAATTTAAGGTTGATTCTTAATTATAGGCTTTGTAAAGTAAACATTTTAGTGTTATTTTAATTTAAACGATGATGCTCATCATAACATTATAAAAATTCACTGGGCTAATGGTTCCAGAGTTCCTGATTTCTGAAGAATAGCTTAAAAATTGGAGTTTTGTCACTGAATGCTATCTAACAGTCTCCTTTAGAGGCTTTCTTTCATGTACAGTAGCTTTGAGACAGTGTCAGCAATAACAGAAGCATAGTATGAGAAAGACAGGCTTGATTTTTTTTAATGCTTGAATCCAAAATTGCCTCAAGGTTGTCTGAAAAGCTGTAGTTCTGATTGTCAGTTTTCCAGTTTCACTGGTCAAGTGAAAACGAAAGGCGTGTTTGTACATGTCTTTTAAAATGTATTTGTTTCACTGATTTAGATAACAATGGAAGGAAATGACCAGGGATATGGGGTGCTATGTTTTTTTTTTAATTCTTATTTGACTTTGGACCTATTTGTAATACTGTCTTTTTAGAAAAGGGCTAATTAATTAATACTTAAGTAATATAATTAATAACTTCCAACTTTGCTTGTGAAAAATAAGTTCCTTGAACATCACTTCTGATATTCTCTGCCTTCCCACAACATGTTTCCAAATAGAATGATAAAGCTTGTATAAAATCTATAACGTAATCTTTGCTCTATAATGGTTTTCAAGTTGTCTCACTGTTTCCCTAGATTTAGTCAGAAGGAAATTGTAGAGAAGCAGATACATACTTTTAAAGATCATTAACGTTTTTGTGTCTCACTTGAGACTGAATTCCTACTATATCATATCCCAAATTACATATTGCACTGGTGATTATCTAATTTTGCAACCTGCTTGTTAATTAACATAAAAATTATGTATGCCATGTTTTCAAGGAAAGTTTATTGAGTTCTTAATTTTGTGGTCCATAACTGGCAAAGTCAGAGATCCAAGCAATGTCAGGGAACTCAGACATTGAAGACCCATACTTCTACCACTTAAATAACATACTTAGAAACCCATTATAAGTTAAAGTGTAACACTAATTAGATATAGCTTGGAATCTGAATATTGATAATTCTATACTATACTGTCACTGTCACTGTCCTCCTGTTGTTCATTGATTTGCTCAAGTGGGCCCAGTAACATCTCCATTGTGACATTTGTTACTGTGTTTGGCATATTGTATATGTCACAGGTAGCTTGCCAGGCTTTCCCATGTGGGCAAGATACACTTGGAAGCTTGCCGGGTTCTCTGAGAGGGGCAGAACAATTGAACTTGGTTCAGCCATGTTGGCTGTGTGCAAGGCAAATGCCCTACCCACTGTGCTATCTCTAATGATAATTAAAAGTATGTAAATTGCCAGCATTTATAGTATAGTATAACATATATATGTGTGTGTATATATATATATACACATATATATGTATGTGTGTATATATATATATATTACTGGGTTCGCTTGAGCAAATCAGTGAACAACTAGAGGACTGTCACTGTCAATTATCATTAGACATAATGGGTTGACAAGAGAGATAGTACAAATGGTAAAGCACATTCATGATATATGCAGGAATCTAAGACTGATATACAGCATAGTATGACATATGCCCCCTCCTAAAAAAAAAATACCAGATGGTCCAGTGGTCATAATTACTGTACTTGCAAGCCCCATTTCCACAGCACTTTTGGCTTTAAAATTTTAAAACCCTGTAAAAGTGATGGATACAAGTATAAAGTAAAAAAGTAAAGACCCTCCCGTTGATCATCGATTTGCTTGAGCGGGCCCAGTAATGTCTCCAGTGGAGACTTTTGTTGTTACTGTGTCTGACATATCGAATACGTCACGGGGAGCTTGCCAGGCTCTGCCGTGCGGGCGAGATACTCTCGGTAGCTTGCCGGGCTCTCTGAGAGGGGCGGAGGAATCGAACTCGGGTCGGCCATGTTGGCTGTGTGCAGGGCAAACGCCCTACCGCTGTGCTATCGCTCCAGCCCCAATCAAGTATAAAAAATGGAATAAAAGTCACCATAAATATTAAAATATAACAAATAAAATAACAATTTTAATAATATCTGTTTTATTGTTAAATATATAAATATGTGTTATATTTTAAAGTTTAATTTTATTGTTCTAAAAACAAAAATGTTAAACTAACTATATATTTAAATATTTTTCCCAATATATTTGTGTCATCATTTGAATCATTTGTTAAGGACTTTTGATATTATGAATGATAACAAATTCAGTATATTACATATTAATAACATATTAACTGCCCATTTATTAGTTTTTTTCTTTCAGTCAGTAATCAATATCTGAAAATAAAATTTCCTTATGAGTGCGTCAAATACATGCATTACAATGCATACTATATATATAATGTGTGTATTCATTCATATATATGTGTATAAATGAATATGTATATAGGTAATTGAAGGATTCTAAATAAATCTTAAGATTTTTAGACTAGTTCCATGATGTTACTTAAGTAATTTTGCTGGGAGACTGGGGTATGGCTTAGTGGCCAAAGCACCTGTTTTACAAGCATTAGACTACAAGTTGAATCCTGAGTTCTTGTGCATGTGCTGAGTTGCTCTGCTGTTAGTCTCTTGGTAATTATATTGTTTGTCTACAATCTCATTTGTCACATGATATTCATGACTTCACTTTGGTCAGGTATGCATGAGCATCATGACTCTTGTGCATTATGGCTCAGCAAAAATTTCAGCTAGCTAAAAGATGTGGACCACAGCACATAGTGCAAATTCCTAGCAATATTGGGCACCACAACTAAGAAATGAGATCCTCAAGAAGTATATGAGAATCACCACAAGTAAAGGAAAGGAGTATGATCCCTGAGAAGCACCACAACCAAATATATGAGCACCCAAATTAGAATAGGTATATCCCCAATCATTGTAATAATATCAGTAGAGGGAAGGAAAACATGCTTTAATACAGTGAGAAACAATTACATGATACACAAACTAAATAAAAATATGTTAAGATATACAGTAGCTATATTTATATATTAATGGATAACTCTTAAAATATTAATGCAAATATTATAATTTTTATTGTGCTCAAAGTCAATTAAAAAGAAATATATAATTGTTTTCTGATAGAGTCATTTTACACAAGTGACTTTGCCAAAAAAGTTTGTTCCTTTTGAGATTTCCTTAAGAGGCAACCTGTGCAGTTTTGGTTGGCCTGGAGCCATTCCCACTGATGCTGGCCTTGCCTGGCAGAGGGGACTGACTGTTCTGCTACTCAGGTCTGATGATGCTCAGGGGCAACCAGAACAATATCAGAGCTATTTAAAGATCGTCTGTTGCTGAGGGGCAAACTCAGGGTCTTAAACAAGTAGATATTGTTCTCCTAGTTGAGTATCTCCCTCTTCCCCAGGCTTTCAGCTGAAAAAAAAAGTTATTTTTTTAGAAGACAGACTGAACTTGCTCAAGAAAAAGGAGGAAAGAGAAAGAAATGATGAGAGAGAGAGAGAGAGAGAGAGAGAGAGAGAGAGAGAGAGAGAGAGAGAGAGAGACCGAAAGAAAAAGTCAGAAGATTGGGGCAGCAGAGTATGCTTACAAAATGGAAAAGAAAGTAGAAAAATCTAGACAAGGTTTATGGCGAGAGAAAAGAAAAATGATGATAAAAGCTTTGTTTATAGAGGTTTATAGAGGTAATTACAGAGTCTCCTGCCCCCGTGCCTGGCTGTGCTCACCGGGGCCCCTTGGAGGGGGCCGGGTTGAGTTTCCCTCCCCGCCCCGAGCAGAGCCCCGGCAGCCGAAGACTCCAGAACCAGCCACAGCTATGCTGAGACCACTCTACACATCGGGACAAGCCTCATGCATGAAGGAACTGGCAGAGGAACCCAGGCATGCTGGTCCTGGGGCTGAGATCTCCAAGCCTGCTCGGATCGGGACTGGGCCTTCTCCACCCAAATTCCCCATCTTCCAGTACGTAGGCATTACACTCACCAGCTGCTGCTGGCGCCAGGTGGTCCCATCAACGGCCAAGATCCAGAGACTATAAAACCCAGCTCCCGAAAGCACACGGCCACATTTGTGGCCATGCAACATCTTATTATCTCATTTTTACTTTGGAGAACCCGTCAGGCTACTGAAAGTATCCTGCCCTTGTGGCAGAGTCTGGCAAACTTCCTGTGTTGTACTAAATATGCCAAGTACCAGTAACAATAATAGGTCTCATTCTCCTAGCCCTGAAAGAGCATTGAATATGGCTGTTTTAAAATCTTAGGATTAGGAAGAAGGAGACTTTACTGGTGACTGCTTGAGGCAATTGACAAACAACAGGATTATCATGATCAAGATTACTGAGTAGTTGTGAGCAAGTAGGTTCTTTGAAGCAAAAAAAAAAAAAAGGAATTTTTTTGTTTTGTTCTATTTGGGGAAACATACCTACAGTTCTGTGGGTTTACTACTGTTTCTCTACTTGTATATTACCTCTGGTAGTGCCCAGGAGACCATCTGTGGAATCAGAGATGGAACCTATGTCAGCCATGTTCAAGCAAGTACCCTATTCACCGCACTATTTCTTTCATACCAAGAATTTTGGTCTTTAATGTCAGATAATGTATTCAGCAGCTTTTGGTGTTATTGGTGCTGCTAGAATTTAATAAGAATATTTTCAAATCTATTTTGATGCCAAGTTTTATAAGGTGATAAAATAGAACCAGCTGATATCTGGTGACATAGGAAAATTATAAATCAAACATACAAAAAACAAAACCAAAACATTGATTAAAAGAGACACATACACTCAAAACCCTCCAAATAATCTGAATTTCATTTGTGGCAGTAACCCAGAAATTCTATTTCCAGAACACATTAAAGCTCTAAAATATAATATTCAGTTGGTTAATTTTAAACTGAAAGATACACCGAAAAAGTGAAGATTCTAATTTTTCTATTTGAGAAGTAATACTGAAAAAATACCACATATGTATGTGGGATTACAGAGTACTACACTATATTTCTAAAGGCCTGATTTTTAGCCTTTACCCACCTGTAACCATTCTATTTCTGCACTTGATTTTTCATTGATTGTCATTATAGACAAGAATAGTGTATTAAAAGCTATAGTTAAAGGCCTAGATAGAAAAATCAATAGGACATTTTTTCCAAGTAAAAATCAATAATACTTAAAACAACTTTTCTTACCTTAGAGGAAAGTCTTGTTGTAGTAAATAACTAAATTCCACATGTGCTATGACCCTGGCTTATGTTTATTTTTATATGAATGGTCATTTGACTAAATATGACAATACTAATAGATATGAATAAGAAATGTGAGAAATGTTGAGAAAAACTAACACAAAAAATTAAACTGCAATGATCACATATGCATTTTTATTGTCCATTTACTTGCCACATAATTAAAAACATCATTGAAAAAAATCACTGAAACTTCTGGGGAAATAAAGCAGTGTTCTTTTAAATGAAAATTAGTGAAGCTAACTGACTCTGTAGCTTTTCAAAAACTATGATAGTGATTAACTTAGTTTATGATATAAGACCAGTTCTGAATCAAACTAATTCTAACTCAGTAGCAATAAGCATACAAATAAAATTGAATTACTTTCCACCTTTTTGCTTGTACTGTGTTAAATGGTTTTCTTGTTTGTTTGTTTGTTTTTATTTTTTGGGTCATACCCGGCAATGCACAGGGGTTACTGCTGGCTCTGCACTCAGGAATTACTCCTGGCGGTGCTTGGGGGACCATATGGGATTCTGGGAATCAAACTTGGGTTAGCCATATGCAAGGTAAACACCCTATCTGCTGTGCTATAACTCCAGCCCCTAAATAAATGTTTTTATGCATTCTATTTTCCACAAATTTTATTAAAATGTAATGACATAAAATAGTGTTAATGATAGAGTTTCATATATATAACAACCCAAGACCAAACCACTATCATTGTGTCAACTATATTCCACAGTGTCTCTGGATATCCTTCTACACTTCCCCTAGGTAAACACAGTTTTATAGTCCACAAAGGTTCTAATATTACAACAATCCTCAATTACATGTTAAAGTCTAAGATACTGAGAATGGATGGAAAGTACATCTAAGAATCATAGTTAAGACTCAAACTTAATACTCTGTATTATCAAAACTTTTTGCTCATTCTGTTTTACAAATGCCCTTATCATTTTTTATAATATATCAGTATGAATCAAGCATTCAAATAATATATGTACTCTCTATATGAATTCTAAATATAATTTAAATTGGTATAGGGGAAATCTGCTCCACTCAATTTATAATTTTGAGATAAATATAAAAAATATATAGACAATATATACCAGTAAATATGTCTTGATTATTGTCAATTTTTTTATTCTTTATGTTTTATCTCTTTTTAAAATAAAATTTTATGATTGCTTTTAATGTACAGTGATGGTTTATGACAGGTATGTTTAAGGAACCTATAATTAATTTCCTTGAGGACTGTGGTTTCCAAAAGATCTAAATGCATTACTGTATGGCTCTAGAAGTTACTGGGAATTTTCATCTTTCTTACTTGAAATAAAAAATACTTTGAAACAGAAACTGGTCCAAGATTACTTTGATATACTAAAAATAAGATACATGGAAGACTTTGCAAAGGTTCCATATCTCTACCCTGTTAAGGTTAAATATCTTCTTTTATCCTGTTAATCTCTCATTAAAATGAACTTTGTTGATTCTGTGTTTGATAATTTCTTCAACTGCATTTTTCTATTTCATTGTCTTTACAATATGGAGTGTTACATTATGAATTATTTGACTATTAATTTATGAATTCACATTAATATTTTCCCTGGCTATTTTAAGTTTTTCATGTATGTCATTCTTTAGTGTATGCCATTTAAAAAACTGTTCATTGTATGTTATGTCTTTTAACCTTTATTTTACTTAATATCACATATAATATAAATACATATTAAAAAATATATCTTAACATGTGTATTTGATTGTACTCAAAATTTAGATCACATTTTTATCTAACTTTTTTTTGGGTCATAATCCTGGCTCTGCACTCAGGAATTACTCTTAGTGGTGCTCGGGGAACCATATGGGATGCTAGGGATCGAACCCAGGTCGGCCGCCTGCAAGGGAAATGCCCTCCCTGCTGTGCTATCACTCCAGCCCCTATCTAATATTTTTTAATTACAATTTTATTGATTGATTGATTGATTGATTGCTGTCTTTATTCTCCTTTACTGTGAAAGTTTTGCCTGTATAACAACAAGATTGTAACTATAGTTTACAGGGAATGAAACAGAAACCATCAAAGGGAGGGTGAGGGCATTTTTATCCACAGAGGATATACAAACTCATAGAAAATTAGTTCTCCAAGTAACCTCACACATAAGTAATTATTTCTACCCAGGATTATAAATCACTAGAGCTTATACCTCTCTTGATTTATTTGAACAATGCTGATTCCCAACCCCTTTTACTATTGATTTATTTTATGAGAAATCATTTCTTTCCTTTTTATTTTTTCAAATTATTTATTTATTTATTTTTTAATTGTATTGAATCACTGTGAGATATTTACAAGCTTTCAAGTTTGGGTTACAATCATACAATGATCAAACTCCCATTCCTCTAACAGTGCACATTCCCTACTACCAATATACCTGTTATACCTCCCCCTTTCCTACCTTCCCCCTGTCTCTATGGCAGACAATATTCACCATACTCTCTCTCTACTTTTGGGCATTATGGTTTGCAATACAGATACTGAGAGGTTATCATGTTTGCTCCATTATCTACTTTCAGCACACATCTCCCATCCCGACTGGTTCCTAAGGCTAACATTTTCTTAGTGATCCCTTTTCTATTCCAGCTGCCTTCTCCCCTTTGCCCATGAAGCAGGCTTCCAGCTATGAAGTAATCTTCCTGTCCTGTGTATTTATTATCCTTAGGTGTCAGCCTCACGCTATGTTGCCTTATACTCCACAAATGAGTGCAGTCCTTCTATGTCTGTCCCTCTCTTTCTGACTCATTTCACTTAGCATGATACTCTCCATGTCTATCCATTTATAAGCAAAGTTCATGACTTCATCTCTCTTAACAGCTGTGTAGTATTCCATTTTGTAGATGGACAAAAGTTTCTTTAACCAGTTAACTGTTCTAGGGCACTTGGGTTGTGTCCAGATTTTGGCTATTGTGAACAGTGCTGCAATGAACATATGGTACAGATGTGAGACATGAATCCATAAGGTACATAGAGAAAATGTAGGCAGAACTCTCCACTGCATTGAATCTAAAAGCATATTTAAGGACAAAACAGCACTAACCATGCAAGTGGAAGCAAACATAAACAAATGGAACTAAATCAAACTGAGAAGCTTCTGCACTTCAAAAGAAACAGTGACCAAAATACAGAAAAAGCCCACAGAATGGGAAGGAATATTTACCGAATACCCATATGATAAGGGATTAATACACAGGATATACAAGACACTAGTAAAATTGTACAAGAAGAAAACCTGCAACCCCATCAAAAATGGGGAGAAGAAATGAACAGAAGTTTCCTCGAAAAAGAAGTAGAAATGGCCAAAAAGCACATGAAAGAAATGCTCCACATCACTAGCCATCAGGCAGATGCAAATGAAAACAACAATGAGATATCATCTCTCACCACAGAGACTGGCACACATTCAAAAGAACAAAAGCAACCAGTTTGGAGTGGATGTGGGGAAAAAGGGGCACTCTTTCACTGTTGGTGGGAATGCCCACTAGTCCAGCCTTTCTAAAAAGGAATATGCACAGTCCTTCAAAAACTAGAAATTGAGCTTCCATATGACCCTGTAATACCGCATCTGGAAATATATCTCATGGATGCAAAAAAGCACAGAGAAATCATTTTGAAAACTCCACTGTCTACAATGTGACAACTATTGTATACTCGATCTAGAGGCACATATGCTATGATTTTTTATGCTTCTGATTTAAAAGAAAAAATGAAGATAACATATGGAATGCCTCCACTAGGGATAAACTAAGTATTCCATAAGTCCTGACCTTCTGGAGGAAGTAGTAGGAAATGCACCTCCTAACAATAGCACTGTAGTACTGTCCTTTTGTTGTTCATCAATTAGTTCGAGCAGGCACCAGTAACGTCTCAACCTCCTGACAATACTAAGAGGAAAAAGAGGGAATCATTACAATTTAATGTTCTCTGAGATAGCAAGTCTCTAGCAGTCTTGTTACTTGACTTTTAATTGCCATAATCTAGTTTCTATGTCATTGTCTAATATATGCCTGAGAACTGATGTTATAATGGGTATTTCAAAATTATTTTTATAGAAAACATACCCTCTCTATCATAATTTATATCTCCTGAGCTCAAAATTGTTATCATCAGTTACCAAGGGGAAATTTCCACTTAGATATTGATTCATATTTTTCAGTTAATGTATCTACAATTTTAGTCACTGACATCCTCTAAGATAATCACTTTGAATCTCCAAAGACTACTTCATTTTGAATTCTACACCTCAAAGTATCAATCATCCAAGGTTGAATCTGAAGTTTCTGACTCCTCCCTCTTCAGTCCTGTATTCAATCTGCTATCAAATCCTGTCAAATTTACTTTCTTGAGGACTTTACATCTGTCAAGGGATTTTTATCTCCATTTCCAATCTGCTGGAATGAGCAGCAGAGTATTTTACCTAAGGGCTGGAGCAATAGCACAGTGGGTAGGTTGTTGGCCTTGCACGCGATCGACCAGGGTTCGATTTCCAGAATCCCACCACTGCCAGGAGTAATTCCTGAATGCAGAGCCAGGAGTAATCCCTGAGTGTTGCTGGGTGTGACCCAAAAAGGAAGAAAAAAAGTATCTTACCTAGCTTGTCAGTTATCAATTACCTTGCAACTCCAAATTTGAGCTGCTTTTATTGCCCAATGTGCGAAAATGTATCTGAGGTCTTTACTGTATCTCCTTTTGCAAGTTGGCATAATTTTAAGCTTTGCTTAATATATCTGAAGTAAATTATGTTGGACAGATTTTAAAGAACAGAGGAGATTTGCTTCTAGAAGAGCAAAGTATGTAAGATGAGCTGAAATGGGTGGTTTCTTCATAATTCAGCCTTACACTTTAGAGACCATCATTTCTCTTGGCAGAGTTCCTCAGGCACTTTGAAACATAATGCTTCAGTTAGATATTGCAATGTCAACAGTTTCCTTAGGGTATAATTTAATACATTTCCTTATTCTCAGCATTAATTTCTTATTTTCAGATTTTCCTAATTTCTTCTTGTTATTCAATTACTTCATTTTTATATCTTCGAATTAAATTCTTAAATGTAGTAGCAGAGGCAGCCAGTTTATAGGTTTAACAGTCTTGTTTTGTAATGAGTCACTACTATATCTTTAGTAAGAGTCATGTCGTTTTATTTGTTTATTTGGTTTTGTGTGTTTATTTTGTGGGCCACATCCTACTGAGCTCAGTGATTACTCTTGCCAGTGCTCAGGGAGACATATATGTAGCTTTGCCCTGAACATTTTGAAGCAACTTTCTCCTTTTAACCTTTTTTCTTTGTATTTTTGTAACTGTGATTGCTCCTTACATCTTCTAATCCTATATTCTTTAGAAGTGTCTTACTCGCCTATTCCCGTTACTCTAATTTTTTTATAATGTATACTTTTGTAAATTAAAATTTCTCTGCCCAAATTGCTGTGTGGTTTTTCTTTCTGATTACATCTAGACTTCTTGGATAATTACAATAATCAAGTACTTCAATTTCCTGAATTTCCCACTTTCATTCATTTTCTCTCTTCAGCTGGAAAAGGAACTTAGTAAAGTTCATTTAAGTTTTTAGTTTAATCTCTCTCTGGAATTTGATTTGCTAGTTTAGCTTAAAATTCTTTCCTCCTAACATATTCCTAACATTTGGTGTCTAATCACTATAGTCACTAAACTAGGAATTGATAATTCAACAATGAAAATAGCAGAGCCTGTCCTCATGATGTTTTCATTCTAACAAATTTTTAAAAATTACAAGGATAAAAGGCACAAAGAGAGAGAGAGAGGGAGAGAGAGAGACAGAGAGACAGAGACAGAGAGACAGAGAGAGAGTAAGGGAATGAATATGGGGGAGAGGAGATGAAGCAGATTGAGAGAGCTGTACCTGTGGCTTATATCACAGTTTAGTTATCTAGTTTGTTTGTTTTGTTGTTGTTGATTTGATTCTAAGATCACACCCACACTCAAGGCTTTCTCCTGGGTATGTGCTCAGTCATCACTCATGGTGGATCCTGGAGGACCAGATGGGTACCTGTTGCAAAACTATGACCAAGTATCAGAAGCATGCACTTGAGAGATTAGAAAGAGAGTCAAGTTTAACTCATGTGTGCTTGACCTGACCAACACTAAAATGGGGTAAGCCATGAACACAGTTCACACAAAGCTGTACGTTTTACTTAAAGGTTATACCGATTCTGTCACTGTCACTGTCACTATCGCTGTCCTCCTGTTGTTCAACAATTTGCTCGAGCAGGCCCAGTACATTGTGAAACTTGTTACCGTGTTTGGCATATCGAATACGTTACGGGTAGCTTTCCAGGCTTTGCCGTGCAGGCAAGATACTCTCGGTAGCTTTCCGGGCTCTCCTAGAGGGGTGGAGGAATCGAACTCGGGTCGGTCATGTTGGCTGCGTACAAGGCCAACGCCCTACCCGCTGTGTTATCGCTCCAGCCCACCGATTCTGTAGGAGCAATTTTCTCATCTAATGTACACAATGGTTGCTAACACACATAATGCTTGGTAAAATCTGAGATGAATGGATTCTGTTTTAAATTCCATATACACATGGTTTCTGCTGGCCCCATTCTGTTCCTGCTCAAGCGACTTGATTGATCTGACCATGTGCCTGTTCTGGTCAATAGCTTTATGATTTATTGCTTATTAATCATTGACAAGCTCCCATAATGGGTCACTCAGAGGTTCTGCCCATATTTTCCTGCTTTAGCTCCTAATTTTTTTCCTTTAAATTCTGAAGATGGAAGCTAGGCTGGCAGCATGCGAGGCAGGCACTCTATGTAGTATACAATTTTTCTGCTCATATTCGAGTTATATTGACTTGTGTCCAGGTAAACTGGGATATTTCTATGAAGACAAACACAGGCATGTAGGCAGAGGGAAATGTGCTGATAACAAAATTGTCAAGACGTTTTAAAAATGAAGAATTATTTTTTTATTTATTTATTTTACCATTAAGAGCAAATGTTACTTTTTATCACATAGTGTTGGGAAAGTAAAGTCAAATGATGAAACTTAAAGTAAGCTGGTTAAGAATGTATATCTTTCTAAGATGGTGAATAATTATCTAATGTAGGTAATACAAGTCTTGTATAAGAAGAGTGTGTTTGATCAGGGAGACCAGAAAGTAGCAAAAGAGGTAACTGGGGGATATCTTGGGACAGATCCATCCATAACAGACACATAATGACTACTTTCTTTCTTTTTGTTTTAAGTGAAAACACTAAGTGCAGAGAAAATGATTCTTTTAATAGTAATTCTCCTGACAGTAATTGCTGTGATATGTCATGCCATGTATAGTTAGCATGTGAAGAAAATGAATCAGGCACATTTCCTAATAATAATTATTCTAGTGAATGATGTTTCAAATAGACAAGAGGATAGACACTTCCTTAAGTGCTTATCCCTCTTAAAACTTAATGAAAGTTTTCTATTTTAAATGAAATACCTAAAAGAATGTTTTTGTGTCTGAATCACATCCTACTTTGTCAGAAAATTTATTTAACCCTTCAGATTCAATTTATTTTGCAAAATATTTTTTAAATTTTTTGATACAGATATTATAAGTCCATGCAATGCAACCTAAGCCCATATACAAAGTATTGAATGCATGTTTTAATTAAAATATTCATCAACATAATATATCTATATAGATTCATATTTGACTCATTCTGTTTTGGTAGTGTAAGTAAATATGATTCTTTCTCTTGAAAGAATACTACTTTCCAAGTTTAACCTAGCATTTTCTTTTTTTATGTAGGGGCTATTCCCAGAAATTATCAGCCCAGAAATTATTTTAATAAAGATTTTTCTAGTTATAAAAGTAGATTATTGATTTTATAGAATAATTTAAATGGGGTAAGCTTATAAAAATGATTACCTCCATTTATAGCAGTTCCATATCTGTGAAACCAGCTTGTGGGTTAATATGTGATCTTTATCTCATAACAATTTTGAGCAAGGTGATTCTTTAATGATAATATTTCACTGTAGTTTAATTTTCTTTGCTGTTTGAAATATAAAAAGGAACCTGATATAAATGCCTGTCAACTAAACTTTTCTATAAAACTACCAAATGAGCTTAGTAGTGTGGTTCTGTTCACAACATTGTCACTTATTAAATTATTTCCATTTTAGTTATAATTTTTCCATTTAAATGTTCATGTATTTTTAATGATTAATGTTAACAGTAGCTTATCAATGCAGTCAGTTTTACATAACTTTCATTTGTCAATTATAAATAATTTAAATGGGGTAAGCTTATAAAATGATTATCTCCATTCATAGCAGTTCCATATCTGTGAAACCAGTTTGGGATTAATATGGGATATTTATCTCATAACAAATTATCAAGCTTTCTCTACAATTAATTTTTTGTTTGAACTTTTTCCATTCTATACTTTTTTCCAGTTATTTCTCTTTTTTATATCCTCAAGTTAAAAGCTTAAAAAAATTGCCACAAACCTCCCCCAGCAATCTAATCTCTTCACTATTTTCTCTTTTTATATGCCATATTGAGCAAATAACATTTTCCCTTTGTTCCTTGAGGCTTTCTATTTTTATTGCCAAGACTTTCAGCTTAAGAATGATACAAGGATGGTGAAAAAAAGAATTAGTTAGCAGTTGGTCTAATGTATTGGTTTACAAAGTAAAAATTATCTTTGGAGTTTGCAGATTCCCTCTAATCTTTTGTTTGGGGACCACGCCTGTGGTGTTCATGGTTTGCATCTGATTCTATCCTCAGGGAATCACTTCTGGTGCTTCTTGGAAATCATATGGGGTGTTGGGATAGAACCTGGGTCAGCCATGTGCAAGGCAAGCACCCTACCTATTGTACAATCTCTTTGACCTAGATTTTTTCCAGTTTTTCCAACTTATTGACATATAACTATTTTGAGGAAATCATTGTCATTCTAATTTTGAGAATAAAGCAAGTAGTGTAGGCTTCTACTACTTGCCTTCCTTGAGTTAAAATTGATAGAGATTATACAACTTATACAAATATATTGAGAATTTTAATCTATATAAAATGCATATATAAGTATATATGTGTGTACACATACATATATGCATATATATATAGATACACAGATTTTCAAAAATGTAAGGTCAGTGGATATTTCTATTACCACATGTTTCAAATTGTCTAAAAGATAAATACTTAAAATATTTTATATACTGAAATTTAAAAGAAAAACAATCATATTTTAAATGTCCTCCCAAGTCTTTTGATAAATCTCTGTTTCTGAAGTCAATTAGGTAGAAATTAGAGAAAATTAAAAATTAAATTAAATTTTAAAGTAATACATGTGAAAAACAAAGGTACCCTTTGCTAATAATATATATCTTAGTGTGAGAGTTATGCTTTCTCCATTCATCACTTATCACTTAATCACTTAATCCCCGTTATTCATTGATTTATTCGAGCAGGTGCCAGTAACGTCTCCATTCATCCCGGTTGCGTGCTAGCATAGCCCAATGGTATCTGTTCGTTCTAGGAACATGCAGACCCTCAAACCGATCATTTAGGGTCTTGACGAAGAAGTCTGACCATCTTATAGGTGGGCATCCACGTGATCTTTTGATGTCCCGTGGAATCCAATCAGTAATGGCTCTAGTCCAGCGGTTGTCTGTAAACCTCATTACGTGTACAGCCCATCTGATTTTTGATGTCTTGGCAAATGAGACAGCGTCCCTGATTCTTGAGCGTTGACGAAGATCAGAACTCCGAATTCTATCTTTCATTTGAGTGAATCGTGATATTCCAAGCATAGTTCTTTCGATTCCTCTTTGAGAGACCTGAATAGCGTTCTCATCCTGTTTTCGTAGGGTCCAAGTCTCTGAGGCATATGTTAATGCAGGAAGAATAGTAGAATCAAAGAGATGTGCTCGTAGCTGGAGGTTCTTTGTCCTTTTAGTTATTTCTTCAATGCTCTTGAAGGCATTCCAAGCCGCTCTCTTCCTTCTGCACAACTCAGGTGCCAGGTCATTCATCATGTTGATTTCTCGACCTAGGTATATATAACTGTTGCATTCGGAGATGGTGGTTCCGTTGAGAGCGAATGGAGAGTCAGGAACAAGGCTGTTTCTCATAAACATTGTCTTTGTAAGATTCAGCTGTAGTCCGACCTTTCCACATTCAAGGTCAAAGTCGTTCAGCATTTGTGCCGCTTGGCTGATGTTTGGTGTTATTAGAATGATGTCATCAGCAAGGCGGAGGTGGTGTAGTTGCCGACCATCTATCTTCACTCCCATGCTTTCCCATTCCAGTCGTCGCATGATGTTCTCGAGGGTGGCACTGAAGAGTTTTGGTGAAATGGTATCACCCTGCCGAACCCCTCTCTTGATATGGATGATTACTTCTTTGTAGAATGGTGAGACCTTGGTAGTGAATCCGCAATAGAGCTCACGAAGGATCCTGATGTATTGTTTGTACGCCCTGATTGGCTAGGGCTTCCATGACCACTTCCGTCTCAACAGAATCAAAGGCCTTCTTTAAATCAATGAACGTTAGACAGAGCGGCATCTTGAACTTCCGAGATACCTCCATTAATCCAAGTAAAATGTTAAATTGTCTAGTTACAAACTACGATTTTAATCTCATACAATGTCACCTGTATCTCTTTGGGTGTGGCGTTAGTCTACACCCACAAGTGCTCATGGTTTCTCCTGACTCTATGTCCAGGGGTCACTCCTGGAAGTGTCAAGGTTTGTGGCAGTGGACAATATGTGGTGTCAGGAGTTAAACTGGCGTCATCCTCATCGATAACAAATGCTTCACCCTCTACGCCTTCTCACCAACCTGTTGTATCAATTATAAATACTGTATCTAGAAAATGGTGAAGTATTAAATAAATTTCTGTGCAAATATCTCTAATGTAACAGTTTGGGAAAATAATTCTCATTTACTTTATCTGAATACCTGTTTCTATGTCAACCATGTATACTAATTCAGAAATACAATATAAACATTAGATATTTAATAGATGAATTATATAGATTTAGTCAGATGCACAAATTATTTTTTAGTATCTCAGGTATCCATTATATAGACCTCCATTGTCGATGACCAGATTTTCATTTAAATCTTAAAATTGATCCTAAGACTCCCGATCATATGAAAATGTTATATGATGCCAAAATGCTTTTATATCTAAGTATATTCCATATTTTCATGTTGAAACATACTACTGACTTATTTACAAGAAAGATGTGTCAATAAACTCACCGGTAATATATTATAATTGATCTGAGAACATTTTTTCACTAAGTCATTTATTTTTTTTCACTTAGCCACTAAGCAGTTCTAGTGATTTTTCTTGCTGAGTTTATCTAGAACTCATATTAAAAGGCTTGTATTACACTGTTACATTCATTATATCTTTTCCAGATTGCCTCTCTAAGCAATAAAAAGGTCTCCCTTTTTATTTTACTGTTTCTAATTTACATCCAGAGAGCACACACATGCATCAGTAAGAGGAAATTTTGCCTAATATTATACATTATCTAAGAGTTAGCTTTTGCATATAACAGCATAGAAAGGAAATACATTTAATGAATATGATTACTAATTTCTATTTTGTACAGTTTTATAAAATTATATCTCCCCCTTAATTTTTCCTTTAGTATACACTGAAACAAAAGTAGTTATCATTACCTATTTTTGATCTTTGTATTTTTAATCACTAATACTGAAAAAAATTTATATATTTTTATTTCCCTCATTAAATTTTTTCCTCATTTAAATTTTTTATTCACCACATTCATAAGTGTTGGTGTGGGGGTGGAGGAGGGAGTGGTGAACTCAGGACTTCACATATGCTAAATATGTATTTTATCACTTGAGTTATTTTCCTACCTCCTCCCATACTTTATGTGGAAAATAAAAAACTATGAGTGATAGCAGGTTATTATTCTTAAATCAGATAATTGAGCATCAGAGCAAGAAATAAAACTCATCTTCATGGCTGGGGCAGTAGTTTAAATGTTGGGCATGCATGTGTGGTAAACCAAAGTCCTGGGTTTGATTCCTGGCAGTATCTGGTACTCTGAATGCCATTAAATGTAGTTCAGATAACCCCCAAGTACACCTGGATATAGTTTTTATATAGTCAGGTGAGATCTATTGAGGTTGAACACTGCTTGGGAGCACTTTCCTGGAGAAAAATCCTTAATTCTACTTGGTCCAATTTTCTTGTATACTTTGCTTCGATTATCGGCAGTAACAGAGGACACTTGATTTTCCTCTTCACTATGTAATTATAATTAGTATAAATAGGATTTCAAATCAGCAGTTTGACTGGAGAATTTGTTCTCTTCACCACTTAAGTTGAGAGTGCACATACACACACACATACACTTTGCCTATGGAAGTTACCTCCTTCTCCTTCTAGTACAGCATGCTTGAGGAATAGTAGAAAAAGTGTGTTTGTCAAAGGAAGTCTTATGTTATAAACTGTACTATATATTTCATGAGAGTGAAGATAAATCATGGCTCATCATGATTGTCACTGTCACTGTCCTCCCGTTGTTCATTAATTTGCCTGAGTGGGCCCAGTAATGTCTCCATTGTGAGACTTTTTGTTACTGTGTTTGGCATATCAAATACGTCACGGGTATATTGCCAGGCTTTGGCATGCGGGTGAGATACTCTTTGTAGCTTGTCGGGTTCTCCAAGAGGCGTGGAGGAATTGAACCTGGGCTTGCCAGGCCGGCCATGTGCAAGGCAAATGCCCTACCCGCTGTGCTATTTCTCCAGCTCATCATGACTGTATGAGGAGAGAAATAATAAGCAAACCTAAAAACTGAGATATGGAGAGGGATATTAAAGATGAAAAGATTTAGAAAGTGAAGAAATATCAAAAAAATTATAGTGCACCATGCCTTCATTCTCCTCATGAAATATACATTAAAAGTTAAGTTATGCTCTAGAGCTTTAAGAGTTTAATGGGGTTGGAGATGGATATGGGAGAAATGTAATTAAGAACCGAGTAGTAGCATAAGATGTGTTGTAGGTCTCGAGCTAAATCTTCTGAAAAAACAAACTGAATATTTATTAATTTCCTTATACTTAACACAAAATTTTACTTATTTTCCATAATTTATGTTTTCATGTATTCGTGATGATCTGTCTTATACACTATCTTTGAATAATTAATGATACAAAAAGATGTTTTCTTGTTTATCCTGAGGGCTTTCCTATCTTTGCTTCACAACTCATTCACAATGATGAAGCTTCTTTAATGAAGATCCCAGAGAGCAAGTCAGAGTACATATTCATAAATCATTTGAAATATATATGTATACATATAGCCACATATATCATAATTCCAAACATGTAATTATAATGATATTTCTAGATAGAAATTATTATTTTAAAACCATGTTTTTTTCCAAGCTATACTGTATTCAGCTTTATTAAAGATACTTTTCATAGACAATCATGGTATTTCAGGCAGAGTGTGGACAGACAATCTTAACAGTTTACAATAACTTTCAAATTCCCTTCTTCAATGGACTACCAAAATCAAAAAGTCACTGTAAAACTCAATGACGTTCTTCATTTTATGCTTTGAACACGGAAAGTTTAGAGCGAGGGTTGACATTTCATATTTAGCATGTTCTTTAACAAGTTTTTACAAGCTGATCCTGACTTTCAGGAAATGAAAGGAAAATGGCAGAATGATCAATCAGAAGATTCGCAGTCTAAAAAAGGAACCGTTCTTTTTAGGGCCTCCGTCTCCCTTGGGGCACTGCGAAGTTTCAGAATCCTGACATCCTGGTAACTACTTTTGGAGACTCCACACTCAACAGGTCTGTCTGGGGTTAAGGGAGTCAAGTCTAAGCTTAAGGCAAAGGAAGACTGAGACATAGAAAAAGCATTTTAGCTTTTCCCCACCACAAAGCATTTGGTGCCAGTCTGGCTACGTGTCAACATCAAGGAATCCCTCCTCTTGAAAATCAAAAGGAAGTCTCTCAAAACTAGTGGGGGTAGTTGTTTTATTCCAGGGCAATCCCTTTTCAGAGACATTCTATTAGTGACTTATGTCTTCCACCAAAACTAAATGAAGTGGTCTGTTTGCTAACAACATAGCTTAAAAAAAAAGTAAAACAAAATTCTGTATTTTTATAAAACTTGATAAAAATAGTATTTCAAATTGTACAGTGTACAAAAGTACACAGTCATCAAAAATGCACACACTTCATTGGCATCTGCAGCACCTTGAGTTTTCTGTGCCTGGTCTGTTTGGGCATCTCCATTTTCTGCAGTTATTTTCATCCTTGCCAGCGTCAGCTTTTCCCTTTTTCCCTTAGAGTACGTTTCTCCCTTCTTTGCAGAGGCATCTTTAGGCATGGGCTATGGCTTTGGAGGAGCAAGTTTAGATGATAACCTTGCAGTTATCTGTGTTTCATCCTTCACCTGTGTTTGATCTTCATTAGCATCCTCTTCAGCCTTTCCCTTGGGTAATGTGACGACTGTCCTTACATAGGCGCTGGACCCCAGATGCAGTAGTGCACGGGTTTGGATGGGTCCAGGGGTTGTTCTCACCTTTTTTTCTTCAGACTGCTCCTAAAAATATTTTTATACTTAAAGTAAAGGTCAGGTATAAAAACTATAGGCATAATGATTTGTAAAGTTAATCTCTTTTATTATTTACCATAAAGAAGAGGGGCGTTTCCACCTCTTTCTTCACGCCCTACCGAGATTAAGAGTTGCTCCCCAGAAGCGGTTCTCTGGCACAGCCATGGATCCAAAAGCACAAAGACTTAATGCAGAGCCTGGCAGCATGTGGCAGAAAAGTGAATGGACTATGCGTTAATCCATGGTACCATGCCTGCCCGGGAGGGAAGGGATATCACTCTCTTTCACCATTTCCCCCCTAGACAGCAAGATGGCGGCCTCCTCGGAGCTTCTTGGAAAGCTAGGTATGAGCTGGCGGTTATGGGGAAACTGAAATCTCATGGGAAGGGAGGTGTTCCTGGCTCCTTCACGCCCTACCGAGGTCATGAGTTGCCCCCCCATGATCCGCTCTCCAGCACGGCCATGGCTCCAGAGTCACAGAGACCAGTCCCGTAATTATCTGGCTCTTGCCAGAAACACCTCCAGGCTTAATAAGTAAAATATCAGAAATCCAAAATCTGATATTGAGGCTGTTGCGGCCATGTGATATCATATGGTTCTCATAACTAACTGTAGAAAGCAAATAATTTCGCAATCCCTTTTCAGCAGTTCTGATTGTTGGGTGTAAATTATAAACAACAATAGTGTATCTTTTGTCAAAATAATGAATAAAATCAAAGTGAATAGACTGTTAAGTAGAATTCATCTGCCTCACAGGCATTGGGAGGGTTGGGAGGGGGAGTGTTTTGGGGTTCTTGGTGGTGAAAAATAAGTACTGGTGAAGGGAAATGTGTTTGATGATTGTATGACCAATATTTAAAACTGAAAGCTTTGTAACTTTTCCCACAGTGAATCAATAAATAAATATAAAAATAATATTAATATTCACCCTAAAATCCAAGCCAAAGATTTTATTTTAGTTTTTTAAACTTCACAAGTTTAGGACTGAAAACTTCTCGTGAACTAAAATAGAACCTATGTTTTCTCATACATAGATCATGTATATTGTCCCATTGTCCCGATTTAATGTTTTATAGCATTCTGTTTTTCTTCCATTTTTGAAGGGATACTGATTGCCATTAAAAAAAAACCCTCAAACTGAATTTCCATTATTTGCTATCTTCTCCATTAGGTTTTTCTATCATTTTCACATAAACTATAATGTGTAGACTTTATTCTCCCTGTGTGATGCAAGCAGTCTAAATGAAATAGAGAATCAAGTTAAAACCTTTCTAATCCAGAAATAACAGCTCATTTTTATTTTCTATGATTTTTCCTAAATCACACATACTTATTCATCAGTGACTATAAATTAGAAACCATTCTGATTTTAAAAGCATACACATTTTACCTTTAATGTTCCCTTATATAAAAGTTTTTTTGTAAAACACATTTTGGCAAACATAAAAACTCACCCCAATTCTTATGTCATTAACTTAGTTTGACTTCCAAACTTGCATTTCTTAATGATTAAAAAATGTCACTATTGTTACATTTTTTAAAAAAAACATTTAATAAGAAAGTCTCACCTGTTGGCATTCCCACCAGTAGTGAAGGTGGGTCACTTTCTTGCCGCATCCGTGCCAGCACTGGTTGCTTTTGTTCTTTTGGATGTGGGCCAGTCTCTGTGTTGTGAAATGATATCTCATTGTGGTTTTTATCTGCATCTCCCTGATGATTAATGATATGGAGCATTTTATCATGTACCTTTTAGCCATTTGGATTTCTACTTTGAGAAAGTTTCTGTTCATTACATCGCCCCATTTATTGATGGGGTTGGATGCTTTCTTCTTGTGGAGTTCAACCAGTACCTAGTATATCCTTGATATGAAACCCTTGTCGGATGTGTATTTGGTGAATATCCTTTCCAATTCTGTAGAATATCTTTGTATTTTGGTCATTGTTTCTTTTGAGGTGCAGAGACTTCTTAGTTTAAGATAGTCCCATTTGTCTATCTCTGTTTTCACTTGCTTGGCCAGTGCCCTGACATTTTTGAAAACACCATTAGCTTCAATGTCATGGAGAGTATTTCCAACAAAAGGAGAGAACAAAAGGGAATACCCTGCCAGAGGCAGTGTGGGATGGGGTGGATGGGGGTTGGGAAGGATACTGGGACCTGTGGTGGTGGAAAATGGGCACTGGTGGAGTAATGGGTATTTGATCATTGTATAATTGAAACCAAGCACCAAAATTTGTGAGTCTACAACTGTACTTCATGGTGTTTCCCTAATAAAAATTAAAAAAATGAAAAAAAGAAAGTCTCATTTGTAAAATTAATGCAACATTGCCCAGAGAGATAATACAGCAGTTAGGGCATTTGCCTTACATGCATTCACCTCAGGTTTAACTCCTGTTACCACATATGGTCCAAGAAAAAAACAAATAGAAACAATATAAACATTTGATACAATATTGTACAGTATTAAATTCGTAAGGGCTGGAGAGATAGCGCAGCGGGTAGGGCGTTTGCCTTGCACGCAGCCAACATGGCCAACCTGAGTTCGATTCCTCCGCCCCTCTCAGAGAGCCCGACAAGCTACCGAGAGTATCTCGCCCGCACGGCAAAGCCTGGCAAGCTATCCATGACGTATTCAATATGCCAAACACAGTAACAACAAATCTCATGATGGAGATGTTACTGGGCCTGCTCGATCAAATCGATGAACAACGGGAGGACCGTGACCGTGATTAAATTCGTAAATATTTTTCACAGTTATTATGTATTTTCGGATTATAATTACTAAACTAGTTACAAACATTCAATTGATAAGATGTATGCTAAAATAACTCCAGCACCTGAATATTTAGAAATATTTTTGTCATACTGAAAATTATATAAACATGTTGTATCAGGGTTAATGTTTTCTTGTGTTTCTAGCTTGACATTGTTGACAAGCTAGACTTGTCACCAATTTAACTTCTTACTTTTAATAACAAAGTCCTCCAAAGTTAAGTTTTAAGAGATCCTTCGCTAGAGTTAAAAAACTAACCATCTAGCTAAATTGTCCCTATGATGATGCAAGCAGATGTAATATGTGAAACTTACATAAAATTGCCATAAATTTAGTTTTTACCAATTTTCCTCTTCACTTATTTCTGTTGGTTATGAGCTAGAGACTACCATAAACCCAACTTCACATAGAGAATGGAAAATCACATTTTAGCAAACAAGTTACTGACTAGGCTCTCTGATCAAGACACTAAGCACAATTGTCCTAGATTTGCCAGCTGGGAAAATTGTGTGTAAGAAAAATTATTTTCTCTATTATTAAAGCTATATTCATGAAAAGTCATTATTACAAATGAATATAAAATAATAAAAGTTAAAGATAAGTATTATGATGTTCTTTGGTCTCTAAAATAATTATGCATACACAACACAAGAAAAATATTAAATTTAAAAGAAAATGTCATAACTAAAGGTAAAAGTTCATATAAATTTATCACTCTAAGAAGAGTAATTGTTAGTGTTCAGAATTGATTTAACCTTACATAATATTATATTTTTAAACGTGGGATAAAATAATACTTTGTTGTAGAAGGATCGTTCAAATACATTTGATAAATTATATTGTAATATGACAAATAGGAAGTAATTAATTGCAAAAAATAGGACCAATTTTCTGTGTCTTTGTGTGATTTAAAATATTTTTCTTCTTATCTCTCATAATCATTTATTCAACTTTACACACTATGTTTTTCCTTCTCAGCAGTACATTTTTTTTTACTTAAACCATTTATTGTCTAAGTTGTCATTGGCACCAGAAATAGTGCTAATGATAGGGACACTCAACATTGATCTATGCAACTAATTCAGTCTGTCTCTAAACATTATAAAGTCTAAACGAAGTCCAAAATTAAGAAGCAAATTATTTAATTTGCTCACATGAAGTAGGTGTTCATCACAGACTTCTTCATTTTCTTCTTTCCTTGCATGGAGGTTGTATGTATGATAGATAGATGTACAGATTGATAAATGATAGTTTAGAGTCTAGAGTGATGTGTAGCAGGTAGAGTATTTCCCTTATGCGAGGTGGTCCTGGGTTCAATTTCCAGCATCCCCTATGATCCAGCCAAGAGGGATTCCTGAGTGCTGAGCCAGGAGTAAACCCTGAATCCCATGGGGTATGGCCCAAAACCACAAAAATTTTAAACAAGCAAGTTGTTTATAAGCAGTCACACTTTTGTTAATTTTTAGGTGTTCTAAGCATGAAATATGTCCATAGAGCGCAGAAGTATACAAGTAAATTTAAATGATCTGCATTTATAATTTTTCAAATTAAAACACTTGATCACTTGACATCCCGTTACTCATTGAGTTGCTCGAGCGGGTGCCAGTAACATCTCCATTCTTCCCTGTCACATGCTAGTGTAGCCCAATGGCATCTGCTGGCTCCAGGAACATGAAGAGTCTCAAACCAATCTTTCAGGGTCAGATGAGGAAGTCTGACCATCCCATAGGTGAGCAGCCACTTTATCTTTTGAAGTCCCATGAAATCCAGTCAGTAATGGCTTTAGTCCAGCAGTCATCTCCAAATCTCATTATGTGTCCAGCCCATCTGATTTTTGATGCCTTGGCAAACAAGATAGCATCCCTGATTCTTGATCATCAACAGAGGTCGTAACTCTGGATTCTTTCTCTCACTTGAGTGAAGGGTGATACTCCAACCATAGCTTTTTTGATTCCTCTTTGGGAGACCCAAATAGCGTTCTCATTCTGTTTTTGTAGGGCCCAGGTCTCTGAGACATATGTTAATGCAGGAAAAACAGTGGAATCGAAGAGAAGTGCTCAGAACTGGAGGTTCTTTGTCCTCTTAGCATTTCTTCGATGCTCTTGAAGGTGTTCCAAGTTGCTCTCTTCCTCCTACGCAACTTAGGCTCAGGGTCATGATCAAATTTAATATTTACAATCAGAATTGAGTTAGTTTCCTTGTATATTCATTACCATAGTACCAATTATGATCAATTAAAGCTCCATAGAAAATATTTAAGGGAACCAGTAGTAAGTGACGTAAAACTTATGAACACTGCAAATAAATTTTAAAACACATATTTACTGAGGAATTCTGAGTATTTGAAAGTTTTGGGGAGTAATTATATATGTCCTGGGGTGGAACCTGTTCTGACATTGTTTTTCTGATAAACTCATTTTTAGTTTTTTTCACCTGAACATTAAGTTACAGTCTAAAATGGTTAGTTTACATTTACAATTTTATTTTATATACTGTTTGCAATTTTTTGTAAAAAGCAGCTTAAAGTTCTTCTGTGAATCTAAATTACTCATTTGTTATACTATCATGCTCCATAATTAAACATTCATGTACTCAATGATTGCAATGTTAATCTAAATGAAATCCACTGATTTCATATACCTATCATTTACCATGTAAGAAAGCGACTCATTAAAAAAATAGTTGTTTAGTTGTTGGGCTGTAAAGAAGTATAGCTATTCTGCACAATTTTAGGCATTAGTGAGTGGGGAAAGAAATTAGGTAACACCAAGACTTTAGTTTAATTTTATCTTAATATATATTTACTCCAAGTAAGGAAACGAATCTTGACATAAAACTTAGATGCTAAACTTTGAAAAAAAAAAGTGTATTTCAGTTTTGGGACCACACCCTTCTGTGCTCAGGGATTACTTTTAGCAGTGCTTTGGTGGATCACGTGTGGTGCTGGGGATTGAACTTGAGTCAGCCAGCCCCTTAGCCCATGTAACATTTCTCCAACCTCTAGATGTTAAAAATAAAATTTAAAAAATCTATTATTTTGGCTTGTTCTGTTTTGGGGTCACATTCAGCAGAGCTCAGGACTTATTACTCGATTTACACTCAGGAATCACTCTTAGCAGGCTCTGGGAACCATGGTAGGGTGGAGGGAATCAAACCCAGGTCTGCTGGATGCATGGCAAATGCTATATGCAGTCTTCTATCTCTCCATCTCCCCCACCCCAATTTTAAATTACACAATCCAATGAAGAAATGAACACCTAAAATGCTTTATTTTGGATGTTCTGTTTGGCATACTCAATATGCTTCGGTCTTTGTTGATGTTGAATCTCTCAATGACTCGTTTAGATTAATTGCACAGATTTTGACCTCAGTTGCCCTAACATTTTATTTAGTGAGTATTCTCTGAAGAATAATCTATGATTCTCCACTCGGTCATAGTAATATAGGTAGCTTGAAACTTTTTCTAAGGTAGATAACATGAATAAACGTCTTACCTTTTAACATATCTTAATAGTACACATAATTAGAATGTTAAATGCTACCAACTGCACTTTATAAATTACAGCTAATGCACTTCTCACCAAAGAGTTGCTCACCTGCTGAGCAGCCATCATATTTAAAGTCTTTTTCCAAGTCTTCTTATGCCCTCAAGGATAACTCAGGCTAAAGTAATGATACTATTGGAACAGGCACATAATCAGCTCCTATAAAAACATCTAGTCCTGATTCCAATTATGTTAATTCATTGCAGTGGGACTGTACATTTCAATCACCTAAAGGTTCAGTGCCTTTCAGAAGCCCCTTGGCAGCTCACAGGCAATCCCCAAGAAAGTATTTAGCAAATCCTTTTGTGATGCATGAGAGGTTTAAAGCAGTAATAAACCAATCCCTTTACATTGATAAATTCCTCTTAAGTCAACCAGGGCCTTGCTAGGAGTGAAGACTGAAGATTTTTCTTTTCTAGTTCAATCTCCAGAAGAAGTTTGGATCATGTATAATAATCAGACATCCATTTTCAACGTTTGAAGCCACTGGAGGGCAAGAGGAATATAATTCACAGAGAAACAACAGTTTAAATCCAAGCCATGCAATTTCAGTCCCGCGGAAATGCTAGTGGTACATTCTGTGCAGCATTTTGTATTTAAATGTGTCACAGCTGCATTCCCTTACACTTAATGGACCACTCAAGACATACTTCTTGTGGTGTTGTGGAAGGGGAATACATTGCAATATTCTTGCTTTATCATAAAGCTCCTATTGTAGTAAAGAGGTTGCCTTTTTAAGGCCATAGCAGAGCCCAGAGAATATCATTCTACTGAAGCAGAAGCACAATTATATTTGGACACCCAGAAATAATATACTTGGTATAGCTATATGCCTAGAATGAATATTAATTTGTGTGATATAATTTGTTATGTAGCAAATAGAAAATTTACTTAGAATATTTTTTCTTTCTCACCATAAATCCATTTGTTAGAGACCCACATATACAATGTTGTCAGAGGGAAGTATTTTGAGTGGGATCAACTATTGTCAAATCCAGAATTCTGTGAAAAAAATGCATTAAATTTTATAACTTCGAAAGCATGACTTAATTAAGAATTGTAGTCTGCAGCAGTTATTTAGCAAACCTTGACTTTTTTCAATTTTCCAGACTGATGGTGCATTGCATTAGGAAAGTCTGGCAAAAGTTGCCCTACTGACTTTGAAATTCTTATAATATTTTAAACATCTCTAAATATATTTTAAGCATTCTCATTTTCAACAAAGGCACAGAAATTTAAAATATAAGATTTGATACATACTAAGGAGGCACTTTTTGTATATGAATTGCCAACAGTCTACAAATTAAAGCTTTTTTAGTAAAAAGCTTTCTGTATGTCAGACCATCCCTATTAAAAGAATATATATATATATATATTTATATATATGCTGGAGCGATAGCACAGCGGGTAGGGCGTTCGCCTTACAAGCGGTCAACATGGCCGACCCGAGTTCGATTCCTCCGCCCCTCTCGGAGAGCCCGGCAAGCTACCGAGAGTATTCGATATGCCAGACACAGTAACAACAAAGTCTCCAATGGAGACGTTACTGGGCCCGCTTGAGCAAATCGACGATCAACGGGAGGGCCTTTTATATATATGCATATTTAAATATATACATGTATATAATGACAGCCAATAGATTTAAATGAGATTAAGTTTTCAGTTAATTATCCTCCTTTAAACTGGGTACTATCCTAGAATAAGCTTAAAGATGTTTAGTGTGGGCTTTAAAGATACCTCAATTGACTGAAAGCATGCTCTGCATGTGGAAGGTCTAGGGTCATCCTCCAGCACTTGACAGCCTACCTAGTGCTTCTAAGAGGAATCTCCAAGCACAGAACCTGGAGTAACACCTAAGTATTACTGATGATGATCCAAAAACAAAAAAGACAGTAACCCCTGAGCACAAACATGTGTTGCCCAAACCCAAACTGTCTAACATAATCTTATAATCAAATTACATATCATTAAATAAAATGAACATGCCTCACTCTCTTTTTGGTTGCTATTTAAAAATTTCAAGATTAAGAGACAGCAGGTAGTGCACTTGATTTGCATACTGCCAACCTGGGTTTGATCTGTGATACCTCATATGTTCTCAAGCATTGCCAAGAGTGATCCCTGAGCATGAAGAGAAAGCTCTGAGCACAAACATGTGTTGCCCTAAACAAAGTAAACTGAAACAGAAAGTTTGAGATATGTGAATCTATTTATATAGTTGTATATATGATTTTAGAAATATATACTGTACTTTAAAAGATTTGAAATAATATAAAATAGAATATTATTTCTTCTTAAAATAGTATATTATTTCTTCTGAGTCATTGCCTAATATAAAATGAAATTACTGATCTTACCTCTGTTTTCAAAGTTTTGAATAGAAGGGAAATATTCAGCATTATTTTGCCCATCCCACAAGTAACTTAGACCTGAATAAAATCTGTCGAGTTATCTAGAAACCATCACCTAATGAAAATTGATCATTGTTATTATATAACCATTGAAAAAATTACTTGAGCTTAATTTCTGGTACAACTGTATTTGGACATAGAAAGATCTCAAATGAATCTTTTTTTGTGATGGATAAAAATATGACTGATGTACTGATATAAAGAACTCCAAATTTCAGAATATGCATAGGAGAAACTATAGAGAGCAACACTAAAAAAATGGTTCCACTTAAAACTACATAAAAATTGTACATAATGCCATTAACCACTACCAAAGCCAATTTAAAGATAACATAAATTATTTCCTTAACCACAAATAAGATTTCAGATTAAATTAAAATGCAAAAAAGAGAGACTTTTAAAAGTAATTTCAATTTCCTCAGTGCAAATAAAATAACCTGATTGAGGTTTTTAATAAATACAAAATGAATAATAAGTTTTCCATATCAGTGTTAATTTATAGGTCCTGGAGATATTGCTAAACAATAGGCCTTATTTCTCTTCCTACTCATAGATTCTTCTGTTGTTCAAAGTAATGTAGTGGTTTCCTCCTTTTGGACAGAAGAATGCAGACTATGTCAGTTTTAGTCAATAGATTCCACATAAAATTTTATGCGCACTAATATCACATAAATTATTCTTTATTATTATATGCATAAGACTTTATAAGATTTTCACATTATGAAATGCAATTCCTCTTTAGGAAATAGGAATATTTCAAGAAATAAAAACATTAATAGAAGAAATTGAAAAGTAACAAAATAAAAAAATTTAGAGAGCTAATAGAGAGGTTAAGGTGCTTGATTCTTATGTAACTAATCATCTTTAATCCAAGGACTATGGAAGACTCCCTGGTGACCACCAAGACTAAGTGCTGAACTCAGACACTGCAGTGAACCTTGATCAATAAAGGTATGGCTATACATATACCCCTCTACCTCTCAAAACTTATACAAATTATTATTTTGAGAAAGATATAGCTCATGTGATAGAGCTCATGCCTAGTATGTACAAGATCCTGAGCTTCCTGACAAACATTACTTCTCACCCCATCCATACAATAAAAAATATGGTTCTTTGGCTTATCAACAGATTACGGGTAACTGAAAGTAACATTCCCATCTCAGCACCACTATGTGTAGCTCTATACAAAATTCACTGCTAAGGTCAGAGATATAGTACAAGGATTGAGGTGCTTGTCTTGCAAAGAGCTGCAACAGTCCATTCCCTGTTATGCTATTTGATCTCCTGAGCACTGCCATAAATGAACCTGAACAGAGCCGGAATAACCCCTGTGTTTCTCTCCAATAAAAAATTACTCCTAATTAATTGGGAGACAAAACATGAGAATACTAATAAGGATACAACATAATTATACACAGTTGATAACAGTATAATTATACACAGTTGATAATAATGGATGCAGCATTTCAGAAAAACATATTATAACATTTTTAATCTCAGAGAGCACATAAAAATTGATCTTATACAAAGAAGTATCATGAATTTCTAGTGATTATTACTATGGTTATCATATGCTCTAACCAGAGAATTATGTAGAACTATTGCTTCAAAATACAATTTGGGACTGAAGAGATAGTTTCAGAGTTAAGGTGCTTAACTTTCATGCTGCAGGTTCTGATAAAATTAATTATATTACCTGGTTTCCAGAGCCAGTAACCCCAAAGTGTTTTCTAGTGTGGTCCACAAGCCCCATTAAAAATTCAGACTTAAACTAGTGTTAAAATATGGCCAGAATCAGGTGCTAAAATATAATATAAATATCACTTGTAATCCTTGTCATCTGATTGTTCATCGATTTGCTCGAGTAGGCACCAGTAATGTCTTGACATGGATGATCAGTTCTTTGTAGAATGGTGAGATTCTGGTAGTGAATCCATAATACAGCGCATGGAGGATCCTGATGTATTGAGTTTGAACACCCTGTTTGGCTAGGGCTTCAATGACTGCTTCTGTCTCAACAGAACCAAAGGCCTTCTTTAAATCAAAGCACATTAGACAGAGCAGCATCTTGAACTTTTGAGAAACCTCATGAGCTTGGTTACTGTGTGGATATGGTCAATGGTGCTGAATCCTTTATGGAACCCGGCTTGCTCGCATGGCTGTCCTTCATCTAGTGTTCTGCCAATCCTATTCAGGATGACTCGAGTGAACAGCTTGTAGATGACATATAAGCAGATTCCGCGATAGTTGCCAGTGTCGTGGATGTCTCCCTTCTTGTACAGTAGTACAGTCCTGCTGTACTACTATTGAGCCAGAACCTTGCATTCAGACAGGTAGCATGTGAAGAGCCGAGACAGTGTATTGATGAGTCCTCATGGCAGGTTCTTCAGGTGTTTGAGTCTGACCTTGTCTGGACCAGGTGCTATACGCTTCTTTACCGAGGATTCCTCGCACCTTCATGACTGTTCAAGGAACGCAGAGAGTGGGAAAGCCACAAACAGATGCCTGTCTTTGAAAACTCTTGATCTCAATCGCCAATGTGGCTTGGCGCAAGCCTTAGGCAACCACAAGCTAATACTGAGTTTGCAAAGCTCTGCAGAGAAGCGATCAAGGAAGACCTCAAAGAGAGAAGAGCAGCAGTACTTGCCAACGCGGCAGAAGCTGGGAAAAGGATTCTGTCCTTTGCCTACTATAAAACCAAGATGTCTGCCCTCTGACGTCCTGATGGATCTATCATATCTTCCAAAAGGGCAATGGAGAAGATTATCCATGACTTCTACTCGGATCTCTTCGATAGCCACGTCCACCTACCCACATACCAAATTCCCAAAGTTCTCCCTTCCGAAATCCAACAATATAAATATATATGTTTATAATAGAAAATACAATTTTTAATGATATAAATATAAATATTCATATAAATAATGAAATATTGTGATGAAACATTTTCACAATAATTTAGAGCCACCTAGGTTTAGTCTCAGTTTACATCTTTGTAAATAATATAAAAATAGGAAAGAAAACAAAACTATAGCCTAATTTTAACTTTCATTTCTTAAATGGAAACTAAAATTGCAAACAGTCATGTTTACTTTAATTCACTGCGGGGGAAAGAAAGTTTTGTCAGTTGTATTGCTAGATCCTGAGTTTACCAAGTACGTGAGGACTAAAACCCTTGACCTTGGGGATATTAGAACAAAATAGAAGAAACAGAATGTTTTTATTTTATTATGCTATATTATTATTTTCCTATTGGTTATGGTCAGGGGTTATTGCTCATCCAATGCTTAGAAGTACATTTTAGTGCTCAGGGGATTGTGTTTTGCAATGATTAAAGTCTGGATCTTCTGAAAAACATGGACTCGCACTTAATGATTTTTTTCTGTCATGTAAATGCTATTTTTCTTAAATACTATAAATAAACTATTACTGTATTTAATAAGTTGGTGACCTTAGAGAAGAAAACTTCCTAGAAGGAATTACACAAAATCAGGCACCAGTATATTTTGTTATGATGCTGATAAAACTGTGGTTAATATAATTTACATAGTGAATCTATAGCATTTTGTTCTAGAATTTATTCATATTGCATTCAATAAATGATTCATTATTATTCTGTATATCAGAGTGTGTGTTTGTGTATGTGTGCATGAAACTCCCGATTCATATGACAACTACCAAAATTGAGGGACAATATATATGTATAACCCCATTATTGCAAAGTTAAATTTGGATGACTACATCAGGATAGTGTGGAGCAGGGTGAAGGGCACAGGAGCAGCAAAAGCCTGCAGCAAAATCTTGCAAGAGGGAGTAACTGGGTTAAGTTGGCAAAATAGAGTGTCTGTACCATGTGTTAGGCCTTGAACTTCACTCAAGACCCTAGTCATGTGCACCTAAAATGCAGAAACTGTCACTTAAGTCTTAGTAAGTCATTCTAACCACAATATATAGCCTTGAAGGGGATGAGACAAGGATCAAAGCAGAGTAGAAAAGGCCAATAGTGCAAACTGTGTGATTGGACATCCTGTAAGTGGAGACCCTTATAAAAATGTGTGCATTTGGCAATAAAGTGAGCTATGATCAATTGCTCCTAGAGGGTTTTCTCCATGCACTTGTCCTCTCTCGCTCCATAGCCAGGCTCCTGCCTGGACCCAGTATACAAGGAACCTGCGCATATTGGGGATAACTGTTCCCCAACAGTATAGGGAAAATATTTAATAACTCTTGCAATCTCTTGCATTTTGTTTTAAGGTAAATAATGGATGTGAGAAAGAAAACCTATTTGCAGAAAATAAAGTAGGATGTAAATGTGTCATTTACTTGGCTTCACAAGAATACATAGAAATGAAATGACATTACTGGTACTTAGATTTTTTTTTTGTCAGTTGTACATTTGTCTCTTCTATCATCTGTAATAATTGACCAAGCATCAGATTGAGATATAGTAATTATGGATTTTTGATATTTTTGTAGAAACTAGTTTTACAAACATTTCCTCTAAATGTAGTATAAGCAAGACATTCTTTATTGCTCAACTATCTCCTGTAAGTATTCTTTTATTAACCTCAAAATGGCACAATTTAATGAATATTTAAAGATTTATTCAAATGAAAACCTACGTACATGATTTCTGATGTAGTAATTTTCTATTTTTTCTCCTGTGTGCCTAGTGGATTTTGGTAAGTATTATCAAATATCAATTTTTTCTTGATTGGCTGTAATTATTATGGCATCATTAGAATTTTGTCTTTTATCTTAATTTTTTTAAACACTAGAAAAATGTTGATTCAGTCAAAAAAATCCATCCTCGTCCTTCACTCTTGTTTATATGCCCAACTCATAATACTCTAAATATTTCTGTCTTGCGACTTTATGTAAAGCTGAATATGACTGACTATATAAACTAAACTTTTGTGGGAATATTTTGTAATTGCAGAGTACTATAAGGAACATGGTTATCATAAGTCATAGTTTTAGTTTAAAATATCTAGAATTTCACTAAGTAATATTATTTCAAACTTTCTGATATGATTAGAGGTCACTTTTGAAACTAAATGTAAAAGGCCACTGTTGTGAAGTAAAATGAAATGGGAAAAGTTACTACCATATAGAATTGGTGTACAATAATAAAATATTGAACTGCTAAATTTTAAAACAGATTTATGAGGAAAATGCTTCCATTTATTTCAACTGCTTTGGATATCTAAAAAAAAAGAGAATTTAAGATTGCAGGTTGAATTTAAGGAGGTACAGATAATAGAAATATTACCAAGATTTCAGTTATTACTTGCTGAATATTGTTTTTTTCCTGAAAAGGCCTTGGCGTCATTGACTGTTTTATACCACAGGGCATTTCTTCTGAAACAGCTCTATTTTATATCAAAAGGTTTTAAACCTTGTAATTCTGAAAATGCTAATTATAAAAATACATTCAATTTTATTTTTAATCATATATGTAATTCATGACTGTAGTAGTAAAATATAATTTAAAATGTTTCACAGGTAATGAGTGCTTATTTATATTCCCATATTTAAATAATATACAGATTTCATCACTGGCAAATATTGCTTCTCATATAATTATATTTTCCTTTGTATTTCTTAGCAATATGTTTACATATAATATATATGTAATGCATTTATAAACTACACATATATATTCACGGTCATGATCATCCTGTTGTTCATCGATTGCCTTGAGCAGGCACCAGTATAGTCTCCTTCTTCCTAGCCCTGAGATTTTAAAAGAGCCATATTCAATGCTCTTTCAGGATTAGGAGAATGAGACCCATCATTGTTACTGGTATTTGGCATAGTGAGTATGACACGGAAGTTTGCCAGACTCTGCCGTGCAGGCAGGATACTTTCGGTAATCTGCCGGGTTCTCCAAAGGAAAAATGAGATAATAAGATGTCACGTGGCCACAAATGCTTCTGGGAGCTGGATTTTATAGTCTCTGCATCTTGGCCTTTGATGAGACCACCTGGCACTGGCGGCAGCTGGTGGGTGTGACTCCTACCCACTGGAAGATGGGGGATCTGGGTGGAGAAGGCCCAGTCCCAATCTGAGCAGGCTTGGAGATCTCAGCCCCGGGACCTGCATGCCTCGGTTCCTCTGCCAGTTCCTTCATGCATGAGGCTTGTCTGGACCTGTGGAGAGTGGTTTCAGTATGGCTATGGCTGGTTCTGGAGATCTTTGGCTGCTGGGGCTCTGCACATTTATTAGTGCCATGTATTTGTAAATTGGAATTATGTGTGTCTGCAGGTATGTACAAAACAATCACATAGGGCCACAGGAGTACAATATTTGATTTTATTTAATTTAAAAATAACCGTATTGAGGTACAAGACACAAGAATTCAGAAATTGGCATTGATCAGTATATATGAAACTTTCAACATAATACACTGTAGAGTGAAATCATGCTTCTTCCATTGTAAACCTAATCAATATCAGAGTTATAATATTATAGGTTAAGTTTGCATGTATTTATATATATTGCATCATTTTCATTAAAGATATATGAGATTCAATCTTAAATATCAATATATTAATATAATTCATTCAAGATGTAGCATAATCTGAAAATTTATTTTGTAAGTAAATTTGCATCAAAAGAACAGGGCTGTGAACATTGTTGCATATTGTTTTGGTAAATACAGTTTTGAATGTTGTTGGTTGAAATTGATTAGTAGAATTGAATAATTTCATGTGCATATATTCATCTTCACTATGTAATACCTGAGAATTTTCAGAAGCTGCAGTAAAACTTTAAGTTTATACCCAAAATGTAGAAAACGTAGTAATGCTGTATGTTATTAACAATTACCAATTATGGTACATAATTAAAATTAAGGACTTTTAATCTTTTTAGTTGTGGTTGATATATATAATAAGACACAATTTTGGTTTTAATTTCCTAACGAGTTAAATATTTTCTAATGATACTGAGAAATTTTAAAAATACTTTTTAACAATTTATATAGATATACATATATATAGCCTATTGTTAGATTAGTTTAGATTAGATGTTCCGGCCTATTTATAAAAGTTAATCACTTATGTGTTTCTACTGCTTATTTATAGAAACTATTATTTCTAAATGTGAGCAAAATTTTAGTTGTTATTTGAATGCCTTTTTTATTTAGGGATTGTATTCTATTTATACACGATTAATATGGTGATTTTCTATCCTTGATATTAAAATTAAATGGCACATGACATTTTTATGTTTGCTTTGCATGATGTATTTATCCATGCTATAGTATATCTGAGAATTTTACTCCATTTGTGGCTCAATATTATCTATTATGGGGGCGTACACTGTGGTTTTCCAATTATCAGTTACTAAACAATATATCTTAGTCAAGAGACTTTCTAATTCTTTTGGGTATTTGTCTAGGAGTAGAATTGCTAGGTTACTTGGTAATTCACTTTTAAAGATGATCAAAGTATTCTTTAAAGTTTCTTGTTATATTCTTAGCAAAAGCTCATGCAAGCTCGAATTTGCCACATATTCACATACTTTCTTCTCTAATTTTGTAATTTTGGTCAGTAGACTAGTGACTATATATTAGTGTTGTCTATATAATATTTACACACATAAAATATATCAAAATGATATAATATAGATATGTATATAGATAATATATTCTATAGTGACAAATTATACACACACACTCATATATGTATATATATAGAGAGAGAGAGAGCAAGAGATAGAGAAAGAGAAACAGTATTTTTAGTGAGGTCAAAACAATATGATTTGATGAGCAATTTAAGAAAGCTTAAATGAGAAAAAAATCATACTGTTACATATCTAATAAATGTTCATGACATACCCTGTATCATATTTGCAGTAATGGACATAATTATTATTTTTCACTCCTCTCTAGTATCTGGCCACAGTGCTATACATTCCAAATTTTAAAAAAAAATTCTCTTTTCTCTGTTTGGTCATTGCTTGTAGTCTTTAACTCAACAACAACTGGAATAGTATTTATCATGTTATATTCTAACCAAAAGTATTTCAACATTGATGAATTAGGTATTCTTCCAACTGCACAACTCTCTAAGTCTCTACTTTTAAGAGTTTCTGTCCATGCCATATTGTAAATGAGAAGACTGGAGAGGTAGTATTGATTTATGTACACTGGTCATTTATACTAGTCATGAACATACCAGCAAGAGAAATGGCTTGCAAGACAAATGCCCAAACTATTCTTTAGCTAATAGGTTGAACAAATTTCTTTTCATTCATATCTCAGATCATGTCTATAAACTGCTTTGTTCATAGTGCTAATTTTCTCATTCCATATCAGTTTTTTCTATCTTACAGACAAAATAATGGCAAACATATATTTTCTGACTTTGTTATTCTCATTTTGTTCTTATACTATTAAATAGCTTATGAATACATGATACATCTTCCTGATAGCTATTGCAAATTAATATATATTATTAGATCTAATTTTTCTTAATTAAAAACATACAAAAATTCTAAAATGTAATATAAGAAAACCATCAACAGGTTTAATGTATATTATTTTCCTCAAAAATATTTCTTATTTAAATATTGAACTCTTCACCCAATCATGGTATTTATAAATTACTATTTTTTCCTTGCTCTGTCATTATCAGCTTTATTTTATTTTTATTTTTATCAGCTGCTTTTTTGATTACATATTTATCTTCCTGTTATGGTGGAAATCTTATAGTCCATTAAAGAAAGGTTATAAATAGAATTTAGCCCTTCATTTAGGTATCTTGAGGACAGCAAAGAAACCAGTGATATTTCCTCATGAATTTCTATAAGAGATCAATTATATATATTAAAACCTCACTTTATGTTCTTAAAATTTCATATTAAAGAAAATAGTATTCAGAAGGCTGAAACAGACTTTGTTTTCAAGAATACAGAGTTTGGTCCACAGCATACCAGCAGTCTTTACCCCCAATAATTGAGCTAGTTGTAAAAAAAAAATAAGCATGCAGAGAAAAAAATAACCCAGAAAACAAAATAATGTTAGAAAAAATTTGGGATAATTTCTAAATTATTTTGTTATTGCTGGTTAAATTTTTTTCTATATAAGCTAATTAAAGGAAAATATCCTCAATATTTTATCTTTTTATAATTGTTATCTTTTCTGTTAGTGATTTTAATTTGAGAATGGTGAATAATTTTGTTTTTCAGGTCAGCAGTAATGGAATATAAAATGCTTACATGCATGAATAAATGTATCATTTTGAATTTACACAAAAGGTCACAAAATTATGCAGGAATAAATAAAATTGCATTAAACATAGAGCAATCTATTTGAAAATAGAATTGAATTGTGCAATTACACTAAAAGATAACAAATGGAATATTAGAAATTACATAAGTGATCAAATTTAACATTAATTGGACCCCTCACTTACACAGAAGTAAGTTAGAAGAAAAGGGATCAAAGAATATAGCTCTCTAAAATGGTCGCACTGGAAAGTGAGAGCTGGTCTTCAGTAGGACGTTTACCATATCTAAACTGTTGGAGTGGGTCCTTGTGAGAGAAGGTGAAGGGAAGTTGATGCACTGGTGGAGAGGGAAGTGCTGGAATGTTTTCTGCAAGAAATCATACCAGTAGCAGTGTTATAAATCATGGTGTCTTAAATAAATAAAATGTTAAATTAAAAGAATATAATGTTGACATTCCCACATTTTTTATGTTCGTGTTCACAGATCACAGATCATCCTGTTATTCGTCGATTGCCTCGAGCAGGCCCCAGTAACGTCTCCTTCATCTTAGCCCTGAGATTATATTCAAGGCTCTTTAGGAGAATGAGACCCATCATTGTTACTGGTATTTGGCATATTGGGTATGCCACGGGGAGTTTGCCAGACTCTGCCGTGTGGGCAGGCTACATTCGGTAGCCTGCCAGTTTGTCAAAGTAGGAATGAGATGTCATAATAAGATGTCGCGCGGCCCCAGCGAGGAATAGCCAGGCACGGGGGAAGGAGACTGTGCTCTTCTCCTCCGGGAACTGGTTTTTATAGTCTGAGAGTCTTGGCCGCTGATGGGATTACAAGGCGCCAGGGGGCCAGTTGTTGGGTGTGACCCCCGTCTACTGGAATTTGGAGGATCTGGGTGGAGGATGCTTGACTCCAATCTGAGTAGGCTTGGAGATCTTGGCCCCGGAACCCACGTGGCTTTGTCCCTCTGCCGGTACCTTCAGGTGTGCGGAGAGTGGTCTCAGCATGGTGGTGGCTGGTCCTGGAGGTCTTTGGCTGCTGGGGCCCTGGCCAGGGCGGGGAGCAAAGCTCAACCCGCTCCCCTCCAAGGGGCCCCAGCGAGGAATAGCAGGCGCGGGGGCAGGAGACTTAAATCGTGTTAATTTCTTTTTTTTTTTTTTTTGCTTTTTTGGTCACACCTGGCAATGCACAGGGGTTACTCCTGGTTCTACACTCAGGAATTACCCCTGGCGGTGCTTAGGAGACCATATGGGATGCTGGGAATTGAACCTGGGTCGGCCATGTGCAAGACAAACGCCCTACCCGCTGTGCTATTGCTCCAGCTCCGTGTTCAAAAAAAATTAATTTTTGATTACAATGAGGACCAAAATTAAATAGTTGGGAAATGCTAAGAGCTATTTAGGTCCCTAGTAATCAATATTAGTTGATTTCCCCCAGAACTCTTATGAGCGTCTAAATTACAAACATATATTATGAGTAACCATTAGGCAAAATGATAGCAAATGAATTCTTTGCTTTAGTCCAAAGTTTGTTATAATGGAAATATACTATGGATTAAGTAACAAAAAGTTATTTTTCATAGTTTGGATTCTGAGGCAGTCCAAGTTGACAGAAGATCTGCTATTGTTTGCACATGGTAAGTGAAGAACAATAAAAAACTGCCTGGTGTGGCACCCAGGCCCTACAGCGGGTAGGGCGTTCGCCTTACAAGCGGCCAACATGGCCGACCCGAGTTCGATTCCTCTTCTCTCGGAGAGCCCGGCAAGCTACCAAGAGTATTCGATATGCCAGACACAGTAACAACAAAAGTCTCCAATGGAGACGTTACTGGGCCCGCTCGAGCAAATCGACGATCAACGGGAGGGCCTTTACCTTTTCCAAATAAATTAACCAAAATATCCATAAAGGGGCTGAAGAGATAGCATAGCTGGTAGGGTGTTTGCCTTGCACGTGACCGACCCAGGTTCGATTCCCAGCATCCCACATGGTCCCCTGAGCACCACCAGGAGTAACTCCTGAGTGCAGAGCCAGGAGTAACCCCTGTACATCATCAGGTGTGACCCCCCAAAAAGCAAAAAATATCCATAAAATCAAATAAATTGATCATTGACATATCTCTGTTTTTTCTTGTGTTTCCCTAAATTTTTGGAAAATTAACAATATATTTTGCTTCACATTTCTTTCAGCTAAATTGTCTTGGTAACCCATTCAAAGGATATGCTTCATTGTCCATCAGACAAAAACACCAAGAATACATTTCTCTAACGGGATAAAGTGGTTTTTTCCCCTGTTATTTCTAGGGTGGAGGATGTGATGGTAGGATTTTCATAAGGTTCTCAGCAGGTCTCAGAGTGACTCCTGGAAATTCTCAGCCAACTGAACTTGAGGACCCAAGGTCTGAGTGTTGCATAGACAAATAATGCCAGTGTGAGGAAAAATACCCATGCTCCATGATGTTTCCAAAGCCTCCTTGATCATGCTCTTATTGATATAAATTTTATTGATTGATTTCTTTTCGGGGGTGAGGGGAGTTGGACCACCCCTAGTGGTACTGTGTACTTCTGTGCTCAGTGATAATTCCTTACAATACTGAGGAGACCATGCGGGATTCCTGGAATTGAATTTAGGTTCACTTAATCACTTAATCACTTAACTTCCTGTTAGTCGTCGATTTGCTCGAGCGGGCACCAGTAACGTCTCCATTTGTCCCTGTCGCGTGCTAGTGTAGCCCAATGGCATCTCTTCGCTCCGGGAACATGGAGGGCCTCAAACCGATCGTTCATGATCTTGACAAAGAAGTCTGACCATCTGGTAGGTGGGCGGCCACGCGGTCTCTTGACATCCCGTGGAATCCAATCAGTAACAGCTCTAGTCCAACGGTCGTCTTTAAATCTCATTACGTGACCAGCCCATCTGATTTTCGACACCTTGGCAAATGAGACAGCATCCCTGATCCTTGATCGTCGACGGATGTCAGAACTCCGGATTCGTTCTCTCATTTGAGTGAAACGTGATATTCCAAGCATAGCTCTTTCTATTCTTCTTTGGGAGACCTGAATGGCGTTCTCATCTTGTTTGCGTAGGGCCCAGGTCTCTGAGGCATATGTTAATGCAGGAAGAACAGTGGAATCAAAGAGATGTGCCCGGAGCCGGAGGTTCTTCGTCCTCTTAGCTATTTCTTCGACGTTCTTGAAGGCGTTCCAAGCCGCTCTCTTCCTCCTGCGCAGCTCGGGTGCCAGGTCATTTCTCATGTTGACCTCTCGACCTAGGTACACATAGCTGTTGCATTCGGAGATGGTCGTTCCATTGAGAGCGAATGGGGCGTCAGGAACAAGGCTGTTTCTCATAAACATTGTCTTCATAAGATTCAGCTGTAGTCCTACCTTTCCACACTCACGGTCAAAGTCGGCCAGCATTTGTGCCGCTTGGCTGATGTTTGGTGTTATTAAAACAATGTCATCAGCAAAGCGGAGGTGGTGTAGTTGCCGACCATCTATCTTCACTCCCATTCCTTCCCATTCCAGTCGTCGCATGATGTTCTCGAGGGTGGCACTGAAGAGTTTTGGTGAAATGGTATCACCCTGCCACACCCCTCTCTTGACATCAACGATCACTTCTTTGTAGAATGATGAGATCCTGGTAGTGAATCCGCAATACAGCTCACGGAGGATCCTGATGTATTGGGCTTGAATGCCCTGATTGGCTAGGGCTTCAATGACCGCTTCCGTCTCAACAGAATCAAAGGCCTTCTTTAAATCAATGAACGTTAAGCAGAGCGGCATCTTGAACTCCCGAGAAACCTCAATGAGCTTGGTTATCTGCAGTTTCTATCTTCGTTGTCTACGCACCAACATCTCATTATGATGAAAGAGAAATCGAGAAGTTCTACATGGAGCTAGAGAAGTTCTATAAAGAAGACCACACCTTCTACAGGATCATTGTGGGTGATTTTAATGCCAAGATAGGACCGAGAAGATCAGCTGAAGAACTTCACATCGGAACCCATGGCCTAGAATGGAACGAACAGGGTGAGAGACTGTCTGAGTTCATCATGTCGACCAAGACCATTCATGGTAACTCACAGTTCCAGAAGGCAGAATCTAAACGATGGACATGGGAGTCTCCCGGTGGACGATTCCACAACGAAATAGACCACATCATATTCAATCGACGGTTTTGCCTGACTGATGTCGCTGTTGTCCCAAAATTTCGAACGGGATCGGACCACCGTCTCCTTCGTGCAAAATTCTACTTCACAGAGCGGGGAGAAAGGGCTGCAAAGTTCAAAAAGAGAACTCCCAGAACGACCACCAACTGGGAACTCTTTGGTACTATTGCGGCAACATGGGAAGATGCCATTGTTGACAACATTGACGAGGAATACGATCGACTGGTTCAGCACCTCCATGAATGTGCGAGGAACGCCAAGAGAGAGATAGCCACAAAAAGTCGCCTATCTTCGAAAACTCTTGAGCTAATTCGCCAGCGTGGTTTGGCGCATGCCTCAGGCAACCGCAAGCTAACGTCCGAGCTCGCAAAGCAGTGCAGAGATGCGATCAAGGAAGACCTCAAAGAGAGAAGAGCAGAAGTACTGGTAGATGCGGCAGAAGCCGGGAAAAGTATTCGTAACGCCCGCCTGTCCTTCGCCAACTATAAGACCAAGATGACTGCCCTCCGACGTCCTGATGGATCCATCACATCCTCCAGAACAGCAATGGAGAAGATTATCCATGACTTCTACTCAAATCTCTTCGATAGCCATGTCCACTTGCCGACATACCAAATTCCACAGGATGGGTATGTTGTTCCCAACGTTCTCCCTTCCGAAATCCGACACGCCATTTCGTCAGTAAAGAAGCAAACAGCAACCGGCCCAGACAAGGTCAGACCTGAACACCTGAAGAACCTGCCGTCAGTACTCATCAATACACTGGCTCGGCTCTTCACTCGCTACCTGTCTGAATGCAAGGTTCCATCTCAATGGAAAACCAGCAGGACCGTACTACTGTTCAAGAAGGGAGACATCCATGACATTGGCAACTATCGCCCGATCTGCCTATTGTCTGTCATCTACAAGTTGTTCACTCGAGTCATCCTGAATAGGATTGGCAGAACACTAGATGAAGGACAACCATGTGAGCAAGCAGGGTTCCGCAAAGGATTCAGCACCATCGACCATATCCACACGAATTTAGGTTAGTCATATCTAAGGCAAGTACTCACTGTACTATCTTTTCAGACCCAGGTATTACTATATTTTTGTTTTAATTTATTTTGGCTTGGTTTTGGGTCATTCTCAGCAATGCCCAGAGGTTACTCCTGGCTCTGCACTCAGGAATTACTCCTGGTGTTGCTCAGGGGACCATATGGGATGCTGGTGATCGAACACGGGTTGGCTGTGTGAAGGCAAATGCCCTATTCATTGTATTATTGCTTCAGCCCCTACTATATATTTTAAATATACCTTAGAAAATCTGTGTTAAAAAGCACCCATTTATGTTCAAAAACAACAAAATAAATCTTGATGCACTGCAGATTAATTCATAGAAATGTTACAGGAAGTTATTGATTAACAAAAGTATAAATTCAAAAGGCATTTTCATAAAGTTACTGGAGTCATAAAGTAAGAGGTTCCTGTATATCTCAAGAGTACAATTTCAAGGCCAAGAACATGGCACAAAATGATCTAGTTCATGCTAATATGTGAAGGCCTTGAGTGTGAACCCCAGCACAGCATAGCAGCCTGTGCTCAAGAAAGGTTGCACCAGGGCCCAAGAATTACAGTGCCAGGTCTGCCATGCTAAATTGAGGCTCATCAAGACTGGCACTAAAACTATTCAACCACTGCTCAGCATACACCCTTTAACAAAACCCTTTACTACTTATCTCTGCTATTCTTGGGTGTTAGTCTTTTTTTTTTGGTTACTTTATGTTCCCCAGATGAATGCAATCTTTCTATGTCTGTCTCTCTCTTTCTGACTCATTTTGCTTAGCATACTTTCCATGTAGTACCACTTGTATATAAATTTCATGACTTCATCTTTTCTAACAGCTGCATAGTACTCCATTGTGTAGATGTACCAAATTTTCTTTAATCAGTCATCTGTTCTTTGGCATTCAGGTTTTTTCCAGATTCTAGCTATTGTAAACAGTACTGTAATGAACAAACAAGTGCAGACGTCACTTCGGCTATACTTTTTTTCCTCTCTGGGATATATTCCCAGGAGTGGTATTGCTGGGTCAAATAGGAGGTCAATTTCTAATTTTTTGAGAAGTGTCCATACTGTTTTCCAAAAGGGCTGAACCAGTCGGCATTCCCACCAGCAGCGAAGGAGGGTCCCTTTCTCGTCAACACCAGTTGCTTTTATTCTTTTGGATGTGGGCCAGTGTCTGTGGTGTGAAATGGTATCTCATTGTTGTTTTGATCTGCATGTCCCTGGTCACTAATGATGTAGAGTCCAGTCGCACACACTAGGGGAAAAGGTAGCTCAGATAGAGAAGGGAGGACCAAATAAAGGGTGTTGAGAGGATCCTCCCAGAATAGGAGATGTGTGCTGAGAGTAGACTTTAGACCGAACATGATTGCCACTCAATGCCTCTTTTGCAAACCACATCACCCAAAAGGAGAGAGAGAACAAAGGGGAATGTCCTGCCACAGAGGCAGGGTGGGATGGGGGGGACCAGGGGTGGGAGGGATACTGGGATCTGTGGTGGTGGAGAATGGACACTGGTGGAGGGATGGGTATTCCATCATTATATGACTGAAACCCAAGCACAAAAATTTGTAAATCTACAACTGTAACCTCATGGTGTTTCACTAATAAAAATCTGAAAAAAAATCCACTTTAGTGGGGAAAGTATAGAAAAGATAGTCTAACATGTAAGTCACTTGCCTTGCCAGAGGTTAACTACAACACAACTGGTTCTTTGAAAGCTAAAAAGAGTGACACTTGAGCATAAAGCCAGAAGGAAGCCCTAATCACTATGGACTATGCTATCACCCCTCCTCAGCCCACTCTCCCCGCACATATACACACTCCAAACACATTTTTTGCCATACCCAGCTGTGCTCAGAGCTTTCTCTCAGCTCTTTGCTCACTGATAACTCCTGGTAGGCTTGGGGTAGGCTTGGGGTATTATATGGGATACCTAGGATCAAACCCCAGTCTGCAGCATGCCCTTGTATTGTCTCTCCGGCCCCAATGCCCGTGCGAGCACTCACACACATGCACACATACACACACACACACACACACACACACACACACACAATTTCTTTTTTTAAAGCATGATTCCACCTCTTCTGAAATTTAGTTCCTACTACAGGCCAACTGGGAAAAATACTCTACTTTTAAGTTCTTCTCAAGCTTGTCCAAAAGCTAATTAAAAACATATATTAGTTTGGGAAAAATTAATGAATTTAATAATATATGTATCTAATTTTATATGACAAAGTTCTATAATGAATGTGGCAGATTATCAATATTAATAACCAATAAGTACTTATATGGTGGTGGCTGGTCCTGGAGGTCTTCGGCTGCCGGAGCCCTGGTCGGGGCGGGGAGGAAAGCTCAACCCGCTCCCCTCCAAGGGACTCCGGGAAGGAACACCCAGGCGCGGGGGCAGAAGACTGCACTGTTCTCGTCCGGGATCTGGATTTTATAGACTCTGAGTCTTGGCCGCTGATGGGATTACATGGCGCCAGGGGGCCAGGTGGTGGGTGTGACCCCCGCCTACAGGACCAGCCACCACCATGCTGAGACCACTCTCCGCACACATGAAGGTACTGGCAGAGGGACAAAGCCACGCGGGTTCCGGGGCCGAGACCTCCAAGCCTACTCAAATTGGAGTCGAGCATCTTCCACCCAGATCCTCCAAATTCCAGTAGGCGGGGGTAACACCCACCACCTGGCCCCCTGGCGCCGTGTAATCCCATCAGCAGCCAAGACTCAGACTATTAAATCCAGATCCCGGAACCGCGCGGCCGCATTTGCGCGACATCTTATCAAAACTTTTTTTTTTATGACATCTTATTGTCTCATTCCTATTTTGGACAAACTTGCAGGCTATCGAATGTAGCCTGCCCACAGGGCAGAGTCTGGCAAACTCCCCGTGGCGTACCAAATATGCCAAATACCAGTAACAATGATGGGTCTCATTCTCCTAAATAGCCTTGAATATAATCTCACGGCTAGGATGAAAGAGACGTTACTGGGGCCTGCTCGAGGCAATCGACGAATAACAGGATGATGAAATGAAAAATGAAAAAAGTACTTATATATTTAATAATGTAATGTTAATTCCTAATAAATATTACAGGGCAAGGGTTACCAAGAAGGGCAGATACAATAATAATAATAATAATAATAATAATAATAATAATAATATCTTTATTATCTTAAATGATCAGCAAATGGTGACTAATGTAGCAAAAACAGATGTCAGAAATTTCTGAACTTACATGACCTACCACTTTTTGTAGAAAAAAAATTTACTCTATGCCTTCATGAAAATTCAAATTCTTTAACTCTTTGAGACTTGAACGTATCACTGGTGGCTCACATCCGAATATGGTTGGCTTTTACAACCACATTCATCCAACCTGAATCCATGGGCTCTTTCTGATAAATGTGAAGCAAATAATTCCCTAAAATCATAGCTTCTGCTCCAGACTTGGGCTCAAAAAGACTAAGGGAAAATGGATACTGTTTACTGCTTTAGGCTAATGACTAAAAAGATTACTGAAAAGACTGGATCCACATAAACAATTGCAGAGTCCAAGCTGGCCAGACCACCGTGAATAATTCTTGCATTTTCTGTAAACATTATTGCCATTTGACAAACAACACAAAGACCCTTTTTTCCTATAGAAACCCACCAAGGGAGCCATATTTAACTTAGTACTATACTAAGTTCTTCCCCAACTGGAGAGTCTCCTCTCCTTCCCCCTTTTTCCACCTGTAAATCTTTCTATTAAAATCAAAACCAAAATAAGTCTTGATCAGCAGGGAGATATGCTCTACCTCTAGCACTGGTAGATAGAGTGCATCTTTTTCATGTGACCCAGGTTGCATCCTGGATGGTCTCACAGCATGCTATAAAATGATTTCTAAGTATAAAGCCAAGAGTATGCCCTCAACACAGCTCAAAGAAACCTGTTATGGAGGGCCAAAAGATAGTACACACAACAGAGTGTTTGTCTTGTTCACAGCTGATTCCGCATAGGAACTGTGAGCTCTCCAGGACTGATCCCTAGCATAGAACCAAAAGTAAAATCTGAGCATTAATGGATGTGATCTCTGAGCTCCTCATGCTCCCCCACTCCGACCCCGCCCTCCCAAAATAAAGTGTTGGGCATACAAATAGAAAGCCAGGACTAATTGTTCACTAGGCTACTCACAACCCTTCTAGCACCCCCATCAAACCCTTCAACACCCCCACCCCTCTGGAAATATGGAAATGCTTACTTTGAGAAACACTTGCTTTGCTTTGTAATAAGACAGGTGACAGGGGTAACAGCTTCTCTCGAAGTCCTCAGGTCTTTTACCTTAACTCCAAATGACAAGGTGACACCCAAGTTGACACACTTAAAAAAGTCTGGCATCTTTGGAAAACATATCTGAAAACTTTGGAGAGATCTTTTCTTAATTATCAGGATATGTTATGATCCCTGTCATTTAATTGTCAAATTTAAGTCAAACATTAAATGCATATAAATGAATGGTCTAACTTAAAAAAAAATACTGTTGTATAAAGGGAAAATATGCTCAGGGTCGAACTCTGTCTCTCTGGAAACTCTATATGTACTATGTTCACTGAATATAGTTATTCACAAATTGTAAACATGTTAATCACATAGGTTTTTTTGTTTGTTTGTTTGTTTGCTTGCTTGCTTGCTTTTAAAGAACACAGAAAGAAATCACTGTGTCCTAAGGTAAAAGTTAGAAGTTGTGAAAGTTTTGTAGCACTATTACATTTAGGCCAGAGAAGTGAGAAATCAATCCTTTCTTTCTACTTCTAAAGAAAGGAGTGTCAGTGATTAAAATATCTTAGAGTTTTGAATTGAGTTAATATTATTTATAAAAAAAATAAAATTCCAAGACTATTTACCTGCTAATTATAGGAAATTATATGTGGGTATGATTTTAATTGGTTGTGCACAAAATGATAGTTAAAGCATTTGAAAATAAGAAATGTAAAGAAAAATGTTCCATATAGTTTGGAAAACTGCTGTAAGATATTCAGTTCTGCAAGTGAATTTGAAGCAGAAAGTTGATCGATAAGAAAGTTTTCCATCTTCTTTAATTGTAGCATCATCCCAAATTTGTGTCTACTTGATTAAACTAACACATGAAGTAATTTGGTTTCCCACTCAGGGAGAGGTTTTCTTTTTGTTCCCAGAAATTCAATTAGAAATATGTAGTTTGATATCCTAGAGTATTAAGCTATTTACTTTTTCCATCTCAAATATGTTAGTAAGGTATAAAAAAGTCTTCTGGACGTATAAAAGAGAAGTGGATGGTACAGCATCCTAAGTGTTTAAGTAGCCTGAAAACATATTTATGTTAAATATATTGTTAGTAGAAATAATCAAGATTGGAGAAGATTAGAGGTTAATGCCCATGGGTAATCAGTGAATAATAATCATAAATGTTACTCATTTCTCTACAGAGCTGTCCTTTTACAATCAATCAGTGGTTATGACCCCAACAATTTTTTTAACATAATTACTGAAACTTGGTCTCTTGAGTATAGTCCTCTTTCTATCTGGAACAGAGGTAAAAAAAATACTTAGATGTTAGGTTATATTGATAATGTTATAATTATAGATAGAACATATGACACCTTGAATTTATGTGATAGAAGTACTTTTTATATTGACTGTGTAAAACTGATTTCATCAATAATTTGAAATGCCAATCCAAATGTAAATTTTTATCCCAAAGATATGAAAAAGCAACTGTCTATCCAATTACGCATAAGATCACAAATGAGTAAAAACATCCTTGCTAAAAGCAGTACATATTGTTACATAAAAAGTGATTAGCAAATTATTCAGTTACTTAAACCCTAAATTTTTAAAATTGAGTTGTGATTGAATATGTTACAACATATAATGGAATATGGGATTTATAAAAATGTGTTTTAAAATATATTTATGATATATTTTCAGCAAATATTTGTTTTTATTTTTATTCCTGTATCATATACTCAGTGTAGTGTAAAAGTTTTTTGGGTGAATGTTTTCACAAATAGAAGAAGTTTAAGAAATCTTGTTTTAATATGAAATTCTCTAAAAATGTGTGGGAAGTTGTTTTTGAACTTAATATGTTTACTTTATATTTCTTTCCTCATTATGTTTATACCAATAAATATATAATTATTGACATGATAATAAGAAACAGTTGGGAAACAACCATAACCCACAGTGCTTAGCAGTTATTCTAGGCTCTGTTAAGAGATTATTTCCTGTGTTGTATAGGGATCCATATGTTGCTCTGAGATTCAAACTGAGATTGGCTTATGGAAGGCAAGCACCATACCAGTTCTGGAGTGTTTGTGTGTTTGTGTGTGTGTGTGTTTGTGTGTGTGTGCATGAGTGCATGTATGTGCATGTGTGTGTGTGCATGTGTGCATGTGTGCATGTGTGTGTGTGTGTGTGCGCGTGCGCTTGTGTGTGTGTGTGTGTGTGTGTGTGTGTGTGTGGTACTGGATATAGAACCCAGGGTTTGATCCATGCAAAGTACTTTCTCTACCACTGAACCCAATCCCAATTCCCAAGACCCAGAGTAAATATTTAAGAATATAACAAAACTTTTTCCACTCTGGAGAAAATGATATTCTCTCTTGAATATTTACCTCTCCCCTAAATTTCTCTAGGTAAATGTCTTTCAATGAAACTGTATCAGAAGATTCAGTAATTTGTCAAACAAGTACATTGTACAGTAATTTTTTTTTTTTTTTTTGCTTTTTGGGTCACACCCGGCTATGCTCAGGGATTACTCCTGGCTCATGCACTCAGGAGTTACTCCTGGCGGTGCTCGGGGGACCACATGGGATGCTGGGAATCGAACCTGGGTTGGCCATGTTGGCTGCGTGCAAGGCAAACGCCCTACCTGCTGTGCTATGGCTCCAGCCCTGTACAGTAAAAATTTAAATCTCAAATTTTATTCTAGATTACTTCCAAATATATCCTTTTTTTTCCTGATTTATAACTGCATATAACTTCATTAGTACTTTTTTTGTTTGATGGATTAAAAACCAATGTGATCTCAATAGGCTATATAATAAAATTAGAGCATAGAACTGTTGCCTGCTTTGGATACAATGAGAGCACTTTGATTTACTTTTATCTACTTGGCCAAAATAATTAATTTTAAAACTAAAGCAATTTCAAACAGAATTTAAAAATTGTGTTGCTTATTTTAAATTCAAAAAAGTGTTTAGGCAGAGTTAGTTTATTTTATAAGAATGGGTTTAGGAGCTAGAGCAATAGTACAGCTGGTAAGGGATTTGACTTGCCCATGACCAATCCAGGTTCAATTCCCAGCATCTCATATGGTCCCCCAAGCACCACCAGGAGTAATTCCTGAGAGTAAAGCCAGGAAGAACTCCTGTGCATTGCTGGGTGTTACCCAAACTTCAAAAACAAAAAGGAATGAGTTAAATGTCATATTTATTTCCAGTTATGGCTAATTCTAGTTATGCCTCACCTATCCAATTCCTATATTTTTATAATTCCTCAGGATAAGAATTCTGATATATAATTATTATTATTTATAGCATCTAGTGTATATTAAGTTGTTCAATATTTTTTGCTTTCATCTCAAAAGAACCCACATGTTAAACTTGGTTTGTTTTGAAGTCTGTAATTTAGCTTCTAATTACTTTCTCTTTGCTTTCTTTAATTTTTTGTAAATATTTTTTAAAAAAGGAAATTCATAGTTACATTTATGAACTCATATGTCACTTTAGTGTTCTTAATTTTGGGGTGTAAAATAAATTTTATTTTGTACCTTTTTTCTCTAACTTAAAAATAAAATTTATTGTTTATACATAAAGATGCACTGGTGATAAATGATTTTATGTTTTGAATATATGAAAAATACATTTTTTATTTTTGACACAAGGGATAAAGAACATTTTATTGAGATAAAATTGGCACACTATATAACTCCCCTTTTTAAGGTATAAAAATACTTATTTTTTTGGCTATGTAATGTAGAACTGTCATAACTGATTCTAGAATATATTCAATATTACTGAAAATAAACATACTTAGTCATGCCTAATATTCTTTACACTCTATATCTCTGGATCACATCTAATTGATTTTGTACATAGATTGTTTATTGAGACTATAACTTTAAATGGTATCATAGATGACCTTTTATGACTAGATTCTTTTCAGTTGCCAAGATTTTTTGAAGTATCATCTTTGTTATCACTTCATTTAATCACTTAATCCCTGTTATTCATCAATTTATTCGAGCGGGTGCCAGTAACGTCTCCATTCATCCCGGTTGCGTGCTAGCGTAGCCCAATGGTATCTGTTCGTTCTAGGAACATGCAGAGCCTCAAACCGATCATTTAGGGTCTTGACGAAGAAGTCTGACCATCTTATAGGTGGGCGTCCACGTGATCTTTGATGTCCCGTGGAATCCAATCAGTAATGGCTCTAGTCCAGCGGTTGTCTGTAAACATCATTACGTGTCCAGCCCATCTGATTTTTGATATCTTGGCAAATGAGACAGCGTCCCTGATTCTTGAGCGTTGACAAAGATCAGAACTCCGGATGCTATCTCTCATTTGAGTGAATTGTGATATTCCAAGCATAGTTCTTTCGATTCCTCTTTGAGAGACCCGAATAGCGTTCTCATCCTGTTTTCGTAGGGTCCAGGTCTCTGAGGCATATGTTAATGCAGGAAGAATAGTGGAATCAAAGAGATGTGCTCGTAGCTGGAGGTTCTTTGTCCTTTTAGTTATTTCTTCAATGCTCTTGAAGGCATTCCAAGCCGCTCTCTTCCTCCTGCACAACTCAGGTGCCATGTTATTCATCATGTTGATTTCTCGACCTAGGTATCTATAACTGTTGCATTCGGAGATGGTGGTTCCGTTGAGAGTGAATGGAGCGGTCAGGAACAAGGCTGTTTCTCATAAACATTGTCTTCGTAAGATTCAGCTGTAGTCCGACCTTTCCACATTCACAGTCAAAGTCGTTCAGCATTTGTGCTGCTTGGCTGATGTTTGGTGTTATTAGAACGATGTCATCAGCAAAGCAGAGGTGGTGTAGTTGCCGACCATCTATCTTCACTCCCATGTTTTCCCATTCCAGTCGTCGCATGATGTTCTCGAGGGTGGCACTGAAGAGTTTTGGTGAAATGGTATCACCCTGCCGAACCCCTCTCTTGATATGGATGATTACTTCTTTGTAGAATGGTGAGATCTTGGTAGTGAATCCGCAATAGAGCTCACGAAGGATCCTGATGTATTGAGTTTGTACGCCCTGATTGGCTAGGGCTTCCATGACCGCTTCCATCTCAACAGAATCAAAGGCCTTCTTTAAATCAATGAACGTTAGACAGAGCGGTATCTTGAACTCCCGAGATACCTCAATGAGCTTGGTTATTGTGTGGATATGGTCGATGGTACTGAATCCTTTTCGGAATCCAGCTTGTTCACATGGTTGTCCTTCATCTAGTGTTCTGCTAATCCTATTCAGGATGACTCGAGTGAATAGTTTGTAGATGACAGACGATAGGTAGATTGGGCGATAGTTGCCAATGTCTTGGATGTCTCCTTTCTTGTATAGTAGTACAGTCCTGATGGTTTTCCATTGGGATGGAACCTTGCATTCAGACAGGTAGCGTGTGAAGAGTCGAGCCAATGTATTGATGAGTACTGATGGTAAGTTCTTCAGGTGTTCAGGTCTGATCTTGTCTGGGCCAGGTGCTCTTTGTTTCTTTACCGACGAGATGGCATGTTGGATTTCGGAAGGGAGAACATTGGGAACGACATATCTATCATGTGGTATGTGGTATGTGGGCAAGTGGATGTGGCTATTAAAGAGATCTGAGTAGAAGTCATAAATAATCTTCTCCATTGCCCTTCTGGAAGATGTGATAGATCCATCATGATGTCGGAGGGCAGTCATCTTGGTTTTGTAGTTGGTGAAGGACAGGCGGGCATTACGAATGTTTTTCCCAGCTTCTGCTGCATCTACCAGTACTGCTGCTCTCCTGTTTTTGAGGTCATCCTTGATGGCTTCTCTGCACTGTTTTGCCAGTTCGGATGTTCGCTTGTGGTTGCCTGAGGCATGTGCCAAGCCACGATGGCGAATAAGTTCAAGAATGTTCGAAGAAAGACAGTTTTTTGTGGTTATCTCTCTCTTGGCATTCCTTGCACAATCATGGAGGTGCTGAATCATTCGATTTTTGTTATATATATATATAATATATATATATAATCAATCTTTGTTATACACACAGCAATATGTCATTTATCTTAATTACAAATAATATCCTATCAGATGCATATATTTCATTAATGTCAGAGAGCCTGGCAAGCTACTGAGAGTATTCAATATGTAACAAGATGTCTCACAATGGAGACGTTACTGGGCCCGCTCGAGTAAATCAATGAACAATGGGAGGACAGACAGACAGTGTATTTGTTTACTAATAAATTTGGTTTCCTTGCGTTTGGGGATGTTGTACATCTTTTATTTAGATATGCAACTTTTCTATAGACTTGTTTATTATCTCTCTTCTTGATTTTTTTGAGAATGTTTAATTTTCCCTTTATGTCTGTTTGATAGATTTGCTGAATTAAATCATTACTTGAATTTCTTATCGATAGAGATAGAGATATGTGTACTCTAATAAAAGTCAGATCACACAAACAGCAAACAGAATACAGAAATAAATGAGCTGCATGTTCTGTGAAAAAAATATATTGGGCCAGTAGCAGGTTCCCAAGTGTTGTTCAGGAGGTCCTGGGTCCTCTTTTATGCTTCTGGTTCAGAACAGGGTTTCAGGGTCATGCTGCTCATTTCATGCTTAAACACACAAGTCACACATTGAGGTGCTGGGCAGCACCAGAGTCAACATAGCATGCTCCAGGCTTCTGATAAGGCACTCTGCAATGCCTGGAGACCATGTGATGCCATATTAACTCATGACCTCTCTTTCAATATTTTATATTATGTAATAGATAGCTAATGAGAGTATCTTGCCCACACGGCAAAGCCTAGCAGCAAGCTACCTTTGATGCATTCAATATGCCAAAACACAGTAACAACAAGTCTCAAAATGGAGATGTTAGTGGGCCTGCTCGAGCAGATCGATGAACAACAGGAGGACAGTGACAGTGAATAGATAGATCTGCATGTGACAGGGATGAATGGAGACGTTACTGGTGCCCGCTCCAGCAAATCGATGAGCAACAGGATGACAAGTGATGCAAGTGAATAGACAGATGTCTTCAGACATCTGTAAAAGACCAGCAGTCAATATGACCTAGGGTTTATTTTTAGTGTTTTTTTTTCATTTTCCCATATTCAAAACTAGTTTTGTTTACTCTATTTTACTATTCATTTCTAGGTGTAGCTCAATCAAACTTCTCTATTTGTGAATTGGTTTGCATCAAATTTGGATAATTTTCAGCCATTTTGTCTCACCAATTAACTAAATGTTTTTGCCCCCATCTCTGCCTCAAATGTATTAAAATCTAATCTCAAAAGTGATTGTGTTTGAAGGCAGGATTCTTTTAAAAATTCTTCCCTCATGAATATCGTTAGAATCTTTATAACAGACCTCAAAGAACTTACTGTCCCTCAACTATAGGAGAACACAATGGCAATTTATAATTAAGGCTACTGGCATAACAATGGTGATATCAATATACAGGTGGTATAGAAAGTTTAAAGGAGAAACATCAGCTTAGTCACAATGAAAATTAGACAGAGATATCAAAATAGCATCCAGCAACTAAGAAGATAACAGTATATGGTTAAAAGAGTTGTCTAAATTCAAAACTACCAAAAAGTCATATTATTTGTCAATGGGCCAGGCCTGAGACTGAGAGGAAAAAAAATGACTAATAACTTGTTCTCATAGTTTGCTTAAATCTCAAATATAAGTAGTTACCAAATCGATGAATTTTGTTTTGCTAATTGCTAAAATTATTATTTCTTGCTGGATCTATTTTCTCCACTGATTTGTCACTAAGTATTGAATACAAGGTACATGTCTTTGAGAAGAAAGCTTTATGCAGGTTTCATGGAAGTGGAAGACTGATGCCCCTGCTTGCTTTCCAAACACTTATTCCCCAGACTAGATGGTTTGTAGTATCAAAAGATTGATAGATGTGTGTATACCCATGTTTATTTTTTTCTCTCCCTGGGTTTGTGTATGTCCAGAGGTTGTGACAAACATTTTGAAAGAAAACTGTTTTCATTGAGCTTGGAAAGGGAAAAAGAATTCCTGTCAACTCTAATAAAAGTCAGTTCACATAAACAGAATACAGAATACAAAAATAAATGAGTTGCACGATCTTTGTAAAATATTTTTTTTTCTAAGATTTTTGTTTGTTTGTTTTTAGTGATTCAAAAGGATCAAAGTTGAAATGCTACATTTTCTGGCTATCAGGCAATAACTCTTATAGAAACTATGTATGTGAAATGTCCACACATATGTCAAATGTTTGCTTTCCCATTCTTTCCCTTGCTCTTATTGCTAGATATTTTTATTTCAATGGAGTTTATATATTTTGTAATTGTGAAGTTGTCTATATGCTGCCTACATGTTTAACGACTTTCTTATTACATTTTCTAATAAATTTTGGATTTTTCTAATTTAGAAGCAATGTTATTTATAAGTGAAGGATAGTCAATCTCAAGTATTGGGGGAAAGAAGCAATTTATTTCATGTACAGCAGGAGTTATTGACTAGACTTTGACGTTATAAATCAGGTAGCAAGTCTTCCAAGCTTGTAGTAAATGTTGATGCTATATGCTAATGATGCCAGATCATTACTATGGTTCTTGTGAATACTACCTGAGAAGTAAATCACTATCTCAGGTACTTTGTGTACACCTCTATTCTTGAAGTAAATAAGGACTATGGATTCAAATAATTCAACCACGATTTTGTAGACATAATACAACTTTATTACTGAACTATAGTTTACAGTTACAAGGTAAATAAATTAACTTCTAATTTATTTGGAGTAGCTTATAATTCCAACAGTATATAGGTACCTTTTTCAGAATATTTCTTTATTATAAAATCTTACGTTTATTGATTCTTTAGCTATATTTCTGTATAGTCAGACCACGCTTAATCCATGTCAGTTTTGTTTCAGTGTGCTGCATGAATTTAAAACTATGCTAAAGTAATAAAACTTGGAAAAATACTTCCATTTCTTTTTTCCAGGATATAATAATTTGGGATTTGTGATTGTGAAGCATAGTTTTGATGTTTCTTTTATTTCTCAAAATTTTATTATTACAGAATTAGTATTCATTGAAACAAACTTTGTTCCATTTTTGCTTAGAATAGTCAACTTTGTTACTCTGAATTATGGTATTATTGAACATTCCTCCAACACAAAAATATCAAGCTAATTTCCTCTTGGTAAAATGGAAAATTTTTCAAAGAATAAAGTATGGCAAAAAAAATGCGTAATTGAGCTTTAGCACTGCTTTTTCATTGGTAATTCTTTCGGCAGCAGTCCTCCAAAACAATGCTCACATGTCTCTGAAGCCAACCCTTCCTCTATGTTACTGGCTCAAGTAGTTTGTGCTTGGGCCCAGTGATAAAATGCTACTTATCAGTGATTGGTGGCTCGGAACTTCTTACACACAAGGCATGCAAGGTAGTCTTCTATGCAATCTTTCCAATTGTCTTAAATAAGTAATTTACTTGTAATTTTGACAAATTTTATCCCTTAATGTGATTTTATTATGATGATTAAACTAAAAATGTTATTATTTATAAAACTTTTCTTGTGGTAAAAGAGGTTTAATTTCATGCTCTCTTTCTACTTTTTTTTTAGTTCTTTTTTTATTTTGCATGCATCTTAGAGACTTCTTATCACTGAAGCATTATTTTATGTATGAAAAATATATGATTTGTATCAAAATTACTTTTGGTTTTATTTATTATCGTACTCAAATATCCTTTCCCCGTGTCCTCATGTATGTCTGTATTGTGTTTCTCTTCCTGTATTTCTATATCTATATCTGAACCTTGAGAATTATGAAAGTAAAAAAAAGTGTTTTCTACGTTTTAAATTTTTTGGTTAGAAAGATCCTTAGATATTACTTTGTTATACTCAAAGTCTATTATTATATAACAAACTTTATATACTCTTTGATATTTACATAAATGGATTTCATATATATGTATGATGCCCACTGAATCTGTTCTTTAGAATATTTGTACTATTACTCAGCCATAGTAAACTGAGTTTTTTTGAAGAAGTAACATTGAATCATAACATTATATATACTTCATTATATCATTACACTATAATACTTGTTATTAAAGTATAATTCACTATACAGTTGTCCTGTTTAACCTGATTTACCCACTCCCTTTCCAGTTAACTTTGATAACCATTACTTTTGTCTTTACTTAGTTCACTCCTTTTGCTTTCATATGTATCACATATAAGTGAAATCAATATTTAAATTTATCTATTTTACGTATTACATTAAACATATCTTTTAGGTCCATCCATCTACCTTATGCAAAGGCAATTATTTTCAATGTAGTTTAGATCAAATAGTTACAATAGTGCTAAATTTTGTAATCCTGGTTTACAGGGTGATTGTTCTCCATCGTCACCAATATGCTAAATAGTTTCCACCGCTATCTGTCTGTATATCAATTTTTGTACACCTCTTCATTTCTCTAACCTTACCCCAACTGTTTAGTATACAGAAAGACAAAACAGGAAATAAAAATAACATCATGTTTATTCTACTGAAAATGAAATAAGATATTTTATTGGCTAATTTCCTTTTGAGGATGTTTTTTATTTCATTGTGATGATAGTAAGGTCTCTGAAATATTTTTGTTAAAATGTTGAGGGTTTTTAAGTATGCACTTTAAGAAGCCATATTTCAAGACTATAGTTTTTGACAGCTGTGAAATAACAATGTAATTGTATCATAACTGTGAAATATGACTTCTTCTTCTTTGTCGAAAGTGGATAGTTCGCCAATTTTGACATGTATACAACAGCTTCAGGGCATCCCATATTTCCTGATTAATTAAGTTCTGCTATCCACCTTGTCAGATTCACTGCCACCTTATCCAAACATTGATATTATCAGAAAAAGTTAACAAAAAATAGGTATTTGAAAAAAAAACATAAGCATGTAGTTATACTTTAGAAGGCACTATATAGAGTAACTGTGCATTTTCTTTTTTTTAATGGTAGTAGGGCATTTTGCTACTTGTATTTTTTTTATCAACAGTTATAGAAAGTCTCACGATGGAGACGTTACTGGGCACGCTCATGCACATCGATGAACAATGGGAGGACAGTGACAGTGATAGAATACATAACATTAAGATGGTGGAATCATCCACAAATATTAATTTAGATCTTTCAGTATTCAGAAACAGAGAGATAAGTATAGATGTTAAAGCACTTGCCTAGTATTCAGTCACCCCTGCTTTAATACCTAGCTCCTCAAATGTTTCCCTGAACATCGTCAATTTGTGGACTAACCTTGATCAGGCGTGAAACAACAACAGCCCCAGAATAAGCTTTCATTATCCAAAAATGGCATTATTTAGAACTCTCACATTTTTAAATTGTTAACTTTTATATCTCACAGTGAAAAAATTGTATGTTTAGTCTTGTTAACTAACAATAACCTTTAGACTCAAAATATAGTAGTATATTTGATAATTTTTACCATGAAATAAATTCAAATACAGATGATATTTTCTTATTTGATAAGCACTGTTAATTGTAAAGAACATTAAATTTAGCTGATTTTGTTATGACACATAAATTTATGGATTTCTAACACAGAAATAGTGATCTTATGATAAAATTTGCATACACCTCAGACATAATTATGGAAAGCATTTTAATCTTTTATTATATTGTATATCATTTTGATTTACTTTTTGTTTATTTATATCATAATGTAATTCTTTTGATTGTAATTGTACCACACCTGGGGGTTCTCAGGGTTTATTCCTGACTCTATGCTCAGGAATTACTTCTGGCTTCTGGCAGTACTAGGGGGATGATATGGGATGGTTTGGATCAAACCCAGGTTGGCCACATCGAAGGCAAATGCCCTACCTGCTGTAGTAACCAAATTAACCAAAACCTGTGGCAGCCCCCAAAGTTATTTCTTGTTCTTGACAAGTTATTTCTTGTTCTTGACATCAAGTACTAATGAGTATGATCAATATATATTAGGTTTTTTTTGAACCATAAAGTAGAGATGTTTTAGCTCCTTAATTGTTTCCATAAATTATTATAGCTCTCTCTCTCTCTCTCTCTCTCTCTCTCTCTCTCTCTCTCTCTCTCTCTCTCTCTCTCTCTCTCTCTCCCTCCCTCTCTCTTGGTCCTTGAGGTCACTTCTTGAAGTTTTGGTTTCTTCCATTCTATTGCTGAGTCCCACTACCATTTTTTTTGCTTTTTCTTTTCTATTTGATTTTTTTTCATTCCAATCAGTCTTCAAGTCTATTGACTCTTTCTACAATGATTTACTCAATTCAGTGAACATCAAGAGGATTTTTTTTCTGAATCATAGTTGGGCACTGTAGAAATTTCTGTTATAGCTAATGAGTTCCCCGGGCTTCTGATTGATGTAACTGAATTCATTTATTTTTCAATTATTTCTGGTATTTTGAAGAAGGTTTAAGTTCCAGCTAACCATACAGTGCTTTCATTTTTAATATCATGCTGGTATCTCTGACTACCAATTTCTGGAAGCTTCAAACATCTTGTTTAGATTTTTCATGATAGAATTGTTGTCTGTGGCTTTGTATTCTTTTGCACCTGGATGAAAACGATGGATTTCTGGCACCAGTGCCCCAAAGCTGATATAGCACCAAGTTCTAGCTGTCCTGGACCATGGCCAGGGTCCCAGGTTCTGTTGTCAGGCTAATGATGTCGTGTCACATTTCAACTTACCTGTGCATTAAAAAGTTAGTAAGAATATGAACAGCTGTGCTTCTTCAATTTACTGCTTGATGACTGGGGTCACCTCCAGGTTATGGACTACCTCTGCAGTCTCTGGGGTAGCAGCTCCCAGTACTGACCTCAGAAATGACTGTTGCCACCTCTGGTTTGGGAAGGTTGCCCACCATCTGTGCTGGACACTGCGTATTCCCAGTCTCCCTCTGACTAGTGGGCACAGGCACAGAACTGGATCTCTGAAGAGCCTGTGTACTTGATATCCATTCTCTTTGGTTGATGGCCAAGTCTAGTCAGCCCACACTGGGAAGCTTCCTTCGTTCTCAGTCAGCTGTGACTACAAAACTGGCAGACAGGACTGCAGCTTGACCAGGTGGAGTCCAAGTTGTAATCTTGTCAGAGTAAGGCCAAGGCCACAATCCTGATGGGTAGACCCAAGACTTGAAAGTGCTGGTGGTGCTCAACACGGAAAATATCACTCTTAATTTAGGCCATATACAACTAAACCCCTTCTTGATTTAATAAATCTTAAGTCTCTTTGTGACTCCGCATATTCAAACACAAAATTAGATTTTGTAAAAATAAATATATATACACATACATATATATGGTATTTTGAAGAAGTTTTAATAAGTTCAAGCTAACCCAACTACATATATATGTATATGTATGTGTAAATCTATCTATCTATCTATATATATATATAATATGTGTGTGTTAAACACCCTGGTACATACATACCTGTTCAGTGAGGTGGGTTCTCATTAGGGAGAGAACAATTCTGTTGACACTAGAACCCTATGTCACGGTTCTAATTTTGAAAATGGCTGCTTTCAATTCATGCTGAGAATTATCAGCCCACCATGTGTGAATTCAACATGTTTCTACAGTTAAAAAGATACATTTTTGTAATGCCTATAATAGGTAGTATGACCTGTGTCTTTTTCTTTTTTTTGACTCGAGAAATTCTGTGAATCCTTTGTGGTCAATACCTTCCCCCCTTAGACTGGTGTTTTATATCTAGTCCTGGTTTGCTGGTCCCTTTTCTTGTTCTGTCTCTGCTTCCCTCTACCCCATGCAAGGCGAGTACTCCTTAGCTCTGAATTTGTCTACAGTTCTGTGTTCCTCAAAGTCAAGTTTCTCTGAAGTAATCACAGAAGTGATGATGCTCTGAGGAGTCACAGAACTCCAAGTTCAGTTTAGTTTATGCTTTCCTCATGCAGATGTTCCAGCAGCTCTCAGGGAACTCTTTGCTCTTGAACATCTCTGCCCTGCTCTCTAAAATGGTGTATGTTTCCAATGAAAATTTCCCCTCCTTGATTATCTCTTATTCTTTATAACATACTTTCTGCTACAGGCATTAAGAAAATTTAGCTTGTTTACTGTAGAGACATGTTATTAATCACTAAATAAGTACAAGTGGCTATGCTTTCAAAGTTAAAAATATTGAAAACGTAATATGTGCTTGCTTGCTCATGTTACATGAAAAACATTTTTTTTAAGATGCCATGTGTCAGACTAATTTTTATATGGGTAGAAATTCAGTGTGAAAAGAATTTCTTTACCTAAGTGATGCATTTTTTTCCTTTCATCAGCAGTAGTAGTTGTTTGCTTTTATAATGTGTCACTGAATCTGAATTAGAAAAGTAACTGTAAAAATACCTCTTCCCCCCTTTCTGAGGAGGATATTCAGATGTAACATGCACAGCTGTGTTTTCTGAGTTAATAGAGACTGAATTTATAAATTTTTCTAACAACTATTCAAGATATGTTTTCACTGCTCTTGCTTCTGAAAGTAGACACTTAAGTTATTAAAATATATTGCTTATTTTTCATTTCAAAAGGAATAATAGAAGCACATGGAAATTTTTTTCTTCTTTTTGGGTCACACCCGGCAATTCACAGGGGCTATTTCTTTCTCTGCAGTCAGGAATTACCCCTTGAGGTGCTCAGGGGTAATATGGGATACTGGGAATCAAACCCGGGTTGGCTGGCTGCAAAGAAAATACCCTACCTGCTATACTATTGCTCCAACTCCAGCACATGGTAATTTTTTGCTATTTTATACACTTAAATGCCTATGGTATTTAAGATATGAAGCAAAAAGTATGTTAAAAATAAAAATATATTTGCTCTATGATATGATCCTAGTGAAGCATAAATATATCTATATATAGGTACATACACATATATATGCATATTCATATTCACTTATATCGGTGATATGTCTATGCATATATATACACATATGCATACGTACATGCATGTGTATATACTTATATATGTATATATATACATATACACTTTTGACTGTGCTTACCATTATGTAAACTCTCTTAGCTAGTAAATGTGAACTTGATACTTTAGACAACAGAAAGAAAAATGTCACTTAATAATGGTAACAATATCCTTCATCTTATGTATAAACTTTTTGTAAAGAATCACTCACTGCTGAGTTTTCTTTCAAAATGTTTGTCACAACCTCTGCTGAGATTTGTTTAGAAGTTAATTTCTCCCATTAAAATGTCAAGTATGGGGCTGGAGCGATAGCAAAGTGGGTAGGGCATTTGCTTTGCATGCAGCTGACCTGGGTTCGATTCCCAGCATTCCATATGGTCTCCGAAGCACCGCTAGGAGTAATTTCTATGAGTGCATGAGCCAGGAGTAACCCTTGTACATTGCTTGGTGTGACTCAAATGCAAAATAAAAAAAAAAACAATGTGAAGAATTTCTACTGTTTTCCTGATGATAGACTAGTGAAAAAATTATTTCAATTTCAGTGTAATAGCTGTTAGGTAAAAAATGTATTAGAAATAATTAAATACAAAATTACAATAAGTTCTGGAAGTAAACTATGCAGAAAACATGAAAAACTGAAATATTTTTGGTTAATAATCAAAAGAATATAATTTCTATGCATAGTTAGGATATCAAATATAGGTAGGATATCAAATTCAGTAAGTTACAGTAATTGTTAAATGAGTAGTAATAAATAACATTTTTCAAAATGAAGATATGTGTAGTAACATCAAATAATGTTTATGCTTTTCTGTGATGAGCATTATGTTCAAAAGAAAAAAATCACCTGAAAAGATATGTATATAATATTTATCATTATTAACCAAACAATTTTTTAAATTTATTTTTGTAATTTTATTTTTACCCACTTTACTTAAACACGGTGGTTTTTACATGAAATAGGTAATCACTTGATCATTAGATCACTTGACTTTCCGTTATCATTGATTTGCTTGAGCGGGCACCAGTAACGTCTCCATTTGTCCCTGTTGCTTGCTAGTGTAGCCCAATGGTGTCTGTTCGTTCTAGGAACACAAAGAGCCTCAAACCAATCTTTCAGGGTCTTGATGAAGAAGTTTGACCATCTGGTAGGTGGGTTGCTACACGATCTTTTGATGTGCTGTGGAATCCAGTTGGTAACGGCTCTAGTCCAGCAGTCGTCTCCAAATCTCATTACGTGTCCAGTCCATCTGATTCTCGATGCCTTGGCAAATGAGACAGCATCCCTGATTCCTGAGTGTCCAGATTCCTTCTCTTATTTGAGTGAAATGTGATACTCCAAACAGGTAAGCTGGGTTCCGCAAAGGATTCAGCACCATCTACCATATCCACATGATAACCAAGCTCATTGAGGTTTCTTGGGAGTTCAAGATGCCGCTCTGTCTAACGTTCATTGATTTAAAGAAGGCCCTTGATTCTGCTGAGACAGAAGTGGTCACTGAAGCCCTAGCCATTGAAATTCAATACATCAGGATCCTCCATGAGCTGTATTATGGATTCACTATCAGGACCTCACCATTCTACAAAGAAGTGATCATCCGTGTCAAGAGACGGCTTTGTCAGGGTGATACCATTTCACCGAAACTCTTCAGTGCCACCCTCGAGAACATCATGTGACGACTGGAATGGAAAGGAATGGGAGTGAAGATAGATGGTTGGCAACTACACCACCTTCACTTTGCTGATGACATCGTTCTAATAACACCAAACATTAGCCAAGCAGCACAAATGCTGACTGACTTCGACCGTGAGTGTGGAAAGGTTGGACTACATCTGAATCTTACGAAGACAATGCTAATGAGAAACAGCCTCATTCGTGATGCTCCATTCGCTCTCAACAGAACTACCATTTCCAAATGCAACAGTTATGTGTACCTAGGTCGAGAAGTCAACATGACAAGTGACCTGACACCTGAGTTGCGCAGGAGGAAGAGAGCAGCTTGGAACACCTTCAAGAGCGTTGAAGAAATTCCTTAGAGGAACGAAGAACCTCCGGCTCTGGGCACATCTCTTCAATTCCAGGTAATGCCTACTTAAGTAAATTTTCCCCCTAGACTTTATAAAAGCATTATGGTTTTCAAACTTGTGCTTGATGATATGTTATACGCATTCAATAGTCCAACACCAATCCCACCACCATTATCACCTTCTCTCCATTGCTGTCTCCAATTTTCCCACCCATCCCCCAAGCTTGGCCCAGTAGCAGTACACAATAATATATTTTATATTGCTCTTTACACTAAATACTTAACAAAATGATCAAAAATATTTCTGTAGAAGATTTGTGAAAATAATTTGTGAAAATTATTATGTCTCACCTTGGGGATATTTTATATTCCTTATCTAGGATTTACTAAGCTGTTGTTGCTAGTTAATTCTTCAGTGTGAATGTTTTTATTAGTTGAGTTTGGTTGACTTCTTTGCTGTATCCTATGTTGTGTTACTACTGGGAAATCATTGTTGCAGAGTTTTGAGATGTTGTTGCTGAAAATCCAGAATAGTTAACAGCGGGACAATCCAATTTAAGCTTGGTGGCTGCTTTGGGGTGTGGGAAATGCTGCTGGAGCTTTATTAGGCTGAGAACTGGCCCACCCACATCAGTGATGGCTCTGGAGGTTTCAGCTGAAAATGGATATTTGAGAAAAATTTTGCGGTAGTTGATCTCTTTTAAGATTTATTATGAGTTTTGAGAACAAGGCCAGTAAATGAGGTTGTCTGGCTGCAGAGATGGGATGTGAGTTTGGCTTCTGAGGTTTTCTAGAAGTATGAGGTGGCTGGGGAAAGTCACCTATCCTGACTCCAAGATGACCTACCAAGCTTTTTTATATCCAGAAACTTTTTAGAGATCTATACCAATAGAATGCCATATTGAATACTGAGCTACCTGACCAGTTATAAGGAAAACAAACCTTATTAGGTTTTGCAAATATTCTTCAGTATTCAGAATATTCTTTGAGAACATATCTCTTTATCAAAATAAATGGACCTGAATCCATGTAGTAACATTTTTTATGTTACCTTTAATAGTCCATAAACTTCTACTTTCTTTATTGTGACTACATATTTAACTAAAGGCTTAGAAAGAGATTCTCAGGGGGAGAAATACTTCTCTTTTAGCCAGCTAGATTAAGAGCAGAGACCATGAAGATGAGAAGATAAATATACAATCTGGATTTTTAAGACATTAGTAAATATATATACTACAATTCTTATTTGTTGAATATGATACTTTTTTTTCTTTTCATTATTATTTTTTTTTTTTGGCTTTTTGGGTCACACCCGGCAATGCTCAGGTGTTCCTCCTGGCTCTGCAATCAGGAGACACTCCTAGCGGTGCTCAGGGGAACAACCATATGGGATGCTGGGAATCGAACCCGGGTCAGCCACATGCAAGGCAAACGCCCTAGCCGCTGTGCTATATCTCCAGCCCATCTTTTCATTGTATTTTAAATAAAATAATATATTTGATCACGGTCACGGTCCTCCCATTGTTCATCGATTTGCTCGAGCGGGCCCAGTAAAGTCTCCATCGTGAGACTTGTTGTTACTGTGTTTGGCATATCGAATATGTCACGGGTAGCTTGCCAGGCTCTGCCCTGAGGGTGAGATACTCTCGGTAGCTTGCCGGGCTCTCCGAGAGGGGCGGAGGAATAGAACATGGGTCAGCCATGTTGGTCGCTTGTAAGGCAAACAGCCTACCACTGCGCTATCACTCCAGCCCAATATATTTGATATACCATACAAATATGAATGATTAAATTTTAATTTGCATTGAAACCTTTTGAACACTTTGTTGGGTTTTAATATTTGAGTAGGTTTGACACTGAGCACTCAGAGCTGTTACATCACCTCTGACTAGAGTAGCAGGATGTGACTATTTACTTTGGAGAAAAGTGGTTGTGCTCTCCACGTCCATCCATTTATATGCCGGTTTCATGACTTCATTTTTTCTAATAGCCACATAGTATTCCATTGTGTATATTTTCATGCTAAATGAAATGAGTCAGAAATATAGGGACAGACAGGATGACTGCACTCATTTGTGGAATATAAAGTAAATATAAGGGAGACTAACACCCAAAGATAGTAGAGATAAAGGTCAGGAGGATTGCTCCACAGCTTGGATGCCAGCCTCACATGTGAGGGAAAATGCAGCTGACGTAGAGAAGGGATCACCAAGTAAAGGATGTTCGGAGAGCTCACTGGGATGGAGAATGTGTGCTGAAAATAGACTATGAATCAAATATGATGGCTGCTTAGTAACTGTATTGCAAACCAGACGACCCAAAAGGAGAAAGAGAGTAAAAGGAAATGTGCCTGCCACAGAGGTAGGGGGAGGGATGATGTGGGGTAGTGGGAGGGATACTGGGAGCATTGGTGGTGAAGAATGAGCACTGTTGGAGGGATGAGTTCTCAATCATTGTATGACTGAAACATAATCACAAAAGTTTGTAAGTTGGAAAAAATTATTTAAAAAAAAAGATTGGTTGTGTTGCATATTTTTATTGTGTTAAATACATAAGGTAAATAATTTGCACATGTGTGTATAGGCTTGTGTGTATGTATAAAGAATTCTGTGGTGTTATTGTTTACAGATGATGCAAATTAAGTTGATTAACAAAATATAGATGTGCCATGGAAAGTACTTCAACTCAAAGATCTAGTCTACTTTCGAAATCTTGAATCATCATTTTTAGCTAATATTTCCATATATAGAGTCAAATCCTGACCATCAAAGCATCTTTAATAGGAACTGAAAAATCTTAATAGAAAAGTTTTATAAATGGCAAATCGTTAATTTTGGTAAAAACATTGAAAAGATGTCTTTCATCCCCAGTTCCTAAAGTCTCTTCACTTGTCTACTATATCTGCTTATATAGCTGGAGCGTATTTTCTTGACTTTAATATCTGTCACTGGAGCTTTATGAATAATCATGCTGTCTTTTCAATAAAGTCCTTTTTCATTTAGTTAGATACACCCTGGATCTAGTTACAGTGATCTTAATTAAATCAACTCATTAAAAGTAATAAAAAATATCAATTAAGATTTAGCCTATGAAAATGAGTAGGAGGAACCTAAGAAAAACCTGGTATTAGATAACATCCTTTAATCATACTTTTAGGGTACATACCACTTATCAACTATACTTCTTTGCTCTGGAAAACTTCCTTGGTGATTTTATTGAATGGATCACATAAATTTTTCTTTTTCTTTTTTAGTTTTAGTCTCTAGTACTCAGAAACTGAAATTTTAACATGTTTCTGTTATGTATATGGTGTTTTTTTATAGATTTCAGTATATAGTGTTTACTACATATTTTTGAATAAATAAATATATTTTTAGGCATAGTAAACGACTAGTACAATGGGTAGAATATTATCCCACATGTTACCAATCCAGATTTGATATCTGGCACCATGATACCCTGAAATCTGCTAGGAGTGATCCCTGAATACAGAGCCAAGAATAAACAATGAGTGCATCAGGGTGTGGTCCCCAAATCACAAATCAATCACAAATCATCCTGTTAAACGTCGATTGATTCGAGCAGGCCCCAGTAACATTTCTTTCATCCTAGCCCTGAGATTTTATTCAAGGCTCTTTAGGAGAATGAGACCCATCATTGTTACTGGTATTTGGCATATTGGGTACACCACAGGGAATTTGCCAGACTCTGCCGTGTGGGCAGGCTACATCCGGTAGCCTGCCAGTTTGTCCAAAGTAGGAATGAGATAATAAGATGTCATAATAGGATGTCGCGGCCGCGCGGTTCCGGGAGCTGGTTTTTATAGTCTCTGAGTCTTGGCCGCTGATGGGATTACACGGCGCCAGGGGGCCAGTTGGTGGGTGTGACCCCCGCCTACTGGAATTTGGAGGATCTGGGTGGAGGATGCTCAGCCCAAATCCGAGTAGGCTTGGAGATCTCGGCCCCGGAACCCGCGTGACTTTGTCCCTCTGCCAGTACCGTCATGTGTGCGGAGAGTGGTCTCAGCATGGTGGTGGCTGGTCCTGGAGGTCTTTGGCTGCCGGAGCCCTGGTCGGGGCGGGGAGGAAAGCTCAACCCGCTCCCCTCCAAGGGGCCCAGCCGACGAGGACAGTCAGGTGCGGGAGCAGGAGACTGCACTGTTCTTCTTCAGGGAGCTGGTTTTTATAGTCTCTGAGTCTTGGCCGCTGAGTCTTGGTCCCCAAATAAAAAGACTTTAATTCTTATTAATTTCCTTTAATCCTACTCAAATTTCTCTCTCATATATGTGATCTCTATATAAAAACTATACACATATGTGAGTGTATATATGCACACATATATTTATATATACACATATGTGAGAATATATATACATATGCATCTATCTATATAAATATATATATAATCAAATGTATATAATCACATGTGTGTGTTTGTTTGTGTGTGTTTATAACCATTCCTAGCTTAGTTCAGGGATAGTCCCTGCTTACACACTCCCTCCTGATGGAGCTCAGGGGATCATGCAGTATTGGGGATGAAACCTAGTTTCTTTTCTGCATGCAAAACATATGTTCTAGTCTCATAAATTTAACTCCAGCCCTACCTCCTGAAAATTTTAATTCCATTCTTTGGGGCAGTATTAAAATGCTTTATAATAGAACCACCTTCTGTATCTGTGAACTTAGAAAGTAATTTAGCTCTTTTTTTGTCCTAATTTCTTGAGTTTTCAAATGAGATAATTCTTTTTCTACTCACTCTGCCCTGAGCTCAAATCTATGACACTAATCATTGAACTCTAAAACACTGCAAAAATAGAAGATTTCGCTATTTGTCAAATAGCAACCAGACCAGTATCGTTCACATCATTATTAGTTTTCAGACTAACTCAAATTAAGTACAATATGCATAAGAGTGTAAAATGTTTCAGTGATTTGATCTAATTTGGATTAGCTTATCAAACGCTTGTAGATAGGTATTGCTGCACATGGGTTATTCTGTCTTTGAAGATACATAAATTAAATTACAGTGTTCATAGTGTGATGAAAATTATACTAATAATCTGTACTTTTCATTATAAGAAAGGTACCAAAAACAATGTCTGTGACATGTGTCTCTTTGCACCTTTATTTTAAACCACTAATTTATAAGATATAGATACTTTTATCTCTGTATGTGCATTTTTTTTCCTTTTTCTTCAGTTTCTTTTCTTTAATTGAATCACTGTGAGATACTCAGTTACAAAGCTGTTCATGGTCAGATCAGTCATATAATGTGCCAGCACCCGTCTCTTCACCAATGTACATTTCCCACCATGAATGCCCCCAGTTTCTTTCCCGCCAATCCCCTCCCTATCAGCCTGTCTCTATGGTAGGCACTTTCCTTCACTGTCTCTGTCTCTGTCTCTGTCTCTGTCTCTGTCTCTCTGTCTCTCTGTCTCTCTGTCTCTCTCTCTCTCTGTCTCTCTCTCTCTCTGTCTCTTTCTCTCCCTGTCTCTCTATCTCTTTCCTTTTGGGCATTTTGCTTTACAATACAGATTCTGAGATGAGATTATGCTCCTTTACTTACTTTCAGCTCACAGTTTTTATCCAGAGTGATCATTTCCAACTATCTTTATCAAATGATCCCTTCACTATTCTAATTGCCTTCTCCTCTAGTACTTAAGGCAGGCTCCAAGTATGTGCAATTTTTCCAATTTTTTTCAATATTGACAGATGTAAATATTGGATTTTAAGACGAAGTATATGGGCAAAATTTGAGTGCTAATACTCTATCCATGTCATAGTAGTTTCTATGCAGTGAAAAAGGAAAGAAAATTTTGATCTTTTTTTTTTTTATTATTAGTGAAACACCATGAGGTACAGTTGTAGATTTACAAATTTTTGTGCTTGGATCTCGGTCATACCACGAAATTTTGATCATTTTAATGTATTATATTTGCCTAGAAAGAAACATCTGATTTTTTACATGTATATATTGCTTCATACCGTCAGCAAGTGTTTACTTATTTGAAAGTGTCAGGTACTTCCCAAGCTAACCAAAATGCTCTACATAAAAATCTCTACATATAAACAGCATGCTGTATTTTATTATGTGCATATATTTGAACATCACAAAAGAAGCAAAAGAAGTGATTAGAAACTGCCTAGATGATTTTTAAGCCTTATCCACTATCTGCTAAGGAAACGAAATAAGCCTAGCACAAAACAGTTCCAGTCTCTTTTTTAATTTTGGGCTACATCCAGCAGTGCTAAGTGCTTACTCCTAGTTTTATGTTAGGGGACCACTCCTGAAACCCTTGAGGAACCATCTGGGGTGCTGGGGATGGAAGGCAGACTGGCTGCATTCAAGGAAAGAACCTTAGCTGCTGTACTATCTCTCCTGTCCCAATAGTTTCAGTATTGTTTAGAAACATAGTTAAGTTTGCAATTTGGAAAAATAAAACTTTCTATATTAATACTATATAAAATGGGATGGAGAGTTAAAAAATGAGGGTTTTTGATAAGTATGATATGAAAACTCATAGTAATATATAGGTAAAGAATTAAAATACAAAAATCAATATTTTTCAGTAAAAAAAATATCTGTAACAATGTTCATCTTCAATTTTTTGATAACCTTAAACAACCTTCCTGGGCTTATATGGCATCACTTTTTTATACATATAAAATCATAATTCATATTTATGCTTTTTAAATATAGGGAACAAGTTTAGTTAGTAAATTTTTATGTGTGTATACATAAACACATAAATATAAGGGACATTAAGAATAATTTTGTCAACAAATAAATGTGCATTTTGAATTCACTTTTTTCCTTTTATTGGTCAAGCAAGATAGATTTTATTGAAACTTATTTAGAAAGATGTGAGAGGACAGCAAGAGGGAACACAGGCTTCTCTGGAGTGAAAATAGCAAGCAGAGGAAATAGAGACAAGCAAATGAGATATTATTCGAGGGAGAACACAGGCTTGAAGAGCAAGGCCATATTTATTAGCTCTCATTTTAAATTATTTTTATAAACTATTAATCCATATTAAAACAAAATAGAAGATTTTGAAATTGATTTCATAGAAATAAATCAACATTTAAAAAATAATTTTATAAAATCAAGGAGAAATAGATAGCGATTATAATGAATTGTGGAAATATTCTATTTGCTTTAACTAAAACTTAAGTGCAGATGTCATTTGGACTGTACTTTTTTGTGTCTCTGGGATATCTTCCCACGAGTGGTATTGTGGAGTCAAATGGAAGCTCAATTTATAATTTTTGGAGAATCATCCATACTGTTTTCCAAAAGGGCTGAACCAGTAGTCATTCCCACCAGCAGTGAAGGAGGGTCCCTTTCTCGCCACATCTGCACCAACACTGGTTGCTTTTGTTCTTTTGGATGTGTGCCAGTCTCTGTGCTGTGAGATGATATCTCATTGTTGTTTTGATATGCATCTCCCTGATGATTCGTCACGTAGAGCATTTTCTTATGCCTTTTTGCCATTCAGATTTCTTCTTTGAGAAAGTTTCTGTTCATTTTTTCGCCCCATTTTTTGATGTGGTTGGATGTTTTCTTCTCGTGGAGTTCAACCAGTGCTTTGTATATCCTTGATATCAACCCTTATCAGATGGGTATTGCGTGAATATACTTTCCTATTCTGTAGACTGTCTTTGTATTTTGGTCACTGTTTCTTTTGAGGTGCAGAAACATCTTAGTTTAAGATAGTCCCATTTGTCTATCTCTATTTTCACTTGCTTGGCCAGTGGCATGCCATCTTTGAAGATACCGTTAGCTTAAATTCCGGTCTGATGTTGAGGTCTTTAATTCATTTGATCATACTTTTGTACATGATATTAGGCAGATATTTGAGTCCATTTTTTGCATGTAGCTGTCCAGTTTTGTCAGCACCATTTGTTAATGAGGCTTTCCTTGCTCCACTTCACATGTGTTGCTCCCTTATTGAAGATTTAGATGATCATAAGCTTGGTGGGAGGTGTCAGTATATTCAACGCTGTTCCATTGGTCTGCAACTCTGCCTTTGTTCCAATACCATGCTGTTTTAATTAGTAGAATTTGAGGTTGAGGAGTTGATTCCTCCCATTTTCTTTTTCCCAAAATTTGCTCTAGCTATTTGTAGGTGCTTCTTGTTCCATATGAATTTCAGGAGTGTTTGCTCCATTTCTTTGAAGAATAACATGGGTATTGTTATAGGGATTGCATTGAATTTGTATAATTCTGTAGGGACTATTGCCATTTTGACAATGTTAATTCTCCCAATCATGAGCAGGGGATTTCTTTCCATTTCCTTGTGTTCTCTTTTATTTTCTAAAGTAACGTTTTGTAGTTTTCTTTGTATAGTTCTTTTATATGCTTAGTTAAGCTGATTTTTAGGTACTTGGTTTTCTGAGGGTACAATTGTGAATGGGATTGTTTTTTTATGTTACTTTCTTCTATCTCATTACTTTCCATGGACTTTTGGGTACTGATTTTATAGCCTGCAACTTTACTATAAAAGTCTATTGTTTCTAGTTTCTTGGTAGAGGTTTTAGGGTTCTCTAAGTATAGTATCATATGATTTGCGAATAGTGAGAAATTAATTTCTTCCTTTGCAATCTGAATGCCCTTAATATCTTTTTTTTTGTCTGACGGCTATTGCAAGTACTTCCAGTACTATATTGAACAGCAGTGGAGAGAGTGGGCATCCTTGTCTCATCCCTGATCTTAGAGGGAAGGCTCTTAGTTTTCCCCATTGAGGATGATGCTTACCAGAGGCTTGTGGTAGATGGCGTTGACTATATTGAGGCAAGTCCCTTCTATAATTATTTTGGCTTGGGTTTTCATCATAAGCGGGTGCTGGATCTTGTCAAATGCTTTCTCTGCATCTATTGATATGATCATATGCGTTTTATCTTTTCTTTTGTTGATATGATGGATTATTTGATTGATTTCCTAATGTTAAACCATCCTTGCATCCCCAGGATGAATGCCACTTGGTCATGGTGTATAATATTTTTGATAAGTTGTTGAATTCTATTTGCTAGTATTTTATTGAGAATCTCCCCATCCATGTTAATCAGGGATAATGGCCTGTAGTTTTCTTTTCTTGTGGTGTCTTTGTTTCCTTTTTGTATTAGAGAGATATAAGCTTCTTAGAGACTGTTTGGGAGAGTTTCTGTTTCTTCTGTTTCCTGGAAAAGCTTTAGAAGAACTGACAATAAGTCCTCTTTATATGTTTGGAAAAATTCGCTAGTGAATTCATCTGGACCTGGGCTTTTGTTTTTGGAAGACTTTTGATTACAGTTTCAATTTCCTTGATATTAAAAGCACCATTCAGGTATTCTATATCTTCTTGATTCAGCCTTTGGAGATTATAAGAATCCAGGCATTTATACATTTATTCTAGATTCTCCTGTTTTGAGTCATACAGATTTTCAAAGTAGTCTCTGATGATCTTTTGAATTTCTTTGGTTTCTGTTGTGATATTCCCCTTCTTATTTCTGATTAGGTTTATTAGGATTCTTTCTTTCTTTCTTTGTGCTAATGGTTTATCTATCTTGTTTATTTTCTCAAAGAACCAGCATTTTTTTCATTGATTTTTTGGATTTTTTTTTTTTGGTTTCCATGTCATTGATTACTGCTCTAAGTTTTATGATCTCTTTTGTTCTGCCTGGTTTGGGCTCCTTTTGTAGGTCTTTTTTTTAATATCTTGATCTGTGAAGTCAAGTTATTTATGTGGGCCCTTTCTTCCTCCCTGAGAAGTACTTGTAGAGCTATAAATTTTCCCCTTAAGACGGCTTTAGCTATCCCATAGATTCTGGTAGCTCATGGCTTCATGCTCATTTGTTTACATGTATGTTTTGATTTCTTCCTTGATTTCTTTCCTTTCCCGCTCATTGTTCAACATTGAATTTAATTTCCAGGTGTTTTATTTACTTTTCTGTGTCTGTACATGATTAACTTCCATTTTCTGTTCATCTTGGTCTGAGAAGATAATTCTGTTAAGGTATGCTTTGTGGCCTGGCACATGGTCTATTCTGGAAAATGTTCCAAGTGCACTGGAAAAGAATTTGTATTCTTTTTTTTTTTTGAGGGGTGTATGAAGTCCAGTATAGTTCTATTAGCCCTCTGTCTTCTATTTCTTCCTTCAGAGCCATTATTTCCTTGCGGAGATTTAATCTTGATCTTTCCAGGGGTGATAAGGCATTGTTGAAGTCTCCGATTACTATTGCGTTGCTTGTAATGTCCTTCTTAAGGTCTGGTAGAGTTGTTGTAGGTAATTGGCTGGTCCCTCATTGGGTGTGTATACGTTTAGGAGTGTGAGTTCTTACTGCTGTACATATCCCTTGATTAATAAAAAATGACCGTCATTGCCCCTTCTAATCTTTTTCAATCTTAAATCTATGTTATCTAATCTATGTTGTTTAATCTTTGTTGTCTAGTAAAGACACTCCAGCTTTTTTGAGGGGGTTGTTTGCTTGCAGGGTTGTTTTCCATTCTTTAACTTTGATTCTGTGTTTGCTCTGACTGTTGAGATGAGTTTCTTCTAGACAGCAGAATGTTGTGTTCTGTCTCTGAATCCATTTTGCCACTCTGTGTCTCTTAATTGGTGAATTTAGACTAATGACGTTGAGAGAGATTACTGTCATGCGGTTTTTGTCATCTTTCTGTAAGGGTTTGTTGTGGTTGTAGGAGTTTGTCTAATCTTACTATAGCCCCTTTACCTCCTCTTTTAGTTTTGGTTTTGAGTCTACAAAGTACCTGAGTTGTTGTTTATCCACAAAATAGTGACTATTCCTTTGAGTTTGAGTGAGAGTTTAGCCAGATAAAGTATTCTTGGCGAAGCTTTCATTTCATTGAGTTTTTTCACTATATCCCGCCTTTGCCCTCGGGTTGGAGGGTTTCCTCTGATAGGTCTGCTATGAATCTAAGAGGTGTTCCTTTGTATGTGATTTCCTTCTTTGATCTTGCTGCTTGCAGTATTGTGTCTATCCGTGGCATCCATCATTCCAACTATAATGTGTCTTGGAGTGTTTTTGTTAGGGTCTCTTTTAGCTAACACCCTTCAGGTTCCTTGAATCTGGATGCCTGCATTGTCCAGCTCTGGGAACATTTTAGCAATGAGTTGTTTAACAGTAGCTTTTTCATTGGAACTGTTTCCCTGAGCTTCCAGTACTCCAATGATTCTAATGTTGTTCCTCTTGGAATCATCCCCTAGTACTCTGATTCACTCTAGAGCTATTTTGAGGTCTCTTGCCATTGTTTGTAATGCCTATAGGATTTCTGCAGCTCATCTTCTAGCTCACTGATTCTGTCTTCAGCTGTAGCCATTCTACTGTTGAGGGCAGATACTGAGTTTTTTATTTCATCTACCAAATCTTTTATTTATGACATTTCTGTGCATAGCTTTCCCATTTCTGCTTATTTCTTCCTGTATTTTCTAGATAGTTTCTTTCATGTCCTCCTTTAATTTAATGGATATCTGTTTCACTGTAGGGCATTCGCCTTACAAGCGGCCAACATGGCCGACCCGAGTTCGATTCCTCTGCCCCTCTCGGAGAGCCTGGCAAGCTACCGAGTGTATTCGATATGCCAAACACAGTAACAACATAGTCTCCAATGGAGACGTTACTGGGCCCGCTCGAGCAAACGGGAGGGCCTTTACCTTTACCTTTACCTTTACCTGTTTCACTGTTTCATTTAGTTCATTGAACATCTTCATTACTTCATATCTGAATTCTTTCTCAAAGAGCTCCCTTAATTGAGTAACACCTAATGAGAATTCTGCACTCTTCATCATCCTCTCTTTGTGTTGGGGATTTGCATTTTTTCTTCATGTTGGTGTGGTGGTATGGAGACTGAGATGTTGCACAAGATTGCTGGGTATGAGTAAATTATCTGGGGCCGCTGGCCCAAAATTAGGCCGTGCCCACTTCTGCTGAGGCCACACCCACTTCTGTAGAGACCATGCACCTTACAGATACCTGATATATGTGGGGGGAGAGGGTACAACCTGGGAGAGGAGGAAAACTGGGCACGGCATTGGGGACGAACAGGAAGAGGCTCAGGAATGGTGGCTGGCCCAGTGTCCCAGAGGATGCGCAGGGCGCGTGCACGGGGAAAGCAGAATCTCCTGAAAGAAATGATTTTAAATCATATACTCAATCTCTCCACCCTATTATATACAACCCTAGAAATTTTTATTGTACTAAACCATTTACTTTTTAAAACTCCTTTTACAGTGAAACAGTTAATATAATTATTTCTGAATTTAAACAGATTCCAAAATTAGTAATTGACTTAACTATAATTGAGTTACATTTATGCAGAATCATTTAAACTATATTCGTACTTAATTTCTTTAATGTGGTCTTGGTAGCAAATATGAGAAGAGTAATGTTTCGAAAGTTCCTTATTTATGTTTATGAAAAAAATCACAAGTAATAATTTTATAAATTTTGTCACTTAAAAAGGTTTACTTTTTAAATTTTTGATGTAGCTAAAAAGTTAACATATTTATTTGAGATATACAATGTATACATTGTGCATAAATCTACTAAAATTGGTGTATTAAATCCATTAGTTGACATAATAAAATTTATTTTTTGTAAAGACCCTTAAAATCTATTCCCTTTTGAAAATCTCAGGATTACATTATAGTATTACTAACTGGTTATCATTAGGGTATTATTAAATATAAGATCTTTAGAGTTTCTTACGCTTAAAATGAAAAGGTTGGGACTAATATTCCAACATTATAATATCTCCAAAGAATCTTTTAAATTCTCTTCCATTTGTCCAACTCTTTTCACCTGATTTTTCTTTGTATAAAATGTAAGGGTTTCATTTAAATGACCAATTAAGTTTCCATATGATTGTGTTTGACATAAACTCACAAAACGTTAATAAAATGCATATACACTTATATATTTGTACCACACACATATATGGGACATCATGTATCTCAGATATTTCATCTTTTTTTATTGTATTCCCAAAAGGTGGAATTGCTGGATCATATTTTGTTCTACTGATAATTTCTCAGAAAACTCCACATTGATTTTGATAATTATTATATCATTTTACATCCCTACCAATAGTAGAGTATTCTTAATCCATATTCTCATTAACATGTAGTCTTAAATTAAGGATAACTGATATTCTAATAGGTATGAAGTAATAGTTTATTGCAGTTTTGAATTTAACATTACTGAGTATTTGTGATGTTGAATACCTTTTCATATACTTGTTGGTCATTGGTATTCCTTCTTTTGGAACTTGTCCATTAAAGGTTTTTCCAATTTAAAAAATGCTGTTATTTAGTTTATAATTATGTTACTTCCAAAAACACATTATCTGTAATTACTTTTATTCTGCAACAAATCAAGTGTTAAATACTTTTAAGTAATACCAGCTATCTTTCCTGACCATATTGATATGGAAACAGAAATCAAAAGCAGGAAGAAAATTGTAAAATGCAGAAACTCCTGTAAATTAAATAGCATACACTACCCCTAATCAAATTCTTAAAGTCTAAGAATAAATAAGTAGTATCAAAATATTACTTGAGACTAAGGAAAATGGATGCAAAGTACACTCAAATTTCTAAGACACAAGAGAAGTTTCTCTAAAAGGAAAATTTATAGTGATAGTATCAAGATTAATTTTTTATGATATCTCATACAAACTAACATTTTACCTGAAGGAACAAAAATGAAAAGAAAAATTTGAGTGAAAATTGCAGATATATGGGGTCGGAATGATCGCATAGTGGGTAGGGCATTTAGCCTTGCTCGTGGCTGACCTGGGTTTGATCCCCGACATCCCATATGGGCTCCCAAGCACCACCAAGAGTAATTCCTGAATGCAGAGCCAGGAGTAACCCTTGATCATCCCTGGGTATGACCCAAAAGGAAAAAAAAAAAACGCTGCACATATCGGGGATGTAGAAATACAATGAATCTCATCCTTCATTTTACTAATATTGTTTTGATATTCCAGATTTTTACTCACAGTATGGTGGCAGTATTCTTGCAAAAAATGATAAATTATAATTTAAAAAATGATATCTTCTCTTGCAATTAGCCTATGACTCTAGATCTAATGAAGAAATATTTACATACAATTTTCTAAAGTTTGCTAATAACTGTGATTCTATGTCCTTTGAAATATGAACCATATCAACCCTAACCCTCCCAGATTAGCTACAAGATAACAATACTCCTGACCGATGGAAGTCAAAACTGGAGTCCATTGATAAGTATCCAGGTCCCAGTTTGAGGACATTTTTTGTGGTCAGGGCTTCATTATCTGTTATCCTTCGCTGACCTCCCTGTGGCTGAGGCTGTCTCAGGTCCCTTTGGTTAAGATATCAGGGGTAGGATGCATCTCTCATCTTCCACCTAGTCTAAGGAGAAAACTTTTCCTTGGGTAAGAAAATACTGAATATTCTGAGATCCTGTTTACCTCAACTTTTCTGGTGGATTTCTGTTATTAAGAAAGATAAACCACGGAAATGCAGAATTGGTGTTCTCCCTTTGTGCCACATTCTCAATTTCTAAAGTGATATATTTATCATTTATATAAATGAATGATATTTATATAATTCAGAAAAAAATGATTGTTTTCTTTCCCTTTCCAGTCCATCACCATTATCAGAGATTAGATTCAGATTTTATGCTTGGGGAAAGAAGAATGCAGAACAGAGGCAATAAATTCCTACTAACTAGGTCAAATGAACATTTTGCTCAATGTTTTAGTCGACACTAAGGCAATTTAATTCCTCCTCATCCACACTTGGAGCATTCACCAGGATAAGCCATATATAGATGATATTTTCACTTCAAATTTAGCTATTTATGTATATATATGTGTGTGTGTGCATATATAGTGTGAGTATAATAGTGAAATAATTTAAAAGAAAATTAATTGCAATATAACAAAATATAAAACATCATTTATTTACAAAGTAAATTAAAAAATTTGAAAATAATTTGAAATTAACAGCAACTTCCAAGTAATAAATGGCTCAAATTAGAAATCACCAGAAATCAGAAAACATTTTAATATGAATGGAAATAAAAGCACAATACTTAAAAACTCAAAGAAACAGAGAAAGCTTAGTGGGAAATTTATAACCTCCAATATTGTATTAGCGAAAATAATAATAATGCACAAATATAAGCATTAAATTAAAACATAATGAAATAAATAGAAAAGAATAGTAAATAAAATAGGAAACAAAAGTTGTTTCTTTAAAAACATTAATAAATTTGATAAGAAACAAAGTAGCATTTTACTAGAGTCAAAAATTAAACGAAGCATTAAGCTGAGTTTACTGAAATAATCATAAAGAAATATGGCAAATAATGACACATTAAATGAAAGTAAGAAAGTATTTAAGAATAATTTAAAAATTTTTATATTAGTGATTACTTCCTGTTCACAAATGAAAAGGACTGCCATGCATGCTCTCAGTCATGGAATAAAGGTAAAAAAATAGCCACTGGTGTAAAAATTGTAAAAAAAAGATTCAAAAATTGTGGAGTCAGTAAAGTTTTCAAGAGTTAATAACAGAGATCTTAACCTGAAGAGTTAGGACTAACGTTTTCCATTCAGTGTTTGTTCACCTGGCTTATGATAGTCCCTCTGGTTACAAATGTAATGGTATTTCCTCCAACACCTAATTCTTGGAAATGTGCCTGCCATTAACAAATATAATTAGGAACTTATAGGAAGTGGATCCTAAGGGATGTACAGGAGATGAGAAGGTTCTGAGAGTAACCCTTCCTAAACCCTCATGATATAAATAGTAAGTTGATGTAACATTTAACTTTCCTAACTGAGAAGTTCAGTAAGACTTTTATGGGGCTGATATGGATTTAATCTGTAGAGCATTTGCCTAGTATGTATAGGCATGCATAGCCTCTGACAAGCAAAATCAATGTTACCATGGTGGTTCTAAACTTGGGTATCACTGCTAGACGTAAGAGCGCACCTAGCCCATGCATAACTGAGAGTGGCTTCAAGATCTAGGAGGACTACTGAAAGTGATAAAATATGACTTTTATTTACCATGCATTATTAAACTCTCGGGCTGGAGTGATAGCACGGCAGTAGGGCGTTTGCCTTGCACACAACCAACATGGCCGACCAGAGTTCAATTCCTCAGCCCCTCTCAGAGAGCCCGGCAAGCTACTGAGAGTATTTCGCCCACACTGCAGAGCCTGGCAAGCTACCCATGATGTATTAGATACGCCAAACACAGTAACAACAAAGTCTCCAATGGAGATGTTACTGGGCCCGCTCGAGCAAATTGATGAACAACGGGAGGACAGTGACAGTGACAGATTAAATTCTCAGAACTAATTTTTAGCAGGTGAGTAAAATATTCAAATTTTACCAACACAGTTTGAGTCGGTAAAAATACAAGGGAGCAAAGTTAAACAGTAAATTATAAAATTTTTAGAGAAATCTGTGTCCTCTAGTAAACTATATGGATCATTTCTATCACAGCTTTTCTATGGCAGAGTAAATGTCCCTATTTTATTTTTAATGTCATCCTAGCTAAAAAGAAAATCACAGAAAAAACTTAAAAGAAAAGAGGGTTTTTATTTTCAATGAAACGTGTTGGGCAGGAAGTTCAACTGTCTGGACCAAGGAATACCTTCAAAGAGAGGGAGTTGGGTCTGGTTTTATTCCCAGCAGAGACAGAGTGATGTAACAATTTATATTCTAGTTGTTTATCAAAAAACTCACACATACTCATGAGGAAGAATTTTGAGCAAGTGCAATTGAGGAACATACAATCACATGTAGAGACACATGCCATCAGGGGTGCGTATTTTAGTACTGTAGTGAAGATCAAGGAGGCTAGAGTCAAAAGGAATTCCACTGTATCTTATCTACCAGCCAATACTGTCTTGTCAAAGGAATGGGGTCTCTGTAAGTGCAAAACTGTTCTGAAGTTTTCACTTTAACCTACTCAGAGCCAATGGACTGTGGGGAAGCTACTCCTAGAGAAAGTTTGTCATTATTCTCCCAAAGGATGAGTTTCAGGCTAGTCTCTCAGTTTTTTTCTGACCCCAGAAATTCCTTCTACAATATGGGGAGGAAAGAGAAAGAGTGAGGCTGCAAAAAGTTTTCACAGCACAAGAAAGTCTCCTAAGCTTAATATTTACAGTACTGAAACTTAGAGTTAGAAAACATACCACTCGCATTAATTTGCATTCTCTAACATATGTTGTGTTTTCCCAGCTTATTCCTGTCTTCTGTACTGTCGTGAAATGACAAATACAGTTTTGCTTAAAATAAGTTAATTCATTCATGAAAAACCTGATATTAAGTCCAGGAATAAGAGCACATATAAATTTGTTGAAAAATGTCCCTTTGTTGCTTTTTTTTTCTTTCTTAAGAGTAGAGTAGCTAGAACCAGGTAGATAGTACAGTGGGCAGGGTACCACTCGCCTTGCTAGCACATAGCCAACTACGTTTTGGCACATAGCCAACTACGTTTTGTCTGTTCCATGACACTACATATGTTCCAGTTCACAGCCCAGCCGGTAGCCAACCCTGAGCACAGAACAAGAATAAGCCGTGAACACTGCTGGGTGTGGCCACAAAACCAAAATAACATTATATATATTTATATATGTGCGTATGTATAATAAAATAATGTCAAATACTAAAAATAGTCAAAGTTGATGTATTCAATTTTCATTTAAGAAACTAGATAAGCAAATAATTTGGATAATTAGAAAAATTTAGAAATCTAAAATGCATTCTTTGAAGCCAGAATCAAATTGTTCCTAACACAGAAGTAATACAAAATACTAAGAATTAAAATAAACTGAAGTTATTTTATTAATTGGTCGACAAATTCAGGTTCACTTAAACAGTTATAATATTAAGGTATAAATGATTTTTATTTTGAAATCACTATGCTATTTTTACTTGGATCCAATTGTGAGCAGTTTTTTTTTATTTTTAAATTAAACTGTGATTCTTCTATCCATGTATTGAGAGAGAGATACAAAGTAAAATATGCCACATTTTTTCCCCTTTTACTATAAATGTTCCAGTGCATTTTTGTGTGATAGGAATTGGCTTTCTTGATGCATTTTAGGAGTAAATTCTTTGTATCTGATTAAAATGCAGATGAGCATCATAAACTATTGTAATTTGAAAGGACTGAACTCATGATGCAATCTGCCTCCATCTGCTTTCAGGTGTAAAGCAGGAGGGAGTTTTGCTAAAAGTACCAGTGAATCCAATTTAGGTTAAAATTCGGTGAGTTAAACATGCTCTTATGGTACGCACCAATATCTATTTTTTTGTTTCTGTAATTATGTCATTTTCCTGTGTGTCTATGTAGGTTGAGGACATATGCATAATCATATTGCTGTTAATTGTGATAAAGTATGTTTTTAAATTTCTTTTCACTCATATGGCACCATAGATGCATCGAGGGAAAAAGACAACTAAAATCATTGGCAGGGTTTTGCAAGAGCTTTGGAATTGCATTGACAGCCATGGGCTCATTTCTTCAATAAGTTGTTTGCCTCTTCTAACATTTTTTTCAGCAAATATGAGAGCAGTGAAATGAAGCCATATGCAGTAAGTGGGAATCATTTAAACAGCAGACGCTCAGCGGAAAGTCATTGCTCGGGGTGGGGGGGGGGGGGTGATGTGGGTGGCGGGAACAGAAAAACAGGGGATTTGCAAAAGATTCATACAAGTATGAAAATTAGTCTCCTGCTTAATAATTGTGAATTTCAGAGAAATTCTTAACATTTCTCTAAACTTGACTTTAACTTTGGTCAATGGTCAGAATTGATGTTCGTTCATCTGTTTTATGAGAGATTACAGCTAGAGAGCTACTGGTGGAGTATCAGTATTTTCTTGGAGCCTGGTTTCTGACTCTTTTTTTTTTTTCCTGCTTGGTTGCTCTTTGATCACAGGAAAGAGAGGAAAGAGAGGGAGGTTCTTAAATCATTATTCTGCAAAGTGTGCCATGGATCTCTTTTTATGCTCATAGAAATTTTCTACAATAATTCTTATTCTTTGTGATTTTTATTTAAATATGAAGAAGAAAAAATGAAGGCATATTCAGAATCATTGAATCACCACTTTATTTTAGGACAAAGGCATTTGTTTTTGCTCAGAAACTTGTTATTTTCAAGTGATTTTATTTTAAAACATGAGGCCCCTTTGGAATAATAGAGAGATGGTCTTGATGCCTTTTAAGTGACACTTATATCTAAGTATACTGTACATTTAGTAAACATTTCCTAAGTCAGAGGCATTAAGAATATTGAGTCATAGATCATACAATTCACAGCTAGAATATATCATGTTAAATGAAGTTAGCCAGAAGATGGATAAACACAGGATGATATCACCTATATGTGATATGTAGAAAAACTTGATAAAGGAATGCCTTGGTTTAAACAAGAGTTGCTCAGATTTTCCTTGACCCCAAAATATAGGGAGCAAAAGGAAAGAAACAGAGTGGATAGGAGGGAGAAAAACACAGATGAGAAGCAACAGGGGCGGGGTGTAAGGGCGGAGATCAATGGGATTGAGGTACATCAGTGTGTTAAGGAATGATAGAGTTAAATATCATACCACAAAGTCAACAGCACTGACATTATGAGACCCAAACTTTCACAACCAAACTTAAAATAGTGCTCCCCTATGGCTGCGGAGAGAGGGGAGGTACAGGAGAGAACATGGGTGGAGGGAAATTGACTGATGCTGGTATCAGTGCTGGAACACAGCATCTTACAAGTCAACTATGAGTAGTTAACCTGGTAAACCACAAGCTTTACTAATTTTTTAAAAATATTGTCATTGCCTGAGCCACTGAAGGATGAAATATCAGTACCATTATAAATGTGTTACTAGTATTATTTTACCACTAAAAATGATGCTTAAGCTTTAGAGCAAATGATTATGTCATTTTTAATATCAATTGATCACTTGATCCCCCGTTATTCATCGAATTACTCGAGCGGGTGCCAGTAACGTCTCCATTCATCTCTGTTGCATGCTAGCATAGCCCAATGGCATCTGTTCGTTCTAGGAACATGCAGAGCCTCAAACCCATCATTCAGGGTCTTGACGAAGAAGTCTGACCATCTTGTAGGTGGGCATCCACTCGGTCTTTTGACGTCCCGTGGAATCCAGTCAGTAATGGCTCTAATCCAGTGGTTGTCTGTAAACCTCATTACGTGTCCAGCCCATCTGAATTTTGATGCCTTGGCAAATGAGACAGCGTCCCTGATTCTTGAATGTTGACGGAGATCAGAACTCCAGATTCTATCTCTCATTTGAGTGAATCATGACATTCCAAGCATAGCTCTTTCAATTCCTCTTTGAGAGACCCGAATAGCATTCTCATCCTGTTTTCGTAGGGCCCAGGTCTACGATTAATTTTTAATATAATTGTTTTATAAATTGAAATTCAGTGATCCTTTTACATTTCACATCATATGGGAGCTCTAATTCTCAGAAAATAAATATCAAGATTTAGGGATTTTGTATATTTGGGTTTGATTCCCAGCATCCCATATGGTCCCCCAAGCACATCCAGGAGTAATTCCTGAGTGCAGAGACAGGAGTAACCCCTGAGCATCACTGGGTGTGACCCAAAAAGAAAATAAAATCTCCAGGTATAGTTCCAAATTTGGAGTAATAATAATAATAATAATAGTAATAATAAAATGAACCATAATATAAAATATTACTTCTAGAAGCATGAACTAATTTTTCTTTGTAACCATTTTATAGTCACACACAAAAATAAAAATTGACTAACAATGAATTTTAAACAATTAAAAGTGGTGACCCCTTTGAAAGATAAAAATATATAATGTTATTGACAGTGTCATGTTGAAAAGCACTGAAACAATTGAAGAGAAAGGAGTTTTATTGGATTAAAAACAACATAAGTTTGGAAGGATGTCCACCAGCACAGAATGGACAAAACGCTTGACAAGAAGGAAGTAGGGGTCTAGCTTTGTGCCCAGCTGAGCAGGGTATAGTAAGAGCTTTTGCATGTCTTATGAGTTTTTCAGAAAATTCATGCATATGTATGAGAGAGAACTGTGAGTCTGCACAATTGAGTAATACATTGCATTTACAGAAAATGTCAGAAATATCATTGGGTGTGTTATTCTTCGAATGTTATTTTATAACATTCCTCTTTAAGAGGAAAATGAGTAGAGATTGAAAATTCCTCTGCACAGTCTTCATTGGACAGTATGGGTTTCCCAAGGTCCTTGGGTCATTACAAAGTGGTTTCTCTCAGAGGTCATTACACCCTGACCTATAGGCTCAGGTCAGTTTGTTTTAGATTTTGTTTGTTACCTCAGATACATCCTCACTGGTGGCCCATAGGGCTAACTTCTGGCTCATGCTCAGAGGTCCGTATGTGATTCCAAGGATTGAACTAGGGTATGCTGTATGCAAATCAAGAACTTTAATGCCTGTACTACTTCTCTGGAACAAATAAAAAATTAAACATTTTATCTATGATCATTAGTTAACAGACTAATGCAACCCTGATACAAAGAAGTAACTTTATTTTACTTTTTATCCTACATATTTTGAGGGCTCATGAAGAAATACTAAACTCTTTATGTACAGAATATATTTTTTAGGGACAGTTTAACTAAAATTGTCCTCAGAATGACAGAAATAACTAAACATTTTACTAGTATTTATGTTAAACCAACTTAAAAATGCAAAACTAAAAACTGATGTTGGTAGTATTTAGCAGATATGTTCTGATAAATTTCTGTTATTCAGGGCCAGGGATACCGTTGAAATAAATGGACTGAGTTCAGCTTGAAATAAATTTAGCTTTAAAACTGGTTGCCAATAGTTTTCTTCATTACTTTGTTATTGAGAGATGTCATGGAATATTTTATTCCTTTTCTTTTCAGTAGATGTTTTGATAGCCTGTGTGTCCCTTTATGGGAAGCTCATTTCCTTAAAAAAAAAATTAAGTAAATCTAAGTGAATTGACATCCCCAGGGATCTTTTACTTTGTTTCCTAGTTTCTTAGTATTTTATGTGAAATATGTAGTCCTAAAGGCATAATGCTATTTAAAACACAAACTCTCTGAAAACTTTTAAGGATATTCTGATTTTGATTCTGTAAAATTTTGTATGAAAGAGGTCACTGCATCTTTGAAATAGTTTGTGTAAGCCAGCGGCAATATAATGCAATTTTAATGTTCTTATTTTCCCTTTTGTGCTATTTTCTTATCTGTGTTTATATGTCAGAAAAAATGGTATATTATTTTTGCAGTATTTATCTATTAAAAGTTATGTGCTTAAAATAACTTCTATGAATAGATTTTCTTTATTTACCCAGAAGAGTTTGATCACTAGTGCGATATTTTAATTCTAACATTAGAAATTTCATTTAGGAAACAATTTTGTCTGTATAGACATGAATATACAATGTTTTTTTCTTTATTTGTAACTAGTATAAAATATGTTCTTTAGATATCGCAAGGTTAGATATTATCAGATCCTATTATTAGAAGGGTGTTTAGGTGTAGAATAAATATTGATGCACTGTAGCACTATAGCACTGTCTTCCCATTGTTGATCGATTTGCTCGAGTGGGCATCAGTAATGTCTCCATTGTGAGACTTATTGTTACTGTTTTTGGCATATCAAATATGCCACGGGGAGCTTTCCAGGATCTGCCGTGCGGGGGGATACTCTCAGTAGCTTGCTGGGCTTTCCGAGAGGGACGGAGGAATCAAACCGGGTCAACCATGTGCAAGGCCTTACCTGCTGTGCTATCGCTCCAGCCCAGAATAAATATTAATATAACAGGAAACTTACTTTCATGGATCAAACACTAGAGAGAAATTTAGTGTAATGTATTTTATTGTTATAAATCTTGTTCCAATAATAAACTTGAAAAGAGAGTAAAAATGTTCAAAATTCTCTTATTATATTGCCAATTATAGTAAATTTCTACTCCTTCTTACTGTTGTCTATTTATACTCATACATTTTATGTATCCATAATCAGAGTGAAGGCAGTCATAAAATTTTATTCAGTCCTGAAGCAAAATATTGGCCCTAAACGGTTTTGTTTGCTGATTTTGGAGTCTTACCATAGGGCATAGTTCTCACAGACTCAGCTAGATAAGGATTATGTGATGATTATTAGTTAATAAATATTCAAAATATTTATGAAATATTTAAATATTAAGAAGTAGTGATAATCAGTTTAGTTCAAGGTTAATCAAATCACAAATACATATTTTTATAAGAACTTTATTTCCATCATTAGATCAAACATTTGCATCAACCATGAAAGACTGAAAATATAGGATACAGCTTTTCTATATTTATAATCACTTTGTTGTATAATTTAAAAGAGTTATCTATGAATAACTCTCAGATAAAATATGACATTATTCATGCCTTTGCAACTTGAAAAAAATTAATTAATATGCATTATGATAATCGATGATGTTGATTATATAAGCAAAACACCTGACTTATAGAAAGAGTCACAGAAAATCTAGAAAGCATTGACTTCTGGATATTAACCCTCAGTCTTTTAGGCTTTATCAGTGACTTTTTCCTTTTCCTCCTCCAAGAGAAATTTACATTGCTCTTGATCTCTGACTTTATTTTCAACCTTTCCTTTGTGCATTAAACTCACACTGTTATATTCCCAAATCAGTTTTGGTATCTGTCAAGTGAAAACTTCTGTAGATTCTGGATTTTAAATTTGAAGTGAATGACTTGCTTTTCAATTTCCCCTATAGCCTTTTTGTATTTTAATATAAAACAATGTTCTTTGCTTAAACATAGAAAGAACATAATGCTGTGTTCCTAATATTTGGGAGTTGATTGACTCTGAAACATATTAACTCCTAAGTGTTCCTCATAATTGCTTGACTCAGACTTCGGTTGCAGTAGTTCCTAAAACCCTACAAAGGAAAGTCCTTCCATGGGACTGGGATGACCTGGGTCAAGCCATACAGCTACCCCAGCATCAAAATGGGACAATCTGAAAAGTGTAAAATTATGGTCTTGATGCAATCTGTTATGATTTAAGAAACAGAACCCTCCCCCTCCACCACCACACACATACACACCAATGGGTAAGTACAAACTGAACTGGCCTAAGAATTTAATCTGTGATTTATGGTAAATGACTTGCTTGTCTCTGGAGTTCAGGGAATTAAGTTTTGGAATCTATATCTCTCACTGTGTTTATCTAAAGAACTGTAAGTATTACTAAGAAGTGGATTTAATTCTTTAACATGTACAACTAAAGGAAGAGAGACAAGCATTATAGATGTCCCTAGGAGTGTCTTCTTGAGTTAATCCCACAAGAGAATTGTTTCTCCCAAAATGCTTTACCTCTGTAAATGATCAATCACATCTAAGTAAAGTCCTATACTCTGAACCCCTTCAGATGTTCTGTAAGTACTCTAGCCGCTCCTCATTAAATGGGCCGTTTCTACCATCTATCTTTAACTCCCCCATGTCTTTGTTCTTCTGTTGGGGAGGCCTGAGGAGTCAGCTCTCAGTCACTGAATGCCACACACCCATCTTTTTGAATTCACAATTGATGATACCTTCTTCAATGAATGAGAACAGAGAAGGTCAACAAATAGCAGCCTGAAAAAAAAACTAATTAAAGTTTTCTCCTAGGGATATTTAATGCCTTCTAGAAAGTAAGCATGGGCTGGGGAACAGTATAGAGATTAGAATGGCTGGTTTACATATCTGTAGTAGAGAATAACCCTTGAATCTCCAAAATGTTTTTAGAAAGTAAATAAAATTTTATCAAGACAGTGCATCATATTACATTGACTATGAACCACTTGCTTTAAATTGTAGTTGCATATTTTTCACATCATAAAAACTGCCTTAGATAGAAATATCACTGTCTAGAGAGGAGAAAGCACAAATCATAGAGAACATGCCTAGATGTGAGTTCTAGAGTTTGCTATCCCAACGCTGCATGTCCTGCTATTTAGCAGGGGTAGTGCTGGTGGACCCCAGCATGGTCTGGCTGGCGCTGGTGGCTCCAGACCACCAACCGTAAAGCACTACAGCACTGGTGTGAGCAAAAGACTGTTAGGCTTATATCATAGGGTCAAGGATTACAAGGACAGACCCTTAGAACTCACATAACCACCATCTTTGCGTTGTTGGGAGAAGTCTCTCCAAAAATAACAACAGCAACATAAAGTACAATATTCAGAACTTGAACAGTAGTTCAGAAGGTAGGCCATTTGCTTTGCATTCAGACAACCCTGATTCAGTCCTCAGCACCATACATGGTCCTCCAAGCACCACCAGGAATGTGACAGAAGCCCTGAGCACAGAGACAGGAGTAATCCCTGAGCACCAGTTGATGTGGCTCAAAAGCAAAAGTCAACAGCAACAGCAAAAACTACATTTATGTTAAAAAGCACTAAATGACTTATGCGTTTTTCTTGTAAGTTTCTTTTGTTTTGTTTTCTTGTAATTTAAGAGGTAATGTATTTCTCCCAGAAATATTTAGTCATAACAGTAGTACTTCAAGCAAAATCTACTGAGTAGCAACAAATTTTAGTAATAATTCTAGATCCATGACTGAAGACATATTTTAAGTCTTTAGTATGCAATTTCAGCAGTTTAGTGAAGACCTCTTATAAAAAGATTACATTAGTGTTAAGTGGAGCAGCTACTCTGTGAATCAGTCAGGAGGCTCTGATCAAACCAATACCGAAGTGCGCTTTAAGTTACAGGAAACAGAAAGATACCTAAACACTCATTAGGAAAAAAGAGATTTTATAGCAGAGCTTAGATATTTATCTATGATGTGAAAGACTTGCAGGCCTAACCTCAGACACGTTCCGTATAGAATTGTCTTGCAAGAAAAATGGTAACTCTGACTTCAAGAATACTCTCATTGTGGCTGAGATCCAGGGTCCAGGAAGACACCTGTGCATGCATGGAGAAACTGGTGTAGCCTCTGTTGAACAATCTCAGCATCATTGTATTTATCTGCAGAAAGAACTAAAATGAAAGAGCAATCATCTCTCCTCCACTTCTTCCTTCTTAATCCAAACACTGAACTTAACTGTAAAACATAATAAATACTCAGATATGTAAATCAAACAGAACCTTGGAAAATGTTTTTTTAATGTTTAGATTTTAGCTTTTTTAAATTTTAGAAATGATACAGAAGATGCACAGCATCTTAAGGCACACATGGTGTGCTTTAAGTCATTGTGTTATCTGAACATGAGCATACAGATTACGTAAACTAAATTTGATCTTTTATTCTGACTTGCTTGGGGTGAGATGTATGTGTGTGTGAGATGTGGTGCGTGTGTGTTTGTGATATGAGTATAATAATAAATAATGCCTTCTTTTACGCTTAAATGAGATCTGCTTTGGAAGATAAACTCATATCAGGTTTACTGGCAACAAAACATATAAAGTAAGGTAAGATAGAGAAAAGAGAGAGGGATATTCTACTAACTGGTTCACATCTCGTAATCAATACCCAAAATAAAACAGTGAAGGCACTGTTAACATTTTAGCATACTAGACTAAGATTTAAATAAAATACAAACTAGCCAACATAATAACTGGAAGATATAACTAAGATAAATATAAAGTCAATCTTACCTGACTTCTAAGGCTTTTGTTTGTTAATTATGAAGCTATTAACTGTATTCAATTTCATGCTGATAACTATTGTTTCTGTCTAATGTATTATGGACTTTTAAAGCATTCAATTCTGATGTATTTTCATTTATTTAATTATTACATAAAATATGATTTGAGTACCCACTTTATTACCATTATATGTTGGTAGACAAAACAGACCAAATACTTATCTATATAAATTTTGTCATATAGAAAAAGGAAACATATTTTAAACAGATCAAATATGTCAGGTGATGGAGTTGTTTTATATATGAAATTATTAAAGTATCACAAAGTCATCTGTGTAAATATATTTTAAGATATCTTTAAGCAAACAATACAGACAGACACGACATCAGCTCATATTGTTTTAGAAATAGAATACTGGGTTAGACCAGTTAAATAAATCTATGAGTAATATCTGTATATATCTGTGCATGCATGTGTTTATGTGTATGTTGTTAAGGGACTATAACAACCTTGGGTTTACTTAAGGCTTTGACTGAAAGTAAGAAAGAAAGCAGCTTACTAATTTAGCACACTGGTATTTTTCAGTCAAATACATATCTAGCTACTTTATTATCTTTATAAGAAAATATTTAAAAATGAGCTCAAGGAGAAAAAGTAGTATGCATTTTATCTAACTTATTTAATCCTGAAATCCCTTACCAATTAAAATTGGCAATAAAAATGTTGTGGCAAAGATTCAATGCAGTTATAAATATATTTTCCTAGCATACACTAATTGCTCAATCAATGAAAGCAGTTATTATTAGCTTAAATGAGAAACAATTTTTAATCAAGTATGCAGCATATATTTCTAATTGCATTCACTTTGCTATTTATGAACCAAATAACAGGATTATTAAATTTTAGAGAAGATTTAATCATGCATCCATATGTGTAACCATGAGACTTAAACATTTTAACATCCATGATAGAGAAATCCTGCTGGGCCAAATGTTATGGGTAAAGATAGTGTACTACATGATTAAAAGGATGATTTAACTGTTAAGTTAATCAGAAAAAAATTGTGGTTAAGAAGTTTATTTTACAGCTAAGATAATATAATTTGTTGAATAGATGCAATTGCTAAGACTCTATGTCTGGTGCTAATACTAAAAAAACCCAATGAATATATATTAGTAAGTATAATTAATCAATTTGATTACTATGATTGTTGATAGACTTGAAATTATCACTGGATATTTTGGAAGCACAGAATATATTTATAGATGTGTCGTAGGATGTATAGCACTATCCTCCTGTTGTTCATCGATTTGCTTGAGCTGGCACCAGTACCGTCTCCATTGTGAGACTTGTTACTGTTTTTGGCCTATCAAGTAGGTCACAGTTAGCTTGTCAGGCTTTGCCGTGCAGTTGTCATACTCTCGGTAGCTTGCCAGGCACTCAGAGAGGGGCGAAGGAATCAAACTGGGTCAGTCCGGGTTGGCTGCATGCAAGGCAAGCACCCTACTTGCTGTGCTATTGCTCCAGCCTGTCTTAGGATGTATTTATAATAAGTTTCTCCATAATCATGATGCATATTTGACCATACCCTAATTATGCCTTAGACCTGGAAGAAAGAAAAAAATTAGACAAGGTGGAGTAGAAAAGATATGCTAAGCTTCATATATAATTTAAATTTTATTAAATGAAAAATAAGTGATTCTAAAGGTTCTTTTAAAAATAGATTCAGGAAATCTTAGGTTTGGTTTATTCCTTCATCTGTGCTGAGGGATCCCTCCTGGTGGTGCTCAGGAGACTATCAGTGGTGCTGAAGATCAAAACTGAGTCAGACACATTCAAGACGAGTGTCATACCTGATATTCTATTCTTCTACCCTTTCCATTTTTTTAAGTATTATATATTGTCTCTATCCAGCAGTGCTTGAGAGTCACCGAGATACCAAAACCATTCAAGTGGTGCTGAAGGATCATCACGTGCCGCAGTTGAAATTCAGTGTTGTATACCTGCTAAGCATGTACTCAGCAGCATGCATGATCTCCAAGTCCAGTTGCTTAAATGCAAAAAGTGAGAAGAAAGTTTTTGGTTTCTTACAGATATAATATTTACAGGATTTTAAAGTAAACTCTATAAGAGAGGTGCATAGAAAACATAACTTGTGAAATGTGTTTTACTTTATAAACACTGGCCATCAATAGCATATTGAATATTAATCAGAATATTGAAAGCCGCTTCTAACATTCCGAAAGACAAATTCTGTTAAAGTGAATTTATTAGAATATTAAATAATAAATCCAAAGGAACTCATTTAAGTATGCCTATGAGGGACTGTGTCACAGCACTGAAATAAATATTGCTCTTCAACCATATTTAATAAACAGTAGTAAATGAGTAATCATGAAAACTTACATCACTTCTGTTCTCATAAAGCCAGTTTCTAGTAGTGGTGCTGGTTGGTGGTGATGATAGCGAGAGGGCGGGAGTCTGGTAAATAAATGTAAAATGATATTTATAAGTAATCATCCAAGTTAGTTAAATACATACTTGTATATTAAATATGTGAGTGCACAGTCAAAAATATTACTGTAATTTTAAAAACTCTGAATGGTAGCTGTATTTAAATATATTATAGATACTAATAAAGAAATGTATAAATTTAAATAGCTTTATTTTATTTTGCCCCTCACACCTTCTAATTGTATTTTGCATATAAAATGCATTTAGTATTATGACCACATGTAAAATTCTTAATAGCTGTGCAAATAATAAATAGTGTTTCTTTCATACTTGCCATTTATCAGTCCCTGTAATATTTTATTCATTAATTCTATCAGCCTAGTGAGTTAGGTGAAATTATGTAGCGATATATGAACATAATTATATATGTAAAATGAGGAGTGAATGTCTCTGTTTCTACACTGACTGGAGAGGTAGCACCATGGATAAAACACTTAACTTACATGCAACCAAAACTGGCTAAATCCTTAGTACCACATATTGAACCACAAGCACTTCCCTGAGCACAGACACAGGAGTAATCCCTTAACAACGCTGTGTATGGACCAGCCCCTACTTTACAAACATAATAAAGATTAAACTGAGGGAAAGATATACACATATGTTTAATAATTACCAAAACTGACAGTCCAGCTTAAATGCAGTTGTAGTTGTCTATATATGTATATATCTCACACTTCCGTGGCTATAGAGAAACAATTAAGATTGATAGCTTTTAAGTTTTTCATTGTTAGGATGGAGGATGAGATGATTATTATTATGCATCTTCACTGACGCTCCAGAAGAAAGATCACCATATATTGTTTTATTCAGGTGGAAAGAAAATACTAATAACAGAAAAATCTGATTTTGGACTGATTGGATAATATAAATCTATTCAACTTGAAACTGCCAAGACAGTAGAGCAAGTTAGATGGTTTCCTATGGTTGACTCAGGAACAGCATAAGTTCAGAGCCACATAAATTCTTGGAACCACATATGGTCTAGAGCAGACCAGAATTGATCTCTGAGCATAGAGCCAGGACTAAACAATATCAGGTGTGGTTCTCAAAAAAGAAAAAATAAACAAATATTTATTCAAACAAGGAAAAGACATATTTAGTCAAGAAGATAGACTACAAAGACAAGACTGCATGCATGAGCAGGCACATTGGAAAATAGTAGTATGTTGGCATAAGCATAAATTTTATACGGTGACTTATGGGACATTAAGATACAAATTAGGTAGATATGATAGGAAAAGGTGTGTCCTTTAGTGGAATTTTAAAATTATTTGAGCAATAAAGTAATTTAACAATATTATATATAAATAAGAAAAATATATAAGGGTAAAATGGAATTGGGTAAACGAATGATAGTACATAAAACAGCAGAATATAAATGAGTAGAAAGAATAACCTTAGAACTTATGGGAACATTTTCAAATCAAATTAATTAATTTGACTTGAATATTTGATTTGAAGTATTAAAGTATGTATGTATGTGTTTTCAAAGACAAGATATGGTTTAAATGGCACCATAAAATATTTCAAATTATAACAGCTGTTTTTTTAGGATTTTGATTTTAATGGCAAAAGTGAAATGATTCTAGAGATAAAGTATAGCATAAATGGGTTATTTTAAATAGGATTTATAGCTATGCATTCAATGTTAACTATCTTCTTAAAAGGGCTTCTGAAAATCTAGGTAGAAATCTAAGTACCTTATCTATAATTCATCTCTTTGACCTTAAACTTACATAAGAATATTTAACATTCTAGCAGCAATGTGGGGATTTTCTTTGAATTTTCTGTCCAGTTAATTTAAAATATTTTAGAGTTAACTCTCTATTATCCATGCTTTTGTATGGTTAAAGCTGATAAAACAGGGTACCTCTGTGTGTATATGTACACATATGTATAAATATATGTATATATATATATAGCATTATAACTTTGAATAGAAAATCTGGCACCTAAGTTTTTCTTTAAATGGACATTTTATTATGAATGTAGATAGATAGAAATATAGATATCTTTCTGTGCCTAATAATTGTTGACTGTAGTGTGTGTGTCATATACAACTTTATTTTTACCTCCATGGTTGTTATAGTTTGTTATATTGAATTAAGTATATTTCATTAGAAATATTTTTCAAACTATGCATCATGGATATATATATATGTATATATATATGTTTTCAATGAATATGATATACTAACCAACATATCAAACTTACAAATTAATACGTTAAATTTATAATAGAGAAGACTGCTTCAGTTCAAGGAAAATTTAAATAAACAACATTGGGATAATATATGGATATGACTAAATTGAAGTAGTTAAATATGGACTAAAGTTTCTTAACTATTATATTTGAACAGGTTTCATTGAACATAATAATAGGTGCGTACAATTTAGACATTACTGCTAATCAATGCCTATAATGTGTGGAGAATTTTATTATGAAAATACTATCTTGCAAAAATTTTTACTATTTAATCAATATTATGAATCAATTTAGCAGCAATCTGCAGGACCCGGTGCAGGGCGTCCACGAAGCCCTCGGGCTTCATCCCCACCGGCGCGCTCTGGCCCTGCACCAGCTCCGCCATTCCCGCCGCCGCCGCTGCCGCCGCCGCCGCCCGGCTCCCCCGTCCGGCCTCCCGCTCCGCTGGGGGACCCGTAGCCAGAAAGGGAAAGTCGCCCCACTTCCGGCGGAAGGGAAGCCGGGTCCGGCAGATTGCTGCTAAATTGTTGATTGATTCAATCAATATTATAATTTTGTCAATTTGAAATTTTGTCATAATCATAAAACTGATGTAAAGTTTTTTCTGAAAACATGGAGTTAATGGTACTAACTTCATCTGCTTTTTATTTACAACTTATGCTACAAGGAAGAGTAGCATTAAATTAATATTGAAATTAGATACTAAAACTATTAGAGTCATGAATTGATTTAGAATTGTTCATTTGGTCTTAAAGTCTCCACTTTTCCTAAGTACACAGAAATGCACACAGCAAAATTTCTAGCCTAAAAAATATGAACCGGTAGAATTTGTTAAAATGTGGTTCATGCTCAATTTCATAGACAAAATGTAGTAGATATAATATGGTTGCTTCTACTATGAACCAATAAACCAATATTCTAAAGATCTGATAGTTCAACATATTTTTAGACAAAGAAGACAAGAACAGTACAGTGGAGTTAGAAACAATAGCCAGAAGACTCTTGAAATGCCGAGTCTGAGTTGGATAATAAGTAGAGATTTTCAGTAGTGAAAAAGAGAGGATGTGGGTAGCAAATTTATTTGTAGTTAGAAATAGTTTAAATTATGACTATGAATGATATGTTCCTCATCAATTGTGTGCGATTGAAAAAATATATTTACAAGTAGAAGTTCTAGAAATATTCATAATTAATATAAGGTGGCATTAGGTATTATCAGAAAGTTTACAGAGTGATAAAAAGACAGACACGGCAGAGCCTGGCAAGCTACCCGTGACGTATTCGGTATGCCAAACACAGTAACAAGTCTCATGATGGAGACGTTACTGGGCCCACTCGAGCAAACTGATGAACAACAGGAGGCCCGTGATAGTGATAGTAAAAATACAGAAGCATTATGACAAAGAAAGAAAGAAAGAAAGAAAGAAAGAAAGAAAGAAAGAAAGAAAGAAAGAAAGAAAGAAAGAAAGAAAGAAAGATTGATTTACAAATAGGAAGACATAACAAATAACAAATATTCCTAACAGTAAAGATTGAAAAGATCTTTACTGTTGATGATGAATTTTCGTTACCTTGCTTGATGAAATCTAGTTAAATTTCTTCTATTCTTGTAAATTCTATGCTAAAGTGGAGGCAAAAGATGGAAGCACAGGTCTCTACCAGGTGAAAGTATTTTGTACATGAGAGGACCAAAATATTCTGCCATTTCTAGCTGGTTGTTTTCATTTTTTCCCTATATATTTGAGTTTTATTAGTTTTTAGATAAACTTATGCTTAGATAAGAAAAATACAAAGGTGTTGCTACTGGAATAAAAACTTTAAATTGCATCTTTCACAATTATGATTCTCATAAAGAATAATGCTTTGAAGATTTTGTGAGCCAGCTTCTTACAACTTTACTTTGCAAATCATTTCTGAAAAATATATAATCATCTGCACAGTTTAACTGAATGAAAACTGATGTCACAGGAAGAAGCAATTTTCAGGTAAAACAAAGAACAGGTGGCTACAAACGTAAGCATATAAAGGGTAATAAAACCTAATTTCTAGGAGTGTGAAGCTGGTTTAAGGGAAATAATCATAAAATAGTCAGGAGAGCAGAGAAAATCAAGTTTCCAATATGATAGTATTAGTTAGGCTTGTTAAAAATCAATGTTAAAGTTTACATAAACCTTGATTCCTTTGCCTAGCATTTAGAGTATGTGTGAGGCTATCTAAAGTCAAAGTGACTTGTACCTATTAGTCACATGATCACTGCTTAAAGGAAGTGGCCAAAGGTTATTTAGAGAATGTTGAATCATGCTTTCATTAAAGTGCAACAATAAGAATTAATAGAATTTTCTGAATGGAATAAGGGTTATGCCAAGGTTTTGCTGACTGTGCTCTAACTTTACTGCCATAGATGAGACATAAAAATGACCTTACGTAATTTTCCTGATAATTATGTTCTGGTACACAGGCTTTCAAATTTCTTTATAGAAAAACCTAGATACTACAACAACATCTTTATAAAAACGTTTATGATCTAAGTACTGCTTTCACTGAAAAGTAAAGACTATGCCTGATATAAACCTCAAGTAAGTATCATACATGTACATATTTTTGATGAAACTCATTATAATGAAGGGAAGTGTTTATGCAATTACTTCATAATAGTTGCTTAGCAACCCTTAGGAAATCAATAGCTTATTTTACAAAGGGTTTAATTTATAATTCCCTTCACAATTTTTCTAGCTATCCTATTTTGTTTTAAAGTTGTCATTCATCATTTAAAGCTCTAACTAGAAGCAACACTAAAATTTAGGAGAATGAAAAACAAAGCAAATTTTCCAAAAAAAGATAAAAGTTATTTGCCAAATTTAAACTGCAACAAATGTACTAATTATATCTCTGAATTTAAAAGAATAGCTTATTTTACTCTTATCTATATCCAACAGGTATTTCAGCCAATTAAATTTGTCATATGGCTTAATAATAAACACATTTGATAAAGATCTATTAACATGTATTGATGAGTAACTTATATGATGTTTTCCAACATTGATAGAAGATTGATTTCATGTTCAACAATCATTTACATTTTTTCATTCCCGATTGAAGTTCATATGGGGGCCCTCACCAACAATGTTTAGGGGGGCAGCAGTTACTGACACTGTTACTGAGCTTGCAGACTAGTACTGACATTTTTATGTTTGGGTCTGTCTCATATTAATAAATAATTAATATAATTTTCTGAATAAAATAAAGGCTATGCCAAGAGTGCTGAAAGTCACTGAACACTGCTGTATTCAGGCTGTGTGATACTGGGATGGAATTCAGCATGTAGAACTGTCACTACAAAAAAAAAAATTACTATACAAATCCATTCTCAGTGCATGTAGCACTGCACTGTAGCACTGTTCTCCCATTGCTCATCGATTTGCTCGAGCAGGCAACAATAATGTATCTATTGTGAGACTTGTTATTACTGTTTTTGGCATATCGAATATGCCACGGGGAGCTTGCCAGGTTCTGCCATGTGGGCGGGATACTTTCGGTAGCTTGCCAGGCTCTGCCAGAGGGATGGAAGAATTGAACCCGGGTCTGCCATGTACAAGGCAAACACCCTACCCACTGTGCTATTGCTCCAGCCCTCCCAGTGCATGTAAATTAGACAACATATCACTATGCTACCTTTAAAATCTGGCCATATATTTATATTACCTTTGTAGGATTTTCACTACCAATATAATCATTACCAAAATAACTTGTTTTAGAGTTTATTTTTTTTAAATCATCCTGACTCTGTTTCAAGCACTTTTCATATGGAGGTTCATTAAATCCTTGTGTGGTACTATAATCCCAATTTCATAGGTGTGATAGCTAAATTACCATGAAATTAAATCACTGTATCACTGTCATCATGTTGGTCATTGAATGCCTCAAGCAGGCACCAGTAACGTCTCCTTCGTACTAGCCCTGAGATTTTAAAAAGTGCCACATTCGAGGCTCTTTAAGTCTCGGGAGAATGAGATCCATCATTTTTACTGGTTTTTGGTATATTGAATACACCACATGGAGTTTGCCAGACTCTGCCATGTGGGCAGGACACTTTTGGTAGTCTGTCAGGATCTCCAGAGTAATTATTTAATTAAGAAATCAAATAATTCAAAAATATTGCACATACTCAAGTCAGGCTATAGTTAGACTCCTCCTTCAACTTAACTCCTAATAATCCATTTCTAGAAGCTTCCTTCTTAATATATCTATTTGAAAGTAATATGTATAAGTTATTATTTATGATGCTCTATAGCCAGTTTTTCACATCTGTTATTTAAATTTACTAAAATTTTATAATATTTAACTTGGTACTATGACATAGTGACAGATCAGATAAGTTGCACAAAATTACATATCTAATAACAAAAGTAGCTGAGATATGGATAAGTTCAATTTCTTGAAGAATATGTGATTATAACCAGCAGTCTGTATATCAGATTTCATATGTAAAGTTCAATATCTTGGTGTCCTTTTTTGAGATAAGCATGATTCATTTTATGGATTAAATCCTGCCTACTTATTTAGGAATTTGCTAAAAAAATTAGATATTCGGAGCTGATTAAAAGTTAATATAAAAAAGGAAAATAACTTTTTGAGAAAATAAAATAGTCTTATTTAAGGAAAACTGCTTAGAAAAATGAGAAGAGAGAAAGAGAAATGCATGTTCACGAGAAAAGATGAGACTTCTCCAAAAGGGGAAAAAATGAAAGGCCAGAGTCTCATATCAATGTATTACAGTTGAGAGTCCGAATATATATATTTAAATACATGATCAGTTAATGTTTGGTAATGGAGCAAAATGTATGAAGTGGATAATGAAAAGTGTCCTCTAAAAACAGTGCTGGAACTCATAACTTTTTAAAAGATTGTGAAATTATCAAAATGCACAAGAATCAAATTTTAATATACTATATGATGTGTAGATGAGGCTGTCCATTGTACCATTTCTTTCTTTAAATTCTCAGGCATGGTTTGGCAGTGCAAGAACTCTTAACATTAACAAATTCAATAAAAATTAAATATATGGAAAAAATAAAAATAAAAGCAGTGCTGGGAAAACTGCAAAAAAATTTTAAACTACTTTCTAATACTAGGAACAAAGTCAAATCAAACCTGATTAAAGACCTCTAAATTGTACAAAAATTTACACATTATACTCTGGAAATCAACAGAATACTTCATGACATTGAAGGTGGTGGCAATTTTAATTTTTCTGACAAAAAAAAAAACAACAGAAGCAAAACTAAACAAATTGGGCTACATTAATCTAAGAAGCACCTAAACTTCACAAGAAAAAACAACCATAACAAAAAAGGACCTCAGGGTTCAGAGAGATGGGAAAGTCAGTGAAAAGGAACAACCAGGAATGATCACTAAACACAGAGAGAAAAGTAAGTCATAAGCACTGCTGGGTATGTCCCTCTCCAAAAGGACACTTCGCAAACTGGCAGAAAATATTTTCCCATCATTCATCTGATCATTATCATCCAAGATATAAAAAGCACTGGTAGAACTTTACAAGGACAAAAAAAATATCAACCAACCCCATCAAAAAATGGGGGAAAGAAATTATCAGAAACTGCCTAAAAGAAGATATATAGATTGCTAAAGGATAAATTTAAAAAAAAAAAAGTTCTGTTTCACTTGAATCATCAGGGAAATGCAGATCAAAACATCATTGAGATATCATCTCACATCAGTGAGTTTGGTACACATCACAGAAAACAATAATAACTGGTGTTGGTTGGGATGTGGGTGAACATGGGCCCTCATTCACTGCTGATGGTAATGCCCACTGCTACAGTCTTTTGCAAAACAATATGTACACATCATAAAATTAAGAATTCATCTTCCATTTGACTCACAATTTCACTTCTTGGCAACTAACCCAAGGTTCAAAACACTATTCAGAAAAGACATTTGCACCCCTGTGTTCCATTGCAACACCATTCACAATAGCCTGAATCTGGAAACAACCCAAACGTTCAAGAACAGATAATTGGATCAGTAAAGTGTGGTACATATATTTAATGGACTACTACTGAGCTGTAAGACAGAATGAAATCATGCAATATACTGCTATGTGTATGGGTCTAGAGTGTATCATACTGAAAGAAGTTAGTAAGGAGGACAGAACCTTCTCTACATGAGACAGAACAAAGCTTCTAGGTTTGTAACAAATGCCCCAAAAGAACAGAGAATGAGAAGTGATTTATAGAGAAAACAGACTACATTGGGGATGGGGGAGGATGGTGGGTAAAGACCTCTAAATTGTACAAAAATTTACACATTATACTCTGGAAATCAACAGACTACTTCATGACACATGACACATGATACATTGGAACGAAAGTGGAGTGAAGGTAATACTCTGAGAGGATGCCCTACAGCAATCTGCTAAGAGCAAAATGTGATCATTTACGGTATTGTAAGCCATAATGCCTAAAATTAAAAAAATAAATGAAAAATAAAGGATAAATAAATGCTCCCATGACACTGTACTCCCCAATTTTTTTTTTCAGAAACTAAGGTTTACATCTTAGACTGTAGCACTGTCCTCCCGTTGTTCATCATTTGCTCGAGAAGGTCTAGTAATGTCCCCATTGTGAGACTTGTTGTTACTGTGTTTGACATATTGAATACATCACAGGTAGCTTGCCAGGCTTTGCCATGCGGGCAAGATACTCTCAGTAGCTTGTGGGGCTCTCCGAGGGGGCAGAGGAACCCAGCTCGGCTGTGCTGGCTGCTCACAAGGCAAACACCTTACGTCTGTGCTATCACTCCAACCCACTTTTAAACTTTTCATAGATAGTCAAATTCAATAACATTAATCATTGTCTTTTTAAAATTGCTTTTTTAATTTTCTGTTGCTTAACGTTCTGACCTTTAATTCAAAGCAAATTTAGCATGAAATCCATGATGAAAGACTTTTGTAAATGAAAAAAAAATGTTTGGGGATATGTGGGCCTCTTTTTCCATTGATAATCAGTGGAAAATTTTTATCCTAACAAGTTTGAGCAGTGCCCGTGCAGAGATGCAGTAGGGAATCCGGACTTGTTTTTCTTTCATATCCTATATCTTTGACCATCTGATACATAAAATTATAGATAAATGCTTAATCATTTGTTTTCTACACTTTAGGATACAATGATATAAGGAGTGATAAAAATAACTTACATTACTAAAAATATTTTTTTAGTGGATGATGAAAATTAATTGAAAGTTACATGCATAGTATTCTAAGTTAGGTCAGTTTTATGGACTTTATTCTGAAGTCCAGAAATTTATACTTTAGATGTGATAAAAATGGATTAAAACCTAATTCAAAGTGGTCGGTATAAATATGGAATCTAGGGGCTGGAGCGATAGCACAGTGTGTAGGGCATTTGTCTTGCACAGGGTCGACCTGGGTTCAATTACCACCATCCGATATGATCCCCTGCGGCAGAAGTAATTCCTAAGTGCAGAGCCAGGAGTAACCCCTGTGTAACTCCTTAGCATCACGCAAAGCAAAAAATAAATAAATAAATAAATAAATAAATATGAAATCATACAAAATAGGCAACATGATTTAATGTAGGTGTTTCTGACAGTTGTATGTAATGCTTTTTAAAAAATTCTACTGAAATTCACATTTTCGATGAAACTGTCAAAAGCTTCAAATATTGTTCATATTCACCAATATTTTTTTTAATTTTTATTAGTGAAACACCATGAGATACAGTCATAGATTTACAATTTTTGTGCTTGGGTTTCGATTATACAATGATCAAATACCCATCGCTCCACCAGTGCCCATTTTCCACCACCATGGATAATATCCCTCCCACCCCCACCCCACCCCCCATACTCCCCTGCCTCTGTGGAACGGCATTCCCTTTTGTTCTCTTTCTACTTTTGGGTGATTTGGTCTGCAAAAGAGGCATTGAGTGGCAAACATGTTCAGTCCCTAGTCTACTTTCAACATGCATCTCCCCTCCTGGGAGGATCCTCCAAACACCCTTTATTTGGTGCTCCCTTCTCTATCTGAGCTGCCCTTTCCCCTAGAATGCCTGGCTGGCCTCTAAGCTATGGAGTAATCCTCCTGGTGCTGATCTCAGCTATTCTTGGGTATTAATCTCATATTTTGTTAATTTATATCCCCCAGATGAATGCAATCTTTCTATGCCTATCCCTCTCTTTCTGACTCATTTCGCTTAGCATGATACTTTCCATGTTGTACCACTTGTATGTAAATTTCATGACTTCATCTTTTCTAACAGCTACCTAGTACTCCATTGGGTAGCTGTACCAACGTTTCTTTAACCAGTCATCTGTTCTTGGGCATTCAGGTTTCTTCCAGCTTCTGGCTATTGTAAAGAGTGCTGCAATGAACAAACAAGTGCAGATGTCACTTCGACTATACATTTTTGCCTCTCTGGGATATATTCCCAGGAGTGGTATTGCTGGGTCAAATGGGAGCTCAATTTCTAATTTTTTGAGAATCGTCCATTCTGTTTTCCAGAGGGGCTGAACCAGTCGACATGTGGAGTTCAAACAGTACTCCACCAACAGGGAAGGAGTGTCCCTTTCTCGCCACATCCATGCCAGAATCGGTTACTTTTGTGCTTTTGAATGTGGGACAGTCTCTGAGGTGTGAGATGGTATCTCATTGTGGTTTTGATCTGCATCTCCCTGATGATTAAAGATGTAGAGCATTTTCTCATGTGCTTTTTAGCCATTCGGATTTCTTCTTTGAGAAAGTTTCTGTTCATTTTATTGCCCCATTTTTGATGGGGTTGGATGTTTTATTCTTGTGGAGTTCAACCAGTACTTTGTATATCCTTGATATCAACCCCTTGTCAGATGTGTATTCGGTGAATATCGTTTCCCATTCTGTAGACTGTCTTTGTATTTTGGTCACTGTTTCTTTTGAGATGCAAAAGCTTCTTAGTTTAATATAGTCCCATTTATCTATCTCTGTTTTCACTTGCTAGGCCAGTGGCGTGGCATCTTGAAGATACCATTAGCTTCAATGTCATGGAGGGTTTTGCCAACTTTGTCTTCAATGTACCATATGGTTTCTGGTCTGATGTTGAAGTCTTTAATCCATTTTAATCTTACTTTCGTACATGGTGGTAGGCAGAGGTCTGAGCCCATTTTTTTTGCATATAGCCGTCCAGTGATGCCAGTACAATTTGTTAAAGAGGCTTTTCTTACTCCACTTCACATTACTTGCACCTTTATCAAAGATTAGATGATCATATAATTGAGGGGAGATGTCAGTATTCAACCCTGTTCCAATGGTCTGCAGTTCTTCCTTTGTTCCAGTACCATGCTGTTTTAATTAGTACTGCTTTGTAGTAGAGTTTGAAGTTAGGGAGGTTGATTCCTCCCATTTTCTTTTTCCCAAGAATTGCTTTAGCTATTCGTGGGGGCTTATTGTTCCATATAAATTTCAGGAGTGTTTGCTCCATTACTTTGAAGACTGTCATGAGTATCCTTCTAGGGATTGCAATGAATTTATACAATACTTTCGATAGTATTGCCATTTTGACAATATTAAGTCTCCTGACCCATGAGCAGGGGATATCTTTCCATTTCCTCATGTCCTCTTTTATTTCCTGAAGTAGGGTTTTGTAGTTTTCTTTGTACAGGTCCTTTACTTCCTTAGTTAAGCTGATTCCTAGGTACTTGATTTTCTGGGGCACAATTGTGAACGGGATTGTTTTTTCATGTAGCTTTCTTCTCTCTCCCTGTTTGCATATAGGAAAGCCATGGACTTTTGGGTATTGATTTTATAGCCTGCAACTTTACTATACAAGTCTATTGTTTCTAGGAGTTTTTTGGTGGAGGTTATTGGGTTCTCTAAGTATAGTATCCTAACATCTATGAAGAGTGAGAACTTGATATCTTCCTTTCCTGCCTGAATGCCCTTAATATCTTTTTCTTGTCTAATCGCTATTGCAAGTACTTCCAGTACTATATTGAACAGCAGTGGAGAGAGTGGGCATCCTTGTCTCTTCCCTGATCTTAGAGGGAAGGCTCTCAGTTTTTCCCCATTGAGGATGATGCTTGCTGTAGGCTAGCGGTAGATGGCTTTAACTATGTTGAGGAAAGTCCCCTCTATACCCATTTTGGCTAGGGTTTTCATCATAAAGGGGTGCTGGATCTTGTCAAATGCTTTCTCTGCATCTATTGATATGATCATATGCTTTTTATCTTTTCTTTTGTTGATATGATGGATCGTGTTGATTGATTTCCGAACGTTAAACCATCCTTGCATCCCTGGGATGAATCCTACTTGGTCATGGTGTATGATCTTTTTGATGAGTAGTTGGATTCTATTTGCTAGCAGTTTGTTGAGGATCTTTGCATCTGTGTTCATCAGGGATATTGGCCTGTAATTCCTTTCTTTGTGGTATCTCTGTCTGCTTTTGGTATCAGTGTGATATTTGCTTTGTAAAAACTGTTCGGAAATGTTTTTGATATTTCAATTTTGTGGAAAAGCTTAAAGAGGATTGGGAGTAAGTCCTTTTTAAAGATTTGGAAGAATTCACTAGTGAATCTGTCCTGGCCAGGACTTTTGTGCTTGGGGTGACTTTTTATTACCATTTCAATTTCCTTGATGGTGATAAGTCTGTTCAGGTATTCCAGGTCTTCTTGGTTCAGTCTTGGGAGTCTGTAGGAGTCTAGGAATTTATCCATTTCCTCGAGGTTTTGATGTTCCATGGCATAAAGCTTCTTTCTGTAGTTTCTGTTGTAATGACCCCCTTTTCATTTCTGATTCAGTTTATTAGGGTTTTCTCTCTCCCTTTCTTTGTGAGTTTTGCTAGAGGCTTATCTGTCTTGTTTATTATCTCTAAGAACCAGCTCTTGGTTTCATTGATCTTTTGGATTGTTTTTTGGGTTTCCATCTCGTTAATCTCTGCTCTGAGTTTTATTATTTCCTTCCTCCTGTTCGGGTTGTGCTCCTTTTGTTGGTCCTTCTCCAAGCTCTTAAATTGTGAGGTTAGGTTATTTATGTGTGCTCACTCCTCCTTCCTGAGGAATTCTTGTAGAGCTATAATTTCCTCTTAACACAGCTTTTGCTGTGTCCCATAAGTTTTGGTAACTCATGTCCTCATCTTAATTCGTTTCTAGGAATCTTTTGATTTCCTCTTTGATTTCCTTTCTAAGCCACTCATTGTTCAGTAGCGCACTGTTTAATTTCCAGGTGTTTGATTTAATTTTCTGTTTTTGTGTGTGATTTACTTCTAATTTCAGCGCATTATGGTCTGAGAAGATTGTTGATACAATCTCTATCTTCTTAAATTTATGGAGGTATGTTTTGTGGCTCAGCATGTGGTCTATCTTGAGAATGTTCCATGTACGCTTGAGAAGAATGTGTATTCAGCTTTTTGAGGATGAAATGTCCTGTATATATCTACTAAGTCCCCTTCTTCCATTGTTTCCCTCAGATGAAGTATGCCCTTGCTAAGCTTGAGTCTGGTTGATCTATCAAGAGGTGACAAAGCGGTGTTGAAGTCTCCCACTAGTATTGTGTTGCTATTGATGTCTTTTTCCAAATCTATGAGTAGTTCTTTTAAGTACTTTGCTGGTCTCTAATTAGGTGCATATACATTATTATTGTAAGTTCTTCCTGTTGTAAAGATCCTTTGATCAATAAGAAATGGCCTTCACTGTCTCTTATGACCATCTTCACTCTGAAATTGATGTGGTCTGATATAAGGATGGCTACCCCAACTTATTTATGGGAGCTGTTTGCCTGTAGGATTGTTTTCCAGCCTTTGACTCTGAGTCTGTGTTTGCTTTGACTATTGAGATGTTTTTCTTGCAGGCAACAGAATGTTGGGTTCAATTTTCTAATCCATCCTGCCACTCTATGTCTTTTAATTGGTGCGTTTAGCCCATTGACATTGAGAGAGATTATTGTTATGGGATTTTGTCTGATTGTTCTGTTGAAATTAGGTGTATCTGTGGGGCTTGTCTTGCCTTAAAGTAGCCCATTTAGTTGTTCTTGTAACCATGGTTTTGAGTCTATGAAGTTCCTGAGCTGTTGTTTGTCTGTGAAACTGTGTGTTTTTCCTTCTATTATGAATGAGAGTCTTGCTGGTTAAAGTATTTTTGGGGAGGCATTTATTTCATTGAGTTTTTTTCACTATGTCCCACCACTGTTTTCGGGCCATGAGGGTTTCATTAGAAAAATCAGCTGTGAATTTTAAGGATGCTCCTTTGTAAGAGATTTCTTTCTTCGATCTTGCTGCTTTCAGAATTTTGTCTCTGTCTAAGATTTTGGTCATTTTGATCAGGATGTGTCTTGGGGGTATTTTTATTCGAATTTCTTCTAGCTGGTACCCTTCGGGCCTCCTGAATGTGGTCACAAGTTTTCTTCAGCTCTGGAAACGTTGTAGCAATGATGTCTTTGACATTTTCTTCTTCATCAAGGTTTTCTTCCTGTCCCTCTGGGACTCCAATAATAGCATAGCGGTAGGGCATTCGCCTTACAAGCGGCCAACATGGCCCACCCAAGTTCGATTCCTCCGCCCCTCTCGGAGAGCCTGGCAAGCTACCGAGAGTATTTGATATGCCAAACACAGTAACAACAAAGTCTCCAATGGAGACGTTACTGGGCCCGCTCGAGCAAATCGACGATCAACGGGAGGGCCTTTACCTTTACCTTTACCTCTATTGGCTTCGTCACTATCTTCTCTTGCAATCTGTTCCCGAATAGTGAGTCTCTTTTCCCTATTGGCTTCGTCACGATCTTCTCTTGCCATCTGTTCCCGAATTGTGAGTCTCTTTTCCATTTTCTGCTCTTTTCTGGAGAGTCCCTGAACTTCATCTTTGAGCTCACTGATTCTGTTCTCAGCAGCTGTTACTCTGCTGTTGAGGCCTTCCACTGAGTTTTTCAATTCGCCTACCAGGTTTTTCAGGTCTGACATTTCCGATTGCATTTTTTTCATTTCTGCCTTCAAATCCTCTTGTTTTTTTATTGGCATTAGTTTCCATTGTTTCTTTTAGTTCCCTAAGCATCCTAAGTAGCTCCTTTCTGAATTCCTTGTCAGAGAGGTTGTCTAACACTACAGTACTGTTGGTGTCTTCTGGGCTAGACTCTTCAATAAGAAAGTTTTGTGGACTTTTGCATTGCTTTACCATTGTGACAATGTGGTTTAGTCCTTCATGTTCACTGTTACTATTCTGTTTGATATGCAGTGTGAGTTGTGATAGGCTTAAGAGTTATTGGCTACTGTGTTTCTAGTGGCTGAGCTAACTTAGAGAAGGTTTCATCTAAGAGGGTAGCTTATGGTTCCTATGGCATATGTAGTGGGAGAATATTTCACGGCCGCGTTAGCGACCGCGGCTCTGGAAAGGGTCCCTGGCGCTGGGCGCCGGGCTGTACCTGTTTGAATGAGGAGAGAGTACCCAGAGACGTTCAGCTTTCTTGCCGAGAGGTGGGCCTCAGTTTCTGTCCCGCGCAGATCAAGGGAGAAAACTGGCTGTTCTAAGGTATCAAGCTAGCTGCACATGCCCAGAGAGAGTAACAAGCCCTGGGGGCGGGCTGTACCTGGTTGAATGAGCCATTTTCACCAATGTTTTAATAATTAAAAAGAATTGTACTTCTGTGGGAAAAAGCTTACTTCCTTTATTTTGTTGGTGTTAATTGTGAGTTGTTTTCTGATGTAACTGTAGGATTTTTTCTAGGTCAAAATATTACATGTGCATTCTATCAAGCTCAGATATAAAAAATATTTTCGTTTTGCTGTTAATCTTTGTTAATTTAAGTATTATGAAAATAAGGGTTTGCTTTATTTGATTGCTTGTAGGAAAAACCACACTGTTTCTAAAATTCTAAATAAACATTTAGAAACATATGGTAATTGAAAAGGCATAATCTGTCACTATAGTGCAGCCTATTTATACAGGAGAATTTTGTGATTTGAATATTGCTTGTCATCTAATCTGGCAGGAAGATGTAATATCAAATATATACTTTATTTAGAAGAGAAACAGCATATGGTTATAAAAGCACTAAATTTTATTTAAATAACTTCTAACCTGAGCCTATTTTTATATAATATCAACTTGAGGTTGTCAGGATAATTTTACAATAACTATTTTAGAAAAATATGTTATCAAACTGACTCATTTTTATTTTACTTTTTATTTTATTTTTTTATTAGTGAAACATCATGAGATACAGTTGTAGACCTACAAACTTTCATGCTTGGGTTTCAGTTGCACAATGATCAAGTACCCATCCCTCCACCAGTGCCCATTCTCCACCACCAATGATCCCAGAAGTCCTCCCATACCCCCCACCCCATAACCCCCACCCCACATCTGTGTCAGGGCATTCCCTTTTGCTCTCTCTTTTCTTTAGGGCGTTGTAGTTTGCAGTAGAGATATTGAGTAGTCATTGTGTTCAGTCTATAGTCTACTTTCAGCACACATCTCACATCCAGAGCAAGTCCTCCAAACATCCTTTACTTGGTGTTCCCTTCTCTATCTGAACTGCCTTTCCCCCCAGCATGTGCTGCCGGCTTCCAAGCCATGAAGCAGACCTCCTGGTACTTATCTCAACTATTCTTGGGTGTTTGACTCCCATTCTGTTACTTTATATTTCCCAGATGAGTTCAGTCTTTCTATGTCTGTCCTTCTCTTTCTGGCTCATTTCACTTAGCATGTGCTGAATAATTTTAGAAAATATGTTTTCATATGTAATGAACTTTATAATGCAGTCTACCTGTCAATAAATTGTAATATTCTCTAGGAAAGGATATAAATCATAACTTATAAATCAATTCACATTTTAATAACATTTTAATAGGCCAGAAGATGACTACTGAAAGAAATTTTGTGACACATTGATTTGTAAAGTGAATGATCAGTATAAGTAATCCGCATTGGATGCACCTAAAAAATTTTTTTTGCCAATTTTTTTAATTCAAAGAATACTTCAGATACAAAATTTTGTAGTCTTATTTGAAAGAATGAAAGGATTGAAAAACTTAACAGTTATTTTAATACAATTGCTAATATTTAAATCTGAAAGTGGTTCATGTTGATTTTAGAAGCAGAAGTAGACAACAGCTGTGCTATCTTAGCCAATATTTACCTAACCATGTGCTTCTGTTCATTAAGAATATACTTCTGAGTTTCATAAAATAAGTATTTATGTCAGTATCTCCATAACTAAACTGTTATTTCTTATTCATAGAAAACTGCCATTTCAGTTCCACAGTATATTGAATTGTCTGGTTGTGTAATTTACCTATCTAAAAGAGATGATATTCTAATTGTATACATACAGTACTTGGAAAATCATGTTGTATTCATTGTAGATGACATGTTAAAAGATTTACAGATATATTTTGTTTTGTTAGCATATCAAATGGCTCAAAATGAAAGTGTTTTTGTAGAGGCTCTATTTTATTCAGAAAACTTCTCACACACACCTTGTTTTTTTTGACTACAGACATTGGTGATTTGGGCTTATTCTTGACTCTGCTCTCATGAATCACACCTAGTGAGTATTGGGGGGTGAGGGGGCATTATATAGGGTAGAGTGAATTGAATCCAGGTCAGAAGTGTGCAAATCAAGAGTAGTACCTCCTATATGATATTTTAGCTCTTCAGAAACATTCTTTTAACTGTACAATGGTTTATATTTATTAATAATCACCTAGGTAAAATCAAAATTTAAAGCATGAGAAAGTCATTTTAGAAATAAACTGTAAAAGGTAATATAATTTTAAGGATACAAAAAATTCCACACACATTTAAAAAAAGTATCAGCATACCTTTTGCAATTTTTATTAAAATTTTAATGAATGAATGAAATCAATTTTTGGTTAATGCATGTGTCTCTATTTTAGCAGAAACAAAACACCCAGTCAAATATACTTGAAGGAAAATTAAGACAAATATTTAAAAACTGAAATTTGACTGCTGAGCATTGGTATGTTTGATAATTGATCAAAATTTTCTAAATTATGAGCACAGTAGTATTCTGATATTGCATTAATAATAATAATAATAATAATAATAATAATTGTAGCACTGTCCTCCCATTGTTCATTGATTTGCTCAAGCGAAAACCAGTAATATCTCCATTGTGAGACTTGTTGTTACTGTTTTTGGCATATCAAATATGCTACAGGGATCTGGCCAGGCTCTGCTGTATGGGTAGGATACTCTCGGTAGATTGCCGGGCTCTCCAAGAGGGATGGAGGAATTGAAACCTTGTCGGTTGTGTGCAAGGCAAACACCCTACCCACTGTGCTATCGCTCCAGCTTATTATTATTATTATCATCATCATCATCATCATCATCATCATCACCATCATCATCATCATTATTGATTTTAGGGCTACATCTAGTGGTGTTTAGGAATTACTCCAGATTCTGTGTTTTACTCCTGACTCTGTGTTCTGATGGGCATCTAACCAGAGTGGACCTCCCATAATAGAGCACTCTGCCTGCTGTATTCTCTCTCCAGTCCCTCTAAGATTAACTCAGTTCCTTCAGTTTTGTCTCTTCACTCCCAAGAAGAAAATAAGATTTGCCTTTTCTTTCTCTACTTCATTCTTTGAGAGAAAGTTAGTGTACTTCGATATTGATTTTTCTTTTTCCCACATCAACACAACTATCAGCAGCAGCACTTTACAATCCATAATGCATTGCACTGGTGTCCTTTGCCAGGAATTTTCCTTCTAAACACTTATAGAAAGAATGTTAATTTTAGGACAGTGATGAAGACAGTATTTTGGCTGCCTCGGAGACATTTTCTACACAGTTGTTCTTTTAAAGGAATACTTTAAATTTTTTGTTATGGTAACACACACTATAGCTGAAACTGGCATTTAGTGGATCTGAATCAAAACGTCCTCCTACTTTTTTTTCCTGAATGTGTAGTTTTCCAAGTATATGTGGAAAGTTATGTTTCCGTCAGTACAGTATCTTCTTCAGACTGGTCCTCAAACATTAACTGTGTGTACTACTCATGAGAAGAATATATTCTAAGTCAATTCATACAGCCCCATCTAGAATTTCATATCAAGACATCCAAAAATTGACATGCACAGAAAATTCACCAAGGGTGGTGCATCTGACATCCAGAAACCACACTTTGAGAATCCTAATTACAGGAGTGAAATTTCTTCACACTTGTAAATGTTTAGATGTCATGTTATGATTCAAGAAAATTGATCATACTTTTCCTACTGTATCAATGGAACAGTTAAATAAAATTTTGAATAATTTACAAGGCATTGTTAACTGAAAAATAGAAAAAAGGAAAAAAGTTTAAACCAAAAGTAGAAAAACGGTAATTGACCAAAACCCCCTATAGTTTTTATCTATATGAATCTAAGACAGCATTAAACTTGAAGTAAAGGTCAGAATTCAGCTGGGGAGTTGATCTCTGATAACAATCATTGTTAAAATCTATCTTTTTTATTCATTGTTTTTGTTCTTCCTCTTAGGGAATACCTTGGGAGTGGACTTTTAATATTCCTCAGACCCAGTGAGCCCTCTGCAGGGCCCTTCTAACCAAGGATTAGAAACAGGGGGACAGTCAGACCACCTCATTCCCTGTGGCAAGAGAGGGGTTGAATTTAGAATCTTAGTCCTGTCAGGTCAGTGCTGTAAACCCTTGAACAATCTTCTATGCCCTGAAGCATATTTTTGTTTCTTATTTTTTTTCCCCCATGGGACAAAGCTGACTGTACTCAGAGCTTACTCCTAGAGATATACTCAGGCATATGCCCTGGTGGGGCTCAGGGGTACATAGGGACTGCTGGGGATCAAACCCAGGTTGGCCTTGTAGAGCAAGCACTGTACCTACTGTCCTATCCCTCCAGCCCTGAAGCATAATTTTAACTTGAAGCACTGTAGCACTGTCTTCCCGTTATTCATGGATTTGCTCGAGCAGGCACCAATAACATCTCACAACAAATTGTGAGACTTGTTGTTACTGTTTTTGGCATATCAAATACATCACGGGTAGCTTGCCAAGATTCACTGGGCTGGCGAGATACTCTTGGTAGCTTGCTGGGCTCTCCGAGAGAGGCGGAGAAATCAAACCCAGGTTGGCCCCGTGCAAGGCAAACTCCCTACTGGCTGTGCTATCGCTCCAGCCCATATTTTTAACTTAATGCAAATAAATGTTTTCTTAAATCATCATTAAAAAAAGTAAATGTAGAGAAAGAGAAACTTATTTTACAACATAATTTGATATCTCTAATTATCTAATATAAAATTTTACAGGGTTTATTTTAATTTCGAGTTTATAAAACTCATACAGCATGCACATTTATCAGTTGTCTTTACTTTTTAATTTTAGGCTGCTTATTTCATAAGTTTCAATAGAGAACTGTTTGCATTTAGATCGCTTCAGGTTAAATCAATAACAATGAAGTCAACACCTTTCTTTGGGAAGTCATTTTGAACTTTTTAATCAGTTTTTAAACTCTTGCATAATTTACCATCTAATGTTTATCAGTATTCAATAGGTTGCATTGATTATAATATTCAATTTATGTGATGTTCTGAATTCTGGCTGACTTTCATTCATTTTAGTTATATGTAGACAAATTTTGAGTTCAAAACATATTTATACTATCTTTAAATGACTTTTTGAATGCTAATCAGAGAATTATTAGGAGCATTTTTTTCTGCACACTATATGTTGGTTTTCCAACTGAGACAACATGAATAACTAAAAAAAGTTAGTATCATTCTCTTATTTTAAACATCTTATTCAGTTTTCTCTTATACTTTGGCTTCTTTAATATACACTTTTAATAAAATAAATGAATGTCAGTTAAAAAAATTTAAAAATCGGGGCTGGAACAATAGCACAGAGGGTAGGGCTTTTGCCTTGCAGGTGGCTGACCTGGGTTCAATTCCCAGCATCCCATATGTTCCCCCGAGCACCACTAGGAATACTTCCTGAGTTCATGAGCCAGCACTAACCCTTGTGCATCGCTGGATGTGACCCAAAAAGTGAAAAAATAATTCTTAAAAATCAAGTCCATGGCATACTTTACATTTTAATATGGAAATTCTGTGTTGACTATTTAAGGTAAAGATATATGAAGAAAATCTATGACTGCCTGTTTTATTTTATTATTTTTAAAAAGCTTGAGTCATGATTTACAGTTATTTATAGGTGAGTCTTAGGTATATAATATTTCAAGCTAATCCACCACAAGTGTCCACTTTTCTCCACCACTGTTCCCATGCTTTTTCTAGCTCTCCCTTCTTTCCCTGCACTCACGTTACATTTACAGGCTTATTTCAATGCTGTTGTATATGTACTTTTCATACATGACCGCCCCACTCTCATACATCACTTATATATCTGAGGCCCCTCAACCTTGTTCTTTTGTGATTTCCATTTCTCATCTCCATGCTTTCTTAATTTTTCCCCCCTTAATTTCTATTCTTCTCTGTCCTCATTTCTGAAATCTGGGATCAAGAGTAATATAGGTTTTCCTTCTTTTCTACATTACATTTTCTCATCCATTTGTGCTATATACCACTGATATTTGAGGTTTTCTTTTTTCTTCTGTCTAAATTCATTCAACATGCTATCTTTTGGTTCTAACCAGATTGCAACCAGTTGCATGGTTGCATCATTTATTGCAGTTACATAATAGTCCATTGTGCACACATAATGCATCTTTGTAATTCATCCATCTGTCATTAGGTACCTCCATTGATTTCCTATCTTAGCTATTTTACTAAGTGCTGCAATGAATAAGGGTGTTAATATGTTGTTTAAATGAAAGACATTTGCTTTTATTTTTGTCTTTTTTTTTGTCTTGGGGGTAGATGCACAAAAATAGAATTACTGGGTCATATGGTAGCTCAGCTCTAAATTTACTGAGAAAACTCCATATAGTTTTCCAGATTGGTCAAACCAGACAACATTCTCACAGCAGTGGATGAGAATTTCTTTCCACAATATCCCTGCCAACACAGATCATTCTTGTTATTGTTTTTGATATGTCCATTCTCAACTAGTATGAGATGATATTATCTCATATTATCATCTTGATTTGTATCCCCCTAATGATGAGAGATACATTTTTATGTCTACTGGACATCCACCTGTTTTTCCTCTGAGAAATATTTGTGCATATTCTCTCTTCATGTTTTGATAGCAATTTAGGATTGTTGTTGTTGTTGTTGATAATTTTGAGTACTTTATATGTACTAAATATGTTGAATGAAAATACATTTTCTAATTCAGTTAGCTATCTTTTAGTTTTAGTTTGTTTGTTTTGCCATGTATAAACTCTTTAACTTGCTGTAGTCTATATGTTTATTTTTTATTTTGCTGCCTTTGCCAGTAATGTCATACATTGAAGGTAAATTTGAGGTCCAAATCTCGGAGCACTCTGCCTATATTTTCCTCTATGTATTTTATAATTTCCAGTCAGATATCAAGGTGTTTCATCCACTATGAATTTCTTTTATATATGGTGTGAAATATGAATTCAACTTTAATTCTTTAAACATGACTACACCGCTTTCCTAATGACATTTGGTAAAGAGGCTGTCATTTCTCCTTTCCATATTCTCAGCTCCTTTATTGAAAATTGCTGTTCATAAATATGAGACTTTGTCCTCAATATTGGATTCTGACTTACTGATCTGAGAGCCTATCTTTATTCTAGCGCCATGTAGTTTGGAACACTATAGTTTCATAATGCAGTCCAAATTGGGTAATGAAATACCTCCCATTTTCTTATATTTTAGTATGACTTTGGCTATTTTGTGTCTCCTCTGATTCATACAAACACTGTTATTGACTTTTCTATGTCCTTGAAGAATGACATCTAGTTTGGATGGGGATTACTTTGGATCTATGTTATAGTTTACATAGGGTGGGCATATTAATTATATCGACACTTTCAATCCATGAGAATGAAATACTCTTGATTTCCTAAGGTCTTCTTCTGTCTCTTCTTCTAGTGATTTAAAGTTTTATACTATATATTTCTAACAACTTTTGTTGAATTTATTCTAGATACTTGATGGTTTGAGACACAATTTTAAATGGGATGGATTTCCTCATCACTTTCTCCTCTGATTCATTTTTTTATAGAATGAGACCAATTTTTTGTATTAATTTGGTATCTGATTACTTTGATATATTTGTTTATTGTTTCTTTTGTAGACTTTTTATGGTATTCTATGTATATTATCAACATATCATTTTCAAATAGTATAATTTGATATATTTTCAAATTTTGATCCCTTTAATTTTTTTTTCTTTTGCCTCGTTGTAGCCAGAACTTCTAGCACTATATTGAATAAAGGGCAGAGAGGTGGAAATCCCTTCCATATACCTGATCTTACAGTGAATGCTTTCAGTTTTTCACTATTAAGAATGATACTAGCTTATAGACTTGTTATACATATGGCTGTTCCTGTTGAGGGAGATTCCTTGCACACCTATTTAATTGAGGGTTTTTATCATGAATAGGTGTTGAATCTTGTCAAAGTCTTTGATATGATCATATATATTTTTTTCTTTACTAAAATAGTGCAACATGTTAATTGATTTTTATATTTTGAACCATCCTTGTATTCTCAAAATGAGCCTGACTTGATCAGGTTATATGATTTTTTTATACATTGCTGGATTTGATTAGTTAAGATTTTGTTAAGGATTTATGCATCAATATTCATCAGGGAGATCAGTCTGAAATTTCCTTATCTGGGTGTGATTCTGCCTACTTTGGGTATTAGTGTAAAGTTACCTTCATAGAGGTGTTAGGAAGGATTCCTGTGTGTTCAATATTTTAAAGCTTAAGGAGTAAGGACAGTGAATCTTCTATAAAAGTTTCATAGAATTCACCAGTGAATCCACCTGGATTGGTCTTTTGTTTTGACAAAGATTCTTAATTACTTTTTCAATTTCCTTACCTGTGATTGACATGTTCAGGCATTCTACTTTCTTCTTATTCAGCTTTGGGAGATCACATGACTAAGAATCTATCCACTTCTTCTAGATCCTCCAATTTAAGAGCATAAAGTTTTTGTAGCAATCTCTTATTGTGTTTTTTAATTTCTGAAAGCTATGTTATAATTTCACCACTTTTGTTTTTGCTTCAGTTTATTTTGATATTTTCTTAATTATCTCTGTGAGTCAGCTAAAGGTTTATTTATATTGTATATTCTTTGAAAGAACCAGCTCCTAGTTTTATTGATTATTTGAATTGTTTTCGTCCTTTCTATGGTATTCATTTCTACTCTTGTTTTCACTATTTCTTTCCTTCTACTACTTTTCAGGTTTGTTGCTGTTCTTTCTTCAGATTTTTGAGATGTGTGTTTAGATTGTTGATTTGGACTTTTTCTTCTTAATATATCCTTGCTCTCACTTAAATATTTTATATACCTCTGTTGCCCAGTCTACTTCTAAATACTTGTTTGTTTATTGTTGTCTAACAAATTAACTCAAAAATGACAGCAAACATTTATCATTTCAGTCTCTCAGTTTCAAAAAATCAAAAGTAGTTCTAATTATGTAACTTTAGCTTAGAGTTTCTTATGAGAGATTAGTAAAGATTTTGATCTGAAGATTGAACTTAAAGTGGTGTATGTGCTTCCAATGTAATACACTTACTTGTCTGGCAAGTTATTTCTAACTGTTGGGCAGGGAGACTCAGCATGAGTACATTGACTTCTCCTTAAGAATACTGCTTTCCTAAAGGCAAGTCAACTAACAGAAGTTACAGACAAAATAAGATGACTCTAAACATTTAGATTAAGAACTCACACTTATTAGTTCTGGAATATTTTGTCTAAAAATTAGTTTTAGTTCATATGGGAGAAGACTATGCATGAAAATAGATAGTATAATACAAAACTGGAAGTAATAAAAAATCATAAATCACAAACTACATAGTGTACAGTTCTCTTTTTATCCTAATTTTGATTTCCAATTATGTATGTTAATTAATTGTAAATTTTCATCAGCTTTTACTCATGTCTGGTTTGTATGAAGAAAACATTTTTGTCTTTCCCCTAAAGCTATTTATTCTATTTTTATTATAAGTGACTCTAATTAGTATTCTTCTTTTTAAAGTCTCTGATTTTTATTAGTTAATATTTTATTTGAATATATATATAATACTGAGGTAATACCAGTGAATTCAAATACACACAAAACAGTCACAAATTCTGAAGATAATTTCATACTGTGAAATATTTAAGATTTATGAAAGAAGATGGGAGAAGACATTTAGCAATCAGCAGCTATTCAATGACCACAAACTATCACTCCAAAAATGTTTTTGATTCAATTCAAATGGGAGAGTTTATATAGGCTATGAAATCACCAATGAACTCCAAAATTGCATATTTCCCAATTATATTGTGCTTTCTAAGTAAATTAAACCCAATATTACAGATACAAACACTTTATTATATTGACTCCAACTGTATGTTACTTGATCAGATCAGGAATTTGCAATTCTAACACAAATTTCAACTGTGTTAAAGCATATAACAAGACATTCAGCATCTTGTGCCAAAGATACAGTGCAGAGGTTAAGGTACCCGACTTGTACATGACTGGTCCAAGTTGCCACCTCATATGATCCCCTGCTAAGCTTCCAGGTATAATCCCTGAGCACAGATCCAGGAATAAATCCTGATCATCTCTAAGTGTGGCCCCACTTTGGCTATTACTAAATGTAAATTTATGACTGACATTGGCTTTAGAGCTTTTCAGGAGGCATAGAATATATATGAAGTTTTAGTGTGTATTATTTATATTAATTTTTGTAGTGGTAGCCTTGCTAGTATGTTGGTGTTTGTATTTTTTCTGGTATCTTGTGTGCATAACACACTCACCAATGAGGTGCAAATATATTGCCACCATAGTTCATCAAACACTTTCAGTCTACTCATTTAAGCTTTTTAACCTCAGATATAAGGATTGTAATTTATCTCCTGTAATAACTAAGTGGGATTTTTTATATATGTACATATTTATATATATGTTATATATGCATATGTGTGTATGTGTGTATGCAAATCAGACCTTGATTCAATCATTTGTCATTGGGAACTTGCATTGTTTACAGATCTTGACTATTGTAAATAGTGATTCAGTCAAGTAGATGTGAATATATGTTTTGGTTTCTTTTAAAGATAGTTAATGAGTGAATTTGCTTGGTCATATTATAGTTCTCTTTTTAATAATTGAGAAAATATTTGTACTTTTTTATCAGTAGAAACAATTTATATTCTTACATATCGTGAAAATAATTTTACTTTTCTCCATACTCTAACATTTGTTTCTGATCTTCTTAATATAGGTCACTATCACTAGTGTGAGGTGATAATTCATTTTCAGACAATTCTATAATAAAAGACAAAGTCAAAATAATAAACTACCATAGAGAATTATTATAATTTATAGTTTCCATCAAATACACATGAATACTTTTGTAAAAATAACAACAAAAATTTGATTCGGATATCATGTATTTATAACTTTTACCTGTGATTAGTTTTTGTAGTTACTGCTGGATAATTGCATTGTCATTTTTGTTTATGAACATTATTATTTATGTGTAAGGTTATTATATATGAAAAGCATTATTTCATCTCCACTGTTGAGTTTTGTTTGCTCTTTTTATCTTAATATTATAGCATAATTTATATTATAATTATAAAATAATTTACAATTGAGTAGAAGGGAATTCTAACTTCCAAATTTAGATATTTAGATGATTATTGCCTGGGTATTGAAGAAAACATTCTTTCAGAAGTAACAAACACATTTTGTTAATATTTAAAACAAAATATTGTGTCAAAAAATTATTCTCATCATTTAATTGCTTTAGTTAAAACAATAAAACACACTTCTGTAAATGTGTTTACAAAATATATATTATATTCAAAGTAAGTATCCATGTTGTGAGACTGATATGATTTGTGACATTAGGAATTTTTAAACCTCAGTATTTTAAAATGGATACGGGATTACTGCATTACATTAATTAGAAGAAAAGGAGGAAAGGAAGGGAGAAAATACAGAAAGAAAAAGAAACAGAGTAGACATAATACAGAAAGGAAGGCACGTGACTTGCCCTTGGGTTTGATCTCTCCACCTCATATGGTCTCTCTAGCCCCACCAGAGTGACCCCTGAGCACATAGCCAGGAAAATATCTGAGCACTAATGGAAAGCCCTTAGCACTGCAGGGTGTAGCCACTAAACTAAACAGAAGAAAATGAGAAGAGACTGAGAGAATGGTGGAGAATAAGTGAATAAATATTCTCAACTCAAGAAGTTAGCATTTAAACAAATGTTTAAGCTGTTTTATCATTTCAAAACTGATTTTTTTATTTTTTTTATTGTTTAGATTTACATGGAGCTTGAATGAGAAATAAAAATTTTATTTTAATTTGTATTGTCTTGATCTTAACTATTTATTTTAAGCCTTATAAAAATAAAGACATGAAATGTGGAAATAGTTTAGGGGTTTGGACACTTACTTCATAAGGTGCCAACCCCGGTTCCCAGTTCCCATCACCTCATATGATTTTTTGAGCACCATCAGATCGATCCTTGAACATGAAGCCAGGTGTAAGGCCTGAGCACAGTTGGGTGTAGGGCAAATGCCTCCTACCAAAAAAAGGATATGCAGGGGTCAAGAGATCGTACAGCAGGGAAGGTGCTTGACATGCATGTGGCCAACCTAGGTTTCATGCCTGTGCAACATATGGTACCTGGGGTCCTTCCAGAGTGATCCCTAAGCACAGAGCCAGGAGTAAGTCCTGAGTACTGCTGGTATGTCCCTCAAATTGCCAAATACAAATTTATACATACAAATTTAATAATCTATATTATTATGGAAACATAGTGATTTTAAGACATAAAACATACTTATAATATTTTGAATATCCATGTATTCAGTGATGTAATAATTTATGGGTAAAAAAAGTATAAGAAAAGTGTTCATTTCTTTTGGTGATAACAGATACCAAACTCCATACCCATCCCCAAAGATTCATATTTAAGATGATTGAACACTAATAAAAATTCTATTCTCTTTTTGTAAACTTCAAATGAGGTTCTCTTGACAAAGTTGGCAGATGTCCAGCTATAAGAGTTCTCAGAGTCTCTCTGTCTATTAGAATTTTCATTATTTTTCTAGAACACTGCCAATTTAAGGATATAATAGAGATAGATAGATAGATAGATAGATAGATAGATAGATGATAGATAGATGGATGGATAGATAGATAGATAGATAGATAGATAGATAGATGATAGATAGATATGGTTCAGGGTTTTCCAGAGTTTCTCAGAGTATTATTTTCTTCTTAATTCTGAAAAACCAACAGCATACTGACTATCTGAACAATATTTTTCCTAATTTATTAAACATAAGAGTTCATGTAATTACTTATTTAAGACTCAAATTAAGATTGTCTTTAAATAGTAGGTATGTCTGTCTGACATACACATAATGGATGTAATGTATATACATAATATATCACTGTTACTGTCTTCCTGTTGTTCATCGATTTGCTCGAGCAGGCCAAGTAACATTGTGAGACTTGTTACTGTGTTTGGTATATCGAATATATCATGGATAGTTTGCCAGATAGTTTGCCATGCAGGCAAGATACTCTTGGTAGCATGCAGGCCTCCCCGAAAGGGGTGGAGGAATTAAACTCGGATCCGCCGACCTGGTCGTGTGCAAGGCAAATGCCCTACCCTCTGTGCTATCGCTCCAGCCCACATAATGTATATTTCTGAAATTTTTAATGTAGAGAGTGAGGTGAATCTGCTTCTTATCTCCTATATCATGTTCACACATCAAATAATTATAGAGTCAGCTATGTGTTGTTACAGTTATCTTGGGCAGTGGATTTAAATGCAAGGACAATCCAATTAGAAATCATACATATTTCATTAAAAATGTGAAATAGCTAACGACCAAAATGAAAATCTTTCATTCCATTACTATTCTTTGATTATCACTATATTTAGTTGTTAATGAAAATTAATATATTGTGAATTATTTAATCTTGGGCTGGAGTGATATTACAGTGGGTAGGGCGTTTGCCTTGCACGCACCAACCCGATGACGTGGCTTCAATTCCTCTGTTCCTCTTGGACGGCCCAGCAAGCTGCCTAGAGTATCTTGCCTGCATCGCAAAGCCTGCCAAGCTACCTGTGATGTATTCCATATCCCAAACACAGTAACAACAAGTCTCACAGTGAAGAAGTTACTGGACCCGCTCAAGCAAATCGATGAACAATGGGAAGACAGTGCTACAGGGCTATTTAATGTTAGAAAAATTAATTTAATAACCTTATTAACAAAATTTTAAAAAATGTTTACACTTATATTTCTATACTGTATTTAATATTTTTGAATCTTCATTCTGATTCTGGGCTGAAGCAATAACACAGCGGATAGGGCATTTGCCTTGCAAGCGGCCAACATGACTGACCCGAGTTCGTTTCCTCTGCCCCTCTCAGAGAGCTGGGCAAACTACCAAGAGTATCTCGCCCACACAGCAAAGCCTGACAAGCTACCCGTGGTGGATTCGATATGCCAAACACAGTAACAATTGTCACAATGGAGACGTTACTGGGCCCTCTCGAGCAAATCGATGAACAACGGGAGGACAGTGATTCTGATTCTACTATCAAGAAAGTATGAGTGTTGCATTTTCCGTGAGGTTATCTATCAATGGCAGCATTGCCAAAAAAAAAGTATTGAATTACAATCTTTTATGCCTGAAAATGTCTGCAAATCATTCTATTGTCCTCAACTAGTTTTTTTTTAATTTATTATTGAGTCTCTTTTACTCTGTCTCAATGTGTAAATGGGATTTCTTAATACATGTATAATTTTCAAAATACATGGTTTATCACACCCTAATTTTAATATATAATGAATTATCTTAAAAATCAAACTTATTTCTAGTTAAAAATAATAGTATCATCACTTATCACTTAATCACTTAATCCCCGTTATTCATCGATTTATTCGAGCGGGTGCCAGTAATGTCTCCATTCATCCCGGTTGCGTGCTAGCGTAGCCCAATGGTATCTGTTCGTTCTAGGAACATGCAGAGCCTCAAACCGATCATTTAGGGTCTTGACGAAGAAGTCTGACCATCTTATAGGTGGGCGTCCACGTGATCTTTTGATGTCCCGTGGAATCCAATCAGTAATGGCTCTAGTCCAGCGGTTGTCTGTAAACCTCATTACGTGTCCAGCCCATCTGATTTTTGATGTCTTGGCAAATGAGACAGCATCCCTGATTCTTGAGCGTTGACGAAGATCAGAACTCCGGATTCTATCTCTCATTTGAGTGAATCGTGATATTCCAAGCATAGTTCTTTCGATTCCTCTTTGAGAGACCCGAATAGCGTTTTCATCCTGTTTTCGTAGGGTTCAGGTCTCTGAGGCATATGTTAATGCAGGAAGAATAGTGGAATCAAAGAGATGTGCTCGGAGCTGGAGGTTCTTTGTCCTTTTAATTATTTCTTCAATGCTCTTGAAGGCATTCCAAGCCGCTCTCTTCCTCCTGTGCAACTCAGGTGCCAGGTCATTCATCATGTTGATTTCTCGACCTAAGTATATATAACTGTTGCATTCGGAGATGGTGGTTCCGTTGAGAGCGAATGGAGAGTCAGGAACAAGGTTGTTTCTCATAAACATTGTCTTCGTAAGATTCAGCTGTAGTCCTACCTTTCCACACTCACGGTCAAAGTCGGCCAGCATTTGTGCCGCTTGGCTGATGTTTGGTGTTATTAGCATGATGTCATCAGCAAAGCGGAGGTGGTGTAGTTGCCGACCATCTATCTTCACTCCCATGTTTTCCCATTCCAGTCGTCGCATGATGTTCTCGAGGGTGGCACTGAAGAGTTTTGGTGAAATGGTATCACCCTGCCGAACACCTCTCTTGATATGGATGATTACTTCTTTGTAGAATGGTGAGATCTTGGTAGTGAATCCGCAATAGAGCTCACGAAGGATCCTGATGTATTGAGTTTGTACGCCCTGATTGGCTAGGGCTTCCATGACCATTTCCATCTCAACGGAATCAAAGGCCTTCTTTAAATCAATGAACGTTAGACAGAGCGGCATCTTGAACTCCCGAGATACCTCAATGAGCTTGGTTATTGTGTGGATATGGTCGATGGTACTGAATCCTTTTCGGAATCCAGCTTGTTCACATGGTTGTCCTTCATCTAGTATTCTGCTAATCCTATTCAGGATGACTCGAGTGAATAGTTTGTAGATGAAAGACAATAGGCAGATTGGGCGATAGTTGCCAATGTTGTGGATGTCTCCTTTCTTGTATAGTAGTACAGTCCTGATGGTTTTCCATTGGGATGGAACCTTGCATTCAGACAGGTAGCGTGTGAAGAGTCGAGCCAATGTATTGATGAGTACTGATGGTAAGTTCTTCAGGTGTTCAGGTGTGATCTTGTCTGGGCCAGGTGCTCTTTGTTTCTTTACCGACGAGATGGCATGTTGGATTTCGGAAGGGAGAACATTGGGAACGACATATCCATCATGTGGTATGTGGTATGTGGGCAAGTGGATGTGGCTATTAAAGAGATCTGAGTAGAAGTCATGAATAATCTTCTCCATTGCCCTTCTGGAAGATGTGATAGATCCATCATGATGTCGGAGGGCAGTCATCTTGGTTTTGTAGTTGGTGAAGGACAGGTGGGCATTACGAATGTTTTTCCCAGCTTCTGCTGCATCTACCAGTACTGATGCTCTCCTCTTTTTGAGGTCATCCTTGATGGCTTCTCTGCACTGTTTTGCCAGTTCGAATGTTTGCTTGTGGTTGCCTGAGGCATGTGCCAAGCCACGTTGGCGAATAAGTTCAAGAGTGTTCGAAGAAAGACGGTTTTTTGTGGTTATCTCTCTCTTGGCATTCCTTGCACAATCATGGAGGTGCTTAATCATTCGATCGTATTCCTCATCAATGTTGTCAATGACGGTATCTTCCCATGTTGCTGCAATAGAGCCAAAGAGCTCCCAGTTGGTGGTTGTTCTGGGAGTCCTCTTCTTAAACCTTGCATTCTTTTCTCCTCGTTCTGTTAGGTAGAATTTTGCACGAAGAAGACGGTGGTCTGATCCCGTTTGGAATTTTGGGACAACAGCAACATCGGTTAGGCAAAACCGCCGATTGAATATGATGTGGTCTATTTCATTGTGGAACCGTCCATTGGGAGACTCCCATGTCCAACGTTTACATTCAGCCTTTTGGAATTGTGAGTTACCATGGAAGGTTTTGGTTGACATGATGAACTCAGACAGTCTGTCACCCTGTTCGTTCCATTCCAGGCCATGGGTTCCGATGTGGAGTTCATCGACTGATCTTCTTGGTCCTATCTTGGTACTAAAATCACCAACAATGATCTTGTAGAAGGTGTGATCTTCTTTATAGAACTTCTCTAGCTCCATGTAGAATTTCTCAGTTTCTCTTTCACCATAACTGGATGTTGGTGCATAGACAACAAAGATAGAAACTGCCGGTAGTGAGCCACATTTATTCAAGTGTAATCGTCCGATTCGGGTTGTTAGGCATTCGAATGAATCAATGCTCGTTACTAAGTTTGTGTTGACAAGGATACCGACACCACCGATGCCTCTTTTATCACATGTTCCAAGGAAGAGTTCTTCTCCAGTGTCGAAAACAGCATGATGGGATTGATGTCTTCTCGTTTCGGTCAGACCAATGATGTCGTACTTGATCTTTCGTGCTTGTACCATAAGGTCTTCAATGGATGCAGCAGATGCCAGCGTACGAGCATTAAAAGTACAGACAATCATTTTTGTTTTTCTGCGTTTTGGCAGCCTATGTCTGCCTTGGTGTTTTATCAGCCTTTCCTTCCATATCCTTCTCGACTCTGCATATTCAGGGTTAGGGAAATGAGATCCATTTATTACTGGATTTGGCATATCAATTTGGTCTATTTGGCATAGACCACGGATAGCTTGCCAGGCTCTGCCGTGCAGGTTGGATATTTAAGGTACTCTGAAAACTCAGAGAAAAGTAAATAAATAGTCCGGGAGCTTGTTGTGATAATCTCTGGATCCTGGCCATTATTAGGGTTACACGGCAGTTGGAGGGTGTAACTGTCTAGCTACTGACAGGTCCAGTCCCAAACCGTGCAGGCTTGGAGATCTCAGTCCCGGGTCCCACACACCTCGGTTCCTCTGCCAGTTCTGTTATGTCTGAGTCTTATCCAAGTGTGTGGAGAGTGGCTCCAGTAAGGCCTTGGTTGGGGCCTGGAGGTCTTCAGCTGTTGGGCCCTGGCGAGGATAGTCAGACACAGGGTAGGAGACTCTGTCTTGTGCTCTCCCAGGAGCTTGTTGTGATAATCTCTGGATCCTGGCCGTTGTTGGGGTTACATGGCAGTTGGAGGGTGTAACTGTCTAGCTACTTACAGGTCCAGTATCATACCTTTTAAAATATTATGTTTTTTCTTTCTAATTATGTATCAAGAAATCATGAACAAGTCACTATGATTTCTTAATGGCAAACATTTTATTTTTAAAAATTTTATGTAAATACTAATTTACAAAGTTTTTCAATATGCAGTTGTTTGAGACATTCAGTGTTCTACACCAGTCTCACCACTAGCATTCCCAATTTCCCACTTACCACACCCAAACCTTCCTCCTCAGTAGGCACAAAATACTTTATATTGGTTGTTACAATACACACTAAAATATAAAATTACTCTTGCATTAATATTTCCCTTGCTGGTGATTGTTGTTGCTGGAATGGACAAAGTGGTATACACACAATGCTGAATTTATAAGGTTGCACATGTATATTAACCCTTTTCCACATTTCTGGCTGAGGTTGCAAGACTTTAGCTGTGGTGTTAATAAACTTGACTGTGCTGTTCATTTTTTGATTGAACACACTTGTAACCGCCACCCCCACCATATCCCAAGACTGCTCCATCAGCAGGCAGAAAATAATTTTCTTTTTATTGATTGGTACCACAGAGATGGAATTATTAAAAAAATAATAAGGTAAAAGAAAAATTTTGAAAATCCTAATACCTCACAGTGGTGTTACTAAAGACATTAGCTGAGGATTTACTGAGATGGTTGGTGCTAGATGGATTTTCTGTGCTATTGTTTTCACTCATTGAGCTTAGTGGGCTTCTATGAAACTTTCCCATCAAATTAGCTTTATTTCTACTGGTCCCTACTGAGTAGTGTGAAATTTGGAGGTGTTGGCGAGGAAGCCCAGCCCCTTGGAGTGAGGCGGGTTGAGTTTCCCTCCCACCCCCGAGCAGAGCCCCAGCAGTCGAAGACCTCCAGAATCAGCCACAGCCATGCTGAGACCACTCTCCACACGTCCGGAAAAGCCTCATGCATGAAGGAATCGGCAGAGAAACTCAGGCATGCGGGTCCCGGGGATGTGATCTGCAAGCCTGCTCAGTTGGGGACTGGGCCTTCTCCACCCAGATCCCCCATCTTCCAATGGGTAGGCATCACACCTACCAGCTGCCGCCAGCGCCAGGTTGGTCCCATCAATGGCCAGGATGCAGAGACTATAAAACCCAGCTCCCGCAAGTACACGGCCACATTTGTGGCCGCTTCACATCTTATTTTCTCATTTTTCCTTTGGAGAACCCAGCAGGCTACTGAAAATGTCCTGCCCGCAAGGCAGAGTCTGGCAAACTTCCAGTGTCTTATTCAAATGCTAAATACCAGTTGCAATGATGGGTTTTATTCTCCTAACCCTGAAAGAGCACTGAATATGGCTCTTTTAAAATCTCAGGGCTGGGAAGAAGGAGCCTGCTCAAGGCAATCGACAAACAACAGGATGATCGTGATCGTGAACTTAAGAAAATGCTCTAAAATCTCTAAAATAATTTCATAATTTTAGCATGATACATGATTTTTTACACATATCTTCTGAATCCAAATTTCTTTTGAATAAAGGCTTAGAGGAATAGAGGTAGCAACAAAACAATGATAGAAAAAAAATGTGGTAATCCCAAACTTTGATTCATGAAGAAAATTTAAGTATATATTTGCATTGCTTGGTTTTGTATAACTTCTTTGTTAGCCATTATTAGAAGTTCTGTTCAAATAGTATTTTTGGTTGTTGTGTTTTGGGGCCAAACCAAGAAGTTCTAAGGGTTTAATTCTAGATCTAGCCTCAGCCGTCACTCTTACTAGTTCTCTGGTCATTGGATAATGTTGGATTGTCCTTGCTTCTTCTGCAGGGAACTTAGATTTATTGAGTTACTCCATAATAGTGTCCCTGAGGCACACCCAATTCCATCAAGCACTAATAATTCTATTTTGCTTTTCTCTTTCCTTTATGTTATTTGCATGGTTTAGCAATGTCCTGTTTGTAGAGACACAGGAAGACCGTTGATGCTATACTTTTATAACAAAGAATTTGATTCCAAAATAATATTTACTCCTGGGCATCCATTATATTTGACTGACTAAGCCTCAGTTGCCCTTGCTTCCTAACACCCCCAAAAGGAGGGTCCCAGTGAAGGGACTGAATGGACCCAGGGCAAGCTCTAAGCCACCCTGGCATCAAAAGGGAAAAAAACTAAGCACCATTGAGTATAATAAATTAAGAGCATGATCATAGAACAAACTCTGTCATGACCCATAAAGAAATGACTGAATTAGGACCCTGCTGGAATTAGGAAAGACTGAACTGCCGTGAGAACTCTGGTCTGGAATACATAGCAAGATATCCCCAAGAAGAGCCAACCTTTAAGCTTAATATATCTCTTACTGTGTTCATACAAAAGGACTAGAAATATTACAAGAAGTAAATTCACTATGACTGTTTAAATGGATTACTAGCTGAAGAAAGGAGAAAGAAATACACCCCAGATGGAATCCCACCCTTGAAAGGATCTCCTAGTATTCTAGACTGCCAACCCTCAGATGAGATTTTCTCCCTGAGTTAATCTCCTAGAACTTCCCCTGAAGAAGTGGCTTTACATATGTTTGTTGTTATGACAATGTTCAATCCCACCTATGTGTACCCTCACCCTTCATGATTTCTATATAACTATGCTGTAAGGGGAAATAGGGGACTTGAAAGATAGGGACTAGACAATGATTAGAAAGAGGAGGACTAGGATGATGGAACTATGATGACTGGGACTACAACCAAAATTATGGCTATGACTGTGATGTAAAGAGAGAGATTGGACTATGCTTAGGAGGAGAGAGAAATAAACAGACTACCAACAAGACTGGGGCCCTGCTTCTCCATTCCTCTGTTTCTTCACCTGTCCATTGTCATGGGCCAGCAAGGGGAATGGTTCTCGGCCACTGAATGTTTGAATCCCACGTGTGCCTCCACATCTTTTTCTTTGGAAATTCACATCTGGGGAGCCTATAATTGCCTGGGATCAAACAGAGGAAGGCTGCTAGAAAAGCAGGTACCTTAACCAATCTACTACTTCTAAGGCCCCTGAACGATGATGTTTTTGGTATATTGTGTCAGTTACAAAATTTTTTTTGTACTACTTGGCACAATCTTAGTTGTTATGCTGTCTAATTATATAGCTTGAATCTAAAATCATTTCCAATTTGTTTGTCTCAAGATATGAAGATAAGGGATGCTAAGTGATTCAACTGTCAACAAGTCTTTGCATGAGTTATAAATACAGATACTAAACAAAGGCTTTAAAAAAATTTTATATATATAGACACTTAATCTCAGTAAGACATGAAATTGCATCAATCTTCGAATGAATATTTTGATTAAATCATGGGGGCATAATCCTTTAAGTAAATTAATTTATAATTGATAACTATAAAATAATGATTATGATGTAAGGAAACTAATATTGACTATGCTTTCATAATTTAAATTGTGACTTTTATTTAGTCAAAATAGCAATGTATCATGCATAAATACGTGAAATATGTGGATAATTGCAATATGACATAATTTTGAGTTATGTATTAAAAGTAATGCTCAATAGCAATCTTGGAGAACTACTTAACCTTAAAACTAATGTTTCCCTTAAGAATTTAAAATATTTATTTATTAGATAAATAAAGCACAGCGGTAGATAAATAAAGTGAGCGATAGCACAGCGGGTAGGGCGTTCGCCTTACAAGCGGCCAACATGGCCGACCCGAGTTCGATTCCTCCGCCCCTCTCAGAGAGCCCGGCAAGCTACCGAGAGTATTCGATATGCCAGACACAGTAACAACAAAGTCTCCAATGGAGACGTTACTGGGCCCGCTCGAGCAAATCGACGATCAACGGGAGGGCCTTTACCTTTACCTTTATTAGATGTTTGCTTTATTTTAATGAATTATTTATAGTTTACAGTGAAATATAATTAGAGTTTATTGTGTATGGAAAATGTATTTCCTCAATATGAATTTTCCTTATGAAGATAAAGTAAATCAAATGGATTGGAGATACTATTTGAATGGTTATAGTAATTTGAATGGTTCGTTATGATTCAGAATAGCCTAGTTAGAGTTATTTTCCTTGGCACTGCCATTTGAAGCAGTTATGTCTCTCAAGCACCCATTGACTAGTAGAATACTGTGTCAGAGAGTACACCCAGTCCTCAGGACCTGTCTTTTTTTTCTCAAAGAGATTCTGAAATTAGATGATTGCTGCTTCACTATTTTAGAACCAAATATGAATACTTTGAAGAGGCTAACATTTTTATGAGAAATGACTTTTACTAACAGTACAAATAAATGGTTCCTCACAAAATAAGCTGTATATTGAGCGAGTGAGACTTGCAGTGGAAGTGGTTTTGAAAAGGAATTGGTTTGATATTATAAAGTTAATTAGACAACAGATCGGAGATTTGCCAAGCTCTCCTCCAATCCTGAGACTCAATGGTTTGTGAAAATGATAATAATTATACTCTGATTGCATTGCAGATAAAATTTGTTCCACCAGATAGGAGAAATAGAGAGAAGAATGTTTAAAAATGGGGTTCTAAAATCTATATTGTTTCAGTTCCCATTAGGCACTATCACCTCCTTTTTCTTTTTAAAATGTTTGAATTTTGAGTAGTTACATGATTTTACCGAAGTTCAGCTTTATTATTATCTAATACTTGGAGAAAATACATTATAATTTAAATGGTTGCAAAAATAAAATAAAAGTTCACATTAAAGTTTTAATATACTGTATTGTATATAGTTAAAGATTTTCAAATTATCAGTGTTTCATCATTATTTACTAATTTTCTAGAAGTGATATGCAAAAAGTCTGCATAAAGCACTATTTTAGAAACTTGGGAAATCACAACATAGAGCTGCAGTAATTATTTGAATGATGAGAAAAGACCAACTAATAGTTTATAAAATAATCCACAAAATGTCACTAATATGTAATACAATAAGTGGATGAGTTGCAGACATTCATTAAGATGAAGATTTTTAGCAATATTTACCATTTTAATTACCTAACTCTTACAATTACCATTTATTTACAAGCATTGAAATAGCTGAGTTTTTTAATTTGTTCACATTTTCGCACACTATATTAAAATGTTGTATGACTGAATCTACTAATTGTCTAATGAACATATATTTACTACAGTTAACTATTACTACTAGCATTGTAGCTTTATTACCCTAAGTACAGATTGTAGAGGCTTTTTTTTCTTATCTTTGGAAAAAGTTGATTTTCTTGAAGAAATATTTAAGTGGAACCAGGTAGTCATTACAGAGAATTTGAACTACTTGATTTCTTTGAACTAGATTAAAAGAAAAAGAGTCAACTGGATAAAAGAAATTGTTTTCAGACAGTACCAAACAAACAAATTTTTGAGAATTCATCGAGATTTTGAAAATTGATAGCTTCCTGCTAGAGGAAAGACTCAAAACAGTCTGGCAGTGCAGTTCAGTGATAGAGCATTTGCCTTGCATGTGCGAGCTCCTGATTCTTTTCTAACACCATAGAACTGTCACTGTCACTGTCACTGTCCTCCCGTTGTTCTTCGATTTGCTCGAGCGGGCCCAGTAACGTTTCCATTGGAGACTTTGTTGTTACTGTGTTTGGCATATCGAATACGTCAGGGGGAGCTTGGTAGCTTGCCGTGCTCTCCGAGAGGGGCGGAGGAATCGAACTCTGGTCAGCCATGTTGCTGCGTGCAAGGCAAACGCCCTACCGCTGTGCTAACAACAAAAAATTACATTATCACTTAGTTATAGACAGAAAATGTTAAGCTTTTTAACACTATTCACTTTTTAATTACTTAGCTTTTATCTTATTCTTTTTTAAAGCTCTAACTTCTTGTTTTCCTCAGATCATACTTTTGGTTTCTGCTTGAATTTGTATACCTCTTTGATGCAATACTAAATAAATCTGGGTTGCCATGTAATAGTCCTTTGAAGTTCTAGGTTAATATCCTCACCAAACATATAGGAACTATGGATCAGTGTCATAGTTCAGCGGGTAGGACACTTGCCTTACAAGCAGTTGACTTGGATTTTGATTCTCAGCACCCTATTTTTGACCCCTGACTCATTTCAGGAGTAATCCCAAAGCTCAGAGCCAGGAGTAAATCCTGAGCACTGATAAATGTGTCTCAAAAGATGGTATCAGAAGTATAGGACTGTCAGTCTCTTATTCTAATGGGTGACAAATTATCCTATTCCCATATCAAAAATCTGTAAAAGTATCCATGATACCTTGGCTGACATTATTATTTTTAAATAAGTGATTAGGCACTAAAATAATTTATTTGGTGCTATAATTTCTATAATCTTATATTGCTCAGTCATCCAATTAGCAATCTATAAAAACAAGTTGTGCAAGATCCAGTATGTCCATGCATTGTGACTATTTTTTCAGAATTTTATTTTTTTTAAATTTTAAAGATCAAGGTTTTGTTACCAAAAAAGTCACCAAACTAATACTGAAATAATAACTTAAGTATTTTCAAGTAATTAAAAATGATAAATTAAGAAACTAGAATATGGAGCATTCCCCCATTAGCATAAGTGAAGGTAGAAATCTCTAATCTTTTTTAACTTCTGGTCTGAGCTCTAAAATTTCATAACTGAAAGGTTAGAAGCCTGAATTGTAAGTCTCAGACTTAAGTTGTTTAAGAGTTAAATGCTAACCCTGCAGTTAGTTGCCAACATCTCTCCACTATGAATGAAGGAAAGGACAACCAGTAAACAGGAAAGCCCTTAACCAAATACAGCTTTAGTGACCACAGGCAATAACCTAGCATCACACTGGGAAGCAAATTGGTAGTCATTGGAGACTGCTGTGCCTTGGTGTGATATTCCCTGAGGCTAAAACCAATCAGTAGCAAGGTATTCTGTACCCCATGAAGCCTTAGAGTGGTTTCTAAGGGCAACCTCTTTGAGAGCATATTTAAATAATCTAATTTGGGCTGGTAAAAAAATAGGGGAAATGATGGACACAGTAGATAGTTAAGCTGCAACACTAGCACTGTCCTGTCTAAAACAGTTTATGATGCCTGTTTTTCAACAAAACCAATGGTGTGTAATATACATGTCATAGCAAAAATATAAAACTTTTTCAGAGTAATTACCTTTTCTATAAAGATAAACTTATTTTTAACCTGAATACTTGAAAGTTCACCCTTTCTTTAAAAGAAACAAATAAACAAAAAAACCCACTGGAATGTCAATTACTGTATTCCTTAATAGACTTAAAACATTTTAAACATTAAAATATGATCAGTTGCAAATTATTTTTAATTTTTTTAAATTGCATATACATTTTATTCAATAAGGTCAATTTATGGGGGGCTTTCAGTCATATAATGTTCCTTTCATCAGTGTACATTTTCCCACCATTGATATCCCATTTTTCCGCACCCCCTCTTGCCTCTATAGCAGGTATTTTCTCTCTCTCTCTCTTTCTTTCTCTCTGCTCTCTCTCTCACTAAACTCTCTCTCTTTCTTCTCCCTCATTCCTTTTGGCCTTATAGTTTGCAATATAGATACTGAAATGTTATCATCTATTTTTGACACAGTTTTTATTGAAAATAATCATTTCCAACTATTGTCCTACTAGTCCCTTTTCTTTCCTAACTACCTTCAACTCCCCCAGACACTCTTGTGGTAAGTTTAGAACCATTGACAATCTTTCTGGTTACTTTTTTCCCTGGCCTTGGATGTTAGTCTTTTAACACACACAAACACACACACACACACACACAAATGAATGCAATCATTCTATATCTGCTACTCTCCTTCTGACTGATTTATCAATGCATGATACTCTTCATGTCAAACCAGTTATAAGCAAATTTTATGGCTCTATTTATCCTAATAGCTACATAACATTCCATTGTGTAGGTGTACCATTGTTTCTTTCTCCAGTCATCTGTTCTGAGGCACTAAGGGCATTTTCAGATTCTGGCTATTGTGACTAGTCCTGCAATTGACATAGAAGTACAGATAATGTTTCTGCAATGTTCTCTGGGGCCTCAACAGTATATTCCCAGAAGTGGTATTACTGGGTCAAATGGATACTCACTTTCTAGTTTTTCTTAGAAATGTCCAAATTATTTTATAAAAAAGTTCAGACCAGTCAACATTCCCACCAACAATGGAGGAAAGTCCCTTTCTCCCCACATCTGCACCTGCACTGGTGCTTTTGTTCTTTTGGATATGTGCCAATATTTATGGTGTAATATGATATCTCATTATGATTTTGATTTGCATTTCCTTATCATTAGTGATGTAAAGATCTTTTTCCCAGATACCTTTTGGCCACTTGAATTTTTCCTTTGAGGAAATTTCTATTCATTTCTTCTTATTTTTATGGGGTTTAATATGTTTCTTTTGCAAAGTTCTACCAGTGACTTATACAACTTTGATTGTATAAGTTTTTACCCTGTATGAGAAGGGTATTAGGTAAATAATTTTCCCATACCATGGGCTGTCTTTGTATCTTAGACACCATTTCTTTTGAAGTGCAGAACCATCTTAGTTTTGTATAGTCCCAATTTGTTTATGTTTGCTTCTGCTTCCTTGGTCAGTGGTGTTTCATCTTTGAAGATGCCTTTCGTTTCAATGTCATGGAGGGCTTTGCCTACATTTTCTTCCATGCACCTTATAGATTCATGTCTGATGTTGAGGTCTTTAATCCATTTGTATGTAGCATTAGAGGTCTGAGTTCATTTTCTTAAATGTAACTAAACAGTTTTTCAGCACCACTTGTTGAAGAAGCTTTCCTTGCTCCACTTCATATTTCTTGCTCCTTTATCAAAGGTTAAGTGATTATATATTTGAGGATCTATATTAGGATATTTTACTCTAACCCATTGATTGGAAGGTCGGTCTTTATTCCAATATCAGACTGCTTCAATTACTACTGCTTTGTTGAACAGTTTGAAGATTGGAAAGGTGATGCTTCCCATCTTTTTTTTTTCTAAAAGATTGCTTTGGCTGACCCTGGGGTGGGCGTGAGGGGGTTGTTGTTACATATTAATTTCAGGAGTGTTTGGTCTATTTCTTTGAAAACTGGTTATCCTTAGAGAGTCCATATTGAATCTATATAATGCTTTGGGGAGTATTGCCAGTTGACCATGATAACTCTCCCAGTCCATAAGGAGATGATGCATCTCCATTTCCTTGTGTCGCCTTTTGGTTTTTGGTGAGTGTTTTGTAGTTTTCTTTATACAGGACCTTTACCTCTTTATTTAGGCTGTTTCTGAGGAACTTGATTTTCTGAAGAAGAATTGTAAATGAGATTTAAAATAAATATCTCTTTCTTCTCTTTAATAATTTGTATATAGGGAAGTCATGTGTGTTGATCTTGTAACCTGCAACTCTGCTATACAAGTCTATTGATTCAAGGAGCTTTGTGGTAAAGTCTTTAGGATTTTTTAAGTATAGCATCATGTTATCTGCAAATAGTGAGAGGTTGACTTCTTATTTTCAAAACTTTGTGCCCTTAATATCTTTTATTTTGTCTAACTGTTATGGTAAGTGTTTCCTTTACTATATTGAAAAGAAGTGGTGAGACTGGACAACATTGTTGTTCCTGATCTCAGAGGGAAGGTTTTCAGTTTTTCTACATTGAAATAATGTTTGTTGTGGGCTTGTAGTAGATGGCTTTGACTATATCAAGGAAAGTTCCTTCGATTCTCAATTTATTTAGAGTTTTTATTTATTTTTAGTTTTCATCAGTGGGTACTGGATTTTGTCAAATGCTTTCTATGCATATATTGATATTGATCACATTGTTTTTATTTTTAAGGTAAAGGCCCTCCCGTTGATCGTCGATTTGCTCGAGCGGGCCCAGTAACGTCTCCATTGGAGACTTTGTTGTTACTGTGTCTGGCATATCGAATACTCTCGGTAGCTTGCCGGGCTCTCCGAGAGGGGCAGAGGAATCGAACTCGGGTCGGCCATCTTGGCCGCTTGTAAGGCGAATGCCTTACCCGCTATGCTATTGGCATGGTGTATTATGTTGACTGACTTGCGAATGTTAACCATTTTTGTATCTCTGGGATGAATCCTACTTGGTCATGGTGTATAAACTTTTTGATGAGTCATTGATTCTATTTGCTAGTATTTTGTTGAGGATCTTTGCATCTGTGTTCATGAGGGATATTGGCCTATAATTTTATTTTTTTCTGGATATATCTTTCTAATTTTGCTTTTGGGGTGATATTAGCACCATATAAACTGTTTGGGAATATTTGTTGTTCTTCAGTTTCCTGGAAATGTTTAAAGAGGATTGGGAGTAGATCCTCTTTAAAAGTTTGAAAGAATTCACTAGTGAATCTGTGCCTGGGATTTTATTAATTAGGAAGACTTTTGAACCATTTCCATTTCCTCAATAGTAATTGGTCTGTGCACGTATCATATCTTCCCTTTTTTCAGCCTTTGGTTGTCATAGCAATCCAGGCAATTATCCATTTCTTCTAGGTTCTCTTGTTTTGTGGCATACACGTTTTCAATGCAATCTCTGATATTGTTCCCCCCATTCATTTCTGATTCAGTTTACTAGGAATCTCTTTCTTTCTTTGTGAATTGTGCTAATAATTTATCAATTTTATCTTTTCAAAGAACCAGTTATCAAGATGTGACAAAGAGGTGTGGAATACTCCAACTACCATTGTGTTGCTACCAATGTCCTTGAAGTCCATTAGCAATTGTTTTACGTATTTTACTGGCCCTTCATTGAGTCTGTACATGTTGAGGAGTGTAATTTTCTTCCTGATGTACCTTGGTTATTAAAAAATATTCATCACTGTCCCTTCTAAAATGTTTCAGCCTAAAATCTATGTTGCCTGATACTAGCATGGCCAGCTCCGCCTTTTTGAAGGAGTTGTTTGCTTGAGGAATTGTTTTCCAACCTTAGACTTTGAGTCTGTGCTTACTCTCACTATTCAAATGTATTTCCTCTCAGACTGTTGGATTCAGTTTTATTTTTTTCATCCATTTTGCTACTCTGTATCTCTTAATTGCTATGGTCAGATCATTGACATTAAGAGAGAATATTGTCACGTGGTTTTCTACGATCTTTCTGTAAAAATTTGATATGTTTGTTGGTTTTGACTTGTCTCACAGTAGCCTCTTCAGTTCTTTTAAAGTGGGTTTTGATTTTATGAAGTTCCTGAGATGTTTATCCATGAAACTGTGTATAATTCCTTAATATCTGAATGGAAAGTCTATCCAGATAAAGTATTCTGGTGAGGCCTTCATTTCATTAATTTTTTAATTGTATCCTACCAATGGCCACAGGTCAGGAGAGTTTCATATGGTAGGTCTGCTGTAAATGTAAGGGATACTAGTTTGCATGCAATTTCCTTCTTTGCTCTTGCTGCTTTCAATATTGTATCTTTATAATATTTGGTGTTCTGATTAGAATATGTCTCATTTCCTTTATATTGGAGTTTCTTTTAGCTGGTACCTTTCAGGGTTCTTGTATCTGGCTGCCTGCATTCTACAGCTCTGAGAACTTTTCAGTGATAATGTATTTAGGTGCTACTACCTCACTAGGGTGGCTTCTCTGTCATTCTGGGACTCTGATGACTCTTATGTTGTTTCTCTTGAATTTATCCCATAGTTCTCTTGCATGTCCTTGAGTTATTTTGAGGTCTCTTTCCATCTTCTTTTGTTGTCTGTATTCTTTCTGCAGCCCATCATCAAGCTCACTGATTCTGTCTTCAGCTTTTGTAATTCTACTCTTGAAGGCATCCATTGAGTTTTTCATTTCTTCTGCTGAATTTTTTATTAATGTCACTTCTATTGGTACTTGTCTTATTTCTACTCTCATTTCCTCCTGTATTTTATTGGCTGCCTGTTCCACTGTGGCTCTCATCCTCCTCTATTTTATTGGATGTCCGTTTCACTGTTTCTTTGAACATCTTCACCATTTTGTCTCTTAATTCTTTGTCAGAGAGATTTTGTATGTGGGTATTCCTTGTTGAGGATTCAGGGCTCCTCTCTTCCTCCACTCCTCATAATGCAGACCTTTGCTGTATACCATGTACGTGTGGTAATCTGGGATTAGTTATCTCTTCTTTCCCCTAACTATGTGGAGCCTCTTTGGCAATGGATCTTACGGGCTATACAGAGGGAGTATAACTGATGACAACATGAGTGGTCATTTGCTGGGAAAACCATACCCTTTGCCTTTCTATTCATGGGGTGGGCACTTGCAGAAATTCGTGCATTTGAATCCCATGTGGTCTCATCCTAGGAACACTCATCATGGGTTGTACCAATTCTACTGTTACAACTACCACACTGCAACAGGTGCTTGAAAGTTGCTACCAATGCCCTTGAAGTCTATTAGCAGTTGCCAATTTGCGAGCAAATATAAATATTGCCAATAATTATACATTAATTTTATGTAGGACCTGGTTGTTTCTACTAGAAATATTTGTTAAATATTCTACTAGAAATATTTGCTAAATATTGAGACTATTAATATGGCCTAATATCTCATAGAGTATATATAATTTTACTTAAAAGGATTGAAAAAGAAATTATCATGAAACCGTTCATTAGTGGTATGTTTCTTCTTTCACACTCTTTGGGATGGAATTATCGAAATAAGAAATTAATCAAAATGTTATGTGAACCTGTTCAGCCAACAAAATCATTCTATAAAAGATTATTTGTGCATTGTCAGTTGTGTCTTTTCAAACTAATATAGATCCAAATAAATGCTTTGACATAAAGTTTCTACTGTATAAATCCAAATATTTAACCTTCTAAAAACAAGAAGTTTGAAAATAAAAACAGCAGCAGTTTACTGAATTTTCAGGGTTAGTTTTGTTCTGAATGTATACTACTATTTCCATATATGTAGAAGAATATAGTTATACTTTTTATAGTATCCCAAATTTATATCACCCCAAGTTATTATTATTACATAACCTCTTCATATATTTAATATATTCATGAGTTTTCTATGCATGTTAATGTTGTGCCAAAGATAGTTTTGTGGGCTGGAGCAATAGCACAGCAGTAGGGCATTTGCCTTGGACACAGCCAGCCCGGCCGAGCCGGGTTCGATTCCTCTGCCTCTCTCGGAGAGCCTGGCAAGCTACCGAGAGTATCTCACCCTCACAGTAAAGCCTGGCAAGCTACCCATAACGTATTCAATATGTCAAACACAGTAACAGTGAGTCTCAAAAATGGAGACGTTTGTGGGCCCACTCGAGCAAATCGATGAACAACGGGAGGATAGTGTTTGTCGTTTGTTTTTTTTTGTTTGTTTTGCTTCTGTTTTTAAGTTACACCCAGCTGTGATGAGTGCTTACTCTTGACTCTGCACTCCAAAATCAGTGCTGGAGGATCTTGGAAGATCCGTGGGGATGTGGGAACTAAACATCCTGATTGGCCACATGCAAGTCAAGCACCTTGCCTGCTATACTATCTTTCAGGCCCAGAGTAATAAAAATATATTTTGACTAAGACCAACACAAATTTTTTCAAAAAGTTGACATATGACATAAAGGTGTCATACCACATTTTGTTAAAATTTATAATAATTGGCGTAATATATGTGCCTATTATATGGTGAAACCTGGATATTCATAATTTGTATATCTTTATTATCCCTAAAACTACATAATATAGCATTCATTTATCTTTAATGAGTATGCCAGGTGTGACCTCCCAAAACCATATTCCCCAAACCAAACCAGAAGCAATGTAAAAAAAGAAGCAAAAAACAAAACTGATGAAATTATATTATCTTTACGATGAGAAGAAAAAGTATGTATTTTCATAAACATATTCATTTATTATCATACCCATGAAAATACCCCAAATCATTTCCCCAAAATAAACATAAAGACTTCTAGGATGTAAAATGGAGTCATTAAAGAAAACTTTGAAACTTATCATCTTGGAGCTATAGAGAGAGTAGAGTGAGTAGTGCACTTGCCTTGTTTGATATTGACCCTGCTCAGTTCTTAGCAACATGTACAGTTCTCTGTGTACTATCAGGAGTGAGATTGTGGACTTTAGTATCACCACAAGTGGAGTAATAATGTCATTTTTTGGACATGAGGTCAATTACCTGTTGCTTCTCAGGGTTTTTTTTCTTTTTCTTGATTTTAGCTCTGTGTGATGCTCAGGGGACCACATGTACTGTGAGGGTCATGGTGGTCAAGGGAATTGATGTTCTTCCTGTACTATCACTCAGGCCGAGAAAAAATTCTTTTTGGTTAAGAAATAACGAAGAACTGAGAGAAAGACATGGTCTCAGCCTTAATGGCTTTAATTACAGTAATCTGCATTCTTTTATTTTTATTTATTTATTTATTTATTTCTTGCATGGCAAAGCTGGCAAGCTACCCGTGGCATATTCAATATGCCAAACACAGTAACAACAAGTCTCACAATGGAGACGTTACTGGGCCTGCTCGAGCAAATCAATGAACAAAGGGAGGACAGTGCTACAGTGCTACAGTGCAAGAATTTATTTATTTATTATTATTTTTTTGCTTATTTCCGGGTCACACTCGGCAATGCTCAGGAGCTACTCCTTGGCTCTGAACTCAGGAATCACTCCTGGCGGTGCTCAGGGGGATCATAGGGGATGCTGGGAATCGAACCCGAGTCAGCCGCATATAAGGCAAATGCCCTACCTGCTGTGCTATGGCTCCAGCCCTTACATGTAAACTATATATTTACAAATTATTGTGTCTCCTTGGTATCTGTAGAAGCTCTAAATCTAAATCCCCTTCTTTACTGTTGCTGTCTGATAACTGTCCTAACTGAATCTCCCCTTTGTTCTGGATCCTCTTTCTTTGTAAAAAGGGGTGTGTGTGTGTGTGTGTGTGTGTGTGTGTGTGTGTGTGTGTTTGTGCTGGAGGAGGGGGGCCTTCATTAGTTTTCAGGAGTTCTGCATTCCTTAAATCACTCCCGTCAGTGCTTGGGACCATATATGATGTCAGGGATTGAACCCAGATCAACTGTGGGCAAGGTGGTCTCAGCGGATATATTTCTCTCTCTCACCCCCTAATGAAGGTCTTGTGAATGATGTTTAAAGCTAAATAGGAGTTATTCAGTTCCAATTGTTCATTCCCCCACATACAGAGCGTATTCATGTTAGTAATAAACTTAAAAAACAAACTTGTTAAATCAATTGGTCTTATCTACAGGTTTATGTAATTTAATACTCTCTAATGAACCGAGAGAAGGATCCAAGTGTGACAATTCCTTGCAACACATAAGGGAGGTATCATATTGAATGACTCAAACCCTGCTCATAAGCTTAAAGCACAGGTCAAATCTTCATTTACAGAAGCAAGGCAACACACGCTTCTAGACCAAGTGCCTACCACTTAGCTTTCGACTTAAGATTTGTGAGACTAAGGCAGTTTTCGAGCATGCTCACAACCCACCAAGCTCTCTTTGCCTGTCTGTTTCACTCATACACAGATACACACATGCACACACACACTCACACCTCACACACCCATAGATACACTCATACACACATACACACACACTTGTTCTCACTCAGTCACTATGTTTCTGCCACTGTCTCTGTGTTGTTGGGTTTGGGGTGGGGTTACACCTAGTAGTATCAAGGACTATTCCTGACTTTGTGCTTAGGGATCCCTCCTGGCAGTGCTCTTAGTACCATGGGTAGTTCCAAAGATTAAATGTGGTTTTCCACATGCATGCCAAATGCTTGAATTCCTACACTATTTTCTCAACTCCCCTTTATCTTTGAAAATAAAATATATTAAAATAAAATTGTCTTTCAGTTTCACTTAGACCATAGAGGTTTTCTCTCTTCTAATTTTCCCCTCTGATTAAACTATCTCATCTTTTTTTTTTATTTTATTTTTTTTTGTTACAGAGTTGCTTACACTAATGTTTTATTTTTTTTATCATTTTTTTTATTAGTGAAACACCATGAAGTACACTTATAGACTTATAAATTTTTGTGCTTGGGTTTCAGTTATACAATGATCAAGTACCCATCCCTCCACCAGTGCCCATCCTCCCCCACCACGGGTCCTAGCATCCCTTCCACCCCCATCCCCCCCCCCGCCCCACCCTGCCACTGTGGCAGGGCATTCCTCCCTGTTCTCTCTCTCTTCTTTTGGGTACTGTGTTTTGCCAGAGAGGCATTGAGTGGCAATCATGTTTGGTCTATAGACCACTTTTAGCATGTCTCTCCCACCCTGGGAGGGTCTTCACAATACCCTTTATTTGGTGCTCTCTTCTCTATCTGAACTTCCTTCTCACCTAGCACATGTGGCTGGCCTTCAAGTCATGGAGCAAAATTCCTGGTACTAATCTGAGCCCTTCCTGGGTGTTAGTCTCCCATTTTGTTGCTTTATGTTCCCCAGATGAATGCAATCTTTCTGTGTCTATCCCGCTCTTTCTGACTCATTTCGCTTAACATGATACTTTCCATGTAGTACCACTTGTATGTAAATTTCATAACTTCATCTTTTCTAACAGCTACATAGTACTCCATTGTGTAAATGTACCAAAGCTTCTTTAACCAGTCATCTGTTCTCGGGCACTCAGGTTTTTTCCAGATTCTGGCTATTGTAAAGAGTGCTGCAATGAACAAACAATTGCAGATGTCACTTCGACTATACCTTTTTGCCTCTCTGGGATATATTCCCAGGAGTGCTATAGCTGGGTCAAATGGGAGATCAAATTCTAATTTTTTGAGAATCGTCCATACTGTTTTCCAAAAGGGTTGGACCAGCCTGCATTCCCACCAGCAGTGAAGGAGGGTCCCTTTCTCGCCACATCCGCGCCAGCACCTGTTGCTTTTGTTCTTGTGGATGTGGGCCAGTCTCTGTGGTGTGAAATGATATCTCATTGTTGTTTTGATCTGCATCTCTCTGATGATTAGTGATGTAGAGCATTTTCTCATGTGCCTTTTTGCCATTCGGATCTTTTTTTTTAACTGAGCTTATTTCTGAAGTGAAACTGTGAACCCAGAAAACTAAGATACAAAAACTTAAATCCTACCTGATATGTTTTGTATCCTTATGCACAGATATTTAAACTTCTTGAGGTTCAGAGAGCCTTGATTGACCTTAACTCTCCATACAAAAGTGACAAGTGTGGAAAAACAATTATGCTCTGAAAATACTGGCAAGGAACTATCTGACCTTTTATGAGATTAGTCCTAATGTCTTGAGATACAGAAAATCAATTTCTAGCCAACATAACAATAATATTTACTCCCAGTGTAGATTATATTTAACTACAGGCAACCAATGGGAATTTTTTTACTAATACATAATCTAGAATTGAAAATATGTAATTTATATAATTAAATACAAGTTTGTTTATAAAAAGGCACCTGTTCCTTTGAATCAGAATCATCTAGAATAGCTCAGATGCTAATAGAAGGAAAGTAATTTGTTACTCTACGTGGAGTAGGTAAATGAAAAACGTTTTTTTTGTTTGCCTTGGGGATCACAGGTGCAATATCAGGGGGTGGTAGCACATGCGAAGCAAGTCTTTAACCTGTGTATTATCTCTCCAGCCTCCTGGAAGAAGGGTGTTATTTATTTTCCATTGAATTTACTGTTAGTAATAATTAATGCTGCTAACACTATTTTGAGGTGACAGTTTCCATTATGAACTTTCACAAGCTGATTATGAGAATCATAAGTACGAAGTTAGATGAATATTGAAAAGAAATAAATAGATGAATAAAAAACCATTGAACAAATTCTTAAATCATTGAGAGATCTTTTAAACCAAAGGTGGATAATTTAATTTCTCAAAGAGTGACAAATTTATAATTCCTACAATTATGATCATGCCTTTTAAATTTTGTATGTTATTGGTGAAATTAATTTTTCACCAGTTATCAAAAATGTCACTGTCCTCCCATTCTTCATCGACTTGCTCGAGTGGACACCAGTAACATTGTGAGACTTTTACACCAGTAACATTGTGAGTATCTTGCCCGCATGGCAAAGCCTGGCAAGCTACCCGTGACATATTCAATATGCCAAACACAGCAACAAGTCTCACAATTTATTGTGAGATGTTAATGGTGCCCACTCAAGCAAATCGAAGAACAATGGGAGAACAGTGCTACAATTGTTTTTGTTTTAATTTTTGGATGCACTAGCAATGCACAGTACTTCTTTCTGGCTCAACAGGAATTGTTCCAGGCGGTTCTTAGGGGATCATATCTGGTGCCAATGATTCAACTGGGTTGGCTGCATGCAAGGCCAGCACATATTGAACTATCTCTCTCGCCCCCAATTCTTTGTTTCCTCTATTTTGATGTGCTAATAGTTTGTTTCATTCAAATAACTGAGTAAAATTCTGTTGAATGAGTTAATACAAAGAGGTACAAATTCACCTATCTATGACATTTGTTTCTAGATGGGTTATTGTTACTAAATACATTTGTTCTCAATGTGAAAATATGATTTATCTCCAGTAAAATGTTTAAAGTAAGATAAGTAATTTAATTATATGTTTAGCTTTATAAGAAACTCCAACATTGTCAAAGTGGCCACTTTATTTTTCATTCCTTCTAATCATTGTTTAGTATCAAAGTTTTACCCAACAATTAACTTGGAGAATTGCATATTCTTTACCAGCATAATTTCACATTTATTTCATATGTATTACCACACCACAACCACATCATAGTCCTAATATGCCCAAACACCTCAGCTTGACTCTCTTTCCTCTTTCTATAGTAATCACTGGTCTGAAGTCTAAGTCTCTGATTTTGTTTCCACTGGGTCTGTTTTTTACATGCTGAAATCATCTGATATGTTACTTAGTTTATCTAACATGACCCCTCTACTCAAGATTTAAAATTTTCTGTAACTGAGAAGTATTGCACTATATTTATACCACATTTTTCATATCCTTTTGATTCTACTTTTGGTCACTTAAGTGTATCTATATCTTAATATTTTGTTTGTTTTGGGGTCACACCCACAGGTATTCAGGCATTACTCATGGTTCTGTACTCAGAGATTACTCCTTGAAGTGCTCAGGATACAATACTCAATGCCATGTATTGAACACAGTTAGTTGCACACGAGACAAATGCTTTAACTCCTGGACTATCTCTCTGTTCCCCTATATTGGTTGTTTTGAGTAGTACACACTTAACACAGACACATTTATTGCATGTATAGATAAACACTAACTACATATTAAGTATACTCACGACTATATATATATGTTTTTATGTCGATATTTTTTATTTTTCTTTAATGTAAATATTTTCAAAATTTTTATACTGTTTGTTACATATTCTGGAACAAAGTATATTGCTACCAGTATGTAAGAGTATTCCTATTTTTCCACCTGCCCACACACACAGTTTTTTCATGGTCATTTTGATTTGAATTTTCCTGATAAGTGATAGTGGGCATTTTACATGCCATATGGCCATCCATGTATCTTCTTGGTGAAAGTCTTTCCAACATTTGTTGCCCCTACCCACCTTTACTTTCCCAATGAGTTTGATTTGTGGCTTAGTTTTGCGATTTTTTTTTATATCTAGAATATAGTTTCTTTGTCAAATTTATAGTGTTAATTTTTTCCCATTCATGTAATATTTTTACTGTTTTAGTGATAATTTCTCACAATGTGCAGATGCCCTTTAGTTTATATAATCCTACTAATTTAACTTTGTCCTTTTCCTCTTTCATTTTGATGTGAAATAATCAAACATTCCACAGAAGCAAATATGGAGTGTTTTTCTTATGTTTTCTTCAATGTAGTTTATTGTTTTGTGTCTAATATGTAACCCCCTAGCTATTTTGAGTTAACGTTTTTAGCATAGTGTGTCTCCACATAATCTAAAATACTTGCTTTGGGATCTTCAGATTTTAAATGTTATAATGGGTAAATGTGCATTGTATTGTATTTATTTCAAGTATTGATTATTAGTTAAATATACTTTTAAATGATTGCTGCATTTTGCATGACTTCTTTTGAACACGATTAATTTTTGATTTATGTTCATTTATGCCTTGAAATATTCTTAGGTAAATTTCCTGAGAAAAGTAAAGTAGTTGTTAACTTTAGTTTTTTTTTTCCATGCATATAGGTTTTGTTTTAAGAATATTTTGGCTATTGTAAGTGTAATAAAAAGTTTTACTCCATTTTTGTTTGTTATGAAAGTTTTAAATATTTTTATATTCATTTTTTTCTCTTTTTCTCATATTTGAGCATGCCGATAAGAAATTCTGTGTTACCTCAAGTTAACCTATTCATTCTTTCACCCGTTACCCATAACCTGGCAATGTTGATCTTTATTCCAAGATTTAATATTGATTGATGTACATTATCTTATATTCATTTCTCTAGATATCTCTTATGAATTAAATAATACTGCAATTGTCCTTCTGCACCTTGCTTATTTATACAAAATGAGAACATTGGTGTAATGAATGGAGCACATGTTGGTGCTAAGGGTTCAATTCCAGGAGCGATGCCTGAGTGTAGATCCAGGAATAAACCATGAGCACAGGCATATATGGTCAAAGTGTTTTTCATATGTGTTTTTCTTTTAAAAACTGCCAATTATTTTCCAAATCTCTTTACTAGATTTTTCAGGTAGGAACTCTAATATATAAACATCTATAGGAATATATTATATTCATTTTCTTGCATATATTTATGCTAAACTGTTTATAACCGTTTTCTGTTCAGTGTTTAAAGATTAAGTAATTTGTCAAGTATCCTGCATAGAGTTCCAGAAATTGATGTCACATATTTATGTTTTTCTGTCACCTTTTCTTGGAAGCCAGGATTCATTTTCAGTGTTCCAATTTGTATGTCATTGCACAAAGGTTTCTCCCTAAGAAGAGTGAAAGAAGAGGTCTATGTCTGAAAACATTTATGAATGCCTTCTAGGCTTGAATTAGAAATATGCAATGTAATAAAAAAAGTAAGCTTCTTTCTTTCAGTATACTATAAAGTTCAAATACATTCAAGTAGCGTTTTATTAAGGCAAAGTTCTTTATGACCTTTTCTGATATTTCTTAAAACCTTTAAATGTGTTAATTCTTAGACTACAAAAGATATCTTTAATCATTTAGTGCCTCTATTCTGTGTTCTACGGTTGCTTATATCATATATGTATATAAATATATATATATAGAGAGAGAGAGAGGGAGGAAGAGACAGAGACAGAGAGGGAGAGAGATAGTGAGAGTGAGAGAGAGAGAGAGAGAGAGAGAGAGAGAGAGAGAGAGAGAGAGAGAGAGAGAAACAAAAACATTTTTAGTTAAAGTGCAGTAAGTAAAGTAAAAAGTAAAGGCCCTCCCGTTGATCATCGATTTGCTTGAGCGGGTCCAGTAACGTCTCCATTGGAGACTTTGTTGTTACTGTGTTTGGCATATCGAATACGTCACGGGGAGCTTGCCAGGCTCTGCCGTGCGGGCGAGATACTCTGGGTAGCTTGCCAGGCTCTCCGAGAGGGGTGGAGGAATCGAAAGTGCAGTAGCAATCTGAAAATATAGAAGTGGATCATGTTTATAGAAAAATGTAATTTCAGGAAAAATAGATCTGTTCTTACTCAGGCTAGTAAATTCAAACCACACTTGAAAGTAGATATTAAATTCAGCTTTGTCTATGGAATTATCCTGGTAATATGTCGGGTCTTTATTAGATTCTCCAGCACTGACACAGGTAATGAGTGTGAAAGATTCTTGGGCCTGAAAACTATCTTGGCTGACATTTTATTACTTGATACTGGCCAAAAGGTAAACATCTAGCCAGATTTTATTTCTCCAAACAATTAAGAGTAGCTTGAAGCCATAAGTTACTTTCCGAAAAGTATCTAGAATTAGTTTTTCTCTATACTTGATACAAATTTTATTTCCTTTTATATATTTTCAGGCAGGTGCTTAAACTATAGTGATAATGAAAACTAAGGTGGCCCAAACTTGGATAGGTAGTATGCTACTAGTCTACAATACTTGTATACACTGATAAATGTACAATAAAATTGTTTGCACATGCATATAAATCATTGCATTCTTTATTAATATCTATTATTTCTAAGTGTATATTTTCCTATTAATCCAAATCGATATTTATTTCTAGATTCAGATTAGTCATTTTTTTTCTGTTTTTCTGCTTCTGAAAAATCCGCCAACCATATTTCGCAGTTTTTCTGTTGAGTTAGCAAAATATATTTGAATCTCTCATAGGACTGTTGTGAGAGACTAATTAACTCATACATGTGAAATATTGGTATTCTAAGCTCAACTTGTATTATTACTATTACATTGCTTTTATTAATATTTAACATATTTTATCAACTATTTTAGTAACACAGTTTGAATATGACAGAAAATGTAATTTATTCTGTATCAATAACTGTTTGATTAATCCATTCAACCTATTTATTGAGAGAAAAGGTGTACTATTCACTCCTTAGAAAGTGAATATGTTCATAGTACAATTTGACCATCAAGTAGGTAATTAAAAAGGGAGTCACAAAAAAAAAAGAAAGTCAAAAGCTCTAGTTTATCTGTTATCTAGAAGGGAGTAATAGAAAATCAAGTTGAACTCAGAGGCTGTGGACATATTTCAGAGTTATAAATTTTTTTTCAAAATTTTATTTTATTAAAGCACCATGAATTACAAACTTAAAAAAAGGGAGTCATAATCAAGTTAATTTTAATGCAAAGAGGTTTTGTAAAATAAATACATTCTTTTATAAAAGAAATACAAGCTTGAATCATATGTATTCTGGAAGCTGCTTACTGTTTCCTGTTATGAGAATGTGCCAGCATATTATGAGAATACTCTAAAATATTATGCTTAATATTTTCTAGTGTACTTGTTTAAAGATATGTTTGACACCCAGGAATCATATTCTCTTTCTGTAAAAAGGAGGATCGTTTGATTATATCTCAATATGTTAGTATTAGATATTACAAATTAACAGATATACTAGCTAGAGAGTTACTAGATCTTTTATAAGATTCCTTTTTACATTTAATTGAGAATGCAATAAATACGTGCTTTGCTTGCTCTCACCCAGGTTTAATCCCTGGCATTCCGTAGGGTCCCCTGAGGACTGCAGGAGTAATTCCTGACTGCAAATTCAGAGGTGACCCCTGAGTATAGCTAGATGTGACCTCAAAACTAAAAATATTTAAAAACTAAAACAAATTAGCAAAAAAAAATCATCATTCCTTTTTCAATTCATTTTTTCCTAGCTAAACTTCAAAAAGATATTATTAATATTAAAATGATATGTTTCATAAGTATTTACTTCTAAAAATATATTTTGTTGATACTTAATTTTTTGATTATTTTTAATAATAACTTAGTTTTCTTAATGACATGCAAAATAATTGCAATTAATTAAAATTTCAACATTATATTTATTATATGTGTCTGTATTTTATCAGAGATATTTTAATTCTGGCAAAATGTAATTTTTAAAAAATATGCACTGTTTTGAAACGATTCCTTTTTACATTTAATTGAGAATGCAAATAGAAGAGAAAAACTGAATTTTTTTTTCAAAGAATAAATGTATTGCTCATCAACTCTAAATCAGATTCCTGCTAGTATTTCTTTAAAATCATTATCCATTTGTCTTTGGATTCATGGTAACAATTTCTTATTTTCTAATAAACTACCATGTAAACTAAAATGCTTACAAAATTATTCTGAACAATTATATGATTATAAAATATTTAAAACATTTAGTGATGAAAATTTTTAAATGTCTAAATATAGTCTTAGTTTAAACTGTCAATTAGCTAAAAAATTATTTCTACATAATTGTTGTTTACCTTTAAATAGAACAATGCATGTATGCAAATATTTATTGTGATTTTCTATTTAATCCAGTTGTTAGTAATTTTTTCTATCTATAGCTTCCATTTATTGCAAACAACACAGTTCAAGTGAACAGCATATATTTATACCATCCACATACTTTTTCAAATCCTACAACTATATTAAATTTATTGTTGTATATTTTTAAACATTCATGATTATTAAATATATTACTTACTCTACTAATTGAGAAAGTGAATTTCAATATTGTTTCTAGTGCTTTTTTACAGATTTGATGTCAGTGATCAATCTACTTTAATTATGTTTATTTTCTGAATGATTTGAAAAAAATAGTAAGCTAGATCTATTAGGTAGATTAGAAACATAACATATGGGCTTGAGTATCTGAGCAAATAACTTAATCAAATATTTCCATGTGATCGCCCTGAGTCATTTAAACTAATCTCACTGACATTTTTGCCTTCATACTCTAAAGAAATCACTGTCATATATAGTGTATTTCCATCTAAGTGTGTAGTACTTAGAATTGAGAATGTGATGACCCTGATTTTACAGATTCTTTTTGTAAACAATTTCTTCTTAAACACTGGAGCTAATCATCTCTTGCCATTGCTTCTCAGGAACTAATGAACTGATGATCCTACAGTGAAAGAAAACACATATATATTGTCACCTGTTTTCATAGCTCTTAGTTCATTAAAGCTGATTTAGAAAGTCATTTTATATACAAAATTTTGTGAACATTGAACTGATATCAGTCTTACTTAACGCACATGAGTAATGCTATTTTAATTATCAAGACAGAACTTTGGCTGAGTTCAGAAATTTGAAGATATTTATTTTTCAACACCTAGGAGTTTTGGCAAAGATTTCCAAAGTTTATTCCTGATTTAACTGACTTTTAAGTATACAAATTATTAGATTTTATACGCTTAGTTTTTCTTTGGTCTATCTGGTTCTTCAAATTAAACAGTAATACAGGATAAAAATTAAGGAATTTGTTTCTGGGGATTTTAAAGAAGTTTTCAGAAGAAAATCATATTAACGTTTACTTCTCAACAATAAATTTCATGAGTCCAATTTCCATCCAAGTCATTTGCTTATTATGATATTAATCACCCCAAAAGTATTACTAAGGATACAAAAAAAATTATGACAAAAATCCTCATATGTGCATGGAAAAAAATTCTAGAGGATCAAATTCAAAATTTTACCTTGAAGTGTAAAAAAATTCTAGGGTAATAGTTGCTAATTATTATTCTATGGAAAGAATTTAGGATATCTATTTAGGACTTATTTTTTAAATGGATAGAATTTTAGTCAAACCTTATGAGAAGCATGGTAAATCAAGAAAATGAAAAGGTAGAGCAAACAAGTTTTTTGTTTTTTTTTTTTTGGTGGGAGGGGGGTCATGTCACACCCCAAATTGCTCAGGGCTTTTTCCTGGTTCTATGTTCAGGTTTCCTCCTGACATTGCTAACAGGGCCTCTTGCCTGGCAAGCTCTGGGCACACTCAACTGTCATAGCTCAGGCATTAAAAAGCTTTTGAAGTGCTATGGTCAGCCTGTTTTACAAAACAATAGTAAGAATAACAAAACCCTAATGTTTTTATATGCATGTTGATTGGATTGTTTATAAGCATGAAGAGCCTAGCAAAGAGAATTGAGTGCATAACAGAAGGACCTATACATAAACAGTGGATTTTAGTCTGTGTTCAGGGAAAGGCTATTTAGAGTGTAAGTAGAAAAATGAATTTATTAGCTTTTATATTTTGCAGACATCACTCATATTTTGTCATGAGAAATGACCGTACTGGCAAGGATAACCATGGCAAAAGGAAAACGAAGTCGGAAACTTCAGAGTATCTGCAGAGATTTTGCCACTAAAATAAGAGCATGCAATATGAGAATCACTGAGTAGATTGATTCTTAGAGTGATAGTCACTATTCAAACTTCATAAATTATGAATAAAGTATATATAATTTTGCTTCCATATTAAAAACATTTAAATTTAGCTTTTTCTCTATCAATTATCTTTCCAGATAGTCCATACTTCTATAACTAATGGGTTCTGTAGAATATTTTTATATATATTTCAAGAATCTTGATGTTTTATTTAGATTAAGGATACCAAATATTGATCAAATGACACTTTTGAGGAAATATTTTTAGAATAAAGTTTTCTTTCTTAAATCATGGTTTCTATTAGGAAGATTCATCTCTGTATTTATTTATCATAGTAAATCAAATGCTTTACATTTTATCTAGTTATTATAGGTGTAAATATGTGGGGAAAATATTAAAATTTTTATCGCACCCTGACTTCTGTACAAACACTCTAGCCACTCATCTTTAAAACTTGAACACATGTGTAATTAACAAAATCAAAAGGAACATCCCAAAGAATACATACTGTAAGAAAATATAGGCTGATAATTTTGTGAAATAACGAAAATAGTTATTCTACTATATATTAAGCTATGTTTTTCTGGACCCCTCTACTAATCTTTGTCATCCTTTACAGTTGTAAAGTAAAAATAGACCTTAATAATTGGAGAAAGTGAATACAGAAGATATATTTTCAATGAAAAAAATAAAAAGAAATTTGATGTTAAAAACTGTGATTCTTAATATTTTCTTGGAGTATAAAATGCTGGTATTCTTCTAAGTAAAATCATGAACTTAGAGAACTGAAATTTCTAAAGTAATCTCCATGTATACTCAAAATATTTATTTCATCACTTTTTATGAGTTCTTGATTATCCCAAGTTTCTAGATTAAATTAAAAATTAAAATGTGTCTAATTTGTCAAGTTGATTTTTGTAGAAAATGTAGCCACTACTATTTGGCAAGAATTAAATATCTAATTCACACTAGCTTTGGCATTATATTTTTGAAAAGTAACTTTGCAAAATGCAGTAACATTTGTATATTTTATTCTTTACGTATGTGTGCAAACTGTTAATTTCATGTATTTTATGAAAATTGTATACAAACTTAGAGTAGCAGTACTCTAATATTTATAACTAGTGGTACAAATATCCTTTCAAATCTGATAATGTTCTGGGAAAACAACAATCATAGATAAAATATAATTAGGATTTTTTTAATGAAAAACATGAAAGTGAAAATGCAAGTCAAAAAGCAAATTCTCTGATCATTTCAACTTTCCAGATCTCAAGGTAAAAATTTGACTCATAGGACTAACAAAGTTTTTCTGAAGTGCCCTTGAGTAAACCAAGGCACCAAAACTATACTACATTCGGTAAGGGTACTTGCCTTGAACAGGACCGACTAGGGTTAGATCCCTGGCACTCCATATGGTACTCTAAGTCTGAGTTTTCAGCAAAATTTTGAGTATAACGTGTCTTGTAGTTTTCTTAATGGTTTCATTTTCACTGGGGCACATTGAACAACTTGGATATTAGTGCCCATATTCCCAATTCTGGGAATGATGTGGATGATTTCTTTACCTGTTGTTCTTCATGACCTTTGCCTTCCTGTTGTTCAGGGACTGTGATGATTCTTACATTGCCCCTCTTGAACTCATCACATAGTTCTCTGGTATGCTGTTCATTTATTTTTAGACTATTTTCTACCTTCTGCTACTTCCTCCTCATGTTTGAGCTCTTTGACCTTTGTTCAGCTTTTGTTATTCTGCTTTCAGAACTATTTACTTTTTAATATTCACCTACCATGTTCTTCATTTCTGTCATTTCTGACTACAGTTTTTTCTTTTCATTTCAAATCTGATACATTCTTGTGTGTGTTTTGCTGACTTCCTGTGTTATCATTTACTTGAACTCATTGAACATCCTGGTCAGAGTGTCACTGAATATACTGTCTGAGGATTTGTTCTTGTTGTTTGACTTTGGTGATATTATTTTCACACATTGACTCTGGTGAGCATCCATATGTTTTTTCACTTGGTTTTCTAGAGCTCCTGTTTTGTTAGGGATGTCTCTGTGTTACCTAGATGATGCTGTAGGATAAGGTTAGAGGGTCTTTTCTGTCTCTGTGCTCATCCTGGGGTGGTGGAGCAACAAATAGGTCAGAAAGAAGCTGCGATGTGGATCCTTAATATTGTGCAGATTAGGTGTGGAGGCTGTTAGGACCAACCAAGTAGAGAAGGGCTCTACCTCCTATTCTGTAGTAGATTTAGTGATATCAGCCAGAGGGATGACTCACCTGAGATGATAGAACAGCAAGCAGAATGTCAGGAAGGACCTGTGGTGTGAAACCTTAATCTGGTGCCTTTCATAGTACAGTGGGTAAGGCATTTGCCTTGCATGTGGCCAACATGGCCGACCCAAGTTCGATTCCTCCGCCCCTCTCAGAGAGCCCGACAAGCTACTGAGAGTATCTCTCCCACACGGCAAAGCCTGACAAGCTCCCCGTGATGTATTCAATATGCCAAAAACAGTAACGACAAGTCTCACAATTTGTTGTGAGATGTTACTGGTGCCCACTTGAGCAAATCAATGAATAACTAAATGTAAAAGGATATTTATATATATATATACAATAAAGAATTAATATTCAAGGAATAAAAAGAAACCATAGAACTTAACAACAGACAAAATCAATTCAATACAAAATTGGTAGTATATTTGAAGAAGCTGCTCTACCAAGAGGACAGACAAGTGACTGATAAAGGTAAAGTTAAAGGTAAAGGCCCTTCCGTTGATCGTCGATTTGCTCGAGCGGGCCCAGTAACGTCTCCATTGGAGATTTTGTTGTTACTGTGTCTGGCATATCCAATACTCTCAGTAGCTTGCTGGGCTCTCCGAGAGGGACGGAGGAATCGAACTCGGGTCGGCCATGTTGGCCGCTTGTAAGGCGGACACCCTAACCTCTGTGCTATCAGTGACTGATAAGAGTATAAAAAAAATTGCTAGTAATCACAGGTCATCAGGGAAATCCAAATTAACACCATAGATAAATGCCAACTCATCTGAGTTAATGGTTCATATCAAAAGCAATACTAACAATTATTGGACAGTTTGTGGAACAAAGCAAGTGTTTTGTATTGTTTAAAAAGTAATTTGATACAAATGTTGTGCGATAAAGCTTCTCATGAAGCTAGAAAAAAAGTAATCATTTTACATGACAATTATACTTATGAGGGTTTGACAGATATGAAACATTATCATAGTGCTGGAGAGATAGTGCAGGAGTTAAGGTGTTTGCCTTCCAACTGGCCCTTTTTGTGTTCCTGATTCCACATATGGTTTCCTAATAACTGTGAGGAATGACCCTGGAGTACTGCCATGTGTGTCCCTCCTCTAAATTTATATCAGTCCCAGTGATTAATGCAGTGTTGTTTGCAACATTTGAATTGTTATAAGCCACTATAATACTCAATGATAGACTATTTGATAAAGAGATAGTATATGCAACTAAAGGAAGAACTTTAAGCTATATAAAATAGAATTAATTTATTAACTTTCTAGCAAAATAGAAAGTTTGAGGGGATTGTAAAACATCAATGGAACAATGTAAAATTAAAATAATTTTCATAAGCTTTGCAATTCCTCTATTCATAGAAAAGTCTTCTATTCATACTAAAATTGTGGAGATATTTTATAGTATATTCCCCTCAAATACAAACTGAACACAATTGTAAGGAATTATTAATGAATAAGTCATTATAGGTCACATATATGCACATATATGCACACAAATATGCATAAACATTTATAATAGGCATGCACGTATATATTTTATCTATGGAATAAAATACATGGTATAATTTAGATTGCAGTTAATCCAAATATTGTGCAGTGATATATTAATTTTATGTCAGAAAAAATTATTTTGTATTTAAAATTAACTCTTTCAGAATACATATAATATCCTGTCAATGATTACTTGTAATCTGCCATACAATTAATTATGAGTGATCATTTCATTCTAATTCTAATTAGCAACAATGCATGTACACTCTGTATAATAATGCAAAGTGCTTTTATTTTTGTCTGAGGCCATAGTGGACTGTGCTTAGGGGTTTTTTTCAGCTGTGTTCAGAGATCACTGCTAGCCATGCTTAGGGAATCATGGAACATCAGAGACTGACTTAGGTTAGTTGCATGCAAGACAATCACTGTACCCACTATACTATCTCTCCAGCCCATGTTTTTTTAGGTCATTTGTTTGGCTATAATGTGTCTGTGCACATAATTTTCATTAATAAGATTCGGATTATTCATTCATTCATTCATCATCCTGTTATTCGTCGATTGCCTCGAGCAGGCCCCAGTAACGTCTCTTTCATCCTAGCCCTGAGATTATATTCAAGGCTTTTTAGGAGAATGAGACCCATCATTGTTACTGGTATTTGGCATATTTGGTACGCCACGGGGAGTTTGCCAGACTCTGCCCTGTGGGCAGGCTACATTCGATAGCCTGCAAGTTTGTCCAAAGTACGAATGAGATAATAAGATGTCATAAAAAGATGTCCTGATAAGATGTCTTGTGGCCGCAAATGCGTCCGCACGGTTCCAAGAGCTGGATTTTATAGTCTCTGAGTCTTGGCCGCTGATGGGATTACACAGCGCCAGGGGGCCAGGTGGTGGGTGTGACCCCCGCCTACTGGAATTTGGAGGATCTGGGTGGAGGATGCTCAACTCCAATCCGAGTAGGCTTGGAGATCTCGGCCCCGGAACCCGCGTGGCTTTGTCCCTCTGCCAGTACCTTCATGTGTGCGGAGAGTGGTCTCGGCATGGTGGTGGCTGGTCCTGGAGGTCTTCCGCTGCCGGAGCCCTGGTCGGGGCGGGGAGGAAAGCTCAACCCGCTCCCCTCCAAGGGACCCCGACGAGGAACAGCCAGGCACAGGGGCAGGAGACTGCACTGGTCTCATCCGGGAGCTGGAGTTTATAGTCTCTGACTTCGGATTATTGACCACAGAAATTAAGGTCAACAATGTGCTCCCTGCTGAAACACATTTCTCACATGGGTGAGGTACTGGATTTAGTCCAGGCACTGCAGTAAATATAACAAATAAAATTATTGTGAATTCCTCTATTTGCATTTTTGGCACAGAAATAGATAAATGCACACAGACAAATTTCCATATCTTTAAAATGTACAAAATTGTAGGGCATATTGTATATAATTTTTATTCAACATTAACTTATTTGTATTATCATATATCTAAGAAGAAAATCTCTATATAGTGGGTCTTCATATAAACTTTTTAAAATCTGAATAGCGAGAGTATGACTTTTCTCTAGTGAATGTAGATTTTGTCCTTTATTTAGTTCATAAAACCAGTTTAATGTTTCTGACATTGAGTGTGTGTTTATAATTTAGATGTATAATTATTTCTAGTCAATAAGGAGGCTAGACGTTTCTGTCCCTTACTTTCTGCTTGTTACAGAAAGAGGTTTCATTATTGTAGTCTGTACTGTGGAGAATTTGGAATATCACAAAGGTGTATAGAATTGCTTCACAGTGAAAAAAATGCATGACACAATATTGTTTTTCAATTTCTCTATTGATAGAAATTTCTGGTTTCTGTTACAGAATCAATCCTATTATACAAATTCTTTTCAGCCTAAAGCAGATTTGTGAACCACCATGCTTCTAGTATACTTGGTATGAAGAGACCCATTGTTGCATCTGTAATGTCTAGCATTTTCTTCCTCTTTTTTTCTCCCTCAATTGGCTTGTCAAAGGTAGACTTTATTCATTAAAAGAGAAGAGATTAAGTATGCTTCTGCTTCTTAGGGGAAGAATTTCAGGAAATTTCAATATACAGCTTTATAGTAGGTGCTGAAGTGAGGCAAATTCCTAATCTTTCAAAAATAATATTATTAAGCATTATTCAGTCATTTTAATTAATCCTGCCAGCACTGCCTTACACAATTTCTCAGTTCCCTTGCAGCTTGTTAATGGAAGATTTTAGAATTTCCTATTACAAATGTGTCTGCCTTTATATGACAGGTTCAATAAATTTTTTAGTTGTAATATTGACATCTCCATCAATCTTTGCCCATTAATTTTAGCCATTAGATAATAGGTACGATAGAAAGTAGCCTTGTAGAAGTATGCATGAGCACAGTACTAAATGTGAAATACTCATTTACCCTTCTGTTCTCACTCTATTTTAAAAACTCAAGTACAATATAAACTTTTCCCCATACAAAATGGTATAAAAAACAGGTTCTCAGGAACTAACATTGTGATTTCATAGTATCAGAATTTTTCTATAAAAACACGTTGGAAGCAATACATTGCTTTGTTTTACTTTTTTTTGTGTGTGTGTGTATGTGTGTGATAAACTCATAGAATTGTATTTTATGGCTCTCCCAGGCTGCATATGACTAATTTTCTCAGGGAGGGTGGTTTGCTGTCTTCAGGTACTTTCATGCTTTCAAGAGTTTGATTTTCTGACAGTGTCATGACATGCTCTCTCTGGGAAGGAAAAGTTTGAACTAATTGAAGGGTCCAATTTTCTTTCAGTCAGCCTTTTCACCAACAATGACATAGAGCAACTGATACTCAGATTGAAATATTGGTTTAGTCCAAGAGTAATCCTTAAGATTCGCTCGGTATGACCCAAAAACTTTAAAACAAAACTAAAAAAAAACTGAGTTTATATGTGAATACTGAGGAAGAGGATGGAGGGGGAATCCTAGGGACACTAGTGGAGGGAAGTGGGCTCTCTGAAGATTTGTGTGGTGTTGGAATAATGTATGAATGAAAAGTAGAATCCTGATACTTCAATAAAATGGTAAAAAATGTAAAAAAAAAGAAATATTGTTTTAGTGAGAGTTTGGCATTTCTTCTTATTCATGGTCATCTGAGTTTTCTTTGCCACAGTTATCAATCCCTACTGAAAAGAATCATCAGTATTAGTTTCCTTTTTATCCTTCTTTTTCTCCCTATTATAACTATACCTCTTCCACCCAACAGTAAGATTTGTTTCACTTTATAGACACATAGTTCTTTTATGTTTTTATTTTTGGGGTCACATCAAGCGATGCTCAAGGGTTACTCACTCATACCTCTGCACTCAGGAATTACTTCTGGCAGTGCTCGGGGGACCATATGGGATGCCAGGAATTGAACCCGGGATCGACCTCATGCAAGGAAAATACCCTACTCTCTATTCTATCACTCTGGCCCCCACATGATTCTTTATCTCTATTTGAATTAGGGCATTGAATATGTTGTAACTGAAAATTTATATTAGTATAGGCCTGAGGCTATTATTATTATTATTATTATTATTATTATTATTATTAAGAGTATACTCAAAATTGCTTCTTGAAATTGAAATTGCAATCATTTTATTTGTTCTGGAAGCACAAGATCTATGTCCTTCAGGGTATATCATGTAAAATTATAAAAATAGAAGAATAAGAATATTTAATGTATAAGAAAAATATATTACTAGAATTTTGCTACATGATGAAATACAGAAGGAATGTATGTATTAATGGATTAAAATAAATTAGACCATTTTTCTCATGTAAGTATAAATAGGGACTGCAGCAATAGTACAATGGGCAGGGAGCTTGTCTTTCACTCAAGGGACATAGTGCTAATCCTGGCACCATATATGACACCGCCAAATCCCACCAGGAGAGATTCCTTAGTACAGAGCTAGGAGTAGGTCCTGAGCATCATAGATGTCACCCCCACCAAAACAAACAAAATTATTAGTGAATATATGTTTAATTTAGTATACCATATTTAGCTGAAAATAGGATGTTTGTAATTGCTAATGTCTGACAAACAACTCTTAATCACAAATTAAAGTGAAAAAAGCAACTTGACCATGCATTGGCATAGTTGCTAAGGACTAAATTTTCTGTAGCTAGGACCTAGTCCAGCATGTAGGGTACTTGCCTTTTAGAAGATAAACCCTTGTTTGATCCCTGGCACCATATACAGTCCCCTGAGAGACTCCAGGCATGATTCCAGGGCCAGGAAGAAGCCTGAGAACAGCCATGGATGATTCCAGAATAGAAACAAATTTAAAACAAAAAAAGATGTTTTTATTTCTTTAGGCAATTATTTTCAGGAAAATTACCAAAAAAGCTACAAACAAAGTTGACTTTTCATAAATCTGATTATAAATTTCTTTAGTATGTTGGAATAAGAGCAGTAAAAATTCAAACAGCTTCTTATTGCTGGAGGGAAACAGAAAAAAATAGTGGAGGGAAAGAAAGCATAGAAAGCATAGAGCTCCTAGCTCATCAATTTATTTCAGACCCAGTTGATAATTTATTGCATTAATGGTAATATATTTAAATATATAAACATTAAATTAACTTGCTTGACCTAGACATAATGTGCATTTTAAAATATTTTTCTCTTAAAAAATTTTAAATACAAGAATGTGTTGACCCTTAATAGAAGTCACTTAAATTGGTTATAAATTAAAATGCTAAAAATGTTATTTAATCACTTTCAGTGTCCTCCCATTGTTCATCAATTTGCTCCCGCCGGCCCAGTAATGTCTGCATTGTGAGACTTGTTGTTACTGTGTTTGGCATATTGAATACATCATAGGTAGCTTGCCAGGCTTTGCAGTGCCGGTGAGATACTCTTGGTAGCTTACCGGACTCTCCCAGGGGGGAAGTGAGGAATGGAACCGGGGTCTGCTGCGTGCAAGGCAAATGCCCTACCCGCTGTGCTATCGCTCACTGACAAAACAGGTTCAATTGGATGGAAGGATCCTGAGTATAGTCACCCTGATAGGGTTGATTATTTCACTACTGTGAAGCCAGTGTGCCGCCAGCATCACTGAATGGGTAAGACTACTTCCGGGAACATCTTTATTTCACTCCACAGTTCTGCTTAGACCTCATGCACTAAAGGCACACGCATTACCTTTCTGTTGGACTACAGGCAAGTACTAGGAATGAACGACGACCACAGGCAAGTACTAGGAATGAACGGAGACTTACATTTCACTTCTGAATGTTGAGATTTCTCTGGCCCTATGAATGCAAATAGATCGGTGTGATTTCCTAAGCAATATTTTGATCAAAAACAAAACAAAACAAAATAAAAGAGTGTTGTGTGTGTGTGGGGGGGGGGTGCGAGCACACAGGGTGGTGCTCAGGAGATACTCCTGGCTCTGCACTCAGAGAACCATACAAGATGCCGGGGATCGAACCCATTGGCCACGCACAAGGTTAAGTGCCCACCTCCCCCTACTCCCCTACCCCCACCTTTGTACAATCGCTCCAGCCTCTATTGTAAGAAACAGAACAGAAGGCTTATCTCCTTACATTAAGGAAGAAATTGGATTTTCTTCTTCTCATTCCCATTTGTCTCATGATCCTAAACTGGGGGGTCAGGGGGGTGCTGGGGGGGTCACACTCAACAATACTTAATATGCTGGTGCTGGCCTGGGGTTCCCGGTGCTTGAGCCTAGCAATGCTGTATTGCTTAGACCGACCCGGTGATGCTCACTGGGACCACCAGAACTATACCCGGGGGATGCTCTGACTTGCTGTTACACAAGCGTTTCCTGGAAATACAAATAGAGTCTAGCGACAAGTCTTCCCAAAGCCCTGAAGGGAATTCGGGGCCCAACAGATTCTGTCTTAATATTTGAGTAGAGGGTAAGAAGAACATACCGGATTAAACCTTATCAGAAGTGTGTTCTGCTGGTAAGGACTGTGTGTTCTCCTTACTGCTCTGAAATTAAAACCCCGTGTAACTCTTGCAGAGGGTGAAGTCTTAAGTCATCTCCCCAGGCTGGAGGGTGGGTTTGCTCCTGGGCTGCTCCTGGGGAGCGGTATCCCTTCAGAGTGAGCACCAAGCCAGAGAGAGCTGTGCCGCAGGTGATGGTCTCACCCATCGCTTCCTGCATTCTCATTTATTGTGTGTTTTTGTTTTTTGTGTAGCCTGGGCTGTCCTCTGGGCTTATTCCTGGCTCTGCACTCAGGGATCACTTTCAGCAGGGCACAAGGAACAGTTTGTGGTGCTGGGGTACAAAGCCCGTCAGCCGAGTGCCAGGCAAGCGCCAACCCCAGAGAATAATTTTTTTAATCAGAATAAAATTTAGAAACAGCTTGGGGAGGTGGATCAAGCGGCTGGAGCACATGCCTGGTAGGCACCATTTATGGAGCTCAGCCCCTCGTACCTCGTACCACAAGTTATTTAATGTTATAGTCATAATGTAGAAATTCTTTTGTCCCTCTCGGAGAGCCGGGCAATCTACCAAGAGTATCCTGCCGGCAGGGCAAAGCCTAACAAGCTTCTCGTGGTGTGTTCGATATGCCAAAAAATAATAACAATAACTCTCACAATGGAGATGTTACTGGAGCCTGCTCCAGCAAATTGATGAAAAACGGGAGGACAGTGATACAGGACAGTACTAATGCAGGAATTAAATTAACGAAAAAAGTATCTAGAAAAATACTGCTTTGTTTTCATTATATATATTTTTAAATAGTCGATAAATTGCAATGCCTATTAATAGTGAAAGTATCCTATTTGTTCATCATAATTTGCTATTTACCAAACTCAGTTGTCTTCAATATTATATTAAGTTCTTATTTATCTACATTGAAATTTTTTCTACTCAGTTGCTCACTCATTTTTAAATATTATTTTCCACTTACTTTAGGCTTTAGGGTCTAGATAAAATTTTTGGTTATTTTATACACTATATTTTGCAATGTTATTCTTTTCTGTCTCCCTTGTCTTATTTGAACACGTTAATATATTATTTTAATTAATTTGTTGGCTTTCTTCCATCTTTTATGTTGCTTATTGTTCTCTGGAAATTACAATTTGCATACATAAATGATGACAGTAGCAAGTTAACAATTTGTTATTTCAAGCACATTGTAAATGTACTTTACACTATGGAGTTATAAGACGGTGTCTGAGTTTTTTATATCATGACTTCTGTAACTATAATAATTGTAAATATTATATGCATTTACTTTGAAAATTCCACCACATGTAATATTTTTTCAGCAGTTACAAAGAATTTGAAGAACTTAAGAAAATAAAAATACCTTTTATACTGAGCAGATGTTTGCTACTTCTGTTGTTCTAACTTAATTCCTGAGTGTTCCAGTTTCCCTCTGGAATTATTTTCTTTTAGCTTGAAGAATTTTCTTGTTATATTTTAGAAAATAGGTCTGGTGAAAAGAAGTACTTTTAATTTTCCTTAATTCAATTTATTTTTCTTGTTTTCTGAAAAGCTATTTTCCCTAGATGTAAATTCTTATATATTTGATGCTTTCCTTTATTAGCTTAAGGATACTATTGTATTGACTTCTATCTTTAGTGTTAAGGGAATAATTTATGGTCAGTAAAAAATTATTTCCTACCTCCTAGCCAATGATAATATTATTTTATAGCATAGCATGTATGCATAGAAAAATCAGAAAACCAGAAATACAAAACAATTCATATTATTTTATATGACTATGAATTACATAAGTGTTCTTTAATATATCATTAATAAATTAATAACGATGGTAACATGGGACTAAAGATAAAAACAATAAAATTGCAAACACCTACAAATTTTTATAAAGTATGCTCTGAAAATTAAATTATGCTTAACTCTTTGTTCCCATGACAAAAAATGTTTTTAAAGCATATAGAAATCCTGTATTCTCTTATTTATTTATTTATTTATTTATTATTTATTTTACTTTTTTGGGTCATACCCAGCGATTGTCGGCTGTGTTCAGGTCAAACGCCATACCTGCTGTACTGTCGCTCTGGTGGGGACCAGGTTGTGAGCCTACTGGGATGAACTAATTTTTCAGGTGCTTAGGAAAGTGCTGGGGCACCAGGATGAGGCTTTTTCCTAGTAAAAGATCAGTGCTTCTGTTGTGAGCCTACTGCTCTCGCCCAGCAGGACAGCTCACCAGCTGGTGTCCCAAGACTCCTCCAAATTCGGATTGTTCTGATTTCCAGTGCTATTTTAATAGAAACCCCACAACAAGTTCAGATACCATTTATCTTCAGAGCAGCAGATTCCAAAAGTAAAAGACTCTCAAATTTTCTGAGATTGAGCTTTAACTGGCAACAGTCTGGAGTTTCCTTCAATCTCTTCCTCAGACTTTATTCAGATGCTGGTCAAAACCCAGGTTGATGTCTCTCCTCATGACAACTTCCTGACTGAGCTTCCAACAACACCTTCTTTCCGGTCAATTAATTTGATAGAGCAGGTCATAGACTTTAGAGAAATGTCTTTCTGTATTTGTGGTTATGTTAAGGGGACAAAATGAGGTCTAGATAGGAGGGATGCACAGGAAGGGGTATGGGCATAGAGCATGGAGGAGCTTCTGTGTCATTTCCAATAGTACCACTCTCAACACGCACATGTATTCACCAACCTAGAAGCACTCTTAAAACTGACTGCATCTATGTTCTGTGTGTTTAATAAAGCCTGTATTATGTGAGTGAGTATGATTTGCTAATTGATTATTAGCTATTAATTTAACCTTGAGTCATTCTCCTCTCCCCAGAATTTGGGGTCTGCGACTAAATGTTTCATCCATCTAGTCACTTGGTTAGTTCCACTGACACAGTACATACTCTCCTCCTGCGGTTTTCCCCATTTTAGTTGATTTCTTCAATTCCAAAATTCACCTCATTAGCACAATCAAAGATATCTGCATAACTTTCTTCACCTTGGAAATTCCAGAGGATTTAAGATTTAGGAATCCTCTGGAATCAGACACCATGCTTAAAAGGAAAGCCTTTTTCTCATAAGTTTCAATATTACAGTAGTCCCTTTTGTAAGCTTTTGTTTTGTTTTTTTGAGAAATAAAATTAGTATTATTTGGTATGGAAATAGGGGAAAGATTAGGGTGTTATTTAAAAGCAATGCAAATTTAAATATGTTAAACAATAGGAAAAACAAGGAGGAATTATTTATGTGATCAGAATTTCAACATGTATAAAGATGTTGTTTCCAAACATAGTTTCTTTGTTTCCTAATGATCTGGACATAAAATGGAATAGGCAGGACAAGATTAGGAGCGTGGCGCTAAAGAAGGGGAATCAGAGGCCCGCAGTATCAGGAGGGAGTCCTAGGTAGGGCTTGATAAACTGAATGGACTGACCCTAACCACCAGATACACAATTTACACAATTCATCATCCTCTCCTTTATTCCTATGGCCCACATTCTTGGAATGTAATAAGGGAAAGCTGACCCACCCCACGTTCTTAAAAAGTATAAATGGGAAAAAACTTCTGTCTTTCTCTGAAATTCTTCCTTAAGAGATCCCTCCCATAATTTAGGTTTTCTCTGCTTTCCTTTCCCTTCCCCTCTCTCTTTGCTTTTTGTTTATTTGTTTTTAATAAAGCCATTCTGAATTAGGCTGCTAGATCTCCATATAACAATAAAACCATGGGAATGGTATTAGAGAGAATAATAGTCTATGAACACCAGATTTTGTTGATTAGATGAGAAAATGGAAGTAGTGCAGACAGAGCGATGGGGAGAGATTCTTCCTTAAGAGACCCCTCCCATAATTTAGTCTTTTTCCTCATTCCTTTCCCTTTCTCTCTCTATTTTTTGTTTGCTTGTTTTTAATAAAGTCATTCTGAATTAGCTTCTTGATATCCATATAATAATAAAACCACGGGGATAGTATTAGAGAGAATAATCGTCTATGAACACCAGATTTAGTTGATTAGATGAGACAATGTAAGTATTGCAGACAGAACGATGGGGAAAGGAGATTGGTAATATATATTGGGAAGTAAAAAGGCTAGGAGTTAAACAAGCCCAGAGTCATTATGACCTTTTCACTTCCTAAAATCCATTTTGTGTGAGGGAATTTGGTGAACCTCAAAAGTCTAGGTAATATTGAGGAGGTATTTCCCTTCATTGCAGAGAGCAATTACTCACTCCAACTAGGGTTTCATATCTGCCAGAATAATCTAGTGGTAAGGATCATTTCCCAAATTTGGCAAATTTGCATGGACAGCTACAGATTGGTAATAGGATACAACTTGGAAATTTATCACCACAAGTAGAAATTACATCTATTTCCAAATAACAATTGTGGAAATAAAAGAAAACCAAGTTAATCCTTGAGCCCCCAAATACCAACTACTTCATTTATGACTGTGTGCAAGGCAAATGCCCTACTGCTGTGCTATCATACCAGGGCTGGAATGATAGCACAGCAGTAGGGTGTTTTCTTTGTGTACAGGCAACCCTGCCGAGCCAGGTTCGATTCCTCCGCCCCTCTCAGAGGGCCCAGCAAGCAACCTAGAGTATCTCGCCCACATGGCAAAGCCTGGCAAGCTACTTGTGATGTATTCAATATGCCAAATACAATAACAACAAGTCTCACAATGAAGACATTACTAGGCCCGCTCGAGCACATCAATGAACAACGGGAGGACCATGACTGTTAATTTATGACAAACTATATACCTGTTTGTTACCTGCAAGGTGGAGTTAATTGCAATTTTGTGTTTCATATCAAAGAGTTGCTAGTTGAACCAGCAGAATATTAGTGACATAAATTATTTTTCCTCTTACATATTTTATGAGAGTATCATAGATTTCTAACTTTATATAGGTTTCAGGTGTGCATCTTTGAAAATAAATGTTTCCACATTTGTTCTGAATTTTGTTGCCAGGGCCTTTTCCTCTGGTAAACTCTAATTGGTCTTACAGTTCTACAATTTGTTCACCATTGTATTTAGTTCATCTTTGTATTTTCTCTATATATCACATATGAATGAAATCATATGATGTTTGTCTTTTTCCATCTGCCTTATTTCACTTAGCTTAATACACTGTAAACCCATTTATATTTTGTTGCTAAATTATATTTGACTGAGAATATATGCATCTCTCTCTTTTGATCAGTTGCTGGGCATTTATTTTATTTTCCTTTCTAGATATCATACATAATGCTGCAAAATAAATATGGGAAAGCATATGATTTTCAAAGTAGTATTTTTGGTAAATTTTGAGAAGTAGGATAAAGGGACAGTGTGGGATATACACTTCTGTTTTATTTAAAAATGTCCGTTATGCTTTTCATAGAGGCTATACCAATTTACATAACAAAAACAATGTATAATGTTTCCCTTTTTTCATTATTCTCTTTAGCACTTGTTTCTAAATTGTTAGATGATAGTCACCTTCTTATGTGAGATGATACTTCTTCATTATTTTTATTTTTCTTTAACAGTAAGATATGATGATCAATTTTCCTGTGCCATTTGGCAGTTGGTATGTCCACTTTGGAAAATCAGAGACTTCATATTTACTCTTAATTTGTAATTAGTTTTTCATTTTGTTTTGTTATTATTGAGTTTTCTGAGTTTTATTATACTTTTGATATTCAAACTATGTCAGATGTATGATTTAAGCTTTTCCACTTAGGAGGATACCTTTGCATTTTCTTCAGATTTCAGTCTAAGTGAACGAACATTTAAATCTGGCTTAGTATTATTTGTTTATTTTAATTTTGTTTTCTTGCCATTGGATTGAAGTCTTCAAAGATAGCTCTAAGCTCTTTATGTAAGTATATAGCTTAAGCTATTGTCTAAGTTTTTTTTGGGGGGGGGGTCATACCAGGCAATGCACAGGGATTGCTCCTGGCTCTGCACTCAGGAATCACTCCTGGCAGTGCTTGGGGGAGCATATGGGATGGTGGGAATCAAACCCAGGTCGGTCAGGTGCAAGGCAAACACTCTACCTTCTGTATTATCACTTCAGCCCCATTGTCTATGTATTTTTATAGTTTCCTCACATAATCTAAATACTTTTGAATTACTTTTTGTACTTGCTGTTAGGTATTAATTTAGATTTTTTTATATATAGTTCTCCACATTTTCTAATGCCATTTTAAAAAGAGACTAGTCTTTTGCAATAGACTTTTTGTGGTGAACCAAGTTTTGATATGTGTGTGGTGGTATTTCTCTTGCTTCAATTCTGTTGATATCTGTGTTGATTTTTACTTCAATACAATTCTGTTTTCACTACTATCACTCTATAGTATATATACATACACACGTGTGTGTGTGTGTGTGTGTGTGTGTGTATGTGTAGTGTATGTATTTGTTTGGCGGGCATATCTGACAGAGCTTACAGTTTATGTCAAGCTCTGTACTCAGGGATCTCTCTTGGATCACTATTGGATTTCTTGCTTAGGAATACCAGGAATTGATACTAGTTGGCGCCATGTAAGGCAAGCACTCTCATTGCTACACTATTGATCTGGCTCCTCTATAGTATATTTAAAATATACCCTATAGTGTATTTTAGGGCTGGAGCAACAGCACAGCGGGTAGGGCATTTGCCTTGCACGCAGCCAACATGGCCAACCCAAGTTTGATTCCTCTGCCCCTCTTGGAGAGCCTGGCAAGCTACTGAGAGTATCTCGCCCGCACGGCAAAGCCTGGCAAGCTCTCGTGATGTATTCGATATGCCAAACACAGTAATGTCTCACAATGTTACTGGGCCCGCTTGAGCAAATTGCTGAACAACGGGGGAACCGTGACCATGACAGTGTATTTTAAAATGGTAAGCAGTATAGATCTCCCTTTATGTTACTTTTGAAAGCTTTGGCATCCATGTCTTAAATTAATAGGAATATATACATACACACACACACACACACACACACACACACACACACACATGCAATAGCACAGTGGGTAGGGAATTCAACATGGGTAGTCAACATGGCTGACTCAGACGACCCAGCCTACCCAGGTTCAATCCTTCGTCCCTCTCGGAGAGCTGGGCAGTCTACCAAGATTATCTTGCCCACACGGAAAAGCCTGGTAAGCTAGTCGTGGCATATTCTATATGCCAAACACAGTAACAAGTCTCACAATGTCACAATGGAGACGTTACTGGGCCTGCTCTAGCAAATCGATGAACAATGGGAGGACAGTACAGTACAGTACATACATATATATATATATATATATATATATATATTCAATGTGAAGAATGCTTTCAACATTTTATAAGAATTGCATTGAGACTTTATACTTAGTCTGAAAATAGCAATTTTAAAAAGGTAAAGGTAAAGGCCCTCCCCGTTGATCGTCGATTTGCTTGAGCGGGCCCAGTAACGTCTCCATTGGAGACTTTGTTGTTACTGTGTTTGGCATATCGAATACTCTCGGTAGCTTGCCGGGCTCTCCGAGAGGGGCGGAGGAATCGAACTCAGGTTGGCCATGTTGGCCGCTTGTAAGGCGAACGCCCTACCCGCTGTGCTATCGCTCCAGCCATTTTAATGATGTTAATTATTCATATCCATTAGTGTAGTATATCTTTCAATTTGTTTTTGCTTCTGTTTCTTTCAACAATTTTTTTTCCTTTTTGGGTTACACCTGGCAATGCACAGGGGTTACTCCTGGCTCTGCACTCAGGAATTACCCCTGGTGGTGCTCAGGGGACCATATGGGATGCTGGGAATCGAACCCAGGTTGGCCGCATGCAAGGCAAACGCCCTACCCACTGTGCTATTGCTCCAGCCCCTCAACAATTTTTTTTATATTTTCCATATATAGGTTTTTTATCTAGTTTGTAAACTTAGTTTTATGACTTTTTATTCTTTATTTCAAGCCATCAAATTTGACTAAAAATGGAATCATTTCCTGTTTTCTCTTGGCTAATTTATTATTTGCATGCATAAATATAAGTTATTATGTATCAATATTGTAGCTTTTACTTTACTCTGTTTTGAATTGCTTATAGAGATTTCTTGGAATATTGATATTGATTTTACTTATTATACCATTAGAAAACAATTACCATTTATTTCTTTCTAATTGAGATTTTGTTGTTACTGTGTCTGGCATATTGAATACTCTCGGTAGCTTGCCGGGCTCTCCGAGAGGGGCGGAGGAATCGAACTCGGGTCGGCCATGTTGGCCGCTTGTAAGGCGAACGCCCTACCGCTGTGCTATCGCTCCAGCCCAAATTTTGGATTTTAATTCTGCTTGGGCTGGAGCAATAGCACAGCAGGTAAGGCGTTTGTCTTGCAAGCGACCGAGGGCCGAGTTCGATTCCTCCGCCCCTCTCGGAGAGCCCAGCAAGCTACCGAGAATATCTCGCCTGCTCGGCAGAGCCTGGCAAGCTACCCGTGAAGTATTCGATATGCCAAACACAGTAACAACAAGTCTCACAATGGAGATGTTACTGGGCCAGCTTGAGCAAATTCTGCTTAATTTGTTCTTTCAATGATTTTGTATAACAAAATTTCAGAGGTAAGTATGTGTTATTCACATTTGCAGTGTTAGTTCAGTCTTACACAAAACTCATAGTTTCACTTGACAAAAGCAAATATCAATAATAATGAATAAACAATTGACCAATAATTTTGTTATACATAGGAAGAAAAATGATATCACTTATGGAATGTAAGTTTTACACTAATATTTTGGAATGCATTATCTTTGCAGAAAATTAAATTAACAAGAAAGAAATACTAATTTTGGGAAAATGTTTATATTGACATAGACAGGGTTAATTTGATCATAAATTTTAATATCAGATCTCAAGTAGTTTATTTTCATAAACATTTTATCTAAGAATATATACATAAATTTGAATGCTTAATTATCAGAGTAACATTTTAGTGCAGATGAATTAGGTGTATATTGAGAGTATCCATGGTTATTTAAAATACCGATGTTGCAACCAAATAGAAGCAGATGAACATTTTTGAATGATCATGAATGATCATGAATTATATTCAATGGTTTCACTACAGAGTCATTTTATAGAGTGCAGATGCAATTTTCTCTATTGCAACTATCTAGTGTTTTATACTTACATACTGCAAAATGATTATTATATGTCTTAAGTAAACTATTTACCTCTAAAATTACGAGTTTCATTAGATTAGCAGAAGCCCCGTTTGATATGATGTACGGTTAAACTGCCCCACAGTTCTTCAAATCACCTAGTAAACATTCCTTGGAAAAAATCAATGAAATACAAAGGAAAAAATAGTAAAGCTACTTTTCAGGTTCTACTGCCTCTCAGTAAAGCAACACCTGTGAAGAAATTAGATGATGAAGCAAATTTTTAAAATGCCCAGAGAAAAGGCTGGATAAATTAAAAGCTCATTAACTCTGATATATTCTTAAGTAACATTTCTGAACTATCACTAAAACCTTAATGTTTGCAGTGAATCACACACAAAAATTGTAATCAGTTGATTTAAATAAATGTGCTCATTTAGGTAAATAAATTAGCATGCATTTTAAATCTAAGATTATCTTTACTTCTTTTTACTATCCAATGTCTCTAGGTATAAAAGCAAAAATAAATAAATGAACCAAGTAATGTAGGCATTTATGAAGGTATTTACACAAATAAGATGGGTGTTTTAAAATAACAATTAAAACTTTTAAATACAGATTTTATTCGGGTGACGTAATTTAAGGTTCTGGAAGATATGCCTAAAAATTGATCTGTATGTCAAGTACTGATAGATGAAGAGAGATTGCAAAGAGAAAGCTGAGAAGAATATTTGAAATGGAGTGCCCTTGGGAAAGGTGAAAAAGAAGGGCCTAGAGGCAAGAAAAACTCTGTGTATAGTTACAGGAAGTACAGAACATTCAAAAGAATCTGTAGCTAGTACAAAATTGTTCAGAGATATGTCCAAAAATTGTCTCTTCTAGCTAATATTCAGGATAAAATACCAAGAAAAACTAGAAAAACTAATACATCATTTTACTATGTGAAAATACATTTTCAAAGGATTTTTCACTGTCATATCTTTAAAGAGTTCTTTTTCTTTTTATTAACTACTTTGAGACAAATACATGTATATACATATAAGTGTGTATGTATATACATATGCATATATGTAGTACGTACATAAATTATTTTATTTCATATTTCTTGCCTTACAAAATTGGGCAAGTATACGACTATTCCCCAGCCTCAGTGCATTGCTAAACTTGTTGCTATAGTCAGAATTGCAGGTCTGGTTTCCAGAGATTATGATAATAACACAGACTCCATCAATGTAAATATGGTCACCCTGAATGTTCCATATGCTTTTGCGGTTTTCTATCATTCTTTATCTTATCTATCATCTCACTGTCCTATTTTGAAAGCAGGGCTCATCTTTTATTCATCTGTAAATTACCTTAGAGTGTCTCAAATTAACAGGTGCTCAATTAATATTTGTTGAATGAATTACTACTTATTTTAAAATTGGAAAAATTTGTAGGAGTAATTTCTAACAGCAAACTTCCTCATGTATAATAAGTACCATGAAAGAAACATTATGTTTAATGTATACCAGAAAGTCACAGCCCATTTTATAGTGAACTAAAACTTCTGTTATATCAAGGAATGCATGCAATATCAGTTATTTTAATGCCCATATTAGTTTAAACTGAGTCTTTTGCCATCTGTTCCAACTCTTACCCATGAATGTAAAAGAACACATTTTCCTATTACATTTGTAAAATGTAATATATAAATGATTTAAATAGAGTTATATGCTCATGAAGTAACACTGCGTGCATCTGGTACAGGACTGCCTTATGTTACAAATATAAATGATAAAGGAGATCGCCTACTTATCCCTGAACTGAGATTTCCTTGCTGTATGACTTTTTGTAATGGAAGGGGAAGGTCAAGTCTTCACAAAGCACAACAATTAATTCTTCTCAGTAATCAATTTCATTTATAAACTGCAATTTGTCTCATCCGTGTTTTGTTAAACCATCTGTTCATGAGTGCATTTAAATTTCTCTAAGAAAATCAGGAAAATTTTGAAGTCTGCAAACAATGCATGTAACTATATTGAAACTTTGAGTTTCAATGAGTCTTTATTTATTCCATTGTGTAACTTTTGAATTGAGGCATAAGGATCATGAAAAGTAATTTTTACTGAGACTGATTAAAGTATAGACAGCCATACAACTATCAGTAATAAGATACTGCTTTATTTGACCTACCTAATAGCAAACTTAACAATTACCAAGAAAAAATATAGTAAAAATAAATAAAAATAATCAAAAAGTACATATTCTATCAAGAACCATAAAACTTCCTTCCTTCCTTCCTTCCTCCTTCCCTCCCTCCCTCCCTTCCTTCCTTCCTTCCTTCGTTCCTTCCTTCATTCCTTCCTTCCTTCCTTCCTTCGTTCCTTCCTTCCTTCCTTCCTAACTTCCTTCCTTCCTTCCTTCCTTCCTTCCTTCCTTCCTTCCTTCCTTCCTTCCTTCCTTCCTTTCTTCCTTCCTTCCTCTATTCTTCCCTTCCTCCCTTGCTTCTTTCTTTTCTTCCTTCTATCCTCCCTTTCTTTCTTCCCCCCTACTTTTTAATGTTTTTGTGCCATACCTCGTGATGTTCCTGGCTCTGTGCACAGGTACAATCTTGGCAATGTTCAAAGGACCATATGTTGTTGTATGGTTTGAACACAGTTCAGCCACCTGCAAGGCAAACTCACTAACTGCTGTAGTCTCTTTCCAGATCCTGATTTTTAACTATAACATTTTACCTATAACAATAGCAATTTTTCTAATTTTCTAGGTTCTATAATCAAAACACTGAAGAAGCTGTGGGCATTTAAATTAGAAAGCATAGATTTGACATGGGACCAACATGCTATCACTCCTACATAAGAAGTTGAGATTAATTGTATTTCATACAAAGTTGTTTTATAGGTTAAGAAGCTTCTACAGTGACATAATTTGAGTTGCAAACTTCAAAACAATTCTTCAAAAATAGCCAAATATGACTTGAAATCATAAAATTAAATAAGCATTTTAAAATAGGGAGCTGTTAAACAATAGCTCATTCATGAAATATAATAGTTAAGTAATGTATTCTTATAGTAAAGTATTAATCCTACTTTAGTTTTATTCCCAGTAACCATGTGTGTGTGTCTATGTATTTTATAGTATATATGTAAAATGTACATTGTCTGTTTTCAGTTCCTACATCACATCAACATTTCTTCCTGTGAGGCACTGGGGCTGTTTCTATTTGCTCTCTTGAGGAAACCAAGGAGTTTCTCTGACTCTTATCCTTCTTTTATAAGATTATATTAAGCCATGCCTTCCCTAAATATATATTTTGGTTAACTCAAATTTAGTTGATTTGTAACCTAACCACTGATTAATTGTCCTACTCTCATGATAGTTTCAATGCATACTATAAAGACGGAGTATTATTATGCAAAGTATAAGACATGATTCAGGAATCATTCAAGAAATATTTTTATCACACAAATATAGAATGAAGACACTTTTTAATATTGTTTCAAGGTTTATTTAATGATTTTCAAAGTTCTTGATTGTGTATGCTGCATTTGAAGTGACAATTACTGGATTTTATTTTTTTTATATTTTTCCTTTTTCATATTTACATGTAGTTGACATATTTTATTATATCAAAGTAAACAAAATGATTTGATATAAATATATTTTGAAATAGTAATCACAATAAATCAATAATTGCCTCACATATATTCAATTTTGTAACACTTTTTAAAATCATAAATGTATACACGTTTTGGAAATAAACTCAAAATTATAAAAATAACTGACAGCAGTAGTTCTGAGGCTGTGGTGATGTGAAAGCACATTGTTTTTGAAATATTAAAAGTCAAGTTGTTGGTAACTCAAGTTGTTGGTAACCTTATCTAAACATCTACTTCTTGAAATACTTTATTTGAAGTTGGAAATCAGTTAAATGAGTTGGATTTTTATGTGAAGTCCATAAAAAAGGAAGCTATTCTACACATAAATATTTTGGAACTTGCTTAAAAAATATACAGGATGAAAATGTCTATTAAAATAGCAATGGTGAGAGAGAGAGAGAGAGAGAGAGAGAGAGAGAGAGAGAGAGAGAGAGAGAGAAGTCCCTGTCACAGAGGTGTGAATGTGTGTGTTTTTGTGTATGTGTGTATGTTTGTGTATGTGTGTGTGTGTTGGGGTGGCGGGGTCTGGGGTCATTGTGTTGGGAAATGTACACTGCTGAAGAGATGGTTGTTAAAACACTATATGATTGAAACCCAATCATGAACAACTTAGTAACTATGTATCTCACTGTGATTCTATTAAAAAAAAAGTACAAATTAAAAAAATAAAAACAAAAAAATTATTTTAAAAAAAAGAGGTGATTACAGCACTCAAAAAGAAAGAGATAACAAAATGGAATGCCCTGCCACAGAGATAGGGTGGGATGGGGGGGGGGGGGGAGGTGGAAGGGATACTGGTACTGGTGGTGGTGGAGAATGGGCACTGGTGGAGGGATAGGTATTTGATCATTGTATAACTGAAACTCAAGCACAAAAATTTATAAGTCTACAACTGTACCTCATGGTGTTTCACTAATAAAAATTTAAGGAAAAAAAAAGAGGTGATTATATTTATGATGTTTTATTCAATCCTCAAAGCAACTGCAATAGTTTTTCCAGTGTTTACTTCTTTATGACTTTCCGACACTATTTTGTGAAGTAGAATCGTTTTTATTGAAAGAAGAAGATGTAAGATGTGAGGGGAAAGGAAAGGAGGAATACATGTTCAAGAGAGATAATGGCTCTTCCAGAAGAGAAAAAGTCAAGAACGGATTTTGGAAGAAATTTGTGTACAATTTTTTCAAATTCTTTTGGCCTGGATGTCTCTGCACACATGACATTAATCAGGGAATCGTCGCAGGGAAAGTCTTGTATTATTAATAGTCTTTTTCTACTCTTATCCCAACCCTCCTTTCTCCTGTAGCTTCTCCTTCTCCTTCTCTGGGTTGTCCCAGTTTCTGCATCTGGGTGGTGTCCCACCAAGAGTTTAGGATTTGCATCTCAAAGGAAAGTGTGCTTCATGCCTGTGGGCTACTTCAGGGCTGGGAAACTCCTTCTTAAATTTTATTATTTTGTAAAAGTTCATTTTGTGCCCCCCCCATCTGCTGCCCATCCCTCAAACACCACCTCCACCACCCATCCTTACCCACCATCTGAAGGTCTGTCTTTGTAAAGCTTTTCCTGGCTCAGTTTTGGCAGAATGTAAACAGACAAAAGGGTAAAAAACTAATATGCCATTCTACCATTTTAAGGATATCTATATCAGATACTTCTTGTAAGACATAATAAAAAATGTTAAGACCATGCAGAATTTTTATAATGCTTTATATTAAAACCTTTTAAAATTTGTTTTTTCACTTCACAGAACTTTTCCATACCGCTGTCCCGTAGTTGTAAGATAAATTAACACTTCCCTAGACATTTTCTGTTAATTTAAAGAGAAGTTGGTTGAGTTTACATATATATTCTGAAACCTAGTTTTAAAATATATTATCTTTACCTACATCTTGTGAATATTTTAAATGATTGAGGTTATATCACATAATCAAATTATCCTTCAAGTTCAAATTTTTATAATTTTAGTGACAGAAAAAAATTTGAAGCAAATACTGAATAAAACAACAACATTTAGATATTATAGACAAAAATAAGAGCATCCTTGGATTTGAAATATATATAAATATATATGTATAATTATTTTAGGAAATTTATACTGTACATTGTACACCAGTTTATTTCCTGAAAGTGTCTAAATGTAAAAGCATGCAAAATATGTACTTACACATTTACTAATGTTAAAGATACACTGTTTCTTTAGGTTTATTTGAAGAGTATTCAATGTCCTTTCAGAGGTAAGAGTTGTAAGTTCTACTTGATGCTCTATATGATATATCAAGTTCTTGTCCTAAACTCTGGTTTTTAGAGAGTTATGTTTAAAGAAAATTTACAACCCAATTATAGAGAAAATCTTCCTCTTAGGCATTATTTCTTACTTTTGTACTTTCAGAAATGTTATAAGGTCTAAAAAGTTACCTTTTTTATCCAATAAAATACTATGAAAGAAATAAAACTTTGTTATTTAACAAAGAGACATTCAATAATAAGAATTGAACCAGGGTCAAGCTCATTCAGAGCAGAAAAAAATACTTTACTGAAATATGAATTCCTCACACAAAGAGTGATTCAATTGATGTATTAGTATATATACCAGTGGGTTGTTGGAAAGGAGGAAATGTGTCGAATAGTTGGAGCATGACTTTGAAGGAAGTTCTGCTCATACAGACAGATTATTTGATTCTGGAACATAGCCGAAACTAATCTCTTTTTATTCAGACATAATATTATCCCTTATTTTGTTTCTTTTCTAAAGCAATAGACTTAAAAATATATGTGCATTTTGTGTTGAATAATGGATAAAATGACGCAAAATCTTACCAAATTTGTGGCTAAAAATAGCATTAAAACCCACAAAATAAAATCAAAAGTTGCCTATGATTAAAAGGCAGCACCAGTTCCCTTGCATCATGAAATTGACTATACGTAAGTGATAATTTATAAGAGACAAATAGACAAAATAATGTTAACAGGCAAAAGCAACATAAATGTAGCACTGTAGCACTGTAGCACTGTCCTCCCGTTTTTCATCAATTTGCTCGAGTGGGCACCAGTAACATCTCACATCAAATTGTGAGACTTGTTGTTACTGTGTTTGGCATATGGAATACGTCACTGGTAGCTTGCCAGGCTTTGCCGTGCGGGTGAGATACTCTCATAGCTTACCGGGCTCTCTGAGAGGGGCAGAGGAATCGAACTCAGGTCGACCATGTTGGCTGTGTGCAAGGCAAACGCCCTACCGCTGTGCTATCACTCCAGCCCAACAAAAATGTACTAGATAAAATGTTCCTATTCGAAATTCATTTTTCTAGTAACATATATTACATATTTGCTTTTAAATTTTAGAAATTTGATTTAGTTGTCTTTTTGTTGGTGGGGGGCTGGAGTGATAGCTCAGTGGTAGGGTGTTTGCCTTGCATGCTGCTGACCTGGCTGACCTGGGTTCAATTCCTCCAACCCTCTTGGAGAGCCCGGTAAGCTACTGAGAGTATCTCGCCCACATGAAAAAGCCTGGCAAGCTACCCATGAGGTATTCAATATGCCAAACACAGTAACAACAAGTCTCACAACAGAGATGTTACTGGGCCTGCTCGAGCAAATCAATGAACAACGAAAGGACAGTGCAGTTTGTTGCTGGGTGGCATACCCAGCAGAACTCAGAGATTATTCAAGATCCAGTGCTCATAGAGACTGCTCAAAATGCTCAGGTGGCCATATTTGGTTTCAGGAATTTGAAGGGACCAGCCACATGAAAACCAAATTCTGTAACCCAAGAACTGTCACTCCATCACTGTCCAAATAAACACTGTCCTCCCATTGTTCACTGATTTTGCTCGAGTGGACTAAGTAACATTGTGAGACTTGTTGTTACTGTGTTTGGCATATTGAATACATCACGGGTAGCTTGCCAGGTTTTGCCGTGCAGTGAGACACTCTCAGTAGCTTGTCTGGGTCTCCGAGAGGGGTGGATGAATCAAACCCGGCTCAGCCAGGCTGGCTGCGCACAAGGCAAACGCCCTACTGCTATGCTATCGCAACAGCTAGATATTTTAATCTTTTCATAATTACTGATCCACTTTGTTTCTAACATTATTTTCCATGAAATTGAATGTTCTTTATTCTTATTTTCCCAGTGCAAGATTCTGTTTGTTTCCAATGAATGTGTTAATAATATTAAATCTGATGTATAGAATGATATGCTCAAACTTATGAACAAATCCAATCCATATCACTTTTGTGTAGTGAATGTATTTGTCATCCACCCTTACTTAATTCATAACAATATAAGTAGTTACATCTAAAATATGGCATATCATAGTTTTCCGCAATTGTATTCTAAAGATTAGTAGCTGTCTTATATATCTTATCCAAACAAAACCTGTTATCTAAATATAATTTGTGATAAAATGGTGAAAATTTTTTCTATAATAAATTTCTGATCCATTATTATTCTTATAAAATTATTTTCACACAGGATAATTTCCCAATATATTTGGCAATGAATTATTTAATGTCCCACTGTTCTTTGAAAAATAAAGATAATTAGAATTTAATTAATTTTATGATGCAAATTTCTGGGACAAATTAGTTTGGGGAATGTGATGAGCTTAATTAAATAGCTATATTTCCTAGCATTCCATAGTTATGAGTAAGATTTTGGAAAGAATCCAATAAACAGAAGTCTGTTCATAATTTCCAGGAGTATTTGCTTCCCTAACACAGGACGAGTCACCTCACTGTTGGAGTACTTCCCCATCTTGTTTCTGGTGTAGGACTGAGGCTGGAAGAATATTAGCTTCTGTTCCAACATAGGTAAAATACAAGACAGAAATAAATGGGAGAACCAGGAAAAAATGATTAAGAAAGACAAATTTTTAATGTGATGTATAAAATACCTAGGCCTAGTTGGGAATGTTTGCCTAAAATTGTGGTGATGATAAGTCATATTATTATTTGTTCAATAACCAGCAATCATGACTTCTGTCCTTTGTTAATCACTTCTAATACTCATTACTGAACATTAAAAAAAAAACAGTAGCTATGATTTAAATAGGCCCTCAGAGTGGTTATATTTTTCACATTTAAAGAATAGCAACAGTGGTAGGGCATTTGCCTTGTACACGGCCGGCCCTGCTAACCCGGGTTCGATTCCTCTGCCCCCCTCAGAGAGCCTGGCAAGCTACTGAGAGTATCTCGCCCACACGGTAAAGCTTGGCAAGCTACCCGTGACATATTTGATATGCCAAACACAGTAACAACAGGTCTCACAATGGAGACGTTATTGGGCCAGCTAGAGCAAATCGATGAGCAACAGGAGGACATTGCTATAGTGCTAAAGAATAGAAAGACAAAACAAAAGGTTTAAATAACCTGCCTATGTCTACTCCAGATGGAATTCCAGTGACCAAGAGCTTCCAGAACCAAGCTTCCCCCCACTCATGCCCAGTCCTGTATGCACGTTCCAGGACTAAATCTTCAGGCCGCATGGTGGCAGAGGTTTTTGGCTATCCCTCCCTGGGTCCTTGCCTGCCCAGCAGACTGGTTGTCATGCCCACAATTTGCCTCTGGGTGCCATCTTAGCACACCAATAGTCCTGGCCCAGAGACTCCCAATTAGATCCTAAAATGGATTAGTGCCATACAGAAATGTCTCTGGAACCCAACCATTTATAATTTAGAAATTTATATTTACAACCCTGCAGCACGAGCTCTCATGATATTCAAAATGAGTAATGGAAAATAAATTATTATTGATATATGTAGAAATAGATATAGAAATAGATATATAAATATAAAAATATATATCTAATTAATTGACACTTGTACAATTCTACACAATGATGCCAACATGCACTTGTTTATGTACATGATAGAAATATACATGATAGATACAAACATTATGTGCATGTATACTTGTACATGTGTATATATTGTTTAAATGCACACATTTACATAAATATATGCAAATCTACTACAAAATTGAAAGGAAGAGGGACAAAAAAATTCCCTTTTTCACTAATTCACGAATTATGATCTTTTATGGGCTGAAGCGATAGCAAAGCAGGTAGGGCATTTGCCTTGCATGTGGCCAACACGGCCGATCTGAATTCAATTCCTCCACCCCTCTCAGAGATCCCGGCAAGCTACCGAGAGTATCTCGCCCACACAACAAAGTCTGGCAAGCTGTCCGTGACATATTCAATATGCCACACACAATATTACTGGGCCCATTCGGGCAAACCAATGAACAACGAGAGGACAGTGACAGTGATAGTGATGATTTTTGATAAGAAAGTAAATATTAATAGCATTTAAGATTCATTGACCATTAGAAGAAATGGGGGTTCAAATTATATTAAATGAGCATCTCACCCATTGGAGGGTAAAATGAAGTTACCAAAGGAAAGAGTTTATTAGCAATTTGAGCAACTGTTAGGGAGCATTTCGTTAAGATGAAGAATGCTTTCCTGTGATATATAAGAAGAGCTGGGGAGATAAAGAGCTCAAGGAATGGAACTCATGCTTTGCATGTCTGGAAACATGGGTTTCATCTTTAGCACTGAGCAGTTGCCTGAGCACCACTGGAAGCAGTTCATCAGCACCTCATGCACTACCATATGTGGTCCAAAAAGCAATAAAATTAAGACATTATTTAATTAGCTGGTTAAATGCAGAAGTAGTATCTATAATCTTGCTAGATAACCCTTACAATTTAAGAATATCTAACAAAAATCACATACTTCACTAAGATAATTATGACCTAATCTATAAGCTAATGTAATGTTTGTCATTTCATTTTAGAGGTCTGCCAATTAAAGCAGGGGAGGAAGCAAATTGTTGATCAGATTGTACAGAAATTATCGATATTCATTAAGTGAATATGGTTAACTAAGTTGCCACCTTGAAAACCTGATGGTATTTATTAGTAACATCCATTCTATTAGATAACCTACAATATGTGTGATAGAATATCAAAACAATATGTATTGTTACTCATATATAATATAAATTAACTATATTAATTGTACAACACAGTAACTTTTAAAGCATTTAAGATACTGTACAAACCTCATTTCTATTTAACTCAAAATCTTTCTAGTACTACTAAGGTAAATCTAATATTCACTAAACAGAAAAGAAAATAATTATTAATAGTCAACATCAAAATTTTTCATCAATTATTGAAAGTATAAATTAGAAAATACTCCATCATCTCACACGATTTTATACAAGAGTAAAATGATCTAATGGCTTCTACATGGAATAGCAGTGGTGATTTTACAGTTGGAACATTCTGAAAAATAAATAAGATATAAAATTACATGCAAAGTGTTACTGCATTCTTAAAACATTTCAAAACCATACCAGTCCATGACTAAAATAAGATTGTGATTAAATTGAGAAAAATGATTATTTCAAAGTTATGATGAAAAGCAATACTTTTCCTGAGCCCAATCCAGAAGCGAACCCTGAGCACCACTGGGTATAGCCCCCAACAAAATAAAGCACAAAGAAAAGAAAAGGTAATTTTGAATTAGTTTATGATACAGGTTTCACAATTAAGAAATGTTCCAAAAATACCTTAACTTAGAAATCTGTTAGAAACTTTTAAGAATTCTAGTGGTTCACAAATTAGGAACAAGAAGTATTGATTCACAGATTACATAAATGATTTATTTATTATCCTCACTGTCTTTAGATGATATTGCAATGTTGTTTTGATTTGCATTACCCTAATCATGAGTGACATGATAAGCAATTTTTTCATAATCTATCAGTCATCGTAATGTCTTCTTTAGGTAGATGCACGTTCATCTCCTCTCCCCATTTATGAATAGGGTAATTGTATATTTTTTAACCATTTAAATTAAGGTACTGAGGTTTATGGGCCCACTTACCTCCAACACTGTCCCAAGGCCCTCCTCCGCCCCCCTGAATAAATTGTAGGCTCCATTTCATAGACAAAATCTTCAGTTCTTATTAGTTATACCACTTGTTGTTCCCTGAATATATTTCTATTTTAAAATTATTTATTTTTATAGATGTGCTGAGACTACCAAATGTTATATGTTGATTAATTGATAAAAAAGAAAATGTCAATATTCTAACTCTCTAAAGGGTTCATTTGTAAATGATACAAGCAGATATTGATTGATAACTTCAAGTGGGATCAAAATTAAGAAATAAGTTTCTTGGAAAATAGAAGATAAAATATAAAAATAAAAAGATACACAATACAAAATAAATAATGTAATATTTAAATCACTCAAACTATCTTCTAACACATAGGAGGGATTTCATAAAGATTAGCTGCCAACCAATATAAAAATTAGAAGGAAGAGAATAATGCAGGAAGAAGAGAAAGGGCTAGAGAGATAATAAGAATGACAAGGTGCTTGTCTTGCACACAGCTGGTGTGGATTCAATCTCTGGCATGAAAAAATTCCTGGAACAACTTTATGAGTGATCCCTAAGCATAGAGCCAGGAGGGAATTAAGCCCTGAGCATGCATGGGTATGGTCCAACTCCCCTTGCACAAAGAAAGAACAATTTGAATGGGAATAAGTTGGTATAAATTTTAAAAGAACCAGGAAAAAACAAATAGTATTAATTTTGAATATCTCTATACAAGCTCAGTTTTCATATAACCATAGTCTTTGCATGCCACATTTTTAAAAGTTTAATGGTAATAGTCAATGTTATTTTAACTTATTTTATATTTGTGTAAAATTTTAAAAATCTAATATGAAGAAAAACTAATGTATTATATAGTATTCTATTATACTCCACTAAAAGATCATTATCATAAATGATTTATATGAGATCATTTTTGTGCATTTTAAATTTATTAATTACAAAATAAGAAAAGATAGTATAAAAAAAGAGTGTACATTTGATGAGGATTTCACAGGCAAAAGAAAGTTCTAAATGATATATCAAAATGTTGACATAAATGACAATTTCACTTGCTTAACTCCCAGAGACCATTAAAGTTTATGTGTGAAAATTTCGAGTGATATATCATGAGTCAATATTTCGGGTCTCTCAAAGAGGAATCAACAGAGCTATGCTTGGAGTATCATGCTTCACTCAAGAGAGAGAAGGAATCCGGAGTTCCGACCTCCATTGAAAATTGAGAACCAGCTACGCTGTCTCATTTGCCAAGGCATCGAAAATCAGATGGGCCAGACACATAATTAATTCAGAGATGACTGCTGGAGTAGAGCTGTTAACAACTGGGATCCATGGGACTTTAAAAGAACTCCTGACCACCCACCTACAATATGGTCAGATTTCTTTGCCGAGACCCTGAATGAATGGTTTGATGATTTTCGTATTCCTGACACCATTGTGCTACACTAGTACAGGACAGGGATGAATAGAGACGTTACTGGCGGCCACTCCAGCAAATTGATGATCAATGAGATGACAAGTGAAACAAGTGATCATGAGTAGCCTCCCAGACTTCTTGAAACTTTATCTTATGTATAATATATTTTTATACCATTTTTAATTTTTATTATTCATTACTTTCATTTAAGTGTTATACATTTTATGGTGTGCTCTATGAGGTTTTGAGGGACCTAGGAGCACAAAAATATTCCCACACAAATTCATCTTATTATTTTTTGTTTTATGCCATTTCAGCTTATTAAAGTTTAAAATAGTATTTGTCTTTTTTTGATTAACAGAGGGAGAACATTTAGTTCAAAACAAATTTATATGTTTATATAGAAGCCATTTATAATGTATAAGTATATAATATATCTCTTAATATTATTAATTGTCTATTCAGAGTCAGAAAGTTGTGTATTATCTAATACAGGTGAGACAAGAAATATATAACTTGCATGATTTTATAATTGTATCTTCTCAATCCGGCTGATATGTACACTTTTTCCAACATATTAACCATGTCCAAATACCTGAATAATGTGTTAATTGCAAAATAAGTTCTAAACCTTAATGGTCATGTTAATTTTATTATATAAATTACATGTATCATAGCAGATAATACCAAACATGTATTAATAGTGTATAAAAAACAGTAAGAAAATTATCAGTCACTCCTTCATTTATTCCTTTTAGGAGACATTTTGTAAACCTACACAAAAATACCAAGACATGTCCCTAAGACAGAACCTCAAGAAGTTTTATAAAGAGAAATTATAATGTGAACACGAAGCAATATTGTTGTTGTAATGATGCTTTATTTTGAGAAAATAAAAGCATTATTTACCTTGACAATGTTATCTAGAACAAACTTCCTGGGATAAGCAATTATTCAAATGGCTATTTTTCTACTGGAACATTTTAACCTTATTTATATGATTTGTTTTCATCAGCAATGCTAAAATGGACTGTTGCTTTAGTGACATTTCCAAAATAATTTCAGGTTCTATTTGAACGTATATAGAGAAGAAGTACTCGATTGTATGTTATCTCTCTAAACATTGCACATATATAATGTTTTAGCATATATTTGAATATGTATGTTTAAATGACTATTTTGTTGAAGGGTCATACATATCTAGATAAGCAAAACCTCTGAGCGTTCTTTCTTCTTTAATTCAAACAGAAAAATGAATATACACATATAATCTCAAAAAGCAATTGGGTATATCCTATTTCTTGACCATAGTATACTCTCAAATAATCAGAGAACTGAGTTTTAGTATCATAACTTAGTTTTCAACCACTTTGTTTTATAAGATATAGTTTACAAATTTCTATAAGTTTAAACTTTGAGAGATTTTACTAAAATAAAATTATTTTACTAAAATAATAATATGATCACACATTGTTGGTTATATTGTTTAAATTCTAAAAATTATGCTGTCTGGTATAAAATTCAAAAATATATTCCATGCATTTAGTTGCACTACCTTGAACAGTTAAAGGGACTTACATAAATAGAAAGAAAGACAAATACTATACCTCATGTAGTTGTAAAATCCGTGTGTTACTTATATCATTATAAAAAAAAGTGATATATATGTGTAACTACTCTTTTATTGGGACTTATTTTTAATCTAATGCTCACATTTTCTTAGAAATAAGTATAAGCTGTTAACAGTTACAATCAGTTAATGTTCTCATAAAAACTAGATTTTTAAAACTTAGGATGAAACTCAAGCTGCATGACCCCTTCATTGCTCCCCATAAAAATTAAAGGATGTGATTGTGTCTAGACTTCTTTGAAGGTTTGGGCAAAGGAACAGTGGAATATTTAATGAAACAAAATCCAGTACAGTTGGTCTCAGACTGTAGGGTAGATAGTAGACCTCATTGATGTGATTTCTCTGTAGATTCTGGAAGAAAACTATGCATTAAGTCATCAAATTATGACTGAAAGACTCTTAAACTATTGCTATCTTATTTACAATTAATCTCAAATTTTAAAATTGTCAAACTTAAACATTACAGATGTCACAAACATTAATTTGTTATATGATCTCTCTATTTAAATTTCTTATTTTTAAGCTTTGGAAAATACATTCAGAGCACAAAGGTCAAGATATAGTGATAGAACTAACACCAATTCATATTTTCTTTAATGATATTAATCTCAGTTTTGAATAGAGAAAAACCTGAGCAGTAAGTATTGGAAGTCAAAATGTAATTGGGCTATTTGGAAAAAGTCTACTCGGGCAACAGTGACTAGATTCAACATGCAAGTGCCATCATGATGAATGTTTACAACACTTTTTTGAGAGCCAATTATACTGTTTTGTTTTATTTATTTATTTATTTTTTGTGCAGGGACTGGAGATCAGCCAGATCAGTTGTATGCACAAAGCCGCTTTGGATCTGTCTTTTCAAACAAGAGCTGCAGAAAACGGTATAGCAAGGTTGAAGCTTTATTCCACTCTGGTAAGAGAAGCTTTCTTTTTCTTTACTATAGTGAGAGTTTGATAAGAAATCCTTTTAAACCATAATGTGACCAGGGAGAAGAAAATCTGTTCTGTGTTACAAAGTCATAAAATGTTTTCGTTTCTCTTAAACTATATTTTTTCAAAATGCTTTTGCCTGTGTGTTATAGCGAAATAAACTGGAACACTAAGTCATATTGCACATGTGAAATTTGTATTGGACATATGGGAATCCTATATTACTTTACTGTTGAAGGAAATACAATGCTATTTTTTGGTTTTAGTGTTGATATGCTCATCAGGACAAATTGGAAATGGATCCACATATATCAATTAACCCCTGACCAATGATAAGGCTAATGCCCAGCTTTTTACCACCGTATAGCTCAACAATTAGAATCCAGTTTGGCCTTTGCTTTATGTGTAGATATATCTGACTATTGTAACCTTCAATTTTAAAATTGGAGAAGCTGAAGATAGTAATTCTGGGCATCTGCCAATATATGATTTTTGCTTTAAATAACATAATTGTGCACCTATGTACAAAATATAATATTTTTTTCTTTTAAATTTTTGAGGTGTATCCTGCATCAACATTTCCTCAAAAAACTTTATTATCAATTCTATTTTTCCTAACTTTGTAAAATAACAAAGAATATTTGAGAATAATTACAAACCATTTCATGTATATGTATGTCTACACATATGAACAGTATATGCATAAGCTTGAAATAAACACCATTAATTTTAGGCTGGAATATTTATGTTTTATGAAAATATGATTACTATAAGAGTTTTCATTTTAGGTATGCGTTTACATGAGCGCATTTGGTAAGCAGTTTTGTTCAAGTATAATAAGCAAAGTATCAAAAACAAGATAACTGCTAATCAGCAGCACTTAAATGCAGGTAATTTTGCAGGGAGGGAACAGTTGGCCTACTCAGGGGGTCTTTCCAGATCTCTGCGCAGGGCCTGTTTCAGGAGTCACTTGGTGAAATGGAGGGACTCTGTGGTGCCGGGAACTGAACCTTGCCTGTAGACAGAGGTAGTGTTATGCTACCTCTCCCACCCTAAGGAGAGATTTTTAATTACAGACTTGTTTGTAGTTTTTCATCTTTTATGTAACTCAATTACATGACTGATATACATGAGCTGTTGTACTTTTCTGAATATCATTTTTTAGGAGTTTGTAACAAGTGGTCCCTGTTTAAAAGCATAAGCAGCACAGAATGTCAGTCTAATGGGTCACTAGTAAATATTTATAGTTGTTTTATAATGAAGTAATCCATACTGAGCATTTTGTTAAGGAGTAAGAATATCTAAATACAGAAGAGTAAGAATGAATAAAATGTGTATTATTTCTCAGGATTTAAAACAAATTTTATCCCTTTCCCCTCCGGGCAGCCATGCTGGCACGGTTTAACACATAGTCCATTTGCTTTTGGTGGCTCTCTGTGCTAAGTCCTTGTGCCTCCGGGGCCGTGGCCGTGCCGGAGAGCCGCTCGTGGGGGGCAGCCGGTGACCCCGGTCAGGCGTGAAGGACAGCCCAGAACGCCCCCCTTCCCATGAGGCCCCTGCCGCCCCCTGCCCCCGGCTCAAACCTGCTGTCCACAGGGCTCCCGTGCGGCCGCCATCTTTCTTTCCAGAGAGGAGCCACACCACCATGCCTGCCCGGAGGGGAAAGGGTGTTGTTCCACCCGCCCGCTCCTCTCTGGAAAGAAAGATGGCGGCCGCACGGGAGCCTTGTGGACAGCAGGTTTGAGCCGGGGGCGGGGGGCGGCAGGGGCCTCATGGGAAGGGGGGCGTTCTGGGCCGTCCTTCACGGCTGACCGAGGTCACCAGCTGCCCCCCACGAGTGGCTCTCCAGCACGGCCACAACTCCAGAGCATAGAAACCAATCTCTTACATCCAGGGTTAATAAGTAAAACAGCAGAAATCCAAAACCACGCGGCCACTATCGTGGCCGCGCGACATCATTTTATTCTTAAACCCAGCTGTAGAAAGCAAATCATTTCACAACGCTGTTTCAGCATATCTGATTGGGGGGGGGTAGTAAACTCTAAACAATAATTGTGCATCTTCTATCGAAACAATGTATCTAGTCAAAGTAGATAGAGTATTAACTAGAACTCATCTGCCTCACAGGAATTGGGAGGGGTGGGAGGTGGGGTTCTATTGGGGTTCGCAGTTAAAAATAAGTATTGGTAAAGGGAAATGTGTTTGATACTTACATGACTGAGACCTAAACCCGAAAGCTCTGTAACTTTTCCCACAGTGATTCAATAAAGAAATAAATTATTAAAAAAAAAATTTTATCATTGAACAAATGTAACTGATAAGTACACTGATGGCACTTTTCTTCTTTTACCCTCTTTTTTTCCCATTATGACTGCATTTATCAAAACCAATCTAAATAAAACATGTGCACAAAGCAACTATCTCTACTCCTGGAAGAGATTTGGGTCTAAGGGGTAACTAGAAAAAAATTAAATCACCAAGAATCCATGTATTTTTTTAAAAATTAATAACTATTTCCTTGATTTTGTTCTCATAGAGTAAATAATGTGAAACAGTGGGCAGAAATTTAGCAAAAAAAAGTTTAAACTCCCTTAGTTCCTATCTCCCAACATTCAAGAAAAACTCTTTAGTGGGGGACGTATAAATCAGCAGTTCTCAGGGGTTATTCCTGCTCTGTTCCCAGGGATCACTCTTGGTGGTGCTCAAGGGACCAAGTGTGGTATCAGGGATTGAACCACTGTCAGCCATATGTAAGGCAAACAGGTTAACAGCTGTACGATTAGGTCTCTCAAGTAAATTTTAATGGATTTAAACAAATTTTTCTCCGCCTCCTCTCTATCTCACCTTCCTTCCTCCTCTCCCTCCCTCCCTTTTCCCTATGAAAGAAAAGTACAGATTGGACCTGTACGCCTAAGCAATAGAAATAGTAGGCTCCCTTCATTTCTTCCTTCCTTCCTTCCTTCCTTCCTTCCTTCCTTCCTTCCTTCCTTCCTTCCTTCCTGCCTTCCTTTCTTCCCGCTTGCCTGCCTACCTGCCTGCATTCCTTCTTCCTTCCTTCCTTCCTTCCTTCCTTCCTTCCTTCCTTCCTTCCTTCCTTCCATCTTTTCCAATATAAACTGTATGTGGCAATCCATAATGATTTTTTGTTAATATTATTATTATTACACTTTCTCGTTTGAAACTTCAATTGTTATAACACAAAAACAGATTCAGAATACAGAAAGAAGACATTAAAGGGGACAAGTTTAGTGCTTCTGGCCTTGGAGCAGCAGGGTAGCCCAGCGATTTTCACTTTCAAGCCTTGCCTTTTGTCATTCGTGCTGAGAGCCTACATTTTTGTATTGCATAGGTGTCCAGGCCCAATCTATCCTTGTTTCACAGATTACAAGCCACATTGGATCCTGGAAACTTCCCTGCAGGTCTCATACCCACTCCAGTGAAATATTTCTTTTATCTTAGAACATTCTTAGTCATGATTTGAAGACAAGACTGAAGTTTAATGAGCAGCATGAAAATGCACTAGTTAATAGTCACAAGCACACTGAGATCTGTCACATGTCATATATTCTTTCTTCCTAGGTATTACTGGAAATTATGATATTTAGAAAGCTACCTTTTAGAAAAATATTTTTCATACCTTTCAAAACTTTTGCTCTATTTACCAGGTGTAATCTTGGCCATTCCAATAACTTGTGATGTAACCCTCGTAAGTATCAGGCTAGGGGTACTGGTCCTTTGAACTTAACCTCTAGCATCGGCATCAAACCAGTTGCTCAAGTTAGCTCCTACTCCCTGAGCACTATGGGAGTCCCCTCCAGTGCCCAAGCCAAACAGAAATCATCAGCAGGTTGCACTGCATTCATTGCATCCAAATCAAGAAAACTGCACCCATCAACACAAATTCACATTCTTTCTTCTTTCCATCTTTTATGCCATAAGAATTTTCTCCTCTACTCTGACTTTTGCCTATACATATGTAAAGGCCCTCCCGTTGATCATCGATTTGCTTGAACAGGCCCAGTAACGTCTCCATTGGAGACTTTGTTGTTACTGTGTTTGGCATATGTATATATATATGTACATATGTATATATACATATATAACATGGTAGCACTGTCCTCCTGTTGTTCACCGATTTGTTGGACCGGGCCCAGTATTATCTCCATCGTGAGACTTGTTACTGTGTTTGGCATATTGAATACATCACGGGTAGCTTGCCGGATATAGATATAGGTATAGATATAGATATAGATAGATATATACTTTCTTCTTCCTGGAGTGGGGATGCAACTTAAAAACTTAAAAGTATAGCAAATGCCTAGAGTCCAATCACTGGCAATGCACTTATTTTTTTACGTTTTGAATCTTCACTTTTTTTTAATATCTAAATTATTCCCATTTTCTACAAATCCATAGCAAAGGTTGTAGGTTCTCTTCTATATGGCATATATATTTTTCTGCTCTATATAAAGTTCTTGGAGTTTTGTTGTTGTTTGTTTAGACATTATTTACAACTTTACTGTGATTTTCCCCAGCCTTGCTCTACCTTTGTTATTTTTCCACACTTAATCCGGTTGCCACCTGGAAATCCAATATAAAAATTCAGTGACACTTTTTAGTTCTCATCATGGCTTCTTAGAAACATTTTTGGATAGTTTTACTCAATTCTTTTTTAAACGTTTTTCCCTTTAGTTCCTTGACACCATACACTCAACATTCTGTCTGATTCATCTATTTCTTGATTCATTTTCAACTCTTTTTTTCCTTACTAGAGCATACATTTAAAGAGACCTCCAGAATTCAGCCATTATCTTAATACTCTTTCTCTCTCTTTTATTATCCCTACATCTCTCTCTACCTGGGATCAATCACGATAATTTTATTTTTAAATTGGCAATCTTACAGTGAATTATCCCAATAGCTATGTGCATCCAGTGATGAATTAGAGATATAGGTGATAGTTATCTTTGGGTTTTAATTAAATAATCAAAATATCTCTATATAAATAAAATTTCATCAAGTTCTACCATGTTTCTATATTACCATGAAGTCACTGTATCATTTTGTAAATTCGCTAATACTCAGGTAATTCATTATTACCTTAGGTAGAAAAATTAATTGGAACAAGTAGAGAATATATAAAGGTGTTAAACATTTAACTACTAAAATTAACATTCCTTTGACAAACTAAACACTGAAGAAGGAGACTGATCATGAGAGACATGCTACAAATGCTATAACAGTTAGGTCTATTTTAAGAGTCTCTTCATTAAAACTAAAAAGGACACATAATAGAAGCCTTATTTTTTTTATCTTTTTCTTTGGGAACACACCCTGCATTGCTCAGAGCTTACTCCTGGCTTCCACTCAGAGATCAATCCTGCCAGGGTGAGGAGTCGTATGCAATGCCAAGGACCAAACACTGGCCAGCTACAGTCAAAACAAGTGCCCTACCTGCTGTACTTTTTCTCTAGCTCCAATAGATAACTTTTAATTTAGCTGAAAAGAAGTATCTGGAAATGTTGTATTGATGTGAAAGTTAGAGCAGTTGGTTAATTTTGACTTGCAACAGACAGAGAGGAAAATAAACGATGTCAACTATTTCTGTAGAGAAAATATTTGACAATAATGTTCACTTTAAAACAAATGTCATTTTGGGTGAGAGAGATAGTCAATTAAGCAAAGCACTTTTTTCAACATACCTGACCCAGGTCCAATCTCTGGCATCACATACGACCCTCTGAGTAGGAGTGATCTCCAAGCACAGAGCAAATAGTGAGCACTGAAAATTCCGGGAGGGTCCCCCCCACTGGAAAAAACAAACAAACAAGCAAAGGTTATTATTATTGAGAAATATAAATAGTGATAATCATGTAATAGAGCACCCTGTATTGAACTTGAACATTAATCTAGGTTAAAAATATAGAGTAATAAAACTGAAGTAATGTAGAAAATAGTGAGAAATTGTTGAGGAAAAGGACAACTACTTTTAGCTAATAAGTAAATATAACCTGCTAGGAAATAGATTGGTAATTTCACCCTGGGAAATAAGAGGACATGGAAAATTTATTCACTTGAAGGGTAGAAGAGAGAATGTGGATTATTCTTAAAATATAGCTAAAACTATATTTAGAAGATAAAGGAATGATTCCATTTTAACTGTAAAGCAGTGAAGGGTCAGTATTTTTTAAATGTGTGTATATGGGTAATATGTACTTTAATTTGCAGGTTGATGTCCCTATTCATTAACGACATGCTTCAATTTGCTTTCTGCTTTTTTAGGTGTTTCATCCTTGATCTTAATTCCAATATGAAAATTTGTCTTGTGCTATATTTTTAGTCCAGATTATATCTTAAGTTATTAAGAGCAGTTATTTTACATTTCACTCAAATGTGATTAACCTATGTTACAATTTTTGGCAGAAAAATTATTAAGTAGAGTACAGTTATATAAATTAATTATGTAAAGTAATTCATTGATTAACTATGATATTAGAACATTTATAGATTTAGATGATCATTAAAAGAAGATAAAATGATTTCCTGAAATAATTAAAGCAAATCAGGGAAATCAAGAGTGATAATAAATATCTCTGGAAATATTTCTGACAAGACCTAATTTTTCTAGGACATTTATAAAGTAACAAATGCCTGCAGATGTCTATAAGTGGATTTGATTTTTAATGTTGGTTTTTTAGAGTGGTACTGACATCTACTCCAAATACAGATATGCACAAATACCTTTAATACCAAAACACTAAATAATGAACCATTCTAGATTCATATATATATGCATTCTGTATATATTCTATTAAATGTATTATATATTATGAATATTTTAAGGGGTGAATAGGATAGGATTGGACACTTGTTATCAATAATATAAAGAGAAAACTCAGTGTAGAAGCATTTATATAGCCAACTCTCATTGTAAATGATGAACATACTAAAATTCAATTTCATTTGATCAGTTTTTAAAAAATTCAAATTAATTTACTGAGTTTTCTTCTAATTTACTGAGTTTTCTACTCAGTAAATTTTCTACTCAGTAAATTAAGGGGGAACAGAAGAAGCCTGCGTTGCCGCTCAGCATGGTCCCGCGTCACCCTGCCCCCCCACGGGGAGACCACCAGCGAGGACAGAGAGCACAGTGGCACCAGGTCCTGGACACCCGCACCCCCCACCCCAGGGGCTCGGGCACATACCAGAACTGACTACTCCGAGGGCCACTGAAAACGAGGGGAATTGAAGAAAATCAGGCCAGCTGTGATTGTCATCGCACAGAGCAAAGTGAAGAGAGGATGGAGAGGTGAGACAGCAGGGGGGACACTCGCCTCCTGTGGAGCCCACGTGATGGGCCCTGGGCACCACCAGGAATGACCCGAGCAACACTGGGTGTGGCTCAACCCATATATATATATATATATATATATATATATATATATATGGGCTGGAGCAATAGCACAGTGTTAAGGTGTTTGCTTTCCGGGCAGCCAGCACGGCCCGAGCAGGGTTCAATTCCCCCGCCCTTCTCGGAGAGCCGGGCAAGCTACTGAGAGTGTCTCACCCACACGGCAAAGCCTGGCAAGCTACCCGCGACATATTCGATATACAAAAAAATAAATAAATAAATAAGTCTCAAAATGTAGATGGTACTGGGCCCGCTCGAGCAAGAGCAAATCAGTGAACAACGGAAGGACAGTGAGTTTTCTAATTCCCTTATGCTTTATGTATTAGCATCTTTAATCTAAATATGCTGTCACAAGCCTAAGACTCAATTGCTTTATCTAGACAAAAACATTTATAAAATATCTATTATCATCACATTTGGGCTGGAGCGATAGCACAGCGGGTAGGGCGTTCGCCTTACAAGCGGCCAACATGGCCGACCCGAGTTCGATTCCTCCGCCCCTCTCGGAGAGCCCGGCAAGCTACCGAGAGTATTCGATATGCCAGACACAGTAACAACAAAGTCTCCAATGGAGATGTTACTGGGCCCGCTCGAGCAAATCGACGATCAACGGGAGGGCCTTTACCTTTACCTTTACCATCACATTTAATGATGTGAAACTAATACTATTCTCACTAAAATTAGGAAAAGGTCAGGGTATCTCACTTTGCAGCTTCATTTAAACATTGTGCTGGAAGTCCCAGATAGTACAAAAAAATAAGAAAAAATGCTAACAAATCTATAAACTATGAAGAAAGATATGAAACTAGGTTTTCATGTGACATGATTATCACAGGAATCTTGGAACCAATAAACAATAATAACAAGATTGCAATTACAAAATGAATGTAAAAAGTCAATTACTAGGGCTGTAGTGATACTACAATAGCTAGGGCACTAGTCTCGCATGCAGCTGACCTAGATTGGATCTCCAGCACTGGATATAGTCCTTCAGGTCCCAACAGAAGTGATCCTTAAGCAAGAGTCAGGAGTAAGCTCTGAGAACTGTTAGGTGTTACCAAAAAAAAAAAAAAAACAAAGAGTAAAAAGCATTCACTTTCATCTATACTAGCAAAACATGAACAAAATTTGGATATATTTTTAAAATTTTTTCACAGTGCTAGGAATAAAACTCAGGACTTCATCCAAGCATTATATATACTCTACCTCCAAACAAGTCTCTATCACAGGAATAGTGTAAAAAATTTGTAATAAAAAATAAAAACAATCAATGCTAATGACTTTTTTATTTTTTAATGTTAATGAAATTTATAAAAGACTCCTGACCTATTGTGATGGACTTATATTCTGAGCATGTAATTTTTTTTAGTTTTTTTTTGTCTGGTTTCAGGAAATCAAGTGAGGGCCTCACACATGCAAGGCAAGTATTCTACAATTGAAATATATCACCAGCTCTGAATTAATTTGTTAAGCTCAACATTAAGACATGTAGCAACCCAATTAAAATGGGTATATGGATGACCTCATATATTACCAAAAAGATGCACATATGGAAAATAAACATTTGAAATACACTCATCAGGGGATTATGTATTATTATTGAATCATAAATCCAAAACTGTGATGATATCAAATTCTAAAAACAATGCGGAAAATCTGAGACTCTCATTTATTATGAGTGGGATGCAAAAATGGTATAGCTGCTTTGGAAGAGAGAGTGCAAAACTAAACATAATCTTATGGCCTAGAATTTATACTTCTTGGTATATGCCCATAGTAAAACCTAGTACACACAAAACTAGAACCCAGATATGTTACAACAAATTTATTTAGAATTTCCAAAAGTAGCATATGACCAACACATTATCTCTAGTAGGCAAACTAATATTGCAGCTAAAAATAATGAACACTCAAAACAAGAAAAGGTATGAAGGAATACTAATGTAATGTGTTTACCAAGTGAAATAAGTCAATATGAAAAGACTACTATAAGATTCCAGTTATATCATATTATGAAAAATGAAAAGGTGTAAGAATGTTAAAAATTATCAGTAATTGCCAGTGGGGTTATTGAGAGTGAGAATTTATATGAATTTACATTAGAATTTATGTATGATACTAAAAAAAGGTGCAATACCAAGAGTAAACACTAATGCAAATGATGGGCTTTGACAATGATTTATGCACAAAGTTAAAAAGTGGCAGGTTAAAATAATAGTTATGTTTCTTTAAGTCATTGCATTTTATATTTATAAATAACAGAATTGGCCTTTAATCAAATAAAATCTCAAATTATTGAAGTAAGAGACAAAGTGTCAGACCTAGTGGCTCACCACTGATTTTCCAAACCCAAGGCAACTGATTTGGGTACATTGCATTGCATGTGTGAGGCCCTTAGTTAGCACCCTGGAAACCCTCATGTTTAATGGAAAAACAATTCCAAAAACAGTGTCCTAAAAATTTGTTTCTTGTAACATGAAAAATAAAATTCTACTAACAACAATATGCACTAAATGATAAGAAGGTAGGGGTGTGTGTGTGTGTGTGTACTTTAGTAAAATATTTTTCTAATTACATTTTAGGAGATGTTTGAGCATCTGAGATTCCAATATGTTAGTGTCCATCCTCAAAAAGGACATTTTGAAATATGTAAAACATATTATTTTCCAAATAAAGGTTTTTTCTCTCAGAATGTATCATAAAAACATCACTCTAGAAACAATCTTTGAATAGTAATCTAATATAGTCTAAATTTATGCTCCACTTCTGTAAACTGTATATTAACATTTACCTTCAGTTAAATAGTAGTAAGAATATAACATATAGCATATATCTGAGAACATACATCATATATATTTTCATATAACATATATTGACGATGGTACTTCTCTTAAAAGAAAATCACAACTAATTTTCATTTCCTTTCAAAGGAAATCAAAATTATAGAACAGAGATTTACTATTTTGCTGTGATCATTTTTACTGGTCGTTCTAACTATTTAATACAAGCTCACATTTCTACAACCACAAGAGTCTCTGTGCTATTTCAAATGTCCTATGAGTTACTTCCCCATTTATTAATTCATGATAAATATAACTTACTGAGAAAGATTATTTAGTTTCTCCCTTCTATAGGTACATTATAGTCATATGAAAATTTTTTAAGTAAAATTAAAGTTACTTGATCACTTGATCACTTGACTTCCCAATAATCATCGATCTGCTGGAGCGGGTGCCAGTAACATCTCCATTTGTCCCTGTCACGTGCCAGCGTAGCCCAATGGCGTCTGTTCACTCTAGAAAAACGAAGAGCCTCAAACCGATCGTACATGATCTTGATGAAGAAGTCTGACCATCTGGTAGGCAGGTGGCCTCACAGTCTTTTGACATCCCATGGATTCCAGTCGGTAATGGCTCTACTCCAGCGGTCATCTCCAAATCTCATTACGTGTCCAGTCCATCTGATTTTTGACACCTTGGCAAACGAGACAGCATCCCTGATTCCTGATGGTCAACAGAGGTCAGAACTCCGGATTCTTTCTCTCATTTGAGTGACACATGATATTCTAAGCATAGTTCTTTCAATTCCTCTTTGGGAGACCCGAATAGCATTCTCATCCTGTTTGCATAGAGCCCAGGTCTCCGAGGTGCACGTTAACACAAGAAGAACAATAGAATCAAACAGATGTGCCCAGAAGAAACTCTGGTTCTTCGTGCTCTTAGCTATTTCTTAGACACTCTTGAAGGCGTTCCAAGCCCCTCTCTTCCTCTTGCGCAACTCAGGTGCCAGGTCATTCAGCATGTTGACTTCTCGACCTAGGTACACATAACTGTTGCATTCGGAGATGGTTGTTCCATTGAGAGTGCATGGAGCGTCAGAAATGAGGCTGTTTCTCATAAACATTGTCTTCATGAGATTCAGCTGTAGTCCGACCTTTCCACTGACGGTCAAAGTCAGCCAGCATTTATGCTGCTTGGCTAATGTTTGGTGTTATTAAAACAATGTCATCAGCAAAGCAGAGGTGGTGTAGTTGCCAACCATCTATCTTCACTCCCGTTCCTTCCCATTCCAGTTGTCACATGATGTTCTTGAGGGTGGCACTGAAGAGTTTCGGTAAAATGCTATCACCCTGCCGAACCCCTCTCTTGACATCAATGATTACTTCTTCATAGAATGGTGAGATCTTGGTAGTGAATCCATAATACAGCTCACGGAGGATCCTGATTTATTGAGTTTGAATGCCCTGATTGGCTAGGGCTTCCATGACTGCTTCCATCTCAACAGAATCAAAGGCCTTCTTTAATCAATGAACGTTAGACAGAGTAGCATCTTGAACTCCCGAGAAACCTCAATGAGCTTGGTTATCGTGTGGATACGGTCGATGGTGCTGTATCCTTTGCGGAACCTGGCTTGCTTGCATGGTTGTCCTTCATCTAATGTTCTGCCAATCCTATTCAGGATGACTCATCTACAAGAGTGAACAGCTTGTAGATGACAGACAATAGGCAGATTGGGCGATAGTTGCCAATGTCGTGGATGTCTCCCTTCTTGTACAGTAGTATGGTCCTGTTCGTTTTTCATTGGACCTCCACTACCTCCACTACCTCCACTCCCAGCTGTTGCCATGCTCCAGGATGCTTTCCAGACGCTCGGGCAGAGACGCACGCACAACTAAAACCCCACAGAACAAGTTAAGCAGAACTCTGAGACCTTTGACTCCAGGCTCAACGGACCTGGGGACAGAGATTCTCTGCTTGCTCCTACCAACCACAGGTGATGAAGGGATTAAAACCAGGAGCTCTACCCTACCCTGCCCTGTCTTCTTCCACCAACCACCAGAGACCCAGGGATTGGATTGTGCACAGAAGACCCACCCTACCCCTACCTGCATTAGATAAATACCTCACCGGCATACCTCCACTACCTCCACTACCCAGTCGCTGCCACACTCCAGGGTGCTTTCTGGACCGCGCTGCCGCTTTGCAGCCACGTGACACATTATAAGACCCTTAATACCCATCTTCCAGAATTGCCACACCATATTTTATAGGGTTCAAATATGGTTTGAACCATGGGAACACCTACAAGGGCAATTAGAGGCCACCCCCAAAGCCTCTATTCCTCTCAGAGAGCCTAGCAAGCTACTGAAAGTATTCCTCCCAAACGACAGAGCCTTGCAAGCTATCCATTGTGTATTTGATATGCCAAAATCAGTAATTACAATGGTCTCATTCCCCTGACCCTGAAGGTGTCACCAATATGGCAGCGTTGAGAAGGATGAGGAAGGAGAGGCTGATAAAATTCCAAGGCTAACTAGGCTGCCAAAATGAAGGAAGACAAAAATGATTGTCTGTACTTTTGATGCACATATGCTAGCATCGGACGCATTCATCGAGGACCTGATGGTACAAGCACGAAAGATTAAGTACGACATCATTGGGCTGATCAAAATGAGAAGGCATCAATCACATCACGCCTTTTTCGACATTGGAGAAGTTACTTAATATCTTATTAATTTAAGATACATTGCTTATTCATGTGTATTAGATAAAGGGAGAATAAGTCTAATACTATTTCAAAAGTGTGTGTATCTTCATGAAAAACAGTGATGTTGGGAAGTAGTGATAATACATAAGATAGGGTTATTGCCTTCAATGTGATCGAACTCATTAAGACATTGATATACTACTAAATTATTAAGGACATTCTTCATTTGGATAGTCTTCTATATTATTGCTGCTAATGCAAAAAAAAAGGAATGTAATTTACTGAACTAACACTTTTTGACCAGTGCGTACACATGACTTACAGGCATAAATGTGCCATGTACCGAGGAAGACTAGAGCATTAAAGGGAAATTTTTTCTCATTAACTCACATACTGTTTCATGGCAAAAACACTGTTTCAGTACAAAAATCATTAAAGTTGATTATAGTTTATTTTCTATGAGTGAAAATATTGAATAAATTATAACAAGTTGGTGTGACAAAAGGTGACAGTTAGTAAAGTATGATTCTCCCTTTTCTGAACATGAAAAGAAATGCTGATGATCAAAAGACATTGCTCAGAACCCAGAGTGATAGCATCATGGGTAAGGCTCTTGCCTTGCATGGAGCATGCCTGGAGTTTGATCCCCAATATTCTATATGAACCCTTGATCTAATCAAATGTGGTTCCGGAGCAAAGAGCCAGAGTACGCCCTGAATACCACAAGGTGTGACCCTAAAAACAAATGAAAATGAAGATACTGCTCAAATAGAAAGTGTTTATAAAGTCTATGTTTGAGATGAGAAAACCATGTATTATTAAGAGAAAGGTGCCACTATATATGCCAGTGTAGAAGAATGTGACATCGTGGCATTATTTTAATACAAAGAATGCAATTTTGTGCTGATTTTGAAGGTCTCAACCCAGCTGTGCTCAGGGATTATTGCTGGTCGGTGCTTATGAATCACTCTTGGAGATGCTGGGGGGCCATTGGCAGTGTCGAGAGTGAAACTCAAGTTTGTAATGTGCAAGGCCAGTCTTAAAACTGTACAAGCTCTCTGACCCCTCAACAATATAATTTTAAAATTAAAGTTTCTTATTACATATGTAATATTATACATACACATACATACAATAACATAGTTCTGAAATGAAACCAAAAAATAGTTTAAATGATTGTTTGCTAAACAGAGATAAGTGTGGGGAGACTATAAAATATGTCTTATAATTTAGATTATTCTTATGAGACTTATGAATACTATTTAAATCATACAGAGAATATAACTTATTTCCTTAATTGTCTTTAGGAGCCTACTTAGAAAAAAAAACAGACTTAATACCCATTTTTGATTTTGGAATTCACAAGGTATTAGTGAAGCTGTATGCATGCAGTATTTCAATATATTTTAATTGTAAAAAGAAAAATTATGCATTTTCTCTTTTGTTTGGTACACATAACTGTGAGTCTTAGAACAGAAGTGTAAGATAATGTAATCCATTCTAACTTGTCGCTATTGAAATCCAAATTGTCAAACACAGGTGTCACATAAATAACAATTTAGAAAATATAAACCAGTAAAATTCTCACTCCTTTTAAATTTTGATAAAACTTTGGATGCAATATTCAAATCAAGAAATCTGGAACTATTGCTTTGCTGACTGAGTTTGAATTTGAGAATTAATATTTAATGATTGCATGACTTAGAATAGTCTGCTTTATCCGTGTATATCAGAATCACCTCTTATAAAATAGATTACAGAATAGTCCCTAATGTATTTAATTGTTACAAGAATTAAGAGATTAAAGATGTATGTCTGGTGGCTCAGATAAGATACTACATTTTGGCTAAGTCTTTGTAATGATGATTTTATTGTATTTGTTTTATTTTGAGGTCACACCTGCCTGAGCTCTTATTTTTGACTCTGCATTTAAGGGTCACTCCTAGCAGGGATCATTTGGGGTGCCAGGGATAGAACTTGTGTTGACCGAGTGCAAGACAAGCACCCTAGCCACTATACTATGGATCTACCCCTGTAATGATGATATGATGACAATCATCCCTAGCCATCCTCATGTATACATCAGTAGACTTTAATGCTTCAGTAAGGAAATGTATCCATATACAGAACTCAAACATTGCTAAGTTCTAGTTATTTAAAATTAGTGCAGCAAGTGAATTGGAGAAAAGCTAAAAACAACAATAACAGCAAAAGTATTATTGCTTTTCAAAAACTCTCCTTATATAGCAAAATAAAGTCCCAAACTTTGTCTAATATGAAACCATAAAATATCATAGCATAAAAGTTCTAGCCATCTGGAGAAAACACCATATGCTTCCAGGCTTTACTGGAGAAAATAGTTGACAGAATCTAACCAGAGGGACTAAACCTCTTAAAATCACAAGACATACTGTTAATAATACCTTTACACATGAGAAAATATAGATTTAAGAGTGCTAATATGTGGGAAAATAGTTATGAAGTCTAGATTTTTTAAACTCAAACCCATTTCCTAAAATAAATTCATATCTATCCATACATTGTCTTAATAAACAAGTCTAATAATATTTTTATGTGATAATGTAAATGTTCAAGTCAAATTTTAATAATTTACTAATCTAAACTGATAATTTTGATCTGAATAATGTCCATAGAATATGAGCTAAAATAGAAATTTTTGTATTCAGAAAATACTGACATTATTTTCATCAAGTACAACATCATTGGTCTGACCGAGACAAGAAGGCACGAATCTCACCATGACGTTTTCGACACTGGAGAAGAATTGTTCCTCGGAACATGCGATAAAAGAGGTGTTGGAGGCGTGGTGTCCTTGTCAACACAAACTTGGCCAAGAGCATTGATTCATTCGAATTCCTAACAACCCGAACCAGACGTTTACATTTGAATAGATGTGGCTCACTGCCTGCAGTTTTTATCTTCCTTGTCTACACACCAACATCTCATTATGATGAAAGAGAAATAGAGAAGTTCTACATGGAGCTAGAGAAGTTCTATAAAGAAGACCACACCTTCTACAAGATCATTGTGGGTGATTTTAATGCCAAGATAGGACCGAGAAGATCAGCTGAAGAACTTCACATCGGGACCCATGGACTAGAATGGAACGAACAGGGTGAGAGACTGTCTGAGTTCATCATGTCGACCAAGACCATTCATGGTAACTCACAGTTCCAGAAGGCAGAATCTAAACGATGGACATGGGAGTCTCCCGGTGGACGATTCCACAACGAAATAGACCACATCATATTCAATCAACAGTTTTGCCTGACTGATGTCGCTGTTGTCCCAAAATTTCGAACGGGATTGGACCACCGTCTCCTTTGTGCAAAATTCTACTTCACAGAACGGGGAGAAAGGGCTGCAAACTTCAAAAAGAGAACTCCCAGAATGACCACCAACTGGGAACTCTTTGGTATTATTGCGGCAACATGGGAAGATGCCAATGTTGACAACATTGACAAGGAGAACGATCGACTGGTTCAGCACCTCCATAAATGTGCAAGGAATGCCAAGAGAGAGATAGCCACAAAAAATCGCCTATCTTTGAAAACTCTTGAGCTAATTCGCCAGCGTGGTTTGGCGCATGCCTCAGGCAACAGCAAGCTAACGTCTGAGCTCGCAAAGCAGTGCAGAGATGTGATCAAGGAAGACCTCAAAGAGAGAAGAGCAGAAGTACTGGTAGATGCGGCAGAAGCCGGGAAAAGTATTCGTAAGGCCCGCCTGTCCTTCGCCAACTACAAGACCAAGATGACTGCCCTCCGACGTCCTGATGGATCCATCACATCCTCCAGAACGGCAATGGAGAAGATTATCCATGACTTCTACTCAAATCTCTTTGATAGCCATGTCATTCCCAATGTTCTCCCTTCCGAAATCTGACGCCATTTAGTCTGTAAAGAAACAAACAGCACCCGGCCCAGACAAGGTCAGACCTGAACACCTGAAGAACCTGCCATCAGTACTCACCAATACACTGACTCGGCTCTTCACTTGCTATCTGTCTGAATGCAAGGTTCCGTCCCAATGGAAAACCAGCAGGACTGTACCACTGTTCAAGAAGGGAGACATCCATGACATTGGCAACTATCGCCCGATCTGCCTATTGTCTGTCATTTACAAGTTGTTCACTCGAGTCATCCTAAGTAGGATTGTCAGAACACTAGATGAAGAACAACCATGCGAGCAAGCTGGGTTCCACAAAGGATTCAGCACCATCGACCATATCCACACGATAACCAAGCTCATTGAGGTTTCTCGGGAGTTCAAGATGCCGCTCTGTTTAACGTTCATTGATTTAAAGAAGACCTTTGATTCTGTTGAGCCAAAAGCGGTCATTGAAGCCCTAGCCAATCAGGGCATTCAAGCCCAATACATCAGGATCCTCCGTGAGCTGTATTGCGGATTCACTACCAGGATCTCACCATTCTACAAAGAAGTGATCGTTGATGTCAAGAGAGGGGTGCGGCAGGGTGATACCATTTCACCAAAACTCTTCAGTGCCACCCTCGAGAACATCATGCGACGACTGGAATGGGAAGGAATGGGAGTGAAGTTAGATGGTCGGCAACTACACCACCTCTGCTTTGCTGATGACATTGTTTTAATAACACCAAACATCAGCCAAGCAGCACAAATGCTGGCCGACTTTGACCGTGAGTTTGGAGAAGTAGGACTACAGCTGAATCTTACGAAGACAATGTTTATGAGAAACAGCCTCATTCCTGACGCCCCATTCACTCTCAACGGAATGACCATCTCCAAATGCAACAGCTATGTGTACCTAGGTCGAGAGGTCAACATGACAAATGACCTGGCACCTGAGCTGCGCAGGAGGAAGAGAGCGGCTTGGAACGCCTTCAAGAACGTTGAAGAAATAGCTAAGAGGACGAAGAACCTCCGGCTCTGGGCACATCTCTTTGATTCCACTGTTCTTCCTGCATTAACATATGCCTCAGAGACCTGGGGCCTACGCAAACAAGATGAGAACGCTATTCATGTCTCCCAAAGAAGAATAGAAAGAGCTATGCTTGGAATATCACATTTCACTCAAATGAGAGAAAGAATCCGGAGTTCTGACATCCGTCGACGATCAAGGATCAGGGACGCTGTCTCATTTGCCAAGGTGTCGAAAATCAGATGGGCTGGTCATGTAATGAAATTTAAAGATGACCGCTGGACTAGAGCTGTTACTGACTGGATTCCACGGGATGTCAAAAGATCGCGTGGCTGCCCACCTACCAGATGGTCAGACTTCTTCGTCAAGATCATGAACAATCGGTTTGAGGCCCTTCATGTTACCAGAGCGAACAGATGCCATTGGGCTACACTAGCACGTGGCAGGGACAAATGGAGACGTTACTGGTGCCCGCTCGAGCAAATCGACGACTATCGGGAAGTTAAGTGATTAAGTAATTAAGTGATTATTTTCATTTATATAGATATTTTAGCACTTCTTTTTTAAACACCTAGTTTAGATTCACTTTCTCACTAAATAGGCAATTACTTATAATCAAGCTTCTAATTTTTAATTTTCCATTATTTGTAAAATGCAGGTTCATACAAATTAATAATTCATAATATTTTTAGTATATGTATGACTAGCTGTTTTAATATACCAACATTTCCCTGTATTTTTGTTTTCAGTATTTTTGTGACAACATAATTCAATGGCAACATATCACTTCTGTATGTGTACATGCATATGAGTACATACACGATGACGATCACGACCATCCTGTTATTCGTCGTTTGCCTTGAGCAGGCCCCAGTAACATCTCCTTAGTCCTAGCCCTGAGATTTTTTAAAAAGTGCCATATTCAACGCTCTTTCAGAGTTAGGAGAACGAGATCCATCATTGTTACTGGTATTTGTCATATTGGGTACACTACGGGGAGTTTGTCAGACTCTGCCGTGTGGGCAGGTTACATTCGGTAGCCTGCCAGTTTGTCCAAAGTAGGAATGAGATAATAAGATGTTCGGCCACAAATGTGGCCGTGTGCTTCTGGGAGCTAGGTTTTATAGTCTCTGGGTCTGTGCCGTTGATGGGATTACACGGCGCCAGGGAGCCAGTTGGTGGGTGTGACCCCCGCCTACTGGAGGATCTGGGTGGAGGATGCTCAGCCCCGATCCGAGTAGGCTTGGAGATCTCAGTCCCGGGACCTGCATGCCTTTGTTCCTCTGCCGGTACCTTCATGTGTGCAGAGAGTGGTCTCAGCATGGTGGTGGCTGGTTCTGGAGGTCTTTGGCTGCCGGAGCCCTGATCAGGGCGGGGAGGGAAACTCAACCCACTCCCCTCCAAGGGGCCCCAGCGAGGACAGCCAGGCGCCGGGGCAGGAGACTCTGTGCTGTTCTCTTCCGGAGTTGAGTTGAGTTCATGAATGTTTAAAAATACATATACATGCACATGATAATCCAATAGGAAAGCACACAGAGTTAATAGATTCTTTCTTCTTCCATTTTTAGAAAATGTCACTAGTGTTGTTGGAATTAAAGAAACATATAGTCATCATGAGTTTTTTCTGACACTTTCCAAAGATAAATGGAAGTCCAAAAGGAATACTTAGAGGCTAATATATTATTAAAAACCTGGCTTAATGCCTTGGATGTGAGCTCAAAGTAGTTGAATACATGACTTGTATATGAGAAGATTCAAGTGTTATTTCTAGTATTCCATGGTCCCTAAGCACAAGCAGGTATGGCTTTTGTGTGCCTGGAGCACTGTTAGGGTATTTCTTCTGGTTTCCAGCACTTGGGCACTAAATATGTTATTGTCAGACTGGCATCTCTGGGAGTCCCCTCAGGCACCAAAGCCCAGCTAGGAGACCTCTCCTCAAATAAACCTGACTTGAGTTTTATTTCAGGTTAAATGACAGTAATAATTTTAATCTACTTTAAAATTTTTTCAACCTTTTTTATTTGATATCATATTTACCCTGGTGATGTAAAACATGTAACACTATGACACTTATAGAAAATATTCATTAAGGAATGCAGTAAAGCTAGGAATAATTTACATACAAAGTACAAAGTGAGTTGTAAAACAAATCTTATAAAACAGCTTATTTTCTAATTTTGTAGCTGTGCCCAATAAGATCTTTGTATTCTGGTGTTTGTGAATATCACATTCTGCTATTGTTCATCTATAGTCCTACATTTCAAAACAAAAATGAATAGATGGAAGCTCTCAGCATTTGACACAGGCTGAAAAGATTAAAAAAGTGTTGACTTTGACAAATCAGATATATTAAATCTTCGCTGGAGGGATTCACTACAGAAAACCTGGTTTGACACTATCACTAGGATGCTTTTTTTTTCTTAAGGAGCTAAACAAAACAAAACAAAACAAAAATAACACTTTTCAGAATAGTGTTGCAATGAAAACTTAATTACTTGCATATATAAAATTAAGTTATAGTGTCTGAACTGAATCTTGTGATATTACCTAAAATTTGACCAATATAATATTATGAAAAGAAGACACAGATTTGATTTTTCATTTCAAAATGGAAGTTCCTAAAGGAATAAAAATTGATTTAAAAATACTACCTCTTTGACATAAGTTTCATGTTGGCCTTAAAGATTTAGGCTCTGTTGCACTCTTAGAACTGGAGTTATCAGCATGTTTGTGTTTTTATAGGCTGTAGCAATTTTAAGATTGTCAAGCATTGAAAAATGATATTTTTTTCAAATGCAGCGTCTTTCAGAGATATTGATGTTCTTTTAACTGATCTGTAAGTTTTGAAAAGGAATTGGCTTCCCTTAAATTTTGTTTTTAATAGCTAAGGCAGTTATTCCAAGGCTTCTCACAGTTCCACAAACTTAACAATAGTTATATATCTCATGATAGAATTTCCTACTTCAGCTAACTGTGTTAAAGCCAGCATGAGATGAAGATAAAAGTGGATATGGATGGTAGAAAGAGAGCTTCTCTGTTTGGTGGTAAAATGTTTAAAATAAACCTTCTCTGATTATAGTATTGCAGGTTCTTGATTTCCTTCATTCTGGGATTTTGTTTCATTTTATATATATATATATGTATATATATATTTAAATCATAATTCTGTTTTAATTTAAGAAAAATTATATTTATATCACAACACAAATATTTGATACCCTACTTTAATTTTCCATAAACTAAATTACTTGACAAAGTGTTTATGGAGATACATTGTTCAAGAATGCTAATTCCCATCAAGGTAAGTAGAGAAATTTTACTTAGGATCCAATCCAATTGCATATCTTCATAATATGATTTTATTGGTGGACGTAATGAATAGCATATAAACCAGTTAAGATGGAAGTTTGAAAGACTACTTTGCTAATAGTCACAGGGATCTAGAGAGTACCTTGTGGCTATTCTTTCCAAAGATGGAGAGATTAATTCTCTTCATCAGGTATCTCTTGAAATTCTCCCTTAGGATTTACAGAAAGTTTCAAGACAATAGGTGTGCAATGCAGAAGAAGTCAGTCCAATTTGATGTTTATATGTCTTACAAGCTTGTAATTAGGGCCATCAGCTAATTTTATTTATTTATTTATTTATTTATTTTTTATTTGGAGACAATATCCATCTGGTCTCAGGGTTTTCTCCTAGCTATGTGCTCAGAGATCACTTCAAGGAGTGCTCTGGGAACCATATGTGTTGTCAGGGATTGGGTGGTAATTGACTGGTTGTAATTCAAGTACCTTACTTCTTTACCATCCCTCTGGCCCTCCTCCTGCTAATATTTTTTTTAAGCGGGAACTCTAATACAGCCAGATTTTTCCTATTCTTGCTTTGATTGACAATGTGAATCAATTTCTCCATTCCCCTCAACTTTTGTCAGACAGGGTACCACTTCTATCAGTCTACCCTACCTTTTCCTCAGCAGTGCTTAAAGCCCTTTCAGGACTATTAAAATATTAGTGATTCCTAGAAATGGTTTAAAGGGAAGATCTCATGATTTCTGCTCATGTTTCATATTGGTTCATTGTATATATCATTGATTCTATATCAGCTATTTATAATAGTATCAGTTAAAGATACTAGTGTAGTTTCCACAAATATCCACTCCTTCCCAAACCAACGTGATACTTAATATAAGATACTCTTTCACAATGAGAATTAAAAACCATTGACATATTGAACCCTCCTTTATCTTAATTAGCCTCCAACCCCACCCCCTGATCATTGTGGTAATTTCCAACCACTGACCAGTTCTCTTGGCTCATAACCTGTGGCCTTGCATATTAGTTTCATACTATTTTTTATATCCCATAAACAAATGCAGTCATTCTATAAATGTCCATCTCCTTCTGACTCATTTCACTCAGCATGATGCTCTTCAAGTCCATCCATTTTTAGGTAAATTTCACAACCTTATTTTTCCTATCAGCTGTGTAGTATTCCACTGTATAGATGTATGATAGTTTCTTTATCAAGTCGTCTGTTCCTGGGCACTCAGGTTGTTTTCAGATTCTTACTATTGTGAATAGTGCTGCAATAAACATAGAAGTACAGATGGTATTTCTGAAATTCATTTTTGGACCTCCAGGATATATTGCGTCAAATAGGAGATTTTTTTTTTTTGTAGAATGTCCATATTGTTTTCCAAAATGGCTGGACCTGTCGACATTCCCACCAACAATGAATGAGGATCCTGTTTCCCCCACATCTGTGCCAACACTGGTTGTTCTTGTTCACTTCGATGTGTGCTAGCCTCTATGGTGTGAGGCAATATCTCATTGTTTTGATTTGCATATCCCTCATGATTTGTGATGCAGAGCATTTTTTTAACGTGTCTCTTGGCCAAAGAAGAAATTTAGGAAGCTTCTATTCATTTCTTGTTTCCATTTTTTTATAGGATTCCAATTTTTTTCTAAATTGTCTTTTTGTGTAAAGTGCCTGTGTATCAGAATCTGTAAATAAAGTAGCCTGGGAGAAAGGAGAGGACATTCTGGTTGTTTCTCTAGTCCGATAGCTGGAAATTTCCTTGTTCAAGAAGCAGATACCTATGAAATTGGATGCCTTAGCAGTCAGGGCTTACATTACAAAAAAGAAAGTCACCTACCAGGGTTGATATAGTTATTTTTCTTCATTTAATAAGAAGGAACAAAATTGATCTCACTGCTTTTCATACCATTACTCATACCCTTACCATATAGAATCATATCGATTTATTGCTTGTATAGATGTATGATAGTTTCTTTATCATATCGATTATTGAAGGTATAATTACCTAATACAAAAAAAAAAGAACTTTGAGAGGTCATTTCCAAATAAGTACCCAAATATTATCTATTATTCTGTGTATGTTGATTTTTCCTATTTCCTTTGGTACATTAATCTAAGACTGAGATGTTACCTTTTATTCAAATCTCCTTGCAGAATACAAAATGAACCTCTTTATTTCTTAATTTAGAAGACTAGAAAATGAGCTTATCTAGAAAAGTGTTATCTTAATTTCTGTTTCTCTCTTTATCAATCAAATCTTTGATATATATTTTGTCTATTAAAATCATTTTATGTAATGCATATTATATACTTACATACAAGTTCTATGTGTCTGTGCAAGCCTATTTTAATATATATACCTATATTGCATAGAGATTGAGAGTATTAACATAAAAAAAACTACTTTTTTTAGCTTATTAAGGTGCAGTTTAACTGTTGCTGAAAGGATCAATCAATGAAAATAGAGGATCATAAGAATGAGTTTTTATAGATGAAAGAAGGTGGTGCACATTTTTAAAGGGCAAGTGACAGCTAGTGGTCAGTGGAGTGATCAATAAATTCCCTTGTGGGCTGGCCACACACTGTGTTAGTGAGGCAGTGACAATGCTTCACACTTGCTAACCTACTCAGAGATCTCTGATCAAAGGCTTATGCTGCATGCTGTCAGCTTCAAATTCTCCTATAAAAAGGGAAGTTAATTTTCATTTTTTAATTGCTTCTGAATGAATGAAAGCTTTGGGAAAAGTGGCCACAAAGTTTATAAAAGTTATTTGACCCTGTCTCCAATATTAAAATTTCAGTTTATGTACCATTGTGTCAATGGAGTCATTTTTATTTTTTTGGGAGGGTCACACCCAATGATGCACAGGAGTTACTACTGGTTGATGCACTCAGGAACTACCCCTGGCAGTGCTAGGGGGACCCTATAGGATGCTGGGAATAGAGCCTGGGTCAGGCGCGTGCAAGGCAAATGCCCTACCGCTGTGCTATCGCTCCAGCCCCATGAAGTTACTTTTAAAAAAACAATTTATGTTATACAACACTTTAAAGTAATTAAATATTCTGGGGACGGGCTTAAATTGATAATTTTTAAAATCCTTATTAAACCCAAATTTCACATTTCAATTCACGATTTAATTACAAAGGTTTACTTCCTCTACCACCAGGCACAATAGTGGTGGCAGTCTATCAGTCAAAAGACAAGGTGACAGAAAAAGACTTTATTAACAGTATCTCCACAAATTGGCAGATTGCAGACTTTTGTCCTAGAGCACCATTCTCCTGCTTGCTCAAGAGAAGTTGTTTATATTATTTTATCTATTTATTGGATGGAATGATAGCACAGCAGGTAGGGCATTTGCCTTGCACATGGCCGACAAAGGTTTGATTCCTCTGTCCCTTTTCGGAGAGCTCAACAAGCTACCGAGAGTATTCTGCCCACACAGCAGAGCCCGGCAAGCTACTGTGACATATTCGACATGCCATAAACAGTAACAATAACAGGCCTCACTTCTTGTTCCTGGAGTGAGCAGACACTATTGGGCTACACTCTCCCACGACAGGGATGAATGGAGACATTCCTGGTGCCTGCTTGAGCAAAACAATGATCAACGGGATGACAAGTGATACAAATGATATTGTCTTTGGGCCACATATAGCAGTGCCTAGATTTCACTCCTTGTTTTGTGCTCAGTGATCACACTTGCTACTCTCAGGGATCAACCAGAATCTGCAGAGTTCAAAGTTAGTACCCTACTTGTTTCATGATCACTGAACTGCAAGGGTGTCTATTTTAAAAAAGGAGGGGGGGTACGTCAAACACTGGTGGGTACCTGGGTGGTCAATGAATTTCCTTTTGAAATGGTGGTACAATATGTATGTTATCTTCCTTACAATAGGACTTTGAGTGAATAACAAGATAACAAAAACATTCTTCATGTTCTGAACATCCCCTGTGCAGAATTGTCAGCTAGTTTCAAATTTTGATACCAACTCTTAATTCTTTTTGGGTTGATTTCAAGATATCAGTATGGCTAATGAAGATGTAGATGTAAATGTCAGAAAATGTGAATTTAGAGTTAAAAAACATCTTGAGATATTTTTGTAGCTGTACTTTTAAAACAGCTCTTTTGGTTTTTCCATATACCTCCTCATGCAACCACAATGGGGTTCTGAAGTGAGATTAGAGCTAAAACTTCAGGACACTGCACACCTGAAAGGGAATGATTTGATTTAAACATTTATGTTGGCTAACTCCAAACCTTTGCAATTTTCTTTTCTGTGTCCAGTTTTGTGAATTATTTTTCATAGAGAAAAACAGTTTCAGCAGAAATTTTTAACCAATAAGTTGTAATAAATCTCTTTGATTTAATCAGACTTTAGTATTAATTAAATTTGAATAAACCTTATTAAGTCTCATATTTTTATATTTAGATTGTAATCATATAAAAGATAATGAAGTTATGAGACAGAAACAGAAACCGAGCTATGTTGTTTTCTTATGATGACAATGAATACATTTAATTAAAACACTACCATATATTTTTATGCTCAACCTTAGTAATTTCTCAAATTAAAGAAAAGTCTAAAACTTGTTTGAGGTGAAAAGAAAAATGTTTTCCCCTTAGAAGTCATTTCAGGATTTGATCTCAATATTCTGCCAGCATTATTCTATAATCATAAATAATTCTTGGCAGAATTTAGTCCTTGTTCTTCAATTTTCTTCCTTTCTCCAGTTATATTTGAAACTTAAAATTTCTTTATTACTTATCTAAAAATGGCCTTTTAAAAGTTTTGTTTCTTCTTTATAAAAGCAGTTGCTTATAAAGTAAATACAGAATTATGAAACAACAATTCATAAACTAATTCATTTTTTAAATGATTAACTTTCCATTTTTTATCAAATACCCAGACAATCCAATCATCACCCTGTCATAGAAGAGACATATTTATTTGTGGCTCACAAATCATAAGCCTTGGCCATTCACTCCATTTCCAATTAGTTTAAAGTAGGATTTGAATGAGAAAATTAAGATTACAGAATATTATTAACAGTAATTTTAAAAATTAGAAGTAAGTAAACTTTCTTACCACCTTCTTTCACTGACTCAGTTTTTGTAGCTATCTTTATATGTATGGTATCATATTTAATGTCATAGATGTCAATAAATGTAAGGTTTATGGTAGTTGAGGAAAAGAAACCTGATAACTTGGCCAGATTGATAGTTTAGTGGATAACGTGCTTGCTTTGCATGTAGCTAATCTGATTTGATACCTAGCATCACCTATAGCACCTTGAGTTCACCAGGAATGATCGCTGAGCACAGGGCTAGGTGTAAGCTCTGAGCACCACAAGATGTGACCTCCAAACCAAAGTAAAAAATTAAAAGAAGAGGTCATTTTTATAAATTCTTATGGAATATATTACAAATAGAGTTCAGTTATGTGATGGGTTAAATGTTGTCAAAAAAATCAATTTTAGTCTTATGAAAATGCAAGATCATTTATAACATGCAGTATGGCCTCAAACAGCTACTACTTCTGCTGATGAAATTAGGGAAATGTCAGTTTGAGGAAAACGACTTGAATTAACAAGCAGTTCTTTCCAATCTGGTTCAAAGTGAAACAGCCCTTTAACAAGTACACTTGTAACAGGACATCAAATCTCCTATTGAGCAGTCAACCATTAAAGTACATAGTTAGGAAATCCAGTGAAAACACAATAATTAGGAATATAGATCTTCAACATAAACTGAATTTATTTCAGTTTATTTCAGTTCAAAAAATAAGTAAAGGTTGCTTTAAAACACAGTTAAGAAAACCTTGTTAAAGGTTTAAAACATGGAATTTTTCTGATAAGTTGTATATTGTCCAAATCAATATAAAGTAGCTAATATGTGCCAGCATTTTATTAAGGAGACTCTTGGGTTTGAAATTATTCTTATGAGAATAATATTAACTTGCCACATTTTGCTGAACAAGTATGATATTGTAAACACCATATTCCTGAGGGAAATAATGAAAAAGCAAGAATCTATTTTTCTGTACAGTGTATCGATTGATGCATGTGATTTCCTGGTTTGAGAATAAATTTAATACTAATTACAATCTACTCCTAGAATAATCACATTTATTTTCCACAACAGTCAATTTCCTTCAAGGTCTTGATTATTAAAATTAACTTGGATACATAGAAACTGTCAAATTATTTATTTTATTTTTAATCTCATCAATATTTGAGTTGTTCTTCATGAAACTATTCAAATTGTTCTTAGAAAAAGTTGTAAGGAAAAATTTAAACTCTGTATTTACTGCAGACTTTTCTAGATAACTTTATTGTTTCTGGACAACAAAACCTTTCCAATGGATTATATATTGTGCACAACTAATAACAAAACAATTAACAAATCAGTTTTTATCTCTTCTCTATATCCCATCTCTCTTTCCCCCTTCAATTATTCCATTCTCTACTTCTCCATTTCCATGATACTAGTAGCACTGTCCTCCCACTGTTCATCAATTTGCTCAAGCGGGCACCAGTAACATCTTCATTGTGAAACTTCCTGTTACTGTTTTTGGCATATCAGATACATCACGGGTAGCTTGCCACGCTTTGCTGTGCAGGCGGGATACTCTCAGTAGCTTGCCGGACTCTCTGAGAGGGGTGGAGAAATTGAACCCAGGTCCTACCCACCAATTACTCTCAATTCAAACATTGTGTCTAGAGAAAGCTGAAGGTAGCAGGGGGGAAAAAAATTATAGCTTTAAAGATTGACGATTGGTTTCAGAGTCAACTCAAAAGCACTAACATATGTTGGTCCTTTATACACTACAACGGTACTAGTATATATGCCATGAAAATTTACTTTACACCTCTTTTCTATAATGTTTGTTCTGATCAAATCCCTATCTTCTTTGTCTGTTTCTGACTTTTACCTGTCTTTTGCCTGTTTCACTGATCTTAAAAAAGAACATCCATTCCATGTCAGTCAACCAAACACACATTTTTTTGTCAGTAGAGCTCAGTCTTTCTCATCTAATGTACAATATTACTTCACCATTTTTTTTACTTACAATTATTTTTCTGACTATTTGTATAAAGTGTTGTGTTTCATTTTAAACATCTCACCCTAATATTTAAAATCATATTTCATGAATTTTCCTCTGAAAAATCTTTCTTAATGTTTTTCCTTTCGCTCTTAAATATTTACTCTCATTTTGACATATTTCAAGATTCTATATGACTGCTGGTAGTTTTCTTTGTGATTTTTAATTGACCTTGAACTTTTTCTGGATATTTTTATTGAGATGTAGTTAAAACTACCCCACAACAGGATTTTGTATTTTTTTATATTGCAATACATCACTTCAATAGATTTAGCTAACATCATCAACACATAAGTATACCTTAATTTTGATAATAATTTTTAAGATGAACTTTTTATAACATTTTAAAACTTACAGTGCAGTTTTGTCAGCTCCAGTCATTATGTTGTGTATCTCCAGAAATTATTATCTTGCACTTAGAAGTTGGTGCCTTTTGAGTCCCTCTAGTCATTTTATTCATGTCTGTCACATTCTAGCAACCCACAGTTTACCTGCACCTGTGAATTATATATGCATATTTTAAGATACCACATATAAGTAATAACCTGTTGCACCTGACTTTGTTTAATTATGCTAAATGAAATAACTCAGGGATATTTTTTATCATGTTTATTTTAATGTTTTTTGCAACTATCACAATTCTTGCAACATAGTGTTTTTTAGATAAAGTTCAGTTGCCCTAATAAGTAAGCTTCAAGTTGAATTTCGTTAAATTTGTATCAAGCAAATTTGAAATACAATGTAAAATAAGGAGAAGAATTCAGAGAAATTAAAGTTCATAATTGTGGGGGTAGTGGAACAGATCTCTTGTCTCTCTCTGGAATTATTTGAATGTTTTATATATGTATATATATATTCATAAACTTTGACTTTCCCAACTACACTTAACAAATGCATTTATGTGTGTTCATAAATAAAGAAACATGTTAAAGTAGAGATATCTTAAAGTTTTTTTCTGATTTTCTGGAAATGCAATGACGTCTGAACTAGAGAAACATTCTGAAGTCAGTTATGACATTGCAATAAATAGCTAAACACTTCTTAAATTATAGCAAAAAAAGTGGTCCAAGAAAAAGAAACAAATAATAAGCTTGTTTTCCTGAGTGAAAAATATTACAGAATGTACTCTTTATCACCTATATCTAGAAAAATTTATAATTCCTCCTTCAATAATACATACTATATTTAAATTTAGAAAAACAAAACTAAGAATAAATATATAAAAATCTATGTGAATATAATTAATAAGACTTAATATAAAAGAAAATATGCTAACAGACTAATACCACTCAATCTTTTTACAAGAATGACAAAAAAATACTTTCTGGTTTTCTTCCAGTTAATTTCTGCCTTGTAAAATCTCAAACAGTGATATAAATCCACTATGAACACTCAATTTATCCCCAAAATAAATGTTTCCCCTTCTTAAATGCATTATAAATAATTGAAAATCTGAGATGGGTTCTATTTTATTTAAGGACTCACACCATGACGCTAGGAAACATATTTACAAAAGATAATTAAATTTTTATTTTACTCATGTGCACGTTAAAATACACTTTGCAATCACACTCATTTTTTAAACACAAGAGCTTGAATCATTCGTTTAAAACCATGTGAATATGTGCGCGCGCGCGCGTGTGTGTGTGTGTGTGTGTGTGTGTGTGTGTTTGTGTAGAGCATCAAATTACAGGAAGTATTTTTAATCTGTCCTGGCAAGTTGCCTGGCAACAACATTAGAATCAATTGCATTGTGGGGCACAATATATGCCCATGTTTAGCTTGCTATTTATCTTCATTATAACTAAGTAATTTAAGTTGTCAACTCTCTTGTGACTATTGGATATCTGTTAACTATATATTTAATGCTTGACTAGACTGTGCTTCTAAAAAGAAAAAAAATAGCCATAAATTTCTGTGTTGGCTTTAAACCTTATGGCAGACATAAGGCTACAATATGTCTTCATCTTCTTGTAAAAACATTGTCTTTCTACCAAGTGTGTACTACATGTACTTCATAGGGTAGTGAAGGATGTGATTTATTCTCAGATTCATACTGGATAAACAATTTTATGACATTAAATTAAACTGCACCTAAGGGAATTGTTGAACCAAATGGCAAGCTGATTAAATTTGGAAAAAAGCATAATATTCAACTTCAGTAAACTACACTTTAAAATGACATTAATCCTACTGAACCATAATAGAGTATGTATTTTCCAGCAAATCAAAACTTATTCCAAAGTTTCTTTTATTTTTTGAGTACTGAACTTTGCTTATGCAATATTATAAAACAGTTTTTATTTTCACATATTTTAATCATAAGTATGATTCTAAATGGTATCTTCTGATATGTTTGGCATATGATACTCCATACTCCAGTATATATTCTGAGAAACTCTATCAGAGTATTATATATACACATATATAACACTTGGGGGCCACATCCAGTGGTGGCCAGGGCTTACTTCTGGCTCTGCACGCAGGCAATATTCCTGGAGGGTTCGGGTATCATATGAAACACCGTGGATGGAACCCGGACTTTCCTGGTGCAAGTCAACTAACTGCCCTACACATTGTACTATTTCTTCAGCCTAACAATAAGGATATTTTTAAAAGGCATTTCAGACTTTTTTCTTTTTAGAGAAGACTGTGTTCTTCCTTGACCACCTCTCTTTCTTTCTCTCATCACATTTTTCTAAGTGAATTTCTTTTCATAAAAACTATTTTGCATTCTAAAGTTATTAATACCTTCAATTGTTGACAGTAAATTCTTTTTCATGTCAGAAGATAATATTTTATTTAATTTTTATCATATTCTTTTTGTTAAATAGAATTATTTCCCACAATAAAAAATAAATTAAAAAAACTATTTTGCATCAATAAAAATATTTCTATCATGTGTCTTAAAGCATAACATTGGATAACAGAACTAAGTTTGTTACTGATTTATAAATAAATGACAAAATTATGAAATTTGATTAAAATGTCAAATAACACAGGATTCCAATTCAACCGTGTTTTCAAGTACGATGCTATATAAAAAGGAAAATATTTTCTTTAAATAAGTAAATGATGTTTTCTTTGTATGAGAATAAAATTACCTTGTTTTTCCATTGAAAAAATATTTTTATTGGTAAATTAAGGCAATAAAATTACTGGCTGTAAATGTAAATCTAATGTCAAGTATGTTATGATAAATGACTTATAAAGTAATGGTAAAAGTTAGAAACTTTTTGTTGTTTTGAAATAAACCCCATTAAATTTTGTCCCAACCTAGTTAGTAACAGATGCATTTCCCTAATGAAAAAAATTATGTGTATTATTTTACTGTGTTCGGCAGCCTGGCAAGATACCCGTGATGTATTCGATATGGCAAACACAGTAACAACAAAGTCTCCAATGGAGATATTACTGGGCCCGCTCGAGCAAATCGATGAACAATGGGAGGACAGTGACAGTGACAGTGATTTTACTGTGTTATTAAATAAGGAAGGAATAAGAACAAAAATCTTATATATCTATATTGTTCTCAGACAATGATGATACCGTTTTTGTTTTACTATAAAGACACTTGTTGTTTCATAGAGAACACATTTTATCATATAAGATAGACAAATTATACTAAAATTAATTTTTATGAAATATATTTTTATTATTTTAAAAATTTAAGTATTTAGTTGCATAAAATACTTTCATTATGTATTATAATGAAAATTAATTTATTCAATATAGGAAAACTTTAGATTTCAAGTTGAATATCAAATGTTCTAAAATATTAGAGCAAGTAGACTATTGTGAAAAATGTTTAATGGCCATAATCCCAAATTTACATTATCTAACTTTAAAAAGTTCCTTAAATTCATTCTCTCATTAAAAAAAAAAAAGCAACACTGATCAGATTGGAGAAGAGAGTTCAACAGGTAAGATGCTTGCTTTGCATGAGGCTGACTTGTGTTCAATTCCTACCATTCTATATGGTGATCTAGGCCACACCAGTAGTAATCTCTGAGCACCATTCAGGTGTGCCCCCAAAAACGAAGGAACAAAAGTTAGAGAATATAGCTTTAAACTATTGCATATATTTTGGGAATGTTTAAATGAGGTTTAAACACCCAAGTCTGGTTTAAATGATCATCTTTGTACTTAATCTTCTTTATGAATGGTGCCAATTAATTGTATATACATTTACTTAAATGGGATATTTAATTATATAAAGGCAAACTGTGTAGAGTCATTCAGATCTTTTAACGCCCTGCTTTTCTGCCACCTACTGATTTTCTGCTTTCTTTTCTGAGCTGTGTTTTGCTTTGTTTTTGGCCTTTTGGGTCACATACAGTGAATTTCAGGGGTTGCTCCTCGCTCTGTACTAAGGAATTATTCCTGGCTTGCAGGCACCTCAATGGGATGCAAGAGATCCCCAGTTTGGCCACACGTACGGCAAACTACCTGCTGTACTATATCACCCTGGTCCCTTGTTTTCTGCTATCTACCTGGTGTCCTCTGAAACAATTTTTAAAAGATGTTTGAAGCAGAGAAAAAAATCCAGTAGAAATGTGACCAGCCATTTGATGATGGGCAAACTGAAAACAGTTACTGTCACTGTCACTGTCCTCCTGTTGTTCATCTATTTGCTCAAGCAGGCCCAGTAACGTGTCTCCACTGTGACACTTGTTACTGTGTTTGGCATATCGAATATGTCACGGGTAGCTTGCCAGGCTTTGCTGTGCGGGCAAGATACTCTTGATAGCTTGCCGGGCTCTCCGAGAGAGGCAGAGGAATCGAACCTGGGTTGGCTGGGTCAGCCACGTGCAAAGGAAATGCCCTACCTGCTGTGCTATCGTTTTATAATTCATTTTTTGCTTGTGAGCAAAAGCAAGTTTCTTTTAATCTAAAGGTCCAAAGGAAAGAAATTTTTAAAAAATTTGTGGTACAAGATAATTTTCAAATATTCTTTGGTTCTGAACATTTATTATTAATGATCAATTCTAAATGCACAGATTATATTATATTATATTATTATATTATATTATATTATATTATCATTTCAGTTTTTGTTCATGGCTTAAAATGATCTCTATTGCTCTAAAAATTAATGATAGGTGTGTTTCACTTCAAAAACTTTAATTAAAATTTTAAGTGAGAGTTAGCCATTAGTATTTAAAATAAGTCCCAAATTAGATTCATAAGCATCCAGTACTTTGATCTGTCTCTTGAATACAGAAATTTAAATTTTATCATTTTACACATTTAAATTGTATCTTTAATTTTTTTTAAATCAGTTCTTTACAGAATCTAAAATACCGTAATTGTATATTAGATATCTGGAAGAAAGAGTTCATGATGATTGAAACCACATCAAATATTATTGTTATGCATAAAAACATCAGTAAAAAATAACTAGAAAGAAAAATCTTCTGCTTGGGGGTGCACATCCATCAATGTTCAGGGCTTACTCCTGGTTATGTACACAAGGATCTCTTTGTTGTGCTCTGGGATCTATATAGGATTCTGGGGATCATATCCAGGTCCCCCTATGCAAGGCAAGCACCACTGTATTATTGCTCTGGTCATAGAAATAAAATTCTATTAATTAAATAAATACACAGTCTTTGAAAAAGTATATTTATTGTTAGCATCACTATATCACTAAATCACTGTCATCCTATTGATCGTCGAATTTCTCGAGCTTGTGCCAGTAATGTCTCTATCACTGCCAGCCCTGAGATTTTAGCAACCTCTTCTTACTCGTCTTTTCCCAATGATTGGAGGTTCTTCTGGGGTCAGAGGAATGAAAACTATTGTCATTACTGTATTTGGCATATCGAATATGCCACAGGGAGCTTGGCAGGCTCTGCCCGTGAGGACAGGATACTCTCGATAGCTTGTTGGGCTCTCTGAGAGGCATAAAAGGGTAGGAAGTGTCTTATAAAATGTCGCAAAGTGACTGCGAGGTCTGGAAAGCGGCCTGGAACCTGGGGGTGGTTGGGCAGTGGAGGTCTGCTGCCAGGGTTGGGTCCCTTGGGATGGGGAGGGCTCTCACCCACCTCACAGCCTGGTGCAGAGTTTGGTGGCATGGTTCTGTGAGCCTCCTTTTATACTCCCGTCTGGGAGGAGCATCTGTGAGTTTGTGGCCAATGAGATTATCTGGTGTCGGCAGGGTGTGGTTTATGGGTTTGATCCCTGAGTCACCCACCGGAGACTGGGGGAAGCAGGCATATTGTTAGCATATGTTTTAAATATACATTTAATAATATTTTTAATAATCTCTTCATAATAGAAATGAATTTTCCTGAAACTATAGTGTTTGTCTTTAACCAGTTCTTCAAATTTATACTGTATCACTGTCAAGAGGTACAGGCACAGCCATACCAAAACAAATGAAAAGGATCCAGATGGGTCTGCTTGTGAAGGCACTCACTTTAAAACTATACTGCACATTTCAAGGAAAAGTAAATGAAGAACTTATTATGGTATTATACTTCTTATTCACTGAATTGTAAATAGAAAAGGTCACTGCACTTTTAAACTATCAGAGCTCAGTGCTACATTAAAAACCACTTTGTTTGACTATAACAAAGTACAAATTTTACTGAAGGAACTTTCCTTGAATATATTATCGGTATGTATAACATAATTCAGATAAATTTAATACTTGCTGAGTAATACACAATTCTTAGGTACACAAGGCAGTTTCTATTTTTCTATGCTTATTTTTAAAGTATGCTTTAAGGTATGTCACTGGCTTAACAATTTTGTTTCTTTATGAATGCTTCCTTCTTCAGAAAGAAACTGTGAAGAGCCTTATATAGTTTTTAAAAAATACACTTATAATAGGTGCATTTAGTATAGTACAAAGATGCAGGCCAGTCCGAGAGTGAACCCTGAATAGAGAACCAGGAAGAAACCCTGAGAACTGTTGGGTGTGGCCCCCAAACAAACCAAAACAAATGGCATGTATCTGTACCAAAATGTAACCAAGAAAATACAACGTGGTGTAATTATAATTACAAGGGAAATAAGATAAATTAGTGCCTTTTAGACTGTTTTTATTTTTCAAAAAAAAACTCTGGAAGATAACTATGCATAGCATAATTACAAATAACTTCTAAAACCTTGTTAAACTGTTTGTGAGTACATGAAAAAAACAAATTTTAATGAGAAAATATTTTTCTCATTTGTAGGTTAAAATATTTCCATGGCAAATTTATTGTAAGCCCTAGGCAATGCTGTGTGTGGCCTAAAATAAAACAAAGAAAAATGAACAAAACCCTCCTTCTCTGAAAGTTACCTAATAGACAAGATTTTAGACTAAAAACTTGTTTTAATACAATGCCCCAGAAAATGAAAATGAAGAAAAAAAATCAGATAATTAAATAAACTACATTGTGTAATATTTTAGATTCTTTCCATAAAGTAGATATGTTCAATCATAGTATCATGTAGTTAATACCAGGATAGTGAAGGAATCATGAAATTTGAAAATAAATCAACTCACTTTTGCCATATGAAATTATATGTTCTAAACACATGAAATTCTGTTTCAATATCTGATGAAAGTCTTTCTGAGGCTCATGTTCTTAGATAAAGTTTCATCACCACTTGTTTTGTCATGAATTTTTGCTATCCTATCCAGAAATTTAAAAGTGCTAAAACTTTACTCATCATTTTACCAGTTAAAAATGATATATATATATATGTGTGTGTGCATGTGATATGTGATAGATACTCAAATATATGCATATACATACACATAAAAACATATACATATATAGTGACAGTGATGCATACACATACATGTATCTGTGTGTACAAATATAAACAAATATATATATATACATATATATATACACACACATATATCACACATACGAGACTAAGGTCCTTAAAATTGTTTCACCCTGGTGATGCTCAGGGCTTTGTCCTGGCTCTGTTCTTAAGAATTACTTCTGTCAATACACAGGAGACTAACTTTTGTGCTAGGGATCAAACTGGTCTACTATATGCAAAAAAAAAAAATGCTTCATTCTTCTTCTACCTTTCCAGCCTTGTTAACATACTTTATATTGTTTTGTCGAATTAATTATAATTTATAGAGTAATAGATAAAATATAATTTTATTTCCCAAAGTCAAATGAATTGTATAATTGAGAGTATATGGTGCTGCTGTTGTTGTTTCTGTTCTGTAGATATTTACTTAGACTTTCCTAACAAAACTTTACACCTTAATTATATCAATAAATCTAACTTAGAGGGGACAGAGAGATAGTACAGGAGGAAGGAAACTTGCCTTGCTTGTGGCCAGCGTGATTTCAATCCCAGGCATGCCATGTTGTTTCCTAGAAATCAATTTCTACCTTGCCAGGAGTAATCCCTGAATGCAAAACCAGGGGTAACCCCTCAGCACTGACAGGTGTGCTCCAAATAAAACTAATTTAAAAATAATTTTAATTATAATACTTTAATAAAAATGTAGTTGTTTTAACAGTAATACTCAAAAAATAGCATGTTTATTTGTGAGCTGTATAGCATTAATAATTAATGCTAAATAAAAAACACAGACCAAACTTCAAACTTTGCTTATGACAATAGTCATTGAATTTCGAGTCAATTATCACAAATTACTGTGTTTTACTGTAAAACATTTAGTGACTTCAACTATTATTCAATGATATATGATCTAGGGCTTCGCATTGTCTAAATTGGCTTCATGAGCTTTAGTCATGGACCAAATTAATGTCTAGCTGTTAATGGAGTTCATTCTCTTTCAAAGAAGATCCAGAGAGGATACAAGGCAAATGAAATTAAAACTACATGAAACTTCTATACTGTTATTCTCTTACATATAGTTAGAACAGTTACCTGGTCATCCAAATCATTGTTATTAGAAAATATACTGCACCTCAAAAGAGGGAAAAGAAAAATGAATGTTTGCTAAACCAAACCAATTCAATTTCTCATTTACCAATTTTATTTACTAATAATATAGAATTTTTTATCTCAACTATTCTTTGGGAAAAATGAAAAATTCTCAGTATTCCATTTTACAAGTTGTAAGACATACTTTGTTATCTTTCAGCTCTATTTTGAGACGGTAAGCCCTGCAGATTTAGACATAACAAGTTATGAAGCATAATAATTTGTTTATTTCATTCACCTATGTTTTCAAATTATTTCCAAATAATAGAGGGAGAGTAAGCCTATATTTGAGAATGAGTTAAAAGACATTATTAATCATATTTTATTTAAACCAATGATTTAATAGAAATATATTTTAATTTAGAGTCAGTTGATAAATTTTATTATTGCCTTCTCTTTAAATATAGGTGTAATATGTATAAAGTTTCTAAGTCTAATGTCAAAGAACTGCATAAACAATATATGTTTTCTTGAAATTATCTTATTGCTAGCATCATTACTTTGCATTTGAAAACACAATGTTATGTGCTAACTTTCCACAGCAAATCTTGAGAAAGTATACACACATAATGGAATAATTGTGTATTTACAAATCATAGTGTTTTCTTTCCAAGAAGAATGGTTGGATTTCAAATTACACAGGTTTTGTTATTTGTCAAATCAAATTCATGTTTTTTTCAAATATAAATAAATAAAAAGTCAGAAGTAACAATTTATAAAGTTTCTGATTTTTCACATCTTCCAGATAGAATAAAAACTGTAATATTTTCATAATATATTATCATTTTATTCTTCCTGCTGCATTTGTAAAAATGTTTTGCAGAATTCATTTAAGACAGATGGTTTGAATATTTATGTTACTGAAGGAGAGAGAAATTTCAGCAGCCATGTCTGTATTATATGCATCTATTCTGTCTTGCACATAAGTGCCTGAGCATTAATATCTTGAAACTACACTCTTCCTGAATTTCATAATACTAGTTCATGTTCCTACTTCATAAAACAATAGGGCATTTTGTCACAAAGCCTTTATGATATACACATTCATCAAATTATGATTAGCTAAGGTCAAACTTGCAGCTACAAATAATATCCAGAGTACTTGATAAATAATGCAATAAAATATCATTAACTGCTCAATGTAATGGATGATCTACTTTTCCCCCCTTCTGCTGCTCGGCTATAATCTTTAGAGCTGCAGAAGTCACACTACAGCTCTGGTAATAATGGGCTTGTTATTGAATCCATTAACTTAATATTTTCTCATTATATTGTACATTTTAGATAAAATAACCAATTGACAACATTTAAAAATAATGCCTTGCACATTCATTAAATAGATTTTTATTATGCTTCTTTCTTTTGTTTTTCTTTTGTGTGGTTCACATATTTATAACTTAAAAATAGAAATGCATAATATAACCATAAATAAATAAATGAATATAAATATTTTCTTAATTTATTGAGCTAAACAAATAAATTTATTTAAATGCATTTTACAAACTATTTACATTATATATTAATTTTATATGAATATTAATAGCATATACATCACACACATGAAAATATATAAATATATTTCACAGATAAACTGCAAAAATTAGTAAGAAAAAGGAGGATTTCATAAACTGATTTGATAATTTCCTCTCAGCAACATCATTTACAATTCTATTCATGAAAAGTTTTCATGTATGTAATGATTCAGTACACATTTAGAGATTTTGGTAGATCTTTAGGGTAGATAGCACACAGCTGTTGTCTCTGGGGATATTTAAACTAATAAATAAGTAGGCTATAAATTTAATGGATGTAGACTAATAATTATTTTAAAAATTCATCAATTTAAAAGGATTATTTATGGCAACTATTTGTGGTTTTTTATTTAAAATTTTGTTAAAAGAAAGAAATCCATTATAGTGCTTGAAATGTTGTGATTAGAAAACTAATATTCATAAAATTTTGCCAATATATAGGATAATTTATGTAAAGTAAAATAGAAATATAACAGATTATGACAGTTTTCTTGAAGTTTTACATGGATACTTAGACTTGCATGTCTGTATCATGTGTTTTACTAGTTCACTGTGTAAATAGAATCGCTAAAACAAAAAGCTTTGTAGGAACGTGTTTGTACTGAAGTTTAACATGTCACATTGAAAAAAATGACAAACTATCTCAATATTTTCAATATACAATAGTTAAATGGAGTATTGGGACCCACAGTTGGCAGTGCTCATTACAGCATCCTGTCTTTGTGCTTGGGAATCACTCCTGGTGTTATTAAGGAAACATGTATTGCTAGGAATTCAAACAGAGTCATTCACATGCAAGGCTTTAACTCTGTAAGTCTGGCTCCTACACTGCACTTTTCAATATAATTTCACAGGCTCCATATATATCTTTTAATTAGTGTCAATTTTATTCTTTAGTAATTTTGTTTTCTATCGAGAATAGTAATTTGATGTGTTAACTTGAGTTTGCCAGTACCTTCATGTGTGCGGAGAGTGGTCTCAGCATGGTGGTGGCTGGTCCTGGAGGTCTTCGGCTGCCGGAGCCCTGGTCGGGGCGGGGAGGAAAGCTCAACCCGCTCCCCTCCAAGGGACTCCGGGAAGGAACACCCAGGCGCGGGGGCAGAAGACTGCCAGAGGGACAAAGCCACGCGGGTTCCGGGGCCGAGACCTCCAAGCCTACTCGAATTGGAGTCGAGCATCTTCCACCCAGATCCTCCAAATTCCAGTAGGCGGGGGTCACACCCACCACCTGGCCCCCTGGCGCCGTGTAATCCCATCAGCGGCCAAGACTCAGAGACTATAAAATCCAGATCCCAGAACCGCACGGCCACATCTGCGGCCGCGCGACATCTTATCAGGACTTTTTTTTTTATGACATCTTATTGTCTCATTCCTATTTTGGACAAACTTGCAGGCTATAGAATGTAGCCTGCCCACAGGGCAGAGTCTGGCAAACTCCCCGTGGCGTACCAAATATGCCAAATACCAGTAACAATGATGGGTCTCATACTCCTAAATAGCCTTGAATATAATCTCACGGCTAGGATGAAAGAGACGTTACTGGGGCCTGCTCGAGGCAATCGACGAATAACAGGATGATGAAATGAAAAATGAAATGAAACTTGAGTTTAAGGAATTTTTGAGGATTTTTTATGTGTATATGTTGTCACTAGGTGGAATTAACTTTGAAAAACTAAAATAATGTAATTTTAAGGAATTTATGGAAATTACATGCACAATTGTATTTCACATTGTGTATCTGAGGTAATCTTTGTAAATGAAATAAAATATATTTCCTTAAATAGAAATACTGAGTATGAGCAAAGATTTCTCAGTGCAGGTCAGAATTTTGTTACTTCAGTGATCACTGTTCTTTGCCAGTGACTAATAATATAACAATTAAAGGTGATAATTTAATTGCATTTTTGAAATAGGAAGCCATAAATTCTTTTTAACTAAAATCTGCTCTGTGAAGACAACAAATGTTTAACACTGTAACCTTTGCACTTCCACTAGATAACATAACACCTGGTACATAGTTGATTCTCAAAAGTTAGTATCAATAAATAAGGGGCATGGTATTGTTAATACAAAATTGGGGAAGAACATGTGTAGGATGTACATATAAGAAATTTATAGAAGATATAAAAGAATACTGTGGTAATGCCATTTGAAATAAAGTTTGAAAAATGTGGAAGATTTAACCAAGTGTATGAAAGAGAAATTGCAGATGCCCTGAATGTCTATGTAGATAATCTGAAATAATCATACAAAAGAAATAATACTATAAGAAATTATCAAGAGAAATTATGTAGCATACTGGGTTAACATAAATAAGTAAATCACCTTCCATGAGAGCAAGAGACGTGGGATTTTGTAGCAAACACTAATGTCAATCCTAGTATCTGGGACCAGAGAGATAGTCAAGGTGTGTTCCTTGCATGTGACTGACTGGTTCATTTTTAAATATATGTGTTCACAAGCATCACTAGGTACTGCACCTGGGTCCTGAAAGTCCCAGAGAATTGAAAGGGTGAACCAGGAATTTTCCAGAAATACTTGGCTTGATCAGCACCAAAATTCCAGGGCCATTGCATTGAACCATTACATCTATAAGCATTTCTTGGGAGGTTTCCCAAAATAAATAAATTTTGGTTTACTTATATACAAAATTAAAACATGAAAAGTATCTGATAAAACCTAATCTAACGATATATAAATGGGCATAGTTTATATTTATAAATAGTACTGATAATCTTAAGATAACATCCTAATTTTATCTGTAATTTCAATGATATTTGAATCAAAATTATTGTGCAGATGTTAATGAACCAAATTTAGAGTTTATATGGAGATACAGAAGACTCAGAATAGACATGGTGTTAAAGGAAAAGAAAGCTTGAAGAAATGATACGACCGTTGTTCAGAACTCACCATATTTTGGGGGAGGAGTCACACCTGACGATGCACAGGGGTTCTCTTGGCTCATACACTCAGGAATTAATCCTGGTCATGCTTGGGGGACCATATGGGAGGCTGGGAATCAAACCCGGGTCGATTACCTGCAAGGCAAATACCTATCATTCCAGTCCCAGAACTCACTATATTTAAGTAAGGAAAGACATTATGGTCTGGTAGAGAGTAGGCATCGAATTTAACAGAATATTATAGACTAGGAAGAGATCTACGTAAGACAGTCAACTTATCTTTGACAAAATGTTCCTTTGTCAAATATAGCCTTTGGAAAAAGCCTTTTCACAAACAGTGTTGGAACAATGAGACATTCACATGCAAAAAAAATAACCTCAAAATTATACTTTCACAAATTTTAATTAAAAATGGATGATATTTTGAGCTAAAAGTATGACAGCCTATGAAACAAATTTAATTGAACTGTAGCGATGAGCTGTCAAGTCATGAAACTCTGATAATTTTTAAAATGTGGGTGTGAGATGAGGGTTCAATTTTATTCTTTTACTTGTGGTTGACCAGTTTTATGAGAACTATTTATGGACTTTATGCTTTCATCTCCTTTGTCAAAGAATATTAGCAGGTTGCCAACAGGAACATAAAAATATTCAACACATTTCAAATTAGAAATTATTATGTAAATGAAAGTGACTATGATAAGTCACCTCAAAGCAGTGAAAACAGTGTGTATCAAAAGGGTCAAACATAGGGCTGAGGATATACAAAGTAAAGTGGGCCTTTATTTACCACTTTAAAATTGTGTATTGCTTAAGCCTCTGTTCAAGAGAGTATGGAGTCTTCTCAAAAATTAAAAAATAAAATTATATCATGATCCAGCAATTCCATTCCTTGGTATCTACTACAAGTATGTAAACATGCAAATTAAAATATATATGCATTCCTCTGATGATTTCAGTGCTATTTATAATTTCTAGATTTTTAGAACAACCCAAAGTCCTATTGTAGAACAACAGGTACATGAGCATAGAAATTATGGCATTTCTACACAAATCCCACAGTATATAAAGAATCTGTACAGAATCTCTGCCTATACATAATCTATGCAGTATTACATACAGAATCAATGCAGAATTCTATACAGAATCTATAAAGTAATGTGATATTCTCAATTATAAGATAAAATTTTGATTTGTCATAATAAAGATAGAAGGGAAAATAGTAAAAGAGGTCAGAAGTAGAACAAAAACTATGTGCTCTCATACATATATGGCATATTATGAACGAAAGCAAGGGAGTAGATGATGTCCAGTGAAAACAAAACCATTAATTCGCATAAACTTGCTAACAAGATGGAGGATGGTGCATGGGAAAAAGGTCTACACAATTTCCAGAAGGATAGTTATCCTTTCTTGGTGGGCGTGGTAAGGCAACAGTTCCAATTTAAAATGTTCACACTCTTAAAATTAACTACTATCTAAAAAATGCTACTATGCCCACAGAAGATACTTAATAAAGATTACTAAATTAATGGCATTTATTATTCTAGTTAAATTTTCTATTACTATTAATAATGATCCTTTAATAATGAACAATTAAACAAATATGAAGTGTGTTTGTTTTAAAAATTTTATAGCTCTGCAAGCATATCTTAGGTCGGTAGAAATGATGCACATAAACAACTTGACCTCACAGCTCAAGACCTTAGAAAAGGATCAACAGAAAGAGCCTAAATCAGGCAGAAGGAAAGAGATCATAAACTTAGAGCAGAAATCAACGACAAGGAAAACAAAGAAACAATCCGAAAGATCAATGAAACCAAGAGCTGGTTCTTCTAGAAAATAAATAAGATAGATAAACAACTAGCAACACTCACAAAGAAACAGAGAGAGAGCCCTAATAAATCGAATCAGAAATAAGAATGGGGATATCACAACAGAAATTAAAGAAATTCAAGAGTTCATCAGAGACTACTTTGAAAGTCTGTATGCCACGAAGCACGAGAACCTAGAAGAAATGGATAAATTCCTGGATTCCTATCATCTCCCAAAGCTGAATCAAGAAGACATAGAGTACCTGAATAGATGTTTTCACATCAAGAAAATTGAAACTGTAATAAAATGTCTTTCCAAAAACAAAAGCCTAGGCCCAGATGGATTTACTAGCGAATTTTTCCAAACATTTAAAGAGGACCTATTGCCAGTTCTTCTCAAGCTTTTCCAGGAAATTGAAAAAACAGAAACTCTCCCAAACAGTTTCTATGAAGCCCATATCTCTCTAATAGCAAAAGGAAACAAAGATACCACAAGAAAAGAAAACTACAGGCCAATATCCCTGATGAACACTGATGCAAAGATTCTCAACAAAATACTAGCCAACAGAATTCAACAACTCATCAAAAAGATCATACATCATGACCAAGTGGGATTCATCCCAGGGATGCAAGGATGGTTCAACATTCGGAAATCAATCAACATAATCCATCATATCAACAAAAGAAAAGATAAAAATCATATGATCATATCAATAGATGCAGAGAAAGCATATGACAAGATCCAGCACATATTCATGATGAAAACCCTTGCCAAAATGGGGATAGAGGGACTTTCCTCAATATTGTTAAAGCCATCTAACACAAACCTACAGCAAACATCATCCTCAATGGGGAAAAACTGAGACCCTTCCCCCTAAGGTCAGGGATGAGACAAGGATGCCCACTCTCTCCACTACTGTTCAATATAGTACTGGAAGTACTTGCAATAGCGATTAGGCAAGAAAAAGATATTAAGGGCATCCAGATAGGGAAAGAAGAAATGAAGCTCTGACTATTCGCAGATGACATAATACTATACTTAGAGAACCCTAAAACCTCTACCAAGAAACTCCTAGAAACAATAGGCTTGTATAGTAAAGTGGCAGGCTATAAAATCAATACCCAAAAATCCATGGCTTTCCTATACGCAAATAGTGAGAGAGAAGAAAGTGACATGAATAAAACAATCCCATTTACAACTGTGCCCCAGAAAATCAAGTACCTAGGAATCAGCTTAACTAAGGAAATAAAGGACCTGTACAAAAAAACTACAAAACGCTACTTCAGGAAAAAAAAGAGGTCACGACCACAACACCCAAAAGGAGAGAGAGAACACAGGGGATTGCCCTGCCACAGAGGCAGGGGGAATGGGGGGATGGGGGGATATTATCCATGGTGGTGGAAAATGGGCACTAGTGGAGGGATGGGTATCTGATCATTGTATAATCGAAACCCAAGCAAAAAAAATTGTAAATCTACAAATGTACCTCTTGGTGTTTCACTAATAAAAAAAAATAAATAAATAAATAAAAAGAAAGAAAAGAGGTCACAAGGAAATGGAAAAATATCCCCTGTTCATGGATGGGGAGAATCAACATCATCAAAATGGCAATACTTCCCAAAGCACTGTACAAATTCAATGCAATTCCTATAAGGATACCCATGACATTCTTCAAAGAAATGGAGCAAACACTCCTGAAATTTATATGGAACAATAAGCCCCCACGAATAGCTAAAGCAATTCTTGGAAAAAAGAAAATGGGAGGAATCAACCTCCCTAACTTCAAACTCTACTACAAGGCAGTAATAATTAAAACAGCATGGTACTGGAACAAAGGCAGAGCTGCAGACCAATGCGACAGAGTTGAATATACTAACATTTCCTCCCAAACATATAATCATCTAATCTTTGAAAAGGGGGCAAGAAAAGTGAAATGGAGCAGGGAAAGCCTCTTTAATAAACTGTGCTGGCAAAACTGGACGGCTACATGCAAAAAACTGGGCTCAGATCTCTGCCTAACACCATGCACAAAAGTAAGATCGAAATGGATTTATGACCTCAACATGAGACCGGAATCCATAATGTTTATTGAAGACAAAGTTGTCAAAACTCTCCATGATATTGAAGCTAATGGTATCTTCAAAGATGTCATGCCACTGGCCAGGCAAGTGAAAACAAAGATAGACAAATGGGACTATCTTAAACTAAGAAGCTTCTGCACCTCAAGAGAAACAGTGACCAAAATACAAAGACAGCCTACAGAATGGGAAAGGATATTCACCAAATTCACATCCGACAAGGGGTTGATATCAAGGATATACAAGGTACTGGTTGAACTCACAAGAAGAAATCACCCAACCCCATCAAGAAATGGGGCGAGGAAATGAACAGAAACTTTCGCAAAGAAATCCGAATGGCAAAAAGGCACATGAGAAAATGCACTACATCACTGATCATCAGAGAGATGCAGATCAAAACAACAATGAGATATCATTTCACACCACAGAGACTGGCCCACATCCACAGGAACTAAAGAAACTGGTGCTGGCGTGGATGTGGTGAGAAAGGGACCCTCCTTCACTGCTGGTGGGAATGCCGGCTGGTCCAACCCTTTTGGAAAACAGTATGGACGATTCTCAAAAAATTACAATTTGATCTCCCATTTGACCCAGCTATAGCACTCCTGGGAATATATCCCAGAGAGGCAAAAAGGTATAGTCGAAGTGACATCTTCAATTGTTCGTTCATTGCAGCACTCTTTACAATAGCCAGAATCTGGAAAAAAAACTGAGTGCCCAAGAACAGATGACTGGTTAAAGAAACTTTGGTACATTTACACAATGGAGTACTATGCAGCTGTTAGAAAAGGTGAAGTTATGAAATTTACATACAAGTGGTACTACATGGAAAGTATCATGTTAAGTGAAATGAGTCAGAAAGAGCGGGATCGACACAGAAAGATTGCATTCATCTGGAGAACATAAAGCAACAAAAAGAGAGACTAACACCCAGGAATGTCTGAGATTAGTACCAGGAATTTTGCTCCATGACTTGAAGGTCAGCCACACGTGCTAGGTGAAACGGAAGCTCAGATAGAGAAGAAAGCACCAAATAAAGGGTGTTGTGAGGACCCTCCCAGGGTGGGAGAAGCATGCTGAAAGTAGTTTATAGACCAAACACGAGTGCCACTCAATGCCTCTCTTGCAAAACACAGTACCCAAAAGAAGAGAGAGATAACATGGGGGAATGCCCTGCCACAGAGGGCAGGGAGGGATGCGGGGGGGATGCTGGGACCCGTGGTGGTAGAGGATGGGCACTGGTGGAGGAATGGGTACTTGATCATTGTATAACTGAAACCCAAGCACAAAAATTTATAAGTCTATAACTGTACCTCATGGTGTTTCACTAATAAAAAAATAAAAAAACAAACAAACAAAGAAAAATAAAGACAAATGCATGTTGGAGCATGATATAGAGCCATAAATCTCTTGTTTCTCAACTCAGGATAGAAATTTGCTTCACTAAGTATATGCCTTTGTTTCTAAAACTGAAATAGCCAACATGTACCTGTAATGTCAATAACAAATTTAACACATAATAAAGTCACTGTAGTAGCTTGCTACAGAAGAGGATAAAAATTATATCTGCTTTTATTAGTTATTAAAATCATCAAATAATATAATTTTAATTGATTTGAAAATCATTCTATTATAGTCTTGTGACTCACATCTACTGAATGTAACATGAAGTCATTTGAGTTTTGTGATTACAGTGTTCTACAAAAATTTAGTTTGTTTTTATTTTTGTTAATATACCATCAATTTCAACACACTAATCCAAAAAATCATGCTGCTTCAAGTTTCAGTCTCATTTCTGGGTTAAAGATGAAATCTTTTACATGAAATACAATTTCTGCAATGTGGTTTCAATGCGTTGTTGTTCTCACTTTTTACTGCTAAACTGAGCACTAAAGATGAATAAATCTCTTTTTTTTTGTTTGTTTTTTTGCGTTTCTTGGGTCCCACCTGGTGATGCCCTGGAGATACTCCTGGCTCTTTACTCAAGAATTATTCCTGACAGTTCTCAGGGGGCCATATGGGATGCTGGGGATTGAACCCAGGACAGCCGCATGCAAGGCAAACGCCCTTCCAGCTGTGCTATCACTCTGACCCCGATCTCTTTTTTTTTATAGTTATACTTTGTCATTTCTTTTCTATTTGTTCTAAATTTAAAAAAGCAAGATAAACTACAAAAATTTACTCAACATAAATCCTCACTGGTAAGAATCTGGAGTTCTTAATTTTATGTCATCATAACACAGTGTTTGAAACCTATTAAATACTCAAAATGACAAGTATGCATGTATGATTGAAAGTTAAACTATATACCAATAGTTGTTAATGTTAATGTTTCATTAAAAAAATCAAATAACAGTATGTTAAAAGAATGTCACCGCATCTGGTGTAAAAGAGGATAACAAAAAAGAACCTTAATAACTTTGGTGTAATTCAATACTTGTAACCCACAAAATAACTGTTGTTACTCCTACACAATGAGTTTCTCAGGTATTCAAATTGGTGTTACTATAGTTCATTTACTCTACATATAATAAGGAAGTCCATTATTTCACAAAACTCTTATTTTTTGTGATTTGCTTTATTTTCTATAATATAAATGTAATCTGAAAGGGTTTGAGAGTATTTATGGCAGGTATGTAAGTGTTTATGGCAGGTAAGTTTAGCCTTACAAGAAGTTGACCTGTGTTCAATTTCTAGCACCACATCTGGTCCTCCAACTCCTTTAGGAGTGATCCATGAGCATAGAATCAGAAGTGATCTTTAAGTAGTTGAGTGTGGACCACAAAATATATGTGTGTTTCTGTGTGTATATAAATTTGAAAATAATATAGTCACTTTTATACAGCACATATGTTTGTGTAAATTTGAGAATAATAGAGTCATAGTTATTTCTTCTGTTCTGAGAGGCTATTATTCTTATATAGTTTAAGTTTAAAAGTACATTTATGGGGAAAATTAAATATAAAAAATTAAATATATAATTTCCCAGCCTGGTTATTGAACCATTAAGGTTTGGTCGTTGTGTTAATCAAAATTTAAAGAGCTGAACAAATTTAGATTTGAAATCTTACAATGACAATAAAAAATAATTCTTCAGTCTCACACATTTCAGATCTGTCCTGCAATCATAATGCTATTAATAACATTAACAAGAATCTTAATATCTGCTTATTATTTTAATATTTGGACTTATTATTTATTAGGTAAAATAAACTTTGTACTTAGTTTAAAATGTGATAATTAAACAAACTAACTTTACATAAAACATTAGATATTATATGAATGATAGTTGCCTTTCCTTGACAAGTGTTATAATTTTATTATGATAGTTTCTTTCTCATATTATATTTTTGCTTCTGTATTTTAATTTTTTTAATTCAATTTCTTCCAAATGGGAGTTAAATTTTACTGGTGATATAACCATTCCTTTACTTAGATCTATCATTGTTGATGATCTCCAATATGCAATTTCATATGTTGATTGTGTTAAATATGATACCAAAAGGCAAGAAATGATAATTGATGAAAAGTTATTGCAGATGAATTTAAAATTATCTGAACTATATTGTCAGTCACACCACAGATTAACAAAAGTTTTTATGTCAGAAACTGACATTGTTTTTCATTGCTAGTACATAAAATATGGAAAGTAAAATACTATCATTTTAAAGCATTAGTTTTGTTGAAGAGTAAATACTTTTTTTCCTTAAATAAAAGTAGGAGACATATTATGATATTAAGATGCCCCAGGGTGTGTTTTATTGATCCACTAATACATAATTTGGACAGTTAAAACATAATTTGGACAGTTAAAACACTTACCTTTAGGTTTATGGCTCATAACGCATCTTCGACATGAATAAACAGAATAAAGAAAAGTGCCTGGAGTGTCTTCATGTCATATTGCACTGTCTGCACTGTCCTCCTGTTGTTCATTGATTTGCACGAGTGGGCCCAGTAACGTCTCCATTGTGAGACTTGTTGTGACTGTGTTTGGCATATCAAATACGTCATGGGTAGCTTGCCAGGCTTTGGTATAAGGGGGAGATACTCCAGGTAGCTTGTCTGGCTCTCCTAGAGGGGTGGAGGAATTGAACCTGGGCCGACCAGATCGGCCATATGCAAGGCAAATGCCTTACCCGCTGTGCTATTACATGTCATATTAAAATAATAAAATACATGAACTGTGTATTCAGAATTCAAAGCAAAGTTTAGTTATGCAAACATTCAATATTCTAGATTGTACTAAATCGACACTTTAAAAATGACTAATAATAAGATAATTTTATAATTATATTCTATTTAATTTATTTATTATATTTTTAAAAAATATATATAATTGACTTGTCAAAATTCTTGATTAACTTTCAGGTACCCAAAGCAAATACTGAGTATTTAATTGCAGGTATATTTTATAGGAACATCTGTAACAGCATTGCTCTCCAGATGAATGTCTTTTTCATGATTTATCGGATTACTTAACTTCCAGGTTTTGCTCTCAGCTTTACATTAATTTATTTTTGTTCAATTCAGCAAAAAATATATTGTGTGTTTTCAACATGATAAGAATTGAACAAGGGCTGTACCAAGTGCCAAGATTTCAGAGAAGTATAAAGTTATTTACCAACATTGAATATTCACTATATAGGAATAAAAACAACTTATAAGTTATTCAAAAAAAAAGTGTAACATTTTTTAGTTGAATCATCTATTCTGTCTTAACAAGAGAGATGGAAGTTTTGAAAACAAAGACGTATTTTTCAAAATATATAATAAATAATTTAGGTCCTGGGGAGATAGTACAGCAGGTAGGGTGCTTGCTTTGAATGCAGCTGACTAGGTTAAATCCTCAGCACTCCATATCCTCTGAGCCTGCCAGGAGTGATCCCTGAGTACAGAGCCAGGAATAAACCCTGAGCACCACTACATGTGGCACCAAGCCAATCAAAAAAGTGTGTGTGTGTGTGTGTGTGTGTGTGTGTGTGTGTTTAGATACAGATATATCTCTCTCTCTATCTATCTATCTATCTATCTATCTGTATTAATTGACAATAGGAACTAAAGTTGCAAGTCAGTGTGTCAGGGATGCAATGTTTTGGTTTCTTTATATTAATAGGATATTAATAAGCATTTTGTTTTAATCAACGGAAAATTAAGAGAAAATTCATTCTTTGTGAAGATCATTCTGAAAACTTAATGACTGATTTCATTAGTTTCAGGAAGTGACTAAAGTTTAAGTGAGGAACTTAAAAGAGCTGGAAGGAAATGAAGAACAGGACTTGACAAAACACATTTGAAAAATTACACCAAGTACAACTTTTATTTCAAACATATATAGTGATTAAAGGAATCTTTATCGACAGGGTAATTAGCAGGCAAAGTATTTCTGAATGAAAGATATTTTGGCACCAGAGAACCACAGAGTACATTGGGTACTTTATTTGCCTTGGACATGGCTGACGTGAGTTTGATTCCCAGAACTGCATATGGTGCCCTTATTCCCATCAGGCGAGGTTCTTCAGAATATAAAGTTAAGAATAAACACTGCACATGGACAGGTGTCCCCCCCAAAACATAAACAAAAAGAAATTTTTCTTCAACATTTATATTTTTTGTTGTTACAGAAGATACACTCTATTTTGGTAAATGTTCCATGTTATACTTGAGAATAATGTATAATTGTAGAGAATAATGTGTTACTTATTTAATGTAATTTTCAAGTGTTGATTGATGTTGATTGGTGAGGTCTGTTCTCTAAAGTTCTTTGTATTCTGTTGATTAATATCTGTAAAATCATTGAAGTCTAAGGAACAGAGAGAGAGAGTACAGTAGTTGGGATTCTAGTCTTGCATATGGCCAACATAGGGTTTGATATCTCACACCCCAAAATGTACCCCCAAGCCTGCCAGGCGTGATTGCTTAGCACTGAATCAGAAGTAGACTTAGGCACAGCTGAGTATGACCAAAAAGTAAAACAAATATTTTTCTTGACATTTCAAGTTTTAAAATGTGTAATATTTCGTTTGTATTATCAGTTTGTGTTTTCCACAAATATAAGCTATCCCCCATATCTAAAAGCATTTTGTATTAGTATGCCTTCTTTAAAAATTCACCCCTTTCCATCTTGCCTAAATTATTTTGTTATCATTAACTTTTTGCATTCTGAAATCTAATTTATCTTATTTTAGTCTAGTCACTCGAGTTTCTTTTGATTAATATTATTATGCTTTAAACTTCTTTATATAATTATATTCAAAGTAGATTTACTCTAAACTTTGATATCTGTCTTTTAGTTAACGTAGTTAAGTCATTATTTTACTTACCTTTCCATCAATACATTTGTTTCTGTTTCTTTTATTGCTGCTCTTAATTCTTCCACCCAGACTTTTATATGACTAAGGGTCTCTTCCTCCTTCTCTTGTTGTAGGATTTATGTTTTAAGTATTTCAAGTGCCTGTAAATGTCCTTACTAACATGGGAATGAAGCTTCAGGACTTTGACTTCACCTGATGTAGGGCTTAGGGGAGCAAAAAGATAAAACTGAAAATATTTAAATTTTCTTTCTGTCCCCCCAGTTATTTACCCATAGAAAGTATTTTTAGAGTTTTTGCTGTTATACCTACTGTACAACTTGCTGTGACAGTTTCGACAGTCCAGTAGTTTAGACTAGAAAGAATCGGGAGAGAAAATGAAACAGCAAATTCACCCCCACTCAAGATCTTCTTTTATAAGTTTTTACTTCCTTCTCAGTCCACTTGCTACCACTTATATTTAAGTTTTAGGATAATTTAGGTATTTAGTCCAAGCATTTTGATTTTTCTCCGTGTGAGGCACAGTTTGAACTTTATTTACTCTAATTTGTCTGATTCTGAAAGATAACCCTTGTATTTTTAAATGATAATTCCTACTATTTATTGCTTAGAGATTAAACTGTAACAGAGGAGACACTGAAAGTGGGAGACTCTTTCTGAGATAATTATACTAATCTATGTGAAAAGATGATAATAGTGGAAATAGAAGGCATTGATTGGATGAGGGATGTATGTATAAAGCAAAAACACAAACTAGTAGGTAATTGATATTTTGTGAGGGGAAATTTTAAAAATACTGAGCTTCACTTTTTTGCTTTGAGATTTTATAGTAGCCCTATATACAACTAAACACACAGAGAAAATGTAAGATAACAAAACTGTTATGAATTAGAACAATGAATGATAAATATATCCATGTAATGGAATTCTATGTGGTCGTAAAAGGTAATGAAAAAGGTCAAACCTATCAATAAAGAAAGATTTCCAAGAAATATTGTTAACTAGAAAAAATCAATCTGAAATAAATTAGATATAACAGTCTACTGAGCAATAAAACACATAGATATCTGTATATGTAGGAAGAAAAAGTGCCTGGAAGATGATGTGAGAGGGAAAATATTTTTTCCATTGAATATTATTTTACCATTTTTGAATCATGTGCATGCATTAGCTACTCAAAGTTACATTTTTAAATTGACAAAAGTTATATCATTCTAAATATAATAAATAGGTATTTATCAATAATACATCTTGTTTAACCCATTAACATTTTCTAGGGAATAAAATGAATCTGCTCCTACTTTGAGACCAGAGATCTTGTTACTTATATTGTATAAGTACAGGCTGGAGCTATATCACAGTGGTAGGGCGTTTGCCTTCTGTGCAGTCAGCCCAGCTAAGCCCCTGATTCCTCTGCCCCTCTCGGAGAGCCTGGCAAGCTACGGAGAGTATCTTGCGCACTTGGCAAAGTCTGTCAAGCTACCCGTGACATATGCAATATACCAAACACAGTAACAATGAGTCTCAAAATGAAGATGTTACTGGGCCCACTCGAACAAATCGATGAACAAGAGGAGGACAGGGTTTGTTTTTTTGTATAAGTATAAATATATTGGATTTGAACTAAATGTTATTTATTGTTCTGTATTAGAGAAATATTTCCCAAATAATTTTAGTTGAATGAGATTATTTTACTAAGCATTTAAGTTGGTGCCAGCAAAATAATTAAAATTTCTGCAAAAATAAATCAAACTTTTGTTTTACTCTGAGTGAAATGTCAATAAGTGCTTGAGTGCTACAAAGCAAGTCAAAGAAAAGAAAAGAAAATGATGGTATAGTATTAATTTGAAAAAGAAATCCCTTTCCCTCATTTGTTTCTTATATGTATAGAGGCATGTGTGTGTATATACACATCCATGTACCACAAATAATTGAAAGCAAGATTTTAGAGAAATATAAACAATCATCTTAGTAGTAATATTACCAATGTACAAACTGTGAAGCAACCCAAATGTATATTGATAAATAAACAAGACATGTTACATACTCATGTAATGAAATATTAGTTTCTTAATAAAGAAGGAAAATGCCAGTAAATTTCATATCATTGTTGAAAATTTCAGACATTTTGCTAAGTGAAGTAAGTCACAAAAAAGGTACTCAAACACTGTTTTATTTACAAAAACTACCTAAATATAGTGAACATTCCCAAGAAAGTGGAATGATGATTTTCAAGGGTGAGAATAAGGAGTAAATGAGGAGCCATTTATTAAGTTATAGTTTAGGAAGTTGTAAAACATTCTAGAAATAGTATTAGTTAAGATTACAAAGCAGTGTGAATATGCTTAATATTATAGAAATTACTAAATTATTAAATTTTGATGCTAGTTTATTTTACCACAATGAAATATTTACAAAAAATCTACTCATAAACACCAATTTAAAAGACTTTTTTTAGATTATGTATAAATTTTATGCCTAAAATAAAGTTCAAAGCACATGTAGCAGGGTCTGGAGAGATAATACAACCGTCGTGTAATTTTGCCTTACACATGGCTGACCTGGATTTGATCCCCAGCATTCCATATGTTCCTTTGGGCATCACAATGAGTGATCCCTGAGTGCAGAGCTAGGAATCACCCCTGAGCATCATTAGGTGTATCCACAAATAAAACAAAAAAAGCACATGGAACAAAATAAGCCCTTTTTTTTTCCCTTTATTTTATTTTATTTTTTTTTAAAGTTGTAGATTTACAATTTTTTGTGCTTTGGTTTCAATTATACAATGATCAGATACCCATGCCTCCACCAGTGCCCATTTTCCACCACCATGGATAATATCCCTCCCACCCCCATCCCCCCATCCCCCCTGTCTCTGTGGCAGGGCAATCCCCTGTGTTCTCTCTCTCCTTTTGGGTGTTGTGGTCTGCAAAAGAGGCTTTGAGTGGCAAACATGTTCAGTCCATAGTCTACTTTCGACATGCATCTTCCCTCCTGGGAGGATCCTCCAAGCATCCTTTATTTGGTGCTCCCTTCTCTATCTGAACTGCCCTTTCCTCTAGGATACCCGGCTGGCCTCTAAGTTATGGAGTAATCCTCCTGGTGCTGATCTCAGCTATTCTTGGGTATTAATCTCATACTTTGTTACTTTATATCCCCCAGATGAATGCAATCTTTCTATGTCTATCCCTCTCTTTCTGACTCATTTCGCTTAGCATGATACTTTCCATATTGTACCACTTGTATGTAAATTTCATGACTTCATCTTTTCTAAGAGCTACATAGTACTCCATTGTGTAGATGTACCAAAGTTTCTTTAACCAGTCATCTGTTCTTGGGCATTCAGGTTTCTTCCAGTTTCTGGCTATTGTAAAGAGTGCTGCAATGAACAAACAAGTGCAGATGTCACTTCGACTATACATTTTTGCCTCTCTGGGATATATTCCCAGGAGTGATATTGCTGGGTCAAATGGGAGCTCAATTTCTAATTTTTTGAGAATCGTCCATACTGTTTTCCAGAAGGGCTGAACCAGTGGACATTCCCACCAACAGTGAAGGAGTGTCCCTTTCTCGCCACATCCACGCCAGCATCGGTTGCTTTTGTTCTTTTGAATGTGGGCCTTTATTATTTATAAACACTACAATGGAAAATGTAGCTTAAGAAGTCAATTATTTATAATGTAAATATAAAACAAGCCTTCCTTCCTTCCTTCCTTCCTTCCTTCCTTCCTTCCTTCCTTCCTTCCTTCCTTTCCTTTTGATCATTCACCAGTCATCAGGGCGTACTTCTGGCTCTGAGCTCATGGATCACTCCCTGAGGTGCTTTACTACCATACGGGGTGCTACAGATGGAGCCCAGATCAACCACAAGCAAGGACTGTGCCTTACCTGCTCTACTCTCTCTTCAGTCCCTGAAAATAAAATACATTTCTTTAATATATGTAGAATAGAGGAGACATCTGCACTATTTGCAGACACTGCAGGCTTCATACCACAGACATTTACAAAAATCAAAGTTCTCAACTTTGGCAATTTTCCTTCCTAACTCAGGTTTGTTACATTAATTGAATTTAGGAAAATAAAGTACTCCTTTTTTTTGAATGAGCAGAGACTGAGAAATATAGTATGACCTGAAATAAGACAGCTGGTTGAGTACTTTTAACCGCCCCCCCCCAACATTTAGAAAATGATTAACACTTTACCTAAAGAGGAATTTAAAAATAGACAAAAAGTTAGAAATAATATGTATATCAGATAATGGAAGACTTAGAAGAAGATTAAGTAAGGTAAAGAAGCCTGGCTATTAGTATCTGTGTGTGTGTGTCCATGTGTACACAAACGTGGGCACACATAAGTATGTGCACTCACATGTATACGATCAGAAAGAATATAATTAGAGAGGCATGATTTGGAGTTTCAAGTCTATATTTTCATATACTTCTTGTGTAATAATATCAGAATATTACTGATTGCAGACTAAGATGGTGATTTGGGTAGGTAAAGATTTTCATACACTTTCAGTAAATACAAGAATTGAATAGTCACTTCTGATTAAAGGAATAAGAGGAAAATATGTAGAATTACAAATTTTATTTTAAAATGAACTGTTTTCTGAGAGACCAGTGGGTAAGAATTCTGTATAAAATTATTTTCTTTCGAAAATATTTCTTATAAACTAGCTAGTTTATTTAGGAACTTGGGCGGGGACAGGGGTATGAAACTTGAGTTCTATCTGTTTTTTTCAGGAATTCCCTTTGCCCAGTTAGTGACTTGACCTCTTGATCAATAACCAACGGTGAAGGGAATGGCTGCAACCCCGTCTTCTCATTGTAGTTTTTTTACTGTGTCCTGTGAAATCACAACTCTCCAGCTGTGAAAACCCCTCCCACAGAGCTGTGTAAAACTCCTTCTCTGAGGGATTACGTGTTAAAGGATGTCTGTGGGCTCTCCAGGTGTCTTTCTCTCACAGCCCAAGTTTGCTGCTCCCGAGGTGCTTCCCCACCCAGGACGCAGTTGCCTTGTATAGATGAAGGAAGAATAAGGCCAAGCTGGTTGGTAATTAGTTGAAATTAACTCAATCTCTCGTCTCTCCCAGCTCTCTCCAACCCTCTATCTAACTCACTCTACAACTCTCTCTGTGACTCTTTCCATCTCCTCTAACTCTGTCTCTTCTTTTCTCTCTCTCTCTCTCTCTCTCTCTCTCTCTCTCTCTCTCTCTCTCTCTCTCTCTCTCATATCATCGATCTTCCTCAAACTCTGTCTCACTCAAACCACCCCCACTCCTGTCTCTCTCGTCTATCTCTCTCTTCTCCTTTTTTTCTCTGTCACCACACCTCCCTATCCGCACCTCCCATCGGGAAGCACAATCAAAATGTTTTTCCAGTCTTCCTGATCACCTGCAGCCCACAAGGGCAAGATAGCCCTTAAGGTCTGTTTCTCCCCTCCTTTGACCTGCAACTTGATTGACATATTTCATTCTCCTTCCTAATATTCACCATTCTGTATGGACACAGAAATAGGCACTTTTAGACTTGTAGTGTGACTCTCCTGGGGACATTTCACCACAGACTCAGACTAAAGTGCTCAGAGCGGATCAATAATTCCTAACCCCAGCAGGGTCCAAATCTAGTTATTATTTTGGGGATCATGACAGAATTTGTCCATGATCAAGCTCTTGACTTATAGTTAAGCATTATGGCACTTTGGCCAGATCCATTTTAATGCCAGGGTAGTTAGCTCACCATTGCCCTGGGTCTATCCAGTCCCTTGTTAGAACCTTGCTTTGGGGGATCTATGAAGGGTAACTGAAGCTTTAATCGAGAGAGCAAGTGTCCAGTAGGTAATATCTGGTGTCAATCAACTCCCAAGACACAGGCTTATCTTTTTAACTTGTTTCCTGTATCTATACTAAAAGCAATTGCTCTGAAATAACTAACCATGAAAAGAACGTTAAGGAGAAAATTAAGACAATATTTACAAGTCAGAGTCTCATCAGGAGACAAAGGTAATTGACAGCTTGGGGGGGGGGGGCGGGGAAGAAAGGGGCATCAATTAACAACCACAAGCTCCCAGCGGCCAGGGAGAAAGGGCAAACCAATGTTATCCCACAATGCCCTAGCCCTGGAAATGGGTAGAAAGGGAAACCATCTAATGACAGTGGTTGTGAGCTCAGGTAGGGATGTGAAACGCTTTGTTAGGAAACATTTTCTATTGAAAAGTTGGAGTATGGGCTAAAGGTAAAGGTAAAGGCCCTCCCGTTGATCGTCGATTTGCTCGAGCGGGCCCAGTAACGTCTCCATTGGAGACTTTGTTGTTACTGTGTCTGGCATATCGAATACTCTCGGTAGCTTGCCGGGCTCTCCGAGAGGGGCGGAGGAATCGAACTCGGGTCGGCCATGTTGGCCGCTTGTAAGGCGAACGCCCTACCCGCTGTGCTATCGCTCCAGCCCAATGGGCTAAGAGACAATTAAATATCAAGATTTCTCAATGGTTTCTAAAAAATGAGAATTAGAAGGTGAAAGAGAAAGAAATCTAAAATGTAATTTTTACTGGATTTTTTTCACTATAATTTTTACTGGATTTACTATTTGATTAGTATACATACAAATATTTGCTCAACTTTAGCTACTACTATCTATATTCAGTAATGTACTCCAATGTTCTTTTCCCAACTTTCAAACCATTGTTCTAATTAAAATTAAGGGCAAAATTGTAAAATTAGTCTTTCTGCATTTTAAAAATACTTCACAATTTCCCTGAAAACTCTTTTTCATCACTTGCATAGCCTCATGTACAGAAAATATTCAACATCAGTTCCATTAAAGAATTTTCTATAATTACATATCTTATTATTATCATCACTTTCTATGTACCAAACTTTGTGAAAAAATATTTTATGTGAAAGTGATACTTAAATCTTTACAAAAGTTCATGCAGTGAATATTTTTATGGTCTCTATTAACTAATGAATAAGATTAATTAAAAAGATACTACACTACTTGCCTAACAATGTACAGTTTGTCATAAGTTAAATCATATTCCATACCTTATAGAAAGAAGCTTAGTAGTGTCTTTGATATATTACATTAAGTATATTGCCACCTTCTGAACGTGTTTATTAAAAGGTAAACAACTCTATAATGAGGAAGTACTTTCCTTATCTTCCTTCTATTATATCTGTCTCATTTCCTCTTGTTTCTACACTTCATCATTCTGATCATTTATTTGTCTGACAAACTTAACCTACCTATGGTATTTCACGTTGTTAGACTTTCTCCCATAGAAATATCCCCTGCTCCACTTACTTGGATGATGCCTCATCATTCGTGCAGTGATAAAGTTGATGATTACCTTTATTCTATTACACTTCACATTTTTAGCTTTATTTTCATTAGATGTTGTCAAGGTATTTATCACCTTCTAACTTAAATGTCAATTTACATGCCTCAGACTCCCACTAAATTATAGCAACTATGAAGAAAAGTATATTGTCTACTTTACACATGACTTATTGACTAAAGAGTGAGCATATGATAGTCATTTGAGAATGTAAGCGGACAACAATCACCCCAAATGTCGATAAACATGCATGAAGACTATTCAAGACTTCTCCAAGTGATGAAAAACATCAACCTTAATTCTGTTGAATTACAAGTGGAAAAAATATAAGAGAAATTGTTAATGGAAAAAATATAGAGGGTGTTTGAGAGAAGTTGTTCTTAACAGAAAAATATAGAAGGTGTTTGGTAATTAATGATTGGTAAAAGTGATGTGTTATATGTGTTTGTTAATAGTACATCTTGTCACCCTTATACACACTGGGGGATAGAGATACTAACTCTAATCATTGCATCTAAAAAGTATTATTCCTAACTTCAGGAGGAGATATTACTGCATTTTAAAACTAGTACAATTGGTAGAAGACATAAATCTTAAATTGTGGTGGAAAAATAATGAACAATTTAAAGTTTAAAGTAAATGGTCTTATAAAAGGGAAGTTAGGAAGTCTAGAGATAGGAAAAAATGCTTAGAAACTTAAGTTGAAGAAAGGCCCTCTTGGTCAAGACATGTTTTTGATGAATTAGTGGCTAATTAAACATAAATATAAACACCTCATCATATAGTAAAAAGCCCTCAATAAGTAATTATTGCATTTCATATCTACATCTCAGAGAGCCCGGCAAGCTACCGAGAGTATTCGATATGCCAAACACAGTAACAACAAAGTCTCCAATGGAGATGTTACTGGGCCCGCTCGAGCAAATCGACGATCAATGGGAGGGCCTTTACCTTTACCTTTACCATATCTACATAACATTTAATGTATTTATTAATGCAAATGCAAAGTTTGACTTTTTTAAAAATTTATAGCACAGTGGATAGGGCATTTGCCTTGCAAGCGGCCAACATGGCCGACCCGAGTTCAATTCCTCCACCCCTCTCGGAGAGCCCGGCAAGCTACCGAGAGTATCTCGCCCGCACGGCAGAGCCTGGCAAGATACTCATGATGTATTCGATATGCCAAATACAGTAACAATTGTCACAATGGAGACATTACTGGGCCCACTCTATCAAATCGATGAACAACGGGAGGACAGTGACAGTGAATTTATTGAATCAATATGAGAACAGTTACAAAACTTTCATATTTAAGTCTAGGTCATACAATGACAAACACCCATTCCTTCACCAGCGCATATTTTCCACCACCAAGAACCCCCATATATCCCCAACGCCACCCCTCCCCGTACCTGTGAGGCAGATGATTTCCACTTACTCTTTCTCTACTTTGATTACTTTCACTATTTTGACAAAAGATTATCACTTTATCACTTGGAATTTTCCTCCAACAATCAAACCAGCTGAAAAGGCGTCATGAAATAATTTGGTTTCTATTGCTGGTTATGAAAACCATATGATGTCTTCATAAGATTTTGGATTTTGGATATCTGACATTTTACTAATAATGTCTGGAGGGATTTCTGCCAAAATCTGAATAGTTTCAAGATTGGTTTGTGTGCCTCTAGGTAAATGGCCGTGCTGGAGAGCCGCTCGTGGGGGGCAACTCATGGTCTTGGCAGGGCAAGAAGGTTCTGCACCCCCAGTCCATGAGGCCACAGTTGCCCAGTCACCACCGGCTCATACATGGCTGTCCAATAAAAGTTTGACTTTTTAAATACTCAAATTAATTGATTAAATTTTCATGTTTAGAAATTTTTGTACAGAAACTATTATGTGATAATAGTTGATGTGATATTTTATCAATTTGGTTTTCCATTTATTGGAATTACTGGAAAATGTTTAGCCAATGAGTTCATTGTACATAAATTATATAGACATCAATATATAGTAGCTATATATAATTGAATAATAATTTTATTCCCTGTTGAAATTTCTTGAATATATTAAATGATGTTTATGTTACTTAAATTATTGTGATTGTAAAGAATGCATCTAATCTAATTAAACCTGTACAATATTAAATAGGTTTCATTAACAACTATATTTATATTCCCAATTTTCACTGAATATGAGGCTAGTGATATTTTCAAGCTATTTGTTTAGGATAATTTTAATGCACTTTCAATATTATGAATCCATATATTATACAATAATTTATCCAAATCTTATCCAATTGCACAGCTTTTAAACTGTATGGTCTATTGTATTGGCTTGCTAGCATTATTTTGTCACACCCAATTTTATGACCACTGTTCTAATTGTTATGGATCTTACTCTTAACCTTAAATTTTATTATCAATAAGTATACTTGATTGTCTTTGGGCAGATACTTTAAAAAGATGTGGCCTGAGGGTGGAGGGTAAATATCTACATTTTAAAAAGATCAAATTTACAAGTTACTTGTTTTATGCAGTAAAGGGCTGGAGCAATAGCACAGCGGTAGGGCGTTTGCCTTGCATGCAGCCAACATGGCCGACCCGAGTTCGATTCCTCCGTCCCTCTCGGAGAGCCCGGCAAGCTACCGAGAGTATCTCGCCCGCACGGCAGAGCCCGGCAAGCTCCCCGTGATGTATTTGATATGCCAAACACAGTAACAACAAAGTCTCCAATGGAGACATTACTGGACCCGCTCGAGCAAATCGATGATCAACGGGAGGGCCTTTATCTCTTTGGCTAAGCTGGAGTGATAGCACAGCGGGTAGGGCTTTTGCCTTGCAAGAGGCTGGCCCCGGACCGACCCAGGTTCGATTCCTCAGCCCCTCTCGGAGAGCCTGGCAAGCTACCAAGGGTACTGCACTGCATAGCAGAGCCTAGCAAGCTAACCATGATGTATTTGATAAGCCAAAAACAGTAACAAGAAGTTTCACAATAGAGATGTTACTGGTGCCCACTTGAGCAAATCGATGAACAATGGGAGGACAGTGCTACAGTGCTCTCTTTGGCTAATTGGGCATTTATTTGTTGGCACTGAAAGTGACAGAAGCATGTAAAAATAAATTTTTCTCATTTTTTAATTTAAATTTATAACAGACTGTTCCAGGAAGAGTGAATTGTGCAAAGAAATCAACAGAATCTAAAACGTGAGTCCCATTGATTTGTGTTTCTTAATTCTATATGTGACATGACTGATAAGAAAATATATGAACTTTATCATGGTGTTTAATTTAAATCTTAATTAAGTATAATTAGGCTATAATAAATGTAGAATGTCAGAATTGTTTGTTCTATTGGTAAACTTGTTCTACTCATTGATATTTAGCTTAAAGCATGTGGTTTAGATATATGTATTTACACACATATGCAAATTTTCCTACATATATGATAAGATGTGCTTATATGTGATGAGAGGATTAAACAATGTATCACATACAAATAAATTCTCTATGGTCAACATTCTTAAGTAATTAGAGAATGAACTTAGAACCTCAATCTTTCTCTTCAGTATCTGATGTAATAAGTAGTTGGTTTCAGACATATGCTTTAGCTTTCTGTCATAGATCTGTCTTCCAGCTACTTGCTAATTGTTGGCATCTCGTCTCCTGCTTGGCCTCTGATAAATTGTCTTTGATAACCTGCTGTTTTGCTCTTGAACTCTGCCATAGCTACAACTCAAAGGTATTAGAACTGTCAAAAATAAAAGTAAAGAATACAAAGCACAGAGCTCGTGATAGTTAGGAAAGACATAAAGCCTAGTATTGACTGGTGAATTTTCAACTGGCAGATAGTTTTCACTTAATCCCATTTGCTGTCACAATACTTGAAATAATAAGGTTATTGTTGTTGTTTTTTTAAACCCTCAATAATGGATGATGGGGACTGCTTGCTTTGTGAAAATCTGCCAAGGCTACATGTCATGCTGCTTTATCTTTGAAAGTGAGGGCGAAACAAGCTTGCCTGGGTGCAGATAAGAGACTTAGAAGGAATCCTATTCAGATGTACCTGTCACTAATTTATCTGGAGGTTTTGTGATTCATACATACTGTTCTGTGTGCGATGGAGCATTAAATTGGTTTCCTTTGGGAGCAGGTCACATTCAGGGGTCTTCAGACCTGTGCTGTGAGATGGGGCATGCTTGATTCATATGGCCTCTTGCTATTGAATTTTATCTATTAAAAGGCTGGTAGCTTATACTGATGTCATATATCCCTTGCAGCATTTGAACAACAAATAATTTAATAAAAACTTAACTATTAAAATGCAAAACATTTTCTGTTAATACATTAATTCTGATAGTTGAACATGTACTCCAGTTGTGGCATAGTACTTGATGAATCAATTTTTATCCTATGCTCATTTAAAGAGAAGAATTTTGTGTAATTGCGTTATTTATACTTCAAAAAATTTACAGATGCTTTTAATTAGTCTAATAAAAAACTTTAAAAATTTCATGTTTCCCACTTACGATATAATTTTCTACTATGAAAAACTTTCACTCTATTACTTTATATGCATTGAAAGACAATGGCATACCTTGGAATGATGTGAAAAATATGGCTTAATTTTTGAAAGTAACTTAACAGGAAGGGGCATTTTATTTTTTTGCATGTGTGTTAAAATTATGCTAAGAACTTTGACTAATATTTATCTTTTATTGAATCAGAATATTTAGAAAATACAAAAAATGTTTTATTATTTTCCTGTTTTATTATTTTCATTATAGGACACTTAAAAACTAAAATCTAATACTTTATTTTGTGTTTAAGTGTGTTCCAGTTCTTGTAAAATTAAGACAATAAGTTGCAAAGTGGAAGTTAAATGAAAGCAATCAGTGAACTACTTCTAAAGTGTTTTTATCATGCATGACAATAGTCTTTTCGGTGGGTAAATGAATACATCAATGGATTTTTTACTTTTCTAATTTAAAATTATATTCTTATATTCTGTGTTAATGCAAGGCAAGCTTGACAATTTCATGAAGCAGCAAAATGAACATTTTTCCAAGTGAAAGAAAAAATGATAACTTTATGCCACATGCACGTGGGATAAGTCTTCTGACTTTGCCCCAGTTGTGAAAAGATGTAACATTTAACATAAACCAGATTTCTTTATTATTCGTTAAACATAAATAGTTGGAAAATTACCATAAGAATCTAGTTCAATTCAAAATTTCATAAGATATTCTTTGTGGTTTCCAATCCTAAAATGATCTTTAAAGCCTTAGAAACTTAGAATAAATATATTAAATGATATTATTTTAAGATTTCAAAATGTTGGTGCATATGCTGCCCCAGCGCTGTGCTGCTTGTGCCCGTGTGGCCGAGCACATGTGCTGCCTGAGCAACGTGTGTTGCCTGCATCTCCCCTCTTGAGATGTGTACTTTCATGCTTTCATGCCTAATTCTGGGGTGTGTGTAGGGACTCTCTCTGCTTTGGAGAAGCCCTCATTCTCTCTTGAGTTCGTTACTCTGTCTCTTTTACTCTCCACTCTCTCCCACTTTCTCTTCCTCCTTCCCTTCAAAAACCCTCCAAATAAAATGTTGTACTTAAAAAAAAAAGATTTCAAAATGTTTCAGAAAGAATTTATCTGAAAAGAGAAAGAGTGAGAAAGGAGGAAAGGAAGAAAGGAGGCATAAGGAGAAATAGAAAGGGAGGAAAGAATACCAGCTCAAGAAAACAGAGAGCTGTCCCATATGTAAAATATACATAACTAAGCACATATTTGTTGTTCCACATATTTGTCTTTCTTGTCCACTGCCACTTTTTCCCCTACTTTTAATGTTTTCTGTTTTCTAAAGTTTCATTCCAACTATTTTCTATAATTAAAATTATCTACACGTGAATTTCCATAACTCTATAAAGCCTTATATATTTCAAGGTGAAATATTATCTCTTTTAATTTTTTGATAAAAAATGTTTAAGAAGATACCACATTCATATGCTTAGTCACATATTTTAGAGTAAAACAAAGACTTGTTTCATTAGAGACATTTAAAGATGCTTAAGTTATCGAATACATTACAATGACGTTTTAAAGTAGTTTCACTTATCTGAATTTCCTCTAATCAATTCCTTCACCTGACCTGCTTCTATATTACAGATGCTTAATTTGTTTAAATTTCACCTCTTTAAAAAAGGTCTTTTATATAAGAACTAAGAACTTGGTGTAGTAGAACAATAAGCTAGAGATAAAAAAAGAAAAGGTCTTTTATAAACATTCAATTGGTCATCATCTCTCACATCTTGTAAACTTTATGACATATACACAGAGTTATAGTACAGAAAGTCAGGTGCTTTCCTAGCATGAAACCTACCTAATTTGATCACAGCACCCCATATGATCTTTTTGGAGTGACACGTGAGTACATGTTCAGGAGTAATCCCTGGCATTTTCAGTATTAGCCATAAACTAATTAATTTATACTCGCCATGGCAGTCCTTATGCCATATTTTGTGCCTGTGAGAATTTACTCAGCTCTCTTTAAAACTTAATGATATTGCTGCTGATCCTGGTTTAGTCCCAAGCACTAAGCACCACATATGGATCCCCAAGCACCACCAGGAATGACCACTGAGCAAGGACCCAGGGGTAATCCCTGAACACAGTGGGCATAGTCAAGAAAACACCAACAAAAGAACCAAAGATATTAAGAATTTTGACATGAATAATTTTTTTTAAATTCAATGCTGGATTTGTTAAAGGAATTAAAAAGGTAATTCATCGTTTTAAATTTTATTATTTTATTTTTAAAAAGCAGTTCACAATAATTTGTTATATTTAATATTTCAACACCAATCCCACCACTGTTACAAGTACCCACCACCATATTTCGATTATTTCCACCCTAACTTCCAAACTCTGCCCCCAAAGCATGACCTAATTTATATTCTATTCCGATTATGAATAAACCTCAAAAAATGATCCAAAAGATTTCCTAAAGAAAAGTATGAAGATTGTTGTATTTTACCCTGAGCCACTAAGCCCTTGTATAAGAGATTACTAACATGTTGTTAAAGTTTGATCCTTAAAAAGATAATTCTTAAAGATCCTGATTTTTGTCATACTCACATGTTACTTAGATCAATATTTAGAATATCATTCTCTAAAACTATTTACAGTAGGAAAATTATTGCAAAATTTTACTCAATATTTTATGTACTGTTTATTAATTTTGGCATGTTTAAATATTGAATGTTATTCACTTTGCACTTTCTAGAAATTTTACATTTAGTTTAATGAAAAAATATTTATTTTTCTGCTTTTTTAGAAGAATAGCACTGTAGCATTGTAGCACTGTTCTCCCATTGTTCATCGATTTGTTTGAGCAGGCCTAGTAACGTCTCCATTGTGAGACTTGTTATTGTGTTTGGCATATCGAATACGTCACAGGTAGCTTGCCAGGTTTTGCGGTGTGGGCGAGATACTCTCGGTAGCTTGCAGGGCTCTCTGAGAGGGGCAGAGGCATTGAACCTGGCTCGGCCAGGCCTGCTGTGCACAAGGCAAATGCCCTACTGCTGTGCTATCACTTTTAAAGAACAGAAGTAATTTAAAAACTAGTCATTTAATTCTAGCATCATTTCATGCTTTTCTTTCCCCATTGAAATGTCCAAAAATTTTTTTCAATGTCAATTAATATAAAAGTTTTATATAAATTTTAATTGTTCTATTCACTTGTTTATTATTAAATTAACTCAAATATGTTATTGATTGGTTTTCATTTGTGGAGTTATTAATCAAATGGAAAATGAGTTGGTGTTTTTCCAACAATTGTTTTCATTTTATAGATTTTTTTGTTTCCATTTTGTTTTTATTTAAGATTCAGAGTGTTCATGCCATCAAAGTCTTATTAAATTTTGATTTAAATTACTTTAAAACTAAAACTTAGAGAAAATTAAATTCTTTAGATTATTGAATTTTCTCAGAGTGGGAAAGGTGTAACTCATATTTTTCCTAAAGCAATAAATCTAATTGTAATGACATGCATAATTTATTAATTTTTTTATATTTAATACTTTTTGCAGTATAACAAATGGTAATATTTAAAATGCTATTTTTATTTTAAATAAAGAGAAATGCACTAACGTTTATATTGATGATTATATTGCAGGCTTCCTAAACATAGTATATTGCTCTGAGCATTTTTAAGCTTTTTTTTAAGATTCTATAGAACTCTTTTTATATTCACAGCCACATTATCGGGCAAAAAATGCTTTAATGCCAACATTTGCATTTTTATTTCTCTTCTTTCCAATTTCACAAGAATTTTCATTATAATAAGAATAGAATTCAATATTAGAATTTAAGTGCGGTTGTGTAAGTATTTTATATTACTAATGGAATTGTGGATATTCTGCTCTATTTTATTGTGTGTAAAAATTTTGATCACGATAAGAACTCCATTTCAGGAATTATTCAGAATTTGGGGGGATGACCTTAATATGTTTTCACTACAGTGAACCTATCACAAATTACATTGATTAATTTCTGGTGTCAAACCTATCTTGTATTCATGGAATAAATTTGACTTGCTGAGCATCATATTTCATATAAGTGGCTTGATTAGGTTTGCTAATATCAGTTGAATGTATTTATCTTCATAATAAATATTGGGTAATTTTTCTTTCAATTTTTATCTCATTCCCTTTTAAGACTTAAAATGAGTTAAAATGAATTTCTTTTTTTTCCTATTATGTACATTTGTTTATTATTTTCTTCTTAAGTAATTGATAAGACTTATGGAATTGCTCTCATGAAAACGGAATAGCTCTTTATGTTAGTTGTCAGTTATGGCAGTTTATGTCTTTTAGAAATTGTATATTCTTAACTTTTAGGGTTTTGTTTGGGAAGTGGGGTGCATATGCAGCCGTGCTCAGGGCTTTCTCTTGGCTTTGCACTCAGTAATCATTCCTGGAGGGATGGGAAACAAGCCAGGATTGGCAGGGTGTAAAGCAAACACCTTCTCTGTTGCACTGTAACTCTAGTCCAGTTACTGGTTTTATAATACACATTAAATGTACATGTCTACTTATAAACCCAGCTCCTGGAAGCGCATGGCAGCAGTCACAGCCACATGACATCTTATTATCTAGTTCTTACTCTGGAGAACCTGGCAGGCGACCAAAAGTTTCCTGCCCACATGGCAGAGTCTGGCAAACTCCCCGTGGTGTATTCAGTATGCCAAAAACCAATAACAATGATGAGTCTCTTTCTCCTGAACCTGAAAGAGCCTGGAATGTGGCACTTTCTAAAATCTCAGGGCTAGCACGAAGGAGATGTAACTGGTGCCTGCTCAAGGAAATCAATGAACAACAGGATGACAGTGACAATGATACAGGCTACTTATAAAATATTTTCCAACATGTGGTTAGTAGATTTTTTAATACTAACCCATAGTAGTTAAATTAGCACTGTAGCACTGTCCTCCTGTTGTTCATTGATTTGTTCTAGTGGGCACCAGTAACGTCTCCATTGTGAGACTTGTTACTGTTTTTGACATATTGAATATGGCATGGTTAGCTTGTCAGGCTTTGCCTTGTGGGCGAGATACTCTCAGTAGCTTGCCGGGCTCTCCAAGAGGTGCAGATGAATCGAAGCAGGGTCTGCCAGGTTCAGTTGCATGCAAGGCAAGCGCCCTACCTGCTGTACTGTGCAGCCCTAGTAATTAAATTAAAAAGTTGATTTCCATAGTTTTTCTTGACAGATATTTTAAAGCTTATAGGATGAGAATATAATCATAATAACCATTACTATATTAGTTACTATATTAGACCTGGAAAAATACCTAAAACTCAATATAGACATTATCAGAGAACATTATGAGAACATTAGTGGTTAATGTTCTGTTTAATATATGGGGGAAAAATTATGTGAGATACTGAAAATCCGATCCCAAAATAGAAATATTAAGGTGTAGAATATAAGTGTTCGTTTTTCTATCAGTAGACACTGTGATACTCCTATGGTTATACCTACAAGTAAGGAAATAAATTCTCTAATGATGGGAAGTTAAAAATGTCTTTGCCATGATATCTTTATCAAAGTGCTCTTATTTTAGGCTACCAGTTTTCACTTAAAAAATGATCCTAGTTCCTGAGTCTAGAGAGATATCAAAGTGTCAGGGCACATACTTCTCATGCGGTGACCTGGGTTAGATTCCTGGCAGTTGTTAGCAATTCAGAAACTGGGAATTACACCAGAGAGTAGCATCTAAGCACTGCCAAGTGTATCCTCCCCCCTAAATTATTCATGACTTCTATTGGAGAAAGACATATTTTCGCTTCCTCCTAGCTTCAAGTAAAGATTGTGACAACAGTCTGTCAACATTCCATGAATTAAAATTGTCTTGCATAAATGAGTATTTGTTTGTGTAACTGGAAGGTGAAAAGAGAATAACCTGAATTAATAGCACTTATACTAAAATAAATATCAAAATACTCTTTGGAAAGGATAGCGTTCCCTTTAATATTATATAGGAAAAAAATCACATGTTAGCACACAATGCAGTCCTTGGATGCCTTCTCCCAATTGTTGATAATAATTAATTTTAACTACCTTAGAGTTCACACATGGTTTTTAGTAAAATAAACAGTAGATAATATAATACTTATTATATTATTGTTTTAATAGGACTAGAAATGGGTTACTTAATCAAAAATACAAAAACAACGAAATAACAGAGACAGTTTCTTGCTAGAAAAATAATTAAGATAAAATGCCACTTTTACCTACACATTAAGAATGACAGTTATGCTCATTAAAAATACATTTCCTTTAACTTGTAGCATGATATAGCAGCAGACTAAGCACTTTGTACCTGAGTATAAATATGCTTTTGAAGTTTCTGAAAGATAAAATATTTTTCAAATCCATTTTTTCTGCTAATTCCTTGTGTTGACGGATTTTCCATGGTGATTAATTTAAAGCACTGAGAAATTCTCAGTGAAATGAAAGGTAATGTCTGTTAGTAAACTTTGTTAAGATTCTAAGTTTACTGTTTTTCATTTCATCATTTCATCATCCTGTTATTCGTCGATTGCCTCGAGCAGGCCCCAGTAACGTCTCTTTCATCCTAGCCCTGAGATTATATTCAAGGCTATTTAGGAGAATGAGACCCATCATTGTTACTGGTATTTGGCATATTTGGTACGCCACGGGGAGTTTGCCAGACTCTGCCCTGTGGGCAGGCTACATTCGATAGCCTGCAAGTTTGTCCAAAGTAGGAATAAGACAATAAGATGTCATAAAAAAAAAAGTTTTGTTAAGATGTCGCGCGACATCTTAACAAAGTTTACTGTAAAGTAGAACATACAGAATAAGTACATAAGGAGAATAATATGCTTGCCGTGCATGTGGAGGGCATGAGTTTGATTCCTCATCCACATATGGTCCTTCAAGAACTGCCAGGAGTGATCCTTGAGATCAGAGCCAGAAGTAAACTCTGAGAACCACTGGGTTGCACTTCCCTCCTCCAGATAAAGAAACACCCCATCATCCCTGTATATTAGGGGCCCTATCAATCAACCCAGAGGAGGTCTGAGTGTTGCATATGAGATGCTCTACCAACCATCCATATATTTAGTTCAGAACAAGGGCCTGAGTAAAGAATACTGGTAGGGCCCTGTAGTGCTTGGGAGATCTTGGCCTCCCCAATGGTTTTGGGGGCCTCCAGATATGCATTGGTGGATGTTTTGGGAACTTTGTGGTGCTCATAATTGAATACATACGAGGGTGGTTATCTGATATTCATCTTTCTCTTTCTCTTTCTCTTTTATTTTGCTTACATATCACATTCCATCCCAAACTTGTTATACCAAAAGTCAATATTGAGAGTACCTTTCTATAGTTGAGAAATAGTCAATTGAATATTTGTTAGCAACCACATAAGTAGTTTTAATTATTGGTTGTTTTGAACTTATTTGTGTATACATATTTTTATTAAGTTTTTGCATTCTTTGAATAGATCATAAGTTGTAGAATGGTAGAATTATATGGTGATTGTACTTTTGTTGTTGTTTTAGTGGAGTATTGAGATTTTTCTTTTTTTAATTTTTAAAATTTTTATAAAGTTTTTTTTACAATAAATTATTACATTTAATAGTCCAACACCAAGCCTATCATCATTACACCTTCCTATCACCATATTTCAAACTTTTTCACCCCACTCCCAAAAGTCTGCCTCCAAAACAGAACCTAAATGATTTATTTTGTATTGCTTGCTATTGGGCTGGAACGATAGCACAGCGGTAGGGCATTTGCCTTGAGAACTGCTGACCTGGCAGAACTGGATTCCATTCCTCCGGCTCTTTCGGAGAGTTCGGCAATCTACTGAGAGTATCTTGCCCACATGGCAGAGCCTGGCAAGCTACCTGTGACGTATCTGATATGCCAAACACAGTAACAACATGTCTCATGAAGGAGATGTTACTGGGCCCGCTCGAGCAAATCGACGAACAACAGGAGGACAGTGCTACAGCGCTTGTTATTAATATCCCATTAAAAATGAGATTTTTCTCTTCATGATTCAGTTATGTGATTATCTGAATTTATCTATTTTTACTGAATTCTCCAGTTTAACAGTGTAATATTTGTCCATAGTAGTTACTTAATGACCTTTTTTTAATTATTGTGTATTTGTCCTCCTACTTTCACTTCTAACTGTATTAGGATTATCTTATTAACTTTCTCACTAAGTAGAGTTAAGAGTCTGACCACCTCATTTATCCTTTAAAAGAGTAAGTTCTTTACCTCATTTGTATGGATATTTGTATTCAATTTGAATTATTTAAATCTCAATTTTACTTCCATTCTTATTATTTCTTTATATTTGCTTTGGGGATTGTTTATTATTTTCTACTGTTTTAATATTTTTCAGTTTACTTATATTAGATTATTCTTTATTGAATCACTGTGAGATGGACCTTTTCAAAGATGTTCATGATTAGATTTCAGTCACTCAGTGTTCCAACACCCATCCCTCCACCAGAGTACATTTCTGAGCACAAGTTTCCCTCCCCACTCTCCACCCTCCAGTCGGCCTCTATGGCAAAGAGAGCGCGCGCGCGCGCGCGAGAGAGAGAGAGAGAGAGAGAGAGAGAGAGAGAGAGAGAGAGAAGACTATATTTCTATGGCTTCTCTCCCAGATAAACTCTCACAGTTTTATGTATTTACTGCTAACATATGTCTTTATTTTGTATTATTTTACAGTAATTTTTAAATTCCCTCTTTCTTTTCCTTATTGGTTCAATAGTTATTTAGTATATTGTTATTTACTCCCTGATTTTCATGGTTGAGTTTTAGTTTTATTTTACTGTGTTATAAAAATACATACAATATTATTTCAATATATATGAAATTTGTGTAACAAGGATTCCAGCTTGATAATGTTTCATATGCACGAGAAACATTTTTTTTTTGTGAAACAAATAGATTTTATTTGGAGGATTTTTAGGTGCGAAGGGGGGAGAGAGAGAAAGAGAGAGAGAGAGAGAGAGAGAGAGAGAATAATGTACTCAAGAGAGAACACGGGCTTCTCCAAAGGTGGAGAGAGAGCCCCTACACACATCCTAGCATTAGACACGAAAGCATGAAAGTACACATCTCAAGAGGGGAGATGCGGGCGACACATGGGCTGGCTCAGGCTCGCTCGGCCATATGGGCGTAAGCACGCATGGGCTCAGGCAGCATATGCGAGCCCTTCCTTTGTTCAAGGATAGCCTTTATAGGGTTTCTCCAACCTGCCCCCACATGGAGCTTCTTCCCAGGTAAAAGTTCGTTGCTAAGGAGTTTACCAGGGATGATGGGAGTGGTGATGGTCTTTGAAATTCCTTTCCTGGCCTTTTGTTCCTGCAGGAGCTTCTTTGGGTCTGTTGCTGGTGCAGGTGAGGGTCTTATTAAGCCTTAGTTCCTGTTTTCCTATTTTCTGCAGGACTGCATTTGTCATTGCCTCGGGAGGGGGCCTTCCCTGTCTACCTGCCTATATCAAACACCCCCCTAGAGATTTTACCACCTTAAATCTTTAAGGGGAACTTTGTCTGTGCTCCATTTTCTGAAGCTGCTTCATGCTGACAAGGGGCGCAGACCTTGCCTGTGCAAGGAGGAAATCTCAGACTCCCTTAGTTAATAATGGGCCCCAGGCAATGAATGGTTATGTTTCTGAAATTATCTGAAAGAAAAGATCAGATTAGACTGAGGAATATCACTTTTAAATGGTTAGACCCTGGAGGAGTAGAAGGTCCTTTCTGATCCAGTAAGGACAGAGTTATTTGTTGTCTTAAAAAAACAAGAGCTAAAGCAACAGAAACCAAAGCAACGTAATACCATACCCATATCTATCATTAAAATAATGGAAAGGAATAACTCTACTCACAGGTTTGGTTGATAGAAAAATGACTTCCTTTGTCCAGATTTTTCAGAAACACCAAGCCATTCTCTGGCTTTCTCAGTACAGATTGGAAAAACTTCTGCCCATACACTGAAACTATCAATAAAAACCAAGAGATACTTATACCTTGAACATATGAGCATTTGATCACTTGCATGAGGTCAAGCTTCCGTGCCTTCTCTAAGTTCCTTGATGCTGAACTAGTGTTAGGAGGAGGCTCAAGATTTCCATAGGTTCATTAATGGCACAGAAAGCACAGTTCTGAGTTAATTCTACCTTACTTTCTGTTCAATCCCTTCCCATGGAAGATGGTTCTCACTAGTGTTAAACATAACCCTTTAATAATATTCCATTGCATTGGTCCAGGAGTTAGCAACTTTCCTTGTTGGGTAAATCCATCAACTTCCTTTTGGAAACCTCCAATGTCCATTGTTCCTCTTCTGCAGAGCATTCTAGCTTAGAGGAAATATTCTCTGGTGTTTATCCCATGATGCAACAAAAATTAAGAGCTATTAATATCCTTGTTCTAGAAATAATTTTGGATTATACTATTTTATGATAGGGCCAAAAAGATAGTACAGAATATTAACTTGATTTGCATGCAAAAGACCCAAGTTTGCTATGGTACCCCATATGGTATCCAGAGACTGCCAGGAGCTTTACCTGAGCATAGAGCCAGTAGTCAACCCTGATGAGCACTGTGTGGTGTGTCTCAAAAACCAGAAAAAATTATATATGTGCATATATATTATATTTTACATATACCATATGTATACATATATTATATGATATATAATATAACATGCACAATATGTGTACATATAATATATAATATAATATCTATACATATACATACATATTATTAAAGGATAGGGTGTTCTTTAAATGTTCCCTAAACTCAGTTAATCCAACTTCTCCTTGTGCTTCCTAATTGAGTTAGCATCTATTTGATATTACTGAGAGAGAAGAATTAAAATTTCGTTCAGCTATTGTGTTGAGCTGATTTTTTCTTCAGGTTTGTTTATTGTTGCTTTAAATAATATTGATGCCTCTCTTTTTTTTGTTTGGTATATAAATGTCAATGACTATTAAATCCTCTTGATTATTGAGTCGATAACCATTATAGATGATCTGTCTCTGTCTTTTGTTGCCTATTTATCTAAATAATCTATTTTGTTCATAAAAATATTACTGTCATACCTTTCTGAAACTCTCATGGTTAGCTAACCTTTTACTTTTATTCTATTTTCTATTAACATTCAAATGTGTCTTTCTTAAAAAGATTTGATTTTGTTTCATGATACATCTAGATTATTGTTTTTGCCCTAAAAATTTAGAAATAAAAAAAAACAAAATAAAGGCAAATTAAGAATGCTAGGTGCAAACATAACAATAATAAATATCATATAATATATGTATACATATGGTATATGTAAAATATAATATATATACACAATAATAAAATCTAAACAAAAGTGGGGTAGCTGGCAATGTGACTTAGTGATTCAACACTTGCCTTGCCTATGTGAAACCATGGGTTTGATTCTTAGTACTGCATGATTCCCCAAGAATAACTGGCAGTAACCCCTGTGGAGGAGGTTAGAAGTGGTCCCTACGCACTGCTGACTATGACAGAAAAACAAATCAACAGCAACAACAAAATTTAGAGGACATAACAGAAAAGGTAATTGGATTCTGATCCATACACAAAATATATTTTCATACAAGGGAAGAACGAGAAAACAAAACATAGAAATAAAACCCTAAATAACAGAAAAATTGCTACTTTCTTTTATATTATTTCCCTAAATGTAGTTGGTCTAATATTGCCAACTGAAATATATAGAGTGACCACAATGATCTAGATGATAATAATTTGGCACTATTCCTATTTGAGTACTCAGGGGCTGCTATCTTCAAGTTCACTGACTTTATTTTTTTATAATTTTAGTATTAGATTTTGTTTACATTAGTACCAATATTATAATATTATACCTGCAGTGCTTCAGTAACATGCCTATGACCAGAGTGCCAGGATTCATCTAGCATTAACTTGCGGTCCCTTCCACTACTCTGAGAACATTCAGAAAACAGTTCTATTGACTATATTTCAAGGTTGTTTCCCCTGGTATTATCCAATCTTGTGTTTGTTTTCTTATATTTTGAATATAAATGAGATCATATGTGTGTCTTTCTTCTTTCTGAATCACTTAGCATTGACTCCCTCAAATTCCATCGAAGTTTTAACAAATCTCAATATTTTATCTTTTGGGGGCTGGAGAGATAGTACAGTGGGTAGGGTGTTTGCCTTGCATGCGTCAGACCCTGGTTTGATTCCCAGCATCCCATATGGTCCCCCAAACACCACCAGGAATAATTGCTGAGTGCAGAGCCTGAAGTAACCCCTGAACCTCACTGGGTGAGGACCGCTCCCCTCCCAAAAAAGATTTTATCTTTCGTATTACTTGAATTCTACTCCATTGCTCTACTTCATTTTGCCTGTATAGTATCACAACTTATTTATCTACTTGTCTGTTGTCAGAAGGTTGGGTTGTTTCCATATCTTGGATATTCTAAATAGTACTGCAGTGAACATAGGTCTGCATATGTTTTTTCTTTTTTTTCATATTACTGGTGTGTGTGTGTGTGTGTGTGTGTGTGTGTGTGTGTGTGTGTTATGGGGATATATTCTCAGAACAGAATGACACACTTATACGGAAGTTCTATTCTTAAAAATAGTTACAAATATTATCCACAAAATATACTTGCAAGATATGCTGACAGATACTGGAATCCTTTGTTGTTGTTCGTTTGGTGGTCATAACTGGCAATGTTCAGAATTTACTCCCGATTCTCATCAGGAATCACTCCTGGCAGAGCTAGGAAGAATTTATGTTGTATTTGTGGTCAAACCAGCACCAGTTGAATATCAGACAAGGAATGTGAATTTTTAACAAGGGATTTTTAGCAAGGAATTTCTAAATGTGAGCTTGAAGCAGGTAATCTATATTATTATTTTTGAAGGTCATATAAAAAACATTCCTGGTGAGAACAGAGATAGTACAGCTGTTAAAATGCTTTTTTTACATGAGACCAAATTATGCTCAGTCTCTGATCACATAATGGTACCCAGAGTATCTCGAGGAGGGATCCCCAAGCACAGGGTCAAGAGTAAACCATAACCCCTGTTGGGTGAGATCCCCAAAAAAGTCATAAAATATTTCAGAGTTAATAATTAGAACCAATTTCTTCTCAGTTCATATTCTGCTGATTAAACGTTTGTTTTTAGTAAAATGAGTAAAGTTTGGAAAGAGAATTGGTATAATATTTGCACACTTCCAAAGATATTAAAGTTCAAATAATTTTCTTGATTGTTTAAATAATTGAGATTATTGTCTCTACAAATATCACACCAATTTCCTTTTATGACAGAAATATATGATTTATGATTCACATGCATTTATAAATTTAAAAGTTTTTCATTAGTTATTTCTTCTATCTTTTCTGTAATACAAGTTTTACCATTTAATGTAAACTCCAAGTTTAAGCTTTAATAATTATTTTCCACAGCTGAGTGACTGGATACCAACTAAAGTAACTTTTAATTACTACTAACCTCAAAAAGATTATTTTTGAATTTATGTAAAGTTGTGATATAGAAGAAAAAGTTCTATTTTTTATACAAAAATTCAAATTGTTATATAATATGTTGAGTAACACATTTCATGAACAAAGTCGATAGATAGTCTTAACTTTGCAGCTCTTGTGATACTCTCCAAACTATTATAATATTAAGAATGCATTTGTAGCCCGGAGAGAAATTAAAATGGCAAAGGAGCAGGCCCTGCATGCAGCCAACCTCAGTTCAATTCCTCGCAACTCATTCCTTCCCCAGAACACCACCAAGAAGTTTCCTGAGTATAGAAACAGGAGTAAACCTTCAGCACAGCTGAGTATAACCACAAAAGAAAAACAAACAAAAGAACACAGAGAACAATTAACTCCTAATTCCTAACTAGACACTAATTTTATGGTTCTTTATCAGTATTTCCTTCAGACTCCTTTACTTTATTCATAGCAAATAAATTGAGCAATCAGGCCCACTACCAGAAATAAACTATTAAGAGGATTGTACCTTACTTTTTTTCTAATTGTATCTTTAGAATTGGAATGCTTTGTCATTATTCTATTTTCATTTCCTAGTGAATTTGCTTAAAAGTACTTCTTCAAATATCCAAGAAAGCAAGAGCAAGCTTTAATAAATAATTGCTTTACTTAAATAATTGTCCACAGAGTATGTAATAGCCAATAATAACTTCATATAAAAAACCTTAACGGTGATCAATAATGACAATATGTTTATAATTTTCAGATTATAAAATTAGTGTGATTACCTGTTACTGTGGACTAAACTATATTAGGTATATTTGTATCTAATGAAATGAAAGTCAGTATTTCAAAATAGCCCAACAGCAAACAGATGCATAAGTTATTGATCTATTGCTTTTAAATTGCTTTTTATGTTTCTGTGAAACATCAGAGAAGTATGTGTGCAACATTTATTTATCTATTGATCTGTTTCTAAATAAAACTATTGGTCATAAAAATTGGCATTTATTCTATAGCAGTTATGGTAATAACAGATAAATTTTAAAACTCATCTAGAACTAAAGCTTTTTTTAATTAAAATGGATTATTAATAATCGTTAGAACATTATTCCTTGGGGAAAATGATCAGATTTCTAAGACGTTAATCTCAGCAATTCTTGAATAAGCCATATCTTTTAATTAAAATGCAAAGGAAGTAAACAAGCATAAATCTAACACAGAGAACAAATACTTTAAAAACTATTGACTCCTGTGCTCTTTTGTTTTGAAGCAGGAAAAAAATCATACTTGTTATGAAAATATGTTCTTATAATGTTACCTTACAATAAAAAATAAGAATACTATAAATGTCACATTTTGTGTAGTTCCTATGATTTAAAAACTGTATTTAATAACATGAACTACATAAAATATTTTCTATTTCTTTTTGCACTTAAACCACAAGTTTAGCAATAAAATGTACCATAAAAGCAATTTTTCAAGATTATTTTGTATGTATATAAAAGCAAAATAAAATGAATGTAAGATAAATTTTGTTAAATAAATAAAACACCCATAAAAGAGTAAAATAATTTTAAAAATATGTTGATTGGATCAGAAATCATATCATTAAAATACAAATTCACTTGTGACTCCAAATAGAAAAATTTTATATGAGTGATGAGTCCATAGACTGTCAGTTTTTCTTTGACCATTCATGACAATTTGCAAAAAAATAAAAATGTGTGATAGCTAAAAAAGTGGGCTGGAGCGATAGCACAGCATGTAGGGCGTTTGCTCTGCACGCAGCCAACATGGCCGACCCGAGTTCGATTCCTCCGTCCCTCTCGGAGAGCCCGGCAAGCTACTGAGAGTATCTTGCTTGCACGGCAAAGCCTGGCAAGCTACCCACGACGCATTCGATATGCCAAACACAGAAGCAACAAGTCTCACGATGAAGATGTTACTGGGCCCGCTCAAGCTAAAAAACTGTTGTAATATGTAATTAATATCAAAAGATAAAATTATATAGTGCTTTTAACAATGTGAATTCTATTTGCTGGTTAAGAGATCAGTGAGTTTGTGGCAGTATGCTTGATTTACATTTACTATACTCAATAAGAAAGAAGTTCTCTTTCAGTGGTAAATCAGCTAAAGGATGAAACAAATTAAATTCTAAATTATATTACAGGATTGTTTTGTTTAATAATAAGGATTATATAAGAAATTAGACATTTTTGCATCCAAATATTTTGTCTTTTACTAATTTCTGTTTTTATGCTCTTCAATTATTCCCTTGAATTAAAAAAAATGTAGATTGATTTTAATTTATAGGAAAAATTTACAAGTTTTCTATACCCTTAAATAAAATTGGCAACAAAGAGATTGTGGAAACCTCAAAAATTAGTTGATAATATTATAGTTGAAAGGATGAAAGATCGATGCTTTATAAATAATCTTTATGAGCCACTGTCACTGTCCTCCCGTTATTCATCTATTTGCTCCATCGGGCCCAGTAACGTCTCCATTGTGACACTTGTTACTGTGTTTGGCATATTGAATACATCACGAGTAGCTTGCCAGGCTTTTTCCTGTGGGCGAGATACTTTCAGTAGCTTGCCGGGCTCTCAGAGAGGGGAGGAGGAATCAAACTTGAGTCGGCCATATTGACCACTTGCAAGGCAAACACCCTACATGCTGTGCTATCACTCAGTGATACGAGTAATGAAGAAAAAAGTATACTTTGAATTGTTATATTTCCTGTTACAATTATATAATTCCCTTAACTTTGAAATGCTTTTGAATAATGACTTGAGCACAAAATCTACTAAAAGATATTATGGATTTTTAAAATTATCATCATTATTTCACACACTTAATGTTTTTTAAACCACCTTTATAATTTTATGAACCCAAAAATGTAGTTTCCATATTATCACCTTTTAATTTAATTTTAAATAAAAGAGGAATGTTAAAACTATGCCATACTAAACATTAATGTATACAATCAAGTGGAACATTAAAATAAAGTTGAATTAATTACCACAGATATTATACAAATTTAGCATAAAAGACAAACTATGAATTTTTATAAGGTATTTATACTTTCTCTGGTTTATCATTCACTAATGACAAAGAGAAAAAAGACAGTGATAATAGATCTGTTTTCCCAATATTTTATACATTTTTTTATCAAATGTATTTAGGAACATCACAGTCAGTCACAGTCCTCCCGCTGTTCATCGATTTGCTCGAGCGGGCCCAGTAACGTCTCCATTGGAGACTTTGTTGTTACTGTGTTTGGCATATCGAATACTTCATGGGTAGCTTGCCAGGCTCTGCCGTGCGAGCGAGATTCTCTCAGTAGCTTGCCGGGCTCTCGGAGAGTGGCGAACGTGCAAGGCAAATGCCCTGCCGCTGTGCTATAGCTCCAGCCCCATTTAGGAACATATTGGTTAAAATTAAATACAGAGGCTGGAGCGATAGTACAGCAGGTAGAAAGTTTGCCTTGCACACGGCCAACCCAGGTTCGATTCCCAGCATCCCATATGGTCTCCCAAGCACTGCCAGGAGTGATTCCTGAGTGCAGAGCCAGGAGTAACCCGTACATCCCCGGATGTGACCCAAAAAGCAAATATATATATATATATATATATATATATATATATACATATATATACATTAAATACACTTGGTATTTAAAAATATGTTTCAGAAAATATAAAATGAACCTGCTTTCTCAATTTTACTAGCAATTATAGTATTATAAATAACATCTATGCTCTGCTGACTTTTAAAATATTGCTTATCATTATGATTGCACTAGAATCTATTACTATTGAAGTGAAAAATACTAAATAAAACCACATGTTTTATAAAAGTAAACTTTTAACCAATAAGAATAATATTGAGTGGAGAAAATCATGACTTTCCTATTTCTCTCATAAAATTATATTAGCACATTTATTATCCACTCACAAATTAATATATAAGCATACATAATTAATCAGATTTTAATGGCTAGATATGCTATTAAGCAAATTTTATGATGTATTCATATTCATGATATAAATATTGAATTATAAAAATTTTGAGATAGCTTTTATTATTATTCCCATTTAATAGATGAGGACATTTAGGTAAAGCAACTTTCTCAAATCCACCAATATGCTAAGTAATAAATTGAAATTTGGTTTGAGAAAGTCTGATTCTAATAAATCTACTCTCATTTCCTTCTCTTTAATGAAAGATGTGTATTTGGTACCTGAGTAAGTAACAAAGCATGTACTCCAGCCCTTTGAGTTACCTCCCAGGCTTGATCTGATTTTTCATAAATTTGTAAGTCTATAACTGTACCTCATGGTGTTTCACTAATAAAAAAAAAACAAAATAAAAAAAAAGGTTATGAACATACCTAATAAAGAAAATACCTGATATTATTTTTAAAAAAGCATAAGCTCTTAGAGTTGTTTCAGAAAAAAATTTCTAAAGTTGTTAGGTATTCAATAATCTGATGTTAAAATATATATGTATCAATATAAATTTAATTTAATTTAATAAATTATTTAATTATAATACATTTAAATTAAATTAAATTCCTATGTATCAATAGGAATTTAAATGGCTATAATAGAGAGTTAATGAATGCACTAGGGATTAAGTGAATATATGATGGATTTAAATAAATAAAAATATGTAATGCTATTTAAAAAAAGATATAATGCTATTTAAATTTTGTTTTTGTTCTAATTGTATAAATAAAGAAAGGAGATACTTAAGGATAGACGGTAGGAAAGACAGTGAAGATTTTACTAACATATTGTCATTATAGTTTTTTTTTATTTAATTTAATAAAAGTATTTTTATAAACTACTCTTCTATTGCTATAATTATATACAGAAAGTAAAGTTCTTAAAAATATTTCTGAAGACCTGGGAGGCTGGAGTGATAGCACAGCGGGTAGGGCATTTGCCTTGCACACAGCCGACCTGGGTTTGATTCCCAGCATCCCATATGGTCCCCTGAGCACCTCCAGGAGTAGTTCCTGAGAGCAAAGCCAGGAGTAACCCCTGAGCATCACAGGATGTGACCCAAAAAGCAAATATATATATATATATATATATTTGTGTATATCTATATAAGATCTGATAGTTAATGGGGCTGGAGCAATAGCATAGTGGGTAGGGAGTTTTCCTTGAACGTGGAGGACCTAGGTTTGATTCCTCTGCCCGTCTCAGAGATCCGGCATACTACCAAGTGTATCTCGCCCACAAGGCAAAGCTTGGCAAGCTACCCATGACTTATTTGCTATGCCAAACACAGTAACAAGTGTCACAATGGAGACTTACTGGGCCTCCTGGAGCAAATCAGTGAACAACAGGAAGACAGTAAAAGTGACCATGATGATAGTTAATGAAAGGGGAAAAATTGTGTTCCTATTAATTAAATTGTTTCTATAAATATTCATCTTAATGTTTGTAGAAAATTGTGTTACTTATTTTATTTAGGATTTCATTGAAATATTTAAAAATTGTATTAATTATTTTGTCCTATTTTCTCCTGTCAATAGGTATATAAGACTGTTACTGTCACTGTCACTGTCCTCCCACTTTTCATCGATTTTGCTTGAGCGGGAACAAGTAATGTCTCCATGTGAAACGTGTATATATGACTAGTCTATTCAATAGCATTGCTCTGTAGCACTGTCCTCCCATTGTTCATTGAGTTGTTCGAACGAGCCCAGTAACGTCTCCATTGTGAGACTTGTTACTGTGTTTGGCATTTAGAATATGTCAGAGGGAGCTTGCCAGGCTTTGCCATGCGGGTGATATACTCTCAGTAGCTTGCCGGTCTCTCAGAGAGGGTCGGAGGAATCGAACCCTGCTTGGCCAGGACTGCCACAACGCCCTACTGCTGTGCTATCACTCCAGCCCAGTATATTCAATGTCAAGGTCCTCCCGTTGTTCATCCATTTGCCCGAGCGGGCCCAGTAACGTCTCCATCATGAGACTTGTTGTTACTGTGTTTGGCATATTGAATTTGTCACGGGGAGCTTGCCAGGCTCTGCTGTGAGGGCGAGATACTCTCCCGGTAGCTTGCTGGGCTCTCCGAGAGGGGTGGAGGAATCGAACTCGGGTCGGCCATGTTGGCCGCTTGTAAGGCAAATGCCCTACCGCTGTGCTATCGCTCCAGATCAGTATATTCAATATAAAGACAAATTCTACTAGAATTTTTCAGTGGAATTTAATTCAATCAAATTTCCGTAAAATCATACTACCAATGGGAATCAGTTGTTGCTGCAACAGCATTTTAAGCTCTGTTGCAAAGTAATGAGTTTGTGATGAGTTAGGCTTTTCAATAATTACTAAAATAATGAATAAGATCTTAAATTCTTCTGCTCATTCTAAAAGGAAAAAATGACTCTGTGCAGAAACTGCTGAAGATAAATTTTAAACTGATGTAATTACAGATTCAATCTGTGGTACAACTGTATTCATTATACATCTCGTATTCTTGCGGTTTTGCAAAATCAAAGTGTATATATATATATATGTATATATATATATATATATATACATTTTTTGTTTCTTTTATGAGGAGTTTTTTGTACTTGCAAAATGACAGGAGGTAATATCTAGGAGAACATGTTTTGTGGTTTCAAATCCAAGAAATTGAATTGGCCTCTTGCTCATTCCCATGAAATTTCAACGAAAAAACAACGATAGTCATAGCTCTCACAGCAGGAACTTCAGTTTAAAAACAAAACAAAACAAAAAGTTTTAAAAGTTGTTCCTAAATTCCTTTTTCTCAACATAAAATTCAACATTATCTTCCTTCCATTTCTTCAAAAACAAGAAAAGAACACAGCTGTTGATAGCATTATGACTTCACAAGAGGAATAGTGAGCATATCAGTTCAATATCAAGAACAATGGTTTAGAATAACATGTATCTAAGAAGTCAACGGACAGTCTGACTTCTTACATATTGTATAGTCATGCTTGCATTCATAATTTTAAAAGTAAGTCTATCATTTATTAAATCATCTTGTCTTTGAAAGCATCCCTAAGATATCTAAGAGTAAAAATACTTTAACTTATTATTAGTCACTATTCTAATTTAAAATGTGGAACATCTTTCTATGTCAAAGAATATCTATTTATATTTTTGATATTACCCATACACAGAACCGTAATAAAGTTGAATAACACACATAATTATATGATAAACCTTAGATCATGCTTGGTGATGACACTGAAATGGCCTTGTATTTAAAACAAATACACAAACACACGCACAATACACACAAACATACAAATGCATACAAACGTATCATTTTTGTTTTTATCCAATCGACAAAAACAATTCATATATAGGTTTTAGAATTTTTTTTTAAAAAAATGAAATAGAAAACTAGATCAGAGAAGAATGGAAAATATCCCTGCCTGTCTTCAATCTTCCCTTTCCTATCAAGTTATCAAAGTGGCATCTGATGGGCTAGCAGAGAAAATCCATTTAAGAACATTTGCACATGGAAACTACAGTGATTTTGCAGGTAATGTTTTTGGTAAGAGAAGAGATCTTATGTTCTGAGCCAAGAGAGGTCTATAGGTATGTTTCCATACCTGATAAAATCTACTTTAGTTTCTGTACAGTATAGATGCTAAATTCCTGCCAGCCTCACTAAGGCAGTTCTCAAACTGCACCTGAGACCCACTTGATGTTTACAATATGGAAGTTTATCCCTGCCCTCAGAATTTTCAAGGGATGTGGTTTTCAGATTACAGTAAGATTATGCTCTGTGAAAAAAAGAAAAAGAAAAAGAAATTAGTACCAACCTCAGTTTAGGGCCTTTGTCTTATGGCACAGAAAAATAGTTTTAGAGGAAAAACTATTTTTTTTTAGAGTAGCAGAAGAGTCTTATAAAGGAAGATGCTAATTCTGGGAAGATTCCAAGTGTCTCTAGAGAAAGAGGGGAGAGGAAAGGGAGGGAGGGAGACAACTCTAGAAGAAAGCAATGGAACTACTATGGAACTTTATCAAATAAACTTTTTTCAAGTTATATCAGTTTGAGTTGTGTCAATGCTATGGAATTATCAAGGAAAAGGGCGTTTTAACTCTGGTGGTATCTTCATTCATTCACTTTTATAAGAATATCTTTCCTGACTCTAAGTTATCTCTAGGGTCTGGCCTTCTTTCTGGCTTCTTAAGCTGGAAGTTGTATCACTCATATTCAGTATAAGTCTTGTCTCAGAATGCTGTTTAGTGTTACGAGTTTTGTCTCTCCAAAACTTTCTTATGTTATTCTCCCTGTATTTTATTGCAAAAGAGTTTCGGCCTGCTCCTGACTGCCTACTAACTAGGAATGACATAACATGATCAAGTCCACCAAGAGAGGGGAAGGGGAATTCATATGCAAATAAGGAATAATTTTATCTTCCATATATAAAAATAGATACTTTTCTCAAAAAGAACATATTCATTGATTAAACCTAGACTGGATACTATCTCCAACAAAGGTCCTTGGAAGAGTAATTTCTTTTGTCTTGTAGTTTTGGGTTTTTTGTTCTTTTTTCTTTGTTTTTTCCCAAACCTAGTGGTGTTCAAGTCTTACTGCTTTCTATATGTTCATGGATCACACTGGTGGTGCTCAGGGAACCATATGTGGTGCCAAGGATCTAATTCTTGTGACTCAGACGAAGAGTAAGCATATTCCCACTTTACTATCTCTCCAACCCCTACAACAATGATTTCTTCTTCCTTTAGTGATGGGGAATCAAAAAAATTAAGAAAATCTAGGAACCATCTCCATGCATGCACATCCTTTATTGATCATTGATAAAAATTATTTGCATACATAATCAGATGTACTTGAGAAGACCAACTCAGATTTATACGGTGGTTTGGCTTGCGCATCTTTGAATTTTTATTTAATGAAACATATTACACAAACATTATAGTATCTTTCAGCATATCATCACTTAATCACTTAACTTCCCGTTAGTCGTCTATTTGCTCGAGCGGGCGCCAGTAACGTCTCCATTTGTCCCTGTCGCGTGCTAGTGTAGCCCAATGGCATCTGTTCGCTCCGGGAACATGAAGGGCCTCAAACCGATCGTTCATGATCTTGACGAAGAAGTCTGACCATCTGGTAGGTGGGCGGCCACGCGGTCTTTTGACATCCCGTGGAATCCAATCAGTAACAGCTCTAGTCCAACGGTCTACCAGTAACTACAACTGGTCTCATTCACCTGACCCTGAAGGCTTCACCGACATGGCAGCACTGAGAAGGATGAGAAAGGAGAGGCCGACAAAATCTCAAGGCCGACCTAGGCTGCCACAACGAAGGAAGACAAAAATGATCGTCTGTACTTTCAATGCACGTACGCTAGCATCAGATGCATCCATCAAGGACCTGATGGTACAAGCGTGAATGATCAAGTACGACATCATTGGTCTGACCGAGACAAGAAGGCGCGAATCTCACCATGCCGTTTTCGACACTGGAGAAGAATTGTTCCTTGGAACATGCGATAAAAGAGGTGTTGGAGGCGTCGGTGTCCTTGTCAACACAAAATTGGCCAAGAGCATTGATTCATTCGAATGCCTAACAACCCGAATCGGACGTTTACATTTGAATAGATGTGGCTCACTGCCTGCAGTTTCTATCTTCGTTGTCTACGCACCAACATCTCATTATGATGAAAGAGAAATCGAGAAGTTCTACATGGAGCTAGAGAAGTTCTATAAAGAAGACCACACCTTCTACAAGATCATTGTGGGTGATTTTAATGCCAAGATAGGACCGAGAAGATCAGCTGAAGAACTTCACATCGGGACCCATGGCCTAGAATGGAACGAACAGGGTGAGAGACTGTCAGAGTTCTTCATGTCGACCAAGACCATCCATGGTAACTCACAGTTCCAGAAGGCAGAATCTAAACGATGGACATGGGAGTCTCCCGGTGGACGATTCCACAACGAAATAGACCACATCATATTCAATCGACGGTTTTGCCTGACTGATGTCGCTGTTGTCCCAAAATTTCTAATGGGATCGGACCACCGTCTCCTTCGTGCAAAATTCTACTTCACAGAGCGGGGAGAAAGGGCTGCAAAGTTCAAAAAGAGAACTCCCAGAATGACCACCAACTGGGAACTCTTTGGTACTATTGCGGCAACATGGGAAGATGCCATTGTTGACAACATTGACAAGGAATAGGATCGACTGGTTCAGCACCTCCATGAATGTGCGAGGAATGCCAAGAGAGAGATAGCCACAAAAAGTCGCCTATCTTCGAAAACTCTTGAGCTAATTCGCCAGCGTGGTTTGGCGCATGCCTCAGGCAACCGCAAGCTAACGTCCGAGCTTGCAAAGCAGTGCAGAGATGCGATCAAGGAAGACCTCAAAGAGAGAAGAGCAGAAGTACTGGTAGATGCGGCAGAAGCCGGGAAAAGTATTCGTAACGCCCGCCTGTCCTTCGCCAACTACAAGACCAAGATGACTGCCCTCCGACGTCCTGATGGATCCATCACATCCTCCAGAATGGCAATGGAGAAGATTATCCATGACTTCTACTCAAATCTCTTCGATAGCCATGTCCACTTGCCAACATACCAAATTCCACAGGATGGGTATGTTGTTCCCAACGTTCTCCCCTCCGAATTCCGACACGCCATTTCATTGGTAAAGAAACAAACAGCACCCGACCCAGACAAGGTCAGACCTGAACACCTGAAGAACCTGCCGTCAGTACTCATCAATACACTGGCTCGACTCTTCACTCGCTACCTGTCTGAATGCAGCATATCATAAAACCATTAAAATTTACTGCCATGGTTGCAGTGAGGATATTCAATAATACTAAACTAATAGTATTAAAGAAATTTTTTTCACTAAAGATTACTTGACAAATATTTTAGATTAAATAGAATAAAATTGAATAAAATTAAATTCAGCCAGATGGGTTGAGGGATAATGACTCAAGACTAAGTTAATTTAGAAGAAGTCATAATATAAAATATGCTTGAATAGTCCAAAGTGGCTTGTTCAGATGTTACTGATGAGGAGCTACAGAAGTTGGTTAGTGCATCCTGAGATTTGTACTTTCCATCTCCAAAAGAAAATAAAGATTGTGTAAGCACAAAAAGACAGCAGCCATCTATCTCTCCCGGTGCCCTTTTTCAATAGTCTCATGATGGTTCCCCCCCCCCCCAGGGGAACGATGGGCAGGCAAAGGAAGGAAACAAGGGCCAGGCTGGTTGGTCTTAGTTGCAATTTATTCCAATCTCCTCTCCATTTACTCCTGTCTCTTTCCTCAGCTCCCCCCTCTGCTTCTTTGTCCCCCATGCTACTTCATTCTCCTCCTAGATCCCCCATTCTCTTTCTGGCTCTGGAATCTGGATCTGGATCCCCTCAGCCCACTTTCACAGGTCTAGTTAAATCCCAATGCATACAGGATTTGGGTTTACACATAGGTGTGGTTACAATCAATAGGGGTAAAGTTCTTTCCCTCAGGAGTAGGAAATTCTAGGACAGATTCTCATTTAGCAGGACGACACACCCTAGAAGGGAATCCCATGGGTGTGTTTCTCCTCTCCTTGTCCAACAAACATATGGACATTCATCACTGTCACTGTCACTATCACCCCATTGTTCATCAATTTGCTTGAGTGGGTCTAGTAACATTGTGAGACTTGTTACTGTGTTTAGCATATCGAATACATCACGGGAAGCTTTCCAGGCTTTGCCATGTGGGTGAGATACTCTCAGTAGTTTACCAGGCTCTCTGAGAGGGGCGGAAGAATCGAACTCGGGTCGGCCATGTTGGCTGCGTGCAAGGCAAACACCCTCCCCGCTTGCTATTGCTCCAGCCCATGAACATTCATAATATTAATGATTTTGTATGGACACAGTAAGAGATGCATTGAGCTTATAAAATTGCTCTCTTAGGGCCATCTCGATCTCAGACTACAGTGCTCAGGCCAGATTAGTCTTTCTTATCCCTAGCAGAGTCCTAGTTTCATCGTTACTTTTGGATCATGACAGCATTTGTCCATGGTCAAGCTCTTAACTTATAATTAAGAATTGTGGCACTTCGGCCTGGCCCATTTTGATGCCAGGGTATCTCACAGCTCACCCTGGGTCCTTTCAGTCCCTCATTGGGACCCTGCTTCTGGGGTGCTAGGAACTAAGAGCTACTGAGGCTTAAGCTGAGAAAGCAGATTTCCAGGAGTGAATAATATTCAAAGCCAATTAAATTAATATTCAAAGCCAATTAAATTCCAATTTACAAAAGCGTAATATTAACTGCCTTCCAGTATCTATACCAAAAGGACATTGCTTTAAAGTAAACTATTCAGGGCCATCTTTGAAGCGTTCAGCATAAGAGAAGGAACACATGGAGGGTGCGGGATCCCGGAGGAAAAAAAAAAGAAAAAACAGGTTCCAAAAAGAGCCAAGATCACCCGCAAGTTCCAGATGGAGTAGGTGCCGCATCCCGCCTCCCCCAGATGGAACCCCGGTGACCAGAAGCCTCTACAAACACAGCTCGAGTATGCGGGAACGAGGACTTTTTCTCAAAACCGCGCGGCCGCGACATCTCTCTGTATACAAAGTGATCAATGAGAAGTAAACCACCCAGTCTTTCTCCCTGAAAGTCAGACTTAAGTTTGGAGCACGGCCACAGCCCCAGAAACACAAGGACTTAATGCAGAACCCAGCAGCTTAGAGCAGAAAAGCGAACAGACGATGAGTTAACCCAGGCCATCATTTCTGCCCAGAGGGGAAAGGGTGTTGCCCCATTCGCCCTCTCTTCTCTGGAAAGAAGGATGGCGGCCGCATGGGAGCCTTGTGGACAGCAGGTATGAGCCGGGGGTGTGGGGGCGACTAAAACCTCATGGGAAGGGGGGCGTTCCGGTCCGTCCTTCACGCCCTACCGAGGTCACCGGTTGCCCCCCACGAGCAGCTCTCCAGTACAGCCACGGCCCCAGAAGCACAAGGACTTAATGCAGAACCCAGCAGCTTGGAGCAGACAAGTGAACGGACTATGCGTTGATCCAGGCCATCAAGTCTGCTGGAGGGGAAAGGGTGTTGCCCCATTCGCCCTCTCCTCTCTGGAAAGAAAGATGGCGGCCACATGGGAGCCTTGTGGACAGCAGGTATGAGCCGGGAGTGTGGGGGCGACTAAAACCTCATGGGAAGAGGGGCGTTCCGTCCGTCCTTCACGCCCTACCGAGGTCACCAGTTGCCCCCCACGAGCGGCTCTCCAGCACGGCCACAGCCCCAGAAGCACAAGGGCTTAATGCAGAACCCAGCAGCTTGGAGCAGAAAAGTGAAAGGACTATGCTTTAATCCAGGCAATCATTTCTGCCCAGAGGGGAAAGGGTGTTGCTCCCTTCCGCCCTCCTCCCTCTGGAAAGAAAGATGGCGGCCACATGGGAGCCTTGTGGACAGCAGGTATGAGCCGGGGGTGTGGGGGCGACTAAAACCTCATGGGAAGTGGGGCGTTCCGGTCCGTCCCTCACGCCCTACCGAGGTCACCGGTTGCCCCCCACGAGCGGCTCCCCAGCACAGCCACGGCCCCAGAAGCACAAGGACTTAATGCAGAACCCAGCAGCTTGGAGCAGAAAAGTGAACGGACTATGCATTGATCCAGGCCATCAAGTCTGCCGGAGGGGAAAGGGTGTTGCCCCATTCGCCCTCTCCTCTCTGGAAAGAAAGATGGCGGCCACATGGGAGCCTTGTGGACAGCAGGTATGAGCCGGGAGTGTGGGGGCGACTAAAACCTCATGGGAAGAGGGGCGTTCCGTCCGTCCTTCACGCCCTACCGAGGTCACCAGTTGCCCCCCACGAGCGGCTCTCCAGCACGGCCACAGCCTCAGAAGCACAAGGGCTTAATGCAGAACCCAGCAGCTTGGAGCAGAAAAGTGAAAGGACTATGCTTTAATCCAGGCAATCATTTCTGCCCAGAGGGGAAAGGGTGTTGCTCCCTTCCGCCCTTCTCCCTCTGGAAAGAAAGATGGCGGCCACATGGGAGCCTTGTGGACAGCAGGTATGAGCCGGGGGTGTGGGGGCGACTAAAACCTCATGGAAGGGGGGCGTTCCGGTCCGTCCTTCACGCCCTACCGAGGTCACCGGTTGTCCCCCACGAGCGGCTCCCCAGCACAGCCACGGCCCCAGAAGCACAAGGACTTAATGCAGAACCCAGCAGCTTGGAGCAGAAAAGTGAACGGACTATGCATTGATCCAGGCCATCAAGTGTGCCGGAGGGGAAAGGGTGTTGCCCCATTCACCCTCTCCTCTCTGGAAAGAAAGATGGCGGCCACATGGGAGCCTTGTGGACAGCAGGTATGAGCCGGGTGTGTGGGGGCGACTAAAACCTCATGGGTCGGGGGGCGTTCCGGTCCGTCCTTCACGCCCTACCGAGGTCACCCTCGCCCCCTGCGAGCGGCTCTCCAGCACGGCCATGGCCCCAGAAGCACAAGGATTTAATGCAGGACCCAGCAGCTTGGAGCAGAAAAGTGAAAGGACTATGCATTAATCCAGGCAATCATTTCTGCCCAGAGGGGAAAGGGTGTTGCTCCCTTCCGCCCTTCTCCCTCTGGAAAGAAAGATGGCGGCCACATGGGAGCCTTGTGGACAGCAGGTATGAGCCGTTGGTGTGGGGGCGACTAAAACCTCATGGGAAGGGGGGCGTTTCGGTCCGTCCCTCACGCCCTACCGAGGTCACCGGTTGCCCCCCACGAGCGGCTCCCCAGCACAACCACGGCCCCAGAAGCACAAGGACTTAATGCAGAATCCAGCAGCTTGGAGCAGAAAAGTGAACAGACTATGCATTGATCCAGGCCATCAAGTCTGCCGGAGGGGAAAGGGTGTTGCCCCATTCACCCTCTCCTCTCTGGAAAGAAAGATGGCGGCCACATGGGAGCCTTGTGGACAGCAGGTATGAGCCGGGGGAGTGGGGGCGACTAAAACCTCATGGGTCGGGTGGCGTTCCGGTCCGTCCTTCATGCCCTACCAAGGTCACCAGTCGCCCCCCGCGAGCGGCTCTCCAGCACGGCCATGGCCCCAGAAGCACAAGGACTTAATGCAGAACCCAGCAGCTTGGAGCAGAAAAGTGAACGGACTATGCGTTGATCCAGCCCATCAAGTCTGCCGGAGGGGAAAGGGTGTTGCCCCATTCGCCCTCTCCTCTCTGGAAAGAAAGATGGCAGCCACATGGGAGCCTTGTGGACAGCAGGTATGAGCCGGGAGTGTGGGGGCGACTAAAACCTCATGGGAAGGGGGGCGTTTCGCTCCGCCCTTCACGCCCTACCGAGGCCACCAGTTGCCCCCCACGAGCGGCTCTCCAGCACGGCCATGACTCCAGAACACAGAAACCAATTTCTTAACTATCTGACTTTCAGTAGAAATACTTCCAGGGTCAATAGGTAAAATAGCAGATATCCAAAACCAACATTTAATTCTTGAACCCAGCTGTAGAAAGCAAATCACTTCACAATGCTTTTTCAGCATGTCTGTTTTGGGGGGGGGGGTAAACTCTAAATAATAGTGGTTAATCTTTTATTGAAACAATGAATCTAATGAAAGCAGATAGAGTGTTAACTAGAATTCATCTGCCTCACAGGGACTGGGAGGGGTGGGGGGTGGGGTTTTATTGGGGTTCTTCATGGTAAAAAATAAGTATTGGTAAAGGGAAATGTGTTTGATATTTGCATGACTGAGACATAAACCTGAAAGCTTTGTAACCTTTCCCACAGTGATTCAATAAATAAATTAAAAAAAAAAATAAAGTAAACTATTCAGAAGACATAAGGAGAGGAGAAAGGCAATATTTACTTACAAGTTCAGTTTTCTCGAAGGATCTGACCTCACAAATTAACAGAGTCTGATTAGGGGGAAAAGTTGATTAACTGGTTGGGGAAGAGAGCATAGAGAAGTGGTTACAGATAAACAAAGGAATGGGAGTGATTTGGGAGCACTGTGATGGGTGTAACCAGATAAACCGAAGCTCCTTGTGGAAAGGGAGAAAGGACAAATCAATGTTATCCTACAGTTAATGACCATGCAGAAAAATTTCCAAAAATCTAAAAATTTAAATATATGATATAAAGTTTTATTCTTACTATATTATAAAAGTTGAAGCTTCATTTATTCTAGGAGTTAAATATTGTTTTAAAATGTTTCTCATTGATTCTTAAAATATTCGATAGTTTGAGATAATCATTGATTTTTTTGTAGTTTTTAGACTAAATCATGTGAAGGGTTATATGATCATGACACAGTAGTGAATACCCTCAGTTAAAAAATAAAATAAATATTCATTACTCACTGAGTAGATATTTATTTAGGCACTGAAAAAAAGTGACACTATTTCAGGTGCTAGGAAAAAGAGAAGAAAACATGAAAATTCCCTATTATGAAACATATTTTGTAAAGGAGGTAGACAAAAAAACAAACAACCGTTCTTGACAGCAGTTCTAAGTGAATATGAGTTTCAAGTAATGGAAGAAGACACTTGATATAGCAGTTAATAAATGTGTCTCTGAGAAAAACGACTATTGAGCTTAAATCTAAATGATAAAAATTTGTCCATGACCTTTCTGAGGCATTGGAACGATATAGTAAATTATTTTAGTAATAAGCGAAAAAGTGTAGGATAGATATGTAATATCCAGACATTTGCTACATTGAATATAGAAGTATTGGTAATGTGGCTGCAGAAATAATACTAAAAAATAATCTATAATTAAAATTAAAAAACCTTATTTTCTATAAATAAATTGTTTAAATTGTATCACATTTTGCTGGGAAAAGATTAGGAAAGGGAATTACACAGTCAGAATTGCACATAATAAATGAGGCCTAGTGTTTTGGAAAATTATTTGATGTAGAAAATAGGAAGGGGTCTATTGCAATAAGTCCTTCTTGATATCTGTGTGAGCTTCACTGGAGACAAAAAAGAAGTAGTGAATTATACCTCTATTGAGTCAGAAAATGCTTCCTTGCAGAAAACATTTAACCTGAGTTTTATAAGTCAAGTAAGTGTTTGTCGCATCTTGAAAAATAGTAGTTGTGTGATAGAAGTTAAAACCTGAGGCAAACTGAGAATAGGAAAAACCACAGACAAGAAAATGTCTTGATCATGATACTTTATGACAAAGGTATGATATGATACCATAGAGGCAAACAAAGTTCCATATAAAGCTGGTATTCTCAACTGAAAACAGCAGTCAGAATGTTATTAATAAGCAAAACTGGAATAATTCTGAATAATGCTATAACACTGGTAGTTTTGCCATTTATGAAGAAGATGTGCCTTCATGATGTATGTGCAAAGTAAAGGGAATGCACTGAGCTTCAAGCAAAAGATGATTTAATGTGATGTAAGAGAGGCAAACTAAATGATACAGTAATAATGTCAAATAATATATGTAATAGTTTTGTTGATGGATTAGACCTGGAACTTCTTCATTGACTTGGCACAAAAATTTCAGAATATTTTCAAGAAAATGATAAATACCTGCAATGAAATTGGAGTTGTCCAAGAATGAAGCAAGCTAACTGGGCGCACACCATCGTTTCTAGAAAACCATTTGCATTGTCAAGGTTGTTAAACATCAGAGGCAGGAAAGGGACATCTGGTGGCTATGTCTGTGCCATCAATTACAGGCAGACTGCTTAGTAGTAAAATACTAATTCGGGGAAACGTTGAGGAAAAAAGTTGAGACAAACTTGAAGAGCAAATATTGCATTTTTCTTTTAACTGTGAATTTGAACTAAATTTGGGCTATAAGAAAATCTTTATAAAGTACATTAGATGACTTTATATTACCCAGAGAAAGCTAAATTGAATAATTTTTTCCTCATAGGACCATTCCCTCCTTCATAACTTTCTTATGTGCTACTTCTATTTGTTTTTTCACTTAGATTTCTGTAAGCGGTCTCAGCAAAAATATCTTCAAAGAAAATTTAACATGCTTTATGTAGCCTCTAGTTGTTAAGTTTGTTGTTTTATTACTAAAAGCTGGAGTTATTTTAAGATAAGATGTGCGTGGAGAAGAAATGGAGATTGGTGAGTTTTTTCTTGCAGAAATTGCAGTGAATTATTATATTCCATTTGGAGATGGGACACAAATTTGAAATGTTTCTTTCAATGTCACATTGGTTATAAAACATCAGATAACAATGTCTTTTATATGCATGAATCATCATTTAGTGATGTCATTAAAAATTCACGTGATTTATTCATTATCCCAAAGTGAGCCAACAAAGATTCCATTTTGTTCTCCACAGAAATACCTCTGATAACTGCTCAACTACTTTACTTTTCCCTTGTCTGTTTTTTAATGCAAATTAGTTTTTCAATGCAATGCATTTTTAATTTGTTAAGCCAAGAATTGTGCATGGGCTAATGGGAGTGAACAATTAACAGAGCTGAAGATAATTCTCTGATGACTTCTCAGGAAGGCCCTGGAGGCAGAAGTAGTTTCAAAGCTTTACCAAAAGCTGCTCAATACATCAAACCTTTGACCCAGACAGGAAGACACATGGCTCGCTGTCCAGTTATCGTTATTTTACTAATTTCACGATAAAACCCCCACATCCTTAGAGTAAGATAGAGTTGGGAGACAATAAATACAACATCTTCTCAGATGGAAAGCACCGTAATAAACAAACTTTTTTTTTTATTCACCCCCCCCCCCCCCCCCACACACACACTGCAAAGCCTGGCAAGCTACCTGTGATGTATTCAATATGCCAAACACAGTAACAAGTCTCACGATGGAGACATTACTGGGCTCTCTCTAGCAATTTAATGAATAACGGGAGGACAGTGACAGTGACGGTATTTTTTTTTTTGGTCTTTTGTCTATTTTATAAGGACAACCACAGTGATTAAGAGGTAAGAATATCTCCCTTGATCTGGTATATGCTCTGCTACTGAGCTCTCTCCCGGGCCCCAATAAACCTGCCTTTTTTCATTCCAGTTCTGGCCGCTCTATAATTGACTTTCGAGCAGCAGGAAATTAGACATTGGATTTGAGAAAAACTCTAATGATATTCATTGAAAGACTCCTTAATTTTCACCTAAGGTTGACTTAAACCTACAATACAAATTCTTCAAAGAAAAAGTTTGTTATTTGTTATTCACATCTTATATGTCATCCACTATATAGGCCAACTATTTTTAAAATCCAATATTTCTGAATTTGCATTCTATTTTTTCAGAAGAAAACATTTACCTTAAACTGTATACTATTTTTACATATTTTCAAATCCCTTATAAATTACATATATTGTTTATCATTTTTAGAGAACATCATCCTACCTTTCTTCACCAGTCTTTTTATCTATCCAGAAATGTATATCTATTTTTTATTCCCAAACTTTGCATTTTCTTCTTCAAACTCTGTTAATCTTGTTTTATAAAATTTAAATTTATTATTATTAAATATAATTATAATTTTATATTGTAGCTGCATCATTACTTCAATTTTCTTTTTCATACTTTCTCTAACTGTCCATTTCCACAAATTTTTTTTTTGGAAAATCAGTAGACTGATGTGGTGAGAGATTGAGAAAGAGATTTATTGGTAAAAGACCAAGAGGTTGGAATATGGCAGATTGGTGTCTTCAAAGACTGTGTTGCTGACATGTTCACAAGAAGCACTTTTGTAGATAAAGACCAGCAGGGAACCACATTTTTAGAAAAGGCCATTTGCACAGACCAGTTCTCTTCTGGGTTTTAGTTCTGAAGTACTTTCCACCTTATCTGAAAGTCTAAACTCAAAATTCCTTATGAAAATGGCAACCTTTCTTTATGGTAGGCTTTTGGGGAAAGAACGTGAAAAGGAGTATTTTTTGCTCTGAAGATCTGACTTTATTTTTTCTTTTAAAAAAACCTTTTCTTAATTTCTTGTGGGCTAGTTTCATTATAGTTATGTGTTTGTTTTCCTAAGATTCATGGTATTCAAATAACCTTCAGAAATTCTTATTTCCCATGGTTTTCAAACATTGCAGTTGAAAATCATACATATATTGGCCTTGCACAATTTATTCATCACTCAAGTACCATTTTAGCTTTTATTGTACTACTGTTTTTATCTTTATTTATTTTTTGACATTAACTATTATTGTGCATTTTTCCATCTTTCAGTTAATTCTTTTCCTTTAAATGTATTTGTCTTTTTTTATAACTTCTCACATTTTTAGTCTAATACATCAGGACTAGTTTCTTTTCTGTTTGGTTTTGGGCTACGCTTGGTGCTTCTCAGGGATTGCTCTTGACTCGGTGCTCAGGAATTACTCTTGGTTGTGCTTGGGTTGGTGCCCATATGGAATGTCTGGGATCAAACCCAGTTCAGTCATGTGCTAAGTAAGAACACTACCATCTGTATTATCACTCTAATCCTAGCAAAATTAGTTTATGAGTGATAGTATACAAAATGCTCATCTTTTCTATTTTAAAAGACAACTTTTCAGTCTAATCTCTATTTCTCTATTTCTCACATACATACATGCCCACACACAAACACACAAACAGAACATAGACACACAGACACACACAAATACACACCCTTTATTTAACTTATCCTTTGTGCAGACTGAATGAATTTGCTGCTAAATAGGTCTCTAAAGCTGAGATTGGAATTTAGGAGGTTTTTAAAAATCACTATCTATGGTAGAACAGTTGTATGGATAATCAGGACATTTTTGTTATTGTTTTGGGTTGGTTATTGGCCCATACCAATTGTGCTTAGATCTTACTTCTGGCCCTAAATTCAACCCTGGAGGTGGTTGGTGGACCGTATGCGATGCCAGGGACTGAACCAGGGTCAGCCATGTGCAAGGAAAACAGCCTACCTGGTATACTATCTCTCAGTCCATGGAGATGCAGTTTTAACAAACATTTCAGCTTAGAAAATCCTTCACTCTTCCTGTTTTGGTGTAAAGGAGTTTCGGTCTATATTTTCACAGTAATTATCTATTGTATGTATACTATTCTAATAGAGGAGCACAGTCTTTTACAGATTTTTTTTAGCTAAAACAATCACAGTAGAGATTATTGATAAGGGCTTTTTGCCAGAAAAGTTCTTTTCTACTGAGTAACCTAAAGACCTTGTTCAAAAAATGGGATCTGTGCATCACAATACAATATGCCCTGTGATCAATACCATGTACCTTGCAATCTTCTAAGATTCTTAATCCTTTGTTTTCCTTTGAGAAACTTGGAAGAAGCGCTCACCATTGCAACTGAGCAAAAGTTGCAACTGTTCCTCATTATTAATCTTCTATTATCAATTCTAAACTCCATCACAATTTGGAGGTACCTCCGATGACCTAAGTTAACTGCTGTCTCTTCAACCTTACCTTTCTTGCTCACAGTTTGAGTCCTTCAACATGATGCTTTTCTCAGCTAGACCTTGGAACACACATCTCTTAGCAACATGAAGTCGGAGACTAGTATGGAATGCCGACTCCCCAAACATATTTCTCCCCACCTGCACTGTCTAAATTCTAGTCTATGACAGCACTGTTTCCTGAAGATCAGGTCCGTTTTCTCTGCCAAGATCAGGTGAGAAGGCAGCTGTAGTTAATACATTAATGAGACTACATATGGGTCTCCTGGCAGAAACGTTTCTCCTTCAGGAGTTTGTATTAACAAATTTGAGTTAACTTCCATTGACTTTCTCCTATTGTTTTCATCTCTTTCATGAGTTTCTTCATCTGTTTGTCTCCATTCTTTTTCCTCTAGTATCTTGAATATGCTAATCACTATGACTGTCTTAGAGCATTATGTTTATTCCAAGAATGTGTCTATGTAAGATTTTTGCGTGTGTTTTTGTATTAGTCTAAATATGATTTTTGGTGGAGAGTTTTGAATATTTTGGGATGTTGTCTGGGCTCCACAATTTGTGAATTAATAATTTGAATTAAAATATGGAAACCATAATTTATGTCAATTTTGCACATTCTCTGTTCCTGAACTCTAATTTTTACCTTTGCTAAATGAATGAAATTTAGCATTTAGGTCACAACATTTTGGTTCATTTTAAGTAGGAATAGCTATAATTTCTAGGTCTTGGTGTGCATTTTATTTTATAGCAATGTCTAATCAGATATTAAACATGAATATTATATTTAGAATGCTTAATATTTTATTGTACATTGGGGTTTTCCTTCCTTCCTTCTTTCCTTCCTCCCTCCCTCCCTCCCGCCTCCTTTCTTTCTTTCTTTCTTTCTTTCTTTCTTTCTTTCTTTCTTTCTTTCTAGGAATCATCTCCCAAATGGTGATCACAGAGTCCCAGAGACACTTTTTAGTCAACCAGACCAACGTTCTAGGATGTAGTACTCCCTGGGTTTGGACCCAGTCATGCCAGTGATTACATGAACTACAAAAGTGGTGTATGAGACTCTCCAGGGCCACACCCAGTAGTTAGTGGGGTCTCCAGGGCAGCAATAAATGATGAGTTTTGGACTATGATCTAGGAATTGAACTGGGGTTAGCCACATGCAGGGCATGTACCATAACCTTTTTTCTATCATTTTGGCCCCAGGAATCTATTTCTAATAACCAATTTTCTTCTGTTTCAGTCCAATTTCATTAATTCTTATAGTGGTACCAGATACATATTGTGAAATTTTGAATTTTATTGTCTTTCTTTGATAGGCTGTCAAACTTTGTTTGTCAAGGAATTAAATATTTTCACATTAGTTTTATAAGTGTAACTCTTGATTTTAAAATTTGTCCATATGGTTATACATTAATCTTTCCATTAACGTTGCATAATGTTTGTTTTGCCTTTGTTAATATTTAGATTTTCCAGTTATTTTTTCTCATACTTATTGAAGATTTGGAACTCTGGTTAATTGAATTCCCCCAAGTCTCTCTCTCAGTACTGTGGCAACTAAGGACTTGGCTTGTTAATACTATTCTGTCTATTGCTCCCTTTTATTGCTCTTCGTAGAGCAATTATATCTTAACTGTCTTAGTGGATTCTCAGATGAGCATCACAGTACATGTTAAGTCAGATCTAGGTGCAGACTCTAGAGCTATTTAGTGCACAGGTATTTTTCACGTGATAATTTGAGAGTCTCTGAACTCTGAAGTTAGCTTTGAAAAGAATATAATATTTCTCTCTCTCTTTCTTTCTGTCTATCTCTCTCCCTCTCTCTTTCTGTCCCACCTCCTTCTCTCTGTCTCTCTCTAAACATCTTCCACTGGACTTCCAGAAAGAATCTTCCAAAAACCTAGATTCTACTAATTGTTTTTTATTTCTCAGATCAATTCCCATCTCCAATATGAGAAATTTATGTTAAATATTATTTACTCCAGTAAGGTTGTTTATAAAAGATCAGAAGAGTTCATTTATAAGCTAAACATGAGAATTCTTTGGACAAGGGTGGGGGACAGGTGCTGAGTTTTCTTTCTAGTGTTGATCAAGATACACAATTGTAGGCAGCTCACAGCAATTCTCTGTTAAGTAGGTTGGCAGTTAGGTAAAAGCCAAAGATTTAATGTTTGAGATTGCATGAACCATTTGGCAGTGCTCAGGGTCCTCTAGTACTATACCTGCTAGTATTTGGGTGTCTCCAGAACTGCCTTTGGTGATGCTCCATGTGGTGTTAGGGAATGAACTGGGTGGATTGTATGCAAGAAAGCACCTTCTCCCCTTACCATCTCTCCAGCCCCTGAAAGTGAAAAGCTTACACATTTTCAATACAGTTATCATAGTAACTAATTTGCACAAAAGTAACTTATTTAGTCATATGCAAATACATATCCCTTATTTCCAAATAAATGATATTCTCTATTAATAGCATAATAATTCTTTACTAGTCCGTGAATTATTCAATTAATTTTTCTCCAGAATTTTCTAGATTTTTAAAATTTGTTTTAGGGTCAAATCTTGTGGGCTTATTCCAAGATCTCCACTCAGGACTCACTCCTGATGAGTTTGGGGGAACCACACATGGTGATTGGGATAAAAATGTCGCAGCTATGTGTAAGTGTCTTACCCTTTGTACTATCTCCCTAGACCATGCCTTTTATAGCTTTTAAGGATAGAATTTCAATAAATGCATTGGAGGTCCTTTGCTGTTTTCCAGTATTCGTTATTATCTAAACTTTTAGCAGGGATATATGTTGCTCTTATAATCAATCTGAAAACAATGATCATATCTTATAAAAAAGATTAAACTTTACTTTTTTTCTTTTTGGGTCACACCCAGCGATGCTCAGGGGTTATTCCTGGCTCTGCACTCAGGAATTACTCCTGGAAGTGCTTGGGGGACCATATGGGATGCTAGGGATAGAACCCAGGTTGGCTGCGTGCAAGGCACACGCCCTACCTGCTGTGCTATCACTCCAGCCCAAGATTAAACTTTAACATGAATTAAAATTTGTCTTTGTGCAAATTATTTTTTCATTACTCTGATCTAAATTGAGTGTTCAACACAAAACTGAACAAATTAAGTTTTGCATCTGCCAACATGCTCCCTTACTCAGAGACTGTTTGAAAGAACCCAGTAAGAAAGTGTGACTTATTTGCAACTTACTTTTATTGAATTTTAAGCTATTTTAATTTGATAAATATTTTTATATATAATAAATGTGAAAAAAGATATGGCCCACTACTTTTAGTGCATGCAATATAGGCAAGTAGAGAAAAAGGGTCTCACCTATAAAAATAATCCAGAAAATTTTCAATATTAAGAAAAACATCTTGGCACATAAAAGACTGAACATTTTTCTTGGGGTTCAGGAGTTTCAAAACTTTACTAACTTTAAACTTGTCACTTAAAGGAATGTGCTGTTATTGCAACTCTTCCACACTTGACCCCATATTAAAATATTAAAAATAGACAAAATGTTTAGATTTTCTGTTTTTAATTTAATTGTGATGGTTATCCATATATGCCAGGCATTTGCATTTGTTTCATAGTTCATTTAACCTGTTAAAAACGGGACATGAATTATTTTAATTATTTTCAAATAAAATGAAATTAGCCAAGAAATTTCAATAACCTTAATCCAAGTTCACTCACTTAGGAAGTGCAGAATTGGAATTTGAATGAAGTCTGTCTGAGTACATCACAGCTCTGCCCTTTATACACACTGCATGTGTGAGGAAACAAGTAAGCCAGTAGGTGTTCTTATAAAGAGTGATAGATAATACACAGACACTTGCTTTTCACACTTCCCAGAATTAGAATAGGGAGTAATTCTGGCTTCTAAAATGAATTGCCTTCTATTCTTCTTAAGTAAACCTTTGTAAACTCCCAGCTTTTGAGTGTTTTTTTTTTTTTAGTTATGCATTGCTTATTTGAAACAGAGGAGAAGAGATTTGTTGTGCAGAAGAGTAGGTTAAACAATAATTAAGTTCCTCAGTAAATTGAATTTACATTTAAATAAATCCCAAGACCCACCATAAAATAAACATAATCCCCTCCCCACAGGGCTTCTTAAGTAACAGCAGAGGCTATTTTACTAACCTTTTTCATGGGAACCTTGACCTGTAGTCTAGGCTATAGTGACATTTCCAAGAGAATTAGAATGCTTTTTCTGTTTCAGTTCACACCTATTTGACCTCAAAAGAGAACACAAGGTTCAGACTCTGGCCTTATCCTGACCTCTTTCTAATTCTTACCATTTTGACAATGTGACTGATTCCCTCAGAGGTCAGAACTGGTAAAGTCTATGCAAACTTCAGCCTACAAAGGCCATTGAGGTCTTGCTCTCACTGCTAAGGCAACCATCAATTTGTATGTGAAAAATACTTGATATCAGTTTCAGAATTAATCCTGCTTCTATATTTCTGGGAGCTATGATCCTAAATTGTGAATGTATAATAGTTATAGTCAAAAGAAATAGGTCTGTATTCTACTAGGAGTATGGGACTTTGTCTTTATTACAGAAAACAATTAATTCGAGAAGAAGACGTATAGGTGAGGCAAAAAAAAAAGTTTATTGACTATTTAAATAGACAGATTCTAGACACACAAAAAAGAGCTTCCCTCGGGTTTGTGAAATGTGATCTTCATATTTTAAAGAGGTTCTCTTGGTAGGGGTTGATTCTCATAAAGAGGAAATATTTTCCAAGAAAAGCTTTAGGATCACCCCACTCTTTTATTGCATCTTTCTGTCATGGAATAAGAGGCATACATGGGAAATGGGTTGTGGTCATTTTATTTCATTTCATTTCATTTCATTTCAATCTCATCACAAAGAAGTAGAAGGCCAGGCTGCAGGGCAAGTATCCTGCCCTACTTAGTCTCCCCAGTTCCCATCAGCGAATCCACAGTACTTCTGTAGGTTTTTGTGGTTAGACTGTATTGTTGGAAAAAGTGGTAAAAAATACTGTTAAAGACAAATCCTTCTTAAGCAAGGAGTCATGCTTTTCTTAAAGAACAACAACAAAAAAATACCTATTCAATTTAACACGTTTAAAAACAAACAAAGAGGGGAGTTGGAGCAATAGCACAGCGGTAGGGCATTTTCCTTGCACGTGGCCCACCCGCATTTGATTCCCAGCACCCCATGTGGTCCCTGGAGCACCACCAGGAGTGATTCCTGAGTGAAAAGCCAGGAGTAACCCCTTAGCATCTCCGGGTGTGACCCCAAAAAGCCCCCAAAATATATAAATAAATAAAAACAAGCAAAGAGGGGCTGGAGCCATAGCACAACGGGTAGGGCATTTGCCTTGCCCACACTGACCAGGGTTCTATTCCTAGCATCTGGAGCACTCACAGGAGTGATTACTGAGTGTAGAGCCAGGTGTGACCCCTGAGTATCACCAGGTGTGACCCAAAAAGCAAAAAAATTTAAAAAAAAAAAAGAAAAAAGAAAAGAAAGACTTTGACAGGGGCCAGAGAGACAGTGAGAATTGCCCTTCATACTATCTATCTACTAAAAGATATTATCAAGTATGGAGTTGCTGGTTCCATATATGTAGCCTATATGTTACACAAAGCACAGCCAGGAGTGATCCCTGAGCACATAGACAGGAGTAAGGTATAAGCAATGCAGAAGTGACACAAAAATAAACAGCAGTCTCATAATTACTTAGAGGTTTACATAAGTTCAAAAATTTTGGCAATCTATTGTTATAAGTATAAATGTGAGGTCTTAAAATACATTACGAGTATGGTATAACTTTTATTCAATTATTTTAATTTCACATACCTGGAATTAAGTAGGTGTTTTGAAATTTTAAAGTAAACAAAATAAATTTTATTAGAGTTGAAAAATAAGAATAACATAACGAAAATATGTTCAATGCTATTTATGTATATATATACCCTTAATATATGTATACAATCATTTTCAAATAATTCCTGTGCTGTCATGTATTTTAATAAGAAACCTATGATGTTCCAAACTTGAACACTTCATCACTTGACATCTTGGTATTCATCGATTTGGTCGAGTGGGTGCTAGTAATGTCTCCATTCATCCCTGTTGCATATTAGTGTAGCCCAGTGACATCTGCTTGTTCTAGGAACATGAAGAGCCTCAAACCAATCATTCAGGGTCTTGACAAAGAAGTCTGACCATCATGTAGGTGGGCAGCCACTCGATATTTTGATGTCCCAAGAAATCCAGTCAGTAACAGCTCTAGTGCAGTGGTTGCCTCCAAATCTCATTACGTATCCAGCCCATCTGATTTTTGACACATTGGCAAACGAGACAACATCCCTGATTCTTGACCGTTGACGAAGGTCGAAACTCAGGATTCTTTCTCTCATTTGAGTGAAGTGTGATACTCCAAGCATAGCTCTTTCGATTCCTCTTTGGGAGAGGAATAGCGTTCTCATCCTGATTTCATAGGGCCCAGGTCTCTGAGGTGTATGTTAATGCAGAAAGAACAGTGGAATCAAAGAAATGTGCCTGGAAAAACCTCTGGTTCTTCATCCTCTTAGCTATTTCTTTGACCCTCTTGAAGGCGTTCCAAGTCACTCTCTTTGTCCTGTGTAACTCAGGTGCCAGGTCATTCATCATGTTGAATTTTTGACCTAGATACACATAACTGTTGCATTCGGAGATGTTCTTTCCATTGAGAGCAAATGGAATGTCAGGAACGAGACTGTTTCTCATAAACATTGCCTTTGTGAGATTCAGCTGTAGTCTGACCTTTCCACACACACATGGTCAAAGTCGGCCAGCATTTGCGCTGCTTGGCTAATGTTTGGTGTTATTAGAACGATGTTATCAGCAAAGCGGAGGTGGTGTAGTTGCCAACCATCTATCTTCACTCCTTCCTTCCCATTCCAGTCGTCACGTGATGTTCCCGAGGGTGGAACTGAAGAGTTTCAGTGAAATAGTATCACCCTGCCGAACCCCTCTCTTGACATCAACGATTACTTCTTTGCAGAATGGTGAGATCCTGGTAGTGAATCCGCAATACAGCTCACGGAGGATCTTGATGTATTGGGCTTGAATGTCCTGATTGGTTAGGGCTTCAATGACCGCTTCCATCTCAACAGAATCAAAGGCCTTCTTTAAATCAATGAACGTTAAACAGAGCGGCATCTTGAACTCCCTGGAAACCTCAATGAGCTTGGTTATCATGTGGATATGGTCGATTGTACTGAAACCTTTGTGGAACCCGGCTTCCTCTCATGGTTGTCCATCTAGTGTTCTGCCAGTGCTATTCAGGATGGCTCAAGTGAACAGCTTGTAGATGACAGACAATAGGCAGATCAAGCGATAGTTGCCAATGTCGTGGATGTCTTCCCTCTTGTAGAACAGAACGGTGCTTCTGGTTTTCTATTGGAATGGAACCTTGAATTCAGACAGGTTAGCGCGTGAAGAGCCGAGCCAGTGTATTGATGAATATCAACAGCAGATTCTTTAGGTGTTCAGGTCTGACCTTGTCTGGGCCAGGTGCTGTTTGCTTCTTTACTGATGAAATGGCGTGTTGGATTTTGGAAGGGAGAATATTGGGAACGACATATCCATCTTGCGGAATTTGGTACGTGGGCAGGTGGACGTGACTATCAAAGAGAGCTGAGTAAAAGTCATGGATAATCTTCTCCATTGCTCTTCTGGAAGATGTAATAGATTCATCAGGATGTCAGAGGGCAGTCATCTTGGTCCTGTAGTTGGCAAAAGACAGGTGGGTGTTGCGAATGCTTTTCCTGGCTTCTACCGCTTCTGCCAGCACTGGTGCTCTTCTCTCGTTGAGGTCTTCCTATATTGCTTCTCTGCACTGCTTTGCAAGTTTGGATGTTCGTTTGCAGTTGCACGAGGCTTGTGCCAAGTCACTTTGGCAAATAAGCTCAAGTATTTTTGAAGACAGGCATTTTTTGTAGCTATCTCTCTCCTGGCATTCCTTGCACAATCTTGGAGGTGCTGAACCAGACAATCGTATTCCTCCTCAATGTTGTCAATGATGGCATCTTCCCATGTTGCCACAAAAGTGCCAAAGAGCTCCCAGTTGGTGGTTGTTCTGGTTGTTCTCTTCTTTAGCTTTGCAGTCCTTTCTCCTCTTTCTGTGAAATAGAATTTTGCATGAAGGAGACGGTGGTCCAATCCCATTTGGAATTTTGGGACAACAGCGACATAGGTCAGACAGGCAATCGGTCAGGCAATGAATATGATGTGGTCAATTTCATTGTGGAACTGTCCACCGAGACACTCCCAAGTCCAACATTTAGATTCAGTCTTCTGGAATTGTGAGTTACCATGGTTGGTCTTGCTCGACATCATGAACTCGGAGAGTCTCTGTTTGTTCGTTCCATTCTTGGCCATGGGTCCTGATGTGGAGTTCTTCAGCTGATCTTCTCAGTCCTATCTTGGCATTAAAATCACCAACAATAATCTTGTAGAAGGTGTGGTCTTGTTTATAGAACTTCTCAAGCTCCATGTCGAACGTCTCAATTTCTCCATCATTATAATTGGATGTTGTTGCGTAGACAACAAAGATTGAAACTGCTGGTAGTGAGCCATATCTATTCAAGTTAATCATCCAATTACACTTCCAAACTTAATTAAAAATATTGTTTTAAAAATCTTTATAATTAAATAAATGGGTAAGATGTCTAACTTTCCACTGATAAATGTGTGTTGCCCTTATCTAATATAAAATTATTGCTTAAAAGTAACTGCCTAAACTTCGGCATCATTATCTATCCTGATTTACATCTGTGTGAGATTTTTTTAATACTGCTAGCTGAAGGCTAGATTGAGATATTTCTTATCATTTTCAATGGAATATATCTAGCTTTTCTTTCCATCCACTAAGAAATTACTTTTATTTAAAAATGCATACTATGATATATTATATATCAAGTTCAATTTCTATTTGTCATTTTCAGAGAAGAAAACTATTTGTTATCTATGCCAATGCTTCTAGTAAATAACTAAATTAAAATACAACATCAATTTCTTAGGATTTGTATGAGACAAATGTAAATGTGAAATATTTCCATCGAATGCGATGGATATTGTGATATTTATCATCGACATCCAGGCAGTCTATTGATATAAACATTTTAGTTTTGTTTTGTGTGGTGCAAGGTATTTTTTTATTAAAACTTATTTAGAAAAATGAGGACATCGAGAGAAAACGAGAAGAGTTAGGTATTTGTTTGAGAGAGAGGTTTCTCCAGAGTGGAAATAAACAAGGAATAAAACTATAAGCAAGATGTTTCAAAGGCTTGAAAAACAGCCTGATGACCACATTTTTTTTTTACCATAAAAGTTTTCTTTTTAAATATTTGTGCTAATTGAGTAAACTAATACATGTGCTAATTATTGTGAAATACAAATATAATGTAATTAACAAATTTTGAAAGTAGAAGCAGCATTTTTCATTGTAATATAAGAAAAATCTAATGATCAGTATATGTTACAGTTACTTATGTGAATTTTTCTCTACAAAACTTTTGAATATTTTCAAACATGCTGAAGAAAATAATTTTCCTTTACTTCTATACTATCATTAAGTTATACATAAAATTAACAAACTTTCAGAGGGGTCACACATACCGGTAGTCAGGGCGTACTACTGATTTTATACTCAGGCTTAATTCCTTGTTGGCACTGGAGATAACAGGAAGCGTCAGGGATCAAACTTGGGTCGGTCGAGTTCAAGGCAAGTACCTGACCTCATGTACTATCACTCCAGGCCACATTTTATTACATTGTTTGAACTTACTTTATTTTTTATCTTTTCATTTTGTCATATTTTATTGATTATTTTAAATATTTTAAGTAATATTTTTAGATTTTATTATTCCTCCCTAAAACATTCTATCATATTCATAATAATAAAATAGTCATTTGTAACTTAAATTCAAAACTTTACTGTATAATAAAATGTATACTGTAAATGTATTATTTGATTAATTTTATCTGTATTAGCTGTGAAATACAACTGATATCAAGACTCAGAACAATTTCATTATCAAGAAAATCTGTTTACATGTAACAATATTTTGTTCACTCAACCCAAAGATAACACTTACTCTTATTAAATCTATATGAATAGAATAATACATCATAAATTATTATGCATAGATTTTATTCATTCACCATGTTATTGAAATTTATATATGTATGTATATGTATTATATTTTCATTTTTATTGCTGAACATTTTTATCATATACATATGCCTCTTTGTTCACCATTCTGGCAATATTTAAATTAGTTGTGAACTTCCTAAAAAAGACGATGTAAACCTGAATTGTTATTCCTTTTATTAAAAGGCTTATAAGTGATTTATACTAGGTTTATTTATTAAAAACAAGGTTTATAAGATATTCCAGGTGTTTTTATCAAATTGGTTATGACTCTTGTTTTATATTCTTACTGCATTCTAATTCAGAAAATTAAATTTCCTTTCTCATTCTTTCGTAGAGTATAAATTTTTATAAAAATTCAATAAGTCATATGATAAAGTGCTTCGAGGAGTAAATCAAGTTCATTTTAAAGGTGCATAAAAGTGGAATGTAAACAACTTCTAAGTAAATATCATTTTAATGCTTGGATCTTTGCCTTATGGCATAGATTTTTCCACTTCTCTATCTTAATGTTTTTGTTTCTATTATAGTAAGACCTTTATCTTATATTGGCACATCCTCATTTAACTGCATTTAACTTACTTACATCTGCAAGGTTGCTATTTCTAAATAAGGACACTAAAATCATAGTGTGTGCCATAAAATATACATAAACGATATGAATAAGTGTGAGATGGTGAAAAGTTTAAGATTTCGGTCATTCTCTTTTAAATGTATTTTGAAGCCTGATATATAGAAAATATTTGACTATTGGATTAAGTTTTTTTATACATTTTGCAAGGTGCTTTTTGTTTTTTTTTAATCTATCAGTGGACTTTTAGAAACAATCATATACAAAATAAAGTGTCAAGTCTATTTCCTTCAAATACTAACGTAAAGACAGACAGCAAAGATCTATAACACTTTATTCCATAAAATCAGAAAAACACAGGGAAAAAGATTTTAAAAAAATAAAGATAAAATAAATGTAATGAAGATATTAAGTTGCCCCTCTAGGAGAGCCCGGCAAGCTACCTAGCTTATCTCTCCTGCACGGCAAAGCCTGGCAAGCTACTCGTGGCATATTCGATATGCCAAACACAGTAACAAGTATCACCATTTGTTGTGAGACATTACTGGTGCCTGCTCGAGCAAATCGATGAACAACTGTCGGAGGACAGTGCTACAGTGCTACAGTTATAGTTCTAGTAAACTCACCCACTTTTACCTCAGATTAATAGCAGTTTACATCCATCTATTTACTTCACAATAAATAGAAATTTATCATTCTGTGCCATTTTGGGACATTTTTTTAAACTACATGTAAGTACATATGTGGAAGGAGTTTAGATTTAAGCAGTATGGAAAGTGGGAACTATAAATCCCAGGGACTAAATCTTTTAAAGTCTAAAGTCTAGAAAACATAAATAAAATGTACCAATTAGCTATACATGCTGGTCAATGTGATAAGTTCAATATCAATTTTTCTTACATTCTGTGTACTGAAGTTGAAAAATGTGTTAGCCTCCATTTCCATATGAAGAAACTGGGGCACAGTTGACCTAGATCATATAAATATTTAAGGTCAACAACTGCAATTCTATTTAATTTCTACTCTTGATTTTAGGAACTTTATTTGTCTTTTTAAATGATCTTAATTTAAAACAGGGTTTAACTACAAAAGTTTGTTTTAAATCCCAGCTGTATAGGTGACCCAAGGTAGAAAGAAGCATTATTATATCTTTAAAAGCAATTCTATCATGACTCTGATTTCCTCTATTCCCTGTGGCTGTGGTACAACTAACTTTGAAAATTTTAAAGTGCCTTCAAGTAATACTATAATGTTTCAAGTTTTATATTTGTCTTGTATTTTTTCCATTAGAAAAATTAGAAAAGGCAGCGCAATTTGAAGACTGCAAGGACAGAATACAGACACAATAAATAACAACTAGAACATTTGCCAAAAAAATTAGTTACATGAAGTTAAATTCTAAGGTCTTTTACTTTCATCTTTTCTTAGAGCAATGTAAATGAAATTAGTTCCTACAAAGCAAGGGATTGACTATTGGGTTATCCATTTTTAGAGATAGTACAGCAGACAGGATACTTGCCTTGCACCCATCCTGCATGAGTTTGATCCCCAGCCCTCCTTAATGTCCGCTAAACCCCATCGGGAGTGATCCCTGAGTGCAGAGCCAGGAATAAGCCCTAAGCAATGCCAGGAATGGCTCAAAAGCCAAAATAATAAACTCACATTAAGAGTTACCATGAGAGGGTTGGAGTAATAGCACAGTGGGTAGAGGATTTGCCTTGCACATGGCATATCTGGGTTTCATCCCCAGCATCCCATGTAGTGCCCCAAGCACCACCAGGAGTAATTCCGGAGTGCAGAATAGGAGTAACCCCCAAAGATCATTTGGTATGCCCTTAAAAACAAAACAAAACAAAACAACAAAAATGAGTTACCATGAGAGTACTAAAAATAGGTATGAGGGAACAATGAAATTAAGTGAAAAATATGGAAGAAATAACACAAAACTGGAATAAAATGCTTCATTTTTCGATTTAAGAGCTTGTGCATGAAGAAAACTAGCATCTAAGAAAAATATCAAGGGAAGGGAACATTAAATTTTCTATTCCTTTACTCAAGGTATAGCATGCCTCAAGGTGTGATATCATTTCTTCTAGGAATTTTAGTACCTAAGATCTTACATTCCCCATAACATAATTACTCATTCAAACTGAGGTAGCAAAGGCTTATCCAATTGTATTAGTTCTAATATGACAATTATGTTATCATCATTATGTTTGAGTATTTACTATTTTCTATTATTGATTAATCATCTAGTTATTAATATTTGTTTATTAAATATTGACATTAATAGTTTACATTAATCTAAAACACTGCTTGCCTTAAATGTTCACATTTCTTTCTTAAGTCTGAACTATAAATCACGTGGGGGAAAATTTTAGAGAGATAACAACAAAAAGAAACTGTATATGACACCAATGTTTTATTGTCAATTTTCTATGAAATACAGATTCTTGTACAGCAGAGACAATTAGATTCTCTTGAGATTTACTTACATTATTATTATTATTATTATTATTATTTGCTTCTTGGGTCACACCCAGTGTTGCACAGGGGTTACTCCTGTCTCATGCACTCAGGAATGACTTCTGGTGGTGCTCAGGGGACCATATGAGATGTTGGGAGTGGGATTGGCCATGTGTAAGGCAATACCCTACCCACTGTGCTATCACTTCAGCCCTGACAATATGTTTATCCTTTTGTTTCAATGATATATTTCATCAAATGTATCAAAGTTTAATTTGTTTAAGGCATTTTAGAAGATCTGCATACATAAAGCTATTCTGTTACCAGTTGGAAACTAAGTATGCCTTCATGTGTGAATTAAAAGATGAATTCAGAAGAAAAAATAATTTCACTGGCTGAATATTAGAATTACATTGGTAGCACTGTATCACTGTCCTGTCCTCCCATTGTTCATTGATTTGATCGAGCGGGCCCAATAATGTCTCCATTGTGAGACTTGTTGTTACTGTGTTTGGCATATCGAATATGTCACGGGTAGCTTGCCAGGTTTTGCCATACATGCAAGATACTCTCAGTAGCTTGCCGGGCTCTCCGAGAGAGGCAGAGGAATCGAACCTGGGCTGACCCTGCAAGACAAATGCCCTACCCGCTATGCTATTGTTCCAGCCCCATTACATTGGTATTGAAAAATTTTAAAATGGATTTTATATATTTTAGATTCATTGCTAAAGTTAATAATAAAATAATTACAATGTATTGATACAATCATATTAGTTTTATATATTACAAAACAAATATTTTTTGTTACAAGAGGATAGGAATTGATATAGAATTTACACTCATTGATTCCTTTGGAGGGGCTTCATATTGTACTCATGGGATCAGGGACCTTGTTCCACCAATTCTTTCTTAACCAAGTGGCGTTCAAGACATACCCTAACCTCTCCTTTCTAGAACATGGCTTCTAGTGAGTATGTATTTTGATCAGTTCTAAAATCCCATCCACAATAACATATACTTTAGTTGTACCTTTTGTGTGTAAAATTGTATTCATTACTGAACACAGAAATTTAGGACAAATTTGATTTCAGATATGTTAAAATTAGAAAAAAGATATTTATATAGGTAAATAAGTTTGTGATATTTTAGTATTTTTTTCATTTTTTAAAGTGCAAATGCCTTATACAGGATACTATAGTCATCCTGAGATAATGAACATCATCTATAAATTCAGAAGTCAGATGAAATTAGAGCAACTGTGTTCAGAAATGAAGTATTTAGAAGCAAGGTTCACAACCTTGGGTTCAATTTTAGTACCCCATGGCCACCTGTGTATCATCAGGTGTACCCTAGGAGGCCCTGAGTCCTTAAGGTGATCCTAATTGTCCCTCACAATTAGTCCTAATACTGAATGGTCACTGGTCCAATTGGATGTGTATAAACTGGGATAGGGCCCCAGTAGCACCACTTAGGAAATGCAACCCTTCTTTCAAACCAACAACAACAATAACACAAACCAAAATACATTAATACATTCATGGCAGAAATATAACATGTACTTTTTAAAAGTGCACAATGTAAGTGTAAAAAACTTCTCTGAATGAGTTTACTCACTAAGTCATACATATTCTAAAGCAGTGCTTTTATCAAATCAAATCATAATAATAGCATACTGGACTGGAGCATACTATTTTATATAAAATTAATCAAAATTATTGTCCAATCAAGTTGCTTATGAAAATAAACAAATTATGTATTCAACTTGAGTGGAGGTCAATAAATGTTTCACGACTTGGAAACATTGCAGCTAAAAATTAAATGTGCTCATGATAAATGATTGTTATCTTTCAAAGTACTTAGTGAATTCCCTGAATTACAAAGGCCAGATTAATATTATCTGATTCCTTTAGTGATGTTCTGAGATGGTCTCTGTGTCAGACTTCTCACAGAAAGCCTCTGAGAGGGGTGAGTTAGCAGGTCTGCACCAGAGCTGGAAAGTTAGTATAGTGGGTAAGATGCTTGCCTTGCAAAACACCAACCCCAGGATCTCATGTGGTTCCCTGAGCACCACCTGGAATAATTCCTGATGGCAGTGCCAGGATGAGCCAAATATTAAAAACAAAAAAACATTAAAGGCCTACTTCATTGCAGTATAATTTGATAAAATGGAAAGACTTGTGGAGGATAAAAGCAGCTTGTGTCTCTCAATACGCACTCCTCACCTCACCAGCTTAGATTTGCTTCCTGACTCTGATTAGCACGTAACACATATTTTATTTAGAGCAATTAGCCCATGACTTGAATAGGTTTGATTATTCTTAAATTCCCTTTCTTAAAGTATAAACATGCTTATTAAGATCATATTTAATATAATTTTTATAGATTGTGAAATTTAGTCTTGGAGATATTCGAAGGATATAAAAGTGACTTGAAGGTTATTTCCTTTGACTTAGTTATACAATCCATGGGGCAGGAGGAGATTGCCAGCAAAGGTCAGTATCTACTTCTAACTCCGTACCTTGTGGTCACTCTGGCAGCACTCATTGGTCCGTGAGGTGCCAGCTATAAAATGGGACTGCATGCAAGGCAAGTGTCTTAACCTCTATAGTCTCTCTAATCCCCCTTTTTTCATTAACTATGAAGTGATGTGTTTTTCCAGTGGCAGGTAGATGTTGCAGACTGAGGTAATTCACTAAGGGTTAGTTATCTTGCTAGTTTAGTGTAATTAAACAGACTGGAATGATAAAAATAAATTAACAAGAATTAGTAATGTTTTTAAATATTTGTACTTTATTTAGAAAAATAGATTCAATTTTAGATTGTTAGACCATGTATAAATACAATTTGATAGTAAAATGTACTTATTACATTAGAGTTTTTCTCGCAGATATTATCTCTACTCTGTCGTGAACGTGGAGAAGTGTGCCCTGCATCCTGCATATGTGTTGCGTAGCTGAAAATTAAGGGGTAAAGGCCCCCCCACAAGCACTGATCAGGAATCCCAGGAGTCACTCCTAGAAAATCGTGTTCCACTGTTGCAGCAGTTCAATACCAGAGCCTGACGATATGGTGAGGATAAGGCTGGAGAGATAGCACAGTGGTAGGGCATTTGCCTTGCACGCAGCCAATATGGCCGACCCGAGTTCTATTCCTCCACCCCTCTCGGAGAGCCTGGCAAGTTACCGAGAGTATCTAGCCCGCATGGCAGAGCCTGGTAAGCTACCCGTGACATATTCAATATGCTAAACACAGTAACAACAAGTCTCACGATGGAGACGTTACTGGGCCCGCTCGAGCAAATCGATGAACAACGGGAGGACAGTGTTTGTTGACAGTGACAGTGTTTGAGGATATGGTACTACATGAACCGTGATGTTCTAGGGACCACCAGAGTCACCTTGGAGGTGATCTCGGCTCTATGATACACATCTTAGTGCTCAAAACTTTGACGTTTCTGCAGTTGTCTGTTCATTGCAGCACTGTTTACAATAGCTAGAATCTGGAGAAAACCTGAGTTTCCAAGAACAGATGACTGGTTAAAGAAGCTTTGGTACATCTACACAATGGAATACTATGTAGCTGTCAGAAAGGATGAAGTCATGAAATTTACATACGAGTGGTACTACATGGAAAGTATCATGCTAAGTGAAATGAATCAGAAAGAGAGGGATAGACATAGAAAGATTGCATTCATCTGGGTAACATAAAGTAACAAAATAGGAGACTAACACCCAAGAATAGAGGAGATAAGTACCAGGCGGATTACTCCATGGCTTTGAGGACAGCCGCACAAGCTAGGGGAAAAGGCAACTCAGATAGAGAAGGGAGCACCAAATAAAGGGTGTTGGGAGGTTCCTCTCAGGATGGGAAATGTGTGATGAGAGTAGACTATAGTCCAACAAGATTGCCATTCAATATCTCTTTTGCAAACCACAGCACTCAAAAGGAGAGAGATAACAAAAGGGAATGCCCTGCCACAGTGATAGGGTGAGATGGGGGATGGGGAGAAGGGGGATGGGAGGGATACTAGGACTGGTGGTGGTGGAGAATGGGCACTGGTGGAGGGATGGGTATTTGATCATTGTATAACTGAAACCCAAGCACAAAAATTTGTAAGTCTACAATTGTACCTCATGGTGTTTCACTAATAAAAATTTAAGGAAAAAAAGAACTTTGATGTTTATTATTCAAGGAGCCATTGTATTGCCAGAGTTTAAGCCAAGTGGTGTGCAGCTAGAGTCTATACTCTTAAAATCGTGTCCTCCATTTGAAAATGTTTTTTTTGCTTTGAATTTCTTATATTGTTCAGGGATCTCAACTGAGACCGCAATGCTATTAATGGAGTTGATTGATTCTCCTGCTTGATTTGATAGTGTTGAGCAGTGTAGCTTTATTTTTCACTTAGTCCATAAAAAGTGAAACTGAGTCTTCCAGAAATTCAGAAAGAGAAAGAGGGAGCAGCTGTGCATATATTGGAGGGTGATGTCATTTTTTAAGTAAAATTCAAGCTAATGTCTTGCAAATGACATTATATTAACAAGCTGAGTTTATAACATTTGGAATTACTCTGTAGATTTATTATCTCTCTAATAAATCAGTAGCTTCAGATTATTATGTCATTAAAAATCTATCATATCTATTTGATAACGTGCTCTCTAAAGTATGTGGGCTTTTTGGTGTAAATTTTTGGTTAGTCAATTTAGTGCTTTGTTTTGTTTTGTTTGGGGGCCACATTTGGTAGTGCTCAGTAGTACCCTTAGCTCTACACTTAGGAATCACTCCTGGAAAACTCGGGAATAAGTGAGATTCTGGTTGGCCATGTGAAAGGCAATTGCTCTGCCACTGTACTATGAATTTGGCTTTTGTTAGCATATTTAAATAGTTCTTTTTTTAAAGAATTATGAGCCAACAAAATAGTGCAGGGGCTGGAACAATAGCACAGTGGGTAGGCTGTTTGTCTTGCATGCAGCCGAGCTAGGTTCAATTCCCAATATCCCATATGGTCCCCCAAGCACCGCCAGGAGTAATTCCTCAGTGCAAAGCCAGGAGTAACCCCTGAGCATCGCTGGGTGTGACCCCAAAAACAAAATAAAAAAAAACAAAAAATAGTACAGGAGTTAAGTCACTTGCCTAGTACGACACAGTTGACCCACTTTTAATCCTCAACACTGTATATGACCCCCAGCATGATGGGGGTTGGGGAATTTAACAATCATGATCTCATAAAATTTGGGGTAGCAGTATAATTCAGGAGGTATGTAAAACTTGAGTTCTTGACTTTTATTTCTGTTTTAGGGCCAAAACCAGTGGTGCACAGGGCTTACTCCTGACTCTGTTTTGGGATCACTCTTGGTGTGCTTAGGGGACCACAGGTAGCACCATGGATGAAACCAGAGCTGATTGTAAGACCTGCCTTGACCTCTACAACTATCTCTCTGGGCGGAAATTTTTATAAATTTTACAGAACAAGATAAATTTATAGATTTGCTTCTACCCGTAATAGAACTAATTTATTTTTATAATTTCAGGTAGGTAGAATGTCATCCGGAAATATACTTACAGGGGAGAAAAGCTGAAGCAAATAAAGTCATGAAGAAAGTTTCAAAGGGGCTCGAGAGACAGTACAGAGGTGGGACATTTGCCTTGCACACAGCCAACCTGAGTTCCCTAGCATGCCAGGAGTAATTCTTGTATGCAGAGCCAGAAATTAGCCCAAAGAACCCATGGTGTAACCCCCAAAAAGCCAAAATAAAATAAGCTTGCCTTAAGGCACTTAGGAAAAATATATAAGTTTCAAGGGAGATTATAGATATGAATAAATAAGAAACTCTCCTAAGATTCCACAAAACACTCCTGATACATCCACATAACTATACATATCACTTTCTGCAGGGCAGTAAACCTAGGACCTACCAGGACCATAGTTTCTATTCTACTAATCAATCACCAAGTATCAGACATTGTACTTTAATAATATTGTCTTCGGCTGCTGGAGCTCTGGTTGGTACGGGAGGGAAACTCAACCCCCCCCCTCCCCTGTAAAGGGCCCTGGCAAGGACAGCCAGGCACGGGGGCAGGAGCTCCGGCATCCGAAGACTTCCAGAACCAGCCACAACCATGCTGAGACCACTCTCTACATGCATGAAGGTACCGGCAGAGGAACAAAGACATGAAGGTCCCGGGGCTGAGATCTCCAAGCCTGCTAGGATCGGGACTGAGCATCCTCCACCCAGATCCTCCATCTTCCAGTAAGCAGGGGTCACACCCACCAACTGGTCCCCTGGTGCCGTGTAGTCCCATCAATGGCCAAGACACAGAGACTATAAAACCCAACCCCCAGAAGTGTGTGGCCGCATTCACGGCCGGCCGTACGACATCTTATAATCTCATTCTTAACTTGGACAAACTGGCAGTCTACCAAATGTAACCTGCCCACACGGCAGAGTTTGGCAAACTCCCTGTGGCATACCCAATATGTCAAATACCAGTAATAATGATGGGTCTCATTCTCCTAACCCTGAAAGAGCCTTGAATATGGCACTTTTTAAAAATCTCAGGGCTAGGATGAAGGAGACATTACTGGGGCCTGCTCAAGGCAATTGATGAACAACAGGATGATCGTGATGGTGAATATTGTCTTTAGTACTGAAAAAATCATATAAATACAAAATCACGCCAGAACAAAGTACTAATAATCAACATTTTATAATTAAAATGTCAGAATTAAGAGCAAAGATTTATATGAACCTAGCAGATTTTCATTTTCTCCCTTTTTTCTACATTTGAATTAATGATCACTATACAAATACTTGTAAGTAGAATTTTCTTAATAGAACACTATAAGGAAGCAAATACAACTGTATAAGGAAGATTTAAAAAAAATTTTCTATACTCTCACTCTCTGAAGACAATCACTCTCTCTGAAGAGAATCACTGTTAACATGTTATCGATCCTTCCACATCTTTAAAAATAAATTTTAAGGGTTTTTTTGGGGGGGGGAGAGGCTGCTTCTGGGTGACACATGGCAACAGCAATGCTCAGGGCTTACTCCTGGCTCTGCACTCAGGTAGTACTCCTGGTGGTGCTGCGGGACCTTATGAGATACCCGGAATCGATCCCAGGTCAGCCACATGCAAGGCAAATGCCCTACCCACTGTACTATCTATCGCTCCAGCCCCAAATATTTTTAAAGCTTTTAATTTTAAAAATTATCTTGGTTTAAGGGGGCTGGATAAATGGTATAGCAGGAAGCTGTACTATTGCCTTGCACGCGGCTAACCCAGGTTCAATCCCCAGCACCTGATACCCGATATGATCCTCAAGTCCTATTAGGTATGATCCCTGAGTGCAAAGATACAAGTAACCCTTGAGCACAGCTGGGTGTGGCCCAAAAAACAGACAAACAAATACATATTGCTCACCCAGGGGTGAGCAGGAACTGCACTTGATATTGCTCGGAGGACCATGCAATACCAGGATTGATCTAGACGTCCCCACATGCAAAATATGAGTACTAACTTTTTGTGCTATATCTTCTCCACACCTCTTCTAAGAAGCATTTAAATTAATATGCCTACCCAATGAAGTCAATAAATTAAAATAGCATTATATACAAATCTACATACCTTAACTACATTACATAAGAATATTTTTAAGTGGGCTGGAGCGATTGCACAGTGGGTAGGGTGTTTGTCTTGCACACGGTCGACCCGGGTTCGATTCCTCTGTCCCTCTCTGAGAACCCAGCAAGTTACTGGGTATCCAGCCCGCATGGCAGTGTCTGGCAAGCTCCCCGTGGCATATTCAATATGTCAAAAACAGTAACAACAAGTCTCACAATTTGTTGTGAGACATTACTGGTGCCTGCTCGAGCAAATTGATGAACAATGTAGGACAGTGCTACAGTGCTATTTTTAAGTGCCAACTTAGTAAAATTAAAACATATCTAAATAGCACAAGGGAAACAAGGCAATTCATTCTTCAAATATAGTCACTTTTAGATTTTATTTATCACATAGAAAATTCTAAAAAGAAGGAATTGGGTTTGTAGAAATAGGGTTGAGTGCATTTTACATACATGAATCCCCAGTTCAATCGCTGGTACCATATGGTCCCCTGAGCACCACTGCCAGGAGTAACCTAAGAGCATTATCAGGTGTGGAGGAAGAAAGGAAGGAATGAAGGGACGGAAGAAGGGAGGGTGGAAGGGAGGGAGAGAGTAAAGGAGAGAATGCAACAAAGCAATTTATCATCACCTATCTACTCAAGGACTGATGTTAACATTTACTTCCAAGGTATTTAAGCCATAAATGCTTAAATATACATACAACAGACTTTCAGGAAAAGAATTGTTTTTCTTTGCGCTACAGAAAGGGTCTTGGGGCCAGTGTGATACGCTTCAGTTCATGGTAACCCATATGGTCCCTGGAGCCCCGCCAGTAGTGATCCCTGAGCACAGAGCCAGGAGTAAGCCCTGTACACTGCTGCATATGGTCCAAAAAACAAAAGGACAAGTGAAAAAATGTATAGAAAATCTAAGTCACATAATCTGCAAGTTTGACTATGTCATATTAATATTAACCTCTAAAACATCTTTTACTTCAAGGTTCACTCCTGGCAGACTCAGGGGACCGTATCGGATGCTGGGTCAGCCACGTGTAAGGCAAGTGTCTGACCTACTGTACTATCTCTTGTATTCCAGCATCTCTCTCTTTTTTTTTAATTTAGATTTTTATTAGTGAAAAACCATGAGGTACAGTTGTAGATTTACAAATTTTTGTGCTTGGGTTTCAGTTATACAATCTCTTATTTCCAAAACTTAACTTTGAGTAATTATTATTAATAACTGATATGGGATAGAAGAGAGAAATGGACTGGCAAGGAACACTAATCATCTGCAGATATCACAATCACAACTTTTATTTGTTTGCTTTATTTTTGATTCACACCTGGTGGTACATGGGGAACCTGTATAAACATAGAACCCAGACCTCCAGCATACCTAAGCACGCACACCAGACCTCCGAGCTATGTTACTGGTCTTCTACCTGCTTAATTGTTGTTTTATTTGGGTGAGTGAGGGGGTGAACCACACCTGGAAGTGCTCAGGATTCTGCATTCAGGGATCATTCCTGGTCGTACACAGGGGAACAAACCAGGTGCTGAGGATTGAACCTAGGTCAGCAAGCAAGGCAAGCATCCTACCTACTGTACTGAGCTCTGACCCCATTATTTTTTAATGTAGCCCTTTGAAAACTTAATATTACACATGCCTCAAAGTAAATTTCTACTGAAAATAGTGCTTAAAACAATACATTCCAATATCTTAACACTATTTATCCCTTGAAGACTAGGGATCCCTCCTGGCAGTACCCTTTCCAACAGTGTGTTTGTAATGTCTAGTGCCTGGGCTAGGTGATCCTGTGTTACTCTGATCCCAGTGACGTTGGCAGCACCCAATAGGCTACATCCTTCAGTATGTGGGACAGGGTGAACATGTGGAGCAGGGCATTGCGGCCTTATGCATGTAAGTAGGGCATGTACTCCAGCCCTTTGAACTCAGCTCCTCACCTTTAAAAAAAAAAATATTTGTATCTGATTGTATTTTTTGGGGGGTGGGAGGTGACTTCTAAGCAAGGCTCAGGTAGTTAGGTGGTTAATCTGAGGATTGTGGTTTCAGGGTCTGCCAGGGCCAAGGGTGGAGGTGCTTGGTGGTTATATATGGTACTAGGATTTGAAACTGGGAACATTAACCATCTTTTGGCAACTTCCAGATTTTATTTATTTTTGAGATACACCTGGTGGTGCTCAAACTTACACCTCATGTTATTTTTGATGGGGTCTTAATACTCAGCAGTGCTCAGAGGAATCCTGGGTCTGTTACCAGGATTGAGGGCAGGGTCCCAGCAGTGTTGAGAATATTTCTGAAAGTCAAACCCAAGGCCTCACATATACAAGACAAGTGCTCTGTCACTGTGCGACATCTCCAGTTTCTTTTTTTGAGGGGAGGGGCCCAACTATGGTCACACCCAACTATGCTCAGGACTTATTCCTAGCTCTGCCTTTAGAGATTACTCCTGGTAATGCTTGTGGGACCATATGGGGTGCCAGGGATGGAACCCAGGTTAGCTTTGTGCAAGGCAAGCACCGTATGCTCTGCCCCAGATACTATTGCTCTGGCCCCAACAAATGATGATAGTTTTATTTATTTTGCAATCTGTATTCCTTTTAATAGCACAGTGGTAGAGCATTTGCTTCGCGCGTGGCCAGCCCAGCAGAGCTGGGTTCGATTCCTCCACCCCTCTTGAGAGCCCCGCAAGCTACCTAGAGATCTTGCCTGCACAGCAAAGCCTGGCAAGATACCCGTGACGTATTCGATATGCCAGACACAGTAACAACAAGTCTCACAATGGAGATGTTACTGGGCCCGCTCGAGCAACTCAGTGAACGGTGGGAAGACAGTGCTACAATGCTATTTAAATAGTCATATTCAACTTTAGCATTTCAATTTAAGAGATAATATATGGGAATGCATAAACATAAACACTTGCATAAATGCATACATGCGTGCATATATAATCCAAGGCTCAAGCTTTGATAACCAGGAATGGAGACCTACATTCTCCAGTAGTATGTTTTTTAATAGAATAAAATATGTTTTTCTTCTGTGATAGATATTCTTAAAGACTTGAATCTCAGTATGAAATTTCTGTCAGTTCCTGACTAACAACAAAGGAAAAGAATAGAAAAAATTGAATGCACAGGGAGTAAAATGCCATTTCACACTGGGTGCTTTGTAAATGTGAGCCAACTCACACAAATCCTTTAGGCATCAGTAGAAGTGGAGCTGAGCCAGAAGAGAAGGAAACATGTCCAAATAGAGAAAGTTTGCTCAGCAAATTGAAATTCAAGCCTGAAATTGAAAAGTTTGAGTTAAATCTACTGCAAAGGGCACATTTCATCCTTTATTCCATTTTTCCCTAAAATACAAAATTTATTAAATATTGATTTTTGTTACAAATTCTTTCAGTTTCCAGTTTCTCTTTCCACTTAATCTTCTGACATAGTAATTAGTGTTCAGGTAAATGGGAATAAAAACATAATGCTAAATATTTGAAGAGTTTCATTAGAGTTTGCACAAAGAGTGAAATATGGTCTTCTATATAATTACAGCTCAATACTAAAACTATAATTGGACATTTTTGTTTCAGAGCAAATAACTTTCATGTCATTGTATGTTTAATAAAGCTTAGATATAAACTGAAAAAAATACATTACATTGTGACATTATTTAAGCTTTATCAAGTTCATAATGTGATGTTTTATAATATAAAATTCAATTAAATAAAAATAATTAATAAAACCAAAGCACATAAATGTTAATATAGTAAAATCATACAGAATTATCATAACGGAATTTGTAGAGGTCAGAGTGATAGTATGGGGTTTAAGTCACACTACTTGTATGCAGTTAAACTACCCATGGTCCCTGAGCAGGAAAATCTTTTGAGCACAGAGTTAGGAATAATATCTGAGTACCCCCAAGTGTATCTCCCTCATAAATAATGCATTTAAAAATTATTTTCCCCTATAACAAAACTGAAAGCATACAATCAATTGTTTCCTTTATAAATTTTGAATAATTGTATTATTTGCCAATATTTGGGAGAAATTTCTTCAGGCAGAACATCATTGACAAAAATAAACATATTCTATAAATCTTCTGATTCTTCATCTTACCCCTGATAGGAATGAAAATGTGAGTTCAGTTATATGTACTTCAGAAATAATGTTTCTATTATGATAATAAAAGTAATAAATTTTTATTGAGACGTTCAAAACTAGGTGTTAAATAATAAATAATTAAAATTAAAATTTAGTATTTTAAACAATTTCTTACTCATTTGTTGGTAGTGTTAAGCATTATAACTTAGTAACTAAGAGCTTTGCATTTACCAGTAAATTACAGTATTTTTTGTTTGGTTATAGTCTAGTGACTAATTACCAGAAAGTATATATAAAACTAATATTCATGTGTATTGTATCACTTTTCAGCATAATAAAATGCTGTCTTCATGCTTTTCAAAAATCCACATAAAAGAATATTTTAATTTATATAAATATCTTCTAAAACATGATTTTCATAGCTTTAGGTGACAGCATTGAAAATTATGCTAAAACCCTTGCTACAATATTTAAAAATTAGACTTAGCTTTCATTATAAAAATTAAAATGTGAAAAACATTTAAAAATTAATCAGAATTATTGTCTCTGTGTGGTAGAATCTTAGAAAGGGCATTCCTAGGACTCAGGTTATTGTATCAGTCAGAGCTCTCAAGAGAAAAAGATATGTATTGTTTTTATGTATATAAGTACGGATGCTTTTAACTGACTCTCATCTATCTACATCAATAGCTATCTGTATCTGTTTCTTCCTGACTCTGTTTCTCAAGAACAGAAAACATAGGTCCATATCTATCTATCTATCTATCTATCTATCTATCTATCTATCTATCTATACACATTTTAAGGAATTGGCTTAAACTATTTACCAGTGCTAAAAAGTTCCAGGACCATCCTTCTGCAAAATAGAGATCAATAGAAGTCAAGGTATAATCTGATTTAATTCCAAAGACCTGAAAACCAGGAGAGTTATGACATAACTTTTCCCAAAGCTAGGAGAGCTTAGCTGATATGCCCAGCTCACTCACAAAACTGGTTTTAAAAAACAGGACACATTTCCCTTCTCAAGTCTTTTATTACTTATTCAAGCCCTCAAACTACAGATCAATGTCCAGTTGCACTGAACGCTTCAATCCACTGCACTGAATCAACTAATTCAAATACTAATACTCTCGAAAGATATAATTTCACACATACACTGAAAAAAATTAATCTGGCTATCTATTTGTGAAAAATCAACCATCAAACTTATGGAATTCCTGTTATATAATGTCACAATGATTTTTCAGGAGCCAAGGACAAAACTCCCTGGTAGGACTACACTTCTCATAATATGAGAAAGTTCTGACCTTAAACCTCTGCATTAATGACAAAGAGCAAATTGATTTTTGGAAAGGTTGTGCAAATTTGTATGACTTTAAATGCTATAGACAAGTTACCATCTCAAAGAAAAAAACACTTATTTAATATTTTATTCCTTTGTAATATTTGATAAAATGATATCTATACTTTATTTTATGACTAAGTAGAATATCTTGTCCTTATGACCCAGTATATTTCCTCCTCTGTGGATTGAAAATAAGCTACATCATAGTGATTTTATACTTTACAGTGTGAAGCCAAATCTCACCAGATTACATACCTACCAGCAGTGCATGAAAATTCCCATCTGTTCACATGTTCACAAAATTTGATTCTTTCAAACTTTCTAATTTTTCAAGCTTTGCCTACTAAGATTCTTCTCTGAATTTGTTATTTGTAATCCTTGTCTATTTTTGTTAGATTCCTTCTCTTTCTGTCTCCTTTACTAGAGATAATCTGATGTCCTAAATACTAAGCTCTTGCCATGTTTGTGTTGCTTATGTATTCACAGGATTTTGTCCCTCACTGAATAGAAATCATTGTTTTGATATAGTTAAGCCCATTTACTTTTCTCTTTAAAAATCATCATTTCTCTTTGAAATCCTCCCTCTAAACTGTGTCCCAAAAATATGTTGCCATACATTTTCATCTTTGATGTACATATTTATGTATACATGCATATATCTTTTTACCAGCCTATTAGATATATACATATATGTATATGTATGTATGTATATGAATATATCATATATAATTATCTCTATTTCACTTTATTTTTATTCACAAAACAAACCATTGTTTTCTTAGTATTATTTACTTTAAAAATGGTCCAGCAAAGAGTATACTTTATGTACTTATTTTTTTATATCATAGCTCTACTGTTTTCTTCATCTGAGTTAGTAGTATATTTGTATCAAAATTGCTTTCTAGTATATTTAAGTAAGAAAGAGTTTGTAAACCTAGAGAAGGAAAAATAATAAGTTGAAAAATGGGCAAAATCTCTGATTATATACTTCACTGAATATTGGCAAAATGTTTCACTAACATATAAAAATTGCTCAACATAACTTATTATTAGGGAATAAAAGTAAAAACTACAATGAAATCATACTTTGTATCAGTGAGAATATTCTTCATAAAAATAATTGAAATGACAATATTCAAAATGATGTGGAAAAAAGAAATATGCATCTTGGTGGGAATATAACTTGGTGTAATACTTACAAAAATGCAATGATAATTGTATAAAAAATAAAACTGGATATCCTTAAGATTCAACAATAACACTCCAAATCATCTGTATATTTAAGCATATAAAAGTGCTAACGTGAAAGTTTAGTATTTTGACTGATATCTAATTAATATATTATATTTAATTTTTTTTATTTTGGGACAGAGAGATTATACAGCAAATAGGGTACTTGCCTTGCACAAGGCTGACTCAGGTTCAGTTCTGGGCACCACATATGATCCCATGAGTAGTGACAGGAGTGATCCCTGAACACAGAGCCAAAAGTAGGACTTAGCAACACTAGGATTGGCTCAAAAATCAAAATAAAATAAAATACTAAAGATATAGACTAGTTAAAATACTTTCAATCTAGGTAATAAGCATTATGATGGTATAAAAAGATATAAGGGTAAATTCATGTTTATATATTGGAAATGTTAACAACTCTAGGAAGGAAAATTCTATTTGACATTCAAACCATGACCCAAAAACACTGATGAGAAAATTTGAATAATAAGTTTGCTTACATAAAACCAGAATAACCTATGAACTCTTGGGAATAAGAACATGAAATAAAGTACAGTAGAAAGATATAGAGCACTGTTTTCTGATATCTGTGTTAAATGGAAGAATGAGGAGCCACTAGAAGTGGGCATAAAATAAGTTAATAAGTTAAAAAATCAGGGAATAGAACAATTACAAAATAAAAGAGGTTTTAGCAAGTAAATAAGGATAAAGATAAAGATGTATATGAAGTAAACTAGGAAACTAAAATATAGATGTCTATGAGTTTGTTTTTTTATTTTTTATTTATATGTATTGATTCACTGTGCGGTACAGTAATAAAGCATTCATGTTTGAGCTTCGATCATGCAGTCATCAAATACCCATCTCTTCACCAGAGCATATTCTTCAACACCAAAATTCCCAGTACCCCCCCCCCCCCCGCCCAATGCCATGCCACACCTCCCTGTGCCTGTGTGGCAGACAATTTGTACAGTACTCTCTTTCTCTACTTTAGTTACCTTGGATATTTTGAGACCAGTCCCACCACCATACAACCTGCCAAAAATGCAATGCTAGCACTGCATTCTAGGCATTCTAAAATTTTAATAACTAGGGTCTGAAGAGATCACTGCAGCAAGTTGCTTGGGTCTGAGATTTGTTTGTATGTCTTTGGATTATGGCCGTGTGGGAGCTTAAGTAGATGGTGGCTGGATGCGGCATCATCTTGGAGTCCCACTGGGGCAGGGAAAAGAAGAAGGGCCTACTCCTCCCCTGTCAGTTGAGGCTTGGCATTTGTTGCCACCATCATTCGTACCTGGAGCTTGTTGCTGACTTCTACAAAATGGTGGCCACTGGAGCTCCTAGAAGGCAGGCGGACAGATGGCCTGCCCCCATCTGGAGCAGACCAGTGAAAACGGTCTATTGCAAAGCCCAGGTCCATCTCTGCAGCAAGTTGCTCAAGTCCAAGATTCATTTGTGTGTCTGAGTCTGAGTTTAGAATTCGGAAAACACACAAAATTTTGAAATTCATTTTATTAAAATGATATACTTAGTCAATTTATATAGATAATTAATGAGAAATTGCAAATAACATTGTTCCCACGAGTGCCAATTTTCTACTGCAAATCTTCTATAGTTCTGCAGAATAAAGAAAATCCAGATCACCTCGGAGAAAATATGTTCCTGTAAAATAAAGTATTCTCTGCTCCTTTTGTGCTTTGTTTTTCAGAATACTCAAGTTCTGTGAGCATTTTGAAGCTGAGGACAAGGAGGGGTTAGAAAGGCATGTAGTGCTAGACAGGAAGAGAATAAATTTGGAAGCAAATTCTGGAATGGGAAAGTGATAAAAACAAGAGTTTAGGAAGAAACCCAACTTTAAGGAGTGTGAATAGCACATTTCCCTCATGATAAAGGGGAAAAAGAGGAAAGTAATGATAAAGTTCCGCGGACTAGAAGTCATGGAATATGTCAACTTTTAAAATGATTGACTTGTTATGGTCAGCTAAGCAAAGTAATGTCCAGAAAGCTATCACATCGCTTCGCTATATAGCATTGATAAATTTATTCTGAAGTACTACAGGTCACATATCACTTTGAGCCCTGAGTATTGGTCATGGTTTCTACCCTGGTAGAATTAATTCTGTGGTTGGTAGATAACTCCTACCAGAAGTTAGAGAAAGATGAGTTAAAGAGAGAAAGTGTTGGGTTAAGAAGTACTTGGGTTCAGAAGCACTGAACTATTTTTATAACAAAATAGAAAGTGGTACAGTTAACATTTTGATTAGAAAGAAAATCTTTTTTTCCAAATTACAACAAAACAAACGAAAAATAAACCAACAAGGCTACAGAATCTAAAATTCAAAGTTCAGAGAACATAGAATACATCATTTTTAATCACCAAATAAGATGAAAGCCCCAAATTTCTATTGTAAAATAAAAATTTTCTATTACTTAACAAAAGGACAAAGGAACCATTCAACAACAAAAGTAACTGAAACAAAAAATATACTAGACTAAAATATTCTCCAAATGAGACACATGGGCAAAACACACACACACACACACACACACACACACACACACACACACACACACACTTATTCCAAGAAGTGAAATTGCTGGGTATTATGGAAGCTGAATTCCTAGCTTTTTTAGGAACACCTATATTGTTTTCCAAAAAGGTAGACCAGTCTATATAACTATAAACAGTAAATTAGTGTACTCTTATGATTCATCACCAAAGCTGGTGTTCTTTTTTGATTGAATGCTAGTTTCCCTTGTGTGATGTAATAGTTCATTGTTTTGATTTGTGTTTCTCTGATTATTAGTGATTAGAGAATTTTTTCCCTATGTGTTTTGGCCAAAAAAAAAAAGAAAGAAAGAAGAGAAAAAAGAAAGGTAAGTCTTGAACAGAGCCTGCTGTGGTCTCAAAAACAGAATGAAAAAGGGTACAGGATTGGGCAGGAGAGTTTATGGTTGAAAACTAGCTGCATAATCAATCCCCAAATAATTGGTGACTAAAAATGCTAAAAATGTGTAGTTTTACTATGTTTTCAGGGGAAAATGTAAAGTATTTGATAAGTAAATAACTTGCCTTTTACTTTTATAGTCCATTATATTGGTCACCAAATATTCTTTTAGCCATGTTCTCTAATTATCCAAATTGTAGAAAACAATCCAGCCATGCCATCTGCTTATGTTTTTAAATCTTCAGATGATGACAGTTGTCTTCATTGATTCCAAAAGTACAATCATATTCATGGTTCTGACATCTAAAAACAAAGCAGCCATGTTTTTAATAAGTCAAGGAAAAAGTGTCAGATGTTTATGAAGCATAAAATCTGAGGGTTAGTGTTAATCCTAATATAGATGATATCACTTCATTTATAAAGATATAGAATTAAAACATATATAATGCTATAAACCAGAGTCACTTTAATTAAAAATATAAACAAATATTTGTATGATATGAGACAATTTGCCTTCTGGCCCTTAAGCCTTAATCTCCAGATATCCATGCTAGCAACCTAAATAATCTAGGCAACCCTGTATAAATAATGAGAAAATATGACAGACAGATGTCTTAGAACTTTAGAATGAATGAATTCCTGCTCAGAAGATACTGCAAACCCATTGAAACCCATATGAAAAAACAAAATAAAATAAAATACTCAATTTCACCAGAGTAACTTTTCTGGGGACAACTCATTTGTTAAAAAATAAACAAATAAAATGAAAGCAAATAACAAAAAAGGTCAGTGAGAGGTGTTTCTTCTTATTCTCCATAGACTTATCAAAAGCAAACACTGTAAAAGATATCTTTTTTTTGTTTGTTCCGGGTAGGGCAACTGCCTTGCACGCAGCCAACATGGCCGACCCGAGTTCGATTCCTCCGCCCCTCTCAGAGAGCCTGGCAAGCTACCGAGAGTATTCGATATGCCAGACACAGTAACAACAAAGTCTCCAATGGAGACGTTACTGGGCCCACTCGAGCAAATCAATGATCAACGGGAGGGCCTTTACTTACTTTCTTGCTAACTGTCTGAATGGTAAATCCTACCACATACTAATGAGACTATGGAATCTAGAAAATGTTTTAATGAGTACAGTTATATAACTTTGAACATGGGCTTGTGCCGATTTGGAAATATAATTCTTTAAAAACAGGAGTAAACTCTTTGTTTCCAATCAGTCTTGAGTAAAAGTAGTATGTGTTCTACCATACTTTGTTCTCAAATATGTTTCCTTGCTATTACCTTGATCTGTATTTGCTTGATTCCCAGGCTGAAAAGCTTGGTTGGGTCTGAGATGTACTTCATTTAATACTTTGGCACAGATCTGAGTCACTTCTGTGCAGCTGAGAAATCCTGCTGAGTTTTTCTGGTGTAAAACCATCTAAATATCTCTTACTAATTTTTCTGAACATGCCCATTTTAAAAAATTTCTACATTAAATCTTCCATTTATTTTCTAAGTACACTTTCTGAATTGTTTTGTTAAAATCATCAATAAGAATAATGTGTAATACTATCTTCTAAGATACAACAAGCTCAATCGTCTCTGAAATACTAAATTATCATGAGTTTTAAAGTGTGTTTTCATAGCAATCACTCTTCTACCTGCTTTATCTATTTTCTGAGCATCTACTGATCCACTACTAAGTTAATGTGATATGTTTTACATTTTATAATGTCTACATCTGCCTTTGAAGTACTAGTTTTGTATTAGTGTAACCAATGCAGCTGCTCTAATAAATAATTTCAAAATCTGTATGTTTCTCAACCATTTCATGTTCCTTTGAAAGTTCCCAATTGTATAGTTCTGCTGAGTAACTTTTAGGCAAAAAAAAATCAAAGATTCATATCCTTCCACTTAGTAATCCTTTTGTTTTATTTATTTGTTTTGTTATTTTTTGTTGGGGACTACAGCAGGGATTACTTGGACTTACTCCAGGCTTAGGGATCACTGCTAAAGGTCCTTGAGGACAATAGGCAGTAGCTAGGATAACATGCCATTAACAACCTACAGAGATTTTTTAAGAAGGAAAAAAAAGATTGGAGATTATTATTAACAAAATGTTTATAGGTGGACCTGAAATTCCACGTTTCATTTTCAGTCATATGCTACCTTTGAAAATGTAAAGGAGGCTTTGGTAGATAGACTAGTTATGAATTTAGTAAAACAACTGCTTGTGAAAAATCTCCATACTTCATTCCAGAGAAATTGAACTAGATAACATTCCTACCAACAGTGAATGAGGGTTTCTCACCACATGGCTGTCAATATTGTTTTTTTTCCAGACCTTTTATTCACCTATCTTATTCTTACTTACATGAGATGATCTCAATGTAATTTTTTATTTGCATGTCCCAATAACTAGTAATAATGAGCACTTTTCCTTAAGTCTACTAGCCATGCACATGTGTTCTTGGACAAGTACTTATTTATTTTAATCTGTGTTTGGGTGGGGCTTATCAAATTTTTGTTACTAAGCTTTGTGAATGCATTATAATTTTTAGGTATTGGAACTTTGTCTAATTGCTGAAAATTGTTTGCATGTGATGATTTCTCCCATTCAATAGGGCTTCTATGTTTCCACCAGAGTTTCTTTTGACATGCAAAAAAAAAACCAATAAAAATAATTTGATGCAGACCCACTTATTTTTGTTTTTGTTACCTCTGGAGCCCAAGTATTGAAAATTTCTATGAGGTTCATTTCCTAGAGTTATGCCCACATTTTCCAAAATGTATTTTATGTATTTGGGTCTTGTCTCTAGGTCTATTAAATCCACTTTGAATTAACTCTTACAAATGCTGTGAGATACAGTTCTAGTTTCATTTTTGTATATGTGGCAATCCAGTTTTTCCAACACCAATAGTTGTGGAAATATTCCTTGCTTCATTTAATATACCAAACTCCTTTGTTAGCTGTTTGTAAGTTTTAGGATTTTAGAACTCTCAATTCTAATAAATTGGTCTCTATGTCTACCTTTATTCCCATACCACACAGCTTTGATTATTTTTTTATAGTACAATACAAAACCAGGAGATGAATTTACTCTCATTTTCCTTTTTATTTTTCCAGTGATACCACTTGTTGGTATCTACCCTCAATGCACAAAAACATTAATTTGAAAGATATATGTACAGCTATTTTCATTACAGTTTTAAGTTCAATAGTTAGGATATGGATAAAACTGAAATGTCCAACTACTAATTAATGGATCAGAGATTTGTGATAGATATACATAATGGAATACTATGCAGGCTTAAGAAAGGATAGAATCATGCAAATTACTGCTATAGCACTGCACTGGAGTGCATCTCCCATTGTTAATCTATTTGCTGGAGCGGGCCCAGTAATGCCTCCATCGTGAGACTTGTTACTATGTTTGCTATATGGATGAGATTATAGAATATCACGCTGAGTGACGTCAGGTACAGAATAAACTTTCTCATATGTGAAATATAACAATAAGTAGTAGTGGAACAAGAAATAGCCAGAGACAGGAGAAAATAAAGAGTTAATCCACAGAACTGAGTTTACCTGGGTTGGGAGAGGGCTAAACAGGAAGGGACTTTGGAACACTGATGGAGTAAAGCATGAATTCTGGTGGTGGGTGTGGTGTTGGAATGATGTAGGCCATTACATATTTTTAAAGTACTTAAAATCATGTTAACTCAAAAAAAATGTGGTTGGAAGTAACAACAGAACTAAAACATTTATTAGAAAATATGTCAAAAGCCATAATAAAAGAAAATAAAATGTTAATAACTCACTGGCAATGATATTTTATTTTTATAATATGTCTTCCTTTTAAAAATTTACTTTCCTATTAGAAATAGTTATCAGCCTGCCATGGATAATCAATTTATAAAGATTTCATGTTATATTCATCTTTGCGCCATGTTTAAAAATGTAAATACTAGTTAGACTATAGAATATTGGTCCATTAGTTGTATTATTTTCAGCATTCCAATTCTTGTACAAATATATGCCAAATTTGAAGCACATTTTCATGGAAAGCTTAATGTGGAAATAGAGCATTGCCACTTACTGAAAAGATGGAAATTTAATTAGTACATCTCTAACGTTCTTTTAACTGCTAACATTTTATCAGATGTGACACCTTTGAATTTAAGCAAAAGTCATGCTCTGCTAATATTTTATGTGTTTTTGAAACTTCACAACCTTTTCTTCTGACACATTAAATAATCAAGATTTGTTTTTTGATAATACTTTGAAATAAAAAGATTTACAAATGAATAGAGGTCAAAAACCTTTAAGGGGATTTTTGCTGATTTGTAAACAGGTATACACACTAAAGAATTAGAAATGAAAGACTAGATATAATAAAAAAAACCTTAAGAGACTTCAATATATTCTAAGTAGATAAACATCTTAGAATAAATGATCCACTCATTCAATATTCCATCATATAAATGTCACACTATTCATTTAATCAATCTCCTGGTAGATATCTAAATAATAGCTAATTTTTTATTGATAATGATCAAATCTGTAACAAATGATCTTGATATGCAAATGTTTTTCTACATCTTTAAATAATTTAGTGCTTTAGGGATTTTTGAGGCATATGATAAATTTGTGTCCTTCTAAACCAGTTTACCAACTTACACTTTTGACAATGTGAAATTATGCTTATTCTATCATTCTATTTCAGAAAGTATTGTTTTTATTTTGTAAAAATTCAGTGTTAAGTACTTTGGATATGTCATCTATATTCTGTGTTTATGTGTAGTACAGTGGCTTGATAAAGACTTTTGTTCTAAATAAATGTTGAGAATTTACTGATTATATGGTATGATGTTTCAAACTAGCAATACAATTTTGAGCATGACAGTCAAAATTTTCTGACTTTAAATACCTACAGTGGAGAGATTAAGTGACATAAAATATAAAACATACAAGTTCTGATTATGTAATCCCTTTTCAGAGATTCTCTAACTTAACACTCTTCATACTTGTATAAAAAGTATGGAAAGGAGAGAATGCAGCGGATAAGGCACCTGCCTTGTATATAATTGATTTGGCACTCCATATGTGTGTGAACAGGAATAACCTAAGCACAGGTAAAGGTAAAGGTAAAGGCCCTCCCGTTGATCATCGATTTGTTTGAGCGGGCCCAGTAACGTCTCCATTGGAGACTTTGTTGTTACTGTGTCTGGCATATTGAATACGTCACGGGGAGCTTGCCAGGCTCTGCCGTGCGGGCGAGATACTCTTGGTAGCTTGCCGGGCTCTCCGAGAGGGGTGGAGGAATCGAACTCGGGTCGGCCATGTTGGCCACTTGTAAGGCGAACGCCCTACTGCTGTGCTAGCAGGTTATTTTTGTGGAGACAAAAGTAATAATAAGTAATAGCAACTAGTATCTGTAGGAGTAGCAACTTGAACATGAGGACTGAGGCTCTATAAATACTGAGTCTAGTATTTGATAAAATGTAAATTTCTTCTTCTTTCACATGGCTTATATAGATCTCAAGATTCAAATGAGTGTGGTCTCACATTTTCATATTGAATATATTCTTGTGCTATTTTATTTGTTTATATTTTGTTTTGCTTTTCTGCAGTACTGGGGATTGAACCCAGCATCCAGTATAAGCAAGGCAATTTGCACTACTATATCCATGACTCACATGTAGTAACTATATATATTCATGATTATCATATAAACTAACATGAGGACAGCAGAAATTGAATTGTTTTCCTGAGATTTTTGTCAATTTTTTCAACTAAAATAGTACTATCACATTATTGAGAATCATAGAAAAGTAATAAATATCTGGAGGAATCTGCTCTCAGGATTTTATGATTTAAGTTTTTCTACAATAAAATTTAAAAGAAACTGAAATTTAAGCATATTTATAGAGTCGTTATTTGAAACCGGAACCTCACTTTCTCCATGTACACGCCCCAGATGTCCACTAGGACCCTGGGTCACTCACCATCCCTGAGCCTCTTCCTGTTTGTCCTGAATGCTGTTCCTGGTTTTCTTCTCCTCCCAGGTTGTAGCCCCGACACACACCAGGTACTAGTAGGGGGTGTGGCCTCTGCAGTAGTGGGTGTGGCCTTACAGAGATGCGTGTGGCCTAATTTTGAGCTGGTGGGCACTCACCGGGCCACAGGTAAATTACTCATACCCAGGAACCTCGTGTAACATCTCAGTCTCCATACCACTACAACAACATGAAGAAACAATGCAAATCCCCACCACAAGGAGAGGACGATCACAAGAGTCCAGAAGACTCATTAGGCATTCCTCACTTAAGGGAGCTCTCTTAGAAAGAATTCAGAGATGAAGTAATGAAGATATTCAATGAACTCAATAAAACAGTGAGACAGATATCCAGTAAATTAAAGGAAGACATGAAAGAAACCATTAAGAAAATGCAGGAAGAAATGAGAGCAGAAATTGGAAAGCTACACACAGAAATGTCACAAATAAAAGATTCAGTAGATGAGATAAAAAAATCAGTCTGTGCCCTCAACAGTAGAATGGCTACAGCTGAAGACAAAATCAGTGAACTGGAAGATGGGCTGCAGGAAGCCTACAGGCAACAACAAACAATGGCAAGAGACCTAAAAATAGTTCGAGCAAATCAGAGTCCTAGGGGATGATTTCAAGAGGAACAACATTAGAATTATTGGAGTACCAGAAGGTCAGGGAAACAATCCCAATGAAAAATGCACAGTGAAACAAATCATTGCTGAAAAGTTTCCAGAGCCAGTCAATGCAGGTATCTGGATTCAAGGATCCCGAAGGGTGCGAGCTAAAAGAGACCCTAACAAAAGCACACCAAGACATATCATAGTTAGAATGATGGATACCACCTAAAGAGACACAATTCTGTAAGCAACAAGGTCAAAGAAAAAAAAAATCACATACAAAGGAGCACCCCTTAGATTCATTGCAGACCTATCAGAGGAAACCCTCCAAGCCCGAAGGTAATGGTGGGATATAGTGAAAAAAGCTCACTGAAATGAATACTTCACCACGAATACTTTATCCGGCTAAACCCTCACTCAAACTGGAAGGAACAGTACACTATTTTCTGGATAAACAACAGCTCAGGAACTTCATAGACTCAATATCAAACCTAAAAGAAGGGCTAAAAGGACTACTGTAAGACAAGACAAACCCCTACCATCACAACAAACCGTCACAGAAAAATGAGACAAAATCCCATGACAAATAATCTTTCTGAACGTCAATGGTCTAAAATCACCATTTGAGACACTGTGGCAAAATGGATTCAGAGACAGAACCCAACATTCTGCTGCTTACAAGAAACACATCTGAACAATCAGAACAAACACAGACTCAAAGTCAAAAGATGGAAAACAATCCTGCAAGCAAACAACGCCCTCGAAAAAGCTGGAGTATCCCTACTAGTATAAGACAAAATAGATTTCTGGTTAAAAAGATTAGAAGGGACATTGAAGGTCATATTGTATTAATCAAGGGATATGTACAGCAGGAAGAAATCATACTCCTAAACGTATAGGAGTTCCCAATGAGGGACCAGCCAAATACTACAATAACTGCTAACAGACCTTAAGAAGGACATTACAAGGAACACAATAGTAGTTGGAGACTTCAGCACTGCCTTGTCAACCTTAGATAGATCAAGAAGATGAAAAATTCAGCAAGGAAATAATGGCTCTGAAGGAAGAAATAGAAGAGAGAGCTAATAGATCTCTGTAGGACTTTATACCCCCAAAAAAGAATACATATTCTTTTCCAGTGCACATGCAACATTTTCCAGAATAGAACATGGGCTGGGTTACAAAGCATATCTCAACAGAATCAGAAAGATAGACCCTGTATCAAATATCTTCTCAGACCAGGATGTGCTGAAGATAGAAGTTAATCATATACAAATGCAGAAAATGAAATCAAACACCTGGAAATTAAACAACTCAATGTTGAACAACGAATGGGTCAGGAAAGAAATCAAGGAAGAAATCAAAAGATACTTGGAAACAAACAAAAATGAAGACACAAGCTACCAGAACCTATGGGATGCAGCTAAAGTCGTGTTTGTGTAAACACACAAAAGTAAAAAGGCTGGCGGTCAGGCCGTTTCCCCTCTCCACGGAGGTCGATGGCGATGGTCAGGTGAAGGAAAGAACGGGGGAGGGGGCGGGGGGGCAGGCTGGTTGGTCTTTGTAGCAGTTTATTACATGGAAGAGATGTATGTCATGGAGGCCCCAGGATCTCTCAAGCACGTGCACCTTTGTTCTCTCAGCTTCGGTCCTCAGCCCCATCTTCCCAGGTTCTCTGATGCATGTGTCCCCTGGAGAGCCCTGAAATCTCCCTTATATAGATCATAGTACCTCTAAAGGGCGCAATATAGTGATGTCATCAAAAGGAGTTACAGAAAGAACATTGAGGCAGCAAACCATACATTGTTTCTTTAAATCCGCAGCCCAGTAATCCTGGCCTCACCTTTTACAAGCTACAAGCACTTGGATTAGCACATCATCAAAGACAAGTCTACTAGAGCTTGGAATCTACAACTCCAAAATCAGCCAGCCTGGAGCCAGGCATCTACATCCCAAAGACCAGGCCTGGCTTAGTACCTGGGATCTGCATACCTAAAGCCAGCTAGGTTCCTGTGAGATAAGGGAAATTGCCTCAATATACTGAAATCATTTACTGAAGGCAGTTTGAAGGGGAGAAAGTTCAGTCTCATCCAAGCTAGTCAGGACACAAAGGAAAACTGCTTCTAGGGCAGATTCTCATTTAGCAGATCAACTCACACTAGAGCAGATTTCCCTGGATGTGTTTCTCCTCTCCTTGTCCAACCAACATATAAGCATACATGATATAAATCATTTTGTATGGACACAGTAAGAAATACTTTGAGCATGTAGAATTGCTCTCCTAGGGCCATCTCAATCTCAGACTGCAGTGCTCAGGCCAGGTATCTTTCCTATTCCTAGCAGCAGGGTCCTAGTCTCGTCATTACCTTTGGATCATGACAGCATTTGCCTATGATCAAACTCTTATAGTTAAGAATCGTGGCACCTTGGCCTGGCCCATCGCGATGCCAGGGTAGCACATAACTTACTGGCTTGCCCTGGTTCCATCCAGTCCCACGTCAGGACCCTGCCCTTGGAGTGCTAGGAAGTGAGGGCAACTGAAGCTTAAGTTGAGAAGGCAGATGTCCAGGAGTGAATAATATTCTAAGCCAATCAATTCCTAAGTTACAAAGAATATTAATTAATTGTCTTCCTGTATCTATACAAAAGTACATTGCATTAAGGTAAATTGCTCAAAAGACATAAGGAGAGGAGAAAGGCAATATTAACTTACAGTACAGCTTCAGTGTCTAAGAAGGATGAAACCTTACAAATTGGTTGGGGAAGAGAGCATAGAAGTGGTTACAGACAGACAAAGTAATGGGAATGACTCGGGAGCACTGTGATGGGTGCAACCTGATAAACCTAAGCTCCTTGTACTCCAATAGTGTTAAGGGGAAAATGTATAGCTCTGAAATCATTTCTCAGGAAGAAAGAAAAAGCCCACATAAAGAACTTGACTTCACAGCTCAAGATCTTAGCAAAGGACCAACAAAAGGAACCCAAACCAGGAAGAAGGAAAGAGATTGAAAACCTAGAGCAGAAATCAACAACCTGGAAACCCAAAAAACAATCCAAATGATCAAAGAAGTCAAGAGCTATTTTTTTGAGAAAACAAATTTATCTATCTTGATAAACCACTAGCAAGACTCACAAAGAAAGAGAGGGTGAGAACCCTAATAAACTGAATCAGAAATGAGAAGAGGGATATCACAACAGAAACCAAGGAAATTCAAAAGCTCATCAGAGACTACTTTAAAAGTTTGTATGCCATGAAACAAGAGAACCTAGAAGAAATGGATAAATTCCTGGATTCCTATCATCTCCCAAGGCTGAATCAAGAAGATCTAGAGAACATGAATAGTCAAAATTCTTCCCAAAAACAAAAGCCCAGGTCCAGATGGATTCACTAGCGAATTTTTTCAAACATTTAAAGACGACCTATTGACAATTCTTCTCAAGCTTTCCCAGGAAATTGAAGAAACAGAAACTCTCCCAAACAGTTTCTATGAAGCTCGTATCTCTCTAATACCAAAAGGAAACAGACACCAAAAGAAAAAAAACTACATGCCGATATCCCTGAAGAACAAGGATGTGAAGATTCTCAATAAAATAATAGCAAATGGAATTCAACAACTCATCAAAAATATCATACACCATGACCAAGTGGGATTCATCCCAGGGATGCAAGGATGGTTTAACATTCAGAAATCAATCAACGTAATTCATTATATCAACAAAAGAAAATATAAAATCCATAAGATTATATCAACAGACACAGAGAAACCATTTGACAAGTTCCAGCACCTATTTATGTTGAAACCCTTGCCAAAACGGGTAGAGAAGGGACTTTTCTCAATATAGTCAAAGCCATCTACCACAAGCCTATGAGAAGCTTCATCCTCAATGGGGAAAAACTAAGAGCCTTCCCTCTAAGATCAGAGACGAGACAAGGATGCCCATTCTTTCCACTGCTGTTCAATATAGTACTAGAAGTACTTGCAATAGTGGTTAGGCAAGAAAAAGATATTAAGGGCATTCACGTAGGAAAGGAAGAAATCAAGCTCTCACTATTTGCAGATGATATACTATACTTAGAAACCCTAAATCCTCCACCAAGAAATTCCTAGAAACAATAGACTTGTATAGGAAGTTGCAGGCTATAAAATCAATACCCAAAAGTCCATGGCTAACCTATACGCAAATAATGAGAAGGAAGAAAGTGACATAAAAAAGCAATACCTTTCACAATTGTGTCCCAGAGAATTAAGTACCTAGGAATCAGCATAACTAAGGATGTAAAAGACCTGTACAAACACAACTACAAAATTCTACTTCAGAAAACAAAAGAGGACACAAAGAAATGGAAAGATATCCCCAGCTCATGGATCGGGAGAATTAACATTGTCAAAATCCCAACACTCTCCAGAGCATTGTACAAATTCAATATGATCCTTATAACGATTCCTGTGACATTCTTCAAAGAAATGGAGCAAACACTCCTGAAATTCATATGAAACAATAAGCCCCCAGAATAGCTAAAGCAATTCTTAGAAAAAAGAAAATGGGAGAAATAAACTTCCCCAAACTTAAAGTACATTCATAGTGGATGTTTCTATCATAAATATACTTTATTTGTTAAAAGACTGCACAGAACGCTTAATCAGGAGACTGTGACCAACAAAACTGACCTTAATTATAAACTGAAGGGGCATCAAAATAAACACACATACACACACAGAGACATATATGTATATATATCTTATTTCAACACAAATGTTGAAATAATATGTACACCCATGTTTTTTATGTGTTTCCTGAATTTCTTATTTCTATGTTTAATCAAAGTGCTTTATAACAGAGCATATATTGTAATTAAATGACAAAATAGAACTAGGAAATCTTTGTGGTTACTGGATGACAGTGGAGGAGATAGGACATTTGCCTTACATACACATGACCCAGGCTTGATCACCAATATTCTAATATGATTCCCCATACACCTCCAGAAAAAATTTCTGAGTGCAGATCCAGTCCCTGAGCATCATTGGATTTGACCCAAATAGTCAAAAAAAAAAAAAAAGAAAAGAAAAGACAAAGAAAGGGAAACTAAAGAAAAGAAAAGAAAATTTGCTTTCCAGAATGATTGTTAATAGATTTTTGTCAATATATTAGCTTAAATGTTTACCATTAATAAATAGGAAGTTCCCGGGCTAGATGTTGGAAAGAGATGGAATCACCAATACTAAAAGCACCCTAGTGAAGGTTTACAAGAACTGCCTTACTTTTGAATATTCTCAGATTATAGGGTATATGCATATACAAATATATAGTTTTCAAATCAGCAAATAATTGAAATTATTATTTTAAATTATTGTTTATTAGTATTCTACTTAGAATGTCATTAACATTTATTGTATTGTCATTGGCTTATGCTACCCAAGTGTGGGTTATGTATTTAATATATGTTATATTTTTCCTAACTTACAAAACTTTCTCGTTTGTTTCTTTGTTTTCACTACAGCCAGCAATGTTTAGTGATTTCTCCTGGGTTTTTGCTTAAGGAATCACACCTGATGAGTCTGGGATTATATATGGTGCTAGGGATTAAACCCCAGTTGGCTGCATGCAAAGCAAGTAAAGTACTGTCTGTGGCCATATATAATTAACTCTTTTTTTCTTTTATAATAGAAAAGATCTGTTCAAACTGACTTAAATCTTTTGAAAATGTTATGTTTGCACTTAATTCTGCATGTAGTTTATTGCAACATGTTGTGCGCCTATAGTTGATTCCACAGATATAGAGAAGATCAAACTGCAAAGGCTTTGAAGCAGTAATGGCTTAGCACAAAGTGTTGAACATACTTTGAATTTTATGTAGTGATATACTGTATCTCTACAGAATTGTCAGGGTGAAGAAAGGGAGTGTTGCAACAGTTATAAACATATCACATACAGACATTTATTCAGACAAATAAAGATGTAGCTAGGTGTCATTTTTAAGCTCAGCTATTTATGCTTTGTTGGATAGGTAACAGCAGAATGCATTTTTAGTATGGAGTTTTGAAAATGTGAAACAATGAACAAAGGATGGTGCTAATGGTCATTGTATCAAAATTAACATGTTTGTGAAATACTAATAGCGGTATTTTATCTGATAGTAAACCATTATTAATTAGTTAGAGCATTTAAGAAGCTAAGCTTGGACCATTGTGAAGGATTTTTTCACTTATTCTTTATTTTACCATTTATTTTCTGTATCTTGAAAAAAATGTAGCTAGTTTTTTTTTTTAAGAAATAGAAAAGTTCATATATTGTGTTTTTTTTTCCTTAAGATTGAGCCATACATGCTCAGAACACACTGCAATTGTTTGTCTGGAAAAGAAAATCAGGTAACTGGGGAGAAAAAGGGAATTTAAGACATCAAATTTTATTTGCATAATCCAGCCACTTTACTGAGACTTCAGAAAAGACAAACTATCAAACAAAATCTCAGACAAAATATCCAGAAAGGCCATTATAGAAATACTTCTATCATCCTGGAATATAGGTCTCCCTGAAAAGAACACTGGAAATAAACAGGTTTGGTATACAATTAGATTAGGCGCTTGCCAGAACAAAACTCATTATTTTTAAAGAGAGCACACACAAACTGATTCTTAACTATGTAGTATCAACAGTGCACAACATACAAAAATGTTTGCTAGGGATATAAAGAAGAAAGTAGAAAATATGACTCAAAATTGAAAAAAAAACGCTGCTGAAAATTTGCAGCAGAGATGATGTGTTAGAATTAGTACAATAATATTTCAGGGCTGGAAGGATAGCACAGTGATAGAGCATTTGTCTTGTGTGCAGCCAGCCAGGCCGAGCCTGGTTCAATTCCTGCGCCCCTCTCGGAGAGTCGGGCAGGCTACCAAGAGTATCCCGCCTGCACAGCAAAGCCTGGCAAGCTACCCGTGACGTATTCAATATGCCAAACACAGTAACAAGTCTCACGATGGAGACATTACTGGGCCCACTCGAGCAAAATGATGAACAACGGGACGACAGTGACAGTGATTATGAAAGAAGATACCAAAAAATATTTATATAACTATTGATCAAGTAATTCATATAGATTAGCACAGCAGTAGGGTGTTTGCCTTGCACGCAGCCAACATGGCTGACCCGAGCTCGATTCCTCCGCCCCCTTGGAGAGCCCGGCAAGCTACCGAGAGTATCTCGCCCGCACGGCAGAGCCTGGCAAGCTCCCCGTGACGTATTCGATATGCCAAACACAGTAACAACAAAGTCTCCAATGGAGACGTTACTGGGCCCACTCGAGCAAATCAATGATCAACAGGAGGGCCTTTACTTTACTTTACTTAATATAGATTGAATGTTATAGCAAATATATAACCATTCTAGTGCTGCAGCTTAATTTGGGGGACGACTTCAGGACTACAGCTAGTAGAATACAAAGCTGAGAATAAGTTCAAATAACTCCTAGGAAAGCTCATTTATGTAGGCAGAACGGCAATGATAGTCTCCATTCAGGACACTTTATGTAAATAATATTTTTAGAATTTTTTATATTTTAAACATTCATATATATTTCTGTCAAGTAGTTATTGGTCATATTTCAATCCTGGGCAGTCTTTTAAATGATTACTACTTAATTGAAGTGCCTACATGCTAAATAAACCTCAAATGATTAGCATCTAACCCTCAACAGACTCTTCTGGAGCCTTGGGAAACATAAGGGATGGTGGTGATCAAACTCAGTTTAGCACATGTAAGGAATTACCTTACCACTATACTATCTCTCCAGCCCTTCAACATTGCTTTTTAAACAGATTCATAAAGATTTCATATTTTTAAAAATTTTATTTACCATGATAAGCAGATAAAATTAATCTCAGAAGAACAATGAGGACCACTTAAAATAACTAAATAAAAAATATTGTAACTGAAAACTACGGGGTCAAAGAGATAGTGCAGATAGGTTTATGTGTTTGCCTTGCATGGACCAAGTTTAGATAAATATTTGGCACAACAGGGATCAAGGAATGATCACTGAGCATAGAGCAAGAATAAGTGCTGAGCACTAATGCAAAGTATTGAACAAGTGTGGTCCAATACTCCAATCCCGTATAAAATAATATGTATATCCACATGAGTTTACAGAAGTGAGAATATTATTCAAAATATTTGAATTATTTATTTATTTATTTATTGTGTTTTTAGAGTCACACTCAGCAATCGGAATGTTATTCCTTGCTCTGTACTCAGGAATTACTCCTGGTAGTATTGGGGGTCCATATGGGACTCTGGAGATAGAACTTGAGTCAGCCGCATGCAGGGCAATCACCCTAATCATCCTTATGACTCCTACTTGTCATAGTTATGATAGGAAAATATAAATTCTGTTAACTTATGCAATTAGTCATGTATATGCCATTGAAACCCCAAACAGTATATAAAGAAAAAACAAAAGTTAACATAGTAACATTAGTTTAATATTAACTTACATTTGTTCTTAAATATATATTAAGTTCTTAAATATACCATATCCACACGATTACTAAGCTCATTGAGGTTTCTCAGGAGTTCAAGATACCGCTCTGTCTAACGTTCATTGATTTAAAGAAGGCCTTTGATTCTGTTGAGACGGAAGCGGTCATGGAAGCCTTAGCCAATCAGGGCGTACAAACTCAATACATCAGGATCCTCCGTGAGCTCTATTACGGATTCACTACCAGAATCTCACCATTCTACAAAGAAGTAATCATCCATGTCAAGAGAGGGGTTCGGCAGGGTAATACCATTTCACCAAAACTCTTCAGTGCCACCCTCAAGAACATCATGCGACGATTGGAATGGGAAGAAATGGAAGTGAAGATAGACGGTCGGCAACTACACCACCTCCACTTTGCTGATGACATCATTCTAATAACATCAAACATCAGCCAAGCGGCACAAATGCTGACTGACTTCGACCGTGAGTATGGAAAGGTTGGACTACAGCTGAATCTTACGAAGACAATGTTTATGAGAAACAGCCTCATTCCTGACGCTCCATTCGCTCTCAACGGAACCAACATCTCCAAATGCAACAGTTATATATACCTAGGTCGACAAATCAACATGATGAATGACCTGGCACCTGAGTTACGCAGGAGGAAGAGAGCGGTTTGGAATGCCTTCAAGAGCATTGAAGAAATAACTAAAAGGACAAAGTACCTCCAGTTATGAGCACATCTCTTCGATTCCACTGCTCTTCCTGCATTAACATATGCCTCAGAGACCTGGGCCCTTCGAAAACATGATGAGAACACCATTCGGGTCTCTCAAAGAGGAATCAAAAGAGCTATGCTTGGAATATCATGCTTCACTCAAATGAGAGATAGAATCCGGAGTTCTGATGTCTGTCAATGCTCAAGAATCAGGGACGCTGTCTCATTTGCAAAGGCATCAATAATCAGATGGGCTGGACATGTAATGAGGTTTACAGACAATCACTGGACTAGATCCATTAGTGACTGTATTCTATTGGACGTCAAAAGATCACGTGGTTTCCCACCTACAAGATGGTCAGACTTCTTCGTCAAGACCCTGAATGATCGATTTGAGGCTCTTTGTGTTCCTAGAATGACCAGAAGCCATTGGGCTACACTAGCATGCAACAGGGATGAATGGAGACATTACTGGCACCCGCTCAAGTAAATCGATGAATAATGGGGGATCAAGTGATCAAGATCAAGTGATATATTAAGTCTACATTAATATCAACAAAGTTTTAGTGGTTTTAATAGTACCAGATTAAGGAAACCCCAGTTCGCCCCTTCTCTTCTGCCACTAACAATGGGGATCCTGGATGCTGCAAGACTTGAGGGAAGGTGTGCTTGGAGCTGAGAATCAGTGCCCACAGCTCCAGCACTGTGTTCTACAGGAACAACAGAAGCAACTCTCCTACTAATGTAGCAGTAGGACTCTGAAGTCCTCAATAACTCACAGTGAGCAAATGTGGACTCTGGCAGCAAGCTCGTAATTTCAGAATGTATTTAACTACCCACACACATGACACCACACATTAGCATAAACCTAATTTAAAAAATGTAACCTAGAAAAATTTGTAAAATTAATAGTAAGAAAACACTTACCTCTACAATACCATCCAAAGGATAGGAAGGTCCAAGGTCATTGAAATTATTTCTGTAATCCTCATTATTAGGAATGACGAAATGGGCTGGAACAGCTCCATTTGGGAAGGTGATGAAGTAACACTTATCTCACTTTCTCAAAGATCTTCTGGGTAGAAGGCATGGGTGGTAAGGAGAAATACTCATAACCAGACATAGTAGAAGCAATTGGGAAGCAGCATAGAATCATACCAAGCTCACTGAAAGAAGATTGGTGTCCCGAAGATACTCCTGGTGCTATCTACCTATATAACCTCTGAGTTAAGGAGTTAAGAGATTACACGCTGTGAGTTTTTATTGGACTCAAAGGAAGTGGTGAAGGTAGACAATAAGCAATAAATTTAATGAAACCCAAGATGAGATGTAGAAAACCTCTTAAAAACAACAGAAGATGAAAAAAATTCAAAATAAATTAACAACACATGGAAGCACAATAGGATGAGTTTTAGAAAACAGTAGAGGCAATGGAGTCCTAGAGGAAGAAGAGGATGTTTATAAAGAAGCATTACACAAATCATTGCTGAGAAATTCCCAGAATTGAGGAGTAACAGATAAAGAGCTTATGTAATTCCAGGAAGTAGATACCAAATAAAAGTAGTCCTAGGCACATCATAATCAGAATGGCAAAAGCCGAAGGTAAGGATAGATTATATTTAAAGCTGCAAGATCAAAGAAGGGAATTATGTGAAAAGGTTCCTCCTTTAAACTTAGAGCAGAGTTATCAATTGAGCAGTATGGACCAGAGATAATGGTGGGACATTAAAAACAAACAAACAAACAAAAAAACAAAGAAGAATTGATTCCTTGAAAGAATAAGATAGATGAACCAGAGGAACCATTTGAAAGACTCAGAAAAATAGAAAAAATAAATAAAAAGATTAAAAGTGAATCAAATGAACGAGAGATCACAACCGATACCACGGTAATTCAAATAATTATCAGAGATTACTTTGAAAATCTTTATGCCAGGGAACTTGAGAACTTCAAAATAATAAATACATTTTTAGATTCCTATAATCTTCCAAGGCTGATCAAGACAAAACAGTTCACAGGGCCAATACAATAAATATCAAATAAATAAAAATGGTAACCAAATGTTTTCCCAAAAGCAAAGGCTTTAGAGAAGACCTACTATCAGTCTTCTGACTTTTTCAGAAAGTTAAAAAAACAAGATATTCCTATGAAACAAACATTACCCTGATAACAAAGTGAGTGTACTGTTGACTGGATAGAATTGTTTTTCTTGAACATATTGTTCAACTTCTTGAAACAACTTCAGTAATACAATACTCATGTGAACAAATCAAAAAGCAAGTGAGCACCCAATGACTCTACACTTTAACCTGTCCCTACTTTCTCATGACCTAAAAGTTTTCAATTAAGAAAATTTTGGTAATTTATAACTCAATCTTTATTTTTTTCCACAGTATAGTGTTAATTGTTAATTTATTTCTCAAGCCCACTTATATACTCTGCTCTGACAAGCTTAAGGACAAACAGATATCCTATTATTTTTCTTTTTAAATAATAGGATAATTTCAGCAAGTATGGGTATATGTATGTGGAAGAGAGGATTGTCAGATACTCTTATGTCAATACAGGTTTTACTTCCTTTAGTCCTTTAAAGCTCACTTTAGGGATATTTAATTTGTAAATCTGCCAAGAATACTTTATTAATGGTTATCTAATATTCCATAGTATCTGGAATACAACTTTAGTATCCAAAAAGAAAAATGGGAAGGGCTTGTTCTATGAATTTGATACTTACTATAAAGTTGACTTGTTGAATTTTCATATAAGATTATGATTTCTGGCAGAATGTGATGATTTTTTGGGGGGAGGAGGCATACTGGAAGTGCTCAGATCTGACTCCTGGATCTGTGCTCAGGTATCACTCGTGGCAGCTTTGGGGGACCATACAGGATGCTGGTGAACAAGTCAGAGTCAGTTACATGTGAGGCAATTCCCTAGCCACTGTACTCTCTCTCTCTCTCTGGTTCCAGAATGTTTGTTTTATCAGTGGAAGGCTTATATTATTTGTCCTTTAGATGAAAGTCACTTTTTTTTGATGGGAGAAACTTAGGGCCAAACCTAGCAGTGCTCGGTGGCTGTTCCTGGCTCTGTGTTCACCAGTGGCCCCCGGTCACGTGGTACTATGAATAGAAATAGGATCTGCTCCATTGCAAGGCAAATGCTTACACTCCTGTACTATCTCCCAGGTCACAGATAAAATCATTTTTATAGACTAGATAGACTAGATCATCAGTAGAAATAACTGCTAAACACATTTGTTGTGCTGAAATGATATGTAATTATACTGGTATAATTATTGTTATATCACTATTAGAATTTTTCAGTCTTGTGTTGATTATCTCTAGGACTTCATATAGAATATACATGATGATGAATCTCTAAGTGTTTACTCAAGATCTAATATCCTTTTTCTGTTAATTTTATCTTTACATATTCTATTTTGAGGTATAGGTGTGGGATGCATGCATAATGATATTCTTGGGATATTTCTGATTCTGTGCTCAAGAGTGAACCCTCATGGTGTTAAGGGGACAGTGAGTGATATGGGGTTAGCCTCATTGAATGCAAGTCAATTACCATAACCTCTGTACAATGTCTCTATCCTCTCATATATTATTTTTAACTAAATTTTTCTGGTTATATATCTCACATGCACTTGTATAATTCAATATGTTCACTTTAAATATAACAATTTTATAGTTTCTTATAAAATGATACTAGTTGTTTTACTATATTATAAGCAATATTAGCATGTCTCTTCTTATTAGTTAAATATCTAGTTCTTATGCAATAGTTCTTATAAAAATCCTTATATTTAAGCAACTGTATAAGAGTTTTTCCTCTTAATTTACATAGAACAGGTAACTAGTATTATTCTAAATTTATGAATGAGATCACAAACACAGTGACAGTTTAATTTGCCCAATATCTCACAGGTAATAATGAGGTCAGAATTTGAACTTCAGGATACTTTAGATCTAAAATATTTATGCCTTTAATAACATGCTATACTTTTTTTCTGAAAATGAATGTTGTCATCTCTATTTTCTAAACATCTCTGCTTTCTAATTGCCCAACACGCTATTTATGAGTATCTATTTGGATAACTAAGAAAAGCCACCTCATTTGCCCCTTTTATTTGGATGAGAATTTGAAGTGATTAATTGGTAATTATTACTTTAAACATTTTATTTTCATATGCAGGAGAATCATTATCAAACTAACCTAGAGTCAGTCCCTCTGATTGTCAATTTGGAAATTAACGCATGAATCTATTTCAGCTGTCATCATTGCATTAGTGCCACATGTGGCCATTTTTAATTTCAGAGAATATTAAAAAGAGGTATCTTAGATTAAGGAACTTTTATTCATTTGTTATTAGTAACCATGGAATTGCGAAGAATTTCATAATTGGCTTTCTGGCATACATTGTTTCAACACCAATTCCTTCACCAGTGCCCACTCCATTTGCAAAATTTTCCCTCCTCCCCTCTTTTCTCTTCCCCACTCACCAGTCTGCCACTACAAGAAGCACCTATTAAAAATATATGTTTTTGCATAGTGGTTTACTATACTGATGCTCATAGGGTTCCATATAGAACACTACCACCTTTCAGCACTACCTCCTCCTCCTATTTGACCTTCCCTCCACTTTAGTCTTGGCTTTTTCCCTGTCCTATAACTCAGCCCCCTTTGGTAATGTTTCCTACTGACTACCAGTTTTCATCTTCTTTATATTTTTTGTCTTTGGGCATTAATTTTTCCCCATTATATTTCCTTACATTCCACATGAGAGAGATCATTCTGTGTTGTTCTCTCTGTCCCTCTAATTTCTCTCAGCAACATACATTCTAGGTTCCCACATGTCTCAGCAAAAGCAATACTTTATCTTATGACCAAGTATATTCCATTGTGTATATGTACCATAACGTCTTTATCCACTTATCTGTTCTTGAACATTTAGATTATTTCCAGAGTTGGGCTATTATGGATGGGCTATTATGCTGCAAGGACCATAGGGGTACAAATGTCTTTTCTCCATCCTATTTTTGGACCCTTGGGGTATATTCTGATAAGTGGGGTTGCTAAATCAAATGGAAGTTCAATTTCTAGATTTTTTTTTAGGAATATCCATATTGTTTTCCTAAAGAGTTGTACCAGTCAATATTCCCAGCAGCACTGAATGATTCCCTTTTCTTCCTGTATCCACACCAGCACTGGTCGTTCTTGTTCTTTTTCATGTGTGTCAGTCTATATGGTGTGTAATACCACCTCATTATTTTTTTAACTTGTATCTCCCTGATGATTATTTATGCATAGTTATTTGTATTTCTTCATTAATAAAGTTTCTGTTCATCTCTTTCCTATTTTTTGATGAGGTTGGATATTTTTTCCTTATAAAGTTCTAGCAGTGCCTTGTATATCTTGATATTAACCCTTTATTTGATAAGTGTTCAATAAATAGCTTCCCCCACTCTGTGTGTATCCTTGTGTTCTATTTACTACTTCCTTTAAGGTGCAGAAGCTTCTTGATATGGTCCCATATGTTTATCTTTGCTTCTACTTGTTTGGTCAGTGGTGTTTCATCCTTGAAGATGTGTGTAGCTTCCATGTCATGGAGGGTTCTGAAATATGCACCTTATGATTTTGGGCCTGATATCAAGGTTTTAGTTCATTTTGACTAGAATTTTGTGCATGGAATTAGAAAGAAGTCTGAGTTCAGTTTTTTTTTTTTTTCATGTAGCTGAACAGTTTTCCAAGCACCACTGGTTGAAGAGGATTTCCTTGCTCCATTATATGTTTTTTGCTCCTTTATCAGACATCAACTGGTCAAATTTCTGATGGGCTCTCCAGGATACTTACTTCTAATTCATTAATCTGAGGGTCTATCTTTATTCCAGTCCCATGCTGTTTTATTTACTACCTCTTTGTCCCTGTCACTGTCACTGTCCTTCCATTGTTCATTGAGGGCCCAGTACGTCTACATTGTGACACTTGTTACTGTGTTTGGCATATCGAATATGTCATGGGTAGCTTGCCAAGCTTTGCTGTGCGGACGAGATACTCTCCGTAGCTTGCCGGACTCTTTGAGAGAGATAGAGGATTTGAACCTGGTTTGGCCGGTTTGGCCAAGTGCAAGGCAAACACCCTACCTGCTGTGCTATCGCTCCAGCTTCTTTGTAGTACATTTAAAGTTAAGGAAAAGTGATGTCTCCCATCTTTTTTCTTTTTCCTCCTATGGGCTGCTTTAGCTACTTATAAGAAAGGAAATTGTTCTGTATGAAATTTAGGAGTGTTTCATCTATTTATTTGAAAAATGTCATATATATTCTTATAAGGATTACAATGAATCTGTATAGTGACTTGGGGAGTATCACCATTTTGATGATATTAATCCTCCCAAACAAGGAGCAGGGAATGTGTTCCATTTCCTTGTATCCACTTTTATTTTTTGAAGTAGTGTTTTGTATTTTTCTTTGTATAGATCCCTTTCTTCTATTTTTAAGCTGATTCTTAGGTACTTGATTTTCTGAAGTACCATTGTGAATGGAAATTTTTTAAAAAAAATATCTCACTCTTCTCTTTCATTGTTTGTATAAAGGCCATGGACTTTTGCATATTAATTTTGTAGACTGCCTCAGCTTACTATAAAAATTGGTTGTGTCTAAGAGGTGTTTTTTTTTTGGAAGTCTTTTGGATTTTCTAAATATGATATATCATCCACAAAATGTGAGAACTTGACTTCTTCCTTTACTGTGCTAGATGTCCTTAATATCTTTTTTGGGGGGTGGGGGTCTGCTTCTTGGGTCACATCTTTTGATGCTTATGGGTTACTTATGGCTCTGCACTAAGGAATTACACCTGAAGTTGTTTGGGGAACCATATGGGAAGCCGGGGACTGAACCCTGGTTGGCCACATGAAAGGCAAATGCCCTACTTGCTGTACGATCACTCTCTGGTCCCCTGTCCTTAGTATCTTTTACTTGCCTAATAGCTATGGCAATACTCCCAGCATTATATTGAGTAAAATTGGCAGAGTGGGTAACACTGTCTTTGCTTGGTCCTAGGGAAAGGCTTTCAATAATACTCCATTGAATATAATGTTTGCTGCAGGATATGGCAAACAGTTTTGACGATGTTGAGGAAAGTTTTTTTACTTTCCATTTTCCTGAGAGTTTTTATGATGAATGGGTGTTGGATCTTGTCAGATGTTTTCTGTCCTTACTGATGTGGTGGGCTGGAGCAATAGTACAGAAGGTAGGGCGTTCGCCTTGCACATGGCCTACCTGAGTTCAATTCCTCTGTCCCTCTTGGAGAGACCAGCAAGTTGCTGATATTATCTCGCTCACATGGCAAAGCCTGGCAAACTCCCCGTGATGTATTCGATATGACAAACACAATAATAATAAGTCTCACAATGGAGATGTTACTGGGAACGCTCGAGCAAATTGATGAACAACGGGAGGACAGTGCTCCAGTGACAGTGCTTGATATGTTAATATGATATTTTTCTTTTATTTATGTAGGGAATTGCATTGATTGACTTGTATATGTTATACCATCTTTGGTATGGGCTGGAGCGATAGCACAGCAGTAGGGCATTTGCCTTGCACACAGCCAACATGGCCGACCCGAGTTCGATTCCTCTGCCCCTCTCGGAGAGCCCGGCAAGCTACCAAGAGTATCTCACCTGCACGGCAGAGCCTGGCAAGCTACCCGTAATGTATTCGATATGCCAAAAACAGTAACAACAAAGTCTCCAATGGAGATGTTACTGGGCCCGCTTGAGCAAATCGATGAACAACGGGAGGATAGTGACCTATACCATCTTTGAATCCCTGAGATGAACACTACTCGTTCAAGGTCTATGTTCTTTTTGATGAAATCCTGGATTCTGTTTCCTAGTATTTTTGTTGGGTTTATTTTTTATCTGAGTTCATAAGGGATACTGGACTGTGATTCTCTTGTGTGTGTGTGTGTGTGTGTGTGTGTGTGTGTGTGTGTGTATCTGTGTGTCTGTGTGTGTGCATGTGTCTGTTTTTGATTGGTATCAAAAAGGGTAATGCTCGCCACAATGAAGCCATTTGGGAGTGTTTCTGTTAGTCATATTCCAATTTCTTGAGTTGTTCGGTCAAGCTATTTATGTGAATCCTTTCTTCATTCCTGACGAGTGCTTGCAGAGCTCTGAACGTTCCTTTTAACACCCTTTTTTTCCTGTGTTTCTCAAGTTTTGGTAGCTTGTGCCCTCATTTTTGTTTGTTTCGATGAAACTTTTAATTTCCTCTTTGATTTTCTCTCAGACCCACTGGTTGTTAATTAACAAGTTATTTAATTATAAGATTTTGAGTTACTCCTTCATTTCAGTTAGTAATTAACATCTATTTCAGTGCACCATGGTCTGAACTGATAGTTGATAATATTTCTAACCTTTTGATTTTATGAAGGTATTTTTGTGTCCCAGCACATGGTCTATCTTGTATAATACCCCATATGCCTTGTGCATTGGAGAAGTATGTGCATTTGTGTATTCAGCTTTTGGGAGATAAAAAGTTACATTATACATATACAATATAAGTTTTACATAATATATATATTTATTTATACATGATTTTATATATAATATATATAAATTAACTGAAATCTAGAAAATAATCTAAAAGTTTTAAGATTTGAAGTGTTTGTTCTTTGAAAATGCAAACAGGATCAACAAACCACTATCAAGACTAACAAAGAAAGAAAGAATAAATAATCAGAAATGAAAGAGTGGAAGTAACAATAGATACCACAGAAATCCAAAGGATCATCAGAGATTACTTTGAGAAACTAACTCTCTGTCATGAAATGAAAGAATCTAGATGAAATGGATAAAATCCTCTAAGATGTGTTTCTTTTGTTTTGTTTTATTTTGTTTTGTTTTAAATCTCTTTCTGCCTGTACCCATTGGATATCTGTATCTGAGTGCATGTGCTCTTCAACTCTGAAAACTTCTCAGCAATGATGTTTTTGACTATTGCTTTTTTTATAGGTTTGAATTTCTGGCCCATAGGAATGCTGATGGTTCTTAAGTTGTCCCTCTTAAATTCATAGCAAAGCTCTCATGTTATCTATCTTTGTACTTTGAGGTTCCCCCCCACTCATCTTGTGCTGCTGTCAGAAAGCTTTTTGAACCTCATTCCGGAGCTTAATGGGTCTATCCTCAGCATCTCAGCTTCTATCATTCTACTGTTCAGGTTTCCAGTGAGTTTTCCATTTTGTGTACCAAGTTTTTCAGATCTCCCATTTCAGTTTGTAGTTTTCTCGTTTCTGCTCTCATGTTTTCTTGTGTTTTATTGGAAGTCCAATTCATAGTGTCTTCGAGCTAGTTAAATGTCATAATCATTTCCATTCAACTCCTTTTCAGAGAGATTATCTAGGGCTCTGTTACTGATAGGGTCTTCAGGATTATAGATCATAGTCTTTGCCCAATAAACGTATTTGGATTCTAAACTGCTTTACTGTGATTCCCATTGTAGTCTGGAGGTACGTCTTTCCCACTTCACTCTCGTTACGTCTCCCACTGCTAATGAGGTCTCTGGGAGAATTTTATGGGAGAATACCCTGTAGCTTTTAGCCTTCCCAGCTGCTCTGACCTGTGGGAGAAGTAGGCTGGTCCCAGCTCAAATCGGGAGGGAAGTATGTCTTGGCTACTGCTGCTGCTGCCATGCCACTTTCCACTTCATTGGGGGAAAAAAAACTCTACTAAGGGACTCTTAAAAATATAATTATTGGGAACATAAAGTAACAAAATAGGAGACTAACACCCAGGAATAGCCAAGCTAAGTACCAGGAGGTTAACTCCATGACCTGGAGGCCAGACGCACATGCTAGGGGAAGAGAAGGGAGCACCGAATAAACGGTGTTGGGAGGAGCCTCCCAGGATGAGAGATGCATGCTGAAAGTAGACTATAGACCTAACTATTGCCACTCAATGCCTCTTTTGCAAATCAAAGCACCCAAAAGGAGAGAACAAAAGGGAATGCCCTGCCCCTGGGGGTGGGGTGGGATGGGGGTTGGGGGGGTGGGATGGATACTGGGAGCACTGGAGGTGGAGAATGGGCACTGGTGGAGGGAGTTGGTACTTGATCATTGTATAACTGAAATCCAAGCACAAAAATTTTTAAGTCTACAACTGAACCACATGGTGTTTCACTAATAAAATAAAAAATAAAATAAAAATATAATTATTAATAACATGAGTTTTTTCCAAAACAGTAAATATAGAATTATCATTTGATTCAGCAATTCTGCCACTGCTATATAAACAAGAAGATTAAAAAGAGCAGTCCTGAGAGGTAGCTCAATAGTCACTCTTTCCATGCAGGAAATCCAGATTTGATCCCTAGAATCACACACTCTACTAAGCACTCCTGGAAATATTCTCTAAGCACAGAGCCAGAAATAGTCCCACAGTATCACTGATCCCCAAAGCCAAAGAAACAAAAGACTCTTTAAAAAAGAATAATATGCATTGAAATTTTGATACTCACGAAAACATCACTTACAGTAGCTGAAAAGTTAAAACAATGCTATTGTCTGCTGAAGGATGAATGCATGTTGCAGTCCCTGGCTTATATATTGGGATGCTTTGAGGTTTTTAAAAGGAAAGAAACTGACAATTGCTATAATGTGTACAACTATTGAAGACTGATTAAGTGAAATAGGCCAAATGAATATTTTGTGATTCCACTGATATGAAGTGTCTAGAATAATTAAATTTATAGAGATAGAAGTAGAAGAGTGACTTCAAGAGCTGGAAAAGAAAAGAATGGGAGTTCTTTTTAATAGGTATACTTTCATTTTGGAAAGAAAAAAAGTCTAAATTTAATGGAGATAATGATTTTACAAGCGTGGATAAACTTAATACTAGTAAAACAGAATTAAGAATCATTAAAATAGTTATATATATTTATTATAATTTAGAAGATGCAATTCTTTCTGTTTGGTGGGGACGGGGAGGCACACACCTGACCATGTTTAGGATTTACTTCTGGCTCTGGGGTCAGGGATCACTCCTGGTAGAGCTCAGTGGACCCTATTGTATGGCAGGAATTGAACTCAGGTTGGCCACCTGCAAGGCAAGTGTTCTACATTTCACTGTGATTCTAACAGATGTATTTTTATTTTGTTTTGGGACACACTCAGCAGAGTTCAGAGTTTATACCTGGCTCTACTCTTAGGCACTAAAATAGGGGGTCTTGGGGATCAAAATCCGGCTGCATGTAAGACAAACTCCCTACGCACTGTAGTATATAACATGAAATGGAAGAACAATTGAACAAGATTTTAAAGAATATTGGGAACAAAGGCAAACAAATTTTAAAAATATAGTAAAACTTATTGATTTTAATTTCAGTCCTTCCCCTATTAATATAGCCTATATCTGATAAATACTTATGCAAATATCATATAACCACTTATGGTTATGAGTGTTTGAGGAAGCTAGGCCGGGTCAATTAACATGAAGGAGGTACAACCTTTGCAAGACAATTCCTCTAAGTAAGAAATAAAGTATAAGCAAGAAATTATGGTGAGTTCTAATACAATTGGCAATCAAGCAAACTCTGAGCTGGAGAGTTTATAATTAATGTGGAGAAACTGCCTTTGTCCTAAGTCCCTGAATGAAATGTGCAATTTATCACTATAGTTAAATTGAAATTTTCTTGATTACAGTGAAGAACTTTCAGTAGATTTTAGGGTGTAGAGCTAAACTTACTTAATTGACCTGTGGAAAATAATATAAGGAAAATTCTTATTTAAATGTCTTGGAAAATAGGAAAAAGTTAATTAGAAAACTTTAAAAAAATCCATATGTCTTATTAAGATAAGTGTGTCAAATCAGACTTATTAAAGAATCATATTTAATTTGATGGTATCAAAATTCTGGGCATATTCTTTTTAGAAAATGCAGTCTCAAAAAGTGTACTCTTTTTTATAATTTAATTAAACATATTAAAAGCCTAATAGGAACTTACTGTATTTTAGAAAAATAGCATGTAGTGACTAAAACATGGCTTGACAACATGCACAAGATGCCCGTGAGATATGGTGTTTTCACCATTTATTTTCTAGACAAGAACAAACTGAACTCACTGAAAGACTTGTTTGTTCTTTCATACACACAAACAAACATGCACCTATACCAGTGTATATATGCTGAGACCACTCTCCACACGCTTGGATGAGGAACAGGCAGAGGAACCCAGGTGTGAGGGACCCAGGGCTAAGATCTCCAAGCCTGCTTGGTTTGGGACTGGGACTCCTCCACCCAGATCCCCCATCTTCCAGTAGCTATACAGTTACACCCACCAAATGCCATGTAACCCCATCAATGGCCAAGATCCAGACATTCTAAAACCAAGCTCCCGAAAGAGAACAAGGCAGAGTCTCCTGCCCCCACGCCTGACTGTCCTCACCAGGGTCCCTTGGAGGAGGGCGGATTGAGTTTTCCTCTTTGCCCTGACTAGAGCCCCGGCAGTTGAAGACCTTCAGGACCCAGCCAAAGCCATGCTGAGACCACTCTCCACATGCTTCGATGAGGAACCGGCAGAGGAACCCAGGTGTGCGGGACCCGGGGCTGAGATCTCCAAGCCTGCTCAGTTTGGGACTGGGCCTCCTCCACCCAGCTCCCCCACCTTCCAGTACTTAGACAGTTATACCCACCAACTGTCGTGTAACCACATCAACGGCCAGGATACAAAGACTCTAACACCAAGCTTCCGGACCTCTTAGTCTCTAGTTCTCACTCACAGAAAACCTGGCAGGCTACTGAAAGTATCATACCCACCTATATGCCTGACTAGGAACACCTGTAAAGGTGATTAGAGGCTGCCCCATCCCTCTTGGAGAGCCCAGCAATTACTGAGATTATCACGCCTGCATGGCAGAGCCTGACAAGCTAACCGTGGTGTACTCGATATGTCAAAAACAGTAGCAATGAATGATCCTCATTCCCCTGATCTTGAAGGAACCCCCAATATGTCATGGGGCTACACTAGCACATGACAGGGATGAATGGCGACGTTACTAGGCCAGTTCGAGCAAATCGACGAACAACGGGGTGATAGTGATATATATATATATCACTGTCACTGTCCTCCCATTGTTCATCAATTTGCTCGAGCGGGCCCAGTAACGTCTCCATTGTGAGACTTGTTGTTATTGTGTTTGGCATATCAAATACGTCACGGGTAGCTTGCCAGGCTTTGTCGTGCGGGCGAGAAACAGTAGCTTGCCGGGCTCTCCGAGAGGGGCGGAAGAATCGAACCTGGCTCGGCTGGGCCGGCTGCATGCAAGGCAAACACCCTACCGTTGTGATATCGCTCCTGCCCAATTCACGGTTACTTATGGTTTTATTTTCATCAAATATTAAATTTTAGAAAACTACTATCGTTAGTTGAAATAAAACTAATAAAATAAAGCAAATGCATTTTAAAAAATAAATAAATAACACATGAAATATTTAAATAAATGAATATAAATAAATAAATAAAAATAATGTATGCTGCCGAGGCATATCAGTAGTTCATATCCTTTTATTTAAACAATGTCAAATAACCAAACAAGATTTAGTAAGACTGAATCTTTTTATTTCGTTAATAGAGACTTCAAAATTATAAGAATCCTCACTAAATATATGCCTGAAATAGTATGCTTCAACCTCCAGTATTCAGCACAGTTCTGGTGTACAGGGTTAGAAATGTTGAAAACTTTGGTTATAACTGCCAGTCTGCTTATGGTATGCATGACAGATGCTGGTGCGAGGCTATTAAAAAGATAAAGAATGCTTGTTTAAAATGGAAAAATATGAATAAACATTTGCCTAAGTAAAAAAAATATTGAATATCAAGCAAATTACAAATGTAATTTTGCCTAGCTTATATGAGCAACATTTTGACAAAGTAAACAGTTATTTGGTTGATGTGCTAGTTGAATCTAAGATAGGAGAAAGTGTGATAGTTAGAAAGTCTAGCTTCCAAGTAAGTATATATTTAGCTATAAGCTCTTGAGCTGACTCCAATACCTAGATGTCCATAAGTGGAGAGAGAGAGAAAAAGAGGAAAATTGTCTGCCATAGAGACAGGGACTGGGTTGGGACAGATTGGGGGATACTGGGGACATTGGTGGTGGAAAATGTACATTGGTGAAGAGACAGGTGTTTGATCATTGTATAACTGAAAATCAAACATGAAAGCTTTGTAAGTGTAACTCACAGTGATTCAATTAAAAAATATATTATTGTGCACATATTTCCGAGTCCCCATCACACCGGATACAGGAGAACCAAAGCATCCTCTCTGCAGAGAAGGCCAATGGTAAAACAATAGAAGGAGCCCAAACAGGAGAGCAGAGTGTGAAATCCTGCCCTGTAGAACTGGGACAGTTTGAAGAAAAGACCAACATTCACCCCAGGATCTTAGTTAGGTACTAAGGTACACTGAAAGATTCTTTGGGAAACAGGGCAGTTAAAGCTGAAAAAAACTTGAAAGCTTTATGCACTCCAGCCATACAATTTTATTCTTACAACAGCAGAACAGAAGGCAAGAAGCTAGACGATACACAGGTGTCAGACTCAGCAGCAGGGTTTATCTAAGCAGCTTCTAGCAACCTTCCTGGGAGATGCATCTTTTATTTCTCTAAGAAACAGCGGCATGCTGGGGATTCTTTCAAGAGGTGTGTTCTACCCATCCCAAGTTAATCACAGAGCAGCTATTGTGATCAAAGACATTTGCCCCTCTAGTCAGACAAATCCAGTTATTCCAATTCACAAACTGCTTATAAATCGACAGTCTAATAGGCACTCCAATTGCATGCTTAGAGTTAGAAAGTATACTGTGAACCTCCCAAAGCATAGCTTGCAATTAGGCGGTCTCTATCACCTGCTCCATCAGCCTACAATGGACAGTCATATGTCTGAAAATCCAAGCCATTTTAAAACCTACCCCTGTCTCCTTAGTGGTTTTTGTTTTTATTTACTTTGATGGAGTTCCCAAGCAGTGGGACGTCCTAATGGTTCTCAGCCAAATTGATCGGTGTTTCAGTGTGGAGGTCTGAGAATGTACTATTCAGGCCTTGAAGTGCCAGGGATTACTCAGTCACACAGAGTTGCTCAGGAGAATTCCAGGACTCCTCCCTGTGATGCTTGGAGAACTTGTGTATTATGAATGAAATGAAGATCAGGAATACAGGGCATGTAATTTACCCTCAATACTAACTCTCCACCTCCTATAACCCAAAACAGCTTATCAAACCACCCACATCACTGTGTGGCCTAAGAGGTGTACTCTGGGTACTTCTAGGCACTGAGAAACTTGAATTCAGAATTTCTGGATCTTGGTACACATGTACTTCCAGTATTGCAGCACTGCAGTCTTAAAGGCCAGAGTATCACAAACAGCTCAAGCTTGGTGATGGACCTGTGACAAGATAGTTGTTTTTCTGCACTCCTTATCCTCTCTTAGGTCTGCTTCTAGGTAGAGAACCACCTGGGTGCCTCACATCTGGGCAACCGTGATCATGAATGTTTGGTACTGGATTGGGCTGTACAAACTTTCTTGCCAAACATCTGCAACATGATGACACAGGACTTTTCCTACTTTTGCTTGATTCTGGCACTATAACTGCTGCTAATGGCTGACAAATGCAAATACCCTATAAACTAAACATGTATACTCAGTATTACAATTGTAACTGGGTGCTTGTAACATGAAATCCTTGTTACTTCTCAAGGTTGCTGGACTCTGGCACCAAAATAATGGTCCTGCAACTGTATTTATTTCCTGCTACAGCCCAGCTCTACTACTTCTTAGTGCTGTAGCAAATTTTGAGCATGAATCACTGCTAATTCACAGTGATTCACTCTGAGGTTTTGAGTGACTGTCTCTGTCCGTAATTAGAAATCATGAAGCCCAAGATACTGTCGAGATCATTCAAGCACAAACCAACACCCTAGCCCTCCAGTAGCACCCAGATGTCACTAAGGAAAGACACAAATCCACCAGCACTAATATTAAAGAAAAATGTCTGGCAAGAACACAAGTACAGCAGAGCTTTCTAAATATCCTCTTGAAGACTTTAAAGGAACAATTTGAAGGATTTTCTCTGAAATAAAGAATTAAAGGGAATTTCAAGAAAGACAAAAATAAGGCAGAATGTGAAAAAAATTCAAATAGAAATCGTTGAGCTAAAGAAATAATTGAACTTAGACTCATCATACCTAATAGATTGTGCTCAACATAATATCAGAAAGTAAGGGTTAGAACAGTGAATTCAAATAAAAAATGTAAATGAAAATATAAAATAAAAATAAGAAAAGATAATTTAAAATAACAAAGGAAGAGCTAGGTATTTGTGGAATGGCATCAAGAGGATTACAATTTGCAGCATAAGGTTCTACAAAGAGAGGAAAGAGAGACAGAGGGTTTTGGTAAAAGAAATCATACCCAAGAACTTATTTGTGGAAAAAGAACACCTAAGAACAATGTGAGAAAGGAGACAAATGCAAGGGATGCTTAGAGAGTTCCAAGAAATAAAACCTCTATCTATGGATGAGAAGAAAGTTACCTGCCATACAGACACGCAAGGGTTGGAGTGGAGGGAGGGAAGATTGGGAACATTGGTGGTGGGAAATGTAGGAGTGGTGAAAGGTGGTGTGTTGTAGCTTTGTGTGACTGAAACCCAACCAGGAACAAACTTGTAACTGTATATCTCACAGTGATTTAAAAAAATAAATAAATAAATGTGTTTTTTTTTAATTAAAAGAATTAAAGGAAGTAAGACTGAGCAGAAAAAAAAATCCCGGGCCAAAAAGATAGTGTAGAAAGTAAGTCTCTTGCTTACACATAGTGATGCTAACTGAAACTCTGGCTTGAATCCCTAGCACAACAAATAGTTCCCTGAGCACGGTCAGAAGTCACTCCTAAATAGCACTATTGCACTGTTGTCCTGTTGTTCATCTATTTGCTTGAGTGGGCACCAGTAACGTCTCCATTGTGAGACTTGTTGTTACTGTGTTTGGCATATTGAGTAAGCCACAGGGAGCTTGTCAGGCTCTACCATGAGGGCGGGAAACTAGATAGCTTGCCGGGCTCTCTGAGAGGAATGGAGGAATCGAACCTGGGTCGGCCGCATGCAAGGCAAACACCCTTCCTACTGTGCAATCGCTCTAGCCCATTTTTCCTAAGTATTTTCCTAAGTATAAAACAGGAATAGCTACTGAGAAGTGCCAGATCTGGCCCAACTCTCCTATATATTTTGTTTTGTTTTGGGTTGTTTTAAAATTGGAGGGAGGGGGTATCTCAAGATAAAGAATTCAAATGTCGCTGACTTAAATACTCACAAATATGAAAATCTGATAGGAGTGACAGCAAAACGCTTAAACAACTACATAAAGCAGGGGAGAATAGTATGTTATAGCCAATGTACTTAATTAAAAAGTCTTCTATGAAGAATATTCTTTCTAGCTTGGTTATCACTTATATGTGAAGGATCAGATAGACACCAGTTAAAGAGATATATGCTCCCCCCCCAAAAAAAAAAAGCTCTGAAAAAAAACCCTACATTTTATATAGTTTATATAGGGCAAAAAATTCCCTTGGAAATACTAGCATACTTAAAAGAAACTTAATCACTTAATCACTTAACTTCCCGTTAGTCGTCGATTTGCTCGAGCGGGCGCCAGACACTACTTCCACTACCCACTACCCAGCCGTCGCCACACTCCAGGACACTTTCCGGACCCTCGCGGCCACAAAGCGGCCGCACGACACAACATAAGACACTAAATACCCATCTTCTGGAATTGTCGTACCGTATTTGAGAGGGTTCAAATATGGTAACACCTACAAGGGTGATTAGAGGTCGCCCCAAAAGCCTCTATCCCTCTCGGAAAGACTGGCAAGCTACCGAGAGTATTCCGCCCACACGGAAGAGCCTGGCAAGCTATCCGTTGTGTATTCGATATGCCAAAACCAGTAACTCATTCACCTTAAAAGAAACATATATGGGAAAAGAGAATAACAGTGGTGTCTCTAAGAATAAACCTGAAACGTACTTGCTCTAAATTTAGAAGAGAATTTATTAGCACAGGATTCTTGATGTAAACTTCATAGTAATCTCAGGGAAAAAAAATAAAAAGACAAATGGATCCTAACAGCACAATTGGTAGGGGTCAATGTACATATTCTATTTCTTTTTTTATATACCATCTATTATAGGGAGTTTGAGCTCTTTCTAGCTAATGACTAATGTAAATAGTAATGCTAGTAATGCAGTGACCATAGATTTACATTTATCTTTCAACTTAGTGCTTTAAGGTTATTTAGATAGAAATATGAGTGGAATTTCCTTGATCAGATGGTACTTTCATGTTTAATTTTTTTAAAGGAAACTCAAAAATTGTTTTCACAGAGAATGTACCAGTTGACATTCCCACCTGCAGTGAGTGAGGGTTCATTTTCTCCACATTGCTGATATCATTGATTGTTTCTGGGATTTTCAAAATAGGCCGTTCTCACTAGGTAGAAGTGATAACTCAATGTCATTTTGATTTGCATTTCCTTTTCAGCAATCCTGCACATTTTTCATTCATGTGCCTGTTGACCACCTGTATGTGGTAAAGTGGTTGTTTGAATACTTTGGTAAAGCGGTTGTTTGACTACTCTCCTTCTTTATTTATTTAAAAAGAATTGATTACTTTTGTTGATGTCGAATTTTATGTGTGCTTTAAATATCTTGGTTATTAACTGTCATTAGATGCATATTGTACAAATATCTTACTCTAATAGTATGTATTTTTGTTTTAGTGGTAGTTTCTCATTGCTGGGCTGGAGCGATAGCACAGCGGGTAGGGCGTTCGCCTTACAAGCGGCCAACATGGTCAACCCAAGTTCGATTCCTCCGCCCCTCTCGGAGAGCCCAGCAAGCTACCGAGAGTATTCGATATGCCAGACACAGTAACAACAAAGTCTCCAATGGAGACGTTACTGGGCCCGCTCGAGCAAATCGACGATCAACGGGAGGGCCTTTACCTTTACCTTCTCATTGCAGAATTTTTGAATTTGATATAATCTCATTTACTTATTTTGAATTTTTATAAATACAAAAATAGAATACAAATTCTAAATCTCTATTATAGCATGGATGGAAGTGGGTGGTATCATGCTAAGCCAAACAAGTCACAAAGCGAAACCTGTATATTTGTAGGTATATACTTATACTTGTATAAGAAACAAAATGGAAAATAAATAATTTTCAATAAAAACAAACCTTTATACACGGATGATAGAACTGAAGCTACTAAATGGGGAGGGGGATGTGGAAGGATATTGAGAAGGAATATTTGCCTTTTGGTGTTGGACAAGATATAAACATCGTTCTAAAGTTTAAATCGCAGTAAGTCAATGAGGAATTTAAAATAGTTTTAAAATAATAAATAATGTAAATTTGAATGAAAAAGTAAAATCAGTCATTTAAAAATATACCCATTGCTTTATAAATTTGTAAGTCCCTAGCTAATACAACTATTCACATTATGATGAAAAGTACTTATAACTAAAAATTCATATATTTGTCATATTTTTAAGCATTGCCTATAATGAGAGCCCTAGAAATATCAGAGCCAACTTCAAGCGTATAATCAGGGACTGTCACTGAGAGTTTCAACAGATGATAATACTACCAAAAATAATGCTTAATTGTGACTCTTTTTCAAAATATAGTTAGAAAATTTTGATACATATAAGAATTCAACAGTTGTTTTTAATAGGCATATTTGGTAATTCTGTAACTCCCCTCCAAATAAAAAATTCATTTCTCAGTCTAATAAAATATTTATTCTAAGACCAAAGCCTAATTTTCATTTTCAAAATATGTCCATCTCAGCTTTAAATATATTGTTTTCTAAATAAATATAATCCATTTTTTCTAACTTTATGCTTACAATATTGTCTCTCCTTTTATGCTATGTACTTATTCATTGCAGCTGTTGGCATACTAATCATAGTTGATTTAAATTCCTGTTTTGAAAACATCAGTCTTTTTGTCTATATTTTTTATAGTAGTCTTGCCTTATTAGACATCTATTTGCTTGTTTGCTCATTTGACTCTATTCCTTGTGCTTATTATTCTGGCTGGAGTGATAGCACAGTGGATAGGGCATTTGCCTTACACACAGCCAACCTGGGTTCAATTCCTTCATCCCTCTTAGAGAACCTGGCAAGCTACCGAGAATATTCTGCCCACATGACAGAGCCTGGAAAGCTACCCATGGCATCTTTGAAATGACAAAAACAGAAACACGTCTCACAATGGAGACATTACTGGTACCCGCTCCACCAAATCAATGAACACGGGGCTACAGTGCTTATTATTCTATCCAGATACTATGATCTGTAATGGAACTGCTCTAAATAATCTTTTTTTAATTGCATTTTGGGGGGTCACACCTGGCAATGCTCAGGGGTTACTCCTGGCTTTTGCATTCAGGAATTACTCTTGGCGGTGCTCAGGAGACCATATGGGAATCAAACCTGGGTCGGGCACGTGTAAGGCAAAAGTCCCACCCTCTGTGCTATCACCCCAGCCCAATAATTCTTTATTAACATGGTTAATATGTATACGGACGAGAGAATCATTCTATATTTGTATTACTGTGTCTTAGTCATTCATTGAACCTACATCCTATAATTAATATATCTTGCACCTAAGTCGGGTCCCTGTGGTTACATGATACTGTAGTTTTATCATTTTGGAAGGGGGTTGAAGTTCCGTTTTCGTCAATACCACAATTTTATTTTTTAATTTTAGGGATCCCACAAATTGTGCTCAGGAGGCCCTGGGTTCCTCCCAGTACTTTAGGTTAATTTAATTTAATTTTATTTTTTGGAGGGGAGGAGTGTTGTTCAGGGATTTACCCAGATTCTGTGCTCACAGATCACTCCTGGGAGAGCTCAGGAGAGAATATGTGTTGCTAGGAATCTAACTCAGGTCCAAGAATCGTGTGCAAAGACCTATGCTTCTTGGTTGTCAACTTCACATGCTTTTCTCAGTCTTTTTTTCCTTTAAGTGGAGCAGGATGGCTAGAGGGAGCTGGAGTTAAGTATTTCCTTGTCTTCACTTGGTTTTATAGTGCCAGCTGGAGCTAGTTATTTCTTTTCCTGAGGATGAGTTAGACTTTTGCAAATCACCACTGTTAAGTTCTGGTTAATTTTCTCCAGAGAGAGCTGACTTTACTGAAAAACACAGACTTCTCTGGTGAGTTTCAAAATGTTTCCTTTTCTGTTCTTCCCCTGCAGAAAGTACAAGCAGAATTTGTTTGTGATTTTCATTGTGAGAACATGGAGGTAAAATGAACAAAAGTGTGTCCCTCATTCCCCATGGTTAGATGATACTGTAGTCTAAATTTACCAGAATTGTGTACCCTGAAGCATCAAAAATGCACAGTGATTGTCCAGATTTAACAGACCTTTAGCAGACATTTCAACTTGTGGATTTCTGCTTTCATCTATTGGGATTCTCTACATCATCTCTCAATCTCTCCTAAGAGATTAGATTTTCTCACAACTAATAAATTTGATAAATGTTAGGTTGTCGATTTTTGTTTGTTTATTCTAATCAAATTTGGGTGAGTATTTCCGAGATTTTTATAGACTATACTGGAAACAAACAAACAAAAAAATGCCTCTGTTATTCCTTCTGCATCTCCTACCATTTTAATAGAGTCATATAGTATATTTTGAAATTTAAATAGCATGATCACATAATTTTTTCTGTTATAGTTGATATGCTATATTACATTGATTTTTATATATTGAACTATCCTTGCATCACTAGAATGCAATTCACTTAGTGGTGCTTTTTAATTTATTCGCCTTAAATTTGAATTTGTTTATAATCATTGTTAGGCCTGCACCTGTCATTCTGAATCTAGATTCATTTTCATCATTGTCATCTGGAAAATTGCCAAGGTTTCTCTCCAGAATCAGATCCTCTATATCTTGAATTTGAGAATTTATTTTTTTTGTTATGCTCATACCATCAAGTGATTACTTTCAAAAATATGTATGAGGTGACATTTTATGAGTCTGTATATATATGAATGAATGTTCTAATTTTATTGCTTCAGACTTAATTGGTAGTAGGGATGGGTGCAAATACCCATCTTGAAAGTAACTTGATAAACATCTACTGTTCCATTGTTCCCTCTCTTGGTTTTACTACTGATAAATTAAGAGCCTGTCTGCTAATTCAAGTTCATTTTGTGACTAGTATTTTTCTCACTTCAACTTTTTCAATTTTTTTTTTACTTGTTATCTTAAATTCCATGAAACTGGCTTTAATGTGGGTCACCTGTCATTCTTTTTGCTGTGGACATTATGGGTTTTTTCAACAAAGACAATGGACACTTCCAGGACTTTCTAGTGTATTAATTATGCTGAATAAATAATAAATAAACAAATTTGAGGAAGAATTATTTTGAAGGGGGTTGAAGTCTCAGTTTTTTCAATATCATGACTTTATTTCTTAATTTTAAAGATTCCCAAATATTGCTCATGAGGTCCTGAGGTCTTCCCAGCACTTTGAGTCTATTTTGGATTTCTTTTGGGAGAGGAAGAGAGTCTCTCAGGACTTACCCCTGATTCTGTTCTGTTCAGAGATCACTCCTGGCAGAGCTCAGGGGAGATTATGTGGTACTAGGGATCCAACTGAGGTTGACAATGTGCAAGGCAAGCACCATACCTGATGTATTATCACTCTTGCTACCTTTCCAGCAGTCCTTGGCCAACTGAGTCAGTGGTTCAATTAGAGATCCCCCAAAATCTCTCTTTGAAAGGCATTGCTTGGGACAACTCAACCATTCTTATCCAGAGTGATTATTTCTATCTTTGTCATGGTGGTTTCTTCTCTATTACAGCATTAGGGTTTTTTGTTTGTTTGTTTGTTTGTTTGTTTTAACATTTGGCAATATAAATGTGATATTTTTAGATTTTATCACTGTGAGATACAGGATTACAAAGTTGATCATAGTCAGATTTCAGTGTTCCAATTTTACTCTCTTCACCAGTGTACATTTCCCAACACCAATATCCCCAGTTTCCCTCCTGTAATCCTCCCCCAAGCCTGCATCTGTGGCAGGCACTCTCCTTTCTCTCTCTCTCTCTCTCTCTCTCTCTCTCTCTCTCTCTCTCTCTCTCTCTCTCTCTCCTCTGTGTGTCTCTCTGTTTCTCTATCTCTCTTTTTGTCTCTCTGTCTCTCTCCTCTTTGAGTATTATGATTCACAATACAGCTATTGAGAGGTTATCTTGTTTGTTTCTTTACCTGTTTCCAGTACGCAGTTCTTATCCAGAGAGATCATTTCTAACTACCTTTGTCACAGTGCTTCCTTCTCTATCCCAACTCCCTTCTCTCCCAGCACTTGTAGCAGGCTTCCAACCACAGAACAATCCTCCTGGCCATTGCTTCTACTGTCCTTGGGTATTGGTCTCATATTATGATTTTTTATTTCCCACAAATGAGTCCAGTCATTCTATATGCCTATGTCTCTACTTCTGACTCGTTTCTGTCAACATGACATTCTTCATTTCTATTTATAATCTGTTCTTGGGTACTTGGGTAGTTTCCAGATTCTGGCTGTTATGAAAACTGTGGGCAGAACCCTCCATGATACAAAAGAAATAGTGACTGAGATAAAAAGACATATATTGAGAAAATTTATTTACCAAATACTCATCAGATATATCCAAGATATATATTGCACAAGAAGACCTTAACAAGAAAAAAATATCCACATCAAAAAGTGGGGAGAAGAAATGAAAAGAAACTTTCTCAAAGAAATACAAATGGCCAAAAGACACGGAAAATGTTCTACATTTTTCATCAGGGACATGCAAATCAAAACAATGAGATATCATCTCACATCACAGAGAATGGCACACATAAAAAATAACAAGAACAACTGCATTGTCATGGATGCAGGGCGAAAGGGACTCTTCTTCATTGTTGGTGGGAATGTTGACTCATTGAGCCATTTTGGAAAACTATATGGGCATTCTTCAGAAAGCCTTGAAATGAGCTTCTATATGACCCAGGAATAGCAGTATTTTCTTTATCCAATCCTCTGTTATTGAGCGCTCAATTTGTTTCCAGATTTTTGCTATTGTGAATAGTGCTACAATGAACATAGAAGTGCAGATAACATTTCTGCTGTTTTTTTTTTTTTGACCTGAGATATATTCCTAGAAGAGGTATTGGGTTGTTTGAAAGTTTAGCTTCTAGTTTTTTGAGAGTTTGGAAAATACCCATAGTGTTTTCCAAAAAGGCTCGACCAGTCGGCATTTCCACCAACAATGAATGAGAGCCCCTTTCTCCCTACATCCATAGCAGCACTCGTAATTATTGTTCTTTATGATATGTGCCAGTCTCTGTAGTGTGTAATGATAACTCATTGTTGTTTCGAGTTGCATCGCTCTGGTGATTAATTATGTAGAGCACTTTCTCAAGTGTCATTTGGCCATTTGTTTTTCTTCTCTGAGGAAGTTTCTCTTCATTTGATATCCCCATTTTTGATGAGGTTGAATGCTTTTTTTTTCTTGTAACATTTTACCGGTGCTTTATATATTTTGAATGTTAACCCCTTATCTGATGAGTATTAGGTAAATAATTTTTGCCATTCTGTGGGCTGTCCCTGTATCTTGGTCACCATTTCTTTTGAGGTGCAGATGCTTCTTGTTTTTGTATAGTCTATATATATATATATATATATATATATATATATGTATTTTTTTTATCTTTGCCACCACAACAATGGTGTTTCATCTTTTAGCTTCAATGTCATAGAAGGTTGTGCCTATATTTTATTCCATGTACCTTATGGATTCAGGTTTAATATTGAGGTCTTTAATAGATTTTCATATAACTTTTATGTCTGGTGTTAGAGTTCTGAGTTTTTTTTTTTTTTGCATGTAGCTGACCTGTTTTCCTAGCAGCACTTGTTGAAGATACGTTCCCTGATCCACTTCACAATTCTTGTTCCTTTATCAAATATTAAGTGATTATATAATCACATATTTGAGGGTCTTTGTCAGGATATTCAACTCTATCAAAATATTCTTAGTTGATTCTATATTAAAGGTAATGTAGTCAATCCTCTTTAACTTTAATCTAGTTTTGATCCTTTATTAGCTACAGCCTTAAACAAATGTATGTCTTCTATCAGAAAAGCAATGTGTATCTATATGTTTATTATTTTAAATGTTTTCAGATTGTCTACTGAGAGATTTTGAAAAATTCAACCTAGAGGAAAATAGTATATTTTTCAGGTCCGTAATTTCAAACCTGGTCTGACAGACTATTAGGTAAATTTGCTAGTTATGGCACAAAAACTTAAGTTATACTGCTTAAAATATATATATTGATATAACGTAGGGTCTCTAAACCATTTGGGTCATCATTTTCTTTAGACGAGTTTATGGGTCAAGTTGAAAAATATACTCCCAGAGGAATAGCCCAGCCAGTACAGGCACAGTGTTTGTCTTGCATGTGGCTGACCTGAGCATAATCCCTGGTACCCCGAATGATCCCCTGAGCCTGTCAGCAATCAGAAGTCCCTGACTGCAGAACCAGGAGTAAGCCTGAATATTGTCGGTTGTGTTAAAAGAAAAGAAAAACAAATAAAAATCTTGCTGAGTGTGATTTATTCACATTTCAGGTGTCTATATAGTACATTGAAACAATGACTATAATTTAATGACTTAATTAAAATTATGAAAATGAAGACAAGTGTTTTGTATTGCTGTGACCATAGTTGCAGAAGTACATTACTGAATTATTCCATATTAAGTATAATAAAATATATTTCCTAATATCAGTTAGTATCAAAAATTATTTAAGGTGTATGTGAATACAAATATTACTTCACCAAGACTGATTGAAAAACAAATTTAAGGCAAATTTTTCTAGGTCTGTACTTCTGAAAATAAAGAAGTCCTGAAAAAAGATGAAATTATGTCAAAAATAAAATGGGTTGAAAAATAATTATAGCCACAGATTATCATAAAATATAGAGATAATTGATTTGAAAGCTATGTATTATAACATTTTTAATAAAAGAATCTGTAATATATATTACTAAATTGCATATTAAGTGATTGTATGATTTATTTCTTGTCTATAAGTAGCTTACTACTAATAGTTAAGCATATATTTAAAACTTTTTATTTAACATATTTAACTATACACACATAGAGCTAGAGACATACTCTCAATTATAGGCCATAACAATGAATAATACTCTCACATGAATCTTCAGAAATCGTAAAAGCAACATGATTGCAGATTATACTTTTGATTAATTCTGAAGATAAGAGTTCTAAACATTTGAACAGGTATGTTTATACTTTTGTAACACTCAATAACAAACTTGGTTTATGAATATAATTTTTAATACTATAGAATACTATAAATATTTGTCTGGGGACTTGAGAGAGAAAAGAGCTTAGCATATAACTGACTCATGTTTAATCCCTAACACCACATATGATTCTCCAGCACCACCTGGAGTAACTTTGGGTTCAGAGCCAGTAATAAGGCCTGAACACAGTCAGATATTACCCCCAAAAGAACAGTAACAAGAAAATCATCCACTATTCCTAGCTTAGAGTTTTTTTGTTGTTGTTTGTTTGCTTGCTTTTAAATGTAGGATTACTGCTAATTATTCAGCCACTGATTAAGCTGACTGAAGCAGGCATGAACTCAACATTACTATTTTAATTTAAAATTTTACTTTTATAAAGTTGTTCACAGTAATTGTTTACATTCAACATTTCAACACCAATCGTACCACCCTTACACCTTCCCACCACCATTATTTCAAATTTTCCCACCATCACCTAAGCCTGCCCTATAGGCAGCTGCTAAATAATTTATTTTGTTTTGCTTGTTATGAATAGTATGAGATCTGGTGCAGCCTCAACAGGAGATGCATGCTTCTGGAATTCTAAATTATTTTAAATATTTGGGGTCTAGAGGCATCTCTGTGGCTTGCTGCTCGCTTCCAAGTTTCATTTGTGAGTCTCTGAATCGTGGCTGCTTATATGCTTAAATGGTGCACAGAGGCAATTAGTTCTTGGATGTGAATGCCAGGAAACCAGAAGGGTGAGGAGGGTGGGGAGGTGGCAGAAGGTCACCCCCCCCTCCCCGAACTCCGTGAAGACTGAAGTTTTCAATCACTAGTCCCACATATCTGTTTTTTTCTGCAAATTCATTCTCATGTGTAGGGTGGCTCAGGACAAGCCTGTGAAGGTTGGCCATGAGTGTGGTGGCAATTGGGTTCTGGAGATTTATGGCTGCTGGGGTTTATTTGGGGCAGGCAGAGGGACAAAACTGGCACCCTCCAAGGTACCCTGGTGAAATTAGCATGATGTGGGGTTCTAGACATCTCTGCGGCATTCTGCTCTCCTGAGGGATTCATTTGTGAGTCTCTGAACCATGGTCATTAATGCACTTAAATGACCTGATTTTGATCTCTTTGGGGATTTATTTATGGGTCTCTGAAGCAAGGCCGATAAATGAGCTTATATAGCTGGGGCCAGAGATGGTTTGTGGGTGTTTAATTTCTCGGAAAACTTGGTCCAAAGTTGTTGTGGTCTGGCCAGAGGCACATGGGCAAATTTGGAGTATCACAATGCCTAAAGGCACCATCAGGCTGATGATGTACTCACCTCACAGGTACAGGTTGACCTGTTGGGCAGCACTGTACCCCATTAGATTTGTTTTTTATAAGATCTGTTTAAAAGATCTGCTTACTCCTATTTAATTGAAAATCTTGGGGATCTTCCATCCCATACAACCACTATCCATTTAGTTATATTACTAAATACACACTATTAGTGTGTATGTGTATATATATATCCGTATATATCCATATATACATCCATGACATTGGCAACTATCGCCCAATTTGCCTATTGTCTGTCATCTACAAGCTGTTCACTGGAGTCATCCCGAATAGGGTTGGCAGAACACTAGATGAAGGACAACCATGCAAGCAAGTCGGGTTCCGCAAAGGATTCAGCACAATCGACCATATCCACATGATAACCAAGCTCATTGAGGTTTCTCAGGAGTTCAAGACGCTGCTCTGTCTAACATTCATTGATTTAAAGAAGGCCTTTGATTCTGTTGAGATGGAAGCAGTCATCGAAGCCCGAGCCAATCGGCGTGTTGAAACTCAATACATCAGGATCCTCCATGAGCTGTATTACGGATTCACTACCAGGATCTCAGCATTCTACAAAGAAGTGATCATCCATGTCAAGAGAGGGGTTCGGCAGAGTGATACTATTTCACCGAAACTCTTCAGTGCCACCCTCGAGATTGTCATGCTACGACTGGAATGGGAAGGAATGGGAGTGAAGATAGATGGTTAGCAGCTACACCACCTCTGCTTTGCTGATGACATCGTTGTAATAACACCAAACATCAGCCAAGCAGCACAAATGCTGACTGACTTCGACTGTGAGTGTAGAAAGGTCGGATTACAGCTGAATCTTACAAAGACAATGTTCATGAGAAACAGACTTGTTCCTGATGTTCTATTCACTCTCAACGGAACCACCATCTCCGAATGCAACATTTATGTGTACCTAGGTCGAGACGTCATCATGACAAAAGACCTGGGCCCTACAAAAACAGGATGAGAACACTATTCGGGTCTCTCAAAGAGGAGCAGAAAGAGCTATGCTTGGAGTATCACGTTTCACTGAAATGAGAGAAAGAACCCGGAGTTTCGACCTCCATCAATGCTTAAGAATCAGGGACGCTGTCTTGTTTGCCAAGGTGTCAAAAAACAGATGGGCTGGACATGTAATGAGATTTTGAGATGACCACTGGACTAGAGCCATTACCGACTGGATTCCACGGGATGTCAGAAGATCTCATGGACGCCTACCTATGAGATGGTCAGACTTCTTCGTCAAGACCATGAACAATCGGTTTGAGGCTCTTTATATTCCTAGAACGAGCAGTTGCTATTGTGCTATGCTAGCATATAACAGAGATGAATGGAGATGTTACTGGTGTCTGCTTGAGCAAATTGATGAATAACGGGATATCGAGTGATCACGTGACCAAGTATATATATATATGTATATATGTATATATATATATATATATCTCCCATATATATAGAAAAATATATATATATTTCAAAAAGACAAAGTGTTCATATTCTGGATTTATCATGGAGCTCATAATGATCTTGTGATAAGAAAGAGCATCTCTTTTGCCAGATGTGTGAAATAAATCAGATATGTGAAAGAGAAATCATATCGTGAAAGAAAACTGATGTGCAGATACTGTCCCGACATATTTTAGGACTTGGACATAAGCTGTTGAGCAGCCTTTGAAATATTGAATAAGATTTCCTTCAAAATTGCTCTTCTTCTGGCATTCATCCTTCTTTACACCTCGTTTACCTCCTCAGACTTATTGGCATCTGTATTATGCATATCTTATTATTGTGGTCAGATACAATAATCTCGATTTTTCCTGATTTATTCTGCAAAACAGAGATGCACAGCTATGCCTTATTTCTTTTACAAACTTAATTTTAAATTGTTAGAATTCTTATTTATTTAAATAGAATCTGATGTACGTAGTAAGATCATTAAGTACAGTATCCAAAAATGTAGACAATGTCTTCAAGCCTGGGCGCAGAGACTATTATCTCGGGAGGAACAGAATAAACACCAGAACTATAACCTTCCATTATCAGCAATTTTCCTGCAAGCATTTTTGATCCAGGCTTATCTTAACTGATGAGGCTAATTTAACAAGTAATTTATCATCTATTTTTTTTCACGGTCACGGTCACGGTCCTCCTGTTGTTCATTGATTTGCTCAAGCGGGCCCAGTAACATCTCCATTATGAGACTTTGTTGTTACTGTGTTTGGCATATCGAATACATCACGTACAGCTTGCCAGGCTCTGCCGTGCGGGTGAGATGCTCTCGGTAATCTGAAAATTCAAAACTAAGATTTTTACATATAGTGTCTATAATATATGTTTTCTGGTTTATGGATTATCTTTTCACTATTTAGCCTCATCAGTTATTTGAATGACAGGACAGAAGGTATAAGGTAGCTCTCAGGGGTCTCTCATTATAAGGCAATACCAATAAAAGACCCACACATTATACATTAGGTTTTATCAATCTCCATCTTCTATGCTATGCAGTAACATGAATTCTTTTAACTATTTTATACAAAGTTATGTCAAAGTAAAGTACCATTCATTGATCAAAAACCTGTTTTACAGTATCTTTCTTTCTTTTTCTTTTTAATTTTTATTAGTGAAACACCATGAGGACTTGAGGACTTACAAATTTTTGTGCTTTACAGTTGAGGACTTGGAAATTTTTGTGCTTGGGTTTCAGTTATACAACGATCGAGTTCCCATCCCTCCACCAGTGCCCATTTTCCACCACCACGGATCCCAGTATCCCTCCTCCCCCCCAACCCCCTCCCCCTCCCACCCTGTCTCTGTGGCAGGGCATTCCCTTTTGTTCTCTCTCTCCTTTTGGATGCTGTGGTTTGCAAAAGAGGCATTGAGTGGCAATCATGTTCGGTCTATAGTCTACTTTCAGCATGCTTCTCCCATCCTGAGAGGATTCTTCCAACACCCTGTATTTGGTGCTCCCTTCTCTATCTGAGCTGCCTTTTCCCCTAGCATGTGTGGCTGGCCTCCAAGCCATGGATACAGTATTATTCTTATATAATCATCTACATACCTGAAATGATATTTGAGTACAGTGGGTTTACATTAATATTTTTTCTAGAGAAATAAGCAGTTATTTTGTCTGTTTTCAAATCTAATTTCAAAAGTATAAAATCAATGTGCTCCATATTTTTTGAAGTGGAGTTCTTGATTTTATCTAATTTGGATAATAAAAAGTTTAAAGCAAGAAATTAAGGGAAAAATAAAGAAAAACCCAAATACCAAAAAATAAAATAAAAAAACTATGAGTTTTTTTTTAATAGCAAAGTTTTATAGAAAGGACAAAACAAAACTATATATTTATTTTGCCTATTGTTCTTTAGGTCTCTTACAGAAATCAGTCATGGTATTTCAAAGTAACTCAATAAAATAAATGAAGCTATATATTAAATTAATATATTCTTAATGTTCTGAATCACTAAACCGTATGAGCTTCTCATCTCCAGGTCTGAAATTTTATATTTAACGTTTGAGCGAGGACTTTTCTTCATCCTTATTGTAGTCATTTTCTCCTTCTACAAAGTAAATTTTACTGGTACATAAATATCGTTAAACATCATGAGCATATTTATTCTTAGAATATAAAGGTGTAAGACCTAATAATTCCAAATATTTTCAAACTTGTATCTGCAATGCAAATAGAAATAAAGATAATATGCTGAAGCTGCCAAACAAGAGATTTAAGGTAGACATATATAAAAACAAAATTAAAAAAAGATGACAGTAAAGAGAATAAGTATAAAAAAGAAATAAAAACAATAATCTTTTAAGATTTAGTTATATCTAGAATTTAGTATATGGAAAATAGCTTTATTTAACTATTACTTTACCATTAATACCACTGATTCATAGTCATGTTTATTTTAAACACTGCATTTGTTAAAAACAATATTAAATTTTTTATGAAACAAAATATTTTTTTTGTTTGTTTTGGAGACATACCTGGCTGTGCTCAGGTCTTTTTCCTGACTCTGAGCTTAGGGATCACTCCCGGCTGGGATCAGAGGAGACAATTTTTGAGCCCGGGGAGGAACCAGAGTTAGCTCTGTGCAAGCAAGCACCTTAATCACTGTACTATCTTTCCAGCTAAACAAATCAATTTTTAAAATAAATTACTGGAATATGTGTGTTATGAAACATATGATCATCATGTAGACAAGTAATTTTAGAGTTACACATTTTAAGATCATTTAAGCAATCTAATTTTTTCAATAGGTTTTATATACACTTAAACATTGCTTCTTAAAGTGAAAATTAATAGAATTTACACAAATAAGTTTCTTACCTACAATATACATATATTTCTTTAAATATCAGGATTGAGAAAATTATAAATAAAGTTTATTAAGAGTTTTAGTGGCCATATAAGCAAACTGCCATCTTGTGGATAACTTGGCAATGGACCAGTTATTTCTGTTAAGTAGTAATGCTTAAGTTAAATAGTAATGTTCACAAGAGTTAAAACCCGTAGAAATGCTTAAGTTTTGCCTTTACAAGTATCACCTGTGGACATGTTTATTTCTTCTGAAGTTGATATTATCCTAAACCTTATTAATATGTAAGTTGGGAACATTGGGAGGATACTTCCTCCACTTTAATTAGCCTCTAGTGCTGATTTGTTTTGATAATATAAATAATTAGTTTAACCACAAAATTGATGTAACAGAAATAATTGTCAGGCAATTAAATACTGCAATGATTTCAGCTCCTGGGAAATATATAGTATGTAAGTATAGTAATAAAACTGAGATGTACTTGGCATGGGCACAAATGTATTTGATTCATCAAAAATATTTTTACAGTTTAATAGTTTTTAGGTGAAAAAAATCACGAATATAATTTCATTGAGAATGAAACAGGCAAAATTAATTGGGTCTCTCCTTATATTGTTTTCTTTTGTTTTTTTTGGGGGGAGGAGGGGGATCCACACCCACTTTGCTCAGGAACTGCTCCAGGCTCTGTGCTCAGATATCATTCCTGACAGTCTTCTGGGAACCTTGTGTGTTGCTGATGATTTAACCCACATTGGCCACATGCAAGAAAAATGCCTACATGCTGTATTATCTCTACTAACCCCTAAATATTCATTAATCACTTAAAAATTTTATTTAATGTCATGATTGCAAATAGGTTTGCAATTTGCTTATTAAAACCATTTGAACAGGTATTTATCTTAAAACCTTGAACAGTTTATCCTATGTTTACATCAAACAAAATGCAACCTTATTTTGGAAGTTACTTTTTTCTATCTATAGTTATAAAATTAAACTGTTTTACAATGTTAGAAATGGAGGATATGTTATATTTAATAATTGTTTTTATATGATAAATTTTCTTAGCAGGTTTAGTGTCTTAACTTTATCATTTGTCCAACAGAAATAGAGTTGACATACTTATTGTCCAAATTCATCTTTCTGATCTGTCATTTTATTTATGTCATTTTATAGGAAAATAATTTTTATACACATTTTAATCTAAGTGACCGTGTTTTCAAGCAGAGATGAAGTTGCTTTCATCTTGGTCCATAGTCATTTTTACAGATAGTCTGAAGTCCAGATTCTTGTTATTGAATAATATGATTGAATTTCAAATGTTACTGGGGGGTGTAAAACATTACTTTATTTTTTAACCCTGAATGAGTCAGTGCTATAAATCAGTTTATCCGTGACATTTCTTAAAGTTTTCAGTGTTTAGAGCAATACATATTATTATTTGGAGTGCACTGAATTGAGACACCCTTTAAAAAGAATACATTTGATATTTGTATAATTGCAACAATGGTACATATCTCTTATATTTACATAATAATTATTATTTTATATAGTATCTTCCATGCATTGTATCATATAATCTATACCCAACTTTTTGATTTTTTTGCTCTAGGTAGTATTGTCATGAATGTTAAATTTACATAAATATAAAAGTTAATATTCTAAAGTTCTTGTAGACAATAGGGAATAAAACATGAATTGGAGAATGAATCTTCTGAATTCAGTTCTAGAATGTAGGTCCCTAAATCTCATACTGAGTCTTCAAATAATCAGATCAATGGTCATGAAAGCTAGTAATAGTAGAAAAATTTGAATTTATGGTCTGTAAAGTTTCTTTTAATATACATTCAATTCTCACAATCCCGCTGAGTCATAAAATAAATTGCTTTTTCTCTGGGGGGATTATAACAACTCCTTACCTTAATTCAGTTCTTTAAAAGAGGAATCAACATAAAAGCATACCAGGGTACTGTTGGTGACCTTCCTTTCTTAAAGGTGGGTATGGATGAGTGAATTTCTCTCTCTCCAGGTGGTTGTACTGTTTGCATGCTAAGCTGCACAGCTTTTCAAAGGGCTTGCCCTAGGATATGACTGGGCTGGGATTTAGAAGGAGCTGGTCATTGAATAGCTCTGGTAATTCTTGCATCTCACAGTTATGCTGGAGACAGCTCCTTTGGTAGGAAAAGCTTGGATATATTTCAAGGTGATTGTAGTTTTGTCCCCCTGGAAGCAAGCTGCTGCAACCAGCTTAGCCCATTATCCTTCTCTCCCACTGGACTTAAGCCTGGGGAGAAGTCTGGGGCTTTTGTCAGGATAGAGGGTTAGGTACAGATAATTATTCCCTGTTTGTACTCTAACAGAATAGCACTGTATTACAAAGTAGTCTTCAATTACTGTCATGGATTTGTATAAAGTTCCAGTGACTTCTAAATTACTCTGCGTAAAAAAACATTGTTTTGTATTTTATTCAGCAATGATATTTTTTCAATATTTCCTTCTTAAAACTTCATTATAGAAATATTTGGAGACACTAACATTCAGAATAAGATATATTTTTATTTTTTATTTTTTGAATTAAAAATAGATGGCTGATCTGACCAAATCAGATATTTGATTTAAAACTCTTCTGTGCAACTCTCTACACTGTTATATATTATTTCAACTTAGCTGTCTTATTCTCAGGGGGCAGTTTTGGAAAATCAGTGTAACATAATCTGAAAATTTAAAAAGTCATGCAGCTCTTACATCAATAATTTTCTATAATACTTATCCTGTGAAATGCCCTGTATAAGTAGCGATTTAATAAGTATACCTGGAAATAAAATTCCCCGCTGATACTAATTAATTATGAAAATTGGTCCTAGCGTTTTTGAGAGGGAGTACTTACAATTTACTCTGCTCCAGTAGCTCAATACCACTTTCAACCCCCTGTGAGCAAAAATTATAGCCAGAGTTGAGCATTACAATTTTCAGCTGACAGTTTAGGGTTAAGATATGATTCCAGGTAACAGAAGCCAATGAGAGTACACCCAGTTGATGTTTGTGACATCATCTTCCAGCCGGAGTACATAGAACAGCTGAGGTAGCGTTCAGTTTCAGTCCAGCGCCGTTATGATGGATGTTTACATCTCTTCATTGAGAGCCAATTATCTCGCTTTTGTGTGAGGCCCAAGAATCACTCATGCTGCCAGGTTTCACAGAGCTCCGTTGGATCTAGCTGAACGAATTGTTTTCCCTGTCTCTGGTAGGAGCTTCTTCTGTTTTACCTTCTCTTTCAAAATAAAGGTACGTTTCTAACAGAGGAAACTGGAAAGAAACGTGTGAGGGTTGAACAGTATTATTACTTGGTAAGCTTTTAATCAGAGCATTGTCTAGTGTTATAAAAAGGAAGTGTGGTTTAGTAAAATGAATTTCAAAGAAGCATGCTAACGTATACCTGACAAACTAATTTGCAGTAGAGATGAATGGGAGGTAAATTCAGTTTTTCTTAAAAAAGGAAGTAACTTATAATTGGATTAATATTTTGAATTTTTAAAAAATATGAACAGTTATAATACAATTCTGCTTCATTCCTAGTATTTTTTTTTGTGTTTGGTAAGAGTAGAGGGAGAAATGGCAATCAAATAGTTGCTATAAATTTAAAATAAGTGAAAGTTTTTAACTGCTAAATTAGTTCTTTGGGACAGTTTTCCAACGTTGTATTAATATGGGGAAGAAGAGGTTTGCCTATTTTTTAAAAGGTTTAGCATTGAAATTAAGTTGTAGTACTCCATGGTATTCAATTGCATTTTAAACTAAGGGAGGAATAACAGCAAATAGTTTAAAGAAACACATTTGATTATTACATATTTTTTGGAACTCAGAAATGTTAGTTATTATTACATAAAGTGCTTTGGATCACAAGAAAGTACTGTTTTGTGTATATATGTATATTTAAATACCCCAAATAAATATTATCGCTATTTAATCATTTACTAGTATTGATGCTTATATCTGAGAATACTATAATGTTGTAATAAAACAAAATTATTCACAGCTATTAAATTGCTGTGGGTATAGGTGATCTGGTAAGGGATTCTGGAAATCAATATACAGTGAAATATTTAATTGGCTCAGAATGTTCCCATGCTACCAAAATTAAGAACTTAAAAAAAACTTTTAATTCCTTAAATAGTATATATTAGCAGAGTATGAAGTACAGACTATTAATATTTTAGAGCAGCATGCTACTGAATTCATGAAATTAGGGCACAGAAAAATATATCATTTAACATGTTATCTTAGTAATAGCTCCATATCTTCTACAGTAATAAAACTTTTGAATAATGATTGTCTCTCTGGACTTAATAAATTTGGAAATATCAACTTTACTTTTACTCATCTTTAACATTGACTATTTCTGTCTTTGTGGAGTAGTAATTTGGATAATTACAATTTGGAGTGGAGTTGTTCAAGTTGTACTAAAAGACAGCACGGGGTTCTCAGCTATGTCACACTTCTGTATCATTTACTAGCCCAGTCCTGTTTGGCAGTACTTGACATCACTGTTGTTTGATTTGTCTCCTTCAGTCAATTCAGGTCTGAACAAAATTGAGTTTATAGAAAGTGTTAGATGTGTATTAATGGAATCTAAAGAATTGACTTTTTTGTTTCAGTCAAAGCAATATATAACCAACCAAACCTCAAAAACTTACAAAAAAGCATCTGAAACTACTTTTTTTGTAGGAAGATTTCTTTTTGACATCTTCTGTGAATTTTAAAATCTAAGTGTAGGGATCTGAAATGTGGACTTAAAAGCACACTGATTCACTGCTTGGAAATGATTTTTTTCCTTGAAGTACTTTAAAGTGGAGTTGAATAACCCAAAGGTATTGACTCTGTCATTTTCACAGGTGATCAATCTTGACCAAGGAAAGCATTTGTTTCCTAACAATTAATTCTCAGAAAATCTATTCTGTCAACTCTGAAGAAAATCTTACTCAGCCAATGAACAGCCTAGACATTCAAAATTTTGTTTTCTGTTCCATATTCATGCTTCTCTTATTGTCACCATTTCTTATCACAAATGAACTGCTTTAGTAGAGATTGGAGTGTTAAAATTGCTAGTCTATTTTTCTTTTAATATTTTTTAAGGTACATATATATGTATGATTTTTTTGGCTGGTAAAATTTATTGGATGAAAGATTTTACCTTTAGATTTTTTTGCGTGGACATCAATGCACTTTTTCATGCCAGAAAATGCTTAGGAAGAATTCTTGGAATAGGGAGCCATAGGTCAGAGATAATGATGTTGCATGCACGCTGTGCTTTTTTGCCTGCTTTCTTATACAACTATCTTTTTTTTCTTTTGGTCTGAATTAAATGACAATTTTTTTCTTTCCTGTCATTTTTTTTTTGCATTTCTTCTTTATATCACCTCATCCAGTTCCTTATGGTTGGTATGCCAGGTTAAATATTAATAAATACCATGTTTTATAGGTGTTAAGTTAGGATGGAAAAAAAGTGCATAGTGAAATAATGATTCTTATTATCCTTTCTGAAGTTCTTTAAATTGCTCTGAGTTTGAGCTTGTATGTGTCTTCTTTTGAAAATTGTTCCTCAATTTCTGTTTTTATCTAATTCAACATAAACTTCTTTCCTCTCATGTGCTTTCATCTTCTCCAGGAACTTAGTTTGTATAAACTCTTGATTAATTTTCATTAATATTAACGATTAACACCATTTGTTTTTTGCTGTCAGCTCAAGCAAGCACTTAGATAAACCCTGAATTCTTGTTCTCCATTTGTGTGTGTTTCTGTGTGTGTGTGTGTGAGAGAGTGCAAAAAGCACAGCAATTTTTTATTGATAGTTTTAAGAAGATGTGAAAGGAGAAAATGGGAGAAGTATATGTTTACGAAAGAACACAGGCTTCTCTGGAGTAGAAATAAGCAAAGAGGCATAGAGACAAGCATGTGCGATATGTGCTCAAGAGAGATAATGGGCTTACAGTGCAAGACAAAATTTCCATTTCTACTCTTTTGTTTTTGTGTTTGGGGTAACACAGCTGGCTGGGCTCAGGGAACACTCCCAACTGTACTAGGAGGTGAGATGTGGTACTGGGGATTATACCTGGGTTAGTTTGTATGCAAGGTAAGTGCCCAACCCACTGTCCTTTTCCTCCAGCCCAACAGAATTCTTGTCTTAACAAACTTTGATTCTTGACTTTCAAGAGAAACAAAATGGTATAGTAAATATGATATCATGTTAGGTAATTTGTGCATCATGAGTTTTATGTGCATAAATATGTTGTGCTTTAAAGTTTTAAAATTTTTTCTTTTTTTTTTTCTTTTTGGGTCACACCCAGCATTGCACAGAGGTTACTCCTGGCTCATGCACTCAGGAATTACTCCTGGCGGTGCTCAGGGGACTATATTGGATGCTGGGAATCGAACCCCGGTTAGTTGCGTGCAAGGCAAACAAACACCCTACCCGCTGTGCTGTCGCTCCAGGCCCAAAGTTTTAAACTTTTAAAGTTGTTTTTATGAGCACAATATAGTGCATTCATAAGAAACTCTGATAAATTTGTCACACAGCAAAGAAAACATACTAATAATTTTTAATTCATTATTGCTATAACCTAGTGGGTAAATCAGTACAGGGAAAAGGCAATAATCAAAAGCAGGCTTTCATATTTCAATAACTCCTCTAATTTATCTTTTCCCATCTCCTCACACACACTCCTTTTCTCTTTCTCTGTCTCTGTGTTTCTGTATCTGTGTCTGTCTCTCTATGTCTCTCTCTCCCTCTCTCTCTCTCTCTGTCTTTTCTCTCTCCCCCCCTCTCTCTGTCTTTTCTCTCTCCCTCTCTCTCTCCACCCCTCTTTTTCATATTACTCTAAATAGCTGACTAGGCAGTAGACTTACTTTCACTTAAAGTTTCTATGTATTTTTTCCCCTCAAATGTTCTAATATAAAGTCTATTTGTAGATATTTCATATTTTGAGTCTTTTGAAATATCTATAAATTATTTTTAACTCACTCTATTTTAAAATTCTTTAACAATTTATTTAGATTTTATAGTTATATGGCTTTAGAAAGGGTTTAGAGACATTTAATATTTTGAGACATTTAAATGAGAAAATGTCATGTTTTCTTTTAACTATAAAAAATTTCTAAATGATTGTTTTTGAATAATACAAACAATTTAATCTACTGTTCATTATCTATTTTCATGAATTTGGCATATATTATTACTGGTTCCTAGGAGAGTGAAATAAAAGGTATATTTACTGCCTACTGAATTTATTTATGCTTGGCAAATAGTTCAAATGTAAAGCAAAAAAACCTAAAATCTATCCTCAGAGAAAATCAATCTGTACATATACATTGAAGATAAACCATTTTTAGATGGTATCATTTAATTAGCTAAGAAGAATCTACCTTGTGACAGATAGATAAATTGTGAAAGAATTGAGTTTGCTACACACACTTGATTTAGCAAAAAAGGATATATTATAAGGATATTGCATTATAAAGCTATATAATCCTAAATTGAGTAACTATGCTAATGTGTTTTAACATGTGCAGAATTAAGGAGATAAGTGGGCAGTAATAAATAAGCTCACAAATATAAATTTTATGATATATAAAATTTGATTTCGAGTCAGCCAGAAGATTTTACTTATAGATGTTTCACTTTTATGTTTCAACCTGTAATTTAATTATAAACTTATTAGATTTTATTTGTTTTCATATGTGTAGAGGTGAACACCTCTGTTATCTAATAGTTCATGATCTAAAGTGTATGATGAAATAGATATAGAACTAGACTAAACTTCATCTCTTAATTCCTTTTATTCTTTATCACTAGTATAAAAGGTTAGTTAATGTGTTTTTCTTTTTTAAATCTGTATGTATAGGGGACTGGGTAAAATACAATGATTAAGAGGCGTGCCTAGCTGTCTCTAAGCCATTCTTAATCTCCAGCACCACATAGAACCTAAGTATCAGCAGTGCGGACCTGCTTGCCCCCAAGCACGTGACTACAGTGCCATGGATAATCCTTGACATCTTTGAGTTTTGCTCAGGCCCTCAGGAATCAGGGATTAGCCAAGAATCACCAATAGAGTCCCAAGGACTCAAGAGAATCATATGCAGCCCCTCCCCAACCAAAAACAATTAAATAAAATATGCATTATACTTTCACTTTTTTAAAATTTAATAAAGCTTATACATTATAGTTAGTCATATCAAGAGAAATACTAATAAAAGGTTAAATTTTTCTAAGCCACATTCATAAGCTTGTAGGATAAATATGTTAATTGATATGTTAAACGCAAAAGAACAATTCAATCATTTTAGTTAAAATATTTAATTTTTAATGTTTTCAGTCATTCCACAAAATATTTAGAGCACTGGTACATACACAATTTGAGCATTTTACATACTAACAATATATAAAATTGCTACTCATTGAAAGATCAGTTAATATCACTTCCATCCACTTGTACATTTTAGGTGTTCATGCACTAGACTCAACTCTGGAAGTCATCAAAACATTGAACATAAATAGTTGGATTGTATCATGCAAAGTTTTTTTTCTTGATGAAACATGTATGTGTATGTTGTTGTTGTGTGCGTCAAGAATATTTACAAAAACAACTTTATTAAAAAAAAGAGAGTGAAATAGTACAGGAAGTAAGTTGCTTTCCTTGTATGCATGTGAACATGTTTTGGTATTCAGTACTGCATTTGATCCACCGAGATTGAAACCTGTTCACAGAGTACAACCCAGTGTAGACCAACAACCTTCCCCTCTTCAAGAAACATAAAATATTTTCTAAACTATGCCCGGCAAGCTACCGAGAGTATCCCATCCGCACAACTGAGCCTGGCAAGCTCCCCGTGGCATATTTGATATGCCAAAAACAGTAACAAGTCTCACAATGGAGACATTACTGGTGCCTGCTCGAGCAACTGGAAGAACAACGAGAGGACAGTGCTACAGTGCTACAGTGCTGGAATCAATGTGTGTTAGAATGACGAAAGTTTCTAGCTCAAGTAGGGCAAAAGATGTTTTAAAGTAAGGGACCATTGTAAATACAAAATAACAATGAGACAAAGTAGCATTAAGGTCAGGACCAGTTGTTTAGGACAACTGAAAATAAGGGTGAAGGAAACTGAAAATTGATAACAAAATATCAGAATAGATTGCAACAATCTTTGCAAAAGCTACATAATTATAAGACTTAGTGATCTGATTAAATTTTATTTTTCTATCTTGTAATATTAAATATAACATTTGTGATGATCGAGTCCACTGTGGTTTTTAGTAAAAGAGGAGTGTTTCCTTTTAAAAAAATGACAGGCAGTAAGTTCTGTGGCACTATTTAGGATTGTTTGACCCATCAAAGGAGCAGGGATACCACGAGATTCACTTCATTTTATTTCAAATATTCCTATTAGATTATACATTCTGTACATTCAATATGTGAACTCCAGTGAGGTGCCTAATTACTTACCAATATAAAATATCCATTAGAAACCATTGATGAAATATCAGTATTTGAGAAAGTTTCCTTAAGTGTTCTTGAGCTTGAAATAGGAATTACCTATTTCTGAATTATTTCAATATTGGCACAGGGTTAGCTGGAAGATCCAATAAACATCATTTTTATTTGGTGTATATAATCTTTTATTTTTAATTGCATGGGCATTGTGTTGCATCATTAAATTTACTTAACATTTTTCATAGTTTTTATCACACAGGCTTCAGAATATTATTATGTTTCTTCCCATATAGAGTGGTTGAAAATAGGTATAACCCTTTAAGTATTGAATTGGTAAAGATTCAGGAAGATAAACACTTTAGAGACAGTAAAAGAACAGTAAGGACCAAAAATGTGGCTTGGCTGTAGAGCAATTGACTTTATTGTGTGGGACCTGGGTTCAGCTCCCTACAACTCCAACAACAAAAGAAAACATTTTAAGCTGAAATTCTTCCTATATTGTCTTTGAATGTACATGACCTGGAAAATAGTCCTGCAATTCTCTTCTAAATCAAAGCGTAACTGCCTGATTGCTAGGATAAAGCAAGAGTGAAGCTATTTTTTTTTCCACTTTATGTTCTTTGTATACTCTTTGCTACCTAGTTCCATTAAATAAAAAAAAGTGAAATACTTTGTACCTATCAAATATCCAACTAGGGTTGAAGAAATTTAGTAATAATCTTCAAATTGTTGACCTACAAAAGCAATGTGATTGAAGACTATTAACAAGAAAAGTAGCTTTAGGAAATTCCACTATTTCGAGGTGGTAGAGGCAGTGGCTGACTCCGTTGTAAATGCTTAACTGTTGAATGGCTAGAAGTGTAAGATTCAGATCTTGTACCAAAATATGTTATTCAATATCCAATCTATGTTCAAGTATTTTCATGGTAAAAAAAGGACATTTAAAAAGCAAAAATGTACAAAAATATTGGGATTATTTATTCTATACATTATTGTCATTTATAATCATTTCCATAGATAAAAAATCTCTTTCCTATCATCAAATACATAAATAAGGGGCTGGAGTGATAGTACAGCAGGTAGGGCATTCAATAGTGTTTACACATTGAATGCCCTACCTGCTTTCAATAGTGTTTACACATTGAATTATACTTGTAACACTTCAATGTCTATACCATTATTTACATTTAGTTTTAGCTACTGTGGTTTACAAAACTAATGGGAGAGAGGGAAAACTGCTAATGATAGGTTTTCCCATGTAGAACCTTCCAGATGTTTTTTCTTAATAGCATTCTTGGACCTTTGGAGCAGATTATAAGAAGTGGAAATGCTGGATGATAATGGGAGTTTGATTCCTCATTTTTGGGGGAAGTGTCATTACTATTTTTCAGTATGGCTGGACCAGTCAAAATTTTCACCCACAAGTAAAGGTTCCTTTTATCTGACCATTCATCCAGTGCTGATTTTTGTTCTTTTTATTGTTCTTTTGTTATTTGTAAAGACAGTTTTGTTCACAATTGTGTCTCAGAAAATCAAGTCTCTGGAAATAAGGTTGCCAAAATATGTGAATGTTTCATACAAAGAAAACTATTAAAACGCTACTTGTAACAAAAAGTAAGAGAAAATAGGAACATATTCTTTATTCGTGTATTGGAAGATTAATATTGTAAAACTAATTAGTTGCATAAAGAATTTTATAGATTTGATGTATTTCCTATAAAATACCCACAATACCATGTTGGTGTTATTTTACTTTTGGCAACATCTAACAACTGACTTATGCACTCAGCAGTCACCCCTGGCAGGACTCAGGGGACCCTCTGAGGTATCTGGAACTGATTCTGGGTTTACCATGTACAAGACAAGCTGGACTGTTATTCTGACCCCACCAATGACAGTTTTTGAGGGCATACATCAAACTCTTATAATTCATATAAAAACTACCACCTTACACACCAGAGAAATCCTAAGGGAAAAAAATATGAGAGGCATACTCTCCCTAACTTCAAACTATACTGTAAAGGTGTAGTAATCAATAGTGTGGTACTGAATTATATTCAATATTTCTTTTCCTTATTTTTTCAGTAAGTAAGGCAGTTTTTTTTTAAATAAAATTTACTTAGATGTAGATAGAAGACAAGGAATATATATGTTTGAGAGAACATGAGTCGTAAAAGGTAAGAGACGTAGGAATAAGAAAGAAAGTTATGTGTTCAAGGAAGAACATGAGTCTGAAGAGCAAGCCAATATTTGTTAACTGCACATTAATCATTTTGTTCTTGTTTTATGAATGATTGTACATCTTTGAATGCTCTAGTCAGGAAAGAGCTTACTATCTCTTCTCCCAAAATAATTTGAAAAATAAAATTAAAGTTCTGACTACTAATTCTAGAAGCTGACTTGGAAGACTCTGATGTACCATGGATTCATTGAAAAGTGAGGTTAGAGCAAGTTTTACAATTGGGAGAGTCACTGTCACTGTCACTGTCCTCCCCTTGTTCATCAATTTGCTCAAGCGGGCCCAGTAACGTCTCCATTGTGACAATTGTTACTGTGTTTGGCATATTGAATACATCATGGGTAGCTTGCCAGGCTTTGCCATGCAGACGAGATACTCTTGGTAGCTTGCCAGGCTCTCCAAGAGGGGTGGATGAATTGAACTTGGGTTGGCCATGTTGGCTGCATGCAAGGCAAACACCCTACCTGCTGTACTATCACTCTAGCCCAATTGGGAGAGTAGTTACAGCAAAGTTTCTAGGAAACCTAATTGTCACATCCTTGGAACAAGATGTTCTCAGCATGTTGCTTGGTCAGTCTACACTGAACCCAGATTAGAGACAAAGGCACAGATGCCAAAGACCATTTGCTCTATCCAAAGTACCAAATTATGAAGTAAGAGAGGCAAAGCATGATTTCTTCAGTCAGAAAGTGAAATATTGCAAGGAGGCTGGATTCAGAGCAAGAGTTTTATTTCCAGAAAATCTAGGGAAATGAGCCTCCATGTAAAAATTCATTTATTTTTGTGGAACCTGGAATTTGGGAGAGAACTGATTTGATCTCAATTAACAGTAATTCACTGAGTAGGCAAAGTTTCAGATAACAGTGTTCTTCCATAATACCTTTAGGTTGTTTGGTGATTCTATTGGTGAGATATATGTCTGGCTAGAAGTCGCATTCATTGGTTTATTTGGGTTATAGTCCATGACATTGGAATGGGAGTCAAGTCAATCAACTGGGTTTTAAGTTCGGAGTCCAGTACTAGCCGGAGAGTTTTGACTATGGATAAAACTTATATTGACTGAACTTCTCTTTGTCTCAGTTGTCTCATATAAGGGATGTTTATAAGAATCAAATACAATTATTTCATTGATTTTATGTTATTCACACACCAAGTATATACTGAAGCACTATATGTTATTACTAGGACAAATCTGCATATTCCAAGCTTTAGTCAAACTAGCCAACTCATTTCTTGTTGTTGGTACATGTTCTCATTGCTTACAACATTGTATAAACTTAAAATCTATTATTTACAAGTGTCAGTTTCTCTCATATGTCATCATTGGTAGGATATGGGAATTTCCTTCCAGAACGTCTGCAGTCACTAAGATGTTCAACTTTTACGCTCATATAGCACCTGCCCTTTCCCCATTATGTAATTTTTATTTCTGGTATCTACTTTGAATATCCCTTTAAGATTTAAGACTCCATATGTTTGGGGAATCCCATGTTTTATCCTTGCTGTATCAGCAGGGCTAGCATAGAGTAAATATTCATTATAGGTTGATTAGGTGAAAATATGGGAACAGACTTCATAATTACATACCTCTGGAGAGCTATTATCTGAAATCTATGGGGAAAAATGTCTGCTTGTCCCTGTCTGCACATTAGTGTCTGTGGTACCATTCATCATTGCTCTCGAGTTTCAGTGGCAATCACCGTCTTCTCCATTTACTTTGGTATAAACATACATGCCTGGAGATTGTGAATGACAGACGGTACTCAGTAGCCAATGGAGCAACAGATTCTAGGCAGAACCATCTATGGCCGCATGTGGCCATGTAGGCATGCCTTATACAAGGCTATTCTATGAGCATTCAGAAGCTCGTCTCTTACAGCTCCAGTCTGTTAACTGATATCTTTGTCTTTGTTAAGAAAATTAAAAAAAAAAGTCTTCATAACACTGCCTGCAAAAGTAGGTTTTGTTCTTCAAAAATTACAGGGTTTTGAAGGGATGGACTCAGAAGCCATTCATCATAGCTACTCTTTTCTCTTCCTGGGCTCTTATTCCTCCTTGGGAAATCTATTAATTTTCAATTACTGTACTCTATGACAAATTGCCATCAAATTAGGTTTTTAAAATAGCAGCCAATGCGTCATAGTTCTTATGGGTCAGTGACATGACTGCACCATATTTTTTTGCTTGCAGTCTCAAAAGAGTACCATGGAGGTCACTACCAGTTGTGTTTCTTTATGAAATGTGGATTTTCTTTCATGTCCAGATATTTTACAGAATTCTGTTCCCTGTAACTGTAGAACTTAGGTGCCCTTTTTCTTTAGTGCTGTCAGCTGAGGTTGCTCTCAGCTTCTTACCAACAGGCTCTGCCACAGGCGTTTATCCAAGACAGGAACTTATTTCTTCAAAGCCAGCAGGGGAGTCTCTTAAGTAGATTCCGGGAAGATGGAGTCTTATAACCCTATTATCATGGAAGTAATATCCTGTAAAATCTTAGCACGCCGAAGGTTGTGTGTTCGCGGGCTCACTGGACGGCACTGTCTCACCGCCTGCCTTCTGTCCTCTTGAGCCGTTGTGTGTGGCCTGGATCAGGATGGCTGTTTTCTCTCTCAAGCTTGAGCTCCTCTTGCTCTGACTCTGGATCTCCGGAGCCCGAGCCCTCTCGGTTCTGACTCCGAGCTTACATTCTTACAAGTAATATAAGAATCATATTACTTATATATAGCAATATATATACATAAGTAATATATATTACTTATATATTGTTTATCTAGCAATCACATAGGGTGGTGACACAAAGGTGGGTTGAACATCGACAAATCAACAAAGAGAGGTAAGACCACTCCTCCAGGAGATTAATTTAAGGATAAAATCTCATCTAAAGAGATTACTCTAGATTACTAGGAGATCCGCTCAAGGGTGGGATCCTAACAAGGGTGTGTTCTTTCCTCAGCTAGTAATCTACTTAAATAGTTGTAGTAAATCTAATTCTAATATTTCTAGCAATGTCATTCTGTGTGAGCATAGTAAGAGATATAAACATCTCATTATACCTTCCGCAGTCCTCAGGCCAGGTTAGTCTTCCTAGCCCCAGCAGGGTCCTAGTCTTGCTGTTACTTACTTTGGACCATGACAGCATTTGTCCATGATCATGCCCTCAACTTATAATTGAGTATCGTGGCACTTTGGCCTGGCCCATTTCGATGCCAGGGTAACTTACAGCTTGCTCTGGGTCCATTCAGTTCCTCACTGGGACCCTGCTTTTGGGGTGCGAGGAACTAAGGACAACTTAGTCAAGAAAGCAGATGCCCAGGAGTAAATATTATTAGGAGTCAATCAACTCTTAAGTTATAAAACATAATATTAACTGTCTTCCTGTGTTCATACAGAAAGGACATTGCTTTAAGGTAAACTATTCAAAAGACATAAGGAGAGGAGAAAGGCAATATTAAATTATAATACAAGTTCAGTGCCCTGGCATGGGTGTGACCCGATAAATCTAATCTACCCGAGGAAGGACAAAACAGTGTTATCCTACAACATCCCATGACTTTTTCCATATTTTTTGGCACAAGAAAGTCAATGATTTTGTCAACCCCACATCAGGGGAGAGAATTATACAAGGATCTGAGTCACTGAGAATCACTTTAGGAGGTGTCTACCAGAGGGAACAATCATGGACTATTCTAAGATATCTAATTGACTGCAACCACCATTGCCTAAACATTTTAGAGATTTCCAACAAATCTCTACCCTTGCAAATGGCACAGCCCACCAGGGGAGTGTATATTATGAATGAGAAAAATTGTAGCTAAGAGAAAGTGATAATTGAAGAGAAAAATTGTAGCTAAGAGAAAGTGATAATTGAAGCCAGAAATATGGCAAGTTCTCTCATTTGTACTTACAGATTGTACTTACACATATTTATTGGAGATCCTGAGAGTTGTGCAAAGGTTGCAGTGTTTGACACTAACTATTCATTTTTCATTAGGGTTTTCTATTTTTAACTCACTATAAACCAGTCAAAAAACTGATAATCACATTTTTGCTATTATTACTTGAAACCACTAATGTCAAAATGAGAGTGCTCTAGATCCTAGTGACCGTTAGAAGTTAGCATTCCTTTTTTTTTTATTTTTGGGTCACATGGGGCAATGCACAGGGGTTACTCCTGACTCTGCACTCAGGAATTATCCCTGATGGTGCTCAGGGGACCATATGGGATGCTGGGAATCGAACTCAGGTCGGCCGAGAGCAAGGCAAATGCCTTACCTGCTGTGCTATTGCTCCTGCCCCTCCTTGTATTTCCTAAACCCCTAAATCCAGCAGAATTCCAGAGAGCCTGGAGATTAGCATGAAGTTGGAAAGTGTGATTGTGATTTTTCAGAGTGCGGAAGGAACACTGGTTTGTAGAAGCCCCTGCTAAAATGAGGGTAGATGGGACAGCAGCTAATCTTTCAGCAACTTTGTGTTCCAACTTTTTTTTCTTTCTATATGTTGAGAAAGTGCCTAGTGTTGCACCATAAGGTGCTTCTCAGTAAATATGCCAAATCAGTAAAGACTCTTGAAACTTCTTAAAACTTCTTATTCAAGTGCATAAAATTCACAGTCAGTAACAAAGTAAATACACAAGAAAATTGTTTTGCAATTTAAAAAAGTAAGGCCTATTCTTTTCCTTTTTTCCTGTGAGAACAAAGATACACAACTGGGATTCTGGGCTGAAAAGAGAATACCGTAAGGTTCTTGTGCAATAGGCCAACTCTGGTTTCATCCCCAGAATGCCATATACTCCCACTGTCACTGTAATTCCCGAACATAGAGACAAGAGTAAGCCCGGGTATCAGGTAAAATCCCAGGAAGAAAACAAACAAAATGGGAAACTCTATGGTTCCTGCAGTTATATAAATAAAAGTTAAAGGTGAGAGTTTGAACCCAGGCAGCACTGATATTTGGCAAAAACAGCTTCCCAGTCAGATGCCCAAGAATCCTCTTGCAGATTTCTGCTGTTGGCAAGCTTTGTTCAAAAAGAAGAAATGAGGACATTCCAATAATCAGGATCTGGCTTTTTTACACATGGTGGAGAGATTGGGCTAAATTAGGCTAAGACCCTGGAGGCGGGGGCGGGGCGGGGAGGGGAAATGCAAATCAAATTGAGTGGCTCTTTTAAATGGTCTTCCAAAAGTTTCAACACACTGAAAAATGGAGTCAATGGCTGACCTTAGAGAAATTGAAAAAAGGGTGGGCAACAAAAAGAATAGTTAACTTCTGAAACACCTGAGATCACTGTCTGTAACTTGGATATTATCTTCTAACTGTCTGCCACTTCCTCAATTCCAGGGCTAGGTTTGCTCCAGGTGAAGTTTAGGACTGTGCCTCAGCAAGACCAAGTCAGACTGCACCTAAGGTCTTGGGAGGTTTATCAGAAGAAACTGCTTCAACATGTGGTTAACTACTTGCCCTGACACAGAGAATGTGATTTGGCATCAGGATGGCACTGTTTTTTATGTACTGTACAATCAAATAGGCATATATCAGAGGCCAGCTCTGCATCCACTGTCACAGACCCATTGACATCAGCTGCTTTGCCTTCATGGAAAAGCTCTGTCCCTCAAGAGAGACTTCCCAGCCTTTATTAACCAGAGTTTTGACCCAATCTGGAGAAGTTGGAGGGTGAGAATAAGTGAAATATGTCCAAAATAACAATTTTTAAATATGTACCAGAGGAGAAGCTATTGTTCCTGTCTGCTTTTTAGTGCAAAGGACTAGTAGAGAAAGTAAATTATTCCATTAGTTACATCATAGCAAAAATTTGCTCTAGTCATATTTGCTAATAAACTAAATTGACTGGACTTTTTTTGTTGTTGTTGTTTGTCTTGTTTTTTGGGCTACACCCAACTGTGCTCAAAGCTTATTGGCTCTCCAGTCATGAATCAATCTTGATAGATTTGGGGAACCATATAGATTGCCAACGATTAAATCTTTGCCTTGCAATTTCCCTCCCTACAATACTATCTCTCTGACTCCATAGGAGACAATATTGTAATGTAAAGAGGATTATTTATTATAAATTGACACCTTCTCCCTCTCAGAGACTTCTTATTGATTGCAAAAGAGTACAAAAAGAATCATTGTAGAAGAAAAAAAGACATCACCTTAACTGTTATTTTACTTTACAAAATTAACATCAACAGTGAAGGACAGACAGATATTGGGTGTGCCAGATTTGATTATTGGAGGTCAAACTCACTTATATTGTTAGTAAGTGGAATTAGTAATCTATAATAAACCAGGATTAAACATTAGAGGAATATAATAAAAATGCACACCTCTATTCATTGCAGTGCCTGTATCACTGTATCACTGCAGTTGTATCACTGTATCATTGTCATGCAGTTGATCCTCAAATTACTCGAGCGGGTACCAGTAATGTCTCTATTCCTCCCAGCCCTGAGATTTTAGCAGTCTCTTCCTACTCATATTTTCCCAATGATTGGAGGCTTCTTCAGGGTCAGGGGAATGAGACCTTTATCGTTACTGTATTTAGCATATTGAATACGCCACAGGGAGCTTGCCAGACTCTGCCCGTGTGGGCATACTCCTGGTAGCTTTCTGAACTCTCTGAGAGGCATATATTTTTATATTTTTTCTATTGTTGCTTGCTGTCTGAACCCCAACAGTAGTAATTGTGGAAAATGGGTAGAAAGTGTTCTATAATGTATCACAGTTCGGAAAGCAGCCTGGAGCATGGTGGTGGTTGTATAGTGGAGGTTGGCTAGTGGGGGCTGGGTCCCTTGGTGTGGGGAGGGCTCTCACCTGTCCCATGCCTGGCACCACCCCTGTTTTGCAGTGCCTGTTACAATAGCTAGTATATGGAAACATCCCAAAAGTCCAACAAGATGTGACTAAAAAAAGATGTTATATTGTAAGGTCCCTTGGGACCCACAGGGAAATTCCAGAGCTAAACTCTGCTAATTAGTAACTCTTCCTTACTTGCCCCCTCCCTGGCAAAGCCTTGAGTTGTAAATTCTGTCTCCATTTGTTGACTCTTCCTAACTGGGATGTAAATTCTGTCTCCATTTGGGATATAAATTCTGAAACCATTTGTTGGCCCTTCCTTATATGTTACCTCTGTTAGGAACTTTTCCCTTATCTGCCTCCACCTGAATGCAGGTACCATGATCTGTAAATTAAAGGGAGCCAGGTAAACATAGAAGATAACCAAATGTCTGAGTTAGGAGATACCCGCTAGCCGCCCATGAAGTGTGCGGGCTCTGCTGTAATGGCCAGTGAAGGGCTGTACAAGATCCCGTTTGAAGAAGTTCGGGGTCTTGCCTGCCGGCTTGACCCTGGCTAGACAGCACAATAAACTACCTGCTTGCTGATTGCATTCCTGCATGGTCCTTGCTTGTGGTCGAAGATCCAGAGTCGTGCCTTAACAATATGATATATACACAATGAAATACTATACTGCTATAAAAAATAAAATTCAGTTGTTCTCCAATATGGAGGAAAATGGAGAGTATCATATTAAGTAAAATATATGCCAGAGGGCAGAGGACAAAGACTGAACAATTTTACTCACTTGTGGTATATATATATACACAAAAGGAAGGGAATAGACATCACATAATGGTTAAAACCTTGGCTTTAAATAGCAAATTTTACATATATGCATTATATACTCATAAGTGGGGCTGTGTGGTTGAGTAGATAATTCAAAGACTAGATCATATTTCTAGTATTTGCATGGCTCTGAAATGGATCCTGAAACCACATAGAATCCTAAGCACTGCCATAGTGGTTGCAATCTCCCTGAGAATCACAGATTGCAACCACTAATAAAAAACTCAACACACAAGCAAACAAAAAAACAAAGAATGTGTTGAGAGTTAGTACAGAGTTTAAAGACCTTTCTTTTATGTCAAAGTCACTGACCTCAGTTTGAGTTCAGTACTATGTATTGTCTTCTGAGTTATACCCTAAAGGAGTGATTCCTTAGTGTAGAAGCATAGAGTCAGGTGTAAGGCTTAAGACCTACACATAGTACTACCTCCTTCTAGACCTAGTGTCATACTAAAGACTAAAAGTGCTGTGATTTTTTTCGCCCCTGGTAAATTGTCAAGGTTGGAACTAGCCATGTATTATTTCATAGGTTTTAAATGCACTGAAATTTAAACATTACTGTGGCTTTGCAAGAGATATCATTATTTTTATGAATACAACACTAAAATATATGAGTGAAAGTCCCTGGCATATGTGACATGCTTCAGATGAGTGAGAGGGAGAGGATGGAGCAGCTAGAGACAAATTCAAAAATGTTTGAGTAAAATGTTAATAGCTGAATCTAGCTAGAATCATATGGATGCTTTTATTTCAAGATCAAATTGATTTTATTAAATTATTCATAAATAGGACACCATTCCGTCTGACAAGTAAAAGTACAGAGTCTAGATATTATTTCCTCTATTTTAATCCCTGCTATGTTTATGTAAATTCGAAGCTATTTTCAAATGAAAAGTATAGAGAGTTATCCAGTTAGTTTTAAGTAATCAAGTGTATCTATTTTGCACTCACAATATTTTAGATAAGAAAACAAGCTCTCTGACACACACACACACTTTAATAACCATAAAAGTATTCAGAAAGATGCATTCAACAGTCAGAAATTAGTGGCATTTGTTTCGGTGAAGGCTTATTTACATAGATGCGACAGACCTATTTTTTACTTTATTATTGTTTTTACATTGTTGAATTAAATAAACACATATTTTAAAATGAAAATAACTATATTCTACATATGGGAGACTGGTTGGTCTTAAGTCAGAATCTTGGCACTGGAGCAGGAGTTAGGGGGGAGCACTAGGAAAAAGGAGAAGAGGAAAAGTACCTGCCACAGAGGCAGGCTGAGGGATAAAAGGGGAAGTGGGGAGATAGCAGAAGGTATGGACACTGGTGAAGGGTCTAGAAATAGTATACAGCTGAAATTTACCATGAACATCATTGTAACTTTGTAACACTTGATGATTCTATTGGAAAGAAGCATTGTAGCACTGTAGCACTGTCCTCCCTTTGTTCATCAATTTGCTGGAGTCAGGGCAGTAGCATCTCCATTGTGAAACTTGTTGTTATTGTTTCTGGCATATCAAATACATCAGGGGAGCTTGCCAGGCTCTGCTGTGTGGGCGGGACACTCTCAGTAGCTTGCCAAGCTATTTGAGAGGGATGGAAGAGTCGAACCCTGGTCAGCAGCATGCAAGGCAGACACCCTAACCGCTGTGCTATTACTCCAGCCCCTATTGAAAAGAAAAAAAAAAGAAAATTGAAAACTTTGAGTACATTTGTATAATTTGTCTTCTACACATTATTACAGGTCTAAAAAATATAGTGTGAAAGTTCATATTTGAATTCTTACAGTGGACCATTTCGCTTGAGGAGAGATGGTTAAATGTCTGAATAAAATGCGAACAAAAATATAACTGTCACTTTCACTGTCCTCCCGTTGTTTATTGATTTGCTTGAGTAGGCACCAGTAACATCTCCATTGTGACACTTGTTACTGTTTTTGGCATTTATTGAATATGCCACAGGGAGCTTGCCAGGCTCTGCCATGCAGGCGGGATACTCTCGGTAGTTTGCTGGGCTCTCTGAGAGGGACGGAGGAATTGAACCCAGGTTGGCTGAGTGCAAAGTGAACACCCTATCCACTGTGCCCAAAAAATGAAATATATGGAACAAATACATAAAACTCATATATATTTGAATCACCTACTGTTCTAATAGTAGCTCAGTTAAAGTCTTTAAATTTGCATTTTTCCCAGTTTTCTAAAGACTAAGTCATATTTTTCCCACCGTTTTCCATGTAAAGGTGTTAGGATTGATAAAATCGTTTTTTTATGAAGGCTTCTGAACTTCACTTGGAAAGGGTATAAAATAAACATAAACACATGTTATTATTAATGTCAGTTGTTGGCTTTCACTACCCCTCTGAAATTTCTGTGTAATTTAGAATTTTACAGCAAAAGTTCCTTCTTTAACAGTCTTCCAAGAAGGCAAGTTTTTATGTTATCAAAACCATATTTACTGAGACATCTGAAAAGTGATGACTTTGGGACAATTACCTTGCAGTTATTCCACTGAGATTGAATCAAAGTTTGTCATGGTTTCTGACATCTCCTTTGGAACATGTCCAGTTTTAATAATGCAGTTGCTGTGGAACATTTCCTAAAGGAAAAAGATAAGAACATCAGCAGAATCCTACTAGGAAAAAAACAAAGTTAAAAGACTGTGTAGAAAAGGATGTTAAGGTTCAAACTTTAAGATCACAAAAGCAATAAATTCCAAGTTTAAAAGTTGAAATGAGATCTTACATTTTCCCATGGCACTATATATTACTTGAGTCTTGAATAATTTTAAAATCTTATTCTCATATCTCAGAATACATAAGTTCTGCTAGACATAACCATTTTATGTTTTGAATATTAATTTTGTTTTCCTTACATTTTATGTATTTTAAAAGGTTCTCACATGTATTATCTAATTTAAGTACTTTATATCTATAGAATAGCAGGGGAATATCCTGCCTTCCAATTGACCTGGGTTGAATCCTGTGCACCCAATATGATATGGTCCCCTGAGGTCTGCCAGGAATGATGTCTAGCACAGAGCCATAGGTAATCCCTGAGAGCTACTGGGTGTTGTCTGAAAAAAAGGGGGGGGTTAGGTTAAGTGGGGGGATCTTTTAGTTTCTCCATGAAATCATAGTATTTGTCTAGTATTATTTTATTGTTTATTTTGTGATTGGGAAATATATCTGAATTGTAACTATAAACAATTCTAAGCTTTATTTTACTAGATGTTGTATTGATTACTAAGTATCACTATCACTGTATCACTGTCACCCCATTGTTTGTAGATTTCCTCAAGCAGGCACCAGTAACATCTCTTCATCCTAGCCCTGAATTTTAGAAAGTGCCTCATCCCAGGCTCTTTCAGGGTCAGGGGAATGAGACCCATCATTGTTACTGGGTTGTGGCATATCGAATACACCACAGGGAATTTGCCAAACTCTGCCATGCAGGCAGGATTCTCTTGGTAGCCTGCCAGGTTTTCCAAGAGTAACTTATTATCTAGATTACTAAGTAAAAAGATTAAAATAACTTGAAGGTTATAGGACAATCTTAAACATGTTGTATCTGTATTGTCCAGATTTTCTAGCACATTAAAGCAGTCTCTTTAGCAATAGCTTTGCATTTTGTGACCCTTGAATTATGTAAACTGGCCCTCCCGTTGATCATCGATTTGCTCGAGCGGACCCAGTAACGTCTCCATTGGAGACTTTGTTGTTACTGTGTCTGGCATATCGAATACTCTCGGTAGCTTGCCGGGCTCTCCGAGAGGGGCAGAAGAATCGAACTCGGGTCGGCCATGTTGGCTGCGTGCAAGGCAGATGCCCTACCCGCTGTGCTATCGCTCCAGCCCATACACACACACATATATATATATATATATACATATATATATGTAAACTGAATTCAAATAAAATCTGTAACAGTACTGAAGCCACATTTGAACAATAATATCTTTTCCCCCATAATTTTATAAACATAAATGTTGTAATAGAAAACATTGAATATGGTAGCATGATTTATAAGAAAACTATGATAATGTTAAAATAAAACAAGATAATAGCCAAAAGAATTAAATTATTTCAATCATAGATTATTCTTTGCAAACCTTTCAAATATTTTGTGTGCTCAGACTTAAGTATTAACTATAAAATTACCTTGCAGACTACAGCATCATCAATACTTCTATTTAGCATTTACTGACCCTTCAATTAGGAATTGTTATTGCAGAATAAAATCTACTAGTGACTTGTAATAACTATCTTGTAATTTACATACCTTTTCAAAATATAAGGAGGAATGAGTAGTGTAAAAACAAATATATTGATTTCTGTCTAAGTAGTGATTTTGTAACTAGTTACAATTGAACTTTTCAAATGATGCTATTTTCATAAATAACTACAGCCATAGACTAAATATTTTATCTCATTTATATAATATGCCAGATAGGCATAATACAGAAAAATAAACCAATAGGCTCATTTTATAAAATATGGGTGATACAATTCTCTCTTTCAAAAAATTGTATATGAAATTATTTATAGATTAACTTTTACATTTAATTTTATCATAGAGCTTTTGTTAGTGGTATGGAGTTTGGGACACTCCAGGAAGTGTTTAGGTCTTTCTGGATTAGGGATCTGTGATTAGGAATCATGGCACGGCTTGAGACACCATATGCTGTTTTAGGTTCCAACCCAGGTTAGCAGCATGCAAGGCAAATACCTTATCTATTGTGCTATTATTCCACTCATGCACTCATATTTTAAATTAAGCCTTTAATTCTGCTGCAAAGTAGACTTTATTTGCACTTAATTCTATGGTTTAGTATACTAGTTGAAGTGTTTTTTTTCTATTCACCTCACCTTTATTCTAAGTGTTAAACTTTGAACAAAATAACAATAAATAGGATCCAACACTGGTCTTTCAGGATCACTTTAGTGAAGTATATGTTTAAATAATAAGTATAAAGTACTGTGAGTATAACATATAAGTACAGCATGTAAACTTAATGTAGAACATCATGAAATTTTCTAAGAGAAGAGCTTTCTAAGTTTGAACTGAAATGTGAAAGTATTCGGTGTATAAAATGATAATGGCAATGGCATTTTAATAGCACATCTGAAATACACTATCCATCCATATTGATTGATGTGAAAAGTCTATATATAAAGTTTGGGACCAGAGACAGAGCAGCCTGGGTAGGAAGCTTGCTTTGCATAAAATAGACCCAACACAACACAATTATGAAGCTCCAGGAGTAAATTCTGAGAAGCATTGGGGTGGCTTCCAAACAAACAAGATCTATCTATCTATCTATCTATCTATCTATCTATCTATCTATCTGTCGTCTGTCTGTCTGTCTGTCTGTCTGTCTGTCTATTACTCTCTCTATATATATGTAGAGAGAGAGAGAAGAGAGGGAGGGAAGGAGGGTGGGGGATGTAGAGGAAGAGAGAATGATAGGATATAGAGGGAGAAAGAATGAAAATGTCTATAAAGAAGAATAAAGGGGAAAATTTGAAGCAGGAGGATTTTTCTAGAGATAATTGTTACAAAATGAACCTTGAGAAGCCTATGTCTGGGTTTTGTATTTTCACATATATATGAAGGAGTAATTCATTGAAGAATTTAAATCTTGTTAAAGAAATAATATTTATTTATGTTTTAGAGAAAAAAATTCCATTTATTCCCTCTTGATACCATGAAAAAAAGCAATTTAGAACAGGTTTTTGGTTAAGGATATACTTTGATGGGCTGGAGCGATAGCACAGCGGTAGGGTGTTTGCCTTGCACGCAGCCAACATGGCCGACCCGAGTTCGATTCCTCCGCCCCTCTTGGAGAGCCTGGCAAGATACTGAGAGTATCTCGCTCGCAGGGCAGAGCCTGACAAGCTACCCGTGATGTACTTGATATGCCAAACACAGTAACAACAAAGTCTCCAATGGAGATGTTACTGGGCCCACTAGAGCAAAATCAAATGAACAACGGGAGGACAGTGACAGTGATACTTTGATGATGCTTGTGGTTTGCTATATATTTTGATGTCTAAATTTGTACCTCTAAAGCATATCCGGTTATGTGAAATGGCATATCTGTAATAGTTTGTTGTTGTTTTACTTGAGGATCACACCCAGAGGTAGTCAGAGGTTATTCCTGGTTTTGCACTCATGGTATGGTTCAGGGGATAGATGGGATACCTGGGATGGAACCTGGTTATCTTTAAGCAAGACAAGTCCCATAGTCATTGTACTATGCTCATGGAAACGGGTGATTTGGCTTGAATAGGAATGTTGGTATTGGCAAGAGGAGGATCACATGAATTTCAGCAAATGCAGTTCAAAAAAACTATTATGCAATTGTACGTTAAAAACCTGGATTTCATGAGAAAGAGCCACCCCGAATCATGGGGTAATAAATAATCCTAAAAATCAAACGAAGCAAGTTACCGGAGAGATAGTATAGTGGGTAGGGTGCTTTCCTTGTATGTGACTTCCTGGATTCAATCCCTGGCACTCTATATCATCTCTCAAGCACCACAAGAAGTTAGTTCTTTGTGCAGAACCAGGAATAAGCCCCGAGTAACACTGGGTTTGATCCAACCCCATTCCCCTAGTAAAAATGAAATATCCTTTCCAAAAATGAATGAAAAAGGACGAGAGTGATAATAAGGAGGGTCAAGCCCTTGTCCTAAACAGCCAACCTGTTTCAGTCCCGGACATCCTATATGATCCCCACGCATTGCCAGGAATAATTTTCAGAACCAGGAGTAACCCCATAGCACTGCTGGGTGTTCCCAAAAACCTCAAAAATAGGAAGGAAAGAAAGAAGGAAGGAAGGAAGGAAGGAAGGAAGGAAGGAAGGAAGGAAGGAAGGAAGGAAGGAAGGAAGAAGGAAAGAAAGAAAGAAAGAAAGAAAGAAAGAAAGAAAGAAAGAAAGAAAGAAAGAAAGAAAGGGAAAAAAAGAAAAATAATGGAATTGTTTTTTTTTTGTTCTGGGCCCACTCGAGCAAATCCATGAACAATGGAAGGAGAGTGGTTCTCAGATGCAGAATAAAACTAGCTTTGGAAAAATATCAATGATTCAGAAAGGTAAAAGAAAATAAAAAATTAAGTAAGACAGAAAAGCTGAGAAGCAATAAGAGTAAAGGGAAGGAGAAGGCAACAATATAGTCAGAGGCATTTCATGTGAGAGAAAACAAACTCTGAAGTGTCCATCAGTTTTAGCAAAAAAAAAAAAAGGAGGTCATTGGTGACTTTGGGAATAGCAGTTTCAGTGGAGAAGTGTGGGCAGAATACAAATTAGCATTGGATTGGGAAAGAATTAGAGGTAAATTAGGGAAGACAAAACTCAAACAACTAAAGTGAAGGGAGAAAGAGATGGCATTAAGTAGAGGGGACAACGATTGTGGGCCAGGAGCTCTGTACTGATGTATGAGTTGTCAAGAATTCTGACTTTGTACCCAGGAACTGTCAATGAAAACTGGGACGAATGCTTACATATACTGTTTACCAGACACAGATTGTTACTATTTTGCATTTAGAATGATACTTAAACCACAGCCGGATGCTGACTCAGCAGAGTGATTCATACTTGATGGAGAGTTTCTCTCAAGTGTGCATGCAAAGTGCAGTATTAGGCTTACAGTCATTCTTCAATAAGCATCCACATGACGTGGTTAAAGGATTGGGTCTATTAATACTGGGTTGCTTATCACTTTGTGATAATCAGTTCAAACTCTTACTTTTTTTGCTTGTAACTTTACCCCCTAATACTGGTCCTGTTTGAATGCATATTACATTCTATTTCAACTTGTTACAGTTTCAGATACTCTTTTATACTTTAGAGAAATGTAAACACATTATAAAAATGAAAACTAAAGTAGGATTTTTAAGTAAAATTATATGTATGAAATAAGACATTTTAGTCTTATCAAATTGTGTTATCTTTATATTATAGTTACAGTTACAGATATGATCACATACATTTTGAATGAAAAAAATATTTGATAGCAAAAAAACTATCAAATGAGGACAGCATTTCTGATTAGAGCATTTAACATTTAGGGACCTATGGGTGTAGCTCAATGGTAAAGAATATGGTTCCTATATGGAAGACCCCAGGTTCAATCCATGCACAGCAAAAATAAATAAATAAATAAAAGATTTATTTTACCCATTATACAACATATTACAAACATATATATATATGTATATCAGAACATATAAACCTTTGGATAATTAATAAAGGAACATAGGCTATTATTTACTGCTTTTAGCAGAAAATTTTTAAATATACCGATACCTATAGAGACTGAAGTTCAAGTGAAAAATAGCAGTTTTTTCAAGAATTAAACAAAATTTATTAATATGATTAGAGGCTTATATCATACAAGTTTAGAAAGGGAATTGCAACTATAAAGTAGCAAATTTTAATATAAAATTATGTTTTTCTATTTTGCAATTATCAAAGACATTTAGTTCACACCTTTTCTACTCATAGCAGAATGAAATCTTCATGGAATTTACCAAAACGCAGCAAGACATGGTGATAAAACTATGAAAATCAACAATTCAGAGGGAGATTAAAGGTTCTACCTCTTGAAGTACACAGCAAGACTATCACCTATCAAAGATTGCACCTTGGATTCCTTGTAATAAAGGTCTGAGGATTAATATAATATGTCATTAACATCAAAGTATCTGCCAGTCTCCAATAACGGTTTTACTTTATGCATTTCAAGTACTAACCACCTGGCTTTCATCCAGGTTCTTAGTTGCTTATGGGGTAAGAACTGAAACTTTATCATAGAAACTTAGTTCTTTGAAAACAGAATTATGTATAAGCAGCTTATGTAGAAATTTGTTTCTTGCAAAATAAGTTCTAAAATAGTTTTAATTCACATTGAGCAGCCAGGACACTGGTTATGCAAATTCCTGAATATACCACATATAATACAATAAAGTAAAATTCTGCATCAGAAAATTGAGGAAAGTCAGGCTGGAGAGATAACATAGAAGTTAAGGTTCTTGCCGTTTATGTGTCTGATCTTGGTTCAATACCTGGCACTGCATTTGGTTTTCTGAGCACCTTCACAATTCACTCCTGAGCACAGAGCAAAAATAACTGTGAGCATCACCTGGTGTTGTATAAACCATGCCATTATCCCCATAAAACTAGAACAAGTAACCAAAATTCTTTGGTCATTTAGTTACTGCTTTATCATTATGTCCCTATTCCAACAGTCTTTGATAGCAGCCTCATTGCCCTCCACAGTTTTTAAACCCTTATTGTTTAATTTTTATGAGCAATTCACCATATAACTATTATATAGGATCAAAATGTTTTTCCAAATAAACAGGAATAATCCTAAACAAATACTTAAGTGAATCTTTTCATGAATAATCAGATCTTCCACAAGTCTTGACTTTCTCACTTATGAAATTAATTGTCTATTATCTAGTCAATTAACTAATTTATTTTCCTTCATGATACACATAAACATGTAATACAAACTAGCTCATGAAATACAAGATAGGCAGGGAACCCACTTTATCAGACTCTTGTGTTTATTAGAATAAAATATCAGATAGGCACTCTTCAGAAATTTCTGCTTTCTTATTGAATGAAAAAGTGAGTATCATTTATCCATGTCACAGTTATATGAGGATGGTAGGATGTTCATGTGAAAAAAGTAGTGAACAATTGAATAAATAGTCCATGAACATACTATCTTACTTGGTTTTCAAATCAAGACCCACTGGCCTCAGGTTTATAAGTTTAAATCATCACTTTATTATTTGGGGGAAGTCAGGTTCCCCAAGTGGTGCTTTCAGATGACCTGGGGTGCTCTCCCAGAGCCATTTGATCCAGAAGTTCAATGCATGGGCCTGAATTTCATTTTAGTGTGGGCCTGTCCTAGTTCTACAAACCAGGACCACATCTAGACCATATCTTTGGTGTTAAAAGGGTCTCCAGGGCCCCATCAGAGGTGCCATGAATGTAACCAGGGTCAGATGCATGCAATAGAAGCATATTTAACTTTTTTAATCAAATCACCAAGATTTGTAAAGTTAAAAAGTTATTCATGATTACATTCAGGCATATAATTACCCAACACTAAACCTTTCACTAGTGTCCATTTCCCTCTACCAATATCTCAAATCCCTGACATATCTTTCCTGGTCCTACTTTACTGTTCTTTCCAAATATGATCACATTTGATGGTAAAATGTTAATCTGAGAAGAAAAAAATTAACTCTTTTTTTAACCAAAACACCACCAAATCAAAAGAGTAAATAAATAAAACAAATGGATATTGAGCAGCCATCGTGTTAAATGCTCACACAGAATTCTTTAATTTTTATTAAATAGAAAAACAAGTAGAGAACAAGGACTGCCTTATTGGAAATGACTAATGTTAGTCATTTAACCATTTTAAATTTTGATTTTCTTCTAATAATGTGCTCAAAGAAAGATTTCCATTTCAATTTTAATGACACATTTATAGGCTACTTCATTGTCAACTACAAATGCCTCTATAAATGTAGGATATTTTTATTACTCTAACAAAATCAAAATTAGAATTATACAGACTATATGAATTGGGAATATTGAATTAGATCTGTGGATGTTTTTTCAATCACTTTATTTCATGTTCAGTATAAGTCAAATACTTAGATTCTTAGGTATTTTTCCTATGATGGGAAATAAATATTATGTTTTTCTTTTTTTATAAATGTATTTATTGAGTCACCGTGAGAGAAGTTACAAAGTTTTCGGGTTTAAGTCTCGGTCATACAATGATGAAACTCCCATCTCTTCATCAGTGCCCATTTTCCACCACCAAAAACCCCAATATACCCCCCATTCTACACCCTCTCCCTATCTGTGGGGCATAAAATTTTCATATTACTCTCTATTTGATTACATTCAATATTTGGACAGCAGACCTACCATTATTATTTGGGATTTTACCAAAACACTCAGATCTGCCAAAAAGGCAACTGTAAACAATTTGTTTTCTATTGCTGGTTATGAATAACAAAAGATTTTGGAATTCCAAAATTTTAACAATTAAATCTGAAGGTATTTCTGCCAAAACCTGCTGGGTTCCGAGATTTGTTCCTGAATCTCTGGAATCATGACCATTAAGCAGCTTGATCAGGATCCAGAGAGGCCATTTGTGGGCGGCGACTCGGGATCTCCTTGGAGCAGGGAGGAAAGGGCCGACTCCGCCCCCATCCCATGAGGCCCTGCATGTCTCATCACTGTGGGCCCAAACCTGACTGTCCAATGGCCTCTGGAGGATGCCAACCATCAAGCAGACAGAGGGGGAGCAGGTGGAGTGACAGCACCCTTTCCCCCCTGGGGTGGCCCGGTGCCGGTAACTTACTTCAGGGACAGGACACATTTCTGTCAAAAGCCACTGGATTCTGAGATTTGTTTCTGTGTCTCTGGGATCATGGCTGTTAAGCAGTTTGATCAGGAACCAGAGAGGCCTTGCCTCCAATTATATAGCTGAGCCAGAGGTGGTTTGTAGATGTGTCTTCCACATACCTAACTTTTGGCCATTTACTTTCTTGGTAAACGTGGCCCCAAATTGTTGGGGGTCTGGCTAAAGGTACAACATCAATTTTGGGGTATCTAGAAGTCTGGAGGCACCATCAGGCTGCTGATGCACTCAACTCACAGGTACAGATACCTGCGGGGGGCACCATAACCCCTAGATTCTTTGATTTTTTTTCAGTCTATGAAAAAATGTAACACTACACACTAACATTTAGACTAGGAATATTTTGTCCACATTTGATTTGTAGACTATACTCTCTGGTTAGTAAATTCTTGGTTTCAAAATAACCCATTTCCACTAAATGTTACATTATCAATTAATAACAAGAGGAATAGCACATAAATCACCAGATCAATATATATTTAGAACAAAGTACAGAGTTTTACATATACACAAAGAATATATGGCTATATATCCCATATATATATGTATATATATATATGCTTTTAGCCTAAGGATAAATGATCTATTTTAGCTTAAAAATTGCACAAAGCCAGAAACATTCCCTTTTCTACTATGTGGAAAATTACATATTTTCCACTTTTGTTTTATTTTATCTTATTTTATTTTATTAGTGAAACTCCATGAGGTACAGTTGTAGACTTCCAAAGTCTCGTGCTTAAGTTTCAGTTATACAATGATGTAGTACCCATCCCTCCATCAGTGCCCATTCTCCACCACCAATGATCCCAGTAGACTTCCCAAACCCCCATACCTTCCCCCACCCCGCCCTACCTGTGTGACAGGCATTCCCTTTTCCTCTATCTTTATCTTAGGGTGTTGTGGTTTGCAATAGAAGTATTGAGTGGCCATCGTGTTTGGTCTATAGTCTACTTTCGGCACGCATCGCGCATCCTGAGCAAATCCTCCAAACATCCTTTACTTGGTGTTCCCTTCTCTACCTGAGCTGCCTTTTCCCCCAGCGTGTGCTGCAGGCATCCAAACCATGGAGCAGACCTCCTGGTACTCATCTCAACTATTCTTGGGTGTTTGTCTCCCACTCTGTTACTTTATATTCCGCAGATGAGTGCAGTCTTTTTATGTCTGTCCCTCATTTTCTGGCTCATTTCACTTAGCATGATACTTTCCACGTAGAACCACTTGTATGTAAATTTCATGACTTCATCTTTTCTAATAGCTGCATAGTATTCCATTGTGTAGATGTACCAAAAGTTTCTTTAACCAGTCATCTGTTCTCGGGCACTCAGGTTTTTTCCAGATTTTGAACAATGCAGTAATGAACATAGAAGTGCAGATGCCATTTCGACTGTACTTTTTTGCCTCTCCAGGATATATTCCCAGGAGTGGTATGCTGTGTCAAATGGGAGATCAATTTCTAACTCTTTGAGAATCATCCATACTGTTTTCGAAAAGGGTGAACCAGTCAGCATTCCCACAAATGGTGTAGGAGGGTCTGTTTCTTGCCCCTTCCGCACCAATACTGGTTGCTTTTGTTCTTTTGGATGTAGCAAGTCTCTGTGGTGTGAAATGATAACTCATTGTTGTTTTGATCTACATATCCCTGATGATTAGTGATGTAGAACATTTCCTCATGTGCCTTTGAGCCATTCGGATTTCTTCTGTGAGAAATTTTCTATTCATTTCGTCATCCCATTTTTTGATGGGGTTGGATATTTTCTTTTTGTGGAGTTCAACCAGTGCTTTGTATATCCTTGATATCAATCCCTTGTCAGATGGGTATTGGGTGAATATACTTTCCTATTCTATAGACTGTCTTTGTATTTTGGTCACTGTTTCTTTTGAGGTGCAGGAGCTTCTTAGTTTAAGATACTCCCATTTGTCTATCTCTGTTTTCACTTGCTTGACCAGTGGCATGTCATCTTTGAAGTTACCGTTAGCTTAAATGTCATGGAGGGTTTTACCAACCTTGTGTTCAATGTACCTTATGGATTCTGGTCTGATGTTGAGGTCTTTGATCCATTTTGATCTTATTTTGTATGTTGTTTTAGGCAGAGATCTGAGCCCATTTTTTTGCATGTATCTGTCAAGTTTTGCCAGCACAATTTGTTGAAGAGGCTTTCCTTGCTCCACTTCACATTTATTCCTCCATTATAAAAGATTAGCTGATCATATATTGTAGGGGGAGGTGTCAGTATATTCAACCCTATTCCATTGGTCTGTGGCCCTGCCTTTGTTCCAGTACCATGTTGTTTTTATTATTACTGTTTTGTAGTAGAATTTGAGAACTTGAGAATTTTGTAGTAGGAAGGTTTATTCATCCCATTTTCTTTTTCCCAAGAATTTAGCTATTTGTAGAGGCTTATTGTTTCATATGAATTTCAGGAGTGTTTGCTCCATTTCTTTGAAGAATGTCATGGGTATCCTTATAGCAATCATATTGAATTTGTACAATGCTTTGGGGAATATTGCCATTTTTGACAATGTTACTTCTCACTATCCATGAGCAGGGGATTCTTTCCTTTTCCTCATGTCCTCTTTAGGTAAAGAAGTAGTGTTTTGTAGTTTTCTTTGTACAGGTCTTTTGCATTCTTAGTTAAGATGATTCCTAGGTAGTTGATTTTCTGGGGCATGATTGTGAATGGAAATGTATTTTTTCCTGTTACTTTCTTCTCTCTCACTGTTTGTGTATAGGAAGGCCATGGACTTTTGTCTATTGATTTTATAGCCCGAAACTTTACTATACAAGTCTATTGTTTCTAGGAGTTTCTTGGTAGAGGTTTTAGGGTTCTCTAAGTATAGTATCATATCATCTGCAAATAGTGAGAGCTTGATTTCTTCATTTCCTACCTGAATGCCCTTAATATATTTTTCTTTTCTAACTACTATTGCAAGTACTTCTAGTACTATATTGAACAGCAATGGAGAGAGTGGGCATCCTTGTCTTGTCCCTGATCTTAGAGGGACGGCTCTTAGTTTTTCCTATTGAGAATGATGCTTGCTATAGGCTTGTGGTAGATGGCTTTAACAATATTGAGGAAAGTCCCGTTTATAACCATTTTGAGAAAGGTTTTCCATCATAAACAGGTGCTGGATCTTGTCAAATGCTTCCCCTTCATCTATTGATATGTCACTGTCACTGTCCCCTCATTGTTCATTGATTTGCTTGAGCGGGACCAGTAATGTCTCCATTGTGACAATTGTTACTGTGTTTGGCATAATGGATAAGTCACGGGGAGCTTGCCAGGCATTGCTTTGTGGGTGAGATACTCTCGGTAGCTTGCCGGGCTCTCTGAGAGGGGCAGAGGAATCAAAATCAGGTTGGCCACGTTGGCCACTTGTAAGGCAAACACCCTACCCACTGTGCTATGATCATATGATTTTTATCTTTTCTTTTGTTGATATGTGGATTATTTTGATTGATTTCCAAATGTTAAACCATCTTTGCACGCCCGGGATGAATCTCTTTTGGTCATGGTGTATGATCTTTTTGATGAGTTGTTGAATTCTATTTGCTGGTATTTTTGAGAATCTTTGCATCCGTGTCATTGGGATTATAGGTCTGCAGTTTTCTTTTCTTGTGGTGTCTTTGTTTCCTTTTGGTATTAGAGAGATATGAGCCTCATAGAAACTGTTTTCCAGAGTTTCTGTTACTTCAATTTCCTGGAAAAGCTTTTGAAGAACTGGCAATAGGTCCTCTTTAAATGTTTGGAAAAGTTTGTAGTGAATCCATCTGAACCTGTGCTTTTGTTTTTGGGAAGACTTTTTATTACAGTTTCAATTTCCTTCATATTAATCGATCTATTCAGGTATTCCAGATCTTCTCGGTTCAACTTTGGTATATTATAGGAATTCAGGAATTTATCCATTTCTTCCAGGTTCTCTTGTTTCGTGGCATACAGACTTTCCAAGTAGTAGCTGATGATCTTCTTAATTTCTTTGGTTTCCATTGTAATGTCCCCCTTTTCATTTCTGATTCAGTTTATTAGAGTTCTCTATTTCTTTCTGAGTTCTGCTAGTTGTTTATCAATTTTGTTTATTTTCTCGAAGGATCAGCTCTTGGCTTTATTGCTCTTTTCGACTAATTTTTGGGTTTCCATGTTGTTGATTTCTGCTCTAAGTTTTATGTTGTCTTTCCTTTTGCCTGGTTTGGGCTTGTTTTGTTAGTCTTTTTCTAAAGTTATTTTCTCAAGTTATTTATGTTGGCCTTTTCTTCCTTCCTAGAAATGCTTGCAGAGATATAAATTTTCCCCTTAACATGGCTTTAGCTGCGTCCCACAGGTTCTGGTAGCTCATGTCTTCATTTTTGTTTGTTTCCAGGTATCTTTTGATTTCTTCTTGTTTTTTTTCCAACCCACTAGTTGTTCAATTTCCAGGTGTTTGATTTGGTTTTTTCAGTCTGTACATGATTAACCTCTATCATCAGTGCATCATGGTCTGAAAAGATAGTTGATACAATGTCTATCTTCTTGATTTTGTTGAGGTATGTTTTGTGGCCCAGCACAGAATTTATTCTAGAAAATGTTCCTTGTGCACTGGAAAAGAATGTGTACTTTGGGGGGGGGGGGGGTATATAAAGTCCTGTGTAGATCTATAGCTCTTCTGTTCTATTTCATCCTTCAGAGCCATTATTTACTTGCTGAGATTTTAACTTTTTTTATCTATCCAGAGGAGATAAGGCAGTTTTGAAGTTTCTAAGTACTATTATGTTTCTTGCAATGTTCTTCTTAAGGTCTGTTAGCAGATGTTGTAGGTATTTGGCTGGTCCCTCATTTGGGGCCTATATGTTTAAGAGTGTGATTACTTCCTGCTGTACAGATCTCTTAATTAATAAAAAATGTCCTTCACTGTCCCTTCTAAATTTTTTTCAACCTGAAATCTATGTTGTCCGATACTAGTAAGGCCACCCTAGTTTTTTTGAGGGGATTGTTTGCTTGCAGGATTGTTTTCCATTCTTTGACTTTGAGCCTGTGTTTGTTCTGATTCTTCTGATGTATTTCTTGTAGGCAGCAGAATTTTAGGTTCTGTCTCTGAATCCATTTTGCCATTCTGTGTCTCTTAATTGGTGAATTTAGACCATTAACGTTGAGAAAGATTATTGTCCTGAGTTTTTGTGTCATCTTCCTGTAAGGTTTTATTGTGCTTGTAGGGGGTTGTCTTGTCTTACAGTAGCCCCTTTAAGCTCTTCTTTTAGGTTTGCTTTTGAGTCTATGAAGTTCCTGGGATCCTCCGTGAGCTGTATTGCGGATTCACTACCAGGATCTCACCATTCTACAAAGAAGTGATCGTTGATGTCAAGAGAGGGGTGCGGCAGGGTGATACCATTTCACCGAAACTCTTCAGTGCCACCCTCGAGAACATCATGCGACGACTAGAATGGGAAGGAATGGGAGTGAAGATAGATGGTCGGCAACTACACCACCTCCGCTTTGCTGATGACATTATTTTAATAACACCAAACATCAGCCAAGCGGCACATATGCTGGCCGACTTTGACCGTGAGTGTGGAAAGGTAGGACTACAGCTGAATCTTATGAAGACAATGTTTATGAGAAACAGCCTTGTTCCTGATGCCCCTTTCGCTCTCAATGGAACGACCATCTCCGAATGCAACAGCTATGTGTACCTAGGTCGAGAGGTCAACATGACAAATGACCTGGCACCCGAGCTGAGCAGGAGGAAGAGAGCGGCTTGGAACGCCTTCAAGAACATCGAAGAAATAGCTAAGAGGACGAAGAACCTCCGGCTCCGGGCACATCTCTTTGATTCCACTGTTCTTCCTGCATTAACATATGCCTCAGAGACCTGGGCCCTACGCAAACAAGATGAGAACACTATTCAGGTCTCCCAAAGAAGAATAGAAAGAGCTATGCTTGGAATATCACGTTTCACTCAAATGAGAGAAAGAATCCGGAGGTCTGACATCCGTTGACAATCAAGAATCAGGGACATTGTCTCATTTGCCAAGGTGTCGAAAATCAGATGGGCTGTTCACGTAATGAGATTTAAAGATGACCACTGGACGAGAGCTGTTACCGACTGGATTCCACGGGATGTCAAAAGATCGCGTGGTCACCCACCTACCAGATGGTCAGACTTCTTCGTCAAGATCATGAACGATCGGTTTGAGGCCCTTCATGTTCCCGGAGCGAACAGATGCCATTGGGCTACACTAGCACACGACAGGGACAAATGGAGACGTTACTGGCGCCCACTCGAGCAAATCGACGACTAACGGGAAGTTAAGTGATTAAGTGATTAAGTGAAGTTCCTGGGCTGTTGTTTGTCCACAATAGAGTGTACAGTTCCTATGAGTTTGAGAGTTTAGTCAGATTATTCTTGGTGAAGCGTTCATGTCATTGAGTTTTTTTTCAGTATATCACACCATTGCCCTCTGGCTGGGGGGTTTCTTCTGATAGGTCTGAATCTAAGGGGTGCTCCTTTGTATGCTATTTCCTTCTTTGACCTTGTTGTTTGCAGTATTATGTCTCTATCTGTGGCATCCATCATTCCTACTACAATATGTCTCGGAGTATTTTTGTTAGGGTCTCTTAGCTAGCACCCTTCAGGCTCCTTGAGCCTGCATCTGGATGCAGGCATCTGGATGCCTGCATTCTCCATCTCTAAGAACTTTTCAGCAATGATTTATCTAACTGTGGCTTTTTAATTGCGATTGCTTCCCTGACCTTCTGGTACTCCAATGATTCTTATGTTGTTCCTATTTAACTCATCCCATAGGACTCTGATTCTCTCTAGAGGTCTCTTCCTATGGTTTGTTGTTGCCTGTAGGCTTCCTGGAGCTCATCTTCCAGCTCACTGATTCTGTCTTCAGCTGTAGCCATTCTACTGTTGAGGGCACATACTGAGTTTTTTTATTTCATCTACAGAACCCTTTACTCGTGATTCATCTGTGCATAGCTTTTCAATTTCTGCTCTCATTTCTTACTGTTATTTCTTGATACACCAATCCATTGTTTCTTCTATGTCCTTCTTTAATTTACTAGATATAAGTACCACCGCTTCTTTGAGTTCATTGAACATCTTCAATAGTTCATCTCTAAATTCTTTATCGGAGAGCTCATATTTGTGAGTAATGCCTGTTGAGGCTTCTGGACTATATTCATTGTCCTGTCCTCATGGTGGGGATTTGCACTGTTTCTTCATGTTGTTGTGATGTTATGGAGACTGATATGTCATACTAGATTATTGGGTATAGGTAAAATAACTGCATCACAAAGACCATGCAGAGGCCATGCCCCCTACATGTATCTGGGAGATTGTGAAAACTTGCCGGGGCATTGGGGATGACCAGGAAGGTGTTCTGGGAGTATGGGCGGTTTAAGAGGGCCCCTGGGGCCTGAGTGTGGTGAAGCTCGTATCCTGGGGTCAATGATTCACTGACCTGGGAGAGGGAGAAAACTGGCCGCAGCATTGGGGATGAACAGGAAGGTGCTTGGGGGGTTTGGGCGGCCCAGGGTCTGAGACTATTTGCCACTTTTTAAGAAAATTATTTGCTAAAAGGAATATTGTAGAAAATTTCTGTTTGTGGAAAAAATCAGATTTATTATCTCTATAGATATCTACCACAAGTATATTTTCAATCTATTTTCTTCATCAGAATAATCTAATAGAAAATTTAGATGAAGTTCTTATGTTATGTGTGATCTTTGCTTTAGTCCTAAATATGTTTAAATTTGACTCAATATAGTAAAGCATTATTCAGGAGGAATAAAAAACAAGGTTTTGATCTCAGAAACAATGGAAAGATGACTACTGCATATAGAGTATGTAGTAAAATATAGAGAATACATATAGAGTATCAGTAAACATTGAGTATTAGTCTCCCTGTGACAAATTTTGATTTTCTACTACATAGATACTGTGCATCTGTAACATTTTGTTTTCTCCCAAAGATAACTATTTGATCTGACATTCATTTATACAAACCTTTTTAATTTGTGATAATAGTAACATTGAGTTAAAGAACAAATGAAATTGAAAAGGTCAAAACCTATTTGACTTATCTTAAATGTTGATAGCTTGTTTACTTAAATTTATTCTATTGGAAATGTCAGGACATTTACCCTTTTCATGTAAATGGTAGATCTTTTCATGATATTTTTCCTGTCATTTATTTATTCTGAAACAGAAAATATTTCCCATTACATCAATGTTTATAAAAGTCAATTAGAGGTAATTTTATCTTCAAAAAATAATCAAGCATATGGAAATAATCCAATATAAACTTTGTTTAACTCCATATGAAACTTTAGTGCTCTTCAGTCATTCAAAACCCATCTATGACAGCTATTACATACTAGGCACTATTTCAGTGTACTATTTACATGCTATGAATAAAACCTATAATATAACAGGTCATCTCACATGAACAATAAGCAATTCTAATTATAATGTTCTAGAGTCTAATAGGTAAAGGTAAAGGCCCTCCCGTTGATCATCGATTTGCTCGAGCGGGCCCAGTAATGTCTCCATTGGAGACTTTGTTGTTACTGTGTCTGGCATATCGAATACTCTCGGTAGCTTGCTGGGCTCTCCGAGAGGGGCGGAGGAATCGAACTTGGGTCAGCCATGTTGGCTGCGTGCAAGGCAGACGCCCTACCCGCTGTGCTATCGCTCCAGCCTAATATTAATAATAATATTAGTCTTAGTATAAAGGCCCTCCTGTTGATCATCAATTTGCTCGAGCGGGCCCAGTAACGTCTCCATTGGAGACTTTGTTGTTACTGTGTCTGGCATATGGAATACATCACGGGAGCTTGCCAGGCCCTGAATTGCGGGTGAGATACTCTCAGTAGCTTGCCGGGCTCTCCGAGAGGGGTGGAGGAATCGAACTCGGGTTGGCCATTTTGGCTGCCTGCAAGGCAAACGCCCTACCGCTGTGCTATCACTCTAGCCCTTAGTATATTATGGCAAAAAAATCTCATTGAAATTTTCACTGGCATACATCGGCTGACGTGATTTAAAATAATGGAAGTAGTATAACCTATGAAATACGAAAAATAGTTTATGCTGGTTGTATTTGAAAAACTTCTGAAAAATAATATACTGTCTTCCTAATACTGTACTTTTTTGAAACTCCACATAAAATTTGTATTCTGTTTATATAATACTGGTGAGGCTTGGAGAGAGAATATAGCTGTTATGATAGGGTGTTGTTTTGCATATGGTTGACCTGGATCAAATCCCCAGCATGCCATGTGGTCCCCTGAGGACAGCCAGGAGTGGTCCCTGAATGCAGAAAAAGAGAAAGACCTGAACATTGCCTAGTGTGACACAAAAGCAAACAAAAAATACTGTTTTCTAGCCATAAAAAATTGTACTTTATCTCTTGCATCACAAAACTGTTCCTAAAAAGGTCTACTTTATTCTATTTTTCTAGAACATCTCTTTTATGAAATATTTTTTTGAAATATTTTTATATGTGTTTCTTTACAACATTACTAGATCATGAGTTATATGTAGTAGTCTTATCCATTGTTTCTGAGATCCAAATTTTGTTTATTATTCCTACTGAATAATAATTTACCATATTGATTCAAAATTAAACATAGTTAGAACTACAGCAAAGAACACATAATATGAAACCTTCATCTTCAGTTTTCTTTTTGAATTTTAGCACAGTATTGAAGCATATATGTATTGTTCCAAGTAAATATCTTTTATTACATTTTCCAAATTTGGTCCATGTAAAGCTATATATAGTTTGGGGTTTACATAATCAAAATTCTTTTGAGAAAATGGTATTGATTTATATATATTCATTTTATTTATATAAATATTATGTTTAGTTTTTGGAGCAAAACTCGTTCGTGCTCAGCTATTATTCCTGGCTCTGTGTTCATGGATTACTCGTGGCAGGGTTCAGGAAATCAGAGTTAGTGCCATGAATTAAATTGAGTCAGCATTGTATAAGGAAAGTGCTTAATTCCTGTGTTTTGCTCCTGTATAAATATTTTAAATCTATAATCTTATAATCATGTCTTAATATTATGCATTTTCACACTTATCTAAATTATTGCATTTTATAAAGACATAGATAGACCCCATCATTATATGAATATAAAAATAAATTGCTTAATTATTAATTGGATTCCTCGATCACCATCATTATCAAAATCATCCTGTTGTTCGTCAATTGCCTTGAGTAGGCACCAGTAATGTTTCCTTCGTACTAGCCCTGAGATTCTAAAAATCGCCGCATTCAAGGCTCTTTCAGGGTTAGGAGAATGAGTCCTGTCATTGTTACTGGTATTTGGCATATTGGGGACGCCACAGGGAGTTTGCCAGACTCTGCCGTGTGGGCAGGTTACATTCGGTATCCTGCCAGGTTGTCCAAAGCAAGGATGAGATAATAAGATGTCATGCAGCTGCAAATGTGGCCTGCGCTTTCGGGAGCTGGGTTTTATAGTCTCTGGGTCTTACATGGCGGGGGAGGGGGTGCATTTGGTGTATGTGACCCCCGCCTACTGGAAGATGGAGGATCTGGGTGGAAGATGCTCAGCCCCGATGCGAGCAGGCTTGGAGATCTCAGCCCTGGGACCCGCATGCCTTTGTTCCTCTGCCGGTACCTTCTTGTGTGTGGAGAGTGGTCTCAGCATGGATGTGGCTGGTTCTGAGGTCTTCGGCGGCCGGGGCTCTGCTCGGGGTGTTGAGGGAAACTCAACCCGGTCCCCTCCAAGGGGCCCTGGCGAGGACAGCCAGGCGTGGGAGATTGGATTCCTAATATATTTAACTTATATTACCATAAATATCCAGGGTTTATGTTAATTTATAGATACTACCAATTAGATAGATGAAAATAGAAAATCAAAAAATAATTTTCTTTCCAAATATGTATTCATTTCATGATTCCTCTAGACCTAAGGAAAGAGTTCACGCTTTCTCTATTGTGGCTTTGATAATCTTTAATAACACTAACTAGCTTGAAAATATTTGTTGCTCAGGGATTTAACCATTTGACAGGCTACGTTTTCTTAATTTGACTTTACTTGTCTTAACAAATAGTACTCCTATTTTTGGTGAATATATGAGTATCTAATGGCATTTATCTTATGTTTCCTTGTGATCAACATAGTTATGTATGTATGTGTAACTTTTAAATTAGTCTTCTACACACAAATAGATGCCATTAAAATTTATTGCCACAGATAATTTAAAACAATGAATCCCTTACTTTTTTCTGTTTCATAGAGAATATTTGGGGAATAACAAAATATGTTTGTTCTATAAGAGTTCAGACAACTTCAGTAAATCTATGGTAGCTTTATTTCCCTGCCATACACCTAAGATTGATTGTAAATACTTCCTCTGATGAATTAAAATTCTAGAATCCTCTGTATCCATCAAAGCATCACTTAATTCACATTAAATATTGGTTCAATTAAAGTTTTATAATAATGCATTTATTTTATGCATTTTATACTGTATAAAATATATGTAAGAACATCTTAAATTCAAGTCATCAATAGATGGACTAGCAGTGCATTAAGGAAAAATTTTAAGCTACTGATCATTTTGAAACTCTTTCATTTTATCTACACAATCTCCCCTAGGGATATTTTTTTCGTAGGGATATAATTTTTCTCCCCTTTTTTTATAATCCTCCTTTTCAATTAGATTTTCATTTCCTTTTCTTCAGGAAAGTTAGTAGATATGTGTGATGATTGTAGATGTGAATTACTACTACTATTACTACTACTACTACTACTAATAATAATGGGATATATTATTAAGTGAAAGGATTCCTTTTATTCATTCTTCATCCTTTGTTTCTTTAAAATCTAATATTGGTTGGTGCACAGTGTAGCGAGTGTTTGTTCAGGAGGATTAACTCATATATTCACCACAAATAAGGTAAGGTAAGGTAAAGGCCCTCCCGTTGATCGTCGATTTGCTCTAGCGGGCCCAGTAACGTCTCCATTGGAGACTTTGTTGTTACTGTGTTTGGCATATCGAATACTCTCGGTAGCTTGCCGGGCTCTCCGAGAGGGGCAGAGGAATCGAACTCGGGTCGGCCATGTTGGCTGCTTGTAAGGCGAACGCCCTACCCGCTGTGCTATTCACCACAAATAGGAGAACTATTTGTTAAGACAAGTAAAGTCAAATCTGTACCAGGGGATAATGGTCAAAACACAATGGAACAGCATGTTATTGTGTTTTAAGAAAGAGAGATGTATGGGATGTAGTGTCACAAGCCAGAAGTTTAGAACAGTAAGTTCTAGCCTAATATTAAAATAGGCAATATTCTAGCTCATATTTCTATCTGTACTAAAATATTTTATAATTTCATCAGAAAATAGTAGCAACAAAATATCTATTATAGTATTCCTGTTTCTTACATAACACAAAATAATGTTTTCATAATACAAATAAGAATATTTTAGATTCAGTAAACCAACTTTCATACTGTAGCACTGTAACACTCTCCTCTCGTTGTTCATCAATTTGCTTTAGCAGGCATCAGTAACATCTCGCAACAAATTGTGAGACTTGTTGTTACTGTTTTTGACATATCAAATACCTAATAGGGAGCTTGCCAGGCTTTGCTGTGCAGGTGGGATACTCTCAGTAGTTTGCTGGGCTCTGTGAGAGGGGCAGAGGAATTGAACCCGGGTGGGCTCATGAAAGGCAAATGCCCGACCTGCTGTGTTATCACTCCTGTAACTTTTGTACTATAGCACTGCACTGTCCTCCTGTTGTTCATCGATTTGCTTGAGCGGGCCCAGTAACATCTACATTGTGATTTGTTGTTACTGTGTTTGCCACATCAAATATAGTAGCTTGCCAGGCTTTGCCATGTGGGGGAGATACTCTCGGTAGCTTGTTGGGCTCTCCAAGAGGGGCTGAGGGATTGAACCTAGCTCCGTATAGTTTAGTTACTCCTATTAATCTGTAGGGCCTATATTTGCCTCTGTACTCAGAAGTTCTTCCTATCAGTGCTCAGGGAACTGTTTGGGACAGGATATTTACCTAAGGTTGATTATAAAAAGAAAAGTTCTACATGGAGCTAGAGAAGTTCTATAAAGTTCTATAAAGAAGACCACACCTTCTACAAGATCATTGTGGGTGATTTTAATGCCAAGATAGGACTGAGAAGATCAGCTGAAGAACTTCACATTGGGACCCATGGCCTAGAATGAACGAACAGGGTGAGAGACTGTCTGAATTCATCATGTCGACCAAGACCATTCATGGTAACTTACAGTTCCAAAAGGCAGAATCTAAACGATGGACATGGGAGTCTCCTGGTGGACGATTCCACAACAAAATAGACCACATCATATTCAATCGATGGTTTTGCCTGACTGATGTCGCTGTTGTCCCAAAATTTCGAGCGGTATCGGACCACCATCTCCTTTGTGCAAAATTCTACTTCACAGAGTGGGGAGAAAGGGCTGCAAAGTTCAAAAAGAGAACTCCCAGAATGACCACCAACTGGGAACTCTTTGCTACTATTGCGGCAATATGGGAAGATGCCATTGTTGACAACATTGACGAGGAATACGATCGACTGGTTCAGCACCTCCATGATTGTGCGAGGAACGCCAAGAGAGAGATAGCCACAAAAAAACGCCTGTCTTCGAAAACTCTTGAGCTTATTCGCCAGCGTGGTTTGGCGCATGCCTCAGGCAACCGCAAGCTAACATCCGAGCTCGCAAAGCAGTGCAGAGATGTGATCAAGGAAGACCTCAAAGAGAGAAGAGCAGAAGTGCTGGTAGATGGGGCAGAAGCTGGGAAAAGTATTCGTAACACCCGCCTGTCCTTCGCCAACTACAAGACCAAGATGACTGCCCTCCGACATCCTGATGGATCCATCACATCCTCCAGAACGGCAATGGAGAATATTATCCATGACTTCTACTCAAATCTCTTTGATAGCCATGTCCACTTGCTGACATACCAAATTCCACAGGATGGATATGTCGTTCCCAATGTTCTCCCTTTCAAAATCGGACATGCCATTTCGTCGGTAAAGAAACAAACAGCACCTGGCCCAGACAAGGTCAGACCTGAACACCTGAAGAACCTGCCGTCAGTACTCATCAATACACTGGCTCGGCTCTTCACTTGCTACCTGTCTGAATGCAAGGTTCCATCCCAGTGGAAAACCAGCAGGACCGTACTACTCAAGAAAGGACACATCGATGACATTGGCAACTATCGCCCGATCTGCCTATTGTCTGTCATCTACAAATTGTTCACTCGAGTCATCCTAAATAGAATTGGCAGAACACTAGATGAAGGACAACCATGTGAGCAAGCAGGGTTCCGCAAAGGATTCAGCACCATCGACAATATCCACACAATAACCAAGCTCATTGAGGTTTCTCGGGAGTTCAAGATGCCGCTCTGCTTAACGTTCATTGATTTAAAGAAGGCCTTTGATTCTGTTGAGATGGAAGCGGTCATTGAAGCCCTAGCCAATCAGGGCATTCAAGCCCAATACATCAGGATCCTCCGTGAGCTCTATTGCGGATTCACTACCAGGATCTCACCATTCTACAAAGAAGTGATCGTTGATGTCAAGAGAGGGGTGCGGCAGGGTGATACCATTTCACCGAAACTCTTCAGTGCCACCCTCGAGAACATCATGCGACGACTAGAATGGGAAGGAATGGGAGTGAAGATAGATGGTCGGCAACTACACCACCTCCGCTTTGCTGATGACATTGTTTTAATAACACCAAACATCAGCCAAGTGGCACAAATGCTGGCCGACTTTGACCGTGAGTGTGGAAAGGTAGGACTACAGCTGAATCTTACGAAGACAATGTTTATGAGAAACAGCCTTGTTCCTGACGCCCCTTTCGCTCTCAATGGAACGACCATCTCCGAATGCAACAGCTATGTGTACCTAGGTCGAGAGGTCAACATGACAAATGACCTGGCACCCGAGCTGCGCAGGAGGAAGAGAGCGGCTTGGAACGCCTTCAAGAACATCGAAGAAATAGCTAAGAGGACGAAGAACCTCTGGCTCTGGGCACATCTCTTTGATTCCACTGTTCTTCCTGCATTAACATGTGCCTCAGAGACCTGGGCCCTACACAAACAAGATGAGAACGCTATTCAGGTCTCTCAAAGAGGAATTGAAAGAGCTATGCTTGGAGTATCACACTTCACTCAAATGAGAGAAAGAATCCGGAGTTCTGACATCCGTCGACGATCAAGAATCAGGTACACTGTCTTATTTGCCAAGGTGTTGAAAATCAGATGGGCTGTTCACGTAATGAGATTTAAAGATGACCGCTGGGCTAGAGCTGTTACTGATTGGATTCCACGGGATGTCAAAAGACCGCGTGGCCGCTCACCTACCAGATGGTCAGACTTCTTCGTCACGATCAGGAACGATCGGTTTAAGGCCCTTCATGTTCCCGGAGCGAACAGATGCCATTGGGCTGCACTAGCACGCGACAGGGACAAATGGAGAGGTTACTGGCGCCCGCTCAAGCAAATCGACGACTAATGGGAAGTTAAGTGATTAACTGATTATAAAGAAGCCAAGTATCTTAATCCCTATTCTTGGCTTTGTATATATTTTAAATATTCTGAACTATTAAAATTACAAAATTTATATTCAAATAATGATTTAAAATACAAGATATTTTATTTTATTTTATTTTATTTATTAGTGAATTACCGTGGGGTACAGTTAACAGACTTACAATCTTTCGTGCTTGCGTTTCAGTCATACAATGATTGAGTACCCATCCCTCTATCAGTGCCCATTCTCTGCCACCAATGATCCCAGTATCACTCCCACCACCCCCACACCATCTCCTCCACCCCACCCCACCTCAGAAGCAGGGCATTCCATTTTGTTTTCTCTTTCATTTTGGGTGTTGTAGTTTGCACTAGAGGCATTGAGTGGCCATTGTGTTCTATCTATAGTCTACATTTGACTCTCATCTCCCAACCCAAGCTGGTTCTTTAAATACCCTTTACTTGGTATTCCTTTCTCTATCTGAACTGCCTTTCTCCCCAGGATTTGAGGCAGGCTTCCAAGCTGTGGGATAAACCTCCTCGTTTCCTTATCTCTACTATTCTTGGATGTCAGTCTCCCATTCTGTTACTTTATATACCACAGATGAGTGCAATCTTTCTATGTCTCTCCCTCAACTTCTGACTCTTTTCACTTAAAATGATTCTTTCCATGTTGATCCATTTGTACTCAAATTTCATGACTTCATCTTTTCTAATAGCTGCATAACAGTCCATTGTGTAGATGTACCAAAGTTTCTTTAACCAGTCATCTGTTCTTGGCCGTTCAGGCTTTTTCCAGATTTTGGCTATTTTAAACAGTGCAGTAATGAACATACAAGTGTACATGTTATTTCTTCTATACTCTTTTGCCTCTCTGGGATATATTTCCAAAAGTGGTATAGCTGGGTCTAATGGAAGCTCAATTTCTAATTTTTTGAGAATCGTCCATACTGTTTTCCAAAAGGGCTGAACCAGTTGGCATTCCCACCAACAGTGAAGAAGAGTCCCTTTCTCCCCACATCTGTGCCAACACCGTTTACTTTTGTTTTTTTGGATGTGAGACAATCTTTTTGGTGTAAGATGATATCTAATTGTTGTTTTAATCTGTATCTCCTTGATGATTAGTGATAAAGAGCATTTTTTCATGTGCCTTTCAATCATTCAAATTTCTTCTTTGAGAAAGTTTTTGTTCAGTTAATCATCCCATTTTCTGATAGATGTTTTCGTTTTGTAGAGTTCAACTAGTGCCTTGTATATCCTTGATATCAACCCCCTATCCAATGGGTATTGAGTAAATATCCTTTCACATTCTGTTGACTGTCTTTATATTTTGGTAATTATTTTGAGGTTCAGAAACTTCTTAGTTTAAAATAGTTCCATTTGTTTATCTCTGTTTCCAGTTTCTTGGCCAGTGGCGTGTCATCTTTGAAGATACCATTAGCTTCAATGTTGTGGAGGGTTTTGCCAACCTTTCTTCAATGTACCTTATGGATTCCAGTCTGATGTTGAGGTCTTTGTTTTTACAAGAATTGAAATTTTAAAATCTATACATGCAAAAATACTGAAATCAAATATATCATTGTTGTGTAATCATATTGGAGCCCCAAAGAATTTATTTGCAGGTTGTGTCTCAGTTTGATGCCAAATATTCTCTACTGAGTTCAAATAAATAAAGTACTGTTATAAAATAGGTTTACTTAGAAAATAATCTATGTAGCATCAGAAACAACTATTCATGATTAAAAGAGATGGTAGTGGGGGAGATCAGACCAGTACTTCTAACCAGAATTGCTATTGGTGCTCATTTGAATATGAAATTGACACTGAATTGAGAGATGGATCCTGGGAGTGGGAAAGGTCATCACAGCAGCATCTCAACTGCATTAGTGACAGATGCATGCTTCTATAACCATGGAAAGAGAAAGAACAGTGGTGACCCTCTGAAGTTATAAAAATTATGATCATATGTTAGAAATGCACATAAGACATATCATGAATACACTTGACTATAGGCAAGATAAGTCACTTAAGCCCTGCTTTCTGCGAAAAGAAAAATAAGATGGTAAGGAAAGAGTTCAAGGCAACTAGGGGGTCCAAAAATGAGCAAATAACCCTGAGAAATACCTTTTGGTATGATATGTATCTATATATATATTTAATATATACTAGCATTACAAGAGTAAATATGTGATATGTTGTTGAAATGCATGGAAATTATTGGAACTAATTACTTTAAAACAACTTCTTATACCACTGATTGATTGTATGTAATTTTTAATCTTGAAAATATTCTGTACAGTCAATATTTTTACTTTCTTATTTAAAAATTGCATGCACTGGTAGCAAAGAGATGATTTAAGTGGTTGTGTGCATACTTACCAGGTGCAAGGCCTTGAGTTCAGTCTCTGCTCAGTCTCTCCCAGTATCCACTAAGAAACAGAGTATGGACCCTACACATATACCTATATTTATGTGTGTATTTTTGTATATATATCTATATACAAAGTTATAATATAATATTATACATAATATATGCTTATAAATCTAAATTAATATATATATAAAACTTGGGATTGCCAAATACTCTAAGTTAATTTTTATTAAAGCAAAATATTCACAAAGATATTCCTACCTGAATTCAGTCATATAATATTCCAAGAGCAAGCCCATCACTACTGTCAATTTCCCTCAACCAATAAATGTCACCAGGTCTGTCCACCCCAGGAAAATTTTTTTAGTCATGTTGTTGTAGCTTGCATCTCATATATCCACTGTTGTTGGCTCCGTTATATATGCATTTTGTGTAACATATACATATATCTATATTTATATAATTGTATCAATGTTATAATGTAAAAGAAAAATTTACAGTGACATATAGTGAAACTAATTGCAAAAATTGATGCCCAGGAGTATAATAAAGAAAATTAATAGTCCAAACTATTAAATAGATAATTTTATTTCAGCATATGACTCCTTTTAGTTTAATCAGAAGTATAAGGGTTGATATATGTCATTGAGTATGTAGGTACATTGATAATTTTGTCTACTTAGGTTTATATGAATGGAAGTTAAAAGTTTTCTATATGATTTTTTTCAAGATAAAAATGAGACAAATGAAAAATATTACAGACATAATGGAATAGAAAATTACTTTAGCTGCAATTGAATAATTTTGAAATATTAGAAAGAAAGTGGATTAAGAAATGCAAAGAGGTTGAAACAGGGTTCTCCATCAGCATTACATATTTCTTAGAAAACTGTCTGCATATTCAGTATCCCAGGAATAATCATTATTTTTATTACTGCTTAACAAATACTGTTTAACAAACGTTTTTTCTAGTATCAGTAATACTTATACATAACATATATACAGAAAATACATATATAGGTTTTGGGGCCACACTGGCAGTTCTCAGGACTTTCTCCTGGCTCACTGCTCAGGAATCATTCCTGAGCACCAGGAACCACAAGGAATGCTGGGGATCAAACCCAAACTAGATGCATACAAGGCAAGTGCCATACCCTCTGTGCTATTACCCCAGTCTAGTAGTATATATAGTTTTAATCATTTCCTCAACCTCAATTTTTATTTTAGGAAGTGTTACTACCCTTAAATATTTTTGTAGTAACATTTATTATATTTTCTATACCTTTTTTCTCGTTTCTGTGCACAATCTCTTTTCTTCATATGATGAAATTCTATTTTCAGTTGTCAAGAGTATACTGGTGTATTCTACCTAATTGTATCGATCTCTTAATATTTACAGGTGATTTTATTTTCTTTAATTTACTCTCTTCCATCAAAATTTAATGAAATGAGCCTATCCTTCAGTGAGCACTTAACAATTTGCATAGGAAATTTGTGTTTAAATGCATGTTGTATTTAGAATAAAAAATGTTAGAAAGATTTTTATTTAAACTTTTGATTAACATATGCACAAATAAGAATGTAGTTAGAAATTGTAATTCAAGTATGTAAATTTCCATTGTGGTAAGTTATAGACTTTATTAACTAAAAGTAGAAAATGATAAAAGATAATAATTATATTAAAATTCTAAAATCATGAAAGTTATTTTGTTATTTCCAGGAGATTAAAGCTATTTAACTTTGTATCTGAGTTGGTATAATTGCTTATGTTATTAGCGGTAGGGCGTTTGCCTTGCACGTAGCCAACATGGCCGACCCGAGTTCGATTCCTCCACCCCTCTCGGAGAGCCCGGCAAGCTACTGAGAGTATCTCGCCCGCATGGCAGAGCCTGGCAAGCTCCCCGTGACGTATTTGATATGCCAAACACAGTAAAAACAAAGTCTCCAATGGAGACGTTACTGGGCCCGCTAGAGCAAATAGATGATCAACGGGAGGGAAAACCCAAACATATCACTTAAACTTTAAATTATATACAAATGTAAATATTTCTAATGTGAATGATAGCCCACACACATTTTTTTCAATAAAATATAACTAGACTTTTTTCTTATTCAGGAAAATATAATAGAAAAATATCCTTTTTGATGAAGAACCTAGTATAATTTATATTTGCAACATTTGTTTCAGCTTAACTTTCAGTTTCCCAAAGCTCAGTGAATAATTTATCACTTCACTTCACTTAATCACTTAACTTCCCGTTAGTCGTCGATTTGCTCGAGCGGGCGCCAGTAACGTCTCCATTTGTCCCTGTTGCGTGCTAGTGTAGCCCAATGGCATCTGTTCGCTCCAGGAACATGAAGGGCCTCAAACCGATCGTTCATGATCTTCAGGAAGAAGTCTGACCATCCGGTAGGTGGGCGGCCACGCCGTCTCTTGACATCCCGTGGAATCCAATCAGTAACAGCTCTAGTCCAACGGTCGTCTTTAAATCTCATTACGTGACCAGCCCATCTGATTTTCGACACCTTGGCAAATGAGACAGCGTCCCTGATTCTTGATCGTTGACGGATGTCAGAACTCCGGATTCTTTCTCTCAATTGAGTGAAACGTGATATTCCAAGCATAGCTCTTTCTATTCTTCTTTGGGAGACCTGAATGGCGTTCTCATCTTGTTTGTGTAGGGCCCAGGTCTCTGAGGCATATGTTAATGCAGGAAGAACAGTGGAATCAAAGAGATGTGCCCGGAGCCGGAGGTTCTTCGTCCTTTTAGCTATTTCTTCGACGTTCTTGAAGGCGTTCCAAGCCGCTCTCTTCCTCCTGCGCAGCTCGGGTGCCAGGTCATTTGTCATGTTGACCTCTCGACCTAGGTAGACATAGCTGTTGCATTCGGAGATGGTCGTTCCATTGAGAGCGAATGGGGCGTCAGGAACAAGGCTGTTTCTCATAAACATTGTCTTCGTAAGATTCAGCTGTAGTCCTACCTTTCCACACTCACGGTCAAAGTCGGCCAGCATTTGTGCCGCTTGGCTGATGTTTGGTGTTATTAAAACAATATCATCAGCAAAGCGGAGGTGGTGTAATTGCCGACCATCTATCTTCACTCCCATTCCTTCCCATTCCAGTCGTCGCATGATGTTCTCGAGGGTGGCACTGAAGAGTTTCGGTGAAATGGTATCACCCTGCCGCACCCCTCTCTTGACATCAATGATCACTTCTTTGTAGAATGGTGAGATCCTGGTAGTGAATCCGCAATACAGCTCACGGAGGATCCTGATGTATTGGGCTTGAATGCCCTGATTGGCTAGGGCTTCAATGACCGCTTCCGTCTCAACAGAATCAAAGGCCTTCTTTAAATCAATGAACGTTAAGCAGAGCGGCATCTTGAACTCCCGAGAAACCTCAATGAGCTTGGTTATTGTGTGGATATGGTCGATGGTGCTGAATCCTTTGCGGAACCCTGCTTGCTCGCATGGTTGTCCTTCATCTAGTGTTCTGCCAATCCTATTCAGGATGACTCGAGTGAACAACTTGTAGATTCTAAGGGATTCTAATCAGGAGCCCCACCCTACCCTGCCCTGTCTGCTTCCATCAACCACCCAGGGATCGAATTGTGCACAGGAGACCCACCCTACCCAGATAAATACCCCACTGGCAGACTTCCACTCTCGACACGACTCCCACTACCCAGCCGTCGCCACACTCCAGGACGCTTTCCGGACCCGCGCGGCAGATCCGGCCGAGACCCACGCACAACTGAAGACCCACAGAACAAGATAAGCGGAACTCTCTGAGACCTTGGACTCCAGGCTCGGCGGACCCAGGGACAGAGCTTCTCTGCTTGCTCCCACCACCACAGGTGACAAAGGGATTCTAATCAGGAGCCCCACCCTACCCTGCCCTGTCTGCTTCCATCAACCACCCAGGGATCGAATTGTGCACAGGAGACCCACCCTACCCAGATAAATACCCCACTGGCAGACTTCCACTCTCGACACGACTCCCACTACCCAGCCGTCGCCACACTCCAGGATGCTTTCCGGACCTGCGTGGCCGCTTGCGGCCGCGCGACACATCATAAGACACTAAATACCCATCTTCTGGAATTGTCGTACCATATTTGATAGGGTTTAAATATGGTAACACCTACAAGGGTGATTAGAGGTCACCCCAAAAGCCTCTATCCCTCTCGGAAAGACTGGCAAGCTACCGAGAGTATTCCGCCCGCACGGAAGAGCCTGGCAAGCTATCCGCTGTGTATTCGATATGCCAAAACCAGTAACTACAACTGGTCTCATTCACCTGACCCTGAATAATTTAAAAGTTTTCTAATTTGTTTTATATCTGTACAGATATATACATTGAAAACACCAGTTCTGATTTTTAAATATACTTCTACTTGTTCATAATTTGTATTATATATATATATTTCCTTAAAAATCTAGTTTATTCTTTATTTAATACATACACATATACCCAGTGATATAATGCCAATGACCTGACAGCTCTACTATTGATCAAGCCTCCAGATACTTATTTTTAAAAACTTAGAAATGATGGCTGGGGAGGAAGTTTACCTTAAATAAGGCACTTTCCTCCCAGCTTTGATTCCCAGCACCACAGATGAGCCCCTATACCAAACCAGGGACTGACTGAGCCTTTCTCACTTTTATTATATTTTGTTTTTGGTATAGCCCCAAATAAAAATAATTAAGACCTAAAAAGTAAATCATATAAACTCACAAGTAAAATATGTTGGAAAAGGAAATTGTGTTGGAATAGGAAAGATTGGTGACATCCATATATTTGTGGATCACGTTAAATTTGAAATATATTTATGCCCTACCTATTCCAAACTGCATTATATGGAAAACTTTAAGAATACACCATTATCACAGAATAAAATCTCTATCCTATAGCCGCAGACCTGGCATAGGTATTTTACAAGATTAGAAATAGGGGTGAAACATTGAGGTCTGAGAATGAAATCTGAGAATAGAATTGAAAGTGTCTGATAAGTTATAAATTTATATAACTTTGAAATCAGACAAGTTGGGTCCAAATTAAAAAATAAACTTTAATTTACCATTCATCAAGTCATATCACTCTGAACATACTATGTTTAACATTTTTGTGTCCTTCTATAGGAAATAAAATGTGTTATATTACATTCCCTATATTCATAAAAATTAAAATCATATAAACTCCATTTCAGAAGGTGCATAAAGATAGTCAGAATTAAAAGTCACATAGTGATAAATATTCTGAAGAAAATAAAAGATAATAATTTATAGAAACTCATTAGCCTAGGGACGTTAAATGAGGATCACGAGTAGAATACTTCTCTTATATAACCAGATAATGACTAATGTAATTCAGAAAGGAAAGGTTGACTCAGAGCCTAGAAGATATCAAAATACACAAAAGTTAGAGTCACAATATCATGAAAAGATGTAAAATATTTGTAAGACAGAAACTGGAAGAGTGGTCAGCTATGAGAATGCAAACAGTAGGTTGCCCTAGGGCTAGACTTCTTAAACATTGTCCATCCTTTTACTCCCAAGATATATTTAGGTGACCACAAGTATATTGGTCGAAAGAAAAAGTATATAAATTGAACATTTCCCAATAATAAATTGTAAAGCAGATTATTTTTCTATCATCTTTTAAAAAGCTTTCATAACAAGTGCATTAGCTTGCACAAATTCAGTTGGATCTGAACACACAGTTTAAGAAGGTAGGCTTTGGGAAACTCAGGAGCAATAAACTGATTTTTTTGGAAAAGATAATATTGGTACCCCCAAATGAATTATTAAGCACACGATATAGGTAAGAATGCAACTTAAAGTAGCTCAGTCAAGGGGATGATGTAGAATTGATTTTATGCAGTCACTGGAAATGAGGAAACAAACTTTAGTTTAATTTTTTTCTGTCTATGCATTGCCTTAAGGCAAGCTAAGGTTTATCTCCTTTACTTTCATAAAGTTTTGGTTTGTATAAGTTAAACCATTGCTAAGTGCATACCATACAATCTAATATGCATATGAAATATATGAATATTTGTGTACATAATTTTGCATATGGTGTCTTGTTGTCTTTTAATATTAAACTGATAATTAAAAAATTGACAGAGAATTATTAGACATAAATTTTATAATAGTGATAAGTTTAGAAAATTATGATGAAACTCTTACATAAATAGTAAAGTAACAGTGGTTGTTTGCTATTTCTGATCCCTGTGAGATTAAAACTCTTGAGTTTCATTTCCTTGACCATATGTTGCTGCATGACTTTACCACTCTGCCATCATTTTGCTCCCTATCCGGAACTAATCAATCTATCGCAGTGATTGCCAGCAGGGGTTGTCTTGAATGGGAAGAGCAGCAGCCGCTCCGGGGAAGCAGCATTAGGTCTCTGACTCACTTAGGAAAGAACTAACAAAGGCATGTTTCTGGTCTCAACTTATCTGTCAATTTAGATTTCTGATGCCCCAAACCAGAAAGGCAAAGTTATCAGGAAATCTCAAGTAAATTAGAAAGATATTCTTTAACCACAATTTCTCTTCCCCTTCAGTACACAAACTAATGTTCTAGGAGTTAGCTATTAAGTGGTAAAGGAAATGGCACATTCCTATATTCATGGGGAACTATGTCCAGCTGAATTCACAGATACAATTTAATACTTTCTTTTAACGGCAAAGTTTAGTGTCGCAACTTAGAAAATAAACAACTTTCCAGTCAATAATTAATGTTTCCCTTAATCTATTCTTCTTTCTTGGTAATGGATGTCCTTATATAGTTATATGCAAAATGAATTGATATTGATATATCAGTCAATATATCCATATTAAGCATATTAATGTAGTGGATATCAATTTTTTCAGGGTTTGGAGAGAAGGTTTGGATGGCTGGTGCCACAGGAATAAAAGATTTGCCAAAGGCTAAAGTGTGCAAGTAACAAACAGATTTATTGAGAATGTGAGAAAGGGTAGTGGATAGAGAGTAGCCTCTCTTTAGAGAGAAAGGCAGTGACTGATAGCATCATGCATCCTTAGAACAAGAAAGTTATTGTCTTGGCTGTGGTGTTTTGATGATTTTATGCTTATTTGTTGCAGTTTTAGGTAGTACTTTACAGATGCAGTTTTTTGAGGTAGGTAGACAGTGTTTCATTTCCTCATCCCTGAAGTAGCAGAATGTTTTTGATAAGAGGGTGTGTCTGTGATCAGCTGGCCTGCATAATTGAGCTCAAAATATTTAGTTTTTCTTAGAATTTTGCCATCTGAGAAGTGACTGTATCTTAGAATGGGGAAATGGTCTGTTCTCTGTAATGGTTTCAGGCTAATTGTCGAATTACATTTTCTCTTTCCATGCAATTGCTATGGCCACATAAAAACACTGGGTTCATAGGTCAGAGTTGTTGGTTGACTGAATCAGAAGTCATAGCTAGAGGACTAGTGACAAATTTGGTTGTTAGGACAAAAGGACATTAGCAAGTGTCAAGATTAGGATTGTGTTGATTACAATTCCTTTCTTTTTTTTTTTTCTTTTTGAGTCACACTGGTGATGCACAAGGTTTACTCCTGGCTCATGCACTCAGGAATTACTCCCGGAGGTGCTTGGGGGACCATATGGGATGCTGCGAATTGAACCTGTGTCGGCCCCATACAAGGCAAACGCCCTACCCACTGTGCTATCACTCCAGCCCCTGATTACAATTTCTTAAGAGAATTATAAACCCCAAAAAAGGAGTTGAATTTCCAGGCTATCCAATTGTTAGTGACCCTTTTCCAGAATAATTTGGCTTTTCAGTGAGTTGGGGGTTTTATTAGTTTGTCTTAGGGCACTCCCAAATGTGCTCTGAGTTCAAGGTTTACATTGGCTCTGCTTTCTAGGGTCTCCCATGACTGATTACAGGATCTAACACATGCATTGCTAGGAATAAAACTCAGGTCAGTAATGTGCAAGGCAACCAGTTTACTCAAGTTACTCTCTCACCCCTCATTGTCATTATTGTTTAACATTGCCTTGATCTTGTCAAGAATGATTAACCCCAAAGCATTACTTTGAAATCAGGCCAGTGTCCCTTGAGTAGGGCTTTAGGTAAACATATCCGGTGCTCTCTTATTTTGGAATACTACTGTACTAAGATAATTGATTTGTCCACAGAATATATGAAGTATGATAGTGATATCTTCCTTGGTTTGTTGTAGATACAAATAGAGATTCTACTGTACCACAGCAGGGATAATTTCTCCTATCTGGTGGGTATTTCAGTTTGAATTTCTAGTACCTCTAGCAGAGAAGTGAGTGTGGGTACATTTTTTGGTTTGTGAGGGTCTTAAGATAACTGTAGGGAAAGGGCTGTTTCGGAGATATAAATATTTGTGTTAGGATAGAGTTATGCAAGTTTGCAGTTTCAGTTTAATTAATAAAAAACAGGTAAACTGAAGTTCCTCAAACAAAATAAGTTCCTGATTTTGGAGACAGAGATGGAGATAAAGGCTAATAAAAGATTAATCCTTCCTTTAGTCATCCTGTGGCTAAGTAGTTTCCAGGGGAATTTGCATGAATAAAATTATGAGTGAGAAATTTCCAAAGAAAAATAAACTGTTTTATTCACAAGTAAGTTTTGATTATTTGGTTGAGTTTAATGAACTTAGAACAGTTAATGAAGTGTATGGTTGGTTTTAAGTCATGACATAAGGCATTGTTCTGTAGGACAATCTACATAAAGTTCGTAGTTGTAGAAAGATCAATTGTTAGTGAGCAAGGTTATGATAAGGAAATGAGAATTTTAAGGGGCTCATGTGACAGACATGATGGTATTCCCTAACACTGGGGAGGCATATTTGTGTAAGGGGAATCCTTTGGGCTAGATTTAATTTTGAATGGATGCAATGCTGAGGGAAACCTGCATTTTGATAAACACTGAAGATAAAGGGATACATGGATGGGAAATGTGTTAGGTTTCATATCTCTGAAGAAATGTTTATATAAATAGTAGAGTAATGAGTTGGGGTTGGAGTTGGCCAGAGCATCACTAAGGGATCAAGCCTTCTGTTCTTCAAGTTTTTAATGGGTTCATATTTGATAATATACAAAATTAAGTGGTTAATCTTATTGTTTGGGATTTAATTTAGTTCAAATTTTCTGCACTTATTCCAGGGTGATTTTGAGGGAATGGGATTGTTTTGGTCCATGTTATCTGGATTTACAGGTAGGGGTAACTAATGTAGATGGCCTGAAAATCAATATGAAGTATCCCCAAGTCTAGACTGTTAGCCTGCAGTGGAAAACTTACTTGCTATTGAATGGATGCCTACCGAAGGATAGTCAGATAGTCAGAGTAGCCACCAGAGGCTGAGAATACCCATCTGATATCTGGGTTCAAAGAACTGGTCTCATTGGGAACTGTGGTTGTCAAGGCCAGTTGTCTTTGATTTCTCAATGGTTAGAAGATTGTCCCCATCTAAAAAGACCCATCTAGATAGAGTACGTAAGAGGAATAAATATGGCAGAGGCAGGAGTGGTTACTGACAGAAAATATGGGTTAGTTTTAGTGTGCAATCATAGCTCCACAAAATGGGAATCTGTTTAGTCTCAAGAAAGTTTCACACAAGGGCCAGAGATGTAGTACAGCAAACACAATGCTTGCCTTGCATGTGGCCTACCTACATTCAATCCCCAGCTCCCATATAATTCTCAAGCTTTACCAGTTGTGATCCCTGACAGCTGAGACCCAGGAGTGAGCCCCAAAATTGCTAAGTATGACCCACACAGAAAAAGAAAATATAAATAAAAGAAAGTCCCATAGAGAAGAGACCAGGAAAAGAGCATTGCGGCCCAGATACCTGCACTTGCTATATGATTCCTGTGCCATATAATTGCACTGTAGCACTGTCCTCCCATTGTCATCTATTTGCTTGAGCAGGAACCAGTAACATCTCCATTGTAAGACTTGTTGTTTCTGTTTTTGGCATATCAAGTACACCATGGGGAACTTGCCAGGCTCTGCCATGTGGGTGTGATACTCTCAGTAGCTTGCTGGGTTATCCAAGAGGAATGGAGGAATTGAATTCAGGTTGGCCACGTGCAAGGACAACACCCTACCCATTGTACTATTGCCCCAGCCCACCATATAATTAAGGGACAAAAATTTCAAAGAGATGGACAAAAAGGAAAGTATGTGGACAGGCCTCCAAATGTAATGACTTACCTGGTACCACATCAGTAAAATAATTAGCCAATAACTAATGTAGTAGCAAGCATGAAGCAGACATATTGAATAGACTGTGAGAAAGCAATGGGTGAGATTGAAGGGAGCAATATGCCTTTGGGGTAGGAGCTGGTGGGATTATAAAGCCTTAAGATAAAGGAATAGCACAAGGATAAAGGTTAAGATTTTGCATCATGTTTTCCAGACGGCGATTTTTTTGTGACAGGCAGAATGTTTCCATGTACCTGAAAAAGCATTCAAGAACAGGGTAACCCTGTGGTCAGTCAGCCTGCACAACTGTTCTCAAAAAACTATTTTGCATTCCTTCTAAGGGTTGTTTCATAGACAAAATACTGTTTAGATCAAAACCTATAGCACTGTCTGTAGCACTGCCCTTCCGTTGTTCATCGATTTGCTTGAGCGGGCCCAGTGACGTCTCCATTGTGAGACTTGTTACTGTGTTTGGCATTTTGAATACATCATGGGTAGCTTGCCAAATTTTGTCATGCGGGCGAGATACTCTCGGTACATTGCCGGGCTCTCTGAGAGGGGTGGAGGAATCGAACCCGGCGCAGCCGGGCCGACTGCAAGCAAGGCAAATGCCCTACTGCTGGGCTATGAGGTTATGCAAATGATATGAATAGTCTTTTTTTTTCTCCTTCTATACTAGTCATACATGAATTTAAGTATTCTTGATTTAGTACAGTATTACGGTTTTTCTTAAGTGTTACTAGCATAAGTTACTCTGTTATATTCTAAAAGAACAAAAACTCCAAAAAGTCTTTTAACTCATGCACCTGCAGCTTAAATATTCAGGGACTAAATAAGGAGATGGAGATAATCTCTGAAAGGATTTGATCGGTAAGACAGTGAAAATGTCTGTGATCACATCAGTAGAGCTCACTTTTCAAGACACTCATTTAGGGCAGAGTCCTATAAAAAAAGAAGCTATTGTCTATGTCAATTCCTCTGGAGGGAGATTGAAATGCAAAAGAAACTCATAGGAGTTTGAAAGAAATTGAAGAGAGAAGCAGTAAAAGAAAGCTGAAATAAGAAACATCTATCAGTAATTTATTTTTCAAGACCAAATGGCTAGAAAGCAGCACTTTCAGAGGGAGATTATAGTGAGTATGATGCTTATGTTGCATATCACTTTGCCTTTTTTGTCAGCACCCAGTTCTTGTTCGGAGTGATACAGAGCTGAATTTCAACCATGAACAATTTTGTAACATTGTATCTCATGGTAATTTAATATATATCAATATATATATATACACACGTATACATTTAATATATGTACTTATGGACTGAAACGAAAGCACAGCGGCTAGGGCATTTGCCTTGTACGTGGTTGACCTGCGTTCTGTGCCTCTGCCCCTCTCGGAGAGCTTGGCAAGCTACCAAGAGTATCTTGCCCATATGACAACAGCCTGGCAAGCTACCCATGACTTATTTGATATGGCAAAAACAGTAACAAGTCTCACAATTTGTTGTGAGACTGTACTGGTGCCGGCTCAAGCAAATCAAATAACAATGGGATGACAGTGCTACAGTGCTACACACACACACACACACACACACACACACACACATATTTAATGCTCACATTGCACATGCCTGATCCTCTGTTCAGTCTCTGTCATCATATCACGTTTGCTCCCTGCTGCTTGACTAGGAGAGATTCTTGAGAACAGAGCCAGGAATAAATCCCGAGTATCCCTGAGTGTGGTCCAAAAGGATCTTCCAGTTCCATACAGAAACAAGAAAGAGGCATATTATCATGGTATTACTTCATCTTTCTACATGTAATTATTAGCTGATAGGATTGTGTTCATAGGCTTACTATTTAGGGTCATAATTGTCAGTTCACCTTTTTTTCTAATCAAATTATGAACAAATTGCAAGCAATGTGAAGTCTCTTATTTCTTTATTCCCAGTTTTTAAGACACAATAGTTTTACTAACAATTTTCAGCTGGAGACATTTATATTCAAGAAATATAAGTCTGGAAAGTTCTTGAACATGGACAAAAGCAGAGCATAAAGGTCTATGTCAGATGATGACCGGTTTAGCCAAGAAAAATTTCAAGCTTTGCGGAATAGGATATAAGTTATTTATAACTTTGTAGTCATTTGCAATTAACTTATTATATTTAATAAAGCTGCATATATAAAGCTAGAAGAATCAGTAGAGGAGTTGGTGAATGTTACACTTGCAAGACACTATTTGTCCCATGATGAAAACGGGCATTTAATAGCAATTTAGACTAACAGTAAAGATTATCATTACAACTTGCTTAGGAAATATTGATTGAAGGAAAGAAGAGACATCTGAGTTAAAGCACTTGCCTACGCTACTTACATTGAATGTTTGTTTTTTTCAATCTGTGTTCAAAACACTTGATTCATACTATTGCCAAGATTATAGAACTAAGTTGTGAATGGGCTATGTAGTTGAATTAAAGAGAGAAAACATTTATTTTTAAAAATCGTAAAGGATTTGTAGTTGACATTGCAGAATTTATCTTTGAGAGAACAAAGGAAGCATGATCTATCTGATTATTATGAGGCAAGATAGAGGCAGATGGTAAAAGTAGTTAGGATTACAGTCTTAAATTCTTAAATGATTCCAGAACTTTGTCATGCATTTTGATTGTTTATAGAATTTTTAAAAATCAAGAAAACAAGGTGAACTCTTCTCTTTCAAGGTAGAACATAGGACAGAGAACTTGTGGTAGTTGTGGAACAATGAAGAAAAAAAATGCACCTTATCTTCATTTGTGCCAAGTTAGACTTCTTATTGTCATAACTCTCTTTCTCACCAGTGTTGTATTGCTTTACAATATTCTGTTTACAAAAAGGTAGAAAATTTAAAGATAGTTTTTATTGTAACCAAACTGAGAAAAAAATGATTTAAGATTCTTTAAATGACCTATGTGTAACAAAGGGAAGAATTTCCTGTGTACTAAAATATAATGCTTATCCTAAACATATTGACCTGGAGCGATAGCACAGTGGGTAGGGCGTTTGCCTTGCATGAGGCCGACCTGGCCAACCCAGGTTCGATTCCTCCACTCCTCTCAGAGAGGCAAGCTACCAAGAGTATCTCACCCACACGGCAAAGCCTGGCAAGCTACTCGTGATGTATTCAACATGCCAAACACTGTAACAAGTGTCACAATGGAGATGTTGCTGGGCCCGCTTGAGCAAATAGATGAACAACAGGAGGACAATGACAGTGACCGTGATACTAAACATGTTAAAATGTAGTAAGTTATTTAAGTTTCTATCTGAAATTGAAATTCAAAATCATGAAGGTGTAACTTATCAAGAATGTTCTTTAATCTGTATTGTCCTTAAAAGAAAATAATTCTAAGAACTAAAAGTACTAAATAACCATATGATTTTAAAAATACTACTTATGATAAATCACAATTATACTTAATAGACTTCATTTTTGAAGAATGTTTAACAACATACTTTTTAATTGTATCATGCTTGCAATTTCCATTATATCCTTAAAAATTCAGAAAAAGTATAGATGCTACTAATATTATATAGTATTGGTGGATATAAAAACAAAATATCATTAATGTTTGCTAAACCATATTTTCTTTAATATTAGGATCTAACAAAAATTTTTGTAAGATTTTTATGTATAGTAGTCTTTTTTCATGTTTTACTTCATTTTATTTCTTTTCAATTTTTATTTTTTTATAATGAATCACCGTGAGTTATAGTTACAAAGCTTTCATGATTTTCAGTCATACAATAATCAAACACCCATCCCTCCACCACTGTACATTTTCCACTATGAATGTCCCTAGTATCCTTCCTGACCCCGCCCCACCCCACCCCATCCCCTGCCCCTATTTTAGGCAATTTTCTTCTTACTCTGTTTCTACTTTGGGGCATTTTGGGTTGCAATATAGTTACTAAGAGGTCATCACGTTTGGTCCTTTATCTATTTTCTGCACACATTTCCCATCCTGAGCAATCATCCAACTATCATTGACTTAGTGATCCCTTCTCTATCCCAGCTGCCTTCTCCCTCAGCTCATGAGGCAGACTTCCAACCATGGAGTTAGTCTCATATTATGTTATTTTATATACCACAAATGAGTGCAATCATTCTATTTTTGACCCTCTCTTTCTGACTTGTTTCACTTAGCATGATATTCTCCATGTCCATCCACTTATAAGGAAATTTCATACATTTATCTTTCCTAACAGCTGTATAGAATTCCATTGTGTAGATGTACATAGTTTCTTTACAAGTCATCTGTTCTAGGTTGTTTCCAGATTCTGCCTATTGTGAATAGTGCTTCAATAAACATATAGGTGCAGATGTCATTTCTACTGTGCTTTTCTGCACCCCCTGGATGTATTCCCAGAAATGGTATTGCTGTGTCATATGGAAGCGCAATTTCTTGTTTTTTGAAGAATACCCATATTCTTTTCCAGAAGGGCTAGACCAGTAGTCATCCCCATCAAATATGAAAGAGAGTCCCATTCTCCCCACATACACGGCAGCACTGGTTGTTTTTGCCCATTTTCATGTGTGAAAATCTCTGTGGCATAGGATATTTCATTGTTGTTTTGATTTGCATCTGCCTGATGATTAGTGATGTAGAACATTTTTTCATTGCCTTTTAGCCATTTGTATTTCTTTTTTGAGGAAGTTTCTGTTCATTTCTTCTTTCTGATTTTTGATGGGGCTGAGGGATTTTTAAAAATTTTTTAGTTTTACTAATGTCTTGTATATCCTGGATATTAAGTCCGTATCTTATGGGGATTGGGTAAATAATTTCCCCTTATTTGGCTTTCTCTGTATTTTGGTCACTGTTTCTTTTGAGGTGCAGAAGCTTCTTAGTTTAATGTAGTCCCATTCATTTCTGTTCATTTCCACTTGCACGGTTAGTGGTTTTTCATCCTTAAATATACCATTGGACAGGAGCTATAGTACAGTGGGTAAGGCGTTTGCCTCGCAGGTGACTGACCTGGGTTTGATTTCTTTGTCACTCTCGGAGAGCCTGGCAAGCTACTGAGAGTATTCTGCCCACAAGGCAGAGCCTGGCAAGCTCCCCGTGGCATATTCAATATGCCAAAAACAGTAACAAGTCTCACAATGGAGACATTACTGGTGCCCACTTGAGCAAATCGATGAACAAAGGGATGACAATGCTATAGTGCTAAAGATACTGTTAGCTTCAATGTAATGGAGAGTAAGTTTCAATATAAATAACGGAAACGGTGGGCCCGAATAGGCTGGACATGCAGGACTCAAGCGTTTAGTGGCCAAGAGCTTCTTCCCCAGGCCGGCAGGTGAAAGGAAGGTGGGCAACAGACAGAGGAACAGGAAGTGGATCATAGGCAGGTTGGCAGTCGGTTTATTTCTCTCTTTTCCCCAATTTTGTCCTATCTCTCCTTTTATGGCACAGTTGTCGTCGTCATTTTGGCCACAGTTAGTCCTGGTCATCAGAATTCCATCATCTAGTCTCTTCACAGACCTCTAAGTCTCCAAAGTCTCAGTTCTCCTCATCTTCAACATCTCGTCATTGACATCCTCGTCCTCAACATCTAGTCTTCAGTGTCTAGTCATCTCCCTCTCAGCATCTCTTTCCCAGAGTCCAGTCTACCTCCTACAAGAATCTCTGCCAGCCTACAAGTCTCTCTGTCAGTGTAGTTCTTCTGCCAGCCCACAAGTCATCTGCCAGCATAGTTCTGCTTTTTACCCCTTACAGCATAGTTATATGGGACTCATGTAGGTTGGGGACACAAAGGTGGGGTTGAGCATTATCATAACAACAAAGAGAGGTAAAGGTCACTCCTTCAGGAGACCAACTCAAGGACACAATCTCATCAAAGGAGATTACTCAAAATTACTAGGAGATCCACCCTAGGGTGGGATTCCATACAGGGTATATTACTCTCTCCTTTCCTCAGCTAATAATCCATTTAAACATATAGTAAATTTACTTTTTATACTATTTCTAGCAATGTCATTTTCTATGAGCACAGTAAGAGATATATTAAGATTAAAGTTTGACTCTCCCTTGGGATAGCTCACTACATATTCCAGACCACAGTCCTCAGGCCAGGATAGTTTATCTTAATGCCAGAAGAGTCCTTATTCAGTTACCTTTTTTGGGGTCATGACAAACTTTGTCCATAACCATCTCTTAGAGTTAAGTGCTGTGGCATTGGCCTGGCCCATTTCTATGCCAGGGTAGCTCTCAACATGCCCTGCATCCATCAATCCCTCATTGAGACCCTGCTCTTGGGGTGTTAGAAACCAAGGGCAACTGAGGCTTAAGTCAAGTAAATATGGATGCTCAGTAGTAAATATTATTTTGGAGTCAATTAACTTCCATATTACATAGCTTTGCTTCAACTGTATTCCTGTGTCTACACAAAAAGGACATTGTTAAATAAACCATAAAAATAACATAAAAGAAAGAGAAAAGAAATATAGAATTATTAGTTCCTGATGGGATTGGGTGTGCCTAAATTGCGATATTGTGAGATTGGCTCAGTGAACCTTAAGCTGCCTTTGGGAGCAGCAAGGACAACTCAATGTTATCCAACAATGGAGGGTTAAGCCTACATTTTCCTTCATGTAACTTATGGTTTCAGGTATGATATTGAGATCTTTAATCCACTTTGATCTGACTTTTGTGCCCAGCTTTTGACAGAGATCTGAGTTATTTCTTTTTTTTGCTGTCCAGTTTACCCAACACCGTTTGTTAAAGAGGTTTGCCTTGCTCCACTTCACTTTTCTTCCTAATTTATCAAAGATTATGTGATAATATATTTGAGAGTCCCTCACCAAATATTCACCTCTGTTCCAATGGTCTGAGAGTCTGTTTCTATCCCAATACTTTGCTGTTTTAATTACTACTGCTTTGTAGTACAGTTTGAAATTGGGGAAGATGATGCCAACTATCTTCTTTTTACCAAGGATTCCTTTTGCTCTTCCTGGGGATTTATTGTTCCGTATGAATTTCAGAAGTACTTTGTCTGTATTTTTGAAGAATGTCATGAATATCCTTATAGGGACTGCATTGAATCTTTATAATGCTTTGAGTAGCATCGCCATTTTGAAAATGTTAATCCTCCTTATCCATGAGCAGAAGTGTCTCCATTTCCTAGTGTCTACTTTTATTTCTTGAAGTAGTGTTTTGTAATTGTCTTTACCTCTTTAGTAAGCTGATTCTGAAGTACTTTATTTTCTGAGGCAATATTGTGAACAGTTTTTTTTTAACCTTTTTTTTGTTTCATTATTTGTATGTAGGAAAGCAATAGACTTTGGGGTGTTGATTTTCTAGCCTGTCACTTTAATGTACAAATCTATTGATTCTAGGAGCTTTTTCTTAGAGTAATATAGTAATAGTTTTATTGACCATCTATATTTTAATACAAGATTTTTTTAAAGTTCTATATAAATTTAAAATTGAAAGGAATTTTGAAATATTTAATTATTTAAGAGCAATGGCAAATGTTTAGGTAATTGTCAAGTTTATTTCATACTTTTGTCACAGATTAATAGTTATTTAAGGTAGTTCAGAGAGTATTCAATTACTATTTAAAAGTGTGTACTATATAGCTGGAATTAGGATTATTGGAAACAAAGTATTTTTTTGTTGTTTTAGACTCACTCTGGCAGTGCTCAGGGCTTACTCCTGGCTCTGCACTGAGCAATCATGTCTAGTGGACTCAAGAAACTATATGAGATATCAGGAGCAAACACATACCAGCCACATGAAAGGCAAGCACACTGCTCTCTATAACTCCACCTCCAAGAAACAAAAATAATTTTTCCCTATTCTAGATTTTAAGGTGAAATATCTCTTGTAATAAAATGTTTATTCATTGGGAAAATAAAACACAAAAATTTTACAGCATGCATATACAATTTGCAAAGATGTTAATGAGCTAGAAAAGCTAACTTTTGAAAGGTCCAAACGATCTTCACACTTCTAAGTGTGATGACCAAACCAATATACCACATATGTATACTTATACACTTGATTGACAGCCAAAGGTAAATCTTTTGAGTCTTCTGTTTTCAGGTTATTTGTGAATTTTTCTATTAAACAGATTTGGAGCAAAAAATAAAACATGGAAAACAAGTTTAGGAAGTTGATTAAGAAGAATTTAGAAAATGGTATGGGTATCAAGCAAATTTTCATTAGCTTCTCTCCGTTAATAATAAGTTGCTTGGCCCACTGAGTGACAGTAGGAGGAGAGAGTTTGGAAAAACAGATACTTGCCTTAAAATGTCAATATCTTTTCCAGTCACACAAAAGAGTAGCCTCTATTTAGTTTTTAGTGATTTCCCTATGTCTGCTGTTAAAAAAATACCCATCTCAATGAATTGTTATAGAGGTCAGGGGGATTGCTAGGAGTGCATGCTTGGCCCAGTGCCCAGAGTTTGATCCCTCATAGTGCATAAACACCAAGTATCACTGCATATATCCTTATTTGCCTCTGAGAACTGCCAGATATGTCCCTGTTGATCCTAAGTAGTAATAGGTCTTAGCAGCACCAGATCTTCACAATGTAGCTTTGAAGCATCTGAAATAGTTGTTTGCTGGGACTTATCCCTCCTATGAACATGGCATAGAAAACTCCCTCAAATAAAATTTAAAATAAAAAATATGTTTATACCAAATATATGTGTGTGTGTGTGTGTGGTATCACTGTGGTATTTTTTTAGTAAAATAGATTTAGCAAATATAATATGTACAAAGATAAACATTTTTATTTGCGTAAGTGTAATTTTTTTTCATTTTTGTATGGACTGTGACATACCTGTTACCTGATATCCACTGAGCCCTTTCAGGAGTGATCCTTAAGTGAAGAGTCAAGAATAAGCCACGAGTACTGCTGGGTGTGGTACTAAAATTTAGAAAAAGTCAATTATAATTTTTATTCAATAAAATGAATTATTGGTTGTAATTTAAAAAAAACAAGAAAATTATGGTTATCACAGCAAAAAATCATAACATGAACCTTTTTAAGGACAAAATTTTATCCTTGTATCCTGAATTTTTTACATTTATTGTTTCTAAAACCAGTCTTTCATTTACCTGGCCCCTTCATCTCCCTATATATTTTCATATCCTACAAGCTATTTTTACAAACCTTGATTATCAAACTGTTACTCTTTACATTCTCATTTCACTATTAACTCTATGCATCCTTTAGCATATCAAAAATAATAGTGTTTACATGACATGAACTCTGGAGTGTTAATAGCAGCAACATCAATTTTCTATCAGGATGTTATAGTCCTGAATGGACATTGGAATAGATCAACTTGGCAACTTCATCAAGATGTAACCATTATGAGTAATACTATTAAATTCTCCAATAGTGCTTTATTTCACACAGATGGCTTTTGTTCTTTCAAAGTCCTAGTGAAGTAAAATGAACAGATCCTGGCACAGAATTGAGCATTTTCTTCATGTAGCTGTCTTTGTGTAATGTTGAGCCATATGTGAAACCCACTCTTAGAAAAAAAAAAACGATATTCTCTGTGGCTTATTCTGTACTACACCCATGGTGCCTTGGAAACAGGAAACTTTAACCTGAAAATTAATATGTGCTAATATATTGAAAATGAATTATAGGGAGACAAATAGAGGAGATAACACTCAGAAAAATGATCAAATTATAACTATGTCATAAAAGCGTAAGTCAATTTTTAATCACTATTCCTAATAAAGTTAAAATTCTATTCACAAGAATGTTATGATTGATTGTTATGATTATGATTATTATGTTATGATTTAAAGAAGGACTTTGATTCTGTTGAGACGGAAGTGGTCATTGAAGCCCTAGCCAATCAAGGTGTTCTAACTCAATACATCAGAATCCTCTGTGAGCTGTATTACAAATTCACTACCAGGATCTCACCATTCTACAAAGAAGTGACCATCCATTTCAAGATAGGGGTTTGGCAGGGTGGTACTATTTCACCGAAATTCTTCAGTGCCACCCTCGAGAATGTCACGCAACGACTAGAATGGGAAGGAATGGGAATTAAGATAGATGGTTGGCAACTACACCACCTCCGCTTTGCTGATGACATCATCCTAATAACAGCAAACATCAGCCCAGCGGCACAAATGCTGGCCAACTTCAACCGTGAGTGTAGAAAGGTCGGATTACAGCTGAATCTCACAAAGACAATGTACATGGGAAACAGTCTTGTTTCTGACATTCCATTCACTCTCAATGGAACGAGCATCTCCGAATGCAACAGTTATGTGCACCTAGGTCGAGAAGTCACCATGATGAATGACCTGGCACCTGAGTTGGGCAGGAGGAGGAGATGCGGCTTGGAATGCCTTCAAGAGCGTTGAAGAAATAGCTAAGAGAACGAAGAACCTCCAGCTCTGAGCACATCTCTTGGATTCCACTGTTCTTCCTCCATTAACATATGCCTCAGAGACTTGGGCCCTATGAAAACATGATGAGAACACTATTCGGGTCTCTCAAAGAGGAATTGAAAGAGCTATGGTTGGAGTATCATGCTTCACACAAATGAGAGAAAGAATCCCAGAGTTCCAATCTCCGTCAACGCTCAAGAAGCAGGGACGCTGTCTTGTTTACCAAGGCATTGAAAATCAGATGGGCTGGACATGTAATGAGATTTAGAGATGACTGCTGGACTGGATTCCATGGGATGTCAAAAGATCACATGGACGCTTACCTATGAGATGGTCAGATTTCTTCGTGAGGACCCTAAATGATTGGTTAGAGGCTCTTCATGTTCCTAAAATGAACAGATGCCATTGAGCTACGCTAGCACACAACAGGGATGAATGGAGACGTTACTGGCACCTGCTCAAGCAAATCGATTAGTAACAGGATATCAAGTGATCAAGTGAAGTTATGATTGATAATAAAAGTTTATATACTGCTATTCAAGTGTACTCAAATTTACCTTTTTAGATAAGAATTGCTAAAATTGTAAAGCATGTATGTGTATATTTTCAATTATACATATGGGCTGGAGCAATAGCACAGTGGTAGGGTGTTTGCCTTACTAGCGGCCAACATGGCCGACCCGAGTTCAATTCCTCCGCCCCTCTTGGAGAGCCCGGCAAGCTACCGAGAGTATCTCGCCCAAATGGCAGAGCCTGGCAAGCTACCCATGACGTATTCGATATGCTAAACACAGTAACAACAAGTCTCATGATGGAGACGTTACTGGGCCCGCTCGAGCAAATCGATGAACAATGGGAGGACCATGACCGTGACATATAAGCATAAACAAAATATGAGTGATACAATAGAATGATACATCAGAAATATATATAAATATTTTCACAGGAAATTTATCTATAATGAAATAATGCTATATAACCAAAGAGTAATTCAAAACAAACAAAACCAAAGAGAAACAAAGAAAGTTATCAAAATTGCCAGGTCAAATATAATAGGAATGGACAATAAAAATAAATAAAAGAAAAATACTCATCTGGGACTTTATAATAAAAAAGGAAAAAAATGAAATGACATATAAAGAGTCTTTTACACTATTGAATAAAAGAACAAGATTCATTACAGCTGTTTATGATTATGTCTTTATCAGCTTACACTGTATAATACAATTATGTGCTTGAAGATTTGTTTACAATGATTCATCGTGACAAAGCTTTGGGGAGGTTTAAAATATTTCACTAAACCAGATTGTATCAGCTAATAATTTGAAAATTTTCATTTAAAATAGTTTCTCATAAAATTTGATCATCTTTAAATGAAACTTAAAAATCTAGGCCCTGAGCTCTACAATTCTCTTTTATACTGCTCTACACTACACTTCCCATTTACAGAGATATTCACCTCAAGCTACCTATTTTTACTTTTGTTCTAATAAAACTATTAAAATTAAAAAGATTTCTAAAATGGGAATAAAAATGTACTTCTCGAATTGCTCTTAGTATTTACCAGTTTTTTCTCACACATTAAAACATTTTAATTGACAAACAAAACACTGTCCTCCCGTTGTTCATCGATTTGCTCGAGCGGGCCCAGTAACATCTCCATTTTGAGAATTGTTGTTACTGTGTTTGGCATATTTAATATGTCGCAGGTAGCTTCCCAGGCTTTGCACCGCAGGTGAGATACTCTCGGTAGCTTGCCAGGCTCTCCGAGAGGGGCAGAGGAATCAAATCCAGCTTGGTCGGGCTGGCTGCGTGCAACGCAAACACCCTACTGCTGTGCTATCGCTCCAGACATTAAATTATTCTGCCAATTTTAACAGTGACTTTATTATTAATATTCTCTTTGCAGTTCAAAACATTACAATAATTTTGCTTCAATCATAGTAGTATCTATATTTAGCTACCTAAATGATGGTGTATATGTTCATTTAAAATTAGTAGTATCATGAACTATCCCTCATCTGTTGGTTACAATCAATATATCATTCTTTCTAAAATAAGACCAAAATTTTATACAAAAATACTTCAAAAGTTTTTAATATTTAAAAGAAGAATACATACAAACTTCCTTGGCAAAGAAAACACTTTGACTTTGAAATGTTGAGTTGTGGGGCCAGAGCGATATTACAGCTGGTAGGGAATTTGCCTTGCACACGGCCAAGCCATGTTCAATCCCTGAGCTTCACTAGGAGTAGTTCCTGAGTGCAGAACCAGCAGTAACCCTTGAGTACCGCTGGATGTGACCCAAATAGTCAAAAAAAAAGGAAAAGAAAAGAAAAGAAAAAAGAAAAGAAAAGAAAAGAAATGCTGAGTTGTAAATTAACATCACATGCAGTGTGATTTTCCCTATGCAGAATGAGCATATTTATAAATCAATCAAGTATTTGGATTATGTGTGAATTTGCACGTGATATAATAGAATGATAACAAAAATAAAACTTTCAGATCAACTATATTTTCTTGATATTAGTTAAAGCTAGGGAACATAGCTTTGAAATTTAGAAAATTTTATGAACCTAATATCACTCTCACTTGGTTCAAGATCATTCAGTAACTGAATTGAAGTCTCTAACATTCCATTTAATTCATATATTGTTTAAATCTTTATCAAAGGAATAGGGCAATGACTCAAGCAGTAGAGGACATGTATCATATATTCAAGTCCCTGAGTTTTATTCCTGACACTGCATGAATACATAACCTCCACTTGTGTTTCTGAACTTTATGGGCAACACTCGTTGTGATCCTAATGGCTCCTCAGCATTATCATGGTGATACTGCTAACCAGTCAACACAGGTGGTTCCCAAGCATGCAAATACTTTGAATATTCAGAAATTGGGTCATAATACCAGGATCAGTATTGTCCAAATAACCCCTTGTACCAGATCATCTCTGAGACAGACTTCTGTGGAAAACAAAATTACATTACTTCATAGGTGTTTAAGCGATAATATAAAAGAGGGGTTTCCCCAAGATACATCCCTTTGCATATAGATTATTCGAACATTATTCAATCAAGATCCTCCAGACTCATAGAAACTGTTATCCCTCTAAAACAATTTACAAACTAAAAAAGTGAGAATACAGAGTTTTATCTAAAATGATAATTATTACAATGAATAACTTCTGTATCAGGAAACCTATATATCTTTAATTATAAACATCCAATTACAGAGCATTATTCTTCATCATAAGTATCTTCTCTGGTTCTATAAATCACCCTCTGCTCTCCTTCAAGCTTCAGGTCACTATCCAATTCTTCAGCTTATTAACTCAGAATAAATCACCCCATTTTGCCTTCTGGCTTTGGAGTCCTCATTTGTAAATAGATTTCCCATATGTATGCAATTAAGTGTGTTATTTTTATTCTATAATATGTTTAATGTCAATTTGATGACTCAAACAATCTAAGAAAAACCCAGAGGGTAGAGAAACATTCCCTTTCCCTCCCACAACAGCATGCATAATTATCAATTTCCTTACAACTAAAATATATTTCCAAAATGTTTAAAACTTCTCTATTGAATATTTTTAATTGAACTGATTGGGCAGTTTAATCAGATCATCATTTTACTAACTTTACTTTGATTAAACATTCATGTGCACAAGGGCTAAATCTGAGCATCTAGAGTCATTATATTAAAAATCAAGTAAATTTTTCAATGAATTAAAATAATTGGAAGCAATTACATAAATAGAACAGTGAACTAATCAGAATAGTCCATAATCTGTCAGCATACATAATAATCAGGAGCCTCTCTACTATTCTCTTTACTGAATTGTGTGTGAGTCAAATTATTTCTAAATTTCTTATAATTACTGTAAACATTGAGAATATCATGGCCAATAAAAATAGATGATTATACTTGTATTAAATTGTTTAAACTTACTTTGTTTTATTTTATTGGTTTCTGCAGGCCACATGCAGCAGTTTTGGAGTTTACTCCTGGATCCCAGGCTCGGGATTTCTGACAGTACTGTGGGAGCCGTATGGGATACAGGAATTCAAACTCGGGTTGGCTGCTTGCAAGAAAATGCCCTAACTACTGTATTATTTATTCCTCCACCCACAAAATGTATAGATTTAAATACCTAAAATGTGCGGCCACAGCAGTAGTACAGCTGGTAGGGCACTTTTCTTGAACGTAGCTAATACATGGTTCCACTCCCAATATTCCATATAGTCCCCTGAGTATCATCAGAAAGGATTGCTCAATGCAAAGCCAGAATTAAGTCCTGAACACTATCAGAAAAACAAAAAGCAAAACAATAAAAGCAAAAACCTCAAATTATTTTTATATCTTTATAACAAAAGTTCTGGAGCGACAGCAAAGCCTGGCAAGCTCCCTGTGGTGTATTCCATATGCCAAAAACAGTATCAACAAGTCTCACAATGGAGACATTACTGGTGGCCGCTCGAGTAAATCTATGAACAATGGGAGGACAGTGCTAGTACTAAAAGTTCATATATTTGAAAATGTTTTAGTTTGCAAGATATTTTCTCTTAATATTGTTCTTTGAATTTTAAGTTCTTCAGGCTTATAGAAAGTTTCAGGTTATAGAAATATAGCTAATTCATCCATTTAAATAATATAAAATTCAAGTGCTTGATGATGAAGGTAAAATTACAAAACATATCAATCAGTAGATATTTGCATAATAAAAAAGCTAGAAAAGAACAAATTATATTGGTACAAAAACTTTTGCAACAGTTTCCTCTGTTCATATTAAAAACCAATTGTTTAAAACAGATTTTAAAAAATTATTTTAATAATTCTTATTAATAGGTCTGTGTTTTAGTGTATGTGTGTGCATATATGCATGGTAGAAATGATTTATGTAGGGGGTAACTCCCTCCATTTGTAATTTGTTGCTCTGGCAACTACTCAGTACATTTCTTTATATCTCTTCTACTACTGTGGAGGAAAACCTGAAACTATGTTTTCTAGTAGTAGGAAAGTGATTTTTAGATCAACCAAAATTCATCTAATATTTTTAATTTTAAATATATTGAATGACAAATCAAATCTTATAATAGCAGGCCAAGTAGAAAATTCATAAAAAATTAAAAATATTTTATAAAAGTATTTACATTTTATACTTTTTATAGCTATACAATATATAATATACTATACAACTGCTTAAGCTATAGCCTTTAATTAAAAAACTTACTACATACAAGTGGTACTACATGGAAAGTATCATGTTAAGCGAAATGACTCAGAAAGAAAGGGATAGACATAGAAAGATTGCATCCATCTGGGGAACATAAAGTAACAAAATAGGAGAGTAACACACAAGAATGGCCGAGATTAGTACCAGGAATTTTACTCCATGGCTTAGAGGCCAACCACACATACTAGGGGGAAAGGGGGCTCAGATAAAGAAGGGAACACCAAATAAAGGTGTTGGGAGGATCCTCCCAGGATGGGAGAAGCATGCGGAAAGTAGACTATAGATTAAACATGATTGTCACCCATTACCTCTTTTGCAAACCACAACACCCAATAAGAGAGAGCGAACGGGGGGGGGGGGGATGCCCTGTCACAGAGGCAGGGTGGGATGGAGGGGATGGGGGGTGGGAGGGATACTGGGATCCGTGGTGGTGGGAAATGGGCACTGGTGGAGGGATGGGTATTTAATCATTGTATAATTGAAACCCAAGTACAAAAATGTGTAATTCTGCAACTGTACCTCATGATGTCTCACTCACGGTCCTGTCCGGTCCTCCCATTGTTCATCGATTTGCTCAAGGGGGCCCAGTAACGTCTCCTTCGTGAGACTTGTTGTTACTGTGTTTGGCATATCGAATATGTTACGGGTAGCTTGCCAGGCTCTGCCGTTTGGGCGAGATACTCTCGGTAGCTTGCGGGGCTCTCCAAGAGAGGTGGAGGAATCGAACTCAGGTCGGCCATGTTGGCTGCATGCAAGGCAAATGCCTTACCGCTGTGCTATCGCTCCAGCCCTCTATTAAAAATTTTTTTAATAAAAAAAAACTTACTACAGAGAAGATAAGTATATTAGTAGAGACAGAATATTTGTTCTACTTTTTTTTTTACTGATATGTACAAAGAATCAAGATGCTGAACAATTGCCCAGAGCCTTGCACAGTCATTTGTGAAAAGTAAAGTAAATTTGATGCTTAGCAGGGGAACTAGAATCAAAAGAACAGCACTGTAGCATGTAGCATTGTTCTCCCGTTGTTCATAGATTTGCTGGAGGAGGCCCAGTAATGTCTCCATTGTGAGACTTGTTGTTACTGAGTTTGGCATATCGAATTGTGTCATGGGTAGCTTGCCAAGCTTTGCTGGGCGGGCGAGATAGTCTCAGTAGCTTCCAGGGCTCTCTGAGAGGGGCGAAGGTATCAAACTCAGGTAGGACAATTTGGCCGTGCAAGGCAAACGCCCTACCGCTCTGCTGTCACTCCAACTCACCAAAGAATAGAGAGTAGGAAAAGGATAACCTATTACTCTTTAGACTTCTTCCTAACATTCACTGATTAGTAATCATTATACAATTTCTAAGAACCCATGACGAAGTTTTAGCCCATCTCATGAGCCATTTTAAATATCAATTTTTTCTAAAATGATTTGGGAAGTTGAATAACAATGTTACAAGTTCTAAGTTCTTTTCAAAGTGTTATTTTTCACATAGAAAATATATCTAAATATCAACCTTAATTCTACAAATAGAATATGAGTGATGATAAAAAGAAAAAGAACAGAAATAATTACTAGAGTCAAATTTAAAGACTCTTTGGTTTCTAACATATTTTCTGCAATCACCATCAAAGACCTATCAAATTCTACGCAAATTCAAATCCAAATTCTTTAATTAACTTCTTTTAGCATTTTAGTTACTTACAAATTAATGTCAGTAAATTATAAAATAAGCGAATTGATAATTGCTTGACTTATAATGTTTAATATTCATTAAGCAATTATTATGAGATGGCTTTTTCACCCTTCTAAGTAAGTCAACAGAATGTCTTCACTATCCTTTGTTCTTTTCATTGGTCATGGATTTTTTTCTTTTTTGAAAAGGGGTTTTCAAAGCTGCGCTTAGAGTTTCTTGATTGTTGATCCCATCAATGTTAGGCCAACCTGGCTGGCAGGTCAGAGACAGGATCTGAGCATGCAGTGCTGAGGGCTCAGCAAATTCTATGTCTTGTGATGCCATTCTGGTGCCACCAGTGCCATTCTGGCTTTTCTTGGGAATCTACAGAATCTTACCTAGTTTTGTTCAGGGTCATCCATGTTATATCTGGTGAAGTCTGAAAGATCATGAACTTCTAGAGATCAAACATGCATTCTACCTTTCTTGCTCTGGCAATGAAAAATTTTAATTATGTTCATTAATTCTCTATAAAGTCCCAAGTATGAACTGCAACATGCAAGTCATTTGTTTAGGCTTTTCAAATCGAAAATGACTGAATACAATATTATTTTAATTGTAGAAAATGTAAAGAGTATTTTTTCCTACTTAGCAGAATTTAGGGTTCACTTCTTATTCCAGATCTTTTAGATTATTTTGTAGTTATATTCGTAATCCTTCTAAGACAATTCTGCATTTTCACTTGAATTCTTGCTTGTGTAGAGTAAGAATAGTACCAAAACATCTCAGGGAGGGAGGGAAGGACCATGTCACCCCTATTTGGCGTGTATTCTGTACACTAAACTCCCTGCATGCAAGATCCATTGCTCCTTAGGAAATTTTAAGTGATGTTTCAAAAATTAATTTTGTATTCTTTTAAGAAACTATCACACAATATGTGTACTTTTCAATCCTATTTTTCTCACTAGAGAAATCACTTGGCATAAGTATACAGTTTAAATTACATTCCCCTACAGTAACTTGGGTTTTCTGATCATTTTTCATTATCAGTTTTTTTAGTTGTTTCATGTTTCTCTGTGAAAATATTGCTTCAATATAAGTTTAGAAGAAAAATTGTAGCTGAAATCTGTTCTTTGTTCACTAAAAGAAATATACATTAACACATACAAAATTCCGAAAGGTTATGTCACCTTCTAATGCTGAATACTTTGGATATGAATACTTTGAGTTACTCATATAGGAACCATCAGTAAATATTGCCATTTGATTTATCAAGACTTTTTTTTCCAGTCAGTTTTATATTTGAATAACTAGAAATCAATCTTTCTATCTCAAGTTTAATGAATTAAATTTAATTAGGTGCTAATAAGTTAAATAAATCTCTTAATATTTTTTAAGATGTGGAGACAAAAATGACCTTTTTTTAAAAAAATTGACAAGCAAGAAGTTGTTTCTGTGGTCGAAGTAGTAATATGATGTCTCGTCATTTTTGTCCAGTATAGGTTTTAAATGACAAGTAATTCCAAAAAAGGGGGAAGAATTATTCCTGAAAAGTTTGAAATCCTTGTTATGTCTTAGGATAGAAATAAATCTAAGCAGGAGTGATAGTGCAGTGGGTAGAGAACTTGTCTTGTACTTGGCCAACTCAACCAGGTTTAATCCCTGGCGCACCATCTGGTCCTGCAACTAACTCTCTAAGTGTGATTCCTAAATGCATAGCCAGAAGTAAGCCTGGAGCACTGTCAAGGTAGCCTAAAAAATGTGGAGGAAAAAAGAAGAGGGGAGGGGAATGGAGGAGAGATAAATGGTGAGGGGGGCAAAAAGAGAGGAGGAGAGGAGAAGAAGAGGGAAGAGAAGGGGAAAAAAAGTTTTGTAAGCATTACCAACATCAGTGATAGCGAAGATTAAAGAAGATAGGGTAAAATAAAGTCTAAAGAGGGTAATGAAAATATCTTTTTGGGTAATGGAATTATTTTATTTTGATTGTGATGGTGGTTATATTGTATAAATGTATCAAAATTAATTGAATCATATGCCAAAATGAATTTGTGTTCATAAATATTACATCAATAATCAAAATTAAAAAGATTTATAAAACATTAAATTCATGCTAATGTAAGCCTAAAGCACATGAAATTAAATTAGAGCCATAGCAGAGAGAATCATTAGTATAATTCAATTGTATGAATGATACTGGATAGCTATTAAAAATAGGGCATGAAAACATTACACCATAGTGTAATAGAAGTATAGCCTCATTTTTAAAAGTTGTTTAAACAGTAACTGCTAAAAACTCTAGAAATAGGGGCCGAAGTACAGCAAGTATAATACTTGGCAGGAAGGACACTTGATCTTGCACGTGACAGATCTGGGTTCCATCCCCAGCACTACCTGAGCCTCAGTAGGAGTGATCCCTGAGCATACCTGAACATGGACCCTAGACAAAAAATTATATAGGTAGATAGATATCCATCTACCTATATATCTATATGTATGTGTATGTAGATTATCTAAGCAAGCAATGAAAAATGCCATTGATTAAAAATTATATAGAATGATAAGAATATTAATTTTAATAAATGTATATAAATAGTACATGGATTATAATTCATACAAGCCAATATAATATTGAATACTGAAACAACAAAAGGAAACCATTTTTATGTGTTATAAAGCACATGCAGGAGCAAAATTCCAAGAAATTGATTTTATGAGCATTTTTTCACACTCTGTTTCTAGATAATGGTAGCTTAGCTAAGTATTGTTCACTGTGGATCTAATATTGGTACAAATTCCTTGATGATTTGGAGTAAAACTGTTTAGATCAGTTCTTAAAGTTTACATTATATAAGTTAACATACTTAAAATTCATTAAGTATTCATCACTTAAAATATCCAGTAAAATTTTATAATAATATACTGCTTGTTTTTAACATTGTTTAATGTGATAATTCACAGATTACTGAACATTCATACCTTAGTTTACAGTATTATCATAATCCCATATCATTCCAAATCTTGTATTGATGTCAGTATCATTGCCGTAATTGGGTAATTATGTGTGGTAAGTTTTGACCTATTGTTGAAACAACCTTCAACCTTGAAGCAATCATATTCCTCTCTAGGATTTTCAGAGTATAGAATGGGGGCGGGGGGAGAAAAAATAAGCAAAGAAGCAGGTTTTTTTTTTTTGCTTTTTTGGGTTACACCTGGCGATGCACAGGGGTTACTCCTGGCTTTGCACTCAGGAATCACCCCTGGACCTGCTCATGGGACCATATGGGATGCTGGAAATGGAACCCGGGTCGGTCGCATGCAAGGCAAACACCCTACACGCTGTGCTATTGCTCCAGACCCAAAGAAGCAGGTTTGAGCTAAGGTTCCAGGAGAACTTTAGAGAATAGGCTCAAATTAGAGGAGGTATCATAAAGCTCAGAATGAGTCTGTTAGTATAGGTCAGGAAGCTAAAGTGAATTTCTGAGCCAGATAAATAGCCATTTTTGATAAATATCATATTTTCTTCCCCCCAAATCTCCGTCCCTCTCAGAGAGGTCAGCAAACTACCTGAGTATCCTGCCCCCAGGGCAGAGCCTGGCAAGCTCCCTGTGGCATTTTTTTTTCTTTTTGGGTCACACCTGGCAATGCATAGGGGTTACTCCTGGCTCTGCACTCAGGAGTTACTCCTGGCGGTGCTCAGGACACTGGGATCCAAACTCAGGTCGGCCACATGCAAGGCAAACGCCTTACCCTCAGTGCTATCTCTCTAGCCCTCCTGTGTCATATTTAATATGCAAAAAACAGTAACAACAAGTCTCACAATGGAGATGTTACTGGTGCCAGCTCGAGCAAATTGATGAACAACGGAAGGACAATGCTACAGTTTTAATATTAACATATCTCATATTGAAGCATTAATATTGGCATCAATATTCCCATTTATTTTCTTCTGATCGCAGCCTAGTGACAGGTAGCCACTGTCTTGGCTAGAACATCACAAAAGGAATGAACAGACATCACCAATTTAGGGTAAACAGTGAGAGGGAAATACAGGCCAAAGTTTAACTATAAATAAAAAAAGAAACATTAAAAATATGATGGTAGGTCAGGAAATGTCATTTTAGTTTTCTACAAATAAAAATAAAGCAAGAGGAAAGTCAATACTCTGACCTAATTATTTTCTCAGTATAACTGTGAATACCCATGTCCTCATTTAAGGAGTCAGATTATAAACACTCTAGCCCAATAACAGCTCTCTGTAAATTGTGGAGTTGATCGTTGTTTCAATCAATATGTTTCTTTAACTTGGAATTTATTTTCAAATTATATTAAATAAACCTAAAATAATCCTAAATAAATATGAAATTCTTATTCAATGATAAGGAAACTGACTTTTACACTATTAGCAACAGCTTCAGATATTTAAAATTACTGCCCATAATTTGCCCATAATAGATCAAATTCACATTCAGTATTAAATTATAAATATTAAAAATTTAGAATTGAGTCTGGAAAGGTAGTATTGCGAGTAGGGTGCTTGACTTTCACATGGTCTACCTGGTTTTGATCCCAGGCATCCGATATGGTCCCCCAAGGACCGCCAGGAATAAATTCTGAGTGCAGACCCAGAAGTAAACTCTGAGCATTTTGTGACTGCAAAATTATAAATTTCAGAATAAGAGTAGCATATCCTTTTAAGCATGAGTGAAAGTATTTTCATATGAAGCACTGTTCTCCCATTGATCATCAATTTGCTTAAGCGGGCACCAGTAACATCTCCATTGTGAGACTCGTTGTTACAGTTTTTGGCATATCAAATATGTCATGGGTAGCTTGCCAGGCTTTATCATGCAGGCAGAATACTCTCAGTAGCTTGCCAAGCTCTCCTAGAGGGGTGAGGGAAATGAACCTGGGTCGGCCGCATGCAAGGTAAAGGCCCTACCTACTGTACTATCGCTCCAGCCCATTTTCATACTTATCATTTAAAATATTTTAGCATTGGTGACTTAGTTAAGAAATTAATTCATGGGGCTCGAGAGATAGCACAGTAGGTAGGGAGTTTGCCTTGCTCTTGACCGACTCAGGTTCGATATTCGGCATGCCTTTTGCTCCCCTGAGCACTGCCAGGAGTAATTCTTGAGTGTATAAGCGAGGAGTGACCCCTGTGCATTGCTGAGTGTGACCCCCCAAAAAATAATTATTTCTAATTGCATAAAGATTTCTTGTCCTCAGGCCAGAGCAATATTGCAGTGAATAAGGCACTTGCCTAGTATATGACTGACCTGGATTTGATCCCCAACAGCCCAATATAGTCTCCCTACCACTGCCGGGAGTTATCCCTGAGCACAGAACCAGAAATAAGCCTCAATCACCATAGACTGTGACCCCAAAACAAAAACTTAAAAGATATATCTAGCCAATCTCTTAATAATTTTAATATTTATTTTTAACACACATACTATAAAACTATTTTTACTTTTATTAAAAATTTTATTCAATAAATATTAAAGTTAAAATGAAACTATTAATTTTTGAAATGCCATGGATTAATCAGAATTATGAAAAACAACATGGAATTTACTCAAAAAGTAATAGAATTCCGATATGATTCAGAAATATGTTCATATGTATATATGATGTCTGCACCTCTTGTTCATTTTAATAATCCTATATTAATAGCCAACATATAAAAATAGCCTTTATGTTTTAAATAAGTGAATAAGTAAAATTTTACTTTACATACTCTTTTAATTTTTGTATGTCATAATTTATGAATAATATACAATAAAATATGCATATTTACAATGTATTATTATAGTTTGATATTGTATGTGTAATTATATATGATATGCATGTAAGTATAATATACATAGCATATAATATACTGTACCTTTTAAACACATAAGATAAGCTTATATATTGGATTATTATTAAGTGAATTGAGAAAAATCAGTAAGATCTCTCTTATATTTATTTATATTTATATATAATTATTTATATTTGATATATAAAGTATCAAATGCAGACTGTAAGAGTAGAATATCCTTTTTTATCATCACTAGCCCAGCAAGCTACAGAGAGTATTTCGCCCGCATGGCAAAGCCTGGCAAGCTACCTGTGGTGTATTCAATCTGCCAAACACAGTAACAACAAGTCTCACAATGGAGACGTTATTGGCGCCCACTTGAGCAAATCGATGAACAATGGGAGAACAGTGCTACAGTACTACTATCAATTTAGGTAAATTATAATAAAACATAAAATTTTATTCTTTTTGAATCACTGTGTTCTTTGGTTTAGATCCAATGTCTCTACACTAACTTAAACCTCACAATATAAGACGAGAGAATAATCAAACAAAAAAGGGGTGGAGGAAGGTAAACAAAGCATAGCGGTAGGGCATTTGCCTTGAATTGAACCCCACAGGGTTCAATTCCCAGCATCCCATATAGACCCCCAAGCACCGCCAGGAGTAATTCCTGAGTTCAGAGCCAGGAGTAACCCCTGTGCAGTGCCAGGTGTGACCCAAAAAGAAAAGAAAATAATGTAGCTTTCATAAAAAGATTAAAATATAGAGAAGTCAAAACTAGAAAATGGAGAAGAATAAGCAACATTCATGAAATGTGCCCCTTCTGTTTTTCAGGTTGGCTACATAAGCACAGTTTCCTAGTACCCAAACATGTCACACATTTATGCAAATATTCTCAATAAAATATGCACTAATATTTATTTTTTAAAAATAATATTTAGAAATGTTAAAAATACAGAATTTATTTTCCAGAATAAGAAATTTGGGGAATACAAAGAAACATATGTAATTGTATAATATATTGTCACTTATTATTACTAATTAATATTGGTATGTTATATATTTTTTATAAAGTGACATTTTAATTTAAAAAGCATCTAATCAGAGTACCTTTAATTTTTTTTATTGTGGGAATTACCTGAATTGTAATAATAATTACAAAATTCTTACACTCATGTCTAAAAATATATCCTTCTGGTATAGAAAATTAATGAGAATTTTGAATTATTTTAGCAATCTGCAGAATCTAAAAATGTTCATATATAATAAATTTAGTTACCTAATATGAAAGTTGCTGATACAGGGTTAAAGTGGTGTTCACAGTAATAAAAATCACTATTATGTGAGGTATAACAGGAAACACTTCTTAGAAATATATGGGATCCTGTTTGGGTTATTCTCTTCATTATACTAAGCAATTTGCCATCGTGATCGCAATTTATCCCATCCTGAACTGGAAGTCTCCCGCAGAACATTAATGCTTGCATTAATGTAGATTTTGCTAGCTAACATTTTTCTCAGTGACAGTTTCATATTCAAAATTGTATATGCATGTCTCCCTATGCATATAATTTTATGATTATATTTTAAAATGTAATGACTATAATTTAATTCCTGGAAAAGTCATCAACAGTTCTAATAACTTTAATAAATTAAAACATAATAGCAATTATGAAAAAGAAATATAGAATACATTGAGTCAAAACACCTGGGTTAAGGCTTTTCTCAGCATCGTTAGTGATGATCTCATTTTCATTTACTATATCACCACTGATTTTAGAAAAAAATCAGTTAAGTCTTAATTGTCAAAAAAAAAAAACCTTATAGGTACATCCGGGAGTAGTCTTTTTCTCTCTAAGAAAATGTAGAAATCTAAGATAGTATAGTGTTTATAGAACATGCCTTGCACATGGATGACTGGTTAGATCCACATGGTCACCCCAGCATTACCAGGTATAGCTCTGAAATTGCTCCAACACTGCTGGGGCCATCCAGCTAATTCCCTGGTAATTCTCCCTGATAATTAATTGGCACTACATTGTTAGGCCTTTATATTAAACCACGAGCCCAATTGACAGAGATTGACCATGGGGTCCCCAGTATCTCCTAAAACTATGCCACAAGTGAAAAGAAAGAAAAAAATTTTCTTTAAAAGAAATCCTTAAAATAAAACTGAATGATCACTTGCATATATTAAATAAAAATCTATACCTGAATGTTCCTGAGTATAAAATCACCTATGTAATTGTGAAAATACTTTATTATATCTTCATCTCTCGTTACAGTATGAGAAATGACTGGAGATGGTGTAGGGCGTCAATCATCTACCTTTCTCTTGGCCAGTTCTGGTTTAACATCCAGAGCTGCATGTGGTCTCCTGAGCAAAGTCAGGAATAATTCCCGAGCAATAAACCTTGAGTACAGACAAGTACAGCACCACCTCCTGACCCCTCAAAGAAAAATCAAGAATGACAATTTTATTATTAAAAAATATCCTCATCCGCATGGGGCTGGAGGAATAGCACAGCGGGCGGGGCATTTGCTTTGCACATGGCTGACCCGGGTTCGATTCCCAGTGTCCCATATGTTCCCCTGAGCATTTCCAGGAGTAATTCCTGAGTACAGAGCCAAGAGTAACCCCTGTGCACCGCCAGGTGTGACCCCAAAAAAGCCAAAAAAAGTCATCTTCAGCAACTAATGAAATGCCAGAAATACTTAGATACTAAACTTTAGTTAAATAGAGTAAAATAAAAATTATATAAAAATTTAATTAAAAAATTATATTGTATTGAATACAATGTTGAGGCAGGGATGTGAGGACTCAGTGGTAAAGTGTCTGTCATACACGTAAGTGATCTGGGCTCCACCCAAGCATATATACATAGATATAGAAACTCACTTCAGTGTTTTAGAATGTTGATTTGTAAATGTTGTCAAGTAATACACATAAAATGAGTTTAGTAATATAAATTATACAAATATAAAATCAGTGTAAAACAATAACTTAAAATTAAAAAATACTGATACTTATATCTAAAGGCCCTCCCGTCGATTTGCTCGAGCGGGCCCAGTAACGTCTCCATTGGAGACTTTGTTGTTACTGTGTCTGGCATATCCAATACTCTCAGTAGCTTGCCGGGCTCTCCGAGAGGGGTGGAGGAATCGAACTCGGGTCGGCCATGTTGGTCGCTTGTAAGGCGGACGCCCTACCCGCTGTGCTATCGCTCCAGCACTTATATCTAAAGTTGTCTAAGTAAAATCAATTCTATATGTAATATACTGTTGCACTGTCCTCCTGTTGTTCATCAGTTTGCTCGAGGGGGCACCAGTAATGTCTCCATTGTAAGACTTGTTGTCACTGTGTTTGAGATATCGAATATGCCACAAGGAGCTTGCCAGGCTCTGCTGTACGGGCGGGATACTCTTGGTAGCTTGCCCGTCTCTCTGAGAGGGATGGAGGAATTAAACCTGGGCCAGTCATGTGCAAGGCAAACGCTGTACCTGCTGTGTACACCCCAGCCCAATAGTATCCAGCCCAATAGTATCAACCCCGTCCAATAGTATTGTAAAATGGTAATATAAGGACTGAGGGATATCAGTGCCAGATCCTTTTCTAAGTCTTTAGTTATTTATACCAACTTAGTAAACCTGTTAACAATCTCTGATGCAGGTGCTAATCTTTTTTTAAGTAGGAAAATGAGAAATAAAGGTTATTGTATATGACATGTACATAGTAACAGCATAATGTCGAGGAGTTGGGATTAAAGTCAGTCTTTAATCACTTGCTTAGGTCAAACTCCCATGTCATATAACCCATTTCTTTAAAACATTTCTTTAAAACAGGTAGAGGGGTTTTACTGATAATGTAGTGAGTAGGGCACTTGCCTTAAAGGTGGTCAACCTGGGTTTTATACCAGGCATCCCATATGGTCCCTTGATTCAACCAGAAGTTACCTCTAAGTGCACAACCACTTAGGAAGCCCCTAACACTGCCAGGTGGGGCCCCAAACCAAAAATTAAAGCCTCACCCTCCAAAAAAACCAGTGCATTTTATGTCACTGTATCACTGCCATCCCGTTGTTTGTTGATTTACTTGAGCGGGCACCAGTAATGTCTCTGTTCCTCCCGGCCCTGAGATTTTAGAAGCCTCTCCTTACTCATCTTTCCCAACAATTGGAGGCCGTTTCAGGGTAAAGGGAATGAGACCTGTTATAGTTACCGGATTTGCCATATCGAATACACCACAGGGAGCTTGCCAGTCTCTGCCTGTGCGGGATGGATACTCTTGGTAGCTTGCCAGGCTCTCTGAGATATATATATATATATATATATTTCTATTATTTTGCCTATATATGTATATGTGTGTACATAGATATATAATATGTATGTATACATAGTAACAGTATGTATATATATATTCTTATTATATATAATAAGAATATAATAATATATATATTATAAGGTCCCAAATTACCCAACAAGATGTCTGGTTCTTAGATTTTCCCCTGAAGACTATAAAAGCCAAATATTTGATCTCTAATATAGTGTTCTGCTTAAATCACACATAAGCATCAGGGAGAGAAAAATGTCTTAATTTCATTGACTTTTCATTGCTCATAAAAAAAGAAATATCAGCAAATCACTGGCATATAGTAAATGCATAAAAAGTGTTATGTTGAAATAAAGTGTATTCACTAAAGAGTTCATTTATTATCACAATATTAATGACAGTAAAACATTGACTTTTCAAAAAAAATAGGCATAATTAGCATTGGGGATAGCCTCCAGTACAAGATTTTCTTTCATCTAGATTGAACTCTCATGGTTTGGGATATCAAGAGCTTTTTCTAGTGACCTATAAACACTGACGTTTCTATCCTCTAATAAGTTCTCTAGTAGCATAATTAACCATTCTGGTAACATCCACTTCCTGGTTTTAGCACTCAAACCTAGTCAAGATACAACACTCGATTATGTGTTAATTCTACTCACATAAGAATCTTTAGATCAGAGACATCCCATCCTCAACTGGGGTAATATAGCTCCTTGTGGATCCTCAGAATATACCATCAGGACTACAGGTTAAAGTAATATAACGTGGTACAACATAACAAGAGTAGAAGCCAACCTGTACGTTATGGGGACCAAGGTTAAGGGTTTAGAAATAAGTTCAGAAACAAAGTTAGAAAGGGTCACCACTTGAAAGATAGTCAATAAACACTGCTTTCAACAAACAGCACAATGATATAATCTTTTGTACTTTCTGTAACATGTGAGGCAGTAAAAGTGTTATTTCAGACAATAAAAGTGTTATTGTATCATGTGTGTTTGTTAAGTATCAATCAGAATTTTAAGTTTTTGGTTTTTATTTATTTATTTATTTATTTATTTATTTTACCATACCTGGTGGTGTTCAGTTGTTACTCCTGGCTCTGTGCTTAGGAATTAAATTTGACAAACCTGGGGGATCATATGGAGTGCTGTGGATCGAACCTGGGTCAGCCATGTGTAAGTCAAACACTACCTGCTGTACTATTTACCTTGGACTTATTTTTAAGATTTTTAATAGTTAAATTGAGCGCAAGTATAGTGTTTTACTTCTACATTTTCTTCAAAAGCATTGTTATTCAGGGGTGTTTTACCATATTTCGTGTTGTTAATAGACAAATTTAAATTGCATTTTGTTACTTAAAAATTTTGCAATTTGTTTGCTGGCTAACAAAAGATAAACTTGTTTGTTTTTGAGCTTCTAAATCATTATACTTGACTGTGTGTCTAGGTCTATTTGCCCTTGATTCTCAGCCTCTAAAATATATATATATAAATTTGGCTATAGTAAGAAAAGTAGCTAAAATAAGGAAGATAAATATAGAAAACTGATTCTATGGGTTCTAAAGCATATTCATTTCTGATAGGCATAATGTGCTTTCGTGTTTAAATTAAAAAGTTAATTCTTAATTTTAAACTAATTTTGATATATCAAATCATCTATGACTTAACACAATTTTTGTAAACTCCTGAGTTATTGCAATATTTAATTTTTATAGTTATCATAATTTATGCAATTTGATTGCAACATGTTATCAGGCTTTAACATACACATTTATTCTACCTCACAACAACCAAAGTGCCTGATGCACTTTACTATCTTGATGGTACTTGTAGTCTGACTCTTCTACCACTAAAACCCAGTGCTTCCTAATATCAGTTTTATAAAATAAAGATAATGGATTGTCAGTTTTTATAGTCTGTCCCTTTGTTGGTTTCTCTGAATAGCACAGGTAAGTGAGTTCATTTGATATTTATCCTTTCTCTTACTAATTCACTCGATACTTTGACTCAAGTTGCAGCAGGAAGAGTTACCTATTTCAAGATACATTTAGGTTTCTTTGTTTACCTTTAATTCTTGCTAATTTAATTGCAAAGCGACCCAGTATGCATCTGTTTGAGTTTACTTTGCTTGGACCTCTTCGGTTTTAGTAGACCTGATTGTTTCTTTTCCCACTTGGGGAAATGCTCATGTATAAATTTTATTTATTTGTCTGTGGATTTAGTGCTCACGTCTTACTCCTGATTCTGGGCTGTTGGTGCTTTTAAAGCATTACTCCTGGTGGTGCTCGGGGATCATTTGTGAGTGCCAGGGGATAAACCCCAGGTCAGCTGTGTGCAAGGCAAACTACCTTTTGTACCCGTCCTTTTGCACCATGTGTTTCTTTAAATAAGTTTTCTGGCTCCTTTTCTCCTTGGAAAAGTTCTCTCTTTGTAATTTTTTTAATGTTCCAAAAGCAATTTATGTAGTATATTTTCAAAATTATTTTATCTGTTTGCTAGTCTTTGGGGATTATTTACACAATTTTATCTTCCAGCTCACTAATTAAGTCCTTTGCTTCAGAAGTCAGCTTCTCTATTGTATCTTTTGGCCCATCTACAATAAACATCTGCTCAATGATTTGCTCATTCCTTATATTTTATGTCTTTGTAGATTTTATTTTACTTATCTGTTGTTTTAGCAATTTCAATAAATATCATTAAGATTGTTGCACTGCTGTCTTTCATTAATTCCATAGTTCTCATATATTCAATTTTTTTCCAAGAGGTTTTGTTTGAATGTCTCTATTTAGGTGAATTTCTTTGCTTACTCATTATGTTAGTTGTTCTTTTTTTATATATAATTCCCAAGCTAACAGCTTTCTTTCTCCATCCTGATATAAGCTGTGTGTTAGAATGGGAGCTTACAGAGAATTAGCCTTCTGGCCTTTGCTACTGTATATATGAAGCCTTGTCACCGGTCAGGATAATGTAACTCTAGAACAGCCTGGAATGTATTCCAAAAACTCACCCAAATAGTAGATCTTGAGTAGATGTAAAGCAAGGAGGCTGTAAAGACATAAATCTTGGATGTTGTAGCTTTTGTCACAGAGAGCTGAATCTGCAGTCACTTTAATTTTAAGGAAGATGATACTTGTACAGTTTTCCCAAAAGCTTCAGTGTCCAATTGACCCCTCATCTACTGCCTCAGTCTGATCTCAGATTTTGTAAAAAGGAATCACTGTATTGAGATGTCAGAAGAGTTTCGACTGTAGATTAGGACGTATAAGTAGCATCTTTGAAGCAGGCAGATTTCTGAGAAGCCTTCGAAGGCTAACATAGGACATAGCATGGGAATTAGATGCAAGCAAACCTTGGTGGAATTCAATTCAGTGACTTTCCAGCTGGTTCTATAGATAGAGGCCTCTCCAAGAGATTCACATTCTGACAGTTGCAATGGGTAAATGAACCTAGAAAAGCCTAGGAAAGCGAAACAGTGGAGTAATGTGTGTTTCTGGGATGACAGGCACTGATTGAAAAAATCCTGGACAGAGCTACAGTTCATTGAGAATTCCTCTTAGAGAACTCACCAAAATTACCCCTGGATACCCAGATACCAACAATTACTGTGAATGATAAAAGGTCGATGGGTGGGTTCACCCACCCCCCCTCCAGGGTGCCCCAAGTGAAACAGCCTGATGTGAGGTCTGGAGGCATTGCTATGGTGAGTGTCATGTTATACTCCCTTCCAGGAGAGTACATGCAATCTGAATCGTGGCCTATGACGAGATTATCTGGCACCAGTCAGAGGTGGCTTATGCGTGTGACTGCTGAGTTGCAGGAGACAGGGTGATAAGGCAGGGCATCTCTGTTCCTGGTCTAGTTGAACCCAGAGTTCTCAGTCACAAAGTCATGCATACCTGGGTTTTCCAGAGATTCACTTGTGGGTGAGGTTTGGCCGCTCCCTGCCCCAAGAGACCCAGCCCCAGCAGTCGAAAACCTTCAGAATTCAACCACCACCATGCTCACAGCTGCTCTCTACATGCTCAGGCTGAGCCTCACCCATAAGTGAACCTATTCCTGGACATTTCATACCACTCACCTTACCCATACTCCAAGATTACTACACTACATTTAATATAGTTCAAAGTAGGAGGCAAACAATCTTAGAAATATTTTCACACACACACACACACACATATTTATTTATAAAAGCACTCGAGGCTCTACCTTTAACAACATGTTAGTGATCTCTTATAGTAGAACTTTATGGCTCCTGGATGAAATACAATAGTCTTCACCTTCTTTCCTTTAAGGAAACTTTTCTGTAGCATATTCAGAGTTTTATCATAACAAACAATACAAAATACATTATTTCGGTTCTGCTTTGGGGCAGGGATTGGGGTTCGGGATGGAAACAAGTGAAATATGGTGGTGGGTAGGTGTAATGGTTGTGGGATTGGTGCTTGAATATTAAATGTAATCAAATACTGTGAACTACCTTTATATATATATATATATATATATATATATATATATATATATATCGATGTGTGGATAAGTGTAAGTCACAAAAGTCACTGAGAAAGAGCTATGTGATTTACCCTTCAACTCTGGCTCCTGATTTCAAAGTCAGTATGGCAACACACTTGTACTACATAGACAAAAGAGTTTCAAGGCGTCACCTTCTCTCCCTTCTCTGTTCACAGAGACCATCATTCCCCTCACACCTCACTCTGAGGTGAGCATTCAAGTAATTGATGAATTCTGTTAGTTCTTGTGCCCCGCATGATCTTATTCCAGTTTCCTCTTTTGCTTCTGGCAGAAATCTCTGTTTTCCATTTATGGAAGAGCACATTTCCGTCTCTAGTGAAGTTTTACTTCTCTTAGCTTCTCAGTCTGGAGTAAACTCTGCAGTCCCCCAAGAGGGCCCTGAGTGCTTTGAATGCCCATAGGCCATTCTGTCTTTCCCTAACCAAAACCATTCAAATTCCCCAATTAATCTCTTTTCCTCCTTCCCCTTACATGACTTGTTTTACCAACTTCATCTCTGCTATACTAGACTTCTTCCAAATTCATATAAGTGCCCTATTCCTGACGTAACAGGAGTATCGGATATGTGATTTTTCCCTAAGGATCCTCCTTTCTCCCAAATAGTATTTTTCCATCAGAAAAATCTGGAATCAATTACAAATGACTTCTCCAGCAAAAACATTTAAGTAATCCTAATATGTGTTCATAAAATATGCATTCTCACAAAGATTATGTTATTACTCTTATTCTAACTATATTTGTGTCATTTTCCATTCAAATATAAACCTTATATGTATGGTTTTGTCGGTTCTGTACTTTAATACCTGCAGATTAAAAATACTGATGCACTACATAGTATTATTAAATAACAAGAAACATGCATTTCAGTTTTTCAAAGTATTTTATTTTCAATTTAGAAGACATCGGACATTGCCCACTTCATACCACTCTACTGGCTACTTACCTTTACCAGAATCATCAAGTTAATACAGAGCTCACAGGATAAATTTCAAATCCTTTGACCTGGCAGAATAAATCTCTTAAAACACAGCTACCCTTTAAAAGCTACCCTCTAAAATTTACTTCACACTTTAACTCTCTATAAACTCTACTATTGCCAAATTGATTTACTCTTTATCTCCAAAATGCATCACACATGCTCCTATTTCAGTATCTCTGTAAAATCCTTTCAAGTCTGTATATAATTTATACCTATTCTTTAAAACCCACTCATATCTTTTCAGCCTTACAAAGCCTTACCTAAGGAGAAAATTAATTGTCTTATACTTTGTATATGTATATATATGTGTGTGTGTGTGTATTTATATAATTGAGAATTTACTCTTACAGTCATACATGCTTTCATATCTTTATGTATGTGAATTTGTACTTTGTTTTATTTTTATTTTGAGGGTTTGAGGGTTAAGGGGGCACACCCACAGATCCCTGGCTCTTTGCTCAGAAATAACTCCTGATGGTACGTAAGGGAATTATGTGCTTTCAGGGATTGAATAGGAGTTGGATTCAGGCAAGGCAAAGTATTATCTCTCTGGTCCATGCAATTATATATGTTAAATATAGTATCACTGTCCTCCCGTTGTTCATCGATTTGCTTGAGCAGGCACCAGTAACGTCTCACAACAAATTGTGAAACTTGTTACTGATTTTGGCATATAGAATACGTCATATGCCTACCTTGCCAGGCTTTGTTGTGTGGGCGAGATACTCTTGGTAGCTTGCTGGGCTCTCCGAGGGGCGGAGGAATCGAACCCAGGTCGGCTATATTGGTTGCGTCCAAGGTAAATGTTTTACCCTCTGTGCTATCGCTCCAGCCCCAAATATAGTATATATTTTATATTTTTATCTTCATATTTTATCCTAAATAATATTTAATAACAAGGATTTTGAATACCTTGTAAATTGATAAATTGAGGTACAAAAATAAGAAAATAGGTTTGTAGTTAAGGAATTATAACATGTAGTCTTGCTATGAATGCAAGTTCAATATTTTTATGTAGTTCCTTAGTCTATTCAAAGGCATGAATAAATATTTTAGGAAATTACCTTTACTAATTATAATTCATTAAGCATTCATATAGAGAGTATAAAATGCTGATTTTTCAGTTTGATATAATAGCATACATTTTATAACTATTCAATAAGTATTGAATTCAATGAATAAATTTGTTATGTTACAGGGAAAGAATCAATGCTTATGTTATGAACTTTTGTGAAATCAGAAGATCTGAGTCTTCAAATTTTCAGAAGTAACAGTGCTTGCTATTAATTTCAGTCTTGAATATTATGAGAAAAGCTGTATACATAAAGTCAGAAAAGTGTTGATAATTATTTCATTGAAACATAGATATATTGTGAAGGTGTCTAGAGATGAAAATGCACACAAAGAAAAATTGGCAGGATATAGCTACTCTTACAATATTCCAAATAGTAACAGAAACATGTTCTTATGAGGTGCCTATTAAAATATAATACTTCTATTCCTTCTCTCCGCTTATCTAAATCTGAATTTCTCTGGTGGAAAATTGGAAAGAAAACATCATATATGTATATATATGTATATATTAGAGATTCTAATATATATATAGAAAACACCATATATATTTATATTTAAGAGAGAGAGAGATTTTCCAAATACTCTTTGATTTCCTTTAGGGTCAAGTAATCAAAATTAACATCATACAGATTATTTGAAAGAAGTACAAATTGAATTATGGCTTTTAAATTAAATATAAATATAAATGTATATATTCCCAAAACAGTGAGACCAAATGAAGGTTTATGTCAAGAGCTAAGGAATGAGATGAGTGGGGATTAGGTTATAGAACTTCAAGGAGAAAGAGAAGGGCTCATATGATAAAATGGATCACATGTTTTTATACCTGGTTGTCCTGGCATGCTGGTTACATTTATCTAACAGAATGGCTATTTCTAATAATAATCCTAATTCTGAGAAGAATCTCAGTTACTATATTTATAGATATTTCAGATAGCAGTAAAAGTATTTTATGAACCTGTTAAGACCTCCACCTATCTGAAGTTAAAATACTATACATATTAAAGTATCACATTTTTAGAAGTTCTATTCTGAGTTGAATCAATGGATACTTACCCTGAAAATTTGGAGCGACCTACCATTTGGTATTTACAAATTTGACAAGAAGTTTTAACTTAACATTTGTGGGCTATAGGAGTAAAATATTCCCAAAGCTATTTGAGAGGTAAGATGACAAGTATTTATAGTATGAAAACACCATTAAAAATAATTGAGTTTCTATTTATTAATTTATATTAATTTTAATTATTTTCTTTATTTTTCCAGTTTACCACATTAATTTAAAATATTATCTATTGCCAATTCACCAAATTAATCTAACACATAATATGCTACTTATAAATATTCACTGACATGGCATCTTAGATTCAGTGTCTTCTAATACTCAGTTGAATTTTTGTCAATGTTGGTAATAAAATTTACTGATTTAAATATTTTTATATTTTCATTTTATTAAATTGTAGGGGTTTTATATTTTAAATAATTCCTTTCTTTTCTTCTTTATTTTGGACTGGGGGTTGAGGCCACACCCAGCATTGCTCAGTGCTTGCACTTGGCTCTGTGCTCAGAGATCATTTGTGGAGAGCTTAGGGGAACATAAGGGTTGCTGGGGATAAAACAGGATCAGCAACGTGCAAGGCAAGTGTCTTACCCATTGTACTATTACTCCAGTCCCTATAAGTAATTTCCTTTAGTTCTCTTAAGTGGGCATAGATTACTTTAGACCCTCAACAGGGTCTAATTCTGTGTTTTTTTGTTTAGAAAACAAAACATTGGAACAAAGTAATAAAGTCACAAAATTTTTCATTTCCTCTATATTTTGAACATTTAAGAAAGTAATACTTTTAAAATTACATTTAAATATTTTAGTTCTAGTTTAAAACAATTTTCAATACCAATATATAATACTTTTTAAAAAATTATTTGTGTTAATAGACAAACAGTTAAAAATGGTAACCTTTAATTTTTTTGTTATTAATCTGATATTTTTATAGTTTTAATCAGTTTTGGAAGAACATTATCATAATAACTAAGACTTAGACACTAAACAAAAACATTGATGGGTATATTGACTGCTCGCCATGTACTCTGGCATTGTGAGAGTACAGTTTAAAACTGTCATTGTGAAGCCAGAATCTGAGAGAAAAAAAAAAACAAAAAAACAAAAAAACCTGGAGTACCCGAGAACAGATGACTGGTTAAAGAAACTCTGGTACATCTACACAATGGAGTATTATGTAGCTGTTAGAAGAGATGAAATCATGAAACTTGCATCTAAGTGGATGGACATGGAGAGTACCATGATAAGTGAAATTAGTCAGAAAGAGAGGAACAGACATGGAATGACTGTACTCATCTGTGGAATATAAAGTAGCACAATATGAGACTAATACTTAAGACAGTAGAGATAAGGGCCAGGAGAATCACACCACATTTTGGAAGCTGGCCTCACATGCTGTGGGAAAAGGCAATTGGGATTGAGAACAAACCACTAAGTAAATGATGATTGGAAGGATTGCCCGGGATGGGAGATATATGCTGAAAGTAGGCAAAGGATCAAACACGATGGCCTCTTAGTATCTGTTTGGCAAATCATAACACTCAAAATTAGCCAGAGAGAGTAAGAAGGATTGTACTTGCCACAGAGGCAGGGAATAGGATGGGGTGGGGGTGAGGGGAAGGACACTGGGAACAATGGTGGTGAAAATGTGCACTGATGGAGGGATGGGTGTTTGAGAATTGTATGACTGAAACATAATCATGCAAGTTTGTAATTGAAAACATAAATAAATAAATAAATAAAAATGAAACTGTCATGGTGATCTCTGCCCACTGCTAGCTGTAGTTTACTAGAAGGAGGTAGTGATCCAGTATTTACTACAAGTGCTAATGTCACTGAAATTAATAAAAATTTATAAGTTTGATTTTTTTTAAAATTTGCTATGTTTATTAACATTTTCAATATGTTCTAATTCATGTAATCTCTTCAAAATCAACTTTTTAGTCAGTTACTAAGTTATTGAAATATTATGAAAACATATTTTACATTTTCCTAGACCCTATTTTTTTTCTTTTTTAAGAAATGTTTATTGAAACTCCAGAATTTGAAGTTATTCATAAGAAAGTTGTTTCAGGCATACAATATTTCAACACCTGCCTGACACCCAATGTTCCCTACCCTCCACCAGTATCTCCAGTTTTTCTCCCACCAGCCAGTCTTTCCCCTTGGCAGACATATAAGAAATTAATTTCATATTACTGGGTCTAATAAAATGTAAAGGAAGAGCAAATGGAGTTATCAGAAAATATTAAAAGTCAATTTGTGATGACTAATTGTTACATGTTTTTAACCTTTCTTAATCTAGTAGAGGACAACCATATGCACCATTAATGAGTGCCATACTCAATGCAACATGATGGGAAGTTTCTTCTGTCCTTAAGAGGAGCTCTTTAAACACTTGCAAATCAGATTCCAAGGCTATGAATTCCAAAAGCTGTTGTTTACGAAGCTCTGTATAGTTTCCTGAAATCCAAATGATAATCTTGCTGGATAGAGTTTTCTGGGTGAGATGTTCATTTTGTCGAGTTTATACTGTATCCGGCCATGTTCTTCTGTCTCATAGACTCTCATTTGATAGATCTGCTCTACATCTTATGTTTTCCTTTTGTGCATAAGATTATTTTCTTCTTGTTGCAGTCAGTGTTCTTTCTCTAAGTTTGAATTTTGTCATTTTGAGTATAATGTGTCGTGGAATTTTCCTAATTTAGTCCTATATTAACTGCAACTCTTTGGGCCTCCTGGACCTTTAACCTCTTTGGTGCCTTTAATCCTGAATTCTGGGAAATTCTTATCAATGATTTCTTTAACTATTCTTTCTTCATTTGCCTTCCTGTTCTTCAAGTATTCCGATGACTTTTATATTGTTCCTCTTGAGCTCATTTCATACTTCTCTCGTATGCTGTTCATTCCTTTTCAGACTATTTTCCATCCTCTGCTATTTTCTAACATGCTCCTCCTCATCTTTAAACTTTTTGATCTGTCCCTCATATTGTTATTCTGCTGCTCAGAACTTCTATTAACTTTTATATAACCAAGCGTGTTCTTCACCTATTTCAGTTTTCAGTCATGGTCACGGTCACGGTCCTCCCGTTGTTCATCGATTTGCTCGAGCGGGCCCAGTAACGTCTCCATCATGAGACTTGTTACTGTGTTTGGCATATCGAATACGTCATGGGGAGCTTGCCAGGCTCTGCCGTGTGGGCAAGATGCTCTCGGTAGCTTGCTGGGCTCTCCAAGAGGGGCAGAGGAATCGAACTCGGGTCGGTCATGTTGGCCGCTTGTAAGACAAATGCCCTACCGCTGTGCTATCGCTCCAGACCAGTTTTCAGTAATATTTTTTTCATTTTAATTCTCATACTTCCTTATGCTTTGCTGACTACTTGTGGTATCATTTCTTTGAACTTGTTGAACATTCTCATCATAGTGTCATAAAGGCACTATGTGGGGGTTTACCGTTGTTTATTTCTTCAGTGATAACTGTTTTGCTCAATGAGATTGATATGCTTCTACATGTTTACCCTATTTGTTTTTTAGTGTTCTTACTTACTGGAGGTTTCCTAAGGACTTTAAATTTACTTTTATCCACCTGAATAACAAGAGCATGAATATTGATAAATACACCTGAGCGATAGCACAGCAGGTAGCCATTTGCCTTGCACGCGGCCGGCCTGACTGACCCGGGTTCAATTCCTCCACCCCTCTCAGAGAGCCCGGCAAGCTACTGAGAGTATCTCGCCTGCACAGCAAAGTCTGGAAAGCTCCCCGTGACATATTCAATATGCCAAACACAGTAACAGCAAGTCTCACAATGGAGATGTTACTGGGCCACTCAAGCAAACTGATGAACATTGGGAGGATAGTGATAGTGACAAGTGCAATGATGCACATTCATTTAATTTTGTATTACATAATTTTAAATTATGAAATAATTTCAATACCACTGTGTTTTTTATTTGAAGATGTATTATATTTTTAAAAATTATATTCCTTGACTATAATTTTGATAACTTTACATTTAATAATGAGCAATGTGGATTGGAAAGATTGTTCAAAGCAATGCAATTCATGTCTTTTAAGCAGAAATCAATCTTGAGTCCAAAATGAGCCCCTCATGGTTTGTGGAATATTACTAGCACAGTCCCTGAACTCTACCAAGTATATTATATTTATATATTTATTCAAATATACAAATAAGCAAGAAAAATTAACCACTACTCACATGTATTTTGGGGGGCTGGGCATTACTGGCCATGCTCAGGTTTTATTTCTGGCTTTGTGCTCAGGGATCACCCCTAGTGGGGCTCAGAGATCATTCGGGATGCCAGGGCTCAACCAGTTTGGCCACATGCAAGAAAAACACCCTTCCTGCTGTACTACTGATGCTCTTGCCCACATATTCTTTCAGTTAATAAAAAGTCATAAAGTTAAGAGGTAAATTTAATTTTCTACTGAGATGACTAATTCCATTTCAACTTACACATTTATAATATGTGTTAAACTTGAGACTAGGTGTGCTTTTTTTCATATTTTGCCTATACTAAAATTTCTGATATTATGATAGTATTTGCATTTACTATATGATTTAGACTTAGCAATTTTGAAATAACTCCTATGGATAAGATAATATAATTTAAGATGAAGTTTTGCAGAATTTACTTATGAATTTAAGCAATTACACAAGAAAGGGATGAAAATAAAGAAAAGGGAAGATGAGATTACTAAATTTTCCTTTAACTGTATAAAAGTATTAAACTTTCTTCTTCTGCAAATTATTTAACTCTGGTGTAAAAAAGAAAAATGCCTATTAAATTTTGAGACAGATGACCAGAACAACATTTGGTCTCTCACTTTTTTTGTTGTAAGACACTGGATGCGCTCTTCATATTTTCTAATATATAATTTACTTATAGAAAAATTAAGATCTCAAAACCTCATGGTAAAGTTCTGAGTGTATAATATGCATATATGCATTATATAGATATAAAACAGTATGTGTATATGTATATTTCTTTAACCCTGAAATCAGAATTTATGATATTTATTCCTTATATATATCAGAGCTTAATTTTCTAAAATTATATTAATTTCTAAAATTATATTAAACTCAAGATCAGGTAGTAGAGCAGGTAGGGTGCTTTATTTCCAAAGGACTATCTGGGGTTGATCCCCAATATTACATATTGTCCCTTGAGCACAGCCAACAGTGACCCTGGAGCAGGGAGCCAAGAGTCTGCCCCAAGCACAGCTAGGTGTGTCCCCAGAACCAAAACAATCAAAATATAGTAAAAATAAGCTCAACAATCTCACACAAATAGAATACACACCAAATTTTCTGTGTAAATCGTTAATGATGATATGTTAAAGTTGGTATAAAGAACATACACAAAATAGCTGTATATTATGTTTATATGTATTTATGTATAATTTGAAATACAACAGTGTTAAGATTTATGAGTTAGAGGGAAAATTCCTAATATCTTATTATAATAGACTATCAATCTTTTTTTTATTTCACTAGATAGAAATCACATTCCTTTAGACTCAGCAGCAGCAGCATCTCTATAAGTTTAACTCTGTCATAGAAAGTTGGAAAATAGCCTATTTATTAGAGACTCCAAGCTATTTCCATGTTTACTGAAAGAATACAGTGATCCCATTTGTCTTTTTCAATTTCAGGAAAATTACCTGACATCTTTTTTCATCATATTTTATACATATTACTGGTACATGCATATGTATATATGCATATGCGTTATATGCTCTATGCAAAACTATATAAACCACAGTATGTAACTCATATTATATAAGCACATATAGATACATAAAACATTTTCCTCTAATCCACATTGATGTTGAGTGTCAAATTATGTCTCTAGAAATAATCTGTCTAAATTAGATATGACTGTAGCATATTTCTTTATGTTTTTTAATATTTGTAAATTATGCTATCAGCTCTATATATTGAATGAGTAAATTTTAGTGTTATAGATTCAGTACTTATTCACTATCCTTTTAACCAAATTCCACCTGCATGTCCTATTTATAGTACTTAAAGTATTCATTTTGGGTCATTTCCATTCAGTTTCACAGCGCCATATTTTCAAAACCTATGTAAGTGCAATAGCTGTCTAACTTGTCATTAATGCTTCTACAGTCATACATCCATTTTCCATATATGTTACATTAGTGTAACCAATAGCAACCCATTACACTGGGCCCGCTCGAGCAAATTGATGAACAACGGGAGGGCCATTACACTTAACATACAAAATTATTAGACCTATATAAAGGGTTTTCTGATCAATTTTTATTTCAGTTGAATATTTCTTGAATAACCCTATTTTTTCTCTACCTTGATAATGCCTCAGCTCTCTTCACATCAAGGCCATACCTAGATCATTTGTCTTTCTTTACATCTTTATTTTAAAACCATATCCTTACAGAGATCTTTGACCATGCTTTTATCTTAAAGCTCAGTCACTACTTTGTCTTACTTGGAGGAAGGGAGGTGCAATAATTCTTGGCAAATCAAAATAACAGTTCAATTTAGTGCATCTCAATTATATTGTGCTCCTAAGAACCTGATGAGCCAGAAATAACTAAGGCTATGGCCAGGATCCTTCAGCCTTTCCCCAATGTTATTAGGAGACCACAAACCACCAGGGATTGAATCAAGGTTGAATGAATGTAAGGCCTGTATCTTTTTCTTTTTTATTATTTTATGTTCATAATGTTGTTCACAATAATGGATTACATTCAGTATTTCTACATGAGTCCCACCATCATCACACCTTCCCACCACCGTTATTTTGAATTTCTTACCACCACTCAAACCTGCTTAAACATACAGATGCTAGATAATTTATTGGTATTGTCAGTTATGAATAACATAGGATGTTGCATGGCCACTCATGGCTGCACACTCCTAAAAAATCTGAAACTTTAGATAATTATGGCCTGGAGAAATTTCTACAGCAAGCTGCTGGGTTCTGAGATGCTTTTGTGTGTCTCTGGAATCATGGACAATGGGCTTAAGTAGTCACAGAAGGCAGTTTGTGGGAGTGGACTCCAGGGTCCCATGGGGGTGGTAAGATGGGAAGGGCCGGCCCATCCCTTGTCCCATGAGACTTTGAGTTTGCCATTACTAATCCTGAGTACCTGGGCTTTTCATTGGGTTCTGAAAGATGGAGACCACCAGGAATACCAGAGGTCAGGTGGAGGGAGAACACCTGCTCCCATCTGAGGCACTCTGGTGAAATTGGTCTGTGTAAAATCCAGAGACATCTCTGCAGCAAGCTGCTAAGGTTGAAATTCTTTTTTGGGTCTCTGGATCATGAGCAAGGTTTGTATCATAAACCTTTATAGTAATCTTTAGAACCAAACATTTTTTATTCTTTGGAATGCATTATACCACTTACAGATCTTGCTAGTTTGTATTGTTTACTCTGGAAGATCAGTGAGAACAAGTGTATTATTTATTGTGATCTTGCACAATTATCTTCAATGTCCAAAATAAGTCCAGGCATATGGTTAGCAGAGAATCTTTATTTGTAGAAAGAACAAAGTGTGACACAGATGAAAGTGAGATTCTCATAGAAAAGTCATAAAACACTGCATTTATTTTCTTATTTAGTTACAGCTATGGTTAAAAGTATAATTGGAATTCAATATTTTCAGAGCAAATAGTTCAGTTTTTTCAATTACCATTATAATAAAGGAGAAAGAAATTATTTAAGAAGCATTCAAAAAGTTTTCCTTCATGGTAGTACACATGCTTTGTACAAATATGAATTCCTATCACTGGCTTTTTTCTTTTTAGAGTGCTTAGATTATTAATTCTACATTACTAAAATGTTTTTTCTACTACATTGGAAGTTATTCTTTACTGTAATTAACATTCCTCTAGAAAGAAAAGAAGATTACTCAAAATTAAGATTGCATGTTAAGTGTTTTGACTATAGGAACAATTTTGCATATTACGATCTTATGATTTATAAATGAACATATGAGATACAAACTTTATTTTTAGAGTTTGAGCATTCTTTTAGAAAGACATGCTTGCTTACATGGTTTATCGCAAGGACATTTAGAAGAGCTGGGGATCTTCTACCAGTATACACACCCAGAACTCAAGGTTTACTCCTGGCTCTATATTCAGGATCACTTCTGGTGGTGCTCACGTGAAAATGTGATGTCTGGAATTAAAATCTGCTTTGCCACACACAAGAAGGACACCTTATGTGCTGTACTTTCTCTCCAGTCCAGGAAGATTTTATTAATTATTTTAGTTTGTCGTATTTGTCTTTATATGCTAATAAATTTGCATAAATTTAGTCCTTTCCCTACAATTGGTCTAAACATCATTGAGTTTAATCCAGTTTTTTGAGCAGAAGAACTAGATATTCTTCACTTGCTGGATTTGCAACTGTTTGAAAGTTGGCAAATATTCTAAATTTTTGTTTTCAATATGAGAGAGCTGCCCTGATCCTATGATTTCCATCACATTAATGGCATGCAGAGGAGAGAAGCTTTAGTCTTACAATAAGCATTGCTGATTAGAATATGTGGAGTGGAAACTGTAACTCTTCTTTCAGGATTATGGTATAAAATCTTTAGCAGGATAAAAACACTGTCTGAATTGCATTCAATACATTAGCAAAGCAGTAATAGACCCATGGAAAACTATGAAAGGAAAGAATAATAATGACAAGAGATCAGTTTCAAAGTGAGTCTATATGCTGTCCTTTTATTACTAATGAAGGAACTGAAATTTGGATATGTATATTTATGTAAACATGCATGTAACAGTAAATATTCACTTGCTATAACCAGATAATTCCATATTTCCGGGGCCCAAACAGTGCCTGATAATTAAGACTACTCACTACACTCCAACTTTGTATATTATGTGAATTAGAGGCAATATTCTCTCTGAGAACAATAGGCCTATGAGGTTTATCCAGAAAAAAATATGTAACTATATAAAGACAACATAAGTTTACTTAATATTTTATAGTAAATACTAAATTAAATCTTTCAAGAAATTAAAACTAAGTCCCATGTAGCATTTTAGGAATTTGAGAGAATACAATTGGAGGGACAATTTGGGCAAGAAAACTCAGAGCATTAGGACAGGAGGTCATTTGAACTTGACATATATGAAACCAGTAGTAATTATGTGCCTGAAAACTCAGACTTTCATATTAGTGACTGCACAGACATGAGAATGCCTAGAATGTTTATGCATAACTTTGGAAGAAAGAGATTAAAGGAAAACTTTAGAAATGACAGAAAAGGTGAACTTCCATTTAGGGAACCAGGGCAAAAAGGCAAAATCCAGGATATAATCTACAACAGTTGATTGTACTTACATTGAGTGAGTTATATGAGTAATCATTCATGAATTATGAAATACCATGAGCTTTTCAGAAAATCAATTTAAAACAAGTTATTACTAAAACTGATGAATTAATCAGATTAACATTTTTAATAAAATTTATAGACATAATCACTCCCCAGTATTTCTATAGCACTTGTAGCACTGTCCTCCCGTTTTTCATACATTTGTTCCAGTGGGCTCAGTAACATCTCCATTGTGAGACTTGTTGTTACTGTGTTTGGCCTACCAAATACACTACGGGGAGCTTGTCATGCTTTGCTGTGCGGGTGAGATACTCTCGGTAGTTTCCCGGGCTCTCTGAGAGGGGTGGAAGAATTGAACCTGGGTTGCCCTGGTCAGTAACGTGTGAGGTATTTAATATAATTCATACCTTCTCCTCTAGAATTATGGTACAGGATACCATCTTAATGGAAGCTTCTATTTTAGGTCATTTCTTTGTAATTTTCATTTTCAGTGCAAGTTACAAGTGAAAATGATATTTTTTGGTACTCTTTAATTGCATGGAATACTAAATGTTACTAGACATTCTATACTACATTTATATGCTTTTTTTGCGATTTGTATTAAGTAAAAGCTATAAAAACTTAATCAGTTCAATAAGTAGATAATGGAATGACTTTGCAATTTTAAATGCTGACTATAAAATTTAAACATACAAATAAGAATGAAATATATGTATATTTTCTACTTTGATTTTGAAAAGATCTATCATGACCAATTTTTCTCTAATATTGTAATTTTAAAATTATTTGAGGGAATATTCATGGTTAGAAAAAAATTTTAGAAAATGTAATGAAGTCTATAAACATTTATTACTTTAACATATATTGCACTGTTAATAAATTTTATCAAGTAAGATATTTTCATATTTAAGTAAAAACCTTTAAAGTTTTCTCACATTGTACTAAGAAGTCATTTTTGATTTCTTTAGTATGTAAAGGACTCTTAAATTCAATACCAGACATGAGAATTTATAATATCATATATAATAAACATTCTTACTGACATATCATGACTGGAGCACTGTGGAGCACTGTCCTCCCGTTGTTCATCGATTTGCTCAAGTGGGCCCAGTAATGTCTCCATTGTGAGACTTGTTACTGTGTTTGGCATATCAAATACGTCATGGGTAGCTTGCTAGTCTTTGCCGTGCAGGTGAGGTACTCTCAGTAACTTGCCGGGCTCTCTGAGAGGGGTGAAGGAATCAAACCGGGATCAGCCCGGTCGGCCACATGCAAGGCAAATGCCCAACCTGCTGTGCTATCGCTCCAGCCATTTATGATATAGAATATCATTTATGATATTAGAATATTCATTTATATGTAGAATATCCAGCCATATCATGACTAACATTTTATTTTTCTTTCTATAAGTTTTATAATATAGAAAGAGGGCTCAGAAATGCTTTACAAAAGATATAAAATTGAACATTAATTTTATTAAGATTAGTTGTCTGCTAGCTGATCAGGATACAAACTTATCTCATTATAAGCTCAAGGCTGTGAGCATTTCATCACTTCTCAGATGCCATTAGGTTTAATAATATGACTGCCTGGATTGTGTATTAAAAACATGTGGTTGTTCCTCAATTCTGTATAATGATGAAGTGTTTGTGAATATTTATTACTTCAGTCTTTAGTGCTCTCAACTTCATACTAAATAGCAAAGTTAATTGCCTATACAGCTCTAATTGCATTATTATAAAATACTTTCCTCTTCTTCTTCAGTTGCAATTTTTGAAGTTCACTAATTAACATGTGAAAATTTGCAGATATGCAGTTGCACACCAAATGAAACACAATGGATGCATTTAATTTCTTACAGGTTAAAGTTGCTCTACACTTTTTTCTATATAAATGCAAGTGGTCAGTGCTACACATCTCAAACTTGGAGACATACTGCTTGATGCGACACACTGCATAATTTTATACCCAAATTATGGGTGTATAAGAAATTTTTAATAGCTTTCTCATTAATTAGTCATTATTTTGTTAATCATGTCAATGCTGGTAGTTCCAGATGAAGTGCTTCAGAATGGATTTTCCTGTGATTGTTTATTTTGTTCTTCAAATATTTAGCTTTTCTTTGTTTTGTTCTTACTCTCACAGTAATCTAGAAACAAAGTTGTGAAATCCAGAGGTTTGAAATGTAATCTCAATTTTGTCTCTAAAATATTCCCTTACAACCCATAGATTGGGAGAAATTTACCTACCGTTCATGTGACTAAGGGTTAGTCAACAAGATATATATAGTAATGGGAAAACTTAACAAAATAAGGCAATCAATATCAAAATTTGGGTAGAGATGAAAATTCCTCAAATGTAGATGGCAAATAGGTATGAGGAAAAAAATGTTCTGCATCATTGGGCATCAAGGAAATGCAAATTTAAGCAACAATGGAATTTCACCTCGCATGACAAATAACAAAAAGAACACATCCTCGAAAAGAACAAAAACATCTGGTGATGTACGCTGGGGTGGAGGAGATGGATGAACCCTAATCCTGAAAATGAACATGCTGGAGGAAGCACTCACTGGTTCAATGGTCTTTTAAAACAATTGAACGTTTCTCAAAATACTGAGAATTGGGGGCTGGAGTGATAGCACAGCGGTAGGGCATTTGCCTTGCACACAGCCAGCCCAGCTGAGATGGTTTCAATTCCTCCGCCCCTCTTGGAGAGCCTGGCAAACTACCGAGAGTATCGCATCCGCAGGGCAAAGCCTGGCAAGCTCCCTGTGACGTATTCAATATGCCGAACACAGTAACAACAAGTCTCACAATGGAGACGTTACTGGGCCTGCTCGAGCAAATCGATGAAAAACGGGAGGACTGTGACAGTGACTAAGAATTGAGAGATAGCACAGCAGTAGGGCATTTGCATTGCATTCAGCTGGACTGGCCGACCTGAGTTCAATTCCTCCACCCCTCTCGGAGAGCCCGGCAAGCTACCAAGAGTATCTCGCCCTCATGGCAAAGCCTGGCAAGCTACCGGTGACGTATTGAATATGCCAAACACAGTAACAAGTCTCACAGTGGAGACGCTGCTGGGCCTGCTAGAACAAATAGATGAACAACAGGAGGACAGTGCTACAGTGTTAAGAATTGAGCTCCCATCTGAGATAGCAATTCCACTTTGTGGCAGGATTCCAAAAACGGAACACAGGAAACACATTTGCATTTGTTGCAACTTTTTGCTCATATAGCCCAAATACAGGAACAATTCAAGTATCCAGAAAAAGATGATTGGTTAAAGACATTGGAATACATACACAATGAAATACTACTAGACCATAAGAATAGACAAAATTGTGCAATTTGCTGCTATATGAATGGATCTGGAGGTGTCATGCTAGGAGTAAAAAGCTAGAAGGAGACACATAGGTACAGAATGATTTCTCCCATATATGTAATATTAATAAAACAGTAAGGGAAGAACAATTGGCCAAAAGTAACATAAACTAAAACCTGGTCCATAGAACTGAGTTTACCATGACAGTGAGACATTTACAGCAAGCTTAGGGGTGGTGAGAGGTAGGGAGGGACACTGAGGCTATAACGGAGGAAAATGGATACCCTGGCGAGGAGTGTGGAATCGAATATTATATACATGAAACCCTATCTTTGAGCATAATATAAAATTGTAGATCATAGTGAACTAAAATAAAATTTAAAGAATTGGTGCTTGAACTATAGAAAAGAGGCTGGGCTCTTGCCTTGCACGCGGCTAACCTTGGTTCAATCCCTGGCATTCTATATGGTCCCCCAAACACCACCAGTCATAATTCCTGTGTGCAGAGTCAGAAGTAACATCTGAGTATTGCCAATGTGTCCAAAATTTAGAAAATAAAATAAAATCCTGCCTTAGAGAGATTACCCATTTATCTTTTGGTGTTCTATGTTATCCAAAAAATAATCACACTCTTAGTATTACAGTGCTCTTCCTATAATTTTAGTGTTACCTTAAATAATTGTATAGAATAAAAAGTAATTTTATGTCCTTAAATATAAAAAAATCACTTGCTTATCCTGAACTGTGTGCTTTCTGCTGTTTTAGTGAGCCACTGTGATTTAACGATTTCTTGAAATTTGAAGGAACCAAGTTTTCTTCTGTGAGCCTCTTTGATGCACATTTAAGTAGCTAAGACTTACACTCGGTTCAGAGGTATTCTTTAATAGGAAATAACTATTATTTTAAGAATTAGCAAGTGGTTTAACAGTTAGATTGTTATAATTATGTTCTCTTAGCACTTGCCAAATCTCACCTTACTCAGTTTAAGACATCTTATAATTTAGGCACACCTGTTCTTGATTCCAAGATACATAGGTATTAAAATTATTTAAGTATAAATACATATCCACTTTATAATTTACAACTTTGGCTTTTTACACACATGAAATAATCTATATACTTTTGTTTAAATGAGCCAATGGTCTTTGTGCTCAGTGTTGTGTAGTTAGGAAGACTCAACAGCTTCAGAGAATACATAAATTTTAATTTAAATAAGATATTTTTAGAAACAAAAAATGGGAGGAGGGGATATGGGAACACTGGTAAAGAGAAGTAAACACTAATGATAAAATTTGTGTTGAAATATTGCATGTCTGAAACTCAATTCTCAATTACTTGCTAAATCAGTTTCTTAATAAAAATATAAATATGAATACAAAATAGATAGAAGCAAATGGATATGGAAGTGCACCCTATAATCTGAAAAATTACAGGAAAATTAGAATATGCTAAGGACTCAAGCATAGTAGACTATCAAATTTAAAGTCCCTGATCTCGATAACAACCTTTAAATTAGTCTGTCAACTGCTGAAAAGACTCTGAATAAAATAGTGTGGAATTCATGGGAGGTGAGGCTTTCAAAAAACAGGAAATCCACAGAAATAGCTAGTGCTAGATCACATAGGATTAAGGTTCAATAAGGGTCTTTGTGTTGAATAACTTGTAAGTTCTTCCAGGGAATGAAACAGAGTAGAACATGGAGCAAAAGTCAGAAAATAATATTCTGTTTAAAATATTTTAAAATACCTTCAATAAATATAAATGCAGATTTAATAGATAAAATTCAAATAATTAGATGAATAAATATAAGGTAAATTAGGGAAACCAATGTAAAAAAATAGAAATGTTATCTCATTTTCCTGAGACTACTCTTCTTTAGATAACTGAATAAACCACATGTATTTAGAAAGGAACAAAAAAGTTATAATCTAATGGCTTTCTCAAAAATAGCATAGATATTTGTAGTCAATATAAAGCAAACTGTTTCAGTCACAAGCAATTGGAACATACACTTAATAGGTAGATTTTAACATGTATGACTGGTTTAGATTCTAAGGAAACAGTAAGAAAAAATGGTTATTCAGCTATTACTAAGCTTTTTCAATATGATAATATAATTTACCTACATTTCTCAGAAAAGAGAATAAATGTAATGCCATTCCTGTACCAAAGGGATGTGGTAGAATTTATTATTAATAATTATAGCTTACCGCTGTACCAAAATATTTGCATCTGAATATATTCAACCTAGTAATAAAAACTCATATTCAAACTTGAGCTTCACTGTTTATTGTGGCAAGAGTACCATGTACTCATATTGAATGGGGTTTCTGAAAAATGGTGGAAGCCACTTAGAGAAGATTTATTTTTACCCTGAGCATCACTTATTATTCTTCCATTCTTAACAAAATCATCAATACAACTTTTTTCATGATTGTACAATAATGTACAATTCATTTTATGTCAGTATTTTAATAAGTGATCAAATACAATAGGTAAATTATATCAATTACTAACAAATTAGCATAAATCCCACCTCACTAATATTTTAGTTATTATTAGTTGTGTGCCAAAAATAAACATATTTAATTTACCAACATAATAATCTATTGTGAAGCAAAAAATCTGCAGGAATAACCTTCTAAACACCTGATTATCTCAGGAACACGAATGCTTTCATAACATTAAAATATAATTAGGTCTAGCTTTGGCCAAATTCAGAAGGGTTTGAGAATCTGCTACCTCATAATTAATGTCTAATTGTTGGTAATTATGTTGTTTAGTTTTGTGTACAACCCAATTTATTTATTTTTTGCACTAAGGCCCATGCCAATTATAGTCTGGCCACAACTGTCAAGGCTATCAACAAATTAAACACTGATTGCCAAGGCTGCATGATAATGGTCTCCTACCAATTTGCATAAAGTTAACTAGGCTCTTAAGTCCAAAAAAGCAAGTCTGTGTTGGCTGTTGGATCTCTCATGTCTCTGCTAATTATCCACTAATGACTAGTCAGGCCAGAATTTAGTTCAGAAGTTAGAGGTGGATGGCCATGCAAGTTATAGAGATCTATTTCTTATTATGTTTAAAATATTTAGACACCATTTAAATGTTGAATGGTCCAACAGAAAAGTTAACAAGATTTTTGCATTTAAACAGCTTTCTGTTTCTGCATTTGTTCATGGTTACTTTACTGCAGTGAAACTGAGTTCATAGTATTTTTTTCTTTCATTTTGTTTTCATCCCAAAACAGCCACTTAGCACTAGCTGCAGCAATGTAAAATGAAGAATATTCATTCAGAGTTTTTACTGGATTGTTAATTAACTGTTTCTCATAAAAGACCTCTTAAAATTGAAAATAATTTAAAATTCCTTGGAACTGATTTTCTAATATAAAATAACCTATGAGTAGATTTTAACATTCTTATTACAAAGACAACTTGCATAATGTTAAACACCAAAATTAAAACATAAGATCTCTGACAAAACCTTCCTATAATGATAATTACCCTATTCCAGCCTATGGCATACCATCAAGATATGTCACTGAAAATATGCTGCACATTACTATGGTGATATATAATACTGAGATCCCTAATAAAATGAATTTCAGACAGAAGGTATTTGGGGTTATAATTTATGGGCACAATAGTTTTAGTGTTCTACAGTATATCAAAGAGTGACAAGTCTGTGATGAAATGTAATGCATAATCCCCTTGGTCATACACACCAATTTTCTTTTGACCTGAAGTATATTTTGTCTCTATTTCAATAATAGTGTCATGATTCTTAACATCATGCAGTATGTAGATATAAGAGCTGTACTTGAGGGTTTAACTGGCTCTAGAGTTTCAATTAGAGGAAACTTTCAGCATTTTCATTACATATAGCTTTCTCGTGAAAAAAGAGAAATATTCCACTTGCTTAAATAAAAATGCATTTAATGGCATGACCCATAATGACTTTATGTTAAAGCAGATATGAAAAATGTGAGTAAGACTTAATGTGGGTCAGGACATCCAGACTGATGTAGAATGTCTAGAAATACTTGCAAGATATCTCTTACTGCATTTGCTTTTGTTGTCACACGGAGTGCCCAGGGCATTTCAATGGCTCCTCTTCCACAAATTTCAGTTTATTACTATTGTGTTCTTGTCACTGAAATTTATTGAAAATATCTTAAGTACAGACATTGTTCTAGGTTTTGTAATCTAAAGGACAAGTCAATGTACTGGCCTTTCTGAAAAATGTAATTCTGAATACAAATCTCATAAATCATGGTTATAATAACATCCTTAGTCTATGATTTTTTTGTAATTCTCCGCCTTATTTAAAATAGCTCTTCCTGTCTTCCTGTGCTGTGATCTGAAATGCTGGCAACGTGTCTTGTATTTTTGTTATTATTATTTTAAATGTCTGATAAAGAGACTCCTAATTTTTTTTTTTACTATATCTCTAGGGATCATTACTTTGTGATAGCACAGTGGTAGGGCATTTGCCTTGCACACTGCGAGCCCGGCCAACCCGAGTTCGATTCCTTCGTCCCTCTCAGAGATCCTGGCAAGCTACCAAGAGTATCTCGCCCGCACGGCAAAGCCTGGCAAGGTACCAGTGATGTATTTGATATGTCAAACACAGTAACAACAAGTCTCATAATGAAGACGTTACTGGGCCTGCTCGAGCAAATTGATGAACAATGGGAGGACAGTGCTACAGTTCTCTAGGGACATAGGGATATACCCACTATGTTCAGTGCTTATTCTTGGCTCTGGGTTCAGGAATCACTCCTGGTAATACTCTGGGGACTATATGTGGTATCCCAGCCCCTGTAATTAAAGTTAAAATTCTAACTGAAATACTATATTAAATAACACTCTTTTTTCACTTTGTTCTACGCTATACAGATTTGTAGCTGTCTTTTATCCTTAGATTATTATGTTTCTTTGTTTTGTTTTTTTTTGTTCTAGGGACACACCCAGGGCATACCCCTAGTTTTGCTCTCAGGGATAACTGACAGTGCTCAGGGAATTGTATGGGATGACAGGGATTCCCCAAGTCGGATGATTGCAAGGCATACACACTACCCAATAGATTATATTCCAAATTGTTTCCTTGGATTTTACCTTGAGGTTTTGTTAGGTCCTTCTCTCTAATAAATTGTGGCAAGTAAATTTAGAATAACAAGTTTTTAAAATGTTATCAGGTCTACTTTGGAGTGAGAGAGGGTCAACTTCTTTTCCTAAACAAATAATGCTCTAATTGTATGAATTTCACTTTTGATTGCTATTTTAGGGTCTGGAGTGGTAGCACAGAGGTAGGGCGTTTGCCTTGCACGCAGCCAGCCCGGCTGAGCCGGGTTCGATTCCTCCATCCCTCTCGGAGAGCCTGGCAAACTACTGAGTGTATTCAATATGCCAAACACAGTAACAAGAAGTCTCATAATGGAGATTTTACTGGGCTCACTCGAGCAAATCAATGAACAATGGGAGGACAGTGACAGTAACAGTGATTGCTATTCTGTTATACTATAGCAGAATGTTCTTCTATATAGAACATTAATTAGATAATTCTAGCCTATTGTTTATGACTTTTTTTCATTTCCTTCACAAAAATGTTCTTCAGAGGACATAGTATGAGTTTGGGGTATTAATGTATTAAATATATTAATTTTATTTAAGATGTTGTTCTCACACATTCTTGGGAAGTAATATATTGTAAAATCAACATATAAATCCCAGGGCAATATTTCATAAATTATAACATCTAAAATTTAGTTATTGTGAAACTTTAATATGTATGTGTTTTGAGAATACAAGTAGAAGTAAACCTTCTAGGAATAATAATAAATCCATGGGATATATTATATATTTGTATTTATCAATTCAGGAAGTTATAATAAAATGCAATACAATTGGTATTTTTAAGTCTTTTGTACATAAATTCGTTTTTCCATCATTTTAGATGTTGGGAATTTTATATTCAAGAGGCGGGCACATTATTTTACTAGAAATAGCTTTCTTATTGACTTCTAGGCTGTCACAGTCTCCTTTCCATACGTAGCCTTTCATACGAATGAATGATGAGAGGCGAGAGAGATAGAAAGAGATAAAGAGGCAAAGAATGAAAGACAGAGAAACAGGAAAAACTTTTATAGGGACACTAAGCCTTCATATCAAGTTAATATCTCTAAGTATATTATTATTGGTTTGGTAAGGGTTTCAACATATGAATTTTGAGGTTTCAAAATATAATTCAATCTTTAATAATATCTTGAATTAGAAAAAAGTCTCAATCTTTTACCCCGAAAATAGAATGTATCACAATGTCTTACTCAACCTCTACCAACATTATCACCATTGATTTTTATACAATCAACTGTATCCACCATTGAGATAGATTAGATTGTTGAGTGGAAACCTTTAGCTAAGGGAAAAGATATAGCAGCTGATTGTTATGATTACAGATGTTAGATTTTGATGGGAAAGAGATTATTTGGTAACATGGAAATTTGACAGAAAATAGACACTCCATTATCTGAGTCTTCCCTCACTTTATTTAGATGAGAAGAGAATATATAGACATGTACCCCCATAAAACTCTTCAGAAAAAAAAAAGACAGGATTCCATCTTCAAGGTCTACATGTCTACTAGATTTTCTACTTTTCTCATGACTATATGTCTTAAGCTCACTTAAAGTGGTTTGCTTTAAATTTTTAGTATTAGTCAAATGCAATAATTTAAATTAGGTACCTAGAATTCAAGTCCTTTTTTTTTAGTGGGAATTTTCACCTTCTTTGAGTCAGAAGTTTGTTCCTAGTAAAATATATTACAGGCAGGAATGATTCTAAAAGACAATCTTTCATTAGAGGCATTTGCGTAGAGTTGATCTTTCAGCTGGTCTCCCAAGATCCTCTTACAAATATATCATATTTTGGGGCAAAGCCATGTAACACTGGGATGAGTTCTTATTGCTTGCAGTCAACCCTGATTTGATTCATAGTTCCACACATGTTTCCATGAGATCACCAGGAGTGATCCTTGAGTGCAGAACAAGGAGTAAGTCCTGAGTACCACTAGATATAACCCCACTAAAAGACAAATAGATTAATATCTAAATAAATAGATTCCTTTTTACCCCTCTTGATATAACTCCAGTGTTTGAATGGAACCTAATCCATATGAAAAGTCAATATAATTTTCCACATGGATCCCCAAATTGGAATGTTCTTTGGAGCCTTCTCATGCCTATAAATTATTTTATTTATACGAGGAAGGGGTTGGGACAGCAAACAGTGTTCAAGTCATACTCCTACTTCTGCACTCAGAGATCAGTCCTGATTAATTGCCATGGACCATACATGGTGCCAGATATTAAACCATGGTAGACTATGTGCAAAAAAATTTCTTTACCATTTTTATTATCTCTTTAATACTATCCCTAAACCCTTACCTTAACCTAACCCTAACCCTATCTTCTAACCCTAACCCTAACCCTAACCCTAACCCTAAACCCTAACTGTAACTGTAGGATAACATTGCTTTGTCCTTTCTGCCTTGCCACAGGGAGCATAGGTTTATTGGGTTATTCCCATCACAGTTCTCCTAAAGCACTCCCATTCCTCTGTGTTTATCTGTTACCTCTTTCTTTGTGCTCTGCTTCCCCCCAACCAATCACCTTTATCTCCTAATCAGATTCTGTTAACTTGTAAATAGTGCTTTCCTCATTTCCTTATGTTCTTGCATAGTTCATTCAGAACAAGGTCCTTTTTATATAAACACAGAAAGAGAGTTAATGCTATGCTTTCGTAATTTGGGAAGTTAATTGACTTCAAATAATATTCACTCCTGGGCATCTATTCTCTCAACTTAAGCCTCAGTTGCCCTTAGTTTCTAGAATCCCAAAAGCAGGGTCCTGACCAGAGACTGGATGGACCAGGGCCTAATCTTATAGCATCTATTATAATACTCAAAATTAAACAGCTAACGATTCCTTGGTTGAATTTCTTCTAAAATGTAATCAACTGATACGTGGAATGGGAGTTGAGGTAGCTTATGATGATATTATTAGAAGTAATGAGTTCAAGGTTTCCCTGAGATAGCAAAGTTGAAGTGGCAGTAACATATACTTTTATGAATGACTGAAATATGTTTGGCTAATAATGTGTCATATATAGTGATGGCCTTAATAAATCATTCCATCTCCCCTGAATCTAATAGTTCATATAATTAAATCATAGGTTATTTGAAGAAAGACAGAATTGTCTACTGATGTATTTATTATATTATAAATACTTATGTATTTATTGTATTATTATATCCACATTTTAAGTGACTGAATTTTGTCTAAAACTTTTAAGAAAGTTGAGGCAGTTAGTAAACAATTGTTTGTAGTACTAGTATCAGGAAAAGATGAGATTAACTAAGGAAAAGGTACAGAGAGACCCAATGAAAAAAGAGTCTGAAATTGAATGTGGCAACAATAAAATCATTGTTAAAGAAAGACTACCAAGGGGGGAAAAGGAGAGAAGCTAGATAGTATGAAGGATAAAAGGAAATACCGCAGTCATATTTTCGACTGACCATGTGATAATGATTTATGTTCTAGTGATTTATTAGAAAATTACTCCTTACAGAAATCTGTGAGGAAATTGAGAAGAAGGCAAATATGCAAACTTATGATTCTTTAGGAAATATATAGATATGAATTTCTCCTCATAAGTTATCCTTGATCCAATGAACTGAACTGCAAAACTTTCTTCATGATGTTATTGACCTCCAGGTACTCCCTATTCTCTGCAAAGGACTACAATTTTCTATGGGCAGGCCTCAAAATAAAATTGCTGATGCAGAAAATTAGAAGCAAGGGTAAGAGAAGGATGTGTGATTCACAGATATCCTGGAAGCCATTTGAGGAAACTGGATAAAATATTGAAAGTTGTCTGCTAATTATGATGTCACAAAATTTTTTTTAAAAGTTTGAAAGCATAATATATATTTTCATTTTTTGGAAAAATTTATGTAAACCCAAAGTGTTAAATATTTATTATATTTTATCACAAAAGCATGATTAAATTTGTGTGTGAATTAAATTTATGTCAATTAATTGACATGTCATATGAGCTCTTTGGACCTTTTCTTTGGGATAATAATAGGCCAGCATGTGCCTTTACAAGAACCAACACCAGAAATCAACTCATGCCCCACAGCAGATGAGAAGATAAGAATACAGAACTTATATGAAATAGTATGCTACTCAGATGTAAGTGCAAAAACACCTTTTATTATGCTACAACAGTAAGAGACAGAGACAGAGGGTATACATTAAGAGATACAATGTAATACAAATAATATGAAGAGAACAAATACTGGATAATCTGACTCATAAAGAGACTAGGCAAAGACTAATAAAAATAAGCCCTTAGACTCTGATAACAGAGTTAGGGCTACAAAAGTTGGGGGAAGCGTTTTGATAGGAGAAGGTGGCCTAAGATAGGGAGGAAGGAAGTGATGTTGGTGGAAGGATTGGACAATTTGAAGATGGGTGCCATACAGTAACATTGCGATGCCTAAAACTTAAAAATTATCATTATAGCAAGCATATTTACTCAATCATTATTTCTTTATTTAAAATTATTTTTTCATAAATAGTGTAAAGGTGGGCTGGAGTGACAGCACAGAGGGTAGGGCATTTGCCTTGCCTGCGGCCGACACAGTTGGCCCAGGTTCAATTCCTCCACCCCTCTCGGAGAGCCTGGCAAGCTACTGAGAGTATTTCACCCGCATGGATAAGCCTGGCAAGCTACCCGTGACATATTTGATATGCCAAACACATTAACAACAATTTTCACAACTGGGCCTGCTCGAGCAAATCAATGTACAATGGGAGGACAGTGCTACAGTGTAAAGATAAATTGCACACAAAAGTAAATCATTGAAGAGCCAGAGCATTAGTAGTGTAGGTAGGATACTTGTACATTTGACCAGTGTTTGATCCCTGACACCAAATATAGTCCTCCAAGTCCCACCAGGAGATTCAGAGCAAGGAGCAAAACCCCCAAGATAATAAATAATGACCCCAGCCCCACACCGATTCATTGAATACTTTTAAGAAGTGCCGTAGCACTGTCCTCCCATTGTTCATTGAGTTGCTTGAGCGGGCACCAGTAACATCTCCATTGTGAGACTTGTTATTACTGTTTTTGGCATATTGGATACATCATGGGTAGCTTGCAAGGCTTTGTTGTGCGGGCAGAATACTCTCGGTAGCTTGCCAGGCTTTTAAGAATAAGAAAATGAAAACATGTCGGTAGCCTTATCAAGGAGTGGAGTTTAATAGAAGCTTAAGAAACCATTTTGAAAACTGTTGCAAAATTTTAAGTATGATATAAAAACAGAAAGTAACAGGGGTGGTCAAAGGCAGCTTTTTCAATTTAAATAGTACTCATACAAGAAAAGAGATAAAAATATATGATCTCATGAGGATAAAAAAGGCAAATATGACAGTGAGTTTCTATATTTGATTACTGAGTGAATAGAGACTGAGTTCATCATGTCAACCAAGACCATCCATGGTAACTCACAGTTCCAGAAGGCAGAATCTAAACATTGGACATGGGAGTCTCCCGGTGGACGATTTCACAATGAAATAGACCACATCACATTCAATCGACAGTTTTGCCTGACCGATGTCGCTGTTGTCCCAAAATTCCGAATGGGATCGGAACACCATCTCCTTCGTGCAAAATTCTACTTCACAGAGTGGGGAGAAAGGGCTGCAAAGTTTAAAAAGAGAACTCCCAGAATGACCACCAACTGGGAGCTCTTTCGCACTATTGCGGCAACATGGGAAGATGTCATTGTTGACAATATTGACGAGGAATACGATAGACTGGTTCAGCACCTCCATGATTGTGCGAGGAACGCCAAGAGAGAGATAGCCACAAAAAAACGCCTGTCTTCGAAAACTCTTGAGCTTATTTGCCAGCGTGGTTTGGCGCATGCCTCAGGCAACTGCAAGCTAACGTTCGAGCTCACAAAGCAGTGCAGAGATGTGATCAAGGAAGACCTCAAAGAGAGAAGAGCAGAAGTGCTGGTAAATGGGGCAGAAGCCGGGAAAAGTATTTGTAACGCCCACCTGTCCTTCGCCAACTACAAGACCAAGATGACTGCCCTCTGACATCCTGATGGATCCATCACATCCTCCAGAACAGCAATGGAGAAGATTATCCATGACTTCTACTCAAATCTCTTTGATAGCCATGTCCACTTGCTGACATACCAAATTCCACAGAATGGATATATCGTTCCCAACGTTCTCCCTTCCGAAATCCAACATGCCATTTCTTCGGTAAAGAAACGAACAGCACCCGGCCCAGACAAGGAGAGACCTGAACACCTGAAGAACCTGCCATCAGTACCCATCAATACACTGACTCGGCTCTTCACACACTACCTGTCTGAATGCAAGGTTCCGTTCCAATGGAAAACCAGCAGGACCGTACTACTGTTCAAGAAGGGAGACATCCATGACATTGGCAACTATCACCCGATCTGCCTATTGTCTGTCATCTACAAATTGTTCACTCGAGTCATCCAGAATAGGATTGGCAGAACACTCAATGAAGGACAACCATGTGAGCAAGCAGGGTTCTGCAAAGGATTCAGCACCATTGACCATATCCACATGATAACCAAGCTCATTGAGGTTTCTTGGGAGTTCAAGATGCCGCTCTGTCTAACGTTCATTGATTTAAAGAAGGCCTTTGATTCTCTTGAGATGGAAGCAGTCATTGAAGCCCTAGCCAATCAGGGCATTCAATCCCAATACATCAAGATCCTATTTATGTGAGCATATTATTTGTATCTTGGGCCTGGAGCGATAGCACAGCAGGTAGGGCATTTGCCTTACACGCAGCCAACATGGCCGACCCGAGTTTGATTCCTCCATCCCTCTCGGAGAGCCTGGCAAGCTACCGAGAGTATCTCGCCCGCAGAGCAGAGCCTGGCAAGCTCCCCGTGACGTATTCAATATGCCAGACACAGTAACAACAAAGTCTCCAATGGAGATGTTACTGGGCCCGCTCGAGCAAATCGATGATCAACGGGAGGGCCTTTACTTATTATTTGTATCTTAACTGTTAGATTTGAAGCTTTGTGAAAACAGATTTTCCCACTTGCAATAGAAAATCTATTTTTAGAAAACTAAAAGGAGCAAAAATAACTTAATAATTTCTTAATGCATGAATGGCTGATGCAGTCAACAAGCTTATAGGCTCACTTATTGATATTTTTTATTTTTATGTTTTTTGTTCAAACATCATGAGATACAAATTTAAACTGTTCATGATCTTTTTCAGGCATACAGTGTTCCAATATCCATCACTCTACCAGTGTACATTTTCCATCACCAATGTCTTCAGTTTCCCTCCCGCCTCCCTCCCCCTAACCTTGTCTCTATGGCAGGCACTTTCTCTCTCTCTCTCTCTCTCTCTCTCTCTCTCTCTCTCTCTCTCTCCCTCTGTTACTTTACCTATTTTCAGCATGCAGTTAAAATTAAACAGGATAAACTCATTCTTTGCTAAAGCCACCATACAATGCTTCAAAGAAAGAATTTTATCTCTTGTTCTACAGTACTTTGAAATAAATAAAATTTAAGGGGGAAAAATAAATTAAAATTAAATTTCTTCTGTGTATTAGAAATCTATGGAAAAAATTAAGTCAAAATTGATTCATCAATGGGAATCATACCAGAATATTAGTTTCAAGGAATAACAATAATTTCTTTAATAATCTCTCTGTATTTGGCCTGTAACTGGAAATCATATAGTAAAAATAAAGATTAAATATTTGTAATTTGTGTCCAGGTTTTATACTCACCGGATCATCTAAACTTATCTGGTGATAAATTGGTATTAGGTGGTAAATAGGTATTGATAAATTACTCAGTCTGAAAGCATGCACATATCCAAGTAAATTAGTGTATTTCTACATGTTATGTAAGTTCTAGACCCAGTACCATATCAACATTCCATTAATACCAAATTATTGTCAGTTTTAGTGAGGCCTAGAACAGAGTACAATCTGACTAGGGGCTGGATAGAGAGGGAAAGCGGGATAGGGTGTATGGAATGCATGTGGCCAACTCTGCTTTGAGTCTATGAATACAACTGTACGTGGTTTCTGACTACCAGTTAAGGGCCTGAGCACAAAGCGTCTGAATACTCACAATATACAGGATATTGACTTCTGGGATAATTCATAGCTTTAACCCCATCTTTTCTCCTTTTTTCCTTACTGTTTGTTGCAATGAGTAGGTGTTGCACATACTTTTAGTTTTGGTACGTCATTGAAATTTTACAAGTTTATGATACTTACATATGTGTTTATTAGGATCACACTCATTAATTGTGATGCTTGTAACATTGTAGGTAAAGTGAGTTCTCATTGAGTGTCACATAGCTGGCCACAATGTTCACATATAGTCTCATACTTGCAAGATAAATACTTCTTCCACTGAGCCATCCTCATATTCTTTAAATAATGTACTCTCAATGATCCCTTGAATAATCACACCTATCATCATTTTTTAATGTTACTTTACAAATATGTTCATGTATCACTATCCTGCTTTTCATGTGGCCATCGCTCTTCATAGAGTCAATTTTGAACTATATATTTTGAATAACATTTTAAAAATAATAGAACTGATTCTTACTGCTAATATTACATTAATATTATTTCTTCTAGGGCGACAGCTGGAGCGATAGCACAGCAGTAGGGTGTTTGCCTTGGGCGTGACTGGCCGGGCTGAACAGGGTTCAACTCCTCTGCCCCACTCAGAGAGCCCGGCAAGCTACTGAGAATATCTCACCCACACAGCAAAGCCAGGCAAGCTCCCCGTGACATATTCGATATGCCAAAAACAGTAAAAATAAGTCTCACAATGGAGATGTTACTGGGCCTGCTTGAGCAAATTGATGAACAATGGGAGGACAGTGCTACTACAGTGCAGTGCTACTAGGGTGATACTAGAAACATTAGATTCTGTACTTTCTGACCTTTAGTATACTTTTTTTTTGAGACTCTGGAAGCTACTCCATAACTTTCTAATAAACTAATTAGTATTTTATTATGCCAATGATCCCATAGCTTATAGACAGAGTAAAACAAAAGATGTATAAGTCTTACTCATTTTGTACTGTTTTCCCAACTTAAAACATAGATATATATGTATATATATACATATATATGTATATGTGTGTCTATGTACAAAACTATACATGGTTATATAAAAGTTTAGGTGATTTTGCTGAGGTAAGGACATTATAAAAGTCTCTTTTTAATAACTTTACTTAAATTAATTATTACCTCTGGATATTTGGTTTGTTAATGTGCTTTAAACATATCCAGTTATCCAAAGTAGGTGTCCAAAGATTTGTCCTTGGTAATATGAAGCATCATGAATGATACCCTCATGTGTAATAAAAGTTTCTTTTTCTAACTTCAGCTTAAATATCTCATTGTCGGCAAGGTTGTTATTAGATCTTCACATATGACAAATGGCTTTCTTTTAGCCACTCTGCCTCGCTATTGTCCATCATCCTAGCCTTGGAGATCAGCACTCTTCTCCTTTGAATGCATTAGTCACTCATGAATAATGACATGAAAGCTTAGCAAAGCTGTGGAAAGAGAGCCTTTTATTATACTTTTCTAACAACCATTAATATCTATAACACTCAGCGGTTTTCTAATTTTCTTTTATAAAAGGACAAGCTGTAAGTACAAGACAAAATGGCATGGGGTCCAAAACTATTATGAGTTTCATTAGTGAGGGTAAAAAAAATAGAAAAATGAGCTATATGACTATTAGGCACAGGAAACCTTTGAAAGAAAAAAAATAAAAAAGAGGCAATTTATTGAGAAATGTGAAGAGGTTATTGAATTTATAAACAAAATTACAACAAGAAAAACCACATATATTAAAAATGAATTGCTTTTCCATATAAAATTGAGGGATTATATAGTATATAATCTTAAATTTACATTATATTTTGAAAGGCCTATAGATAACAAAAACAGATATTTCAATAATATCCCTTTTAATAACTTGCCACTGAAGCCATATTACATTATAACTATGTAAGCTTCAGAACTGCATCATTATAAATCAACATCTGCATATATTACATTAAAATCTCCACTCAAAATCCAGTTCATTTCATCACATAATTGGTCTAGTAACATACTTGACTATTATTATTTAAGCAAATATAGAGAACAAAAATGACTGGTTAGTAGATAAAATGCAGTTTAAAAATTATATATGAATCATTTATTCAAGAATATACATGTTTTAAAAATGGGCCAGAGAAATAGTACCCAGTATAGAAGTAACATGAGTCCCTGGCTTAATTCCTCACCCTAAATGGTCTCCCAGGATCTCCACTTGGAGCTCTGAGTATTGCCCTAATGGTACTGCCAGAGAATCCCAGAGGGCCCTAATAATCTCTGAGCAAGGGACTGCTGGGCCTGAACTACCAACTGTTAAGTTTTGCTCTCAGTGATAGCTAGTATACCTGGGAGTGACCCCAGGTTCCACTGCTGAATGGTTCTCTCTAGCACTATAGCACTGTCCTCCCGCTGTTCATCAATTTGCTCAAGTGGGCCCAGTAACATCTCCATTGTGAGACTTTGTTGTTACTGTGTTTGGCATATCGAATATGTCACGGGTAGCTTGCCAGGCTTTGCCGTGTGGGTGAGATACTCAGTTTGCTGGGCTCTCCGAGAGGGACAGAGGAATCAAACTTGGGTTGGTGGGGTTGGCCGTGTGCAAGGCAAATGCTCTGCCCACTGTGCTATCTAACAACAACAGAAAATACAGATGAAATATATATATAAATATATATATAAATACAAAATAGTGTTTGAATATAAATGTCAGGCTACCATATATAAAAATAAAAGTCACAATTGTGTCAAATATATCAAATTTTATAAACATAAAATTCTTTCATTACATGGTATTCAGTCCTTGAATTTTAGAAAAATAGAAAATTTCAGCACAGCAATGAAATGTCTTTGGATTTTCAAATACTTCAAAATAAAAATGTGTAATATCTTTCTGATTTTCAATAAAATCTAGCATTAGAAGCTAAACAGCAAATCACTAAGTGCCCACAGAATAAGATGTTTTGCTGTGGTTTTGTTTCTTTTCCAATTATATGTCTTTTGAAAGAGTCTGGGTAATACAGTTAAGAAATTTCCTTAGGATTTTTCTTCCTTGGTAGAATTTGTCTTTTTTATTTACTTGAATGTTTATTTAAAAAGATCGATTAATACTCTGACCATCTTTTCACTGTGAATTCTCGTTTCCTTTTTGATCTATAAGTATAAGGTTTCTAATTTCATTTATAAGGAAGAAAAGTAGCATAGGTAGTTATAGATAACCTGCATTGCAATGGCTTAACTGAACAATGACTTAATTATATCTATTATTCTCTTGGAGTCACATGATTCTGCTTAGAGAATGTAAGAGCTGATAAGGTTCAAAAGAGTTGGCTATCGTTACTCTTGCAGTTTTCTAATTAGAAGAAGATCTTGAAAGCAATCTCCCGATGCAATGCTCTATCTTGTAAACTGGTTTGTTCTAAATTATCCCAAATATTTATGAGATATATGACAACAATGTGTTCATTTACAAATAAGAAAACTAGAAGTTTAAGAAGCCGTTCACTTTTGTAATAGACTACAGTAGGACTAAAATTTTTATTCCATATCTTCCTGCTTCTCTAATTCTATCTAAATAGAATTAGAGAGCCATATAATTAGATAAAAAAGAACCAATAAAATAGTTATTTAATTTTTATTTTCTCAACATTTTAACAGGCAATCAATATTCAATAAATATATAATGCATATGGAAGAAATAAATAATAAATATAGAAGAAATAAAAAAAATACAGAAGAAATAAACATTTTGTTTGTACTAGAATCTATTCTATTACAAACCATTACATGGCAAAACTAAGACAAAGATTCTTGTGTTTCCATAAGAAAAAGCAACAAGGAACAGAATATATGGTGCGTATACAGTAGTACTTGATGTCATTGAAATATGTACATTTCACTTATAGAGTATAAATGACACCATAATATCCATGAGTTTATTTATAATTGATTTTCATTTTCATACCAAACAAACCCTAGAATTTAAGGATTAAAACCAATTTCATATCATATTATACATTTTAAAAGTAGCAGCTGTTAGGAGCTTCATGAATAAAAATTTTTTTCTCAAACATTAATACAAAAGACAGATGTCATGAAAATGTTAACTATATTTAAGTTCTATTGTGTTTTTCATAGAATTTATTAAGAGAAAATAATTATGATAACATGATAAAAATAGTTATGATAGCATAGCAAAACATAAAGACTAAAGTTTTCAGGAGTAGAGCAATAGAATAGGGATTTAGGTGCTTGCCTTGCACCTGGCAGACCCCAGTTGAATCCCTAGCATGACATAAGGTCCCCCAAGCATCTCTGTGAGTGATGCTTCAGCATAGACAGGACTGAGCCTTGAACACTGTGAGTGTGGTCACCAAAATTAAAGCAAAATTCCCAAATTTGTCAAGTTGTCCCATAAAATAAAAAATTACTCTTCTTACTCCTTGTTCTATTTTGATTTTCAGTGTAGACACAATGATTATCTTCTCTTCCAAATCTTTCTGGGAATTTTCATAACCAGTACAGCACTTAGAATTCTCATAATTTTACATTACTGAAATTTAACTTCCCCTGGGTTTTCAGCAAATACGATGTTGATATTTGTATTAATTTTATTTTTCCCAGGGACATTAGTTGCTTTAATCACTGTTAGTTTCAGGCACTCTTTTGTGTATGCAAGGCTTCTCCAATGTCATGCTTGAACAATAAGCCATCCCTTACTTTTGAAAGCAGCAAATTACAAATTTGAAAAATAAGAAAAATAAGTCTTTTAATACCGTTCTTTTTGTTTGTATCAACATTGTTATGAAAAGACAGTGAACAATATTCAAGGGCCTTCTGTGCTCTCTGAACTTTATTACAAATTTCTTTTTCATCTCTTCATAAGAATACACTAAGATTAGTTGGTAGTATATGATCTTTGTTTGAATCTGACATATATTATTTAGTAAAAATAGTATTTTCTATAACTTAATTATATTTTGACACAGTAACAACAAAGTCTCCAATGGAGACATTACTGGGCCCGCTCGAGCAAATCGATGATCAATGGGAGGGCCTTTACTTTACTTTAATTATATTTTATTTCATAGGTCAGAAGCATTTGAAATTTTAGTACACATGTTAAATTAATTTATTTTATGGTGAAATTCAATATATTTTAGTATCTTAGTGACATTGTGCAGCTATCAGCATTGTCTAAATTTTGAATATTTTCAGCAATCATAAAGAAATTAAATACTATCTATAGTCACTTCCCGTTCCTACCCCCAGCTATAGGCAAATTTCTGTCTCTACATTTTGAAAGATACAGTACATCAATAAATCATAGTAGGGGCTTGTAGGAGTAGAAGACTTGCCAAGTGGTGCTCAAGAGTCCTGGGTATGACTTCTAGTGCTTCTTGGCTATTGTAAACAGCAGTTCAATGTGAGGGCCTGAGTAAGAGGTACAGCTCAGGAACTGTGATGTGGTAATTATCTAGAACATCCTGGTGTTGTTCTGAGAACCTCCAGAGCCACACCCAGTGATACTCAGGAGCCCCTAGGCTGTGCCAAGGAGACTTAGGTAAACCCATGGGTGCTGTGTATCAAAATGAGGGTCAGCCACCTGCAAGGTATATGCTTTATCCCTTCCTTTTACTATCTTTCTGACCCTATGTTTCTTGGGTTTTTTTTTTTGTTTTTTTGTTTGTTTGTTTGTTTTTAAAAAAGCAATATATACACATTTTCATGCTTCTTTTCACGTTTAAAGCACTGTAGCACTATCCTCTCATTGTTCATCGATTTGCTCTAACAGGCACCAGTAACGTCTCCATTGTGAGATTTGTTGTTACTGTTTTTGGCATATCAGATACATCACAGGGAGCTTTCCAGGCTCTGCTGTGTGGGCGGGATACTCTTGGTAGCTTATCGGGTTCTCCGAGAGGGAAGGAGGAATCGGATCTGGGAGGAATTGAATCTGGGTCAGCCATTTGCAAGGCAAATGCCCTACCTGCTGTGCTATTGCTCCAGTCCTTCATGTTTATACGTACGTAAATACTTAAACTAATTCTAGTACTATGCTCTGGTGCCAAAATCAATGCTTAAAAAAATTTAATACCATAAGTTTAAGTATCCCTGAAAGAAAATACAGATTTCTTTTTCATAGTATGTACATATGTATCATTTAACTGAAATTTACCAAATTTTATACAAAAAGATCATACCAATTTGCATAACCACAAATAATTTATAAAATTAACTTCCAACCAACAGAAAAATAGTGTTATTTTTTAAATTTTAATTGTATACTATTTAGTAATTGTGTATTTAATATTTTATCTTTCAGTTTTTCATTATTCATGTATTGACAGTTTCTTTATATGCTTATTAGTCATCCAAATATCTACTTCAGTATATTTCACATTATTCTTATTCTAGTTTTTTTATTGTTTCCTATTACTAAATAATATTTCATTTGTTATTTTGCAAGAGTAGCTAACATATTCTAATTTCAGTGTCAAATATATTCCCCAATGCCCTATTATAAAATATATATATTATATATTTTTGTTTGAAAAGAACTCTATTGGTACAGTGTCTTAATAACCTCTTCTAAACAAAATAATACTAACTTAATTGTGAAAAAATCACTAAAATAAGCAGTCATTTTATACTCTTGGAAAAATATTAAAATCTCACATACTCAACCAATGATTCTTGCCAGAAAAGAGTTCTAGAGAACAGGTCATTTTGTTCCACTGTAGCACTGTCGTCTCATTGTTCACCAATTTGCTTGAGCAAGCACCAGCAACTTCTCCATTGTGAGACTTGTTATTTCTGTGTTTGGCATATTGAATACGCCATGGGGAGCTTGCCAGTCTCTGCTGTGTGGGTAGGATACTCAAGATAGCATACTGGGCTTTCTGAGAGGGACGGAGGAATGAAACCCCAGGTCAGCCACATGTAAAGCAAACGCCCTACCTGCTGTGCTATAGATCCAGGCCCATTTTGTTTCAGAATTAGGAAAATATGTAGATAGTAAAATTACTGAGTGTGGTGATAAAGATGATAAAAAGTGAGCTGAGCCACAATTAAAGAAAAAAAACAGTATGTATTTTGGCTAATTTTGAAATTTTATTTGGAGTCCTTTTGAAAATAGAAATAATAGTATTTTATGTTGTAAATTTTCAGGTCAAAGAGCTATTAAAGTTTATAAGGAGTTCACAGTAGACCCAGATACAAATATTCTATATAACATAAGGTCCCCTGAGCATCATCAGGAATAAGCCCTGAGTAGCTCAGGATGTTTCTCAAAGTTCAAATTAAAAAAGTAAAAAAGTTCTGTGAATTTTCACTTTTTTTTTCAGTTGTAAGTAATTTTCTACAGAGTGTTTGTTTAATATTTTATTAGTTTGTGGAAGAACTTAGGAAAAGAAGAATTACTAGATATCAAAATTTCAATAGAAAACATTAGGCAAAAATTTCCAAACATAATTAAATTTTAGAATCAATTTATATTGACAACAAGAAGTTCATATTTTCCTTAGCAAGAAGCTACTTCTCCCTGCCCATTAAAAGTTACTCCTCATATTTCCTTCCAGATAATGCAGCATTTTCAGATGTTCCAGTCTGTAGATCAGCAAGTATTTATTGAGTATTCATTGAATACATTAATTCTAGTTTCAGAGTCAATAAAATTTTAAAGTTTCATCATTATAAGAAAAATTCATGAGCCTCCATAGATTGGCAGCTCCTAAAATAACAGCGTTGAGAACTGTCCAGAGAGAGATCAAGTTCTTGCAACCAAGGAAATAACAAGACTTTTCATTTCAATAATTTTTGCCAAATGTAATTTTAGCCTTCAGTGTTACTTTCATGGAAATATACCAGATGCTTTTATACTTACAGTTGAATTAAACAGGTAACAGTAAATGCTAGATTATACTTGAATAATACTATTAATTAAAATAATAGTATTATAATTATAATAATATTAAAAATAGTAATAGCAAACTAGTAAATGCTGAAGTAGTATCAGTACTTATAATAATAGTGATTGTATTATGATGATAGTAAAAGATTCATTAGAAATACTGATTTTGTTAACATACGCTTAAGTCAAATTTAGTTTGTGAGTGATAAACTTAATTCCAGTTGAAGATAATTTCACGTGGTCATGAGGAAAATTTAAAATAAATTATATATGCAGATATTAATTCAAAATTTAATATTTAGTGGTCATACATTGTTAAATATATTATCTGTAATTTAGAAGGCTAGACAGAGATGTGCTCCAGGCTTATTGCTGGCTCTATGCTCAAGGATCACTCCTGGCATTGTTTGGGAGAATCATAGATAGGGTCAGTTCAAACCCAAGTCAGCTTACAAGGAAATAGCCTTTACCCTGTTTCTGGCCCTAAACATTGCATATTTTATAGACCCCCCAAAAATTAAGAGCATTATAATAGCATGATAATAGCATATAATATTTACTAGGGTCTAAATTAGAATTATCTTAATTATACTTTTCATGTGTGAATTGTCAACTTTATTAGCATAATCGTTGAAAGTCCTTATTTAAATTCATCTTTAAATCATTTGTGTAAATGAGGATGAGTATTGCTTGCTTTTTAGCTTTAATTTAAAAATAAACATATTTTTCCTTGCTATGATTACTCTAAGAAATGCAGAATTCTAGACACTTCTCAGAGGAGGTGACCAATACACACATGAAAAAGTGTTCAGTATCATTTATCATTAGGGAAATCCAAATCAGGACAACAATGTGATACGAGATATTCGCATCATTGAGAACAGCACATACCAAAAGCAGTAGGAACAATCTGTGCTGGCAGGAATGTGGTAAAAAAGGAACTCTCATCCACTGCTGGTGCAAATGTTTTCTGGTTCAGCCCTTATAAAAAACAATTTAAAGAGTTTTCAGTAAAAATTCTACCACTAGAATTTAAGAACATTCATTCAAGAGGAAGTTTGCACACCATTATTCATTGCTTCATTTAGTACAATAGATAAATTATGAAATAATCCTAGGTGTTCCAGATGAATAGATTATGACTCTGTGGTATTTTGCACAATGAAATATACTAGCTGCAAGGAACAGTGAGATCATGCAGTTTGCTGCAATCTGGTTGAAACCAGAAAATAGCATATTGAGTGAAGTAAATATAATAACAATAATAATAATAACAATAAAGACAAAGGATATTATCTGCGGTGAATAGTAAAACTGGATGGATAAATGTAATGTAGTCAGAGGTGACACATAGACCACTCGACACCAGAGCTTAGAGAGGAGGACGGAAAAGTAAAGAAATCAAGGTGGAAAAGAAGAATTACTAGAAGCAGTGTGGCACTAGGAATAGGGTTTCAGTTATCCTGGTGATGTGAGAGTTGTATAGCTATATATACAGAGAACAAACTCAGCAACACTGAAAAGATGAGACTTAAGTTGCAGCCATAGAACTCTGTAATGTGAATGTTAAGGTGGCAGTAGGTTGAGAGGTGGGGTTTGGGGGGATGTGGTGGGAACAGTTAGATGGGAATAGGGGGAGATTAAGGAAACTTGTAGGAGAAAGTTGACACTGGTGGTGAGATGGTATTGAAATATATGTCTAAAACTTCACTATCAATAACTTTGTAAAACACAGTTCTTTGATTAAAAATATTTTAAAAAGAAATGCAGAATTCTAGAGAGAAGAAAACTGGCTGGTGGGCTCTACAACTCCTGGAGAATACTCCAGGCCCCATATAGAGCTGATATCACCGGGGGATCCCAGATGGGGTAGGTGCTGTCTCCCCTCCTTCTCCAGATGGAATCCTGGAGACCATGAGCTTCTATAAGCATGGCTCAGGTATGCGGATCACTGTCACTGTCCTCCTGTTGTTCATCGATTTGCTCAAGTGGGCCCAGTAATGTCTCCATCTTGAGACTTGTTGTTTCTGTGTTTGGCATATTGAATACATCACAGGTAGCTTGCCAGACTTTGCCCTGCGGGCAAGATACTCTAGTAGCTTGCCGGGATCTCTGAGAGGGGCAGAGGAATCGAACCCAACTTGGCTGGGCTGGCTGTGTGCAAGGCAAACGCCCTGCCGCTGTGCTATTGCTCCAACCCAAAGACATTTAGCACACGCCCAACGTGGGGCTAAAACCCACCCACGACCCTGAGATTAAGAGTCTCATGCTCTACCAACTGAGCTAGCCAGGTGCTATGATCTTTTACTATTAAGGATACTTTCACTACCATTTAATTAAGTATCCAAAATTGTTCCCAGGAACATGAATATTTAATCTACTCAAATTTTCTTTTCTTCTTTTTGGTTTTTGGGTCACACTTGCAATGCTCAGAGGTTACTCTTGGAATTGCTCGGGGGACCCTAGGGGATGCCAAGGATTGAATCTGGGCCAGTCACATGCAAGGCAAATGCCCTACCCACTGTATTATCATCACTCCGGCCCCCAATTCTGATAACTTTCTACTTGGATTCATCAACATGTATCTGTCAAACTACAGATTATTTCAAAAATAGCAAAACCGAGGCTGAGTGATAGTACAGAGGATAGGGCATTTGCCTTGTACTTGGCCAACCCGGTTCAATCCCAGCAACCCATATGACCTCCCCCACCTCCCCTCCCACCAGGAGTGATTTCTGAATGAAGAGCTAGAATAAGCTCAAGTATAGAAAAAAAGTAACAATGTTGAGTCTTTTTGTCCTAATATTGAATGTGATCAAGTAGAGAGAGAGAGGGAAAAGTGGAAATCTGCCACACAGAAGGGGGTTGGGTGGGAGGGGGGTATACTCGGGTTCTTAGTGGTGGAAAATGTGCACTGGTGAAGGAACGGGTGTTTGATCATTGTATGACTGACCGAGACTTGAACTGAAAGATTTTGTGACTGTTCTCATGGTGATTCAATAAATTTAAAAAAAAAAGAAAAGAAAAGAAATGCAGAGTTCTAAAACTGTCTTTAGATATAAAATGAGGGAAGTGGTAACTCTGGAGAAGTGGGTGCTGAAAGGAGGTAAAGTGTCAGGCGTGATATTCTAACAGTATTTTGCTTGTTTTCTTCTTTCATCTTTTCCGTTTATTTATTTATTTTTTAATTGAATCACATTGACATACATATTTACAAAGTTGCTCATGATTAGATTTCAGTCAGAAAAACTACTGTGCTTAAAGGAAAAAAAAGTTTTCTGCCACTAAGTCAGGGTCAGGTTTGGAGAGAAAATGTGGGCACTGGTGGAGAAAAGTGGATACTGATGAAGGGATTGATGTTGGAACACTGCCTGAAACTCAATCATGAGTAACTTTGTCATACACATGGGGACTTAATAATAAAAAATAAAAATAGAAAATTCTCTTTGTTTTAAAGTTTTATTATAAATGGGCTGAAGATATGGTACAGGACTTGGGACACTTGCCTTGCCTGTAGGCCACCAGGGTGATCACTGAGCACCTCTTGGAGTGATCCCTGAGCACAGAGTTAAGAGTGAGCCCAGAGTACAACAGAGTGTGATCCAAACAGACCCTTCTTCCAATTTCATTGTAAATCATTTTGTTGTACTTTTCCTGAAAATGAAGTTTTCCATATTTCTTATACTTCATAATCAATACAGATTTATTTAGGTTTTCATTGCTTTGTACAAAATCTTTTTTATATTTTATCACTAGAAATAAAACTGACAAGAAAATTAATCATATAACAGACCAATTTCCTGTGTTTGTCATTTTTGATAAGAAATTATTCATTAGTAAATATCCAAGCTCAGAGATCTGCAATCTCTTGGGCTAAATAAAAAAAATGAAATGTTCTCTGTGACTTCGGTATAATACTGTTTTGTCACTACAGGCAAATGTCAGTAGAGACTTTAACCTAAATATAGCATGTATCACCAGTGTTCATATCTCCTGAGCATTACCTTCTTTCTCATAACAAAAACACTCTGATTCCATGCTACAGAACTCCTTTCCAGGCCAGTATCTGTATTTTCAGTTCTCCTTTTGAACTCTTCTATCAATTGTATCACTTGTCATGCCATTGATCTTTGATTTGCTCAAGTGGGAGTCAGTAATGTCTCCATTCGTCTCTGCCATGTGCTGTGTAGCTCAATAGCATCTGCTCGCTCCAGGAATACGAAGAGCCTCAAACTCTTTGTTCAAGGTTTTGATGAAGAAGTCTGACCATCTCGTAGGTGGGAGGCCACACGTCATTTTGACGCACCCTGGAATACAGTCGTCTCCAAATCTCATTAATGTCCAGCCCATCTGATTTTTGAAGCTTTGGCAAACAAGATAGCATCCCTGATTCTTGATCGTTGACGGAGGTCAGAACTCCAGATTTCTACTCTCACTTGAGTGAAGCGTGATACTCCAAGCATAGCTCTTTCAATTCCTCTTTGGATACGCAAACTGTGTTCTCGTCCTGTTTTTGTTAAAGGCCCAGGTCTCTGAGGTGTATGTTACTGCAGGAAAAATGGTGGTGTCAAAGAGATGTGCCAGAAGCTGGAGGTTGTTCATCCTCTTAACAACTTCTTCGACTCTCTTAAAGTTGCTCCACACCGCTCTCTTCCTCCTGTACTGTTCTGGCACTAAGACGTTCCTCATGTTGAGTTCTCGATCCAGGTACACATAACTGCTGCATTCGGAGATGTTCTTCGGTTGAGAGCAAATGGATAGTCAGGGACTAGTTCATTTTTCATGAGCATTGTATTGGTGAGAATCAGCTGCATTCTGATCATTCCACACTCAAGGTCGAAGTTGGCCAGCATTTGTTACACTTGGCTAATGTTTGTTGATATTAGAACGATGTCAACAGTGAAGTGGAGGTAGTGTAGTTGCTGACCGTCTAACTTCACTCCCATTCCTTCTCATTCCAGTGATCACATGACGTTCTCAACAATGGCACTGAAGAGGTTCAGTGGAATGGTATCACCCTACCTAACCCCTCTCTTGATGTCAATGATGTCACTTCCTTGTAGAATGGTGAGATCCTGGTATTGAATCCGTAGTACAGCTCACGGAGGAACCTGATGTATTGAGTTTGAACACCCTATTTGGCTAGGGCTTCGATGACCACTTCAGTCTCAACAGAATCAAAGGCCTTCTTTAAATCAATGAGCATTAAGCAGAATGGCATCTCGAACTCCCGAAAAACCTCAATGAGCTTGATCACCATGTGGATATGGTTGATCATGTGAATTCTTTTCAGAATCCAATTTGCTCACATGGTTGTCCTTCATTTAGTGTTCTGCCTATTCTATTCAGGATCACTCAAGTGAACAACTTGTAGATGACGGATAACAGGTAGATCATGTGATAGTTGCCAATGTCGTGGATGTTTCCCTTCTTGTGCAACAGAATAGTCCTGCTAGTTTTCCACTGGGACAGAACCTTGCATTCAGAATGGTAGCATGTGAAGAGCCGAGCCAGTGTATTGATGAGTACTGATCGCAGATTCTTCAGGCGTTAGGGTCTGACCTTGTCTGGACTGGGTGCTGTTTGCTTCTTTACTGATGAAATGGCATGTCAGATTTTAGAAGGGAGAAAGTTGGAAATGACATATATATCCTGCAGAATTTGGCATGTGGGCAGGTGGACAAGGCTATCGAAGAGATTCGAGTAGAAGTCATGGATAATCTTCTCCATTGCCTTACTGGAAGATGTGATAGATTCCTCAGGACGTCGGAGGGAAGTCATCTTGGTCTTGTAGTTGACGAGGCACAGGTGAGCATTGCGAATACTTTTCCTGGCTTCTGTCGTATCTGCCAACATTGCTACTCTTCTGTCTTTGAGGTCTTCCTATATTGCTTCTCTGCACTACTTTTCATGGTTGAACGTTAGCTTGTGGTTGCCTGAGGCTTGCTCCAAGCCACTTTGGTGAATGAGCTCAAGAGTTTCTGAAGATAGGCTGCCAAAACAAAGGACTGAAATGACTATCTGTAATTTCAATGCATGTACACTGGCATCAGAAGCATCCATTGAGGTCCTGATGGTGCAAGCACAGAAGATCAAGTACAACATCATTGATCTGATTGAGACGAGAAGGCATTGATCACATCACACCATTTCCGACACTGGAGAAGAACTGTTCTTTGAAACATGACGATAAAGGCATAGGTGGTGTCAATGTCCTTGTCAACACGAACTTGGCCATGAGCATTGTTTCATTTGAATGCCTACCAACCCAAATCAGACAATTGAGCTTGAATTAATATGACTCACTACCGGCAGTTTCTTTCTTCATCGTCTATGCACCAACGTTCAACTATGATGAAGAAGAAATTGACAAGTTTTACTTGGAGCTGGAGAAGTTCTATAAAAAAGACCACACTTTCTACAAGATCATTGTCGGTGGTTTTAATACTAAGATAGGACCGAGAAGGTCGCCTGGAGAACTCCAAATTGGGACTCATGGCCTACACTGGAACAAACAGGGTGAGAGACTGTCTGAGTTCATCATGTTGACCAAGACCATCCATGGTAATTCACAGTTCCAGAAGGCTGAATCTAAATATTGGACATGGGAGTCTCTCAGTGGAAAGTTCCACAATCAAATTGACCACATCATATTTATTGATGGTTTTGCCTGATCAATGTTGTTGTTGTCCCAAAATTCCAAACAAGATCAAACCACCATCTCCTTCGTGCAAAATTTTACTTCATGGAGAGGGAAGAAAGGACTGCAAAGTTTAAGAAGAGAACTTCCAGAATGACCACCAACTGGGAGCTCTTTGGCACTATTGCGGCAACGTGGGAAGATACAATCGTTGGCAACATCGATAAGGAATATGATCGACTGGTTCAGCACCTCCATGACTGCAAGAGGAATGCCGAGAATGCAAAAGTCACAAAAAGATGCCTGTCTTCGGAAACTTTTGAGTGAACTCTGTAGCACTGTAGCACTGTCCTCCCATTGTTTATCAATTTTCTCAAGTGGGTGACAGTAATGTCTCCATTGTGAGACTTGTTACTGTTTTTGGCATATTGAATGTGCCACAGGGAGCTTGCCAGGCTCTGCCTCTATCTTATTTAAATCAAATAATCATCTCCTAATCTCAGTGATAAAATGATTTTCCAAGACATATCAAGACTATGATTTATAGTTCACTGCTTTTGTAAATCAATGTACTGTTATTCATTAACCCTTTCTGAATTTAAAACATTGGTGTTACTTTTTATTTGTATACAAAGTTTTTCATTTCAGAATTCTAGTTCATTATGAATCATTTCTGTTACTTAGTATTCTGTCATTTTCAATTACATTTCCAAAAACAAATTAACTGCTTTCTCAAAGTTCCTTCTAGTCTATAGAATGAAGTCAATTATCCTTACATAGTCCAGTTCTTTTGTTTAAATACATGATAATTTTACCTTTTTTCTTCTCTTCTCTTTGACTATTAAGTAATCTTTTGATGTAATATCTACATATCATATTGTCTGGGGAAAAACACGTAGGAATGGTTACTTTATTTGATTGAATTTTGCTAATTCAGAGATTCAGCAATGAGATAATCAATGAAATCCAAATGCACCACAGCAGTCTTTCAAATATTGCTGAAAAATTCTCTATGTAAAATATGACAGCCTAGAATTTACATGCTTAAATTTGTATTTGTCCTTTAATATGTGCATTTGTCTATGTCTAATAAACTAAGGTGTGATGCTGTTGGGTACAATACATATCTAATTTTGCTTCAGATATGAATATGACATTCAGATTTATTTCTTGATACTCACTTTGCTCCTCTAACTCCTCTGATCATACTCCAAAAAATTTAAAAAGCCTTATGCAGCCTCCATTCTTCTAATTTGGGTAGTCATTAAAATTTCATTCAAATCTTTCCCACATGTCCGATGAAATTAAGTATACAGATGGTAAGTTTTAGATAGTATACATTTATTTTTTACTCCGAATCGCACCTACATTCTCTTGCAGAAGTTTCTGCAAGTATATAGGCTATTTAATATTGTCCTTTTCTAGATTTTAGGTGTAACAGTAGACTTTCCAAAAAGTAAAAAAAAATTGAAGTGCTTATAAAGATACAAATTTACTTTCAAGGGGAAATTTGCTTCAGCAAATATGTATCTTCATATTTGGTAAAGGCATTGCACTAATGGGAGTATATACCAATTTTGCTCTATAACCTTGTTTTACACCAGCTTAAAAAACAAGTTTTCAAACTTTGTCTTGAACAATGTTTTCCAATTTTCTGAGCACTGTATCTTCTATAAAACTATGGGAGCTCTTATTTTCACAAAGCAATAAGCAAGGAATATGCATTTAAGTTTTATGAGCCACATCTGTTCTACTGGCCATTAGCTATCTCCCTACAAACTAGAATTCTTTTATGGGACTTATTTCTTAATGATGCTGTTGCATTTAGTATTTGACTCACAATATTTCTCCCCTGACAAAATAATAACAAAATATTCTACACTCATTATCATTATTTTTCTTTTCCCATATTTCAAGATCATGCTATTGTATTTTGCAATTTTTTCTATATACAGTGGGCTGGAGTGATAGCACAGCGGTAGGGCATTTGCCTTGCATGCAGCCAACATGGCCTGCCCAAGTTCGATTCCTCCGCCCCTCTCGGAGAGCCCAGCAAGCTACCGAGAGTATCTCGCCCACACGGCAGAGCCTGGCAAGCTCCCCGTGACGTATTCGATATGCCAAACACAGTAACAACAAAGTCTCCAATGGAGACGTTACTGGGCCCGCTCGAGCAAATCAGGCCTTTTCTATATACAGTATCAGTGCTGGGAAGTAAACATTTTCTTATTATTGAATATTAGTAAAATTTCTTTACACAAAAAATTCTTTGAAGTTTGATGGTCACAATTGGTATCATTGTGTTTACATTATCATGTGAGGGATATAAAAAATTGACTTTAATCTAGCATTGTATTAACATAGGTTTCAATGAGGATTTTCTTTCTGATTAATTACTATTTTAATATCTGTACTCATATAATTCTTCTGGTATAATTATAATAAAGAGATATATTTCTGAATAAAAGTGCTATATTTTATATAAGTTCATGGACTCAATACGGATATTCCAAACTTTGTGTTTCCATTTAGTCTTTTATTTCTATCTTACACACTTTAGAGCAGCTCCTAGCAGATTAATTATAAGCTTAATGGAAGTCACTTCCATCTGACTAGCTCATCTTGCAATGTTTATATTTCTGTAGTATAATGTTTACTATCTTAATTTATGTAATTAACTTAGATGAAATGTTTGCATACTACTTTAGAGATGTTATGGATTAATTCCTTATTTAATTAGTTAGAACTCAATAAAATGAAACTGTCTTATAATTTGCTCAAGGTAAATTAACTACTCCAGTTACAACTTTTTCAATGCTACAAAAATGTATTTGGGAGATTTGGAGTTGTAACATTAAAATATTATAAATTATATACAATAATAGTAATGGCAAAGAAGTCAGGAGATAGTGCAGCAGATTTGGTACTTGTCTTGCATGTGACTTAGGTTTGATGACCCACACCTCATACAATTCCCTCAGCACAGCCATAAGTATCCCTGGAGCAGAAAACCACAAGTAAGCCCTTGGCACCATTGATATAACCCTAAAACTAAATAAAAAAGACAGCATGTGTCCGTATTCTAAAAGCAAAACAAAAAACTTATTTTTCTGTAGAATTTTATTAAGTACATAATGAATTTTATATAAAATATTCTTTGGTAGCACTCTAGTACTGTAGCACTGTCCTCCCGTTGTTCATCAATTTGCTCGAGCAGGCACAGTAACATTTTCATTGTGAGACTTGTTGTTACTGTGTTTGGCATATTGAATATGTCTCGAGTAGCTTGCCAGGCTTTGCCGTGCAGGCAAGATACTTTCGGTAGCTTGCCGGGCTCTCCAAGAGGGGTGGAGAAATCAAACTCTTGTCGGCCGTATTGGCCACATGCAAGGCAAATGCCCTACCCACTGTGCTATCGCTCCAGTCCATTCTTTGGTAATGATCATTTTTAAAATATATATTTATTTAATTAGGTATTTGTGTTCTAAACTTATAATCTTGATTTTCCAATACAGAACTGAAATTTTAATATCTATAAGCAGTGACATTATCCCTTATTATTTTTTAATTATAATATAACTAAAATTGCAGGCTAAAGTTATTTTACTATATTTTTATTATTTCTGACATATTTCAGTCCTACAAGGAAATAAAAAGAAATGTGTCTTCAGCGTCGTAGATTATTATTATTTTGATTTTATTATTATTTTTTGTTTTTATTTTTTATTTTGGGGCACACAAGGCTGTGCTCAGGGCCTATCTACTCTTGGTTCTGCACTCAGGAATCACTTCTGGAATCATATGGAGTGATGAGGAAAGAAACTGGGTCAGAAGTGTACAAGGCAAGAATCTTACCTGCTGTACTATCTTTTTAGCCCTTATTTACTATTAAACACAGTGTTTATAATCAAAATCAAGTTACAAAATACTGCTAAAATTAATAAATTTTATAAAGTATTTGGGAAATTGTTCTAAAACTATGTACTGTTTCACTCTTTGGGATATATATGTGTACATATATGCATGTATATATATATATATGTTTTTTGGGGGGCTGAGTGGGATACACCAATAGGCACTCATGCACTATCTCCCATATTCCTCAGGGGACCATGCAATGCTAGAGAATAAGGCTGGTCCTCCTATGTGTAAATCATAAACTTCAGCCTGTTGATCTCTCAGGTTGCAATCATATAAATTTTCAACTTAAATTATAAATTAAAATATATCATACTTAAAAAATGAAATGAATTACTTTTATCGCTTTCTTGTTTTAAATATGAAGTTATAGACTCTTACCTACATTTTTTCCTGTAAAAACAACAACTTAATTGTTATATTGAGTTCCTTGACATTAAGTTTATGCAGATCATTTAAAGTATAAAAAACGGCAGAGAGGTGTTATAAAGATGAAAGAATTTACCTTCAATTGTGGTTCAATCCCTAGCACTGGTTATGGTCACCTAAGTGACACCAGGAGTGAAACTTAAACAGTCAGTAGTAAGCCCTGAGCATACTTCTGGGTGTGGCCTCCAAGCTATAGTCATCCATAGGTGAAATATACCCAAAACAATTTTATAGTTATAAAAAATGTGAAAAGCTCTTGGGGTCAGAGTGATAGTACAGCAGGTAGGGTTTATGCCTTACACATGGGTAGGATTTAATCCACCTGATATTCATGAGATGTTGAATATGGGATATTCACGTGATAATCCATAATACACCTACTTATGGAAAATCTAACTTGGTAGATTCCTTACTTATCAACAGTAACACAAGACATCCATGGTTTGGCTAACCATGCGTATTTTCTCTTCTATTATATTCTGGTCTCCTTGCAAGATTCAGAAATATGGAGCAAATTGTCAAAAGCTCAGAAATTAAACATAGTAAACACCAGCTTTAAAGTCGACAGATTTGAATGATTTCCTTATTCCAGTTTCTAGCTATATAAATGGACTCAATACATTATGGAAATGATTGGGAAATAGTTTTTGTATTTAATGGTAAAACTGCAAAATTTTCTGCATAAAACAGATTCCATGTATCCAAATTTGTCAGATTTAGAAACTGGTGAAGTATTGCAAATTCCCACCTGTGGCTGACATTTATCTTTTCCTTCCCAATTCATCACTTTTTTCCGTAATTATAAAAATTAATTTTCTCTGAGATTATTTTTCTTTACTGTCGTAATATGACCAAAATTTCAGTTTTCACTACAGTTACTTTGATTATCATTCTGAATTGATGCTAACAAAAGTCCTAAAGTCCACTTTATCGCTAATAATAAAAAAAGAACACTAAATGACTACTGCCTTTTTATAGCTTATCAATTCCATTGATACTGTATTCTTATACTCTCAACCTTGATTTTTAGTGATTGGATACCTGAGTTCCTCAGTGGTGCCATTCATTTTATTACCAGTACATTCCTTTCTTCTTTCCTGATAGGATTTTTCAATAGGCCCTTTAGGAGACATAATCTTTTTAACATCACTCCACCCTCATACAAAAAGTATTTCTAAGAAGCTAATTTATTTAAGAATTTACCCTAAGATAAGACAGGAAGTAAGTGAAGCAAAATGAAGTGGGGAAAGTTATATCAACATACAATTAACTTGGATTTTGCACTAGGCAACTGCTGTTTAATTCAGCAGAGATAAATCTGCAGAGGTAGCTGGAACACAATCTAGGAAGACAATCAGAATTTCATTTGTGACTTTTACTTTTTTTTACAGAGAGAACCTAAATTTCTAATTTTCTTTGATGTTGTGTACAGTATGTACTTTATTTCTGTTATATCTACTAAATAGGATCCATTGTGTTATTAATATATGATTTTATGTTGCCTACATAGTCTAATCCAGTCTAGAATTTCAAGTATTAATAAACTTGTAAAATTTCATTCTGGTGCCAAAATAGAGATTCAGTAATCAACTGTTTCATAAGTATTCTGTAAGGTTTTAATAATTATAAATGTGATATAGTACATACAGCCCCATTGCTCTAAATAAATAATACAACGTTAATATTTAATTTTATGAGCACTTCTTACATCGATATAAGGTTCACTTAGTCAATAATGACATAATTTAAACTTTTATTTTTATTTAATTATATATTTCAGATATTAAAATCACAATCTCTGAAATTCAATTGTGCTGATTTTTATCCAATATAATTATTCCCTAAAGTACAAGTAAAATGGTTCTTAAAATTATTATAAAATTTTAATATATAGTACATTATAATATTATTCCAAGAAAGATTTTCTAATCATATAGCTTAAAATGTAAAAGAATTAGATTTCATCTAATCTTTCTCCATACTCAATTTATGACAGATACTTATATTCCTACAAGACAACTCAGTTGAAAATTTAATCTTATCTAAGATGCAAACTAATAGTACTCACTATTTAAAGAAAATATGCAGATCATCTTATCTGTCTCCAGTTTAAAAGTTGGGGCAAAAATAATAATTTTAATTCTTCCATGTCCTTTCTGCCCAAAATTCAGTCCAAGTTATATAGGAATAAACTTACCAATTTTTTAAAAAATTTTTATTAGTGAACACCAAGAGGTACAGTTGTAGACTTACAAATTCTTGTGCTTGGGTTTCAATTATACAATGATCAAGTACCCATCCCTCCACCAGTACCCATTTTCTAACACTACGGATTCCAGTATCCCTCGCCCCCCAATCCCCCCATCCCACCCTGCCTCTGTGGCAGGGCATTACCTTTGATCTCTCTCCTTTTGGGTGCTATGGTTTTCAAAAGAGGCATTGAGTGGCAATTATGTTCGGTCTATAGTCTACTTTCAGCAGGCTTCTCCCACACTGAAAGGATCCTCCCAACACCGTTTATTTGGCGCTCACTTCTCTAGCTGAGCTGCCTTTTCCCCTAGCATGTGTGGCTGGCCTCCAAGCCATGGAGTAAACCTCCTGGTACTTATCTTGGCTGTTCTTGGGTATTAGTCTACTGTTTTGTTACTTTATGTTCCCCAGATGAATGTAATCTTTCTATGTCTATCCCTTTCTTTCTGACTCATTTCACTTAGCATGATACTTTCCATGTAATACCACTTGTATGTAAATTTCATGACTTCATCTTTTCTAACAGCTATATAGTATTCCATTGTGTAGATGTACCAAAGTTTCCTTAATCAGTCATCTGTTCTCAGGCACTCAGATTTTTTCCAGATTCTGGCTATTGCAAACAGTGCTGCAATGAACAAAAAAGTGCAGATGTCACTTCAACTATACTTTTTTGCCTCTCTGGGAAATATTCCCAGGAGTGGTATTGCTGGGTCAAATGGGAGCTCAATTTCTAATTTTTTGAGAATCGTCCATACTGTTTTCCAAAAGGGCTGAACCAGTCGGAATTCCCACCAGCAGTGAAGTTGGGTACCTTTCTCGTCATATCCCCATTACTTTTGTTCTTTTGGATGTGAGCCAGTCTCTATGGTGTGAGATGATATCTCATTGTGGTTTTTATCTGCATCTCCCTGATGAATAATGATGTAGAGCATTTTCTCATTTGCCTTTTTGCCATTCGTATTTCTTCTTTGAGAAAGTTTCTGTTCATTTCATAGCCCCATTTTTGGTGGGGTTGGATGTTTTCTTCTTGTGGAGTTCAACCAGTACATTGTATATCCTTGATATTAACCACTTTTCGGATGTGTATTCAGCGAATATCCTTTCCCATTCTATAGGCTGCCTTTGTATTTTGGCCACTGTTTCTTTTGAGGTGCAGAGTCTTCTTAGTTTAAGATAGTTCCATTTATCTATCTCTGTTTTCACTTGCTTGCCTTTGGCATGACATCTTTGAAGACACCATTAGCTTCAATGTCATAGAGGGTTTTGCCAACTTTGTCTTCAATGTACCTTATGGATTCCAGTATGATGGTGAGGTCTTTAATCCATTTTGATCTTACTTTTGTACCTCGTGTTAGGCAGAGATCTGAGCCCATTTTTTTGCATGTAGATGTCCAATTTTGCCAGCACAATTTGTTAAAGATGCTTTCCTTACTCCACTTCAAATTTCTTGATCCTTTATCAAAGATTAGCTGATCATATGTCTGAGGGGAGATGTCAGTTTATTCAACCCTGTTCCATTGGTCTGCAGCTCTGTCTTTGTTCCAGTACCATGCTGTTCTAATTATTACTGCTTTGTAGTAGTGTTTGAAGTTAGGGAGGTTGATTCCAACCATTTTCGTTTCCCCAAGAATTGCTTCAGCTATTCCCATGAATGGCTTATTGTTCCATCTGAATTTCAGGAGTGTTTGCTCCATTTCTTTGAAGAATGTCATGGGTGTTGTTATAGGGATCACACTGACTTTGTACAATGATTTGGGAAGTTTTGCCATTTTAACAATTTTAATTCTCTCGATCCATGAGCAGGGGATATCTTTCCATTTTCTCATGTCCTCTTTTATTTCTGAAGTAGCGTTTTGTAGTTTTCTTTGTACAGGTCCTTTACTTCCTCAGTTAAGCTGATTCCTAGGTACTTGATTTCTTGGGGCCCAATTGTGAAAGGATTGCTTATTTCATGTCACTCTCTTTTCTCTCACTGTTTGTGTATAGGGAAGCCATGGACTTTTGGGTGTTGATTTTAGAGCCTGCAACTTTACTATACAACTCTATTGTTTCTAGGAGTTTCTTGGCAAAGGATATAGGGTTCTCTAAGTATAGTATCATATCATCTGTGAATAGTGAGAGCTTGATTTCTTCTTTTCCTACCTGAATGTCCTTAATATCTTTTTTTTCCTAACTGTTATTGCAAGTACTTCCAGTACTATACTGAACAGCAGGGGAGAGAGTGGGAATCCTTGTCTCATCCCTGATCTTAGAGGGAAGACTCTCAGTTTTTCCCCATTGAGGATGATGCTTGCTGTAGGCTTGTCGTAGTTGGCTTTAACTATATTGAGGAAAGTCCCCTCTATGCCCATTTTGGCAGTTTTTTCATAATAAACAGGTTCTGGATCTTGTCAAAAGCTTTCTCTACATCTATTAATATTATCATGTGATTTTTATCTTTTCTTTTGTTGCTTGATGGATTATGTTGATCGATTTCCGAATGTTAAACCATCCTTGCATCTCTGGGTCTTGGTGTTTGATCTTTCTGATGAGTCGTTGGATTCCATTCGCTAATAGTTTTCTGAGGATCTTTGCATTTGTGTTCATTAGGGATACTGGCCTGTAATTATCTTTCTTTGTGGTATCTCTGTCTGCTTTTGGTATCAGGGTGATATTTGCTTCATAGAAACTTTTTGTGTTTTCGATACTTCTATTTCATAGAAAAGCTTGAAGAGAATTGGAATTAATTCCTCTTTAAAGAATTGAAAGAATTCACTAGTGAATCCATCTGGGCCAGGACTTTTGTGCCTCGGGAGACTTTTTATTACCATTTCAATTCCCTTGATGGTGATAGGTCTGTTCAGGTATTCCAGATCTTCTTGGGAGTCTGTAGGATTCTAGGAATTTATCTATTTCCTCAAGGTTTTTATGTTCCGTGGCATAAAGTTTCTCAAAGTACTCCCTGAGGATTCTCTGAATTTCTGTAGTTTCTGTTGTAATGACCCCCATTTTCATTTCTGATTCAGTTTATTCGGATTTTCTCTCTCCCTTTCTTTGTGAGTTTTGCTAGAGGCTTATCGATCTTGTTTATTATCTCGAAGAACCAGCTCTTGGTTTCATTGATCTTTTGGATTGTTTTTTGGTTTCCATCTCATTAATCTCTGCACTGAGTTTTATTATTTCTTTTCTCCTGTTTGGATTGGCCTTCTTTTTTTGGTCCTTTTCCAAGCTCTTAAGCTGTGAGGTTAGGTTACTTAGGTGGGCTCGCTCCTCCTTCCTGAGGAATGCTTGTAGAGCTATAAACTTTCCTCTTAACACAACTTTTGCTGTGTCCCATAAGTTTTCATAACTCGTGTCCTCATTTTCATTCATTTCCAGGAATCTTTTGATGTCCTCTTTGACTTCCTTTCTAAGCCACTAGTTGTCCAATAGTGAACTGTTTACTTTCCAGGTGTTTGACTTAGTTTTCTGCTTTTGTGTTTGATTTAATTCTAATTTCAGCACATTATGGTCTGAGAAGATTGTTGATACAATCTCTATCTTAATTTTATGGAGGTATGTTTTGTGGCACAGCATGTGGTCTATCTTGGAGAATGTTCCATGCATGCTTGAGAAGAATGTGTATTCAGCTTTTTGAGGATGAAGTGTCCTTTATGAATCCACTAAGTCCCTTTCTTCTATTTTTTTTTCCCTCAGATGAAGTATGTCCTTTCTAAGCTTGAGTCTGATTGATCTATCAAGAGGTAGTAAAGCAGTGTTGAAGTCTCCCTCTAGTATTGTGTTGCTATCAGTGTCTTTCTCCAACTCTATGAGTAGTTTTTTTAAGTACTTTTCTGGTCCCTCATTAGGTGCATATACATTTATTATCGTAAGTTCTTCCTGTTGTACACATCCCTTGATCAATAAAAAAGACCTTCATTGTCTCTTGTGACCTTCTTCACTCTGAAATCACTGTGGTCTGATACTAGGATGGCTACCCCAGCTTTTTTATTAGAGCTGTTTGCCTGTAGGATTGTTTTCTAGCCTTTAACTCTGAGCCTGTGTTCGCTTTGACTATTGAGATGTGTTTCTTGCAGGCAGCAGAATGTTGGGTTCAATTTTCTAATCCATTCTGCCACTCTGTGTCTTTTAATTGGTGTGTTTAGCCCATTGATGTTGAGAGAGATTATTGTTATGGGGTTTTGTCCCATTTTTCTGTTGAAATTTAGTGTATTTGAGGGGCCTGTCTTGTCTTAAAGTAGCCAATTTAGTTGTTCTTTTAACCATGGTTTTGAGTGTATAAAGTTCCTGAGCCGTTGTTTGTGAAACTGTGTGTTGTTGCTTCTGTTATAAATGAGAGTCTTGTTGGGTAAAGTATTTTGGTGAGGCATTTATTTCATCGAGTTTTCTCACTATATCCCACCACTGTTTTGGGGCCATGAGGGTTTCATCAGACAAATCAGCTGTGAATCTTAAGGATGCTCCTTTGTAGGAAATGTCTTTTTTTTTATCTTGCTGTTTTCAAAATCTTGTCTATATCTAAGGTTTTGGTCATTTTAATCAGGATGTGTCTTGGGATATTTTTATTCTCATTTCTCCTAGCTGGTACCTTTCGGGCCTCCTGAATGTGGTCACATGTTTTCTTCAACTCTGGAAATGTCATAGCAATGATGTCTTTGACAGTTTCTACTTCATCACGGTTTTCTTCCTGTCCCTCTGGGACTCCAATAATTCTTATGTTACCCCTCTTGGCTTCATCCCAATCTTCTCTTGCTATCTGCTCCCGAATTGTGAGTCTTTTTTTCCATTTTCTGCTCTTTTCTGGAGAGTCTCTGGACTTCATCTTTGAGCTCACTGATTCTGTCCTCAGCAGCTGTTAACTCTGCTGCTGAGGGCTTCCACTGAGTTTTTCAATTCGCCTACCAGGTTTTTCAGGTCTGACATTTCCTTTTGATTTTCCTCATTTCCACCTTCAAATCCTCTTGTCTTTTATTGGCATTGCTTTCCATTGTTTCTTTTAGCTCCCTAAGCATTCCTCAGTAATTCCTTGTCAGAGAGGTGGTCTAGCACTTCATTACCATTGGTGTCTTCTGGGCTAGCCTCTTCAATAAGAAAGCTTGGTGGGCTTTTGTGTTGCTTTACTGTTGTGACCAGTATGGTTTACACCTTCACACTCACTGTTACTATTCTGCCATTCTCAGGGGATCTAGTTAGCGGGGCAGGGCCAGGAAGGGGCCCTTCTGCTGCGCGGGTACCTGGGAGAATGAGCACCAAAAATTTTTAATGATTAACTTTCTATTTCTCTCCAACTTTGCTGAAACTTAATTCAAGACAATTTTCTTACAGTTCTTACTGTAGCATCTTCTAAATTATATGATGGCTCTTTTGTCAATCTATATTTCATTGCATATAAAAAATCAGTGTCCATTACTGTATATTTTATATTATTTCCTGCTTCTATGCCTATTTTGATCCCCATTATAAATAAAATGAAATGCAAACCCTTTACATATCCCCAGGATCCAATGTAAATGTAAATGTGGTCCTGGCTGTCAATTCTATATCACCCTAATATGGTTTGATCATAGCAGCTATCTAACTTTTGTTTTGACATAATAAGCATTTCACCTTCAGTAATATTTGGTTTCTTGGAATACTGTCACCCAACCCTTAGTATAACTGCTATTTAGGATTAAAATGCACCTCCCTACAAAGCATATGTTGGAGTATATTTAGAGATATGATCTCCAGAGAAGTAACTTAGTTTAAATGGAATCATAATTAATATGTACTTATTCTTATTCTTATGTTTGTGTTCTCCAAATAAGAAGAGATAAAACACTAGTGTGCATAAAATAAAGTTCATGCAAAGACACTTGAAGAATGTTGTCATCTACAAGCAGGGAGGCCTCAGAGAAACCAATTCTGTTGACATTTTGCACTCTTGCCTCTCAAGCCCTGAGGAAATAGAACTAGGTTATTTGTGATCCGGAGTCTCTGTTATTGCACTAAGATGATACTAGGAAATAATGCATATGTAGTCTCATTTTCAAAGTCATAATAAATATCTCTGTACAAAGGCCTTCATTTAAGCATATCAGTCATTGTAGTCCTGCACTCTGTTCACTAATATCTTCATTATCCAGGTTTCTTTGATAACATGCAATACACACACATACACACATATAGATATAGATATAGATATAGATATAGATATAGATATAGATATAGATATAGATATAGGTATAGATATAGTTATAGATATAGATATAGATATAGATATAGATATAGATATATAGATATAATTTACTCTGAGAATCTCAAAGCAAAACTCTACTATTCTAGTATTCTAATATAGTCCCCAGTGGAAACAAATTCTGAGATCTAACAACAGAGCAGTGATCTGTGACTGATCTATGATGACAAAGTGGGGGAAAATTAAGACAGAAACTTAGAACAGAGGTGAAGGGATACTGAAAGGCTAGTGGAATGGGTGTTGAAATAGCATCATACATGTAAAATAACAATGTGGGAATTGTTGTAAAATTTGTGGCCTAAAAAAATTTAAAAAAATTAAAAACTTTGAGAATGTTGCTTACTCAGTGAATATTTTTTTAATAAATGCTATATTAGGAAGTCACTACTCTGCCCTTGATCCTATTGCTTCTCTTGTTTCCTTGCCTAGTACAACATATTCTGCTTCATTAAGACACTTCATCCAACACTCTGTTTCTTGTTCACATTTTTTTAAATAACAAATTAAAATCATTGCTCTAAATTGTTTCTGACAATCACCGAAACTATTAGTCCTTTTATTTATATTGAGTAGATTTATTAACACTACTTAGCATTTATGTACCTTTTTAAGTAACTATTCATGCCATAGTTTTTTTATACAAACTGAAAAATATACAATACACTCTTTGGAATTATAATTTTAAATGGTTTTGATTTTAAAAAATATATGTACCTGTTTCCTATATACATACTATATATTATATATACAGGACATGTTTGTTATTAATACAAATTTAGTTTTACCCAAGTCTTATGTATTTGACCTGATTAATAGTATTTCTTGGTATTTTACCCCAAGAAGTACATATAAAACATTTATAGTTTTGTAATCCTATGCTACTTCAATGAAAATAAATTAAAACGATATATAATAACAATAAACAAAATGTTTCTTAATTCCTGCTTCTAATTTATTTTTTATCTTGTTTAATAATGCATCTTTCTTTTACATTAAATATAGATATTTCCAAGATGCCATACTCAATCTTATCTCCTTTATATTATATTAAGGATAGATAAATCTGTTAACTTTTTATCTTCAGTCACTAAACATTGGCACTGTATGCTAAATTTGTTTTTCACTCTTTGTATACTGTTTTCTACAAAAGTTTTGCTGAAATTGTCACCTATTGCCCAATTTTTTAATTCTGGTACCATAGATATCCCTATTCTTTTCTGATTGTATCACTTTTTCATAAAACAGTAGAGTTAGCAATAGTAAAATAGATGAATTCTGTGAGGTTATCTGCTAGCTCCTGGAGAGGTCTCAAAGATGATTTATAATGTCTGGTTATTCTCAACTACCTTCATAAATCTCAGTAGTTTTCTTGTCACCCAAAATCACAATATTGATTTAGGGTATATAACAGTCTTTATAACTTCAACTGGTATCTTTAAAACTATTATAAAGTCAGAGAAAAATAAGGGGTAGTGGAAATCACAGAGGAGAGAAAAAGTAGATCCTAAGTATCAGAGCAATAGATGTTCAAATCTCAACTCTATTTAATAACACAGTTTTTTTTTTATCTTAAGGAACAAAGAAACCTCTATAAATTTATTTCTGTAATTTAAACATGAAATAAATTAAACATACATAGGCTTACTATTGATGTATTACATAATATATTTGAAACATTTATCATAATTTGTGAAAAATTTGCCCCATGCATTATAAATGCTATGATTTTTTAAAATTTCTAAATAAAACCAAAGCAATTGATAGTAGATAACTAATATGATGCACTCAATTGTTAGAGCTGCAACTTTCTTATTAAATACATGTTGTATTTCATGATCTTAAATCTCTATTGGAGAGTTTTCACATCATGTTTAGCATTATTTTAGTATGTGACTTTCCATTCTTGTAATAATTCATAGACTGGATTCATAAGCTGAACCCCTGATTTGTGTGGTAAAGCAGATTTCCTTAGATTACTTTATAGTGAATCTTGATGACTGATCTGACTTCCCAACTCTATTTTGTATTTTGAAACCCAGAAATAACAAAAGAGGGGAGATTTTATATTAAAGCTCAAGAAATGCAAAGCACATTAAAAGAGATACTATATTTATTTATATAGATTAATTGTAGATAATGTATTTATGTATGTAGCATTAGGTGACTGAACATATTAAACTGAAGACATGATATGGCAGAATCCACAATAAAAGTAAAGACCTGGGAAATTAAATTGCTCATACAGTGCAAAGGAAAAAATAGGTAAACACAGAATTAGATACAGAGGCTAAATCATGCTTAGCAACACACTGCCTTGATTAAGAGTCAACATCATGTTTTAGACTAGTACAATTTATTTAAACTTGAATTCTGATGAGCTGAATCTGTTGGAGATTTTTCATGTCTCTCTTACTTCCCTGAGCATTTAACAAAAATCATTATCTGACTAACCTGAATTTCTGTTTTGTGCAATTTGATAGATCTAATAAAAATAGGACAGTTAGAAATTTGGCAAAGTAAGATTCTTGATATACTTAGGAGCAATGCCCTTACTCTTGCCAATTCAGTGATTTGTTTATTTTAATTTGTCTATTTTTATATTTATTTATTTATTTATTTATTTATTTTTTGCTTAGGGGCCAGACAGGCAGTTCTTAGGCATTACTCCTGGCTCTGAGCTCACAGATCATTTCTGGTGAAATCAGGGTACCATATGGGGTGCCAGTAATTGAACTCAGAAAGGCCATATGCGAGGCAAATTACCAACCATTGTCCTATTATTCTGACCCATTATTCTTTATTTTTGAGGAGGGAACAACTAGCAGTGCTCAAGGCTTCCTCCTGAACCTATACTCAAGAATCATTCCTAGTGGGTCTGGGATGATTGTATGGAGTGCTGGGAATCAAACTCAAATAGGCCACATTCATGGTAAGTGTCCTGTCACTGCCCTCCTGTTGTTCATTGACTTGCTCGAGGGGGTCCAGTAACATTGTGAGACTTGTTACTGTGTTTGGCTTATCGAATACATCACGGGTAGCTTGCCAGGCTTTGCCATGCAGGTGAGATACTCTCGGTAGCTTGCCAGGCTCTCCAAGAAGGGCAGAGGAATCCAACTTGGGCCGGCCGAGTCGACTGCATGCAGGGCAAACGCTCTATCCGCTGTGCTATCAACTGTAATATCTCTCCTGCCTTTTCTTTAATATGCTTTGTGTAACATTTCTTTCATGTTTTCTAAAATGATTCTGTTCTTCCGTGTAAATTTAATTCAAATGAAATCAGAATTTTTCTAGTCAAAAATAATAGCTTATCTTCAGTAAGTGTGACTATTAAAGCATCTCAGGATATAGCACAAATATTGAACAATAGAGTTTGTGAAAACATTATCAGATATCAATAAGACTTAAGGCTTTAGATAATATAGGGCTCACTTTTGAGAATACTACAGAAACATAGATTAATTTATTTTTCCTTGCTTCCATATATGAATTAAAATTATTAATGGGAGTTTTTTGTATGTAAAATGTCTAGAAGGTTACGGAAATCAACTGGCACTCAACTAAAGCCTTATTTTTTTCTGGTAGTTATCATTAATTCTATATTAGGCCAGGATATTAGCATATTTTACCTAGAAAATTATAGTGGTCTTGCTTTTCTTATTTTTAAATATGCCCCTTTTCAGCTGGACTGTAGTGATAGCACAGAGGGTAGGGCGTTTGCCTTACACACGGCCAGCCCGGGTTTGATCCTCCATCCCTCTCGCAGAGCCCAGCAAGCTACCGAGAGTATCTTGCTCGTAGGGCAAAGCCTGGAAAGCTCCCCATAACACATCAATATGCCAAAAACAGTAACAATAAGTCTCACAACATGTTGTGAGACGTTACTGGTGCCTGCTACAGCAAATAGATGAATAACGAATGGGAGGACAGTGTTATAGTGCTACTCCTTTTCAGCTATATATTTCATCATACTCACTAATTGATAGGTATAAAGCACAATACAATAAGCTTTCATTGATTTCTATTTCCTCGCAATTTTTTTTTTATATTCGAGGTTCACATATCATTACTATCCTTGCTTTTCTCTTTATTTGGAGCATGATATTTCCTAGAACAGTCTTTCAAAACAAAAAATCTCTATTGCAATTCACATATATTTCTTTTCCCCTCAAAATATTACTCAATATTCTTTCTAGTTGAAGAGACCCATCTAGTTAATGAATTATTTCAAGGCTAATGAAGGCCATAAACATCTCCACAGAGTTGTCAAGATTTTGTTTTTATTTATTTTGCTTTAGTTATTGATGTCCAGATTATCCCTTAATTGGTATGTTAGTTTGCTGCAAATAAATAGCAAACAACAGAAATAATGTAATAAATCTTGCAGTCATAGTAGAAGAAATTAATAAATGTATGATAAACACTTTGGGTAAACTAATCAGTTTAAATATCCCCTGTAAATATGAAGAAGAAAGGGTTAGCTCTTTCAAACTTTCTTAAGATTCTCATATCATTTTCTACAGAAATATTCTATAATGGCAGATGGGCACTACAGGGCCATTTCGTACATCTATAGTAGTAAAAGTGTCCAAGAAATACTGAAAGTTAGGAAGAAAGAAGACAGTGAAAAGATTACATAGTACCATCTTGGAAATGTTAAAATGACACCTACCCTTTCAAGGTGATAAAGATGTTAGTTAGGGAAATAAGTAGTGCAATAAACCCGAATCTTCCTTTACTATTATTCCTGATTATACGATTTCCCATGTGTGAGATATAGGGAGATACTGTACACAGCTCTCTTACACTGTATTTAGACAATACTTAATAATATATTTGAGGTTTATATTCTACTTTTATGCACTTGTATCATACATGCATGTATATGAATATATATGTGTATATATATTATATACTAATTTGTGTCAATGACATTTTTTCAGCAGTTCTATTTTTCAAATAACAGCATTACTAAAATGGCTGGTAGTACAATTTGTGCCCCAGGTGGCACTCCTTTCATTGAGAAGCGATTAAAGAAAGATTGAAAAGATATTTTGCATTCCATTTGTGGTTGTCTTTTATTGAACTTGGTTAATGTAACACGGTTCTGTGATTTTTGATTTTTAAAGTGCTGTCCCTTTGGAAGTGTTTGTGCATAAGCGTGGGTGAAAAATATGTAGCCACTTTAGTTAAGCTTTCACAAAGTGCTTTTAGGAAATGTTTAAAATTGAGGCTAAGGTTATAGACTTTAATGTGCACATATAACTCCCACTAATTTGAAAGAAAATATAATGCATGTACACAAGGAAAGCTAATCTTCTGTTCTTTTTTTTTTTTTTTTTTTTTTTTTTTTTTTTTTTTTTTTTTTTTTTTTTTTATTTATTTATTGAATCACTGTGGGAAAGGTTACAAAGCTTTCAGGTTTATGTCTCAGTCATGCAAATATCAAACACATTTCCCTTTACCAATACTTATTTTTTACCATGAAGAACCCCAATAAAACCCCACCCCCCACCCCTCCCCGTCCCTGTGAGGCAGATGAATTCTAGTTAACACTCTATCTGCTTTGATTAGATTCATTGTTTCAATAAAAGATTCACCACTATTATTTAGAGTTTACCCCCCCCCCCAAATCAGACATGCTGAAAAAGCATTGTGAAGTGATTTGCTTTCTACGGCTGGGTTCAAGAATTAAATGTTGGTTTTGGATTTCTGCTCTACCGAGGTCACCAGTTGCCCCCCGCGAGCGGCTCTCCAGCACGGCCACGGCCCCAGAAGCACAAGGACTTAATGCAGAACCCAGCAGCTTGGAGCAGAAAAGTGAACGGACTCTGCATTGATCCAGGCCATCAAGTCTGCCGGAGGGGAAAGGGTGTTGCCCCATTCGCCCTCTCCTCTTTGGAAAGAAAGATGGCGGCCACATGGGAGCCTTGTGGACAGCAGGTATGAGCCGGGAGTGTGGGGGCGACTAAAACCTCATGGGAAGGGGGGCGTTTCGGTCCGCCCTTCACGCCCTACCGAGGCCACCAGTTGCCCCCCGCGAGCGGCTCTCCAGCACGGCCAGGACTCCAGAACACAGAAACCAATTTCTTAACTATCTGACTTTCAGTAGAAATACTTCCAGGGTCAATAGGTAATCTTCTGTTCTTATGATTCAAAGATTTTCTAAGTTCCTTTGTGCTTAAAAATTTAGAAAAACTATTACTAGAATTGTATTTTTGGCAAATCTAGAATATAAGCTAAAACCCAAGGAAATAAAATCTTATACTACACTCTTATTATGCATATAAATATATAGTAATGAATATCATAGTGAAATTATATGATTAAAGTAAAATTCAATTTTATCTTCATAGCTGCAAATGCAGTCTTACATGCCCTTTCAAATAGTTGGCAAATCCCTGAATGCAGGCAGAGCCATGAGTAAGACCTGCAGATAGCTGTCTAAAGGACAAAACCAGTAATAAAAAAGTAACAGAGCAAACAAATGATAAACTAAAAATTAGGTGGTCAGATTTAGGGTTTTTGTTACAGAAAGTATTGTTTGTTGGAATATCTCTTAAAACGTAATGCCTGCAAGACAGGATTTCAAAACTTTAAATAAATATTTAATTTTCTCAAACTTATTTTTAATCAAGTATATACATGATAAAATGCTGTAATAGTATACAGCAGAGTGTATTGTTTTTTGTTTTAAAAATACATTTTTCAGGGTTATGGTGCCGCCAGCAGGTCAATCTGTACCTGTGAGTCAAGTGCAACAGCAGCCTGAATGCACTTCAGACACTTCCAGATACCCCAAAATTGATGCTGTGCCTTTGGCCAGACCCCAACAACTTGGGGCAAAGTTTACCAAGAAAGTGAATGACCAAAAGATAGGTATGTGGGAGACACACCCACAAACCACCTCTGTCAAAGCCTCTCTGTTTCCTGATGGAACTGTTTAATGGCCATGATTCCAGAGACTCGGAAACAAACCTCAAAACCCAGTGGCTTTTGGCAGAAATGTGTCCAGTCCCTGCAGTAAATTACAGGTGCTGGGCCACCTCAGGTGGGAATAGGTTTCGTGCCTTGGACTGTTCCCCCTGGCAGCCTGGTGGCCCTCATCCTACAGAGGACACTGAAGAGTCAGGTTTGGGCCCACAGTGACAAGACACATGGGGCCTCATAAGATAGGAGTGGAGCTGGCCTCTTCCTCCCCACCCCGAGACCCTGAGTTGCCGCCCACGAATGGCCTCTCTGGCTCCTGATCAAGCTGCTTAATGACCATGATCCCAGAGACTCAGCAATAAATTTCGAAACCCAGAAACTTTTGGGAGAAATGCATCCAGACTGTGCAGTAGGTTACTGTCACAGGGCCACCCCAGGGGGGAAACGGTGCTGTCCCTCCACCTGTTCCCCCATGGTGACTCGGTGGCCGCCATCCACCAAAGGCCACTGGACAGTCAGGTTTGGGCCCATGGTGACAAGACATGTGGGGCCTCATGGGATGGGGGTGGAGCCGGCCCTTTCCTCCCTATCCCACCAAGACCCCAAGTCGCCACCCACGAATGGCCTCTCTGGCTCCTGATCAAGCTGCCTAATGGCCATGATCCCAGAGACTCAGAAACAAATATTGAAACCCAGCAGCTTTTGGCAGAAATCCCTCCATATTTAATCATTAAAATTCTGGAATTTCAAATTGTGTGGCCACTACTGCAGCCATGTGACATCATATGTTATTCATAACCAGCAATAGAAAACAAATTGTCTACTGTTGCTTTTCAGCAGATCTGAGTGTTGGGGTAAAATCTCAAATAATAACGGTGGGTCTGGTGTCAAAAAAATCATTTTTCAAAATTCATTTTTTTATTTTATAAAGTAGTTCACAACATTTGATTACATTTGATATTAAAATACCAATACTACTACCATTACACCTTCTCACCACCATATTTCAAATGTTTCTATACCAAACCCCAATCCCTGCCACAAAGCAGAATGAAAATATTAATTTTGTATTATTATGAAAATCTCCTGAAAAAGCTAGAAAAAGTATCCTTAGAGGAAAGAGTGTGAGGATTGTTGTATTCCACCCAGAGGCCATTATGCCCTACTATAAGAAGAGGTCACTAACATGTTGTTAAAGGTTTAACCTTGTTTGTTTTGTATATACATGTATATGTATATATATATACAAAATGTATATTTCCCTCTAAGATTGATTGCGTCCTATTTTTAACCCTATCAGATGTACTTCAAACCAAATACTCTACCTGTACTACAGGATTACTGCATCAAATTTTTTAAGATGATTTTCTGCTTACATTAAAACTCATTTTACATATTCTACAATTATAATACGTTCAAATAATCATGTACATGTTTGTTTTTGATACTTCATTTTCTACTGATTCTTGACAAAGGACTGAGAACATGAAATGGAGCAAAGATAGCCTTTAACAAATGGTGCTGGAATCCTGGATAACCACATATAAAAAATTAACGCTGCATCCTCATCTCACACTAACATTACACACTTATATTTTTATTTTATAAAGTAGTTCACAATATTTAATTATATTTAATATTCAAACACCAATCCCATCAACGTTACACCAACATGATTTGGATGAGAGGAAGGAGAAGGAAGAAGGGGTAAAAAGAAGGAAGGAGGAGGAGGAGAAGGAGGAGGATGAAGAGGAGGAGGAAGAAGAAGAAGAAGAAGAAGAAGAAGAAGAAGAAGAAGAAGAAGAAGAAGAAGAAGAAGAAGAAGAAGACGATGGAGACGGAGGTGAAGAAGAAGAAGAAGAAGAAGACGATGGAGACGGAGGTGAAGAAGAAGAAGAAGAAGAAGACGATGGAGACGGAGATGAAGAAGAAGAATAGGAAGAAGAGGAAGAAGAGGAAGAATAGGAAGAAGAGGAAGAAGAGGAAGAAGAAGAGGAAGAAGAGGAGGAAGAAGAGGAGGAGGAAGAAGAAGAAGAAGAAGAAGAAGAAGAAGAAGAAGAAGAAGAAGAAGAAGAAGAAGAAGAAGAAGAAGAAGAAGAAGAAGAAGAAGAAGAGAATAGGAGAAAGGAAGAAAGAAAAAGAAAAGTAAGAAAAGCACCTGCCATGGTGGCAAATGCGAGGGTGGGAGGGAAACTGCCCCATTGGTTTTGGAAAAATAATACTGGTGGAAGGGATGGGTGTTGCAACATTTTGTGACTGAAATCCACTAAATTTTTATTACTATTTTTTATTGAATCATCATAAAACACAGTTTCAAAATTTTTCATGATTGGGTTTCAGTCATACAATGTTCCCAAAACCTTCCCTTCACTAGTGAAGATTTCCTGCCCCACATGTCCCAAATCTTCCACCCATCAAACCGCTCAGCCCTCCACAAGCCTGCCTCTATGGCAGGCAGTTTTCTTCTCTGTCTCTGTATCTCTGTCTCTCTGAGTCTCTGTCTTTCTCTGAGTCCCTCTGATTCCATCTGTATGTCTGTCTCTCTCACTTTCTCTTTTCTAGGCATTATGGCTTGCAATACAGGCACTCAAAGGTTATCATGTATATCCCCTTTCCCTATTTCAACACTTAGTTCTTGTCCAGAATAATCATTTTCAACATAGTTTTAGTTCTATATAAAAGGCATAATTTAATGATGCTATTTACAGTAAACATGATAGAATAGAACAAAACGCATATTCTTTATGAGTATAAATGAATGTTTTAAGGATTTAATGTTGACCTTATTAATCACCAAGAACTGACATATGGCTAGTCAGTTAACTGCATGCTGCTTAGGGTAATAGATTTCTTTTCACTAGATGTCTATTTTTGCCTTGTCTTTTTAACTCATGTTGTTAAGTGTAGCAAGATGTATTTTTTTCTTTCTTTGGTATGTGATTTGACATTATTACACTAGAGAACAAATTACTGACATCTTATGTTTACTTGGTTATGTATTTATTGTGATTGTGAATACTGCTAACTTACCTGAATTTTAGTTAGAATTGCACTTATGAAGCAGATTATTATCATTTCTGATTTCTGACAAAAACCAATGGAAGTTAACAACCAAATTTTCTTAATGAAGTCATTAATGCAAATAGCATGCTAGGGAATTTCCAATAAATTTATTAATATAGAAGTTAATTATTTCAAATGGCTAAAATGTCATGCCTCATTACCATGATTTTATATACTCTTGAATTTAAGAATTCTCTAAAAATGGACTGAAAAATCCTGTAATTATTAGCTTAAATTTATTCTGGGATAAGCAAATAGAAAATTGGTAAAAGTGATAAAGTAATCAGCTACTAATATTTTACTTGTCTCAGCTTTTGGCATACTTGCGTGCTCATTAATCACCTATACATAAAGGAATGAGGAAGAAAGACTGTTACACTTCCAGAAAATTTTCCCTTTTCCTGCTTATCTTTATAGTCCATTTAATATAGCAACTTGTTTTGGAGAGATAGTACAGCAGGTAAGATGCTTGTCAACCACAGTTATACTCTGACTGTACATGAGATTTTGAGTCACTATTTGTGGAATATAAAATAACATAATATGAGACAGATACCCAAGGACAGTAGATCCAGGGTCAGGAATATTGCTCCATGATTGGTATCCTGCCTTATAAGCTGGGGGAGAAGGCAGCTGGAATGGAGAAGGGATCACTAAGCCAATGATGGTTGGAGAGATAGTTCCGGATGGGAGCATGTGTGCTGAAAGTAGATAAAAGACCAAACGTGATAGCCTCTTAGTATCTGTATTGCAAACCATAATGTCCAAAAGTAAAGAGAGAGTATATAGGAGATTGTCTGCCACAGAGGCAGGGGGGAGGATGGGATGGGGACATTGGTGGTGGAAAATGTGCACTGGTGGAGGGATGGCTGTTCAATCATTGTATGACTGAAACTCAAACATGAAAGAGCTTTATAACTGTATCTCACAGTGATTCAATACAACAACAAAAACAACAAGATTTTGAGTCTCCTCCCAGGAGTCTTCCATGACCAGAGAACCAGAAATGAGCTTAACCAGGTATATATAGTCCCAGGACCAACCTCCCCAAAATAAAAAAAAATAAATAAACTGAAAACTTGCTGTAAAAGTACAAGTCACAGTGAACCAAAAAAGAGGCAGAGGGCAGGGAGTTGGGAGGCAGATACTCTAAAATACTTCCTATAACTGCTATAAGAAATTATTTTATAATGAGTACCTTAGAGCAACCTAGATTAATTTCCACTCTTCTAGATACAAAAGAATCTAATAGAGAATCCCAGAATCTTGTAGAACAGTTTCCTTAAAGAGGTTTTAGAAGAGAATCATTCTTTGCCTCTGTTAACTTCTAGTGTTAACAGAAGTTAGCTACTAGTGTTCCTTGAGTCTCTGAGTTTCATGGAGCTTGACTTATCTTCATCTTTGTGTGTTGTGTATTGTTTCCCAAAAAACCTTCATTTATAAGTGTATTTTTAATTGTTAGGGTTCTCTTGAAAATATAGGGTGATTTCCATCTCAGAATACTTAATTGTTTTTACTTTAATTTTTGTGTTATTTTGTTTGAGGGATCTTACCTGGCTTACTGCTTTCTTCTGACTATGCTGAATTATCACTCCTAGCAGTCATAAGGAAACCTTTTTGTGATGCCAGGAAATAATCTGGATAATCGACTTTTTTCTTTAAAGAATCCTTTGCAGAATTCTTTGCCGGGTTCCGCAAAGGATTCAGCACCATTGACTAGATCCACAAGATAACCAAGCTCATTGAGGTTTCTCGGGATTTCAAGATGCCGCTCTGTTTAACATTCATTGATTTAAAGAAGGCCTTTGATTCTGTTGAGATGGAAGCGGTCATTGAAGCCCAGCCAATCAGAACATTTAAGCTCAATACATCCAGATACTCTGTGAGCTGTATTACGGATTCACTACCAGGATCTCACCATTCTACAAAGAAGTGATCATTGATATCAAGAGAGGGGTTCGGCAGGGTGATACCATTTCACCAAAACTCTTCAGTGCCACCCTCGAGAACATCATGCAACGACTGGAATGGGAAAGAATGGGGGTGAAGATAGATGGTCAGCAACTACACCACCTCTGCTTTGCTGATGACGTTGTTTTAATAACATCAAACATCAGCCAAGCGGCACAAATGCTGGCGGACTTCGACCCTGAGTATGGCAAGGTTGGACTACAGCTGAATCTTATGAAGACAATGTTTATGAGAAACAGCCTCATTCCGGACGCCCCATTCACTCTCAATGGAACAACCATCTCCGAATGCAACAGCTATGTGTACCTAGGTCGAGAAGTCAACATGAGAAATGACCTGGCACCCGAGCTGTGCAGGAGGAAGAGAGCGGCTTGGAACACCTTTAAGAGTGTCGAAGAAATAGCAAAGAGGACGAAGAACCTCCAGCTCTGGGCACATCTCTTTGATTCAACTGTTCTTCCTGCATTAACATATGCCTCAGAGACCTAGGCTATACATAAACAGGATGAGAACGCTATTCGGGTCTCCCAAAGAGGAGTTGAAAGAGCTATGCTTGGAATATCACAGTTCACTCAAATGACAGAAAGAATCCAGAGTTCTGACCTTTGTCGATGATTTAGAATCAGGGACACTGTCTCATTTGCCAAGGTGTCAAAAATCAGATAGGCTGGTCACGTAATGAGATTTAAAGACGACCGCTGGACTAGAGGTATTACTGACTGGATTCCATGGGATGTCAAAAGACTGCGTGGCCGCCCACCTACCAGATGGTCAGACTTCTTCATCATGATCATGAATGATTGGTTTGAGGCTCTTCATGTTCCCAGAGAGAACAGATGCCATTGGGCTACACTAGCACGCAACAGGGACAAATGGAGACATTACTGGCACCCGCTCGAGCAAATCGACGATTAATGGGAAGTCAAGTGATCAAGTGATTCTTTAAAGACTTCAAGACTTCATTCTGTGTACTATCTCTCTTGCACCCCTCTCAAATTCTTCTTCTTTATTTCCTTTTTGGTTCACCCCCAGCAATGCTCAGGAGTCATTCCTGGTTCTGCCCTCAGAAATTTCTACTGGTCGTACTCTGTGCCTATACTTTGTGGGGAATCAAATCACAATCAGCGACATGTGCCTTAATCCCCATACTTGATTTTGAGGTGTTTGAGGACTGTCTATATTGTTCTGCAAGAAGGTTAAGCCAATTGATACTACCATCAACAGTGGATGAAGGTTCTTTTCCCAAAAATCCATATTAATATTGGTTCTTTTTGTTCTTTTTAATGCGTGCCAATCTCATTGCTGTAATATCTCTTTGTTGTGTTGATTAGTGTTTTCTAATGATCAGTAATATAAGGCTTTTTTTCATATGTCTTTTGGTCATCTGTATGTCGTCTCATCTCTTCTCCCCTTTTTCGATTCAGTTGGTTATTTTATTTCTTGCTAACTTTATTAGTGCTCTATGTACCTAGTAAATTCTTTGTCAAATCAATACAGGGAAAACACCCAATATACAAGGTATCATTTGATTCTAGTCATTTTTTTGCAGAGATTAATTTTATCTATTTCCATATATGTATATTTTCTTCCACCTGTTTGACCAATGGTGTGCAAGTCTTTGAAGGTTTAATCTTTGAAGACATTCTAGAGTCAATGTTGTGGTGGATTCTGCCTAGGAAATACAAATATTCTATGAAATTCCTATAAAAATACCCATTAATTTTTTAAATACATAGACCAAATATTGCTGAAATTTATGTATAGAAATCAAATCCATAATGTCCAAAGAAATCATGTTAAAAAAATGGGAGGCATTTTTTCTTTTATTTTTTCCCATTGGTTTTGGAGTCATACCTATCAGTGCTCATGCCTTACTCCAGGTTCTGCACTCAAAGATCAATACTGGCAGTGTTTGGAGGACCACATATAGGGCTGGGGATTAAGCCCAGATCAGCCACATGTCAAGCAAATAACCTACCCATTGTACTATCTCTATGGCTCCCATTGGCATTCCTTTGCCCAACTCTGAATTATGCTATAAAACTACAGTAATAAAGACAGTGTGGATGTGATACTAAAATAAGTACAGGATTTGAGACTAGTGGATTAAGATAGAGAGCAAGATTTAGACTCTCAAGCATTATACTAATGTAATAATTGATAAAGAAACTAAAGCTATAAGGTAGAGCAAGTAAAGCCTCTTCAACAAATGGTGATGGGAAAACTGGTTAGTCATATCGAAAAAAAAAAGAAAAAAAAATACACACTCAGACCCCGATCTGATACCATACACAAAAGTCAATTTAAAAATGGATTAAAGCTCTTTGTCCCCAAAGCTGTGCTCGTTTTCTATCCCACCCAGGTCAGTTTATCCACTGGTATTCGAACCAGGACTTAGCATTCTCTGTTCAAGCGCCCTAGGTATCCTCGAACCCTGGGAATAAAGCAGCCCTGAGCCTCTGCCTCTTCCTCTTCATCCCCAAAGCTGTGCTAGTCTTCTTCCCCACCCAGGTCAATTTATCCGCCAGTATTCAAACCTGGGACTTGGCTTTCTCCATGCAAGTGCCCTGAATATCCTCTCAGACACTGGGAAAAAGCAGCCCTGAGCCTCTGCCTCATCCTCTTCGTCCCCAACGCTGTGTCCATCTTCTTCCCCACCCAGCCTTTACCTCCCCACACACAACCAGGTACCTGTGGGGAAGTGGCCTTTTCAGAAGTGGGCGTGGCTTCAGCAGAAGTGGGCATGGCTTAATTTTAGGTGGGCGGATGCTCACGCAGCACATGTAGTTTAGTAATACCAAGAAATCTAGTCCCCATTCCTACACACCAACATGAAGAAACAATGCAAATGCACCACGTGGGGAGGACGATGAAAAGAGTCCAGAATCCTCTGTGGGTACTAATCACCTAAGGGACCTCTCTGGCAAAGAATTAAGATATGAAGTCATGAAGATGTTCAATGAACTCAATGAAACAGACAGATATTCGGTAAATTGAAGGAGGACATAAAAGAAACAATGGATAGGATTTTCTTGATTGAGAAAATCCAGGAAGAAGTGAGAGCAGAAATTGGAAAGCTATGCACAGAAATTTCACGAATTAAAGGTTCCGTAGACGAAATAAAAAACTCAGTCTGTGCCCTCAAAAGTAGAATGACCACAGCTGAAGACAGAATCATTGAGCTGGAAGATCAGCTGCACCAAGCCAACAGACAACAACAAACAATGGCAAGGGACCTCAAAATAGCTCTAGAGCGAATCAGAGTCTAGGAGATGATTCCAAGAGGAACAACATTAGAATCATTGGAGTACCAGAAGGTCAGGGAAATAATCCCAATGAAAAAGCCACAGTTAAACAAATCATTGCTGAAAAATTCTCAGAGCTCGACAATGCAGCCATTCAGATTCAAGAAGCCCAAAGTTTGCCAGCTAAAAAAGACCCTAACAAAAACACTCCAAGACATATCATAGTTAGAATGATTGATGCTGCCGATAGAGACACAACACAGCAAGGAGCAAGGTCAAAGAAGGAAATCACACACAAAGGAGCACCCCTTAGATTCACAACAGACCTATCAGAGGAAACCATCTAATGCCAAAGGCAATGGTGGGATATAGTGAAAACACTGAATGAAATGAACACTTCTCCAAGAATACTCTATCCGGCTATACTCTCACTCAAACTAGAAGGAATGGTACACTGTTTTCTGGATAAACAGCAGCTCAGGAACTTCATAGATTCAAAATCAAACTTAGAAGAAGGGCTAATGGGGCTACTATAAGACAAGACAAACCCTACAAGCACAACAGACCCTTACAAAAAAAATGACACAAAATCCCATAACAATAATCTCTCTCAATGTCAATGGTCTGAATTCACAAATTAAGAGACACAGAGTGGCAAAATGGATTCGGAGACAGAACCCAACATTTTGCTGCCTACAAGAAACTCATCTCAACAGTCAGAGCAAACACAGGCTCAAAGTTAAAGGATGGTAAACAATCCTGGAAGCAAACAGCTCCCTCTAAAAATCTGGTGTGGCCATACTAGTATTCAATAACATTAATTTCAGGTTGAAAAAGATTAGAAGGGGCAGCAAAGTCTATTTTGTCTTCATCAAGGGATACGTACAACAGGAAGAAATCACACTCTTAAATATATATGCACTTAAAGAGGGAACAGCTAAATATTTAAAACAACTGCTAACATATTTTAAGGAGGACATTGCTAGCAACACAATAGTAGCTGGAGACTTCAACATCACCTTATCACCTCTGGATAGATCAAGAAGAATAAAACTCAACATGGAAACATTGTCTTTGGAAGAAGAAATAGAAGAGAAGAGCTTAAAGACCTATACAGGGTTTTACACCCCAAAAAGAAAGAATACACATTCTTCTCCAGTGTGATCATATCCATAGATGCAGAGAAAACATTTGACAAGAACCAGCACATGTTTATAATGAAAACTCTCGCCAAGATGCAGACACGGGACTTTCTTCAACCTAGTTAAAGCCATCTACCACGAGCCTACAGAAGGTATCATCCTCAATGGGGAAAAACTGAGAGCCTTCCACCTAAGATCAGGGATGAGACAAGGATGCCCACTCTCTCCACTACTGTTCAAAATAGTACTGGAAGTACTTGAAATAGTGACTAGGAAAGAAAAATATATTAAGGGCATCCAGGTAGAAAAGGACTAAATCAAGCTCTCACTATTTGCAGATGATATGATACTATACTTAGAAAACCCTAAAACCTCTACAAGAAACTCATAGAAACAATAGACTTGTATAGTAAAGTTGCAGGCTATAAAATTAATACCCAAAAGTCCATGGCTTTCCTATATGCAAATAGTGAGAAGAAACTGACATGAAGAAAACATTCCTGCTCACAATTGTGCCCCAGAAAATCAACTACCTAGAAAATAGCTTAACTAAGGAAGTAAAAGACCTATACAAAGAAAACTACAAAATGCTACTTCAGGAAATAAAAGAGGAGATGAGGAAATAGAAAAATATCTCGTGTTCATGGATCGGGAGAATTAACATTGTCAAAATGGCAATATTTCCCAAAGCACTGTACAAATTCAATGTGATCCCTATTATGATACCCATGACATTCTTCAAAGAAATGGAGCAAACACTCCTGAAATTCAGATGGAACAATAAGCCCACAAGAATTGCTTTAGCAATTCTTGGGAAAAAGAAAATGGGAGAAATCAACCTCCCTAACTTCAAACTCTACTACAAGGCAGTAATAATTAAAACATCATTGTACTGGAACAAAGGCAGAGCTGCAGACCAATGGAACAGGGTTGAATATACTGACATCTCCCCCGAAGCATATGATCATCTAATCTTTGATAAGGGGGCAAAAAAAGTGAAGTGGAGTAAGGAAAGCCTCTTTAACAAATTGTGCTGGCCAAACTGGACGGCTACATGCTAAAAATTGGGCTCAGATCTCTGCCTAATACCATGTACAAAAGTAAGATGAAAATGGATTAAAGACCTCAACATCAGACCGGAATTCGTAAGGTACATTGAAGACAAAGTTAGCAAAACTCTCCGTGACATTGAAGCTAATTGTATCTTCAAAGATGTCATGCCACTGGCCAAGCAAGTGAAAAGAGAGATAGACAAATGGGACTATCTTAAACTAAGAAGCTTCTGCACCTCAAAAGAAACAGTGACCAAAATACAATGACAGCCTACAGAATGGGAAAGGATATTCGCTGAATACGCATCCGGTAAAGGTAAAGGTAAAGGCCCTCCCGTTGATCGTCGATTTGCTCGAGCGGGCCCAGTAACGTCTCCATTGGAGACTTTGTTGTTACTGTGTTTGGCATATCGAATACTCTCGGTAGCTTGCCGGGCTCTCCGAGAGGGGCGGAGGAATCGAACTCAGGTCGGCCATGTTGGCCGCTTGTGAGGCGAACGCCCTACCCGCTGTGCTATCGCTCCAGCCCATCCAGACTTACGCATCCGGTAAGGGATTGATATCAAGGATATACAAGAACTCCGCAAGAAGAAAACATCCAACCCCATCAAAAAATGGGGCAATGAAAGGAACAGAAACTTTCTCAAAGAAGAAATGTGTATGACAAAAAGCCGCATGAGAAAATGCTGGAGGATCCTCCCAGGATGGGAGATGCATGCTGAAAGTAGACTATAGACTGAACATGATTGCCACTCTATTCCTCTTTTGCAAACCACAGCACCCAAAAGGAGAGTGAAAACAATAGGGAGTGCCCTGCCACAGAGGCAGGGTGGGATGGGTGGATGGGGGGTGGGAGGGATATTGGGATTAGTGGTGGTGGAGAATGGGCACTGGTGGAGGGATAGGTACTCGATCCTTTTATAACTGAAACCTAAGCACAAAAATTTCTAAGTGTATAACTGTACCTCATGGTGTTTCTCTAATAAAATTTTTTAAAATAAATAAATAAATAAAATGGATTAAAGACATCAATTTCATGCCTCAGTCTATATATTACTACTTTTTTCCATGTTAATAGGTTTCCTCATTTAAATTTCCTTAAATTATTAAGGTGAATCTGTTTTATGCCTTTCTATGATATAATTTTACTTTGTATAACATCTGTTATGGGCTGGAGCTATAGCACAGCACTAGGGCGTTTGCCTTGCATGCAGCCAACATGGCCGACCCAAGTTCGATTCCTCCGCCCCTCTTGGAAAGCCCGGCAAGCTACCGAGAGTATCTTGCCCGCACGGCAGAGCCAGGCAAGCTACCCGTGATGTATTCGATATGCCAAACACAGTAACAACAAGTCTCACGATGGAGATGTTACTGGGCCCACTCGAGCAAATCGATGAACAACGGGAGCACTGTGACCATGAACATCTGTTATAGTGGTTCAATATGTTTCTTAGGTAAATAGAAAATAGAAGCGCTTAAAATAGAGCTAGGAAACTGGCTAATATTATTTTTCTACCAACATATTCATATGTTGACTACTTTATCTCCTTAAACTTTAAAGAAATTTTAATTTGGGACCAGATAGTTTGACGACGGGAGATGGGGAATTGTCTGTACCTGCAATGCTTAGGCCTTACACCTATCTCCGTGCTTATAAAGAACAATCCTGGTGGGGCTTGCAGAACCACATGCAGTGCTGGGAATTGAACCTGGGTAACACAAATGCCCTATTCTTGTACTAACTTTCCAGTACAAGAAAATTTAATTTTTAATAAAGCAAAACTGTGTACTCCAATCTATTTCTACAAGAAGCATGTCTCTTTCTTTCTTGTACTATATTATTCATATTTGTATTAACATTTGTCTCCTCCTTTTATTGCAGAAAATAATGGTTAAATTTTTATAAGATTTAAAATAATTGAAATATTATATTAAATTATTTTCCTGTGTCATTTTATGATAAATCACACTGCTGAGAGTACATATGCTAGTAACTATTTCTAGAAATAAATTTTAATAGAAAAAAATAACAAAAGCTATTGCTTAGTGATAAAATTTAGTTGCAAGTTTGCAGTTTTGGAGTTTAAAACACTAGTTCCACTACTTTTAGTTCAAAAATGTTAAAACGTGTGATATCCATACAACATGGGACCTAAATGCACCTGAATTCTCCTTCAAACAAAGGTCAGTAGATAGACTTTGCAGAGATCATTTGTTCCAACAATTTAGATGAACTCAGATCATTTAGACTTCTGGCATGCAGAACTACCCTAAATTAATTGCAGTGTTTGCGGTGTTTATGGTACTGCAATTTTGGCTACTTAAATAGATGGTTTTATGATACTCACTATGGTTTAGCCTGACTGGAAGAGTCAAGTTGACTTCGCATCTCAGCTATGAACAAAAAGTCCTATCTCCAAATGCAAAATTATAACTTTAAAATATAAATTTTCAGAGGCTGGAGCAATAGCACAGCAGGTATGGCATTTGTCTTGCACGCAGCCAACCTAGGTTCGATTCCCAGCATCCCATATCGTCCCCCAAGCACCGCCAGGAGTAATTCCTGAGTTCATGAACCAGGAGTAACTCCTGTGCATCGCCAGGTGTGACCAAAAAGAAAAAAATAAAATAAAATAAAATAAAAATTAAAAATAATATATAAATTTTCACTGGAAACTTTTGAGATTTAGTTTCTATCTCTGAACTGTTCTAATTCTTTAATTTTGCTATATCAACTCACACACAATGAAAGAACTCTTGCCCTCAAGTACTATATTGTAAGGTTCAGTTTGAAATTTTGCTACCAACTCTCTTATTCTCTTGGGTAAAATTGACTTGCCCTCTTTTGAACTCCACTAATAGCCACACTATATGTAACAAACAGAGGTCAGTAAGTTATTGAAGTCTACACTGCATTTTTTATTGATGTTCCAATAAGCACAATCCTCTGTTTAATAACTTTCAAAAGTTTCATCTCATCAATGAAGTCTAAGTGTCTTGATGGTAGCAACAGAGTATTCCAGAATGACAGTAGTTTAGGTTCTCACTACATGTTTCTCAGGAAAGGGTTGCTGATGGGGAAAAAAATATAAACAGATGTCATTAAAAATTAGAAAATAATCTAAGGTATTTTCTGCATCACTGTGCATATATCAATAGAAAATAACAACATATTTCCACGTCAGTAGTTACTATTTGTTCAGCAATAATAATTCATTCAGTAGTTTAAAGCTTGAATGCAGAAATTTTGAGAACTGTTGGAATATAGCTCCAAATATTTTAGGCTTAACATTGGTTTGTCCTTTCCCTCTTGCCTCAACCCATCACAATGCCCCTGAGTCACTCTCATTCCTTTATCTGTAACCACTTCTCTATCCTCTCTTCCCCAACCAGTTAATTAGCTTTTTCCCCTAATCAGATACTGTTAACTTGTAAGGTCAGATTCCTCAGAGATCTGTGATTTTATATGTATGAGTTAAATATTGCCTTTCTCCTATCCTTATGTCTTATGAATAGTTTCCTTTAAAGCAATGTCCTTTTTTTATAGATACAGGAAGACAGTTAATATTATACTTTTGTAATTTAGGATTTAACTGGCTTTGAGTATTATTCACTCCTGGGCATCTGCTTACTCGACTTCAGTCTCAGTTGTCCTTAGCTCCTATCACCGCAGAAGCAGAGTCCTGACGAGGGACTAAATGGACCCAGGGCAAGCTGTGAGCTACTGTGACGTCGAAATGGGTCAGGCCAAAGTGTCATGATACTTAACAATAAGTTAAGAGTTTGATCTTAGACAAATGCTGTCATGATCCAAAAGTAACAACGAGACTAGGACCCTGCTAGGGATAGGAAAGACTATCTGACCTGAGTACTGTCGTTTGAGATCGAGACGGCCCTAGGACAGCAATTCTATAAGCTTAATGTATTTCTTACTGTGTCCATACAAAATGATTAATATTATGAATGCTTATATGTTTGTTGGACAAGTAGAGGAGAAACACACCCATGGGATTCCGCTCTTGGGTGGGTTGTCCTTCTGAGAGAGAATCTGTCCTAGAAGCGACTTTCCGCAAGGGAAAGAATTTTACCCCTATTGATTGTGACCACGCCTATGTGTAATTGTTACCCCAACCCCTCATGCTGGGGGATATAACTAAACTGTAAGAGTGGGATGGGGACGAGGTAGCGGAGGAGAGGCAGGAGTGAATGGAGAGGGGATTGGAATAAACTGCAACTGACACCAACCAGCCTGGCCCTCTTTCCTTCCTTCGCCTGCCCATCACCACTGACGTCCCCAGGGTGGGGGAAATGGTGTGAGACTACTGAACATGGGTGGTGGGAGAGATAGACCGCTGCTGTCTTTTTGTGTTTACACAGAGAACTCTCTTATGATTCTGCATAGCACAGGTATTTTGAAATTGCAGTCTCTATTTTATTTTTTCTTTTCTCTTAACATTTAGTTGTGGTGCCAATACTAGGAGAAATATTTAAGTCAAGAAAGAAGTAGAAACAATTTAAATTTTTATTTGGCCAAGTTACTCAAAAAATGATTACATTATTTCCAAAATTGTTTATAATATATGTCACATGAACCAAATATAAAAGCTTTTAAGTATACGGATTAAAATTCCATCCTTAGGAAATATTTTAATTATTTATTTGTGGAGGGATTAAGTCCATACCCAACATTGCTAAAGGTCTACTACTGGCTTTAAGTTCAGAGATCACAACTGGCAGTGCTCAGAGGGTATACTTGATGTGTGGTATTGAACTGAGGTTTGATGTATGCAAGGCAAGTGCTGTAAACAATGAACTATCTATCTCTAGAAATTATTTCTATTGATAAAAAATGTGCAAGAATGAGTGAAAAGGTTCACTCTTCACTCTCCCTTGAGCATGTATCTTGTCTCTCTGTCTTTTTGCTTGCATATTTTTACTCTGGAGAAGCCTATGTTCTCACTTGAACACAAGTTTCTTCCTTTTATACTTATCACGGCTTTATAAATAAGGTTCCTTCAATAAAAACTCTTGTATTAAAAAAAACTTAGTGGAGAATAGTGAGTCATTTTATATTGACACATGCCAAAGTAACTGTGACATTATATATTCAAAATTAATAAAAATATAGATTTCCTTCAGGCAGAGCGATAGCACAGCAGTAGGCTGTTTGCCTTGTACTTAGCCAGCCTGACCAAGCCGGGTTCTATTCCTTCGGCCTTCTTGAAGAGCCTGGCCAGCTACCCATGACATATCCAATATGCCAAACACAGTAACAACAAATCACACAATGGAGACATTACTGGGCCTGCTTGAGCAAATCGATGAACAACGGGAGGACAGTGACAGTGATAGGTTTCCTTTACATGGAAAAGAGTCATAGACATTAGGGGAAAATATAATGTAATATATAATCATTGAAAAATGGTCAATAAAAAAACAGTAATTATGTTTTGTTTCACACCAACTGGTGCTCAGGGAATACTCCAGGCTCTGTGCTCAATAGTATTGGTTTCTTCTGCTTGGGCTACCATCTGGTGTGGGGAATCAAATAAGGACTTGCCATATAAAAGCAAACTTACCTGTATACTAGATCTTTGGCCTAATAGTTGATATTGAACATAGATTTTATTTTTTAATTATTAATAGGATCTCTCAAAAATATAAGGCTATATTTAACAATTTAGTTATTTAAGTAAAAATAAATATTACCTCTTATAAATATAACATTGTGCTTAGAAATTCTAAATTATTTAAGTGAAAAGAAATAATATCTCAAAAATCTTATTGATTCAACAATTATGAAAAAATACAACAAAGAACAAATAAATCATAAAAAAACTTGATGTCATTGCTAAGTTCAAAACACTATAAACCACTATGCAGCATGTTGATAAATGTCTTTAAAATATTTTATGATTAAAATTTTATGATTTATTCTTTTTCCTAAAGAAAATCATGAAATGATAAGAACTCAAAGTTGAAAATTAAAGAAAAAGAATAGAGTATCACAGAAGAGAGTTCAATGTCAAAAGCAAAGGAATGGCAGCTCAAACCTAGGCCAGCTGTGTCCAAGAGGCAGAGAAGTAAAATAATTTACAATAAAAGTGAGATGGCTTCACTAGGAACAAAGTAAGTTTATTGAGAATTCAGTGACCAAAATAAGACAGTGGAGGCCTCCAAAGAGAGAGACCCACTTAGCACATTGATGGGGATTCTTGTATGTCTTTGGGCTGTTTAGGCAGAAAGTATCTGATTTCACATTTTACTTGGAGAGGTGGGTGAGTTGTAGACTTGTAGCCAACTTCTGGGAAGGGAGTGAGTTGTATATGCAATGTTGAGTTACATATATAATATCCCAAGCCAATCACTAAGAAAGAATGTGATGTCCATAAAAAGTTTGCACTTCTTCTGGGAAGAGAATGGCTGTGCCAATTCTTGGAACTGAGCAGCAGAACTGAGCCACAGTGAGAAACTTCTAGAGACTTAAAAACAAATAAAAATTAAATTAAAAAAAAAAAAGCAACAGCTGAGTATGTTAGCAGGGACAGCACTGCTGAATGTGTTATTGGGGCAGACAGCCTATCAGGGATTTTAGATGTGGGAATTATGTTAGGCATCTTTTAGGGGGCTTAAATCAAACCACTTCTAGAACCAAACAAGCAGTCTCATTGCCTAAAAAAGACTAAAAGTAACCAAGGACAAATGAAGGGTAATGGGAAATTTGGTGGTGGTGCAGTAGAGGGACTTTGTACTTCAATATTGTAAATGCATGCTAGTATAAACAAGTTACTTAAACTGTAATGCTTCTTTCAATGTAGCTTTAAAATGTAGAAAGCAGACAGCAATAAAAATGTAAGGAAAAACTTGAAATACAAGGTAAATTAAAAGCTTTCAATAGAAACAATAAATAATTTCATCAAAAATGAGCAGATGAAGACAAAAAGGAAAAAAGATATCAGGAAATATATGTGTTAAATGTATCTTAAAATATTTATAAAAATGGTCTGAATATTTAGTTCCAAGATTGTTGAAACATATCCTGAAGCATAGCACAGTGGTAGGGCGTTTGCCTTGCACGCAGCCAATGTGGCCGACCCGAGTTCGATTCCTCCGCCCCTCTCAGAGAGCCCGGCAAGCTACCGAAAGTATCTAACCTGCACGGCAGAGCCTGGCAAGCCACCCGTGATGTATTCGATATGCCAAACACAGTAACAACAAAATCTCCAATGGAGACGTTACTGGGCCCGCTCGAGCAAATCCTGAAGCATGTAAATTATTCCTTTTATATTTTCAGAGCAAGATAATGAAGAAACTAACATAGCAGACTCTGCAAAATTTAAAGGTAAAAGCTGTTAAATAAGAAGTCCCACAGAATTTAATCAACCATACACAGTTGAGAAAACAAAAATTCAAAGAAAGGTGTGCCTCTTAAATAAAACATGGATTAAAAATGCTTTGTTTTATGCTGAGGAGTTAATACAAGGATTAAGGCACTTGACTTGTATGCAACCAATGTTAGTTTCAATTCCCATGCCATGTTTGATCCCCATAGTACCACTGGGATTGATTCATGAGCATAGAGCCAGGAGTAAGCCCTGAGAATCATGGAGTGGAGTCCCCAAAAAAAACAAAGACAGCAGCAGCAAAAGTGCTATATTTGGGGCTAGAGCAATAGTACAGCGGGTAAGACATTTGCCTTGCACGCGGCCAACCCGGGTTTGAATCCCAGCATCCCATATGGTACCCTGGGCACTGCTAGGAGTAATTCCTGAGTGCATGAGCCAGGAATAGCCTCTATGAATAGCCGGATGTGACCCAAAAAGCCAAAAAAAAAAAAGTGCCGTATTGCTATAGTATGTCACTTAAAAAATCTAAAGCAACACACATACTTGAAACAAAATTGGCCTTCAAACTACAAATATTAAACCTGTTCCCTAGACATGAGTTATTTTCAGCCATCCTTGTATGTGGTATGATTAAAGAGAAATGTCATTTTTCTACTAATTAATCTAGATAAATCCAGATCAGAGAATCTTAACCTTACCTAATCCCTGGGACCAATTTCTCAGAGAAAATGTTTTTATCTCTTCCATGTCTTGCTTCTCCTGGGTCCCTTTGTTCATCCCTGTGTGGTTTGTTATTATTGCTAGGAACTGATGTATTTTCATCATCTTGTCAGATTTGTTTCTTCTGAGCTTAAGATCCTCAGACATGAAGACGGTGTAAATTGCAGATGTGACAACTGAGGCATGATATCACAGACCTGGATAGCCTTCTTTCTAAGACACCTTAACTGCACTAAAACCCCTTCCCCTCAGCCCTAAACTCCACAGGAAGTACACTGACTTTTCCTATACCCAATCTCCTAACATCATCAGAGTTTCATCTTTGATATTCGGGGGGGGGGGGGGATGTAAGGGGGGGTGAAATGAAAGGAGCCTCATTTTCTTCTCATCAGCTGCTGAATGTGACTCCATTTAAGCTCTTACCATCCTACATTCTAAACATTCCTTCAATTTCCAGAGATTCCCCTTAATACAAGGAATCCAGTTTTCTCTGGGCATCAACTATATTTTGTTCTGAGGTAACAAATTGTACCTAGGCTAAGGGTCAAATATGTAATCTAAAAGTTCTTAAATAAATAGTCTCAACCAACCTAAACAGCAATGCAAGAAGTTAATTTTATTTTAGCAATTCAAGATGGGCCCTATTTAACAAATTATTTCTTGGAATCAAATGGAAATTCTCCAATACTTTGATAATAGACACAAAAGATTCCATTTTTCATGAAAAGCCAATACAAAGGACAAAATGAAATTTATATAAGTTTTCTTTAAGAATAGAAAATATGTTTATAATTGGGACCAATGGTTCAGCTCTACAATAAAGCATGTACCTAATATGTATGTTTTCTGTCTAAAAAATATTTACATATGAAACAGAAATACTAAGTATATCATTGACAAATAAAATTTTAATGATAAGAATCAATATATGAAATAGTATAAAAAGTACAGTAGGATTTATTTGGTAGGTGTATAGTTCCAATAAATTCTGTTCTATCAATTATTTTAATGAGGATAATTTTCTTTCAATTAAGAACATATATTAGTAGTCTGGTTTTCTAAAACAATCTAAAAATATTACTATAATACTCTAGAAAAATACTGTAGAAATATTCTAGAAATATTTGTAGTATTTTAGCATAAATATTTTTTATAAAATTTCCTATGGAAAATGTAAGTAATGCATAATAATTTCTAAATAGAAAAAATATGTCTTCAGCATATATATTTATGCAAGATTATGTAAAAACTTGCTACTGAAAAATTAATGCAACTATGATAGGTTTAAAATTGTAAAAACTTATGGAAAGAGATTGAATCTATATATATACATATATACATATGTGTATGCACATGATCCATTTTTATTTGAAAATATATATGTTTGCTTGAGCAGGAAATGTATTTGAATGATTACAAATAAGCTAGTGATTAAATAATAGAAGGTTAAGTATTTTATATGTAAACTAAAGCTGTAATTAAAAAAAGTGGGATTACAGATAATACCTAACATATAGCCAGTGACTTCTGACTACTCATAAATGTAGTGCAGAACAAACCTAAATGAAACAACACAAAAAATAGAGACAATATATTACTGCTAGAAACTTGCCCACTGCTACTCAGTCACACATGCCACAATGGTTTGAACTTCAGGTAAACTTCAAAGGAGCGGTATCACAACTATTTAAATAGTCACAGTCACTGTCACTGTCTTCCCATTGTTCATTTATTCAAGCGGGTACAGTAACATTGTGGAACTCGTTACTTTGTTTGGCATATTGAATACGTCACGTGTAGCTTTGCCAGGCTTTGCCGTGAAGGCTAGATACTCTCAATAGCTTGCCGGACTCTCCAAGAGGGACAGAGGAATCGAACTTGGGTCGGCCATGTTGTCTGCGTGCAAGCGAAATGCCCTACTTCTGTTCTATCACTCTATCCCATTTAAATAGTATATGGTTAAATTATTTGGGGCAATTTTAAAACTTTAGCAATAAATTACTTTGAAAACACAACTCTTTGCTATTCATGTCCCAGTATGTAAACTTAGGGAAGAAAAGTTAATAAAGATGGAATGTGGAAAAGGAGAATTGAAGACAAATAACTAAAATTAACTTTTTATAAGTATTTTAGAAGACATTATAAGTTAAAGTTTATGTGTTACCTAAAAGATAATTTGAGTACAGGGAGTGTGTGTGTAGGAAATGATTTTCTAAATGGCGCCAGTTGAGAAATATAAAAAATAGCCTATTATCTACTAGCTAAATGTAACTATTAGCATAATACTAAAAATGATAATATTAATTAGTTATCATTAACAAACTAAATATAACTCAGGCAGATATTTCTTTCATTAGTATAAGTGTCAAATGATAGGTTGCTATTCTCTATTTTAATAAATTTGAATTAGAATTTTCTCGAATATGAACTATTAGCTGGTTGAAAAGCAGAGAGTCTTTGGAGGAATAGATGCATTAAGGACATATAGTATAAGTAGTTCAAAGTAGAGAACATTTCTTCTATAATTGGTAGTGAAATTTTCCACTGTTGCAGAAACTAACTTAATACAATAATACCTGAAATAATGGACAAATTTCACATGAACTGAACTTATTTAATTCTGCCTATTCAGTTTATTTTCTTCTTAAATAGTAATTATCTCTGAAAAATTAAATATGTAAATATAACAACTATATTAATCCATGGCAAGCAAAATATCTAAAATGTATATCTCCCATTCAATTGTAATGTTAAATATAGAGATTTTTTTTTTCCCCTTTATTTTATTTTATTTTTTTTAAAGTTGTAGATTTACAATTTTTTGTGCTTTGGTTTCAATTATACAATGATCAGATACCCATCCCTCCACCAGTGCCCATTTTCCACCACCATGGATAATATCCCTCCCACCCCCATCCCCCCATCCCCCCGTCTCTGTGGCAGGGCAATCCCCTGTGTTCTCTCTCTCCTTTTGGGTGTTGTGGTCTGCAAAAGAGGCATTGAGTGGCAAACATGTTCAGTCCATAGTCTACTTTCAACATGCATCTCCCCTCCTGGGAGGATCCTCCAAACATCCTTTATTTGGTGCTCCCTTCTCTATCTGAATAGCCCTTTCCTCTAGGATACCCGGCTGGCCTCTAAGTTATGGAGTAATCCTCCTGGTGCTGATCTCAGCTATTCTTGGGTATTAATCTCATACTTTGTTACTTTATATCCCCCAGATGAATGCAATCTTTCTATGTCTATCCCTCTCTTTCTGACTCATTTCGCTTAGCATGATACTTTCCATATTGTACCACTTGTATGTAAATTTCATGACTTCATCTTTTCTAAGAGCTACATAGTACTCCATTGTGTAGATGTACCAAAGTTTCTTTAACCAGTCATCTGTTCTTGGGCATTCAGGTTTCTTCCAGTTTCTGGCTATTGTAAAGAGTGCTGCAATGAACAAACAAGTGCAGATGTCACTTCGACTATACATTTTTGCCTCTCTGGGATATATTCCCAGGAGTGGTATTGCTGGGTCAAATGGGAGCTCAATTTCTAATTTTTTGAGAATCGTCCATACTGTTTTCCAGAAGGGCTGAACCAGTGGACATTCCCACCAACAGTGAAGGAGTGTCCCTTTCTCGCCACATCCACGCCAGCATCGGTTGCTTTTGTTCTTTTGAATGTGGGCCAGTCTCTGAGGTGTGAGATGGTATCTCATTGTGGTTTTGATCTGCATCTCCCTGATGATTAATGATGTAGAGCATTTTCTCATGTGCTTTTTTGCCATTCGGATTTCTTCTTTGAGAAAGTTTCTGTTCATTTCATTGCCCCATTTTTGGATGGGGTTGGATGTTTTCTTCTTGTGGAGTTTAACCAGTATTTTGTATATCCTGGATATCAACCCCTTGTCAGATGTGTATTCGGTGAATATCCTTTCCCATTCTGTAGACTGTCTTTGTATTTTGGTCACTGTTTCTTTGGAAGTGCAGAAGCTTCTTAGTTTAAGATAGTCCCATTTATCTATCTCTGTTTTCACTTGCTCGGCCAGTGGCGTGGCATCTTTGAAGATACCATTAGCTTCAATGTCATGGAGGGTTTTGCCAACTTTGTCTTCAATGTACCTTATGGTTTCTGGTCTGATGTTGAGGTCTTTAATCCATTTTGATCTTACTTTTGTACATGGTGTTAGGCAGAGTTCTGAGCCTATTTTTTTGCATGTAGCCGTCCAGTGATGCCAACACAATTTATTAAAGAGGCTTTCCTTACTCCACTTCACATTACTTGCACCTTTATCAAAGATTAGATGAGCATATGATTGAGGAGAAATGTCAGTGTATTCAACCCTGTTCCATTGGTCTGCAGTTCTGCCTTTGTTCCAGTACCATGCTGTTTTAATTATTACTGCTTTGTAGTACAGTTTGAAGTTCGGGAGGTTGATTCCTCCCATTTTCTTTTTCCCAAGAATTGCTTTAGCTATTCGTGGGGGCTTATTGTTCCATATAAATTTCAAGAGTGTTTGCTCCATTTCTTTGAAGAATGTCATGGGTATCCTTATAGGGATTGCATTGAATTTATACAATGCTTTTGGTAGTATTGCCATTTTGACAATGTTAAGTCTCCCGACCCATGAGCAGGGGATATCTTTCCATTTCCTCATGTCCTCTTTTATTTCCTGAAGTAGCGTTTTGTAGTTTTCTTTGTACAGGTCCTTTACTTCCTTAGTTAAGCTGATTCCTAGGTACTTGATTTTCTGGGGCACAATTGTGAATGGGATTGTTTTTTTCATGTTGCTTTCTTCTCTCTCACTGTTTGCGTATAGGAAAGCCATGGACTTTTGGGTATTGATTTTATAACCTGCAACTTTACTATACGAGTCTATTATTTTCCTGAAAAAGTCAAATATTCATGGCATAAGTTTCTGTTGAACAAATATTATAAAATTCTGAGCCCTGGAAGGATTTTTTATTTGCAATTTCAAGGGCATTTTATTTAATTTTTCACTCTATTTTAAAAGGTCTTCTTAGCAGTTCTGTTGGGAGTTTAAGATGGGGAAAACACCAGAGCTATAACCTGGAGATACTCAGGGATGCAGCAATGCTGAAGACTGAACTCTGACCCTCATGCATGCAAGGCATTTAAGCCAACTCCTTTGAGCTTGCTTCCTTGCTCCTTCAAAGGTATTTTAAGGTTGAGTGTCTTTTTAGTTATGGGATTATACTTGAAACAATTCAAAATTGTGTTTAATTTCCCTTATCTTGAGATAAACAACAACAGCAAAAATTCCCACCTTTCTGCCTTTCTCATTCATGGCAATTTATGAAGTAGTTTTGCTCCTGTTATCAGCAATGTATGCTTCAAGGGCCATAACATTAGGGAGGGATTAGTGACAAACAAAAGACAAACAAAACCTGAAAGGTCATGAATCTTGTATCCATTCCAACAAGACACACACACAAAAAAAAAAAAACGTGCTTCATAGAAGAGGTGGAGACTGAGCTCATCCACAGTATCCTTCCATATGATGACTGGTCCTCACACCTGTTTCCACCAGAGTTCATCTGAAAGCTTGTCCAACCCTTAAATTGAGTACTGTGTGAGTAAGTTGGGCCCTAATGTTGAAGACTGCCTGAGCAGACAATGCCACACAGGTGAAATCGGGACTTTCCTATGATTCAAAACCTCTCCAATCACTGAAAGAGAATTGCCATTAAGAATTGAAGTAAAATGTGAGTTCTAAAATTAAACCAAACATTTAAAACAAAGATATTCATGAGAGAGAGTACTGAGCACATACTGTGCAAGCAGGAGGCCTGAGTTTGATCTCCAGTATCACATGGTATTAGAAAAAAAAATTAGCACAAAACTGGTGTAGTCCCTACTTTCAAAAAGCTTTTTACAAAACGTATCTGAAAAATATATATATGCAATGCATTATATACACATACATATATGTATTTGATTAGAATGCCAGTATTCATTGGCACATAAATCTAAATAATTCATTTTATTCTTATCTGATCACACAGTCACTCCCCCCACCTCAAATTTGAGCTTTAAAGGTTCAGAAAAGTAGAATGAATCCTGATTCTAATTAACATTCTCTTCTACTCTACCACATTTTTGTTGTTGATTAAGTGCTCTACAAGAGGAACAGAATTAAATTTCTCCTCTTCCTCTACATAGGGAAAGGATTGGCTCTTTAATCCTTCAATCTACAGCTTAATGTACAAGGAAATTTTAAGAAAATTGTAGGTAGTAACTAATTGAGCCTTGAGATGGAGAACAAATCCCTTTAATTCTTCACAGGGGCAAAGTGTTTAATATATTTCCAAATAATGACAGTGAATTTCAAGCTAGAAGAGAAAAAAAGAAAATGACAAGTTACTTTATAAAAATTAGACTCAAAAAAAAAAGAAAAATTACACTAAAGAAAATGCAATCTTTGTAAAATTCAGCAGAGCAAGCAGCTTGTTACAATCCTATTTATTATAAATGAATGAAAAAGATTGAAATATCTACCAGTGCATTAAGTGAATAGTTTATTTTAAAGCTGTTATATATTTAAGATTTTTATTTCTAGAAACCTTAAGTATTTAAAATGCTTATCAGCAGATAGAAATACACATCTTTATCAACTGTACATGTTTATTCAATATTTGCTTCAGATATATTTTATTTACAAAAACGGTGGTCCTTCTCAAGTATATTTTAACGGAGAATAATATCATATTATGCATATTAATTTCCATTTTACACAATTTAGAACATTTAATAATTTTATATATTTATTCAGTGAAATCCAAATTTCCAATGATATTTTTTCAATTCAATAGAACAAAAATAACTAAATCTTATAGGAAATCACAAAATATCCTCAAAAGTCAAGAATGCAAAGTAAAACAAAATGAGTAGCATCAGAGTATGAACTTTTAAGCCATATAATAAATCAAAAGGAAGCAAAATATGTGGTGTTAGAATAAAAACTAATGACAAATGGAATAGAAATGAAATACAGAATAAAAACAGAAAGAAAAAATGCGAAATACAATGCAAAGCACAGAAAGAAAACCTCACTATCTAATAAAAAAGAGTGAAAAATGAAAACTGGAAAAATCTCTTCACCAACTGGTGTTGAAAAAACTGCATAGTCACATACAAAAGAATAAAATTGGTTCATTATCTCACAATGAAAATGTAGGCAAAATACTTTCTGATTTTGGTGTCTTTAATCAGCTCTATTTGCAATGAAAACAAATGAAAAGATTTTTAAAAAGTTGAATTGTATTAACTTTTTAAAAGCAAAATCAAAATATACCCTACTGAATTAGAGAAACTATTCCTGCATCATACATTTGACAAAGCTAATATAAGATAAAGACCTCCCAAAACTTATAGAATTGAGAGACCAGAAATAAATCCTTGAATACCTGAAAAGTTAATTTATGACAAAGGAACTGGGTACATGAATTGGAGCAAAACACAGTCTTCAATAATCCAAGGTTATCTAGTGGCAAAGATCACAAAAGCAAAAGCAAATAAATTTGACAGCATAAAATATAAAGCTTATGCATTACAGGAAGAAAAAAAATCTGGTTAAAATAAAAGATTCTCACTGAGTGAGAGAAAGCATATGTACACTACACATCAAATAAATGGTTAATATCAAAGATTCACAAATCACTGCTAAACCCCAGCAACAACAACAGCAAAAAAAAAAAAACACACACACACATCAAAAAATGAGGAGAGTAGAACAGACATTTCAAAGAAAAGAACATATGGATGTCCATTAGGCATATGTATGTATTGTCACTTGTTATCAAGGAAAACAAACTTAAAATGACAGTAAAATCTCCTACCAGGAAAAATGGCATATATCAAAAGCACTGAAAACAATCACTGGTGATAGGGCTCTGGTGAAAATGAACCCTTTTAATGTTGGTGGAATTGTTGTGTGGCTCAGCCTCTATGGAAATCATTATGAAGACTTTTCAAATAAGAAGAGATAGATTACCTATCATCCACTGATTGTGTCACAAGAGCACAAAAATTTTAATTTGAAAAGATATATGCACACATGGTGCTCATAGTAGGATTAACTTTAAAAGCTAGGATATGGAGAGACATATCGAATACTCTCGGCATACCGAATACTCTCGGTAGCTTGCCGGGCTCTCCGAGAGGGGCGGAGGAATCGAACTCGGGTCGGCCATGTTGGCTGCGTGCAAGGCAGACGCCCTACCCACTGTGCTCGAGAGTATTCGATATGCCAGACACAGTAACAACAAAGTCTCCAATGGAGACGTTACTGGGCCCGCTCGAGCAAATCGATGATCAACGGGAGGGCATTTACTTTACTTTACTATGGAGAGAACCCAAATGTCCAGTGATAGATAACTAGATAAGTTTTGGCATACATATGCAATGGAATACTGCAGAGCTATAAGAAAACATGATATCTTAAGGTTTGCTACAATTTGGATGAACCTGGAAGACATTTTATTAAGAGAAATCAGAAGGAAAACAATTATCGGTGACCTAATTCATCAGTGGTGTGAAGAGTAAGAAAACAAGGGAATAGCAATACTCAATGATGGAAATTTCCAGCCCTTTGTAGAACTGAGATTACCAAGGACAGGAAGAAAAGGTGAGGGAGAAAAGAAAGGGGAGATGAGAAACAAGAAGAGTCATGAAACATTTGGGAGACTTTGATGGTGGTGAAATGCAGTAACTACTTATATAGAGACCATAAAAAATATACAGCTATAACCATTTTGCCTAAATGGCAATAAATATAAAATTAAAAGCTATAAATTTAAAAGAAACAATACTTGTGAAAAAATAAGTAAAGACCCAATTTAGACATGAGAAAAGAACAATTTACTTTAGAAGATGTACAGTGGTCATTAGACATGTTAAAAATGTTATCACATTTTAAATTGGTTTAATAAATCAAATAACTACAGATTATCATCCTATGCCCTTAGAATTGGCCCGGGCTATAGCATAGCAGGTAGGACATTTGCCTTGCACACAGCCGACCTGAGTTTGATTCCTTTGTGCCTCTCGGAGAGTCCAGCAAGCTACCAAGAGTATCCCACCCACATGGCAAAGCTTGGCAAGCTCCCCGTGACATATTCGATATGCCAAAAACAGTAAAAAGTCTCACAATGGAGATGTTACTGGTGCCTGCTCAAGCAAATTGAACAACTGGACAGTGTTACCAACAGTGCCCTTAGACTAGTTTACTTCAATAAGATCAGAGAATGCAAGTTCTAGCGGACATGAGCTGAAAAAATAAAACTTTCATAGTCAGTTGGCAAAATTGGAAATTTGTTAATCATCTATAGAAAACATTACCATCACTGTATCACTGTCATTCCGTTGTTCATCGATTTGGTCGAGTGGGCCCAGTAATGTCTCCATTGTGACAATTGTTGCTGTGTTTGGCATATCGAATATGTCACGGGTAGCTTGCCAGGCTTTGTCATGCGGGCGAGATACTTTCAGTAGCTTGCCGGGCTCTCTGAGAGGGGTGGAGGAATCAAACTTGGGTCATCCATGTAGGCTGCGTGTAAGGCAAATGCCCTACCCGCTGTGCTATTGCTCCAGCCATGACAGGAAATCATGGAGGGAAATATATATTCACTCATTTGTGAGGCTCGGCCTGAGTAGGTGGAAAGCAGCCTGGAGCATGGCGGGGGGTGGGTAGTGAGGTCAGCTGCAGGTGCTGGGTCCCTTGGAGCAGGGAGATCTCTAACCCACCCCCCTCTGGGGCATCCGGAGTGAAAAAACCCTGGCACAAAGTCTGGTGGCATGGTTATGGGATAGGAAACATAAAAGGGGATATTTCCCATTTGTTAATCCAAATGCAGTGGCAGAGAATGGAGAGCAGTTAGTGAATTTGGAGTAAGGGGGCACATCTATCTCTGCTTCTGGTTTATTCAAAACTCCCTGCTAAGCAATAACTCCTGGCAATGTTCTGGAGAGTGCAAATGGTTGTAGGAGACTGAACTAGTGTTTACCATGTGCAAGGCAACCCCTGCACTATCTCTCCATCTAAAGAAACACATTTTTAAAGGATTGATAGAACAATTTATTACAAAAGAATGTGATAACCTAGAAGTTGTAGGGCTAGTGCATTCAATATATAAATTATATCCAAATGCATTTAATACCACTGGAGAGCTGAGAAATATTTATTACCTAGCTACCCATGATATATTAGATATGCCAAACACAGTAACAAAAAGTCTCACAATGGAGACATTACTGGGCCCACTTGAGCAAACAACGGGAAGACAGTGCTACCGTGCAGTGCAGTATATCCAATGACTTACTTTGCATTAACCACATAATAGAATTCACCTTCTATTAAAGAATGTGTATAATTTGTGAGACTTTGCAAAGTATTTTCACAAAATATGCTCCAAATAAGCAATTAGGATTAATATGAAAATTAAAAAAAAACATTTTTTGTGTTAGTTCAACTCTACCATATTAGTGAACACAAAAATGAATTTCAAGGAAGCATTGCACGATAGAAACCTCAGGAATCAGTCACAAAGGAAGGAGAATTATAGAACAACATTGTCTAATAAGCAAATAACAACCTGATATACATCAGATAAAACCAGAGAATCAACAATTATTGTAAGTACACACACACAAACACACTCACATGCGCACGCGCACACACACACAAACACACACACACACATACACCTTACTTCAGAGGATGGAGTTCAATAAGAAAAGACAAAACAAAACCCAGTTCTTCCTGTGATAGAAGTGAACATGCCTTAGTGCCTTTGGGATGCTCTCTGGAGACCTTTTATTAGATGAAGGAAGGCTAGCTTTCCTCTCATATTAGTCTTTGAGTGTCTGGTGAATGCCAGAAGCAGGCACTTACAGGTTATGTGAATCATTCGTAGCATATTATACTTCAAGGGCTCTCCACACCTAGTTCAGAGCTTCGTGGAAACATGCCTTTGTGTCTAAGAACAACACTTTATTTTCTTCTGCAATTCTGTATCTATGCTATTTTTATAAGATTCATATAAAATAAGAGAAAATCTGTAAAATTGTGAGTGTCCAGGTTTATTCATTTCTTTGAGCATTCTGTTTATTATCTACTTAAGATTTTTATCACTTAAAGTCAAGGTCTACTAGTTTCTGGATACTGCCATTTATACTTAAATTCCCCCAACTTGATTAGCCATTTTATGCTCTGCTTTCTTTTGCATTTGGATAGTGATATCAAAATGCATTAATGCATCACATACAACAAAATATCCTGAGGAATTCTGTTCTAACATTAATATCTGGAAGCAGTGAAGGGAAAATGGTTAACAACCCATCACTATACTCGTATTAAGAAACTTTGACAATTATATATCAAGTTTTTTTTGTTTCTGCCTCATTTCCTCAATTTTCTGGAAGTAACAGTTATTCATGGTTACTTCTTTTGTTCTTTCTTTACTACAAGATTTTTTTTAAAAAAGGAAGGAATTTTTTTTTGATTGGTGAATCACCAATCAAGGTGAGGTACAGTTACAGACTTACAAACTTTCATGCTTCTGTTTCACTCATACAGTTCTCGAGTACCTATGCCTCCACCAGTGCCCATTCTCTACCACCAATGATCCCAGTATCCCTCCCACCCCCCCCACCCCGTCCCCCTTGCCCCATCCCACCTCTGTGGCAGGGCATTTCCTTTTGTTCTCTCCTTTTGGGTATTGTGGTTTGCAATAGAGGTATTGAGTCGTCATCGTGTTTGATCTATAGTCTACTTTCAATGTGCATCTCCCATCTCAAGCGGGTACTCCAACCACATTATACCTGGTGTTCCCTTATCTATCCAAGCTGCCTTTTACTCCAGCAGGTGAGGCCAGCTTGCAAGCCGTGAAACAAACCTCCTGGTACTTATCTCTGCTATTGGGTGCTAGTCTCCCATTCTGTTACTTTATATTCCACAGATGAGTGCAATCTTTCTATGTTTGTCTGTCTCTCTATTTTTGACTCATTTCACTTAGCATGATACTTTCCATGTTGATTCACTTATATGCAAACGTCATGACTTCATCTTTTCTAACAGCTGCATAGTATTCCATTGTGTAGATGTGCCAAAGTTTCTTTAACCAGTCATCTGTTATTGGGCACTCGAATTTTTTCCAGATTCTGGCTATTGTAAACAGTGCTGCAATGAACATAAGAGTACAGATGTCATTTCGACTATACTTTTTTGCCTCTCCGGGATATATTCCCAGGAGTTGTATTGCTGGGTCAAATGGGTGCTCAATTTCTAATTCTGTGAGAATCGTCCATACTGTTTTCCAAAAGGGTTGAACCAGTCGGCATTCCCACTAGCAGTAAGAGAGTCTTTTTCTCCCCACATCCACGCTAACACTGGTTGCTTTTGTTCTTTATGGATTTGTGCCAGGTGTGAGGTGGTATCTCATAGTTATTTTGACCTGGATCTCCCTGATGATTAGTAATGAAGAGATTTTTTTCATGAGCTTTTTTGACATTCGTATTTCTTCCTTGAGAAATTTTCTGTTCATTTTATCACCTCATTTTTTTGATGGGGTTGGATGCAAATCTCCACTATGAGGAGAGGATGAAGAAAAGAGCCCCAAATCCTCAACAGATGAAATTAAAAAGAAAGGAATTTGAAAAGAGTCCACACCTAGCTGGGTTCTGTGCTTACTAATGGCTCTGCACTCAGGGATCACTTCTTGCTGGGTTCAGGACCTTATAAGGGTTTGAATCTGGCGCCCAGCATGTGCTAGGCAACTGTTAAACCCACTGTACTGTCTATTTGTCCTGGAGATAACTTTAAAAACTAAAATATTCTTTAAGTTTAAAATCAAGAAGCATAGTAATATTTAATATCAGCATTTTAATTTCTTAATTAAATTGTTTTCATTGATTTAAGATTTTCTGTTTAGTTTAGTAAATTTATAACGTGTGTAGAGAAAACAGATGATGAGTACTTAAATTTTTGAACTAAATTATTTCCTTAAGTAAAAATATCAAAGTATTCTGAATATTTGTCTTCCCATGGAAAATTAAATGATCACTTGCAGCTACGAGGAATTGCAACAGGTACTTTATGAATCTAAGATGGACATTAAAGCATATACTAATTATATACTTTTCTGACCTTCTTTATTAAAATTAAGGGAAAGTGTAATCTAGTTAATGGATTTGGAAAAAAGAATACAAAAAAAAATTGGGACTTTTTTAACAAAGAATCAAAATTGTTATTGTTTATTTTAAGTAATATAGTTTTCTTGATACACTGTGATTTTATAAGATGTGTAAGAAACAAAGCCAACAAAATAAAAATTACAATATGACAAATAGCATGTATGGAATACTAAAATGTTTCCACTAATTTATCTATAATAAACATTTTTCTCTGAATTTAATCAGATTATCTTAACTTTTAATCATTTTGCCTATGTTGTAGTCTCATTATCCAAAAATTGGCCCTGGTGACAAATCAATGACAATGAAAGAAAGTCCATTATTATTCTTTAACATCAATCTGTTACTGACTGGGATGTCTTCTTTGGAGCATAATCTAATATTTAGGTCATTTTCAATTTTAAATTTTTTTAATATTTAGCAATTATTGTTTGCTTTCTCAAAATAACCATATATATTTTCTCGATATGTAGTGCTACCACTATGTTAAGTTACAGTACACACTCCCTCTGTTCATATTTCATTGTGTAAAAGAAAAAAATGATGATTTCAAATCAAACCAATGGTTATATTTTTTCAGTAGAATACTTAAACATTAGCACTATTATTAGCTTTGAATTCATTTAATATTTATTTTAAAAAGATAATTCTATGTCAAAAACAATCCTTTTCTTCACATTTTAAATTTTAATCTGGTGATGGAACAATAGCACAGTGGTAGGGTGTTTGCATTGTGCGCAGCCAGCCCAGCTGAGCTGGGTTCAATTCCTCTGCCCCTCTCGGAGAGCCCAGCAAGCCATTTCAATTGCTGGGTGCAGGATTAGTTTCTCAGTAGATTATCTAATTTTTGTTGTTGTTGGGAATGTAAATTAAATCAACCTCTAAAACGAAAAGTATGGATAATTCTAAAATACTTTAAATAAAGTAACCATATAGTTTAGCCTCAGCCATTCCATCACTAAGACTATAAGCAAAACACAAAAACACGAATTAGAGAATATACATGAACATTTGTATCCATTGCTATCTACTATATCATTACCATGTGGAAACAACCTGTGTACTTAAAAGACACGCATGTGCACACACACACACACACACACACACACACCACATCACATACGCACACACTCTCACAAAGGATCACTGCTCGAAATTAAAATATAAAATATTTACTCTTGCTTTAACATGGATGGAACTGAAAGGCTGAGCAATATAAGAATGCCAAAGAAATGCAGAATATGGTACAAATACATCTGTAGTATATCACTGTATCACTGTCATCTCGTTGATCATTGATTTACTTGAGCAGGCACCAGTAATGTCTCTATTTGTCCCAGCCCTGATTTTAGCAGCCTTTCCTTACTCGTCTTTTCCAATGACTAGAGACTCTTTCAGTGTCAGGGGAACGAGACCTGTTATAGTTACTGGTTTTGGCATATCGAATACACCACGGGAAGCTTGCTGGGCTCTGCCGGTGCAGGCGAGATGCTCTTGGTAGCTTGCCAGGCTCTCCAAGAGGCTCTCTGTGATTTGTTGCCTACTGTCTGAACCCCATCAAACATGATGTGGTAGTTGTGGAAAATGGGTAGAAAGTGTCTTATGATGTGTCGTGTGGCCACTTGGTAGCCACACAGTCTGGAAAGCAGCCTGGGGCGTGGCAGCAGTTGGGTAATGGAGGTCGGCTGCTGGGCGCGGAGTCTGGTGACATAGTTATGGGGGCCTCATTTTATTCTACCATCTGGGAAGAGCAGCCATGAGTTCTGGAAGGAAAAGATTATCTGGTGCAGGCAGGGTGTGGCTCATGGGTGTGACCCTTGGGTCACCAGAGACTTGGGGAAGCAGACTGAGGATCTCTGTTCCTGGTCTGGTTGAGTTCAAAGTCCAAGGTCACAAAGTTCCTCATTATTTGGGTTCCGTGGGACTTCACTCCTGCATGAAGCTCAGCCCGAGCATCTGGAAAGCAGCCTGGAGTGCTTTCCTGTAGTACATAAAGAAAAAAATAGAATATAATGTCCAGTGAAAACAGACCTTTAGATTCTTAGGGCAAAGCTAAATTTATTAAAGGAATCTGAAGAAACTATAGATTGTAGTTTGGAGAAATAGAAATATTCCAATGTAGAATTGTTATAATATAGTAACACTAAACATATAGACATTTATGTTCTCATAAAAGAGTGCTGTATTGAATAACATTTTAAAAAACTGTAATTGTGATATCCTAAAATTTCCACAGTAATGAAAAACATAATTGCATTTTTAGTCATACTGGGAAGCTTGCTATATAAAGCAAGATACTTATTTGAATGTCCAAATTCCTGTTAATGTATTTTTCTCTTTATACTTATTTTTAGTTCAATATATAATATCACATTCTTCAATTAATTTTACAGTGGCAGTGGCAGACTAGTATTTGATATGCTTATATGTACACATGCCACAGTTATTACCAAAGTTATAGAGTAGTAGTTTTCAACCTTTCTATACCTATGGAGCAGTAGTTGAAGCCCATGGATATATGACTCCAAGAGCTTACCATTATTTTAGCAGATATGATTATCTGATTCTTATATCTTAACTCCTATTGATTTAAGGTATATCAGTGTTTGTGTACATGTATACATATCGCACATGTGTGTATGATAAGCAATTTTTGTAACAGTACTAAGGTTTAGATATGTTGTCAATCCTTTCATTTTCTTTCTATTACTGCTATAATAGCATTCATATTATCAACTTTTTCACTATCCTCTTTGGTCATTTTCAAAATGAAAATAAATATTAGAAGATTGAGTCAGATTGGGGGAAGTTAGTCCCCATGCATCACCTAGATCTCTAGAACATCCTTCCAGGTCAAAGGAAAGGGGGTCTGTTAAAGTAAAGCACAACAATAACTAAGTATTTACATACAGCAAATAGGAAAACAATGCCTTTCTGAAAGCTGATATAGGAAGAAAAGAGAATGGAGTGGTAAGGAATGCTGCTCAGACTCCGATAAGAAGGAAGGTATAACTTGTATATAGAATCCACCAAAGAGGAATCAAGCAATAATCAAGTGTGAGATCAGCTCTGTGAGTCAGTCCTTCTAGCCATCTTTGGAGATGGGAGGTGTGCTTTTACCCAAGGATAGTAGCATAGAGGGTCTTAGTTATTTCTGACTAGACTCAGGATGGGCAATAAAACAAGAGAATCAGAGAACTCTGGAGGCAGTGATCAACTAGAAAGAGGTCAATGACAAAAAGAGAATGGGGCTCAGGAGATAACTGATGCCTTAAACATTGAATTTAATGAGCACGCTCTCAGAATTAGAATGATCAGAAACTATGAACTTCCTGACAGTAATCTCTGATACCATAAAACTGGCTAACTCTTGAGTGTTATTTGAATATAATTTGTAAAATTAGCATAGTGGATTCTTTAGCATTAGTGGATCCTGAGAGACAATATGGGGCAAAAGTCATCTCTTGCAATCCCAGTTTAATCTACACCACATATGAACCTCTAAAGATTGTTAGGAGAGACCCCTGATAGTAGAGCCAAGAGTAAGTCCTAAGCTTGCTCCTGATTGTGGCTCTCAAATCTCAAATAAAACTAAATAAAAATCCTGATTTTTATGATATTAAAGTGGTTGTTTTTTTTTCTTTAACTGGTCTAAGAAGCTATTTTTGGATTCCCCAAAGTTCTATGTAGAGGCTTCAAGGGTTTATATCTGGTTGCTGTAAACTCAGTTCTTGATTCATTCTCTACATTATTGGGGCTCTGCTGCCTGCATCTTAGTGTTGATTGCCCTGAGACTCTTTGTCCCTTTGGTTTTCCTTGGCTCTCAGGTCAGGGGTGTGTGTGGAGTGGGGGTATTGTTGCTGTTGTTGCTTTCCTGTCCATTTCCTTTCCACTCCCCCTAGCATCAATGAGGGGTCAGTAAGGAAACAGTCTAATCTATGCTTTGGTTTATTTTTGCTATCTCTATCCCTTATCTATCTCCATTGTTTACCTAAATGACTATCACTCATGTAGTTATTTATAATGATCAATTGATTTATAATGATCAATTGATTTATGCAGCCAACATGGCCGACCCGAGTTTGATTCCTCCGCCCCTCTCGGAGAGCCCGGCAAGCTACCGAGAGTATTCAATATGCTAGACACAGTAACAACAAAGTCTCCAATGGAGACGTTACTGGGCCCACTCGAGCAAATCGACGATCAACGGGAGGGCCTTTACTTTACTTTACTTTAATTTTCTTTACTAGATTACCTGGTGCTCCACAAAAATCTCCATATTACTTTAGTATCAAATTCTAAAACGTTTTGGGGGTTTAAAGGTGAAGGAAAATGATTATAATCATAGTGTGAATTATCTCTATATAATGTGAATATGCATTACATTTTATACAGTGTTGGTTATTGTTTAGTTTTACATGTATGCATTATGCATGTGTTTATACCATTATAATTTGCTTTTATTTGAGTAACTGGGAAAATTTCAAAGTGATTTTTCATAAAAGTTATTTATTTTGTATTATGCATGTGTGTTTATGGACTCAAGCGATAGCACAGAGGGTAAGGTGTTTGCCTTGCACGGAGCCTACCACAGTTTGATTCCTTTGCCCTTCTCGGAGAGCTCAGCAAGCTACCAAGAGTATCTTGTCCACACGGCAAAGCCTGGTAAGCTACCGTGATGTATTTGGTATGCCAAAAACAGTAACAACAAGTCTCACAATTTGTTGTGAGACATTACTGGTGCCCACTCGAGGAAATCGATGAACAATGGAAGGACAGTGCTACAGTGCTACAGTGACAGTGCATGTGTTTATATAACATACTTTGTCTATTGAATATTGAATATTTACTATTTAGTAGTAAATATGAAAGTTCTAAATTAAATTTACACAAAAATTCTGATTTTCTTCCTTTCTGCTTTGTCTTTCCCTTTTCCTTCATGGGACAAGATTATACCCTATAGTGATATTTAATGACAACTGCAGGGTGTCATCCTTAAATAGCTTGGAAAGGAGACCAAGGTCATTCTTTAGTCACAGTTTGACCTCTTTTAACTATTTCAGTGCTTTTATATCTTACATTTTCCTCAGTAAAACTCTTCCACCTTGTAAGCTTTTTTTTTTCTGAGCACCTGTCTGTGCACTGAGGATTAAAATAGTGGAAAAATAGTTATTAAAAATGGTAATATTGCTTACTTATCTTTAAAAACATCGCCTATGTTTTTATTTCATTTAAATTTGGAGGCCACACCCAGCAGTGCTCAGAGATTATTCCTGGTTCTATGCTCAGGCATCACTCCTGGTTTTAGTACAGGGTTAGCAGCAAGGCATCTTAACCCCTTTAAAATCCCTTTGGCCCAGATCCTACATATAAAAGTACTTATAAACAAAGGAAAACGAGTATCTGACATTTATCTTGGGGCTTTATATATGTGTGTATAATATATATAAATATATGTGTGTGTGTGTGTGTGTGTGTGTGACTATCACTATCACCCCGTTGTTCATTGATTCACTCAAGTGGACCCAGTAACATCTTCATTCGTCCCTGTCACGTGCTAAGGTAGCCCGATGACATATTGGGGGCTCCTTCAGGGTCAGGGGAATGAGGACCATTCATTGTTACTGTTTTTGACATATTGTATATGCCACGGTTAGCTTGTCAGGCTCTGCCGTGTGGGCAGGATACTCTCGATAGCTTTCTGGGCTCTCCCAGAGGGATGGAAGCTTTCGGGGCACCTTTAATCATCTTTACACGTGTTCCCAGTCAGGCATATTGGCGACTATGTTATTCTCAGTAGCCTGCTGGGTTCTCTGAGAGGGAGAACTAGAGAATGAGAGGTTGCATTCATGGCCGCACGCTTCCGGAAGCTTGGTTTTAGAGTCTCTGGATCCTGGCTGTTGATGGGGTTACACGGCAGTTGATGGGTATAACTATCTAGCTACTGGAAGGTGAGGGAGCTGGGTGGAGGAGGCCCAGTCCCGAACCAAGCAGGCTTGGAGATCTCAGCCCCGGGTCCCACATACCTGGATTCCTCTGCCGGTTCCTCATCCAAGCGTGTGGAGAGTGGTCTCAGCATGGCTTTGGCTGGGTCCCGGAGGTCTTCAGCTGTCGGGGTTCTACTCGGGGTGGAGAGGGAAACTCAACTCGCCCTCCTCCAAGGGGCCCCAGTGAGGACAGCCAGGCATGGGCGCAGGAGACTCTGCCTTGTTCTCTTCCGGAACAAGGAACACATATATTCCTCACTCGTTACTAGTAGTAGTGAGAGAATTAGAGAATTATGTACCAACTTTCAAATATTTTGGGGTGGAAAAAGTTTGAAAAGTAGTGCCCTTAGTAGCTCAATATAAAGTATTAAGTGTTATGTGGGAAATAGTTTTCAGGAAGTATTTAGGATAGTTGATACAATCAACCTTACTGTTTTGTCAGAGGCAACATTGGAAGCATTGCAAAACCTAAGAACAATAAGATGATTAAGTTAATGACTAGTGAACTGCTGATGCCTGATTGAGCTTCCTTTGGGGTCTCTTTTGTCTTCAGAAATAAAATATAAGAGAGCATTTATGTTCATTGCAAAGTGCTTTTTCATTAAGTTATCAGTAAAAGAGTTTTTTAACTTTACCAGGAATATGGCTCAAAGATAGAGCTCTTGCCTCACAGTCACGAGACCCCCAAATTCAATCCCCTGTATCTGGTCCTCACAGCAAGAATAGGTGGTGGGTGATTTGTATGGTTTTATTGTCTGTATGTTTGTTCATGTTTTTAAGATTAACTGACAGACTTTAGCCCAAGTAACTCTTTTTTCACAACAAGAAATTTGACCTTTGTCTTCTCTTTCTTTTTTGGTATTTTCAATGTCCATTTATTTATTTCTAATTAGATTCACTGATTTACAGAGTTGTTCATAATTGAATAGCTTTGTTGTTGTTGTTGTTGTTGTTATTCAAATCATATCCCATATTGGATGTCAGTATGATCTATATTTTCTATTTTAAATTAATAAATGAAACAAGAAAACACATGAAATAAATTTGTTCTATGCCTTTCAAGAGGGTATACTGGGTGAAAGCAGGGACCCTGGGAACACTGGTAGTGGAATTGGTGTTATAACATTGTATGCATAAAACTATTCTATTATGGGGCTGGAGCGATTGTACAGTGGGTAGGGTGTTCGCTTGCATGCAGCCTTACTGGGTTCAATTCCCAGCATCCCATATGATCCCCGAGCACCACCAGGAGTAATTCCCAAGTGTAGAGCCAGGAGTAACCCGTGTGCATTGCCGGGTGGGACCCCAAATAAATAAAATAGAAATCCCAACCCCTCCAAATAATGTTCAATTGTACTATTATTTAATGCAATCTATTAAAATATGTAATCATTCAAAATCAATCAAATCAAATCAAAGGCCCTCCCGTTGATCGTCGATTTGCTCGAGCGGGCCCAGTAACGTCTCCATTGGAGACTTTGATGTTACTGTGTCTGGCATATCCAATACTCTCAGTAGCTTGCCAGGCTCTCCGAGAGGGGCGGAGGAATCGAACTCGGGTCGGCCATGTTGGCCGCTTGTAAGGCGAACGCCCTACCCGCTGTGCTATCGCTCCAGCCCATTAATTTTCTATTTTATATTCTTTTTTCTCCATTTCTGAATTCAAACATCCTTCCATTTATTCTTTGCTTTGTTGCTCTAAATGTATGAGGTAATAAAGAAAATACTTCATGTATAATTGGATCTATGTGGGGATAACAGACATAAATATATACATTCACTTATATTCTATGCTGCCAAATATTTGCATCTTATATTTTAATTTTATTGATTTCTAATCCTACAATTTTTCATCTAATGTGAACAATAGCTAAATCAAGAGTGTGGGTTTGATCTTAGATTTTTAAGAATGGTCAGAAAAATATCAGATAAGTAGCAGTTTTTAGAAAAGTCTTGAATTTATTTGCATTGTGCTTCCACTTAATGCTATTTACTCCCCAAATACATAAACATTCACTTGAACTTGAAAGATAATATGCACATCTATGTTCATTGTGCCACTGAGTATACATACTCAGGATTTGGAAAGAGCCCAAATGTCTAAAGTCAAATGAATGTGCAAAGAACTGTGGCACATTCAAATAGAATATGAATACACTGTAACTAAAGAAGCCATACATTTTGTTGCAACTTTGTAGGAGCTGGAGGGGACCATTCTAAGCAAAATAAGTTAGTGAGAGAACAAATAGCAGAATATTTTGTTTGTCTATGAAATTGACACAAGAAAGGGAGGAACAATGTCCAAAGATGGCAAATTCTTATACTTGGATTATGAAACTGATTACAAAGCAGGGGGGGTTGTGAATCAGGATATAATAAAGATCATATCATTGTAATTAAAGATCAGATTATTATCATCATGGGCATTTTAATGGTGGAGAGGTTCAATAACTTTGTATATCAATGTCATAAACCTTAACACTATTGTAGCCATATTACATAAACTGCAGTATCATTTAAAAATATATTAAATAGTTTAGTAACATGAATTTGGTTGAGCTTTATAATATAACTAAAACTGTAGTAAGCCACCCAATACATTTTTTGTAGTTATATGTTATGTAAAAGATAAATAAGAATTATACTTATTTCATAGCATGTCTGTAGATTGAGTGTATTTTTATAAAGAGTTTTGAACAGTCTTTAGTACACAATAAAAACTCTTGGACTGATTTGTGACTACTCTTTAAAAAATGAACAAAAACCTCAGAGTATAAGATGTTTACTTTCTGCTATGTTATAGCACTAAAATTGGTTCCCTAAACATTGAAGGCATTCAATAAAATTATTTTGAAGAAGTGCAAGTTTTAGCTAAGAATGGAGCAAAACAGATATTACAAGGTTTCCCTGCTTACCTTGCATACAACAAACTAAGTTTTGTTCTGGGCACCACATATGACCCTCTGAATAATGCCAGGAGTGATTCCTGAGTACAGAGGCAGGAATAATCCCAGTGTTCTGCTAGGTATGGACAAATTTTTCTCACCCAGAATGAAGGAATAATGACTTCAAAGATACATTTTTATATCAAAATCCAGGTTCCTGTATTAAAATTCAAGAGTACAATATTATTTTCCCTTGTTCATATTGGTTAACTGTTTTTAAGTTCTCAAATGTGTAAAAATGGGGACGGGGTGAAAGGAGGATATGATGGCTAATTATTTGTCACTTTGATTGAAAAAAGATGATTCGGAGATATTTTTCTAACCATCTTTTTTGGTTCTATGCACTGTTGCACAGTACCACTGTCCTCTCATTGTTCATTGATTTGCTAGAGCGGGCACCAGTAACGTCTCCATTGTGAGACTTATTGTTACTGTTTTTGACATAGAATATGCCACGGGGAGCTTGCCAGGCTCTGCTGTGCGGGTAGGATATTCTCAGTAGCTTGCTGGGCTCTCTGAGAGGGACGGAGTAATCAAACCTGGGTCGGCTGAATGCAAGGCAAACACCCTACCTGCTGTGCTATCGCTTCATCCCCTTTGGTTGTCTCTGAGAATATTTCCAAATGAGAATCTTATGAATAATTAGATTCCCCTTCCCAATGTGGTTGGGCCACAAGGGAGAATCTGTCAACTCCACCTAATGGCTTAAACAGGACATATATTTTCTCACACTTTCAGAAGAGGATTTCTACTGTTGAGTCTCTTGGTTTGTGGGCCTCTGGACTCAGCAAAATTCATGAGTTTTTTCTTGGTGTGCAGTTTCAAATAGAGAGAGATTTTTCAACTTTTGTAAAAATGATTTAACTCCTAATATAATATCTCATCTCTTTCTCATTTTTACCTTTTCTGTCCAGTAATTATAGGTATTATAGATTCTAAATTTCTGAAGAGAAACTGATTAAATATGGGTAATAAGAATAAGAATAAGAATAAGAAGAGTAGTAGTTAGAGAACAATGAGTAAGATGTTTGTGTTTCTGCCTTGCACACAACTTCCCTGAGTTTTGATCCCTTGAATCACATAAGGTATTTTAAGTACATCCTGGAGTAATCTCTGAGAAGAAAGACTGGAGTGAGTCCTTAGTACCAATGATAAGAAAGAAAGAAAGAAAGAAAGAAAGAAAGAAAGAAAGAAAGAAAGAAAGAAAGGAAGGAAGGAAGGAAGGAAGAAAAATTCCAACTCATGGAATTGATCACTTGATCACTTGACTTCCCGTTAATCATTCATTTGCTTGAGCTAGTGCCAGCAACATCTACATTTGTCCCTGACATGTGCTAGTGTAGCCCAATGGCATCTGTTCGTTCTAGGAACATGAAAAGCCTCAAACTGATTGTTCATGATCTTGATGAAGAAGTCTGACCATCTGGTAGTTGGGCAGCCACACGGTCTTTTGTCGTCCCATGGAACCCAGTCGGTAATGGCTCTAGTCCAGCGGTCGTCTCTAAATCTCATTACGTGGCCAGCCCATCTGATTTTTGACACCTTGGCAAACGAGACAGCGTCCCTGATTCTTGATCCTCGATGGAAGTCAGAACTCCGGATTCTTTCTCTTATTTGAGTGAAACGTGATAGTCCAAGCATAGCTCTTTCAATTCCTCTTTGGGAGACCCAAATAGCGTTCTCATCCTGTTTACTTTGGGCCCAGGTCTCTGAGGCATATATTAATGCAGGAAGAACAGTGGAATCAAAGAGATGTGCCCGGAGCCGGAGGTTCTTCATCCTCTTAGCTATTTCTTCGACGCTCTTGAAGGTGTTCCAAGCCGTCCTCTTCCTCCTGCGCAGCTTGGGTGCCAGGTCATTTGTCATGTTGACTTCTCGACCTAGGTACTCATAGCTGGTGCATTTGGAGATGGTTGTTCCGTTGAGAGCGAATGGGGCATCAGTAACGACGCTGTTTCTCATAAATATTGTCTTCATAAGATTCACCTGTAGTCCTACCTTTCCACACTCACGGTCAAAGTCGGCCAGCATTTGTGCCACTTGGCTGATGTTTGGTGTTATTAAAACAATGTCATCAGCAAAGCGGAAGTGGTGTAGTTGCTGACCATCTATCTTCACTCCCATTCCTTCCCATTCCAGTCGTCGCATGATGTTCTCAAGGGTGGCACTGAAGAGTTTTGGTGAAATGGTATCACCCTGCCGAACCCCTCTCTTGACATCAATGATTACTTCTTTGTAGAATGGCGAGATCCTGGTAGTGAATCCGTAATACAGCTCACGGAGGATCTGGATTTATTGAGCTTAAATGCCCTGATTGGCTAGGGCTTCAATGACCGCTTCCGTCTCAACAGAATCAAAGGCCTTCTTTAAATCAATGAACGTTAGAGCAGCGTCTTGAACTCCCGAGAAACCTCAATGAGCTTGGCTATCGTGTGGATATGGTCGAGGGTGCTGAATCCTTTGCGGAACCCAGCTTGCTTGCATGGTTGTCCTTCATCTAGTGTTCTGGCAATCCTGTTCAGGATGACTTGAGTGAACAGCTTGTAGATGACAGACAATAGGCAGATTGGGCGATAGTTGCTAATATCGTGGATGTCTCCCTTCTTGTACAGTAGTATAGTCCTGCTGGTTTTCCACTGGGATGGAACCTTGCATTCAGACAGGTAGCATGTGAAGAGCCAAGCCAGCGTATTGATGAGTACTGATGGCAGGTTCTTCAGGTGTTCAGGTCTGACCTTGTCTGGGCCGGGTGCTGTTCATTTTTTTACTGATGAAATGGCGTGTCGGATTTTGGAAGGGAGAACATTGGGAACCACATATCCATACTGCGAAATTTGATATGTGGGTAGGTGGACATGGCTATCAAAGAGATCTGAGTAGAAGTCATGGATAATCTTCTCCATTTCCCTTCTTGAAGATGTGATAGATCCATCAGGACGTCAGAAGGCAGTCATCTTGGTCTTGTAGTTGGCGAAGGACAGGCAGGTGTTACGAATACTTTTCCTGGCTTCTGCCACATCTACCAGCTCTTCTGCTTTTCCCTCTTTGAGGTCTTCCTTGATTGCATCTCTGCACTGCTTTGCGAGCTCAGATGTTCGCTTGCGGTTGCCTGAGGTAAGTGCCAAACCATGTTGGCGAATAAGCTCAAGAGTTTTCGAAGACAGGTGTTTAGAGGCCGCCCCAAAAGCCTCTATCCCTCTCGGAGAGCCTGGCAAGCTACCGAGAGTATTCTGCCCACACGGTAGAGCCTCGCAAGCTATCCATTGTGTATTTGATATGCCAAAACCAGTAATTACAATGGGTCTCATTTCCCTAACCCTGTAGGTGTCACCAATATGGCAGCGTTGAGAAGGATGTGAAGGGAGAGGCTGATAAAATCTCCAGGCTGAACTAGGCTGCCAAAACAAAGGAAGACAAAAATGACCGCCCGTACTTTCAATGCACGTATGCTAGCATCAGATGCATCCATCGAGGACCTGATGGTAAAAGCGCAAAAGATCAAGTACGACATCATTGGTCTGACCGAGACAAGAAGGCACCAATCTCATCACATCATTTTTGACACTGGAGAAGAATTGTTCTTCAGAACATGCGATAAAAGAGGTGTCGGAGGTGTCGGTGTCCTTGTCCACACGAACTTCTGGAAGATGTGCTAGATTCATCAGGACGTCCACTACCTCCGCTACCCAGTCACTGCCACACTCCAGGACACTTTCTGGACGCTCCAGCCGAGACTCACGCACAACTGAAGCCCCACAGTACAAGATAAGCAGAACTCTGAAACCTTGGACTCCAGGCTCAACAGACCAGACCCGGGGACAGAGATTCTCTGCTTGCTCCCACCAACCACAGGTGACGAAGGGATTAAAATCAGGAGCCCCACCCTACCCTGCCCTATCTACTTCCACCAACCACCAGAGACCCAGGGATTGGATTGCGCACAGAAGACCTACTCTACCCCTACAGTACCAGATAAATACCTCCACTACCTCCACTACCTCCACTACCCAGCCGCTGCCATGCTCAAGGACATTTTCTGGACACATTATAAGACATTTAATACCCATCTTCCAGAATTGCCTTACCATATTTGATAGGGTTCAAATATGGTTTGAACCATAGGAATGTCTACAAGGGAAATTAGATGCCACCCTAAAAGCCTCTATCCCTCTCAGAGAGCCTGGAAAGCTACCGAGAATATTCTGCTCACATGGCAGTGCCTCACAAGCTACCCCTTGTGTATTCAATATGCCAAAACCTGTAATTACAATGGGTCTCATTTCCCTGACCCTGAAGGTGTCACCAATATGGCAGCATTGAGAAGGATGAGAAAGGAGAGGCTGATAAAATCTCAAGGCCGAACTAGGCTGCCAAAACAAAGGAAGACTCATGAAATTATTTGTATTTAATCAACCTGAGTTCGATTCCTCTGCCCCTCTCGGAGAGCCCGGCAAGCTACCGAGAGTATTCGATATGCCAGACACAGTAACAACAAAGTCTCCAATGGAGACGTTACTGGGCCCGCTAGAGCAAATCGACGATCAACGGGAGGGCCTTTACCTTACCTTACAAATATCTCACACAAAGTGACATTGTTAATAGATGAACTGATGATGAGGAAAACAACTCACTGTGTTAAATGTGAATAGAATGTACAAATGTTTTCCTCAAAATTATACAATCCAGCAGCCCTGATGAAAATTATATAAACTACACATGACAACTAGAAGCAAACAATATTTTATAATAAAAAAAATTGCAAACATTTTGAAAATTATTTCTATGACTGCATAAATCCTTAAACTTAGGAATATCACTATTTCTTCCATTTTTGAAATTTATTCCATTTTTGATTGGATAAATTTTGCTTAATAATATTTATATGTTTTTCTTCAAGAGAAAACTTTTTTTATTTTATTGATTTAGGGTGGGGGTGGGGTGCACAGCAGGTGTTGCTCAGGGGTTATTCCTGCCTCTGAGCTCAGGAATTATTCCTAGCAGTACTCAGGTGACCAAATGGGATGCTGGAATCAAACCTGGGTCAGTCATATGAAAGGCAAATGTCCTACCCACTGTACTGTGAATTCAGTCCCCAAAGATAAATTTTATAACTTTGTCATTTTAATCTTATTTTTCCATATCCATACATTCTCATAGAGCCTTTTTGTTTATATAACATCAAAAAATTAAGCAATTTTTGCTGTGACATTTTCACAATGAATATAACAAGATTGAGTATACTTTCCTGTTTTCTTCGTATTTTGTGATGTTATACTCTTCATTGCTTATCACTACATTTTAAAGTTATGTTGCTTTAGAATATGACCTCATAATATCTATATTATCTTGTAAATTTTAAACATCTTTAGTTACAGTTTAGTTTACATGTACTCTATATGATAGTTTAAATTTCATCCTTGTTTAGAAAAATTAACATGCACTTGAATTGTCAAGTTAGGGCATGCATTACCCTGTGGATTTTGACAAAATAGTTTACTTCTTGGTTGGCCAGTTTGAAAATATTTAATGTTGCCATGTTAGATGTCAGTAGAAAATTGATTCAAAATCTATTTACTAAATTGCTGGAAGATAAATATACTGTGTACTGACAAATATACTTCTGACTGTGATAGGAATATTTATCTATTTATCATATCTTCTATAAATCTTTTTAAAAATAGAGTTTTGAAGCCTGACTTATTATAACATGTTTTAAAGAGCTATAACCCTTAAAAGTCATTGCCATCTATATAAATATTTACTGAGGGTTTTCCCTATAAATAATCAAATTATACTAATATTGAAATGGGAAAATTACCTGATGGATTTCTTTTTTGTGAGGAGGGGCACTCGGGGATTATTCCTGGCTCTGTACTCTGGAATCATTCCTGGTAGGCTAGGTAGGACTACATGCTGGGAACTGAACACAGATTCTGTGTATGCAGGCTTCCTATCCAACATACTATCTCTCCACCCTAACCTGATGGATATTTTGATTAAATCTTTAACCAGAAAATAGATTGACTAATTTTCATCTTGTCATAGTTATTCTTTCACAAATATTGTATATATTATTTATCAGTTACATGCAAAGAAAAAAATTACTGTTTTCAGGTTTTTAATCATCTGAAGAAAAGAAAAATAAATAATAAATAAATAAACTCTAAATGTTAGTTACGACAGTATTTTTTTCGAAAATTGAAACATTCACTGCAAATTTCTTATAGTTAGAGCCTTAGAAACATATGCATAATCCAATGAAGAAAGTAGTGCAACTTCCAGTGAAGGAAATGAAGGTGAGGAATAGGAAGGAGCTAAGGTCAAGGAGATCACCACATCAGTGAAATCACGTAATGGGCATGTATTTCAAAGGAAATTGGAAAGTGTTATAAAAATTTGTGTAATGGTATTAGATTATCTGACTCTTTTTAGCAAGGTTACTATAATTACCATAGTATAGGTCAGAGAAGTAGCAAAGAAAGCAAGGTTGCAAAAGTGAGAGTATAGATATAAGTTAAAATCATAATTGTATCCATGTATGAAAGCATAGAAATTGTGCCAAGCTAATACCAGTGTTTCTAGTGGGTCATGATTGTAATATTCTAACAGTGAGGCCAGGGTCAGAGAGATAGTTGTGAGAGGACTGGAGTACATGCCTGGCAGGACTTATATAATAAGAACATTGAGGTCAGGGGTTAGAGAAATAGCTGAGAAGTGTGAAGTACATGCTTTAAATAAGACACCCATCTCATTCAATCAGTTCATTTCCCCAAAAACCATGTATATGACCCTAACAGCCTCCTAACTTTCCTGGTCTAAGCAATATCCATAGATGTATTAGAAACCATTAGGTCAGCATCACTAGGACAGGAACTCAAGCATTCTAGAGATTCCACCACTCCTCGCCCCCAATATTTTTAACTGACTTTCTCAAAAGACAAATAGAAGGGTTTCTCTGGTGAAAATGATACAGATCTTGAGACTGAGTTTAAAATTATTTTAATTTATCTTGGATAACTTGAAGAATAGAGTCAGTAATAATGAGAATAGAGGGCCAGAGAAATAGTTTCTGCATGCAGCAGACCCAGATTCGATCCCCATTTCCCCAAGTTTCCAGAGCACCTCTAGGAATCACCCCTGACCTCAGACCCAGGAGTAAGCTCTGTGCACCACAAGGTGCTGCCCTAAAACAAAAAAGAAACAAAATAGAAGATTGAGAATAAAAATTGTAATATCCATTTGTTTCTTCAAATTCTGCAGTTCAAGCTAAAGTTGTTTTTTTGTGTGTTTTATTCTGCTATGGTTTTATTGGGGATGGGTGTTGGGGGAGAGCACACTCAGTGATACTCAAAGCTTATTTCTGTCTCTGTGCTCAGAGATACTTCCTGACAGTGCTCAGGGGATTTGGGAACCATATGGGAAGCCTGGGATGGAATCTAAGTCTACCACGTGGAAGGCAAGCACCCTAGGAACTAAACTATTCTTAATGCCTAGAGTGCTATACTATAAGGAAGAATATTGAAGTCAGATGTTTCTAGTATTGGTATTAGATTTCAGTAAAAAAAAAGTAAAATTTAAAACTTGAGTATAAAATTTTACAGATGTTTGTGAAGAAAATTATTATTTAAATAGTACTTGATAATTGGCCAGGTAAGCTATAAATATTTCACTCTTAGCTACTCCTAGAACTAAGGACGCGAATCAGATAATCAAATTCCAAAACTAAATGAGTTTTAAGCAGAGTAAAAACATCTCAGAACTGTTTTTTTTAAAGCATACCACAACAGAGGACAAAGTTTGTCTTGAAAATAAGGAGATCTTTTGATCACTTGACATCCCATTAATCATTGATTTGTTTGGGCAGGCATCAGTAATGTCTCCATTCGTCCCTGTCACATGCTAGTGTAGCCCAATGGCTCCTGCTCATTCTAGGAATATGAAGAGCCTCAAACCAATCCTTCAGGGTCTTGACGAAGAAGTCAGACCATCTCATAGGTGGGCAGCCATGCGATCTTTTGATGTCCCATAGAATCCAGTCGGTAAAGGATCTAGTACAGTGTTAGTCTCCGAATCTCATTACGTGTCCAGCCCATCTGATTTTCGACGCCTTGGCAAACAAGACAGCGTTCCTGACTCCTGACTGTCGATGGAGGTCGGAACTCCAGATTCTTTCTCTCATTTGAGTGAAGCATGATACTCCAAGCATAGCTCTTTCGATTCCTCTTTGGGAGACCCGAATAGTGTTCTCATCCTGTTTTCGTAGGGTGCAGGTCTCTGAGGTGTATGTTAATGCAGGAAGAACAGTGGAATCGAAGGATAAAGGAATTAGTTATGCTTTTACATTTAAACTTTAAATTTTGAATAATAAAAAGAAAAAATATTTTAAATTGTATCTCAGTGCTAAAGAGTATGTCTTCCAAGTGTTAGGTCCTAGGTTATATTTAGTATGAAAAACAAAACAAAACAAAAAATTAAATAACATTGACTTCAAATTTTTTCTTCCCCATAGTATTGGTAAATTCAAAAATAAAGGAAACCTAAGTTTAACTCAAAGCTTCATAAGAAATTAAAATTAATGACAATACTACATGAAGAAATGTTAAAATAGGAAATAAATCATTGGAAAAGCAAAACTAAGCAAAATTTACTTTTCCTGCGTAAGTAATGGCAAAGGGAAGGAATACTCCAGAGGAAGAAATATGGTTATCTTGAGAAGTGCATAGAGAGTATAAAGAACAGAATAAATAAAAGGGACTGAGTACGTAAGTGAGTACATGGGTTGAGGCACTAGCCTTGCTTATGGCCAGTACTGATTTCATCCCCAGTACCACTCTTGAGCTGAGTCAGTCTTGAATTCTGCTACTAGGTGCAGCTCAAAACACAGTATTGCGTACCTGTGTGTGTGTAAACACACACACACACACACACGTACACATTCACATACCAAACCAATGTTTAATAAAATAAGTATAGTTTCTTTGTTAAAAGGATTAATAATTGCCTCTAATAAAAAGTTATATTAGAGGTAGTTAGATGGGGTGAATAAAACATTTGAGAAGTATTTCCCCCATGCTGATGCAAATCCTGTAGAAACAGAGGGGTGAGATATAAATCAAAATAACATCTAAAGACATAATCTCTGTCACTATCACTGTTCTCCCGTTGTTCATCGATTTGCTCGAGCGGGCCCAGTAACGTCTCCATAGGAAAGAAATACATATATGCATGCATATGTGTATAAGCACCTGTATGTGTATATGCACATACATATGCGTACATATATATTGGCAAAACTTCCAAATCTCGTAACAAATGTAAACATGAAACAGTTTATGCTTAATTTATAAAATGGAAGTGCCCATGGCAACAATATATATAAAATATTCTGTTTCAAATTTATATTTAAAACTATTAAATTTAAAGCAAATTTAATTATAAGCTTTATGTAGAATATCATTTGAATTATGGGAGATAATATTCCTTTCAAGAAATTGCTATTTATTTTTCTTCCTGAGTTTATAGAAGGAGTTTGAACATTTAATTTGTCTTGAGACAAAATACTTGTACAGATTACATGAAGATTTATATTATTTACACAAATCGCTCAAAGGAATGTTATCTTTCTATTGAGATTTCTTAGTCTGATTTAACTCTAGTGGATTTATTAGAGAACTTTAAAGTATAAGTTATTATGAAGAAATGCTACAATTTTCTGTATCATTTATATCCATGGTTACTGTTCATAATAAATTGAATATATATAAATATATCTACTCTTAATTAAAAGTATGTTTCATTTATAACCTCTTTAATTAAAAATATCTTTGTAAGCAAAGGTTTAGTAATCACTTAGGAAAGAAATGAGGTAATTAAGTGAAAGTCTAGATTTTAAATTCCTTACATTTAAGTAAAATTTTAAAAAATCAAGAAATCCCTGAAGAACTATCAGCTCAAATATATTACTTCAAATAGTGCATAGAATTGAATATTTTCTCTAATCAAATCTTACTGTGTTAAACTATTTTCCCTAAAAAACAACTTTTAGTTGGAAAAAGCCATGTTAATGCATTGTATTTATTATTTAACAATTATATAATACACTATATTCCAAGCACAGATATGAAGTGGTATGATTCCTGCCCTTGAGTCTACAGTAATAGGAAAAATAAGGTATCACAGAAAGATTTCAGTGAGATGTTGTTATTCCTCTAATTGTATTTTCATTGAATGGACCCATTATTATTATTATAGAGGGTTACAGGTCTTCTAAGAAGTAACAATTGATAAAGGTTTTTGCTTAGGAAAATGAACGATATGTTCAAAGCACTGAAGCATGAAAGTTCACATGAAATGTGTTTGAAAAATAGCAGGTAGTTTAGGGTGACATGTGTATAAAAATCTCCGGGGTGTTCAGGGAAGGGCACCAGTGACTCTCCCCCTAGCTGCCTGGGTTCGGAGCGCCTGGGCCGCTCCCCCAGCTAAGGAGGCTCAGGCTATGGGACAGACGGTGGGAGAAAACAAGGGCCATTATCAGATGCCATTTATTCCATTCTCCTTACACACTGCCCCTCATTCCTGTCTCCTTCTGTCTCCTGCTCATCTCTCCACATTCTATCTCGCAGTCTGGGTTCTCTCTCTTCACGTGCCTGCTCCTGTATGCTTCTTCTACATCCTTCTCTCTCTGTCCCCCTTGCTAATCTCTCCATGCTTCATCTTGCTGCCTTGTTCTCTCTTTCATCTCTCTCCAACTCTGGTGTCTCCTTCCTAGAGCCATATTCCTCAATCCCAGCTTTCTGGATTCTCCTCTTTTCCACGAGTCTCTCCACCCCTTCTTGTCTCTCTCCACATTGCCCTCTGGGCCCATGCTATACCCAGTCTGGTAGCAAAATCAGCAGAAGAAAACCCTTCCTGAGGGCCCACCAGTTTAAACGAAATACCACTTAAGAGATATTCCAAAGCCCTTCATGACTGCCGACGGGCAAAATACCTCTGAAGGTTTTTTTCTCCTTTCCTCAAAGGAGGAAAAAACTCAATCAACGTCTTAATACTAGTTATTTTTGTATGAGATACATTGGGGCTTATAGGGCAGCTCTACTGGGAACGTCTTGTTCACAGACTCAGACTACAGTCCTCAGGCCAGATTAATCTCTCCTAACCCTATCAAGGTCCGAATCTAGTTATTACTTTTTGGATCATGACAGCATTTGTCCATGACCAAACTCATAACTTATAGTTAAGCATTATAGCACTTTGACCAGGCCCATTTCGATGCGAGGGTAGCACATAGCTTACCACTTGCCCTAGTTCCATCCAGTCCCTCGTCGGGACCCTACTTTGGCGGGTGCTAGGAAGTAAGGGCAGCTGAGATCAGATGCCCAGGAGGGAAATATAATTTAGAGACAAATGACTCTCACATTATGAAAGCATAGCATTTATTTTCTTCTTGTTTCCATACAAAAAGCACATTGCTCTGAATAAACTATACAAAAGACTTAAGGAGAAGAGAAAAACAATATTTGCAAGTCAACAGTGCACAAAAGAAAGAAGTTACAAATAAACACAGAGAAATGGGAGCACTGTGATGAGAGCAATCCAATAAACCTAAACTACCTGAGGCTATGAAACCAATTGATAAAGGTTCTTGCCTAGGAAATCAAATATATGTTCAAGACACTGAAGCATGAAAGTTCATATGAAATGTGTTTGAAAAATAGCAGTTACTTTAGGTTGGTTGATGCAAGGCTTCTTGATGAAAATAAAATATATGGCTATAAAATTTATTTAGCCAAACAGACCATGAAACTCTTAAAGCAGATCAGAGGCAAGATGAATCTTGCTAGATATGCATTTTAGGACATTATTTTAGAATTGGTATTATCTAAATTTTAATCTTTTTGACTGGAATAAACATATTTTTTATAATGACATACTGAAAAGTTTAAAGTGCCACTGTTGAGAACATGGAACATTTCTTGGAACTTCCTTGCAGTAAAGACAGTTTTAAACATGTGCTTGAGGAAATATTTGAAGGGGTTCCCAGCGATTTTGATGTATGCAACTGTGTAACAATGAAGTAAGGTTTTGACCTGAGAAATAGCCAGTAGGCATTTGCCTTGCAGGGAAGCTCACTTGGGTTCAATCCCTGCTACTACATATGGTGTCATAAGTACAACCAGGATTGATACCGAGCACAGAGCCTTGAGTAAACCCTTAGCACCCCTGCAGCCCTCCAAAATAAAAAAATATATATGCAAATGAAGGAGTAGTGTTAGATGTTACCCTGTGTACCGCTATTCAGATTCACTATAAATTCCCTGACTTCTTAAGGCTGACAGGCAAACATAACTAAAATGAAAGAAAAGAAAAATTGACACAATTTCCATATCAATATTTATACTTCTACTATATTAATATAAGTGTTGATTTCCAATCCTTTTCATTTATGAAAAAAGAAACTTCTTCATTTCCATGAAAAAAATGGATGTGAGAACTAGATTTCATATTTCTTATAAACAGGTGTTCTTTCTACTCAGTTGTTCTAACCTTCTTAGCCAGATTTTTCATGAACTGAGATTTATCTACACTTGTCCAATGAGTTTAGTCTTGTCTTTTTCTTTTTTTTAACTTTAGTTTTTGGGTCACACAGGGTAGTCCTCAGGGTTGCACCTCAGGTAGCACTTTGGTATCAATCCTTGTAGGCTGGGAGGCCATATGGGATGCCTGGGATTGAACCAGAGTTGACTGTGCAGGGCAAGTGCCCTAACTGCCGTACAGTTTTTCTGTGCCGCAACCCCCACCCATGTATCTGTTTTTATAGTCCTGTATCAGAAATGTTTCATAGTATTTTTCACTCATGCATTTATGCATTCAATTAGTTAGTCAACTCTTTGAGGCCCCCAGTTAATATTAGATGTTTTAGTATCACCCAATTTCTAAAACAGTATTCAAAACAATACTGTTTTGCTTTGTTTGGAGGCCACACTCAGCAGTGCGCAGGGGTCACTTCTGCCTTTTCACTCAAGAATCAATTCTGGTGGGCTCAGGGGACTATAGGGCTGCCCGGAATTGAACCCAGGTTGACTACATGCAAGGCAAGTGTCCTACCAGCCATACTAACTCTTCATCCCCTGCTTTATGCAAGTTTTTGCTTCTTAGTAAAATATTGTTTTTAATATGAACATTGAGAATTATTAATCATTACCCAGCTAATTAGAGCATTCCAAAAAGCATTGAAGATTTTTTTAAAATTGTAAATATTTTAACAAAAAAAAAATTAAATACCTACTACTTGCCAATGTGGTACAAGATTCCAGGATACAATTGTTCAGACCCCAAACAGGAGCCATTTTATGTTCTGAGATACCAGGAAGATGTTAACTAAAAAGACCAACTTATGATTTTTGTTTTAAAAAAGCATTGAAGAAAATATACACTTTTCTTTCAAGTGTTTTTAAATTCTGTATGTCTAACGAACAGTTATTGGAAGGCATTTTATTATGATTATTCATTAAATGCATTTCACAAGTAATTAATTTTTCAGCCACTTAAAAGTTTCAAGTGCACAGGCAGGTCTATATGTCATTCTTAGCTCAGAGAAATTGAGCCACACTCAGCTAAGGGGCACAACATAAGCCTTTCAGTTTGAAATTTGTAAGGTCATCAATCCATTCTTTAGTTTTCAGGAAATAATCACAGCTGAGCTAATGATTTTGCAACATTCTAAACTTTCTTGCAAATGTTTTACTTTTAGAAAAGGTCACTGTAACTGATCCACTCATGGAGAAGTCAGCATAAACATGGGTGTTCTCATGGGTAGACCAAAGCATATTGGCACAGAAGTCAAAATCTTCATAGTTCCCCAAAGATCTTTTTCTTTGCTTGGCTGCCTCTACCTCTTTAGTAAAGTGCAGCAAGACTCCAGTAAAAGAAATGAAGACTTTGCCTCCTCTTAGCTTTGCTGCCGTTTGCATTTCACCACTCAGCTTACAGAAATATAATCCATTACTAGGCAGCCAGCGTTTGCACAGATGAAAGATAAATTTTTCTTCTACATAGGACAGATCAGTGAGGCTCATAAAATATTCATGATGAAAGCCTTGAGAATTAGACATATCCTTGACCATAGGTTTCTCTTGACAGTGAAGTACAGTCATTTTAACCCATTTTCCCCCCTGTAAAATCCCCATCAACAATGATCTGAAGGAAAAGGAATACATGTAGATTCAGATGAACATCGATTTTTTTGAAGAAAGATAAATTTCCTGTCTTTCATTTTCCCTCATGGTTTGTGTTTGTTATAGGCAGTAAACTCCACAAATGGTATAGTGTATTTGATTAGATTCCTTAGGCTGTTTCATGTGTTCATGAAGGAATTGTTTTGGAATATTGAAAAAAATAAATGTTTTTTTTTAATGTAACATACAGTATAGAAATAGCTGACATATTATTGAAGAACATTATCAAAAATTTAAGGTTATATTGAATGTGTTTTCAAATATATTGAAAATATTTTTATGTGTTCAGAAAAACAAGTTACACTCTATATTAGCTTAGATTTTATCCATCTTGAAAATATGTATCTCTTAAAATTAATAATTATTTCTGTTTACTGGGCTGGAATGATAGCACAGCAGGTAGGGCGTTTGCCTTGCATGCAGCCAACATGGCCAACCGGACTTCGATTCCTCTGCCCCTCAGAGAGCCCAGCAAGCTACCGAGAGAATCTCACCCACGTGGCAAAGCCTGGCAAGCTCCCCATGATGTATTCGATATGCCAAACACAGTAACAACAAAGTCTCACAACAGAGACGTTACTGGGTCTGCTTGAGAAAATCGATGAACAACGGGAGGACAGTGACGGTGACAGTTCTGTTTACTATCTCTGTATGGCAGAGCCTAGCAAGCTACCCGTGGCATATTCTATATGCCAAAAACAGTAACAATAGCAGTTCTCATTCTCCTGACCCTGACAGAGCCTCCAAAATTGGCAGCATTGGGAAAGATGAGTAAGGAGAGGCTGCTAAAATCTCAGCACTGGGATGAATGGAGATGTTACTGGTGCCTGCTAAAGTAAAGCCATGAACAAAGGAAGACAGTGATGGCAGTGATACAGTGATACCATGATACTATCTCTGACAGAATTATCTCTCTGTTGTAGGATTTAAAAAAACATAGTGGTGGAATAATAAATATCCAAAAGCAACAGAAACTAAAAACAGATCTTCAGTAGGATGCAGACCACAGGGAAGGGGAGTGGAATGGGATGGGATGGGGGTAGAACAGGGAAAAGGATACGTGGAAGGAAGTAATCAAGCTACAAAAGCTATGGAGTTATAATATGTCATGCATGAACTACTATAAATAACAGTATTGTAAACCACAGTGCCTAGTAAATAATGTGCCTATTAGAGACAGGGGTTGGAATGGTGGTAGGTTTATGTGGGAGGGAAACTGGGTTCATTGGTTGAGGGAAGTGGACACTGATAAAAGAATTAGTGTTGGAATATTGCATATCTGAAACTCTATCATAAATAACATTGCAAATCATGATGCCTTAATATAAAAATAAATTAAGTAGACTAATTAGAAAACATAAAAATAAATATCTATATTTGCAATTGTTCTTGCTGGGGGGTGGAAGCTACATAAGAGCCAATAGAGAATTATAAGAGGTTTGGGGTGTTGTTGATCACATAAGCTGACCATGGCACATGTTAATCGACATAAAGAAATTTGATGGAGATGTTAGGAGAAATCAACCAATTTCTGTCTTTTATCATCTTGAAAATCTGTATCTCTTAAAATTTATAATTATTTCTGTTTACTGGGCTGGAGTGATAGTACAGCAAGTAGGGAGTTTGCCTTGCACGCAGCCAACATGGCCTACCAGAGTTTGATTCCTTTGCCCCACTCGGAGAGCCTGGCAAGCTACCGAGAGTATCTCTCCCACATGGCAAAGCCTGTCAAGCTCCCCATGACGTATTCGATATGCTAAACACAGTAATAACAAAGTCTCACAATGGAGATGTTACTGGACCTGCTCGAGAAAATCAATGAGCAACGGGAGGACAGTGACAGTTCTATTTACTACCTCTGTATGGCAGAGCCTAACAAGCTACCCACAGCATATTCTAAAAAAAAATAGGCCAATGGCAACACAGCATCAAACTTAAGAAAATAGCATTATTAGTTCTTTTGAGGTCTTTACATGGCCCATTGTAGCACTGGATTTTTAAACATATAATAATTTTAACTATTGCAGAGACAATGAATGCAAAGTAAGATGCATTCCTTAAATCTATCTTTACCCAAAGAGTCACACATATTTCTAAAATTGTCTTTAGAAACCCTTATTCTTGTATTCATTGTGTTACAGCTGCACAATTTTCTTCTAAATATCTTTGTTAACATAGTCTGGCAAACGTTCAACAGTAAATTGTGTTCCAGGCAATGGATTTATAATGTGGTAGCAGGAGCAATCTCTTCAACGTTGTAAGTCTTTTTATATGATGGAAAAATCAATAACATGGAAAAACATGTAACAAGCTAGCCTGTGTGAATGAAGTCAGATAATAAGTACTGAAGTTGCTTTCTAAGGGCAAGTAATTCTGTACTTTAGTAGAAAAGTATGAAGCATATCAAATATTTTTACTAACACAAATACAGTCAATAGTCATGTTAAAAGATACATATGTATGTATTTAACATAAAATAGATGCTATCTAATTTAATTTCACTATTATTAATAATTAACTTAATATAAATGGGCAATCTAATGCATGTATCCATATATAAAGTATACTAAAATGTTCTATATTTAATTTCAATTAAGAATACAAATATATACATTATATACACACATATGTGCGTATTAGAATTGCAGGGAATACAAAACTACTAGCCTCACATTTAATTTTACTTTTACTAATGACAAGCCAAAAAGTTTTATAAGTAACATGGAATTTTCTTTTTTACAGTGTATGAACATTCTGTACAGGACAGATTATGACAGCTTCTTTCTTAAGGTGAGATTTTGTTTGTTCACATTAGAATTCTAAGGACATCTATGAAAATAATATCATAGATATTCTACAAGTCAAATTGTCTAAGAGCAGCTTTGCGTGCCTTAATGGAGAACTTTACCTCATTAATTTAATATGGATAAGTTCTGTTTCATGAAAAGTATTTCCTTTAACTCTAAAATCTGAAGAATATTTGAGCTGGAGGGTTAGCATACCTGGGAGTATGATTGCCTCACATTGCACACAGCCAGGCCAAGATCAATCCTCGGTACCACATATGGTTCCCTAAGGTCTGCCAGGGGTGATCCTTGAGCAAAAAGTCAGGTGCAAGCCTTGGCAACACTGGGTGTTGCCCTCCAAAACAAAAACAGCAAAACAAACAAAAATTGAACTTTTTATTTGCAAAAATAGTCAACATGATATTTTTATTAATACACAAAAATAACACAGCAAGAAGAAGCAAGTTATAAAATAAAAATAAATGTTTAATACAACCAATATGGTAAACATAGTTTCTGGAAGAAATACACACAGTCACATATACTTACAACCATTTTGGGGGCATTGTTCTATTTCAAATTCTTCCTGAAATACAAGATTTTTTTTATGTTAACTCGATCTTCATGAGCCACAAAATCTCTGTACTAATTTTTCAGGTATTTATTTTCTCTTTAATCCCAAGAGTATTAGTATGCTTAAATTAAAATTAGTTTTATTCTCATATTTACCACTTTTTCTTATCAAACCTTCCACCTTCCTTGTCTATTTGAAATATATTCTAGCACAGCGGGTAGGGCGTTCGCCTTACACGCGGCCAACATGGCCGACCCGAGTTCGATTCCTCCGCCCCTCTCGGAGAGCCTGGCAAGCTACCGAGAGTATCTCGCCCGCACGGCAGAGCCTGGCAAGCTCCCCATGACGTATTCGATATGCCAAACACAGTAACAACAAAGTCTCCAATGGAGACGTTACTGGGCCCGCTCGAGCAAATCGACGATCAACGGGAGGGCCTTTACCTTTACCTTATTACCCTTTAGTAAATATTGCTGGCTTTGTATTAAAGCATATGCATTTTGCTCTCATTCTTGAAAAAATAATTCTCCAAGATTATAACTTACATTGTCAGCAATTTTTCTGACTCTGTGCAAGATTGTGTTTTATTAGTTTCTGTATTCCTCGTATTAATTGAAGTTAATTAAATGCCAACTTGCTATAACTATGTGTTTAATTTTCTAGTTCTTTTTTGAATTAAAGTTCTTATATTTATCTTCTGTGTTAAGCTTATATTTTGTAAATTGACAGTTATGTTTTACACATTTTAGATATTTTTTGAAGAATTCTTAACAATTTTCTGGAATTATATATTTTAATACCCTATTCACTCTTTTACTCAAATTCAAAGATTTAATCTGCATTTGCACATGATTTTAATTTGTTGTTTTGAATGTTTATAATATTTGTATTAAGAAATTTCATTTAATTATTTCACTATTTTTTTTTCAAAACTATTGGTGAAGGCGATAGCACAGCGGGTAGGGCGTTCGCCTTACAAGCGGCCAACATGGCCGACCCGAGTTCGATTCCTCCGCCCCTCTCGGAGAGCCCGGCAAGCTACCGAGAGTATTCGATGTGCCAGACACAGTAACAACAAAGTCTCCAATGGAGACGTTACTGGGCCCGCTCGAGCAAATCGACGATCAACGGGAGGGCCTTTACCTTTACCTTTTTATTGGTGAAGGGGGCACACCTGTCGATGCTCAGGGCTTTCTTTCACCTGGCTGTGCATGTAGGAATTACTCCAGGCAGTGATCTGGGGACCACATATGTGGGATGCAGGGGATGATGCTAGCTCTGCTGCATGCGAGGCATCTGCTGCGTGCAAGACGAGCCCCTTACCCACGCATTATGTCTCTGGCCCCTCATTATTTCACTAACTTACTTATCACTTCTATTTTTTCTTATGTTCAATTCAAACCTTTATATTAATTTTGTCTGATTGTACTCCATTTGATTCTGCTTATTTACACACATAAATTGTAATTTCCTTATATTTGGAGCACTTGAGTATGAGAATGTTGTTTATGCAAAGTTTTCAGGCTAGACTGAGTTTTGTCCTCACAGTATTTGATTGTTTTTATAATAAGGGGCTACAAAGTCTCAGGGCAGTGATTATCCAGGACAGTATTTGCTTTTGCCCTTCCTTTAGGTTAGCTCTTGCTTTCCTTTGACTGGAGACCATATATAGTCTTGTGATCTCACTTTTGCTTATAAATTGGGGTTGCACATCTGACTGGACTTTCACACTCAATCTTGTATTTGTCCTGATTCACTCAGGACATGCAGGGGTTTCACACATGCTTGCAAGGGGTCACACTTATTCAGTTGCTTGTATAGCATTCTGAAATTAGTGCTTGCCAGGGCTTGCTATGATTGTCGACATATGTGCCTGCTGAGTGCAATGCTTCTGGAAGAGTTGTTTGCATATCAGTTGTGGTCATAAGGTGTCATGCACTTAGCTCGAGTCTGCACATATAACTGCCTGTGATACTCTGACCGGTTTACACTGTTGTGGAGGAGTGAGTGCTAGACTGAAGAGCCACAGGAACTGTGCTCAGCGTCTGTAGCATCACAAAGAACTCAAACATTGCAAGTGTGGCAATCTCACACTTGCAAAGCAAGCATTTTGCCATTAAACTATTTCAGCAGGCCCTACCACATAGCGTTTCTAAGTCTAAATTATTTGTTTGATATTTTTACCAAAAATATGTCATGAATTTAGATAGCAAATAAATGATGAGAACTTGTTACCCCCCTCCCCGACGTGCACACACACTGTTCAGTATTAAGACCATGCCATTTATTTGTCTCAGAACATTCCCTTTATAAGATTTTTTCTCATTTTATGATGAGAGAGGGTTTTTTATTATGACTTTCCACTCTGCTCCACATGAATCACTTAGAAGGAAAGCCAAATCTTTCCAAGGATATCTAGGAGTTCTTACACTGAAACCTCACTTTGGTGATTACTCACTGCTCAGTGGTCCAGCTTGGCTTCTAGTTTCCTGTTAGTCTCTATACATTTCTTCCTTTCATAATAGATCTAAAAATACATGAATGTATATATGTATATGATTTTATTTTATTTGCCGTCATATTTTCATTAAGGCATCTATTTATATTTTAGATAAGCAATATACTGGCTTAAAGCAAAAATTAAGTGTTTTCAGTCTATAAAGGTGCTAATTGCTCTTACTAATTGCCAGCAATATAAATTGTGATATGTTGTTTGACTCAACTTAAATAAGTAACCTCTGCTGAAACCAAAATTCAGATTAATTTCTTATCTCTGAGTCACCAACATTTTTCCTGCCATAGTTTCTATATTCTTCTAATTATTTATTACTTTTACCTGAAGGGAGAACTTTGTCACTTAATCTTGCTAAACTTTGAAACTTTGTCATAAAGAAAATAGGTATAGTCTTTGTTCGACTATATTTGACAAAAATATAGAAGCATAATTTGTTTTTCTAATCTCTGACACTTACACAAATACAACCCTAACAAAGTCTTTTATTATATTGTTATAATAAACATGAATGTTTACTATATAAAATTTCTATTCACAATTTTTTTTCTTGGAAAGGGGGCTTAAAGTTGGACAGAAAATATAGAAATTCTTTTTCACAGAGGAGAGTTATATACTAAAAGCAGTTCTTACAGGGGTTTTTCTTTTATACACAATTTTAATCTTTTTACACTCTTTGGAGGCTTGCACTTTCAAAATGGTTTAAATTAGATCGTTTTACTTGTAGAAAATAACATTACAGTGTTCATGTATGTTTAATATAAATAAATATATTTATTTTATCTTGAAAAACTGCATGCTATTTCTCAGCTTTAATTATTTTGACAAAGGCAATATGAAATCTAAGTAAAAGCATTCTTTTGTAACAGGTTATCTCTTTAGGGAGGAAGAACGATGATTTAAGACATAAAATTTAATAAATTTGTCACTGTCCTGTCCTCCCGCTGTTCATCGATTTGCTCGAGCGGGCCCAGTAATGTCTCCATTGGAGACTTTTTTTGTTACTGTGTTTGGCATATCGAATACATCACGGGTAGCTTGCTAGGCTCTGCCGTGCGGGCGAGATACTCTCAGTAGCTTGCCTGGCTTTCCGAGAGGGGCAGAGGAATCGAACTCAGGTCGGTCATGTTGGCCGCGAGCAAGGCAAACACCCTATCGCTCCAGCCCTAATAAATCCATTTTAATTTTTTTTCAGAATTACTATAATCTCCTGTAATACTCCAGAGATACACCTGGTGTGTTCAATGGGACACTTTGCCAGGATTCAAACTTAGGTCCCTGATAATATAAGGTATATGCCCTAAACCTCTGACCTATCTACCTGGACTCTTGTGTGATTGCTTTTCCAAATACATTTGCTAGCAATTAAGAGTTAACAATCTTTGCCTTCAGATTATCTGTACTATATATATTACATATTACATATTACAATCTTTGCCTTCAGATTATCTGTATTATATGTAATATATTATATGTAATATATATAATATTATAATATATATTATTATATATTATATGTAATATATATATAATACAGATAATCTGAAGGCAAAGATTGTAAACTCTTAATTGCTAGCAAATGTATTTGGAAAAGCAATATATTTGTACATTCAGGTGCGGAGTTTTATCTGTTCACATTTTCTACTTTCCGAGTATCCATTATTCCAGTTACCTATGCCAAAGAGTTGATAACAAAAAGAGCTTAGAAGATAGACACATAAGAGCTATTTTTATATATAATTGAGCTAGCCAGCCATATGAGATATTTTAGTGAGTTGTTATAAATTGTAATATGAAATATTAACTGCACAGAAAATTTTAGTTCTTCACTATCCTTTCATCACCGCAGATAAATGTTCCCATATTACCCATCTACATTCCTGATAAATATGACTTCTCAGGAATAGAGCAGTCATCCTCTCACTTATATCATTTCTGTACATAAAATTAGAGTACAAAGATGTTTTCAGTTCAAAATGCCTTAGTTTTTATCTTACTATGATAAAATTTATGAGAAACTTATCCTCCCCAAGGGCGTCATTATCACAACTCCACTAGTATTCTTCAATCTTCAAACTTAAGCTACATTTTGTGAAACTTTAAATGTATTTTCTCTTAGATAAAAGTCTCAACTTCTATATTCCATGGGAATTATTGCTATTTATAAACTCAGTAACTCAGCAAGTGAACATTTGGCATAGATTAGATAAATCATAATTGGTCAATATTTCTCCATGTGTTTTAGAAAAGAAATAAGCATAGTGTTTCAAATATAAAAATAAGTTCAGAATGACTCAATATTGCTCAAGAACTTAAACTATTTCTACAGCGTATGATTTTTCACATTTCTGGATTGCCACAATGTACTGGGAAAATTATGAAGGACAGGGTACTATGTCTTTTTTCGGTTTATGTTTGTGTTTTTACTTAAAATAATTTCTAGTCTTAAAGTAGAAAACTTTTATAGAAATATAAAGGCATACAACTTTCAGACATTTATTTTCATTAGGGCTGGAGCAATAGCACAGCGGGAAGGACGTTTGCCTTGCACGCGGCTGACCCAGGTTCGATTCCTCCACCCCTCTCGGAGAGCCTGGCAAGCTACCAAGAGTATCTCGTCCCCACGGAAATGCCTGGCAAGCTACCTGTGAAGTATTTGATATGCCAAAAACAGTAACAAGTCTCACAATTAGTTGTGAGATGTTACTGGTGCCCGCTCAAGCAAATTGATAAACAACGGGAGGACAGTGCTACAGTGCTACAGCCTTTACTTAAAATTATTTGTAAACCAAAATAGGTATATTTGTTTTTGTTCTTATTTTCCACATTAAAAATTAAAACATGGATTTAAGGCATGTGTCATTTCCTTTTAGATCAACAATAAATCTCTTGAAGCATAAATATCATTTTATGAAAAAATAATGTATTTGGTGTAGCCAAGTCACAGGATATTAGGGAAGGGCATTTACCTTGCATATAGATGACCAATAGTTGGAACTTTTGTACCCCATATGGTACCTCAACCCATTCTAAGAGCAGAGCCAGGAGTAATCCCGGAGTAACTTCTGAGAACTTTTTATGTCCCTCAAAAAAACAAATAAATACAAATAAAAGAAAAAGCATTTTAATTATGTAATCCAAAATTAATAGAGAATGTACCATTGTTCTACATTTCTTTTAATTTCTTTAATTTTTACTAGATAACTGCTGGATTCTCAAATCTGTCTTTACATTCACTCTATTTTGATATCAAACATTATTTTCAGTGAAAAACTCTATCTGTCTTTGATAGAATGAGAAGTAGAAAAACAGAGATTTCATATCTCTTGCTGGTGGTATTGATTTTGAAATTCCCCAGAATCCCAGGTAACTTTAGATAACACTTTGAAAAGTGCTGACCTATTGGCTTCAAACTACATTTTCTCCCAGGAATCTACAGGTTTCCTAGGCAATTCTGCAAATCAGGGCTTGGGTTGAGCGCACCCACTTTGCTTTTCTTAGGAGCTTGAAATCAGTTCTTGGCATCTGGAAGCTATCTGCTCTAGGATACCATTGTCTGTAATGACAGTGACCTTTATCCATGTGACCCTTGAACCTCTATCAAGTTATACTGGTCCTGTTCTCCTGCTGTGAAGCAAGAAAGGTCTCTTGAGATCTAAACATAACTGCACCATAACTTTTACTGCCTTATTTTGATTAAAATATATTGAGAAATCCAGTAACTTGAGCTTTGAAAATAAACTCCACCTCTTGCTCATAGAAATTACTACTCATATTGGAAAAGGGGTGGTTCTGAAGAAAAATTGAAGAATTTAGGATACTTTGTCACTCAATCATATTATTCTAGATACCCAACTATCATATAAGACTTTTACCTTATTTTCCCTTCTTTTCACCAAACTTTACTCAGCTGTATATATTGCTTATGTATCTATGGGTATAGTTAGAAGAAATTATAGTATAATCAAAAATTCAATAGTTGTTGACCCTATACTGAAAATGTCCAATTGTATGCAAGGTTTCAGATATAATATGCCCTGAAGGATGATTCATATAAAGTGAAATACATACATAAGATATTGTGTATATATTGATATTCTGTCATTGTCACTGTCCTCCCATTGATTTACTCAAGCTGGCCCAGTAACTTCTCCATTGTAAGACTTGTTGTTACAGATGACTGGTTAAAGAAGCTTTGGTACATCTACATAATGGAATACTATGTAGCTGTCAGAAAGAATGAAGTCATGAAATTTAAATGCAAGTGGTACTACATGGAAAGTATCATGCTAAGTGAAATGAGTCAGAAAGAGAGGGATAAACATAGAAAGATTGCATTCATCTGGGGAAGATGAAGTAACAAATAGGAGACTAACACCCAGGAATAGCCGAGATAAGTAACAGGAGGATTACTCCATGGCTTTGAGGACAGCCACACATGCTAGGGGGCAGGGCAGCTCAGATAGAGAAGGGAGCACCAAATAAAGGGTGCCGGGTGGTTCCTCTCAGGATGGGAAATGCGTGATGAGAGTAGACTATAGCCCGAACAAGATTGCCTCTCAATGTCTCTTTGGCAAGCCACAGCACTGAAAAGGAGAGAGATAATGAAAGGGAATGCCCTGCCACAGAGATAGGGTGGGATGGGTGGAAGGGGGGTGGGAGGAATACTGGGACTGGTGGTGGTGGAGAATGGGCACTAGTGGAGTGATGGGTATTCGATCATTGTATAACTGAAACCCAAGCACAAAAATTTGTAAGTCTACAACTGTACCTCATGGTGTTTGACTAATAAAAGTTTAAGGAAAAAAATAAAAGACTTGTTGTTACTGTGTCTGGCATATTGAATACATCACGAGTAGCTTGCCAGACTTTTCCATGAGGATGAGATACTCTCAATAGCTTGCCTGGCTTTCCAAGAGGGGAGGAGGAATTGAACCCAAGTCGGTTGGGTTGGCCTCGCACAAAGCAAATGCCTTACTGCTCTGCTATCTCTCCAGCCCATATATTGATATAAATGATGTAAATGTAAATTGATATGAACATATAATATGAATAATTCTATAAATAAATACATACAGGAATGATTATTAGTAAGTAAGTAAGTAAGTAAAGGCCCTCCCGTTGATCGTCGATTTGCTCGAGCGGGCCCAGTAACGTCTCCATTGGAGACTTTGTTGTTACTGTGTCTGGCATATCCAATACTCTCGGTAGCTTGCCGGGCTCTCCGAGAGGGGCGGAGGAATCAAACTCGGGTCGGCCATGTGGGCTGCTTGTAAGGCGAACGCCCTACCCGCTGTGCTATCGCTCCAGCCCACAGGAATGATTATTAAATCCTATAATTAAGTAACACTGACTATACTATACATTTACTGTAGCACTGTAAGTGTCCTCTACAGTACATTTTTATGTTGATTGTTTTGTTTGGGGACCACACTTGACTCTGCTCAAACTTACTCCTAGCTCTGTGCTCAGAGATCATTCATTTTGGAACTTGGAAGATCAGATGTGGTGCCAGGGATAAAATTCAAGTCGACTACCTTCAAGGCAATAACTTTAACTTTTGTACTGTCTCTTTGGCATCTGAAATACTTAATCACTTAATCACTTAACTTCCCGTTAGTCGTCGATTTGCTCAAGCGGGCGCCAGTAACGTCTCCATTTGTCCCTCTCGCGTGCTAGTGTAGCCCAATGGCATCTGTTCGCTCCGGGAACATGAAGGGCCTCAAACCGATCCTTCACGATCTTGACGAAGAAGTCTGACCATCTGGTAGGTGGGCGGCCACGCGGTCTTTTGACATCCCGTGGAATCCAATCAGTAACAGCTCTAGTCCAACGGTCGTCTTTAAATCTCATTACGTCACCAGCCCATCTGATTTTCGACACCTTGGCAAATGAGACAGCGTCCCTGATCCTTGATCGCCGACGGATGTCAGAACTCCGGATTCTTTCTCTCATTTGAGTGAAACGTGATATTCCAAGCATATCTCTTTCTATTCTTCTTTGGGAGACCTGAATGGCGTTCTCATCTTGTTTGCGTAGGGCCCAGGTCTCTGAGGCATATGTTAATGCAGGAAGAACAGTGGAATCAATGAGATGTGCCCGGAGCCGGAGGTTCTTCGTCCTCTTAGTTATTTCTTCGACGTTCTTGAAGGCGTTCCAAGCCGCTCTCTTCCTCCTGCGCAGCTTGGGTGCCAGATCATTTGTCATGTTGACCTCTCGACCTAGGTACACATAGCTGTTGCATTCGGAGATGGTCGTTCCATTGAGAGCGAATGGGGCATCAGGAACAAGGCTGTTTCTCATAAACATTGTCTTCGTGAGATTCAGCTGTAGTCCTACCTTTCCACACTCACGGTCAAAGTCGGCCAGCATTTGTGCCGCTTGGCTGATGTTTGGTGTTATTAAAACAATGTCATCAGCAAAGCGGAGGTGGTGTAGTTGCCGACCATCTATCTTCACTCCCATTCCTTCCCATTCCAGTTGTCGCATGATGTTCTCGAGGGTGGCACTGAAGAGTTTCGGTGAAATGGTATCACCCTGCCGCACCCCTCTCTTGACATCAACGATCACTTCTTTGTAGAATGGTGAGATCCTGGTAGTGAATCCGCAATAGAGCTCACGGAGGATCCTGATGTATTGGGCTTGAATGCCCTGATTGGCTAGGGCTTCAATGACCGCTTCCGTTTCAACAGAATCAAAGGCCTTCTTTAAATCAATGAACGTTAAACAGAGCGGCATTTTGAACTCCCGAGAAACCTCAATGAGCTTGGTTATTGTGTGGATATGGTCGATGGTGCTGAATCCTTTGCGGAACCCTGCTTGCTCGCATGGTTGTCCTTCATCTAGCGTTCTGCCAATCCTATTTAGGATGACTCGAGTGAACAACTTGTAGATGACAGACAATAGGCAGATCGGGCGATAGTTGCCAATGTCATGGATGTCTCCCTTCTTGAACAGTAGTATGGTCCTGCTGGTTTTCCATTGGGACGGAACCTTGCATTCAGACAGGTAGTGAATGAAGAGCCGAGCCAGTGTATTGATGAGTACTGACGGCAGGTTCTTCAGGTGTTCAGGTCTGACCTTGTCTGGGCCGGGTGCTGTTTACTTCTTTACCAACGAAATGGCGTGTCGGATTTCGGAAGGGAGAACGTTTGGAACGACATATCCATCCTGTGGAATTTGGTATGTCGGCAAGTGGACATGGCTATCGAAGAGATTTGAGTAGAAGTCATAGATAATCTCCATTGCCGTTCTGGAGGATGTGATGGATCCATCAGGACGTCGGAGGGCAGTCATCTTGGTCTTATAGTTGGCGAAGGACAGGCGGGCGTTACGAATACTTTTCCCGGCTTCTGCCGCATCTACCAGTGCTTCTGCTCTTCTCTCTTTGAGGTCTTCCTTGATCGCATCTCTGCACTGCTTTGCGAGCTCGGACGTTAGCTTGCGGTTGCCTGAGGCATGCACCAAACTACGCTGGTGAATTAGCTCAAGAGTTTTAGAAGATAGGCGATTTTTTGTGCCTATCTCTCTCTTGGCGTTCCTCGCACATTCATGGAGGTGCTGAACCAGTCGATCATATTCCTCGTCAATGTTGTCAACAATGGCATCTTCCCATGTTGCCGCAATAGTACCAAAGAGTTCCCAGTTGGTGTTCATTCTGGGAGTTCTCTTTTTGAACTTTGCAGCCCTTTCTCCCCGCTCTGTGAAGTAGAATTTTGCACGAAGGAGACGGTGGTCCGATTCCGTTCGAAATTTTGGGACAACAGCGACATCAGTCAGGCAAAACCGTCGATTGAATATGATGTGGTCTATTTCGTTGTGGAATCGTCCACCAGGAGACTCCCATGTCCATCGTTTAGATTCTGCCTTCTGGAACTGTGAGTTACCATGAATGGTCTTGGTCGACATGATGAACTCAGACAGTCTCTCACCCTGTTCGTTCCATTCTAGGCCATGGGTCCTGATGTGAAGTTCTTCAGCTGATCTTCTTGGTCCTATCTTGGCATTAAAATCACCCACAATGATCTTGTAGAAGGTGTGGTCTTCTTTATAGAACTTCTCTAGCTCCATGTAGAACTTCTCGATTTCTCTTTCATCATAATGAGATGTTGGTGCATAGACAACGAAGATAGAAACTGCAGGCAGTGAGCCACATGTATTCAAATGTAAACATCCGATTTGGGTTGTTAGGCATTCGAATGAATCAATGCTCTTGGCCAAGTTTGTGTTGACAAGGACACTGACACCGACACTACTTCCACTACCCAGCCGTCGCCACACTCCAGGATGCTTTCCGGACCCACGTGGCAGCTCCGGCCGAGACCCACGCACTACTGAAGACCCACAGAACAAGATAAGCGGAACTCTCTGAGGCCTTGGACTCCAGGCTCGGCGGACCCAGGGACAGAGCTTCTCTGCTTGCTCCCACCACCACAGGTGACAAAGGGATTCTAATCAGGAGCCCCACCCTACCCTGCCCTGTCTGCTTCCTTCCATCAACCACCCAGGGATCGAATTGTGCACAGGAGACCCACCCTACTCAGATAAATACCCCACCGGCAGACTTCCACTCTCGACACTACTTCCACTCCCAGTCGTCGCCACACTCCAGGATGCTTTCCGGACACATCATAAAACACTAAATACCCATCTTCCGGAATTGTCGTACCATATTTGATAGGGTTCAAATATGGTAACACCTACAAGGGTGATTAGAGGTCACCCCAAAAGCCTCTATCCCTCTCGGAAAGACTGGCAAGCTACCGAGAGTATTCCGCCCGCACGGAAGAGCCTGGCAAGCTATCCGCTGTGTATTCGATATGCCAAAACCAGTAATTACAACTGGTCTCATTCACCTGACCCTGAAGGCTTCACCGACATGGCAGCACTGAGAAGGATGAGAAAGGAGAGGCCGACAAAATCTCAAGGCCGACCTAGGCTGCCACAACGAAGGAAGACAAAAATGATCGTCTGTACTTTCAATGCATGTACGCTAGCATCAGATGCATCCATCGAGGACCTGATGGTACAAGCGCGAATGATCAAGTACGACATCATTGTTCTGACCGAGACAAGAAGGCACGAATCTCACCATGCCGTTTTCGACACTGGAGAAGAATTGTTCCTCGGAACATGCGATAAAAGAGGCGTTGGAGGCGTCGGTGTCCTTGTCAACACAATCTGAAATACATTTTGTAATAATCATACATAACCATTATGACATTGAGCAATAAGAAGTTGCAAAAATAATAATTTTATCAGATTTGCTTCTATGAGCAGAAAAATATGAAATAGGGATTTTAGATGATTAACAAAATATACAAGAGAAAGTCTGATAAGCTTTAATGATAGCATGCTAAGAGAGACAGATTTAATAACAAAAATAATCTTCATTGTTCTTTTATCTTTTTCAACTGAAAGAAAAATAATTACTGTACATTGTATCTCAATCCGCCACAATGATAACTGTACTACTAGAGACAAAAATACAAACAGTTTTATATCTTAGGCTCTCTTTTTTTGGCTCGGATATTTACAATTAATTACATAAAGTAATACTGTAACACTGTCCTCCTGTTGTTCATCTATTTGCTCGAGTGGGCCCAGTAACATCTCCATCATGAGACTTGTTGTTACTGTGTTTGGCATATTGAATACATCACAGGTAGCTTGCCAGGCTTTGCCATGCGGGCGAGATACTCTCAGTAGCATGCCGGGCTCTATGAGAGGGGTAGAGGATCGAACTCAGGTCGGGCAGGTTGGCCACGTGCAAGGCAAATGCTCTACCTGCTGTGCTATCGCTCCAGCCATGTCATATAAATGATTGATTGAATTTAGTTGGAACACATTTCTTAAAACTTTGGGGTAGAGGAGATTTTATGAAACCTGAATGAATTTTTCGTTTAAAATATGGAATTAACTACTATTTAGGCTGGTCAGTTGCTTTAACTTTGGAGTGATAACACTATTTCTGCATATTCTAATTTTAAAAGAATTTAGATATTTGTTTGGAATATTTCCTTTCACACAGTGCAATGATTAAGCCAACACTCTAAAAACTTATGATTAATAAGGATTATTTTTATGTTGCTATCACTAATAATTCAACCTTGTTTAAACATTGAGAATAAAATTTTCATCTTTCTGATATTATTTTACTGATATATTACTTTGTAATTGGCATTCATATATATTGATATTGTGTCATAAATATCAATATCCATCCATATTTATTATGGGATCACTCCAAAAGTATATATAACTTTTCCTCTTATGCGCTCTTTTAGGAGTATTTTGCAAGTTTAAGCAAATTTGTTCCAATTTTACTACTTTGGACAAACAATTTTACTTTGGACAAGCAATTTTACTACTTTGGACAAACTTGCAGGCTATCCAATGTAGCCTGCCCACAGGGCAGAGTCTGACAAACTCCCCGTGGCGTACCAAATATGCCAAATACCAGTAACAATGATGGGTCTCATTCTCCTAAATAGCCTTGAATATAATCTCAGGGCTAGGATGAAAGAGACGTTACTGAGGCCTGCTCGAGGCAATCGACGAATAACAGGATGATGATGAAAAGCAAATTCAAGTCAAATAAGTAAAATTAAATCATTGAAAGCAAAAAAAAAAAGGATTAAGGGACATGCTTGTCATTCAACTGACCCCTATTGCATCCCCTGGAACCACATGATCTTTAGACCATCATTAGAAGTATTGCTGGAAGCCTCAATGCTGAAGGATGTGACCCTGGATGCCCCTTGTACTACCAATATGACTTGGGGAATCACTGACATTAATAGACCTGAGTGGTATTTTGTTCTTGATTTAACATCTGGTTTTCTGAGTGTTGCTAGAAGGACTTTATGACTGCCTGAGCACAGCTTGGGGTACCTTCTTCCTTCAGATAACAGCAACATGACCAAAACAACAAAATTAAAAATTTTACAAAAACCACAGACAGAAATACAAGGAGATAAATGGAAATAAATATAAATTTTCACATAGCCAGTTATGCCTATCACTTCAGTTGATAAAATCCACTGTAAACTTGACAATAAAATAGGAAATATAAATCTGTTGATGACAATAATAATAGTAGCACTGTAGCACTGTCCTCCCGTTGTTCATCAATTTGCTCGAGTGTGTGCAGTAATGTCTCCATCATGAGACTTGTTACAGTGTTTGGCATATTGAATACGTCATGGGTGGCTTGCCAGTGCGGGCGAGATGCTCTCAGTAGCTTGCCTGGCTCTCTGAGAGGGGTGGAGGAATTGAATTCGGGTCAGCCGTGTGAGCTGCGTGCAAGGCAAGTGCCCTACCCGCTTTGCTATTGCTCCAGCCCAATAATTATAGTAATAATATTAATTCTTATGTGTAAGCATAAGACCTATTATTATCCAGTTCTTACTCTTGGAGAACCCGGCAGACTACCGAGAGAATTCTGCCTGCAAGGCAGTCTGGCAACTTCCCCTTGGCATATTTGATATGCCAAAACCCAGTAACAATGATGTGTCTTGTTCCCCTGACCCTGAAATAGCCTCGAATGTGGCACTTTCTAAAATCTCAGAGGTAGGACAAAGGAGACTTACTGGTTCCTGCTCAAGGAGATTGATGAACAACAGGATGATAGTGATACAGTGTGATACAGTGTAAGCATTTTGTTCATCTAATAGGATGTGAGTCAAGTGATAAAAATGAATGCATTTCACACATGATACCTAAGTTACACACGATACCTAAGTTAAAATAAAATACACTTAGTAAATAATAGAAAAATATACATGCCAGAGCAATAGTACAGAAAATAGATGAGGTACCTTGCATGCTGCTGACCTGGGGTTTTATCCCAAGCACCAAATATAGTCCACCAAGTGCCACCAAGAGTGATCCCTAAATGCATACCCAGGTGTAAGCCCTGAGTACTGTTACCCCACCCTTGCAGAAAAATACAAAACAAAACACTAGAAAAACTAAACAATCATTATTACAGGGAAAAATAGCAACTATTGAGAATCCAATTTTATGTAGAATATCAGTCTAAACATGAGATTAAAGTTACACATTTTCATATTTTGTTACCCATGTTTTGCATTTTAAATGATGATTATAAATTCAATGCCTACAAAAGCCACCATTATCTCTGAATCAAAGAAACTGTTTCAGTCCTTTCAATTTTATTAATTTTGAAAGTCAGAAAAACTTTGGATGGTCTTGAGCCTATCAAAAACAAGTTCATTGACTTTTTTTAATTGAATTATCATGAGATTGAGCATTACAAAATTTGACCTTTGGTTTTTCTACATAAAGTGGCAGTTAAATTAATGATGCATGTATTTGTAGCCTGACTATTCTGTGTTTGTCAGTTTAACTTTTAAATATTTTTCATAATTTAACAGAAAAAGGCATGCTTTAAATCATTAAGAATCAATATCTTCCTTCAATTCAATATAATGTCCTATTAAAATCAGTGCATAAATATTTATTACATTGATCCAATTTTTGTTTTTTTCTTCTTTGACATTATTTTAGGAGAAGCCTAAAATAATAACTGGTGAAATTTTCCATTTAGTGCACTATTACCATTAGTATCCTCTTAACATCTGGGCAGAAGTAACACTCACTGATAATATTAAAACATTTTAAAACAGGCCAGAGAGAAAATACTGGTAGGGTAGCTAAATTGCTTGCCATCCTACAAGGGTTTAATCCTCAGTACCTCATATATTCTCCCAAGCCCCAAAGTGATACCTAAGTGCAGAGTCATGAGTAAACCCTGAGTACACCTGTGAGTGGCCCAAATATACTATCATATTTTTTTTAGTCCACAATAATACTAACTTCATTTTCATTTTAGATTCATGGACACAATGACTGAGCATGTTCAGACATATAACAAAATACCACAGATTTCATAATTTTTAAATGATATTTATGTCTGACAGTTTGGAAGCTGAAACTCCAATTCAAAGTGCCAATGTTGAGAGTTGAGGTTACTTTTGGTTTCGTAAACCTCTTGTCATATCCTCAAACGGCAAATGGAACAGCAGTCTCTCAATGCCTTTAGAAGGACTCTATTCACATCACCTAACACATAACCCAACAGTATTTGAAAAGGTGACTCAATCCTTTCTCCCTGGGCTTTCATTTTCAACATAATTCCGATAGAAGAAAATATAACACAGAAGAAAATATAACACAATAAACCCCAGATTGTCTCTCTGCCCCCTGGCATGGGATCTTAGAATGTACAAAACTGAGTATTAATTATTCTTTAACTCTATACTTATAAGTACCGAGCGCTAACTGATTGCGCCACTGGAGCCACAACAGATATAGGGTGGAGTGATATCACAGTGGGTAGGGCATTTGCCTTGCACAAGGCCAACTTGGCAGACCCAGGTTCTATTCCTCCACCCCTCTCAGAGAGCCCAACAAGCTACTTAGAGTATCTCACTCGCACGGCAAAGCCTGGCAAGCTACCCGTGACATATTTGATATGCTAAACACAGTAACAGGTGTCACAATGGAGACGTTACTGGGCCCGCTCGAGCAAATTGATGAACGGGAGGACAGTGACAGTGACAACTCTGTACATGTCTAAATGTGTACAAATTATTTAATTTATCACACTTTGCATAATCTATAAGCAACATATGACTTACATCTATTGCCACATCCTTTCTTCTCATTTTTACTAGTCATTGTCATGAAACATGTTATTTAAAGAGGAAAAAAAAATCTGGGTTCCAATGTGTAATGCATTAGTGTAAGCAAAACATTTTCCTAAGTCAAATTACTTGCTATAATTAATAAACTTAGTTACTATTATTAAACTTAGTTACTATTATTAATAAACTTAGTTACTATTATTAAATGGTCACCCAAACTGTCTATACAAATAGTTATCTGCAATTAAAATTAATTCCTATATATACCCTAATCTGCAGTTATCCTACTCTCACTGTTCTTTCTAAGGTTAATAATTTTTTGTACATATTCATCTATGAATTTAAGAAAAACTGTAAGCCAGAACTATTTGCATAACAGATAACTAATTTTTTTGCTTGCTGTTATTATGTTTTGTTTGGGGTCATACTCAGCAGTTCTCAGAGTTTTGTGTCTGAGCTCAAAAATCACGTCTGGTAGAGCTTAGGGGACCACATGGGGTTCCAAGGATTAGTAGTACAGGAGTTAAGGTTTATGCCTCTAATGCAACTATTCCCAGTCCAATTCCTGGTATTTTGTTATCTCTAAAGCATTGACAAGAACAACCCTGGAGGTTCCCCAGACCTCCAACTGTGGCTCTGGGAGCCTCTGATAAACTCTTGGGTTCTAATTTTAATTCATTTTTCTTGTTACAAATCAATATCTGAAAGCTCAAAAATGTGTGAAAACAAACTATTTTGTTACATAAAAGTCTAGGTAGAAATGACCAGAAAATTCCTTTAATCTCAAATTTAAAGGACAAATTTGTGATGGTAAATCTGTGTGCTCTGAAACCTTTGGGGTTCAATCCTACCAGGTATATACTTAATATATAAATCAATAACCAAACTTGTTTTTAATCTGCATAAAATTACAGTGTAATAATGATTCCTAACTCACAAGTTTTCCCTAAAGTTTTATAGCACATAAAATTCTTAACACTTAGTCTCACATACTAAAAATGTAATGTGATGACTAAGCATTATCTGCTTCTAATGCTTATATCACTTTCCAACTCTAAGTAAATTTTACATGTCTTATATTTAATTAGTTGAGTCTTTAAAGTAGTCTTCTGAATATGCACTCCTCAGTATCATCATAGTCATGCCAGTCATGATTATCACTATGTTAAAAACTGCAGCCAATAATTAGAAAATTGAAAATACAGTGTTTGATATTCCAGTTTGAATGATCAAAGTTAAAATAAATGATAGTGTAAGGTCCTCACTAATTACTTGTGGAGTGGATCTATGGATAAATGAGAGTATATAATGAGAGGTCCTGGAAAGTCATTTTCCCCTATTTCTTTCAACAGAGCAATTTTTAAAGTCTGTGATCTTTCTCTTGTCTCTAGATTCTTGGCATGATCACACTCACACTGAAGACTTTTGCATACATCCTATCAAATAAAGTAGTAAAATAGTGCTTTATAATTAGAAACATTTACCTTGACTAAGAGTTTCTCAAATTTTAAAGAAACTCTTTTTTAATTTACTCAAATTGTGATTTTTTCAATTAGAAATCTAGTCAAAATGTTCAAGAGTACCTTTGATGCATACCTTTTCTTGAAAAAATGAAATTAATATGAATACACCTCACTGGCCCTTAAGGAAAACAATGAAATAAATATCCTGTAAGGGATAATTACAGTAAAGTGTTGAAGGTGATGTGATGGATGTTATAGAAACCTTCTAATACTTTAATGTGTTCCTGTACCATTGGATTGTTTCCAGATCACTGCTATTGTGAGTAGAGCTGTAATGTAGTTAAAGCCATTTGCCATAATCCCAAGGCTCACAGCATAGTCAATGGTTGATCTTTTCTAGCAGGAAGGACGAAATATCAGGAAGGTTTTATGAGGAGTTAATACCGGAGGTCAGGATTAAGGAGTATTTGAGTTGGCATAGGTTGTGGCATAAGGTTTAGAATTATATCTTCTACAGAGAAAGAAAGTGACAGAATGTTGACAATATTCAAAACATTATTTTTACAATTTTTATGTAGGCAAAAATAATTTACTTTTCTGTTAATGATAGAGTTTCAGACATACAGTGTTGTAATACCGTATTTACCAGCAGAATGACAGATCTCCTCCACCAGTAACCCCAGGGTCCCCATCTACCCACCCCTTATCCCACCTCTACTCTTCTTGATAAATTCAATTATCTGTGCTGATTCTCATGTTCTGTTGACATAACCATTTATCATTGCCATAATATGATTTTTATATTTCATATATGCTATGAATCAGTGTATATGTACCTCTTTCTTTATGAATGACTTCTCTCAGCAGAATATTCTTCAGTTCCTACTGAAGAACATAGCCACATAGTGATGAGTTGCATGACTTTACCTTTTTTTTTACAGTGGAGTTGTATTCCCTTTTATGTACATATCACACCTTCTTAATACATTAATATGCTCTCGTGTTGTTCCCAGAACCTGGCTATTATGAATAGAGCTATGATGTAGTTAAAGCTATATTTGATAAAGCATTTGCCACAATCCCAAACCTCATAGCATACTCAATAGTGAAAATTAAGACAAAAAAAGACTGGCCAATCTCCCTAACATTATTTAACATAGTGTTTATTTGAAGTCTTTGCTGCAGTAATTAGACAATAAATATATTAAAGGGTTCTGGATTAGAAAAAAAAGAAGTCAGTCTTATCACTATTTACAGATGACATGAAACTGTACATAAAAAACACTAAGGAGTTTACAAAAGCTCCTAAAAATGTTAATCTGCATATTATAGTGGCAAAACTACAAAATCAACACACAAAATTCCATAGCATTCCTATATGCAAACACTGAATTAGAAAAGAGAGAAGAAAACATTAAATTTACAATTGTGCCTGAAAAAATCAAGGACTTTGGAATCAGTTTGACAGACTGTGAAAGACATACCAAAACAAACAAAGAAACAAACACCACCTGTAATTCAGATTGAAAGAAATAGAAGACAGAACTAAATGAAAACAAATTCCCTATTTAGGGATTGAAAGGATCATATTGTCAAAATGACTATCCTTCTCAAAACACTATAAAAATTTAACACCGTCTCTATAAAAGTGCTCATGGCAATTTTTAGAAATATGGACTAAATGTTATGAAAATTACCCCAGACCCCCCGAAAGCAAAAGATATCATAGGAAGAAAGAAGATGGGAAGCTTTCTTCCCCACCAAATAATTTAAACTTTGTGCTTAAAACTAATAAAATTACAGAATAATTTGTTTTTTAATTGAAACTTAATGTGTATTGCACATAGGCCTTTTGGCCATCTGCTTCAGCGTAGAATCTGTTCTTTCATTTCTCCATAGGGCTTTTGAATTATTTTTGTTGATCTTTGGGAGTATTTTCATCACCTTATATGTTTTAACAACTCTTTCAGTTTTATCCTGTGTTTCATTTTCAGTGCAAAACTTTTTGTGTTGATGTTTCATTTGTTTATTTTTGTTTCTGTTACCCTTGCCAATGGAATCATATAATGGAATACATTTTTGAGGTGCAAATCTTGAAGCACACTGTCTATATTTTTCTCATTGTATTTTATAGATTCTTGTATGATCTCGGGGTCTTTGAGCCTCATTGAATTGACTTTTTAAAGATGTAATAAATGAATATAGCTTCATATTTTTTTCAATTTCTGAATCTCACATGTGAAGAATCTGTCTTTACTTCAAGTATCTAGTTGAAACTTATATAGAAAGGTGTGAGGGGAAAGAAAGGGAGAAATGTATGTTTAAGAGTCAACACAGCCTTCTCTGGAATGAAAATAGGCAAGCAGAAAAACATGGAGACAACCAAGAGAGATTCGTGTTTAAGACTTGAAGAGGAAACTCAGATTTTCTGATGGTTAGGAGTCATACTGTAGATTTGTTCACTGTCACTGTCACTGTCCTCCAGTTGTTCATCAATTTACTTGAGCGAGCCCAGTAACGTCTCCATTGTGAGACTTTGTTAGATGTAATATGGCAGATGTATTTAAAAGATGAAAAATATTCTTCATGGATAGCAGTTGATAGAATAGTCTTAATAGTACGTGTTTAATAATTGTTGGTGTGGATATACTTGCCTTCGACAGATGTCACCATATGGTAGTCATCTGTCATTTGTATCAAATACTTCTTTTTATTTAGTTTTGTATAATCCCTTGCTCTGTTTCTCTATGTTATACATAATGTAAGGTTATCTGGTATTTCTCATTTCCTACACAGCTACTTCATTTTGCAGAACATCTCTTCCATTCATATTCACACAAAAGTCAGGGTTTTATCCTTTCTTATAGCTAATAACAATATCTTATATACATGCCATACATCCTCATCAACTCATTTATATTGAGCACCTGTTTTATTTCTATAGTTTGCCTATTTTTAAAATAATGGTACTTCAATGAGCATGGTGTGCATTTATCTTTTCATATTAGTGTTTTTGTATCATTTGGATAGGGGTAAATAAATGGATTATGGGATAATATTTTAATCTATTATTAACTTGTTTAAAAATAATCACACTCTTTCCCAGAGGTTTGAAACCAGTGTGCGTACTCAACAATAGTGAAAGAGGGTTATCTTTCTCTACACTTTGTTCTGCTTTTATATGTTTTAGTTTTGTTGTTGTTGTTGTTGTTGTTGTTGTTGTTTTATTTCTGGGTAACACTGCTCAGGGTATACTCCCTATTTCACACTGGAGAGTCATTCCTGGTAGAGCTCAGTGAATTATGCAGTTCTACGAATTGAAACTGGCCTCCTGTATCCAAAGTTTTACCAACTCTCAGAGGTTTTTTGCTTTTTGTTGTTTTTATGTAGCCCATTCTCACAGCTGTGAAGTGACATCTAGTTGTTGTTTGCAAACCTCTAATAATAAACTATGTTGAGAATTTTCTTCACTTCCTTGCTTTACTACTACTTTTTAGTATACATTAAAAAGAACAGGTAATATCTTCATTTATTGTACATTGTCAAGCAGACCAATAGAAGAAAATGGCATGTTTCTCTAGGTTCTCTATACAACCCCTTTTACCTGTTATAGTCATATATATTCATTTTGCTTATAAAGTGAGATATAGCATTAAAGTAAAAGAAAAACCTCTACTGAAATTTTTCTAATTGTGCTTCACTATAGCTCTGTTTTGTTAATATTTTCTTTGTAGAAAATAGACACAAAAATGTGCAACATACTGAATAGGTCAATAATTATTTTAATCAAATTTAGTGCAGACTGAAAAATGCGCATTTTATGTGGAGACTTGCCTTCTATTTAATAAATGACTATATACACAATAGCATCGCTGATGCTGCTTTAATTATAAAGGATTCCTTTTAGTAATATCTTTGACTCTGGAGGAATAATAAACTCAGATTGGGAGAGCTAAGAAAGCTTACTTAACTAAGCTGTCAACCACAATCTCTCAGATCTGCTTAGATTTACTGGGAGGCGGGAATATCTATTTGAGATGCTGAGAATAAACACAAAAATATTTCTCACAGTGTTGTATTTAATGCTCATGAATATGGCATAAAGTTAAGGGTTCAGCAGTAACTATCATAAATATACCTATCCTTTGACCTGCTAACTTAACTGACAGTATTATATCAAGAAATTAAAACCTACAGTATATTACAAGAAATTTATTGTAGCATGTTTTTGTAAAATTTATATTTTTAAAAACACATATAAAAAGGATTAGGTAAATTCAAATAAGTTATCCAACTAGAATATTAAGCAATCTAATAAAGCAATATATTCTGTTTATACAGACATGGAAAGATTTTCAACATATGCCAAAGACATAAGACTATGTGTAGTGGTTCAATGTGTTTGCCTTATTTTATTGTACCTATTTATTTTATTTTTTGATGGGATTGTGTTTGGGGTCACACCCAGCCATTCTTAGGGTTTGCTTCTGGATCTGCTCTCAAGGGTCACTCCTGGGAGGACTGTGAATGGAACCAGGGCTGGCTGCATGCAAAGTTAGCTCCTTTTCAGCTGTACTACCTCTCCAGAAGCACTTATATTTTCACAGGGGTCGTATTCAGTTTTGTGAACAGCGGGAAGTTTGGGGAAGCTCCAGTGATAGTTGATCCATCAAAATGAGCTTAACAATTCAGTGCTTAGCCTGTGCTGCAGAGCTTGGGATCACCAGGGACACCCTAATCTAGGCCCATCAGGCCGACTAGCCAGTGCTCCAGGGATTTTGCATTGCCAGAACAGAACTCAAAATCTAGCACATGCTAAATCATACAGAACAATATTCATTATGTCCACATCTCAAACTCCTGTGTATTCCTTTAATGTACTTGGTTGTGTGCATGTGTTTACTTATAAAACCATGGATGGAACTGATGGGACAGGATATTCAACAACTCTAATATATTTGTATTTACATACTCTCATAAATTACAAATTTACATAAATTACAAATTTACATAAATTACAAATTTACATAAATTACAAATACATACTATTTGGGCAAAGTTCTTTTTTCTACATGTAATTCTTTTGTATAGTACTTGATCACATTCTTTTTCATCATAACATATATTTTTGTTTTTCATAAGCAAAAATCTGGAATTTCAGAACCAGTGCTATTAGCATTTAATTATGACATTTCTTAAAATTCTTGATGACAGACTGTCACTGTCACTGTCCTTCCGTTGTTCATCAATTTGCTCGAGCGGGCCCACTAACATCTCCATTGGAGACTTTGATGCTACTGTGTTTGGCGTATCGAATACATCATGGATAGCTTGCCAGGCTCTGCCGTGCGGGCGAGATACTCTCGATAGCTTGCCGGGCACTAAGAGAGGGATGGAGGAATCGAACTCGGGTTGGTCATGTTGGCTGCGTGCAAGGCAAATGCCCTACAGCTGTGCTATCGCTTCAACCCTTTGATGACAGACACCAGAAAAATATTTTAAATCATGATGTGTCTTTTTATTTCTTTGTGAGACATTCTTTAAATTATTTTGTTCTAGTCTAGCTAATTTTTATATAAAATTGCAATTATTTTGCCTAACTAATGCCTTGTGCTTACCATGAAGTCCATATACTTTTAAAGTCAAATAAATCTTAATGAGTGATCTATAATACATTCTTGTTTTTTAGAACTTAATCACAAGAAAAAGAAAAACTATGTTCACCTAAAGTGGAATTAAAATAGCATTAGTGAGCAAAATATATTTAAACAATCATTCTTCTACTCAGATTGATATTTGAATAAACCAACTTAATTTTTAGTTATTGTTTATCTGAACTGTTTCTGAAGAGAAAGGGTGGTAAAACAAAAGAGGCTGTATATTATACCCTTTTGCACTATTTCAGCATTTGTGCATAACTGCAGACATAATCCCTTTGAGGAAAATAATTATGTATATATGAGTGCTTCTTATTAGTTAGATAAAATTAATGAGTGATATGAGATTAATAATGCTATTCAGTATTATTGCCTTAATCATTTTTGCTTGATTTGGAAACACTTATTCTTTACTATGTCTAATAAACTGAGTTGATTGTAGATGTATTAAAATTGAGAGATATAGAAAAATCTCTTTAGTTTATTGTATCTATATAGCACACTTGCTACATTAGTACCTGAACTAAATACTTGGACATGTCACTTAGTTCATCTATTTTCAATGTCATTTGTAATTTGAAGAAAATGTTAAATTTGTTGTTATCTACTACATGAGATTTATGTAGAATTTAACAAAATGCTTTTATACCTAAGACTGAAGGAATTGGGTATATCATTAACGTCATTACCATCATCGTCATCATTATTCCTTTCTTCCTTTCATAATAGAAAAATAATTTATAGATACAAATTTTATTATCATTTAATATTGTATTCTTGCTACAGTAGGAAGTTCAATGTTTTTGGCTCCACTTTAGCGAGACCTTTGTTTTTTCCACATCAACTGAAAAGAAACTAAAAAGTCTAAAAGAGAATAACATTCTAAGAGAAGATTTGGTAAATAAAGTGCATTTTTTGTCTTAGTATAAAATTTTAAAAAGAATGCTCCTTCTTTCTATTTCTCATCTCCAGTTGTGCTATATTTATAGTAGCAGGAAACCTTCAGATTGTCAGTGTTGCACATTCTCTATCTGCATTGAAGCTTAAAGTAAACGAGAAAATAAATCTTTCTGGTCATCACTGTGAACCCTATGGAATAGTTTAGTCCCTATAATTTTCCACTTCACTAACACCTATAACTACAAATGTTCAATATAGTATATAACTGGAAAGAAAAAATATATTGTTAGAATACATTTGTCCTTATCAATACCTGAGACTTTTGTATAAAATGTAGTGATAATCATATTTTAGAAAACACTTCTTTAATTGTTTTAAAGGTCTGAAAATTTTGCTGTGTCAGCAACATTTTTATGTTCATGAGAACTACTAGAATCTGCCCTGAGGCTATGTGTGCAGCTTTCCAAAGAGCAAAATGAAAAACAAATTGGACAAGCTTTAAAAAAGGCAAGGCAAGCAAGTCAGATAGACAAAGTGGCACATGTCAGACAGAGTTGATTGCAAGACTTCTTTCATGTTTCCCTGATGTGAGGTTAAGTGTTAGACACAACCCAATGTGATTTGGGGAATGTAGTTTATCTCTGCATTTTATCTATTTATTTTAAAATATACTATTAAATAAAATATATTATTACTCGGTGAAGTATGGTATATTAGCATATCCACATTAGCTTAGATGAGGAAGGAAGGAGCCTTGCTGTTTTTCTCACCATTGTATGGTTACAGAAAATTTTTCACTAGGGAAATGTGATTTTACCTCAAAAAAGCTAGAAAGAGACAATTGAGCTCAGTTACATTCAGTAGTTTGTTAAGCATAGCTCAAATATAAATTCTTCAATAATAACAATATGTAATATCTATAGATTATATGAACAATGGGAGGACAGTGCTACAGTGCTATAAATTATATGCACTTTAAAGAGACATCTCTACTTTTATAATCCTCTTGTCACTTCATATCAGTATCATTTTATTAATAAGTGATTATTTGGGGGTAAAGCTAGTATGTAAATGTCCAACAATAACTGTCTAAAAAAACATGCACTGTAGCACTGAGCACTGTCCTCCCATTGTTAATCAATTTGCTTCAGAGGGCACCAGTAATGTCATCTCCATTTTAAGACTTGTTGTTACTGTTTTTTGCATATCAAATACGCCATGGGGAGCTTGCCAGGCTCTGCTGTACTGGCGAGATACTCTCAGTAGCTTGCTGGGCTCTCCAAGAGGGACAGAGAAATAAAACCCAGGTTGGTTGCATGCAAGGCAAATACCCTACCTGCTGTGCTATTGCTCCAGCCCAAGAAAATATGCAATGAAAAAAATTTTAACTAATACCTTATCTGCCACTCTGTGAAATTATTTGAAATAAATTATATTCATGGCTTCTTTAGACATATAAGCTCATATTCATAGGCTGAGCATTAAAATATGTTATATGTACATATGTATATGTATGAGGTAGTATAGAGAAGTTGATAGTTTACTATATCAGAGGACCATTTGTCTCCAAATTATATGGTTGCTAAAACTTTGAAACATATCTATCTTCTGATATACTACAGATTTTATTTACCTAAGATACAAACTAATGATTTTGTTATTAGCTTTCTGAGTGTCAGTATTAATTTTTCCCACTGCATATTTTAAGTTTCCTAAGAGATTTTGGTTTACCTAGTTATAAAAGTTTTAATACATTAAATAAAATTAACAAATAGAATTATCATCTCTCCACACATAAACAACAAAAAAGATAAAAAGAGTCCATGGTATTTTGATAATCTGCAGTTTCTTTTGATATTAAAATATCACATTGTAGATCTGGGTTATAGCAAAGAAGTTCTTGGGCTTGCTTTTATGAAATTGCATTTTATTATTAAGGCACTGTGATTTACAAGGTTACTCATAGCAGAATTTCAGTCACATAAATTTCACCACCAATCTCACCACTAGTGTCAACTTCCCACCATCAGTGTTCCCCAGTTCCTTTCCACCACAGCCTGTCTGTTTTACAGGCACATTTTAGGCTTTGGTTATTGGATCTCATGCTTACAGAATAATTGACTCTGTCATTTTGAGACATACATATACAGACATATACATGTATATACACACATCTCCTCACACCACCTACATGCCCAAGATCCCTGACCCCTGACCCTGATCCCAGATATTAGCCTTTTAAGAATTCTGTGCTGCGTGGAAAGATTGAGGTGGGTTGAAATAAATTTGGACTGACAGTGTTTTTGGCAAGTCTAAGACTCTTTCCTATATTCCAAGTCCAAGATGTCTACACACACAGATGCACAGACACAGATACACACACACAGACACACACACAGACACACACAGACACACACACACACACCAGTATTTGTTTGCTGTCTTTTCTTTTGAGGCAGCGCTCAAGTCAAGTCTTACCCTTGACCCTGTTCAGGGCTCACTCCCGGCATATAGAGAATCATATGTGATACAAGATTTATGTTATCTGCAAGTCACATTAGAGAGTTGTTTTTTTTTTTCTTTTTGTAACAAAGTAACTTCTGGGAAATATCTATGGGGTAGAAAGTAAGAAGAAAGGCAGGGATATTAATTGCCTAGATGGACCTTGAAATTAAAAATTATTTGCAAATAATAGGAAACCAGTGAAAACACATTATATTATGTTTCATAGCCATTCATGAATGAGTATCATGATCCCCTGCATCCCATATGGTCTCAAATAAAAAGACCTTTGCTCGAGTTCATCACAAAGCTTGTGAGCACCACATATATCTTGGACTGGGCCCCAGAAAGTATCTGGTAAAAGAACAACAAATGGAGAGAACATCTGAATCTGTGGAGCTTATATACAGTGAGCCCAGGTTTATTTTTAGTAGGAATTGTTTTCTTAAAGGACAATTCTATGTCCTGTAGTAATTTTTAAAAATTAAATATCAATTAAAAAATTAAAATATCAATTTATGCCCACTATCACAAAACAGAACAAGGTTTGGTTATTAGACTAAAAAGTGAAGAGAAATAGGACACAAGGTGAAAAAAAATGTGATTTGGATTCAAGCATTGCTCGAATCCTTTGCCTCGACCATTCAAAATTAGTCATTCTCTCAGAATGAAAAGTGTGAATAAAAGTTCAACTAATTCTAGAACTTGATAAATAAAATATTCACAAGGAAGCATTAATTTTAGTTCATTGTTTTTGAAAAGTGCAGGAGTGAAACATTAACACTAGATTTGGCTGCTATACAATTTTTGCTCATAAATCTTGCCTAGGTTGCAGTTGAAGGCAGGGTTCATCTTGTTGAACTCTGTCTGGCAAACAGTTCTTCTTTATAACAGGGTTAATCCTTTTAATTGTCTGGTTAAATCATCTTAAAAAATATATTAGCCTAGATGTATGCTAGATGTATGCTGTGATGCTAGATTTTGTTTATTTGCTTCCTGAGGTCACACCTGGCAGTGTTGAAGACTTATTCCAACCTTTTTTTTTATGATTTTGGGGCCACACCTGTTGGTTCTCAGGGGTTACTCCTGGCTCTGCACTAGGGAATCAATCCTGGTGGGCTCAGGGACCATATGTGATGATGGAGATTGAACCTGGATCAGAAAGGAGCAAGTCAAGTGCCGTACTCATTATACTATCACTCCAGCTCCTAAACAGCTTTCTTAACCTACACACCCACACTGTAAATAAGTACACTGGACTCTATTATGTTTTCTGTAGGAATCACACAAATCAGACATGTTATGAATACTTCTAGGCTAGAATTATGACCTCTTAAAAAGGTGGGAAAAAATTCTTAATTCACTGTTAATGCAATATTAGAACAAATACTAGCCTGAATTCTAACAAAGACTGAGAATCTGGTGAGAAAATATAAAGGAAGATTGAGGTCTCGGGACAGGGGAGGTCAGAATGCTTCTGAGTTCTAGGGAGCAGGCCACTCTTTATGAAGATGATTTAACCAGACAATTAGAAACCTAGGTCAGCTGAAAATGAGACTCCAGAATAAATTCTCTGTATTCAAGGTGAAAACAATCATCCCATAATTTTAGCTCCATCTTGTTTGAGAGGTAACCAAGAAATCTACAGTGATCATAGTTTTTAAAAATAATTACGATGGTACTAGAGACATATTACAGCAGTTATGGTGCTTGGCTTGAATGCAGAACACCCAAGCTCAATGCCCTGCACCATATATGGTTCCCCAAGACTCCCCATTTGTACTCTCTGAGCACAGAGGCAGTAGTAAATCCTGAGCAACTGAGTGTACTCTCCCCAACCAAAAAATGAAAGACGGTAGTTGGAACTAAGCCCATAGGGAGCTCTGGTTGGGGATGTTCATTTCCTAAATCTTTAAGAAAGGAATGAGAGAATAAAGATCATTTTTTATTTGGTATGGTGTCACACCAAAATTATTTGAAATGGTTAGATCTATGGTTGCTTATTTTTATTGTGTGTGTGTGAGTGAGTGTGTATGTGTGCCTTTGGTATTTGGGTCTTTGAAAAAAATGTGATTCTGTCATTACTGAAACTAAAGAAGATTAATTGAACCAGATATGCTAAACTCAAATGTTCTGTGGGTGGGTGAATGGGGCTATAATGCATTCTTATTTTCATAAGTGTATTCACAATTACTTGTTGGTTGATAAGCTTTTGACAAATCAGGGATCTTTTAGAAACTCTTGCAGTAGCAACTATTAAAATATGGTCAAATACTTCTCAGTGGTACTACAAAAATAAATAAATAAACTATTCTGTAGTGTATGTTGTAGTAAATGAATCACTTGGTGACATTTAGAGCATATAAAGACAATATATCAACCCTGGAAAGCAACTCAAACAATGATACTTTTAGTTAACATTTTATTCAAAAATTCAAATTTTTTAGTAATCAACTGAAAACATATTTTGCTCTTTCTAAAATTATTTCAGGACTGTCAAAAATCCCTAGCAAGCTGTTATTTGAAATTGAAACCAAGTGTTGTTCAAGTAATTAATTCTCACTTATGTGATTTATATTTTCAAGTTAGTGCACCTAACTTGAAGTTTTGCATTACTGGGATGTGCTTGCCCATCAGTTTAAAAATCTGAAACCAAATGTATACTTTTCTTACTATTTATACTTAAAAATAATGGTGTGATTTCATCTGCCTTGTTGGAGTTAGTGGTTTTCAGTAGACAATCAGTATTAATGGTGATTTTTATTAACATGCTTTCTTTTAGAATGTGAACCTGAAAGACGTGTTGTGATCGCAGATCTATGAATTACAGTTTCACATGGTTACCCTATAACTCTGGAGCGATAGCACAGCGGTAGGGTGTTTGCCTTGCATGCAGTCAGCTGGGCTGACCTGGGTTCAATTCCTCCGCCCCTCTCAGAGAGCCCTGCAAGCTACTGAGAGTATCTTGCCCACATGGCAAAGCCTGGCAAGCTACCTGTAACATATTTGATATGCCAAACACAGTAACAACAATTCTTATAATGGAGACATTACTGGGCCCACTCGAGCATATCAATGAACATTGGAAGGACAGTGCTACAGTGCTACCCTATAACTTCTTAGTAATATCTAAGAGTTACCTTGCTTTTAAATCTCTTGTTCTACCTTACATTTTTAGGCCACCAACATCAGTTTTGTAGAATGTAGCTCTTCCTTTGATAAATTAATAGAACATGTATTGTTTCGTAGTGATAGAACTTAAGCTTTAAACTTTTTATCTCATCTATGCTGAAACACAAAAATTTTAAACATTAATCAATAACTATGGGCTGTTTAGATTTTATTGCTGCTAGTTTTTGAACTATTTCAGATGTTCATTTTGAGAGAAGAAAATAAATACTCTTCACTATGTTTCCATATCTATTAATATATGTTTATATTCCTAAAAAATTTTGGCTTATAGAAATTTTCTATTATATTTGACAATTTTTGTTCTACTAACCTATCTTTAACTGTGAGTACTAAGGTTTTGAGTTCCCGAATATTCTAACTTAGGAGATTTCCTATTTGTTCATATTTTGCTGAGAATGTTGATAAAAAACATTGAAGAATGGGTAATAATTATGTAGATGTCTGGTTTATATGGTTTATGTTTCATATTTAAATCATTCTCAGATAACAAGTTAGGTTACCTGTGGATAATTTAATTATAAGTTATAGCATCATCTTATTTTTATTTACTTAAAATTGTGTTGTCCTTTTATCATTAACCTCCATGAGACATTTAATAACATTTGAATTATAAGAAAAATGTATATTTAGCAATTATGATCGTCAAATATACTTTACACATTTTGTATTCTTCCAAGTTTCCTGATTCTTACCTATCAAATACTAAATAGTTCTTAAGTATGGAAAAGTATTAAAGTATAGATTTTGCTTGAAAGATGATGGTGTGTTTGGTGGCACAAATTGTGCCACACTCAGAAATGCTTTGGGCTTACTCCTGCTCGGAGATCTATTTTGCTCAGAGATCACTCCTAGAGTTCCTTGGGGGACCATGTGTAGCGCTAGCTACTGCTTTGCTGAGTAAAGGCAAGTGCCTTAACTCTTGTACTACCTCTCAGGTCCTGATGATGATGTCTTTTGGATTTACCTGGAAGACAGTTGGCTGGATAACCAATCACATGAAAAAAGAAAAAGTTGAACTTTCAAGTACTACTCAACCTTCATATTTTTACCCTAATGAAGGAATATTTTATTTGAAGTTCCTTCTGTATATTTTTTTCTTTTGTTTTATCTAACAAGGAAAAGAAATCATTGGATATCCCCCTTATGTCCTACATATCCTACAGTGCAGCTATGATATCCTTGATGATTCTATGTATAATAATTAAACCTTTATTTCATTTTGAATTAAATGTTTGCGTATAATATGAGATAGGGATCTGATTTAATTTTTTCAGGAAGCTTTAAATTTCTACATCATCAGAGTTTTCTGAAAGTTCAAGAGGCTTTCTCCTCCACTTATGAACCTAATTTGTTTATCATTAACTGTTTGTGTATCAGATAATTTTGCTTTGTACTTTAAAGTTCTAGTTATCTGCCTGCCTTTTGCCCAGTTTTATACTCTTAATTGGCAGAGTTAGTAGCAGACTTTAAATCAGACTCTACAAGGCCTCTCATCCTTCTTTTGAATTGCTTTGACTATTGAGGAGTTGTATGATTCATCAAATTTTAGTGCCATTTGTTTTGTGTGCTAATTTTGACAGGAATTTGCATTGAATCTGCAGTGTTTTGGGTAGTTTTTTATATAATAATGACAATTCTTCTAATCATAAGAATGGAATATTTTTAAATTACCAATTGTTCTTTTTCACTTATAGCATCCATTTTAGTTAAATGTCTTTTTTTTCATATACTTTTAAAAGTCAATTTTAGGTGTTTGATGTTTTGGAGCACAACATTTTAATGGAGCTATTTTTATTTCCTTTTTATTACTCTTCTAGTTTATTGTTTGTATTATAAATTCAACAAATATTTATTTTGATTTGAAGACCTGTTATTTGCTGTATTGGTTATTGTTTCTAAAATTTCTTGGATGGAATCTTCAGGTCACTCATACACATATATAAACATAGGTATGTATAACATCTTTTTGTAAAAAGTGATTTGTTCTTCCATATATATGTACAGATATTCCACATATAAATTATATATATCACTGTCCTCCTGTTGTTCATCGATTTGCTCGAGCGGGCCCAGTAATGTCTCCATTGGCGACTGTTGTTACTGTGTTTGGCATATCGAATACATCACGGGGAGCTTGCCAGGCTCTGCCGTGTGGGCAAGAAACTCTCGGTAGCTTTCTGGGCTCTCCGAGAGGGGCGGAGGAATCAAATTCAGGTCGGCCATGTTGGCTGTGTGCAAGGCAAATGCTCTACCTGCTGTGCGATTGCCCCAGCCCAATATATATATATATATATATATATATATATATATATATATGTGTGTGTGTGTGTGTGTGTGTGTTTTAAAAGACTGACAGTTTAAAATATCTTTTCCTATTTAAATGCCTTTGGTTCATCTTATGTTCTTCCCTTCTGTGACTAGGACTTTCAATCTTATGCTGTATAACAGTGTTGACAGTGGACAGCCTTGTTTTATGCCTGAATTTAGTGGGAAGACTTTCAGTTTTCTGACATTGGAATAGGATGTTAGCATTGAGTTTATGGCATACACCTTTTAAATTTGGGTTGGAGCAATAGCACAACAGGTAGGGTGTTTGCCTTGCACGTGGCCGACCCAGGTTCAATTCCTCTACCCCTCTCAGAGAGCCCAATAGGCTACAGAAAATAGCCTGCACGCACGTCAGAGCCTGGTAAGCTCCCTGTGGTATATTTGATATGCCAAAAATTGTAACAACAAATCTCACAATGGAGACGTTACTGGTGCCTGCTCCAGCAAATTGATGAACAACCGGAGGACAGTGCTATAGTGTTACCTTTTTGTTTGAAACGGTAACTTCCTTCTGTCCTTATTTTTTTTTGAATTTTTATCATGAATAAATATTAATTCTTATCAAAAGCTTTCTCTGCATATATTAACATGATCATATTATACTTACTGTTTCCCTTTATCCTTATTACCTAAAATTTGCTTGGAGCGATAGTACAGCGGGTAGGGCTTTTGCCTTGCATGCAGCCAACCTGGTCAACCTGAGTTCTATTCCTCTGCCCCTCTCGGAGAGCCCAGCAAGCTACCGAGAGTATCTCGCCCACATGGCAAAGCCTGGCAAGCTATTGGATATGCCAAACACTGTAACAAGTCTCACAATGATAGCATCAGGATTAGCCACAAGCAAGGCAAGTCTCTTAACTACCTTATGATCTCTCTGGCCTCCCATTTTTTCATTTAGTTTACCATTTGCCTGTATGATTATTTTAAAACTATTTTTCACCAATCTTGTTCATATTATGAGAATTTCAAGTTATCACTGATAAACAGCTGATTTCTGAATTTCATTTCCTTATCCTTCCTGACATCATGTGCATAATTTTTCATGAGAAATTTGGATGTTTTGCAGTTTGACTTTTTTTCTATTAACTCAGTATGCATTTTGAAAGTGGCCTTTTATTTGGGTCTATGCTTCCTATTCCCTGTAATTATTTTTTCCTAAGCATTTTTAATTTGAGGTTACTATGTAGTTTATAAATGAAGTCTGATGCTTTTTGCCTCTCTTGAATTTAAAATACATCTAAGGTTCATTCTAGAACCTAATTTTACTGTTTTCACTCTTTTTTCCACCATTTCATGACTTTTATCTGGCAGAGCTGGATTGTTTTTAGCAATCTTTTAATCATTCCACAAATATTAATAACATCTTGGAAGAGAAGAGAATTATTGATTGAAGGTATTTTTCACTGAAGAATTGGGAACTTTCTTATGCTCTCTGACCTATAAAATATAATTTTTCAAAAATCCAATTTGAGGCTAATGGGAGTTATTTTACATGAGATATTTCTCTTCCTTGCTGCTTTTAGGAGTATATTTCTCTTTTGGGTTCTTTCAATTTTGTTTCAGTTTGCTTTAGTGTTCTACATAAGATGTTAGGAAAAATTAGGTAGACCTGTATCATGATGATGCAGATGATGCTAGAGTAGTGACGGTGAGTCTCTGTTGTTTCTTTATTGCTGCTTCTTCAATATTTAAAAAATGGAAAATATTGAGCAAAATAGATGCTCAGACTCAGATTTGGAAAGTATAAAAGTTTATTGGAATGTAGAGGAGAAAGGAAAAGGAAATTTCCATGTGGGGAAGAGATTTTTTCAGACTAAGTAAATAGTAAAAGTATTGTATAGACCTTTTTAAAGGCCCTTTGCATTTCTTATTCATTGTCAAGTATACAGAATACAGCGAGTTTACTAGATATTCTGGCTGGTTGGAGTCTTTCTGGACATGTGCCTTAGGTATTTTCTCTGAGAGACTAAGATAATGGATATTTAATGATGGATAATTGTTAGCCCCCTTTTCTGTTTATCAAAAAAAGCCCAGAAATTTGTAGGAGGTCAAAAATGTACAATGTATTGACGAAAAAAAATGAGATTGTTCACTGCAGCTGGCAGGGTGAACAGGCTTCCTCTTTAAATCGTATATATCTTTGTTCTCCTATTAGAGTGTTCCTTGGCTATTATTTACTCCACCAGCAATCTGTCCTTTCTTTCTTCTGTGATCCCAGAGATATGGAAGTTGTTTCTCTGAATGCAATCCCATATGTTTCTACTGGTTTCTTTTTGGAAATATTTTTGTCTTTTTCTTCTTTTTTTTATTAATAATTACCATTACCTTATCCTGGAGTGATAGCACAGCGGGTAGGGTATCTGCCTTGCAGGTAGCCGACCTGGGTTCAATTCCTCTGTCCCTCTCAGAGAGCCTGGCAAGCTACTGAGAATATCCTGACAGCATGAAGATGTTACTGGTGGCCACTAGAACAATGGGAGGACAGTGCTACAGTGTTACCTTATCTTGGAATTCAGTTGAGTTTCAGGGGTTTACATTCTGCTGTCAAGTATTTCCTTTGGTCTTTAGCTCCTTCATTTCTATTTGGACAAGATTTTGCATACTTTCTTTCAATTGTTTTCTGAGCTTATGTATGTTCTCTTAATTAATATTAGCACTGTAGCACTGTCCTCCCATTTTTATTGATTTGCTCCGGAGGGGGGCACCAGTAACATCTCAATTGTGAGACTTGTTGTTGCTGTTTTTGACATATAGAATACACCACATGAGCTTGTCAGGATCTACTGTGTGGGCGGGATACCCTCTGTAGCTTGCCGGACCCTCTGAGTGGGACAGAGGAATTGAACCCAGGTCGGTCCGTGCAAGACAAATGCCCTAAATGCTATGCTATCACTTCAGCCCCATTTTAATTAACACTAAAATAAATAACATTACTGCTTTTAAATCATCCTTGGACAATAAGATATTCTGGTGTTTTTTGAAGACTTTCTAGATTTTTTATCCCATCCATTGGCTCGCCTGAGTGCCCATTTGAACCAAACACAAGATACTATACAAGGCCTGGAAGTGGTGACCAGAATCTGAGCTAGGTTGAGCAGTGGTCTGGAGCTTACTTTAAGAGCAGCAGTTCTCAACTACCATCTGGAGTAGCAAGAACATTATTTGTAACCCTCTTGTCAACTCCTAATCTCTTTTCCACCTAGCAGTGAAAGCACAAATCTTAAATGTAATTCCCTTGCATACTCTTTGTCTGTAGATTCCTGTCTCACTGTGGATATATAATTATCTATCCCCTTTCTCAATTCAGAGTTCCAGCTTTTTGACGCCTCCCCCAACCTCAATTCCATCTTCATCGTATCTCTGGGGATCTGCATCTTCACTATGAAATTGGCTATATTCTATGTCTCACACCAGGAAATCTCCCAGAGAAGGTAGCTGGGCTCTTCAGAGGATCTTCTCAGTGAAACCCCTTATACTAATTTTTGTGTTGAATTTTGTTTTAATTAAGGATTTATGATCACGTTGTATTGGAGCAAGAGTGCTCTCAATTCTTTTAATTCTTTTCCTCTTGGGTAATCTTGACTGTATCCCTCAAGAGGTCTCTGTTTTCTCTGATTTAAATCAGATATAAGACTGTGAGTTACTAGTTATCTATGTTGTATAAAGAATAGTTTATTCCTCTTTTCGTTAGTTTTCATTTTTAGTTGGCTAATGTTAGCATTATCAGAAAATGTAATGTTTTTGTATTGTTGCTTAGATATATTCTCTACCTCTGTTAAAAGTTAGAGCTAATTGAGGCCAAAGAGATAGTACAGTAGGTGTGGAGCTTGCCTTGGACTTGGCTGACCTGGGCTTGACCTCTTGAACCATTTTTGTTCCTCTAAGCACTACCAGAAGTAATCCTGAAAATAGAGTCAAAAGTAAACCCTGAGCACGACTAGTTGTGAATTCAAAACATAATAAAACAATGCAAAGAGCTCCAGTCATACATTCATATGATTTTAAAAGGTCTTTTGCTAATGCTTCTTCAAGAATCCTGTCAGTTATTTCAGTAAATGCCCAAACAGATTGGATAGTTTCAAGACATACTGGATTTATTTCACACTGGATAAAATAAAAACCATCAAATCTCTTTGCAACCAAATCATTCACTTGTGTTTGCAAATTTATTTATTATGAAAACAAAAATAGGTCAGATGTAGTAGATGACTCAGGGGTAATGTTAAAAGGAAGAAAAAGCTACACTTATTTTTAAGGAAACAAACAATAGGGACAGAAAGTCTTTCACTATCAAAGTAATTCTAATCGTGATGAAAGCATAAGGAACAGATGTACCCTTTCACTTTAAACAACTTTAAAAATTCAAATTAAATGTTTAGAATATCCATTAACAAACAGGAAGGGGCAAAGGTTGGTGATGAAAAAGAGACAAATAAAGCAACTGTCACAGCTTACTTCCTAGCATGTCTACCCTGCAAGACAAAAAGACCATGAAACTTGTGACCTCCATGTAGAAAGACATGGTAGACATTTTCAAATTTTGATGTGGCTAGAATTCATAGCGTATCAGTGAAAAGACAGCTACATGAAAAGGACCAAAGCGCAAGAGTTAAAGGCCTCCAAAGATCCCATATCTTCATTGCACTCACTCATTCATATGTATGAAAAAATAACGTGGGAGGAAAAAATGCTGTTCGTGACAATAAAGGATCACTGTAAAGCAATTGATGCAACAATATTAGAAAAGCATACAGGAATAATTCATATTTTCATCATTCAGAGTAAAAGAAAAAACTATTATATATATAGTAATTGATAGACTAATCATTTTTAAACTTGCAGACTCACATCTCTGCAGACCAAGAGTTGAAAACTACTGTCAGTTAACTGGCAAAGTCATTATCGTGGAGTTGCAGGCAATTGCCGTGGACTGGGACTGGTATACATACCAGTGGTTGAAAAATTACTGTAAATGCTCAGCATGATAGTGCATTAGCAGTAAGGCAAAATTACCCTACAACTATGGCATCTCTGCTTTAAAAGATCATAAAATAATAAAATTAAAAAATAAAGATCTGCTTTCCCAGATAGTAATACAAAATTAAAATTTTAAAATTAATCTAATAATACAGATATTTAATAATAGACCTATAATTAAATCTAAATTACATTAAAAATCAACCAATGTAATCTATAATATTAAAAGAATAGTGACATAAAACTATTTATGACTCTATAAATGGTAAAATATTTAATCAAATTCAGCACTCATTTTTTAAAAAATTTTATTGAATAACCGTGAGATAATTACAAGCTTTCATGTTTGGGTTACAATCACACAATGATCCAACACCCATCCCTCTACCAGTGCACATTCCGCACCACCAATATCCCTGGTATATCCCCCATTCCCATCCTCTCCCTGCCTCCATGGCAGACATCAGTCCCCATAATCTCTCTCTACTTTTGGGCATTATGGTTTGCAATACAGACACTGAGAGGTTATCATGTTTGATCCTTTATCTACTTTCTGCACACATCTCACATACCAATCAATTCCTCCAGCCATCATTTTCTTAGTCAGCACTCATTCTTGACCAAGTTAATAAATTAGGAATAGAAGGGAATATCTCAATGAAATAAGGTGCATCTCTAGATTTTAGAATAGGTATTTTATTTCAGTCCCTTTTGTTGCAGGCCTGGGTGTTTGGGGTGAGGGGGAAACACAATCTGAAACCTGCAATAACCTGAAGACATAGAGGCCTTTGACACAAAGGACTCATGTCAGGAGCCTGGCAAGCCATTGAGATGAAGAATCCCTGGCCAAGGGTCAAAGACTCCCTGAGGGGAGAGGCTGACCCACACTGAGAAGAGGCTGAGAGCAGGGTGGGAGAGTGGAGACTGGTGTGAGAACAATTGGGCAGAAGACTATAAAAAGCCTGGTAGAACAAAGGAAGCATGCCCAGGTTTAAGTGTTTCTGTGAACTGTGCGGTTATTTGTGCACATGCTGCCCTCGCCCATTCCCTCTGGAGATATGTACTTTTGGGGCTCCCTCCACTCTGGTGAAGCCCCTGTTTTTTCCTGAGCAGCTATCTTACTTTACCTCTCTCCTTACCTCCCTTTATTTCCCAATAAATGTGCTGTACTTCTTGTTTGTCACCCCCTGGGGAAGGGTTTAGGTAGGGCCTAGGACTGACATTTCTTCCTGGAAAAGAGCAATTCCTTATTCCTTTCTGAGTCCGTGGCTCCCAAAGACATCAGGTGGTAGGGATCAACTCCCAAACTGCACATAAAAGGTAGGTTTTAAATGCAGCTTTACAGCCCCCCTTGGGCTGGAGCGATAGCACAGCGGGTAGGGCGTTTGCCTTGCACGCAGCCAACATGGCCGACCAGAGTTCGATTCCTCCGCCCCTCTTGGAGAGCCCAGCAAGCTACCGAGAGTATTCGATATGCCAGACACAGTAACAACAAAGTCTCCAATGGAGACGTTACTGGGCCCACTCGAGCAAATCGATGATCAACGGGAGGGCCTTTACTTTACTTTTACTTTACTTACAGCCCCTGGGACTGCCACAACTTGAAGTTTAAGCTGCAGAGGGGCTCCCTACAAACTTTATAAGTCCTAAAGCTCCCGTACCTTATAGGGTGTCTGGTGAGGAGCTGGAAAGCCACAGATTTCCTTTCTGAGGATACCTGTTCTCTCCTCTCCAACTTCACATAAATTACCTGGAAGTCTCTAGAAACAACTTTCATTTAATATTTTACTGGAAGCTCATCCAGAAAAAAACAAGATAGAATATTAGTAACAAGACCGACAGCAATCAATGTTAACAACAGGTTGGGAGCACTGTAGCACTGTAGCACTGTCCTCAAATCATTGTTCATTGATTTGCTCGAGTGGGTGCTGGTAATGTCTCCATTTGTCCCTGTGCATGCCAGTGTAGCCCAGTGGTGTCTGCTCATTCCAGGAACAAGAAGTGAGACTTATTATTACTGTTTTTGGCATATCGAATACACCATGGTTTGGGAGAAAGATTAAAACTGTCATTTGTGAATGGACTGGTTTTAATTTCACAATATCACATAATAAGGTGTGTATATTAAAGTACTATTTTTCTACATAATAGAATAAAAATCAATGTAAAATTCATAAAAGCTTTTATAATAAAGATGCAGGTGAACCAGAAGCGGTGGCGGGTTTCTGTTTCGTATAAGAGTCCCAGGTTCTTATAAAGAATAATAACAAAGATGTTCAGGCTCAGAGTAGGGAAAGTAGAAGAGAAAAGGAGCTCCCCAAATGGGACAGAACTTAGTATAAGACTAAGTTAACTATGGCTCTTTTTGTGAGATTTCTCTATTGCAAAACCAGGTCTTTGTTTGACAGTGAGTGCAGATAATCTGCAGGGTAGTCTGGCTGGTTTGTCTTTCTGGCGTTGTGTATTATCTTAATCTCCCTGTAAGACTAAACTTTGAGGCAAAATTTCGTGGTGAACAATCGTTAACTACTATTTATTAAAAGAACTCCAGGAATTTGCAAGGAGGGAAACATGTTGGGGTGGAGCGATAGTACAGCTGGTAGGGCATTTGCCTTGTACACAGCCGACTGGATTCCATCCCCAGCATCCCATATGGTCCCCTGAGCACTGTCAGGAGTAGTTCCTGAGTGCAAAGCCAGGAGTAAACCCTGTGCATGGCCAGGTGTGACCCAAAAAGCCAAAAAAAAAAAAACCCAAAAAACGGGTAAATGTAGAATGGGCCAATCAAAAGCAAGACTGCTCACCTAACCGTAACTTGCAAGGGGAAACCAACACTTCCTCTTTCATTAACATCAAAAAATATAAAATCATTAAAAATAAAAATTTAAAATATACAAACGACATTAGTATCACCTGAAATAAAACCAATTGTCGTGAAAATCAGTGACCTATAAAAGCTAAAGTACAAAATAATGTACAAAAAATAAGATTGATACATTTCCCAAATTTGTATACTGATAGAATGTCCAAATTCTAAAAAGTTTCTTTATAAAAATTGGAGTGAATTATATGATATTTTTTTCACAGATCCATCAGTCAGAGTGCATACCTTATATGTATGATACACTGGATTTAATGAGTTGGCACCACTTTATTGTTTCACACTAAAATACAAAGAATCAAAAAGAACCAAATCTTTTTAAAAAGTGAAATTAGAATACCCAGGTTATCTTATTTCAAGTCCTACATAAAAAGTAACACAAATAATGTATGACTGAAATTATCACACAGAAATAAATTTATATACCGTAGAGAAAATTTAGTTAGATAACTGTTTACTGGAATTCAACAAATAAACTAAATATAAGTTTCGCATACTTAAGTAAATTGATATACAGGGCTAATAATGATATTATTTTTGTCCTCAAAAATACATGAAATTAATTTCAGGTGATTGATAGACATAAATTTTAAGCTCAACTATAAGATTCACAGGGTAAAATATAGGAGACTATGTCTCAGAGTGCTTTACTATATCCAACCAAAATTTAAGAACATAATTGATGAATTAAACATTACATTAAAAAACTTATCAAATAACAGTGGTAAGTTTTATTTTCTTCTATAGCTTTTATTTTATGCAGATGTTTGATATATAATATATATTCAAAATATGCAGATATTTTATACTTGCAATAGTTATATATTTGAATATTATTACTGATCACTTGACATCCCATTTCTCATCGATTTCCTCAAGCGGGCACCAGTAATGCCCCCACTGGTCCCTGTCACGTGCTAGTATAGACCAATGACATCTGCTCACTCCAGGAACAAAAAGAACGTCAAACCGATCCTCAGGGTCTTGGCAAGAAGTCTGACCATCTCATAGGTGGGCAGCCACGTGATCATTTTTTAAAATTAATTAATTAATTAATTTTTATATATATATGTTATTTTTTTATTTGCTCGAGCGGGCCCAGTAACGTCTCCATTGGAGACTTTGTTGTTACTGTGTCTGGCATATCGAATACTCTCGGCAGCTTGCCGGGCTCTCTGAGAGGGGCGGAGGAATCGAACTCGGCCAACATGGCCGACCCGAGTTCGATTCCTACGCCCCTCTCGGAGAGCCCGGCAAGCTGCCGAGAGTATTCGATATGCCAGACACAGTAACAACAAAGTCTCCAATGGAGACGTTACTGGGCCCGCTCGAGCAAATCGACGATCAACGGGAGGGCCTTTATTTATTTATTTATTATTATTTATTAATGAAACACAATGAGGTACAGTTATAGACTTACAAATTTTTGTGCTTGGGTTTCAGTTGTACAATGATCAAGTACCCATACCTCCACCAGCGCCCATCCTCTACCACCACAGGTGCCAGCATCCCTCCCACCCCCCATACCCCCCATCCCACCCTGCCTCTGTGGCAGGGCATTCTCCCTTGTTCTCTCTCTCTTCCTTTGGGTTCTGTGTTTTGGAAGAGAGGCATTGAGTGGCTGTCATGTTTGGTCTATAGTCTACTTTCAGCATGCTTCTCCCACACTGGGAGGATCCTCACAACACCCTTTATTTGGTGCTCTCTTCTCTATCTGAGCTTCCTTTTCCCCTAGCACGTGTGGCTGGCCTCCAAGTCATGGAGCAAAATTCCTGGTACTAATCTCAGCCACTCCTGGGTGTTAGTCTCCCATTTTGTTGCTTTATGTTCCCCAGATGAATGCAATCTTTCTGTGTCTATCCCACTCTTTCTGACTCATTTCGCTTAACGTGATACTTTCCATGTAGTACCACTCGTATGTAAATTTCATGACTTCAACTTTTCTAACAGCTACATAGTATGCCATTGTGTAAATGTACCAAAGTTTCTTTAACCAGTCATCTGTTCTCGGGCACTCAGGCTTTTTCCAGATTCTGGCTATTGTAAAGAGTGCCGCAATGAACAAACAATTGCAGATGTCACTTCGACTATACTTTTTTGCCTCTCTGGGATATATTCCCAGGAGTGGTATTGCTGGATCAAATGGGAGATCAAATTCTAATTTTTTAGTCCAGCAGTTGTTTCCAAATTCCATTACATATCAAACCCATCTGATTTTCGACGGCTTGGCAAAAGAGACAGCGTCCCTGATCTTCTATCGTTGACAGAGGTCGGAACTCCAGGTTCCTTTTCTCACTTGAGTGAAGCATGATATTTTAAGCATAGCTCTTGTGATTCCTCTTTGAGAGACACGAATAGCATTCTCATCTTGTTTTCGTAGGGCCCGGGTCTCCGAGGCGTACGTTAGTGCAGGAAGAATGGTGGAGTCGAAGAGATGTGCCAGGAGCCAGAGGTTGTTCGTCCTTTTAGCTAATTCTTCAATGCTCTTGAAGGCGTTCCAAGCCTCTCTCTTCCTCCTGCGCAACTCAGGTGCCAGTTCATTCGGCACCTGTTGACTTCTCAAACTAGGTACACATAACTGCTGCATTCAGAGATATTCTTTTCTTTGAGAGCAAATGGAACTTCAGGAGCGAGATTGTCTCATGAATATTGTCTTCGTGAGATTCAGCTGCAGTCTGACCTTTTCACACTCATGGTCAAAGTTGGCCAGCATTTGTGCCAATTGGCTAATGCTTGGTGTTGTTAGAACGATGTCATCAGCAAAGCATCGGTGGTGTAGTTGCCAACTGTCTATCTTCACTCCCATTCCTTCCCATTCCAGTCATCATATGACATTCTCGAGGGCGGCACTGAAGAGTTTTGATGAAATGGTATCACCCTGCTGAAACCCTATCTTGACATGGATGATCACTTCTTTGTAGAATGATGAGATCCTGGTAGAGAATCCATAATACAGCTCATGGAGGATCCTGATATATGGAGTTTGAATGCCCTGATTGGCTAGGGCTTTGATGACTGCTTCCGTTCAACAGAATCAAAGGCCTTCTTTAAATCAACGAATGTTAGACAGAGTGGCATCTTGAACTCCTGAGAAACATTAATGAGCTTGGTTATCGTGTGGATATTGTTGATCGTACTGATTTTTTTGTGGAAATCGGCTTGCTCGCATGGTTGTTCTTCATCTAGTCTTCTGCCAATCCCATTCAGGATGACTCAAGTGAACAACTTGTAGATGACAGACAATAGGCAGATCGGCAGATAGTAACCAATGTTGTGGATGTCTCCCTTCTTGTACAGTAGTACAGTCCTGCTGGTTTTCCTCTGCAATGGAACCTTGCATTCAAACAGGTAGCATGTGAAGAGCCGAGCCAGTTTATTGATGAGTACTGATGGCAGGTTCTTCAGGTGTTTGGGTCTGACCTTGTCTGGGCCAGGTGCTGTTTGCTTCTTTACCGACAAAATGCTGTGTCAGATTTCAGAAGGGAGAACTTTGGGGATGACATATCCATCCTGAGCAGTTTGGTATGTGGGCAGGTGGACATGGTATCAAAGTGATCCGAGTGAAGTCATGGATAATGTTCTCCATTGCCCCTCTGGAAGATGTGATAGATCCATCAGGACGTCGGATGGCAGTCATCTTGGTCTTGTAGTTGGCAAAGGACAGGCAGGCGTTGTGAATGCTTTTCCCAGCTTCTGCCACATCTGCCAGCACTGTTGCTCCTCTCTCTTTAAGGTCTTCTTTTAACACTTCTCTGCACTGCTTTGGGAGCTCGGACATTCGCTTGTGGTTTCACGAGGCTTGTGCACAGCCACGATGACAAATGAGCTCGGGAGTTTTCAAAGACAGACTTCTTTTTGTGGCTTTCTCTCTCTCAAAATTCCTCACACAATCATGGAGGTGCTGAATCAGTCGATTATATTCCTCGTCAATGTTGTCAATGACAGCATCTTCCCATGTTGCTCTAATGGTGCCAAAGAGCTCCCCGTTGGTGGTTGTTCTGGGAGTTCTCTTCTTAAACTTTGCAGCCCTCTAGTATAATTCTTTAGACCTCCAGAACTTGTCTCCTAATTGCAAATTTGTAGCATTAAACACTATTACTTCTAATTTTTATTTCCAAGTACTTGATAGCCACCATTTTATCTGTTTCTATATGAACTTTTACATATTCCAATCAGAATAATATCATTCATTCAGTCTTTTTATTTTCTGCCTAACATATCTCACTTAAGATAAAGCCCCCAATGTCTTTCCATGTAACAAAAATCAGTATTTTCTTTTTTCTTTTGATAAAACATTTATTAGTATTCTAAATTCATTCATCCATCCACTCATTGCCACTAATATTGTTTCCATGTATTGGATATTTTGAACAATGCTGTGATGACTACAGTTGTGCACATATTTACAATACTCTGTTTAATTAAATTTGGTTCTATAACCAGAAGAACCCTTGATCATATGCTAACATAATTCCATTTTTAATTTTGGAAATTAATATTTGATCAGAACTATAATAATAATAAAGTAGAAGCTCATCATTAAATGTTATAAGGAATGCTGAATATGTGAAGAAAAATAAAATTATACTCATGAAATATCTTATACCAAAATAAATTTTAAATAAACACAAAATTTATACATTAAACTAGATACACTAAACGCTTGAAACAAAGTCAAGAGAAGAAACTTGTTGATATTCGTCTTGAGAAAAATTATTTGTATATGAAATCAAAATCTCAAGCATATGGTATGCCCTACATAAAGTCATCCAGTTCTGGAGGACCCAGTTCTGGAGATCCCAGAGCACCTACAAGGTGTCCACAGATGGTAATGGTCTTACCAGTTTAACAACTTCATGCCCTGCCATTTAATATCCTGACTCGGGTGGTCAGTTATAGCTGAGAGTGGTCCAGGGCACCTTGAGTACTTTTTGAGAACACTGTAGCACTGTAGCACTGTCCTCCCATTTTTCCTTGAATCGCTCAGTGGGCACCAGTAACGTCTCCATTGTGAGACTTGGTGTTACTGTTTTTGTCATATAGAATATTTCTCGGCTAGTTTACCAGATTTTACCGTTTGGGCAGGATACTCTCGGTAGCTTGCCGGGTTCTCCAAAAGCAGCGGAGGAATTGAACCTGGGTCGGCTGTGTACAAGGCAAACACCCTACTAGCTGTGCTACCTCTCTAGCCCATTTTGAGAGACAAAAGGAAATATTTTAAGTATACAATGATAAATTCAGGTTGTTAAAAGTATGGATTAAATAGGGACGTAGAGGTTAGTACCCAGATAAAGTCAAGATAGAAACAATTTTAATATGCAAAATACATATATAGAGAATTTATTGTTAAAAACTATACTATATAAGACATCAAAAGGAATAAAGACAAGGAGCCAGATTGTGCAATGTACTTGGCCTGCATTTGGCTGACACATATTCCATTCCTGTCTCCTAATATGGTTCCCTGAGCCTGCCAAAAGTGATGGAATGCAGAGTCAGGAGTAACTATTGAGCACAGCTAAATGTGGCACCAAAGAATGAACAGAAAATAAAAGCAAATATAGAATAAAACACAAGAAATACTTGGTAAAGCACGTACATTCAGTATACACATACTAGTACATATATATAATTTAAAATGTGTCTAGATATGCTTGTATTCAATTTGAGTTCATATAACATATATATTTAGACATTCATAAAGTGCAATTAAATCAAGAATCTAAAAATGGAGAAAAGTATGGTCAAAGGAAATGAACAAATTCTTTAAAAATTTATTATGGATTATTATTTCTTTCTTGTTTGTTAGGTTTTTCTCTATTCCTGCTATCCTTTCCTATAATTTACAAACATTTATCAATATTTTTTGCTTTATTTCAAGACTTTTGAGTAGCTGATATCTTCACATTTCAGTGTTTGACATGCAGATTATTGTCTTTTTAAACTCATTTGACACACTTGTTCTTTTTCCTAAAGCTAGATACAGGGAGATCAAATATATAACTCAATGTGGCACAACTTCTGCCTTGATTTAAGTAAAATGTCATTTAACTAGTATTTTGTATCCTTTCTTATGTGTATATGACCATATTTTTCAAAAGTTACCATTTTAAAAGACAGTTATCTTTTTCTGTGATTTAAGGGTGTCACAAAATGTAGAAGAATGTAATAAAGAAAAAAGTAAGATCTCCACTGATCTGACTCTGAGTTAAATTTTTACTATTTATAAATTATCTTGAATAACTGCTTCTAATAGCACAGTGGGTAGGGCCTTTGCCTTGCACATGGCCAATTCCTCCACCCCGCCCCTCTCATAGAGCCCTACAAGCTACGGAGAGTATCTTGCCTACATGGCAAAGCCTGGCAAGCTACCCATGATGTATTTGATATGCTAAACACAGTAACAAGTCTCACAATGTTACTGGGCCCGCTTGAGCAAATAGATGAACAACAGGAGGACAGAGACAGTGACAGTGACAGTTAATATATAGTATAAAACAATGTAAATATTCCATTTCAGATATTGACATCCAAGATATAATTTGATTTAATAATAATTGCTGTAAAAATTAATGAATAGTGCAATAAAATCTCAGAAGTTATCAAATTTACATGTGGAGTTATCAACAAAATTTTGACTTCCTCAGTCACTTTTGATTTTTCTATGTAGGTTTTACAGTAGCACTTCCAGCACATCTATTCTTTTGCTAATTTTCTTTTCCTTTTTCTTCCGCCCAACCCCCACCCAAAATGCAGGGTGTCAAGTATCAACTATAGTGTCCAGTATCACATACAAAATATCCTATCACTGAGTTTTGTCATACTTAGCTTCTTAATACTGCAGTTTGGGTGCCAGAGAGATAGTACAGTAGGCAAGGTGATCGCCTTGACTACAGCTGACCTGGGTTCTATCCCTGGCACCCATATGGTTTCCAGATCCCTGTTCAGGAGTGAGTGCAAAGCAAGGAACATATCCTCCCAGCACATCTATTCTGCAAGATCAATAACAGTCCATACTTCTACTTTACCTCCATTTTCATTACAATACAAAAGGGGGCGGTGAGAATTGCCTTTTAAGCATTTGCATCCACTTTTATTCTTTCTCCTCCGATATCTTCGAGCGATAGCACAGTGGTAGGGCATTTGCCTTGCACGCAGCCAACATGGCCGACCCGAGTTCGATTCCTCTGCCCCTCTCGGAGAGCCCGGCAAGCTACCGAGAGTATCTCGCCTGCACGGCAGAGCCTGGCAAGCTCCCCGTGACGTATTCGATATGCCAGACACAGTAACAACAAAGTCTCCAATGGAGACGTTACTGGGCCCGCTCGAGCAAATGAATGATCAACGTGATGTCGGTGGGCCCCACGGGTGACTTATGTGAAGTGGGGAGGAGAAAGACGGTAACTTTCTCCCCACCTGCCTCTGCCACCCGGGACCCTGGGTAGGCTAGGACCCGTAAAGTCTGCAGTGAGCCTCTGCTTGGCACGGACCTAAGCCCCGCCAGCCCCACAAGGTGGCTGTCAAGCCACACTTGAAGTCCACTTGATCTTCTCAGCACGGGAATTAATCCCTGCCACCCGATTGCTCGGGGAGCCACGGACTCAAGCTGGGGCAAGAATTTGCTCTTTGCAGGAAAGGAGAGACCAGTCCCAAGCCTTACCCGGGGTTCCTGGGGTTCTTGTCTCGCTCGCAGAAAAGAATTTCAGGAGTAGACAAGCAGTGAAGTAACAGGTTTTATTTGGAGGCTTTTGGAGAGGGAGAGAAAGGGATAAGCAGATAAGCGGGGGGGGGGGGGGGGGGGGGGGGGGGAAGGGAGAGAGAGGGTAACGTGCCCAGAGGGAACGCGGGCTTCTCCCAGGGTGGAGAGAGCACCAAGTGGGCTCTCAAGCTGGTTCTTATAGATCCTTCTGACTCGGAATATTCTGGAATCTCCTTGGGGCTGGGTCGCTGGAGTTAACCAGATTGAAAGGGGGTTTGAGAATCTTCTGACTTGGAATGTCCTGGAATCTCCTTGGGGCTGGGTCACTGGAGTTAACCGGATTGAAAGGGGGTTTTCGGAAAGGAGGAATTTCATGGGGAGGAGGCCCATATCTTCAGGGTCTGGGGATGGTCTTATCAAGTCCTTATTCTCTGTCTCCACAGGGTGGGTCGGTCCTAGAATTCTTCTTCTATGAGACTTTGTTTCATTGCAGAGAGCCTTTCCCTATCTACCTGCCTACATCAAATGGGAGGGCCTTTACTTTACTTTACTTTACTTTATCTTTCATCTTACAGCATTGTTACCAATATTTATTTCTTGGGAGTTATCTTAGACTTGCTTTTATTCAGTTTAGTCCACAAAAATGCACCACTCACTGGTTTTATATTAATATATAAATATGTTGCAAACATTTTGTGTAAATTTGGAAGCAAGTTTTAGTTCAAACAGTTGATGGTCTTATAAACATCTGGCTTTTAAAAATGATGGAGTACCTGCAGAAAAACAAATTATATATAGTAATTCTTTACATCTTTTCCACAGGAGAGAATGTTTAACTTTTATCAAGTGAAACATTTTTTTGAAATACTGGATAAAATGAGATGCCTGCGAAAACGTTCAACAGTGTCATTCTTAGGAGTTCTTGTCATTTTTCTTCTATTTATGAACTTATACATTGAAGATAGCTATGTGCTGGTAAGTTAATGAAGTTGATTGACTTTTTGTTTAAAATCAGGACTAAATAAAACTAGATTTAGCCTAATTGTGACCTAATTTTAATCTTTATTGTAACATCTTTAGTTTGAGCAAAATTATAACTTGGGAATTTTTAACTTTTATATGTTTAATGTTTACACATTGAAAATATTAGAATTAATGCTGCAATGTTTTCTTTAATAATATGTTTTGGTTAAATAGGTACTTATGATTAGAATTAAGTTAGCTAACCATTGCTCTGCAGAATTAATATTATGCGAAACCATTTAATTCATATTATCAGAATAAATAAAATCTGCTTCAAATGTTACAATCTCTATTTTTTGTTAATTGTCAAAATTTTCAAAATTCTTTGTTTAAGAATACAAACTGATGTTTCATTGTGGAAAGGATTTTATTATAATGAATAATACCCTATTGGAATTTTTGAATAGCTTAAGTGACCACTGTTATATATTTATATTTACTGGAAAATAATATAGAACCTCAAAAATTATAGTTATTAATTAGAGAAGTTCAGTAAATTTTATAATATAATGAGACTAGCAAATATTTAAATTTAAATGATTATAAAATATATACAAAATGACTTAGTTTGGCTAATTTTTATGAGAAATATATCTATTTCTTTTATTCATCTTCTTATAATTATCACATAATTACATGCCTGTTTAGAATAAAATTGATTCTATCACTTATTCATTTTTCCCTACTTAAATTGTAAATAAAACATTGGAAATTGCCTAATATTTATGTAACTGTGTCTGTTTGCTTGTTTTTAAAGTTTAAGCAGTTGAACACAGAAATTAAAATGCAATTTCCATCAAAAGTAAGTAAAAGTAAAGGCCCTCCCGTTGTTCATCGATTTGCTCGAGTGGGTCCAGTAACGTCTCCACTGGAGACTTTGTTGTTACTGTGTCTGGCATATCGAATACGTCACGGGGAGCTTGCCAGGCTCTGCCGTGTGGGCAAGATACTCTCGGTAGCTTGCTGGCTCTTCGAGAGGGGCGGAGGAATTGAACTCAGGTCGGCCATGTTGGCTGCGTGCAAGGCAAACACCCTACTGCTGTGCTATTTCTCCAGCTGCCGCGTTGGTGGTATAGTGGTTAGCATAGCTATTTCCATAATGGTGCATATTCTGAAAGATATTTTTAATTATTATTTTAGCAAAATAATTAAAAAAATTACTTCACAGACATTTTTCAAAGAAATGTTTGACTAATAAATGAGCTGGAGCGATAGCACAGCAGGTAGGGCGTTGGCCTTACAAGCGGCCAACATGGCCGACCCGAGTTCAATTCCTCCGCCCCTCTCGGAGAGCCCGGCAAGCTACCGAGAGTATTCGATATGCCAGACACAGTAACAACAAGGGAGACGTTACTAGGCCCGCTCGAGCAAATCGACGATCAATGGGAGGGCCTTTGCCTTTACCTTTACCTAATAAATTAGCACAATTTACTAACTAGTTACTATACTTCAGATATTTCTCTGGATCCTGAGCTCATATTTGGTACAGAGCCACTTATGGAGTCTTCTTGAATGCATCTTGCTTTCTTTAGTATAGGATAACACTATTCTGTCCTTCCTGCATAGCCTCAGGTAGTTTAGGTTTATTGGGTTGTTCCCATCACAGTGCTCCCATTCCTCTGTTTTTATTTGTAACTTCTTTCTTTTGTGCTATGTTGACTTGTAAATATTGTTGTTCTCTTCTCCCTCAGTCCTTTCAATAGTTTATTCAGAGCAATGTTCTTTTTGTATGGATACAAGAAGACAGCATAGGCTATGCTTTTGTAATGTAACTCTCAGTGATATTTTCCTCCTGGGCATCTGTTCTCTCACCTAAGCCTCAGTTGCCCTTACTCCCTAGTGCCCCCAAAAGCAGGGTTCCGACAAGGGACTGGATGGAACCAGGGCAAGAGGTAAACTATGTGCTACCCTGGCATCGAGATGGGCCTGGCCAAAGCGCCATAATGCTTAACTATAAGAGCCTGGTCACTGGAAAATGTTGTCATGATCCAAAAAAACAATAACTAGATTCAGACCCTGCTAGGGTTAGGAATGATAATCTGGACTGAGTGCTGTAGTCTGAGTCTGTGGCAAGATGTTCCCAGGAGAGCTGCCCTACATGCCTCCATGTTATCTCTTACTGTGTCCATACAAAAATACTAGTATTGAGATGTTGATCAAGTTATTGGACTAGGGAAAAGAGAAAAACACCTTGAGGGGTATTTTGCCCTTGGGCAGTCAGGAAGGGCTTTGGAATATCCTAGGTGGTGTTCCCTTTGAACTGGTGGGCCCTCAGGAAGAGCTTTCTTATGTTGATTTTGCTACCTGACTGGAGGCAGTGTCAGCTTGGAGAGATAAGGAAGTTGGAGAGGAAGAGAGCTGGAGAGAGGAGAGAGTTGGCAAGACTGGACTGTGGAGAGGCTAGCAAGGGGGACAGAGAGAGAATGTAGAAGAAGTATACAGGAGCAAGCACATGGAGAGAGAGAGCCCAGGTTGCGAGATGGAGTGCGGAGAGATGAGCGGGAGAGACAGGAGGAGACGGGAATGAGGAGCAGTGTGGAGACTAGAATGGGAGGCTCAGAGAGACTGGGGTAGGCGTGTGGGGAGAATGGAATAAATGGCATCTGATCAATCAACCTGCTTGGCCCTCTCTTCCTCCACCATCTGCCCCATGGCCCAGACTGCCCTGGCTGGGAGAGCAATCCGGGTCCCCCAGAACCTGGGCATCTAGGAGAAGAGCCTTCAGGGCCATCCCCTGGCTGCCCTCAAAGATTTTTTACATTTTAGTACTTTTTTTTATATTGTTTTGTGAAATTCTGCCAGATTCCTAGATCTTGACACTGCTTAGGTCTTTAATCATAAATTAAGTCTTAATCTTATATACCCTCATTTTTCCATCCATATATCACAATAAGTAATTTCTAGCTCCAGTTCTTGGACTCTGAATAGTTGCGTTGTAGGAAAACATAGCAAACGCAAGAACTTACCTATCATGTGCATTTTTGAATTTTTAAAAAGGTACTTTTCAGATTAGTGTTATGCTCTGCAGACCTTGGTTGAATAAAAGATTGTAAATTTACTTGAACACTCATCAATGATTATGTTTAAGAATTTGCTTGTTTGCTCTGTGTGTCCTGGTAAGAAAATTTATCTTATAATTTGAACATAGTGAAATGCTACATTCATGAGATATGTGTGAGTACAATTTCACTGATTCTTGTTTAAAAAACAACAGGCCACTTTATAGAATAAGCATTCCAATATATAATTTTTGTTTGCATGTTTATTTGCTTGGCTGATTTTTGGTCACACCAGTGACCCTAGCTCTGCATTCAGGGATCATTCATGACAGGGCGTGGTGGACCAAATGGAGTTCCTGGGATAAACCCAGGTTAGATGCAGGCTGGGCAAGATACATGCATATAGCAAGCAACCTACATGCTGTACTATCTCTCCAGCCCTTAGATATTTTGGGAATAGAATCTTACTATAAAATGTAAAATAATAGAATGTCTCCTCTTTAGATGATCAAATGTTATTCCCCAATTTTGTCAAGTTTTACACATGACTAGAGAAACCTCTTAGCTAACTAATGTAAGTGTTATGATTTAATGAAATAACTTCTAAAGAGTACTTTCTCAGGAGTGAGATTTTCTCCAGCTATATTATAAATATGTTTGGTCAATGTGGAACCAAGATTGGGAAGATATCTTTTAGTTTAAAAAAACAGTAAAATAAATGTGGAAAAATCATTAAAATAATTTTACATACAATTAAAATGATATACCCTTATACTGTATATTTAATGACAATAATTTTTGTTTGATTTTCACTAGTAGATATTTCCTACCTAAATTGAATTTCAGTTAGGTAAATCTTGTTCTCGGACTTAATCTATACAGATATTTTAAACATTATTTAAACCTCCACTGTAAAATTATGTTCAAAATTTTTCTTTTTCAATGTTTAATATTCATGGGGATAGAGCAATAGTACAGTGGGAAGAGCATTTGCCTTGGGTGAGATCATCCTATATAGTCCCCTGAGCCTGCCAGGTGTGAGGCCTGAGTGCAGAGCAAGGAGTAAGACCTGAATAACATCAACTGGGCTAAACAAAACAACAGCAAAAAAAATTAAAATATTTACTGTTCAAGGAAAACTGGCCCCCTACTAGGTTATAATGCAATTTATTTTCAGTGCTCTTCCAATTTGATTGTTTCACCTATCTATTTCACTTTACGTAAGATTATCTCATTTGTTTTCTACTTTTATATTTTACCTTTTATTAACTTAATTGTGTGTCTCTCATAAAGGTTTTTATTAATTCTCTTTGGGTCAGTTCTTTCTCACCTTCTCAGGAAACAAATTATAATTCAGTTTCCACTTGGATATTCAAATTCACCAGGTCAAATGAAACATTTCTAGCATGAACTATATAAAATATTTATCAACATATTTCACTCTTCTAACACTGTGTTGTTAAATTTATGTAATTTTTCAGTAGAAGTTAGTGTGTAAGTATACTGCATCAAGTTCACAGCAAGTTCTAGGCCAGAACAGTGTACAGCAGATAGGGTACATGTCCTGCTTGCAGGTTCAATCTAAATTCAATACCTGGCATACCACATGGTACTCCATTCCCCACCACCAGGAAGGATTCTTGAGTGCAAGCCAGGAGTAAACCCTGGGTAATGCTGGGTGTGCCACTCAACACACACACACACAACCACACACACACGCACACATACACACACACACACTGATTCACCCAAAGTTCAATTCTATCCTTCACCCTACAATTGGCACTTTTTTCCCAGATAAATCTATTCCCTCTTCTGTTCACCACTTACTTGTCTTATAGTGACTTATTTATTAATTTATTTAGTATTTTGGATTACTCTAATTTCTTTCTCAAAATGTCACATGCATTCAATTTTCTAAGATCAGAAATTAGAATGTTTATCTCTAGTCTTTCTTATTTCAGCCAAATAACATTTATAATTCAAAGAAATCAAACAAACACTATAATAAGGTTCCTGTAGTTACTTAGTACATTCTATTTCACTCTTTTTGCTAGGAAATAAATCGTGACATAAAATCCTGCACATATGACAATTTAATTTATTGCTTAAATTTTAGGGGCAGCTGCACCTTTCAGTGAGAATCAAAGTTGAGTTTAAAACAAGAGACGAGTACTTTCACAAGACAAACTAAATAGAAGAGGTACTGCATGCCGAATCAACTTAGCCTCTCCATTGTGAAAATCTTCAAAGTAGCCACTAGGGTATACGTTTAGTCTGTAGCTAGTCCGTTCAATTGCATTCCTATACAGAAAACGATTGTCATAAAGCCTTGTCCTATTACTGAGAAATACACTATGGCCTTGTAGCTACAGGAAGAAGGTATCCAGGGAGAGTTTGACTGTTCAGGCAGATAACTCTGGAAAGCAGCCAACAAAACTAACTCACGTGGAAGCTACATTACTTATTTATGCTGAAAAGTGTTAAGATCTGTGTTCTAGGGAATTTAATAAACTGTTTTCATACAAGTTTTATTATTTTATATTTGGTTATGTCCTTCAATCAGAATGAATGAAAATGATATTCAATATCCTCCACTTCAATTAGATTGCAAATCATATAAGGACTAATGATAGAATTATTGCTAATATTTCTTTAATTTTTTTCTTTAATATTTCTTCTAGGCCCTATTGGTTATGGGATGCTATCACTATTATATTGTAAAAGTACCTGATGCTATACTGGCACCTCAATTATTTTTGCAGAGTCTTAAATTGTTTATTTTAATACTTTAATGAGGCTATAGTTTTCAGAAATATAAAGATGATTATATTTAAAATAATAAGAACTAAATAGATATTCAATTGATATATTTTCAGAAGTTTATTATGCAATGTTTAATTTTATATGTTCAGAAAATCAGAAGATGGATGGCAATTGCATTAAAAACCCTGTAAATGTCTAATGTTCTTTTGTCCAAATTACTATCATAATGTGAACTGTAAAGAATGGTATTAAAAACCAAATATAGCTTTATTAGCATAATTGAGTATACAGAAAATATATTAGGTCTGCATCATAATTTTTTTAACAGATTCAGGAAGCTTCTTGGTAATATTTTGTTTTCTCAATTTTATTCAAAGACGACTTCAACCTGACTAACAGATTTATGTTGTCCTCTTTTCCCCTTGATCTCTGAATTTGATACAAAGTAATAATGTTTGAATTGAGGTAATATTTAAATTTGAATAACTTTATATTTTTAGAACAGGTATTTAATTAAAGTTTAATTTTTCCAGTAAGGTATATATATGAAGATCAAATTATTATTTTTATTATTTGGGGGAAACTATAGTAATTTTCAAGGGCTACTCTAAAATCTGTGCTCAAGGTTACTCCTGGCAGTGCTCAGGGGACAGGGTTGGTACCAAGGACTCATATATGTAAGGCATCACTCAAGTAGAATTTTCTCTTTAGCTTTTGAAGACCAATATATTCAATGCTTTCATTTTCTCTGTAGTCTTTATTTTTGTTTTTTTTTTTAACTTGATTGTGGTTCTGTTTACAATACTGTTAATACTGATTTCTCATGTACATAATTCAAAGGTCATACCCATCACCAGTGTACCTCTCTCTATATCTCTTCCAAACACTTCAATGTCCCTCCCTCTCAAACACCAACCCCACCACCAATAATTCAGTTGACAGATCAATTATTTTACAATGTTGCTTTTGGTCCTTTGTGGTCACCTTTCTGTGTGTCTTTAAACTTTACATATGAGACAGACCATTCTGTATCTATTCCTTTACCTTTCTGACTTCACTCAGCAGGAAGGATGTCCTCCAGTTCTATCCATGCTGTTGTGATTTGCATGATTTTGTTCTTTCCTAGAGCTGATAGCAATTTTTTTTTGGATATATACTATAATTTTTTGATACATTCATCTGTAGTTGGGCATTTGGGTTGTTTCCATATCTTGGTTATTGTACTAAATGTAGCAATGAAGATAGTGCACATATATATTAATTTCTGTGCTTTGGAGATAGATGACAGTAAGTGGTATACCCAACTGGGTTGTTTGGTAGTTATACCCTTATTTCTTTGAATAGATCTCCATATTCCTTTCCATAAAACAACAGCAGATAATATGGTAATTATTATCCAACAGTACCTTCCCCTGAAGGAACAGTTTCCTTAAACAAATTCAATGTTCACCTGTGAATAAGTGTTCCAAGTCATCGAATTTTCACTTTTTAAACTCCAGATAGACAGAACCAAGCAAAGCAAGTTAGTCACCTAGGAAACTTCTAGAGCAAAAAATCTGCCCCTAAGAGATCCTGACACAGCAGTTCACTAAGCAAGAGCAGACAACTTTTGTCTGCAGACTTGTCCTCACAATTTTATTTCTTATTTAAGTTAGTAATTTTATTTATTTATTTTATCTCAGAACTTGAATCTCAGTCAACTGTGCTCAGGGCTTATTACTTGCTCTGCATTCAGGGATCATCAATTTTGGCAGAAATTGGAGGACAGTATGTCATATCAGGGATTGAGTGCCTGTCAATTTGCAGGAAAGAAAAGTGCCCTAGTCCTTATAGTATTCCTATGGGTCGAACTCTTTCTTTAGAATCATCCTGCAAAAATCATAATCTTCCCCAGTATCCCATTTATGGCAGGTGAACCTCACAGCTCTGATTAGCTGGAATCTACAGGAAGTTCACTGTGATTGATTCAGTTGAGGTGCAGTGTCCACAGTTCTGAGTATCCCTGGCAGCAGCTCCAGTGGCTGCACATAGAAAGGAGAGGGAGATATCTCAGGTCTTTGGATTACAAATGAGGTTTATCAGAAAAAAAAAAAAAGAGATATAGAGGGAAACATTTAAAATGGCTAAGAATGTTTTCTTAAATAAAATATTTCCAAAAGATTGATATAATTCTAGTAGCAAATAGATTTAAAGAAAGATCTAAAACATAAAATAATCTTCACCTTCAGTAGAACATCAGAGAGACAGAGAGAGAGAAAGAGAAAGAGAGAGAGAGAGAGAGAGAGAGAGAGCTTGAGAGATGCAACTGAAGCAAACCTATCACAGGACAAACTAGTGCAGTACCTGGACATATTTTCTAGACTTGGTCAAATGTATCTTTGTTGAAGTATCTCAGCTAAGCCTGAAAGAAACACAGTTCACGAGGAACTTTCAGTCTGTATACAATAGTATTCAGTTATAGTGACCATTTACATGACTTTGCAAACATCTTAAAATCTCTAGTAATCCCTCTAATCTTCCTAATCATCTTTTAATCTTGGTCATCTATGTGAATGTGTGGTCTTTCATTTCATGACACTTTAGCAACACTTGATGAAGAGCAAATGGCTTAAAAAGACTCAGATGTGCATGATTTTTAGCATGCACAACTTTTACAAGAAAGAATAAAATAAGTTGTCAATTTCTAAGTTTAATTATTGTAATGAACTTAATTATAACTTGATGACAGCAGGAGTGTTTAAGAGTTTTTGTGTTCTTTTCCTCCAGAGAATACCATTATCAATGTCATTATTAATGCATTCTATTGGCAAGCACTTCTAAGCGAGAATAGAGAATAAAGTAGACCTTGGTGCAGGAATAAATGCAGCAACTCAAGTAAAAAATGATGATCTATAGATTATGGTGCCAATAACTGTAATAAATAGACAATATTCAAATTATGTATCAAATACATGCTATTATGCAAGTAAAATTACATATCAAATACATGTTATTATGTAAGTAGATCTTTTTCAATCCACAAACTCCTATTTATTTATTTTAACCTCCTCCTTCTTCGTATTTAGGAGGGAGACAAACAACTTATAAGAGAAACATCCACTCATCAATTGAATTCAGAACGCTATGTGCATACTTTTAAAGATTTGTCCAATTTCTCAGGAGCTATAAATGTTACCTATCGCTACTTAGCTGCCACACCTTTACAAAGAAAACGTAAGTATATTTTTATTAATTACTCTAAATGTTTATTTTAGCTTGGGTAGTTTCAGTAGTGTTGAACTTATGGCATTGATATGAGAAATTACTGCATCCATCAATGGCTTTACACTATTAAAGAAAACAAAGATTTTGTTTTAAAATGATGTCAATTTGTTTTATTTCACTTAATCACTTAACTTCCCGTTAGTCGTCGATTTGCTCGAGCGGGCGCCAGTAACGTCTCCATTTGTCCCTGTCGCGTGCTAGTGTAGCCCAATGGCATCTCTTCGCTCCGGGAACATGGAGGGCCTCAAACCGATCGTTCATGACCTTGACAAAGAAGTCTGACCATCTGGTAGGTGGGCGGCCACGCGGTCTCTTGACATCCCGTGGAATCCAATCAGTAACAGCTCTAGTCCAACGGTCGTCTTTAAATCTCATTACGTGACCAGCCCATCTGATTTTCGACACCTTGGCAAATGAGACAGCGTCCCTGATCCTTGATCGTCGACGGATGTCAGAACTCCGGATTCGTTCTCTCATTTGAGTGAAACGTGATATTCCAAGTATAGCTCTTTCTATTCTTCTTTGGGAGACCTGAATGGCGTTCTCATCTTGTTTGCGTAGGGCCCAGGTCTCTGAGGCATATGTTAATGCAGGAAGAACAGTGGAATCAAAGAGATGTGCCCGGAGCCGGAGGTTCTTCGTCCTCTTAGCTATTTCTTCGACGTTCTTGAAGGCGTTCCAAGCCGCTCTCTTCCTCCTGCGCAGCTCGGGTGCCAGGTCATTTGTCATGTTGACCTCTCGACCTAGGTACACATAGCTGTTGCATTCGGAGATGGTCGTTCCATTGAGAGCGAATGGGGCGTCAGGAACAAGGCTATCTCTCATAAACATTGTCTTCGTAAGATTCAGCTGTAGTCCTACCTTTCCACACTCACGGTCAAAGTCGGCCAGCATTTGTGCCGCTTGGCTGATGTTTGGTGTTATTAAAACAATGTCATCAGCAAAGCGGAGGTGGTGTAGTTGCCGACCATCTATCTTCACTCCCATTCCTTCCCATTCCAGTCGTCGCATGATGTTCTCGAGGGTGGCACTGAAGAGTTTTGGTGAAATGGTATCACCCTGCCGCACCCCTCTCTTGACATCAACGATCACTTCTTTGTAGAATGGTGAGATCCTGGTAGTGAATCCGCAATACAGCTCACGGAGGATCCTGATGTATTGGGCTTGTATGCCCTGATTGGCTAGGGCTTCAATGACCGCTTCCGTCTCAACAGAATCAAAGGCCTTCTTTAAATCAATGAACGTTAAGCAGAGCGGCATCTTGAACTCTCTTGGTCTCATTCACCTGACCCTGAAGGCTTCACCGACATGGCAGCACTGAGAAGGATGAGAAAGGAGAGGCCGACAAAATCTCAAGGCCGACCTAGGCTGCCACAACGAAGGAAGACAAAAATGATCGTCTGTACTTTCAATGCACGTACGCTAGCATCAGATGCATCCATCGAGGACCTGATGGTACAAGCGCGAATGATCAAGTACGACATCATTGGTCTGACCGAGACAAGAAGACACGAATCTCACCATGCCGTTTTCGACACTGGAGAAGAATTGTTCCTCGGAACATGCGATAAAAGAGGTGTTGGAGGCGTAGGTGTCCTTATCAACACAAACTTGGCCAAGAGCATTGATTCATTCGAATGCCTAACAACCCGAATTGGACGTTTACATTTGAATAGATGTGGCTCACTGCCTGCAGTTTCTATCTTCGTTGTCTACGCACCAACATCTCATTATGATGAAAGAGAAATCGAGAAGTTCTACATGGAGCTAGAGAAATTCTATAAAGAAGACCACACCTTCTACAAGATCATTGTGGGTGATTTTAATGCCAAGATAGGACCGAGAAGATCAGCTGAAGAACTTCACATCGGAACCCATGGCCTAGAATGGAACGAACAGGGTGAGAGACTGTCTGAGTTCATCATGTCGACCAAGACCATTCATGGTAACTCACAGTTCCAGAAGGCAGAATCTAAACGATGGACATGGGAGTCTCCCGGTGGACGATTCCACAATGAAATAGACCACATCATATTCAATCGACGGTTTTGCCTGACTGATGTCGCTGTTGTCCCAAAATTTCGAACGGGATCGGACCACCGTCTCCTTCGTGCAAAATTCTACTTCACAGAGCGGGGAGAAAGGGCTGCAAAGTTCAAAAAGAGAACTCCCAGAACGACCACCAACTGGGAACTCTTTGGTACTATTGCGGCAACATGGGAAGATGCCATTGTTGACAACATTGACGAGGAATACGATCGACTGGTTCAGCACCTCCATGAATGTGCGAGGAACGCCAAGAGAGAGATAGCCACAAAAAGTCGCCTATCTTCGAAAACTCTTGAGCTAATTCGCCAGCGTGGTTTGGCGCATGCCTCAGGCAACCGCAAGCTAACGTCCGAGCTCGCAAAGCAGTGCAGAGATGCGATCAAGGAAGACCTCAAAGAGAGAAGAGCAGAAGTACTGGTAGATGCGGCAGAAGCCGGGAAAAGTATTCGTAACGCCCGCCTGTCCTTCGCCAACTATAAGACCAAGATGACTGCCCTCCGACGTCCTGATGGATCCATCACATCCTCCAGAACGGCAATGGAGAAGATTATCCATGACTTCTACTCAAATCTCTTCGATAGCCATGTCCACTTGCCGACATACCAAATTCCACAGGATGGGTATGTCGTTCCCAACGTTCTCCCTTCCGAAATCCGACACGCCATTTCGTCAGTAAAGAAGCAAACAGCACCCGGCCCAGACAAGGTCAGACCTGAACACCTGAAGAACCTGCCGTCAGTACTCATCAATACACTGGCTCGGCTCTTCACTCGCTACCTGTCTGAATGCAAGGTTCCATCTCAATGGAAAACCAGCAGGACCGTACTACTGTTCAAGAAGGGAGACATCCATGACATTGGCAACTATCGCCCGATCTGCCTATTGTCTGTCATCTACAAGTTGTTCACTCGAGTCATCCTGAATAGGATTGGCAGAACACTAGATGAAGGACAACCATGTGAGCAAGCAGGGTTCCGCAAAGGATTCAGCACCATCGACCATATCCACATGATAACCAAACTCATTGTTTTATTTATATAACAATAAACATTTAAGAATTCTACTTGTATATTATGCCAAAACCAGTAATAACAAGTCTCGCAATGGAGATGTGCCCACTTGAGCAAATCAATGAAAAATGGGAAGAAAGTGCTAAAGTGCTATTCTTTGGAAAATATTTCAATTCCTTTTCAAAAATTATACTTTATTACTTATTCAACAGTTTAACAACAAAGGGCTGGAGCAATAGCACAGCGGTAGGGCATTTACCTTGCACGCAGCCAACATGGCCAACCCGAGTTCGATTCCTCCCACCGCATGGCAGAGCCTGGCAAGCTACCGAGAGTATTTGATATGCCAAACACAGTAACAACAAAGTCTCCAATGGAGACGTTATTGGGCCCACTCGAGCAAATCGATGATCAACGGGAGGGCCTTTACCTTTTTTCAAAAATTATACTTTATTACTTATTCAACAGTTTAACAACAAAGGGCTGGAGCGATAGCACAGCGGTAGGGCGATTGCCTTGCACGCAGCCAACATGGCCGACCAGAGTTCGATTCCTCCCCCCGCACGGCAGAGCCTGGCAAGCTCCCCATGACGTATTCGATATGCCAAACACAGTAACAACAAAGTCTCCAATGGAGACGTTACTGGGCCCGCTCGAGCAAATCGATGAACAACGGGAGGGCCATTACCTTTACCTTTACTTATTCAAATCCATTTATATAAAATGTAAATAGAACACATGTTGCAATGATTAAGTAATTTGCTATAGAATCATGCAGAAAGACTAGTACATTCAGAAATTTTAAAATATTTATACTGGAAAACTCAAATGACTTGCCACCAGTTTAGCACAGCGGGTAGGGCGTTCGCCTTACAAGAGGCCAACATGGCCGACCCGAGTTCGATTCCTCCGCCCCTGTCGGAGAGCCCGGCAAGCTACCGAGAGTATTCGATATGCCAGACACAGTAACAACAAAGTCTCCAGTGGAGACGTTACTGGGCCCGCTCGAGCAAATCAACGATCAATGGGAGGGCCTTTACCTTTACCTTTACCATAGTTATTATATTAATTCTATTAGGTATAATAACAAATTACTAAAGCATAGGTGTCTAGAAACAACTAAAATTTGTTCTCTAAAGTTTGTTCTAAAATTGAAAAGTTCCACAGAATTCTTCATTGCCTCTTCCAATCTGGTTGCTTCAGTTGTTCCTTGAAGTACAAGGCCTGCCTCCATCTGCACATATCCTTACCACTGCTTCTCCACATTTCTGTGTCTTCTTTTTGTAAAAGGGCAGCATTTATTGACTTAGGGTCCAGCAAAACTCAGAGTTCATCTCTCAATCTTTAATTGCACCAGAAAATTCCATTTCCAAATAATGTCATGTTTTGTGTTTTCAGGTATACACAAGTTTTGCAAGAAACTATTCAGTGTATTCAGCACTCTGCAGGCAGTTTGTACACATAAAATCACATACTATGTTTCATGTATTTTGATACCACAGGTTACAGAACATATTATGCTGCAGTTAATGTACCATTAAGAAGTTACTGGTATTATAAATTTTAATTCTAAGATTGCAGTGCACATTCTGATATTATACAAACGCTTAAATGTAAAATATATGAATGTTAGAATCAATTTTGGTAATATTCTAAACGATTTGTGTTGAAGCTATGTACAATTAAATCATTCATTAGGAATGTTAAAGCAGAGTCAGAGAGATAGTAGAGGAGCTAAATAAAATGCTTGTCTTTGACTGTTCCTGATTAAATTCTTCCCGGGCAGCTCCAGAGGTTCTCTGGTTACTGTTAGGTATAATTCCTGAGCAAAGATCAGTTCCTTTTCCATTTTATTTACTGATTTGCATTAGAATATATGCTGTATGTTTTATATTGTACTGTAACAAAAAAAAACCAGTAAAATACAAAGAGTAGTTTGTATTTTGGCACCACACTACTGCTTGCTAAAATACGCATTTCCTGATTGCTGTGACAGCTTTCTCATTTTTAAAGCAGTAATGAGAAAACATTACTTAACAAAACATGAATAAAAAAGCGCTGCTTTTTTATATAAAAAATATGTAATTATTGCCCATTATTGAGTCTTAAATGGTTTAAGTTTAATGGTACCAGGAGCCTGTATTATTCAATAAATGTTATGTTATATGCATGGACATTTATTTTTTTTAAATTTTTATTAGTGAAACACCATGAATTACAGTTGTAGACTTACAAATTTTGTGCTTGGGTTTCAGTTATACAATGATTGAATACCCATCCCTCCACCAGTGCCCATCCCTCCAATGCTCCCAGCATCCCACCCACCCTCCCACTTCCCCCCATCCCACCCCACCCCTGTGGCAGGGCATTCCCTTTTGTTTCTTTCTCTACTTTTGGGTGTTGTGGTTTGCAAAAGAGGCAATGGTGACAATCATATTTGGTCTATCGTCTACTTTCAGCATGCTTCTCCCATCCTGGGAGGATCTTCCCAACACCCTTTACTTGGTGCTCCCCTCTCTATCTGAGCTGCCTTACCCCCCTCTCTATCTGAGCTGCCTTCCCCTCCCCCCCCAAGCATGTGTGGCTGGCCTCCAAGCCATGGAGTGAACCTCCTGGTACTTATCTTGGCTACTCTTGGGCTTTAATCTCCAATTTTGTTACTTTATGTTCCCCAGATGAATACAATCTTTCTATCCCTCTTTCTCACTCATTTCACTTTGCATGATACTTTCCATGTAGTACCACTTGTATGTAAATTTTATGACTTCATCTTTTCTAAAAACTACATAGTATTCCATTGTGTAAATGTACCAAAATTTCTTTAACCAGTCGTCTGTTCTCGGGCACTCAGGTTTTTTCCAGATTCTGGCTATTGTAGAGAGTGCTGCAATGAACAAACAAGTGCAGATATCACTTCGACTATACTTTTTTTTGTCTCTCTGGGATATATTACCAGGAGTGGTATTGCTGGGTCAAATGGGAGCTCAAGTTCTAATTTTTTGAGAATCGTTCATACTGTTTTCCAAAAGGGCTGAACTATTTTGTGGCTTTATTTTCACCTCTTTAGTTAAGCCGATTCATTGGCACATGATTTACTGAGCCACAAATTTTTATAGAATTTTTTAAAAAGATCTCTCTTCTATTTCATTATTTGCATATAGAAAATCATGAACTTATGTTTTAATTATGTAGCCTTCCACTTTACTATACAAATCCATTGTTAGTAGGAGCTTCCTTTAAAAGTCCTTATGGTGCTGTAAATAAAGTATCCTGCAAAGGATGCTTCTTCCTTTCCTATCTGGTTTCACTTGATATCTTTATCTTGCCTAATTGTGATGGCCAGTAATTCCAACACTATACTGAATAGATGTGGTGAGAGTGGGAAACATTGTCTTATGCCTGATCTTAGGAGGAAGGCTTTTACTTTTATCCCTATTGAATATAATATTTGCTGTGTGCTTATAGAAAATGACTTTTAAATATGTTGAGAAATGTTCTCTCAATTCCCATAGCATTGAGATCTTTTTTTTTTATCATGAATCAGCGCTGGATCTTGTTGAATACTTTCTCTGAATCTATTGATATGATCATAGCACTGTAACATTGTTCTGTAGCACTGTCCATCTGTTGTTCATAGATTTGCACGAGTGGGCGCCAGTAACATCTCCATTGTGAGACTTATTGTTACTATTTTTGGCATGTAGAATACACCATGAGGAGCTTGACAGGCTCTGCTGTGTGGGTGGGATACTCTCGGTAGCTTGCCAGGCTCTCTAAGAGTGACAAAGGAATCGAACCCAGGTCCGCCGCTAGGCAAGCACCCTATCCACTGTGCTATCACTCCAGCCTGATATGATCACATCGAATTTATTTATTCCTGTACCAATATAGTGCATCGATGCTGATAAATTTACATATGGTAAACCATTCCTGCATCCTAGGTATAAAATCCCACTTGTATTCACTACTATTTTGTTGAGAATATTTGAATCAATATTTATCAGGGATATTTGTCTGTAATTTAACTTTTTTGTGCTGTCTCTGACTGCTTTTGGTTTCAGGGTAATGTGCACTTCATAGAAACTTTTGTTTTATTTCTGGTTCTCTAATTTTCTGGAAAAAAAAAGCCTGAAAAGGATTGGCAGGGTCTTTAAAGGTTTGAAGGAAGTCACTACTGAATCCATCTGGGCCTGAGCTTTGTTTGGAGGGAAACTTTTAATTACCGATTTTTATTTTCTTGACCAGAGGAAGTATGTTCTGTGCTATCTGATGTTTCCCCTTTTCATTACTGATTCAGTTAAATAAGCTTATCTCGTTGTCTATATCAGGGTTTTTGTTTTCAATGACGGGTTTTAAACATCTGTAATCTCAAGTGGTCATATATGAAAATATTAAGATTCCTAATACTTTAAATGATCTATCATATTTCCGGTAAATAAAATATTGAGAGCAGTATTTTATCCCATTGTGTTTAAGATACAAAATGCCCATTCTATAAGAGTAGAAATTATGCATAAAGTTTAATATTTAACATTTTAATATTAAATTTTTAATATTTAACATAGTACAATAAACGATTGGTCAAGAGGAAAGTAATTTATCCTTTTTCATATTTTTCAACACTTATTCACTTTTCTTTGTCCTCTGAATTCTCTTACCAGGATTTCTTACAATTGGACTTTCATCAGTGAAACGAAAGAAAGGAAACTATTTACTTGAAACAATCAAATCTATTTTTGAACAATCCAGCTATGAAGAACTAAAAGAAATTTCAGTGGTGGTTCATCTAGCAGATTTTAATTCATCCTGGCGTGAGGTCATGGTGCAGGATATTACACAAAAATTTGCTCACCATATTATTGCAGGAAGATTAATGGTTATACATGCTCCAGAGGAATATTATCCAATCTTGGATGGCCTTAAAAGAAACTACAATGATCCTGAAGATAGAGTCAGATTTCGTTCCAAGCAAAATGTAGATTATGCCTTTCTGCTTAATTTTTGTGCCAATACTTCGGATTATTATGTAATGCTTGAAGATGATGTTCGATGTTCAAAAAATTTCTTAACTGCTATCAAGAAAGTAATTACATCGCTTGAAGGAACTTACTGGGTAACTCTTGAATTCTCTAAACTTGGTTACATTGGAAAACTTTATCATTCCCGTGATCTCCCACGCTTGGCACATTTTTTATTAATGTTTTATCAAGAAATGCCTTGTGATTGGCTATTGACACATTTCCGAGGACTCCTGGCTCAGAAAAATGTAATCCGCTTTAAACCATCTCTTTTTCAGCATATGGGTTATTATTCCTCATATAAAGGGACTGAGAATAAGTTGAAAGATGATGATTTTGAGGATGAGTCATTTGACATCCCTGATAACCCACCTGCAAGTTTTTATACTAACATCAATGTCTTTGAAAATTATGAAGCAAGCAAAGCTTATAGTACTGTTGATGAATACTTTTGGGGAAAATCACCTTTAACAGGAGATGTCTTTGTGATAGCATTTGAAAATCCAATTATAATTAAAAAACTTAAAGTAATTACTGGAACAGAAGATCGACAAAATGACATTTTACATCATGGAGCCCTAGATGTTGGGGAAAGTAGTTTGTCTTTGAAACAAAGTAGACAATGTATTAATTACATAAGACTAGGAGAGTTCAAAAATGGAAACTTTGAGTTATCAGATGTAAATCAGAAAGTTCCATTTGACATACAATGTATTAGGATATATGTTACCAAAACACAAAAGGAATGGCTGATTATCAGGAGTATTAGCATTTGGACTACTTAGCCAACTTAATCACTATGTTGAGTAACTGATGGACGTCTTGTTCCCTTTTCTTGGTAACTTCCTGTTTGGCTACCTTTGCCCTTTGAGATAAAACAATAGATGGATATTTCAAAGAAACTCAGTCATCTGGGCACTTGATTTACTCAGTCAACATAATTTTACTCTAATTAACATTTGTATTTATTTTAATTCATCAGTTTATTATTACCAATAGTTTATACTAATGTCATTTATATTTTTCATATAATTTATTAGTTCACAATTTTATATTGAATATCAAAAGTGTTGCATTAAGGCAGAAAATGAGAACATTCACTTTATTGGATAATGAGTCTTTAAAATAGTTGCCTATTTGTATATATTTTCTCAAGAATGGATAATTCATTATGTAATAAGCTTTTATTAAGCATCAGTGTGAATATGCAGTTGGATATGATGATAATCTGTGTTTTTCTTATTAACTTATGTTTCCATAAACTTCTGTACATCCAAAATTAATACTTCCTCATGGAAGTGCTGTATTGCTAAAGACTTGTATGTAGGTGTGGGCAATGAAAAGAAAAAAAGTATTTAAAAGTACCTCTCCCTTGTTTATTTATACATAAAGGAAAGTTTTTCTTTGTATGAAAACATTTAATTGAACACCTATTGTTAACAAACTTTCTGTGAGAAGCATTAATTTTCTAGGTTCCATTTTAAAAAATAAAGAATTAGTTATGCTCAATATTTTCAGATTATATTGGGTACCAATGCATAATGGGGAAAAATGGAAGAATTCCTATAATTAGTTCATTCTTAGAAACATTTTCAGTATATGAAAATTTTTAATTGATTTTATATGTTTTTATTAAAATTTGTGTGACTGAACTTGTTGTGATTTATCATATACATTTTTAGGTTTTAAATGTATATCATCTAAGGGTAAAAATATATAAACTTAATTGATTTTTCTACATCTGGATTTGGTTCAAAGCAGAGACAAAATAACATGCCATATTTTTTATATTCTAGATATGTCTTTTCATTGTTCAGAAACCATTCCTCATATATGATGTTTTCTGTTTACTCTTTAGGAGTCTCAGTTAATAAGTTAAACTACCTTTAAACAGTGAAGATCATTATTCCACAATTATACTATTATTCTGTGAAATAATCTTAGAGTGTCACAACTAGTTCTCTTGAAGAACAGGCAACAAAATAATATGCAAATGACTAAAATTTTATATGACCAGATCATTGTGACTGGACACCTGTGTCAATTAAAGCAATTAGGCCACCTTACTATATCCTAAAGTTATTGACTTTTTAAAACTATACTTTTCTTCATCCTTTCTACTTTTAATGAACAGCAAAGAAGAAGGTGTTAATATGAAGATGGAGACTATTCCTGCTAGGAATATGTGTTTATATAAGTGAACACATATGTGTCTAAAGACTAGACTTGTGATACTGAAGAGGGTGAAGGAATCCCTCCAACTTTTGCACAATGAAATAAACTAATTAGGACTCACTGGTCTGATACTGTCCAATAAACTTTTAAAATACTTTGTTAAATTTATAAAAATCAACCATACTAGAAACCCAAACTTACACTGAAAATTATTTTCTTATATCAGTACAATATCAATAGCAAATATCCTTTGTTTCTGTTGCTATAGTATTACATAAAAATTATAAATATTAATGTTCTGTGACCCATCTAAACCTTAAAGTCATAAGAAATTATCAATAACACTACCACTGAATTTGTATATTTGTCTCAATTTGGAAACTATTTTATAGTTACTTAAATATTTTCTGATCTCACATTTCTTATTTCTTAACAATAATTCTATATTTAACTTACAGATATCTCACAAACAAAAAATCACAAATCATCCTGTTATTTGTCGATTGCCTAGAGCAGGCCCCAGTAACGTCTCCTTCATCCTAGCCCTGAGATTATATTCAGGCTCTTTAGGAGAATGAGACCCATCATTGTTACTGGTATTTGGCATATTGGGTACGCCACGGGGAGTTTGCCAGACTCTGCCATGTGGGCAGGCTACATTCGGTAGCCTGCCAGTTTGTCCAAAGTAGGAATGAGATAATAAGATGTCATAATAAGATATAACTTTTATATAATATATAACTTTTTTATTATAGATATCTCATAAATTACTAATTATAATCTTTTTGTATTTTCAGTGATAAAAGGTAGACAACAACATATCATTAAGACAGACTCCATAAATGAAGTTGTAAACTATTACATTTTTCTTCTTGTGTGAGATTACCCATGAAATTACATTTTTTTAAGGAATTATGAATGCAACTATGATGCAAGAGATCACATTTTATCTTAAATTGGATCACTTGGTTACTGAAATAGGGTATGAATGAGCTGATTATTTACTTAAAAATGTCAACTTATTTTTTTTTTAGTTTGACGATTAGTCAGCTTTCTAAAAATATATTTTAATGAAGAAAGAATCATTAGAATTCAGAAAGAAAAATTAATATTTTACATTCAAAAATATATGACCAATTTTCTTTGCATAATTAAATTTTGTATTATACATATTTAATTTACTTGTAGAGAAAAATCACATATTCTTTCAAAACATGTTTAACTATTGCATTTTATGTATTATTTTTGAATAATGTTCTATTGATCTTATGAGCGAACAATGAAAAGTCAGTCATAGGTTTCATTTATTCAGTGTTAGTGAAAATTATGCAATCTCATTCTTCAAAATGAGGATGAAAAATGTACCTGATTCTCTTAGTTACATTGTAAAACAAATCATAATATGAGTTGAATAGTTGAGGTTTTTGATTGCTTTGAAGATAGGGTGATAAAAATAAATTTCAACCACAAAATACAGTATGGACCTTAGGTAATGTTTTGACTTAAATTATTTAAACTGACTAAAAAATCTTGCTTCCATTAATAGTTTCTCCTACAAAGCTTTAAAATATTTGTCCACATCAAAGTAAAGCATCAAACCACAATCAAATCTGAAAAAAATGCAAGTTTTTCATAATTACATGTTTTGGAAACAAGTGTGATTATAAAAAAGTAAAAGGTGTTAATGGCCAGCATTTTGCTTTCTTATCAGAAAACTAGAACCTTGGGAAATTTATAAAATTGATACTTTGGAGATATATTATAATATATCATTTAGAAATTTCTTTCATGTAATCACAGTTCTGAAACATGGATAATCAATATATCGCTAAGACAGTTTCTTAAGGAAATTTTTATAGAATTATCATAGTAAAAGTATGCTATGAAATAATGATTCATAAATAAAACAAATACATATCAATAATAATACAAGGTACATAGTATTTTTAAAATCTATTCTTTTGTATCCACATGACATAATTCACCCAATATTTGCAAATTTTATAATTATATTCGCCAACATCTTCTTTGGCATAAGGCATTCAGGTTAAAAGTTTCAAAAACACCAGCATCAATGTTTTTTGATCAATGTGATTGTAGAGTTAAAGGTAGAGAAGAGTGTAGAGAATTGTAGAGAAGAGTGTAATTACTTCTTTTCGCTTGTCAATATAGCTAACGTAAAGTCTTAAGTAAGTAATCTTAGTAAAGTCTTAAGATTGCACTTAAATTTATCACCTGTAACTGACTAATAGACTTAACACAGAGACTATGATGTTTCCTATATGTTTATTGGTAGAATATGATTTGCCATTCTGTACATGTTGGATTGATTTCTAAAGGTTTCTTTTCAAACAAGATGAAGGGAATATCATTGTGTTTCTTCTGATGTAGGATGCCAAACTTTTAAGTATTGATTTTGACATTCAGTGTTTTCATGTAGTCTGCCAGCTTTATGTGAAACAAATTTGATATGTATCTCTTTGACTTCAGATGAGATACAATGAGGGAGTCATGCAGATTTGAGTTTAAAACCCAATCTGCAATTACCAGTCTCCAGATATGAGGAGATACAACAACTCAAATGCCTCATCTTTGAAATTAGAATACTTTTACTTATAAGCTGTTAGAGATGAAATGACATAAGTCAGTAATTCAAGAGAAAGCTCTCTTTCTTTCCAGGCAAGTTATGTATATGTAAATAGGTGGAGCTTCTCAAAACACTCTGAGACCTGATTATCTCCTGATTGGCAGCAATAAATTTGCTACTATGTATATATGTATATCTGTGTATATATACTCCCATTATATATATAATTATATATTATATATAAGGGGTAGTAAATAATGGGTATTCATATGTATGCATATACATGTATATACACATACATGTATACATATATTTGTATACGTATACATATATTTACATACTGGGCTTAGTGATTATATGCATACACACATTGAAAAACTCATTAAAATTTATATTGAAAAACTCATTAAAAATCATAAAACAAAAAATGGCTTGCAAGACTGCTCTAATTCTGTCATTCCAATTTATCACTGTAGAAATCTTTCCATAATTTGTAGCATTTTTCCTAACTCTTCCATTGCAAAAATTCATGATCATTTATTTCTCTAAAACACTAAATTTATTTCCTTTGAAAAGTAAACAAAATTAGGATCATGGGATAATTTTTAAAATATGAGCAAAATCTACATTATGTCCACAGAGCTGCATTTTCAAAATTTTTATTTAATTTGAAGTTTGTTGCTTTTTATTTGCGGGTAGACTCTAATGGTAGAGTGGCTTGAGAGCCATTTGTGAGATAACCAACCAGGCCAGTACAACCAATGCTTGGGCCTATGTACAGAATGTTTCTTGGCCTCATTGGTGGTTGGAGCTACCAAGGCCATACCAAGTGATGCTTGGGGAAGATATGCAATTTTGGAGACAAAATTGATGTCCCATGCTTTCATGGCATGGGCATAAGGTCTTTCCATTATTTTGCCAGTCCAAATAAATGTTTTTTTTTTATCTTACTTCCGTTCACTCTTTTTCTATTACTGACAAAATTTACTAGTGAACTCAGCTACAATTTGCCTTGGCTGTGAGAAAAGACATTTTCTCTGGCTTAACTCGTGGTCTACCTGAAATTTGAATTTTAACTATATAACTTTATAAATTTCACATTTTAACTTTATAAATTTCTTCTCTTTTTACTTCTGGGGTCACTTTTATGAGACAAATAGATGTAAAAATTTGGTTTTATTAGTTCTTTTTTGTTTGAATGATTGCTTTTAACATTTTTATCTAGTCAGAGGAGATGACCTTTATTGTCTTCTGATATACTTAATATAATTGCATTATTTATGTTTCTACATAGAGTTCAAAAAGATAATGCATCTATGTATCAGATATGTTAGCCATCTAAATAACATACTTTCTAACTTTATATACAATTAAATAAAATATATATAACAAAAGTCATTTTTTGTTTTCAAAACAAATAAATTTCATATACCTTTATCATCTATACCGAGATGTACATCATTTCCATTATTTATTACCTAAACTCTTTACTATTTTTTATATTTCTAACACAATTCTCGGTTGTATTCTCCTCCTGACCTCTTTTTTTGTTATATCTTTATATATTTTATGCACCAAAGCCTCTAAAATTCACAATGTTAGTAACACTCATTAGGTATCATTAGATGTTTTGGTACAACCATTTAGATTATTATAGATTAACTTCTAAAAAGCTTAATTGTTCTCTGAGACCTCCACTGGTGTCTAAAAGGAGAATTTGTGTGGTTGCTGGTTACAAGGGTTATAGAACAAGCTCTGAATGTGGGAAGTCTGGATTTGATCTCTGCATCACATGTTCTCAAAGTTCCTCCTGGAGCTTCCAGCTAATTGTAGTTCTTGGGCAGTGCCTGCTGAGTCCCAAACCACACACACAAAATTTACTTGCCGTTTAGAATTTCAGATTTGTATTTTTTATTTGAATTCTTAGTGTTTGAAGGCTAAAACATGAATTACAAAGCCAGTCTCTTTCTAATCTTTTGAAGATTAGAAGGTCACACTTTACAAAATTCTGTTCCTTTCCTCCTCATAGATCTGCTACTCATGGCTACTCTAATTTAAATCTAGAGAAGAACAAACTTAATCACAATATCTTTTTGATATATTTCAGCTATTTTTAGCATGCTACAATTAAAATGTAGATTTAAGGCTGTCTTTTATATACTTGGATTTGAACATCTTTTCTGAAAAAGGAAATATTTGAGAGTAAAATAGTTTTTAATTTAAACTTATTTTGTCATCATCACATTTCACACTGGTCATCTCTTCCAAAAGTTATGTGCAACTTGAATTATGTGAGAATTATGTGAGAAAATATATAAATTATGTGAGAAAATATACGAATTTTGTAGTTTCACATTAAAAACATAATTATAAAGGATGTAGCATGTTCAAAAAGATATGTGCAACATACGTAAGAGATGATCTGATGCACTTCTGAAAGTAGCTAATTTAAATAACACTTCTGTAGTTTCATATTAGTATTTTTTGTTTTGTTTTCTCTAAAATGGTGACATTTATCAGGTTATTTTGATATATTATCATATATAGATTTCTTATTACTAGTGTAAAAATTATTGTTAGATTGAACCATTGCAAACAAGTTACTTATCTTTTCTGATTTTCATAAGTAAGCTAAATCATCTAATTTATTCAATACCATCCAATAAGACCCTATTGGGCACAGTTTTCTTCAAAATAAACAATACCCATGTCTATGTTTATTTTATTCATCAATTTATTGGTCTATGTTTTGCACCAGATCTAGCTGTGTTCAGCACTTATTCTCCGTTCTGCTTCCAGGAACCACTCCTGTTGTGCTGCTAGGCATGGGATTTAAGTCAGCTAAGTGCAAGGCAAGAGATTAACGGATGTACTATCTCTCTAGTCCCTTTCTCGTTTTATTTTAGTTGCACAAGTTATATGGTTTCTTTTACTCATTAATGTTTAGTCACATATACATAAACTGTATAGATCAAAATCTCATTTTTTGTAAGTTAAAAATGCATTCTAAATGTATTTATGCTTGGATAGTGAAATAATTAGATTTGTTACAAAATATTTTAAGTGATCACTTCAATTGCATTACTAGATATCTATTTAATTGCAAATTATCTCTTAATTGTTAAAAACAGAATGTGAAATAGTCTAAATATAGAAAGTTAAATTATTTACACGACTAATTTTATTAATTGTGTTTAAGGAAAAATAATAATGAGGACACACTATGGAGAAAGATATATCTGTACATACACTAAGAATTTTAAAGAAGATTAGGAAATTTTAAACAAATGTATTTTTATTTGTGAGCTCATTAAAATTTTCAGTGACTTCACCCAACAATTTAAACTATATTTCAAGTAATCATGAATTTAAAATTCTGGGGTTTTTTTGATAAAATTAATGTTGTTAATGAGTATTCCAAATATCTCAATATTGACTAATTTACTCATTTCTTTAAAAAATGAAGGAATACTGCTGTTCAGTTATTGATTAAGCTGGTTGAATTGGGCATAAACTCCATATTACTTTTTAAAATAATTTTTAGTTGAATAGGGCTGGAGCGATAGCACAGCGGGTAGGGCGTCTGCCTTGCACGCAGCCAACATGGCCGACCCGAGTTCGATTCCTCCGCCCCTCTCGGAGAGCCTGGCAAGCTACCGAGAGTATTCGACATGCCAGACACAGTAACACCAAAGTCTCCAATGGAGATGTTACTGGGCCCGCTTGAGCAAATCTGTGAGATAGATCATTACAAAGCTGTTCATAATTGGGTTTCAGTCATATAATGATCCAGTATCTATTCCTCCATCTGTGTACATTTCCTATCACCAATATCCCCTGTTTTCTTACCACTATCCCCCACCCCCACCCTACCCCCAGCCTCCCTCTATGACAGGCACTTTTCTTCTCTCTCTCTCTCTCTCTCTCTCTCTCTCTCTCTCTCTCTCTCTTTCTCTGTCTCTCTCTCTCTCTTCTTTTATGCATTCTGGTTTGCAATACAGTTGCCATGAGGTCATGTCATTTGTTTAAGGCATTCAGTATTTTTATCAGGACAGTAAGGCTGGAGTAGCTTTTCAGTTGGTAGATGCTTTGGGATGTGACTGCAAGTACTTCTGTAAGTACCAGGAGGTGGGGGACTGTAGCCCATCCAGATCCCAATAAAGTCTGGAGATTTCAGTCACAAAACCCGTATTCCAAAATTTTCAGCAGATTATATTTTGATAAGGTTCTTCCTGAGACAGTGGAGTCAGGCCTGGGGTACGGTAGTGATATGAATTGTGGAAGCAAGCTACTTCTGAGGGCTCTGCTTGGACAGGGCTGCTTGGACAGCTACTGTGCCACGAGGTGGTTAGGAGCCCTAGAGTTTCTCTCTCGCTGCCTGTGTTTGGTGCTTCCCCACCAGGGACAGCAATGTTGTGGGCAGATGGAGGAGGAAATAAGAGTCAGGCTGGTGGTTGATCAGTTGCCATTTATTTCATTCTCTCCATGCGACTGTTTCAGTCTCACTAAGCCCCTTATTCTGGTCTGACACTGCCCCTCATTCCTGTCTCCTCCTGTTTCTCCCACTCATCTCTCCACACTTCATGATAGTCTCTCTGTGCTCCAACTCACTGTCTTGGTTTCTCTCTCATTTCTCTCCAACTTCCAGCATTGGTGGTAGCCACCACACCCCATCTGGTATTACAATCAACATATAAAAGCCCTTACTGATTACCCATCAGGCTCAAGTGTGGAAATACCATGTAGGGGTATTTCTCCTCTCCTTCGGCCAATAACTTAATTGGCATCTTAATTAACATTTTAATTCTACTTCTTAATATTAGTTATTTTGTATGGACACAGTAAGAGATACATTAAGCTTGTAGGGTGGCTGGCTCCTAGGCACGTCTCGCTATAGATCTCAGACTACATTCTCTCAGGCCAGATTAATTTTTCCTAACCCTAGCAGGGTGTTATTCTCGCTGTTACTTTTTGGATAATGACAGAATTTGTCCATGACCAAGCTCTTAAATTATAGCTAAGTATAATGGCACTTTGGAGCGATAGCACAGCGGGTAGGGCATTCGCCTTACAAGCGGCCAACATGGCTGACCCGAGTTTGATACCTCTGCCCCTCTCGGAGAGCCCGGCAAGCTACCGAGAGTATTCGATATGCCAGACACAGTAACAACAAAGTCTCCAATGGAGACGTTACTGGGCCCACTCGAGCAAATCGACGATCAACGGGAGGGCCTTTACCTTTACCTTTACCTTTATAATGGCGCTTTGGCCAGGCCCATTTCGATGCCAAGATAGCTCACAGCTTGCCTTGGGTCCATCCAGTTCCTCATCGGTAACCTGCTTTTGGGGTGCTGGGAAGTAAGGGCAACTGAAACTTAAGTCGAGAGAACAGATGCCCAGGAGTGAATATCATTCAGAGTCAATTAACTCCCAGGTTACAAAAGCATAGCATTAACTGTCTCCTTGTGTCTATACAAAAAGGACATTGCTCTGAATTAACTAAGGACTTAAGGAGAAAAGTAAAGCAATATTTACAATTTAGCAGAATCTGATTAGGAGATAAAAGTGATTGGCCAGTTGGGGGAGAGTTTACAAATAAAGAAAGAGTTTACAAATAAACACAGAAGAGTGGGACCACTGTGATGGGAGTAACCCAATAAACCTAAGCTCCTTGTGGCAAGGCAGAAAGGACAAACCAATGTTATCCTACAGGGCACCAGTCCAATCTGCCTTCTTTCCATTTACCCCGGTCTGTTCAGTCATTCACGGATCTGAGATTAACTGTGGCTTTTGATTTCTTTCAAGATTTATGGTTTTTTTTAATATCTCTGAAATAAGGCCAGTAAATGAGCTTGTATAGGTGAGCCGGTGGTGATCTGTGTGTATGGCTCCCATACCTAACTTTCGGCCACTTAATTTCTTGGTAAACTGGACCCCAAGTTGTTGGGGTACAGTCAAAGGCACAGCAGCAATTTTGGAGTATCAAGGAGCCTAAGGGCACCATCAGGCTGCTGATGCACAAGTCCCACAAGTACAGGTTGACCTACTGGTAGCACCATACATCCTTGACTCATTTCTTATTGAAATTGTCTATAATTGCATGAAAGAAATTTATACACAAAAAACGAGCAGTAAAAATTTTACATAGAACTATTTAATAATCATTGCATTTCTTAACATATAATCAATTTGACTGACCTATAACAGAAATTCTGTTACATCTACTGACAATTTTAATGAATTAAGAATATTTTCTTTAAAATTAATAACAATAATTTTAACAGATAAAACTAATGAATATTAGAAAAAAAGAAGGTGAGAATGCATTTCAAAGAAAGGGCATTTGAACTGATAGGAAAATAGCCAAACATACAAAATTTTCTGTAGTTTACAGATAATTCCTACAAGGCAATATCTGGAAGAGTTCTTTAATGTAAATAACATGTTCTGATCAACTATAAAACAGGGTAACTATTATATGTTTACTTTATTATCTACTTTAATAAATGAAATATGAATAATAACTACTATTAAACCTAAGCAGAACACGAGGAAATGGAATTTCATAACTTGTTTAAGGTATTATAATTGAATTGATAAGATAGTCTTCTGTCCCAGTTATACTTGATTTTAAAAATCTATGATCCTAACCATAGCTATACTACCTCCTAGTAATGATAGAATTTATTATCAAATGCACATCTATGAGATGGTTATGTAGAAATTGTGAATGTTAAAATCAATATTAAATTTAAAGACAAATTTATATAATTAAGTTGCTTCATATAAAATACTTGTTTTCAATGAATACAAAGAAACTTCTAAAGTTCTACTACATTTATTATCTACCAATAATCTGGGACTTTAATTTTGCTGTATTCAAAAGTTTGGTTAAGTAAAATAAAAACAGCATGTCATGGATTTGTTTACTTCAAAGAATTGCAAAGGTTTTATTGATGCATCATATAATGATCTGATAACAGAAGCCACAAGTTTGCTAAATTGATTATTTGAAAGCATCCATAATACTTTTAGGATGTTAACTTGTTTTAATTTTCAGAAAACATGTTGGGAGGTTGAAAAATAACAACAACCTCTGAAGTTGAATTTATTAGCTCATTTCTTACATTTATTGAATCCATGTGTGTGTATGCATATATAGGCTATTTTTATAATGGTCTATTCCATGGCCCATTAAAATAATGATTATCATAAATTATTAAACAAAGTAACAACTAGACATTGCATTATTTTCAATAGAGTTATGATAGGTCTAGGATTTGTCAAATTTTATGTTAACGATAATGCTGTTAACATGAATACCGTTGGAACATTATCTTTCACAAACTCTGTAAAACATTCCTAAAACAAATCTATTCACATAGATTACTCCTACTATCTAGATGAGATACCCAAACGTTAAAGCTAATTCATTTGCTCAATGGCACATGGTAGAGATGAATCAGGGCTATCAAGTTGGTAAGAACCCAATTGTATGTCTTTGATACTTTTTGTTCTCTAAGTTCATTTTCCAAAGTTATATGTTTCAAAATCCAGTTGCTGTTTACCGAGAAGAAAATGTTCTCCTCTGAACTGTTATTAGATATTGTTTTATAATTCTTCTGAGTTTACAAGAGTGAGTTTTGAAAAAAAAAGATGCCTAAGTAATTCGAATGTGCAGTAAGAACTGTAATCTACCCTTAACTGGAGATTCATTGTTACCAGTAAACTCCTAAACTCATCTCATTTATTTGAAGTGGAAGTTGAACTTTAGTTTTAGGATTTGAGAAAAAAGATGCAATTTTTCTCTTTTGTTTTTAGTCATTTTGGATTATTTTGATATGACTATACTTAATTTGAAAATTGAAAACCTCCAATTTCCTTAGTAAGTCTTCATATATGCCTTAAGTATATTAAAGGTCATCCTGCTGCCTTCTTATTAAATCCAGGGGCCTGATTTTTGGAAAACTGTATAAGCAATCTTTGTTTAATATTTTCTCTATATTTATAATCCTTTAAAATGGAAACCAGAAGTCCTTATTTTAATGCATAGAGACAAATTTTGCCAGTATTTAGTTGATAAAGCAGAATGCAAATAACCATGCGTATCAACCCACTATTTGTAATATGAATTATATTTCTCCCACTATACAGTAACATTATTTGAAATAAAGAAAAAACTAGTATTACCTTTATTTCAACATTTCCATAGTGGATGCTTTTTCCTTAACTCCTGTAAATGTCAAGATATATAACTTTCCTTGTGTAGTTATAGACTACAAAATCCAAGCATGCAATTTATTATTGTTTTCATAGGAATTTAGGGCTAAAAATGTATCTGTAAAGCTTTCAAATTTCAGAAAGCACTGGCTTTCTTTGGGTATTTAAAATGTTAGGTTATTCTCCAGCATTGTGTGAAGATAGATAGATAGATAGATAGATAGATAGATAGATAGATAGACAGACAGATACACACACACACATATATATATATATATACACAGACTATATATATATATATATATATATATTAAATAGGAGTGATAGCACAGAGGGTAGGGCGTTTGCCTTGCATGCGTCCGACCTGGCCAACCAGAGGTTTGATTCCTCTGCCCCTCTCAGAGAGCCCGGCAAGCTCCCGAGAGTATCTTGCCCACAGGGCAAAGCGTGACAAGCTCTCCGTGACGTATTCTATATGCCAAACACAGTAACAAGTGTCACAATGGAGAAGTTACTGGGCATGCTCGAGCAAATTGATGAACAACTGGAGGACAGTGACAGTGATTAAATATTACATATATTTCAGTAAATGTATTAAATAGCTCACATAAACAAGTATCAGATGCCTTTTGATAGCTATTTAAATCAAAGTATAAAACAAGGCAGAGATAGGAGAGTGAGTCAGGCTCTTGTTTTGCACACAACCAACCCAGGTTAGCTCCATGACACCGCTTATAGTACTGTAAGCCCTAACCAGAATGATTCTCTTACACAAAATCTGAGCATATTGGGGTAGGAGTGGTAACAAGGAAGAAAGAACAGAGTCTGGAGAGGTAGTACAGTGGTCAGGGTGTTTCTCTAGCATGTGGCCAAGCTGTATATTGCATGCCTGGCACCCCATATGGTCCCACGAACAGCTTGAGGAGTAATCCCTGAACTTAAAACCATGAGTACGCCCTGAGCACTACCATGTATGGACCAACACCCGCCCCAGCAAAAAAAAAAAAGAAAAAGAAAAAGTTAATGAGTAAAATAAGTGATGTACACACACATATTATTACATATATTCTAACAAGCTGGCTAAATCAATTCTGACAAATTTACAATATGATGTGACTAAAGATAAAATGTGTATCCAATTATAATTGCAAAATAAAATCTAGTCACTTTTTCTTCTTAGATTTATAACTTATTTATGATTTTAATATCTTATCAACATTTAATTCAAAATATTTTTAGGGACTGGCTAGGTGGCTCAAAATAATAAGTTTATGCCAGCAACTATGAAAGCCCTGAATTTGATTATAGGCACTGCATATCCTTGTACATGCTAGGAATTGTCTTGGTAGCTTCTGATAAATGTGCTCTGTATTTACTTTTAAAAAGGATTTAAAATTGAATGCAGTGAATTACAAATCATTAATCTGAAATGCTAAAAAGTTCAACAATTTTATTTAAATATTATCAAAAAACAAAATGAAAAGTTCTCTAGAAGATGGATCGCTGTCTATAATTCATCGTTTGTAAATTAAATACATAATATGTAAGGAACTATTTTGCCAAAGTATCCTTGATTGGGCAAAGTGACAAAAAGGAAACAATTGGTTTCAAAATGTTCACTACCAAGCACTAGGACACAGTTCAGCAGTAGAGTACTTACTTTGAGTGTTTGTTACCCTGAGTTTAATCCCCAGCACCATAAGAGAATGGGATATTTTATTTTTTAATGACAATATTTTTTTGAAAAGGTTACTTTGCTTTTAGTACTTGAAAGGTTGCACAGGCATCATGGTAACCTGAGCATCATTCCGTTGGCCCAGTTAGTCCCGGGCACCACAGGGCCCAAGCAGCAACACCACTCTCGGGTTCCACAATGGACATGCAAAAAGGTTAGAAGTGAACCTCTGAGCATTGCATAAAAATTTAAAACAAAATATTTACCTCCATTTACAATCCTTGTTTTTATACATGCTCCAAATTGAAGCCAGGGAGATAATAGATAGTACCTATCTATTTGCATTGAAGCACTGCCCTCCCACTGTTCAACGATTTGCTCGAGCGGGCACCAGTAACATTTCGGTTGTGAGACTTCTAGTTACAGATATAATTCAACTTATCTTTTGGCTTTATAAAATGAAAATCAAGTGTCCATATCAGACAAAGTTTCATATAAATGACCGAAGTTAACAAATGACTTTCAAATCAATAATGAAATATGATGATAATTTTTCCTATCTTGGTATATTTGTCATATGTCTCAATATATAGAAATGAGTGCTTTATGACTTATTTTGGAAATTATGGAATAATTTTAGTATCTTTTCATACTATGGATATAAATATATAATATATAAATATATATAATATAAATAATGTAAAATTCCTGGATATGGGTAAACAAGCACTAACACCTTCAGTTGTTCAACTAAATGTCTCATATTTATCAACTATTTTGTGTCTTCTTTGTCCACCTTCAGTAATTATAAATATTTTATAAAGCTATGTTTATATTGGAATACAGAATTATTCAGATAAATTGAGACTTTGGTGTGGAGGTGTAGCATGATACAACTCAAATGCAGTACAAAATTTATCAATTATAAGAGAATAAAAATTACTAGATTAAAATCCTGTATTTGCATAATATATGACAAATTTTGCATCAGAATCAAGTTTTTAGTTCATGAAGTTTACATTTGCTAATAATTATTTCTTCCTTGGCTTTCCTCCTGGTTCCTAGTCGCTGCTTCAGACCATCCTGTTTCCCAAGAGATTTTCATAATATTAAAAGCAATATGAAATGCTAAAAGGAGTAGATTTTATAAAGAATCCTCTCTCAACATTCAACAACTCTCTTTAATTGAAATAAAATGTCTTCAGAGGTTAATGCTTACTTCATAAGCTTGCACCAGGAAAGATTTATGATCTCAGTACTTGCAGCAAGTAAGGGGCTCCAAGGTCTACAAAACAATCCAAGAAAGATCAGTGATAGCTTATTTGAATCTCCCAAGGGCTTTGTGGAGCCTCTCTATCTTACCTGAAAAGTGAGTTTAAAATAGAAACCTCAGGTATCAAGTCACAGATGGGGAATCTATTCTAGAAGGAGGACTTTAAACAAATCACATTACTTAGGTGGAAAATAATTCCACTTCTCCATATGGCTGAGCATAGAAAAACTGTATTGCTGCTGATAGTTTCTTCTTTACTATAGAAGTGACAGAAGAAACAGTAGCTAGAAAATTTTAAAAAAATTTATTATTGAGGGAAAGCATTCTAGTTTGTCAGAGGGGCAGCAATGTTTATAGTCCTGAGTACATATAATATAAAAGTATATTATCTTCCATTACTATATAGTGTTCTCCATCAATAAATATATTTGCCCTGATGAGTTGCTTGGGTTCCGAACTACAGTTAATCTTGAGTTAATCACTAAAATTATTCAATTGAACCCTGTAATACCACTAAAATATGACTATATTATCTCTTTATTTAGACCATGTGAAAATATATATTTGTACTACAAAGTATTTAGTAGGCAAGATATTTTGTAGATAATTAATGTTGAAATCTAAAAAAAATTCTGAGAATAATTATATAAGATATAAAAAGAGTTCTATCATCATGTTCATTTGGAACATCTTTTTTTTATTTGTTGAAAATCAAATCCAAAGAGTTACATAATGTTTGTGATTCAAGGTACCCCATTCTTTTTTTTTTTTGCTTTTTTTGGGGGGGGGTCATACTCAGCGATGCTCAGGGGTTACTTTTGGCTCTGCACTCAGGAATTACTCCTGATGGTGGTTGGGGGACCATACGGGATGCTGGGAATCGAACCCGGGTCAGTCGCATGCAAGGTAAATGCCCTACCCTACCCACTGTGCTATGGCTCCAGCCCCAAGATACCCCATTCTTATCTTTAATGGAACTGTGTCTGAAATGTAGAACAAACTCTGTGTAAGTGTAGGTGTAGACCTGAGAGATTTTTTTGCCTAGAACATCTGACATAATATTTACAATATTATCAAAGTCTCAGACCCCCAAAATGGTTAAGAACCACTAAGTGTGCATGAATCATGCACAATAATCTATTCTAAAACAAACTTATATTTATTGCAAAACTAAAATATAAATTCATAATCTTCAGACAATTATGAGAAAAGTCAATCCTCATTTATGCTCCCAGGATTTGATCTTGTAACAAAGTCCAAAAATTATTTGGAAGCACATCTAATAATTATGTTAATAAAAACACATTTATATTCCAGAAGAGATAACTCTGCATCCCATGACAATTGCAAAATATTTAGTTCATGAGGCCAGAGAGATTGTGTAGAGAGGGATGAGATGATGAATCATGCATGTGGCTAATCCCAGTTATTGCTATCAACAACTATGCTCCCCAGATCACCACCAGGAGTGATCTCTGGTCACACAGCCAGGCTAAGCATATATATATATATATATATATATATATATATATATATATATATAATATCAGCATATCACTGTCACTGTCACTGTTCTCCCGTTGTTCATCGATTTGCTCGAGTGGGCCCAGTAATGTCTCCATTGTGAGACTTGTTACTGTGTTTGGCATATCGAATATGCCACGGGTAGCTTGCCAGGTGAGATACTCTTGGTAGCTTTCCCGGCTCTCTGAGAGGAGCGAAGGAATTGAACCCAGGCCTACCATGTTGGCTGCGTGCAAGGCGAATGCCCTACCTGCTGTACTATTGCTCCAGCCATATCAGCATATATATATGTATATATATCAGCATATGGATAGTATTTTAATGTTAACTATATATATATAGCTTGCATTCTAATTAAATATTTATTATTGAACCAATATTTTAAACAAGTAAAAACATGCTCTTTTTCGATGTTTCTGGAAAAGATGATAAACCTAATAAACAAAAAGTTCCACAACACTTAATAAATACAATAAATAGCTAGACATTCTCATTGAATTATTAGGTCAAAGTAAAGGTCATTAGAGTGGAAAGATTACTCCATGTCTTAAAGAACCTTAAAATTAATCAAATTAATGTTTTATTTTTATCCTATATAAAATTTAGTTGATAGCAGACATGAATATTTTTAATATAATTTAGTTAATTCAAATTGAAAAAAACATTATCAGTTTTATCTTTTTTCCACTTAATCATGAAATTGAGTTATTACTTGACACAGCTTTGAAAATCAAACAATAGTAATGTATATAAGGTTAAATTTTTGTATGAAAAAGCAAATTATGAACATTCAATTATTGTTACTATTTTATTTTATATTTTTGTTATTGGTACTTAAAAGTTGTTTTGGTTATTTTAATTATTACAATTTAAATAAGACTTTCCTGGCTTGGCAGATGTCAAAATCTTAAGTTATATCTGGTGGACTATTTAAAACAAAATGTGTAACTCTATAGGTCAAAAGGTACTTGACAGTTTTCTCAAGACAAAATATTAAAATATTATACTAACTCAAAAACAATCCTTCTAAATAATCAATACATTCCTAAGGAATATATCAAATAAATTAATCTGGGGAATTGTTTTCTTCTAAATAATACATTTAGTATCTTTGAACAGTTTTTGTAAATTGTGATTAGTTACGCTGAAAACATACTACTATTGTGTTTTAAACATTTCAATCCTTTATGTAAAAAACAGTAAGACTGGACAAAACCCAGTCTTGATATTTTATTATGATATTTTAAAATATCATATTTTATTATGATATTTTATTATGATCATTAGAAAATGATCATGCAGCTGTGGTTTCAGAAAAGACATTATCCCAGAATGACAATGGATTCATAAGGCTTCAAGTAATACTTAACACTATCAAATTTTAGCTTCCTAACTATTAAACTATAAGTGAAGGGTCAATAAAAAGTGTAGAACTATGTCTATCTATAGTTTCAAGTGATAACTCATGTAAGTAAGGCCAGTCTAAGGAAAATAAAAATTCCATATAATAAGAGGCTGTATATAGCTTTCATTTTTCAAATGTTTTTATTGTAACTTGCTTTGAAATTTCCTCATAGTAAGTTTGTAGGACACAATTCCATGAGCTATCTCTTAGGTTTTAAGACTTTTTTTTCACTTTGGGTCACACCTGGCAATGCACAGGTGTTACTCCTGGCTCATGCATGCAGGAATTACTCCTGGCAGTGCTCAGGGGACTATATGGGATAGTGGGAATCAACCCGGGTTGGCCACGTGCAAGGCAAATGCCCTACTGCCGTGCTATTGCTTCGGCCCCTTAAGATAACATTTTGAAAAGATTATGAGAAATTATTTGGTGGTAGGTAACAGACTAGAAATGTAAAATAAATTTAAAACAACTTATCTGTATTAGAAACCAAAATAGTAAAATTTCAATATTCATTAGCACCTTCTCTAAAAGTTTTCTTCTGTTTCTTAACCATTTGCATTCTCTAAGAATGGAATAACCATGACAACAAAAAGATGTCTAAGTGTTTGTGTTTGTCATTTTTTTTCCTGAGCTCTGAAGATTTTAAGATTTAATTGGCTCATGTCTATTAAAAAACAATAAAATTTCAGCATTTTAAGGTTGCTACACAATACCCCAAAAGTTGGCAATCTTACAAAAGACTGTAAAATGATGGAGTTACACACTCTAGGTCATAGTTTGTTAAACTGACTGCAGTAGGACTCGACTGCCAATGAGCATCAAGCTCATCTCCAGTTCTTGCCCTGATGGCACATTAATAAGAAAGTATTTTTTCTCACTTATAATTGAAACCTGCCAAGGTGACTATGATTCTGTTCTTTCAATAGTAATTTTCCAGTCTTATTTTAAAGTGCACCTATCCCTGGAAAAAATATGTGAATAAAACACTTTTTAAAGCTGTAGATTTATAAAATAAAACTTTAAGTCATATGAAATAAAGCATTTTACATAGTGAAATACTGGCCTCAACTTAAATAAGTTTTGAACTGTCTGTTAATCTTTTTAAAAGTCAAAAATTTGGGGACTCCGGGATGATAATTCAGTTAAAATTAAAAAACAGTGGTAGGGAACCAAGTGATAACCTAATAAGAAGGGCAGTTGTCTTGCATGTAGTCAACCTCTGGATGTATCTTCAGCATCACATGAGACTCCCATCCTTGAATACCACCAGGAGTAATCTCTGAGCACCACCAAGTGTGGTTCTAAACATAAAAAATAAAAAGTGAAAAGTCAAAAATGAAATAAAATATTTTTTGAGAACAATTCAGCTTAATGAGAGTTCACATTATAGGCCCATTTATGTCATAGGCAAATAGTAACTATTGAACACTGCTCAATTTGTTGAACTTAAAGTAATTTTCCTATTAATATACAAAGAATTTCTAAATACAAGACAGTACAGCTCATTCACATGTGAATTAGAAACTGCAGAAGAACACCTAAATGAGGGTAAAAGATTGGATTGAAGAAAGAAGTAGAGAATCTAAGTGCTGAAAATTTTTCTTGTGATAAATCTTATTCTAGATTTTTTTATTCTTTCATCTTTTGCAAACCACAAATTTGTGTGGTAAATACTGTTATTCTTGTTCTGTCCATGAGGACACTGCACTTGTGTTGAGTCTCTAAGATTCTCTCTTCTTCCTCTGTCACAGTACACAGAGTGATATCCCAGATGTTATTTATTTTTTTTCAGAAGCTCACTTTACTTTGATCTTCCCTGTTTTTGCAATGTAATGAAGAGACAGGACAAAGATATGTCTTAAAAAATATTTTCCAGTTGGTATAAATCTATATACAAAAAGCAAACAAAAAGAAACCAAAAGCACCTGGCCCAGACAAGATCAGACCTGAACACCTGAAGAACTTACCATCAGTACTCATCAATACATTAGCTCGACTCTTCACACGCTACCTGTCTGAATGCAAGGTTCCATCCCAATGGAAAACCAGCAAGACTGTCCTACTATACAAGAAAGGAGACATCCACGACATTGGCAACTATCGCCCAATCTGCCTATTGTCTGTCATCTACAAACTATTCACTCGAGTCATCCTGAATAGGATTAGCAGAACACTAGATGAAGGACAACCATGTGAACAAGCTGGATTCCGAAAAGGATTCAGTACCGTTGACCATATCCACACAATAACCAAGCTCATTGAGGTATCTCGGGAGTTCAAGATGCCGCTCTGTCTAATGTTCATTGATTTAAAGAAGGCCTTTGATTCTGTTGAGACGGAAGCGGTCATGGAAGCCCTAGCCAATCAGGGCGTACAAACTCAATACATCAGGATCCTTCGTGAGCTCTATTGCGGATTCACTACCAAGATCTCACCATTCTACAAAGAAGTAATCATCCATATCAAGAGAGGGGTTCGGCAGGGTGATACCATTTCACCAAAACTCTTCAGTGCCACCCTCGAGAACATCATGCGACGACTAGAATGGGAAAACATGGGAGTGAAGATAGATGGTCGGCAACTACACCACCTCCGCTTTGCTGATGACATCGTTCTAATAACACCAAACATCAGCCAAGCGGCACAAATGCTTGCAGACTTTGACCGTGAGTGTGGAAAGGTCGGACTACAGCTAAATCTTACGAAGACAATGTTTATGAGAAACAGCCTTGTTCCTGACGCTCCATTCGCTCTCAACGGAACCACCATCTCCGAATGCAACAGTTATATATACTTAGGTCGAGAAATCAACATGATGAATGACCTGGCACCTGAGTTGCGCAGGAGGAAGAGAGCGGCTTGGAATGCCTTCAAGAGCATTGAAGAAATAACTAAAAGGACAAAGAACCTCCAGCTACGAGCACATCTCTTTGATTCCACTATTCTTCCTGCATTAACATATGCCTCAGAGACCTGGACCCTACGAAAACAGGATGAGAACACTATTCGGGTCTCTCAAAGAGGAATCGAAAGAACTATGCTTGGAATATCACGATTCACTCAAATGAGAGATAGAATCCGGAGTTCTGATCTTCGTCAACGCTCAAGAATCAGGGACGCTGTCTCATTTGCCAAGACATCAAAAATCAGATGGGCTGGACATGTAATGAGGTTTACAGACAACCGCTGGACTAGAGCCATTACTGATTGGATTCCACGAGACATCAAAAGATCACGTGGACGCCCACCTATAAGATGGTCAGACTTCTTCATCAAGACCCTAAATGATCGGTTTGAGGCTCTACATGTTCCTAAAACGAACAGATACCATTGGGCTACGCTAGCACGCAACCGGGATGAATGGAGACGTTACTGGCACCCACTCGAATAAATCGATGAATAACGGGGATTAAGTGATTAAGTGATTAAGTGATTAAGTGATAAATCTATATAGGAATAGAATTTTATGCTGTGGCTATTAGAGACAGCACAAGAAAATAATTGACGCAAGTTGTATTTCACTGTTAAATCCTAATCAACACAGTAAGTATGAGTTTTCTTTAGTATTGAATTGCAACTTAGGAAATAATTTTACACTGATACTCAAAACTGTATCATAAAGCAAGACTTTTTTAAAAAAAAAATTTACATAGTGAAATACTGGTCTCAACTTAAGTTTTGAACTGTCTGTTAATCCTTTAAAAATTAAAAAAAAATTGAGACTCCAGAATGATAATACAGTAGATAGCACATGGCCGCCTTGCCTAGTATCAATCACTAGCACCCCATATAATCCTCTTAGCTGGGCCAGGTGTGATTCCTGAGAACAAAACTAGGAGTACATCCAAAACAATGCTTCTGGGTAGCCCCTGACCCTCTTCAAATAAAAAAATTACAAACTTTCAAAACTCAACATGCACACTTTACTTAAAAGCAATGCTATAAAACATAAAGTTAATGATTTCAGTTAACTTTAAGAGACATGAAGTCGGAAAAAAGTCACCTCAATTTCAGCTGGGGGCAAAAGGTGGTTCAGAGTGTAGGGTGCTTCTGACCGTGCACATTTCTGACCCAGGTCGACCTCTTGCTACCCATATGGTCTTCTGAGTCCCTCTAGGAGAACAGAGCCAGGGGAAAGCCCTGAGCACAGCCTTGTGGAGTCCAAACCCCTTCAATAATTTTATGAAACCACAGGAAATAATTAAGGCAAATGAGGGACAGACATAATTACTCTGAAAGCAGTCAGACATATTCAAAAAGCGAAGTTGGTTTTAAAGATATATTTTCACTGCAAACTTTTAGCAAGTTTTTTTTTTATCTGACCAAAGTAGAAAAATTAATTTAGACTAAAGTCCATAAAGATTTTTTAGCTTTGAGTTCATTTAACTTCAAGGCTTAAAATTAGAGAAACAACTCAGAAGAAATGGCAATATGTTGAAAGGAAGGAATGGAAATTGAAAGGGAAGAAAAGGATAATTTGTAGCTTGAGAAAGCTAAGTTTTCAGATACGTTAGCATCCATAGCCGTTTTATTAAATACCAAATTGAATGAAAATAATTTCTTCTTCAAAGTATAAATCTTTTAGTTTTCAAAGTATGCTACCTTTTCTGCCTTCTACATGAATATTTAAAGTTGTTTAAGGATTGTTCTCGTCACATGAATATGAATCATGCTATTGTAATGAGCCAAAGTTAAAGATAAGTTTCTATTGATCAAACATACCAGGCATATCACTCAGAATAAGAATATTATTTAGATATTGAGTCTCCATACGGGCTGGAGCGATAGCACAGGCGTAGGGCATTTGCCTTGCACGTAGCCAACATGGCCGACCCGAGTTCGATTCCTCCGCCCCTCTTGGAGAGCCGGCAAGCTACCGAGAGTATCTCGCCCGCACGGAAGAGCCTGGCAAGCTACCCGTGATGTATTCGATATGCCAAACACAGTAACAACAAAGTTCCAATGGAGACGTTACTGGGCCTGCTCGAGCAAACTGATCAACAATGGGAGGACAGTGACAGTGACAGTGAGTCTCCATATATCGTATTCAATGGTTAGCAGGAATTAAATGAAGCAGAACTGCACATTCTATTTGGTCCCATTCATTTTTATTTATTTTCCTTGTTTAAAATATGATAGGTACAGGTGTACACCAAGACATAGATTTTGTTCAATTATGCACAATTTAACAATATGACAATTAGTTTGGATACGAGATAATTAAGTTCAGCTAAATTGAATAATCATGAACAGCCTCTTTCCTTCATTCCCCCAACAACCTCTTGTTTTCAATATTGAAAAACCCTCATTAGTTTTTGAAGGAGGAGCAATTTAGTAATAAGTATCTTTGAAATTACTACCCACAAATAATTTTTAATATCATACTTTTCAACACTCACCAGACAAATAAATAGATATTATTTGTTTAACCATTAAACATCTTGGTGCTTTCCTATTCCTTTTGAATAGAAATTAGCTCTTCCTAACATGCATTCTATTATTTACAGAATATAGAGAATTATAGACACTAATATGAAGGATTATAATCAAGTATATCTCTGTGGAGCTAAGAACATTAATATGTAAGTAGTTTAAATTAATTTGGGACATAAGTAGATTTCATTACTTACATTACATAATATAGAACACCCTTAAAATTTTTTAAATTCACCTCTCATTTGGATGACTAATGAGATACAGGTTTTGCTATAGATTAGGCCTAAGTACCTCACTTGGAATTTTATAGTCTGACTGAAATAATTTGTATTAAATGAAGAAGTTTTAAATTTACATGAAAGGAAAACAATACCCCACCAAACAATGTAGGTTCCCATTAGCAAGGTCATAGCTTAAAATCAGAATCTATTAAATCAGAATCTACTTTGAAGTTCATTGAATCATCTGCATGTCCTCTTAACTGATGAGATCTTTAGCTGAAATGCCTTAGTGTATGCCTTAACTCTGTAATCTAGCTGACTTTCACTCTCTTCATGACTTAGTTTCTATTGCTTTCAACTGCAATAAAAGGGAAAGTCACAGTCTTTTTTGACACAACAGAGGTATTTTCAGTAGTATTTTGAAAAAGCATAATAAGATAAAGGTCCATTTCTTTTTTTCCATTGGGGTTAACTGATATTTATCGGATATTTTAAACTTTTCTTAAGAACTCAACCTGAAAACTATTAATTCTACCTACTGCTGAATTCATGTGTGTCGTAAAAGAATGTGTGAATAATTTCTCTGGCCCATTTCCTTTGAAAATACATGAAAATAACTAATTTATAAAATTATTTGCCATGAATACAGTGGCGGAGCCTGATTATAGGAAAACCTTCAAGATTTTTTTTTGGGTCACACCCAGCAATTCTCAGCAGTTACTCCTGGCTCTGCACTTAGGAATTACTCCTGGCAGTGCTTGGGGTGACCATATGGGATGCTGGGAATCGAACCCGGGTCAGCTGTGTGCAAGGCAAACGCCCTACCCGCTGTACTATCTCTCTCCAGCCCCACCTTCAAGATTTTTAACCTTGATCCCTCACGAATAATTTGCTATTGTTTACAAATAGAGATAGAAAATTATGAACATAGTCCATGTCCCTCTCTTAAGCCAGGTATAATTTTTTTTCTTTTTTTTTTATTTTTTTCTTTTTTTTCCCCTTTATTTTATTTTTTTTTTAAAGTTGTAGATTTACAATTTTTTGTGCTTTGGTTTCAATTATACAATGATCAGATACTCATCCCTCCACCAGTGCCCATTTTCCACCACCATGGATAATATCCCTCCCACCCCCATCCCCCCATCCCCCCTGTCTCTGTGGCAGGGCAATCCCCTGTGTTCTCTCTCTCCTTTTGGGTGTTGTGGTCTGCAAAAGAGGCGTTGAGTGGCAAACATGTTCAGTCCATAGTCTACTTTCGACATGCATCTCCCCTCCTGGGAGGATCCTCCAAACATCCTTTATTTGGTGCTCCCTTCTCTATCTGAACTGCCCTTTCCTCTAGGATACCCGGCTGGCCTCTAAGTTATGGAGTAATCCTCCTGGTGCTGATCTCAGCTATTCTTGGGTATTAATCTCATACTTTGTTACTTTATATCCCCCAGATGAATGTAATCTTTCTATGTCTATCCCTCTCTTTCTGACTCATTTCGCTTAGCATGATACTTTCCATATTGTACCACTTGTATGTAAATTTCATGACTTCATCTTTTCTAAGAGCTACATAGTACTCCATTGTGTAGATGTACCAAAGTTTCTTTAACCAGTCATCTGTTCTTGGGCATTCAGGTTTCTTCCAGTTTCTGGCTATTGTAAAGAGTGCTGCAATGAACAAACAAGTGCAGATGTCACTTCGACTATACATTTTTGCCTCTCTGGGTTATATTCCCAGGAGTGGTATTGCTGGGTCAAATGGGAGCTCAATTTCTAATTTTTTGAGAATCGTCCATACTGTTTTCCAGAAGGGCTGAACCAGTGGACATTCCCACCAACAGTGAAGGAGTGTCCCTTTCTCGCCACATCCACGCCAGCATCGGTTGCTTTTGTTCTTTTGAATGTGGGCCAGTCTCTGAGGTGTGAGATGGTATCTCATTGTGGTTTTGATCTGCATCTCCCTGATGATTAATGATGTAGAGCATTTTCTCATGTGCTTTTTTGCCATTCGGATTTCTTCTTTGAGAAAGTTTCTGTTCATTTCATTGCCCCATTTTTGGATGGGGTTGGATGTTTTCTTCTTGTGGAGTTTAACCAGTATTTTGTATATCCTGGATATCAACCCCTTGTCAGATGTGTATTCGGTGAATATCCTTTCCCATTCTGTAGACTGTCTTTGTATTTTGGTCACTGTTTCTTTGGAGGTACAGAAGCTTCTTAGTTTAAGATAGTCCCATTTATCTATCTCTGTTTTCACTTGCTCGGCCAGTGGCGTGGCATCTTTGAAGATGCCATTAGCTTCAATGTCATGGAGGGTTTTGCCAACTTTATCTTCAATGTACCTTATGGTTTCTGGTCTGATGTTGAGGTCTTTAATCCATTTTGATCTTACTTTTGTACATGGTGTTAGGCAGAGTTCTGAGCCTATTTTTTTGCATGTAGCCGTCCAGTGATGCCAACACAATTTATTAAAGAGGCTTTCCTTACTCCACTTCACATTACTTGCACCTTTATCAAAGATTAGATGAGCATATGATTGAGGAGAGATGTCAGTGTATTCAACCCTGTTCCATTGGTCTGCAGTTCTGCCTTTGTTCCAGTACCATGCTGTTTTAATTATTACTGCTTTGTAGTACAGTTTGAAGTTCGGGAGGTTGATTCCTCCCATTTTCTTTTTCCCAAGAATTGCTTTAGCTATTCGTGGGGGCTTATTGTTCCATATAAATTTCAAGAGTGTTTGCTCCATTTCTTTGAAGAATGTCATGGGTATCCTTATAGGGATTGCATTGAATTTATACAATGCTTTCGGTAGTATTGCCATTTTGACAATGTTAAGTCTCCCGACCCATGAGCAGGGGATATCTTTCCATTTCCTCATGTCCTCTTTTATTTCCTGAAGTAGCGTTTTGTAGTTTTCACCTCTTGATAGATCAACCAGACTCAAGCTTAGCAAGGACATACTTCATTTGAGGGAAATAATTTTTTTTCTTAAAAGCAAGCTGAAAAACTATCTTTAAGTGAACTGGTTTGACAATATATAAATGACAACAAAATAGCAGTTTACATTTTTTAACTTTGACACTGGCAATGTGCTTTCTCCTATGTTCTGTCATCATTTTACCTGCCTGACCAATGATTCCATGCACACTTGAAAGACCTACAACCATGAAATCACATTCCTTATAGAAATAGCTCCACTGAGTTTTGTAACATTTAAAAAAAAATTGACTTTGATGTTTGCGTATGGATTTTTTTTGTTTTTTTTAATATAAACTCAAAACATTACAAGAAAGCTTATAACAAATACGCTTTGAACAATACTAAAGATTTAAAGAAATTTCTGTGCCTTCTGAATATTTTTAAGTATTATAAGTTCTGTGCTTTCTTAATTTTTTAATTCAGTTTTTATATTTTTGTTTACTGTGATTTGTTTACTGTGATTCAAACCATAACTCTTTGTGCAACTTATGCCCTGTTTGGATTAAATATTATAGAATAAGCTCAAAACTAAATAATATATGATAATTTTTTGTCTCTATACTGTCATTTTACTCAATTTGGTCATTCCAAAAAATTAATGTAACACATGATGTGGAAATTTTCTCAAATTTTGAAATAAGACTTCAGTAAGTTTGTCAGATTTCTTGAGCAGTTTTTAATAATACTTTGAGATGTCCTAAGTGCAGATGCTATGTATGTATGCATATACACATATTTTTGTCTCAGTACAAAACACTAAAGCTATTGAGATAAGTATATGAAGCTCATTTAGTTTTTTCTATAAAACCTAGTAATGCAGCAATCATATTTTCCTTTTTCTACCAGTTTTGTAGATGACATCCAATTGTTTGATTGAAAGTTTGATCTTTTTATATTTGCTCAGTAAAAAAGAGTTTTCAGATAAAATTATTTGCAATTCCTAAAGTTATCCACATTATATAGAAGCTTATGTTCATCTTTTAAATTAGGACTACTTATCATTTTGATCTCTCATTTATCATTTGGATTTGAGAATTTACTTGTGTTCTTGAATATGGTTATGTAATATACTTCTAAATATTCTCTTTTCTATTACATTTTCACCAACAATATTTTTATTAAAATGTATGTTTATTGGGAAATACCAAGTGTCATTATAGTGCTCTTCTGGTCAATAATAACTGATTCAGAATGTGTACTTTATAAAATATGTAAAACAAGACAAACAAAAAAAAGCTAATGATGAATGTTTGTTAGATAGCACAAATATTTGTAAATGTTAGTCCTGTGTTTTATCAGTTTGTAACATACTGAAGTATGTTCGTGCTGTCATTATAGCTGTGCTTGCTATTTATTATTCATTCAAAGCAGCAAATGAAGAATTGTGCAAAATTGTGAAGACTAAACAACATGAGATTAATGTGTGTCTTTATATATATATATATATTTATATATATATATATGTTTTCTGCAAGCGAATCCTGTATTTGTACCCAAAAGATAAAAAAATGAGTCATTTGCCTGAAGCTTAACTTCAAAGGTGATCAGTGAAAGAATATAATGAATTGAAATGTGTGATATTCTGTTTTATTTAAGTCATGTGGAGATAGATCAAAACATTACTATATAAAAGAATGTTGTGGAAAATATATCCAGAAATGGCTTATATGCTGAGTTAAATACTTTATGAAATAAAAAGTAAAATGGACTCAAACTAATAAAATGAAAATTTGCAGATGATTATGGCATAGTGAGGACTATTTAGACACAAGTCATTGGATAAGGAGCACCATCTGGTGGACAAACTTCACTTATCCCAATACACATATCCCTCTATTACCCAGTTTTCAATTATATCATGTCAGAATTAGTTACATTAAAGTAGCTTACAAATAGGTTAGTCCTGTAGCAAAATACTTCATAAGGGAAAATTAAAAATATTTAAGTTAACATTTTTATAATTTTAGAATTAATAGTCAAAAATTATTTAAAAATAAAAAAGAGCATGACCAAAAATAGCAGCATGCTAAGATTAAAGAAAACTTTGGCTAATCCTATATTAGTGTCAAGAAAGACAGTAATGGACTAAATGTTTATTGTGCTGTTGATAAAATGTATAAATGTACTTGTGCTAACTAATATATAAGCTAACTATTACCAATAAATAAGTAAATAAATGAAATCGTATTCTCTAAGAGCTATATAAATAATATTAATTAATATTGTGTAGGGTACATTTCGTTTTAAGTTTAGTTGACTTGAATGCCATTGTGAAATTTATTTATTTAATTTTACTTTTTACTTTTTTTTCTTTTTTTTTTTCCACATTTTGAATCACACCCAGCGATGCACAGAGGTTACGTGGATTTGCACTCAGGAATTACTCCTGGCAGTGCTCAGTGGAACATATGAGATGCTGGGAATTGAACCCAGGTCGATTGTGTGCAAGGCAAACACACTACCCACTGTACTATTGCCAGTCCCTATTGTTGGAATTCAGATGTGAGTTAAAGGGATAGACAAAATGGAATTGAAATTGAAGTTTAAATTGCATCACTAATATTACAGAATAAAAGCTAAGTATCCTCATAGACTTTAACAAATTTTCCATTTATAAATCTTATTTAATTTCAAATAAAATTATAACAGAATAATCAATGTAACTCTCAATGACCAAACCAAAATGTTTTTTTCACTTTATGCCCCAGGATTTCCCCAAAGAAATTTCTCCAACAATTCAAATCTTTTCAAAAATCAAAACTTATAGCAAGTAGTAAATACAAATCAAAATCTTAAATGACACAAAGATAATTCATAACTTGAGTATGGAGGCTGGAAATTAATCTCATCTGGTGGGTTGCAGTGAGCTTGGGTTCCCACAATTTTTAAGTGAGTGTTTGCTCAGCACTAGCTGTAGCACAAGATTAGAGAGGAGATGAGAGCTCTGAATGACTTGATGCTAAATAGATTTAGGGTGAAATAACATCAATCTATAAGAAAAAAAAGGTGTATTTTAGGTATGAATGTTTGTTTTTTGTTTTGATTTTTTTTGCACCTCTATCCTGTCTAGGGATCAGACCAAGGTGTGCTACATGCAGGGCAAGTGTTCTTTCTAAGGTACCTGTACCTTAGAATTTTTCATGAAAAAAAATCATATATATATATGATTTTATATATAAAAATATATAAAGGGGGTAATTAAGAGCACATGCATCTTAAGTACCTATGATAAATAAACATACATTTCATGAAGAAAAGTATAACAAAGAAATGCAAGTTGGGTTGTTTTTCTTTAAGGAGTAAAGGGTTGGGCCACATCTGGCAGAGCTCAGGGTCTACTCCTAACTCTATGCTTAGAAAGTGATTAGTAGCAGTGCTCGGGAGACCATGTTTAGTGTAGGGATTTAACTGATGCCAGACCATGTCAGGCAAGTCCTTTACTTTCTGTGTGAATGTGGTTTTAGTATGGTAATGGGAAAAGATGCCAGGAAGGCATCTTTTGGTTGTGTTCACTGAACAGTTCTATTCAGCCAGGGGTCTTGGGTCCTCACCAACAACCATAGACTGTACCACATAGTTGTTCTCCAAATGGAGTCATCATACCAAACGAAACAACAGACTTTTGACCAGCATTTACTTAATCCTAGAGAGCCCATTTCAATTTGCGTGAGAGAAAAAGTGTGCAAAGTTGCAAAATCACTTGACTGGATTTTACCTTATAAAATCTGCTTCACATTGTACTTATAAAGTCCCATTTCTTCTACATTGTTTTCAGAATTCAACACATTTAATACTACCTAGAGAGGCATCCTCCTAGTCCAGTGAGTGGAGGCAATCAGAAAAGAATAGGATCTTTTAGAGACATTTATGCTTTTGACATCACGAAGAGGACACGATTTCATAGAATTAGCACATGAGGTAAAATCCATCGAATTGTGAGAGTCACAAAATGGACCTCTTTTCCTCTGACATAAATATATACATATAAACTTGAAAAAATGGTTAAAAAAGGACTGATTTTACTCTCTGATTCTTTGATTCATTCATTTATTATTTTTTGCAGTTCAGGCAATATGGTAGCTGATGTTAACTTTTAGAATTTTGATGTTCAAAGTCATTGCACTTTTCCCATTTGCCACTTGCAGTTCACCTTTTCCAAATTCTCTCTGAAAAAACTTGCTCCATCCTCTCCCTATTCTCAAATCTACTGCATGATAATCTGAATTTTGTAAATTAAAGCCAAGGATTTTTCACCTTTTGACATCGTCTATTCATTTTCTGTTTTGAGGAGAGAACAACACCTGGGATGCTCAGCGTTTACTCCTGGCTCTTTTCTCAGGCTTCACTTTCAGCAGGCTTGAGGGACAATTTGGGGTGCTAAGTATTTGGCTGCATGTAAGGCAAGCACTCTTCATGCTATACAGTCACTCTGTTTCCTAGATATTTTCTATTCAAAAATACTGAATTTTCTAGATTCAAGATACTAATGCAAGGTCATTCAAAGATACTGATTTATGTTTCTTACATTCATTTTCTAAAATGTATATAATATATAATATATGTATCTAATATATAATATGTATATAATAATATATAATGTATATAATATATAGTATATAATATATATACAATTTTTAAACAATATATTATAGGGCATACAAACTCAATACATCAGGATCTTTCATGAGCTCTATTACGGATTCACTACCAGGATCTCACCATTCTACAAAGAAGTAATCATCCATGTCAAGAGAGAGGTTCGGCAGGGTGATACCATTTCACCAAAACTCTTAAGTGCCACCCTCGAGAACATCATACAATGACTGGAATGGGAAGGAATAGGAGTGAAGATAGATGGTCGGCAACTCTACCGCCTTCGCTTTGCTGATGACATCGTTCTAATAACACCAAACATCAGCCAAGTGGCACAAATGCTAACTGACTTCAACCGTGAGTGTGGAAAGGTCGAATTACAACTGAATCTCACAAAGACAATGTTCATGAGAAACAGTCTTGTTCCTGATGTTCCATTCACTCTCAACAGAACCACCATCTCCAAATGCAACAGTTATATATACCTAGGTCGAGAAATCAACATGATGAATGACCTGGCACCTGAGTTGCGAAGGAGGAAGAGAGTGGCTTGGAATGCCTTCAAGAGCATTGAAGAAATAACTAAGAGGACAAAGAACCTCCAGCTCTGAGCACATCTCTTCCATTCCACTGTTCTTCCTGTATTAACATATACCTCGGAGACCTGGGCCCTACGAAAAAAGGATGAGAATACTATTCGGGTCTCTCAAAGAGGAATCGAAAGAGCTATGCTTGGAGTATCACACTTCACTCAAATAAGAGATAGAATCCGGAGTTCCGATCTCCGTCAACGCTCAAGAATCAGGGACACTCTCTCATTTGCCAAGGCATCAAAAATCAGATGGGCTGGACACGTAATGAGGTTTAGTGACGACCGCTGGACTAGAGCCTTTACTGACTGGATTCCACGGGACATCAAAAGATCGCGTGGACGCCCATCCACAAGGTGGTCAGACTTCTTCGTCAAGACCCTGAATGATCGGTTTGAGGCTCTGCATGTTCCTAGAATGAGAAGATGCCATTGGGCTATGCTAGCACGCAACAGGGATGAATGGAGACGTTACTGGCACCTGCTTGAGTAAATCGATGAATAACGGGATATCAAGTGATCAAGTAATATTATAGATGACAGATGAAGAAACTAATAAAATTTTCCCAGGTCTCATCTAATACATACATATTTCATTAAAAGAACCAGATGTCCACAGCTAATTCACAATTATATGTCACTTTTATAAGGCAAAGTCTACATGTTCTTATTTTTAAAAAAATAGCTTCCGATAAATGAATAATACATTTATTTGGTTAATGTCACATAGCTAAGTCTTGAAAAACTGAATTAACTCAGCAGGACTTTATACATTCTACTATACCCAAACCATATCACTACCCCAACCATATCACCATCAAACTAGTATTTGTATAAGTTCTAAAACTATAGCAATTGACATTTCTTTTATCTAAGAGAAGATTAAAGTTTCAAGTTATTCTTCAATGGCACTGATGTTACCACAGTATGTGATGACCAGTTAATTTCACAGGTTAAATCACATTAAAGCAGCACCAATTCAATGGTGGTGGGATTGGTGTTGAAATATTGAAGATTTGTAACAAATCATCATGAATAACTGTAAGCCACAGTGTTTATATAAAGTTTAAGGGGAAAATAAAATTTAAATTTAAAAAAAAGCAATAATCGCAAATGTTACAAGTCTCTGGACAAGTAAAGTCACTGTTTATGTTAGTTTCATAGAGGAGAGCTCAGTAGACCTGTCTTTTAAGGAATATATTTTTATATGTTTTAAGGAATATATCACAGAACTTCTAAACTAGACTATGAGCAGCATGTATGTGAAGCCATCTATTGATTTTTCAATTTACTGAATTTTATAAAGTTTGGAGTATTTGAAGAAGTAAATCAAAATCTATTAGAACTTTATATTATTTACAAAATTGTCTCCATCCTATAACCATTGTCAGTGAATCACAATTATTTGCTAGGACACAACAAACTAGAGGTCAAACTTTTAAATAATCTTCCTTATTAAAAAAATTGTAAAAATACGTCCAAGTCTATATTATTCAATTCTCTTTCTGATAGTTAAGTTTTTACACTTACATAATCTTTTTTATTTGGAGTTAGAAGAGGAGTTAAGGGTAGCTGTTATTACTACTCCAAAATTTGCAGTTATTCAGCCATCGCCCATGTAAAACTACAAAGAAGCATATTTCTTTCTAGATTTAAGTCTGTCTTTCTGATCTTAAGGACATAAACATCATCCTGCTGAGTGTATTAGGTTGGTTTATCTGATATAGATGCAGAGTTAGAATGAATTTAGGAGCTGTTCATAAAACACTTAGAATTAGCCCTCTTAGGGAGTGTTCAAGTGACCTAGTTCAATGCATATTACATCAAGAAAATATGAAGGGATTCATTTCAAATTGACTGGATAACTCTGTTCCGGGCATAATTCTTTCTTGTGTCTTGCTGACATGTCCAAAACATAGCTGAATACTCATTTCAAAGACTTGAGTTTACTTTGAAAGACAAAAAAATTAAACAAAAAAAGACAGAATATCCCATATGCATCAAACATTATAGATTTTTTGAAGTTTATGTGTTTCTTGATCATTAGAAGGATTTGGAAAACTTGTCAATGTTTAATCCTTAGAAAAAGAGTTTTCCTCCAGTTCAAAATATTTGACAAGTTACTCATTACATTATTTAGTAAATTCAGGTGTTTGCGTCGACAGTTGAAACAGAATGGGTTGAGAGATGTCTCCAGGTTCCACACCAACTGAATATCATTTCTGGGGCATCGAGTGGGGTGGGTGAGCCCGGCACCAGTCCCAGAAAGCCCCGGTGGCCAAAAACCTCCAGAATCCAGTGCTCCAGTCAATCTCCACAGGCTCAGGATGAGCCACTTATACATGAGAGTGCATCTGCTGAAAAACTCAGGTATGTGACTTTTATGACCAAAATCTCCAGGATCTCAAGGAGTTGGAAATGGGTGACCTGCCCCCATTACCCAGGGCTTGGCAGCCATGCCCACTAACTGCCTCCAGTGCCATATAAGCTCACTAACTGCCATATTCCAGAGACTCACAAATAAATCTTAAAAGAGAGCCATAAGCTGCCGATATGCTTTCCAATCCCAAAGTCATCTCCAGTTGTATTATCCTATTTAAAATTTTAGAATCAGGTTGGAGCAATAGCACAGCGAGTAGGGTGTTTGCCTTGCACGTGGCCAACCTGGGTTCTATTCCCAGCATCCCATATGGTCCCCTGAGCACTGCCAGGGGTAATTACTAAGTGCAGAGCCAGGAGTAACCCCTGTGCATCGCTGGATGTGACTCAAAAAGCAAAAATAAATAACTAAATAACTAAATAAAATTTTAGAATCCCTGGAGCTCTTGGTCACATTTGTTATTTGTTATTGCACAAGATTTCATGCTTTACTCCGCTGATGTACCAAGAGCAGCACACCACATTTGATGTAACTAAGGCAGAAGGCAACCGATCTCAATCCAAAAATAAATAAACAAATATTAGCACACAAGGGTCAAAAAAATAGAATGGGTTGTTAATTACTAATTAAAAAATGAGTAACAAAAATTTTAGTTTATATCTGACACTATCCATTAAAAAGTGTTTCATTAAATGATGAATAGCTTACACATTTAGACACTGAAGACCAATTGCTTTATAGATTCATGTGAAAAGTCAAAGGATGACCTTATGAAACAGCAAACAACAAATCATAAGTATAGAGTTAACTTATTTTCAGTGAATATAGGTGATCTATAATTACTCTAAAAATCAATGACGTATGATCAAGAGCACAAAAGATGTTTTTACTATCATTATGTCAAGAAAAGAGTTAAGCTGCTGCATGCTAATACTGTAATTGCTTAGTGTTGCTATTTTGGTAGGTGACCTGCAGGACTTTAAAAAAATAATAATTGCAAATATTCAGGCACATTTCCTTGGGAGCAATATATAGTCATAAGTAAATCTAAGTCCTTGAGAGGACTCTCATCATAGCCCAGTGATAAAGACTCATCCTTTTCCCAGTACTATCCTAAAGAGCCCTTTAGATCGTGAGTCTGAATTGGATTCTCCAATATCCCAAGTTTGGATTGAACTGCCCTTTCTTGTCTTAGTACGGAAATGCCTGGACCCACATGAAGGCATCTGCCATACCAACTGATTCAGCTCACTCTGTTTTAACATTTTCATGTACCTCTCACAGTACGCTGGGTATTTTCTCCAGGAACTGTCTAATGATTTTTTCCCCCTATTTCAAACTCACTATTTTGGGTTCATTAACAGCTCTCCACTTAGTGAGAGTTAATTTGACAAATTCACACCTTCTTATTATAATTTATAGCTTCTTTTCAAGAGGACATTGTCATCTTAATGTCAACTAACCTGAAATTTCTTTCAGTTTTATATTAAAGTACTATTTATTAATCTTACTTGATTGACATTTAAGTTATTTCTATTTGAGGCTACTATAAATTAGGAGGATGCTTCTAGAAATCTTTCAGTATGCATTTGTATGCATTGATATTAACTTTATAGTAATGAATGGGTTATTAATATATTCACTTACTTGATATCAACATAGCTTTTCAAACCTTGTGGAACTAATAAAAGTAAAAAATGTTCAAATTATCCCCATCTTTCTAAGCCCCCAAGGAATGAACCCCGAGTTCTGAGCCAGGACTGAGTCTTGAGCACAGGAGTACGTGCCCCTCTCCAAACAGCCCCCCCAATACGTCCCATCTTTGCTAACTTTTGGCCTTTAGACATCTAGCCTGATTAAATTTTGCCATTTTCTTAAGTGTATACTACAAACTCACTGTGAGTTTTTGTTTTTAATTTTCATTAGTGAAACACCATGAGGTACAGTTATAGACTTACAAATTTTTGTGTTTGGGTTTCAGTTATACAATGATTGAGTACCCATCCCTCCACCAGTGCCCATTCCCCACCTCCAATGCTCCCAGAATCCCTCCCACCCCCACCCCCCATCCTACCCATCCATGTGGCAGGACATTCCCTTTTGTTCTCTCTCTCCTTTTGGGTGCAGTGGTTTGCAAAAGCTGCATTGAGTGGCTATCATGTTCGGTCTATACTCTATTTTCAGCATGCATCTCTCATCCTGGGAGGATCCTCCCAACACTTTTTACTTGGTGCTCCCCTCTCTATCTGAGCTGCCTTCTCCCCCAGCAAGTGTGGCTGGCCTCCAAGGCATGAAGTGAATCTCCTGGTACTTATCTCGGCTACTCTTGGGTTTTAATCTCCTATTTTGTTACTTTATGTTCCCCAGATGAATGCAATCTTTCTATGTCTGTCCCTCTCTTTCTGATTCATTTCGCTTAGCATGATACTGTCCATGTAGTACCGCTTGTATGTAAATTTCATGACTTCATCTTTTGTTTTAACTCTTAGTAAAAAGTAGAAAGACATGTCTACATGTTTACATTTTAGATGTTGACATGAAATTCTCCAGATTTGATATAGTATTCTGTGTTTCTTTCCTACAAATTTATTTTAACATATTCTTTTTACCATTATTTTGTTCCTGTTATTTAATACATAATAATTAACTGCTCTGTGCTCACATCTCACTTTTTTAAATTTATTTTTACATTTTTATTTAATAACCATGAGATACAGCATTACAAAATTGTTCATGACTGCAGTCATACAATGCTCCAACATCCATCCTTCCACCAGTGTTATTTCTCAACACCAGTGTACCCAGTTTCTCTCCCATCCCTCAAGTCACCCCCACCCCCGGTTGATTCTATGGTACCTCTCTTTTGTCTCTCTCTCTCTCTCTCTCATTTAAGGCGTATAGTTGTCATACAGATGCTGAAAGGTTATCACATATATCCCTTTACCTGCTTTCAACACTTAGTTCTTGTCCAGAGTGACCATTTCTAACTAGAATTGTCATAATGAATCCTCCTCTATCTTACCCCTACACTATTAACTATCATTGATCAATCCTCCTGGCCCGTTTTCATTGGAATTGGATATTAGTGTGATAACTTTTTTTTCATATCCCAAAAATAAGTGCAGTCATTCTATATCTGTCCCTCACCTTATGACTCTCATGTCTCACTTTCTAATTGGTGTATTCTTTGCAATACATAATTCATAGTTTAAAAACCTTATGACCTTATTTAAAAGCAGCATGGAAAAGATAGTGCCCGGGTAAAGAAAATTCTCTTGCATGTGGCTGTCCCTTGTTTATTGCACAGAATATGGTCCCCTGAGAGCAGCAGCGTGAGTGTTTTCTGAGCATAGAGCCAGGAGGTTTTTTTTTCCCTGCACTTTGGGGCAATAAAACACACAAACACAAGTAATTTTTTCCTCTCATCAAGAAACTCCCCATGCAAGACATTCACTCTTGGCCTCTTGATGACAATTCATTTAAATATATACATTGCGTTAATGGATAGGAAGTCAGTGTGAGAAGATACATCATTCCCCTGACTTCTCATGATAGCAGAAGTTCTTAGGGCAGCATTTCAGATTAGCCTGCTGATCCTAAGATATCTTCAGTGTTATACCACTTCTAATTTAGAGGTCTTTACAGTTAATGTAGTTATACCTCTGCTCTATGCAACAAACCTAGAAATAGGAATTTCTACGTCTTGAAAACAGCCCAATCACATTTTCCTTACTCTTCTTGGATATCTCTTGCTGTTTCTCTCCAACACTCTACTACTCCATAGTTCTACTTCTCTGTTACCACTGTCTGATGTTGTCTGCACTGTTTCTCCCACTGTCTTTCCAGGCTGTCTATCTGACTGTTCACATATTCAGTTACCTGCATATGCATGTATATACATATATATAAACATCTATGCATGCATGTGTCTATATAAACATACATATATGCTTTATGTGTGCATGCGTGTATACACATTTTTAGCTGTTTCTGCTCTTGAACTGTGTCTTATTTGACATTTACATTATGTTCTATGTTCCTATGTAAATAAAGTTTTATAGTACTGATCAATTAGATTGCATGTGCCCTATACAAATAAAGTTGTATGAGAAGATCAATCCAAATTATTTAGTATGAAGCCTTCTCACTTTCTCAAACATAGGATCTCTTCAGTAACCTCATTTTGCTAGAGGTGTTGGAGAAGTCAGAGTTTATTCCAGTAAAGTACCAAAAATTTTAGGGGTTGCATATTTAGAAGAAATGATAAGCTGGACACAATGTGATTTCCTAATATAACATAATATTTATTGATGCTTATTAAGCATTTGTATGTGCTAGTTACAATTTAATATTTGGAAAGACTAAGTTTAATCATGTTCAACATATAAATTTGAATTTGTCCTTATTATGACTAATGTAAAAACTCCTGTCTGTAGGGTTTCTAGTTGAAAGATTTCTTGAAATCATGCATTTTATTGATGTAACCTCTTAGATTCCTTAATTTAGAGACTAGATTTTTATATTGTGTTGTTATTGTATGCTATTCATATTTTTATCTGTTAGAATTAATCATAAGTTTCCTACATGCTATAATCAAAATTAGTTAACACATGGCCACTAAAATTAACACAGTTTGAAATAATTATTTATGGATTCTAGTAGCACATTCAAGCAACTAATCTAGGATGACTTTTATTTATATTTTACCCATTTTTTTCTAATACAAGTAAATAGTACAGAAAACATACTAGTGAAATAAGTCTAATCAAGGCATTAGCACTTGTTATTTTCTAATATAAAGTATGATTCTTATCTATTTCTTCGACGCTCTTGAAGGTGTTCCAAGTCGCTCTCTTCCTCCTGTGCAACTCAGGTGCCAGGTCATTCATCATGTTGACTTCTCAACCTAGGTACACATAACTATTGCATTCGGAGATGGTCATTCCTTTGAGAGCGAATGGAGTGTCAGGAACGAGACTGTTTCTCAGCTGTAGTCCGACCTTTCCACACTCACGGTCAAAGTCGGCGAGCATTTGTGCCATTTGGCTAATGTTTGGTGTTATTAGAACAATGTCATCAGCAAAGCGGAGGTGATGTAGTTGCTCACCATCTATCTTCACTCCCATTTCTTCCCATTCCAGTCATCATATGATGTTCTCGAGGGTTGCACTGAAGAGTTTTGGTAAAATGGTATCACCCTGCCTAACCCCTCTCTTGACATCAATGATTACTTCTTTGTAGAATGGTGAGATCCTGGTAGTGAATCCATAATACAGCTCATGGAGGATCCTGATGTATTGAGTTTGAATGCCCTGACTGGCTAGGGCTTCAATGACTGCTTCCGTCTCAACAGAATCAAAGGCCTTCTTTAAATCAATGAATGTTAGACAGAGCGGCATATTGAACTCCAGAGAAACCTCAATGAGCTTGGTTACTGTGTGGATATGGTCAATGGTGCTGAATCCTTTATGGAACCCGGCTTGCTCGCATGGCTGTCCTTCATCTAGAGTTCTGCCAATCCTTTTCAGGATGACTCAAGTAAACAGCTTGTAGATAACAGACAATAGGCAGATTGGCCGATTGTTTCCAGTGTCGTGGATGTCTCCCTTCTTGTACAGTAGTACAGTTCTGCTGATTTTCCACTGGGATGGAAACTTGTATTCAGATAAGTAGCGTGTGAAGAGCAAAGCCAGTGTACTGATGAGTACTGACGGCAGGTTCTTCAGGTGTTCAGGTCTAACCTTGTCTGGGCCGGGTGCTGTTCATTTCTTTACCGACGAAATGGCATGTTGGATTTCTTAGGGAGAACATTGGGAAAGACATATCCATCCTGTGAAATTTGGTATGAGGGCAGGTGGACATGGCTATCGAAGAGATCTGAGTAGAAGTTATGGATAATATTCTCCATTGCCCTTCTGGAAGATGTGATAGATCCATCGGAAGTCAGAGGCCAGTCATCTTGGTCTTGTAGTTGGCAAAGGATAGGCGGGCATTACGAATGCTTTTCCCGGCTTCTGCCGCATCTACCAGCACTTCTGCTCTTCTCTCTTTGAGATCTTCCTTGATTGCATCTCTGCACTGCTTTGCGAGCTCGGACGTTTGCTTGTGGTTGCCTGAGGAAAGCACTAAACCACATTGGCAAATAAGTTCAAGAGTTTTCAAAGACAGGCATTTTTTTTGTGTGGCTATCTCTCACTTGGTATTCCTCGCACAATCATGGAGGTGCTGAACCAGTCGATCGTATTCCTTGTCAATGTTGTCAACAATGGCATCTTTCCATGTTGCAGCAATAGTGCCAAAGAGTTCCCAGTTGGTGATCATTATGGGAGTTCTCTTCTTAAACTTTGCAGCCCTTTCCCCCCTTCGAAGAAATAGCTAAGAGGACGAAGAATCTCCGGCTCCAGGCACATCTCTTTGATTCTACTGTTCATCCTGCATTAACATACACTTCAGAGACCTGGGCCCTACGCAAACAGGATGAGAATGCCATTTGGATCTCCCAAAGAGGAATTTAAAGAGCCATGCTTGGAGTATCACGTTTCACTCAAATGAGTGAAAGAATTCGGAGTTCCGACCTCCATCGACAATGATTAAGAATCAGGGACGCTGTCTCATTTGTCAAGGCATCAAAAATCAGATGGGCTGGACACATAATGAGATTTAGAGATGACTGCTGGACTAGAGCCAATACTGACTGGACTCCACGGGACATCAAAAGACCACTTTGCCGCCCACCTACCAGATGGCCAAACTTCTTCATCAAGATCATGAATGAATGGTTTGAGGCTCTTTTTGTTCCTAGAATGAACAGATGCCATTGGGCTACACTAGCAGCAACAGGGAGAGATGGAGACATTACTGGCGCCTGCTCGAGCAAATTGAAGTCAAGTGATCAAGTGATCAAGTGAAAGTATGATTCAAGATACAGAGTTAATCCTGAAAAAAAAGGAAATTATATTTTAAAATAGGTTAAAACTAATATTAACATACTGGTATATGACTTGACCACAAGTTTGTTTCTGACACATATTGGATCCTTATACATTTTTTTATTGGAAATTTTAATTTGACAAAGAAAGTTTATTTATAGAAAAATATCTATAATGATTCAGGAATATTTGTGCTTTCAAAGTCGCTGTGAGATAAGCATAAAAGTACAGTAGTGAAAGTATGAGAAAATGGAGTGATAATTTTTTTATTATTTTTGATTTTTGGGTCACACCAAGCAATGCTCAGAGGTTACTCCTGACTTTGCACTCAGGAATTACTCCTGGCGGTGCTCAGGGGACCATATGGGATCTGGGAATTGAACCTGGCTTGGCCACGCGCAGGGCAAACGCCCTACCGGCTGTGCTATCACTCCAGTCCCGGGGTTATAATTTTTGAACTTCATAGTATTATGTTAAAACATCTGCCTGTATCTTAATACAAAGTGATATTTGATGGTGTTTCTCTTATTATGATGGTATTCCTTATCATTTATAAATTCCCAACTTTATATCATAAATCCCACCCTCTTTAAATTAGCAGAGTATTCAACTCAACACAAAGAAAACTTCATTTTTGTCTTTTTATAAAAGAATTCTATTTAGTACAATTCTACCTAGCTGGAAATAAAGATAAATAATTATTTTTAAAGAAAGTCAAATTTTACATTGAAAAATTGCTCTTTTAACTGTTTTATTTTAACTTAAATTATATTTAAATTAGATATTTAATAAATATATACTAAATATATATAGGATCCAGAGATCATCATACTCAGCTTCCGGAAGTGACATCTTATCATCTCATTCCTAATTTAGTCAAACTGGCAGGCTACCAAATGTAACATGCCCACACGGCAGAGTCTGGCAAACTCCCCGTGGTATACCCAATATGCCAAATACCAGTAACAATGATGGGTCTCATTCTCCTAACCCTGAAAAAGCCTTGAATATGGCACTTTAAAAAAAAAAATCTCGGGGCTAGGACGAAGAAGACGTTACTGGCACCTGCTCGAAGCAATCGACGAACAACAGGGTGGTCGTGATCGTGATCGTGATATACTAAATATTTAACTTTCATAATGGAAAACGTGTGTCGGATTATCAAATGCAATGGTTTTTGATACTTCTTTAAGGTTTTTTCTAATGACTGCATTATATACTTTTACTTGATTCTATCATACTCAGAGTAGTATTGAATATGCCATATTTTATGTACATAGTTATTTTTATTTTTTTGTTTATTTATGTATTTATTATTTATTCTTTTTTAAAAATTTTTATTAGTGAGACACCATGAGGTAAAAATATGGAACGCTTCACAAATTTGCGTGCCATCCTTGCGCAGGGGCCATGCTAATCTTCTCTGTATCGTTCCAATTTTAGTATATGTGCTGCCAAAGCGAGCACTGAATATGCCATATTTTGAACACCAAAGAAACCACCCATTTCTATGTTTTTTAATTTGTTTCCCTTTTGCATAGAGCTTGATGTTCATCGAACTCTTTTAACCACTTCTACTATTGAATTCTCATCCACTGCATGATATAGTTTGCTAAATTTACTACTATCACAACTATCAGGGGTTACAATGCATCTATATATTCTATGGGACCCTCAAATTACATATCTACTGTTAAGTAAATGCGTTTTCTTATGCATGTGTGACACATAAATGCAGTTTGATAGGGTAAGAACTAAAGCCATTGGAGAAGATTAACAACTATACTTATATAGTTGGACATATTCAGAAAATTAATAAATCAGTTTTCTATTTATTTAAAAATTATAAAAAGAAGTTTATAGATAACTAGTAAAGCTAAATAGTGAGTAGTAGAGATATTCAATGCCAGATTAATTTAGTCCCAACTCTAAAAGTCCTCTAAATTGTCTGATTTACTGGTAATCCATTCACTTGTCTTTCTGCACAGAAAAGTGATAGTTATTTCCACTTTTGGTAGTTCTTTTATATTTAAGTTATCCATAAAAATGGTTTGTACTATAATTTGTACATTCTGAGACATAAACAAATGTAATCGCTATAAAGATAAGTATTAAGTTAGCTTCTGCTTATTCCAGTGGATATATTCAGAAAATTAATAAATCGTTTGTCTATTTATTCAAATATTATAAAAAGGTTATATATGATACATTAATAAAATAATTTTAAGTTATTCAAGGCTGCTATTTTATTTTGCCTTTTTAAAAATTAAATAAGCTAGTTTAATTTAATAATTGCTATCTGATGGATCCTGGAAAGAAGTATGAGACTCCTGGATTATAGTTGGATTTATTACCAGACACAGACACAGATCACACCATGAATATCAGCAGGTTAACATCAATTTCCCTTGCCATTGGCCTGAATGTAAAAGTGCCAAAGAAAGCATCAGAGAGAAGCTTCTAATTGGTAGGTTTGAAATGAACTTGGAGAACTCCAAAACCTGGGAACTTTGTTGCTCTCATGGAAAGCAATAAGCGGACTTGCTTTTTACCCCTAATAGCGATGCCATTTATATCCTCAATTTTGCTGGCCACAAAAATAAATTTAACTTTGGTACAATAAGTCTCTTCCAAGATACAGATAAAACTTTACTGTCCCCAGTAAAATTTTTCAATTGTCGTGAAAAATAAATGCACAAGAATATCCTGGGATGCTATTCAAAATAACTCAAAAACCGGAAATAACCTAAATATATCAAAAATATAATAAACTGCTGTACATACATACTATGTAGAACAGAGCAATTTTAAAATTGATGCAATTGTAAAGTGTTTTTTAATGTGTATCACATGTCATGTGGAATGAAAAGAAAATATTATGGGAAAACAGTTTGTCTCAGCACAAACATAACAATATGGGTCAATGCATACTAGGTATAAAAAGAGGTAAAATTAATGCTATTAGGAGTCATTGGATGAATGTTTTCAAGAAAAAGATACTGACTAGAAATGGAAGAAGGATGCTTTTATAGAATACTGAAAATTTTCCACATTATCTTTCCAAGATCGAGAAACTAAAAAACCAAGCTCCCAGAAGAGAACAATGCAGAGTCTCCTGCTCAATCGCCTGGCTGTCCTCACCGGGACCGCTTGGAGGTGGGTGGGTTGAGCTTCCCTCCCCACTCCAAGCAGACCCCCGGCAGCTGAATACCTCCAAATCCCACTCATACCATGCTTAAGACCACTCTCTACATGCTCAGACGAGCCTCATGAATAAAGGAACCAGCAGAGGAATCCAGGTGTATGGGACCCAGTGCTGAGATCTCCAAGGTTTCTCAGATTGGAACTGGGCCTCCTCCACCCAGATCCCCATCTTCCAGTAGCGAGGTAGTTACACTCACCAACCACCACTCGTGCCATATAATCCCATGAACGGCCAATATTCAGAGACTATAAAACCAAGCTCTTGGAAGCGAATGCGGCCGCAAGACCTCTTATTGTCTAGTTCTTGCTCTCAGAGAACCCAGTAGGCTTCTTAGAGTATCCTGCCCACATGGCAGAGTCTGGAAAATTCCCCTTGGCTTATTCAATATGCCAAAACCGAGTAACAATGATGGGTATCATTCCACTGATCCTGAAAGAGTCTCCATTGTAGCACTTGCTAAAATCACAGGACTAGGAAAAATGGAGACTTTACTGGTGCCTACTTGAGGAAATCAATGAACAATGGAATGACAGTGATACAGTGATCTTTCCAATGGAACAGCAGGTTCATATAAATGCATGCGTTTGTGTTTGTGTATGGGTATGTGTGTTTTCTTTTATATATAAGCAGTCAAATGCTTTCTCTCTCTCTGAAAAAAAAAAACATATGCAATTGCTAGGTTACATGAAAGCTCAATTCCTAATTTTTTGAGATGTTACATACTGTTTTCCAAAATGTTTAAGTTAACTACTTCAATATTAGACCTGAATTCATAAATTATATTAAGGATCATATAGGCAGAATACTTCATGGCATCGTATCTAGATGTATTTAATGATTTAATGCCATTGACTGAGTTAAGGGAATCAAATATAAACAAATGGGACTATATTACACTAAAAATCTTCTGCACCACAGAAGAAATGATGGAAGCAATAAAATGACACCCCACAGACTGGGAGAAATTATTTTTCCATCACTCATCTGACAAAAGATTCATATCCAAGATATATAAACACTGTTAGAACTTTACAAGATAAAAACAACCAATCATATCAAAAAAATTATGAAGGAGACAAACAGAAACTACCCCAGAGAAGATACACAAATGGCAAAAAAGGTATATGAAAAAATTCTCTACATCACTTATCATTAGGGAAATGCAAATCAAAACACTGAGATATCATATCTCACTGGGGTTCTGTTTGGTTTCGGGAGGCTTTCAGCTGCTGGGGTTCTGCTTGGAGCAGGGTCAACCTGCCCTCCCTCTGAGGAGCCCTGGTGAAGACAGTCTGGTGGGGGGCAGGAGATTCTGCATCACTATCTCTTTTGGGAGTTTTGTTTTATAGTTTCTTCGTCTTGGCCATTGATGGGATTACATGGTGCTGCCAAGTTACTGGAAAATGGGGGGATCTGGGTGGAGGAGGCCCAGTCCCATTCCAAGCAGGCTTGGAGATCTCAGTCCTGGGTCCTGCATAGGTGGGTTCCTCTGCCGGTTCCTTCATGTTTGAGGCTTATCACGTGTGAAGGACAAGTTTCCCTCCCCACCCGAAGCAGAACCCTGGCAGCTGAAAACCTCCAGAACCCAGCCACAGTCTTGCTCAAGGCCACTCCACATGCTTAGATGAGCCTCACACAGACTATAAAACAGAGCTCCTGGAAGCACTGCAGCACATCCTCTTATAGTTTAGCCCACTGATGTACCTAAATCAGCACACATGTGTTTGGTTTTAACATACTTGCTTGCATTCTCTTATTTATATTCTCCACCCCTCACGGAGAGCCTGGCAAGCTACTGAGAGTATCCCGCCCATATGGCAGAGCCTGGCAAGCTCTCCATGACATATTCGATATGCCAAAAACAATAACAATAACGGGTCTCATTCCCCTGACCCTAAAGAGTTTCCAATAAGGCACTGTTGGGAAGGACAAGTAAGGAGAGGCTGCTAAAATCTCAAGGCTGGGATGAATGGAGACTTTACTGGCACCCGCTTGAGCAAATCGAGCAAAACAACAGGATGACACTGATACAGTGATACAGTGATCATCTCTTACCAGCAAGACCAGCACATACAAAATACACAAAGAAAAATACAACCAGCACTGGAATACAGATTTTCATTTTCTCCACATTCACTACTTTAATATTGATTAGTTTAACTGTTAAGTATTTGGGGACCAGGATGATAGTACAGTGGGTAGGGTATTTGCATTGCAATGGCACACCTGGGTTCAATCCTTGGCATCCCATATGGTCCTCCAAGCACAGCCAGAAGTAATTTCTGAGTGAAGAGCCAAGAGTAATCACCCAGCACAGATGGGAGTGACCCAAAAATAAAGCAAAAAATAATTTTAACTATTTTAAGTTAATCTATATTGATTTTTTTATCCAACCTATAGATCATTGCTTATTTTGTTTGCTTCTTCTCCCACTCATTACACATTCTCCATCTCTTTATGTCTGCTAAACTGGTAGACTTGTTGGCCTGATGAGTTGGCCAACACCTTCATATTCCATATGCCTGAGGGCAGCATCACTATGCCTTTGTCAGTTTATGATTACTGATGCTGCATTAAGCAAGTATCAAAATATATTTCTAGTCATCACTGTGGCATGTGCATTAAATAGAACCAACTTTTCTGCATTAAGTTACAACTGTGCCTCTGTGCTTCTTATTAAAATTATAGTGTCGAATATTTCTACCGGTATCATAATTTGACTTGCTGATGTACCGATACTGGCACAAAAGTTACCAATGCTATGCATTGAACTTTAAATAAAGTCACACTTTTACTGTGTTGCATCTTGGAAGCATTGTTCTCTCAGGAAATAGAACATCTTGACCAAAAATCACTTAAACTGAAAAAGGAAAGCATAAATTCCCTGAAGTACAAATGTGCAACATAAGCCAGGAAACCTATTGTTGATGACTGGGTCTATATGTGTTTAGTTTATATGAAACTTTTACAGCTGTTCACTTATTCTTTCACAAGTATTTCAAGTATGGATTCTGTGAAATTGTATGACCCAAGTTCAAGCCTGCTTAAACTACATCTTAGGCAACCTTCCTTTCCTCCCCATCATTTGAGATACAACTTGGAACTATCAGTTTTCCCTATAATCTAATAAGCAGGAACAAATAATACGCTTAAGGGCTGTGTATAGAGCAGAGGTAAAACTGCTTGCCTGGTATGTGACTGACCCTGGTTCAGCCACTAGCATGCATTTGGTTCCCCAGCCTCGCTGGAAGCAATCCCTGAGCACAGAGCCAGGACTAAGCTTGTCCTGATTCAGTGGATATATCTGAAAACATAACCTCATGTACACACACACAGACACACACAGACACACACATGTATTCTTAGCCAAAAGTTAAATCAGTTTCCAATTGCCAATTTCTTTTTTACAGTTAGACAACCCAAGACCTAATAGTTCAACTTCAATCATTTAGAATAAAGGTTTCAGAGTGTCCTATACAATCATACCTTTAAAATTTTATATCAAAATAGCATATTTTTCATTATTTCTACAGGTTTATATTCCGCTGAATTTGTGTGTTACCATGGTCGTCACGTTATTAAGATTGCTTCATGTTCATTGGTTTCATATGCCTAGTATTAAAGGTAATAGATTGCCAATATCCCATTACGTTACACTGTTACTCATACTTAATAAACTGACATAGTCCAATGGCATATTATGAATATATGTTATTCATTATAAGTGAAGATGAGGTGCTTTTCATTTTCCTTTTTCATGTAAAAACTAAATCATTTGCCTTCAATGTATTCTACACATAGGTGTAATTTTTACCATTAACAAAGGTCCATATCCAGTATTACGACTACAATTGTTACTATGCTGCATCTTTTTAAGAACCATCACCCTTCTACTTTTCATGACTTTGAAAGTGGTATTAATCGGTGTCATTATTGTTGGGATTCAATTTTATTTGTGATTTTTCAATTAGACTTAGGGTTGCAGATTCAGACTTTGAACTTGGCCATTACTAACATTACAGTTATTATCTCGTGGAACCAGAAAAAAATGTGAGAATTCCATCAATTGTAAAGTTTGTCCATTATTTAGGGGAAAAAAATGATTACCAGGTAGCTCTGTGGAATTAGTAAAGCCACTGAAACATTACATATTTGGCCAGTACTTCAAAAATTCCTGGTGTCTAGATATATTTACCAGTCGGGGGTGGGGATGAGTAATAACTGTTCTTTGAATTTCCACAGTATATAATCAAATGTGAACAAATACCATATCATCCTAAAAACATTATGTATCTTATTCCAGAGTATATTTATCTTAGAAAATGAATAGAACCTTTTGGAGAAGGATGGAGAAAAAAATATAAAAGCATTCGCTATTTTCCTTAGAACCCTTGTTTAGTTGCCAGATTCTGGGTTTAATATTTGACTCATATGAATAGTTGATAACCAGCCATAATTGATAGACCACAGACCTCACCCAGTTGTATAAGGGACAGAGACAAGTAAAGTGAAGAAACATTTGGCTTTTATTGGCATGCGCCCCTGGATTGGCTCTCCTCTAGTAAGATCCGGTAGAGTGTGCCCTGAGTGAGAGACTGTGGGGTTTTTATGGTGTCTTGGATGGGAAGGGAACAAAGGACTGATACACTTGGTCTGGCATCCTGTTATCCACTGGGGTTGATGTAAGGAAGTATGGAGTGTACCAGACACCCATGCGCCCATAAATCCTGTCTTCTGCACAGTGGGCAGGGTGGTCTTTGATATCAAGATTCTGTTGCTATCTTATTAGCAAGCAGCCATTGGGTCCCAAGCAAATCTTACAATAATATTGTGACATGTTTCTGTGAAACTTACCTCATCCTTCTGAATATCTTTTATATATTATTAAATATCTTTGGAATGTATTTTAATTTTATTATTAATTTATGGTTTGAGGGCCATACCCGACTGAACATAGGAATCATTATTAGTTTTTACTCAGAAATAACCTACCAGTGTTCATAGAACCATAGGCAGTACTGAGGACTGAACCTGGGTAAGATGTATGCAATGCTATAACATAAATATATATAACATATATATGATATATAACATAAATATATATATAACATATATGTGATATATAATTGCCTGGAGCGATAGCCCAGCAGGCAGGGTATTTGCCTTACACACAGTGGACCCAGGTTCTATTCCTCCATCCCTCTCAGAGAGCCTGGCAAGCTATCGAGAGTATCTTGCCTGCATGGCAAAGCCTGGGAAGCTACCTGTGATGTATTCAATATGCCAAAGGCAGTAACAACAATTCTCACAATGGAGGCATTGCTGGGCCCACTCGAGCAAATTGATGAACAATGGAAGGACAGTTGCTATGAGATATATATATATATATATATATATATATATATATATATATATATCACCTAACATACAGCTTTTTTATTAGGCCCCTGAGGTGCACTATATATTACATGTTTTCCCTTACATGGATATTATATATGTACCTCTACCACTATACATTTTCTAATATGATGAAAATTGTACTCAGTGTTCTGCTTTTTAAGTGCTTTCACTTTACTCCCATTATTCCTAAACCCACTCATTCCCATCTCTATTTATGAGCCTAGATATGACAATACTATTTTATACCCCCAGGACAAAATGATTAAACACAATTGATACTAAAATTTTGTAATGACTCTGATGAATTTTACTCCTTTGCAGAACACTATTTACTTTGAATAGTACTAATGGTAATTGGATTTCTAATGCAGCACAATTTCAAGAACATAACATCTGGTGAGGTGTTTTTTTTTAAATCTTATTTATTAGAGTCACTCTAAATACACTCTTTTTTCCTAAGTCTTTCATTTTCTTTCTCTCCAATCTTGGCATCTATGGTCTTTTTAATATGAGCCATTACTTTATCTTATTTTCAAGAACCATCCCAGCAGCAAATTAGAGACAACCCTTGGACAACGGCCAGGCTATTAAATATGAGACATTGGAGGTTTCTCTTAATAATAAGCTCTCATACAGCTTTATGTTATGCCCTCCAGGATTTATATCTAGAAATAATCTTTACTTTCAAGTTAAACACAGTAGTCATATCCTACATTCCCTTTAGCATAATATTCCTGTTCCTCTTTAGCAGGCTCAGCATTTTCCTAGCCATGAGTTAACTGAGTTGTTAACTTAGTGATGGGCTTGTTGATCAGTAGACAGGCTAGTGAAGCAAGCATTGAAGGTAAGCACAAGCTTCTTAGTCATGTATCTACTAAAAGCAATAGACAACAGTGATACACAAGAGGCAACAACGAGACTATAGTACACTTCCCCAAGTGAGAAAACTGAGACAAGCTTTTGGTGATATCTAACCACAAAGATTCAGGGTCAAACCCTTCCCTTATCAGTTTTCTGATTTGGAGAAAGAGACTTTCCAAACATGAGAATACACTTTCTCATTGTTATTTATTGCAACTCTCACAACTGTATCTTTACTTTTTTCTTCAGAAGACAATTTCAGGGCATTGAAGAAAGTTCTCTGGCTCTCAAAATTTCCTTTAATTTCTTAACATAAGGAGCAAGAGTTATAATTGAGGAGTAGAGTACTTTTCTTGCATGTATAAGGATTGAATTTAATTCCTGGAAACCCCTCCCAATTAAAATTAAATAAAACAATTCTAATCAACTGAATTTGTTGTTTTATCTCTTTGGATTGCATCTACTCAATATTATGTTTTAGGGCCAGAAAGATAGTATGGCCAGTGCAACATTGGTCTTGCACACAACTGACCAGGTTTGATCCTCCCCCACACTGCTTATGGTCTTCCAAACACCGCCAAGAGATTTTCCTGAGCTCAGAGCAAGGAGCAACCTTTGAGTATAGCCAAGTATGGCACAAAGACCAAAAACAAATCAACAAAAAACAGTCATTTTTTGTTGTTGGCATTTCCTTCACATGTTTCAATTATCAATTAAATTGCACTGATAACTGCATCCAGTTCTATATTATGACAAAAATTATTTTAATATTTTATTGACATAGCATGTCTGGGGTTGCAGATATTCTGCCTACCACCACTAAGGAATTCTCATTGCCATTTATTAATCATGTAATTTTATCTTTAGTTTGTTTTCAGAATTATTTCTGGAACTCATTTCTTTAAAGTAAGTGGATGGACATAGAGAGTATCATGCTAAGTGAAATGAGTCAGAAAGAAAGGAACAGACATAAGAGGACTGCACTCATTTGTGTTTTATAAAATAATATATGAGACAGACACCCAAGGTCAGTAGAAACAAGGGCCAGGAATACTGCACCATAGTCGGAAGCCTGTCTTATGGAGGCTGGCTGGGGGAGAAGGCAGTTGGAATAAAGAAGGGATCACTAAGTCAATGATGGTTGGAGAAATCATTCAGGATGGGAGATGTGTGCTGAAAGTAGATAAAGGAACAACCATGATAACCTCTCAGTATCTGTATTGCAGACCATAATGCCCAAAAGTAGAGAGAGAGTGTGGAGGAAATTGTCTGACATGGAGGCAGAGGGAGGGTTGGAAAAGGGGGTATACTGGGGACATTGATCGTAGAGAATGTGCACTAGTGAAGGGATGGGTGTTTGGTCATTATATGACTGAAACTGAAACATGAAATCTTGTAACTGTATTTCATGGTGATTCAATAATAATAAATTTTAAGAAAGAAGTCAATTCTCTTAAATCAGAGCCAGGGATTCTTAGATTACTGTTTTCAGATTCAGTGGTCTCATAGAGAGAGAGAGAGAGAGAGAGAGAGAGAGAGAGAGAGAGAGAGAGAGAGAGAGAAGTGAGAGAGAGAGTGTGTGTGAGAGAAAGAGAGGAAGCAAGCAGAGCTAATGCATGGAAAGAACCTGAAGCAAATATGTGATTTCAAGATGAAACCAGCTTCAGTGCATTCCCTTGGGAGAGTTAGAGCACAGATTGCATCTCAAATATGTTCTACCACGTTAGGCTTCACCCGTGCTACCACTATAGACTGTCCATATCCATACATTCGTTGTTTAAAAAGTATTTGTAAATTATGATCTTGACACAGGAGCATGACTGTGGGTCTTTGTGTTTGTCCCAAATTATTCAACATTTCAGAGAATGAAAATATTGAGCAATAAAAATGCTTAGACTCAGAGTTTATTACACCTTTATTTTATTAATTCCATTCTCAAAGAAAGTTACATAGAAGTAGTCCTACAAGCAAAATTAAATAACAATAATTTTATAAATTGTGCTAAAACTACTAATAAACCTTTTTTGTGATCATTCTAAATAAAAGCTGAATTTTGTTCTATTCATTTTATAAATTTTTAAAAGTTGACATCTTAATTTTTCTAAACATATTTAGAAATTTATTTCACTTCTTATGCATTCACAAATCTACATCCAATAACCTAAATATAATAGTGACATTACTTTCTGTAAAAAGAGTATTCTAAACTTACACTATATTTGCACATATTTAGCCTGATCAAGTCAATAGGAATATCTCACTTTCAGTATTAGCATTGTTGTTACTGTGTCTGGCATATCAAATACTCTCGGTAGCTTGCCGGGCTCTCCGAGAGGGGCGGAGGAATCGAACTCGGGTCGGCCATGTTGGCCACATGTAAGGCGAACGCCCTACCCGCTGTGCTATCGCTCCAGCCCTGGAGCGATAGCACAGCGGGTAGGGCGTTCGCCTTACAAGCGGCCAACATGGCCAACCCGAGTTCGATTCCTCCGCCCCTCTCGGAGAGCCCGGCAAGCTACCGAGAGTATTCGATATGCCAGACACAGTAACAACAAAGTCTCCAATGGAGACGTTACTGGGCCCGCTCGAGCAAATCGACGATCAACGGGAGGGCCTTTACCTTTACCTTTTAGTATTAGCATGTTAAAATTTAAAAAATCAGATGACCATAACAAATTAAAAAATAATCAAATCTCAGAGATTACTCTGTGAAATTAGATGATAATGAATGATAGCGTTATTACAAATGGACAGTAAGAAATAAAAAGGAATTAGGAAAGGGATAGATAACAGTCTCTGAGAAATAAGGTGGAGCTAATGGTGACTACTTAAAGAAAGTATTATGAAGGAATAAACATCATCTTATTATTCAGGATCTTTATATTGTGGTGACTGGCGTTAAGTACTATGACCATATCATGGAGTGAATTCTAGTAATTAATCTACTGACAATAGACATGGGTTAATCTATGCCAAAATAGTTCTGTCGTTGAAAGTAAAGTTCACTTTTGAACATCGTATTTCTTTAATAACACTTCATACTCATCTAAAACATAGAATTGAGAATAAAACCTGCAAATATAACTTCATTACTTACTCAAATTTCACACTAACTTGGGAGGTAATGCCTAGGAACTGCATTTTGTTATTCACTCAGTCTCAATATAGAAAGCATTCAATATTGAAGGCATAGCCATGAAGCAGAAATAAACCTTTCAGAAAGTACCTTTAGCACTGTGATACTTTTTCACTGTAACACTGTATCACTGTCATCCTATTGTTCATCGATTTCCTAGAGCAGACACCAGTAAGTCTCCATTTGTCCTAGCCCTGAGATTTTAGCAAATGCCACATTGAAGGCTCTTTCAGGGTCAGGGGAATGAGACCCATCATTGTTACTGGGTTTTTGCATATTGCATCAGCCACTGGGAGCTTGCCAGACTCTGCCATGCGGGCAGGATACTCTCAGTAGACTGCCGGATTCTCTGAGAGTGAGAACTAGACAGTAAGAAGTCCCGCAGCCACAAATGTGGCTGCGTGCTGCTGGGAGCTTGATTTTATAGTCTCTGGATCTTGGTTGTTGATGGGATTACACAGCGCCAGGGGCAGCTGGTGGGTGTTACTGCCTAGCTACTGGAAGATGCGTGATCTGGGTGGAGGAGACCCAGTCCTGATCCGAGCAGGCTTGGAGATCTCAGCCCCAGATCCCACACACCTGGGTTCCTCTGCTGGTTCCTTCATGCATGAGGTTCATCTGAGCGTGTGGAGAGTGGTTTTGAGCATGGCTGTGGCTGGGTATTGGAGGTCTTCAGCTGCCGGAGATCTGCTCAGGGTGAGGAGGGAAACTTGATCCACTCTGCTCTAAGGGGCCCCAGTGAGAACAGCCAGGTGCAGGGGCAAGAGATTCTGTGGAGTGAGAGCACAGAAGATAGGGCATTTGTCTTGCACATGGCTGACCTGGGTTCGATTCCTCCATCCATCTCAGAGAGCCTGGCAAGCCGCCAAGAGTATTCCACCCACACAGCAGAGTCTGACAAGTTCCCTGTGGCATATTTGATATGCCAAAAACAGTAACAACAAGTCTCACAATGAAGACATTACTGGTGCCCACTAGAGCAAATTGATGAACAATGGGAGGATAGTGCTACAGTGCTATAATCCAACATCAAGTTTTTGTTAATACCATTGTTGATACTTTATCAAGGCTCTTTAATTTCTCCTCCACTGTCTGCCTCCAATCAGACAGATCAACTGTATTCATTGCATTTTTTTCTCTTAATTTTCAAGCACCTGTTTTTCTGTACTTAATTTGGTATGTTTTCTGCCTTGTTTTCAATTTTGTTAGTATCCTCTAACTTTATTCTAATCTTTAAAAGAAATCCATTTCCGGTATATTCTTGATTTTATCCATTATTTTTAAGAGGGTAATAGAGGACTTTCATCCCAGGGAGCTGGAGAGTGGATTCATCCTCTAGTATAAAAGTAACTCCTGGCATAACTGTGATGCTTTGCCATAGAGCATCTTTCTGCTAGTTCCCTAAAACATAAAGAAGGAAGATTTTCAGAGGATGTTGATTTTTTTTTAAATTATAGACAGGTGAAATAAATTTGGAAACCTCTGATTGTATCATTCTACTTCAAGTTTTATATTGTTTGTTAGTTTCTTGTTGTTGTTGTTTTGTTTCTTTAACAGATCTCTACTGAACTACTCAATGTCTCACTGTTTACTAGCTTCCTGTAACACATTCCAGGTAATTTATTTTTGACTCTTTATATTAGAGAAATCTAAAATTATGGGTATTTTTTAGAAAAGCAGATTTATATTAGATTTTAGCTTGCAAATAAAGGTACTGTGACAACCAGGTTCAGAAGAACCAATATGTCTCAAAACTGAACAATATAATATGTAATAGAGTTATTAAATGTAAGTGCTTTTAAATTAAATTGAGGTGAAAGAAAAAAACTGAGCAATAATCCATGAAAGAATCTATTTTGACCATATATGCAGCATACTTGGATAAATAACAAATATTTGAGGGGTTTACTAGTATAGGAACCAGAGGACAAAATATCTGGAATGAAATAATTCCAAAACAAAACTCACCCAAGTTTTCCTTTATTCTCTTGTTTTTGCTCTGTAATATCTGAATTATTAGCTCATCCATATTTTTGGTTTTTCTCATAGAGTGTTTCTATTTTTCCTCAGTGGAGGCAATCTCAGTCATCTAATTTGCTGTCCATTTAAACCAGAAATATCTCAGTGTTGTTTAGAGACCAAATGGAATCAGAAAAAAATGAATACAATATTTAATATTTTAAATCATATATTTCATCCTTTGGATTCAGTTATTAACTTATATAATAAGTTAAAAACTTATTCTGAAATGGAAATGTATTGCAATTATTTTTAGGTTCTATAATTGGCTCTAGTGATGCTTTTAGCAATTCATCCATGCTTCCAAACAAGCATAGCCATTTTGTAAGGAAATATTTTTGAAGACTGTTTAAGTGTCAGAGATTATATCTCATGAGTTTGACAGAAAGCATTATTCTCAATACAGTCACAGCAGGATTGCACTTTTAATAGGAATTGCTGAAAATTTTTTACTTTCTGTATTAGTTTCTTTATTTTTCGAGATCGCATCCAGTTGTGTTCATGTTTTACTCCTAACTCTGCATGTAGGACCCACTCCTGAAGGAACTTGGGGGACCACATGAGATGCCAGTAATTAAACCCCAGCCACGTGCAAGACAAGTGCCTACCTTCTATAATACTGGTTCTATCCAGGAATCACTGCAATTTTCACTGACCTTCCTTTCACAGATTTAAAGATTTTGCCTAAGTTAAAAGAATAAAAGCAATTCCTGAGAAAAATGTTGATTTTGCACTCTCTCCTTATTCATTAGGGATATCCCACCTGAATATCTTTTTCATGCATATGAGTTAGTAGATAACACATTTTATTTAATTAGTAAAATGAAAAATGCCTGCAACTATATTTGCTAAGGATTTACTTCTGACAAAGTTAATATTCACTATGATCTGGAGAATGCTCTGACACTTCTGTCAAAATGTATGCTTTGAAATTTTACACATACATATGAATATGATAACTAATGCTCTACCAGCTGCACAAAGATCTATTGTAAATGATGACCTTCTAATATTTCAAAACTGAAAATATTGAAGAAACATTTGTATGTTCTATTTTATTATTTTAAATTATACACTTCAGAAAACAAAATGACTTTTGCTATGTGTTATAAAGGTTTAACAAAACTAAAATCTAAGTGAGAGGGTACTAAACATTGAGAAATGTTCAGTTTTCTATACTTACGCTTACATATATATTTAAAGAGAGAATCTGGATAAATGTCCTTTAATTTGAATTAAATTTGTGATATTTAAAATGAAAACGTGATGTTTTTTTAATGTAGGAGTACTGCTATTTATTCAGCCACTGATTAGCTGATTGAATTGTGCATGAACTCCACTTTGCATTCTTTTTTTCCCTTTTTTTTATAATTTTATTTACTGAATCACTGTGAGAGCAGTTACAAAGCTTTTGGGTCTAAGTCTCGGTCATACAATGAAATACCCCTACCTACACCAGTGCCCGTTCTCTACCCTCAACAACCCCCATCCGACACCCTCCCCCTTCCTGTGGGGCAGATGATTTCCACATTACTCTCTCTCTACTTTGATCACATTCAATATTTTGACACCAGACTCACCATTATTATTTGAGATTTTACCCCAACACTCAGATCTGCTGAAAGGGCAACAGTAGACAATTTGTTTTCTATTGCTGGTTATGAATAACATATGATGTCGTGTGGCTGCAGTAGTGGCCAAGCGATTTTAAAATTCTGAAATTTTAACACTTAAATCTGGAGGGATTTCTGCCAAAAACCACTGGGTTTCGAGATTTTCTCCTGAGTCTCTGGGATCATGGCTGTTGAGCAGCTTGATCAGGAGCCAGAGAGGCCATTCGTGGGAGATGACTTGCGGGTCTCGTTGGGGTGGGAAGGACAGGCCCGGCTCCACTCCCATCCCGTGAGGTCCAAAATGTCTTGTCACTGTGGGCCCAGACCTGACTGTCCAATGGCCTCTGAAGGATGACGGCCACCAAGCAGGCAGAGGGACAACACCCTTTTCCCCCGTGGGGTGGCCCGGCAACAGTAACCTACTGTGGGGTCCAGACACATTTCTGCCAAAAGCCACTGGGTTTCGAGATTTGTTTCTGAGTCTCTGGGATCATGGCCGTTAAGCAGCTAGGTCAGGAGCCAGAGAGGCTGTTTGTGGGTGATGACTTGGGGTCTCTTTGGAGCGGGGAGGAAAGGACCGGCTCCACCCCCATCTCGTGAGGCCCTGCGTGTCTCATTACTGCGGGCCCAAATCTGACTGTCCAGTGGCCTCTGGAGGATGGTGACCACTGGGTCACCAGCGGGAACAGGCCAAGGCACGAATCCTATTCCCAACTGGTTTGGACCAGCACCGGTAACCTACCGCAGGGACCAGACACATTTCTGCCAAAAGCCGCTGGGTTTTGAGATTTGTTTCTGAGTCTCTGAGATCATGGCTGTTAAGCAGTTCAATCAGGAACCAGAGAGGCCATGCCTCCAATTATATAGCTGAGCTGGAGGTGGTTTGTGGGTATGTTTCCCACATACCTAACTTTTCGCCGTTTACTTTCTTTATAAACTTTGCCCCAAGTTTTTGGGGTCTGGCCAAAGGCACAGCAGCAATTTTGGGGTATCTGGAGAAAACATGATTTTAAAAAAAAATCCAAAACAGGAAATACTGATCCAGCAAATTTTAAGTATCTCCTGAAAAAAATCCTTAGGGAAATCCTATGTGTAAAATAAAAGCAACAATTTCAGAAGTTTGGGGTATTATAGTTTTTTTTTCAATTTACAGTTCGAGCAAGTACACTTCTGTTTACTGTAATTCCCAGTTTATGTGTACAAATCCAGTGTCCTGTCCACAATGGCCAGTTTGATTGATAGCCCACTTGTCTATTTTTGGTAGTTGTTGTCTGTCTCTCCTTGTTCTTACTGTTCTTTGCTGGTCTTTTCTTTTTTCTGTATATGGGCACACATGATAACTGATGCTTTAGTTACCCTCTGCCATCTGCCCAGGGCATAAGTATGGGATCAAAATCTCCTCGCTGCTTACCTTTTGCTTCACTAATCTCTGAGCATTTCCTAGTGCCTGAGTTTTACTATATGCAGATCACCTTTGGAAGACCATTTAGATTAAACAGATTACCTGATGCCTCTCTCCTTCTCTTCCACTTCACTGTAACATAACCATCTAAAAACTATCTATCCCGATATTTTATAAACAGGGTTGCATACATCATGTGAGATTTGGATCAATATAATGTATTTATGTCAGAAACTACTGTAGACTAATTTAAATCTTACTTAAAAATAAGGCCAGAGGCCAAGGATATAGCTGATTTATATGTGCAAGAGGATTTGATTGAATGTTTGAGACTCTGTGTCAAACCCCTGGTATTTATACATTAATAAATAAATAAGACCAAAATTATTAATAACTAAACTTCCAAAGAACTAAAATCTTTCAAAGTTGTTATATTACAGTTCTGTAGGTTAGGAATACCATCTAGTGGTCAAAAATATTTGCTTCCCAAATCCTAATACTTTTTCAATACAGATGCTTTTTGAGTGTATACTAAATTTGAAATTCTGGTTTAAATAAATAAATTTTTATGGGTTAAAATTAAGCATAAAAGAGGTCAAAAATTTAATTTGGTAACATTTAAGAAAATAAAAAGCAATTAAACAAAAATATTGCAAAAATGGTTGAAAATAATACATTAGACATTATTTTTCATTTAAATAGGAAGTTGGTGAAATTATGGAAGTTCTTTAGTATGTTCATGACTTTAGGTTTGAACTGACCTCAAAATTATTAATTACTCTGGAAGTAGCATTCAGAGCTATTTGGGTTACATAGAGTCTTTGGTGGACTGGATCCTCTCAAATAGTCTCAGTGTAGTCTCAAAATGTCTCAGTGTAGTCTCCAGAATATGAATATCAATTTATTTTATAAGATGGACATTGCAGATGGGAATAAGCCAATAATTGGGAGGTAAAATCACTCTCTTCTTTCATATGAGTGGTTTTATTACAATTGTAACAGCCCTCATTAAAGGACTGAAGGAATAGGAGACAGAGGAAGAGGTGAAGTGATGATAGATACAGAAACTATAGCTTTAAAATCTGAGCAAAAGTATCTGGGTGACAACTGAGGAATCTAGACAATGCATGAAGGAAATTTGAATTTCTTGAAATACAGGAAACAAATTTACCTTCCAGCAACCTGGAGCCCTTGTCCATAGATAGTTTGAGTACAGAGTAGAGGCATCTAGTATTTAGAACAGTAGAAGAATGAACACATGGCATTTTAGGTCACAAAATTTGTGGTAATTTGCTATAGCAGTACTATAAAATCATGATATCATATCCCTGTTTATAAAGCAATGACAGAAAAGCTCTGTGAATTTTCTTGAGATACTTCTTTGAGGGGCTTGAGTGATACTAGAATGGATAGGGCCTGAAATTCAAATGATGTAGCATACCATAAGTTATACTGTATACTCTCAGGAGTGATCCCTCAGTTCAAATCAAGCAGTAAACCCTGAGCACATCAATTAAACATTGATTGCAATGTTTAATCATCAGTGTTACTAAGAACAAAATAGGAACACATGTTTTGAATGTGTAAAACCCGAGGAATATAAGATAAATTAAAACTATATTGGTTGTGGGGTGGAGCCATAGTACAGCGGGTAGGGCATTTGCTTTGCCCATGGCCAACCCGGCTTCAATTCCCAGCATCCCATATAGTCCCCTGAGCACCACCAGGAGTAATTCCTGAGTGCATGGGCCAGCAGTAACCCCTGTGCAATGCTGGTTTTGACCCAAAATGCAAAAAATTTTTTAAAAAATAGTGTATGTTCTTTGAATGTGAAAAATTGGACTAAATACCTCATACCGTATGTGGTTCCCCAAGCCCACCAGGAGTATTGCCTGAGCAAAGATGGGTGTGGCACAAAACTAAATTGGAATTTTTTATCTCAAAACTTGAATTCTCTATTAGAGGGACTTACTAGAACAAATATTTACAATTTTCACCTAATTCTTAATGTCAATTATACCTTTATATACGTCTCTTGCTACAGAAGGGGTGGACAGACAATCTAGATGAACTATTTGGTCATTTTAAGTATTGTTTTGGCCCCAAGTCTCATGATGGAGACATTACTGGGCCCGCTCGAGAAAATCAATGAACAACGGGAGGACAGTGACAGTGAAGTATTGTTTACCCGGTGTGTAATCAATCAGATAAGAAAAGTGGCAAAAGATACAGATAGGCAATTCATATAAACATAGACCACTGCATAGATCAGGTCCAGGCCCAGCGGACAGCATGAAGAGAAGATTTAAGCAGGAAAATGGAATGTAAGACAATGCAGTCAAGCAGATTGCACAGATCCGATGCAAAAAGAAAGTGATTTAGAATGCAGCGCACAGAGAAAACCGAAAGAAGACAATAACGCAGATCAGTGACTGGTGACCAGAGACTTGTCAGTGACTAGAAGGTGGTTAAGAGCTAGAGACTCAGACAAGAGACCATTAAGAGGTGAGAGTCAGAGAGCATGTGCAAGCAGCATGAGCAATGGAGCAGCAGAGAGGCAGAGTAGTAAGTAGAGAAGAGTAAGGGCAATTGGGTTGCTGTCTCCAATATGGAGGATTATTTTTAGGAGCTGCTATAGCCTACAGAGACATATCTCTTTGAGCTGTAAGTATATGAAATACACATATAAAAGATTTCTCCCATATGAGGTATTTGGTTTTAAGCAAAATAATCTTATACTGTCTACAAGGGCCTGAAAATTAGCTACTATCTACTTTCACACTATATAAAACTATATAAAAAGTCTTTATGAAAATATGCTACCAAATGTGTTTTTGACATGATTTCAATGGAAGTAATTTATTACTATGAACCTATATTTCATAGCAAGGACACCAATTTTTGTTACATTATTTTATACTGTTTATACTGTTTCTTGGGACATGTGACAAAAGAGGTGTTGGTGGTGTCAGTGGCCTTGTCAACACGAACTTGGCCATAAACATTGATTCATTCGAATATCTAACAACCCGAATTGGATGATTACACTTGAATAGATGTGGCTCACTGCCAGCAGTTTCTATCATCATTGTCTATGCACCAACATCCAATTACGATGAAGAAGAAATTGAAAAGTTCTATATGGAGCTAGGGAAGTTCTATACAGAAGACCAAACCTTCTACAAGATCACTGTCAGTAATTTTAATGCCAAGATAGGAACGAGAAGATGAGCTGAAGAACTCCACATCGGGATCCATGGCCTACAATGGAACGAACAGGGTGACAGACTGTCTGAGTTCATCATGTCGATCAAGACCATGCATGATAACTCACAGTTCCAGAATGCTGAATCTAAACGATGGACATGGGAGTCTCCCGGTGGACTGTTCCACAACGAAAATGACCGTATCATATTCAATCGAAAGTTTTGTCTGACCGATGTTGCTGTTGTCCCAAAATTCCAAATGGGATTGGACCACTGTCTCCTTCGTGAAAACCCTACTTGACGAAGCAGGGAGAAAGGGCTGTAAAATTTAAAAAGAGAACTCCCAGAACAACCACCAACTAGGAGCCCTTTGGAACTATTGTGGCAACATGGGAAGATGCTGTCGTTGATGACACTTATGAACAATACAATCTACTGGTTCAGCACATCCATGATTATGTGAGGAATGCCGCAGGAGAGAAAAACACAAAACAATGCCTGTTTTCAAAAACTCTTGAGCTCATTTGCCAACGTGGCTGGGCGCAAGACTCAGGCATCCACAAGAAAACATCTGAGCTTGCACAACAGTGCAGAGAAGTGATAAAGGAAGACCTCAAAGAGAAGAGCAGCAGTGCTGGCTGATGTGGAAGAAGCTGGGGAAAGCATCCACAATGCTCGCCTGTCCTTCGCCAACTACAAGACCGAGATGACTGCCTTCCGATGTCCTGATGGATGTATCACATCCTCCAGAAGGGCAATGAATATTATTCATGATTTCTACTCAGATCTCTTTGATAGCTACATCCAGCTGCCCACATACCAAATTCCACAGTATGGATATGTCGTTTCCACTGTTCTCCCTTCTGAAATCTGGCATGATATTTTGTCACTAAAGAAGCGAACAGCACCCAGCCCAGGCAAGGTCAGACCTGAACACCTGAAGAATCTGCCATCAATACTCATCAACACACTGGCTCAGCTCTTCACACCTACCTGTCTGAATGAAAGTTTCCATCCCACTGGAAAACCAGCAGGACCGTTCTACTGTACAGGAAGGAAGACATCCACAATTGGCAACTATTGCCTAATATTCCTGTTGTCTGTCATCTACAAGCTGTCCACTCAAGTCATCCTGAATAGGATTGGCAGAACACTAGATGAAGGACAATCATGCAAGCAGCCAGGTTTCAAAAAGGATTCAACACTATCAACCATATCTACATGGTAACCAAGCTCATTGAGGTTTCTCTGGAGTTCAAGATGCCACTCTGTCTAACGTTCATTGATTTAAATAAGGCATTTGATTCTGTTGAGATTTAAGTGATCATCAAAGCCCTAGCCAATCAGGGCATTCAAACTCAATCATCAGGATCCTCCATGAGCTGTTTTATAAATTTACTACCAGGATCTCACCATTCTACAAGGAAGTGATCATCAATTTAAAGAGAGAGGTTCAGCAGGGTGATACCATTTCACCGAAACTCTTTAGTGTCACCTTCGAGGACATCATGCGATGACTGGAATGGGAAAGAATGGGAGTGAAGGTAGACAGTTCGCAACTAAACCACCTCCGCTTTGATGATGACATCATTCCAGTAACACCAAACATTAGTCAAGCAACACAAATGCTGCCCGACTTCGACCATGAATGTGGAAAAGTCAGACTGCAGTTGCATCTCATGAAGACAAACAGACAAGTTTTTCTGAAAGGTCGGACTGCAGCTGAATCTCACGAAGAGAAATGAACTAGTTCCTGATGTTCAATTCACTCTCCAAATGCAGAATGAACATCTCCGAATGCAGTAGTTATGTGTATCTAGTTCAAGAATTCAACATGATGAACGATCTAGCACCTGAGTTGCACAGGAGGAAGAGAGCGGCATGGAATGCCTTCGAGAGCATTGAAGAAATAGCTAAGAGGACAAAGAACCTCCAGCTCCAGGCACCTCTCTTCGACTCACCCATTCTCCCTGCATTAACATATGCCTCAGAGACCTGGGCCCTAAGAAAACAGGATAAGAATGCTATTCGGGTCTCCCAAAGAGGAATCGAAAGACCTATGCTTGGATTATCATGCTTCACTCAAGTCAGAGAAGGAATTCAGAGTTCGAACTCTGGCAACGATTGAGAATCAGGGACACTGTCTCATTTGCCAAGGTGTTGAAAATCAGATGGGCGGTGCACGTAATTCTATTTGGAGATGACTGCTGGATAGAGCTGTTACCAACTGGATCCCATGGGATGTCGAAAGATCACGTGATCACCCTTCTACAAGATGGTCAGACTTCATCAAGATGCTGAATGAACAGTTTGAAGCTCTTCGTGTTCCTGGAGTGAGCAGATGCCATTGGTCTACACTAGCACTCGACAGGGATGAATAGAGACGTTACCGGCACCTGCTCAAGCAAATTGATGAGTAATGGGATGTCAAGAAATCAAGTGATCAAGTGATTTTATACTGTATTCTTGAATTGCCACCATCTAAATTAACAGGGACTTAAACACACACACACACACACACATACACACACACACACTGGGGCTGGAGCGATAGTACAGCAGGTTGGGCATTTGCCTTGCACGCAGGCAACCCAGGTTCTATTCCCAGCATCCCATATAGTCTGAGCACTGCCAGGAGTAATATCTGAGTGCATAAGCCAGGACAAACTACTGTGCATTGCCAAGTGTTATCCAGAAAGCAAACAAACAAACAAACAAACAACCCACAGTTACATTGTAGAGCATATCAGGACACTGTTATATATCCCTACCAAGCTAAAGAATAAAAAAAATTGGAAATATTCTATAAAATGGTTAAACTAATGCTATAACATAATTAATATATACAAGCATCCCAATATTTCCATCATGGACACCATTAGTACCACCATTCCTACCATATTTGTAACAAAAATGTCCCTACAACAGCTTTCTCTTTGCATTTCTATTAACAGAGCACCTGACCTGCTTTTCCTTATTCTTCACCAGTTAGGATAATATATTTCTGTATCAGATAAGTAATACTGTGAGCTATTGTATTATGTTTATATTTTAAGATGCAACTCTCCCCCAATCAATTCCTAGAAGGGGTACCATTTTCTTCCCAAAGGAAGGATAATCAAATTCAATTGTTCCACTTTTTGAAAAATCAAAAGAAATTTTAATACTTGACTTGTAAATTTATGTACCAAAGGACATCTTTATAGATGTTTGCTACTTTGTTCATATATCAATTTATTTATTCAGTTTACCTTAATACACTAATATCCAGACCTAGATCATGTCCTCTCTTACCTGCTAGGAACTATTTCTTATTTCTGCAGCCCGATGGACAAAGGCAGAAGAACGGATTATCGAAATTAACGCAATAAGCATGAATTACCTAGTTAAAACTAATGAGGTACTCAAGAGGATGGTGATGGGATCACAGAAAGAATTGTGAAGATTTCTGGGGATGGACACACAAGAGAGAGTTAGAGCTCATCCTCATCAGTTGGCAGACCACTGGGGATAGCCCTGCCCCCAGTGAATTAAAAGAAAGTTCAGAGGTTACCATGAATTTGGAAAAATACCTTCCCAAGGAAACTTTAAATCCCATTCAGAGAAGCTCCTTGTTTCTTCCATTGAGGGTAATCAATAATATTTCTACATGACACAAAGTCACTATGCATTGAGGCTTTGAATTAAGTTTAATTCTAGTTTAAAATACACAGCACAGTAATGAATACAGGGTACATTTTAATGATAAGTCAAAAGGAATTTAACAACAAGGCAATCAGCCTTGCATGCATGAGACCTGAGCCAGAGGTGGTTTGTGGGTATGTCTCCCACATATCTAACTTTTGGCTCTTTACTTTCTTGGTAAACTTTGTTCCAAGTTTCTGGGGTCTGGCCAAAGGCACAGAAGCAATTTGGTGGTATCTGGAAGTCTGAAGGCTCCATCAAGCTGCTGATGCTCTTGCCTCACAGGTACAGATTGACCTGCTAGCAGCACCATACCCCTTCAAGATTCTAGTTTTGTGATACAGTGAAAAGTTAGTGTATAAAAACATGCAAAAATTTGTGTAACCTAAAACTGACTCATTCTCCAACCAAGTTGAAAATGCATAATTATTCTTTGATTCTTTTTAATAATAGAATGATCTACAATGGTAATATGAATATTATATTTGTCTTCAATCTTTCATTACTAATTGACTAAGATAAAAAAATTTCTGATACTAAGGGTGTCACAAAATCTTTGCTTTTTATACCACTTGTTTCCACAAGATGGCAATATCATGCAAAAAACTAAAAATAGTTTACAATTTGTCTCTAGATTTTCTTTTCCTCATAGTCACTCAAGTATTACTATGTTCTTGGGAATTCACTTTTAATCAATGAGTAAAATTCTACAATTAATGTATTAATATTCAATTTTTCTAGCCATATTTTTAAAGTATGTGACGGTAACAAAAAATCATCCACAATATATACATTAATGTGACATTATTTCTGAATATATAATCACAAATATAAAGTTGGTAATAATTTTAAAATGTGACATGTGGAATTTATATGGTTGATTTTACTGCACAAATAGAAAGTACCAGTTTTTATATTCCCACTTCCACAATCACATCAGATTTACGCTAAAAATCAGAATAATCTATACAGAAACTGACATGAGATATCAACTAACAAAGCATTTACTGCCAGGAACAAAACGACAATGTCCAGATGTATTAGAGATGGAGAAACTTCCTTCTCAAGGGGGAAAATAAGTCTACTTCAGGGCAACAACTGTTCAATGTATATAACATATCTAAATTGTTGCAATTAATCTTGGGGAGCAGGGGATATTTCATCAAAAATATGCACCAAATCCTTTGAGCTTATTCTTGCAAAGTTGGCATAGGAGGCAAGAAGTTGTATGGTATAAACAAGGATCAGAGTATTAGAAGGCACCATCTTAGCAAACACTAATACCCTGCTGACAGCACTGCTTATGGAAACCATGTTGGGTCTCATTCATCACAGAGTTACATGCTGGGGTCTCAGCAGCTAGCCTGAGACTTTGACCAAATCCCCTGTCCCTGAAAGCAAGAGCCAGCCCTGTTTACAAAGGCACCAGGGGCTCACTCCAGCACTCCACACACATAGGCACTCTGGTGGAGGATGAGCAACGTGACTGTGACCACCTACCCACACTGATAACCTGGCCCTAATAGCAGGATATGAAGGTGATCCCAACCCTGAATGTATGTATAAGAACCCTTGGGTAGGGGACAATGAACAGAGAACTACTTGACCACCAGGCTCTCCCCTTCTGTGGCTTTCTTTCTCAAGGGCAGTGGCAGGAATCTGGTGCTGTCGGTGCACAGAGGGCCAGGGCAGAGGCTTCTCCCCTATCCACTCCCTCCCCATTATGGAGTAAGTCTGGCAACTCCAGGGGATCATACTCCAGTGTGGTTGGGTTGGTCTACTGCCCAGGACGCGCCATTACAGACCACAGGGGAAATTCCTCACAAGAGATACACACATTTCTAACCAATAACTGAGCTACTTGGAGACTGAGAAGTAATAATTAGTAATACTTATGCCTAGCTAACTGGCTAGAACCCTACCAGTTCATAACTGACTGCTAGCAAGAAAATCAGATCCCAAGAAGAAGAAAAAAAGCTCTCTATAAACCTCCAAAAGTGTAGTAAGTTAGCTAGGGGTCCCCATTATCTACGGTGGTACATTGTAGATCAAGGGCTACTCAGAATCTGCACCTTTCCAGTCCTGGAGTGCATATACTTTGCACTTAGTTTTTGAGCTGAGGCTAATCTCCTGGAAAACTTAACCCAATAAACACAGGAACTCCAGCCATGAGCCATGTTTGTGAGAATAGGATAGAAGCGTGTGATTGCTGGTCCTTGCACTTTTGATCACTTCCAAGAGCTCTTAAATTGAGGCACATGTGTACCCAGGTTTTCACTATCTTAATCTCTGGTCACCACCCAGACGTGCTCAACATAATTCACTGGTCTTACATAGGGTTGTCTGGAGCACCAAATATTATGGTATGATAGAGGAACTCAGTAACTTCGATGGATCAAGACAATGTATGGATTTAACTTCTAACACAGCAGAACTATACAAGCTACTTGGAAAAGACTTAAAATCAATAATCCTAATTGTGATTACTGAAATGAAGTTATCAGTGAAAGAGAATTTCAACAAAGTTTACATTTTAGTGAAGATATTCTACAATGAGCAGTTTGAGAAAAGTTCAAAGAAAAATCACAGAGCTAAAGAACACAATGGAGAGAGGGGTTGGGAAGGGATATGGTGTGTGGGGGAGGGATACTGGCAACATTGGTAGTAGAGAATGGGAACTGGTGAAGGGATGGGTACTTGCACATTGCTTAGCTGAAATGCAATCATGAAAGTTTGTAAGTCTGTAACTGTATCTCATGGTGATTCAATAAAATAAAAAAAATACAGTAGTTAAATATATACAATATACAAGAGTTCAACAACAGAAAGGCAGAATTGAAAATTCAACCTGTGACATCAAAGGTAAAATATTATATAAAGTACCCCAACTCAAGGACCACTAAAAATATTTAGAAACAAAGAAGAGTAAAATACAGGACAACGTCAAGAGAAACAGTTTTTTCAGGATTGTTGAAGAAGAGAGAACAGAGGAGAATTTTTTTTGAGTGTGTGCTTTTTGGGTCACACCCAGCAATGCACAGGGGTTACTCCTGGCTCTACACTAAGGAATTACCCCGGTGGTGCTCAGGGGACCATATGGGATGCTGGTAATCAAACTCGAGGTCAGCCGCGTTCAAGGCAAATGCCTTACCTGTTATGCTATTTCTCCAGCCCGAAGAGGAGAATCCTTAAAGAAATAAACATCTTAGGAATTCCCAAGCTGAAAAAAAGTTAGACACTCAGATCCAAAACATTCAAAGAGTTCCAATCAGTGTAAATACTAGTAGATGAATATAAGACACATATTATATCGAAAATATGATGGAGAATTCTAAAAGCAGCAAAAGAACAAAAACTAATCACATACAAACTAATAAGAATATACCCTTATAGGAACTGTCAGTATTCTCCTGAGCAGAAATATTGGAATCAAAGGAGATGAAATAGGGTATATAAAGTGCCAAATAGAAAAAAAATATTAAAAGAAACCTTGAACCAAGATTCTAGTTAGCTTATCATTCAGATCTTTTAAAGCAGAATAAAGATCTTTTCAAACAATATCTAAAAGAATGCATTATCACTAAACACATTATGAACAACTTTGTAAAAATCATTTCACAGTGATTCAATAATGAAATATTTTTTAAAAAAAGAAGGATTTAAGGTACTAAGAAGTACTTAAGAAATATTTAAAAAGACAAATAACCACTTGAATGAGGTAAGACAGTATGCAAACAAACATAAAATGTGGAAAAGACAGAAGATTAGGAATACAAAACACCACTCCCATAGAATATTTTTTCTGAAAAACCATTCAAGAAGTGTTGGAAATAAAGTGTAAAATTAGTTTTGCACTTTGGGGAACAGCAAGTACTTAGTTTGAGAAAGCACAGGCTTAAAATAGTTGAATTAAAGGAAGTACCTGAAAACATATATTTTAGAATTACCAAGATGTCAAACCATGCCTTTTGAGGGGTGAGAGAGTCATGCCTGGTAATGCTCAAAACTTCCTTCTGGCTCTGTATTCAGGGATCACTCCTGCAGGGACCTGAGGAACTGTATATGGTGTCGGGTACTAAATCTGGCTTAGGTACATGCAAGGCAAGCACACTACCTGCTTGCTTGCCTTACTATTTCTCCAGCCCTTAAGGGACTACATTCCATATCTGGTTCTGCTCTCACTAGGTGGATTATATAGTCAATAAGCAGTTTATGGGGGCTGTAGCAAAAGTACTGTCAATAGGGATTTTGCCAAGCAAACAACTGACCCAAGCCCCATCTTTTTCACCTAATGGTCCCCTTAGTTCTGATAACCCTGAGCACAGAGCCAGAAGTAAGCCAAGAACACCACTTTTATGCTCCAACAACAAAATTAATTAAAAACAGCATATCAGAAAATGTTATTTTAGTTCTCAAAATAATATGAAGATTCTCTTCTCTTTTTTAAACATGATTCTCTTTCACTTCACAGCTAATTGTTTTTTGGGGGAGGCACACCCCGCAGAACAATGTAGCTATTGAAATATTATATATATATGTGCCTACCATTGCATGATCTTAGTTTAGGTGTTTTGGTGGTATTTTGCCTAAAAATCCTCTATTTGTAAAAATACAAAATAAATATCGATTCTATTCTTTTGTGAATATGTTATAATCTAATTCTGCTGCTAAATAATTTCTAGTGGTATGCAGCATTGTATCTTAATGGAACATAAGCTGATGTAATAAAGAGTGTTCAAACACGTAAAGATAAGTTTTGTAGTTTCATAAAACATGTATAGTGCTGTTTGTGGTTTGGCCACTTTTATGTTAATCTAAAGTTCTGTGTTTTTCATTCATTTGAAGTCATGCACTTTCAATAAAATATTGTGAAGCTGTTTTTTGCAGAGAGCAGTGAGCTCTTTGTAGAAGAAATGAGAATACAAGCATTACTTTAGCTGTCTGAACTTCATCAACCAAGCAGACTACATACTGAAGATATCTGGCCTTTTTTATATTGAATGACTATTATTGTGGTGAAATCAGTTTTTGGACTACATAATTATTTTTTAAGTTTAAAATTTTATCAAAAGTGTTGTTCATATACAAATAAAAGTTCAATAAAAAATGCAAGATAGATTCAAGAGTTAATTCAAGCTCTCCAGAAATGTATGCATCAGTGATGGGTTGTTTCCAATGTACTTTGGCATGTTTCTTTATCTCCTTCAATTAATCTAATGACTCTTAAACCCTTTTTATCACTTACATCAAAACAGACAGAAACATTGTAGCACAGCTGCCTTAAGATTGCCTGCCCACACTCTTTACAATAGCCAGAAACTGGAAGAAACCTGAGTGCCCAAGAACAGATGACTAGTTAAAGAAACTTTGGTACATCTACACAATGGAGTACTCTGTAGCTGTTAGAAAAGATGAAGTCATGAAATTTACATACAAGTGGTACAATATGGAAAGTATCATGCTAAGCAAAATGAGTCAGAAAGAGAGGGATAGACATAGAAAGATTGCATTCATCTGGGGGATATAAAGTAACAAAGTATGAGATTAATACCCAAGAATAGCTGAGATCAGCACCAGGAGGATTACTCCATAACTTAGAGGCCAGCCGGGTGTCCTAGAGGAAAGGGCAGTTCAGATAGAGAAGGGAGCACCAAATAAAGGATGTTTGGAGGATCCTCCCAGGAGGGGAGATGCATGTTGAAAGTAGACTATGGACTGAACATGTTTGCCACTCAATTCCTCTTTTGCAGACCACAACACACAAAAGGAGAGAGAGAACACAGGGGATTGCCCTGCCACAGAGACAGGGGGTATGGGGGGATGGGGGTGGGAGGGATATTATCCATGGTGGTGGAAAATGGGCACTGGTGGAGGGATGGGTATCTGATCATTGTATAATTGAAACCAAAGCACAAAAAATTGTAAATCTACAACTGTAAAAAAAAAATAAAATAAAATAAAATAAAGGGAAAAAAAAAAGATTGCCTGCCCAAGCTGTAGACCAATGGAACAGGGTTGAATATACTGACATCTTCCCCCAAGCATACGATCATCTAAACTTTGATAAGGGGGCAAGAAAAGTGAAGTGGAGCAGGGAAAGCCTCTTTAACAAATTGTGCTGGCAAAACCGGATGGCTACATGCAAAAAAGTGGGCTCAGATCTCTACCTAACACCACATACAAAAGTAAGATCAAAGTGGATTAAAGACCTCAACATCAGACCAGATTCCCTAAGGTACATTGAAAAAAATTTTGGCAAAACCCTGCATGACATTGAAGCTAATGTTATCTTCAAAGATGTCACACCACTGGCCAAGCAAGTGAAAACAGAGATAGACAAATGGGACTATCTTACACTAAGAAGCTTCTTCATCTCCAAATAAACAGTGACCAAAATACAAAGACAGTCTACAGAATGGGAAAGGATATTCACATCCTACAAAGGGTTGATATGAAGGATATACAAATTACTGGTTGAACTCCACAAGAAGAAAACATCCAACCCCATCAAATAATGGGGCGTTGAAATGAACAGAAACTTTCTCAAAGAAGAAATCCGAATGGCTAAAAGACTCATGAGAAAATGTTCCACATCATTAATCATCAGGGAGATGCAGATCAAAACAACAATGAGGTATCATTTCACACCACAGAGACTGGCTCACATCCAAAAGAACAAAAGCAATCAGTGCTGGCACGGATGTGGTGAGAAAGGGACCCTCCGTCTCTGCTGGTGGGAATGACGACTGCTTCAGCCCTTTTGGAAAACAGTATGGACGATTCTCAAAAAATTAGAAATTGAGCTCCCATTTGACCCAGCAATACCACTCCTGGGAATATATCCCAGAGAGGCAAAAATGTATAGTCGAAGTGACATCTGCACTTGTTTGTTCATTGCAGCACTGTTTTAAATAGCCAGGATCTGGAAAAAACCTGAGTGCCCAAGAACAGATGACTGGTTAAAAAACGTTGGTACATTTACACAATGGAGTACTATGTAGCTGTTAGAAAAGATGAAGTCATGAAATTTACATTCGAGTGGTACTACATGGAAAGTATCATGTTAAGTGAAATGAGTCAGAAAGAGAGGGACAGACATAGAAAGATTGCATTCATCTGGGGAACATAAAATAACAAAACAGGAGACTAACACCCAAGAATAGCCTAGATAAGTACCAGGAGGTTCACTCCATGGCTTGGAGGCCAGCCATACATTCTAGGGGAAAATGCAGCTCAGATAGAGAAGGGAGCACCAAATAAAGGCTGTTGGGAGGATCCTCCTAGGATGGTATAAGCACGCTGAAAGTAGACTATAGACCAAACATGATTGCCACTCAATGCCTCTTTTGCAAACCATGATACCCAAAAGGAAAGAGAGAACAAAAGGGAATACCCTGCCACAGAGGCAGGGTGGGATGGGGGGTATGGGGGGTGGAAGGGATATTGGGATCCGTGGTGGTGGAAAATGGGCACTGGTGGAGGGATGGTTACTTGATCATTGTATAATTGAAACTCAAGCACAAAAATTTGTAAGTCTACAACTATACCTTATGGTGTTTCACTAATAAAAATTTAAAAAAAAAGAAGAGGCATGACCAAATATAAACAGAATCTCAAAAGAGCTATTCAAAAAGAACAGCTGACCTACTATGTTTTGAAACCTTATTATTCTCGTCAACAATTCCAAGACATAAAAGTCTTTTGTGGCACATAGAAAAAACATACTTATTTTGTGTGTTTGTTTATAAAATGTACCAACAAATTTGGGTTACTTAGAATCCTACCTTAAGTGAGATTGAATTTTCTATTGAAGTTCATACTTAATGTCTTCTTCTAGTAAATTGGATTCAAACAGATTTCCATTACGCTCTGAAAGCTATTAACTTCTGCATGATCTGATAACTTTCCATAATTGGACATGATTGGCAGCAACAGTCTGGATGTATTACATCTACCAATGAAATTAATTTGAACAAACGTCAGTATTTTAAATATTATTTTTATATAATAATAGTAGATACAATAGTTCTGAAATCTATTCTTCCATAATTTATTTAATTTATGCTATTTTACTATAGGGATACTGTTGCGAGATGGGATGATATTTGAAGTTTTTGCTTTTTTACTGCACAAGGTTCAATGTAATAGTTTTAATGCAATGAGTAGTGACTCTTTAAATCTTATTGACTTGATACTAAGTAAGATCACAAAAATTAGAGCTTGAAAATAATGGGACTTGGCTAATGATAGAGGCTTTTATGTATAAAGACTTTTAGATCTCAGTGATGTTATTCTTGGTGTTTAAACGAAATGAATAAATGATTGGTCTACTTAGTAACATAAGAAAACACAGATACTGGGGATAGGGAGATAGCAGAGAGTAGAGTAATTGTATTACATGCTACTGAACCCAGCATCCCATACTATGCTCAAGGCTCCACATGGAATAATCCCTAAATACAGAGCAAGAAGTAAGCTTTGAGCACCTCTGGGTATTTTTCCCTCCAAAAAGCAAAACACATGCTGTCGGGGCCTAAATATAGTATTTCTGTAGTTTTGAACTAAACTATCATACGTGTTAACATTTTGTATTTAAAAAGCAAAAGTATTGCTCACGGTTTAGTAATGACCATTTTAATGGTAAATCTTTATTCAATTATGCTCTTTTCCCCCTCTTTGGGTGTGTACATTCAGTAGTACTCAGGGCTGTGTACCAAAGAATCACTCCTGACAGTGCTCAGTGGAACACATGGAATGTCAGGAATAAAACCTACCTTGATTATATCCAAGACAAGTGTCCTATCTTTGGACTATCTATCTGGCACCAATATAGTTCATCTTTTAAATTATTTTATTATATAATGATAGATTAGCATGCTATTCTCAAAGAATTTGTTTAAAATAGAGTTTAAAATGAAGTGTAGATATCATAAGCAAATCTGATTTTCATTCAAAATGCTGGCTATAAGAGTCTCAGACTTTTGGCAGTAGTCACATGCAGTACTCATCTTCCCAATTCTCAAACTGTGAGAAACGCAGTCAATGGTAGCACATCACTTGCTCCTGCTCAACTCATAGACTTTACTCTATAGTCTATATAGGGCCTTAACTAATGAAATATAAAAATGATGACAACAGGATTCAGAATGGAACATATTGATATCTTCATTGTCAAAACACAGTGATATTTTCACTGAAGTTTCACAAATTTGTGCTATCTGCCTATAGCACTGTAGCACTGTCCTCCCATTGTTCATCAGTTTTGCTTGAACGGGCACCAGTAATATCTCCATTGTGAGACTTGTTGTTACTATTTTTGGCATATTTAATATGCCACGGGGGTCTTGCCAGGCTCTGCCCATGTGGGCTGGATATTCTCGGTAGCTTGCCGGGCACTCCGAGAGGGATGGAAGAATCGAACCTGGGTCACTGTGTGCAAGGCAAACACCCTACCTCCTGTGCTATTGCTCCAGCCCATAAAAGAATCAATTTTTTCTGTTTTTGATATCCATTTCATTATAATTTTTTCTTTCTTTTTTCTTTCCTTCCCTGAAAAAATTATTTTATTAAAACACTGAGTTACAAAATTATTCATAGTTGGATTTTTGATGTTCCATCACCAATTCCATCAACAGTTCCCTCTACCAATATCCCCAGATTCCCTCTCCTACATTGTCCCCTGCTGTGTTAGATTTAAAAAAAAGATAATCCTGAAGCCCATTAAAACTCTACAACCTGTTCCCTGAGGACCTAAAATAAATACCCACTACTTTGGCAATTCAAACTAAGAAAGTACTGGAGTTAAGCAATTACTACATGAGAAATTTGACCCACCCGAAGAACTGATAGATTCGGGATATCAAGAGCTAAAGAAACTAAAGAATTTGTACAAGAGCAAGCCTTAGTAGCAGAATTGGACTGGAATCAAATTTCTTTTAAAAATCTAATAACATTTTAATGCTACTTCCTTAATCTTAGGAAAATACTTGGGTCTCTATCCTCAGTGAGATTTAGAAGAAAACCAGACAGTAAAGGAATTATCCTGAAGATTATCTCTATCAACAATGAAACCAAAAGCTTGTGTGTAAATTTTTGGTTTGGTTATTGTTTTGGAGCCACACCTGATGGAGCTCAAGCGTTGCTCTTGGCTCTACATTCAGGAATTATTTCTATTGGTGGGTGCTTGGACCATATGGATTGCTAGGGGGTCAAACCTGAACTGATGGTTTCAAGGCAATCTCCCTACCTGTGGTACTATTTCCCTAGCCCCACTTGTATATAAATTTTAAATCTAAATTTTTTTAAATTATAAGTATTTCAATTTTTATCTGAGATCTGACCATCGAACTTAGGTTTGCTCCATATATTTACATTATATATATATAAATATAAATATATATATATATATATATATATATTGGTGCCTTGGGCTTATTCCTGGATCTGCATCCAGGGATCATTCCTGGAAGGATTTTGAGAACCATATGAGGCAAAGGAAGGATTTTGCAAACCATATGCAGCAAATGTCATCTATGTTGTCTATCTCTCCAGCTCCCCTTGTCATATAGTTTTAATTTTTCTGTGCAGTACTGAGGGGCCACAGATAGTACCCATAGGTGCTCTGGTAGCATAAAAGTCAGGAACTTAACACATGCTAGGCACTACCTCTAACAATTACTCCCTGGTAATCATGTGGTTTGCTGCCTTTTTTTTTCCCAACAGACTTACGTACTTACTAAGTAAAATTATATTTTTGCTCACTTTTTTCCCTAATTATTATTTCTACTACTGTCAGGTCTAGATAAAAACTTAATTAATGTTATCTTAGGTAGATTCATTGGATTTCTAGCATTTGCAGTCATTCCTGATAAAAACAAGAACTGCTGCTATTTGGTCAGAGTCTATTCAGATGCTATTTTTCAAAATATGCACATGAAAATTTAATGAATATTCAATTAAAAGTAACTTTCTACTTTAATAAATATAATAAATGCTTTATTTTATATTTTGCTCATGGTAACACCCAATGTGTTTTAGCCTGTTAAGGACTATATAGGACATTGAAGTAAAGTGAATAGATTAACATTTCTTTATCTCTCTTTTTTTTGTGACCTCTTTCTTTTTTTAATTTAATTGCTGTGAGATACACAAATGTTCTTCAAGACTGGATTTCAACCATACAATTATCCAGCTTCCATTCCTTCACCAGTGTATATTTTTCAGCACAGATGTCCCGTTTCCCTTCTGCAACCACCCTCCTCCAAGTCTGTCTTTATATCAGTTTTCACTTTTCTTCCCTCTCTCCTCCCTCCCCCATCCTCCCTCCTCCCCCACTTCTTTCTCTCCCTCCGCCTTCCCTCTTCTCTCTCTCTCTCTCTCTCTCTCTCTACCTCCCCACTTCGAGGCATTGTGGTTTGCAAGACAGATACTGAAAGGTTATTATATATACTATACCTCTTTTCAGTACTCAGTTCTTGTCCAGAGTGATCATTTCCAATTATCATTGTCATAATGGTCCCTTCTCTTTCCAGCATTTCTTATTTTTAACATTTCTGATTTTTCATAATTTCTTTTGTGAAATATTTTCATTCCCACAGGCAAATATACCCAAAAAAGGAATATGCAGTGAGATACACACACATATACATATATATATTTATATTCAAATACACAAACACACATATATATACATATATAAACAAGCTTGCAAGACACATTAGGCTATTGAAACATTTGGTAGAAATAGCTTTCCCTATTCAGTATTTCTTCAGGAAGTCAAAATGTCATAGATAATAATGATATTCTGCTCTCCCTGAAAGAGGTTTTTTATATTACTGGAAACTCAGTGTTGACCTTTCCAGATCTCTTTACATCTAAAATATGACACCCTGAAACCTCAACATATTACCTTATATGGTTACAAAAGTATCTTTGGCAAGTTTTAGCTCCCAAATGTCACTTTGGCTTTGAGGCATAATTGCTCTTATGGTCCCAAACATAGGAGATTTTTAATAGTAGTGGTCAAACAATGAACTTGCAGTACACCGTTGAATCTAGACTATGGCAAATATTCCAGGAATAGGTACAAGATTTTGTGTGAAATAATTAATTTTGTTTGATTTGGGGGGCCATAACCACTGGTGTTCCAGGATTGCTTGGCAATGTATTCAGGAATTACTCCTGGTCGTGTCCAGGGACCCATATGGGATGCCAAAGATCCAACCCAGATCAGACACATGCAACACAAGTGCTCTACCTGCTGCACTATTTTTCTCCAGCCTCATGTCCAATATTTTAAAGGGAGTCGCCACTAAAAACTTGATAGGATCTAGTCCATAAATGTAACTGAAAAAACTGAGGAAACATGTTGCATAAATGCTTATTTTAAAAATGCTCAACCAAAGAATACAATAAAATCAATAAAATTTTCACTAAAACTTGAGTGAAACAAAAGTAGTGAAGGCTCTAGTAATGCTCAGTGCTACTAGTAGTCTCTGAGTTTGAACCCTCAAACTACAAACACAAACATTTACAATGTTTCAATTTTCACATGTTTATTTTTTCTGTCATATTAATATAGTCAATGTCATTATTTTACTACTTTTAGGCTATTCAAACTAGGGAAAAAATTTTATAACTTGATTATTTTTAAAAGGTCTTTAATTGGACCACATCGAAAAGAACAAAAGCAACTGGTGCTGGGCCCAATGTGGTGAGAAAGGGACCCTCCTTCACTGCTGGTGGGAATGCCAACTGGTTCAGCCCTTTTGGAAAACAGTATGGATGATTCCCAAAAAATTAGAAATTGAGCTTCCATTTGACCCGGCAATACCACTCCTGGGAATATATCCCAGAGAGGCAAAAAAGTATAGTCGAAGTGACATCTGCACTTGTTTGTTCATTGCAGCACTCTTTACAATAGCCAGCATCTGGAAAAAACCTGAGTGCCTGAGAACAGATGACTGGTTAAAGAAACTTTGGCACATTTACACAATGGAGTACTATGTAGCTCTTAGAAAAGATGAAGTCATGAAATTTACATACAAGTGGTACTACATAGAAAGTATCATGCTAAGCAAAATGAGTCAGAAAGAGAGGGATAGACACAAGAAGATAGCATTCATCTGAGTAACATAAAGTAACAAAACAGGAGACTAACACCCAAGAGTGGCCAATTTTAGTACCAAGAGTTTTGCTCCATGGTTTGGAGGCCAGCCACACATTCTAGGGGGAAAGGGAGCTCAGATAGAGAAAGGAATACCAAATAAAGGGTGTTGGGAGGATCCTCCCAGGATGGGAGAAGCATGCTGAAAGTAGACTATAGACCAAACATGATTGCCACTAAATGCCTCTTTTGCAAGCCACAATACCCAAAAGGAGAGAGAGAACAAAAGGTAATACTCTGCCACAGAAGCAGGGTGGGATGGGGGGATGGGGGTGGGAGGGTTACTGGGACACGTGGTGGTAGAAAATGGGCAATGGTGGAGGGATGGGTGTTTGATCATTGTATAATTGAAACCCAAGCACAAAAATTTGTTAATGTACAACTGTACCTCATGGTGTTTCACTAAGAAAAATTTAAAAAAAAGAAAGAGACAGACATAGAAAGATTGCATTCATTTGGGGAACATAAAGTAACAAAATAGGAGACTAACACCCAAGAATAGCTTAGATAAGTACCAGGAGGTTCACTCCATGGCTTGGAAGCCAGCCACACATGCTAGGGGAAAAGGAAACTCAGATAGAGAAGGGATCACCAAATAAAGGCTGTTGGAAGGATCCTCCCAGAATGGGAGATGCATGCTGAAAGTAGACTATAGACCAAGCATGATTTCCACTAAATGCCTCTTTTGCAAACCACAGCACACAAAAGGAGAGAGAGAACAAAAGGGAATGCCCTCCACAGAGGCAGGGTGGGATGGAGGGGGGGAAGGGATACTGGGTCCTGTGGTGGTAGAAAATGGGCACTGCTGGAGGGATGGGCACTTGATCATTGCATAATTGAAACCCAAGTACAAAAATTTGTAAATCTACAACTGTACCTCATGGTGTTTCACTAATAAAAATTTAAAAAAAAGAAAAAAAGAGAAAAGGTCTTTAAAATATCATCTTTACACTTAAATCATGCTTTTTATATTTTATGTTGATATTAAATTCTTTGGTTACTTTTTCCATTCCAAATTGCCATAAATTTTGTTGCTTCATTATAAAATCAGAAACCATTTTCCTTTTCATGTTTATGGTAACATTTCTGACCCACAGAGCAGAGCATTCAGCAAAATGTATAATTCTAGTCTTTTTCCCAGTTAATGAGCATGACCTTGTGCAGATATATAGAATGATACTAGGTGCTGTTTTTCCAAGTTTTTTAGTCAGAAATAATGGAGGCAATAGTAGTTGTCACATCATTACCAATTACTCCTCTGGATTGATGCAACCTCCTGATCCCTTCAATAAAAGCCTCAGTGAGAATTATTCTCAGAAGTCACCTATTGCCAAAAAACACATGGATGACCTAGCTGGAAGCATAAACCAGCAGAAAGATGAAGAGATTCCTTTCAAAGAGGTAGATTGCAAAGTATTATATACTTTTCATCTTCACAATTGGTTGAAGTCCAAATGGAACTGTGTACATATTTCACGGTATTTGGCTCCCTGAGAAGAATACAAACCAAAATTCATATGTTTTCTTTGCGCCAAATTGTAGATTTTTAAAAAGATTCTCAAGATACTTTGTAGTACATGTAACTATCTAAAAATGCATGTTGGTTCTTTGTTCATAAAAATGTTGGCTCTGTCTCTAGTATCTTTACTTATTACATTATTTTCCAAACCAGGATTGAAAAACTGAACCAAAAATGTGTCATTAGTGATCGATTAGAAAAAGTTAGTTTAAAATAACAATTTTCCAACCTCAGGTTTTTGTTGTTTGTATAGAAAATAACTTCATACCACATGTTTTCCTCTATAACTCTAATCTTTACCTCTATAATTCTGGAGTGAGCTAACATTGTATCACTGTAACACTGTCATCCTGTTGTTGGTTGATTTACTTGAGCGGGCGCCAGTGACGTCTCCATTTGTCCCAGCCAGGAGATTTTTTTTTTTTAATTTTTATTAGTGAAACACCATGAGGTACAGTTGTAGATTTACAATTTTTTGTGCTTGGGTTTCAATTATACAATGATCAAATACCCATCCCTCCACCAGTGCCCATTTTCCACCACCATGGATAATATCCCTCCCACCGCATCCCCCCCATCCCACCCTGCCTCTGTGGCAAGGCTTTCCCTTTTGTTCTCTCTCTCCTTTTGGGTGTTGTGGTCTGCAAAAGAGACATTGAGTGGCAATCATGTTCAGTCCATAGTCTACTTTCAACATGCATCTCCCCTGGGAGGATCCTCCAAACACCCTCCATATGGTGCTCCCTTCTCTATCTGAACTGCCCTTTCCCCTAGAATGCCTGGCTGGCCTCTAAGCTATGGAGTAATCCTCCTGGTGCTGATCTCAGCTATTCTTGGGTACTAATCTCATATTTTATTACTTTATATCCCCCAGATGAATGCAATCTTTCTATGTCTATCCCTCTCTTTCTGACTCATTTCGCTTAGCATGATACTTTCCATGTTGTACCACTTGTATGTAAATTTCATGAGTTCATCTTTTCTAACAGCTACATAGTACTCCATTGTGTAGATGTACCAAAGTTTCTTTAACCAGTGATCTGTTCTCGGGCACTCAGGTTTTTTCCAGATTCTGGCTATTGTAAGAGTGCTGCAATGAACAAACAATTGCAGATGTCACTTAGACTATGGAGTGGTATTGCTGAGTCAAATGGGAGCTCAATTTCTAATTTTTTGAGAATCATCCATACTGTTTTCCAGAAAGCCAGCCCAGAGATTTTAGCAGCCTCTCCTTATTCGTCTTTCCCAACAATTGGAGGCCCTTTCAGGGTCAAGGGAAAGAGACCTGATAAAGTTACTGGTTTGGGTATATCGAATATGTCATGGGGAGCTTGCTGGGTTCTGCCCATTTAAATATCAGTTTCCAAAAAAAGGTTATTTTCTTGATTTGGAGGTAGGAAATCTTGACAAATGACAGTTTCTTGGAGGACCATCTGTAATATTTTATGAACACATTATCTGACAACTTAAATGCCATGCATTTGGCCCAAAGATTGGTATTTGAAGATCAGTGAAATTATACAGATCATATCTGAGACAAAAATTTAAGTCTGAGATGGTAAACTATGAGTTTAACTAAACCTGATTTAAAAAATGATTAAAAACAGACATAATTATTCACAAATATTATGAAAATTTACTACGACCATTTGACAATTCACAAAGTTTATCATTTTAATAAAGCATAGGAGAGGATTAATTATGTAATCACTTATAATTACTTGTCATCCCATTGATTGTTGATTTGTTCAAGTGGGTGCCAGTAATGTCTCCATTTGACCCTGTCACATGCTAATGTAGCCCAGTGGCGTCTGCTCACTCCAGGAACACGAAGATCATCAAACCCTTTGTTCAGGGTCTTGATGAAGAAGTCAAACCATCTCATAGGTGGGTGGTCAGGTATTCTCTTGACATCCTGTGGAATCCAGTTGGTAAAGGCTCTAATTCAGCAGTCATCTCCAAATCATATAGCAATGAATACATTGTTGTGTGCATTTGTTTTAATTGATTTTTATCTAAGAATTCTTAACAATAACATAGGGTAAATTATATTTATATTTAGTTACTAGCAGTGATATTTTAGGGTTTCTTTTACTGTGTTTCACATACTGTAACCAAAAAGATTTTTGGGAGCTCCCCTTCTTTCCTAATTCACATTGTGTTTCTGTCTTTATTCATTTTCAGTAATATGAATGGACCTTGTTTTCTTTTGCCTAATATCTTTAGGCAGAAATATTCCTCCCATCCTTCCCATGTTCATCGACATAACAGGTATTGCAAAGGAAACATACATACACACATATATGTAATACCTGCACACACACACACTATATATATATATATATATATATATATATATATATACTGTTAAGCCCAAGACTATGGGTTCCCAATTGGCAAGACGGACAGAGACATGAACACGATAATGCAAAAGCAGAAGGAGTTTTATTCCAGTTAATTGGGATCATCTATCTCACCTACAGCGTGGTCTCTTGATAGCGACCCCGACCTACAAGTGCAAGCAACTTATATAGGGTTTGATTACATAAGCGGGGCATGCCTTAGTGTATCAGAAAAAAATCTTAGTTAGCTAACAAAGATGTTTTGGTAAGCGTCTAAGGTAATAGCGGTCAGGCAATAGTTAGACAATAGTTTCCACCAGCAGCTTATGGTTGCATATGCTATTCATTCTTTTAGGGTTAACAAAAGGCAATTTCTTGGGCATTGTGATTGATTGCTTGAGCACACTTGCTGATCCCAGGAACTTTCCCAGGTGGGTTCAGGTTGGCTAGTTACACATTGTTTCATTGCTGGAAAACAGAGACTATTTCAGTTCCAGGAACTGAACCTGAGGCCTAGCTGATTTCACTGATTTCTGTCGCCTGTCATGGCATCAGTTTCACCCTTACTATATTTATAGCAGTTATAGGTAAGTTCTCAACAAAACTTTTAATAACCCCTATAACAAGTTGTATAAGATGATATGTGAGTTCAAAAAGTGTGGGTACAAGCCACTTGTGTTCAGTGGTCAAGAGCTGCCTCCCGCGCCCAGCCAGCAAAAAGTGATGGGTGAAAGAAGGAGGAAAAAGGGGGCAGGCTGGTTGGTAATAGGTTGCTGTTCATTCTAGCCTCCATCCTGATTCTAGTCTCACTCTGCCTCCCATTCCGGTCTCCCTTTGAGCCAATTCCAAACTCACCAGATGTCCCATTTTAGTCTCACACTGTCCTTTGTTCCAGCCTCCTAGCACCCAGTCTCACAGCCTTAGTTACAGAAAAATCCTCAGGAGACCTGGATAGCAAATACACACAGGTGTGGTTGCATAATCTACGTATGTAAAGTCCTTCCCTCAGGAGAAGCTTCTTCTAGGACAAAATCTCATCCAGTAAGGAGATTCGCCCAAGGGCAGAATTTTATATAAGGACATATTTCTCCTTTCCTTATTCCAAATCCATCTAACAGTCATCTTAAATGTAATTCTTAATCATATCCCTAGTCACTTAGTATGGACATAGTAAGAGATAGATTAAGCTTAAAGGGGGGCTGTCCTGGGGACACCTTGCTATGTATCCTAGATGATAGTCCTCAGGCCAGGTTAGTGTTTCCTAAGCCTAGCAGGGTCTTATCCAGTTACTTCTTTTTGAGTCATGACAGTTTGTCCATGACCGTGCTCTTAACTTACATAAGTTTTTTGGTGCTTGGCCCGTCCCTTTTTGACACCAGGGTAGCTTACAGCTTGTCCCTTTTGAATGCTAGGGTAGTTAACCATTTGCCCTGGGTCTATCCAATTGCGCTGTTGGAACCCTCCTTTTACAGTGTCAGATACTAAGGGCAACTGAGACTTACATCAAGTAAATATGACAGTTGTCTAGGAGTAAATATCATTCAGAGTCATTTAACTCCCAAATTACAAAAGCATAGTGTTAGCTGTTTTCCTATGTCTATACAAATAGGACATTGCTCTAGAGTAAACTATGCAAAGAACATAATGGAAAAAGAAAGCAATATTTCGCTTGCATAAAAAAAAAATCTAGAGTCCTCAGAAGAATCTGAATTTACAAATTATACATTACAAATCACAAGTTGTGATTTGAAGTTATAGTTATTAACTGATAGGGAAAGCAGAGCACAAAAGAAATATTAAAGATAAACACAGAGGAATAGGAGTGCCTCAGGAGCACTGTGATGAATGTAACCCAATAAACTAATCTCCCTGCAGTGGGGGAGGGGGGAGAGGACAAACCAATTATATAAATATCATATTGTAATATATTATTCATTTTTAATTTTATATTGAGATTATTATTTTTACCATTAATTTAAGATTTCAATATTATTAATATTGAAGAAATATTTTGATTTGATAACTATAGCGTCTTTTTTCTCAGGGGAGAATAAATATACCTCACAGTGTCCAGGGCTTACTTCTGGCTCTGTGCTCTCTCTCTCTCTCTCTCTCTCTCTCGTTCTCACTCTCGCTCTCTTCTCTCTGATCCCCCATCTAGAGCATCTTTTTTTAATCTAAATTAGAATTCTGAGCAAAACAGAAAAAAATTGCATGATTAAGAATCAACTGACAGAGATCTTATAGAAAGCAATGAGGTTATGATCCTGAGGACATTTGGATGTGTCTCTGAAAAGCTCCCCACACCCAAAATCATATAGTTACATGTGCAAAGAAATTACCCAACTCAGCATAGTAAATATGTGACTGAATAAAATAATGACAATTTTGTATGGATTTAGGGAAAACCAAAATTTCAAAATCAAGTTCCTGGAAAAAAGGGTACCCTGTATAGGGATAAAGAAAATGAATTCATAGCCATTCATTCTGTGATTGAAATTCAGATTTTACTGCCAATATTTTATATTACCTTGGGAAATTTAATTGCTTTTCTTTCATTCCCTTGTGTGTGTGAATTAGTAGTAATACTATTGCCAACTGCAAGGACTTGCTTTGAGATACCAAGTGATGATCAATGTAAAGCTGCTTAGCATAGTACTTGAAATATAGTAAATGCTCAGCAAATTTTGTCTATAATTTGCAACTTCATCACTTTATTAGATTTTAATCTTTTAATAGCTCATTCACACATTCTGTTGGTGAGAGAAATTCTCACCAAACTGTTAATGGGCTAAATGCAAAACAAAATGGAGATTTTTTCAATTATTATGTGATTTAAGTAAACTGATTTTAAAATATTTTTCTCTTTTGCGTATGGCTCCTCTCTTGCTTTACATAATGTTGTTTTGTGGTGTTTATAGTAGTCCCCCTCAATTTTATCCACTATCTTCTTTTAAAAATGCCTTTAAAAGTTGATACATTCATGTATTCTCCAGGGATTTAAAAAAATTGTTTAGCTTCCCGGATATTATCATCTATTTCTATAATGTCCACTACTGGCATTATGTTCATGATGCTAACTCTCAACAAGAGTGCTCAAGGATTTGTGGATAGGTCTAGAGAAAAACAAAACCACAAGATGGCAGTAACACACAAGTTTATTGGGTAGTGCTTGGCCACGGTTGCATAAGATTTTCTCAGAGAAGTCATCTTCCAAGCCCCACTTCAAGTGGAAAAGGAGCACGAAAACTCTCAAAAGGCAAATCAGAGAAGTACACTGATGTTTCTGCATTTTCATTCATGCAGAAGCTAGGAGGTAGCTGTCCAAGAATTTGAAAAAATAGTTTCGGTTCGTGGAAAACTATTCAGGAACATCTTTAATTCAATTATATAAAAGTTCCAGACTCATAATTATAGTTTTAACCCATAATTTGCATTATCAGCAACACAAATTTCCCAGATTATAGCTCTTTGCAAGAAAAAAATCAGACATTATTGTCTACCTATTTCTAATAAAATTATATCATTTAAGTCCCAATTAGGCACTGTAGCACTGTCCACTGTCCTCCCGTTGTTCATCGATTTGCTCAAGTGGGCCTAGTAACATCTCCATTGTGAGACTTGTTACTGTGTTAGGCAAATCGAAAACGTCATTATAGCTTTCCAGGCTTTGTCGTGCAGGCGAAATACAGGGACTAGAACAAGAGCACAGCAGGTAGGGCATTTAGCTTGCAAGCAGCCAACATGGCCGACCCAAGTTCGATTCCTGCGCCTCTCTCAGAGAGCCTGGTAAGCTACCAAGAGTATCTCGCCCGCTAGGCAAAGCCTGGCAAGTTCCCCGTGACATATTCAATATGCCAAACACAGTATCAACAAAGTCTCACAATGAAGACATTACTGAGCCCACTCCAGAAAATCAATGAACAACGGAAGACAGTGACAGTGACAGTGACAGTGAAAGCGGGCAATATACTCTCAGTAGTTTGCCGGGCTCTCTGAGGAGCAATCAAACTCGGATGGGCAATGTTGGCTGCGTGCAAGGCAAATGCCCTACCCGCTGCTCCTACTGTCTGACATCAGTCTGGCAAGATCAGATACCACCCTTTCAGTCCCTCTAAAATAGCAATTCCATACTAGGGAGCGGGTAGAAACAGGAATAGATACGAGAATTCAGAAGAATGGCTCTTCCACCATAAAGCGATGATTAGAAACTGCTTCTTGAATTTCAATATCAAAGGTTCCCCTTAATAGCCAAGTTCTCTATATTTTCATGGAATGAATTCCCATTATGTTGTTTTTCTAATTCATTGATGTAACATTGTTTTACATACATATAAATTTTTGTATTTTTTTTTAAATTTTTATTAGTGAAACGCCATGAGGTACAGTTGTAGAAACAAAATTTTGTGCTTGGGTTTCGATTATACAATGATCAAATACCCATCCCTCCACCAGTGCCCATTTTCCACCACCATGGATCCCAGTATCCCTTTCACCCCCATCGCCCCCATACCATCCTGCCTCTGTGGCAGGGCATTCCCTTTTGTTCTCTCTCTCCTTTTGGGTGTTGTGGTCTGCAAAAGAAGCATTGAGTGGCAATCATGTTCGGTCCATAGTCTACTTTCAACATGCATCTCCCATCCTGGGAGGATCCTCCAAACACCCTTTATTTGGTGCTCCCTTCTCTATCTGAGCTGCCCTTTCCCCTAGAATGCCCGGCTGGACTCTAAGCCATGGAGTAATCCTCCTGGTACTGATCTCGGCTATTCTTGGGTATTAATCTCCTATTTTGTTACTTTATGTCCCCCAGATGAATGCAATCTTTTAATGACTTGTTGTTACTGTGTTTGGCATATTGAATATGTCATGGGTAGCTTGCCAGGCTTTGCCGTGCAGGCGAGATACTCTCGGTAGCTTGCCGGGCTCTCTGAGAGGGGTGGAGGAATCGAACCCAGCTTGGCCGGGCTGGCTGCATGCAAGGCATGCAAATTGACGAACAACGGGAGGATAGTGCTGCAGTGCTTAACGGTACAGTGTTGTTCTACCACATTCACTAACAAATAGAAAATATCTCCCCACCACTGTCCACAGAAACAAATTATTTTTATGACTTCAAAAGTATATCATTAGTATCGTTTATATAGATGACTAATATTTTATTTACATTCACTGTCACTGTCACTGTCCTCCCGTTGTTCATCGATTTGCTTGAGCGGGCCCAGTAATGTCTCCACTGTGACACTTGTTGCTGTGTTTGGCATATCAAATACGTCACAGGTAGCTTGCCAGGCTTTGCCATGTGGGCGAGATACTCTCAGGAGCTTGCCGTGCTCTCACATTTAATAATATATCTATGACTAAAATCTGACAATAGCAAATGATTTTCTATAGTATTAAACTCTCTAGATTTAACAAATTATTTTTATTTTATAGTTGTTTTTGAAACTTTTTCTAGGTACAGATATCTAAACCAAGGACTATTTCATACATTTTGTCATTTTTATTGTTTCTATTGCCACTTTCTTTAGAAGTGATTTGAATTTTTTGGAGATAGATATTATTTTCTATCTTCAAGATGTTCTCTCTCCTGTAATCGTCTAGCTATATAAATTTATTTTTCTTGAAAATCATTTCTATAATGAAATGATTTAACATTTCTCTTAGAAATTCCCTCAACTATTGTATTGCTTATTTCTCAATACTAAGAAAAATCTACATTTTCCACTTCTTTTATGCATTTTATGTGTCCATGATGCATAATAAATGATTTGTTTCACTTTAAATTTTAGTTGATTTTGATAATCTTGATCAGAATCTTCTCTAGGTAAATATGTTCCCAGTCTGGTGTTTGAAAGTGTGCAAGGCAAAGAGGGTTGGAGATTATGATGGACTTTGATCTCAGAGATATAGGCTCCTGTCACTTTGTGTATTTCTATTGACATCACTTTCCAGTAGATTATTGGTCTCAGCTTCCAGAAAGGGAGGAAAGATCAAACAATAAGGTACAAAGTAGTTTTTTCAGTTCTCTATTCAAGGAGACTCTAAGAATCTTCCATGTCAATGCTTATTTTTATATCCCAAGAGTCAAAATTCAGTCTTGTAGATACATTATGTGAATTGGAAATTACATAATAGTATTTGCACACAAATTAAGAAGCATGTCTTTAATTGGAATTCATGATATAATGAAGGACCTCTGAGAGCAGGTACTCAAGACATATTTATTAGTTAAAACAATAAATAAATAAATTTTAATAACTGTATTCTGTCATCTATCTTGTTAACTAAAAATGAAGCAAAATTTTCGAATGTAAAGGCCAAAAATAATGTTCTCAGAAAACAAATACAGCATTGAAACACAGGCTGGTAGTCTTTGTGATTGTTTACTAGAGATTTGATGAAAAATATTTTGGCAGTAATTGTCAGATTCATTATGACATAGTTTAGATATGAAAAAGCATTTCAGGGAAAAATAAATTAAAATTCTATCTCTGTATGCAGTTTATGCTTGAATAAACATAGGTTAGAATGAGCAAATTAATCAGATTGCTTCATTGAAGACAGCTTAATAGCAGGCTTCGAATCACTGGACGATTAGTAAGTTCTTAAGGTAACAGAAATTGCTTTTATTGAGATGATACTTAAGGTATCTCAACATTCACTGACGTTAAATAAAGGAACACGAATCCTTTTCTTGCAAATGTCAGATTCCTTTTCTTTCATGAATATGCTCCATGGTAAATGCAGGCACATATAATGTTGTTTCAGACTTCCCTGTAAAGTCAGCAATAATAAAATTGAAAGAAATGGTTTAAATCCTCTCACTTTATCTTTTTTCCCCTAGCAGTCCTTGTAATAACAGGGAAAGAAAAATTTATTTATCTTCATTTGCTTGTCTTTCTTTGAGTATTCATCTAATTCTCCTGAAGTGAAAGTCCATATATTGAATCTGAGATGATTTATCTGAGGTGATGTATAAAACTCTGAGGCAATTTACATGGGAACAAAGTAAAAATCAAGTATGGTAATTACAAAAATGACTAGAAAGCACTAAAAGGTTTTCTGTTACAGGAAGCTTAACTACACTTAAACCGTTGTTCACCAATGAAAAAAATATGTTTTTTGTTGGTCCTAATTAGAGTAGCAAGACTCGGGGTGGGAAACAATTGCTGACTAGAGTATCTGGGCTTTGCACAAACAAACTAAATTTGGTTGCTTGCTAGATATATGTCTGACAACTAGATCTTCTCTCTGCTGAGAAGACTTTACTATTCATGCTATTTTTTAATATATGTTTTATTTTCATAAAAGTAGTTCACAATAGTTTATTACAGATAATATTCTAATACCAATCCCACCACCAAGCACGTTCCCACCACAGTAAGAGGAAAGTGTGTGAAGATTGTTGTATTTCATTCTGGAGCCATTCAAGCCCGTAGATAAGAGAATAGAATCAAGTATGTTAAAGCAAACAAATGTGTGTGTGCTATTTTTGATAAGTGAGATAGAGTGTAAGAGGTTCACAGCCACGTGCTCCAGGAAATTCTTCATCGTTCTCTTCCAGGAGCTTTAGTTTATAGTCTCTCGGTCTTGGTCATTGATGAGATTACATGGTACTGGGAGCAGTTTGTGGGTGTGACTGCCAGTATTCATATTATTTATGACATACTGAGTTGGATTAATCAATCTCTGTAGCACTGTAGCACTGTCCTCCTGCTGTTCATCAATTTGCTCGAATGGGCACCAGTAACGTCTCCATTGTGAGATTTCTTGTTACTGTTTTTCGCATATCAAATATGCCACAGGGAGCTTTCCAAGTTCTGCCATGCAGGTGGGATACTCTGGGTAGCTTGCTGGGTTCTTGGAGAGGGAAGAAGGAATCAAACCCAGCTTGGTCATGTGCAAGGCAAATGCCCTACTCCCTGTGCTATTTTTCAGACAGACCTTTAAAAAAATTAAAATTTGATCTAAAAAGTCTATCAATTTTTTTGTATTCCCTCTGGAAGACAAGTCTTTTAAAGGCAATCTACATGCCTCAGTTGAATTTTGGTCATCTATTCTTATTATACTACGAGTCTAAGGATAATACCTACATGCTGTGCTATAGCTCTAGTCCAATCAATCTCTAAGGTAAGGTAAAGGTAAAGGCCCTCCCGTTGATCGTCGATTTGCTCGAGCGGGCCCAGTAACGTCTCCATTGGAGACTTTGTTGTTACTGTGTTTGGCATATCGAATACTCTCGGTAGCTTGCCGGGCTCTCCGAGAGGGACGGAGGAATCGAACTCGGGTCGGCCATGTTGGCCGCTTGTAAGGCGAACACCCTACCGCTGTGCTATCGCTCCAGCCCAATCAATCTCTAAAGCCACTAATTTATTAAGATGCTGTCGTCACTGATATTTTTGAGACTACACTTGAGCTTGTTATATCTAGTGTTTCTTGGGACTAGAGCCGGGTTGAGGGATGCCAGGATCCCTCTAAGCAAAGCTCAGGGCCGCTGCAGTGACTTCCTGTTGGTTCTGGTTGGAGAGAGCCACGTGCCATTGCCTGTGCAGGATCATTGGAAGGTAGCTCTATTCCCAGTCACTGTGCTCCCTTTTCATTTTTGAAACCATTTCTTGCATTTTAACTACTATAAATTTTATTTAGACTATTTTTTCTTGTTTGATTCTTTTCCTAAGAAATATGCAAGACAAAAAATGAGGGAAAATAAATCTCCCAAGGTTTCCCCTTAATTAGCGAAGGTTAAAGTTCTCATCTCAGAATCTGTGTTGCTTTGCATAAGAAGAGAAACTTCGAGATAATTGATTTTGTATCAGTATCTCTGAAATGCAACAGCTAAAGTATGACTTTAAAAAAAACCTTTTAGTAGTTCTTACTTTAAAAAGCAGTATTATACAATTTTATGTAATAAAAAGTGTCATTGCATTAATAATATTTCATTTATGAAACAAATTTTTACTGACACCTGGCCTAGTTTTGGGGAAACTGTATGTGTGAGATTTGCTACAAATAATTATTCATTAAAAGAGCTAATAATTCCATGTTAGTCTATGTGTTCTGCAGGTGTTGGTTCACTCAAAGTTGTGTTTTTTGGTACCAGGGATATTCATCTATGGTAAATTATGGGTGCTTCAATACTTTTTTTCACAACATTTAACAATTGACTGTTTTGTATAATACTGAATGTTATTGTGGAATATGTGTACAGTTTTGCTCTCATTTGCATGTTCTGGGATTGTAAGGATGATCACATAATTATTGCAGTAGTTTTTTTTTTTATTCAGAAGTGGAAGAATGAAACTGAGTTAAAGAAATTCTTGATAAAGAGGCAGCAGTCATATGGATTGTGTGGGAAATTAAGGTGTTAAATAATTTTGCTGGTTTTCAGAGTTCTTGTTATTTTTTATTTTTAGACAAGATTATACAATACTTTATACTGTATTTTGCCATTATAATTATAGCAAACCTGTCTGAAGCTTTAAATTTATGAAGTTGTTTATTTTTAATAGAAAAACACCAAGGCTTTTCTGTAGGTATTGGGCCAGCTCCTTGCTAATTGCTGTCACTGGTTATTTTCTTTTATTCAAATGTAAAGAAAAATGAAGCAAGATAAATACATCAATATAGACTCAAAGGTGAAGTTTATTTCTAAGAGAGTGTTCTGAGAAGTTCTCATTATAGATATGCCATATAAGTAAAGATCTAAATGTTCAGAAAAAAATAACGTAGGGAAGACTTAGAGTTAAAGTAATGACTGACATGTAGTATGAGGTTGAAAACTGCAGTCTTAAATAAGAACTTTAAATCCCCATTCCTATCAGTGGTGAATTAAAGTTCTTTTCCCCCACATTCCTACCTGTACTTAACGTTTTTAAACTTTTTGATGTGTGCCAGTCTCACTGGTCTGAAGGCATATCTTTTGTTGTTTTGATTTGCATTTGATATTGAACATTTTTCCATATGCCTTTAGAACATCAAAGCAGTTTTATACAGGATGTAGGACAAATTCTCAGACCAGTGGAATAGAATTTCAAGTCCAGAGATAGATCTATAAGTTTATGGATGTTTATTTTCAACAAAGGAGCAAAAAGTTTGAGTGGAGCAAGGAAAGCCTACCAACAAATGCTACTGGAAACATTGGCTGGTCAAATGTAAATAAATGAAATCAGACCCCTTTCTAATATCATGCACAAAAGTCAAATCAAAATTAATTAAAGACCTTGATATTATACTGGACTCCATAAATTATATGGAGAAAAACATAGGATATAGGTAGAAATCTCAATGACATTGAATCTAGAGACCTTCTTCTGTCATTCAGTGCCATTTTTCAAGAAAATGGAAGAAAGTATAAACAAATAGGTCATCAAATTAAGGAATTTATGCACTGTAAAATAAATAAGTAGCAAAATAAAATGATACTCAGTAGACTGAACAGATTGAGAGAAAATATTTGCTCCCCATTCATCTAACAAAGATCACTCTCAAGATATATAAGGCATGGTAAAACTTTACTAGATAAAAACAACTAACCCTATTTAAAAATATGGAGAAGAGAACAAAGTGTTTTGAAGGGGCCTAAGTTATATTAAAGGGCTCTTCAAAATAAGGCATTCATTTGTATAGATATAACTTCATGTTCAAGTAAAATACTCAAAGATATAGAAGTCTAAGGAATAAATTGTTTAAAGATGCAAGTTCTGTGCACATTCTTAACACCCAATCAATATCTGATTGAACCAATTTATTCAATCCTAGTGATAGGAACATAAGAAATGTTGTCTCTTGGGTTGGAGTAATAGCACAGTTGGTAGCAAGTTTGCCTTGCATGCAGCCGACCCTAGTTCAATTTGCAGCATCCCAAATGGTCCACTGAGCACTTCTAGCAGTAATTCCTGAGTGCAGAGCCTCCTGGATTTCTGTATATCACTGGGTGTGACCCCCCCCAAAAAAAGAGAAATGTCTCTAATTGTATCTGTTTACTTTACTAATGGAAAGGACTTTTCTACCAAAAAAAAATCACAGAAGAGTTCTTGATGACTCTAAATTCAGTGAATCAGAAGAAAGCTGGGTATAATAAGAAAATAATGAGTAGAGTTCAACTAGAGGAAAATGGGTGGGATGAAGTCAAAGATTGTTTTTGAGAATTTCCAAGACAGAAGATGATTTTTTTCCTATGTGTAATTTAAAGACATAATAGGCTTTGCGAAGATTGTATATCATAGTCTGATATTTTAATGTACTCTGAAGTCAAGAAATAACATGTCCCTTTTCTCCTCTTTCAGCAAGGCTTTAAATAGTTCTATCAAAATCACATGATATTCTAATAAAAACAGATGCATAGATTAATAGAGTAGAATATATTTCCCCCAAATAAATTTTCTTATATTAGAACTACCAGTGTGCTACAAGATATAATGAGTATAAGATGTAGAAAGAAGACTCTTTTTAATAATAAAGTTGAAAAGCCTGAATAGTCACTAGCAAAAGAATAAAACTGGATGACTGTCTCACCCTGTGAACAAATGTTAACTCAGAATGGATGAAAAACTTTGGCATTAGACACGATACCATAAAATACAGTAAAGAAATTGTTGGTGGCACATTATATAATATTAGCTTCCGTGTTATTTGGTCGGGGGGAGTGGGGATGGGGTTGCTCCAATGTCAAGGAAAACAGAAGCCAATAAAATCAATCAGGATTATATCAAAATCAAAAAGTCTCTAGTAAGAGAAAGACACTATCGTTAAAACTATCAATAAAAACAAACAAATAAGTTTTTTTTCTGAATCTGAAGAAATACTTGCACACCATAAGCATGATTAAATGTAATATCTAGGATATATAATATTAGATAAACACAATCTAACAACAACAATTGAAAACCAACTCCATAAGAATATAAAGAAAACGGAGGGCCCAGATATGGCTTGGTGCTAAACTGAATACATGTACGTGTGGGGCCTTGAATCTCACTCCAATTCCAGAAAATATCACAGAGTGCAATCCCATTTCCATCAGGAGTGAGTCCCTGCACTATAAGCAGGACCCTGACACTGCAACAAGCACTAAGTTGGCTATGTAACTTGCCAATACCTGATGCTCCAAGGCTACCAATAACAAAAAATGGGAGAAAAGTCAAACCCCCACTTTATCAAAGAATCTCAATAAGCACATGAGAAATCCTTGTTATCATTTATAATCAGGAAGTGCAAATGAAAACTACAATCACATACATCGAATATCTGTGATAAAAGCTGTTATCAAAAAGGCCAGAAGGAGCTGAAAACATGTAGTACAGTGTGTAAGGCATTTGCTTCACATGCATTTCACCAGGGTCTGATCACCATAAACACTACATATGGTTCTCAGAAGACCCTCAATAAGTATGCCTGACACCAGAGCCAGGAGTGAGTTCTTAGCACATCCTGGTGTGGACTCGAAACAAAGGAATTAAAACAGCCAGAAACAGCAAGTGTTTGCGGATGTCAAATTGTATCCTTAAAATGTAGTCTTATAAACCATGGATGTAGTTGTATGAAGAAATTATTATAATCGCAGGAGGAGAACTTAACGATTTAGGGTTAGTAGTTAGTACAAGTATCAGAATGTAGATTTGAGGTGCATTTTCAAGGAAAAGCCAGTAAAAACTCTGTTTTTATTCAGTGCTATGGATCAAACTCAGGTCCTCACATATGCAAGGGTGATGTTCTAATATGAGTCTACTCTCTACTCCCTGAGCCTAACAAAGTTTGTTTGTTTCAGCCACATCCAACAGTGCTCAGGGGTTAATCCTGGCTCTGCACCCAGGATACGCCTGGCAGTCCTGGGTGCCATTCGGGATGTGGTTGGCCATATTCAGTTCAATGCCCTATCTATTATACTATCATTCTGTATACAAACAACAACGTTTCCAAATAAACATCAGGTGTATTGGGGGCCAGACAGATTGAACAATGACAACCAGAAATAGCAAGTGTTTGTGGAGATACACAGGAGAAAGAACCTTGTACACTGTTAGTGTTTATGGAAATTGACTTAATCTTCATGAAAAACAAGTAGAACTTTCTCAGATTATAAAACAGCAGATATATTGTATGATCTGATTTTCACTACTTGATATTGCTAGCAGTGAAAACAAAGACAAAAACACAAGTTCAAAAAGATATATACACATCCATGTATATTAATCTTATTTAAAATAGTTAGAATACGGAAGCAAAGAACCAAAAAAAATGAGTAGATAAAAAAACTGTGGGGAATATTTTTGTGTGTGTGTGTGCATTTTTGGGTCATACCTGGCGATGCACAAGGGTTACTCCTGGCTCTGTACTCAGGAATACCCCTGGCGGTGCTCAGGATGTCACGGTCACGGTCCTCCCTTTGTTCATTGATTTGCTCGAGTGGGCCCAGTAACGTCTCTATCATGAGACTTGTTGTTACTGTGTTTGGCATATTGAATACATCACGGGTAGCTTGCCAGGCTTTGCCGTGAGGGCGAGATACTCTCAGTAGCTTGCCAGGCTCTCCGAGAGGAGCGGAGGAATCGAACTCGGATCGGCCATGTTGGCTGCATGCAAGGCAAACGCCCTACTCACTGTGCTATGGATACTCTGGTTTCTCTTCAGATCGCTCAGGATGAGATGCTGGGAATTGAATCTGGGTTGGTCACGTGCAAGGCAAACACCCTACCCACTGTGCTATTGCTCCAGCCGCAAGGCATATTTTTATATAGATATATATGAGATAGTTTTAGGTAATATTGATATAGATTTATATGATGAAATGCTAAAGTAAAATAGGAAAAGAGGAAATCTTGTCATTTATAATAATATAAATTAAACTCTAAGAGTCTTAAGAAGAGAAATAACTCAGAAAAAGAAATACTAATATGGAATCATATCACTCAAAGGTGAGATATAAAACAAAAGTGATAGAACAGACAAAAATCAAAGGAAAATAAGCACTTGGACTCAAACTAAATAAGTAAGGCTGGGTTCAATGCCTGGCACACCATATATTCTCCTAAGACCACCAAGATTTAAACCAGAGCATAGAGTCTGAGAAAAACAAAGTCAATTAACAGTATTATTTCTAGTGGAAGTAAACCTACAGCAAAACTTGGTTTTGGGAGCTTATCGACTTTTATTAGCTACTAATTTCATTTAACAGAAAAAAAATTAGTCATCATTCATTAAGACAGGCACAATTAACAATAGCTAATTCATTTATGTTAAAATGATCCTATTTTACCACTATGAGCATCCCCATTTCCAGAAGATTTCATGAATACTGAGAAAAAATAATAAAACATTCAATCAAATAATTAAGACTGTCAGAAACCTGTTAAGTTTTTTTTCCAAACTAGCTATATATAGAATGCACTTTGTTATAGGACTTTTTTAAAAGAATGTCTTCTCATTGGTTTAAATCATCAGAATTTTTATAGTCTATACAGCCCATTAACTCTTCAAAATTGTAAAACATTCTCACTATGACTTAATATCTACTCAAATGTACACAACACATCATGCTCAAAATCTATTTATTTTAAAACATTTAGCTCAATTTATATTCACACAGAAAAAAAATTAAGCAATAAACCACAGCTGTAGAAGAGACAAAATAATTGTTCTGTCACATTTTCAAACAAACATAATTTGAAGCATAATTAAAGTATTCTGAATCACATATATCTTCTCAGTAGTAGTAAGAACCTCTTTTAAGTATATAGGGCCTTCTGGGCTTACTCTCATATAGCTGACGTTTTAAAATGTAAGGAATTTTCCTCTTAATAACTTCTTCCTTTTGATTTTTATCATTTCCAGCATCAAGAAGATCTTCCTGGGTGGCCTGAAATATGGACATAATGAAAAAGTGAAAGTTACAAACATAAAATCTTCCTTTTCAAGTATATTTGTACATTTTTTATATTTTTTTTATTCAGGCAGTTAGACATATAGATGAATCTCTGAGGTTTGATACAATCGAGTGTTTTGTCCATGATTTATTATCATCAAAATGTTGGGAAAACATGGAAACATAACTTTTATAAATCTCTGGTTTTCTTCCTACTTCATCAAGCTAGTATTTTAAAATGTTTCTCTATACATCAAAGCCATATATTCATACTTCCAATAGAAGAAATATAGCTAAAAGACCTTTAAGCAGTGATCAGCTTATACTGGAGAAATAAAAATGTGCCAAAGATAAATCATAAATCAGGGTAATTGCAGAGTTTTAATCTAGTAAATCACTTTAACCTCAGTGGTTTTAGAAAAGATTTTTAAATGCATAAAAGGTTTAATACTCAGTTAATTATGAAATTGATATGCAAAACATTCCAAAGATTCATTTCTCTTAGCAGAATGCCTACTCTGTCTTACACTGTTATTATATTGTATAAAATATATGTTGCATAAATTAAGTGGTAAAGTGGTAAATATCACTTTACATTGTGATGATTAGCAATTTAAAGCTTATTCAGATTCAGCTGAAGGGAATAAATCTCTAATTAGAATCTTGCTAATAGCTCATTACCAATACATCCTATTCTAGAATTAGTTCCCCCTTTTCAATAAGGGTGCTCTGACGATAAATAAAAATTTCGTTAGCATAAAATATTAAAATTATTAGGAGTTTTCTGCATAATTTACACCAGCTTTTAAAAATTTTTCAGGTTCAAAAGATGGTTCTGTGACTTAATATTCTTTCCTGGCAAGTTCAATGCCAGAAGTTTAAATTCCAATATAGCCATCAAACACAGTCCTAAAGTCTGAGGATCCATGTGAGGAAAATGAAAGAAACCTAGGGCAGAAGAAATAGCTCACTGAGGTGAACATGTACATGTGAACTGAGCGATCCCCGAGCCCATTTCTGGGGGTAGACCCTGAGCACTGTTGGGTGCAGTCAAATAGCCAGAAACAAATATATGGATGAATGAACTGGATTTATAACATTGAATATGAGTAGTATAATAAGAGAATTTATCTCCTAAACCTTGGAATAACTGTAATTTTCCTAAGGATCTAAGTTTTAAATTGTAACAAAAAAGTCTTGTTATATCACCAAGTATTTTGTTTCAACCCACAGTTACTTAACATGGAAAAAAAAGTGTTAGGTATTCTACCTTCTTAACATTTTGTTTCTCTGTGCACAGTATGTAATTATGTGTACTACCCTGTGAATGCAATTATACTTTAATATTAATTCAATCAATAGCATTAAAATAGCAACATTTCTAAACATATTTACTAAATCTCTTTATGTAATGGTACTAAGGGTTTTATTTCAAGATAAGTTGATACTATGCTAATATTTTAAACTCTACCACCAAATTTTAAACATGCTAAAACTCATTTCTTATTGACAAACAATATTTCAAAGCCAAAAGTGTTATGAATTGTAATTAAGGGAGAAATGTGCCAGAAAACAAAATCAAAACTAGCTTTTTTGCTTTTCCATATTAAAAAAAAATCTTTTTGTTTTGAAGTTATAATAAAAACTAGGATTCCTGCTTCACATTTCGTCTTTTCCAAAGAGTTTGTTTGTGGTATCATAGGTAATATTTTTCTGTGTATCAACTTCTTACTTTGTTTGCACCTTTACCTGATCGAAAATATATTGATACAGGAGAGATTAGTAAGAGCAAACCCTAATTCATTTTCTGTGCAGAGAGGTTCATGAGATTGGAATCTGTGGGACCCAAGAGACCGTGCAGCAGTTAGGGCACTTGCATTGAACATGTTTGATCTGATGGTTTTGGTCCCCAGAACCCCTTCTGATTCCCTCAGCCCAGGATGACTAAGGGCAGAATCAGGAGTAAGCCCTGAGTAACATACAGGTTGTGGCACCGTCCACCCACCCCTTCAAAAAAAATGATCAAAATTACAAAAAGTATACACACAGTATATATAATAAGCAGTATATATCCTTCATATAGACCTATTATTGTTTTGCTTAATATATACAAGTTCAAAAGAACCTTTTAAGTTTTTGTTGGATTGACAGGGGGGGTGTACCCAGTTGTTCTGGATGCTGTTCCCGACTGTGCTCAGGAATAACCTTTGTCAATGTAAGGAATTACTGCATGTAAGGCAATTGCCTTACCTCCTGTACTAGTTTCTGGCCCCCCTATGAACCTTTTATATTTCTGTTTGTTTAGAGATAAACACATAGAATTTACTGATTCTAAGAAAACATTTGAATTTTCTAAATGCCTTTGACTTTCCACCAACTCCAATCACCAAAACAGTGTAATGTATGCTATCAATTTGAACTCTACACCTCTTTCACAACTAAAAAAAAAAGAGTTTAATTCCAAATCTTTAAAGCACACTATGAATGGCTAGTGTACTATTTATCTACACACATCTCGTTATTTTCTCATTTTATAATGATTGAGATTTAACAAATTAGTGCACATGAAATCTAACTAGTATATCCATGATTGCACATATTCATTCTTTAAAAAATTTTTGTATTACCTCCCAGCGTTGAAATGCTCTGCTGTTACAGATTTTTTGGACCTGGTATATTGTCAACATTGCTTCCAAGCTAAAGTCATCTAAGGCAACAGGAAATTTCCTTCTTGTACTGAGTTCTTCTTCACGAAACTCTCCTGTTTCCTCAGCTTGGGTGTTCAGACTATTTATGAGACTGCAAACATTTAGCAGGGTCATTTTCCAGGAGAGACCACTTGCTTTACTTGCCTGAAGTATAAAAAAAAAAGAAACATATATCATAGTTAAAATGCACTATCTAAGAATTAAAGTGCTTTTATGCTACTTAGGTCTATTGTATTATGCATTTTAGGTCTATTATAATTCTGAACTAACAATATCCTGTTACGAATTAATAACTCAATATCACAAAGCTAAATAGCACCCATACTAGATACACTATATATTTAAAATGTAGTTTATTTATTTTTTAATTTATTGGACCTCACTGGCTGTACTCAAGAATTACTCCTGGATCTGTCCTCAGGGATCATTTTAGGCATCAAATGGAAAAACGCATTGGGTGCCAGATTGAACACTGGTCTTCTACATATAAGCAATCATTTATTCACTGTATTATCTGTCCAACTTAAAAATATAAATTTAAATAGAATGTTTACACATATACATGCATAAACCAAGAATGAAAATATACAAAATATAAACAGTAGTAAAATATATATTTATTTAGTGTATACATAACAGAATAAAATATTTTTCAAATGCCCTTCTCTATTACATTTATTTTAGTGTCTTATGAATAATAATTATGGAGCTATTAATATATTTGGATAATTATAGTAGTGTGACAATAATAATATAGTCAACACATTAAATATTTATAGACAGAATTACAGCTTACCAATTTATCTGCAATTTACAATTTTCCTTGAATTACAGAATTTTAATAATAGGATCTTGTCTAACACCATTATTGTCACAATCAAAATTTTTTATGCCAATAACAATAAAAAATATAAGAATTAACGTGACTTAGTTTGAAATCATTAGAAAAAATCAATAGAAATTTATGATGGTATATATGAAAGGAAAGATTTTTTTCTCAAAGGAATAAAATATTTGGCTAAACACAAAGTCCTGATAGGAAAGAACACTTAGTAGAATTAGGGCAAGCTATCAGTTTTCTCTGAAATTATCTCCAAATAAATGCAATTGCAAATCCAATGTTTGAAAATATGAGAAGACCAGAAATTAGAAAATAGTGAATACTCCAATTGAAAAAAAAACTTTAAGTCTTAGATAAATATTATGAGCGGAAGTATCACAGTAATATTCATCAAAGATGAAATAAGTAAAAGATATATGTAGAACTGTGTTCACCATTACTGCCATTACATAGGAATATGTTTAAAAGCATCAAAAGTATACCAGGAGTTAGTATAACTATGTAATCATTACTTAAAATTTTATGCTGTAGTAATCTTGGATGCTATATGCCACCTATGAAGCAGTAAAACTTAATTCATTCTATTTAATTTGGAAAGCTCTTTAGATATCCAAATGCTGTGATATCTAAATTGTATTTCTTAGAGCTTTTGTTCTGCATTCACTTTTTGAAACAAGATTTCACTGTCAAGTAAATTGAAAAATCTGAGCTCCAAGGATATTTAAAAACTTCTTGATTGCAGATAAAGTCAGAATTTTAACTTGCAAATGTTTATTTTTAACTTTTTAATGATACCAAATAGTTTCCAATGTTCTTCAGCTAATTTGACCACAGAATTATTTATTCATAATGTATCTTTCAAGGATAATATTACCTGATGAGTTCTTGAATAAGGAAACTGATAATCTTGTTCCTTTATTCAAGTTAATGTGGTTACATTACTCAACATAGCTATTAATAATTAATTTATCCCTGCTATGTATATGAAACATGACAAAGAGAATAACTTTTGATGAGGATTTGAACAAAGATATTTGTTCAAAACCCTTTTTATATGGTTTTTTATGTTTTAAAATATTTCAGTCTGGATAATGACAAAAACTCTGGGCTGGACCAAATAAAATTGGTCAAATTATATCCTGACTTCCAGCTCTGTCAATAAATTAGTCCAGGTTCAGCAAAAATTCCTCATCGTTTGTAGGCAATCATCCTACATATGTAAACAAATAATAGATATTTGATGAAAATTCCTATGGAAATATTGGAATTCTGTTCAGTTGCCTAGTAAAAATACTCCTCCCCATAATATTTCTACTTAGTAATTTTCTGTCAGTATTCCTCAACCCTACTTATCAGCTTTAAATCCACATTTTTCCTCTTTGTATTTGGATTGAAAACCAATCTTTGCAAAATACCTTATGTAATATTTCATGTTTGAATTAAAGTTTGATAAAATTTTTTGTTGGCTTTAAAATATCATGAATAAAATTAGCTTAATACTGACTAAATTCTGTTATATAAAATTTTAAAATAGATCCAAGCCTACTCTTTTTTTTCCAAGATAAGGGAATAAAATGTACATGTTTACCATGATTTGACAATTTCTAAGGCTATTAGTTTCTGGACATATTTTCTTTTCTTTAACAGAATGGGCCCTAATCAATATACATAACACTGCTCACCTTTAATGTACTGAACCTATAATGTACTGAACCTATGGTCTTTCTATTTTTAGTTAAAATGGCCATATCCATTGCTATTCTGACTGAACTCTAAGTAGATTATTATCAAGATTTAAAATATATTTTGTCATTTAATGACCTGACTAAAATTGATCACTGCTGACACGAAACATAAAACCTTGTAAACTGTGGTAGATTTTGATTTTAATCAATCTACTTTCATAGATCTGAGTAATCATTGAAATATATATGTGTGCTCTAAATGTCTTTTGAAGTTATTTGTGCAAAGCTTTGTTAGCACTCATATAATAGGCCCACACTTTCAAACACATAATAAGATGGGTAATTTTTCCTAATCACACTCCCTATCAAGTATAATTCTCTCTACATAGTAGGGTTTGTTGTACCTGAAACATAATCCTCCAATTGGACAAGAGAAAACCAGGATAATAAGACTTGAATTAAACATTAGCTTCAGAAATTAGATGGAACTTTCTGAACACTTATTTTCTTACCATAAAAACTATTGAATTATCATATGTGGAACCAGGTGACTGACTAACATCAACTTTTTTTTTTTGAACCATTTTTTTTTTATTTCCAAATGCTGTGATCTAAGCCAAGGTTTTAATAGTTACTAATTGGTTTTCTCTGGGTAAATAATTATTATGCGGTAACCTGATAAATAAGATATATGAGGGTAATTTCTAGGTACAGGTTAGGATTAAATAAAAAAAAAAAGACTTCCAATGAGGGTAATTTCTAGGTACAGGTTAAGAAAAAAAAATGACTTTAGGACTCCAAGAGAGAAATAATGCGGATCTGTGTTCAAAGATATAATTGGTTTAGAAAAACAATGAGCATATACATATTAATACTTGGATTAGTTAATTCCAGGCATGGACCTAATGTAAATATCTAGGAGATCATAAACCCCAACTTGGGCATTTAAAAATAAAAGAGTGAAAACAAGCAGTGTGATCAGCCTACTTGTTTAAATTCAATAGCTCATAAATCACTGTTTCATGAGTTGCCAAAATTTTTTATTTTATTTTATTTATAATTTAGGAACTCCATTTTACTTTTACCAATATAATAAAAATGCAAAGTTGTTGGTTTTCATTCATGAGTTTAAACTGAAGCCAACATACCTCTCACCATATATAACAGGATAAGAATGGAAACAAGATTCCTTTAAATATGTTCACATGGCCACATAAATAATACAGAGCTACTTAATTAAGGTCACATTATACTGATTGATAGTCACTATAATTTCTTTCATATCACATCAACACCCTTAACTTCTTTGAACTTAGGGAAATATTTTCAAAAAACAAAATGCTTCTCAATGAACTTTTCAGTCTTGATGGGAAGTTATTACTATAGGAAAAGATGCTATGTTTATAATGAGAATTTATATGATTTTCAGTCCTCAGTTGAAGAAAAGAAAGTTACCTTTGATGTATGCATATTGGTCAATAAATCTGCTTCTAATGCTTTCATTTCCTCTTCTGAATCTGAATAAAATCAAAACCATATGGTTACTACATAATCATATATAGTAATATCATTAACCTCAGATTTTAGATTAATTCAAAATAGAGATACTATCTGTCTTATGTACATATTGTGCTTAAAACAGTATTTAAAATAATATATATGTAGTTTACATCATATTAATAAGAACTTTAATAATACAAACACATCATTATTTGATGCAAGAAAGATTACTGATTAGGAACTCAAATATCCACTGCAAAATCTCATTATATGCAATTAAATAGATTTATCTAAAGATTGTGGTCAAATGTTAATAATTATATACATGGAAAATATTCATATTAACATTCAAATTTTAAAAATATCTATTCATTACTTTATCAAGACAAAAATGGTTTCTAATTATTTTAGAAGGAAACACTAAGAATTATTTAATTTGAGATGTTATTTTATAAAACACACTTTGAGAGAATTGTTTTTCACTTAAATAAGAATGACTATTGTGTTACTTAGCAATTAATGTCACAGGTAATTAAGGAAATTTAATGAAAAATGCAATTGTCATCAGTGTATGTGTTAAAATTGTGCACAATACTGTGAAAAATTGCTATATGGTTTTTCAAAGAATATTCTTTTTAATTTTCACTGGTGAATAATTTGTAAAGAGGGAATTTTTTATACTACAAAAATAAAATAAAGTCAGACAACAGCCAATAACTGACTATTCAATTATTGATCTACATGACATTAAACAGAATTTAAAATGGTTCTGCCTACCTCAAATTATATACTTACTAAAAAGAAATGTCACATTTGGAAAAAATTGTTGAATTTTATCTGCAAATAAACTTTAAACACCTGAGATCCTGTTCTTTAATTATAGGATAATCAATTTTTTATCAAAAGAAAGGCAAAGTCAGTCACTTGTTAAAAATATATATAAAAATCTCCACAAATGATGGCTTATCATCAAAAGAAATTTAAGTTTATAAACAAAATCTTCAGCAAAATGTTATTCTGACATACTCTGGCATAAACTTAAAATATCCCTTTAATCTTATGTAACTATGAGATAAAATCAAAATTGTAAAAGCATTAATTTTCTAACAAAAATTGCAAAGTTAAAAGTGAGGGAGATTTTTCAGATGATAAAAAGAAATATGACATTGTGAAATAACAATTTATATGTCGTAAAGTATTTAACATAATTTTAAAAACCTCTAGTATAAATTCGAGTTTGATCTCATTGTGATGTGATCAATAATTTTTCAAATCGCAGAGGAGCATATTGCAATAATTATATTTCATGTTAACTTTTTTAAACTTTAAATACTATTTCCTAAATGAGTTATTGATCGACACATGGCTTCTTAATTATTGCATGCAAAACCAATATAAATTCAGTTTCTGTTAATATAAAACTTCTATTTTTGCCATTACAAGTTGTGTCAATGTAAAATGACATGCAAAAGAATATCAATTAATAATCTATTTCAAACACAAAGAGATGAAATATATTCTCAAAAATGACTTGGAATGATTTTATACTTTTCTAGAAAAAAATCTTCAAAATTCACTTTTCATTCAATACCAATTTTGTTTTGTTATCTCAGCATAGTTGAATTATTCAGAGGAAATTGTAGTTTTATCTCTTTCTAAGAGATTGAAAATGAGATCATGCATTTTGAAAAGAGTGAGTTTTCAGCATAAGACATTAGCGCTTTGTGGTTCTTTTCTCTTACATTTCATCTTACATTACATTTCAAAGGGAGAGGAGAAGTTTTTCTTTAAGATTTATCTTATTGTTTTGCAGATTTAAAGATTTTTTTAAAAATAGCCTTGTGATTATAAGGACTGAAAGAATTTGATTGCTAGCACTAGTAAGCAAATTAAGAAAAGGGAAACGCTCATCTCCCAGGGTACACTAGTGTAAATAGCAACACACTGAAAGAAGTAAAACAAAAAAGGTAGAATCACTTTAGGAGGTAGTGAAATGCAGCTGAGCTTACCTGAGCACAGACTCCAGGAGCTAAAAGCCAGGAGAAGCATGCACACCAGCTGAATTTTCATTCCTGCCATCATCCTCTTGAGACTTCTAGCCACTCAGTCTTTGAAATGCCAGAGATAGCTGAAGGAGCTTCTCTCTAAAGATCCTCTTCCTTCAGCTGACTTTGAAAGTGACTGAACTCTGAGAGATGCTCTGGTCATTCCCTTATATATATAGGAGAAAGCTGTCAGCATGCAGGGATTATCTCTCCAGGATGTGCCCTCCTCTCCCCATTTCCTCCTCCCCTTTTCTCTTGTCCCCCACTCACCTCCCCCACTTCTGAACCTGGAGTGATAGTGACATCTTCCTTAATTGCAGCTGCTGCTGTGGATTTCTGACGCACACAGGAGTGATTCAAAAGCAATTCCATATTAAGTATGCTGGGAAAACTTCCAGTATTCTTTCCCTGTATCCTTTCATTTTCCAATTTCAAGAACTTGTCTTTTTGATTTTGAGAAGCATGAGATCAGTGATACAGAGTGAATGCCAAATTCACAGACTGAGTGTGCTGAATCAATCATATGTTTAGATTTGGAAATTCATATTTAAAGAGTTAGCTTTCTGACTAGCCACGCTTTTGAGAATTTCTTTTTTCTGCTTTCTGGTCTAATATGGACAGGTGTTAAGTAGCTCATAGGATAAAATACTGTTTCCTAAAACATTGAAAGGATTTTTTTTTGTGTTGTTGTTTACTTGCTTTCTAGGGAAATGAGCAAATAAATAATGTTTGCTAATTTTTGGTTCAAAGTCATAGAGAAACAATACAGGGTTATAAAACTGACTGTATTTAAATTTTTCTTAGAGGGTAGATGTGTGATTATCAAGTGATTGACAGTTTTCTGACACTTTTCTCTCTCTGACTGCTTTGCTTTGATTCTTTTGGATTAATACTTAACAACATATTTTAGACCACCAGGGAAATTTTTTTCTTGTATAACTCTTCTCCCTGTTTTCCATAATTAAATCAAACTCTTACATATTCTAATCTTGTAGAAGTCTCTTCTCTTTGTTTATTATAATTGTGACCAGTTTTTTCCTCCCCTCTTGGGGTCATATAAATAAAATTTTCAGAAAGGAACCATAAATAACCACCATTGGCAAAGTCTTTTGTGAAAAAGTGTCTGTTTTCCCAAGTTGCAGTGGCAGTTGCTTTAAATATTTTGGGATACATGGTGTGACTTGAAAAAGGAAGCTGTGAGAAATGTGAACATTTAAGGTGCAGGAAGTCTGAGAATTGTTTACTTTGTAATTATATTGATCATGTAGTGGTGATGGGGTATAAAATGTAGATTGATTTTTGGAAAGAGGTTACATGAGATGTACTGTATATCTAATGAGATAAAATTCTCTTTTTACCCTGAATTTAAAAAGATTAAGATAGTAATTAATTAAGAAAAAGGAAAGAACATCAATAACTGTTTAAATTTAATAATGTCTAGTTTTTTATTACCTTAAATTAGTTTTGCCAATTTATGTGCAATACAATCTCAACCATGATTCACTTCTGGAAGTACTTGATATTGCTAATGTCAAGTATTACTGTATATCTAAATTTTTGCTCTTCAGCCACTAGGGGGTGTGAGAGAAATTTAAAAGGTATTCTTGTCAGGTTTTCAAAGTTAGAATTCTGAAGATTATGCTTTCTTCTCAACATCAGAGTATATCTGTGATAAAACCCACTAATTATACCATGATAAAGAACCCAAGAAATTATGCATTCTTTGAATGGCATTTAAATTAGTTGTTCCATCTGCCTTTGGATTGCAAATACAAGAGGAATCATTTAAATTGCACAATAATACCCTAAGAGTGAAAAGAAAGCTTGAATACCTTTCTGAGGTATTTCTTCAGAATGTGTGAAACTTGCAGTAATGAAATAAAATAACTGGATTTAGAATCAAAATCTGCAAACTCCTCTATGTTTAGTCTGTTAAAAATGTAAAATCTGTTTCTTTAACTTAGCCCTCAAAAATATGAAAGAAGGAAAATAATGTATAGGGTGAATTCAGAAGGTTGAGATGGTTATTCCAAAAGCCAGTACCCACCAGTCTGCAAGCCCTTTCTAAAATTAGATTATTTATTTTCATTTTCCTATTTAAGCAGCTTCGTGTGTGTGAACAAATGATTCTATAGGTCTTAAGTCTGACATCTTGCAACTTAGAGACTCTCCCTTACCCAAAGCTCTTTCCACCACATCACTTCTCTCTCCTTTGATTGATTACACCTGTCTAGTGACAATGGAAGCTAACCTATGAGATTACAAGTGAAACCCAGAAAAATGTTAAAAAAATTCATTTCTAATAAGTTAGAAAATAGACATTTCCTAATAAAACTTATTTTCTGTAAATCTGTACCTTAAGTATTAGTAATCATTGTGAAGACTGTTTCAAGTATTATGATAAATATGAAAGAATTGCAGTAAAAATGTGTTAAATAATGTAAAATTTTTCAAATAAAATAGGTGTCACACATGTTTTTCTTGGGAAAGGGACAGATGTAAACTTTTATGATAAAATTATTACATAAACTTTATTTGACATCTAACTAGCATTTTAAAAATACTATTTTTCTTTTTTTTTCCCTTTATTTTATTTTATTTTTTTTAAAGTTGTAGATTTACAATTCTTTGTGCTTTGGTTTCAATCATACAATGATCAGATACCCATCCCTCCACCAGTGCCCATCTTCCACCACCATGGATAATATCCCTCCCACCCCCATCCCCCCATCCCCCCTGTCTCTGTGGCAGGGCAATCCCCTGTGTTCTCTCTCTCCTTTTGGGTGTTGTGGTCTGCAAAAGAGGCATTGAGTGGCAAACATGTTCAGTCCATAGTCTACTTTCGACATGCATCTCCCCTCCTGGGAGGATCCTCCAAACATCCTTTATTTGGTGCTCCCTTCTCTATCTGAACTGCCCTTTCCTCTAGGATACCCGGCTGGCCTCTGAGTTATGGAGTAATCCTCCTGGTGCTGATCTCAGCTATTCTTGGGTATTAATCTCATACTTTGTTACTTTATATCCCCCAGATGAATGCAATCTTTCTATGTCTATCCCTCTCTTTCTGACTCATTTCGCTTAGCATGATACTTTCCATATTGTACCACTTGTATGTAAATTTCATGACTTCATCTTTTCTAACAGCTACATAGTACTCCATTGTGTAGATGTACCAAAGTTTCTTTAACCAGTCATCTGTTCTTGGGCATTCAGGTTTCTTCCAGTTTCTGGCTATTGTAAAGAGTGCTGCAATGAACAAACAAGTGCAGATGTCACTTCGACTATACTTTTTTGCCTCTCTGGGATATATTCCCAGGAGTGGTATTGCTGGGTCAAATGGGAGCTCAATTTCTAATTTTTTGAGAATCGTCCATACTGTTTTCCAGAAGGGCTGAACCAGTGGACATTCCCACCAACAGTGAAGGAGGGTCCCTTTCTCGCCACATCCACGCCAGCATCGGTTGCTTTTGTTCTTTTGAATGTGGGCCAGTCTCTGAGGTGTGAGATGGTATCTCATTGTGGTTTTGATCTGCATCTCCCTGATGATTAATGATGTAGAGCATTTTCTCATGTGCTTTTTTGCCATTCGGATTTCTTCTTTGAGAAAGTTTCTGTTCATTTCATTGCCCCATTTTTGGATGGGGTTTCAAGCTATAGCACAGCGGTAGGGCATTTGCCTTGCGCATAGCCAGCCAGGCCTAGCCAGGTTCGATTCCTCTGCAACTCTCGGAGAGCCTGGTAAACTACCGAGAGTATCTCGCCCGCAAGGCAAAGTCTGGCAAGCTCCCCGTGATGTATTTGATATGCCAAACACAGTAGTAACAAGTCTCACAATGGAGACGGTACTGGGCCCGCTCTAGCAAATTGACGAACAATGGGAGGACAGTTCTACAGTGCTACAGTGTCTTCAAGCTACAGAAAAGTCATTGAAACCATTTATTTTGAGAAGTTATACATACATGTGTATGAGAATATCTGCATTTAAATGGTATCTAAGAAATGAGAAGAGACCTTTAAAGCAGAATTTTAGCTCTTTTTCTTATGGATATGACTAAACTACTTTTATTCTGGCGTCTTTATATCTATAACTCTTTTATTTGGTTCTTAAAGTAAATATTATAGTTTGAAAATTACCCTTTGATAATTTTCATAAATTGGGCCTTGCAATCTGAGATCACCACGGTACAGTCAACTCCAAATAGATTTTATTTGTTCAACTATTTATGTTAGGCTTATTTGAATGTCTGAGCAAATCACCCCATTATTGTAGAATATTTTAAATCAACAAAGCTGTCTGAGTGGCAGTTGGAAAGAAGTGTATATAGACCTGTTTAATTCAGATTTGGAAACTCTGAAATTACTTGGTTCAGGGATTTTACTACCTTATTAACAATTCCCCAGCCACCTTGTCTTTTGTCTTTATTAACACTTAAATTCACTTTGTGGTATATTTACCGTTATGAGTCTATTTTTCCTCATACCTTTGACTTTTCAATTTCTCACTCTCTGACACTGTCTCTCAATTTAAAGGATTGCATTTTGCAAATGGATCAATATAAGCCTTTCCAAGATTGAATTCCAAGAGCAGTCTCATTTACTCTGAGTCTTTCCAATTTCTGCTAAATGCTTATCTACTTCTACTAATGTGTTAACTTCTGGAAGGAAAGAATTTTTACTCATCATTGTATTTCACATTTTTCAAAGATTTATAATTCATGGGTCCTATAGGTATTTACTAAATTAAATTGAATTGTTCCTTTAGATGTTTACATATTTTTCAAGTTTTAATTTGTAGCATTTATTTTAGACACATCTCTACTTTCAACTGTTTAAAGTCTTTTTTATCACTAATCTTAATATTCTATTCAAGTATCTACAACTGAATCAGTTTTCTCAGCCTTCCTTCTAGTCATATTTTTCTTCCTTAACTGGAAAAGCCAACTTTAAGAAATGATTTAAGGGCACACCAGGATCATATACATTCATCAGCTTTGTATTTAGGGTAAATTGTGGGATTACTCCATTTATATAAATGAATCTCTGGTTTGGAACTGTAACTCTGATTCATCTGAACAAATAGTGATGACAATCTCTCTGTAAACTCAATTGATTTTTCTGTACAATTAAAGTCCATTTACTGAAGACATACAGATAGTTAAATATATGTACACACCCACACCCACATGGTCTATCTTACACATAAAATGTGTATAAACCAGTTCTGGTGATTTAGATAACAATAAGCCAATGTCTAATTTCCCAGTTTCTATAGAAACATTCTTTGCATATAATCTCTATAATTTCCTAGTTTTTTCTTCTTTGAATCTTCCTGTTTCTGCTTTTATATTTTTATAGGCAAAAAACTTGGAAAATTTTCTGATTGAGTTTTGTGAGACAAATTGTATTTTGCAATTTAAACCTCAATTATAACAGATTTTGCCTGGGAATTATATGTTAATGAGTTGTCATATTTAACTAAGGATGTGCCACATTTTAGTCACTGTTGATTTCTTATGCAATTTTGTTACTCATATATAATAAAATGCAGATACCCCCAGATAGCTCCTATTACATGTAATGCTCTGGTGTTTGCCTCATTTGTCTCCACTTTAAAGTAAAATCAAAACAAAACCACTGAACAAAATATTATTTCCATCAATTTCCTCCTTTTAATTTTTTAGTTATACAAATACAAATTAATGTATATGCTCTATAGTTTATAATGAGATGTTCTCAATGAAATAAAATTTCTCCTCTATTAGCAGTTCCTAATTACAAGAAAATTCCTGTAACACTTGTAAAATTCAGAACAGAACAGATGCACCCGAGTCACATTTAACCACTTACAAGAAGATTCAGTAATTTTTTTTCTTTTCCTTAGGAAAATATTATATTCTTAATTTGGAGAAAACGTGTTTACATGTTCAATAGTCCTATGTGTCTCTTAGTTATGTCGTTATGGGTCATAGACAATGGTGTTGAGGGACTACTACCAGCTCAGTGCTCAGGAATCGTTCTGGCAGTGTTGAGAGGTCATTCAGTGCTGCAAATCACTCTGGGCCTCCTAGAGGCAAAGACTGTACTCCAGCCCATTGAGTTGCCTTCTTTAGATATTCCTCACACCCCTCCGTTTTTTAAAATTTGCATCCTTCACTAGTGATTCTGTTGTCTTACAGTTGCAATTTAAATAATTTCTCCTTTAATAAACTATACTCTGGCTATTCATCTATTGTCTCGGTTTCTCAGATCACATCAGAGTCCACTGCTTGGAAGATCGCAAACTTATTCTCAGAATCAGCTCTGTTGATTCCCACAAACATCTGCATGAAATATCTGTCTCTTCTCCTGTTCTCAGTTTCTATATTGAAGCCATAATTCACTGAGTTTCACAAACTAAAAATCTGTAAATCATACATATCCCACCCTCCCATTAGTCCTAAACTACAAAAAATTCCTCAGAGTAATTTCTGCCTGCCAATCATAATCCTGAGTACTTTTCCTTGTACCACATCACTACTTTCATTCTGAAGCTGCCCTGAGGTGCCAGTCACTGGAATGACATTCCTACTAACTTTATAATCTGTTTTAATGCTATCATCATATTATATCAAGGAAAGTTTTGTCTCATTTCAGAATTACTCTGCTAAAATTCTAGACTGTGATTTGTGTGTGTAGGCTTTTGCCACCCTCTCCACCATCACTTCCTACCATTCAACCCTTCAGACAGCACATTTTCATTTCTGAATTCTCTTCACAAGTGCCAACCACTTTCATCAGAGATCTCGACTGAACACTGTAATGAAAGTACTATTTGATTTTAAAAAATTCACGGCCCACCCTCCTCTCGTTGTTCATCGATTTGCTCGAGCGTGCCCAATAACGTCTCCATCATGAGACTTGTTTAAATTTAAAATTTAAAAATTTAAAAATAAAAAATTAAAAAATTAATGAGCAAATAATCTTCCCCTGCCTCCTTCAAGAGGAGACAGAATATACTTCAATATTCTTTGTCCTTAATTTTGACCATGAAGTTTACTTTAGTCCATGAAATTTTAACATATATGAGAAAAACAATAATAAAATATGATGTGTTTGAAGCTTGAGACTTGTCATCTTATAATTCTGCCACAGGTATTATAACTTTTCCTGGATCTTCCCACAATGGATGAGCTGTATAGGAGAACCCAGAAGTACCTGACTTAAAGGCCTGCAGCAGGAAGCAGATTTTCCTGAAGTGAACTTCCACCGTAGCTAATTCTCTCTCTCTCTCTCTCTCTCTCTCTCTCTCTCTCTCTCTCTGTGCACATACACTACACATATACAGAATCAGTCATATATTTCTAATATACAAGCACTCATAAAAATCGCACAACCCATTCAAATCGCCATAGTTACTTGTCCATATGTTTTTGCAGTTCCTCAGCAAACTAATATGTTTGTCTGTATTATATTCTAAACACATGGAATAATAAGTTTCTTCATAGATGCAAACAACAAAAACTAATTAGATAAGTTAAGGAACCAATAAAATTACAAGGACTCAAGTTTTTAGAATAGCTATCTCTCCTATAACCCACACAGTAAAAATTAATTCTCCAATGAAAACCAGGAACCAAAGCTTTCTTAAAAATAGGGTCAACCTGAAACACTTCTTTGGGTCACATGATAATGAGGATTAAAGTTCAGGGTCTCACACATCCTAGGCAAGTGCCGATTGTTTAAATTATGGTCCTAGTTTTATGCATAGATGTTTGATAGAGATTTCTAGCCAAATGGTTAAAAAAAAAAGCATTTCCCTTAAGAGAGTCTTGCATATATTTTTTTGATATTCTAACTTATATTTTATAAATTAATACTGAGAAAAAATGAGTGTGGTGGTCGTAAGGGCACATAAGAGTGCCTTCAATTTGGTGAGTTTTTATGCACAAAAATAATAGGTATGGATAAATGCTAGGACCTGAGAACTAGAGTGAACATTATAGCAGTTAAGTATATCATTTAAGTTTAGCATTGGATTAAAATGAGAAAAAGTCTTACCTTGATATTGTGTGATTATAGCATTAAAATGGATTTAAATGTTCCTAGACTTTTAGCATTTAAGTATAGGAACAGTTTTGGTAACCAATGCCCTACGTCTAAGAGTAATCTAAAGAGGTACATGCAGCTCATTTATTAGAAAATTATTCTTCCAGGCTGCATGCCAGGTAAATTTGATTTTGTGTTAACACAATGTGTGTAACAGAGTTCATAGGAGGGTATTATTTCCATTGTATGTTTTAAACAATTAAAAAGAACGGCAGAGAGCTTGAATAAGAATAAGATAACTTATTAAGTAGAACTAGCTTGAATAAAACTGAACAATGCTTTCATTTGTAAAATAACAGCTAATCTTTGTAATATTAATATTGAATCTGAACAAGTCAAAGAAAGTCTTATACTAACATGTAGAAAATATTATGTCAAATAAATATATAGTTAATACAAATAACCTATGTAAATTTATTTGGTGAAAATAATCAGATTGGAGTCTATGTTTCAACTAATTCTAGTTCATCATTTTAATCTTGTCATTACCCCCAACCCCCTTTCCAAACTTGTGTGTGTTACATATATTTAAAAATTCATAAACTTTTAACCTCTGAATCTTCACTGTTACTTTAAGGAACATGTGGAAGCTAAGTGTACTCTGCATTAATTGATTCAACTGGAGTGGAAAATTAGAAAGTATAAAAGAAGAAGAGCGAGAAAGCAGTGTCTTAGCCCCTAAAGGTTATTTCTCATTGTTATACGCTAGGTGGAGACACTAGTATATGTAGAATGGAAATATCAGAGAAGCTCTCTTGGGACTCAAGACCATGTTTAAATAGCATCCTTAGTCACAAAGTCCAAGAACATTAGAAATGAAATGAAGGTTATGGAACAATTAATCTTACAGTTGAAATTTATGCAGAAGAAATTCCAATTCACATTTCTCAGTAGTTGTCTACCAACTCTTAATTACATTGATCTGACAATTCTAGTTTAGCTTAATTGACTCCATCAGAGGAAGGTAATACCTTTCAAGTTATTTTGTGAAATGAATTTATATTCTGTGAGTTCCTTTATTATAAAATAGCTTCTCTACAAGTCTGAAAGCACCTAATAGGTTTTAGTCACTATACAAAGAACTTTCCCTTTTGGGCAGCCTACTACATTTTTCTCTTTTTTCTATTAAGATATAATCTTAAATTTGGGAAATTTCCATTATTATCTTTCATAGGCATTTCTGTTCATATTTGTTATATCATCACCTTTTTCCTCTGGACCTGAAATCAGATGATCATGTACATAAAATAGAAATGCTTGTAGTACAAGTGACATGCTATACTTAACTACTATTTCAAGCATCCGTCAGCCTGTTACAGAACTTCTCCTGAGTTTTCTCCATGTGGAAATATAAATATGAGATGGAAAATAATAAAATTTCCAGAATTTTAAAAATACGGTTATTTGTATGGAAAGTCACATTCTTTCATTATACGTATTCCGTTCAAATTCTATTTTTACAATATTGAGCAGAAAAATAAAATGTCTCTGAACTAAACTCAAGTCTTGAGATCCACCAGTTTTCTAGTTCTTAATTTGAATCTGATATCAATTACTTTAAAATTTTTAGTTTCAGATGTCAATTCTCTGGATCTTTGCTACAAAGGAAAATTAATATTTAACCTATACAAATAGTGACACTAAACATACTTTATCTTACATAGACATACCTCAAATATATGTACCAGGAACTCAGTAAATATCGGTGTATATATACAAGTGTAATCTCTACACATTTTCTCTTTTTTCCCATACCTCTAATCTTCTACATTAATCTGTAAAACTCTGTAATATCTACTAAAAATTCTAAATTAGGCAATATCTCAGAAATTCTATGTGAAACTTACTTTTTTCTTCTCTGAAATTTAAAATAGTTTTATATTTTTACTTTCTAAATATTTAAAACAAATTCATCTTTAAAAAAACTGGTGTTTTACATTTTTTCTATCATATGGTTCCTATTTTATTTATTTATTTATTTTAAAATTAACCTCTAGGGGCTGGAGCAATAGCACAGCGGGTAGGGCATATGCCTTGCAACACAGCCAACCTGGGTTCAATTCCCAACATCCCACATGGTCCCCCGAGCATCGCTAAGAGTGATTTCTGAGTGCAAAGCCAGGAGTAACCCCTGAGCATTGCTGGGTGTGACCCAAAAAGCAAAAAAAATAATAAAATAAAATAAAAATAAAAATGAACCTCTATATCACCCTCAGGGTAGTCATAAGACATTAAGTTCAAACCAAATTTTCTCTTCCTTCTTTCCTTCCTTCCTCCTTCCTTCCTTCCTTCCTTCCTTCCTTCCTTCCTTCCTTCCTTCCTTCTGCCCTTCCTCTGTCTGTCTGTCTGTCTGTCTGTCTGTCTGTCTCTCTCTCTCTCTCTCATTCTCGCTCTCTCTCTCTCCTGCTTTTTTTCTTTTCTTAGTTAAGCAAAACTTTTTACCTTATTTATATCCCCTGTAAGGGGATATATGAATTGAGCAACACTTCTTTCTAACTTCAGGTTCCTAACCATACAAGAAACCTGTATAGGAGGTCTCCTGCTCTGATCTGGGTTAGTAACCCAGCATTAAACACATCACAAAAAGACAGCACCACTCAAAGCCCAGAGTGGAGTGAGGTCTAGAGCTTTCATATGGACTAAAGGCAGCCTTAAAAACTTGGCAAGACAATTTGTTGTATAAATCTGCCTTAATGGAACCCAACAATGAAGACAATTTCATCTGCAGTGGTGAGCAAGGAGGGGGTGTGTTTGGGCCACAATCTATGGTGCTCAAGACTTCTTCCTCGCTCTGTGCTCAAGGATCTCTCTTGGAGGTACTGGTGATAGAGTGAGGGGTTGGGGGTGGATAATATGTGGTGCCAGGCGTATAACCTGCATTGGCCACATGCATGTAAGGCAAGTTCCTTACTTACTGTACTATCTTTGCTGTCCCATTCACAATGAAGATTACCTCTATTTGTGTAGAAGAGATACCAAAGGCAAAGCCAGCTCTGTTTTATGAAGGAAATGAGACATGTCTTTCTGATCAGAGAAAGCTATCAAAGTGGCATCCAGATCACATTAAGACCACACCCGCCTGCAAGTTTCTTGCAGCCACTGCTTCAGCTGCAGACCAGAGCATGTGTCCTAGTTGGAGACAGGCAGAACTAGAGTATTCTACTCTACTCAAAGTTGTTTTTCAAGATATTTGTATGAGTGAATGCTCAAGTTCCTGGTCAGTTAGCCATGATGCCACCCAGGGTCCTTTAGATTTCTTTCACAATGTTGGAAATTATCAATTTTACTTTCTCATCTTCTACCACCTATGGTGGGCAGCTGGTTTCAGTCGACGTCATGGGGGAAACACTTCCTGTGCCCTTGCTTTCCTTGATACCCTCCCCTACAGCACCCACGGAATCAAGATCCAGGTTATGGTAATCTCTTCCAAGACAAGGACATCAGTCTCCTGACAAGACAGCTGTGCAAATAACAATTCTGGCTTTCTGTTTACTAGAGAGTGGACAGATCAAGTTCATGTGGGTCTGACCCTCAAGGTTACTGTGGCTACTGAGAAGGATTTCTCTGTGTCACACCCAGAGGTATGGTCTCACCAAGACATGTGAGAGAAAGCTTCTGATATGGAGGAAGAGACGTTCAGCACTGCATGGTTACAGATAATTTTCAATGTGCATCTCTGCATTTGAGCTGGCAATGTTAGAGTGTGGAGTCGACCATCCCTCAAGGACAGAGAAGAGAGCTGATAATGCAAATCACATAGCGAGGTTTATTGTTCCAGCTAGCTGAGGTTCAAGTATCCACTGATGCAGAGGTCTTCAACAAGGATTCCAAGCACTAGGTTCAGAAAGTTCTTACATTTTCATTTTGGCAAGTCAGCGTTACTCAGCAATTTTCTATTACCTACATATATATTTTGTTGTTGTTGTTTTGGACCACAACATCTAGTCCACCTCCCTGACAGTTACATTCCAGAGACCTAATCTTATTCCAAAGATAAAATCTTTGACAAAAGCATCTTGTTTTTGTGCTTTTCTTGTTCCTGGAAGAGGCCTTAGTCATTCAGAGCCTGTCATGGCAATTCTCGGCTAAGTGGGTCCTAACAACAACTGCTGGGGGGCTAGTGGGGTCCACGGCAAAGTCAAGAACACTCCACAGGTGCATGATCAGCCCAATCACCTCAAGCATTCCTCTAGACATCAACATGTTGCCCTGTGAAGCAGAAGACACCTGCTGTGAAGAGCATTCCTTGATCTGACATCAAACCAAGTGGTTGAAGCTGCTGGAAGTGGATCTTGGATGACAGGGACAGCTGGAGTAGGGGTACGATACTGCTGAAACAGCTGCCAATAGGCCAGGTGGTTTCTTACGCCCACCTAGGGTTAGATTCCCAGCACATATCTATGTATGGTCGCTCAAACCTCACCAGCTGTGATTCCTAAGTGCAGAGGCACCTTGAACAATAAAGTAAAACAAATAAATAAAATGAAACATCTTCTAAGGCCCTTGTGAAATGTTTACTTGCTTTCGTTTGGGGGCCACACTCAGCAGTGCTCTGGGTTTACTCCTGGCTGTACTCAGGGATCACTCCTGGTAGGACTTGGGGGACCATGTGGGATTTTGGAGATTGAACCCAGGTCAGCCACGTGCAAGGCACCTGCTGTATCTGGCCCTAGCCCCTGTGAACTTTAACATGATCTGAAAAGTGGGAGGCCTCACTCTAAGAGTTTATAATTTGTAGGTCAGTTTGGGATCAGCAAATTAACATTGAACAGTTCCCAAAAGATGCTAAACAGGGGCTGGAGCGATAGCACAGCGGGTAGTGCATTTGCCTTACATGTGGCTGACCCAGGTTCGAATCCCAGCATCCCGTATAATCCCCTGAGCACCACCAGGAGTAATTCCTGAGTGCAAAGCCAGGAGTAACCCCTGAGCAGCACTGGGTGTGACCCAAAAGGCCAAAAAAAAAAAGATGCTAAACAGTGGAAAGAGGACCACTGTTCTCAACCATGGTTCTAATTCACAGGGCGTGGCCTCTCCAAGATTTCTTCACTATAGCAGTTTGGAAACCCCATTTCTTCCAACTGCTTGCTACTTCCAGAATCATTGTTTGACACACACCCTCCCAGCAATTATTATGTGCTGGACTGGTAGTCAAACCTGGCTATATACTGTTTAGTATTTAGCCAAGTACTTAAAAAGACCATGGATTTATGAGGGCTATACTCTGAGTAAGTTTCTTATCTTTGCTACTACGTCCTGAGACAATCGCTGCCTCAGCAGTTTCTAAGTAGGATCATTAGCTTCTTTGCAAGCTAGTCAGCTGCTTTGTTTGGTCTCATTTTCCCTGGACTTCTCTATGTTTGGGAGGTGCCAGGCAGAAAATCATGGTGATGGTGAAACCCAGCAGTTACCTTTTCTTCAGAATTATAATTATATTCTGAAAAGATGTGGAGCATATATTTTTATCATGTTTTGTTAGTTTTTATGGCAGGACAATATGCTTGAACTCATTATTCTACTATGTCCAAGACCAACAATGTGTTTATATATACACATATATATACACATATATAATTATTGCAACTTATGACCCTCCCTGTGTGAACCATACTTTCTCAAATAGCTGTTTGCTTTCCTATTCCTTCCAATTTCTCTTTTCCACACTTTAGTTTCTACTCCAATTGTTAAAGACATGATAAATGTCTTTTTTTTACTTTTTCAGTTTATGGACCATGCCCAGTGGTACTTCTGATTCTGAACCCAGATGGGCCCCATGCAAGGTAAGTGACCTACCAATTGTAATATGTAGCTGACTGGTATTCAATGAAATTGAACAACCAAAAAGCAGAACTTTTCTAATGAATCACTTGATTTTTATGCGCACATATTTTAATTAATTTCATGAACACTTACTTTTTTCCAGCACTAAAATAAAGATTTAAAATAAAACAGTGAATAAGAGAGATATAGATATTTTATTAAGTATGGAGAAATAAACTTACAAAGAAAAATCTTGTGGTAAAAAATAGAAAAAATATACCAGCTATACAGAGGTCATAACTTCTCTGATTCTGAATTTGGTGGGTGTTTTTGTTTGTTTGTTTATTTCTTTCATTTATGTCATCTCTAACTATCACAGTATCTGCCCTCACACTCTAGACCAAGACATTTTTCCCCACTGAAAACAGGCCATTATAATTAGAAATTGTTTGGTGCAAAGGCAAACATAACAAAGATAATGAAGAGTGATTTCTGGCACCAGATTCTAGTAATCTAACCCTTCATCTTACAGTAATAATAGCTAACGCTTATTGAGCCATTAGTGTCTCACATTTCAATGTGACGCATATGTTTGTAATCACTCTTTTACAAATAGAGATACTGAGGCAAAGAGAATTTGAGTTACTTGTGATAGAGCACATGAATCCACTACCACTTTATTATAAGTATGGTACCTCCCTACCACTTTGTTATAAGTCAATGCTGAGTTCATTAAATCAAGATGTGATACAGAGGTTTTCAGCCACGCCAGAACTTGTAGGGAGATGGTTTAGAAGAGTCACTTCTTTCTGTTTTCTATACTTCAACAACAAGCATGAATTTCAACAACTTCAAAAAAAGGCATAACTTTTTTAAACTAAAACATTATTTCTCTAAATAGAACAAATAATTCAATCATCTTTGGTTGAAAATTGTCAGGTAACTTTGAATGATTTTCTGTAATCCATTTGTGTTATTTAGTGAGAGATTTCAACTTGGGACACTGTTATTAGGGTCAAAAGTCAGAAAAATTACATATTTTACCACAATAATACATTCAGCATTAAAAAAGTCATTAGAGATTTTTACAAGCCCATATTTTCTTCACCTGTCCCATTGACTTCTCTAAAATGTGTTTTCTTAATAAAAACCATTTTGCTAAAAAGTGATAAACCGCGCGACATCTTATTATCTCATTCCTACTTTGGACAAACTGGCAGGCTACCAAATGTAACCTGCCCACACGGCAGAGTCTAGCAAACTCCCCGTGGCATACCCAATATGCCAAATACCAGTAACAATGATGGGTCTCATTCTCCTAACCCTGAAAGTGCCTTGAATATGGCACTTTTTAAAAATCTCAGGGCTAGGATGAAGGAGACGTTACTGGGGCCTGCTCAAGGCAATTGACGAACAACAGGATGGTCATAATCGTGATCGTGATGTTTTCTTCACCTGTCCCATTGACTTTTCTAAAATGTGTTTTCTTAATGAAAACCATTTTGCTAAAAAGTGATATACCATGCTTGGGGGGCATGCCTGGCATGCCCCTGACCAATCTTAGAACCCTGGCATCACATGATCTCCAGACTATTGCCAGGAACATCTGTAGAGAGTCTCAGAAGTATCTGGGTGGCCTGGGTCTCCCTTACACTGCAGTGTCCTATCAGAATTGCATCCTCCACCTTTGCACAACACTGCTAACCAGTTTAGACAAAAATTTCCAGTGGGAACCCGAGATTCTCTGAGTAACATTTGGGTCTCCCTCCTCATCAAAATGTCTTGGTTCCAGGGTTGTGTCTCAGTGATATAAGTTACCTTGCAGGTATAAGACCACAATTAAACTCTCTAGAACCATTCCACAATACCAAATGTGATCATCAGCTCTGGCTCTGTGATCCCCAATATCACAACCAGTGTGACCCTCGGTGCACAGGAACAGAGAGTGATGGACACTGCAACCGGATGATTCCTGTGCATCACAATTCAGCATATACAAGCACAAGGGCACAGTTTGTAACCTCAGGATGCTGCATGAATGCAATAATGCAGAGAAAGGGGGAAGGGGGAAATTATCTTGCTTCTATTCATCTAGTGTGCCAAGATACCATATTTTAAAAATTCAAAATTTTTGAGCTAACTATATAACTCAAGCAATAGAGCACGTTCCTTGCATGTTCCACGTTCTTGGTAAATCTCTAGCACTGCATGACCCCTCAGCACCTCTAGAGTGTCTCTAGTTAGCACTGAACACTAGTTGGTGTGGCCCCCAAAGATAACAACAAAAATATATCAATAACCAAACATGATGATCTCTCAGTATCTATATTAAAAACGACAATGCTCAAAAGTAGAGAGAAAGAAGGAAATTGCTGCCATAGAGGCATGGGGTAGAGTGTGATGAGGGTAGCTGGAAGGATACTGGGGACTTTGGTGGTGGTTACCGTTATCTGGTGGAGGGATGGGTGTTCGATCATTTTATGATTGAAACTCAATCATGAAAGTTTTGTAACTGTATCTCATGATGATTCAATTAAAAACAGTTTAATTAGATATTGAAAGCCGTTGGTGGCTCTGTCTCAAAAGGTTTCCATCCAAAAAAAGCCTTCCTTTCCAATGGCACAGGCTTTTGTGCTTACTTTACGGAAAAAGATGTCTGCTATGGATTTACTTACCATTGGGTTTGAAAGTCATTTAGCAAGGCTTTTATTCTTTTGTGTTATTTGATTTATTTGAAAACTCTCAAAGGGAAGATGTGAACTTGAAATCGGTGAGCTTCCTGCAATGCACTCTAATCCAGGTGATATTCACCTACCTAATTCCCAGAACACAAAGAAATATTAAAAAGAGGTGGATTTTTTTGGGGGGGGGCTAGTGCTCAGGAGTCACTTCTGACAGGGATTGGGGAACCATACACAGAGCTGAGGATGGAGCCACTTTCTGCTGCGGACAAGGGAAACACCTTAAATCTAGCATTACCTCCTCAGTTCCCCCAAAGAGCGAGGTTTTTCCTAAAGGATTAAATATTAAAATCTGGGTACTATGATTTCTTCCCCAAAGGTTAAAAAGTCCAAGTTCATCTGTTTTATATTATTATTGTATTAATCTGTTCAAGCTGTCAAAACAGAGCTACTGGGGAGCATAAGCAGTAGATACTCCTATTTCTATGGTCCTACAACAGAGGAGATATTGGAGATGCTAGAAAAGCCCGTTACTGATAATACTCTCTTATTAACTTGTGTCAGATTCTTGCTGTGTTTCATGGCCTTTCTTCTGTCACTGTGTCCTCTGAGAAAGAGAAATGAGTCTGAGGCTTCTCTCCAAGAAACCATCTCTATTGTTTAGATTAGTGTTTTTCACTCTTTCTCCAAGTGTGGACATTTTCTTACCTTGCTTCCTTCTTCTGGGGCCCCTATCTTACCAACTGGCCTGCCTAATCTCATACCATACCCCAATTTATTTAATTTTTTTCTGTGGCCCCTTGGGATATCCAGTTAACCTACAGGGAGATATCTGTCCTAGGTTGAGAAACACTGGTTTAGACCTTCAACTTTATAATCTCATTTCACCTCACTTAAGGGATTTACATATAAACCCTCAGATAAACCCCGATCCCTTAGATTGGGATTAAGAGCTTCAACCAATAAACTGGGAGAGGCATAATTCATTCTATAGGAATTATGCTTTGGTATATATGAGGCAAGTCTGTTTTTTATTCTTATTTCAGTCTCCATGTAATAAAATTATTTGTAGTGTGGTGAATTAAAACCATTCACAATGTTTTCAATAAATTTAAAAAAGAAAAATTTCTAAATCATGTTAAATATATTTATATGTTAAGTATCAATTCATAGAAGTTCATGGAAACAAGTTTATACATTCAAAGACCAAGTTGAACTGTAGCACTGTCATCCTGTTTTCCATCGATTTGCTCGAGTGGGCACCAGTAACATCTCCTTTGTGAGACTTGTTGTTACTGTGTTTGCCGTATTGAATAAGCCACGGATAGTTTGCCAGGCTCTGCGTGTGGGCAGGATACTCTTGGTAGCTTGACGGGCTCTCCGAGAGGGACAGAGGAATCAAACTGGATCGGTCTGTGCAAGGTAAATGCCCTACCCACTGTGCTATCGCTCCAACCCCTCCCCTGTAACCCTCCTCTTTACCTTCCCCCACAACCTTCCCATGTAACCTTCCCCCGAAAAACATCCCCATATAGCCCTCCCCCACAAACCTCCCCTGTAATCCCCCACAACCCTTCCCCTATAATCCTTCCCTTCACCCTCCCCTGTAACCCTCCCTGTAGCCCTCCCATGTAACCCTCGCTATAACCCTTCCCTGTATCCCTCCCTTCCACAAATAGCTGTCAATATGTATTATATATGTCAAGCACTACTTTAGACAATAGGGTACACACACACACACACACTCTCTCACACACATATACACACATACATACACACATATATGAAAATAATATTATTAAGAGAGCAGCTTCCCTTGAATCTTCTTTTTCATTGCAGTGAGTCAGACACAGAAACGCATACACAGAACCACCTGAATTATCATGCATACAGCAGGAAAAGACCAAGTAAATGATATCATTATTCTTAAAGAATTATTTTTGTTAGAATCTATAAAGTGGTGCTAATACCACCTACTTCTCAGAGTTATTACTACTTTCCTCACCCCTCTAATAGATCTAATCACATCTCATATCACCGCTATACTTTATGAATGATCAATTCAAGAAGGGGTATTTAATAATTGTTTTTCCCATTGAAAGCAAGCTCTTTGAATATCAGAACTATGCATTCTCATCTAAATAAGAGGCCTTTAATTTAGTGTCTTTCAATGTTATTAGTATCATCATAATTTATTTTATTTAAAAGCTAACTTTAAGTCATTAAGTTTCTGAACATGAACCAAATGTAAATAAATACTAAAAATAACATAATATTCTTAATAAAAAGAAGTTTTTTCTTATAATGTCATTAATTTAATCTTTGTTGAAAATTACAAGCACTTATTATTACATAATATTCTCTTGTGATTCCCACAGATGAATTTGAATCATTTCAAAGAAGAAAAAACAGTTTTTATATCGATAGCACAGCGGGTAGGGCGTCTGCCTTGCACGCAGCCAACATGGCCGACCCGAGTTCGATTCCTCTGCCCCTCTCGGAGAGCCTGGCAAGCTACTGAGAGTATTCGATATGCCAGACACAGTAACAACAAAGTCTCCAGTGGAGACGTTACTGGGCCCGCTCGAGCAAATCGATGATCAACGGGAGGGCCTTTATATTTTATTATACTATATCTAAAACAATAAAATTTGACTGCACTCCAAGATATTGTATCTATGATTGGTTATCTCTTGTGACATTATAAACATGCTCTAAGCTTAGAATATTCTCATTATTTTCCAAGATATAAATGCTGTTTTTTGGTAATAGTTAATAATAGCTATATCTTTAATCCTTTACTGGTAATAAATATTCCCATTTCCTGTGGGAATATTGAGGGGATAGAGAAGAAAACTCTGTCCATGAGAATCCATTTTAAGTATGACCACTTAAACTTTAAATATATCTGACTTAAAAAGCAAGTACTACTATTACTGACATGAAATAGGAATGTGTCACATCGTGCATCTTACCTATTGCAAATTTCCTAACACTCAGTTAAGGTAAGAATTTTAATTTTAATTTTAAGTTACAGTGCTTCAAAGTGTCTAAATAGTTCACTATCCAGTGGAAAACTGGTGAAGGCCAAATTCAAATTTAGATGTATCTGATTAAAGATGCACAGTTTATGTAAATACGAATAAAATAAAATAGCAGTTCTCTGACTGTCTGAGAGCACTTGATAATTTCCTAAGGGAGAAAATAGAAAAAGAAAAAAGGGAAAAAAGGTTTTGGTGTTCTGTACCAAAATGGACCAAGATTTGAAGATTTATTATTTTAGATTTTAATTCACATCATTTTAAAGCACATATAGCCTTGCCTCTACTCAGCCCTCTTCCCTGGGTGTTACAAAACACATCCCTGAAATTTTGTGCCTCATAGAGAAAGTATGACTTTTGTTTCTGTAATATTTAAGGTATCCATACCTTGGAAAATTATTTGCCTGATGTTAAACTGTATCACTTAATTATTTTCCATAACAAATCTCACACCCATCTATAGTTTTCCATGTACCTATTGGGTTAGAAGGCTGCAAACTACATTTCTGATACTATTGCAAAGCTAGTTAGTGACAAGTGCCAACTTTCACTTAACTTTTGGCATTGAGAAATAAGAGAAGTTTGGAAAGTGGGAGGATCTTAGATTCTCAGATATAAGCATGGAACAACTAGAGTGCATGCTTCAAGGTTTTCATCAGGAGAAATCCTACAATTCTTACAGGACTGGTTGGGTAAAGAAGTTTCTCCAGTTGCTGTGAAGCCATTGCTGGCTCATGGATTTCAGAACAGTATGGTAGCAACTTCCATGTTTTATTTTGCTTCGTTTTCTCCACTTCAAAAGTTTTTGAGGCCAATTCTTAGTTTGAACCATTAAAAATCATATTTAATATCTTAATTGGAATCTCACTATCACCTTTAAAATGATTGCATTCTAATGCATTAAAACTTGAAAATAAATATAGAATAAAACATGACACATTTCAAAGAGACTACATCTACAGAAAAGATTATGATCATGCATTATGAGTTAATAGATATTAATTTCACCAAATTATCATTTTTGTTAATTTTGGGTCACACTCAGTTGTGCTCAGGACATATTCCAGGCTCTGTGTTCAGACTCACTTCTGATGGGTTCAGGGCACCATATAGGTTGCTGGGGATCAAATCTGACTCTGTCACAATCAACACAAGCACCCTACCCACTGTACTTTCTCTACAACAACTTAACATTATTTCTTTAAAAACTATGAAATAGAATTCATTTTTTTTACCTCTGACATTTGAACTCAATTCATTTAAATGCCTGCAAGTATAAAAGGTACATTATATTCAGCACATACATATATTTTAGAAATCATGAATTTTAAAGAATCATGAGTAGACAAATCTGAGTCTCAAGCAACAGGTAAGAAAATTTTGTTAAATAATGTATTATTTTATGATATGTGTTCTTTTTCTGAAGTAAGTGTTCTTAGTAAACTATTTTTATAAATGAATTTTGAGGTTCATTTTAGTTTTTAGAATTTTATTTTGTTAGACTTTATATGTTAATAGAAAACTGCACTTAAGGGTCTGAAGGTATAGCATGGGGGTTAAGGTGCTTGCCTTGCAAGTATCCATCTACAGTTCAATCCCTGGAGCAACATATGGTCCTCAAGCACCAGCAAGAGAGATCCTTGAGCACAGAGCCAGGAATAAATCCTGAATACAGGTGGGTGTGGCCTAAAAACAAAACAAAATAAAACAAAAGGATCATGAAAGAATAGAAAAACTATAGTTGAGTCAGGTTATTTACATAGTTCACAAGATTTATTTTTACTTTTGTTCATTTGTTTGCTGTTTCAGTTTTCAAACCAAGGAGCTTGTGCATTAAAGAAAAGTATTCTATCATTGAGCTCCATCCTTGTGTCCTTTTCTTTGATTTACTCCATGATTATATGTATAATTGCACAAGTAGTTTTATCCCTAGATCTTCTGTTATTCTTTTATATAGTCAGAGATTTAAAATAGAGATGTCTGTGTTTGTTGCTTACTCTCAAATTTATCTTTGATTTCCCATTTGATTGTACTTTGCAAAAATTGATAGTTAAATTATCAAATGGCTCTAAACCTCACTTATCTTACTCATAATTTTTTTGAAAAACCTTTCTTTCCTGCTATCATATGGGAATCAAATTAGATATTATGTATTAAAATATTAAAATATATGGCATAAAGTACTGAAACACAAATGATTCTATTATTTATCATAGCAGGTGTTTATATTTGAGCATTTATGTACTTACATGCAAAAATTTAACTCTGTTAAATTACTTGTGTTTCACAACACTTTCTTTGAAGTTGAGCAATTTCTAGTAATAGCCACTCAGGGATTTTCTACTTTGTCTTATTAGAATTAATAAAAACCATGGTTACTAAATGAAGAAATTCAGCCTTTTATTTAGGGCACTGGTTTCTGGTCACCACCCAACCAGTCAGCTATTCAAATACTGAGTTTAATTAATTAAAAGCTTGGAACCGCCTATTGAAGCTGGATGACTAATTGGACACATGATTATATACAGGTCCTACAAAAGCTTAGGAGGGACATTCTAAACTTCTCTTGGAGTTTCAACAAAACACTGTCACCGCAGAATCCTAAAGCTGAAATGTAACATGCTATTTTGTGTTTTACTTAAAAATTTAAGAAGTTATTTTATTCACATTTCAAACATCCCATAATAGTTCATAGTCATTGATGGCTATATTCGCTACTTAAGAAATTCTGTGAGAAATGTACCATCCAATTCAAATTTCAGATGCGGTTTTAATTAGTATAAACAAACATAAAACAGAGAAGAACATCAGACAATAGATACTCAATGGAGTACTATTACTATTGCCCTTGCTGCTTCTGCTGTTACTGTGGCTACTACTACCTCACTACTATATTATTATTACTGCTACTTTCTACTACTCATGGTAGTAAAGTGACTCTGTCACTACTCCTACTAGGCCAGCCACTACTGCTTACCAGTTCTGCAACCACTATTACTAGGTCTTGAATTAATTTAACCACTAAGTTTTAGGTTTCCTACTGTCTGCTATAAATAGAGATTGAAGTGATCCCTTTTTGTCACATCTTGATTAGCAAAAGATTAATTTAAGTTCTGATTCTATCTCTCTGACCAGTTTTACTACTTTTTGAATTCCTCTGTTGTCACAACCAAACAGGTTCTCTATTTTATTGTTTTTTTCCCTTAATTGAGGATCATGTTTTACGTCAATCAGATAAACTGATTACAACAAGTTGTGTGGTATGTTATTTCCTTAAAGATTTCCATACAAGTGGTGACAAATTAGTTCAGTCAAGAATCTGTTTGCAATCTAATATCTAGAAACTCAGATCTTCTCTTTTAATAACAGGAAAATCTCACTCTCCCACCATTACAAATGCCTATGATGGATATCCCAGTAAGCAAAATTGATCATTAAAATATCAAGTGTAAATATCTGGGAATGATAATACAACGTCATACAAGACACTATCATTTTTCAGAAAAGAAGAAAAACATTTCTTAAATTACATTTATTGGAAATGAGGATAAATTATTTTTTATTCATCTATTGATCACAAAACAGGACCTCAGAGAGTTAAACAATTTTCCCAGTATCTCTCTGGTAAAATATCATAGACATGACTGTGTTGATTCAAAGCCATGTTCTTAACTTATAAGTGGTACTATATTTTTAACTTTTGATGGTCATGTATACCAAAGCTGTCAACAAAGTTTAAGTAGTAAAGTACATTAAACATCAGGCTATAGTTTGTATGTAATTCTCAGAGTCTAAAAGGGATTTGAGTTGGGTTGACAGTAGTATTTTAGAAAGATTAGTTGTACAGTGGTTTGACTTAAAAAGATGATAGAGACATTGATGGAAATGGTGAAGAAACTGCAACACAAATTTGGGGACTTTCTTTTCTGTTTAATTAAAATAAACTTAAACAACAATAATATTCAGTTGACAAAAAGGGAATTAAGCCTTTCTAATATGAAAAAAAATTTTCTGAGTGTTCTTTAGAAATGTAATAGATCAAGAAACACTTTTTTTCATTCTTTTATTTGTGCTTTTTGGCATTGTACCCAGGAGTATTCAGGACTTGCTATTGGTGCTGTGCTCAGGAATTACTTTTGGCAGTACTCAGTGGGTCATATGTGGTGACAGGAACTAAAATTTAGTTGGGTGGGGCAAAGAAAGTACTATCCCTACTTTATTATGTCTTCCACCTCTTAATGTATTTTTCTTTTACCTCTTTTAAAGTCTTTTTTTGGTTTGGGAAAAAGTACAGGGATTAAGGCACTTGCCTTGTACATAACCTACATCCAATCTCTGGCACTGCATCTTGTTCAATGAACATCATTATTAATGATTCACTATTAGTAATGGTGCGGGTTCAGTAGCAAGCCCTAATCATTGCCAGTGTGCCAGTGTGACCCAAAAGCAATGAGGGGGGGAGGAGATAGATGATTTATGAATATATATACTCTCATGGTCATGGTCCTCCTGTTGTTCATCAACTTGCTCTAGCGGGCCCACATATATATAATATATATATTATATGTATATATGTATATATATTTTTTTGAGTATGAGATTTCTGGTAGGTGTTAGTGTTCAGGTATAAGTATCCAGAGCAATGTTCCAAAGACCATATCTGTGATGCTGCTGATCTTACTGAATTGGCACCATCCAGGGAATAGGCCAAAACATCTGTACAATTTTTCAGTTCTGAAGACTTAAATCAATTCAATCACAGTTTAAATTAACTGCATTTGATGAGAAATTCATTTATTATTAAGATACTAGTTAAATAGAACATCTTCCATGATTATCCATAAGTTAACATATTTTTCATTTATTTTGACAACTTTATTCTCTCAGTTCAGCAAATGATACACTATATTATACAAAAATTCTTTTTAAAAATATAATTAAAGATAACCATGAATGATAACTAATGATAATGGTAACTAATGATCTTTCCCTTATAAAAACTTTCCACTTGTTCAGAAAAGAACTGACTTGTTCCCACTTGTTCCCACTTGTTCAGAAAGAACTGATCCAGATTCTGAGATTTTCATAGCTAATTTTCAATAAGTTAAGATATATGGAATCGGGGCTGGGGCGATAGCACAGCGGGTAGGGCGTTTGCCTTGCACGTGACCAACCCTGATTCGATTCCCAGCATTCCATATGGTACCCTGAGCACTGCCAGAAGTAATTCATGAGTGCAGAGCCAGGAGTAACCCCTGTGCATTGCCGGGTGTGACCCAAAAATAAAAAAAAAAAAGATATATAGATATATGGATATATATATATATATATCAGTAGTGGGCAACTACTACTTATCATATTGTATCAGATCAGACAGTAGGCAACAAATCATAGAGTAATATATATATATATAATATATATATAATATGGGCTGGAGCGATAGCACAGTGGGTAGGGCGTCTGCCTTGCACGCAGCCAACATGGCGACCCGAGTTCGATTCCTCTGCCCCTCTCGGAGAGCCCGGCAAGCTACCGAGAGTAGTCGATATGCCAGACACAGTAACAACAAAGTCTCCAATGGAGACGTTACTGGGCCCGCTCGAGCAAATCGACGATCAACGGGAGGGCCTTTACCTTTTTACCTTTATATATATATAATATATATATATATATAATATATAGCACAGCGGTAGGGTGTTTGCCTTGCACGCAGCCAACTTGGCCGACCCGAGTTCAATTCCTCCACCCCTCTTGGAGAGCCCAGAAAGCTACCGAGAGTATCTCGCCCGCACGGCAGAGTCTGGCAAGCTCCCCGTGACGTATTTGATATGCCAAACACAGTAACAACAAAGTCTCCAATGGAGATGTTACTGGGCCCGCTCGAGCAAATCGATGAACAATGGGAGGGTCTTTACCTTTACCTATATAATATATATATATATATATATATATATATATATATATATATATGCCTGGCAAGCTACCGAGAGTATCCCACCTGCACAGCAGAGCGTGGCAAGCTCCCTGTGGTGTATTTGATATGCCAAAACCAGTAACAATAACAGGTCTCATTCCCCTGACCCTGAAAGAGCCTCCAATATGACAGAATTGGGAAAGACGCGTAAGGAGAGGATGCTAAAATCTCAGGACTGGGATGAATGGTGCCCACTCAAGTAAATCAATGAATAACGGGATGACAGTGATACAGTGATATGGAATCATACACAAATATGGCTAGTGTGTCAATGATATATATTTACTTAACTCATAAAGAATGATCTGGTAGAATTTAAAGATGGATACAAAAGAGGGTAGAAAACACTGCTGTGTATCATGACTTAAAAAAAAATACTAAAACAAAATTGAATTTGATTTAAAATTTAACTTGAGTTAGATATAATTTTGCCCTATAAGGCAATAAATAAAAGAATCTTGAATTATCTTTCTACTAGCCAAAATTTGCTAATTGAATTTGATTTAAAATTTAACTTGAGTTAGATATAATTTTGCCCTATAAGGCAATAAATAAAAGAATCTTGAATTATCTTTCTACTAGCCAAAATTTGCTAATTACACTTATTTTTTATAATAAAGCATCTAATTTAAAACAATTGATGCCTAATCAATAGTATAGAATTATATAAAAGTCCATTTTTCTACAGACCACTTAATTATTGGGATTCTATTAGATAATTATGCACTATAACACTGAAATGACTCACAAACATCCATTTGCCTTATTTTGAGATGAAATAAATTATCTGATACTACTCTTTCTGTTAACAAAAGTACTTTTTCTTGTAATATTGTATCAATACTTAGAAAAAATATTTTATTTTGTTCTCAGTGTATTATCAATAAACATAGGCTGATTATGAATTTATTGTGAAGGTGTTCAAGTCTTACCACTGTTCCTATGCTCAGGGATCACTTTTGGTGGGACTCAGGGCCCACACCTATTGACAGACATCACACTGAAGTCAGCTGCAGGCAAAGCAAGTGTTCTATGTATTGTACTATTGCACCACTCCTGATTATAAATTTCTGCTCATTTTATTGGGAAAAGTATCTTATGAATCTCAATTTGTATGAAAGAAATAGAGTATTTGAAGGTATACGATACATAGCTAAATTCATATCTACAAAGGGATATGCCAGCCTTCACTACTTATAAGCAGTCCATTCTGACAAACACATTGATAGGGCTAGACATTATGACATTAAAATAAACTATTTTGGTGGGTATAAAATTTTCAGTTTTTGGGACAAAGAGTTTATACTGTGGGTAAGGCATTGTCTTACATTTTACTCATTGGTAAAGGTAAAGGTAAAGGCCCTCCCGTTGATCGTCGATTTGCTCGAGCGGGCCCAGTAACGTCTCCATTGGAGACTTTGTTGTTACTGTGTCTGGCATATCGAATACTCTCGGTAGCTTGCCGGGCTCTCCGAGAGGGGCGGAGGAATCGAACTCGGGTCGGCCATGTTGGCCGCTTGTAAGGCGAACGCCCTACCCACTGTGCTATCGCTCCAGCCCTCATTTTACTCATTAGGTTTGATTTACTCATTTGGTTTGATCTGCCAGGTGTGATCCCTGAATTCAGTCAAGATAGGCCCTGAGCTCTGCTGCATGTGGCTCAAATTCCAAAAACAAATAAATAATTCATACATAAATAAAGTGTTCAATTTATTTACACAATATCTAGTTATAGCACAGCGGTAGGGCGTTCGCCTTACAAGCGGCTAACATGGCCGACCCGAGTTCGATTCCTCCGCCCCTCTCGGAGAGCCTGGCAAGCTACCCAGAGTATCCCATATGCCAAACACAGTAACAACAAAGTCTCCAATGGAGACGTTACTGGGCCCGCTCGAGCAAATATCTAGTTATAAGTGAAGTTGACATATAATAGTTTTATATTTTTAAAAATCATTTGTTTTTCTAATATAAGAACATCCATTTATTTTACTCCTTTGAGCTTTTAATATCCTAGGGACATTAACCCTTTGTCTTGTACATCAAAGAGTTTGTAATGAATAGTATTAATATTTTATGTGAGGAATAACAACATCCTAAATGAGACTCACTTATGTTAACTTGAAACTCAGCATAAGATTATGCTAATAAAGATGTAATGTTGTTTCCTCTTTCTCTATTAAAACATTTTATTGAAAAATGTTTTATATAAAAACTACATGTACAAGTAATGCCAATAAGGGTGGAGAACCGAAACTTCAGGAGACCTAGGGGCATTTGTTAATGTAAAATTTTGTGTCTGAATTGACTGCAGTAACTGCATTAGTAAGTAAGCAGCATTGCTTTAGGGGATTATATTTTGAAAAATTTAGAATGATTGGGCAATGTTCCATAACAGCTTTTATTTTTTTTTCTGTGTGAGTGATGTGCTTTCAAAATAAAATCAAGAACTGAAACTGAAGTATAGCCAAGATGATATCATTTATGTGCTCTGTAAAGTGTGTATATCAGTACATTATAGAGAGATATATACATAGATAGCTATCTAAATATAAACATAAAACAAAATATGTCTTCACTATGTAAAGGGGTACTTAAATGTTTTCTCTGGTGCCTTTCAATGATCTATCTATCCATTTTAAAAGGATATATCTTTTTAAAATCACCTATTTTCTAGAAAGAAAAGAGAAAACTAAGCACCGGCTGATGTAATGTTTTCTAGTTTATGGATGTAGGAGATATACCTACACATGAAGACATCCATGCATACGAAATATATATATATATATATATTTTTTTTCAGTCTTGTAGGATGCAATATAGATTAGTGTGTATGGAAATGACAGAAACTTTCCGGATCACTTATTTCCTGGCTGTGGTTGGTGAAAGTGTGAGTGGCTCACATTCCCTGCCAAGGCCTGGAGATTGACCAGCCTGAAGCGTGATTCAGGGTGTTGCATGGCCCTGCGGTTTTTGCCTCCTTCACTCTTTTTTGCTGAGGCCGAGGAAGCTGTGGCGGGGTAAGGGGAGGAGGGTGAAATCCTAGAAATGGCAACGTGGGGGTGGGGGAAATTCTGTCAGTCCCCGCTCCAGAACAACGCTTTCCTGCGGGTCTCTGGAGCAAGCTTCTCATTGCACAAAATCCTCCTGGCATCTCCCAGCTCACTTTACCTTCGGGAGTGGGGAGCGAACTTGCGCTCTGCTCCAAAATCCCTGAGCCCTATAGGCCCGGGGAAGGCACCCTGGCCACGGTGGGTGCCAAACGCCGCGGAGAGAGACACAATCCCCATGCCCAGGTGATCAGCCCCCTGAACCTTCAACTTCTGGAAGCGTTTCTGGAACTGCACTCCTAGAAAGTGTGCAGAAGAGAGATTTGGGTGCGAGGTTCCTAATCTTAGGGCCAGCAGCTCTGGGGCTCAGCTGCCCAAGCGCAGGTTAACTCCTTCAGAGTGGAGTCTGAGGCTTCCCTCCTCCCGGAGGTATTTTCCAGCGCCGACTCCCCCCGGGCAGGGGATTTTTGCAAGAGTAGAGTCTGTTGGCAGAGTTTGGCCCTCACTCCCGCTGCGACCTCGGCGATCAGATTACTTTCGGCCTGGCTGGGAGGTGGGGGTATTTACTCTTCATCCCTTTATGTGTATTCAGTTCACCTAGTGTGTGGTTGGGTGTGGAAAGTGGCGGGGTGTGGGAGGGAGGGGGGTTGGGGGTTTCCAATAGGAGTGAAATTCCCATTCCAAGGGTATTACCCTGCCCGTGGGGTTGGCAGCTCTTAAAGTTTAGCAAGTTCTGCAAATAACTACAGAACACAATAGAGTCCCCCTCCCTTCCCCCCCCCCCCCTCTCTCTCTCTCTCTCTCTCTCTCTCTCTCTCTCTCTCTCTCTCTCTCTCTTCCAAACGCCTTCTTGGAGGCTGGAACTGGGCAGGTCTCCAAAGGTGCAGCAGCCACAACAATCCTGCAGTTCAAAGTTAAAGCAGCAGTTGCACAACTTCCAGTAACTCTCCTAGCCGGCTGCTCAAGAGCTGAACGCCAGGCACATCAGAGGAGGTGAAGAGGAAGTTTCCAGATCTTCTCAATCTTACCCCAGCGATCCCGAAATCCCCACCCCCATCCCCACCCCAGATAGATAGCTTGGAGATCCTGCCCCAGCCCTTTGCCACAGCCCGGAGGACCATGGCTCCCTTTGGAAGAAACTTGTTGAAGACTCGACAAAAAAGCAGGTAAAGTCAAGCGCATACTCGGGCGACTCTGTGAAAGAATGTGTCTCCTGGCAGTTGGATTCAGATGCAAATTGCTCTCGGGGCACAAAGTCCCGGGGAGTTGGGTCTTTGATGACTGTTTGTTGATGAAGCTATTGTTCCAATAATGTTGATTGTTGTGGTCAATTGAGGGACCTCGGACGCTAAGGAAACCCCATCCTCACCCCACAGTGGCAAGTCCTCTTTCTGAAACTAATATCACTATGATCTCTCTTTATATTTTTCTGTCTGTTTCAGGGTAGGGGGATGGCACTTTGCACTTCATGATAAACAGAATCAAAGTATATTACAGAAAGAGCTGGAGACTGATGAAGGCAAAAGTGAATTTATTAGCTACTGATTCCACGAAAAACACAACTTCCAATACAATCCGAAAAACAAGGCTTTGACCCCATTAACAGCGGGCATTCCTGAAACCTGGAAAGTTTCCATAGGGAAAATATTGCCTTAGAGCCTTTTGTGAACTAATCCTTTTGAATATCTTTGATAACTTTTAAATGGTTTCAGGCACCAAAGGAGTATTGATAGAGTCTTCTTCCTTCAAATGTTTGTTGTCTTGATTTACTTTGATTTGTGCTACTATTTTAGTCTCTAATGCTATAATGTAAATAAATGTATTTTTCCTTCTCTCACTCTGTTCCCGTTTACTTTACACACACACACACACACACACACACACACACACGCACACACTCAATTTTTTGAGCCAACCTGTATATTTCATAACTATTAAATATTTCATTAACATCTCCAATGCTACATCGTTAAATTCTGTGCCCAAAACGAATACTTAAAACATGTACGTATTCTAAAACACGGACTTTCCTCTTTATTGTATTAATTTTGAAAAAAGGGTCTTTTCTGCAAAAGCCTTTCTCTTAATTATTCCTGTTTGGACTTGTCATAATTTACTTAGTACAACTTTAAAAGCATACAATTATATGGTAGGAAATGATACAATTATTTAAAATCATCTTCACAACACTATAGTGATTCAATTTTAGGTATAAAATTCAACTGAATTTTCTGAGTCAATGTCTACTTGAAAATTCTACTTTAGTCTCTCTAAATGCATTCATAATTTGGTTTGCAGTTACTTTCAAGACTTAAAACAGTAGTAGCAAATACTGTAAGACATTCCAAGCCATGGGGGATGGGTAGTGAACTAACTTGATAATCATACCACACATCTGAAATCTCTGGGTACCTATAGTAAAACAGCCTCATTTTCTTTACAAATAATCGTTAATGATGAAGATTTAAAATAGTTCATATTTGAGTGATGTCAATGTATGGGGTAAAAGATGTCCCGCAGGTCAAATTCTTAGTACTATTTAAATGAATATTCAATTAACTTATTTTTTAAAGTACATGTACTGAAATGTCCCCCCTTCCAAATACATTAGTGCATCTGATGATTCTGAACGTTAGCACTTACAGTTCAAGGTGGTGATGTTTGTAGTGCTGTTGTTGGTCTCCTCCATCTTGGTAGCATTGGGCATGTACTTGGGTTGGTGTGTTCAGTTCCAAAATTCTGTCATCTGTATAGCAAAGAGTGTAGTTAAACTGTCTGTGCACTCCTGGGAACTTTCCTCACAAGAGAGCACTTGGTTAACTTTTATTACATGGATTTTGCTGCTTTCACAACTCTTCTGCCTAGGTAAGTGATTTTCATTCAAGAAAGTGAGGATACAGACATTTTTTTCAGTAGGATTAAAGAAAAAATTGGCAAAGTGGTAACCATAAGAATATTTGAGAGTTGTTATACTAACTCAAAATTCCCTTTTAGACTGGTATTTTTCCCATCTCAAGTAAAATGTAAGCCACTGTAAGTGACTAAGTACTTAAAAATGGGTTTATTCTAACTAGAAGTAAACACACACACACACACACACACACACACACACGGTGTATTGAAATATAATTAAACTACATTTCAATTTTTTAGCATTTGATTTATTTTAAATCAGGTATTTTTGTTCTAATTTAAGTCATTTTACATGTCAAAGGTGAAACTGCAGGTGGTATTTGCAGGATTAAGTTTATCTTTTGCTTGCAGGGTTGGTTCCTAATGTGATTGATGATAAAACAGTTATCTGATGAGTCAACACATTCCTCAAATATATAGCATAAACTTATTTATAGAATGGAAAAGAGGAATTTAAGTAATGTACGTGTATACCTTGTGCCATATAATTTATATAACAGTGATTTCAGATAATTATATTTTTATTAGCAAAAAAGTATGGGTTGTTAGAAAAAATATTGTAAATTTGATATCATAAAAGTTTGAGAATCCTTTTTTTTGCAGAACTTTCCTACATATTATTTTCTATATTTAGAGTATCACTCACTATTATTTATTTTACCCACTCAAAATTGAACTTCGTGAGCTAGTTCTGAAAATACTTTCATAATACAAGGGCATTTGAGAGCTTTCAGTTAAATGGGACACAAATGAAATTTCAACTTATGATATTTTAGAAAAGCACAACTGTAAAGGAGTGAGGACAGTGCTTTATCTCATAGATACTTTGTGTCCTTAGGTCTATGACAGTGTCTGGCATTTGATGGAATTAGAATACAATTGTTTATATAATTATGTAAACTAAAATTATAGTTTGTACTCAAACTAAGAATATAGTAATTATTTTATTCTCTATTAATTATTTTGTGCCATTTTTGCAGCACTGGTTTCCATTTGTGAATGTGATTATATTTTTAATACATTCAATTTTCAATTCAATGTTATTTTAAAAGCTAGTTATTTTAAAAGTATATGGCAGTATATACTTGTTAAAAGTTCTGGACTGATAATTACAAATATTGGGGCATTTACTCATGAATTATGATTTCTTGGTGTTTTAATAAAATTTTAAATCAAAGGATTGATTGAACGTTTTACTAAACCTTACTAGAAGCAGACTATGCAATAATCAGACAGAATGCTGTATATGTATCAAAAAATGTACAATTAGAATTGTTCATTTTGGTGTGTTGCAAGAAATTTGAAAATTAACAATGAATATGAAAGGAGCAAATCTCGAGCGGGCTCAGTAACGTCTCCATTGGAGACTTTGTTGTTACTGTGTTTGGCATATATACATGTATATATATATATATATCACTTAATCACTTAATCACTTAACTTCCCGTTAGTCGTCGATTTGCTCGAGCGGGCGCCAGTAACGTCTCCATTTGTCCCTGTCGCGTGCTAGTGTAGCCCAATGGCATCTGTTCGCTCCGGGAACATGAAGGGCCTCAAACCGATCGTTCATGATCTTGACGAAGAAGTCTGACCATCTGGTAGGTGGGCGGCCACGCGGTCTTTTGACATCCCGTGGAATCCAGTTGGTATGCCAAAACCAGTAACTATATATATATATACACATACATATAATTGTTGAAAACAGATATTGTTATAATATAAAATTTAATGGAAATACTTTGACAATATATTTATAATTCAAATATTAGCACTGTAGCACTTTCCTGTAGCTCTGTCCTGTAGCACTGTCCTCCCGTTGTTGATCGATTTGCTCGAGCGGGCACCAATAATGTCTCCATTCTGAGACTTGTTGTTACTGTTTTTGCCATATCGAATATGCCTCGGGGAGCTTGCCAGTCTCTGCCATGCAGGCGGGATAGTCTCAGTAGCTTGCCTGGCTCTCTGAGAGAGGTGGAGTAATTGAACCCGGGTTGGCTGCGTGTAAGGCAAACGCCCTACCTGCAGTTCTATCACTGAAGGTACATCTTCAAATATTCAAATATTCAATATTCAAATATTCAAATATTATATGTAGCAATACAGATCTCTTTTTTAATCAATACATAAAAATTTAGGTAGGATTTATTTTTTATTAACTAGAACATATGTAGTAAATTTATATTTTTAATCTATGACTACTCACTTTTAATTTCCATATATTTTTTAGGATTTGGGGATCTTACTGAGGGATGTTCAGGGGACCATATATTTTTTTTTCAGGGGACCATATTTATGGTGTTGTTCATCAAAACAGGTTGGCCTCATGTAAGCATGCACCCTAATACCTGAAATATCTCCCTGGATCCTGGCCAATTTATTAAAGCAAAGTGCTTTATGTTATTCATTTATGTGCCAAGGATGGGTCTTCAGTAGAAAAAATTAAGTATGGATATTAGGGTAAAAGTTGCTAGTTAAATGAATATGTATTCCTTATAGATGTGTGTATGATAATTTATGAATTCTATCAATTGAATATTTGTCTCCTACTCTGGTCAAAATTTCAATAAATATTCAAATTCTCTTGAGAAATGTAAGAGATTTGGGTGCGTATATCTTCTTAGTTACAAGGAATTCCTTAAAGAGATTTTCTCTGATGATACTTGGTAATTTAAGTATTTATAAGTTGGTAGCAGATAGCTCATGAAGAATAAGGACCGGAATGATTTAGCTCTGGCTAAATCGTATGCAATAATCTATGACAATGGTGAAATTGACCTCTATGTAAAATCTTGAATAATTGCTCAAACAAATGCTGAAAGTAGGTAAATCATATACATTATAACCTTTCAGTACCTGTACTGAAAAATAATATGCTGAGAGAGAGAGAGAGAGGGAGGGATGGAGAGAGAGAGAGAGAGAGGGAGGGAGGGAGAGAGAGAGAGAGAGAGAGAGAGAGAGCCTGCTGTAGAGGCAGAGGCAGACTGGAGGTGGGAGGGTTAAGGAGGAAAACTGGGGACATTAGTGGTGAGAAATGTACACTGCTCAAAAGATAGATATTGTATGACTGAACCCCAGGCATGAAAAATTTATAGCTGTGTATCTCATGATGATCTAATTTAAAAAAAAAAGAAAATGAAATACACATATGTTCTGAACTGATAAGTGGAATGTGTTAGCTCTACCAGGCACTGGTTCAAAGCAATCCTTGACAAAGCATCTTATCTCTAAAACATTTGTTTCCTAAAGTTAGCCAATGAATTATAAGTTACATGTACTCTGTATATGGAAGTAAAAACCCCAACATGCTTCTGTGTTCTAATACATTTTTTAAAAAATAATTCTTTTTTTTTCCCTTTTTTTGGGTCACACCCAGCAATGCAAAGGGGTTACTCCTGGCTCTGCGCTCAGGAATTAACCCTGTCGGTGCTCAGGGAACGATATGGGATGTTGGGAATCGAACCCAGGTCGGCCTCGTGCAAGGCCCTCTAATACATTTTAATGTATATTTTTAATGACATTATATTTTAAATTTTAATGACAACTTTTTGGCAGAATACACATTACACATACAACATTGATTTCTTAAGAGTCAATCATTTACTTTTCTTTTACTAAATTGTGCTTCCACTCATGTGGAGCCTGTCCTAAATTTTCATATCTGTTGATCATAGTTTAAAGCATTGACTGATATAAATGGGAAAAAAGTATTTTATATTTCTAGAGAAACATATTACCTAGACTTTAGTAACTCTAGCAGCAAGAAGTGTCATATTTCAAGAATACAAATGATCAGTGGATATTAAATGTGCTGAAAACCAAGGAAATAATCCTCCAAGGATTATACCATCAGGCTAGAATATTCTGTTTTAATAAATGAGATAATATATCTATAAAAATTCTCACTAGATTTAAGCTATGTAAAAGCAGTACTGATCTTTGTTCTTAGATAAATCAGTAAATTTGTACTCAATAAATATTTGATATTAAATAAATGGACTCAACATACATTCTTCAAATATATCCAAAACCTATACAATATTTGCATCAGTGTGTAGAGTATTTTGTGTAAAATGTGTGCATAGGTAATTTAGTGAACAAATCCAAAAAACCAAGTGACTTATTATCATCTCTATTCCTGGACTTAAATCTTGCTTGCTTTCAAATTGTGTCTGTTTACCATGTACTTTATGCTTTTATTTATTTTTTATTGGGCTTCAAAGGGAAAACAAAGAAGCAGGATACCTCTTTGTTCAGTAAGGATGCTCTTCCTTTCTTGTCCTTTGAACACAATGTGTATATATATATATATATATATATATATATATGTGTTTGTATATATATATGTGTATGAGAGAGATTTGGAAAATAATGTTTAATGTTGGATGGCTTCAATAAACCCCAAACTAGATAACTAGATATGGAACATGCTTTCCTTCTTTTAGGCAAAAGGAAAGTATTATCGGCAAATACTTGTTTGCTCTTTTTAACATAAACTTTTTTTTTGCTTACTTGAAATTCTATTACAGTTTATAAAATACAGGAAACTATCAGAAGTATGCAGAAAAATGTCATTCAGAATTTTTGATTCTTTACCCACATGAACTTTTAGACATTACTAATTGTGTACCACAGAATGAATAATTTCAAGTATAACAGCAGCAATGCAATAACCAATTTGTTTGTTAGAAGAATGGGAGCTGATCTTTATATGAAAACATAAAATTATTAATTTTAAAAAATTATAAAGACATTCTGAGACTTTGAAAGTCATCCAAAGAGACAGTTCTTTTGCATTGCATTACTTTTAAACACATGTCTTATTGTACTAAATATAAATATGTTGTAAGTGATTTGGTTCATGATCTAAAGAATATACCACTATTTTCATATTTAGTATGAGGGAGCTATGTCATAGAACACTACAATAATTAATAAGTAGCAGAAATATTATTTAAAACCATGCTCCTAAACATTACTCTTCATGGCTTATTACTTTGGGATACATATTCTCATCTCTGAAATAGAGTTAAATGGGCTGGGGTGATAACACAGAGGGTAGGATGTTTGCCTTGCAAGAGGCTGACCTGGGTTCAATTCCCAGCATTCCATATGGTCCCCCGAGCACTGCTAGGAGGGATTCCTGAGTGCAAAGGTAGGAGTAATCCCTGTGCATCGCCGGGGGTGAGCCCCCCAAAAAAGCCAAAATAAATAAATGAATCAAATAAAAGAGTTAATGATAAATTATGAACTATTTTAACAAATATGATTTTATAGAAAAACACAATACTAGGATATTATGAATGTTCAAAAAATGATTCTTACCTATTCAAGTCTAATAGATGCAAAATATTGAAGAATATGTAAGTTTTTAATATTTTAACATGGTTCATTATTTTGGTTTCAAAGTCAACTTCCATTTTACCACTATTTTTTCCTCCTACCTAGAAACAAGGAGGTAGGTTGTAAATTACAGAATATGATTACAAGTGTTTTTTTTAAAAAAAGAAATATCCTTGTTCCTTTGTAAAATATTTGAATTCTGACAGTTTCTAGTTTAGTCTTATGCCACTTTTGAGTCAGATTATGAGGCTAATCATGATTTTGTCATGTATAACATAGAATAATTTAAATATCTCCTAATAATTTTATATAATTTTGACAAAAATAAAGCATGAAGAGATAGCACAACAGTCAGGAAAGAAGGCTTTGCAGGCAGAAAACAGAATTATCTCTGGTTTTGCCAGAGCTTCATGGTTCCCTGAGGACGTCTAGGTCTGACACCTTGGCACAAAGCTGTAGGCCTTGGACATCATTGGGCATGACCAAAAACTGAAAAGAAAAAGACATAATTTAATTATTTTAATCATCTTAGTATTATTTAGAGATCTTTAACCAGTTAATTTCCCATTCATGTTCATTTTTTTACCATTCTTTTATCCTCAAATGTCTATAATTTATTTCTTTTGTACAGCTTGATTAATTTCACAAGATAAACATAGAACTATCATTTTTTTATAATTTTGTTTTACATGAATCATGATACACTGCCAAAAATTTCCAAGAAAAATTAACTTTCTTGAGTGATTAATGTCAAATGTACTTATTTATATTTATAAAACATTGCTATTTGTTTAAAATTTAATACCTAAATATTGTTGAATGTTTATAATTTGTTGAACCCAACTCTACGTATAATAATACAGGCTTATGGATATTATGAATATCCTTTAAGCTTATTTCACCAGGAATTGTAAACTCTGCATTTGTTACTGTATTAGATATTCATAAACACGATCTTTCTCCTAGAAATTAAATTCTCTAACTGAGAAAAAAATGTCTGTATTCACATATGCCATGCAAGTGCATTAAAAACTATTCTTGCATGAAAACTATCTTGTATATGATAAAGAAAACCATAAAAAAAGAGAAATGGGAGTATAATACATTGGGGTGGAAGAAGGTAATTTTTCAGTGAGTAGGTTCTTAATAAATATTTTTGATAGACTCTAAGTACAAGTACATGAGAGGAGTAAATGGAGTTAAAGAAAAACAAGAGAGGCATCGTTGTAATTAGATAGTGTCTATTAAACTCCCACAGTTAGGTGACAGGCTTGGACAAGAGCAGGGAATACAATAAGAAATACAGAAGATGTAGGAAGGGGCTGAATCACCCAAAACCTTAGACTGACTCAGGGTAATGCAAAGAATCAGGAATCATGCAGGAATATGGCAAGACTCCATAATCTTGAATGGCTTGATTGAAAGCAATACTATATAGTAAGTAAATCTATAGAGAAAAATTAGTATGTGTTTATATGTTAACACTTGATATTTTAAGTTAATAATAGTTTACTATAGAAATTGTGATAACATAGTTTTCCACTCATAAAAGTGAATAATTCTATTTGTGACTTTTATATTTTGACTTAATTAGTACAGACAGTAGCTGTACTTCAACTTCATGCTCATTAATTGTGGTGGATAATTAATAGCAGTTAAAACGTCTGAGGTTTATTGTTGCTCTATACAATGTATGCTTATTGTTCTCAACCAAAGATTAGTATGCACTATAGTCACCATTAACATATTTTGGTACTTTAATGTTACTCATTTACTATGACAGTTTTCAAACTCATTGAAATTCCCTTAAGTTATTGTTAAGGAATTTAGGAACTAGTAGCAGAACAGTCACTGAGGGAGAACACAGTACTCCAAAACTGAAGCAGAGGATAGCTAGTTTTAGTTGTGCATGTAAGACCTTGCTTTTGCCTATAAGCTTTGAGAGATTCTATTAAAAAATGATGGAGGTATCCATGAGAAAGATGTATAACTTCAGCTTTGTCTGAATAGAGTTTTGTACCATTGGGCACTTAATGAAACAACTGAATATACAGTAAGTAGATAAGAAATAGGGGGCTGGAGCGATAGCACAGCGGGTAGAGTGTTTGCCCTGCATGCAGCCGACCCGGGTTCGATTCCCAGCATCGCATATGGTCCCCTGAGCACCGCAAGGAGTAGTTCCTGAGTGCAGAGCCAGGAGTAACCCCTGTGCATCGCTGAGTGTGAACTAAAAAGAAAAAAAAAGAAATGTCAGATACTGTGGATTATAAGATAATTGTTGCTTTTCTTTTAGGCGTGAGCACATATAACTGTACTTAGTGCTTTCTTCTGGCTCTATGGTCAGGAATCACTCCTAACTGTATTCAGGACACTATATATGCTGCTAGGGATTGAACCCAAGCAGATTGTATGTAAAGCAAGTGCCTTTTTCTCATGTACTATCTCTCTAGACACAGATATTCATTGTTCTTGAATCTAAGGGAACCCCTTATAAGATCATCAAGCAGGGGAATTACATCATTTTATTTCTGTGTTTTGTTTTTATGTTGCCTAGCTATGATATGAAGAAGTAATTGAAATAATACTGAATAGAAGCAGAACATTCATCTGAAACCTAAGCCAAAATTTGCCATAATAAAAAATGTCAAGTGACAAAAAGGAATGCATGTTGGAACTAGAACTTAATGGGTTTTCTAATTTTGAGCAAAAGAAGAAGGAAAATGAAGAAAGTTTTTAAAGTTTTAGGACTGAGTAAATGTGAATAGTAGTTGCAACTGTAGAAATGGAGACATTTGTAGAAGAAATGCTGAATAACTGGAGATTAATAGTTTGTGGCAAGTTTATGTTTCTGCTGTGGCCTTGTTAAGTTACAAATGCTTATTAAACAACCAGGTAAAAGTGTTCTGTAGTATATTGATGTAACCAACTCAGGACAAAAGATATAGGAGAGTGTTACATCAGGTGAAGAGAGAGCAGGTATCTGAATTTTATAGCACAACAGTTGAACTCTGTCCTAAAAGGAGAAACATACCTTAAAAATACTTGTGAGAAAAAAAGAAACATTGCAGAGGTAGAAGAAACAAGAGAATGAGCAAAATATTTGTCCTGATGACAACAATGTAGTCTGTGAAAGGATAAGCAGATTTTATTTATCCTTTATTTGGGAGAGAGTAGGAGGGATTAATGGACTATGAGCAAGAAAATTACATAATTTTTATATAACATAAAGATTAGTCTGTAGGAAATGTATATGAAACATTGAAGTAAGTAGAGAAAGAAACTGAGTGGAAAATTTAAGGGAGAATTTGAGAAATCACATATAAAAAGGTAGATAGATTTGAGATTCTCTATAAAGTCAGAATTTATAGGAATTCAAAATTGAATGAACTGTGAAAGCAGAAAGCATTAGAGTGTTTCCATGATATTTTTGATGATGACCATTTGGGGTCTGAATAATTGGTAATTATATATCAATCATAATAGAGGAAAATTAACAGAAATAATTTTTGGAGCGGTCAGATAAGAGGAAAGGTAAATAAATCAAGATGTCATTTAAATGTTTCCAAATATTCCACCTTCAAACAACACCTGGTGTTTGGGTACATTGAATCTGAGATGGAACTCTGAAAGAAGTCTTTCATCCAACCTACTCTCACCCTTTTTGACAACCTCTGGGACTGATTAATATGGAACACACTGCACCTGGAATGAAACTTTGAAGGTAGAGCATACAGGTTCCCCTTCAGAGCTGACTAAGCCTGTGTTAAACCCACTCAATCTCTATAAAACATTCAGCTGCCATCCTTTTAGTGGTCCTTTAATCATTATCTTTGGTTCAAAGCATTTCCAAAAGTGGTTATTGTTGGATTCAAATTTATTTTGTTTAAATAATACATTCATTTGGCTTGCTATCTTATAAAGAATTTTTGTGTACATATTGAAATTAAAAAATGTTTTATTGAAATAGAACCTAGATTTGGGGTGTAGATATATCATTAATATCAGGAGTTAGAAAAATTTTTGTGGTGTAGTGGGTCACTCAATTAATATTTTAGTTTTAGGGAGACATAACATTACAAGTACAAGTCTTATCAATATATGAAAACACTCATAAGCAATACATACTTAAATGGACTTGATTATATTCCAACAAAGTATCATTTACAAAAATATGATTTATTACCACCCTAGTTGACTAAAAATATTTTCCTTAACTTCATCTCTTCTGTTTTTTGATGGGATTATTTTTCACCTGTTTAGATTTACAAATATTTTATTTATGTTAAATATTGAAACTTTATTAGAAGAGTGGTGACCATTATCACAAGAGTGGTGTGTAAATATGTTCTCCCTGTCTGTGGGGGTATCTTTAGATCCTGGTCAGTTTTTTTTTTTTGGAAGCGCAGATCTTCTTAATTTTTTGTAATCTCATTTGATTGATCAATGATATTACATCATTGAAGATACCTCTAGATTTGATGCAAGAATTGGTCTACAATTTTCTCAATGTGCTTTATGGAGTCAAGTCTGATATCATCTATTTTAAATGAGTTTTGCGTATGATATGAGAATAGTATCTGAGTTCTCATTTTTACATGTGACCAATCAGCTTTCCCAACACCATTATCTTCCAAAGGACACATACATTTGGCCAATAAATATATGGGGGGAAATGCTCCATATCATTTACCATCAGGGAAATGCAGATTAAAATGACAATGAGGTATCATTTCACTTCTGAGAGACTGGAACACATTACAAGAACAAAATTATCCAGTATTGACATAGCTTTGGGCAGAAAGATGCCCTCACATACTGCTGCTAGGAATATTGATGGACACTCCTCAAAAAATTAAGAATTAAGCTTACATGTGACTCAGCAATGATCCAGCAATTTCATTTCTGGGTGTCTACCCCAAGGGCACTAAAATTACAATCAAAAAAAGACATTTGAGCTCCTATATTTATTGCAACACTATTTACAATAGCCCGATTCTGGAAAGGACACAAGAATTCAATAACAGATGACTGGATAAATAAACTATTGTATATTACTTGGCTATAAGAAAATAGCTATTTTCAACTTGCTGTTATATGGATTTCGATTTGCTCGAGCGGGCCCAGTAACGTCTCCATTGGAGACTTTGTTGTTACTGTGTCCGGCAAGCTACCGAGAGTATTCGATATGCCAGACACAGTAACAACAAAGTCTCCAATGGAGACGTTACTGGGCCCGCTTGAGCAAATCATATGGATAGTACTGGATAATAACATTCCAAGTGAAGTCAGCCAGAAGAGATGGACACAGAGTGATCTCTTTTATATGTGGTTTATGAGGATGTGTGTAGTAGGGGAATAATGAAAAGTGAAAAGCTACAGAATTTTAAAAACCAGTTTTCCAAAACTGATCCTAACATGACAGTGCGATGAGAATGTAGGGGTAAGGGCTAGAGGTATTGAGGTGTTTGGAAGGAGTTAAGGAGGAACCCTGACATAATAGTGGAGGGAGAAGGACATTATGAAACAGGTGTGGTCTTGGATGCTGTATTTGTGAAATACTGTCATTGACAGTATTATAAAACTATACATTCTGGTGATTAAATTTTGAAAAAAAGGAAGGCGGTGTAGTTAAACATCCACTAGTATCTATTGTTTTGATGAGTAAATACATAGCTAATGTTTTGAAAGGGCAACTTGTCTCTCCTAAGTTTTCTTTATCTTGTGCTTCAGAAAATTAAAGAAAAACTTAACATTTACTACATTTGTCTTTTAGATCTCAAGATAGAAGATTAAAATTAGGAGCTAGTGAAGGGTGGGGAGGGTGAGAGAGCTAGGATATTGGAAGAAAGAGAGAAGAGAAAATTAGAGAGAAAAATAAAGAGAAAGAGGCAAAACTATTTAAAAATTAAAGACTTGGGAACTATTTAAATATTTGATTTTAGTACCATTGTATTATTAATAAACCCAGAATTTCATACATACAAAGAACACTCTACTGACCTTCATTTCTGACCCTGTTTAAAGATTTTATTCGAGTGAGATACACAAATTAAGTTTGCAACTTCAAAAGACGAGGGCTGACAACACTGCAGAGCTTAGATGTAAATTGGGCCAGAGTTTGTAATACACTGTGTGGTAGCTTACTAGATAGCAACCTATTATAGAACTATAGATGGTCTGACCTGGAATAGTGGTGATGACTCAGATATGAGATGTCTTTGTCTTATCCAAGTAAAAACATCAACTAAAAATGAAAAAATGGGAGTGGGAGGAACCTGAGTGTAGAGCCCAAAGGCAAATAATTCAATTTAGAAACAACAATATGTCCTCACCTAATGTCATTGATAGTGTCTTGAAAATTGCCACATTAAGTAAAACTTCATGGAACAAACCATTTTCTTGAATAATAATTTAATAAAGATATAAATAACTGGAACAAACATGGAACTAAAAGTTATTATTTTATAAGGAAATAATGTCAAATAATGCTGTATCATCAATTGATGACTTTGTTTACCTATAAGAATGTTCAGCACTGTAGCATTGTCCTCTCGTTGTTCATAGATTTTCTCGAGTGGAAAAATTTGTCCCACAACAAATTGTGAGACATTTTTACTGTTTTTGGTATATTAAGTACATCATGGGTATCTTGCCAGGCTTTGTCGTGCAGATGAGATATTCCCAGTAGCTTGTCAGGCTCTCCGAGAAGGACAGAGGAATTGAACCCAGGTAGGCCGCATGTAAGGCAAACGCCCTACCTGCTGTCAAGCTGGAGGGATAAGAATGTATCAACTACTATACATATATATATATATATATATATAGAGAGAGAGAGAGAGAGAGAGGCAATAATCTGGGTATACTGTTGCATTGATAATCAATAACTGCATAATAAAACATGTTAAAGAAAATGAGTTGAAAAGAATAATTTATTTACCATGAGTCATTGAGGCAATTGGTGTGGTTCATCTGTGGTTTCATTGGGCTTTCTTGCATACTGAGAAGTAGGCTCAGATGCTCAGTGTGAGGGCAGTGTCTTGATTCCATCTAGTTTATCATCAAATACAGTCTCAGACCAGCAGGCTAAAACAAATAAATGGAGTGTGCCAGTCTTCTTGAAGTCTGGATTCTGCAACCTGCAACATCTGTACAGCATGGTTTTCAACATTCAGTTGACCATACCAAGTTCTTCACAGAGGAAGAAATTAATTCTCTCGAGAAGTTTTTGGTCACCCGGAGTGGACTCCTATATTTATTGAGTATGCAGAGGAGGAAGTCCCTGAAAGGGCTGAAGAGTACCTAGAAAGGTAAAGATATCATATAAGAAAGTTCATAGCATATAAAGTTACTATGAGGCCAAGTAAGATCTGTTCTAGTAGCTGGTACTGGCCTTGCCAGTTAGGAGAACTTTGGGAAACCTATGAAATATGCCTGTGCATGAGGGTGAAGGTGCAAGCCATGAAATGGCCCTTGATACTTCCTTGACAGTTATCGGATAGATAGAATGACCGTGATTCCTGTTTGGGTTTTGTGAAGAAAATATAGTGTTAGTGACTATGTGGTCAGAGCATGGTTGTTATAGTGTGATAGGACGGTGGGAAGGATCAAGTAAAGCTAGAATATTAAACAAAGCGAAGAAGGTATAAAGAATGAAGCAGATTCTAAGAAGAGGCAAAGCCAGTAAAATTCAGGGCATAAAGCGTTTAAAACTTTGGGGTGAGGGGCTGGATCTATAGCACAGCAGGTAGGGCATTTGCCTTGCACGCGCCGGACCTGGATTTGATTCCCAGCATCCCATATGGTCCCCTAAGCACCGCCAGGAGTAACTCCTGAGTGCAGAGCCAGGAGTAACCCATGTGCATTGTCAGGTGTGGTGTGACCCAAAAAGCAAAAAGCAAAAAAAAAAAAGAGTTTAAAACTTTAGGAAAGAAAATAGACATACCATACTTTAGTTATAGCTGGTCACTGTTTTCCTCTTCTGAATATATATAGTTGTCTTCTATAGCAAGTTAGCATGACAAGGTCTAGTATGTTCTCAGTTCTACAAATCATTTGTTACTGCTTTTTAAGTAATTTATTTGTGGCATGTGAAGATCTTATTACTGTAGATGAAACTTCCAAGTGAAAGTCACACCTTATTATAGCTATAGCATATGTTTAGGAAATGAAAACCAGAAATGTCAACTATTCTACTACATATTAAAATTCTTAGCGAGTCTGAGTGCCATTCAAACATGCCATTGTGTCTCAGAATGCATTAGGCAGGGCAGAGTAGGTGGCTACAGGCAGGTACAAGCTTAAAATCACCATCATTAGGAAATATCTTTCACTAAGAGAGCAAAACCAATTATGGACTTAGCTGCCAAATGGGTAAGTAATGCTAATAATGGACATAACTACAGCTATTATTAAATTAAATATTCAGGCAAGGTAATGTTCCTTTAGTAAATATACTTTTGCTTTGTTGCTATGAAATGTTTCTCTACAAAGTACAAATCAATAAGGAAATTTTAGATATTTACCAGTCACAGGTAGCACTAGGAAATCAGCTCCAGAGTTTTTAATGAGATTGGCTATTTTCTCACCATTTTATCTCGTAAATACTAGTTGTTAAATATTTACATTTTGATAATAATCTATTTCCGGAATCTGAACTATGAGCTTAGTTTACTTAACCCCGGTAAGTCTCCAGTACACATTCTTTACACATTCCCTTCCCTTTTCTTTGCTTATGGGAATTATGTACTATAGCTACCCTACGGTTAAGAAATGTCTGAGGATTTTCTTCCCTTAGATGATTGTCTTTAATTATTACACACAAGAAAATCAAACTAACATAAAATAGCACAAAGTTAATCATTTCCCTACATGGATATATAAAGATATTTGCATGTATCTATATTTTTAATTTTCAGAGTGATTTTTATTCACGTTGTTGTCATTTTTCTGCCCATTTTTATTGATTCATTTCTAATTGTCAGTATTGAGGAATTTCACAGAGCCAGACAAAAGCCTCTCTATAGAGAACTCACCAAAGCCATCATAAAGTTCAGGTGTGGTTGTTATGTGACAGGAACTAAGGAATCATACAAGTATTTTAAAATCTGACTTTGATCAAATGTGAATTGCCAAGGAGAAATATAGGAGATTCAATGCGTTAATTGTGAAAAATGGGAGAAATTTAGCAAGGTCATCTGTTCTGATTCTTCTCAGTCTTTGTCTTCAGAACTGAGAATTTTTTTTAATATGCATGGAAATGTTTTCTCACTTGACTGTTTTATGTCCTGTTTCAGGAGAGAAGTACAGTGAAAGATCCAACCACCTTCCTATTTCTGCTAAACTATTAAGTCTAAAATATTCACTATGAAAAGGCACCAGTTTAAGATAATCTGTCCTGAATCCCATTAATTGCATATTTATGTTCAATTTTTCCCAGGATTATTATTTTTTGGGAGATCACCAAAACAAAATAGGTTTAAATTTTCAATATAAGTTTTAGAGGAATAATGAATGAGGAGGAAAACATCTAACTATTCTCATTTTGTTATATGAGCTATAAATTGGACCAGAGAGATAACAGAGAAGTCAGGAAGTTTGCCTTACACTGGCCTGTCTGGGTTTGATACCTGGCACCACATACCTCCAGTCTCCTGCTCATTTCCAGGAGTGACCCCTGAATACTGCTCTGTTGACCCTTAAACAGAAACAAAGTCAGAGGGAATTCTCTAAGACTTAAAGGAGCATTATACTTCTCTCCCAGGTTATTTGATGTGTATTCTTTCAAATTTTATGATGCCTTTTATGAGAAGGCGATTAGCATGTTTTATAGGATTATAATTCTTCCAACTTCTTCTTATGAGAAAAAATGATGTTTTATTTTCTATAGAAAGGAAAATAAGTCAATTTTAGCATTGCATATATTTCCTGAAATTTGTGAATTTGGTGAGTGGTCATGGCATGTTAAATGATTTTAGGAAATACTATATGTTAGAATTTTTTCCTTCTTTGTAGGACGACACACTTTTTTTTTTGCTTTTTTTTGATGATCAGGAGAGTTACTCCTGGCTTTGTACTCAGGAATCACTCTTAGCGGTGCTCTGGGGACCATATGGAATGCTGGAAATCAAACCCGGGTCAGCCACGTGCAAGGCAAATGCTCTACCCGTTGTACTATTGCTACAGTTCCTAGGATGACATACTTTATCATTATTTACTAACACACGTAGAATATGTTCATGGCCACCATATTCAGTAGTGAGGGATAGCAGAACCACTCAAGTGATGCTCTTCTGGGCCAGCATTGGTTGTTCACTAGGACTGTACCTGTAGGCCTTATTCAGACAGGCATACATTACTGGGACTTGACGCCAGGGCCTCACACATGCATTGGCTAGACTTTTTTTTTTTTTTGAGAGGGAGCAGAGGACTTGTGAGCAAAAGCTCTTTCCCAACTACTGAATTTAGCTGCTACGGCAGGAACAAGCCACAGAGAATGTGCAAATAAGAAAACATGACCATGTTTCAATAAAACTTGATGGAACCTAAATTTGAATCATATAAGTTTTATGCCATAAAAAATTGTCCTGCTTTTTATTTAAAAAGAAAAATATAAAAATCCCATTTGATCCTTGGGCTATCCTGAAACAAATAGGGCTGGACATGACAAGTGCCTGTAATTTACCAGTCCTACGTTAGCCAGATGTTTTCCCAATTTATTTGACCATAAAAATACTGACTTGTCACAACTGAATTGCTGAGCTGACAAGTCTAAATACATATAGAAATAGAACAGAACCAGGTTTTTTTTTATTTTTCCATTTTAGTTACCAAACAAGTTGTGGCATTTAGCTTTGTTCATTTAAAAATATACATAATGTGTAGATGTTTACAAAGAAAAATTCAGCTATTTCCAGTGATTTTCCTATGATCACATTGCTCTCTCTCTTTTTTGGTCTTTCTAGAGCAGCAGACAACTAGACAAATGCAAAATTCTCTATATATTCTCATTACTGGCTTAGGAAATTTCCTAAATTATCTTATTTAATACGTATTATAAACTCTGTAGTTGGTATCCAGAACACTGAAATGATTATATACTTAAAAACTTCTCTAATAAAATTTAGTGACACTCCATCTATGCAACAGAATGTGATACTGGAATACTAATGCCCTAGGTAAAAGGTAAATTATTCAATTGTTAACAATTATTAAGACATGGCCCCCAGACAGCAGCAGCAACAACAACAACAACAACAAAATAGAGGCTTTTTTTGGCAGAGTGTGGCAGGTGCAATGAAGGGAAGGGGTAAGAGAAGGGGCATCCCAAATGGTACTCAGGGGTCTCAGAGCCCAAGCTAGTGATTTTCAGTCAACTAGGCCTACAATTAAATTCAAGGGTCAAGGATGTGCTGCTGCACCAGACCTGGGGTGAAGGGATGACCTGGACCACCCTTGCAGTATTGAGGAGTCTTCAGTCTCACAGTAGTAGTTCTTGGGGACCACTAAAGTTGCACCCATGTCAGTCAGGGGGACCATGTTGTCCTGGGTTAAAAATCAGATTTGCTGCTTGCAAACTATCTATCTGTCTGCCACCAAAAAAATAGAGGTTATGAATAATAGTCTTTACCTATTGAGAAATGGGAATAACCAAATTACCTGGTCTGGGATAAAAAATAAAGTAAATTAAAGCTTATAAAACCTTTTATAATAAGATCTCGCACATGGTAAACACCCATTCAATGCTGCCATTGTTAATATTACTTGTAAAATAGTGTATTTACAATACACTATTGTAAATACACTATTTGCAAGTAATAGTGTAAAATTTCTAATAACTTAGAAGAATGTGGTAGTGGAGTTATTAAAATATTAATAATTGTAGGGATTGGGATAATTTATAATTTTATCTGAACTCTATTTTGCTAATTTTGGGGATAAATATAATAAAAATTGTTAAATATATTTTAACATGTTTTAAAATACTATTTTCTTAGTATTGGTAAAAATAGTAATCAAACCTATGTGCATATCTAATTCCTTATATTTTACTACACAATACTTTTTAAAAAAATTTTTTTTCACAATACTTTTTTGTGTGTTTCACAGTATGATAAGAATGTGTAGACTTTACCTCTTGGAGAGGTAAAGTTTGAACCAATTTTTAAAATTGTTTAAAATGCAAATTGAATATGTAATTAAAAAATTTTCCAGGAATGTACCATAGGACTACACAATATTTTACAACTGCTTATTAATCAGTTAAAATAATTATGAAATGACAGCCTCAAGATTTCCAAGTGATCCAATAACTGTGCATTACATTGATAAACAATGTAAGGTTTGGTGTCTTGTTTTAAGAGGGAATACCTTTTAATCTATGTTGATCTTTATATTAGGAATGATCAATGATCTGATTCAATTCTAGCTCATCTATTTAAACCTGCTTTTCCCTACTTATTAGACGAGGGTACTACTGAACATTATTTTTGTAATCTTTTGTGAGTTTTCTTATCTGCATTTAAATAGGTCCTATCTGATAAGGTTGTGGAGAAACTTCAATGAGGTCATATGTATAAAACACTTAGAACAATGCCTCTTGTATGCTAAGTATTCATAAATGGGTTCTATTATTATCCACTGTAGCTTTTCACACAGCCCACTGTTTCCCTAGTTGCTGTACAATTTTATCAGTAGCTGACTAGCCCTCAATTATTTTTCCTGTAACATAATCTTGTTAAATCCTCCCCAAAGCAGCTTGAGTCCCAAAATAATTTTGGTAAGACTTTTTTAACTTAATTTTGAATTCCACAAGTAGTTATGAAAGTTGAGAATGAAGACTTTGACATTAATTGCATTGCCTTCTAATTATTTCTTAAATATTAAATTTAAATATTCGCTGCTTTAATTTGGTAGTACATTTGTAGAAATGTATCTCCTATTTTCCAATAATGTCCAAGGTGTTCTTAACAGTTTTTAAATCTAGTTCACTAACTGTATCCTTTTTTTCCTACGTATATGACAAGTTCCTGAACATCAAAGTCATCACATCTTTATCTTTTTATCTTTAATATTTACTCACAATTGCTAAAACTATATTCCTACTAACAAATGAATATTGAAGCAAAGTATAAAATTATTTTTATTGTCCCTAAATATTTCAATCGAAAATAAATAATTTCCAGCTTAATTTAGAATGGATTGAAAAATAATAACTATTATTATTTTTTGCTTTTTGGGTCACACCTGGAGATGCACAGGGGTTACTCCTGGCTCTGCACTCAGGAATTATCCCTGGCGGTGCTCAGGGGACCATATGGGATGCTGGGAATCGAACCCAGGTTGGCCATGGGCAAGGCAAACGCCCTACCTGCTGTGCTATCGCTCCAGCCCCTGAAATATAATTTTTAAAAAATCTAAGGATTTATTTTTATCTTGACCCATCACTGAATTTTTTGTGCTATATCTCTCTTTCTCTCAAAAAACAGTCACCCCAACAAAATTTAAAAAAAAATAAAGTTTATCTTATATAATAAAGGGAAAGCTAAAAATTCTTTAGAGAAATATTGTTGTACTGAGATAATATTGATCATTAGATAAAGGTGCTTTTAAATATGAAAGTATGATCTTTTGGTTTGACAATAGCTGTGACATGCAATTTAAATCTGAAATCAAATTGATGTTTTATAGCATTTACAAAGAGAAATTGTACATTTTTGAGGAATAATGATTTACAAAAGCATTAATACTATTACTTCTTCTGAGAATTCTGTTGCACCACACCCACCACCAGAATATCAATAGCCTTCCACTATTGGAATATTAACATCATTCTACCTTTGCAACTATTACAACTACAGGCAAAGAAAGCTAATATTCATTAATTGCTTTATGTCAGTTTATTTGAAAAGTGTTAATTTCGGTATGCCAAACACAGTAACAACAAAGTCTCCAATGGAGACGTTACTAGGCCCACTCGAGCTGTGACTGTTGATTTCAGTGTGGTATTAAATTCCAGAGTGTTTCTGAATAACTCAAATAAAGAAATATTATACACAATGTAGTTCCCCCCCAAAATGTGTATATCTTATTTGATTTTTGTAGCAACCTGTGAAAAATATGAGTAAGTGAAGGGTATATATAAATAGAAAAAGTCATTTATCAAAATTCAAAATTATGACATAGGAAGAGCCTGACATGTTCCTATATAGATCTGATTAGAAATTCATCTGTTGCTTGCTTCTTTCAAGGGATGAACAATTCTTGTAATTTTAGATATTTGAATTAATCCCATCCACCGGTCCAGTCCCCCTGTTGTTCATCGATTTGCTCAAGCGGGCCCAATAACGTCTCCATCATGGGACTTGTTGTTACTGTGTTTGGCATGTCGAATACGTCACGGGGAGCTTGCCAGGTTCAGCCGTGCAGGCAAGATACACTCGGTAGCTTGCTGGGCTCTCCGAGAGGGGCTGAAGAATTGAACTCGGGTCAGCCATGTTGGCTGCTTGTAAGGCAAACGCCCTACCGCTGTGCTATCGCTCTAACCCCATTCCACATTAATCTTAACTATTTTCTCTCAAATTTTTTGCCTCTGCTACTTCATATGTCAGACTTAAATACATGGGTCAGTCTCCATAGGTTCCATTATACTAAATGTTAAAATGAAAGAATAGACTGATAAAAGGAAAATATATCTTTTACCTAAAAACACTCAAACCAGAAGTTTTCTTTACTCCATTTTATAAGAAAATGTATTTAGTTTCAGGTAATTATTTAAAATTAATTTGATGTGTTACCAGTTTATAAAATGGGATTTGGTTGTTAATTATAATGGCTATTGTAATTTATTTCTAGGAATTAATACAAAACTTAGTCTCTGGCGTATAATCTTAATAGCTGCTTAAAGACAAATTTAAACAGAATTAAACTAAAACAAAAGCACTTTCATTATCAAGCTGTGCAATTTCAGACAATAGGTACACTCTCTTTATCACAGTTTCCATATTTGTAAAATGAGTGTTTTTAAAATCAAAGATGTTGCAAGTCAAGAAACACCTAAAATAAAAGTAGTTTGGTCAAATTGAATATAGAACAATGGACATATTTCCAATGCACGGGAAAAACTAAATTTGTTCTTGATCATTGCATAAGCAAGGGGAAGGCATTGGGAGGTGAAAAGACATGAATAAAAGCAACATCAATGACATTGGTAATAAGATTGCTTTCTATTGAACTTAAAACGCTGTGATACAAATAAAATATATGATGGGAAAGATAGTACTGGGGATGGAATTCCTGTGGTCAACCCTGGTAAACCCCCTGGTACCGGATGACCTTTGAACACCTACAGGAGTGAACCTTGAGCACAGAGGTAGGAGAAAGCTCTGAGCATATTGTTTATTATTGGAACTAAAGCACTAAGATAAAAATACAAAATACAGTTAGAGAGATAGTATAGTAGTTAAAGCACGCGTCTTGCATGTGATCAATTCTGGCTAAAACCTTGGCACCAAATATAGTCCCCAGAGTACCAGTAGGAATAAGTCCTGAGCAGCACTGGGTGTGGTCCTCAAACAAAATAAAAGAAACTAAACAAAAGATAGGAAGAAAGTAGAGGGGAAGAAAGAAATTAAAGATAAATTATTAAATTATTGAGATAAAGGAATTTATAAATTAAAACTATGATTTTTTAGTTTTTTAATGACAATAGTATGGTAAGTTCAATACATTTCTTTAGCTTCTACCCTCAATAAACATACACAAAAGCAAAATGAAATAAAACAAACACTCAAACGTAATGGTTGTATGTATTTTTATTTTGAAATGACACTTCATTGCATTAAGGTTAAGGTTATATTTCTCAATTCTTTATCTCAATCATTACGCAAGAACTATTTGTTACATTATATGACAAAGCAATTTTATATTTGTACATTTAACTATTTCTTGGATAAAGATGTCCTAGATCTTACTAAATAGAAATTTTTTAGCGGTTGGGAAGGAAACATTTTAGCCCCATTTTCATTGTCAAATTGTATATTCATGCCCAGATAATATGTTCACATGGGTATGTGACCAAGTGAAAAACCACTATTTCTTACAAATTTTTAGCTGCTTTAATTTTGAAGAATAATTATGTGATACCCTTTCTATATTATGTTATGAAACATTGCCTACTCATCAGCTATTAAGAACCCCTGACATAGTGAGAATCTTAGCAACTGGGACCAGGGAAATCTAAGGCATTTACTTGGTGTGTGGCTGACCTCAGTTCAGTTCCTATCCCCAAGTCATTCTCCAAGTTCTACCAGGTGCAACGCTCAATCAGCCAAAAGTAGCTCCTGAGAACTGCTAAATATGGCCCCAAACTTTCTCTTCCACTCCACCCCCCCAAAAAATAAAGGAATTTTGGGGGCGGAAGATGAAAAAAGGAAGGGAGGGGCAGAAGTAAAGGGATGTAGTGATAGAGGTGGAGAATATTGGCACCTGGGTGATTGGTGTGGCACATCAAAAACATGAGCCTGAAACATAAATTTTGAATTGAATATTATTGAAACGACATTTCAAAAAGGGGAAGAGTGTTCTGTTCTCACCCCAACACTATTTCCCACATTAACATTGTATCTCTTTATTTCATCCACATTTTCATGACACTGCAAATCATAGATGAGATATTTTAGAAAAGGTTTGTCAAATGAATGAATAGAATGTCAGTAGATTTCAACAACTTAAGCCTTTCACAAAGTAGAATTTAAGTATGATGAAGATTATACAAGATATGGAAGATTTATTACCGAAGTTCAGTCATGAATGGTTATTATTCTTAAACATGTTCAGTCAAGTGGCTGAATTTTTTTAAATTATTTGTTTTGATTACGGTTGTAAAAATGACTCAAAATATTTAGAAATACCTGACCTCGGAAAATACAAGAACATTTAGACAGAACATTTAGAACTTTTTAAAAGAAGGTTTGCAACTAGTCAGACTATGAGACTATTAATACAATTTCATGTTTTCTCTTATGTAATGTGAAAATAAGATCTTTCCTGATTGTACATTGTGACCATTAGTATTACATATTTGTATCAGCTAGAAGCTAGCAGACTCTAAGTCATTGAATATAAAAATGTGATTCTTCAAGAAGGGTTTCATGACAAAAAAGAATCATAGAACTACTGCATAATTTCATGTACATCATCATCATCATCATTACTCAACTATACAAAGTCATTGTCTTTGCTTCTTGATTTTCTTTTCATCTGGTCTCTAGGACTGAAGAATGGTCATGCGCTTTCCTTAGCCACAGATCTAAAACTGATGTTTCTCTACCAGACAGTATAGCAGGGAACAGGACATGGAGGCCAATATGAGGGGATAATAATAGAGGCATAGACAGATAATATGTAGGGGAGGGAAGATAAGTAGGAAGGAAGGATGAAAGGAGTGAGAGATGGAGGAGAGAAAGAAAAGGGTTGGAGGGATAGTATAGGAGGTAGGGTCCTTGCCTTGCATGCGCTGACCCAGGTTCAATCCCCAGGCTCTTTATGGCTCCCCAACCCTCATCAGAGTGATCCCTGAGCACTGAGCCAGGAATAAGCTCTGAGCACCTATGGGTATGGTTACCCCAAACAGAATGAAACAAAAAACCTATATTGTTATGAATGACCTTATAGAAATGTACCTAAATGAGTTAATATAATCAAGGATTTATAACAATACTTAAGTTTTGTTCTAATGATAATTATTATCTTTATCAATATTTTTGTATGTAGTAGATTAGAAACATTTAAAAGTACAAAACAAAAATGTCTTTAGATTTAGCATAGTATATGTAAATGTCATTTCATGAATATGATAAATAAAATTACTATTAAATCCTTCTATTTCATTATTCTTCAAAAGTTAATCACAGTCACAGTCCTCCTGTTGTTCATCGATTTGCTCGAGCAGGCCCAGTAACATTGTGAGACTTGTTACTGTGTTTGGCATATTGAATATGTCACGGGTAGCTTGTCAGGCTTTGCCGTGTGGGCAAGATAATCTCGGTAGCTTGCCAGGCTCTCCGAGAGGGGTGAAGGAATCGAACACGGGTCAGCCATGTTGGTTGTGTGTAAGGCAAACGCCCTACCTGCTGTGCTATCGCTCCAGCCCCAATAAAGTTAATATTGAAACTAATTACTATTCAATATATAATAATAAACGTATTTAGTGTGGTTTACTGTTTAAATTATTAAAGTTACTAAGTAAACTTATTGCAAGTACAAAAAAGAGTATGTTTAATTTACATATTAAAACAAATCAAGGTAAGATTTAACTTGTAGAAAATTTGTGCTCTGCAAAAATTTTGTTAAAAATGTTTTTGTATGTTAATTCTGTCACTGTCCTCCCGTTGTTCATCAATTTGCTCGAGTGGGCCCAGTAATTCTGTACTGATACATATGAAAAATAATTGTTTTATTCTAAATCCTGACCCATGTTTTATTTCTAAGAATGAGTAATTGGTGAATTATGAATATATTTATTTCAAAATTTCACATTTCCCATTTTCCATAACTGAGTCATTAGTTATAAAATAGTTCTGAAGAGAATAGTGAGAACTGAACCAGAATTTCTGAATATCAGTTTATAAAATTTTACTTAGTACAGCTGAATATTTAGAGTGGATTGGGAATTCTAGGAACTAAAGCTATGCTTTTTGATAGTAATGATTTGTTCTTTTAACCCTTGAAAGCAGTTTATGACCTCAGGACAATCAGAGTTGAAGGTCATTTAAAATAAAAATTATGCTGAAAATTAACTACCACTGCTACTAAAACATAAGGATATTCCACTTCTTTGTATTCAGATCCTAGAACATAGGGAAAATGTCTTTGGTATGTGCTTTATGAAGTTAAACTCTGGGTTTCATGATTTTTAACTGAATCTTTCCAACAAGATAATCACTTATGTCTCCATAAATTATAATGGATTGAATTTATGGCATATGATTCATAGCATTTTTAAAGAGGCATTATGGAAAAAAAGTCAACTTGATTTATAGTCACCATAAAAATACGATGACAAAAAATTTCTCCATTCAGTGTGGCCCAGAAATCATAATTACTGACATTTTTTCTATCATTTTTTCCCTTCAGAATTGTGTTTCCATAATAATTCATCTATTTTACAAAGGGAATGATTATCACATTCTTACTTCATATTTAAACTCTTACCTGATATTCCTTCTTCCTCTGCTTAAAGCTTCTCAGTTCATTATCATTAAACTGGAACAAACGCTAAGTGTCCCCTCTAATTCTGCTAACACTGTTTCTCTGTTAAACTTCATCATCTAATGCTTTATGATTTGACCTCTCCTTTTTCTTTTTTCTCTTTGGGTCACACCCAGGGATGCACAGGGGTCACTCCTGGCTCTGTACTCAGGAATTACTCCTGGTGGTGCTCGGGGATGATACGGGATGCTGGGAATCGACCCTGGGTTGGTCACATCCAAGGCAAACACCCTACCCACTGTGCTGTCGCTCCAGTCCCTTGACCTCTCTTTTATCGGCAACAACTCTTAACTTCATGACCATGTTTCCAATAACATTCATGCTATTTCTGTCCCTGTAACAGATTTTATGACCTGCACTTCTGTTCAGTCCTTCTAGAGGTCTTCCTTCAGCACTGCCTCCTAGGAGGAATGTATGTTTTACATTCCTGTTCAAACATATTTTGTATTCATATATAGTCATATTTATATTCATATTTTATATTCTTCTTCAAACATGAGAGTAAAATATTTTCAAAGTTTAAAGTGTTCCTTCTTTTATTGCAATATAAGTGATTATTACATAGTTTCAACTTCAAAATGCATCTCTCACTAAGGATAAAATCTAGAGATGGTATTAAAGTTTAATCTTTTCTTAAGTTAACATAGGTGATGACAGAGATATAATGTACTTTGTTTTTCTTTCAGATCCCCAACTAAAGAGATGGATTCAGAAGAGAAGGAAATTGTGGTTTGGGTTTGCCAAGAAGAAAAGATTGTCTGTGGGTTAACTAAACGCACCACCTCTGCTGATGTCATCAAGGCTTTGCTTGAGGAACATGAGACTACATTCGGAGAGAAACGGTTTCTTCTAGGGAAGCCCAGTGATTACTGCATCATAGAAAAGTGGAGAGGATCAGAGCGTGCTCTTCCTCCACTAACTAGAATACTGAAGCTTTGGAAGGCATGGGGTGATGAGCAGCCTAATATGCAGTTTGTTTTGGTTAAAGCAGATGCTTTTCTTCCAGTTCCTTTGTGGAGAACAGCAGAAGCCAAACTGGTGCAAAATACAGAAAAGTCGTGGGAACTCAGCCCAGCAAATTATATGAAGACATTGCCACCAGATAAACAAAAGAGAATAGTCAGAAAAACTTTCCGGAAACTGGCTAAAATTAAGCAGGACACAGCTTCCCAGGACCGAGATAGTATGGAAACATTAGTTCACCTGATTATCTCCCAAGACCATACCATTCATCAGCAAGTCAAGAGGATGAAAGAACTGGATCTGGAAATTGAAAAGTGTGAAGCGAAGTTCCATCTTGATCGTGTAGAAAATGATGGGGAAAATTATGTCCAGGATGCCTACTTAATGCCCAGTTTTAGCGAACTTGAGCAAAAGCTAGACTTTCATCCTGATGAAAACCAGATTCCCGAGGAACTAAGTGAGAATGATGGGATTTCACAGCTAGAAGAAAGACTCACATATTACAGAATGCTCATTGACAAGCTCTCTGCTGAAATAGAAAAAGAGGTACAAAGTGTTTGTATGGAGATAAACGAAGATGAAAAAGGGGCAGCTGCAAGTGAACTTGAAGACTCTAACCTAGAAAGTGTTAAGTGTGATTTGGAGAAAAGCATGAAAGCTGGCTTAAAAATCCATTCTCACTTGAGTGGCATCCAGAAAGAGATTAAATACAGTGACTCATTGCTTCAGATGAAAGCAAAAGAGTATGAACTTCTAGCCAAGGAATTCAGTTCTTTTCATATTAGCAACAAAGATGGGTGCCAGGTAAAAGAAAATCAGGGGAAGGAATCAGAGGTTTCCAACAGCAGTGAAGAAGTTGCTCCCTTTACTCAAAGAGTATTTCACATGTACACAAATGACACAGACTCAGATACGGGCATCAGCTCGAACCACAGTCAGGACTCAGAAATCAATGCAGGAGATGTGGTGCTCATGTCAACATAACTTGCATGGCTTCTTGCTGATCTATTGTAATGCTTAGTTTGTTTAATTTAATAGGATGGTTTCATTTTAAATACTCCATGCTGGAGAAAAGAAAAAAAACTCAGTGGTTTAATAAAGCGTAGACTTGTATAAGTTGGTTTTTGATTAGAGCTTTCCACTGTGATCTAAATGTTAGCAGTTTAAGTGGTGAAATATTTATTAGGAATGCAGTGCCAACAGCATGAAGAACTATAACAAATAATTTATACAAACTTTAAATGAATTTGTAATGTGATATAATCAATATCTTGAAACGTACTCATAAAATTGTCAAATTAAAACATGCTGTAATATCCTTTTGTCAAGTCTATTGTTGGAATTTTTTCAAGTCTGAAATTACATGATAGCTACACTATTGTAGCTATAGCAATACAAATATTGGTCCTTTTAATTCATAAAATACATCATCTCTGTCATTTTCTCAACCCTCTTACCTCTTTAGGGCTAAGTGATAGGAGATAGCCAGCTCTCTTGTTGGAAAATGCACAAAGAAGGGCAGAATCATAAGTAGGTATGGGTGAAGATAGGCCATCATTACATAAAGTTGAAATTCTTCTAAAAAACTAAACTTATTACAAATTATGCATGGGTTTTCTCTGACAATGAAATTCTGCCTGGATGTGAGTGCATTTGTTGCCAGAGATTAAAACCAAGGCCTTACATATATGAGAGCCTGTCCTCTCCTGCTCAATCGCTTTTCTAAGCACTGACAAAGCAAATCTTCAGAGCAAGCTAACGGCCCTTACACAGCAAAAGATAGGGCATGATCCAGTTTATACCTTGTCTAAAAGCAAAGGGGAAATAATTTAGGATAGGGTAAATGATAGTCTTTAGGCCTGATTCTTCTGTTCTCAGCCCCATCTACACAGCTGAGGATTGAATTCCAGATCTCATGCTTGCTGGGCATTACCTCCACTGTCTGAATGTTGAACAGAACTCACATGGATAAACTTTTTTTTTCTTATTTTGCTGCATTTTATTCAGCTCTAATATAATTCAGATATATTTTGTAGCAGTTCAAATTTCAAACCAAAAAACACATTTAACTCTACTCCTAAAAAGTGTTAGCAAATATCTAATAAATTGAACATCTTGTTGAGATTCTGTCTGAATTTACAACTAGACTGCCACACTCTGCTTGGCTTTCGGGAGTTTCTTTCGCATCTTGCCCTTCAACTTCTTGCTTCCTGTCAGTCCACATTTAATCAAATCATTAGAAAGTGATGTTACTGCTATATTACATTGTTAACTGAATTCTACTACAGTTTAGTTTCTTCCTTGACTGCACTCTTTAAATCCCTGCACATAAACAGACATTTTACTTGATTAGTTTAAGGAGTGGATAATATTTTAATGTCCCAGTTGTTCTCATTTCTTCCTTTCTGTCCTTTTGTTCTCACATACTATATAATAATGCATGTTTTGTTTTATTTTGGGTTGGTTTTGGTTTGGGGGCCACACCCAGCAGTGTAAGTCTTTTTCCTGGCTCTAACTCAGGGATCACTCCTGGAGAGACTCAGCAATGCTATAGGGTTCATAAAGGCAAATGCTTAGCCTTACTATATCATCTCTCAGGCCCTGGGTTTTGTTTTGTTTTGTTTTCTTTCTAGTTTTTTTACTTTAGGGCTCACTGGGCAGTATTTGGAAGGTTACTGAATCTAGCTTAGATAAATTCTATTTTAGTAGGTTTGGAACTAACTTCTGCTTTCCTGCAGTTAAGCACAGTAATGCACTCTAGGACTATTCTAATAAATTTACAGTGAACATTCAAATTAAACTTATTTAACTACAGTAAATAATGTATTTTTTTTAAAAAATGTGGGCCATGCCAGAGATTCTCAAGAGTTACTCCTGGCTTTGCACTCAGGAATCATTTTTGGCGGTGCTCTAGGGACCATATGGGATACCAGGCTTTGAACATGTGTTGACTCTGTGTATTACAAGCATCCTACCTGTTTTACTATTTCTCTGGCCCCAAACGTAAATAATTTTTATAGTATACAATAAATATAGGATCTCACCCAGGCAGAGCAAGTGTTCTGTCACCAAATCACATTCCTAACTCTAAAGTCATTTTAAAATGCTGTTTTGCTCTTTAGCGGAAAACATTTATCTGTACTTTTTGTCACTGTCACTGTCCTCCCGTTGTTCATTGATTTGCTCAAGAAGGCCCAGTAATGGCTCCATTGTGACAATTGTTACTGTGTCTGGCATATCAGATATGTCATGGGGAGCTTGCCAGGCTTTGCTTTGCGAGCGAGATACTCTCGGTAGTTTGCCAGGCTCTCCGAGAGAGGCGGAGGGATCGAACTTGGGTTGTCCATGTTGGTCGCTTGCAAGGCAAACGCCCTACTGCTGTGCTATCGCTCCAGTCCATCTATACTTTTTATTCCTTATTATAATAAATCACGAATTTTCATGGTTAAGTTATAATTTAGAGAATAGAAATGCAAATAGAGAACTGAAGTACGGGCTTCATCTCTGCATACTCAACTAATCTTCATTAAATTGAGAATTACAATTATAAAGAACTTGATAGAAATATTAGTCTTTTAGTTCTTTACAGACTTTAAAATAAAAGGTATTTGGGCCAAATACAGTGGGTCAGTCATTTGCCTTGCAAGTGGTCGATATAGGTTTAATCCTTGGCACCATTTGTGGTCTATGGACTGTGGAGCCTTGCCTGGAAGTAATTTTTGAACTTAGAGCTTGAGGAGTAAGTCATTAACATCACAGGGTATGGCCCCAAAACCAGAATAAATAAATAAATAAATAAATAGTTTACAAAGTTCTTGAGTAACATCACAGATTAACTCTGAAATGGTCATGTAACAACAGTACCAGAACAAAACTAAAGCTTTTTAAAAGATCTAGATTTTCACAAAAGACCTTATTATAGCCTTATTCCTTATTCCTCATAGAATGACTTTTTTTTAATCTATGTGATACGCTTAAATACTATACAAGTTTAGTTTTTCTTAACAGATTTTCTCCTCTATAGAACATTTACAGACTCATTCAGCAAATGGTAATACTTATCTCTGATTCTACAAGTAATGCACCTTAACTTCTAATAGAGGAAGATTTGACATAGATTATATTTATTTATATATTTATCTGTCTTCTTTTCCCAAATTGTGTGTTTAATTGACTTTTTTTTTTTACTTTGTCAACTACTTTGTTCACCTTAGTCCCTCTAAACAATCTCTACTGTTGTTCAGTTTGTTTTATTAAATTGCAAAATTTTACAAGATAATACTTTTCGTTGTTATTAATACATAGTAAATTATATTAATGTATTTAGTGCATAAATATGCATTTTATAATTTAAATCTAACCAATAGCTTAGCTTATAAATTTCTTGGGGAAGATACTGAATCTTTATGCTATCATGAACTAAAATTTATTGTGGTATCAATTTTTATTCACAAAAATGCTGATTTAAAATATAAGTATTGTCATTTTACTATTGCCTCACGGTTTAGTGAGGGCATTTTTCTCTACTTATGTACTTATGAGGAAACAAGGTTTCACATTGTTGGATTACATAGTAGATATAAACAACAGTAATTCCCTAAATTAAATACATTTCTCTTTTACTTTTTATTATTATTTTTTAAATTTTATTGAATTACCGTGAGATAGTTACAAGCTTTTATGTTTGGGTTACAATCACACAATGATCAAACACCCATCCCTCTACCAGGGCACATTCCCCACCACCAATATCCCCGATAAGACTCCCTTCCCCACCATCCCCCTGCCTCCATGGCAGACAATATTCTCTCTCTACTTTTGGGCATTACGGTTTGCAATACAAACACTGAGAGGTTATCATGTTTGGTCCTTTATCTACTTTCTGCACACATCTCCCATCCTGATTCTTCAAGCCATGATTTTCTTAGTGATCCCTTCTCCATTCCAGCTGCACTCTCCCCTTTGCTCATGAGGCAGGCTTCCAGCTATGGGGCAATCTACTATCCTTAGGTTTCAGCCTCATGTTGTTATTTTATACACCACAAATGAGTGCAGTCCTTCTATGTCTTTCTCTCTCTTTCTGACTCATTTCACTTAGCATGATACTCTCCAGGTCTATCCATTTATAAGCAAAGTTCATGACTTCATCTCTCCTGACAGCTGCATAGTATCCCATTGTGTAGATGTAGCAAAGTTTCTTTAACCAGTTATCTGCGGATGTGGGGAAAAAGGGACATTCTTTCACTGTTGGTGGAAATGCCCACTAGTCTAGCCTTTCTGGAAAACAATATGGACAGTCCTTCAAAAACTACAAATTTAGCTTCCATATGACCCCGCAATACCACTTCTTGGAATATATCCTGAGGATGCAAAAAAGCACAGTAGAAATTACGTATGTACCTATATGTTCATTGCAGCACTGTTCACAATAGCCCAAATCTGGATACTTTTCTCTTTTAAACGAAAAAGTTCTCAGTATTGTGTAGAAGCTATTCTATCCCATCAAAATTCATCTTTATATAAATTTAAACATCCACTATAAATAAAAAATATATTTCTGTAGCTTCATTTTATAAATTCTCAAAGTAGAAAAATTGTTTATTTTGGTGATAAGAGAAATAACTTTTTTATCTTGTCAAATTTTAATTAATATATTCTACACAGAGAAGAAATGAAAATTTCATTTCATTTCATTTCATCATCCTGTTATTCGTCGATTGCCTCGAGCAGGCCCCAGTAACGTCTCTTTCATCCTAACCCTGAGATTATATTCAAGGCTCTTTAGGAGAATGAGACCCATCATTGTTACTGGTATTTGGCATATTTGGTATGCCACGGGGAGTTTGCCAGACTCTGCCCTGTGGGCAGGCTACATTCGATAGCCTGCAAGTTTGTCCAAAGAAGGAACGAGATAATAAGATGTCATAAAAGATGTCCTGATAAGATCTCGCGTGGCCGCAAATGCGGCCGCACGGTTCCAGGAGCTGGATTTTATAGTCTCTGAGTCTTGGCCGTTGATGGGATTACACGGCGCCAGGGGGCCAGGTGGTGGGTGTGACCCCCGCCTACTGGAATTTGGAGGATCTGGGTGGAGGATGCTCGACTCCAATCCGAGTAGGCTGGGAGATCTCGGCCCCAGAACCCGCGTGGATTTGTCCCTCTGCCAGTACCTTCAGGTGTGCGGAGAGTGGTCTCAGCATGGTGGTGGCTGGTCCTGGAGGTCTTCGGCTGCCGGAGCCCTGGTCAGGGCGGGGAGGAAAGCTCAACCCGCTCCTCTCCAACGGGCACCGGCGAGGAACAGCCAGGCACGGGGGCAGACTCCGGGGCCGAGATCTCCCAGCCTACTCGGATTGGAGTCGAGCATCCTCCACCCAGATCCTCCAAATTCCAGTAGGCGGGGGTCACACCCACCACCTGGCCCCCTGGCGCCGTGTTATCCCATCAACGGCCAAGACTCAGAGACTATAAAATCCAACTCCCGGACGAGAACAGTGCAGTCTGCCCCCGTGCCTGGCTGTTCCTCGCCGGTGCCCGTTGGAGAGGAGCGGGTTGAGCTTTCCTCCCCACCCTGACCAGGGCTCCGGCAGCCGAAGACCTCCAGGACCAGCCACCACCATGCTGAGACCACTCTCCGCACACCTGAAGGTACTGGCAGAGGGACAAATCCACGTGGGTTCCGGGGCCGAAATGAAAATTAAAATTTTCTAATTTAAAAAACATGCTTTGATCAAATTAACTTTTAAAACATCTTCATACACTGGGCTATAAAACCAAAAAAAAGTAATGACAGATAGATAGGAAGTGGCAAACAAAATAATGCCCACTGTAGTATTTATAATAGTAAAACAATTCTGCCATATATTTCTCAAATAAAAGTCCACTGAACATATCGCAACTTTTATTGAGGGCATGTTAACATGAGACATTTTATCATTATACTTAAATTAAGCACACATACACGCTTTTTTAGGCCATTTACAGCAGTGGTGATGCCTTCCTGAGGCTCTGTGTCCAAGGATAATTTTTAGTTTATCTCCAGGGTGTTGGCTACCATAATCAAGTAAGCTTCAAGAAACGCAAGTGTACATCCACTATCCACTGTACAATTACTTCATTCCAAATGTATTTTAAATATTGAATTTATTGCATTATGTTAATATTTTTAAATTGTAAAAATGTTTGCTCGAGCTCGAGCGGGCCCAGTAACGTCTCCATTGGAGATTTTGTTGTTACTGTGTCTGGCATATCGAATACGTCACGGGTGGCTTGCCAGGCTCTGCCGTGCGGGCGAGATACTATCGGTCCAGCCCTGGGGGCTGGAGCACAGCGGTAGGGCGTTTGCCTTGCACACAGCCAACATGGCCGACCCGAGTTCGATTCCTCCGCCCCTCTCGGAGAGCCCGGCAAGCTACCGAGAGTATCTCGCCCGCACGGCAGAGCCTGGCAAGCCCCCCGTGACGTACTCGATATGCCAGACACAGTAACAACAAAGTCTCCAATGGAGGCGTTACTGGGCCCGCTCGTGCAAATCGATGATCAACGGGAGGACCTTTACTTTTACTTACTTAAAAATGTTTATTCTTTTTCTAAATTTTTATCAGTGAGACACCATGAGGTACAGTTGAAGACTTACAAAATTTTTGTGCTTGGGTTTCAATTATACAATGATCAAATACCCATCCCTCCACCAGTGCCCATTTCCCACCACCACGGATCCCAGTATCCCTCCCAACCCCTAAGCCCCCATCCCACCCAGTCTCTGTGGCAGGGCATTCCCTTTTGTTCTCTCTCTCCTATTCGGTGTTGTGGTTTGCAAAAGAGGCAATGGGTGGCAATCATGTTTGGTCTATGGTCTACTTTCAGCATGCTTCTCCCATCCTGGGAGGATCCTCCCAACACCCTTTATTTGGTGCTCCCTTCTCTATCTCCCTATCTATCTATCTGAGCTCCTTTTTCCCCTAGCATATGTGGCTGGCCTCCAAGCCATGGAGTAAAATTCCTGGTACTAATCTCGGCCATTCTTGGATATTAGTCTCTTATTTCGTTACTTTATGTTCCCCAGATGAATGAAATCTTTCTATGTCTATCCCTTTCTTTCTGAGTCATTTTGCTTAACATGATACTTTCCATGTAGTACCACTTGTATGAAAATTTCATGACTTTGTCTTTTCTAACAGCTACATAGTACTCCATTGTATATGTACCAAAGTTTCTTTAACCAGTCATCTGTTCTCAGGCACTCAGTTTTTTTCCAGATTCTGGCTATTGTAAAGAGTGCTGCAATTAACAAACAAGTGCAGATGTCATTTCGACTATACTTTTTGCCTCTCTGGGATATATTCCCAGGAGTGGTATTGCTGGGTCAAATGGGAGCGCAATTTCTAATTTTTTGAGAATCGTCCATACTATTTTCCAAAAGGGCTGAACCAGTCGGCATTCCCACCAGCAGTGGAGGGTCCCTTTCTCGCCAGATCTGCGCCAGCACTTTTTGCTTTTGTTCTTGTGGATGTGGGCCAGTCTCTGTGGTGTGAAATAATATCTCATTGTGGTTTTGATCTGCATCTCCCTGATGATTAATGATGTGGAGCATTTTCTAATGTGCCTTTTAGCCATTTGGATTTCTTCTTTGAGGAAGTTTCTATTCAGTTCATCGCCCAATTTTTTGATGGGGTTGGAAGTTTTCTTCTTGTGGAGTTCAACCAGTACTTTGTATATCTTTCATATCAACCCTTGTTGGATGTGTATTCGGTGAAAATCCTTTCCGATTCTGTAGACTGTCTTTGTATTTTGGTCACTGTTTCTGTGGAGGTGCAGAAGCTTCTTAGTTTAAGATAGTCCCATTTGTCTATCTCTGTTTTCACTTGCTTGGCCAGTGGCGTGACATCTTTGAAGATACCATTAGCTTCAATGTCATGGAGGATTTTGCCAACTTTTTCTTCAATGTACCTTATAGAGTCCAGTCTGATGTTGAGGTCTTTAATCCACTTTGATCTTACCTTTATACATGGCTTTAGACAGAGATCTGAGCCTACTTTTTTGCATGTAACCGTCCAGTTTTGCCAGCACAATTTGTTAAAGAGGCTTTCCTTGCTCCACTTCACTTTTCTTGCCCCCTTATCAAAGATTAGATGCGCGTATGCTTGGGGGGAGATGTCAGTATATTCAACCGGGTTCCATTAGTCTACAGCTCTGCCTTTGTTCCAGTACCATGCTGTTTTAATTATTACTGCTTTGTAGTAGAGTTTGAAGTTACGGAGGTTGATTTCTCCCATTTTCTTTTTCCCAAGAATTGCTTTAGCTATTCGTGTGGGCTTATTGTTTCATATAAAAAGAAATAACTTTTTTAATCCAGTTACAGATTTTTGAAACATACTAGACCATTCATGCGCCCTGCCTTATTGAAAGAAACTGATGCTAAAACTATAAAATATATATAGTTTCTTCAAATGTAATTTACAATAAAATGAGGAGCCATGTGCTTTCATATAATACTGTTTGGCTTTCTGGGTATGTTACTCAATCACATTTAAAATAAATTTGATATCACTTGCAATTACATAATTGCTAAACTAACACAAAATTCAAGAGCAGATATTATTTTATGTAATATACCAATATCTCATTATTTACTAAATATATAAAGAATAAGAGTTAACAAAACTTTTTATTGAGTTTAATGGCTATTTTTCTACTTTCTTATGAAAAATTATCTGTACATATATACATTTTGTGGGCTGATATCTTACTTACTGGAATGAAATCCATTCCATTGTTGACTAGAATGAAATTTATTTTATTATAAAAATATCCAGGTGTAAATTATTGATACCATTGTTTATAACTACACTTATTTTGTAAAATAATTCTTTAAATTTATCTTTAATTTAATTTTCTTTAATAATGAGGAGACTTGTTCACTTTTCTTACAAATAATTCTATTAAGAGATCATTTCATTTGTAATGCCAGGTAGAAATATCAACAGACCAGAAGATACATTTTGCATGCAGGAAACATGTATCACTAGCAACATTGAGAAGGACCCTGATTACAGAGAGAAGAGTATCCCCGAGCACTGCTCCGTGTGGCACATAACCCATATTCAATCACTGAATCCATATTCAATCACTGATTAATAATTGAGGATTCAGTTTGATATATTGTGGCAATAAATGAGAAGTTATATTTTTCCTTTGAGTAAAATATGCTTATATGTTTATTTTAAACATTTTATTTTAAAAAATACCACTGACCCCTCCTATAAGTTAATTGGAAATTATCTTTCAGCTTAAGTACACTGGTATTCATACAGGTAAGTTTTCATGATATGGTTTTTCTATTAATCTTATTGTCTAAAGGTTTTTGTTCTAAGTAGCATTTATCATACTCTAGGAAAAAAGTGAACATTTTATACCTTTTAGAACCATAACTAAGATTTTGAAATCCTTCTAAGCATTACTTTTCATGTCTGTGGAATTTTTATGAGTCATTTTCCACCAGAAGTGTAGGTGTTTGATATAGAGACTATTCATGCTTTTTCTCCTTTTCAAATATAAACCATTTACCAAAAACTAAATTACTTTTCAGGAAAAAAATCGGAAAGATAAATAGGAAGATTATATGGTCATTTGCAGCATCCATCCATTCCATCTAGTTCTGATGTTATTTACCAAAAGATTATAAAATATGCATGTCACAAACAGAAGCACAGCATTTTCACAGAAAACGGGGTAGTAATGCTAACTGGGATTTCTAATTCAGGCATATAACAAGTTAGGGAGGAACATGTCTTGTGCTGCAAATTAAATTTTTAAGCCCCTCTGAATCAGCAACCTTTCTATGGTAAATTCCAAACTGTTGCCACAACAGAATACAAAGAGTATGTGATAGAAGTTCAGATTCTTGAAGTTCTCCCCAGAGGATTTAATTGAAAAGTCTGGATTATGGCCCCATCTTTTGTGTTTTAAAATAAATAACTGAATGGTTCTAAATCAATGGCATTCAAGTGTAGTTTACTAATTCAAAGAAAGCTAGAGTAACAAAAGACATTATTGAACTGCCTTCCCGTTGTCCATCGATTTGCTCAAGAGGACACCAGTAACATCTCACAACAAATTGTGAGACTTGTTGCTAACTGATTTTATTCGAATACGTCACAGGGAGCTTGCCAGGCTTTGCAGTGCGGGCGAGATACTCTCGGTAGCTTGTTGGGTTCTCTGAGAGGGTGGAGGAATCAAACCCGGGTTGGCCACATGCAAGGCAAACGCCTTACCCGCTGTGATATCGCTCCAGTCCATTATTGAACATAGAGTATAAATAAAAGTATGTGAAGGCCAAGAATTCTCAAGATGACCAAAAGGTTCATTGACATTTAAAAGATATAAATGGTTCTGGTTTCTGAAGCCAACTGTAATTTTAAAAATAGATTTTATAGGTCATTTTATAGCTGCCTTATGGCTCATCCAATATCTCTAAGAGATGAGTATCTAATATCTGCTTGAAATACTCTTGACAGAGTGGTCAGAATCTATCAAAGTTAGTTGCTCTGCACTCAGATAGCTCTTCTAAAATACAAAGCTTCCTATGAACTTTCAGAGCATTCCTGCCAGACTCAGTTCCACTGTCATGACTTTGTCTACTAGTCTGCTTCTGAATTGTACAGAAGAGATTGTACATAAAGGGACTACCTGTGTTGGGACACAGGAAGCTAGGATCCACTGAAAGGTGTCAAATGAATCCTCGTCCGTTGGTGGAGGGGAAAGGTAAGGTGCATTATGCTTATATGGTAGATGTGAAAGTATTTGGATAAAAATTCTTGGACGAAGGCAAGAAACTGATCCCTTCCTGTCTTACTCATGCCTGGTGAGCAATGGGTTGTGCTATAACAGGGCACCTCAGAGTCTACAGCATTCCTCATGGTCTATCATAGCCCACAGACTGTTGGTAAACCTCATGGACAAGATTAGTTCCAAATCTTTAGTAGCAACACCTGTTACACACACAGACACACAGACACACACACAGACACACACACAGACACAGACAGACAGACAGACACATACACACACACACACACACACACACACACACACACTGGTCCTTTGAATTGGGGTCTGGTCTTAGGTTTCACAAGGATATCTTACGGGAAGAGGTAGAGAAAATGACAAGGTAGTTGTAGAAACTGAGCACTTTTTTCGGCAATAACTTTTCCTCCACCCAATACCTCCCCACAAGTTTCTCAAAAAGTCATTTGCTTTCTTAGCATAAATTAAAGGTAATTTTCCCCTGTAATAAACTAAGAACATTCTCATTTAAGAAACTATGTAGTTTTAGTTCCAATTTGGTCCCAGCTTTTGTTACCTATAAAACAATTCAAATTATGAATTTTGTGACTACATACTTTTACTGGAAATAATTAAAAATGTCAGAATTTTGGAAATTTTTTCAAGATAAGAGGTGCATGTGCCAAGAAAAATACATAGGATTATACTTGGCATACATTGCACTTGGCAATATTAGTAGGTTCTAATATTGTAGCAGCTATTATTATTATAATTTTCCTTGATATAATGCTTTTAATATGCTAATGGTAATAAAAGTAGCTGTATAATTTTTTTTCCAAAAATTAAATGTTTGCTATCTTAAATAGTAGATTATGGTGCATCTAGGGGAAAATAAACATACAATATTTGTCTACAGCTGGGTATTCATTTTAACTGGGTATATCATTTGCAACATAGCATAAAAAATTCATGTTGGGACCAAAGAACAGGGGATAGGTCATTTGCCTTCCATGCTGCCTTCATCAGTTCAATCTTTGGCATCCCATATGGTCCCCCATGCATTGCCAGGAGTAATTTTTGAGTGAAGAGCCAGGTGTAATCCCTGAGCATCACAAAAAGAAAAAAAAAGTCACAGATTTTACTGAATTCTGATATTAAACTAAAATAGTTTAGTTTAAATACCATTTGTGGAGGGGCCCATGGTATTGCATAAGTCCACATTTGCATCCCTCCACACCACTGGATGTCATCCAGGTTTCTCCCTAGTCTTTTTCAAAATAAGATCATATTAACAAATGTTTGTTACAAATAACAAAATGTTATATATGTGTTAGCCAGTAGATTTTAACAATGCTTAAATTCCTGTTATAATGGAGAAAAAAAGACACAACTGTTGACTAACAATATTATAGCATGTATTTTTTTATTTAAGAACTGCTACTGAGCAAATATGCATCATTACAACTCTAGTGTATTCTCTATTATGACAAATACATTATGACACCAAAAAAGACAGTACCAAGATCCCAATTCATAAAAGAAACAGGAATGTTCACCATCGTCTAATAGTATTTTATTTCAAATGAACAAAACTAGAGTAAACTTTCTATTAAAAAATGTAAAGAATTTTATGATGGATGCAGTACAAATGAAAGAGATCTGACCTTTATCAAATGTCACATTTTTTAGAATTAGCAACCAATATATTAAAGATGTGATAAAATATTATAGAAACAAATTGCCTGTCACAATATATGTGTAAAACATCACCTACAATGAATGAGTGAAGACTTATTAAATCACTGTGGAAATCTAAAATTACTTGTTTATTTTGATGAATTCTTTCAAAAATATAAATAACAGGCATATATTTGTTACAATTTTTTATATAATGGAATTGGGATATGCTACACCAGCTATATATTTAAATTCTTGATTCAGAGATGCAATAGTCATTTATTGTACTTTTGTGTAGGCCTCCATTACCATGGAGCTCAACTGAAACTGGCTCTCTGTCTCCACTTTATTTTGCTTAATACCACCATTAACTGGGAACATGTGTGGTCACTAGCTCATGCTCTACCCCACAATCTTAATATCATAATTAGAGCCCATACTTAGTATTTACCATTCCTTATGATACAAATTAAATTAGGCTTGAAGAGTGTATGCTTTCTCCCTTCTAAATGAGTAATGAGTTTTTATGCATAATGCAAGGGGAATTTTTCTAACTGGCTAGAACAAGAATATACAAGTCAGGAAAAAAGTGGTCAATGAATTCCCAGGCAATCAGTGCTCAATTGTCAAATAAATGAATCATCCTTGCTGCTGCTTTCTTCTTTGCTTTTATTTTAAAGGAGTTTTATTTAACTCATTCTCTAAAACTTCTTCCTGAATATAAGTTATCTAAATTTTAATTTTCAGCATCTATTTGGAAAATCAATCTTTTGTATCTTCATACTCACTGTCTGTCTCCAAGTCCTATTATTTTACTACCAAATCTATCTCAAAATCCTATCATACCTTTTATCATAGCTATTTTGATGGCTGTGTTCAAAATGTCCAAGTCTCTCATATTGCAAGAGCAAACAGAGGCCCAGAGAGCTAAAGTTTTATAGAGAATTAAAAGTGGAACTAAGACTGAGACTTAGGCGTTGAATTAATTCCCAATAAAGCAATCTTTTCTCTTTCCCACGTTGCCTTTTTGAAAGCAGATTCCCCATGTGCTCTTTGTCAATGTTTACTCTTTGTCATTCCAATTCTATTAGCTACTTTATTATTTTTTTTAATTACAGTTTAAGTAAAGGGGTTATAAGGGTTCAAATATCTGGTATTGATGTACAAAGTTACTACATATCCTCATTACCAAAGTGCCCAATGGCCCTCCACCCATTCTTATATCACATCAGCCCAATACTCAATTATTGGGACTACCCCTCAACCCATTATTTGTTAAATTGGCAGTTATGATTTTATTTCATACAGTTACCTACTTTAGCACCAACCCTGTGCTTGAGATGCCTATTGTGATTTCACCCCTCTCATCTCTGATCCTATTTATTTGGATTTTCTCTTTTTTTTCCCCTAGTGAATCAGGCTAAGGGTTTGTTGATCTTGATTCATGTATCAAAGAACCAGGTCCTGGTTTCTTTGACCCTTGGAATTGTTTACTTGATTTTCATACCATTTTTGTCATTTCCTTTCTCATGCTGACTTTGAGATACATTTGTATTCTTTTTCTAGTTTCTTCAGCTGTGTGATTAGGTCATGATTTGAACATTGTATTCTTTCTTGAGGTGTTCCTGTATTGTTATGAACTTCCTCCATAGTACTACTTTTGTTGTGCTCATATGTTCTAATGGTTTGTCTTCATTCTTGTTTATTTTGATGGATAATTTCAATATCCCATTAATTTCTTCTTTCATACAGTAATTATTAGTAGTGTGTTATTCAACTTCCAAATTTTTAATCCCCTCTATTTCTTATATTTTGTTTTAGGTTTACACAGACTTAGTGCTCAGGACTTACTCCTGGCTCTCTGCTCAGGGATTATTCGTGGTAGTACTTAGGGGACCACAAGGAGTGCTAGAGATTGAACTCAAGGCAATCATTTGCAAGGCAAGTGCCCTACCCACTGTACTATCTCTTTCATACCCCTATTTTATTTTTATGAATAATTTCTATATTTATGGAATTATAGTCTAAAAAGATATTTGATATGATTCTTATTTTCAGACTTGATTTTTGAGATCAAATTTTTGAGATCAATTCTAGTATTTTAAATAAGTCTCAACTTTCTTTAGCATCATTTCATAACTTAAAAATCCATAACCAAACAGAAGTGATTGCAAAACTTATCATATAGCCCGAAAAGAGGTACCACCTAAAATAAAATCCTTTCATTACTTTCATCACCTATCTATGAAAGTAATCATTGGCTAGCTAGGTGCAGCATCTGTTTATCTTTCCATTTTTCATTGCATAGAAAAATGTCTAGATATAGCACATATTTTGTGAACACTGATTGAGGTCAATTAAAAGTATTTGCCTAATTAGACATTTGTACATATTTACAATTGCATATATTTCAATTGTTTTGGTGGGGGGGGGCACAGAGAGATAGCACAGGGGTAGGATGTTGCCTTGCACACAGCCAACCCGGCCGACCGGGTTCTGTTCCTCCACTCCTCTCGGAGAGCCTGGCAAGCTACCAAGAATATCTTGCCTGCACGGCAAAGCCTGGCAAGCTACCTGTGGCATGTTCAATATGCCAAACACAGTAACAAGTGTCACAATGGAGACATTACTGGGCCTGCTCTAGCAAATCGATGCACAGCGGGAGGACAGTGACAGTGATGGTGACAAATCTATGAGAGGAAAGGAAAGTCACCATAGTTTCCACAGCATTGCAAGTGTCTGGCCAGGATTCAATCCTTGGCAACTCAGATGGTCTGCTGTGTACCGCAAGGAGTGAACCCTAAATGTAATTCTGGAATTACACTTGAAAACTGCTGAGTTTGTTCCCCCAATAAAATAAAATAAATTCTTAACTAAAAATGTGTAATAACTTAATTTTTCCTCAATAAGTACATTTATAGATCCCATACTTGTGACAGCTAGGAAAGAGACTTCCTCTTTACTGGATTTGCAACAATAATATTGTTTTATCTTCTTATTTCCTCAAGTAATGTTGTCAGATTTTCTCAGTTTTGTCAGTGCTTTTTATCCTTGAGAAAAACTAAATTGGCACAGAATCCTCCCAGTAGTTATTTGTGACACTATTCTGTAGAATCTCAGTCACTATTTAACAGTTAATATTCTAGTCCCTAGCATCTTATATTTTCTGCCACTCCCCAGAAACAGCATGAAAAAGTTCACCCAAGGTGACAATTTGTTTATTTACACTCTCCCAGTAACCATCATCATATTTAATTGACTTCACTATAATCTAATTATAATAAATGCATCCTGTGCTTTAATATGAACAGTAATGCATACAATCTGATATATGATTATGTATAAGTAGATTAGGAAAATGAATGAGATAGTATTGAATATGAGGTAGCATATTTATCAAAATCCAGAAGAGGAAAAAGATACGAATATAATCAGGGATATATAAATACCTGCGACTGACAAAAAAATAGATGAATAAATTAAATATTTTTGCAAATCTAGAAAGATACACAGATTTGGATATTTTCAATATATCTAATGGTAGTATTCTTTATAGATATAGGTCTTTAAAACTTAAATGAAAGCTTAAGATAAATAAAATCGTAAATTGAATGTATTTAGTGCAATGAAAATAGTATATATTTTGTTGTTGTTGTTTTGTTTTGGGGTCACACCTGGTGATGCTTGGGAGTTACTCCTAGCTCTGTACTCAGAAATTACTCCTGGTGGCACTCAGGGGACATATGGGGTGCCAGGGATCCAAACCAGGTCAGCGCATGCAAGGCAGATACCCTACCCACTGTACTATTGCTCCGGCCCTAAGTAAAAAATCTTAATTACAGATGAAAATATCTAAATATTTAGTTGGAGAGATTTTAAAGTAAGGCTCTTGCCTTGTGTGTTGCAAACCATAATCTGACCTCGGCCTTATATGGTTCCCTAAGCTCTGCCAGGAATTAAACCTTGGCAAAGAGCCAAGAATAAACCTTGAGTACAGACAAGTATTGTCCAATGCGATGGGCACTTCTCCCCACCCAACAACCAAATATTTAATTATCTAGGAAGCTTTAGTAAATTTATAGTAAATATTCTCATTTACTGATTTTACACCCAATTGAAGATAGATAACTAGTTCACATAACTAAGGCAAAATTCAGAGTTTAGGAATATTAATATTGGATATTAGTTATAATGATAATGATTGGGCACATATTTAAAAATATAAAAATAAAGTATTTAATATTTAAAAATAGGTTAAATATACAGCTAAATTTGAGAAGCATTGACATAGAGGGTTAAATTTAAAACTTGTGGGAATGGATGAGTAAAAGATCACAGAATTCTGAGAGAGGAAAGGTTGCAAATGGACTAGAAAAAGTGGACAAATAGTAAAAAATTCAAAATGCTTACTAAAATAGATATCATTTAAGAAGATAATTGGTCAGTTGTTCAGACACAATTCAGACAAGGATAAAATAGATTTGAGATTATTGGTTAAAATTTACTTTCTTCTAGAAGGATTATTTTGTGGAATGCAGAAAATGTCATGTTACAATTTTTCAAGATGTTATAAAAATATTAATAAAACCTGGTCTTTGGAAAAAAGTAGTCTGGGAGCAAAAAAAAGGAAAAATAATAATTTGCATTATAGTATGCCAAAGAGCATTTTAAACTGAAGTAAGGAAGTATAATTTTGATAAATTTTTGGAATACAGAAATATAAATAACTTCATAAAATTTTTCCACTTTGATTACTTTTTACCCAACAAATGCAATTCCAGCATATGTTGCTGGACACCCTTTAGACTCATAACTCTGTTGATTTTGAATTGATTTCAAGTTTGTACATGCTCAGAAAACTTTTTACTGTAGTCAAATATTCCATGACTTCCAAATTCAATTATATCACCCGCTGCTTTAGAAGCAATAAGATGCAAAATTGTTGCAGTCCATGGCAAGTAGAGAAACTTTGATATTACAAAATGAATGAATAAAGAAATAACTAGGTTCTCTGAAAATTAGGACACAAGATCTTTTTTTAGAGTTTCAAGGTGATCTGGATATCTGTGATAGTGAAAGAATGAAGTTGGATGGGTGAGATAGTACAGAGAGTAAAATACATGTCTCACATAAGGGGGGCCCCAGTTGTATTGCCATTACCATCATTGGTCCCTGAAGACCACTTGGAGTGATTGCTGTAAACAGAACCAGGAGTAAGCCCTTGAGCACAGCCAGTTGTGGACCCCAAACAAAAAAGCAGTGTAGAAAGGCATGTATGTGTAAATATAGTAATATAGATAATGTTATCAACACACACACACACACACAAATACACACGCGTACACAAACACACAGTGACCACAGAGACAATGGAAGTGTAAAACAAATCTGTAGGAAATCTTATTAACAGTTTTGAGACATCTTTACATAAGACTTTCCACTTCATTGCTTCTCGGCCTTTTGGCTAAGATTAAGTGAAGACTTTAAACTGAAATAAGTTAGATAATGATATGTTTGTGGAAATTTACTATGCCTCTGAGTTACAAATATGAAAAAATTGAAAAGCAGAAAAGAGTAAGAAGCCAGAAGATCCTAAGAGATTTTATAGGAGGAGTAAGTATATTATCTAAATGAGGAAACCTAGAGTTCTAATTGGTTACATTAGTAATACCAATGAAAATGCAAGAAGAGAGTTGAACTGTTGACTGCAATGTCAGCAATTTGGAATTAATTCTGTCAAGTAAAGAAATGGGAAAAGTAGAAATGAGGTGAAAAAAAGAAAAACATTCCAAAGTTTAAAATTAAGTTGCAGACATGAGTGCCAATGAGCTTTGAGGAATAAGAAGTTGGAAGAGTAAAGATCACTGAAATTAAAGAGTTTAGAGACATCATTTAGAAAATTTTCATAGAAGCTATGAAAACCATGATTCTAAGAATTTAGGGAAAATAGTTTCTGATGTTTTACATTTCCTTACAAACTGATAAAATATTAACTAGCTCTCTTGTAAAAAAGAATGGTGTAATTAGTTCTGAGACCATTTTTTAAAAAAGATATTGTATTTTACCGTCTATTACTAGATACATACAATGTATATCGGAACATTAAAAGAACTGAGAATGTGGGGATGAAGCAGTAGCACAGCGGGCCTGGCATTTACCTTTTACCAGTTCTGTAGGGTTTGATCCCCTGTCAGCATATATGGTCCCCCACAGCTCGCTAGAAGTGGAACATGAGTGCAGAATCAAGAGCATGAACATTGGGTGTGTTCCCGATCATCTCCCCCAAAACAAACAACAGCAACAAAAACTAAAAATGTGTTAAGAAAAAAAAATACACAATAAACTAAAATAGAAATAAAAAGAAACCTGATTAGCTTATGAAAATGAAGCCTAAATTTACTAGGTTGATGACTTTTTTTTTTCTGTTACATTAAAGAGGATCAGCTGTGCTTTATAAAACATTTTGGAAACAATGACTACATTTAAATTATGTTGGATTTTTTAAAAATCCTGTTCTGACATTCAGTGAGGAAACAAAGTAAATCATTTTTCTTGACTGCTTTACACTGTATTGAAATGAGTAGCTAGATAATTTCTATTTGATTTTAGCTCAGTACATTTTAGCTCATTTCCATTACATTTACTTCACTGTATGTCAGCTGAAGATTGTATTTTTATCTAACAAAACCCCAAACCAAAATCAACTTGTTTCATGTTCCACTGATCATAAGAAATGTCAGTCCTCGGGGGGATGGGGGGATGGGGGTGGGAGGGATATTATCCATGGTGGTGGAAAATGGGCACTGGTGGAGGGATGGGTATCTGATCATTGTATAATTGAAACCAAAGCACAAAAAATTGTAAATCTACAACTTTAAAAAAAATAAAATAAAATAAAGGGGGAAAAAAAAAGAAAAAAAAAAAAAAAAGAAATGTCAGTCCTGGCTTTAAGATACTAATTCATGTTCTCACAACAAATAACAGATACACACACACACACACACACATATATATATATAATCATATATATGTCAAGTAAATGCCCATTCTAGATTAGCATGAAGGTTAAGAAATAACTTAGTGGGCCTGGAACGGTAGTACAGGGGGTAAGGCATTTGCCTTGCACACGGCCGACCTGGGTTCCATCCCCAGCATCCCATATTGTCCCCTGAGCACTGCCAGGAGTAATTCCTGAGTAAAAAGTCAGGAGCAACCCCTGTGTATCGACAGGTGTGACCCAAAAAGCCCCCTTAACCCCCCAAAAAAGAAAATAAATAACTTAGTGGGCACTGTATGTACAATATTTTGTACAATATTTTGTTGTTTCTTCTGTACATATCCTTAAAAATATGATTATAATTGAATTTGGAAGAGACATAATTATTTCTTATGCCAAGTGTTTAAAGACTTTTATAAACTGTGTGGGGAATAAATATTCCTTTCAAGTAAATAATAGCTCAAATGTAGGTTCACATTCTTTAAAAAGGATAATTGGTAGCCAGGCATCCTAAATTGAGCAATCTAAAATTACCTTTATTAAACTATTTTCAAGTCAAAAGTCTGAACTATCCTTTGATTCACACTAACCCTTAGACGGGCATCATTTTGGAATGTTAATCATTTGTAGCAAATTGTATCCATTGAACTGAAAGTACTTAGTTTCCTGTGTAGAAAATAACCTAAAAACAAAAAAAGAAATGTGTTTTTTTTTGTTGTTTAGGATTGTTTTCACTCAGTTATTGTCACCTTTATCACTTCTTTATAACTTATTATAATGATTTTCTAGAAAAATAATTAGTGTTTTAGTTATAGTAGTTTGAAGACACATAATTATGCACCAGATTATAGATATACCAAGAAATAAAAAGAATATAAAGAACTAAGTTAATGGGGAAAATAAATGAGGTTGTTTTTCTTTCTGGAGTGAGAGAAGTGTTTAGACCAGAAAACACTAAGTTTTAAATACATAGTGATGTAATATAACACACCAATAAAATAAATAGGAAAAGGACAAAATAATAGTTTTCTTCTAATTTAAATTAACATTTATTTCTTTTCTTTTTTTTTTCTTCCAACCCTTCCTCTCTTGAAAACCTAGGACGCTTTTCTTCATACCATAATTTTTTTCTTACTTTTGATTCTCTTCTTAGGTATTAAACATCCATTCCCTCCCCCCCCCCCCATCCCTGCCCCATAGAGATATCATGGGACAGATTTTAGGTTAACTATGCAGGTTTTGTGACTTGTAAATCAATTTGGCTTAAAGACAGTCACTTATTTTCCTTTTATGTTTACTCATACACATTTATAAATGCTTTATTATTTTGTTTGACATGAATGCTAATGTGATAAGTATCACATTGTGCTAATATGATAAATATTAACATAATTGTAAGCTTTAAATATTCTGGTAATTGTTGGCATAACTCTCTTCTCCACATATTCCTTTGCCTACTTTTATGCTAAATGCAGAGGCTTAGTCATTTTAGAAGAAAAAATATATTTTACAGTGGGTGAAATTTGAAGAAATAGAATAGTGAGTTACAAAGCAAAAAAAAAACAACATTCTACAATTAAGTGAGAAATTGCAGACAAGGAATATTTTCAGGGAATGTCACAAAAAAAAGACAACCAACAGTTAAAAAGGTTTATTAGGGGCTGGAGCAATAGCACAGTGGGTATGGTGTTTGCCTTGCACGCAGCCAATATGGCCGACCCGGGTTCGATTCCCAGCATCCCATATGTTCCCCCGAGCACTGCCAGGAGTAATTCCTGAGTGATGAGCCAGGAGTAACCCCTGAGCATCGCCGGGTGTGACCCAAAAAGCAAAAAAAAAAAAAGGTTCATTAATAGATCGGAAATGAAAAATTCCACAGATAAGCAACTTTTTTCAGGACTAAAATAAAATATGTGCAAAAGAATTGAGCATGATAAGTAGTCACAGCACTTTTAACCATTGCATGCAGTATGAGATGGGAAGAACAAGAGAAGGAAAAGGGGGAGGATGAGGCGGAGGAGGAGGGGGACGAGGGAGAGGAGGGGGACGAGGAGGAGAAGAAGAAGAAAGAAGAAAGAAGAAGGAGGAGGAAGAGGAGGAGGAGGAGGGGGAAGAGGAGGAAGAGGAAGAGGAAGAAGAGGAAGAAGAGGAAGAAGAGGAAGAGGAAGAAGAAGAAGAAGAAGAAGAAGAAGAAGAAGAAGAAGAAGAAGAAGAAGAAGAAGAAGAAGAAGAAGAAGAAGAAGAAAAAGAAGAAGAAGAAATTTTTCAAGGAATTTCAGAAACTCTTAGATCTGGGTAGTGATACTTTTAAGGGTTAAGGAATTTATATTTGGGAATAGACAAAGCTTAGCTCAGAAAATTTGGAAGACTAATTCACATAAATTGTACTATGCTTAATAGAAGAAAGCACTTAACAATGTTGATAGCCCACATCACAGTTCCTGCCTGACCCTGGGTGAGGCTTGTCTCCAGCAGGTATCACTGGGTTTATTCTGGAACAGGAGGCAGAGCCCACCCTACCAGGAGGGTCCCAGCAGCGTCCACACCTGATCTTCCTATGAAGGGCTCAAACCACAGTTTCTGAGGCACATAACCACTTGCTTGGCTCAGTAATAGGTTTGCTCAAGAATTCTCCATCTGCTCACAGTCACCTTTGTCATTCTGAGAGGTTAGGCAGAGAAGACAAAGAGTAATCTCTGAATTAATCCCACAATAGGAATTAAAATCTTCCAGCAGAGGTTTAACTACAAACACTCTTCCCCAGGCCAACAGAAACAAATGCCAAAGGAAATGGCACTTAGAAGCCCACCAAATTTAGTGAGTGAAAATGTTATCACTGAAGAAATAAACATCATCAGTAAATCCTCAGACAGTGTTTTTAGGGACACTATGATGAAGATGTTCAGTGAGTTCAAAGAACCAATAGCACAGGTAGTCAGTAAAATGCCAGAAAGTATAAAACAAACAAACAAACAAACAAACACTGTCCTCCCGTTGTTCATCGATTTGCTCAAGCAGGCCCAGTAACATCTCCATTGAGAGACTTCTTGTTACTGTGCTTGGCATATTGAATACTCTTGGTAGCTTGCCAGCCTCTGCGAGAGGGGAGGGGGAATCGAACCAGTCTCGGCCAGGTTGGCTGCACACAAGGCAAACGGCCTACTGCTGGGCTAAAAAACAAACCACTACTACAATCAAAAATGACAGAAAAGAAGAACATGATGGGTGATATAAAAAATAAATCAATAGAAGCTCTGAGCAGCATAAAAACAGAAATTGAGAAAAAGATCAAGAATTTCCAAGATGAGAAGAAGGAAACCACTAGGAAACAGTAGAAGTTGTAAAGTTGGCTGAAAAGCAATCAACGGCATACCAGAGCACTATGGAATGAGCTCAAGAGAACGATCTAAGAATCGTCAGAGTTCTGGAAGAAGAGGACAGCAAAGGTGACAAAGAATAATCAAAGAAATCAATAAAAGCTTCCCACAGAGTTGAGGATTATAGGCCCTGAAATCCAAAAAGCCCAAAGGGTCCCGGTAAAAATAAAACCAATTAGGAAAATTCCCTGACACATCATACTCAAGATAACAAAATTCAAGACAGAAAAATAATGTTGAATGCCAAAATATAAAAAAGGAGCTAATATATAAAGAAAATTCCATTAAATATACAGCAAATTTATCAAATGAAACTCTATAAATCATGAGAATATAGAGGATATGGTACAAAAACTGAACTAAATAACACCTCACTAAGAAGTTACATTTTCATTTAGATTTGAAGCAACTATACAGAGCTTCATGGATAGACAACAACTTAAGGAATTCATAGTCTTGAAACAAGTGTTTATAGAACTCCTTTAAAGAACAAGAGAAACTTTCCATTATGCAGCATTGAGTATGGCACTTATTGATGGCCCATATAAGTGTTCTCTCTAGATAAAGAAAGGTTACAGCAATTCATCATCTCAAGTTTACTTTTATTGATTTATTTGCTGATAATTTTATCTGCCATTCCTTCAAGTTTTATTGGACAAAGTAGCACTGCACTGTCCTCCCATTGTTCATCGATTTGTTCAAGCGGACCCAGTAACGTCTCCATCGTGAGACTTGTTACTGTGGCATATCGAATACATCATGGGTAGCTTGCCAGGCTTTGCGGTGCAGGCAAGATACTTTCGGTAGAATGCCAGACTCTCCGAGAGGGGCAGAGGAATCGAACTCAGGTCGGCCGCGTGGGCAGCATGCAAGGCAAACACCCTATCCACTGTGCTATCACTCCAGCCCTTTGGCAAAGTAATATGAAATAAATTTGTCACATGCTTGCCAAGGGGGGTGGTTGGAAACGTGGGGACATGGTGTTGAGATTGATGCTGAAATGTTCTATGCCTCAACAACTTTCTTATGAAAATCTTTGTAACTCAAGGTTTCTCAATAAACATTCCTAAAAAAGGGGGAAAAATTTTAAAAGACTGTTGATAATGATGCTCAAGTATATATTTAGGAAATATGTCGAAATTGTAAAAATCAATTATGTTCTCTGGAGTTTCATATTAACAGACCCACTTTCTTCTTTACTATTGATTTACTCTCTGTTGAAAACATAGAAATAAAGAGGAAAAATATTTTGTATTGTGATAAGAATTTAAATTTCTTGAAAATTATTAAACAATAAAATGAAAACTTTTCATTAAAGTATCACACGAATAAAGATGACTAAGAGATTTTTATCAAATTTAACTCAATAAATTACTTATTCTTGAATATTCCTTTCACTGAATTTGTCTTCTTGCCATCGTAAAATTGAGAATATTACCTATTATCTGAAAATGATAACACTAAGCTATATAAACAACAAGTTCAAGGAATAGTCTGGTTCAAGTAAATACTAAGAAAATGTTGAAAACTTGTGCGGGGGAGTAAGAAATGGGGCTGGCAATGTATATTATGTGGATTAGGTAAGGTTACGCAAGACCTTTTCTTTCTTTTTTTTTTTTTTATTCATTATTAGTGAGGTACAGTTACAGACTACAAACTTTGGTGCTTGTGTTTCAGCATACAATGCTCCAGTACCCATCATTTTCCACTACCAATGATCCTAGCATCCCACCCACCACCTCCACCCCGTCCCCTCCACCCTACCCCGCTTCTGTGGCAGGGCGTTCCCATTTTCTCCCTCTTTTCTTTAGGGTGTTGTGGTTTGCAATAGACATATTGAGTGGCCATCGTGTTCAGTCCATAATCTACTTTCAGCACGCATCTCCATCCCAAGCGGATCCTCCAAATACCCTTTACTTGGTGTTCCCTTCTCTCTCTGAGCTACCTTTTCCCACAGCATGTGCTGCTGGCTTCAAGCCGTGGAGCAAACCTCCTCATACTTATCTCAACTATTCTTGGGTGTTCGACTATCATTCTTATACTTTATATCCCATAGGCGAAAGTATCATGCTAAAGCCTTTATTTTTCATCCTCAGTTTTTGCCAGTAGTGATGAAACACAACTGATAATGAAGGTCAGGAGACAATCGAGGAGAAGTCCTGAGATATTGAATTGAGGTCAACACTGTAGAAAGGGAAGATCTAATAGGAGGGAGTAAAATTTTGAAGTGTACAAATTGTTTTTGTTTTTTATTTGCAAATAAATGGGGCAAGAAAGTAAAGTTCAGATGCCTCTAGATTTATATTCACACTGAGAGAATGAATCAATGATACAGGATATCAGAGAAACAAAAAAAACTGACTTAAGAACAAACACTTTTTTTGGTAACTTGAGAGAATAAATTCTTTTTGGAATTCAGTTTTTATGTCTTTGCTTTCAAGTCTTGCTTTGTGATTTTAACTAAATATGAGCTAACAGCATAACTAGTTCTCATACTAATACCTTTTTTCCTACAATTTTCATATTTTGTTGTTTCTTATGGATTTATCCCTTTTTGAAATAATAGTAAAAATGAAAATATGTCCAATTTCTGAGTTTCACTATGCAAATTCATAGGATGGGTAAAAAGTTATTAAAAAAACCCTTGAAGTGGATATAAAATAATAAATAATGGATTCTAAAGTGGTATTAACTATTATGATTACTTGGATGTGGAGGGCACTGTCTGAATAGTCCATAAAATATATTAGAATTACAAGAGAACATGAAATATATTTGTTTTTCATTGTGGCCTTGTGTATGTTTGTATTTGTGTCTACTGTTTCCTTTCCTTCTTGAATGTGATGTTAGAATCTGCCTCTTCCACCTCACCTTTCTTAGTATGTTTCAGTTGACCAACTCATAACTACTCATCTAAGGAATAATTTTCAGCAAACATCTCCCATCCTGAGCGATGTTTCCAACCATCATTGACTTAGTGATCCCTTCTCTATTCCAGTTTCTTTCTCCCCCAGCTCATAAGACAGGCTTCCAACAGTGGAGTGATCTTCATGGACTCTAGGATAACACTGTTTTGTCCTTTCTGCATAGCCTCGGGTACACTGTAGCACTGTCATCTTGTTGTTCATTGATTTCCTATAGTAGGCACAAGTAATGTCTAACAACAAATTGTGAGATTTGTTGTTAGTGTTTTTGGCATAGCAGATATGTCACAGGGAGCTTGCCAGGCTTTGCGTGGGCAAGATACTCTTGGTAGTTTGCGAGGCTTTTGAGAGGGGTGGAGGGATCAAACCTGGGTCGGCCACCTGTAAGGCAAAGGCCTTATATCGCTCCAGCCCATAGCCACAGGTAGCTTAGGTTTATTGGGTTGCTCCCATCAGTGTTTCCATTCCTCTGTGTTTATTTGTAACTTCTTTCTTTGTTCCATTGACTTGTAAATATTGTTTTTCTCTTCTCCCTAAATCCTTTGCATAGGTTATTCAGAACAATGTCCTTTTTGTATGGACAAAAGAAGACTGTATATGGTATGCTTTTGTAATGTGATTCTCAGTTTTATTTTCTCCTGGGCATCTGTTCTTAGCTGCTCTTACTTCCTAGAGCCCCCCAAAGCAGGTTTCTGAGAAGGAACCAGATGGAACCAGGGCAAGCTGTAAGCTATGTGCTAACCTGGCATCGAGATTGGCCTGGCCAAAATGACTAATGCTTAACTATAAGTTAAGACCTTGGTAATGGATAAATGCTGTCATGATCCAAAAAGTAATAACTAGATTTGTACCCTGCTAGGGTAAAGAAAGATTGATCTGGTCTGAGCTCTGTAGTCTGAGTCTGTGGTAAGATGATCCCAGGAGAGCTGCCCTGCAAGCCTCAGTGTATCTCTTACTGTGTCCATAGAAAAATAACTAGTCTCTCCGCTGTCCATCTTGCTGCTCTGATCTCTCTCTCATCCCCCTGTCTTCCTTCCTCCAGCACTCTGGGCTGACACAGCTCCCAGTCTGGTAGCAAAATCAACATAAGAAAGCCTCTCCTCTTTTCTAACAGCTACATAGTACTCTATTGTGTAGATGTACCAAAGTTTCTTCAACCAGTCATCCATTCTCCCACACTCAGGTTTTTTCCAGATTCTAGCTATTGTAAACAGTGCTTCATATGGGGAATATAAAGTAACAAAGTAGAAGACTAACACCCAAGAATAGCTGAGATAAGTACCAGGAGGTGTACTCCACAGCTTGGAGGCCAGCCACACACGCTAGGGGAAAAGGCAGCTCAGATAGAGAAGGGAGCACCAAATAAAGGGTATTGGGAGGATCCTCCCAGGATGGGAGTTGCATGCTGAAAGTAGACTATAGACCGAATATGATTGTCATCCAATGTCTCTTTTGCAAACCACAGCACTGAAAGGGAGAGAGACAACAAAAGAGAATGCCTTGCCACAGAGGCATGGTGGGATTGGGGGGGATAAGAGGGGTGGGAGGGATACTAGGATTAGTGGTGGTGGAGAATGGGCACTGGTGGAGGGATGGGTACTCGATCACTGCATAACTGAAACCCAAGCACAAAAATGTGTAAGTCTACAACTGTACCTCATGGTGTTTCACTAATAAAAATTTAAAAAAAAAAGAAAGAAAGCCCTTCCTGAGGGCTCACCAAGTTCAAAGGGAACACCACCTAAAAGGTATTCCAAAGCTCTTCCTGACTACTCAAGGGCAAAAATACTTTTTAAGGTGTTTTTCTCCTTTCCTCAGTCCAATAACTCTATCAACATCTTAATGCTAGTTATCCTACACTGGATCTTGTCTCTACTGTCCTTGGACGTTAGTCTCATATTACAATATTTTATATACCACAAATGAGTACAGTCAATTATCTGTCATAGAGGCAGGGGAGATGTAGGGGTATGGAGGGATACTGGGGCATTGGTGGTGGAAAATGTACACTGGTGGAGGGATGGGTGTTCAATCATTGTATGACTGAAACACAAACATGAAAGTTTTGTAACTGTAGCTCATGGTGATTCAATAAAAAAAAGAAAGAAAGAAAAGAAAAGATTTAATATAAAAGAAAATTCATGATGCATACCAGTCCACAAATAAAATTTTTAACCAGTAAACTAGAGATAGAAGACTTTGGAATTTTTTTCTGTGTCTTACTTTCACCTTTTTGGGGACTCAAAATAACCTATTAAACCATGTAGTCAAATGAAAAAAAGAGAATAGTTTTCCCAGAAATTATATTGCCTTATTACCCTTTAAATTAGCTCAATTTAGACTATTCTTTCTTACTGAAATTCTTTAAAATTCCTCTTTCCTGTAAGACATAACATCTTGTGAAAATTCTAGTTTTCAGCTATTCTTTTTTGTTTTTTAAAAGATCAAACTTATGGCTTCACCCAGCAGTTTTGAGTAATATCTTTACCTAGTGTGTATACTCAACTCTTCAACAAAATGAACAAAAATTTAGCAAAATGCATATTTAACATTGTTGTAAGAACCAAAGTAAAGTTTTGGTTGTACTGATCCAAATAATGAATTTAATCAGGATGAAGGATGTCTTATAGTGCAAGTAGAATTGTCTTGTTTGTCAAAAATAACATTGATGTTCAATGAAATGAATACAGTACTTGACGTCTTTATTTTGGATAATAACTGACACAAAATAAAAGTCATGACAGGACACATTTTTCCAATAAAATAATAGGAAACCAAGCAAATAATCCTTGATAAAATTAATCAAAACCTAGATGTGTGTTTTCAATTTCAAACCAAATTTCCAAAGAGAAGAAAAAAATAAATTAAACTGTGATGTTCTAAAACATAAATCTGTCTATCAATTTTGAATAATTTACAAATACATTTAAAATTTAATATTTAATTCAGGATAGTTATCTGTCACTGTCCTCCCGTTGTTCATCGATTTGCTCGAGCAGGCCCAGTAACATCTCCATTGTGACACTTGTTACTGTGTTTGGCTTATGAATACATCAAGGGTAGCTTGCCAGGCTTTGCTGTGCAGGCGAGATACTCTCCGTACCTTGCTGGGCTCTCCGAGAGGGGCGAAGGAATTGAACCTGGGTTGGCCAGGTAGACCAGGTTGGCCACGTGCAAGGCAAATGTCCTACCCACTGTGCTATCGATCCAGCCCTAGGATAGTTACAATTTTCATATGTTTAAAATTTATTTATTTGGGATTGCTCTCAAGTAAAGTGATAGGGATCCTCCTGGCAATACTTGACCAAATTGGCCAATTGTTTAGTGCTAGATCCTGAAAAAGAGGGTTGGCTCAGGCCATGAAGAACAGAGTTCTACCAGGGTCACCTCTGCATTGCTAGGAGCTTCTAGTGCTATACCTGTTGATGCTCAGGAAAGTATGTATTACCTGGGATGCATGTACCCTAACACACAAGCATATGTCCTGACCACTGTACTTAATCTCTGGCCACAATAATTATAATTTATATAGATAGTACGGCGGGTAGTGCATTTGCCTTGCACGTGGCCTACCCAGGCGACCTGGGTTCTATTCCTCCGCCCCTCTCAGAGAGACTGGCAAACTACTGAGAGTATCTGGTTCACATGACAAAGACTGGCAAGCTACCCGTGAAGTATTCAATATGCCAAACACAGTAACAAGTCTCACAATGGAGACATTACTGGGCCTGCTCAAGCAAATCGATGAACAACAGGAGAACAATGCACAGTTCTATGCTACAGATTAAATTAAAACTATCAAATTCACTTAACTTAACTATGTACATGGGAATTAGGCATTTCAGCAATATGTAACAAAAGCTTTTCCACCTATTTAAGCAGGTATGATGAGTCTGTAAAGAAACACCTTTATAAAGTGTTAATGTACTTTGTATACACATCTGCTATTTATGTTTAAATTGGAAAATAATTATGAATTCTTCCTACTGGAAACAAGATTATTTTACTCATATGTGCTATATTGGGGAAAAAGGGCTTTTAAAAAATAACGATCAAGGGAATAGACAATGTCTAATAAAACAAATTCTTAGAGTCTGATGACAGGATCAAGTTTACCAAGGCTGGACTGAAGGGAATGAATGGTAAGAGTTCCCATGGAAGGCATGAAGAGAAATTAACAGTTTGGTAGTGGATGTGGTGTCGTGGAATACTGTATCCCTAAAATATGTGAACATTTATATATTTGTAAACTATCATTGCCTCATTTTGAAAATGCTTCAGTTATTTCCTGCACCTGGAAAAACATCAGAAACTTCTTTATCCAGAAATATTGAATATTTCAGGTCAGGAAATAAACATTGATATAATCTGTAGCACTGTCCTCCCATTGTTAATCGATTTGCTCGAGCGGGCCCAGTAACGTCTCCATTGTGAGACTTGTTACTGTGTTCAGCATATCGAATACGTCATGGGTAGCTTGCCAGGCTTTGTGGTGCAGGCGAGATACTCTCGGTAGCTTGCTGGGTTCTCTGAGAGGGGCAGAGGAATTGAATCTGTGCAAATACCCTACCCGCTCTGCTATTGCTCATAATATTCCTGTAAAATCCACAGATTTAATTAAAATTTTACACACACACCCCAAAACTAAAAGCTCCATGTCTTATGAGAAATGTAAACATTATGAGAAATTCTGTTGTGTACTTTATACATGATATGGTGAACATTTCTTGATTTGGTTTACCCCTAAATCTTCTTTGGTGGCAGTTTGTAAAACTTTTTCATGATAATGATGAGACTGTCCATAATATCACAAGTACTCCCAGATTTATAAGATAATTTAGGCTTTCTGCCTTACATGTGCCCATCCACAGTGACTGGTTATTAAAAATAACCACATAATTTATGTCAGACTTGAATAGTCTTCTTTTTACAGGTGGCTTAAAAGTTACTCTCTTTCTTCTGTATTTCTAGCACAGAAAATGAGCATTATGATGTATCATTGATTTTTTTCTCAAAACCATGAAGTGGCCATATCTATGTCAACACAGAATGTGAACAAAATATGGAAGCAGGATGAATATGCTTTTGTTTGGTTGGTTTTGGAGGTGTTTGGCTCACACCCAGTGATGCTCAGGGCTTGCTCCTGGATCAGTGCTCAGGGATCACGTCTGTCAGAGCTTGGGGGGACTATAGAGAGTGTGAGGGATCAAACCTGGGTATGTCACATGCAAGACATGCACCCTACCTGTTGTACTGTCTCTGTAATCCAAGATGAATATACAGAAAGATTTTTAAGCACATTGTGTGAATTCAAAATCTACTTTATGACTTCTGTCACTGCTGTATCTCTTATTTGCAATTGCTGTGTAATTGGTTTTTTTAAAGAAATTTAAATTTCAGGGTAAGTTTCTGACACATGATTTTAGGTATACCTATCTGTCATTAGTTTAGTAGGTTAGTATATAATTTTTTTGAAGAATCTTTGAAAATATTATCACTGTCACTGTCCTCCCATATTTCATCGATCTGCTCAAGCGGGCCCAGTAAGGTCTCCATTGTGACAATTGTTACTGTAAAAATATTATTTTATTTATTTATTTTTTATTGTTTCGATTCCTCCGCCCCTCTCGGAGAGCCTGGCAAGCTACCGAGAGTATCTCTCCCCCACGGCAGAGCCTGGCAAGCTACCCATGATGTATTAGATATGCCAAACACAGTAACAACAAAGTCTCCAATGGAGACGTTACTGGGCCCGCTCGAGCAAATCGATGAACAATGGGAGGACAGTGACAGTGACTTTTTATTGTATAAGTTCATGGCAGAACATGACAAACTACTCTTGGCGTATTTGATATGCCAACAATAGTAACAATAATGGGCCTCATTCCTCTGACTCTGAAAGAGCCTACGATATGGCAGTGTTGGGAAAGACAAGCAAGGAGAGGCCGCTACAATCTCAGGGCTGGGACGAATAAGACGTTATTGGCACCCACTTGAGTAAATCGATGAACAACGGGATGACAGTGATACAGTAATTTTATGTTAGTTCACAATATTTGATTACATTTAATATTCGAACACCAATCCCACCACCATTACACCTTCCCACCACAAAATTCAGAATGTTTCCATCCACAGCCCCAATCCCTTCCCCTAAGTTAGTTGACAATATTTGATTACATTTAATATTCAGACACCAATCCCACCACCATAATATCTTCCCACCACCAAATTCGGGATATTTCCATCCCAAGCCCCAATCCCTATCCCAAAACACAACTGAAAAAAATATATTTTGTATTTTTTATTATGAATATGCTTAAAAAACATGCTCATATAGGAAAAAGTATGAAGATTGTTCTATTTTGGCAGGAGCCATTAAGACATCTATAGGATATCACTAATATGTTAAAGTTTGGTGATGTGAGCTTTGATATATATATATATTTGAAAATATGTATATATGCATATATATATGTATTTCCATCTATGACTATAAAACCAATCTCCTGGAAGAGAACAACACAGAGTCTCCTGCCCCCACACCTGGCTGTCTTTACGGGGGCCCCTTGAAGGGGAATGGATTGAGTTTCCCTCCCTTCCCCGAGCAGAGCCCCGGCAGCTGAAGATCTCCAGAATCAGCCATAGCCATGCTTAAGACCAATCTCCACATGCTCGGATGAGTGTCACACATGAAGGACCCGGCAGAGGAACCCAGGTGTGCAGGACCCAGGAACAAAATCTTCAAGCCTGCTTGGATCGGGACTGGGCCTCCTCCACCCAGATACCCCATCTTCCAGTAGCTAGTCAGTTATACCCACCAACTGCCACTGCCGCCCTGTAATCCCATCAATGGCCAAGAACAGAGATTATAAAACCAAGCTCCCGAAATGCTGCCACAAGATCTCTTATTGTCTAGTTCTCACTCTCGGAGAACCCGTAGGCTACCCAGAGTATCCTGCCTGCACGGCTGAGTCTGGAAAGCTCCCCGTGGTGCATGCTATATGCCAAAATCCAGTAACAATGATGGGTCTCATTCCCCTGACCCTGAAAGAGCCTCCGATGTGGCACTTGCTAAAATCTCAGGGCTAGGACGAATGGAGATGTTACTGGTGCCTGCTCGAGGAAATTGATTAACAATGGGCTGACAGAGACATAGTGATGATTTTTTTGCCTACTGTCTGAATCCCATCAAATCACTTAATCACATAATCACTTAACTTCCCGATAGTCGTCGATTTGCTCAAGCGGGTGCCAGTAACGTCTCCATTTGTCCCTGTCGCGTGCTAGTGTAGCCCAATGGCATCTGTTCGCTCCGGGAACATGAAGGGCCTCAAACCAATCGTTCATGATCCTGACGAAGAACTCTGACCATCTGGAAGGTGGGCGGCCACGCGGTCTTTTGACATCCCATGGAATCCAGTCGGTAACAGCTCTAGTCCAGCGGTCGTCTTTAAATCTCATTATGTGACCAGCCCATCTGATTTTTGACACCTTGGCATATGAGACAGCATCCCTGATTCTTGATCGTCTACGGATGTCAGAACTCCAGATTCTCTCTCTCATTTGAGTGAAACGTGATATTCCAAACATAGCTCTTTCTATTCTTCTTTGGGAGACCTGAATAGCGTTCTCATCTTGTTTGCGTAGGGCCCAGGTCTCTGAGGCATATTTTAATGCAGGAAGAACAGTGGAATCAAAGATATGTGCAGGGAGCCAGAGGTTCTTTGTCCTCTTAGCTATTTCTTCGACGTTCTTGAAGGCGTTCCAAGCCGCTCTCTTCCTCCTGCACAGCTCGGGTGCCAGGTCATTGGTCATGTTGACCTCTCGACCTACGTACACATAGCTGTTGCATTCGGAGATGGTCGTTCCGTTGAGAGCGAATGGGGCATCAGGAACGAGGCTGTTTCGCATAAACATTGTCTTCGCAAGATTCAGCTGTAGTCCTACATTTCCACACTCACGGTCAAAGTTGGCCAGCATTTGTGCTGCTTGGCTGATGTTTGGTGTTATTAAAACAATGTCATCAGCGAAGCGGAGGTGGTATAGTTGCCGACCATCTATCTTCACTCCCACTCCTTCCAATTCCAGTCATCGCATGATGTTCTCGAGGGTGGCACTGAAGAGTTTTGGTGAAATGGTATCACCCTGCCGCACCCCTCTCTTGACATCAACGACAACTTCTTTGTAGAATGGTGAGATCCTGGTAGTGAATCCGCAATACAGTTCACGGAGGATCCTGATGTATTGGGCTTGAATGCCCAGATTGGCTAGGGCTTCAATGACTGCTTCCGTCTCAACAGAATCAAAGGCCTTCTTTAAATCAATGAACGTTAAACAGAGTGGCATCTTGAACTCCCGAGAAACCTCAATGAGCTTGGTTATCATGTGGATATGGTTGATGGTGCTGAATCCTTTGCGGAACCCGGCTTGCTCGCATGCTTGTCCTTCATCTAGTGTTCTGCCAATCCTATTTAGGATGACTCGAGTGAACAACTTGTAGATGACAGACAATAGGCAAATCGGGCGATAGTTGCCAATGTCATGGATGTCTCCCTTCTTGAACAGTAGTACGGTCCTGCTGGTTTTCCATTGGGACGGAACCTTGCATTCAGACAGGTAGCGAGTGAAGAGCCGAGCCAGTGTATTGATGAGTACTGCCGGCAGGTTCTTCAGGTGTTCAGGTCTGACCTTGTCTGGACCGGGTGCTGTTTGTTTCTTTACCCACGAAATGGCGTGTTGGATTTTGGAAGGGAGAACGTTGGGAAGGACATATCCATCCTGTGGAATTTGGTATGTTGGCAAGTGGACATGGCTATCGAAGAGATTTGAGTAGAAGTCATGGATAATCTTCTCCATTGTCGTTCTGGAGGATGTGATGGATCCATCAGGATGTCGGAGGGCAGTCATCTTGGTCTTATAGTTGGCGAAGGACAGGCGGGCATTACGAATACTTTTCCCGGCTTCTGCCGCATCTACCAGTACTTCTGCTCTTCTCTCTTTGAGGTCTTCCTTGATCGCATCTCTGCACTGCTTTGCGAGCTCGGACGTTAGCTTGCGGTTGCCTGAGGCATGCGCCAAACCAGGCTGGCGAATTAGCTCAAGAGTTTTTGAAGATAGGCGATTTTTTGTGGCTATCTCTCTCTTGGCGTTCCTCGCACATTCATGGAGGTGCTGAACCAGTCGATCCTATTCCTTGTCAATGTTGTCAACAATGCCATCTTCCCATGTTGCCACAATAGTACCAAAGAGTTCCCAGTTGGTGGTCATTCTGGGAGTTCTCTTTTTGAACTTTGCAGCCATTTCTCCCCACTCTGTGAAGTAGAATTTTGCACGAAGGAGACGGTGGTCCGATCCCGTTCGAAATTTTGGGACAACAGCGACATCAGTCAGGCAAAACCGTCGATTGAATATGATGTGGTCTATTTCATTGTGGAATCGTCCATCGTGAGACTCCCATGTCCATCATTTAGACACTACTTCCACTACCCAGCCGTCTCCACACTCCAGGACGCTTTCTGGACCCGCGCAGACACATCATAAGACACTAAATACCCATCTTCCGGAATTGTCGTACCATATTTGATAGGGTTCAAATATGGTAACACCTACAAGGGTGATTAGAGGTCGCCCCAAAAGCCTCTATCCCTCTTGGAAAGACTGGCAAGCTACCGAGAGTATTCCGCCCACACGGAAGAGCCTGGCAAGCTATCCGCTGTGTATTCGATATGCCAAAACCAGTAACTACAACTGGTCTCATTCACCTGACCCTGAAGGCTTCACCGACATGGCAGCACTGAAAAGGATGAGAAAGGAGAGGCCGACAAAATCTCAAGGCCGAACTAGGCTGCCACAACGAAGGAAGACAAAAATGATTGTCTGTACTTTCAATGCACGTATGCTAGCATCAGATGCATCCATCGAGGACCTGATGGTACAAGCGCGAATGATCAAGTACGACATCATTGGTCTGACCGAGACAAGAAGGCACGAATCTCACCATGCGGTTTTCGACACTGGAGAAGAATTGTTCCTCGGAACATGCGATAAAAGAGGTGTTGGAGGTGTCGGTGTCCTTGTCAATACAAACTTGGCCAAGAGCATTGATTCATTCGAATGCCTAACAACCTGAATCGGACGTTTACATTTGAATAGATGTGACTCACTGCCTGCAGTTTCTATCTTCGTTGTCTACGCACCAACATCTCATTATGATGAAAGAGAAATCGAGAAGTTCTACATGGAGCTAGAGAAGTTCTATAAAGAAGACCACACCTTCTACAAGATCATTGTGGGTGATTTTAATGCCAAGATAGGACCGAGAAGATCAGCTGAAGAGCTTCACATCGGGACCCATGGCCTAGAATGGAACGAACAGGGTGAGAGACTGTCTGAGTTCATCATGTCGACCAAGACCATTCATGGTAACTCACAGTTCCAGAAGGCAGAATCTAAACAAATCCCATGAAATATGGTGTGGTAATTATGGAGAAGAGGTAGGGACTAACTTATGATGTGTCAAAAGTGGCTGTGTGGTCAGGAATATGTTCACTCATATGTGAGGCTCAGCCCGAGCATTGTGGGGGAGAAGGGGTGGCCACAACTGTCAGTGTTTGGGTAGTGGAGGTAGGCTGCCAGGGCTGGGGCCCTTGGGGTGGGGAGAGCTCTCACCGGCTTCCCTTTGGGTCTCCCCTAGTGAAAACAGCCACGGAGTTCAGTGGCATAGTTATGGGGGGCCTCATTTTATGCTCCAGTCCAAGAGAAGCAGCTGTGTGATCTAGAGGGTGCCTGATGACGAGATTGTCTGCTACAATATTATTAATACTAACAATGAACAAAATCGTGCACAGTGTGTTTGGTTCAAAATAGATGTAATCAGACATGCACGAGATAATTTATACAAAAATTAGAATAATGCTAAGATTATGTAATCTACATTTACACACAGCTAGCACATTCTTACGAGTGCCATCTGCTAATAAGCATCTGGTTCTAATTGTTTTATAATAATTAACTAATGCTATAACTAATGTCTTTGGACATTCTAAAAAGAATAAACTTAAATTACCCATAACGATAGTCCATTACAAAACATATTGCAAGACATGCCAAATTTATTTTGGCTGGCTTGCAAAAATACTTTTCTTTTCCCTGCTGTGTGTGTGTGTGTGTGTGTGTGTGTGTGTGTGTGTGTGTATGGAGGGTGGAGGTAGGGGGATGGGGATTGGATCATATCTAGCAGTAGTCGGGACTTGCTCCTTGATCTTGATTAAGATTCACACCTGGTAGTTGTAGGGTCCATATGCAATGTAAGGAATAAAACCGGTGGCGGGGGGGGGCAGCGGGGGTTCTGCCAGATCCCACATCAAGGCAAGCATTTCAGCCTTAGAATTATAAGCCACAAGGTACATACTTATCAACAACACATATATATTATGTGCTAATTTTCAATGGAATGGGCTTTTGTTTTGAAATGTTAATTTAGTGGTTCATATCACAGTGTACAATAAGTCTTGATGATTCCAACTGCCACAAATCACAAAGTGATTTTTTATTACTAATACACTCTACTCATTTAAGGATAGCTGACTCTGCATCAAGGGGATCTTGCAAAACAAGGTTGTGTGGAGGCGAACAATGCAGCTTGTCTTTGTAGGGTTTTATTGGGCATCATCCTGCAGTGTTCTTTGAGGGATGACTCAGTCCTGACTTTATACTTTCATATAAGCAGATCAATATTTTCTATTGTGATGATCTCAGCAACCTATGATTTCTTTCCTACAGAACATAATAAATATTTCATATGACTCACTTTGTTCTAGAGTTCTTCCACACCTTTCTTTCCTGTGCCCCTTCGTGTTTTTCAAAAATGCCTGGATTCTTTATTTCTAGTAGGATGACTATGTTTAAAAAAGAAGTTACTGATAACTTTTGAGTATAAAATAGCAATTATAGTTATAAAATTCTGTAATTTTTATTTTATTCAAAGTCCAATATTTCTGTCTGATTTGAATTATTTTTAAAGTTATTTTTGTTTTCCCCTTCCCACTCTGCTCACCTTTATACTCTTTCTCTTCTTTATCTCTGTCATTCTACCCTTAAGGACTACTAAGCTGCAAAGCAAATATGGATCCCAGTATATTAATTTCAATGAACATTGATAAACAATTTTTTTGTCACAAATTATTTAACGCTTTGTCCCTACATCTCTATTCTTTTTAAATTTTTTTAATTTTTGAGGCATGTTTGGCAATGCTTAGTGCTTATACCTGGTTCTGGGCTCAGGGATTACTACTTGCAGGGCATGGAAACAATATGAGGTATTGGGAATCAAATCCAGGTCAGCCAGTTGTAAGGAAATTGCCCTGTCTCCTATACTCTCTCTCTCTTCAGTCCCACTATATCACTATTCTTAATTAGCTTTCTAATTTATAACAATAGATTTGGAGCAGTACTTAGTACACACACACACACACACACACACACACACAATCTCTTACTTGATGTAAGGATCCTCTGTTGAAATTTTATCTTTTTTTTAAGTGAAAACCAAGACCCAAATTCCTAAGGAGTAAAGGTGAAGATAGACAGGAAGTGTTATAGCCAATTAAAGCAAAGTTAGTTAGTAAAAAGCCAGTTAGTAAAAGCAAAGTTAGTAAAAGCAAAGCTGAACAATAATGAAGGTTGTCCACTGATTACAAACAATAATCAATTTGTCCATTTCTATGGGAGTAGCATATACCCAGAGAGGAAAGATTTAAACTAGTGACAATTCCAAACATGAAATCAGAATCAACGTTGATAATTTGCTCTATCTAGTTGATATGACTCTATTCTAGCAAGTTTCAGAATATGATAAGGAAGAGATTTAAATTTCTTAGTAGTACTAAGAGCATTTGCTTCCTTTAAAGCAAACTGCAGTCTATTGAGTGGGAGATCAAGACATATATTTTCTATAAATAAACCAAAGGGAGAAGAAAGACAATAAAGGGATACTCCTCCACTAATAATTCTGATGTCTTGGTTAACTCTCAAACTTGAAAATGTTTTAATATGTTATTTTTAGTTATCAAATATAATTCTTTAAATTTATTTTAATATTGTATCCAGAATTTATTCCAAAAATATACAACAATTTCAAAAATGATTATGATTTAAGGACAATGAAGATAACTGTTAAGTAGTTAAGTTCATGAAGTACATAGCATTATTTTTAGAAATAGCAAGGTTTAGAAAAAAATGTCAGTCACATATAACAACAAAGAAAACACATGCAAACTATTATGAGGAATAAAAGGAATACACTTAAAAGAATAAAATAAAGAATAAACAGATTAAGGTTCAAATAGCACAATGCAAAAATAACCTTTAAGCTCTATAAATCATAATTAAAAGAATCTTTCATGGACTAGGCTTTACCTGTATCTCTTGATCTCTTGCCCATGGGAATTTATATGAAAATTAACTGTGATTATAGTTTAAAACAAAATTTCTGGCCTAAGCTTTCTGGTCCTAAGCACTCTAAATTCTAGGCATTCTAAATTCTAAGCTTTTCTGTACCTTAGCATTTTAAATCTAAAGCCTCTGTGATTTTTAGAAAGTTTCCAATATAACCTATTTTTAATAAAAGACAAGTTCTTTATAGATACATTCGATATGCCAGACACAGTAACAACAAAAGTCTCCAATGGAGACGTTACTGGGCCCGCTCGAGCAAATCGACGATCAACGGGAGGGATACTACTAAAAAAAAAAAAAAAAAAAAAAAAGGTCTTACCAAGGGAGTCCTGCTATTATTTTGTTAAAATGTAGAGTTCAATATTTTTCTGTGGTCCTCTGCGTTATTTTTTTTAGTGAAATAAAATAGTTTTTATTAAAAGAAATAGAGGAAGAGTGGAGAGAAAGCGTTTAACACGCTTGAGAGAGACCAGGGGCTTCTCCAGAAAGGAAAAATCCACAAAAAGAAGTTTTAAATAGTAGAACCATTATTTCCTCATCATAGGACATTTATGAAAGAAAGATTTTTTTAAAAAGAAACATGAAATGAAATGAAATAAAATAGTAACTGGATCTATAAATTTGATTTGCTTTGTTTTGGGGCTACTCCTGGAGGTGTCCAATGGTGACTTGTGGCTTAGGACTCAGGTGTTACTCCTGATAGTATTTGGGGGACCAGATGGTGCTGGGGATTGAACCCAGACCTCCTGCATGCAAACGATGCCCACTAGCCTGTTTTGTTTAGCCTGTGAGTGGGCATATTTTGTTTTTCTCCTGTCCAACATAAACATTTTTCATCAAAGAGTTTAAGCTTCTGAACCTCTTCAAAAGTTACAAAAAAAAAAAATAAGTAAGCCCATGACTTCTAATGGAGGTGCTGAAGAGTCAGCTCCAAGGGTTAGAGTAGACATTTGCATGCAGGAGCTTCAAGCTCAGACTTCAGCACTGCATGGTGTCCTGAGCACTGAGTCAGAGAATTACCAGGTGTGGCCCCAAATCAAACAAAAAAAAAAAGAAAAACTGGAACACTTATATTCAAAATTAAACCTTTTTTCTTTGAATAATAAATAATCCTTTTCTCTTAAGAGCATCAATAAAGCAAACTATTTTTTTTCCTTTTTGGGTCATATCCCGTGATGCACAGGGGTTTCTCCTGACTCATGCAGTCAGGAATTACTCCTGGCAGTGAGCGGTCCTCTGCGTTATTGAGTAAAAGATATAAGGAAAGATACTTGGATAGAAATTACTAAGCTTCCCTGTCATTTTTTCGTTTCTTCTTGAAGTATGTTTCCCGGAATTGACCAAAATCACATGCCAACGGTGACAAATCAGAAAGTCAGCATTTTCAATCATTGATGATTCCCACAACATTATGTCATTAAATGGATCTAAGAGGTTCCATACACCTCAAGTATGTAGCACTTACTGAATCTTTATACTTGAGAAAGAAATGTTATTTTAGTAATCCATTGTGACATAGCACCGGTATGTAAACAAAATCTTACCGAATAAAGGCACAGATATAATCAATACTAAAACAATGTAGGTGACTGTGGCAATAACTGAAGTTTGATCAAAAGTAAACAAACATCATCTATTGCATCATATTCTTCTTTCTACACCTGTGTTCTCTACTGTCTATTACTCATTGACACCTGAAAGAAACGCTGGCATGTAAAGTTTAACAATTCAACCCACTCTCGTTATTTTTTACCCATAAACCTATTGTTCCTCCTGTTTGTGTTTCTCCTACTCATCTGTTTTTGCCCATCCTCAGACTTTAAATACAAGGATATTAGTTACCAATAGTCATTCTTGACTCAACATTCTGCTCCTGATCCATAATTCCATGTCCTTTGCTCAGAATTTTATTGAATCAAATCAAATGAATATATACAATTATTAGCAGCAGTTCTTAACTTCTATATTACTAAAGATCTCAAAGTATATTTTCACCTCAAATTATCAATATTTGATCTAGAGTGCATGAAAAAGTAATATAAGGATATATCAAATTGTTTCATTCAGTTTAAGAAATAATACATGAAATTAAGAAGTGCATAAGTAATAATAAGCATTAAATAATAAAATTACATAGTAAAATTCTCAAAGGTTTTTAGCAATTTTAAATAAATTTCTGCTAAGTGCTTATAGAGTTTTCTTCTTACAAAACATATTTTATTAAAGATCAATAACTGTGACAGAGTCTCATGTACTTTATTGCTTTATATAAATTTGTAATCTTGAAAATGACCTGCTTTGAATAGGCATAAAATAATAAGTTTAATTTCTCTTAAATCTTATACCTGATGAATGATACTGAAGAATCATTTGAAAAAATTGTATTTATTTGAAAAGTAATAAAATCATTAATAAAAATAGGTAATGTTCTGGGAATTGAGTAAATGTTTTAGAACACAAAAAAAACTACAGAGGGTTATTCAATACACTGAAGAAGGAAATGATAAAATTAGGAGTGGATATTAGTGATGAAAGAACTATAGGTTAGGGTAAAGTAAAAAGGAATAAGGAGTCCAGTGCATAAGAAAAAGAGAGGCATGTAGGTCATAATAAAATAAAATTTTATTATATCAACAGTATGAATTAAACAAAGTCCACAGAACATTGCTTTATAATTTCTGAAAGAACTCAAATTTTTATACAACAGATAATAAAAAATTATTATTAAAATCATGCTCGAGCGGGCCCAGTAACGTCTCCATTGGAGACTTTGTTGTTACTGTGTTTGGCATATTGAATACGTCACGGGGAGCTTGCCAGGCTCTGCCGTGCGGGCGATATACTCTCGGTAGCTTGCCGGGCTCTCCGAGAGGGGCGGAGGAATCGAACTCGGGTCGGCCATGTTGGCTGTGTGCAAGGCAAACTCCCTACCCGCTGTGCTATAGTATGATAATTTAAAATTTAAATTATGATAATTTAATGCTGGAGTGATAGCACAGCGGGTAGGGCGTTTGCATTGCACGTGGTCAACCCGGCTGACCCAAGTTTGATTCCTCTGCCTTTAATTCCTCTGCCCCTCTCACAGAGACCAGCAAGGTACGGAGAGTATCTCGCTTGCATGGCAAAGCCTGGCAAGCTACCCATGACGAATTCAATATATTCGTGCCAAACACAGTAACAAGTCTCACAATGTTACTGGGCCTGCTCCAGCGAAGTGATGAACAGTGACAGTGACAGTGATAATTTATATTAGAAAAACAATATCAAATAATGAAAATATAAAAAAGATGAGTTAGAATTATTTACATTATAATTTAATAGATTTGAAAAAATCCATCATGGGTAACTTGCAATTAAACGAGTTATCTTAACTAAATAATTCAATACATCTTAAATATTGACAAAAATTACTAGTTTACTCTAAGTCTATAATTAATAAAAATCCCAATATTTGGCACAGGAAAAAGTTGACTTTGCTATTTTTGTTCTTTATTGGACAAAATAGAAGAATTATTATAATAGTCAATAAATATACACATATTATAGCCTAAAAATATTTATTAAATATATCCAGAACACACACTGGAAAATTTTATAAAACCAGGCCCATAGTTTAGTCACTTTTATCTGCAGAACATGTGGCATTATATATTTAATAGCAGAATGAGTAAATAGGTTAAAATGATGTATACAATTTCTATCTTCTTTGTTTTTGACTACAATAAGCATTTCCACAAATTTAACTTCTAAACCCCATTCCTTTTTTATTTAAATGACAAATATTAGCCACCTTAGTTTAAAGTAACAAAATAAAAGAATCACAAATAGAATATAACAGTAACCATCTAATACACAAAAATATTAAATATTGACAAGTGCCTTACCAATTATTTTTATGCAATAGAAATCCTAGTGACATAAATATAACTCCAATAGTGGTTTGTTTTATTTTTAAATATACTTTTGGAATTTGAGGCAGTACATGTCATTTAGTGACAGAGTAGAAGAAAAAAGGATTTTTACTTCTATGCTAGAAGTGAAATGTATTATAGCACAGTGTTATTAAAAGCAAAAACTATATAATTTTAGTATAAAATTAAAAACAACATCCCAATTCTATATGTGAACAGGACAAAATAGTTTTCTAATATGCAATTATGATGATCTCACTGTGTTTTTCTTGGTCATAGCCTAGTATGAAACTTATTGTAAATTTAATAAAATAAGCAAACATTGAAAAAAATATCCTAACATAATAAAGGCTGTTAGTAAGAGAGAGAACTGTCTGGGATGGCGTAAGAAATCTTTTTTTTATTTTAATTTTACAAAAATAAAAGCACCATTTTAAATCAGTTATCCATTACAGACAGCATCATTATCATAATATGTGTAACAATCCTGAATAGCTCTTTTATGTCGTGGTAATCAGAAGTGATTCATTTTTATTAAGAAAGTAATTCAGCATTTTAAAATTTTAAGTGCTCTTTAAAATAAATCAGATAAAGTTAATTTTCATTCACAAGATAAATGTTCTACATTAATTAGACATGTTCAAAAGCTCAAATAAAATGCATTGTAATACAATTTTTCCACATTAGTTTTTTACCTTTTGTAACTTAAATTACACTGATAATAATGAAAGAGCTTGCATTTGCTATAAGGTAAAGAGAAAAAAATTCCAGCAGTTGTCATGTTTGCATTTCTCCCTCATCTTTCACTTAACACTATTCAACTAAAAAGTGATATAAAGTTATTCAAATTAACATTAGCCCTTTGATGCTGTGAAGAAAAAAAAAGTTGCTACACAATAATAGTCTGTCTCACTATAAACAAAGTACTCCCAATCGTGCCATATCCTTAGAACTACAGGAGCACAACTAAGTACGGTCCTTATAATCTCTATCTATCCCTGTCATCACTCTGGGTCAGAAATTTGGATTATTTTTTAGATAAACAAAAGAGCATACTAAGACATAAGAAAGAATAAATCTAGAAAAGAATATTACATCAAAGTACTCACTTTGAAATTCTGAAGTGATTTTTAGAGGAAAAAAGCAACGGAAACTATCTTATGATTATAATGGGTTAAATAATGTCATCGTATTGTAAATGATTTTTATTGTTTTTTTACACTAAAATATTTTAAATAAACAATGATTTGCTTTTCAGTAGCTCTGAATTGTTATTTTTAGGACATGAAAATGTAGTAAATAATATAGATTTGCAAAACTGTTTTACATCTTTTTTTTCTGATGAAAATCAATGAAAAATACATCAATTTCTAAACTGTCATGAAATTTAAAACATTAAATTTAAACATTCTCAAAAAGCTCAAGAATTTGAGAGGAACTTTTAAGACCCTGTTTTAGACCCAATAAAGACATAAGAACCAAAAACATTTAGGTAGACAAGATACCAAAAGAAGATATTGGGATAAAAAACATACACGTGTAAAATGGTCAATAATGTTCATCATTAAGAAAGTGAAGATCAGGGGCCAGAGAAAGTATAGCATGTAGAGCCTTGTATGCAGAGGACCTGGGTGCCATTTCAGCATAGAGTCCCCTGAGTATTGCCAAGAGGCTTTCCTGAACACAGAACCAAGGAAGGACCTAAATCACTGGGAAGAAATAAAAAAAATGAGAAAGATAAGAAAGGAAGGAAGGAAGGGATTGAGGGAGGGAGGGAGGGAGGGATGGAGGGAGGGAGGGAGGGAAGAGCAAATTATAATGTCCAAAAGGAGAGAGAGAGTGATAAAGAGAAAGAGACAGAGAGAGAGATAGACAGAGAAAGAGAGGAGAGAAAATGCTGGCCATAGAGTTAGGCTGGTGGAGAGGTGGTGGTGGGAGGTTAACTGGCAACATTGGTTAGGGACATTGGTGATGGTAATAGTATATTGGTGCACAAATGGGTGTTGGAACATTTTATGACTGAAACCTGACCATGAACAGCTTTGTAACTGTGTGTCTCAAGGTGATTCCATTAAAAGGCAAGAAATAAGGCAAGAAAGCAAGTAGGCGGGGAGGGAGGGAGAGACAAAAGAAAGGAAGGAAAGAAGGAAAGAAGGAAGGAAGGAAGGAAGGAAGGAAGGAAGGAAGGAAGGAAGGAAGGAAGGAAGGAAGGAAGAGAAGAAGAAGAAGAAAGAGAGAGAAAGAAAGACAGACAGACAGAAAGAAAGAAAGAAAGAAAGAAAGAAAGAAAGAAAGAAAGAAAGAAAGAAAACAGGGAGGGAGGGAGCGAGGGAGGGAGGGAGGGAGGGAGGGAGGGAGGGAGGAGGGAGGGAGGGAAAAAAGAAAGGAAGGGAGAAAGCGAGAGAAAGAAAGAAGGAAAGAAGGAAAGGAAGGAAGGAAGGAAGGAAGGAAGGAAGGAAGGAAGGAAGGAAGGAAGGAAGGAAGCAGGGAGGGAGAAAGGAAGGTAAGAAGGAAGGAAGGAAGGAAAAGAAGAAGAAGAAGAAGAAGAAGAAAGAGAGAGAGAAAGAAAGAAGGAAAGAAAGAAAGAAAGAAAGAAAGAAAGAAAGAAAGAAAGAAAGAAAGAAAGAAAGAGAGAGAGAAATCAGGGAGGGAGGGAGGGAGGAGGGAGGGGGGAAAAAGAAAGGAAGGGAGAAAGCGAGAGAAAGAAAGAAGGAAAGAAGGAAAGGAAGGAAGGAAGGAAGGAAGGAAGGAAGGAAGGAAGGAAGGAAGAAAGGGAGGGAGGGAGGAAGGGAGGAGGGAGGGGGGAGGGAAGGGGGGAGGAAAGAAAGAAAGAAAAAGAAAAAAGAAAGAAAGAAGAAAGGAAGGAAGGAAGGGAGGGAGGGAGGGAGGAAGGAAGGAAGGAAGGAAGGAAGGAAGGAAGGAAGGAAGGAAGGAAGGAAGGAAGGAAGGAAACTGATCAAGAGTAAGGGCAGAGAGATGATTGTTGTATGGCCTGCAGTTGATATTTTTCATGTAGGAGGCAAGGGTTCATCACTAACACCATACGTCTCCTGATCACAGTAGCCTAGAACTACAAGGCTCAGCAACAAGCCAGAAGGAATTCTTGAAAACTGCTATTTGTGACCTGAAATCTCCACCCCCACCCCCAAAAGCAGATTAAAATCGTGAGATATTATTACATGCTTATTATAATAGATAAATTTATTTTTAAAAAGTATAATCCTGAGTATTTCAAGGATGCAAATGACTGGAAACTTATGCACTCCTGGTAGAGTAGAAAATAAAAAATAGTTTGACAATTTCTTGAAAAGTTAAATAGTTTCTTGTATTATAATCTATACTTTCTGTCTGTAAAGAGAAGTGACAAACTACACCTATACAAATAGGTACATAGGAATGTGTGTAGCAGCTTAACCAAATCTGCAACATAACCAAATTGATTACAATACAAAGGTTGACTGACATGTGAATAAATAGTAAAAAGAAATGAAGTGCTCATACATAGCAGATTTATTACGAATTCATAATACCTAGACTGAGTGAAATAAATCGGCCTCCCTTAAGAATTTATTGGCTTTCTTTTTTTGAGTCTTTTTTCACTGTATATTGGTGTTACATGTTTTTTTAGACAATTTTTAAATATTTCTGACCTTAGTCCTAGAATTAGCCATATTCATATTTCACCTTGAAAAGTACCTATATTGTGTATCTATGTTGTGTACTATTATATATGCAGACCTCTACTGCTTGTGAAATTATGATGAACAATATAATGAAAACACATGGTATAACTGTTACTGAAAATCTAAGAGATAATCTGGTTTCCCTCATCTATGATTTTATTATGTTGGAGCCAAGTTTCTGAAAGCAAAAAATCTCTCAGAGATAGACTTTTTAAAAGAAAAAGTTTAGACTTAGTGAAATTTCCTCTAACAAAAGATTAATGATAGGCAAAACTATTTTAAAGAACTTTGCTAAGCTATTGATTAATGTAGTTGTTATCAATAAAAGAAAAATTCTTTTTAAATTATTAACAGTAATAAAGATAAAGGTCTCTAAACATACCAACATTTTCAGTAAATTTGAAACATTTGACTAAATCTATTTGGAGACAATAAGTAATGGGAATTAAAATTTTATTTAATTAATTTTGTCTAGATAAATTTATTGAATAAATAATTGTTACTGGGCCCGCTCGAGCAAAATTGTACTCAATCAGTAAAAATGAATTATAAGGTTTTTTAATTTAAATAATTACCATTATTATTTCAACTACTCTACTTATATCAGTATCCTTATATAGGACTAGTTTTATGAATTTCAAAGTACAGAATTTTTTGCCTTTTTCTATTTAAAATTGTAATATTAAATTATAACATTTAATGCATGTGATCATACTGTTCCATATAGTACAAGATTATATATAAATATATGAAAAAATGAAGTTATTTTAAGATAATTTTAGAAAGGAACATCCTTTCTGGTACAAATATAGATAAATTGACATGAAGTAATAATTTGGGGAGGGAGGGATAAAGCTATAGAGCTATAGTACAGCGATAGGGCATTTACCTTGCATGCTGCAGACAGGGTTTGAATCCCCAGTACCCAATATGACCCTCTGATCCTGCCAGAATTGATTCCTGATGCAGAGTCAGAAGTAATAATAAAATAATAAAATAATAATATTTTCCTGTCTACTCACCTTTTACTCTTTCCCTAACTTCCTCCTTTCCACAGCAAGGGCTTTCTACTTTGTTTTCTTAATATTTTTGACATACATTACATTGAAATTATGTGCATTTTGATGTCCAGCATTGGAAATCAACATGTGCTTACACTACACTAAGTTTGCCATAAAAAAGTTAAATTCTTTTACCATGAAATTGTTCCTTTTGACCTTTTAATCCTTATCTTTTGTTATGTACCAATTGGTCTTTTAGGTCATATGTTCATTTTTTAAATTTAGTTCACTTGCATCTTTTTTTTATAATTTAGGTATGAGTGAAATCCTAAGGTATCTTTCTTTGTAACAAATTGACGGGCAATTTCACTTAGCATAAAATCCCAAAGACATCCTTCTTGCAAATGATAATATTTATAATAGTTCTTTTATGATGAAATTATTACCTCTGTGCTTATATACTACATTAATGGATCCCCACAACTTCTGATGGACGCTTGGGATGCTTCCATATCTTAGCTATTGCAAAAACTACTGCAATAGAATATGGGAGTATATATATTTCTTCAATACATCTCATTTCCTAAAGACAAAACACACAAAGCGGAATGCTGAGTTATACGGAAGTTCTACTTTTTTTTTTTTTGAGAGAAAAATACATACTGTTTCCCATAGTGATTATACTAATTTCCATGTTTTCCCACCAACAAAGAATTTTATTCCACATTGCTATCAATGTTAGTTGTTTCTTATAGCTGATTTGATAGGTGTGAGGTAATGTCTCTTGGTTTAATATGCATTTTCCTGGTCATCAGAGATGTGGAACCTCTTTTCATATGCATGTTGTTCATCAGTATATTTTTTAAATGCCTATTCAAATTTTCTGTTTATTTTTAAACAAAATTATTTTTCACTTATGTGGGGGGTGAGACATATCTAATGCTCAGGGATTACTCCTGGTTCTGTGCTCAGGGATCTTTCCTAATAGTGTTCAACGGGCCTTATGTAGCCAAGGGTATCAAACCTTGGTTGGCCTTATTCAAGGCAGAAGCCTTACTGGCTAAAACATATCTTTGTCTCTACTTTTTTCCACTATTGAATTGTATGAATTCTCTCTATTTGCAAAATATTCATTAAATATATTGTTTAAACATATTTTCTCCCATTCCAGAAATTGTTTTTTTATTTTGATGTTTATCTTTGCTTTGCAGAAGCATTATTTTGATGTAGTTTCATATGATTATGTAGCTTTTGTACGTACTTTCGCTATGAAATAAGAAAAATTATCACCAAAATTGTTCTCAAAAGCTGATCTCAATGTTTTGTTTTTTCAAGGAATTTATAATTTCAAATCTTAAATATAAAGCATTAATCCATTTTGATTTCAGGCAATTGTCTTAAAAAAGGATCCTCAGAAAACATCAAAATTGGCTGTAATGTGGTACTAGAATATGCACTGGTTTTTATTTAATCCTCAAACAAACTATACATCTAGTCGTTGGTAATTTTAAACTATACATCCAGGCATTGGTAATTTGAAAATTTCAAATTTTCATTTGAAAATAAAAAAAATGAAATACTAAGAATAACTAGTCATATTTTCTAAGCCATACTACTCATGAAAATATAGCCCATCTACACTGCTAAGAGACATCAAAAGTTTTACCACTCTGCTGTAATGAAAAGTTTATCTTCTTTTTAGTTTTGTTGGCAGATGTATTTATGGGGAGGAAACCAGGAAACACCAGTAAGAGAATGTTTGTGCTTTATTCTCAGATGGTTGTGGGATCTTCTGACCTTATGCAGATTGGGCAGTCTCTTATATATACAATGTTTCTGTTCTTATAAGTTACAAAAAGAAACCCAAAATATAGAATAATTAATGAGAAATAAAATTTCAAAAACAGACTTTAAAATATCATCTCACCTTAGGAAATGTTGGTAACTAAAATATATCGCGTTATGTAGGAGCATAACGCTGATAAAAGGAGGCTGTAGGTTAAGATTCTTGACATCACACGGGCATCTGAGCACTCTTCATGAAGCTGTCCCCTGATATTTGGTTGGTAAGAAAATAAGAAAGATATTTTTAGGGTAAAAAGAGCTATAGCAATACAAAGAATTGGTGATGGAAGGTTCACTACTATAAAATTATGCAAATATGAACACAACAAAGAATAGTAATACATTTAAAAACAGGACTGAGGAATGTAGCATATTCTGATTTTACACTAAATGGATAATAAATTAAAGAGATAATTTGTGAGAATTTTATAATTTTCCTAAGAAAAATGCATTAAAAATTATGCCTGATAAATACATGGCTTTCCTAGATTTGTCATCATCTGTCACTGAAGTATAATTATATGCCATAAATAAACTCACTCTGATAATTTATATGTATTGTTAGTTTTGTCTAAAGTAATTTATAAATTTAGTTACTTTTCTACAAGTACACTTATCTCATATTTTTAAAGAGTCCATTTTTGAAGCAAAGATCATTTTGCATAATTAGAACTTCTGAATGCAGATAAGATCATCTCCAAACTGATACTATTTTTCTAACACCCTACTACTTGCTCATTTTGAGTTTACAATAGCGAGACTGTATTCTGAGTGCAGTTGCTTTCATACATAGAGAACAAATTCTGCAAAGACAAATTCTAATAGAGATATACACATACAAATGAGAACACACTCTGTTCTTAAAATTACTTTTCAACCATATTCACTATAATTTCTTATATTTTAGTCATGTCAGTGCTTTAGCTATTCTAGTTGATAAAGATGTGTGATAAATCAAAATTAATCAAACTCTAAGAAGATTTTAAAACTCACTTACTCAGTAACACAATGAATCACACTGATGGTTCTTGATTAACTTAATTGCACACTATATAGCTTTTATAAAATGATAATTTTAGACATCAACTAAATTTTAATACTATGAAAATTCTCTAGTTCTCACTCTCAGAGAACCCGGCAGGCTACTGAGAGTATCTTGCCCACATATATGCTTGACTGGGATCACCTGTAAAGGTGATTAGAGGCTGCCCCAAAAGCCTCCATCCTTCTTGGAGAGCCCAGCAAGCTATGTAGAGTATCCCGTCCACACGGCAGAGCCTGGTAAGCTACCCGTGGTGTACTCTATGCCCAAAACAGTAACAATGATGGTCCTCATTCCCCTGACCCTGAAAGAGCCCCCAATATGCCATCGGGCTACACTAGCACGTGACAGGGATGAATGGAGAAGTTACTGGTGCCCGCTCGAGAAAATCAATGAACAACAGGCTGATGGTGATAGTGATAAAAGAAAGAAATACATTTTAAAAATGGATGCGTTCAATATTTGAATATATAATATTTGATGAACATGTAAAGAATATTTTATGTGTGTAAGTTAGAATAGGATAAAAAAAAATTTCATTGAAATGCATATTATATCATTCCAAGGTATTTTTAAGTACGTGAAAACATTTGTCTTTGAACTGAAAATAAACATTTAGGAAATATTTGTTTATTTATTATTTATTATTAAATTTATTTTCCTAAGCATTTAAGAGAATTCTAACTATATAACAGATAGAAAGTACATGGTCTATGTGAAAAATATGTAGACATATGTCTTTTATATTTAAATAGGTAATTGTTATAAACATAATTATAAGATATAAAGAATTAGTCTTTCTAAAATTATCTACTAATATGAATATTTGTGCACTCTTTTATAGTTTATAAGATATAAGAATTAAGCATTTAAACCATAGAAATGATACAGGAAAAGAATATACCTGAATTTAAGATTTAAGTAACTTCCTGGATTATTGAACTTCATAGATGGTACTGGGCTGGAGTGATAGCACAGCAGGTAAGACAGTTGCCTTGCACATGGCCAACCCTGCCAACCCGGGTTCGATTCCTCCACCCCTTTTGGAAAGCCCAGCAAGCTACTGAGAGTATCTCGCCCGCACAGCAAAGCCTGGGAAGCTACCCGTGATATATTCGATATACCAAACACAGTAACAAGTCTCATAATGGAGACGTTACTGGGCCTGCTCAAACAAATCGATGAACAAAGAGAGGACTATATATCAAAAGAAAATAGATTCTCAATAAGAAAGTTAAACTGGATACTTATCAAAATATCTACTTATCAAAGTGGATAAATGAGAACAAGTAGCAAAAATTGAACAAAGGAACAAACATAAAGTACAAAAACACCCAGAAAATGAAGAGCAAAAATATCATTGCACATATACTGATACTTTTCATAAAGAACAACAGCCTTCACTTTTCCATTAAAAGTCATAGAGTGGCTAGATGGATTACATAAAATAAACTTCCAGATAAAAATATGTAAAAACAGTGCTGGAAATTACAGTAATTATATGGAAACTCCAATAAGAGACATAAACTTTAGTAGTATGTGTACACCACTAGAAGGACCATGAATCTATGCAAAGCAGTATGAGAAATATATGTCAAATGGTAGAATATATTCCTAACATGTGTAAGACCCTGGGCTCAGTACACAATACTGAATCATAGTATCCCAAGTACCACTGAGTGTGGTTCTAGTGGCCTCCAAGTACTGCCAGAAGTGGCCCTTATGAAAATCATACTTAACTATTAATAGACTTAAAGGAAGACAATGACAAGAACATAATAGCAGTGGTGAACTTCAGGAACTTGTTTTTTGTATCCATTAACAACACAACTAGAGAAAAATCAAAATAAGAACAGGAGTCTTCAACAAAAAACAAGGTGGGCATAATAGAAATCTCTGGAACACTTCATACAAATAGTTGCATACACAGTCTTTTCTAGTCTACACAGAATATTGCCTATCTTGACAATATTGACAAATTGAGGCTCAAAATTTAAGCAAACCAAATTCAACAATTTATGTTTAAAGTCATCTGTCCTGAGAAAATTGAATCTATTGCAGGAATTCAAGAATGGCTCAATATCAGTAAATTAGTATTATTTAGCTCATTAACATAGAAAAATGTTAGATAGCAGAAATTCAAAACCGCGCGGCCGCAATAGTGGCCGCGCAACATCATTTTATTCTTAAACCAAGTTGTAGAAAGCAAATCATTTCACAAAGCTGTTTCAGCATGTCTGATTGGGGGGGGGGGCTCGTAAACTCTAAACAATAATTGTGCATCTTCTATCGAAACAATGTATCTAGTCAAAGTAGATAGAGTATTAACTAGAACTCATCTGCCTCACAGGAATTGGGAGGGGTGGGAGGTGGGGTTCTATTGGGGTTCGCGGTTAAAAATAAGTATTGGTAAAGGGAAATGTGTTTGATATTTACATGACTGAGATCTAAACCCGAAAGCTCTGTAACTTTTCCCACAGTGATTCAATAAAGAAATAAATTATAAAAAAAAAGAAAAAGGTTAGAATCATATCAATACAGACAAGAACATAGTTTATAAATTCAAGATTCATTTGTTGTAAAAACATTCTCTAAGATAAACTAAGAAAAAAAGTAAATATAAGAAACATACCTCAAAATCATAAAGGCCTTGTATTACAAATTCAGTTGACATCTTACTCAATGGCAAATGGCAGTGTTTTTCCTTTAAGATAGGTACAGCACAAGATTTTTACTTTCATCACATTTTTTCAAATATAGCACTGAAAGTCATAGTCAGAAGAATTAGGTAAGAAAATGAATAAAAAACAATTCCAATAGAAAATGAATAAGCTAAGTATTACAATTTTTCACAACAGGATAATGTCTATGGTGTACTCTGAAGAAAGAATCCAAGCATTGTCTGGTGGTTTTGTGTCTTGCAAGTGTGAAGTCGCAAGTTAGATCGCAGGCACTGCCCATATACCCAAATGAAATCCAAGAATCTTTGTTGCTTGGAATCTCTGGTACCAAAACAAAATCATAATCTCTGATGCATCACAATTAAGGGTGCCATTCCTGGCAAGCATCTAAAAGGAGCATAAACACTACATCTAAAGTGTATGACTACAACCAGTTGTGCGCAAGCACTACAACACACATGCACTATTTTGAAACATAAAAAAGATTTTACTGAAATACCTTTCGGTAATTAGAAATCTTTCAAAATAAATCTTCCATATGAACGTTTTGCAATTCATTAGTTTTTCCCTTTTCCAAAAAAAAATACTCAGAATATATTATTTATTCCAGAGTCTCATGTAGGATATAATCAGTATTAGGATGATTAAGAATTTCTAGGTCTCCAAAATATCTGACTACTTTGCTAAAACATTAAATGTGAAAAATAAAATAGTTCTACTTGTTTCATGTAGTCACAGTACTCTTACATTGCATCTGGAGAGTGAAATGCTTCCATCTTTTTTTGCCTTGTAAATGTGCATCTATACTACTTAAAATTTTCAGTGTTCATGGCAAAAATTTTGTACAGTTTTTATGCGACTTTATACAAATAGTATACAAATAGTATACAGATGTATACAAATACTATACAAATAGGCTTGAGTGTTAGCACAGTGGTAGGGTGTTTGCCTTGTGCACAGCCAACCTGGCTGAGCCAGGTTCGATTCCTCTACCCCTCTCAGAGAGCCTAGCAAGCTATCAAGAGTATTCAATATGCCAAACACAGTAACAAGTCTCACAATGGAGATGTTACTGGGCCCACTCAAGCGAATCGATGAACAACAGGAGGACAGTGTTAGAGTGAATAGTGTTATAGTGTAATAGTGAATCAGTGGTCTATCACCTAACCTGCTGATTATTTCTGCTTCTTTCAATTTGCTTTACTTATTCAAGAATTTGTACTTTCTTTTCTTCCATTTTAATGTTATTGAGTACTTTTGTGTTCCCTATTTTTATGTCAATGTAAAGAGTTTTGTCAGGAAGAAATGTCCCTAGGGATAAAACAATTGCAGGTCCTTTTCAATTTTCAACACACAAAATTGGGCACAGTTCAAAAGTTTAAAATATGGTCTGTTCTATAAAGTAACAAAATAGGAAACTAACACCCAAGAATGGCCGAGATTAGTACCAGGAATCCTACTCCATGACTTGGAGGCCAACCACACATACTAGGGAAAAGGGAGCTCAGATAAAGAGGGAAACACCAAATAAAGGTGTTGGGAGGACCCTCCCAGGATGGGAGAAGCATGCTGAAAGTAGACTATAGACCAAACATGATTGCCACTCAATGTTTCTTTTGCAAACCACAACACCCAAAAGGAGAGAGAGAACAGAGGGGAATGCCCTGCCACAGAGACAGGGTGGGATGGGGGGATGGGGAGTGGGAGGGATACTGGGATCCATGGTGGTGGGAAATGGGCACTGGTGGAGGGATGGGTGTTTGATTATTGTATAATTGAAACCCAAGCACAAAAATGTGTAAGTCTGCAACTGTACCTCATGATGTCTCACAATTTAAAAAAATTTTTTAATAAAAAAAATAAAATAAATATGGTCTGTTCTGTCTTCTATTTTATAAAGAGAAAAAATTCTTCAACTATAATTTTTAAACATTTGTATTCAATGCTGTAAATATTGAATAGATTGCTTGGTTTTTCATTTTAAAATAAAAATTGAGATTCCTGAGAGAGTACATTTGGTAAGGTGCTTGCTTTGCACAAGGACAACCTGGGTTTGACGACAGACACAAATGTAATCCCTAAGAACTACCAAGAATGACCCCTGAATGCAAAGCCAGAAGTAACTGAGCATTGCAAGGCGTGGTCCCAAAACAAAACAAAAAATTAACATTATTTTTGCTGTATTTTGTTGAAATTGTATCATTATCTACCTCCACAATAGAATAAAATTTTACATTTTTCTATATTTCCTTCCTCTATTATCATTAATATTTTGGTTAAACAACCTATCAACAGAAAACATTTATTGGAGAAAGTAGATACTATTTTACTGTACACTGAGAATAATTGACTGCAATTATAGGTAATATTAAGCCATCACAGCAGTAAGGTTAGGCTTAATTTGCTTTATGACTAACAGAAATAAGTGTACTAATTATATCATTCAACAATATTGTTGCATCAATTTAATTAAAAATTAATGCAAATTAAAATTAAAATCTAAATTTGGAATATATGAATAAAATGCATAGATATTGTAGCACTGTAGCACTGTCCTCCCATTGTTCATTGATTTGCTCGAGAGGGCACCAGTAATATCTCACAACAAATTGTGAGATTTGTTGGAACTGTGTTTGGCATATTGAATACTTCAACAGAGCTTGTCAGACTCTGCCCTATGGGCTGGGTACTCTCAGTAGCTTGCCTGGCTCTCTGAGAGGGGCGGAGGAATCGAATCCAGGTAGGCTGTGTGGAAGACAAATGCCCTACCTGCTGTGCTATCACTCCAGCCATTATAAATTTAACATTATAATTAAATTATAATGTTAACTATAACTTAAACTTAAACTTATAACATTATTTCATAAAGGTTGGTTGACTTGAAATAAAAATAACAAAATAACACAAATGTATTATTTTAATGTATTAATAGTTACCCCTCTCGGAGAGCCTGGCAAGCTACCGAGAGTATCTCGCCCGCACGGCAGAGCCTGGCAAGCTCCCCGTAAGGTATTCGATATGCCAGACACAGTAACAACAAAGTCTCCAATGGAGACGTTACTGGGCCCGCTTGAGCAAATCGATGATCAACGGGAGGGCCTTTACTTTTATTAATAGTTACACTGTCTCAAGACACTAACTTTGCAAAAAGAAACCTATACTACTTAAATCTAAAGAATTCTAACTAAAAAAGAAAATCTGCTCTTTCTGCAAGTACTCACTACTCTTCCTTAAACCTTCTTAGTATGTCAGGAACACTGTCTGAGCTCATTTCCTTGTTATTTTGTAATGTCAATATCTGCTTATAAGAAAATATATAATACACTTATTTAAGACTTGCTTTCCCTACGAGAATGTGAAAGATCTTCATGTCAATGAACATGCATTTATTCTTCCTGCTTTTTTGTTCTTCATTTAACAATAAAATTTGGAGCTCTAATTAAAAAATAAATAAGTTAAAAAATAAATAGACAATAGAGTATCAAATAAGCAGACACTGGCAAACCCATATAGCATATATAAATCAAGAATATAAGAAATTAAATGCATACAATCTTTATGCATTTCAATGTACATAAATTTACATTTCAAATAGTAGTAAATGCCAGAGATAAGCAAATATAAAATTATATTCATGGCTTAATTATGTTATAGCTTGATAGGATTTCTTGCTGAATGGTAGAGAAAAACTCACATAATATCTTCCCAACTGTAAAACCTTTATTTCTCTATTTTCCTTTAGGGAAATGATCAATCTCAATAGATATCAGATCAAATAACTCCACAACTAAAAAAAATTCCTAACTTCATTTATTAATATATCAAAAACTGTATAATTACATTTTCACCCTATTTGAAATTCCTTTTAAGAGTGTTTTTGTTATTTTAGGTGAATCTGTTGAGAAATCAAGATGAATTTTTAAATTTAATATTGTTTATCTTTTTTTGAAATGCTGTAAATCAAATATAGGACAAAACTCATGTGAGGAATGATCTCTACCACTGAGACACATCTCAGTTAAAACCTAATTTTTTTAAGTTTATTTATTTTGGTGAGAGCCTCAGTCAACATGTTGGGCAAGTGCTCTGCCATTTTGATATGTCACTGTCCTCCCAAACTAAGTAATTTGAAAGAAAATTAAGAAAACCGTATTCAAATTTTGTTCATCTGAGACTAATTTTCCTGAGACAATCACTTTTATACATTTAACCCATTTTCTAGGTTTTTCAATATAATATTAATAAATTATATGTTAAGCTTTATTTCTAAATCTAAGAAGCATATAGATCAATTGACTATAATTCCATTGTTAGTAAACATCATGCAGTCTTTTTAATATAGTTGGTCACTACTCTGATTTTAGGCCCTTTCACAATCTTCCAGTAAAACAGAGTAGCTTATCATTTGTATGCTTTTATGCTTTAATTTAATGCAAGGTGCCCTTATTTTCTCATAACACATAAATATCACTGAGAGTGGTCTCAACATCGTGGTGGCTGGTTCTGGAGGTCTTCAGCTGCTGGAGCCCTGGTCGGTGCGGGGAGGAAAACTCAACCTGCTCCCCTCCAAGGGGCCCCGCGAGGACAGCCAGGCACGGGGGCAGGAGACTCTACGCTGTTCTCTTCTGGGGCATCTTATCATCTCATTCCTACTTTGGACAAACTGGCAGGCTACCGAACGTAACCTGCCCACACGGCAGAGTCTGGAAAACTCCCCGTGGCGTACCCAATATGCCAAATACCAGTAACAATGAAGGGTCTCATTCTCCTAACTCTGAAAGAGCCTTGAATATGGCACTTTTTAAAAAAATCTCAGGGCTAGGACGAAGGAGACGTAATTGGGGCCTGTTCGAGGCAATCGACGAATAACAGGATGATTGTGATTGTGTTATATAAATATCACATTATCATCCAATAATTAAATTCACACAGAGTTTTTGTAGAATTAATAATTAAATGTTTTAGTTTGGTTTTATATATCCCTTGATTTCTTTTCTAAGTATATTAATAGATAGGCAAACATTGAGGAATTGACTTCTGTATATATGGTATATATTACACTGATTCACAATTTTTTCCATATTTCTCTTTATAAACAATTATGGGTTATGACTGAAATGTAGTTAACATCTTGGAAAATTTATTCTACTCTGCAACCATAAAGTGGATACAAATAAAATCACTTAATCACTTAATCACTTAACTTCCCGTTAGTCGTCGATTTGCTCGAGCGGGCGCCAGTAACGTCTCCATTTGTCCCTGCCGCGTGCTAGTGTAGCCCAATGGCATCTCTTCGCTCCGGGAACATGGAGGGCCTCAAACCGATCGTTCATGACCTTGACAAAGAAGTCTGACCATCTGGTAGGTGGGCGGCCACGCGGTCTCTTGACATCCCGTGGAATCCAATCAGTAACAGCTCTAGTCCAACGGTCGTCTTTAAATCTCATTACGTGACCAGCCCATCTGATTTTCGACACCTTGGCAAATGAGACAGCGTCCCTGATCCTTGATCGTCGACGGATGTCAGAACTCCGGATTCGTTCTCTCATTTGAGTGAAACGTGATATTCCAAGCATAGCTCTTTCTATTCTTCTTTGGGAGACCTGAATAGCATTCTCATCCTGTTTGCGTAGGGCCCAGGTCTCTGAGGCATATGTTAATGCAGGAAGAACAGTGGAATCAAAGAGATGTGCCCGGAGCCGGAGGTTCTTCGTCCTCTTAGCTATTTCTTCGATGTTCTTGAAGGCGTTCCAAGCCGCTCTCTTCCTCCTGCGCAGCTCGGGTGCCAGGTCATTTGTCATTTCGATATGCCAAAACCAGTAACTACAACTGGTCTCATTCACCTGACCCTGAAGGCTTCACCGACATGGCAGCACTGAGAAGGATGAGAAAGGAGAGGCCGACAAAATCTCAAGGCCGACCTAGGCTGCCACAACGAAGGAAGACAAAAATGATCGTCTGTACTTTCAATGCACGTACGCTAGCATCAGATGCATCCATCGAGGACCTGATGGTACAAGCGCGAATGATCAAGTACGACATCATTGGTCTGACCGAGACAAGAAGACACGAATCTCACCATGCCGTTTTCGACACTGGAGAAGAATTGTTCCTCGGAACATGCGATAAAAGAGGTGTTGGAGGCGTCGGTGTCCTTGTCAACACAAACTTAGCCAAGAGCATTGATTCATTTGAATGCCTAACAACCCGAATCGGACGTTTACATTTGAATAGATGTGGCTCACTGCCTGCAGTTTCTATCTTCGTTGTCTACAAATAAAATCATCTTCCAGAAACTTCAAATTATTTTTTCTGAGGATACTTCTTGGTTTTTTCATGATTGCATTTAACAAATTCCTGTTTGGGAGTTTTTTAATTGACATTTTTCTAGATCAAGTCAAATAAAAGTGCCAGTTTCTGGACATTGTCCTGCAAAACCTTTCAGGGTTTTCCAGATATATGAATTATGCCCCTTTTTAATAATCTTCTCATTGACTAAACTATTTTATAATTTTTAAATTATAAATTGAAAATTCATTAAAATGATCTATAACATAGCAACACAAACAAGTCATATGCATCAAATAGGTAAATAGTTGGTTTTACCTTGAGATAAAGACAAATACAAACGTCACCTGATCTTGTTCTATATGTGTCAAAATTTTTCCAGTTGTGCATACATTTAAAATTCCCCTTGAATTAATTTTCTAAATAATGAAAAAAATAAAATTTTAACTTCTGGAGTTATAGACTTATCTTTTAAAAGGAATTCTAATTTGAAATTTTTTGTTACAGTGTCTAAATAAAGTTGATATCTGAGTAAACAATTTTATATTGCAATTCACTTTTAGAATTTCGAAGACATCGTTTTAGTGATTTCTGGCACAGAATATAGAATAATAATATTAATCACACATCTTTGTTTTTTTGTTTGCTTTTGTTCCTTTTTTTGTTTTAGGGGCCACACCTGACAGTGCTCAGGGCTTACTCCACGCTTTGCAGTCAGGGATCACTCCTGGAAGACACTGGGAACCATATGTGGGTGCCAGAACAACCTGGGTAGCTGTATGCAAGACAAACACCCTCCCCAGCTCTATTATCTCTTGGGCCCCGAGTAACACATCTTTGTACAGCAACTCTTAAAATTATTTAGTGAGTTTTTATTTTAATATTAATTTTATTTACATTTCGTTCTTGAGCACACCTGGCGGTATGCAAGGTCAGCCGTGTGCAAGGCAAATGTTCTACTCACTGTACATCGCTCCAGCCCTTTTATTCATTTTTTTATTAAACTTTATTTAAACACAAGGATTCACAAAGTTATTCATAATACAGTTATTGCAGGCTTTCAGTGTTCCAACACCAATGCCACCAATAGTGTCCTTAGTTTCCCATCCACCTGTCACTGTCACTGTCCTCCCGTTGTTCATTGATTTACTCGAGTGGGCCCAGTAACGTCTCCATCATGAGACTTGTTGTTACTGTGTTTGGCATATCGAATAGGTCACGGGTAGCTTGCCAGGCTCTGCCGTGCGGGCGAGATACTCTCGGTAGCTTGCTGGGCTCTCCGAGAGGGGCGAAGGAATCGAACTCGGGTCGGCCATGTTGGCTGCGTGCAAGGCAAACGCCCTACCGCTGTGCTATCGCTCCAGCCTACATTTTCAAGTTTACTTTGTGATTTTAGAACTTTTAGAACATTTTATAATCTGTTGTTTTCTCAGTATTTCCTTTTTACCTGCAAGTCAGATATATTTTTCTTTCTCAGACAATGCGTTTTTTTATGAGGTAGCATGTGATAGGTGTATAATTTTAGGGGCCAGAGAGGTAGCACAGCAAGTAAGGTCGACCCAAGTTTTAATCGTGACATCCCACAGAGTACCCTGAGTGTGCAGGAATAGTACTTGAGTGCAGAGACAGGAGAAAGCCCTGTTAACAGTCAGGTGTAGTCCCAAAACAAAAACAAAAGTATTATAATTATTTCCATTACTATTAGATTGCTCTTCATAAAAATATCTGTGAATGGCCAGAGAGATAGTATAGGTGTTAAAGTGCTTGTCCTCCATACTGCCAACCCTAGTTCAAATCCCAGAATGAGGTAGAAAAAAGACCTGAATGTGGCTTCCCAAAGAAGAAATATCCAAAGAAAATCTGTGAGTATATTTTTAATCTGGTTTTTTTTCTTTAATTTTTCTTTTAAGAGTACTTTTTGATAGTAGGATTAAAAAATGTGAATCAAATTTACAAATATACAAAAATTATCATTTTGACTAGAATATTTGGAAAGAGATACAATTTAAAAGACAGAAAAAATAAGGTGAGCTGAATAATGAATGAGTTATGTTACTATCTCCCACTGTCTTTCAGTGGATTTATTTCCTGTGGTGTGGTGTTTTGCTTTTTTAACATAAATACATTTCTCTTCATCAGATTTCCTTTATTTAAATTTATTTTTCTCCTTTTCAAACTTCATAGGATTTTTCTGTTTCTCCAAACTCACATTTATGGTTTTCATATTCTACTCTGCAAAGACAGTGCTTTTTGTTTGTAAACAAACTTTTATGACTTTGTGTTCTTCTCTGCCTACTTTCTTCTCTGTTATTCACCCTACTTCCCTGCTCTGATATTTACTTAGTGCTCCAGGAACTTATCCCAGTTTTCTGCATCACTAATGGTGTGATTAGGTGAACTACTTTAACTCTCAGGATTCATTTCCAACATCTGTGAAAGTATAGTAATTCCCATCCCTACAAGATTGTAGGTAGCTACAGGAGTTAATGGCCTTTGCATTAACACGTAATCAGCATGACTGCGGAATCTGCACACTGCACATAAAGAGATGGGGCAAACCACCTGGGATTCCATAAACATCACTTCAAAAAAACAGAGTCCAAAAAGTAGACCATTTTGAAACAGATTTAGGAAATTATGGTTCCATTAGTAATGGATGCTCAAACTCTATAAGTCATTTTTCTCCCTTGAAATATATATATAAGTAAGTCCAACATTTAAGGGTTATCAAGAAGCTTAGAAATTTTCCTGCACATATTTTTTGTGTGTGTGTGTGTGAGAGAGAGAGAGAGAGAGAGAGACAGAGACAGAGACAGAGACACAGAGAGACACAGAGACAGAGACACAGAGACAGAGACACAGAGACAAAGGAGACAGATCTGCTCACGGCTTTTGCTCTTGCTATGGGATCATTCCTGGTTCTGTACTGAGGGATAACTCCTGGCAGTGCATCAGTAACATGCGTGGTTCTAACGATGAAACAAATAATTGTATTAATGTAACACAAGACCTTAACCATTCTACTCATTTACAAGTCTTCCTAAGATTTAAAAAAATTTTTTCAATTTATTATCAGTTATCAGTATTTGATAACTGATAATAAATTGGTTATCTTTATTTGCAAGTGTATTGATGTAAATATTACTCATTTAGTTCTTTAAAATCTAATCATTTTCACCCAAGAGTGGCCGAGATTAGTACCAGCAGGTTTGCTCCATGGCTTGGAGTCCAGCCACACATGCTAGGGGAAAAGGGAGCTAAGATAGAGAAGGGAGCACCAAATAAAGAGTGTTGGGAGGATCCTCCCAGGATGGGAGAAGCATGCTAAAAGTAGACTATAGACCAAACATGATTGCCACTCAATGCCTCTTTTGCAAACCACAACACCCAAAAGGAGAGAGAGAGAGAGAGAGAGAGAGAACAAAAGGGAATGCCCTGCCACAGAGGCAGGGTAGGATGGGGGCCGTGGGGGGTGGGAGGGATACTGGGAATTTTATGTATAATTTCCAGCAAGGTCAGTATAAAAACTCCACAAACTCTTGGGAGAAAATAAGGAGGAGCTTGTTTAGGCATTCCTCATCCTAAGATATACTCTTAGAAGAAAGCTAAAAATCATTTATGGAGGATATTATTCTTGAAAAAAAAAACTGAGAGTTTCAATAAAATTCTTAAATGAAGAATAACATTTTACAAGTATAGCTATCTACATCTGTATCAATCATAGAGAGATGATGACCAATGAGCTTAGGGGACCCTATGTGGTGTTATGAATGGATCCCGGTTGCAAGATAAACCCTCTAATGCTGTACTATTGTTGGTTCTTCTACTTTATGTATGGCAAGGGAAAAATGTTTCTTGATAGGGTTGTATCAACAGGACTACAAAATTTAAAATAAATTTGCTCTTAGAGTCAGGGAGATAGTTCAAAAAGGTGATACACTTCAATGGTGTGTGTGTGTGTGTGTGTGTGTGTGTGTGTGTGTGTGTGTATCTGAATTTGATAAGTAACATTGTATGCTTAGCAGCACCACTGGGTCTGACCCTTGACACTTCAAACCCACACCATTGCACAGGGAATTTTCATAAGTGATTTGAGTCACCCACAGCATTGGGTAACACTGGGAGAAAGTATTAAAAAAAAACAAATTTTTTCTTATAACTCAAAATATAAATGCCATGAGTTTATTTTATATGTATGGTTGTATATCTTTCTAATTATATGCCTTACTATAAAATAAATTGAATTTTATATTGTTATATTTTTCTATAGCATTAATTTATACAATCTATGATTACATTATTTAAGGAATGCTATGCTCTAAAATAGCGCTACATTTGCTTCTTATTGAAAGCTAGCCTATCGTATTAAAATTTGATTCTCTATTGTGTTATTAAATTAGTAAATACAAGTAATTAAATTATACTTTCAGTAAACAGATATTAGTTTATGACATTTTTATAGGGTCAAGTTGCATTGATGAGAGAAGGTTTTGAGTGAAGACTACCTGTACAGTATTGGATTAAATTTGACTCCTGTTTGAAGATTTAAAATTACCACATATTATTGGGCATCTATTTTAGGGCATAAGAAAAGAAGAGCAATATGATTTGATCATACATTCACGATCACGATCACGACCATCCTGTTGTTCGTCGATTGCCTCGAGCAGGCCCCAGTAACGTCTTCTTCATCCTAGCCCTGAGATTTTTTAAAAGTGCCATATTAAAGTCTCTTTCAGGGTTAGGAGAATGAGCCCCATCATTGTTACTGGTATTTGGCATATTGAGTACACCACGGGGAATTTGCCAGACTCTGCCGTGTGGGCAAGTTACATTTGGTAGCCTACCAATCATACATTAATATCTGATTAGTTCCAATAGAATAAATGTTGTTGAAAATTAGTGTGTGAGTGAAAATACATGTCAGAGCCTCCCACTGCAAAAAAAAAAAAAACAGAAGATGAAGATGTTCAGCAGCAGCAACTGTGTTATTATGGAAAGTCTTTCAGTTCAAAGGCCGATTTGAATCCATTTCTCTAATATACAATGTTTTGTTCTACTTCATAATTTTACTAAAATTATACAGCTGTTACACAGTCATGGGCTGTGAACTGCAGTGCTATGTCTTTTTTTAATTATTATTAAAAATTTTTAATAGTGAGACATCATGAGGTACAGTTGCAGACTTACACATTTTTGTGCTTGGGTTTCAATTATACAGTGATCAAAAACCCATCCCTCCACCAGTGCCCATTTCCTATCACCACGGATCCCAGTATCCCTCCCACCCCCATCTCCTCCATCCCACCCTTCCCTTTTGTTCTCTCTCTCTTATTGGGTGTTGTGATTTGCAAAAGAGGCAATGGGTGACAATCATGTTTGGTCTATAGTCTACTTTTAGCATGCTTCTCCCATCCTGGGAGGATCTTCTCAACACCCTGTATTTGGTGTTCCCTTCTCTATCTGAGCTCCCTTTTCCCCTAGCATGTGTGGATGGCCTCCAAGCCATGGAGTAAAATTCCTGGTACTAATTTTGGTCATTCGTGGGTGTTAGTCTCCTATTTTGTTACTTTATGTTCCCCAGATGAATGCAATCTTTCTATATCTATCCCTTTCTTTCTGAGTCATTTCACTTAACATGATACTTTCCATGTAGTACCACTTGTATGTAAATTTCATGACTTCATCTTTTCTAACAGCTACATAGTACTCCATTGTGTAGATGTAACAAAGTTTCTTTAACCAGTCATCTGTTCTGGGGCACTCAGGTTTTTTTCCAGATTCTGGCTATTGTAAAGAGTGTGCAGTGCTATGTCTTAAGAATACATTGTCATCTTCTTGACATCAGCAGTCATATGAGGGCAGATGTATTTTTCACAAGTAACTCATTTGTTCAAAACTTATAAAAATAGGAATACCAAGGAGATTTATATGATGTTAATAACTCAGTGATAGAGTGTAGGATAACACTCTTTTGTCCTTCCTCAGGTAGCTTAGGTTTGTCAGCTCACGCCCATCTAAGAACACTGAACTTGTATTGTAAGCAATGTCCTTTCTGTGTGGACACAGGAAGACAGTTAATATTATGCTTTGTAACTTGGGAGTTGATTGACTCCGAATAATATTTACTCCTGGGCATCTGACTTCTTGACTCAGTTGCCCTTAGTTCCTAGCACCCCAAAAGCAGGGTCCTGACGAGGGACTGAATGGACCCAGGGCAAGCAGTGAGCTACCCTGGCATCGAAATGGGCCAGGCCAAAGAGCCACGATACTCAACTATAAGTTGAGGGCATGATCATGAACAAATGCTGTCATGATCCAAAAGTAAGTAACGACGAGACTAGGACCCTGCTGGAGCTAGGAAGATTAACCTGGCCTGAGGACTGCGAAATGTTATGTGAGATGTTCTCAGGAAGAACCAAGATAACTTTATATCTCTTACTATGCTCATACAGAATGACATTGCTAGAAATATTAGAAGTAGATTTATTACAGCTATTTAAGTAGATTACTAACTGAGGGAAGAACACACCCTTGTTGGGATCCCACCTTTGGGCGGATCTCCTAGTAATCTGAAGTAATCTCTGTAGATGAGATTTTATCCTTGAGTTAATCTCCTGGAGGAGTGGTCTTACCTCTCTTTGTTGATTCGTCAGTATTCAACCCACCTTTATGTCACCGCCTTATGTGACTGCTATATAAACTAAGATGTAAACTCGGAAGGGGAGTTAGAAGCGAGAGAGCTCGGGCTCCAGAGATCCAGAGTCAGAGCCAGAAGGAGAGAGGTTCCAAGATTGGGGCCCAGGAGAGAAGGAAGCAGAGAAAGACAGGAGTGAAGAGGATTGGAATAAACTACTATTGATATAGACCAGCCTGGCCCTCGTCTCTTCTTCCGTCTGCCCTTGGCCAACAGCCGTTCTGATCCAGGCCACACACAGTGGCTCAAGAGCACCAAACGCAGGCAGTGAGACAGTGTCATCCAGTGAGCCCGTGAACATCCAGTGAACACACAACCTTTGGCGTGATAAGATTTTACAGTAGAGAACTAGACTTTCTTTTACAATTTATATAAAGATTTGCTGTTGTACAATAAAACCTGAGTACCTGAGAACAGATGACTGGTTAAAGAAACTATGAAGTCATGAAATTTACATACAAGTGGTACATGGAAAGTATCATGTTAAGCAACATGGTACATACATGGAAAGTATCATGTTAAGCAAAATGAGTCAGATAGAGCGGGATAGACACAGAAATATTGCATTCATCTGGGGAACATAAAGTAACATAATGGGAGACTAAAGCCCAAGAGTGGCCGAGACTAGTACCAGGAATTTTGCTCCATGGCTTGGAGGCCAACCACACGTGCTAGGGGAAAAGGAAGCTCAGATAGAGAAGGTAGCACCAAATAAAGGGTTTTGGGAGGATCCTCCCAGGATGGGAGAAGCATGCTGAAAGTAGACTGTAGACCAAACATGATTGCCACTCAATGCCTCTCTTGCAAACCACAGTACCTAAAAGGAGAGAGAGAGAGAGAGAGAGAGAGAGAGAGAGAGAGAGAGAGAGAGAGAGAGAGAACAAAAGGGAATGTCCTGCCACAGAGGCAGAGTGGGATGGGGGCGAGATGAGGGGTGGGAAGGATACTGGCATCAGTTGGTGGTGGAAAATGGGCATCAGGGATGGGTACTCAATCATTGTATAATGGAAACCCAAGCACAAAAATTTATAAGTCTACAACTATACCTCTTGGTGTTTCACTAATAAAATTTTTTTAAATATATGTATAGGTATATATATATATAAATATATATTTGAAAATTTATTCTCTAATGTTTAACTCTGGATAAAATTTAAATTCTAGATAATATTTAGGTCTTTAGGACTGGAAATTTAGTCATTATATTTATCTCTTATTTCTTTCATCTTCCCCTGAGTCCCAAAAATCTTCACTTATATAACACTATCCTTTTAATCACCAATATTTATTTATTATAGCATCCATTTTTTATTAAAATATTAGATTTAAAGATTACTGACTTCCCTAATAGTTCTCCCTACCCCCTTTTTCAAAATCTACATGAGTTTATACCAGGACACAAAAAAACTGTCTAATATTGTATGCCTGAGATTGTACAGATTTTTTTTTTTTCACCAGAGAAGGCCAAGTGCTGTCCACGTTTATTTCACACCATGATTGCTGACTTCGTTAGGCAACAGCTGGGGCAGCCCGCTCCCCTCTGCAGGGTTCTCACTGGGCACGGAGAGGGGGCAGAGGGCGCTGGCACAACAAATGAGGTGGACAGAGACCAGTGGGGCTCCCGGGGCCGCCGTCAACTGCAGCTTGCAGAGGGGCCGCATGGAGCACTGCTGCCTCCCTGGGCTGCTGAAGCACGAGAGAGAGCCAGGAGGCACGGGGTCTAGCTGGCCTGGTAGCAGTCAGCAGGCGCAGGTGCAGGGCACGGGGGTTTAGCTGGCCTGGTGGCAGTCGCCAGCCGTGGGCACGGGGACGGCGGCAGCAGGACACTCGTCCCATCTCCCTTTCTGGCTCTCGGGCCACGTGGCTCCCAAAGCCCTCCCAGTGCACCCCAGAAAGCGCTCGTCTAACTGGAGGGCCCAAGGGGGCCAGCAGGGAGCCCTGGCCGTGCTGGGGAACACTGCCCAGAGCTGCATGTCTGGAAGGTTCTGGAAGGGACTTCCTCGTGATGACTCAGCTGGAACAGCAGTGCACTGAGAAGACGCAGGCCTCGCTCGCACAGCCCTGGTGAATGCAGCTGTCCCTCTGCGTCACCCACCGACTCTTCTGTCCTGCTGTGTTCGCCTGCTTCCTCTCCGGACTCTGGTTTCTGGAGTGGCTCTCGCTGCACAGCCTGACCCGTGGGCAGAGCCGGGGGAGCTTACCCCATCAGAGCTGCCCAGTCCACAGGGGTGAAAAACGGGTGCGACTTGATGTCTTCGACCCCAGCGACTCCAGCACCGAGAGGCTCCACAGGGTTGAACTTATCTTTCTTATGTACTTATTTTACATCTGGCTAACCCTGGTTCCATCCCTGGCATATATGTCTCCCCAAGGCAGTTCCAGGAGTATGTTCTTAGCACTGCTAGCTGTAGTTCCAAGACAAACTGAGAACAGCAACTTTGATTGCTTAAGTTATACTGCTCAGTAAGAGATAAAATACAGCAAAACAGTTATCACTCCAACTTCCTAACTCATTCTGTGAATGAGCAGAAACAGCTCACTATGGCTAATACATAAAGAGAGATATAAAAAGTTGAAAGAAAGATCAGTAGTTTAGGTGGGTAATGAAAGCATAAAATAACAGGTGTAGCTAAGTATAATTGTAGTAAACATGAGGTGTAACTCAAGATTGTTTTTAATTGCATGAACAATTGTAACAGAGAAAGTGACCTATGGTAAATCTACAAAGAACTTGTCTATTGAAAAGCATAAAAATAACAATAACATCACGGTCATCATGGTCCTCCTGTTGTTCATCGATTTGCTCGAGCGGGCCCATTAACGTCTCCATCATGAGACTTGTTGTTACTGTGTTTGGCATATCGAATACGTCACGGGGAGCTAGCCAGGCTCTGCCATGTGGGCGAGATACTCTCGGTAGCTTGCCAGGCTCTCTGAGAGGGGCGGAGGTATCAAAATCCGGTCGGCCATGTTGGCCGCTAGTAAGGCAAATGCCCTACTGCTGTGCTATCGCTCCAGCCTATAAAATGTATAATTTGATGAAAACTATAAAATATAATAATCATTTTCAAAATTGTTGAACTGCAGTAAGATGTAAAAAAATTGAAAAATTAGGCAGACAAATTTTAACATATTCTCTCATTCTCTGTCTCTTAATTCTACTTATGAATCTTTATAATGAAAACATAAATTGCTATTCTAAAACATTATTTCATTTAATTCTCATAATATTTTGGAAGAAAAATATCTTACATTTCAAAAGATATCAAAATGATGTTTAAAAGCATAATAATCACAATATAGATATAAATCTGTTTTCATTTTTTTATTTATTTTGTTTGGGGGCTATACCTGGTGGTACTCAAAGTTTATTCCTGGCTTTGTGTTCAGGGATCTTCTCTGACAGTGCTGTAGGAATGTTGAGTGTGCCAGATTTGCTGTTCCACATGCAAATTTAAAGACATGTAAACCCTACCTTTTATACTATATTTCTAAGCATGACAATAAATCAGTGCTTGTTGGGCAGAATTATTTTTGTCTTCAGAGAATATTTGGCATGCCTGGGAATAATTCGGTTTGTAATAATTGGTATAAGGGGGCATTTGTACTGATATTTACTGGGACAAGATTAGGTGGTGGTCAGGTATTCAAAATGAATGTTCTAGCTCTCCACAACAAAGAATTATCTAACACCAACTGTTATTAATATTCAGGATGAGAATCCCTAGAATAATTATAATATTACCTTGTTATTATATTAAGAGATGTGGAGTAATAGAAATACTGTATCACTGTATCACTGCATCACTGTTGTCCCATTGTTCATCAATTTACTCGAGCAGGTGCCAGTCACGTCTCCATTCATCCCGGCCCTGAATTTTTTAAAATTTTTATTAGTGAAACACCATGAGGTACAATTGTAGACTTACAAATTTTTGTGCTTGGGTTTAAGTTATACAATGCTCAAGTACCCATACCTCCACCAGTGTCCATTTTCTACCACCATGGGTCCCAGTATCCCTCCCTCCCACCCCCCTCATCCCACCCTGCCTCTATGGCAGGGCATTCCCTTTTGTTCTGTCTCTCCTCTCTCTCTCTCTCTCTCTCTCCTTTTGGGTGTTGTGGTTTGCAAAAGAGGCATTGAGTGGCAATCATGTTTGGTCTATAGTCTATTTTCAGCATGCTTCTTCCATCCTGGGAGGATCCTCCCAACACCCTTTATTTGGTGCTCCCTTCTCTATCTGAGCTTCCCTTTCCCCTAGCACGTGTGGCTGGCCCCAAGCTGTGGAGCAAAATTCCTGGTACTAATCTCGGCCACTCTTGGGCACTAGTCTCCTATTTTGTTACTCTATGTTCCCCAGATGAATGCAGTCTTTCTATGTCTATCCCTCTCTTTCTGACTCATTTCGCTTAACATGATACTTTCCATGTAGTACCACTTGTATGTAAATTTTATGACTTCATCTTTTCTTACAGCTACATAGTACTCCAATGTGTAAATGTACCAAAGTTTCTTTAACCAGTCATCTGTTCGAGCCCTGAAATTTTAGCAGTCTCGCCTTACTCATCTTTCCCAACGCTTCCATATTGGAAGCTCTTTCAGGGTCAGGGGAATGAGGTCCGTTATTGTTACTGTTTTTAGCTTATCAAATACGCCATGAGTAGCTTGCCAGGCTCTGCTGTGCAGAAATATTGTATAACTTATAAAGTTATAAAGGCTGTGTAACTTGATAGATTGATAAAATGAATAGAAAAATAAAAACTTTATCAAATAATGGTTACTGAAATAAAAAGACAAAGTGAAGATGCAGTTCAATAAACTTTACCTATGCATCGTCTATGGCAAAAAAAATATTCAACAAAAGAATGAATAAAACAGAATTGTAAAATATTTCAGCTCTTTCAAGAGAGCATTTATGATTTCAATAATTTTGGAAATAGCATTTATACATAGGATATAATATGGTTGGTAGTTTCCTCTGTGAAGTACTGCATTTCTTTCGTAGATACAGTCACCATGGGATACATCACTCATTTGAAAGCTCAGTGAGGAAGAAAAAACACATAATCATCTAAAGGAATTAAGCTCATACACATCTAAAAACAACTGAGCAGAACATTTGTTCCCCTATAGTTTCAAATCATTTAAATCTCCACTCTCACAAAATTTAAATCTCTCCCTTATTCTTTATCAGTAAATGATCTGAATCACTTTACAGTATGACAAGCTGCTTACATCGTCTGTGTTCTTAATCTTGGAATTATTTTAATTTTAAAGAAATATAATCTTATAGCATATCAAAAATTCCGTAACTTTATGTATAATACATCTTTAATAAAGCCCTCATTTTCCCACTTAATGATGGGAATTAAGCAGTGTCTTCTTTAAAAATCATGAAAGGTTTTGAACAAAAGCTCTCCAATGCCTGAGTGATACTTCTATGGCGACATCAAAGAACCTTCAATTTTCTCAGCTGCTGTAAATTATTTGATGATTTGAAGAGGCTTTTCTATTTCTACTCCCTGCCTTCCTGGACATGTATCATGAGAAAAAAAGGCACTAAAAATAAATGTATAATCTTTGAAATAAAAATTTCAAAATAATAAATGATTTAAACACATTTAAATTTTCGATTTCTGCAAATGCTTAACTGATGACAGTTGTATGAATACATGTTCTTAATACTATTGATTTTAATTCAATTACATAAACACACATACAGAGGCACATGCATACTTGGTGACTACATAACCATACAGTGAGTAGAGACATCTTAGCCTATAAAATAGGCAGATGTCATACTGTGACTCAGTACCAAAAATTATTAAAAAATTTAAAAAATTGATAGAGACACCAAATAAATAGGCTCATTTTCTAGTTATATAAAAACTGTTCTAAGTGCAAAACTTTGTTGCTGGAAATAATTTCATTTATCTTCTTTATAATGAACTGAATGGATCAAATCAATTATGCAATTTATTAGAATTAACTCATTAGTTTTACTCTAAAATAAAGTACAATTATAGGGGCTGGAGCGATAGAACAGTGGGTAGGGCATTTGCCTTGCCTGCAGCCAACCAGGGTTCGATTCCCAGCATCCCATATGGTCTCCTGAGCACTTTCAGGAGTAATTCCTGAGTTCAGAGCCAGGAGTAACCCAAAAAACAAACAAACAAAAATACAATTTTATTTAGAATAAGCAGCATTTAAAAATAAAATGAAACATCAAAATATAGAACTGTTGTATATATCGTGATATATATTATAACTGTCAACAAACAAACACTGTCCTCCCATTGTTCATCAATTTGCTCGAGCGGACCCATTAACGTCTCCATTTTGAGACTTGTTGTTACTGTGTTTGGCATATTGAATACGTCACGGGTAGCTTGCCAGGCTCTGCCGTGCAGGTGAGATACTCTCGGTAGCTTGCCGGGCTCTCCGAGAGGGGTGGAGGAATCAAACCTGGCTCGGCCGGGCTGGCTGCGTGCAAGGCAAATGCCCTACCACTGTGCTATCGCTCCAGCCCTATAATGTTATATATAGTGTTATGTAGTAACACTATAACAAATCAGATGACTATCAATAAGTATTCTCTGAGTCACAATTTACCATACTGCCTTAGTTTTAGTATCCTAGACAAATAATTCAGAAGTGAGAATTATTTGGTCAAAGGAAGTGTAATTTAGAAAGGACTTTTTATACTACTTAAATGCTTTTGCATTATACTAAATAATTTGATAAATTTAGTAACCTTAGTATATTTATGTCTTCCTAATGTACTGAGCACTCTTCATAGATTCATACCAAAAATGTAGATTGGAAAGAGATGATCTAGTTTTCTCTGCTGTAAAGTAATGACTGGTATGCTAGCGATTTGCTTCTATCTTCTATTATAATTTTAGAAATAAAGGCAAATTATCTGAACATTATTGTTATTATTACTTTTGCTTTTTTGTGTCACACCAGGCAATGCACAGGCGTTACTCCTGGCTCTGCACTAAGGAATTACTCCTGGTGGTGCTCAGAGGACCATATGGGATGCTGGGAATAGAACCCGGGTCAGCCGTGTGCAAGGCAAATGCCCTATCCACTGTGCTATCGCTCCATCCCCGTGATTTTTTTTGGAACATTTTTTTAAGGTAAAACTGTTGCTAAATTGTGTGGTGATGCCTCTATCTGAGCCATGAGAGGATATAAACTTACATCAAAGTTGAAATGTGTGTCTTATGTGTTCCGGATACAAAAATGTATCATCAAATTTAGTAAACTTGCTTTTTTTTGCCTAGGACTCAGTCCATTATGAGCACTTTTTAGAGATACATAATATTTCCTAGAAGCTAGTAGATTAAATATTTTACAACAGCATATTTTTCCTCCATCTGGTTCCATTAACCTAAGTACATGACATGTGTTGTCTAATAATAACATTTTAGAAGGAATAATATACTTAAAGTTTAGAAAGTACTTTCATCATTCAGATAAATAAACCATTGCAGTGACAAGTAAAATAAAGGGAGCCAAGTTTTGTGAGCACCAGCCTGTCTCAAGATTCAGTTATGCAGTAAACTGGTATCAACACAATCTCTAAGTTAAATCTGAGTTTTCTGCATACAGTTAGTCCCAGATTATGAGAAAATTAATTACTGCTTAAGCCTCTTGAATTTGCAGGAAAATATTCGGTAGCATTTTATGTTTGTGTGACATTACTAACATAGGATTGAAAATTATTTGATAACTAATGAGACAAAGAAAATGAAAGAATGTATATAGGGCAATTTATATCCTAAAGAACATAACATTTTAAATTTTATTTAACCTAAATGTCTATAGTTAAAGAACATAAAATACCAAAAGATAAAGAAGCAAGAATTTACCATTAAAAACAGAATTTTGAATAATGAAAGACAATCTTAGAAGTTATAGATAGCTTGAGAATCATTTGCTTTTAAACTTAAATGCAACCTACACTGTCACTCCAACATCACTTGGTAAGACTTTTGTGATAATAACAATTACAACGAAAAAAAATTATGTCTATAAAAATAGTTATGTATTATAGACAATGTTAGGAAGATATTTTATTTTGTTCAAATATTTATTTTCTTTGGAAATTTTATTTTATTCATAAAAATAATAAAACCATAATATATGTCTTGTAAAGTTTTTAAATCATTTGTAAAGGTTGTAATTCATGTTTGTCTGTACTCTACTTTCAGAATGCTACATGTATAGTGTAGGAGATGCCCCACTGGGCTGGAACACATACCACATGTAGAAGCTATGGGTTTGATCCTAGTAATGCAAGATTCCTGGAGCACTGCTAAGAGCACCCCTAAGTACCAAACCTGGTATAGCTCCCAAGTTCTGACAATGATTAATGGGATATACATAGCAAATTTTTCAATAAATAAGTTTTTTATTATTAGACAATTATCAAATTGGTAATTTTTAATGAATTGTAATAATAACTATTATTATTGTAGAAGAGAAATGTAGTTTTTTGTAGATCTACAACATGTGAATTAGGAAAAGCTACCTATATATAGCAATAAAAATGGTACAAATATAAAAATTATGTACTTGAGCTTGAATAATAGAGTGAGATTAAGTTGAATGATGACTTTTTTTCCAGAGTAGCATACTTTCTCTAATACCAAATAAAATAAATTATTCTACATTAAATAACAACTCAGACTTATCACGGTGATGTGAAACAAGAATAGTAAAGCAAAATAATGTGTGGAATTATTTATACTGTCATTTTAACCAACTAAGGCATAATTTTCTTCATTTCCTAATAAAGAAAAGAAGTTGTAAAAGAACTAATAAAGAAAAGAACTTTATTTCCTAATAAAGAAAAGAAGTTGGTAAAACAACACTTTGTTAATATTCACACAGTATTAGGTAAATTAAGCTGGAGCGATAGCACAGCGTTAGGGCGTTTGCCTTGCATGCAGCCAACATGGCTGACCCGAGTTCGATTCCTCCGCCCCTCTCGGAGAGTCCGGCAAGCTACCGAGAGTATCTCGCCTGCACGGCAGAGCCTGGCAAGCTCCCCATGACGTATTTGATATGCCAAACACAGTAACAACAAAGTCTCCAATGGAGACGTTACTGGGTCCACTCGAGCAAATCGATGATCAACGGTAGGGCCTTTACTTTTAACTATAAATTTATTAATATCCATTTAAAATCATTACTATTCACAGTAAAAGCCACTTGAATGTGTACCAAATCTTTAAAAAGTGTATTATTATTAAGTAAAGGCCCTCCCGTTGATCGTCGATTTGCTCGAGCGGGCCCAGTAACGTCTCCATTGGAGACTTTGTTGTTACTGTGTCTGGCATATCGAATACTCTCGGTAGCTTGCCGGGCTCTCCGAGAGGGGCGGAGGAATCGAACTCGGGGCGGCCATGTTGGCGCGTGTAAGGCGAATGCCCTACCTGCTGTGCTATCGCTCCAGCCCATTATTATTGTTAAATTTTTTTTAATTAGAATAAATTATTTCCATTCAAAGACAATATATATGAAAGTAATGATACATTCATAATAGCTGCCATTTAATTTAGTAGTTACAAAATAGATTCTAAACTAAGGCTTTCCATTTATTTAGTATTTTTTCCAGAAATATTTTTTTAAATTTTTTTTTATTAGTGAAACAACATGAGGTACAGTTGTAGATTTACAAATTTTTGTGCTTGGGTTTGATTATACAATGATCAGATACCCATCCCTCCACCAGTGCCCATTTTCCACCACCATGGATAATATCCCCCCCACCCCCATCCCCTCATCCTCCCCTGCCTCTGTGGCAGGGCAATCCCCTGTGTTCTCTCTCTCCTTTTGGGTGTTGTGGTCTGCAAAAGAGGCATTGAGTGGCAAACATGTTAAGTCCATAGTCCACTTTCGACATGCATCTCCCCTCCTGGGAGGATCCTCCAAACACCCTTTATTTGGTGTTCCCTTTTCTATCTGAGCTGCCCTTTCCTCTAGAATGCCCGACTGGCCACTAAGCTATGGAGTAATCCTCCTGGTGCTGATCTCAGCTATTCTTGGGTATTAATCTCATATTTTGTTACTTTATATCCCCCAGATGAATGCAATCTTTCTATGTCTATCCCTCTCTTTCAGAAATATTTTTTCAGAAATTTTTTTTTCAGAAATTTTTTTTTCAGAAATATTTTTTCAGAAATATTTTTTCAGAAATATTTATATTTCATGTAGGATTCTCAGATATTTATTGTTTTGATACTATAAATACTAATTAGAGGATGCAAAGTGAAAGAGGATACTAAGGATACTAATTAGAGGATGCAAAGTGAAATTTAGATGTTTATTTAAAAAATGTCTGTACTCATATTATTATTTTTGTTTTCTAAATCATAATTTGAGCATAAGCATATGTATTCAGTTCTGTATATTCATTTAAAATCTATCAAAATAACGTAAGCATGCTCAGAAAATATTGAACTGGTGAAAGATCTCATGTAGCAAAGTGTCCTTGTTATTTAGACATTCTAACTAGGTCACTTGGCAGTATCTTGATGACATCTATGAAGTGTTGAAATTTTGTCGAAATATTTTGCCCCCTTTTACTTATTATCCTATAATTTTAGATAATTATTTTTATTTCTGTGTTTTAATTCTATTTTAATTCCTGTGTTCTAAGTTTTTCCCCAGCCAATTTACACTGATATCAAATATATAATATTCTTTTGCAACGTTTCATAATTTTTCTTTTTGTTCAGACATATTAAGGGTAACTGAATGTATCTGAAATGTGTCAAAACTTTTTAGATCACTTGCAGTTAGATCATTGATTCTGATAAAATTGATAATAAATACAAATTTTAGCTCACTACAGCTTATTTTTGTTACGATGCGGACTAAAAGAATCTATTTCCTTAATAAAGCACTGATAAAAATGATAAAAATCAACTCTTAGAATTAGAAGTTAGTCAAAAGAAAAATTACAGAAACATTTATTCGGGATTAGTGGCTACCTTCGGGTAAGAATAGAAAATTATATAGTTGCTGTAATTTGACATATTTCAATTGCCCTTTCTTCAGTAATATAGTAGTCTTGGAAACCACAGCCGCACAATCACAGTGAAAATAAGCAATATGACAACTATTACCAGGATAGATGACAGAATAGGTCAAATTTTTTCAAAGCCCTATTTCTAGAGAATTGCCATTATTTGAACTATTTTTAGTTTCTTGTGAAATTGTTATCATTAGATTGACTCAGACTTCATCCAGAGTGAGCAATCTTCCCTATAGAGGTTCATAAAAAAAAAATTAACTTCAATTTATTAACTTTGCAACTGTCTGTGATAGCAATGAATGGATTGGACAAACAGTACAACCATCAAACTTAAAAGAATATCTAATGAGATTCCTCTAATGAGACTTTCAAAACTGAAAATACATTCCTGGGAATCTACAAGGCACACACAATGAATGAGACCGCAACTACCAGACAAAGGGACAATAAAGCCCTCAACTCACTTTTGGCAAACCTTAATATATGGGAAAAATAGAAGATGGAGAATAAGTAAAATATTAAAGTTGATAGCTTGACCATTGAATCATGTGTCTGTATTTTTAAAAAGTCCCTTGAGAAATTTTAGGAGACATAATAGTTTCAGTGGTGTTAGTAACCTATCTAATCACTAGTTGATCGCTAAACTAACCAGAGACTTCATTCGGTACATATGGAAATGAATTAAATGTCACAAAATTGTTCATGAAAGTCATTAAAAAAGAGCAACAGCAATAATAACAAATACATTAAAATTTATCCTTGGAAAATAAATCTGATTTATAAATGTGGCACACTGTAGTAGACGGAATGTCTAGTTTTCCATAGAATAATAAAAAATATTAAAGTTAAGAAACATATACGAATATAAAAATTAATGTAAATTATTCTGATAAAGCATATGTATAGGGAATGGTCAGATAAGACAGTAAGTAAGGCACTTGCTGTTTGCTCATCTGATCTGGATTCACACCCCAACATCTCATATAATGCCTGAGCACAGCCAGGAGTGCATAAACCCTCACTGCCTCAGTGCACCACCTCATTGTAGAGACAAGAGTTACCCTGAATATAGTCAGGTATAACCCCAAAATATAAAAATAGACAAAAAACCAAAAACTGAAAATAGAAAAAAAAACAAAAACCTCCAAAAAACCTAATCAACTCAGCTCAAATATATTTATAGACTTTAAATATAATCAAGAATAAAATAAAGTACATTTACAGAAGAACAGAGTAACTAGAAAGAATATAGATATTATTTAAAAAGTAAATAGGAAACCAGGAGTCAAAAAGTAAATAACTAAATAAAAATTGTGTTAGTGTTAGTCAACAGCAGATTTGAATTGGAAGAAAAAATATTGGTCAACTAATAATGTAGACCTTGATGAAAGTAATAAATAATGTTATATTGCAAAATAAAAATAAAGCCTAATTCTTCTATCACAAGAAAAACATTTAATAATGATGGATAAGCACTAGATTAAATGGGTGACTTTACAATATATTTGAATAAAATACATATATATATACAACAAAAGAGAAAAAGGAGTGCTAACAAGTATATGAGCAACGTTCTTTTGTATAGGTTAAGGTTAGGAATAATACCATCTCGATAACTTTGAAAGCATTGAAATAATACAAAAAATATGTTATCAGGCTAGAACAGAATGAAAGTATTAATGTGAGAATGACTAGAAAGTCACAAATATATGGACATTAATACACACTTATTCCTAATTCACCAATGAGACAGAAACAAAATCTCCTGGGAAATCAAAAAGTATTTTGAGAGAATGGGGAGGGGGAGAATCAAGGTATATCAAAACATATCTATCATCTTAAACTGAAACAGAGATTAGGAAAAAAAAAGTACAACTAAACAGCAAAAATTATAATAAAAATTCATTCTTTTTTTTTCTTTTTGGGTCACACCTGGCAATGCACAGGGGTTACTCCTGGCTCTGCACTCAGGAGTTATCCTTGGAGGTGCTCAGGGGACCATATGGGATGCTGGGAATTGAACCTAGGTCGGCCGCATGCAAGGCAAATGCCCTACCTGCTGTGCTGTCGATCCAACCCCTTCAGTGGTATTCTTAAGAAAGAACTTGGTAGTATTATAAACAAGAGAAGAATGAAAAAAAGAAGACATTAAGATTGTGTGAGGCCAGGGTCCCCTCAGAGGGGAAAGGATTGAGTTTCCTTCCCTGCCCAAAGCAGAATCCTGGCAGCCAAAATCCTCCAGAACACAGCCACAGCCATGCTCAAGGCCACTCTCCACATGCTCTGACAAGCCTCACACATGAAGAAACCTGCAGAGGAACCCAGGTGTGCGAGACCCAGGGCTGAGATCTCCAGTCCTGCTGGGATCAGGACTGAGCCCCCTCCACCCAGCTCCTCAGTTTTCCAGTAGCTTGGCAGTCACATCCACAAACTCCCCCTCACCCCCATGTAATCTCATCAAAGGCCAAGATCCAGAGACTATAAAACAAAGCTCCCAGAAGAGAGTGATGCAGTTTTTCTTGGAGCGCAGGGGCGCATTAGAGGCCATGCGACTTCTTGTACTCTACTCATTGATGTACTAAAACAGCACACATGTGTTTGGTTTTGACATACTTGCTTGTATTCTCTTATATATGAGCTTAAAGGGCCCCAGAATGAAATCAGCACCCTTTATACACTTTCCTCTTATTGTGGTTGGAAGATGCTTGCTGGTTGGGTGGGTGTTTGAATATTATCTGTAATGAACTATTGTGAACTACTTTATGAAAATAAAATGTATTTAAAAAGTAGCACTCTACCACTGTCCTCCCATTGTTCATCGATTTGCTCTAGCAGGCCCAGTAACATCTCCATTGTGAGACATGTTGTTACTGTGTTTGGCATGTTGAATATGCCACTATGAGCTTGCCAGGCTTTGCCGTACAGGCGAGATACTCTTGGTAGCTTGCTGGGCTCTCTGAGAGGGGAGGAAGAATCAAACTCAGGTTCAGTCAAGTTGGCCTCCTGCAAGGCAAATGCCCTACCACTGTGCTATCACTCCAACTTAGTATAAAAAATAAATAAAAAGATTGTGTGAGATCATAATGCAAGTATCACAAAAGGTAAGTTACTTGCAAGTATCACAAAAGTTACATGCTTTATATGGAACTTACTTAGTTTTGACATCAGAACCCCACATGTAGTCCCCCAGCACCACTGCAAATGCTCCCAGATCACAGAATGAGAGTAAGCCCTGAGCTATGACCACAGAACAAGACAAAAAAAAGATTTTGTGAGGTTATAGATTGTGAATAGTGTAAAGATGTTTAAATTTTATTTTAATTACAGTAGAAGTTTCAGAATTTTTTCAAGTAGTATGAGTGAAGGTATAGAAAATTATATGAGATCTTATTTTTGGGTATATGACCATATTACATGCTTTGAAAGTTACTCTGTTATCTGAAGGGCAGATGGGTTAAACCAGGCAATGTAGGTCAGTTGCAAAACTATTAGCCAGGCTGAAAAATGATATGAAGTAGTAGACTTAATGTTGAAATGAATGGAAAAGACCTTGGCTATCAGAAGGTTTGGGAGAGAACATAAAGACTAAGATGTCTAGAATTATTCCACTGGTAGAGATATGATTTATTAGGTTATTTCAATAATTTGCACATCATGTATAAAGTCATGTCATCCATCAATGGCCAAGACTCACACTCTATAAAACCCAGCTCCCGGAAGAGAACAGCGCAGAGTCTCCTGCCCCCGTGCCTGGTTGTCCTCATGTGGGCCCTTTGGATTGGGGCTGGTTGAGTTTTCCTACCCACCCCAAGCAAAGCCCTGGCAGCCGAAGACCTCTGGAATCAGCCACAGTCATGCTTAAGACCACTCTCCACATGTTTGGATGAGCCTTACGCATGAAGGAACCAGCAGAGGAACCCAGGCATGTGGGACCCAGGGCTGAGATCTCCAAGCCCGCTCGGATCAGAACTGGGACTCCTCCACTCAGATCCCCCATCTCTCAGTAGGTAGGTGTTACACCCACCAACTGCCCCCGGCACCATATTATCCCATCAAAGGCCAAGACCCAGACACTATAAAACCCAGTTCCTGGAAGTGCATGGCCGTATTTGCGGCTGCACGACCTCTTATTATCTAGCTCTTACTCTTGGAGAACCCAGTAGGCTACTGAGAGTATCCTGTCCACATGGCAGAGTCTGGCAAACTGCTGTGGTGTATTCGATATGCCAAAATCCAGTAACAATGACGGGTCTCATTCTCCTGACCCTGAAAATGTGGCACTTTCTAAAATCTCAGGGCTAGGACAAAGGAGACTTTACTGGTGCCTGCTCGAGGAAATCAATGAATAACAGGATGACATGTATGTAGTGATACATGTATGAAGCTAAAATTAGACCTTAGTCCTATACTAAGTACTATAATAACATTTGAGAAGTTACTTTTTCTTTCTTTTCTATTTTCCAACAAACTTTTTTACTTTCAAGAAAAATAGCTAAATCTAAGATGTGCATTAGTGCCAAAAGTCTGTATGTCACAGAATTAAAAAAAATAATGCTAATTGAATTTCAGGCAAAGAAAAAAATTTTAAATAAATAATTTATTTTAATTATTTCAATTCATTCAAAGGAAGTAGACTTGTTAATAGTCATCTTGGATGCTTATACTTTTTAGGGAAAGTATTATTATTAATTTTTCTATATTTTGATCCTAATATAGCTTATTCAAAGTACTTATAAGCCAATATTGAATAATTTAAATAAAGAGAAGGGTATAAATTTGTATTCTAGTATTAGTGCCAAAAGAAAAACTTTCAGGGCTTAGTCTGAATATAATTTCACATGCAATTCAATGCAGTTGAAGTTCTTTCTAATAAACCTTAAATTTATTAATGAATCTAAATTTTCCTTAATGGATTGATAAAAATAAGACACTTGTAGCCTGTAAGTGGAAGAACAGAATATTCATTTTCAAATACCAGAAGCATCACAGTCATTTTGCTTCCTCCATGCTGATGTGTACTAAAAGCAATAAATCCTCATAAGCTTTGAAGTGTAGGAATCACGTGACTATTTCCCTTCCGTGTTTTGTTGAGGAGACAGTGGCACAACAATCACAGGATTCATAACACTAGAAGCAATGGTCAAATGGTGTATTCTGCTGCTACACTAATTTTAGTTGTCAAATCATAAAAGGGATGTTAATGTATGCAAAAGAAAATCTATTTTGAGGAAGGAAAGGGATAAAAACATTTAGAATATACTAAAAGCAAGGAAGTTCATGTGAGGTTGTGGCTTCCTCTTTGGGGCATAACAATGTGCTTAAAAATTCTTTTCAACTTGCTATGTGGTACATGGTTTTGATTTGTAAATAAAAGCTGAAAAGAAACCCTCAAGTTGATTTTCCCAGAATAATTAGATACCATTCACTATCTGAAAGGCAATACTATGCAAAACATTCACAAAGCTGCAGCTGAAGTAACTATTATTTTTGACACCTTTTTAAGTGCATGCCCAGGCAAATGTAGTAAGTTGTCATAAAAGGACCTGTTCGAACCTCTGGGAAAGGAAAAACTTGGAAGAGATAGGTGCTTCTTATCTCAAGATGTGTGTAATAGAGACAAACATTCTGATTTTTTTTTTAAGACTCATAACAGCACCCTGAGTATTGCCACCCTACCTCAGAAATCAAATTCCAAATGGATTCTTTTTGTTCCTGAGATAGGAGCACAAATTAAAGCATGAATTATTTTCTAAGTGACATGTAGTCCAATATGATATAAAATTTAATCAATAGACCCTTCATTTATGAATTCTGTTAGGGCCATCTCATAGGCAAAGAAAATGAAACCAGGGAGAGTGAATAACCTGTATATAGTCACACAGATAGTGAGGTAAGATAGAATTCCTATGCAGGGTTTTCTAACTAATAAAATTATTTTCATTATTTATCTAATGTAGTCATAGAATACTTTTAACCTAGATTGATGACTTAACCATGTTACTTACAGCTGCCATTCAAAATTTCTTGTACAGTGCTTAGATTCTCAGAAATTTCCTTTCCTTCATTCTAGGCAGCAGTCAAGGTGCAAACCAACTCAGACCAACATAAAATCATTTTCTCACCTTCACTCTACATCACCTTACATTACCTGGCAACTCAAATTACCTGGCGCCTTCTCTCATCAATGTTTTCTTACACCCACATTATCTTCACAGTCTTTCCTTGTAACTAGCTGTAATCTCTTTGTCTCTATAAGCAGTGTCTGTTTTTCATGTTCTGTTCTCTCAGAGTCACCTCTTGAAGTCAATTTGCATTCCAGAACACAAGAGTTTTGAGCTTTATTTAAAAAATGATCCCAGAAAACACTAATCAAGCAATACAAAAGACAGTACAATTAAGCTATTGTTTTCAGTCAATCTATCTCCCCTCCCCAAGTAGTTTAAATTTAAGGATACTGAAAACTAGTCTAGACAATTTAGATGTTTTGAGTAAATCTATTTCGGGGAAGGAAAATGATAAAAACATTTAGAATATATACTAAAAGCAAAAAGTTCAGAGTTCTCAGAATTTTCAGAATTCTCCTGCTTGAGAAAAAGAGAGAGATGAATATTTTCAAACTCAATTCCATTACTGTTTTGTAGTTAGTGAGATTGGGGAAACTATTGACGCTATTAACTGTGAAATAACTAAGGAGAATAAGATTTTCTAACCAGAATATCGCTCTGGTAAATTAATACATGGATAGAATTGGGAATTTTGACAGTCATGCAGTAATTTGGTTAGTATGAATGGATATAGATAGCACACGAAGAATAAATCATATTATTTTTTTAGATACACCATAACTAATTTTTATCCATTCTTCTGTCATATATTTGGATTGCTTCTCTCTTCTGGCTATTGCACTGAGCACCACCATGAATGTAAGAGAGCATGTATCTTTTCAGATTAGTGTTGCTTCTCTAAATTGCAGGACTCGATGCCAAATAGTAGAATTGTTATGAGCATTCTATTCATTTGCACATTCTATTCTTAGGTTTGTCTTTGGTTTTTAGAAATCCCCATACATTTTTCACAGAGACTGAACCAGACAGCATTCCACCAGCCATGAATGAAGTTTCCTTTGGAAGTGGGGAGTTGGAGAACACCTGGTGGTTGTTGGAATTTACTCCTGGCTCTGTGCTTAGGAATCACGCCTGATCGTGCTCAGGATACCATGTGCAGTGCCAGTGATCAAAGTCTGGTTGTCAGCATGAAAACAGACACAGTAATCCCATGTATTATTTCCTGGCCAAGAAATTTTTTTTATAAAAACCCCTACCAACCTATTTCTTCCCCCCTCCCAACTTTTGGGTGTATGTCATATTCACCAGTATAATACCTCATTGCTGCTTTGGTTTTCATTTCATTGATAACAAGTGAGAATGAACACTTTTTTATATGCATATTATCTATCCATATTTCCTCTTGTTTGAAGTGGCTGTTCTTCTTCTGCCCTAAATTTTTGATGGGGCCACTGTTTCCTGGTTGCTGAGCTTTGTGAGTACTTTACATATTTTATATATTTGTTTTTTATCTAATGTATTTTGTGGAAATATCTTCTCCCATTCTATAGGGTACCTTTCCTTTTTATTTTGAGTTTCTAGTGGAGTGTAGAAACATTTAATTTTATGGAGTTCCATTTGTTCAGGTGCGCAATAAAACTATACAAGGATACAGACAATATGAATTGATAGAAAACCCTGGGTACTAGTATGCAAATTGAGGGGAGTGGATGGTCTGGAAGAGACACAGGGGCATGGGTCAGGGATCTTGGACACTTCAGTGAGGTGACCATAAATTTCAACACTGTTTTAAACACACAATCTCAGCTAGTCTTTTTTTTAATGTAGGTGTACTGCTATTTATTCAGCCATTGATTAAGCTGATTGAATTGGGCATGAACTCTACATTGCTTTTTTCTTTTTTTAGTGAATCACCCGTGAGATATAGTTACAAAGTTTTCATATTCGAGATTCAGTCATACAATGATTGAACACCCATCCCTCCACCAGTGCACACTTTCTACCACCAGTGAACCCAGTATGCCCCCCCTCCTCCATTCCAGTCCTCACCCTACCTCCATGGAAGACAATTTTCCCAATACTTTCTCTCTAATTTGGGGGATGATGTTTTGCTTAAAGTTTCCCACCACCATTCAAGCCTGATTGCTAGGGCTAAATAATAAATAAATAAATAAATAAATGCTAGATCATTTATTGTCCTTTGCTCATTTTGAATATCATGGATGCCATAGCTGTACGTTTCTGGAATTCTTGATTGTAAGTGGTGGGTTCCAAAGACATTTCTGTAGGGTACAAATCCATTTTGGGATTCAGTTGGGCATCTCTGTACCAGAGCTGTTGGTGAGCTAAATTGGCGCCCAGAGGCACATTGTGGGCATGACAGTCAGACCAATGAGTGGGCAAGGAGCCAGAGAGGGACAGCCCAGTGCCTCAGCCACCATGCAGCGTGGAGATCTAGTCCTGGAACCCGCATAACTGGGCCTTACTTGTGGAAGCTCTTGGTTGCCGGGATTCCATTTGGAGTAGGCAGGGAGATAGCTCTGCTCCATCTGGGGTGCCCCCATAAAATTTGCTTGGTATGGGGCCTGGAAAGATCTCCGGCTCTGTGATGTCTTCCAGGACTCGCTTCTGTGTCTCTGGCTTTTGATCTCTTTCGAGATTTATTTATGGGTTTCTGAAGCAAGGGCAGTAATAGAGTTTAAAGGGTGGGGCTGGAGTTGTTTTGTGGGGGTGACTGTCAGTACTTCATGTATATTGGGAAGTGAGGGGAGTTAGCCCATCCCAACTCCATGAAAGCATGGAGATTTCAGTCACAAAACCCGCATACCCAAATTATCAGCAGGTTATATCTTGGTAAGATCCATCCTGAGATGGTGGAGACAGGCCAGGGGTATGGCAGCGATTTTGGATTGGAAGCAAGTGGTTTCTGGGGGATCTGCTTAGGCAGGCACAGGCCAACCTACCCCCTTTTGATTTACTCCAGTCTGTTCAGCCATACACGGGTCTGAGATTAACTGGATTTTTATCTTTTTTGAGATTTACCTATGGGTTTCTGAAATAAGGCCAATAAATGAGCTTGTATAGCTGAGCTGGAGGGAGTTTGTGGGCATGGCTCCCACATACCTAACTTTTGGCCATTTAACTTATTGGTAAACTTGGGCCCAAGTTGTTGGAGTCCGGCCAAAGGCACAGCAGCAAAGTTGGGGTGTCAGGAAGTCTGGTATCATCAGGCTGCTGATGCACTCACCCCACAGGTACAGGTTGACCTGTTGGCAGCACCATACCCTCTCAGCTAGTTTTATCATATAAAATATTTTGGTTATTTTCAACTGATAAACACAGGAAAATATATGTGCTTAAAAATGTAAGATATATTTAGTATTTGTTCTTGATTATTTTTCTCTTTAAAAATAATTTTTTTATTGTTCCTTATTCATACCATTATGTTTGTATCTAGATTCATTTCCTAGTCATTGCATTTAAATGAAAGCAAATTTCCTAAGATTCTATCCATGATTTTTTCATTCCAGTAGTTATTCTCTAAAATCTCATGTCTTTTTATTGTTGGTGTAGATGAGTATTATGTTTATACATCAATGATAAACTTTTACTTTCTTACCCCATGAATCAGTATCACATTGTAGGCCATCATCTAAGACTTATCTTTTCAATTTATAATACCAAAATTAATCTTGGATGTTTCTTTAGAAAAATGCTCTCATTTAGAAACCATGCACATATTTTTTAATGTTGAATCTTCAGAAAAATTCTAATCATTAACAATACACCTATTTTCTTTCAGTAAATTCTATCAGTAATTGTGTCTTACCAAATTCTATTTATAATATCTCTTTCTCATTCTTCCTCACTTTCTGGTTACTTCTTTCATTCAGAAACATTTTATTTGACCATGTCAGCTATTACTAAATTGATTTTCTTAAAGCACAATTTTGGTCATGTAATTTCTACTCAGTAGTCTAAGTGAACTTTCTAGAGAGATTCCCTATAGCTTAGAACATTGCTGTAATAGAAAGAACATGAACCTCAGGTCACAAAAAATTCTATTCCACCACTTACTGACAATGCTGCCTTGATTAAAGTATGCATTTCTTTATAGACTTTTCTGAACTTCACTGTTCTGTGCTCTGCCAGAACTGCCCTTTCAGTGGTCTTATTTCTCACTGTTTTTGTGACCTGTAGGTCAGAGAAAAAGCTAGCTAAAGCATAATCTTTGTTCATTAACTGACCCTATAATTTAGAAACCAAAACAAAATTATTAAAATATATATTGGTATGTAATATCCACACATTATTGATAATTTCTCCTATGCGATGCTTGTTTAAATTAACAAGCATACACATATCATTCCTCCTTTGACTTTGAATATTTTAGTTCTTTTACTAACAAATCTGTAGCTATAAATCTATTTTCAAGTTACAAAAATGTCTTACTTTTTTTTTCAGCTTGAAATTTAGGAATACTTGTATCTTTGAACATTTACTTATTTAGCACACCTAACTGATGACAGGTAGTTTTCAATATGTGGCATAATTTGCATGGTATTTTATGACATTAATTTACATGTATAGTGCACATCATACTATATACTAAGTATATTAAAAACCATCATGATAAGTAATAAATTATACAAATATCTATATGTTTATACATATTAAATGGATATTTAAAGTTCTGGAGATTGGAACACATATCTGGCTTGAGAGAGGCCCTAAAGGAAAACATCCCCTTCAAGCCTAGATATACCCCTTGGGATTCCTCAGTACTGCAAGCCCTGAGTATCAGCTTCTGGCCTGAAAAATACACTGCCAGGTCCATTACTCTTGCTGATTATAAGCAAGGCACATCTAGATATGCCTTTATTTGAAAAATCTCATTATTCATGGGGTCAGGAGGACTGGGGCACATGTCATATATATAAGACCCCCAAGTTCAACCCCATCAGCCTGTAGTTTCTACCTTTGCAGAGTTTGGGAGATAACTCAAACTCAGAAAATGAATAAAGTGGCAAATACACTTATAGTGATGCATAGAAGCACTTGAAAATATATATGGTTCTGAATTTGAGGTGAAATAGTGAGGTAGAACCACACATTCAAGAATTATGAAGAATAGTGTTATTTCCAAAACAGTGTTGCATACTTTAAAGAATTCCATTTCAGTTCAGTTAATAAATATATTTGGAGAAGCAAAATAAACTTCTAAGCATTGTGTTATTAATAGAAATTCCCATTGGCTGAGTTTTATTTTATTTTAATACAAAAGCTCTGACATAAATGCTTTCTGAGTCTGTATACTTATGTAATTACATTGCATCTGAAAATGTTTATGAATTGCATTAAATCTTGAATTCTTGGTAATTAATTCTGTTGGTTATATCCACCTGTTGTTTGTATTTTGTATCCTGTATCTTGCTTAAGATTTCTATATTTGAGACTGGAGAGATAGTACAGCAGGTAGGCACTTGCCTTCTATGCAGCCAACAGAGTTTCTATCTATGGCACCCTACCTGGTCCTCTGAGCTCCTCCAGGAGTTTTTCCTAAACACAGAACCAGAAATAATCCTTGGAGACAGCCTAGAGTGTTCCCCAAACAAAAAGCTTTGAAATATTGACAAGCCTTACGTTGATTTTAAAGTTTTGAAACATTTAAAATAGCAAGTCTCTGTGTAGTTTTTCCAAATAACGCAGATTCCAGAAATACTAAGAGGATAGATAGAATGAAAACAATTTTCACTATTTAAATAATTTTTGTCATTTTTCAATTATACTGATCTTTTTACTGATAGCACAAAAGCAATGGTAAGTAGATACCAGAGGATAAATCAAGGTAGTGGCCCCAAACTTTACTGGTAACCCCTGTAGTTGTCACTTACAGGTTCACTGAATAATGCCTGTGTTACTTAAAAATATTATTGTTTGAAGCATAATTATCACTTATTTACTTGTGATCTGTCACTGTCACTGTCCTCCCATTGTTTATCAATTTGCTCGAGCGGGTCCAGTAACGTCCCCATTGGAGACTTTGTTGTTACTGTGTCTGGCATATCGAATACATCACGGGTAGCTTGCCAGGTTCTGCTGTGCGGGCGATATACTCTTGGTAGCTTGCCGGGCTCTCAGAGAGGGGTGGAGGAATTGAACTCGGGTCAGCCATGTTGGCTGCATGCAAGGCAAATGCCCTACCTCTGTGCTATCGCTTACTTGTGATGTCTATTAAAATTTTTTAATGAAAATATATATTAAGTAATAGGTAATATATGTTTGTGTATAAGAGAAAGGTAGGAATAGAAATAAAATTTGGGATAATCTGTGTAAAGATGTTAATAAATTATGAAACTAAATGATATCACAAAGGACATATATGTTAATAGAAAATAAAAGAAGAATAAAAGGTGTCAAAAATGATCTTTAGGCTATCCTAGTGCTTATAACCGGATGGAGATATTGAAGAACAAGAAAAACAAATTTAGAAGGAGCTTCTAAAAAGCTAGGGGAAAACTAGGTTAGGATAGTGTCATGGAAGACAAACTGAAACTGAAAACAGTAGTAATAACTACAGTGAGTCAACAGATGGAGATTAAGAATAAACTTTGAAATGAGTAATACAAAAGGCAGTGGTGAACTGGTTATTTCATTTTTCATCTGTCCTAGTTAAAGAAGAAATGGAAAAAAGTCACATTGGTGATAATGAGCAAAAAATACGCACTATAGGAAGACAGTATAGTATTCTGAGTACAATGTCAGGCACCCAGGTTTAATCCCCAACATCAAGTGGTCCCCTGAGCATTGAAGGGGTCATCCTTATGGCTTCACAAGGACTACAGGACTGGTCCTTATAATCCCCAGTGCCTTAGGGCCTGAGCAGTTTCAACTCCTTAAGCACATTCAGTGAACTGTCAACCTGCTTGACTGGCGTCCCTGGGCCTGGAGAGTACTGCTTGGAGCCCGCCACAAAAATTAAATAAAAATGTTTTGCAGATGGTTTACCATAAATTCCAGTAGGAAAATGAGGTAACATTTCCAAAAGGAAATGGGAGTAATATAAACTATTTTTAGTTTGGTATTTTGAGAAGAAATAGTGTAACCTGTAACAGGAAAGTCTACTATGATTCACTATAAATTTAAGCTCAGTGAATAAGTTGATGGGTGTATGAGAAAGTAAGAGATTCTTTCCACACCTATTAGCAGTTAAAGGCAAGGCCACAGGAGCTAAATCACCTGGCTTAAAATTCCTGTTGTGTCATTTATCAATGACTTAGTGACTTAGGCAACTAATTGAAGGCATTTCACTGTACTAACCTCTAAAATAGAGTTAAATCTTTCTCAAATTCCACTAATTTGTTCCAATACAATAGGATTTCAGTGGATATATTAAAACAACTTACTTTTAATCTCCTCACTGGATATGTGACCAACATACAATAAACCAAGTATCTGTGCCTATATTTTACCTTTGAGTAAAACAGATATCAGTTAGATTTAAGTTGAAATTTCAGTCATCTTTAAGTGTATACCTTTCATAATATTTGGTATTTTTTGTGTTAAGACTTAGGAAGTATTGTTCTATGGACTTCCATGGTTCACTGGGGTCTCTGGGGTAAAGGACCAGAAATGGTACTGAGTATCAGGAAATATACAAGAAAATCACCCAACTCTGGTCAAAATATCAGCAGTAAGTGGAGAAAAGAGGCACTGAATCAGAAGTAATGGCAATATTATAGCAGCAGAGAGGTCAGGGAATAATTCAAGACAAGCTGCAGTGTCCTAAGTAAGCAGATGGCTTCTGTGTCATCCCTTTTGAATCTTGGTATACCTTGATTTCAGACATTTTTTAAAATCTCACTTAGCACACTAACTTTTAAATTTAATTCTGTAAGCCACTCCAAAACTCTTTTTCAAACATTCCTAAATGTGAATCATTTTAATAATTATGTTAATTATTTCTTTCCTTATGTCTGTTCTTGGCTCCTTTTGTTTGTCATTTTCCCAGATCTTAAGCTATGAAGATAAGATATTTATGTGGGCTCTTCCTTCCTGATGAATGCTTATAGAGCTATAAACTTTCTTCTTATCCCTGCTTTTGCTGTGTTCCACCAGTTCTGGTAGTTCATGTCTTCATTCTTGTTTGTTTCCAGGAATCTTTCAATTTACTCTCTTGGCCAGTGGTTATTCAGTAGTGAGCTGTTTAATTTCCAGGTATTTTATTTGATTCTCACTTTCTCTGTGAGATTAACTTCTATTTTAATTGCATCAGGGTCTAAAAAGACAGTTGATACAATTTCTATCCTCTCAATTTTATGAGGATATGTTTTCTGGCCCAGCATATGGGCCTATGTTGGAGAATGTCCATGTGCACAGAAGAATGAATATTCAGCTTTGTGGGATGAATATATATACATGTATACAAATATATACAATTGTGTATATATGTATGTATAAGTAGATATAAAAGCCCTCTCTTTCATTTTTTCCTTCAAATTAAGTATTACCTTGCTGAACTTTAGTCTAGTTGATCTATCAAGAGGTGACAGAGTGGTGTTGAAATCTTGAACTACTATTGTGGTGCTATCAATGTCTTCCTTCAGGTCTATTAGCAATTCTTTTAAGTATTTTGCTGGTTCCTCATTTAGTGTTTATATGCTTAAGACTATGAGTTCTTCATGATATACAGATCCTTTGATCGTTAAGAAATGACCTTCACTGTGACTTCAGCCTGAATGCTATGATGTCTGAGACTAGTATAGCTACTCCAGCTATTTTGAGGAGGCTATTTGTTTGAAAAATTGTTTTCCAGTTTTTGATTTTCAGTCTGTGTTTTCTCTGACTGTTCAATGTGCTCCTTGCAGGCATAGGAATGTGGGGTTCCATTTTCTAATCCATTCTGCAACTCTGTGTCTCTTAATTGGTGCAACTAATCCATTGACATTGAGAGAGATTATTGTGCTGGAGTTTTGTGCCATCTTTCTGCAAGAATTTGGTGTGGTTATGGAGCTTGTGTGACCTTAAAGTAGATCACTTAGTTCCTCTTGAAAGTGGTTTTGAGTCTAGGAATTTCCTAAGTTGTTGTTTATCTGCAAAGTTTTATATTGTTCCTTCCAATCCGAATGAGAGTCTGGCTGGGTAAAGTATTCCTTTTTTAAAATTTTTTAAAAATTTTTATTAGTGAAACACCATGAGGCACAGCTGTAGATCTACAAATTTCTGCGCTTGGGCCTCTGCCATAAAACAATCAAGCATCCATCCCTTCACCAGTGCCCATTCTCCACCATCACTAATCCCATTATCCCCCCACCCCTCTGATCCCCCCAATCCCACCATGCCTCTGTGGCAGTGCAATCCGTTTTGTTCTCTCTCTTCTTTTGGGTGCTGTGGTTTGCAAAAGAGGCACTGAGTGCAATCATGTTTGGTCTAGAGTCTACTTTCAGCATGCTTCTCCCATGATGGTGGGATCCTCCCAACACACCCCATTTGGTGCTCCTTTCTACATCTGGGCAGCCTTTATCCCTAGAGAGTGAAGCTGGCCTCAAAATCATGAAGTAAACCTGCTGGCATTTATCTCGGCTATTCTTGGGTGTTAGTCTCCTATGTTGTTACTTTATGTTCTCCAGATGAATGAGGAGGTATTTATTTCATTAAGTTTTTTTTCCCCACTATGTCCCATAACTAGGGCTGGAGCGATAGCACAGCGGGTTGCATCCCAACCCGGCCGACCCAAGTTTGATTCCTCCGCCCCTCTTGGAGAGCCCGGCAAGCTACGGAGAGTATATCTCCCACATGGCAAAGCCTATCAAGTAACCGTGACATATTCAATATGCCAAACGCAGTAACAACAAAGTCTCACAATAGAGATGTTACTGGGCCCGCTACAGCAAATCGATGAACAACGGGAGGACAGTGCAACAGTGCTATGTCCCTCCACTATTTTCCAGCCTGGAGATTTCTTCTGATAAGTCTGCTTCAAATATTAAGGATGGTCCTCTGACTGGCACACATCAAAAAGAACAAAAAGAACCAGTGCTGGCTTGTATGTGGGGAGAAAGGGACTCTCTTTCATTGCTGGTAGGAATGCCCACTGGCTCAGCCTTTCTGGAAAACAATGTGGACAGTGCTTAAAAAACTAGAAATTGTGCTTCCATATGACCCTGCGATACCACTTCTGGGAATATATCCCAAGGGTGCAAAGAAACACAGTAGTATGTTCATTGCAGCACTGTTCACAATAGCCAGAATCTGGAAACAACCTGAGTGCCTGAGGACAGACGGCTGGTTAAAAAAAATTTTATTTCAATAGGATAGCCTCCTTTAAACAAAATCAAAATGATTACTTAGCTTGAAGTTGACAAAGCATTTAAAAATACTTATTTTATAATAAATACTATCACCTTCATTTCATTTAATACTATACAAAAATTAAAGAGCAAAATGATTGTATGAGGTTTCCAGACATGTGCACAATTGAAAACATACTGGGCATGATGAATGTCTGAAGAACTGAGTTAAAATTGCTGGATGACAAGGATAAGATAGAATCAGGGTCAATGATTTTTCTCCTGCTGAAGTGCCAGATAAGCTAGTTGAAGACACTAGGAAGTATTGATTCTTAATTTATGTGACCTCTTGTATGTCTGTGAATGATTGCTCAAGACTGTTGCCCAGAATCTTATGAGAATATATTTTTGCATATAGTGAGGTTTGAAAATATTAAAGTTTAACATTTAAAATGGTTCCCTCAAAATGTATTGCTCTCCCATTGAAAACCAGAACTCAAAAATAACTAATGGCAGGGCTAGAGCGATAGCACAGTGGGTAGGGCATTTGCCTTGCACGCAGCAAACCTGGGTTCGATCCCCAACATCCAATATGGTCCCCCGAGCACCGCCAGGAGTGATTCCTGAGTGCATGAGCCAGGAGTAACCCCTTGTGCATCGCTGGGTGTGACCCCTCCAAAAAAATAAAAAATAAATAAATAAAAAATAAATAAATGATGGCTCAGGAAATAGCAAGATAGTACAGAGGGTAGGGAACTTGCATTTCATACTAACAACCTGGGTTTTATCCCATAATGTTACCAGTATGGTCCCCTGAGCCACACATGACTTATCCCTGAGCATGGAGCCAGGGTTAAACTTGAAAACTGCTGGATGTGGCCTCCAAACCAATAAATACATAACAATGATTAAAATCATGACTAAAGATCACAATTAAGGGCAGGATTGTAGCTTAAAGGGTGGGAGCACATGCATAGTACACATTGAGGATATTTCATTCCCAGCACCATAAAACCACACAGTTCCCTGAGTAGCACCCATGACAGCACAATACACACACATATATGTACACACACACACACACACACACACACACACATATATATATATATACATACATATATATATCATTACTTAGGGACAATTTGTTTCTCTTCTCAGATTCTCCTTTGTTATTAAACATTACCTTTTATTGTATAAAATTTCACTAAAAATATTGAAATATTATAAAAATCTTCCTTATTGTTCCTTCTCTCCATTTACCCTTCTAAAGTATAATTAAAAGGCTCTTTTAATTTTGTCTAGTTCTGGAAATCTTTATCCCTTCTCTTCCGAAATCACATACCAGATAATTTCATCTATGCTCTAAGTACATTCCTGATATCTTATCATTTTAATTTATTCTAATATGGAATAAGTAATCAGGAGTGATGAGAATTAGTTTAAGTAGCAATACTATGTACCATAAATCTTCAGATATTCCAAATGTCTACATTTGGAATGACATAAATATTTCATTACCATTTAGAAATGAAATTACCTGAAATATCACTTGTTCTCTAAAGATTAGCAATTGAAATCGTATCATTGTTGTCTCTAAAACCGATCTTGAAGCTTTCTGTAAAATGTTTTGTGCTTTTTTGAATTGGAGCAGCATACTGTGAGAAACAAATGAAAGAATCTCTCACACTATATTCTACAGGTTGAGAGAATGGCTTTATCTTCTTGCCTGCTTTTTTAACTTTCATGTGAACAAAATTGATGATGATTGTTGAAAATAGAAAACTGAACAATGTGCTCAAGTTCTTGAACAATTGTGCTTTTGTATACTCTAACATAATAACACAGTAAGAATCACACACTGAAAATCTTGAGAATGAACATTTCTACTGACTTTTCTGCAGTAATATCTCAGAGAACAGGCAGCTTTCCGATTTAAGAAAAAATCTCCTTTCATACTATTATTAGCAATAGTTATTCTGTTCCAAAAAATAAGAGTTAGGTTCTTAATCATTTAATAGCGTACTACTCTTTAATTTTTAAAGGTTTTTTTTTAAACAAGCTGTATAATTCTAGCATGGCAGAATTAGAGGGAAGATCTGGTCTCTGACTTCTGACATTCTAGAAATTGGTTTCATGTTCAGTTCACCAAACCTACCCCCCCCTGCCACAAACACACAAACACACACACACACACACACACACACACACTGAAATTGTATTTTGCATAATTTCTTTCTGAATTTTTCTTTGTGAATAGCTGCTGCCTGTATTTGCAAACTGAACGCAGTGAACTTGTTAAAGTTATTTTGAAGGCTAAACATCAAGAGGAAAAGTGTATATGTTGTTTTAAATAAAGATTATATGTTAAAAGTAATTATGGTTGATTCCTGTTGAAAGAGACATGACTGGAAATTTCAAAATCTGAGTATCTTCCTTTGTACAAAATGCAGCGCCATTCTAATGACTTGAAATCATGTGTATTTATGAGGAAAGAGTCTTGTCAGTCATGGAATTGCCATCATTAGGCCACTTCTATGAAACTGTGGGATTTGCTATAAGACCCACTTTAATATATAAGCACAATTTCTGGACCTTCTGATATCATCTGATTTTTCCATTCAAGTGAAAGAGGGGCTGGTGTTGAGAGAAAGAGGCATTGGGATTAGGGGATTAACAACACAATGCTTTAGTCTTAAAAAAAACCTGCACAGATGACATGGCAATCTCAGTTGTTTGCAAGCATTGGAAAAGATTTGGAAATTTCCTCATGTATTTCATATGTTCAACATGATGATTTGCCCAGTGTTGTAAGAGATAGGAACAGCCATATTGAAATATAGACTTTTTCTCTATTCTCTATACTATAATTATACATAAATACTTCACACATGTAGTTATACATGCAAATCATACATTAGAATTTACAAATAATATTTAAAAATATGTGTTCAGCTATAGAATTACTTAAAAAGCAATTTGATCATACTTTCTGTATTTGTAGGGCAAAAGTAGTAGTAATACAAATGGTAAGTGTGCTTAAAACAGAACCTACCTTTTTGAATGTGTACCATATCTTCTTAGTGATTTTGTAGCTGAGAGATATAACCAAAATTTCATGACTTTTAGTCTGGCTTTATCTTTTTCTCACTTCCTTTACAGAAGTTGACTGTTTCTGTCAAAGTCATTTTTTTCTATCTAGATAAAAGAAAATTGATTGGATTTGAAAGTGAGTTGGGTTTAATAGAATACTGTTCATTGATTTAGTAAGTCCTTTTTGTGCACAATTGAATAATTTCTAGACACAGGAATATTAGTCTCAAAAAGACCCATATCAGTTGCTACAGTTTCTCAACAAGTGAAAAATTTTGACACATAAAATTTTATGTCAGAGATGGTATTGTTATATGAATGTCTTCTATCTTCTAGCACCAGATGTTTGAGCGCAGTGGAGCAGAAACAATCATGAAAAATAGAGAACTAGAATTTTACATTTCAGTGCCTAGGAAAAGCAGAAATCCACTTCTGTCAGCAACATGTCACATAAGTCATAGCTACAATTATATGTGAATCCTCTGTTTTAAAATTGAGAGTGGAACAAAAAGGGAAACATCCAAATTAATTTATTTGCAAGGTAGATACAAACTTATCACACCCTATGAATGCTGAATGCATTTTAATGCAAAGTCTCATGTTTTATGTATAGGAACTGTGTCTTAGCATATCTAACACATTTTATCTTGATACTGTCTAGCAGTTTCAGATAAAATGATGTGCAACATTGACACCAATGCACAAACAGCCTGAAGAAACAAGTGTTCCAGTGATAACATTCCTACACATTTTTCAATCCTTCAAAATATGTAGCGCCAGAATAATTTGTTTACAAAATTGAATAACTCAGTGAAACTCAAGACAAGCTGAGTAAACTTCTGAAGTGCTGTTTGGTACACCTTAATTTCTGATAAAGTTTTAACTTTTATTTTAAAACTGTTTATATTATCCAAATTTAAGTATAACAAATAATTCTAGAAGAAACCAGGCATAGAAATTAGAGAAAACTAAATTGGTTAAAAATTTTCAAAACTATTTTATTACCATATATCTTAATCCTGATCACAGTCTATCTTAAACCTCTGTGGTTAGATATTAAAAATTATTTTTAAATTCTCAATGATAAACATTTAGTACTAGTTAACTAATAAAACATAATAATTTTTATTAATATTGTAGAAAATGTTCTTTTAAAATTGTGCTTTTATCTGAGAAATTATAATGCTGGGAAATATTAAATATGTAGAAATAAACATATAGTACTATGTGGTGATATATAACAATAAAATATATGACACTTTTATCCAAAGCTTAAATAACAAGGGCAAGATAATGTTTATTATTTCAGAGTTAAAATAGGGAGATTTTAATTAGTGACAGAATATAGTATATATCCAATTCCACTTTGTTTTCTTTATAAATATTCTTTATAGATTCTGAATAACTACTAAACAGTTGTAGTTTACTGATATCAGTATGCTTTTCAGCTATGATATCTTGATTTTGCACCCAAAGTTGCAAATATTTTATAGGGGGCTAAAGGATGACCCCAAATCTTCTCTCCTAATGCTTTATCCAGAATTCTTTGTACATTTTTGTTTTCACCCTATTGCTAAAATAAAAGGGTATTTTACTTGAGGTTAGAAAATGCACAACATAAATGTGAAAAAGAGCTAAAATACCTAAGATAGTTAAGAGATATGGAAAATTTAACAAAATAAAACAAAACACTTATCCAAAATAGGGAAGGAAAAATAGATGTTGTTCCAAAGAAGATATACAGATAGTCAATAGACACATGGAAAAGTGGCCATCACTGAATATCATAGATATGCAAGCCAAAATAATAATGAGACACAATTTCATGCCAGTGAGAATTGCATATATAAAAATGTCAAAAAGAAAGTTAAGCAAAAAGTAGAATTGGTAAAGTGCTTGCCTTGCTCACAGCAGCTCTAGGCTTAACTCCTGACACTTTATCTGCTCCCCAAGTACCTCCAAAAGGTATGCCTAAGCACAGAGTCAGGAGTAAGTCCTGAGCACTGCTGGATGTGCCACAACACAAGAAGTCAAGACTATTAAATGCAGGTGAGGATGGAGAAAAAATCACCTCGTTACTAATAGCACAAAATGTAAACTGGTTTGGTCCCTATGAAAAGCAGTATGGAGAATTTTTTAAAAAAAAATTAAAAATGAGCTAGTATATGATCCAGCAATTCCACTCCTAGTATCTATATGAAGAACAAAAATACAAACAAACGAAAAAGAAATCACTAATTCAAATAGATCTGTGTGCCTCTGTGTTCTTTGCAATACCACAGATTTGGAAACAACCAAAATGCCAAGTAACTGGTGACTGTTAGATAATGAAGTAATGGCACATATACACAAGAAAATACTATTCAGTTCTAAACAAAGATAAAAACTTCTTTTTAAGCAATGTGAATTAACTAGTGTTGATTTCAATAAAATCAGAAAGAATGAAAAAAAGCAACCAATTAGTTTATTCATACATGATATGTGAAAAATAAAGTAAGGGAATAGACAGTGTCCAATAAAAACAAATCATAAGATTCTAATGATAGAACCAAGAAAGTCAAGGAGAAGGTGGATAGTGAATGGGTTGATGTTTGCACTTGGTGTGGTGTAATGACATAGTATCTTTAAAACTGACTTCTGCAGTTTGCAAATGTTTCTTTTTTATTTTTTAAATCATTTTAATTTATTTTATCTTTTAATTTTTGCACCACACACAGCGTTTCTCAGGGCTTACTCCTGGCTCTGCACTCAGGAATTGCTTCTGGTGGTACTTGGGGGACCAGATGGGATGCCCGGTAAGTCATATGCAAGGAAAATGCCCTACCCACTGTACTATCGCTTGGGCAAGCAAATGTTTCTTTATCGATCTCTTTTTCTTGTTCTATCTGGTTAATTAGAAAATTCTAATAATTCTACTATCAAAATATATTAATCATATTACTATTTCTCTGAACCCTACTGCTTTCCTTCTTATCTAATCCACCATGCTTATTTTATATCATTCCAAAAACATCTTAAATAGAGAATATTCTTTTATTAACTTTACCCTAGTTTTCTGCCATCATTTTCTTTCAGATAGAATAATTCTGTTCAATGTCAGGTCAAATCTTTCCCTTGTAATTCCAAAGAAAAACCCAGCTAATTACTAAACATAATAACTTCAAAAACTATATTTGTATATGTGACATTGTGTTTCATTCTGACTTATTAATTTTTTTGTTTTAAGAAATGTCCATTTATACGTTATCTCCATTTTTTGATGGTATTGAATGTTTTTTTCTTGGAGAATTCAACCAGTGCCTTACGTATGTTAAAAATTAACCCATTATTCCAAAAATGGGGCAATGAAATGAACAGAAACTTTCTCAAAGAAGAAATCCGAATGGCAAAAAAGCACATGAGAAAATGCTCTACATCATTAATCATCAGGGAGATGCAGATCAAAACCACAATGAGATACCATCTCACACCTCAGAGACTGGCCCACATTCAAAAGAACAAAAGCAACCGATGCTGGCGTGGATGTGGCGAGAAAGGGACACTCCTTCACTGTTGGTGGGAATGTCCATTGGTCCAGCCCTTCTGGAAAACAGTATGGACGATTCTCAAAAAATTAGAAATTGAGCTCCCATTTGACCCAGCAATACCACTCCTGGGAATATATCCCAGAGAGGCAAAAATGTATAGTCGAAGTGACATCTGCACTTGTTTGTTCATTGCAGCACTCTTTACAATAGCCAGAAACTGGAAGAAACCTGAATGCCCAAGAACAGATGACTGGTTAAAGAAACTTTGGTACATCTACACAATGGAGTACTATGTAGCTCTTAGAAAAGATGAAGTCATGAAATTTACATACAAGTGGTACAATATGGAAAGTATCATGCTAAGCGAAATGAGGCAGAAAGAGAGGGATAGACATAGAAAGATTGCATTCATCTGGGGGATATAAAGTAACAAAGTATGAGATTAATACCCAAGAATAGCTGAGATCAGTACCAGGAGGATTACTCCATAACTTAGAGGCCAGCCGGGTATCCTAGAGGAAAGGGCTGTTCAGATAGAGAAGGGAGCACCAAATAAAGGATGTTTGGAGGATCCTCCCAGGAGGGGAGATGCATGTCGAAAGTAGACTATGGACTGAACATGTTTGCCACTCAATGCCTCTTTTGCAGACCACAACACCCAAAAGGAGAGAGAGAACACAGGGGATTGCCCTGCCACAGAGACAGGAGGGGTGGGGGGATGGGGGTGGGAGGGATATTATCCATGGTGGTGGAAAATGGGCACTGGTGGAGGGATGGGTATCTGATCATTGTATAATTGAAACCAAAGCACAAAAAATTGTAAATCTACAACTTTAAAAAAAATAAAATAAAATAAAGGGAAAAAAATTAACCCATTATTAAATGGATATTGAGTAAATAATATTTTCCAATTCGTGAACTGTCTTTGAATCTTGATTACTGTTTCTTTTGAGGTGCAGAAGATTCTTAGTTTAATTAGCCACATTTGTTTTCTTTGCTTCCACTTGCAAGGTTAGTGGTGTTTCATCTTTGAAGATACTTTTAGCTTCAATATCATGGAGGGTTCTGCCCACATTTTCCTCCATGTACCTTATGGATTCAGGTCTGATATTGAGGTCTCTATACATTTTGATCTGACTTTTGTGCCTGGCATTATGTCTGGGTTCATTTATTTTTTTTCATGGGGCTATACGAATGGCCAAAAGATACGTGAAAAAATGCTCTACATCCCTAAATATCAGGAATATTAAAATTAAAACAATCAGATATGATCTCAAAACACAGAGACTGGCACACATCAAAAAGAACAAGAGCAACCAGTGCTGACATGTAGCAGGGAGAAAGGTATTCTCCAATGTTGGTAAGAATTCCCACAGGTCCAGGCTTTTTGAAAAACAATATGGGCATTCCTCAAAAATCTAGACATTGAGCTTCCATATGATCCAACAATACCACTTCTGGTAATAGATCACGATGGCCCAAAAATACACAGAAGAAATGCCATCTGCACTTCTATGTTTATATTGTAGCACTATTCACAGTAGACAGAATCTGGAAACAACCCAAGTGCTTGATAACAGACAAATGGTTAAAGAAACTGTAGTATATATACACAGTGGAATATTATACAGTTGTTAGGAAAAATAAAGTCACGAAATTCACTTATATAATGCATGGACATGGAGAGTTAACATGTTGAGTGAAATGAGTCAGAAGGAGATGGACAGACATAGAACGACTGGATTCATTTGTGGGATTTATATATATATATATATATATATATATATATATATATAATGCCTAAAGTATAACAAGGGTCAGGAGGACTGGCTCACTCTTGAAAGCCCACTTCAAGTGCTGGGGAAGAAGGCGGTGGGATAGAGAAATGACAAAGATAGTTGGAAACGGTCATCCTGGACAAGAATTGCAAGCTGAAAGTAGGTAAAGGAACAAACGGCATTACCTCTCAGTACATGTATTGCAATCCTTAATTCCTAAGAGAGAGAGAGAGAGAAGAAAGTAACTTCTGTAGAGATAGGGGAGTTGGAGGGAGAGATATTGGTGATGGGAAATGTACACTGGTGGAGGAGTGGGTGTTAAAACATTGTGTGATTGAAACCTGATCATGAATAGCTTTGTTACTCTGTATCTCATGGTGATTCTAAATAAATAAATAAATAAATAAGTGTTCAAAATACTTTATATTTCTACTTTAGGATTTTATAATGGTAAAATTTAAAATGATTATTTAATTTTCATGAGATAATTTCCTCTTATTAAAAGCCACTTTTCTATGTAAAGACTTGATGCAAAGAACATAAAATTTAGTAATATGCTTACCTGTTTAACAAGTTTAATTTTTGGAAAGCAGACATATTTACTCAAGATCTGTCTATTGTATAATGTGACAAGACCACAATTTTGATAAATGAACCAGTAAGTGAGTAAAATTGCTGGATTAATTTTCTTACTATCTAAATAAATACTAAACTTGAAATAGATTTTATTGACTTTAATTTCTCTAGAGAACATTCCTTTAGTTGTGTTTTAGGTATAATTCAAAACGTGGATTAAAAATAAAAGCATGCTATACTACCATTAAGCCACAACTCTTTACATTTCAGTCTTCATTTTGAATGAAACAATACTAAATCAGCATTTTGGGTATGCCAAGGGAAGTTGTAATCTCCATGTAAATAGTTCTTCTGTGTCACATATTTAATAATATTAAAAACTATCAAATGTGGCTGGCAAATGTCAGAATGTTTTCTTAAACTAAAACTTCTGGTGCTCAAGTCTCCACTCTGAAAAATTTAATCTTAACTTATGAATATTCAGTTTTCTTTTTTTTTTAAATCTAATGACATATTTTAATCATAGTATGGTTATGGTATGACTCTTGTTCTCTGGGCTATACTTTGCATAGTCATTTAGAAGATAAGCATTAACTAAACATTTCTCTTAAGCACGGTGCGTGAAACCATTCTTCATATAATGAAGCCAATTATAATGTGAATTAATAATCAGTTTATGTACATATATGTATGTTGTAGATTAATTGACTTCTATAATTATTTCATTTTTGATTGTGAGAACTTTTCTATATTTAGACAGAGATGTTAAAGTTTTATTGTATATGACAGATCGGTATTTGTTGTCAGTCAATAATGAATCAGTGATTTTAAACAAATAGAATATTGAGTTAGTACACAGTAAAAGGAAATACTGGAGGTAAATTTTATCTTGTGCCATGTGATATACTTGTACATTTTTGTTAATAGTTGGCCAGGAGTAACAGTTGATTTTCATATAATTCTGTAACATTAAAAATATCAGTTGGTTGTCACTTAAGTTGAAATGATTAGGAATAACTCCCAAATAAATGGTTAATTTTTTTTTTTTTTGCTTTTTGGGTCACACCCAGCGATGCACAGGGGTTACTCCTTGCTCTGCACTCAGGAGTTACTACTGGCGGTGCTCAGGGGATCATATGAGATGCTGGGAATCGAAGCCAGGTGGGCCGCATGCAAGGCAAATGCCCTACCCGCTGTGCTACCTCTCCAGCCCCACAAATGGTTAATTTGGTTTAAATTAATATATTTCAAAATTACTTTTAAAAAGTTCCTTTTTGTTCACACATCGGGAATTATGTTTCTCTCTACTGGACTTTAGCATGTAATGAAATCTTTACAAAACATTAAAGGGTAGTGTACTCATTAAGTATGTGCATTTATTTGTAAGTATTATTCACCTATAGTTGACTTTGGTTTTCTCTTTCTTTCTTACCATCTACTTTTGCTTTCCTTTTCTCTCTGTTTGTCTCTGTCTGTCTGTCTGTCTGTACGTATGTATGTATATATGTAAGTATGCATGTCTCTCTCTCTTCATCTCTCCAGGAAGCACTGGGTTTTCATAACAATTATCATAATAGTTACCTAACCACAATATTTACCACCCATGAGCTGCTCTGGGTAAGGAACCTCCAGGGTTGTTCTAGTGATGCTCTGGAGACCATATGATGCTGGGGATCTAACTTGGTTTGAAAGTAAGCAGGGCCTCAACGCTTGTATCATCTCTCTGGATCCTGATTTTGTTTTTTAAATTTTGCAGTCTCTTTCCTGAATTTCCATCACTTAATCACTTAACTTCCCTTAAGTCGTCGATTTGCTTGAGCGGGCGCCAGTAATGTGTCCCTTTGTCCCTGTCGCGTGCTAGGGTAGCCCAATGGCATCTGTTCGCTCTGGGAACATGAAAAGCCTCAAACTGATCGTTCATGATCTTGACAAAGAAGTCTGACCATCTGGTAGGTGGGCGGTCACGCGGTCTTTTGACATCCCGTGGAATCCAGTCAGTAACAGCTCTAGTCCAGCGGTCGTCTTTAAATCTCATTACGTGACCAGCCCATCTGATTTTTGACACCTTGGCAAATGAGACAAAATTTCCATGTTGACTGGAATTGATTTTTATTACCTGAAATACAAAGGTGCTCTGAGTGTGTACTTCTTTTGTGTCTGATAGCCACATGACTTCTTTTTGCATGGTTAATCAAGCTAGCAAAGGAGATAATCTCTCAGTGTGCTCTGTCCTCTATCTCTTCCACTTCTCCCTTCTTCCTTACGGTTACTTTTCTTACTCTTTAATTATTTCTTTGCATTTGATGAATCCCTACTATGTACTAGATGGTACATAAAGAAATATGGTCAGGTAAAAAAGAGACTGGGAAAAATTCCAAATTCAAACTTACAATGAGATAGGTAGGCAGAGTGTATTCTGAGGGCACAAATAAGCAAGACTTGGCAAATCAGAAAAGATATCACAGAAAAATTTTTGCACTCAAGCCAAGCTAGGAGAATGGACAAAATTTAGCCAGTCAGGTACTTAATCATCATATTATCTCAGTAACAATGTCATATTCAGCAGCTAGGTCAAACCTTCCTTCCCTTCCTCTCTGTCATTTTGAAAACCTAAGAATGAAGTGATACTGCAAAAGTGGATTTTTCTGTGCTGGTGGATTCTTGAGAACCATAAGAAAGACTCGCATACAAAACTTAGAATGTTAAGAGGGTAGAATTTATTATATAGTTCAAGTAGAGGTGTCTGGGTCCTTTAAGAAGTTAGTTTGTTGTATAGTTCAAGTAGATGTGTCTGGGTTCCCCTACTCCAGTAATATTTAGGCCTCTCCTTTTATCGTTATATGATGTCACTTGTCCTTCCCCATGCTATTTGATGCCTGTGTATAACTTCCTGAGTCCTGTCCCTTGTCATCTGCCTGCCTCCAGTGCACCACGACCTGGTATTGTCCAGACCCAGCTCTATAATCACTGTGCATTTTCCTAGTGTGAAATTTTGTCACTGGGGCTCTCTAAGACTGGATCCCAGTGGTATCCTGTTATCCAGTACCGGCTTTTCCTTAAGTCTTTAGACACTGCCATGTGTGCATAGGTGAAATTCCTGTGTTCTGTACCTGTCACGGGGCCTCTCTTGAACTGTACTCCTATGGTTCCCTGTTCTAGTTTTCCTAGTCTCTGACCACCAACGCATACATGTTGGTGAGACACCATGTTCAGTACCTTGTCACTCTCTGGGTACTTGATCCTGTGGTGTATGTGGGGAGAGAGTGAGTGAGTGGGTGAGTGAGTGAGTGAGTGAGTGAGTGAGTGAGTGAGTGAGTGAAAGTATAAGCAATTGAGCAAGAAAGTGAGCAAGCAAGCAAGAGAGAAAGAAAGGAGAAGGGGTTGGGGGCTTCCGAACAACCACCCCCAAAGAAAAACACAACAAAACTTGAAATGAATTAGACACAGGCAATTCTGAAACCTTTCATTCAGAAAATCTTTTTGTTTTGAGCTCATAGCAGACTGTGCTCAAGGCTACTCCTGGCTCTGTGCTTAGGGAACATATGTCTCATATGTTCCTGGAATTGAACCCTGGTTGGCTGAATGCAAGAAAAATGCCCTATACACTGTACTATCACTAAGGCTACTAAAAAAAGTGTTTTAATATCAATTAGATTGATATTAAGAAGTTTTTTAATATCATATTATATTTGCTCAGCTCTAAACATTCTTCCTTCCTTCGTTCCTTCCTTCCTTCTTCCCTCCCTCCCTCCCTCCCTCCCTCCCTCCCTCCCTCCCTCCCTTCCTTCCTCTCTTTCTCTCCCTTCCTTCCTTCCTTCCTTCCTTCCTTCCTTCCTTCCTTCCTTCCTTCCTTCCTTCCTTCCTTCCTTTCTCTCTTCCTCCTCCACCTTCTTCTTCTTCTCCTTCTTTTTCTGCTTCCTATACTTCTTTCTCCATCTTTCTCTCTTACTTTATCAATCTCTGTATTCATTTTCTTCCCAGTATCTTGTGGTTTTCAGGGTTTTGTCCTGACTCTGTGCTCCAGCGTCACTCTTGGAGGAGACTTGGGTGACTTGAGGCAAGTTTAGGTGGCTTTGGTGACTCTAGATGATTAGAATCAAATATAAATCCTTTTCAACCCTAATTAAATAAAATTTAAATTCCCTTTTTTTTGCTGATAAATGTGAGGGAATTTTAAAGAGAATTTATGTAGCCAAATTTCCTAAATAATGATTAACATTTTTAAGTCTTTCTACATTCACCGCTGAACTTGCAAAACACTTTATTTTTTAATGATGAATTAGCTTTTTGATCAATAAACTGTAGTTGAGGGGTCAAAAGTTTTTAGTTTGTATAAATAAAGCACAAATATAAACTTAAAGTCAGTGTGAATACTTTAAATGCAAGTACTGTTTTCTAGGGGTCAAGAAACATGAGGAGACAAAGAATGGGACTGACTAAATGATTAACTGTGTAATACCTTTGAAACTGTCTTCAATGGCCCTTTAGAAGAGAAGAGGAAAGATAGAGTTCTTTATTAGTTTAACAAATAAGCCTTTGTTACTGATTGGCATAGCATTCCAAGAGTTTTAATTGTCAGGTGTATCAGTAGAGAAACACAGAGTCGTAGCAGAGTTTATTTCCAATAAGGTCATATTTCCCAGTTTCCAAATAACATTTTTTTATTTAAAAGATCAAGCTAATATAATTGCGAGGGTGACTGAATTTTAGGTGGGTAGGGAAACATTTTTGAAATAATTATAGAGCAATAGAGCAAGCAAATTTAAAATAATGCAGCTGCTTCAGTGACCAAAATTTAAGTGTAGCATATATTAATATTTTATAACAATTTTAATTAAATGTATACTCTGTAGTCACCTATACTCAAGACATATGAATACATGTATGATCATAATATATATCAGTGAGCTATAATGAAGTTCTCAGAAGTTTCATTGTGACATTAAATGATGAAATTGTTTTCAAAATTTTATTATTTTATGGGACAGCACAGCAGGTAGGGTGTTTGCCTTGTATGTGGCCGACCTGGGTTCGATTCCTCCCCCCATAAGAGAGCCCAGCAAGCTACCGAGAGTATCTAGCCCCCACGTCAAAGCCTGGCAAGTTACCTGTGATGTATTCGATGTGCCAAAAACAGTAACAACAAGTTTCATAATTCGTTGTGAGATGTTACTGGTGCCCGCTGGAACAAATCGATGAACAACAGGAAGACAGTGACAGTGACAGTGACAATTAATTAAGATTGATGTGAACTGTTCTAATTTCATTCTAAAATAGATTATCTATATTAAAATTATTTATTATTGCTTTCACCATAATCTAAAAAATAGTTACTCCTCTTCTTTTTAAAATAAATGTTAACATAACCAAACTTTTATGCCTTGCATTTTCTTTTCAGAAATGAAAATCACTCAGTGTGGCAAGTCTTGCTGCCCCCAAATTACTCTTTTTAAGTGAACAAACAGAAAGCAGCCCCCCAGCTGCACACAAGGCTACTGCCACTCGGGATCACGTCAGTGGTTCTGGAATGATATATAACACTGTAAGGGACATTGACCTAATGTGTTTGACTTAGCAAAGTTACGGAATAATTAAAGAATTACATAAGACATTTGAATTAAGCATATTAACATATACTTTTTGGAGGTAAATTTCCTAAATGTCTTCAGGAATCCTTAAAATGAGTTGTTACCTAGTGTAACACCTACTTTATATCTGAATTTCCTATGAGAATAATTAATGCTGAGTTATTTGGAAAGAATGCATATCCCTCCTACATACAAAAAATCACTTTAGTAGATTACAAAACTATAACCTACAAAATCATTACATTTTTCATCTTATTGAAACATTTATTGCAATAATTTACTACTCTAAGCTACAATTATCTTTTCTATAAAAGAAAAAATAAATTATACCAAAATACATTATCAAGAAAGAATACTTTGGATGATACGAATAAATATGTCAAGTCGTAGAGCACCCATGGTGAATATATGTGGAACTTCACTTCCAAAAGTTTTTGTACCACATTCATATAAAAACAAAAGATTAATGATTATCTCCAAAATAAAATTCTTAACACTAATTATGGATACAGTTTTCACCAGGGAAGGAAATAAGATAATTAGAGGGGTTCTTGGAAGAAAGTTATGGGAAAGGCAAATAAAAGCTGTATTCATCACTGAGAATAATTCTTCATGTGAGAACTCAACAAGTAAAAAAGGATTTGATGAGACTATTAAAATAAAAGTATAATGACTCTAATTTAGACTAGTTCTTGTTGTTAATTCTCCATCTTCAAAAACAAAGGTACTTCAACAATATGATATATCCCCTTTCATTCTTTATAAAGATAGGTTAATCAACTTTAACCAAATTGAAACTCATTGAATGACCATCCCAGAATAATGGAGCTTATTGTCATCTTTGCTTATCCAACTACTCTAAATTTTGTTGAACTGGGCATTATACTATTAGAAAATTCAAAAGAACATTTAACTTATCATAACAGTTTAGTATAATGAAAATTATTCTTCTCAGAATCAAATGTCTCTGAAAACAATTAGATAATGTTCTTCAAATATTTTATTACAGTAATCTTAGTGAATTGATTTCAACTCCATATATCAATCTTGGATTTTAGCAACTACTAAATGTATTTTAAAAACCTATAACTTGGGGCTGGAGCAATAGCACAGCAGGTAGGGCGTTTGCCTTGCACGTGACTGACTAGGGTTCTATTCCCAGAATCCCATATGGTCCCCTGAGCTCTGCCAGGAGTGATTCCTGAGTGCAGAGCCAGGAGTAACCCCTGAGCATCGCCAGGTGTGACCCAAAAACCAAAAATAAAAACCCCTATAACTTTGACTATGAAGGTTGTACTTAAAAAATTCTTTTTCCTAAAAGTGCCAATGAAGTAAGAATAAACCAAAATAGAATAGAAAATTCTTTGGCAACATTTTTCTAAAAAAATATAAATCCAGGTACTTGAATTAAAATTTTTAATTATTAAAAAGAAAAATGGAATCACCTTATTATCAGTTTAGCATATTTTATTAGATGGCCTCTGCATTTATTGGAAGATTATTGAAACAAACTTAATTTAAAATATCTTTGCATGGATTTGTGGCAAACACAATTAAGAAAGAATGAGTTAAATTATATTGAATTTAAAATAATTAAAAGATAATGTGACCTATTCATTATGTCAAAAACAGTAACAATAAGTCTCAAAATGGAGACATTACTGGTTCCCACTCAAGCAAATCAATGAACAACGGAAGGACAGTGCTACAGTGCTACAGTGCCTATTATTTAATATACCTAATCAATCATTTAAATTTGAAGGAGCAATACAGAACTTAACAGGCGGGCAATAGCTTGAGAGAATTCAAACCGTGAAACCACTTCTGCAAGCATTAAATGAGTTTCTTTAAGGGGCAGGACAGACTTCTCAACTTGGGCACTGAGCACAGCACTCAATCCCGGCACTGCATTTTGATCTCAATTAGATTAAGAAAAATATATTTACTCTGAGCTTGCTAAAGGATTTTATACATTTTCAATAATGAAACTAATATCTCATTAATATTGAACAGTCTATCTATGTCTCATTAGGTTGTATTTATTTATTTATATTAATTAATTTATTTATTTTTTAATTTTTAATAGTAAGACATCATGAGGTACAGTTGCAGACTTACACATTTTTGTGCTTGGGTTTCAATTATATAATGATCAAATACCCATCCCTCCACCAGTGCCCATTTCCCACCACCAGGGATCCCAGTATCCCTCCCACCCCCCTCCTCCCCCATCCCACCCTGCCTCTGTGGCAGGCCATTACCTTTTGTTCTCTCTCTCTTATTGGGAGTTGTGGTTTGCAAAAGAGGCAATGGGTGACAATCATGTTTGGTCTATAGTCTATTTTCAGCATGCTTCTACTATCCTAAGAGGATCCTCCCAACACCTATATTTGGTGTTCCCTTCTCTATCTGAGATCCCTTTTCCGCTAGCATGTGTGGTTGGCCTCCAAGCCACGGAGTAAAATTCCTGGTACTAATTACGACCATTCTTGGGTGTTAGTCTCCTATTTTGTTACTTTATGTTCCCCAGATGAATGCAATCTTTCTATGTCTCTCCCCCTCTTTCTGACTCATTTTGCTTAACATGACACTTTCCATGTAGTACCACTTGTATGTAAATTTCATGACTTCGTCTTTTCTAACAGCTACATAGTACTCCATTGTGTAAATGTACCAAAGTTTCTTTAACCAGTCATCTGGTTAAAGTTTCTTTAACCAGTTCTCGGGCACTCAGGCTTTTTCCAGATTCTGGCTATTGTAAAGAGTGCTGCAATGACAAAAAATTGCAAATGTTACTTCGACTATACTTCTTTACCTCTCTAGGATATATTCCCAGGAGTGGTATTACTGGATCAAATGCAAATGGGAGCTCAATTTCTAATTTTTTGAGAATCGTCCAAACTGTTTTCCAAAAGGGTTGAACCAGTGGGCATTCCCACCAACAGTAAAGGAGTGTCCCTTTCTTGCCACATCTGCGCCAGCATCGGTTGCTTTTGTTCTTGTGGATATGGGCCAGTTTCTGTGGTGTGAAATAATATCTCATTGTGGTTTTGATCTGCATCTCCCTGATGATTAATGATGTGGAGCATTTTCTCATGTGCCTTTTAGCCATTCGGATTTCTTCTTTGTGAAAGTTTCTATTCATTTCATCTCCCCATTTTTTGATGGGGTTGTATGTTTTCTTCTTGTGGAGTACAACCAGTACTTTGTATATCCTTGATATCAACCCCTTCTCGGATGTGTATTGGGCGAATATCCTTTCCCATTCTGTAGACTGTCTTTGTATTTTGGTCACTGTTTCTTTGGAGGTGCAGAAGCTTTTTAGTTTAAGATAGTCCCGTTTGTCTCTTTCTGTTTTCACTTGCTTGGCCAGTGGTGTGACATCTTTGAAGATACCATTAGCTTCTATGTCATGGAGGGTTTTGCCAACTTTTTCCTCAATGTACTTTATGGATTCCGGTCTGATGTTGAGGTGTTTAATCCACTTTGATGTTACTTTTGTACATGGAGTTAGGCAGAGATCTGAGCCCACTTTTTTGCATGTAGCCGTCCAGTTTTGCCAGCACAAAGAGGCTTTCCCTGCTCCACTTCAATTTTCTTCTCCCCTTATTGAAGATAAGATGCTCGTATGTTTGGGGGGAGATGTCAGTATATTCAACCCTGTTCCATTGGTCTACAGCTCTGCCTTTGTTCCAGTACCATGCTGTTTTAATTATAACTGCTTTGTAGTAGAGTTTGAAGTTAGGGAGATTGATTCCTCCCATTTTCTTTTTCCCAAGAATTGCCTTAGCTATTTGTGGAGGCTTATTCTTCCATATAAATTTCATGAGTGTTTGCTCCATTTCTTTGAAGAATGCCATGGCTATCCTAATAGGGATCACATTGAAATAATACAGTGCTTTGGGAAGTATTGCCATTTTGACAATGTTAATTCTCCCGAACCATAAACAGGGGATATTTTTTCCATTTCCTTGTATCCTCTTTTATTTCCTGAAGTAGCGTTTTGTAGTTTTCTTTGTACAGGTCCTTTACTTCCTTAGTTAAGGTGATTCCTAGGTACTTGATTTTCGGGGGCACAATTGTAAACAGGATTGTTTTCTTCATGTCACTTTCTTCTCTTTCACTATTTGTATATAGGAAAGTCATGGACTTATGGGTATTGATTTTATAACCTACAACTTTACTATACAAGTCTATTGTTTCTAGAAGTTTCTTGGTAGAGGTTTTAGGGTTCTCTAAGTATAGTATCATATCATCTGCGAATAGTGAGAGCTTCATTTCTTCCTTTCCTACCTGAATGCCCCTAATATCTTTTTCTTGCCTAATCGCTATTGCAAGTAATTCCAGTACTATATTGAACAGCAGTGGAGAGAGTGGAAATCCTTGTCTCATCCCTGATCTTAGAGGGAAGACTCTCAGTTTTTCCCCATTGAGGATGATGCGTGCTGTTAGCTTGTGGTAGATGGCTTTAACTATATTGAGGAAAGTCCCGTCTATCCCCATTTTGGCAAGGGTTTTCATCATAAACGGGTTCCGGGTCTTGTCAAATGCTTTCTCTGCATCTATTGATATGATCATATGACTTTTATCTTTTCTTTTGTTGATATGATAGATTATGTTGATTGATTTCCGAGTATTAAACCAGCCTTGCATCCCAGGGATGAATCCTACTTGATCATGGTGTATGATCTTTTTGATGAGTAGTTGAATTCTATTTGTTAGTATTTTGTTGAGAATCTTCACAACCGTGTTCATCAGGGATATCGGCCTGTAGTTTTCTTTTCTCGTGATGTCTTTGTTTCCTTTTGGCATTAGAGAGATATGGGCTTCATAGAAACTGTTTGGGAGAGTTTTTATTTTTTCAATTTCCTGGAAAAGCTTGAGAAGGACTGGCACTAGGTCCTCTTTAAATGTTTGGAAAAATTCGCTAGTGAATCCATCTGGACCTGGACTTTTGTTTTTGGGAAGACTTTTGATTACAGTTTCGATTTCCTTGATGTTAATAGGTCTATTCAGGTACTCTAGATCTTCTTGTCTCAGCTTTGGCAGATTACAGGTGTCCATGAATTTATCCATTTCTTCTAGGTTCTCTTGTTTCGTGACATACAGACTTTCAAAGTAGTCTCTGATGATCTTTTGGATTTCTTTGGTTTCTGTTGTGATATCCCTCTTCTCATTTCTGATTCGATTTATTAGGGTTCTCTCTCTCTGTTTCTTTGTGAGTGTTGCTAGTGGTTTATCTATCTTGTTTATTTTCTTGAAGAACCAGCTCTTGGTTTCATTGATCTTTTGGATTGTTTCTTTGGTTTCCATGTCATTGATTTCTGCTCTAAGTTTTATGATCTCTTTCCTTCTGCCTGATTTAGGCTCTTTCTGTTGATCCTTTTCTAAGGTCTTGAGCTGTGAGGTCAAGTCATATATGTGCATCCTTTCTACAGACCTAAGATATGCTTGTAGAGCTATAAATTTTCCCCTTAGTACAGCTTTTGCTGCATCCCGTAGGTTCTGGTAGCTCGTTTCTTCATTCTCATTTGTTTCCAGGTATCTTTTGATTTTGTCATTGACTTCATTCTTAGCCCACTCGTTGTTCATCATTGAGTTGTTTAATTTCCAGGTGTATGATTTGTTTCTCCGTGTCTGTGTGTGATTCACTTCTATCCTCAGTGCATCATGGTCTGAAAAGATGGTTGATACTATTTCTATATTCCTGATTCTATTGAGGTATGTTTTGTGTCCTAGCACATGGTCTATTTTCGAAAATGTTCCGTGTGCATTGGAGAAGAATGTGTATTCTTTCTTTTGGGGGGTAAAGCCATGTATAGGTCTATAAGCCCTTTCTCCTCTATTTCTTCTTTCAAAGTCAATGATTCCTTGCTGGGTTTTGTTCTTGTTGATGTATCCAGAGGTGATAAGATGATGTTGAAGTTTCCAAATACTATTGTGTTGCTAGCAATGTCCTCCTTAAAATCTGTTAGCAGTTGTTTTAAATATTTAGCTGTTCACTCATTAGGTGTGTATACATTTAAGAGTGTGATTTCTTCCTGTTGTATCCCTTGATGAAGAGAAAATAGCCTTCTCTGTCCCTTCTAATCTTTTTCAAGTGAAATTAATGTTATCAGATACTAGTATGGCCACCCCAGGTTTTTTGAAGGTGCTGTTTGTTTGCAGGATTGTTTTCCATCATTTGACTTTGAGTCTGTGTTTGCTTTGAGTGTTGAGATTAGTTTCTTGTAGAAAGCAGAATGTAGGGTTCTGTCTCTTTATCCATTTTGCCACTCTGTGGTTCTTAAATGGTGAATTTAGACCGTTGGAATTGAGAGATATTATGGTTATGGAGTTTTGTGTCATCTTTCTGTAAGGGTCTGTTTAGGTTGTAGGGTTTGTCTTGTCTTATAGTAGCCCCTTTAGCTCTTATTTTAGGTTTGGTTTTGAGTCTATGAAGTTCATGAGCTGCTGTTTATCTAGAAAATAGTGTACGGTTCCTTCAATTTTTGAGTGAGAGTTTAGCCGGATAGAGTATTCTTTGTGAAGCATTCATTTCAGTGAGTTTTTTCACTATATCTTGCCACTGCCTTCAGGCTTGGAGGGTTTCCTCTGACAGGTTTGCTGTGAATCTAAGGGGTGCTCCTTTGTATGTGATTTCCTTATTTGCCCTTGCTGCTTGCAGTATTGTGTCTCTATCGGCAGCATCGATCATTCTAACTATGATATGTCTTGGAGTGTTTTTGTTTGGGTCTCTTTTAGCTGGCACCCTTCGGACTTCTTGAATCTTAATGGCTGCATTGTGGAGCTCTGGGAATTTTTTGGTGATGACTTGTTTAACTATGGCTTTTTCATTGGGATTGTTTCCCTGAGCATTTGGTAGTCCAATGATACTAATGTTGTTTCTTTTGGAATCGTCTCCTAGGACTCTGATTCTCTGTAGAACTATTTCGAGGTCCTTTGCCACTGTTTGTTGTTGTGTGTTGGCTAGTTGTAGCTGATCTTCCAGCTCACTGATTCTTTCCTCACCTGTGGTCATTCTATTTTTGAGGGCACAGACTGAGTTTTTCATTTCATCTATGGAATCTTTGTTTCGTGCCATTTCTGTGCAAAGCTTTCCAATTTCTGATCTCATATCTTCCTGTACTTTGTTGATTATGCGATTGATTGTTTCTTTCATGTTCTCTTTCAATTTGTTTCTTTCATGTTCTCTTTCAATTTAGTGGATATCTGTCTGACTGTTTTATTGAGTTGATTGAACATCTTGATGACTTTATATCTGAATTTTTTGTCAGAGAGGTCCCTGAAGTGGCAGGCACCTACTGAGGCTTCTGGACTTTTCCTCGTCCTCTCCCTGGGTGGGGAGAAGAGACCAGCTCAGCTTGGGCAATGGAAAGCTCATTAGGTTTTATTTAATCCGTAGATATTTTTATTATAATCTTTTACTTATAAATGCAGATGTCAAGTGGTATCTAAAATACAGTATTTCTCAACTTAAAGTCAATACTCCCTTTCGTATGATAAAATCAATTTGCACGTTTATAGGTCTATGCAAATTTTCTGCTTTAATTTTTCTTCTCTTTAACTAAAATTTATAGGATTTTCCTATTTCTTCTGAACACTGAAACACATAATTATCTACAACATAATAGAGCCTGGCAAGCTACCGAAAATATCTCGCATGCATGGCAAAGCCTGGCAAGCTATCCGTGATGTATTTGATATGCAAAACACAGTAACAAGTCTCTCGATGTTACTGGGCCTGCTAGAGCAAATCTATGAACAATGGGAAGACAGTGACAGTGACAGTGAAATCTAAAATATTGGAAAGATTTATTTTTTTGAGAAAAATTGGTTTACAATTTGGCGGAATTTCTGGAGATTAGCTCTGTTCATCAATATGTGTTTAGGTGTCACTACCTACCTATACACACACACACACACACACACACGCACACACACAGAGATCTGCCCTTGTGTGGGGGCAAAAAAAGAAACAACAAGAAAATAGCAAATGGGGACAGTGGTGGTGGAGAATGTGCACTGATGTAGGGATGGGTGCTTGATCATTGTATGATTGAAACTCAATCATGAAAGCTTTATAACTCTATCTCATGGTGATTCAATAAATCATGGTCAATCAATCACGGTCCTCCCTTGTTCATCGATTTGCTCAAGCAGGCCCAGTAATGTCTCCATCGTGAGACTTGTTGTTACTGTATTTGGCATATCGAATACGTCGTGGGGAGCTTGCCAGGCTTTGCCATGAGGGCAAGATACTCTCAGTAGCTTGCTGGGCTCTCCAAGAGGGGCGGAGGAATCGAACTCGGGTCGGCCATGTTGGCTGCATGCAAGGCAAACGCCCTACCCACTGTGCTATCGCTCCAGCCCTATTCAATAAAAATAAAAGAAAAAGAAAATAGCAAATGGGAGAAATGATCGAAGTTGATCAAACTGGTGTTGAATGGAGAGGTGCCTGGGACACTGGTAGAGCTAAGAGATTCCCTGGTGATGAATATGGTGATAGAATGATATAAGCATGAAAAGTGTGATTAATGGTACTGTAATCCTGTTACCCCAATAAAATGGTTAACAAAATAGTAGCACTGTAGCGTGGTAGTACTGTCCTCCCATTGTTCATCGATTTTCTCGAGCAGGCACCAGTAACATCTCCATTGTGAGACTTGTTGTTACTGTTTTTGGCATATTGAATAAGTCATGGGTAGCTTGCCAGGCTCTGCTGGGCAGGCAGGATACTCTCAGTACCATACTGGACTCTCCAAGAGGGGCAGAGGAATCGAAGCCAGATTGGCCACATGCAAGGCAAATGCCCTCCCCACCGTGCTATCACTCCAGATTACTAGTAAAAAATTAATCTTCAATTAATACAGACTACATCAAGGAAGGTGGATTGATTAAAGTAAACAAACTAAAAGAAAAACCATCTTTGTTTAATGTATTTTCTCCAATAGACTTTTCCATTGAATCTTCTTGAAGCCACATGGTGATTTATTCACTTTTATTGGGTCTCTCCCATTTATATAGGAAGTATTTATATTAGTAATATACTACCTTTACTTTTTTGCTATCAACAGCTCACTGTCAAAATACTTTTCTAGTTTCTGAAAAACATAGAATAATAGTAAATTAAACACAGGATAAATAAATTGCATCCTGATAGTTCACTGTTACCTATAGAAAATCCTAAAGCTCCCTGTTAAGACAGTACTTATACTTCATGTAATTGGCTAATAATATAGTTAATGTTATTGATTTTTACTTGAATACTCTTAGATAAGACTTCCATTAATTTTTGCATTTATTTATAAATTTATATCACACTTTGCTGTGTTTTATTCTTCGGTGAAAGAAGTCATACCAAGGGCCTTATAAAAGCAAAGCACCCCCTCTACAACTGAGCCACATTACATCTCTGCCTTTTTTACTTCCATTTTTATGTCTGCAGGTGGCAATAAGATGATTAATAGTTTTATTAGGAATTATACACTTTTAGGAATTTCTTATTTATTTCCGTTGTAGTTTTAAAGCTCACTGACCTAATGATTTCTTTCCTTTTTACTATAAGAAGAGATATAGTCGAGAAATTTTGAAAGAGGGCTAATCAAAATGGTGATTTGGGAGGCTCTTCAACCCCTCCTCATTCCACAGTCCCACAGAATATACAACTTCTCAAGAGGCAATTAATTTGAAAGAATTCCAGAAACCAGTAGAACAACTCCCACACATTGGATAAATTAAAAAAAAAAACCACATCAAAAGTGTATAAAAGGCAGAAACACACTCTGGCTATAAACCTTACCCTTGGCATCGAGCCATACACTCAGGAAGGAACGCACAGGTTGTCCCTGAGTACGATATTTGCACCACAGCATTTGGGACTCCCACCTGCACTACAGGTCCTCAATACTGAGCTCTAAAAACCAACAACCCTCATGTTTATGAGACCCGTAAGACTAGAGCAAACAAAGATGCAGTTGTCTGTGTGCAGAAGCCCTCACTGCAATGTTCCCTCCGTGCTCTCCACATTAGGACTCAAACTACACGTAACCTAGTCATTGGCTGGAATAAGTCCATCTGCTCACTTTAAGAGCAGCTGCTGAGGGTCAGGTTTCTACTTGAACACATAAGTAAGGTTTGATTGTGATCCTTTCTGATTCCATGAAAACCTGCAAGCAACCTGTTGTCTCCCTCGAGGCTGAATTCTATTACCAATATCTCCCTAAAAGGCTCCTGTCCTTAATGCTTATTCCTAGATTTCACATTGTAGTCAAAATGACAGATTTCCTGGATTTCCGGCTCTGATGGCCATAGGTACTTGCACATGTGAATCCCTGGCAGATTTTTAAAAAATACAAAAGTAGTTTACAGTCAAGAGAGATAATAAAGGAAGTAATGTTCTTGTCTCATTTGCAGCCTAGTGTCTCAACTCTGGTTTGATCCCCTGAGCACAACTTGAAGTTATCCATAACTATGGGATGAAGAGTAAAGCCCTGATCATTTCTGAGTGTGGCACAAAAAACCAACCAAATGGAAAGCAGTTTAATGAATGAGGGAACGAATTCTTCCTCATTCAGATCTACATTTTATCTCAATATAAAAAAAGCTTGCAAAAACAAAATCATAACAACATGAACAAAAAGCACCTCCCTATTTCTTCCTAGAAAGAAGTGAACTATTTGCTGAGAGGGACAAAAATAAAAAAATTATTTTCACAATAAGTGAAATTAATGGCTTTATGATACATCTTCCAGTGAATTAATATTTACACTATGGCCACACTGAAAGCAGAATAGAGCGATGGAAAGAGCTTATTCAAATAATGATACCTGAAAAAAAATCCTTAATCTTGGAAAAGACAAATATCCAGATCCTGAATGGATTAATTGAAATTTTTATAAATACCTGAGTGCAAGTGTTTACAAGAGTTTATGGATACAATATTGCCATACTACATTCACCACCAAGAGCCAATTTTCCTCCACCAATTTTTATAGAGCAATTCCTTCCAATCCCACTTTCTATGTAGCCTAAAATTTGTTTTAAGTCTAAAAGTTTTCTTTCATTGAACATTGTCTTTTCTCTCTCTTCGTTTTTGTCCATGCTACATTTCAAAGAGATGTGTGGAATTTCTCTTTCTTTTTCAGTCTGATTTCACCTTCTAGTACTGTTCATGTTGTAACAAAATGTGAGATTTTGTCTTTAGTTACAGCTGAGTAATACACATTTCTTGAAACGATTGAACTGCTTTGTTCAATGTATTTTATGAATTTGGGTCTAATATCCAAGAAAATCAGGTACAAGTTTTTAATCCATTTTTACTCAACTTCCCTACATAGTGTGTGAGCATGGTCCAAATTCTTTCTTTCATGTGTGCTCATTGATTGTACAAACTTTCCACTGTATACTGTCACTTGATCACTTGACATCCCATTACTCAGTGATTTGCTGGAGCAGGCACCACTAACGTCACCATTTGTCCCTGTCACACGCCAATGTAGCCCAATGGCAACTGCAGGTTCTAGGAACATAAAGAGCCTCAAACCGATCGTTCAGGGTCTTGATGAAGAGGTCTGACCATCTCATAGGTGGGTGACCATGTGATCTTTTGACATCCAGTGGAATTGAGTCAGTAATGGCTTTAGTGGTTGTCCCCAAATCTCATTACATGTCCAGCCCATCTGATTTTCGATACCTTGGCAAACAAGACAGTATCTATCCCTGATTCTTGCCCATCAACAGAGGTCGGAACTCTGGATTCTTCCTCTCATTTGAGTGAAATGTGATACTTCAAGCATAGCTCTTTTAATTCCTCTTTGGGAGACTCGAATAGCGTTCTCATCCTGATTTTGTCGGGCCCAGATCTCTGAGGCGTATGTTAATGCAGGAAAAACAGTGGAATTGAAGAGATTTTGCCAGAGCCGAAGGTTCTTTATGCTTTTAGCTATTTTTTCAATGCTCTTGAAGGTGCTCCAAGCCACTCTCTTCCTCCTGTGCAACTCAGGTGCCAGGTCATTCGTCGTTTTGAATTCTCGACCTAGGTACACATAACTGTTGCATTCAGAGATGTTCATCCTATTGAGAGCAAATAGAACATCAGGAACGAGATCGTTTCTCATAAACATTGTTTTTTTGTGAGATTTAGCTGTAGTCCGACCTTTCCATACTCACGGTCAAATTCTGCCAGCATTTGTGCTGCTTAGCTGATGTTTGGTGTTATTAGAACAATGTCATCAGCGAAGAGGAGGTGGGGGAGTTGCTGACTGTCTATCTTCATTCCCATTCCTTCCCACTCCAGTCGTCGCATGACATTCTTGAGGGTGGCACTGAAGAGTTTTGTTGAAATGTATCACCCTGCCGAACCCCTCTCTTGACGTCAATGACCACCTCCCTGTAGAATGGTGAGCTATTGGTAGTGAATCCGCAATACAGCTCACGGAGAATCCTGATGTATTGACTTTGAACGCCCTGTTTGGCTAGGGCTTCAATGACTGCTTCAGTCTCAACAGAACCAAAGGGCTTCTTTAAATCAAAGAACATTAGACAGAGTGGCATCTTGAACTCCTGAGAAAACTCAATGAGCTTGGTTACCATGTGGATATGGTCGATCGTGCTGAATCCTTTGTGGAACTCGGCTTGCTCACATGGTTGTCCTTCATCTAGTGTTCTGCCAATCCTATTCAGGATCACTTTAGTGAACAGCTTGAAGACGACAGACAAGAGGCAGATTGGGTGATAGTTGTCAATGCCGTGGATGTCTCCCTTCTTGTACAGTAGTACAGTCCTGCTGGTTTTCCACTGGGACAGAACCTTGCATTCAGAGAAGTGAAGAGCTGAGCCAGTGTATTGATGGATACTGACAGCAGGTTCTTCAGATGTTCAGGTCTGACCTTGTCTGGGCCAGGTGCTGTTCACTTCTTTACTGATGAAATGACATGTCAAATTTCGGAAGGGAGAAACTTGGGAACAACATATCTATCCTTCGAAATTTGGTATGTGGGCAGGTGGACATAGCTCTCGAAGATATCCGAGTAGCAAACAAACAAATACTGTCCTCCCGTTGTTCATCAATTTGAACAAGTGGGCCCAGTAATGTCTCCATTTTTTGAGACTTTTTGTTACTGTGTTTGGCATATAAAATATGTCACAGGTAGCTTACCAGAATTTGCTGTATGGGCGAGATACTCTCGGTAGCTTCCCGGGCTCTCAAGAGGGGCCAAGGAATTGAACCTGGCTCGGTCAGGCTGGCTACACTCAAGGCAAACGCCTTACTGCTGTGCTATTGCTCCAGCCAAGTAGAAGTCATGGATAATCTTCTCTGTTGCCCTTCTCAAAGATGTGATAGTTCCATCAGGACACTGAAGGGCAGTCATCTTGGTCTTGTAGTTGACGAAGGACAGGCGGGCATTGTGAATGCTTTTCTTGGCGTCTGCCGCATCTGCATCTCTTGCTAGCACTGCTGCTCTTCTCTCTTTGAGGTCTTCCTTTATCGCTTCTCTGCACTCTTTGCAAGCTCAGACTTTCCCTTGAGATTGAGTGAGGCTTGTGCCAAGCCAAGTTGGCGAATGAGCTCGAGAGTCTTCGAAGACAGGAGTCTTTTTGTGGCTATTTCTCTCTCGGCATTCTTCGCACAATCATGGAGGTGATTCGTATCGTATTCCTCGATCGTATTCCTCATCAAAGTTGTCAATGATGGCATTTTCACATGCTGCTGCAATAGTTCCAAAGAGCTCCCAGTTGGTGGTCGTTCTGCGAGTTCTCTTCTTAAACTTTGCAGTCCTTTCTCCCCACTCTGTGAAGCAAAATTTTGCATGAAGAAGATGGTGGTCCGATCCAGTTAAGAATTTTGGAACAACAGTGACATCAGTCAGGAAAAACTGCCGATCGAATATGATGTAGTCAATTTTGTTGTGGAACCATCCACTGGGAGACTTCCACATCCAACGTTTAGATTCAGCTTTCTGGAATTGTGAGTTACCATTGATGGTCTTGGTCGACATGATGATCTCAGATGGTTTCTCACCCTGTTCGTTCCATTCTAGGTCATGGGTTCTAATGTGGAATTCTTTGGCTGTTCTTCTAGGTCTTATCTTGTCAATAAAATCACCTACATTGATCTTGTAGATGGTGTGGTCTTCTTTATAGAAGTTCTCCAGCTTTATGTAGAACTTCTCAATTTCTCCTTCATCATAATTGGATGTTGGTGTGTAGACAAAGAACATAGAAACTACCGGCAGTGAGTCACATCTATTCAAGTGTAATCGTCCATTTCGGGTTTTTAGGCATTTGAATGAATCAATGTTTATGGCCAAGTTCATATTGACAAGGACACCACTGGCACCTCTTTTGTCTCATGTTCCAAGGAACAGTTCTTCTCTAGTGTCAAAAACGGCGTGATGTGATTGATGCCTTCTCGTCTTGGTCAGACCAATGATGTCGTACTTGATCTTTCATCCTTACACCATCAGGTCCTCGATGGATGCATCTCATGCCCGCATACTTGCATTGAAAGTACAGACAGTCATTTTTGTCTATCTTTGTTTTGGCAGTCTAGTTCAGCCCTGAGATATTATCAACCTCTCCTTCCTCATCCTTTTTAACTCTGCCACATTGGTGGCTCTTTTAGGGTCAGGGGAATGAGACCCATTGTATTTACTGCTTTTGGCATATCGAATACACCCTGGATAGCTTGCCAGGCTCTGCCATGTGGGCGAGACACTCTCGGTAACTTACCAGACTCTCAGAGATGGATAGAGGCTTTTAGGGCGGCCTCTAATTGTCCTTGCAGGTGTTCCCATCATTCAAACCATATTTGAACCCCCATCAAATATGGTGCGATAATCTTGTATTAAGTGTTTTATGATGTGTCTGGAAAGTGGGCTGGAGCATGTCTTCGGCTGGGTAGTGGAGGTAGTGGAGGTAATGGAGGCCTGCCGGACTGCTTGGAGCAGTCAGAGGATCTCTGTTCCTAGGACGTTGACCCTGGAGTCCAAGGTCACAGAGTTCTGTTTCCCTGGTTCTGTGAAATCCTCTACCTGTTCCCAGCAACCCAGTAGACCTCCATTACCTCCACTACCTCCACTACCCAGCCACCATCATGTTCCAGGATGCTTTCTGGACACTCGGCCGAAGACGCATGCACGAGTGAAGCCCCACAGAACCCAGGAAGCAGAACTCTGTAACTGTATACTGTATGTTCTTTAATTTTAAAACATAAGTTAACTGTCCATGTACCTTGGGATTTATTTCTGGCTGTCACTTTGATTACACTATTGTGTCAGCTTCTAGTTCACTACCACACTCTTTTGATTCTGTAGTATAGTTTAAAAGAAAACCTTGTACCTTCTCTCTTCTTTCTATTCAGGATTGTTTTAGCTATTCAAGGTTTTAAATTTGACATTTAAATGATAGCTGTTTTATGTCCTGAAGTTATACCACTGGATCTGCAAAATGCTCAAGGTAGGATTATTATTATTGTTATTTTATAATTATTATTTTCAATACTTGTAATCAAATACAAAGATAAACAAGAAATGCATGTGTTATGCCACTGAGTCACTCCTTTTCTAATATGAATATTTAAAGTTAATTCTTCCAACTAGTAAATATGAAATATTTTTTAACTTTGTGTTTTCTTTTTCTTTCAGTAGTGAAGTGATAGCACAGCGGTAGGGCATTCGCCTTACAAGCGGCCAACATGGACGACCCGAGTTCGATTCCTCCGCCCCTCTCGGAGAGCCCGGCAAGCTACCGAGAGTATTCGATATGCCAGACACAGTAACAACAAAGTCTCCAATGGAGACGTTACTGGGCCCGCTCGAGCAAATCGATGATCAATGGGAGGGCCTTTACTTAGGGGCCTTACTTACTCAGTAGTGAAATTTTTCCATGTTTATCTACATAGTCATAGTCAATATACTTTTAATTTTTTTTTAATTTTTAATGTAGGAGTACTGCTATTTATTCAGCCATTGATTAAACTGATTGAACTGGGCATAAACTCCACATTACATTATTTTTTCAATTGAATTACTGTGAGGTACAGTTACAAAGCTTTCGTGTTTGAGATTCAGCCATATAATGATTGAACACCCATCTCTCCATCAAAGCACACTTTCTACCACCAGCGTTCCCAGTATATTTCCCCCTCCATCCCAAATCCTCACCCTGCCTCCATGGGAGCCAATTTCCCCAATACTCTCTCTCTAATTTTGGGCATTATGTTTTGCTTGAATTTTCCCACCACCACTCAAGCCTCCCTGCCAGGGACAGTAGTTAAATCATTTATTATCCATTATTCATTCTGAATATCTTAGGTGCCACAGCCATGCTCTTCTGGAATCCTAGATTGTGCATGGTTGGGTTTCAGAGACATTTCTGTAGGGCACTAATCCATTTTGGGATTCAACTGGGCATCTCTGGACTAGGGTTGTTGGTGTGCTAAGATGGCATCTGGAGGCACATTGTGGGCATGACAGCCAGACAGTGGGTGGGGCGCCAGGGACAGATAGCCCAGGTCCCCTGCCACCATGCGGCATGGGAATCCAAAACCTGGAATCCAAAAACCTGGGCCTTGCTAGTGTAAGCTCTTGGTCACCGGATTACATCTGAAGTAGTTGGGGAGACTGCACCTGCTCTATCTGGGATGCCCCAGTGACATTGGCTCAGTATTGGGCCTGGAAAGATCAAGATACTTTTTAGATAGCCAATATTTGTACACAATCATAAGTGTGATATTTTTTGTTTTTTTGGTGGAATCTTTATAGTTTCCTACGGGTACTATAATATTATCTGCAAATTGTGATTTAATATTTTAGAAATTTTGATAGAATATTAGCATTTACTAGAAGATCTTATCATAATTCGCCCACATCCAGAAGAACAAAATCAATCAATGTTGGCATGGATGTGGCGAGAAAGGGACCCTCCTTCACTGCTGGTGGGAATGCTGACTGGTTCAGCCCTTTTGGAAAACAGTATGGAGAGTTCTCCAAAAATTAAAAATTGAGCTTCCATTTGACTCAACAATACCACTCCTGGGAATATATCTAGGGGATACAAATAAGTATAGTTGAAATGACACCTGCACTTGTGTGTTCATTGCAGCACTGTTTATAATAGCCAAAATCTGGAAAAAATCCGAGTGGTCAAGAACAGATGACTGGTTAAAGAAACTTTGGTACATTGACACAATGGAATACTATGAAGCTGTTAGAAAAGATGAAGTCATGAAATTTGCATATAAGTGGATCAACATGGAAAGTATCATGTTAGGTGAAATGAGTCAGAAAGAGAGGGACAGGCATAGAAAGATTGCATTCATCTCTGTAATATAAAGTAACAGAATGGGAGACTAACACCCAAGAGCAGTAGAGATAAGTACCAGTAGGTCTGCTACATGGCTTGGAAACCAGCCTCACATGCTGGGGGAAAAGGCAGCTTATATAGAGAAGGGAACACCAAGTAAAGGATGTTGAGAGGACCCATTCGGGTTGAAAGATGTGTGCCTAAAGTAGATTATAGACCAAACACAATGGCCGCTCAAAACCTTTATTGCAAACCACAACAACCAAAAGGAGAAAGAATAAAAGGAAATGCCCTGCCGCTGAGGTGGGGTGGGGTGGTGCGGAATTGGGTGGGGGTGGTGGGAGGGATGCTGGGAACATTAGTAGAACAGAATGGGCACTGCTGGAGGGATGGGTAAACGATCACTGTATGACTGTAATGCAAACATGAAAGTTCATAAGATTGTAACTGAACTTCAGGTGATTAACTAATATATTAAAAAAAAGAAAATCCTATCATAATCTTAATTTCTATTAACTTCTAAGAGAAGTTTAACTTTTTTTCTAATATGATTCTTCTTAATTTTTTTTCTAGGCTAATATCTATGGGGAAAATTTTCAGTATTATGTTAAATAATGGAGTCTCTGCCCCCGCGCCTAGCTGTGCTCACTGGGACCCCTTAGAGGGTGGTGGGTTGAATTTCCCTCCCCACCCCGAGCAGAGCTCCGGCAGCCGAAGACCTCCAGAACCAGCCACAACCATGCTGAGACCACTCTCCACATGCATGAAGGTACTAGCAGAGGGACAAAGGCATGCGGGTCCCGTGACTGAGATCTCCAAGCCTGCTCGGATTAGGGCTGAGCATCCTCCATCCAAATCCTCCATCTTCCAGTAGGCAGGGGTCACACCCACCACCTGACCCCCCCTGGCACTGTGTAATCCCATCAACGGCCAAGACCCAGAGACTATAAAACCCAGCTCCCGGACATCTTATATCATTCTTACTTTGGACAACCTGGCAGGCTACCGAATGTAACCTGCTCACACGGCAGAGTCTGGCAAACTCCCCATGGTGTACCCAATATGCCAAATACCAGTGACGATGATGGGTCTCATTCTCCTAACCCTGGAAGAGCCTTGAATATGGCACTTTAAAATCTTAGGGCTAGGATGAAGGAGACATTACTGGTGCCTGCTCGAGGCAATCAATGAACAACAGGATGATCGTGATCATGATCGTGATGATTTTATGACATTAAATGTCAAGGTAATCTAGACAGAGTTTGAGAAGTGCTTTAGAACATTTTGAAAGAATTTCTGTTTCTTCATTTTGGGGAGAAGAGCCTAAGAATTAGTAGTCTATTAGAATTAGTAGTAGTAGAATTAGAGCCTAAGAATTTTAATATATGGAAGACTGCTAGTAAACTCAAGTTAATCTGGATTTTCATGGTGGAGGAGACTTTTGATTATATTTCAGTTTACATGCTAACAAGAGGTCTTTCCATTTTCACATTTAATGTTTAGATTTAGAGTTAGATTTCTTTCTATGTCTGTGTTAGGATTTGGTAAGACTTTAAAACTGGATTTCTAAAAATTTATTCAAGTCAAAGAAAGAGATTTATGGACTGAACATATGCAAAACATATGAGAGGACCAGGTTTAATCCCCAGAATTATTACCTATAATACATATATATGGTGACCTCATATTGCCAGGAGCTACTCTCAAGCACAGAACTGGGAGTAGCCCATGGGTGGTCCCAAAACCAAGATACTGGAGGTTACTAGGATTACAACTTGTAGAGTTGGTGGTGGGGATGCACAGTGCTCCGGGTGAAACTCAGGGTCCTGCATATGCCAAACATATGTTCCATCCTTTCTAATCATAACCTCATTTTTAATGTAAACCTTGGGGTTACTTCTTGGTGGTTGTAGAGACATGCTTTGCCAGAGATTGGATCCAGGGCTCATTGAGCCATTCCCCCCAGGCCTTTTTGTGTAAAAATATTTTAATGTGCTTTTCTCTGAAATAAGCAATTATTTTTTGAAACAAAATTTTCTCTTGGCAGAAGCAATTCAGAAAATTATTTTGTGGACATGGAAAGGAAGTGCTTTTTTCCCAGTTCACTGAAACCTGTATAGTTCTGAGCTCCTACATGATTACAGGTTTTGGTAAAGTAATTTGCACTGCTTTAACCACTACTGATTCCTTAGCCAGATACTTCTCCAAGAAATATTAATTGTACAACCAATGATAGTGTAAGTGAGAATTACTTGATTTTTTATTTAATAAATTAATGACTCATTCAGCAAACAAGTGAGAATGTTTCATTTTGATAATAAATAAAAGTTTTTATTTGAAGCATATACATCTGTGGCACAATTAAACATTCTCAGAGATCTTCTTCTATACGGTTATTTTCAGTTACTGTGTATTAACTTATCCAACTTATTTTGTAATTTAATTATTTTATTTTTGTATAAAATGATTCATACTATTATATCAAATATTCTTGCTCATAATTTATTTCTGATTTTGCTGTATCTCCAACACAAGTCCTGTGAAGATAAAGATATTCTCTTTAATTTTATCATTGCATTTCTATTATCCATAATAAATTAAAATTTTTTTACTTGATTAGGAATTCTGTTCATAAAATGTTATTTCCCATGGGCGAGAGAATTAACACTGGGATTGAGGTGCTAGCCTTGCTTACAGCCAAACCTGGTTTGATCTGCTGCATCCTATCATTCCCTGAATACCACTGAGAGACACACTCTCTCCAAAACCCTGAAATAAATAAGTACAATTTACATTTGCTTTGAGCTAGAGAAATATTACCACAGTTAATGTGTTTGCCTTGCTTGCTGCTGCACTCATTTTTTTCTCATGCACCACTTTGCCCCCTGAGTACCACAGGGAGGAACCATCAAATATAGACACCAGAGTTTCCTCAAAGCACCATCAGCCATAGCCCAGGACCCTCCCACAAAGCTACAGTCCATCAAACTCACGTTTTAAGTTATTTTATTTGATTTAAAAAACAAACAAACAAAGGAAGGAATAATGGAAACTAAAGAAGAAAGAGACTAGTGGAACGAGAGAAGAAAAACTGCTAATAAATCAGTTTATGTTGTTATAATTGACAATAGGATTCAATCAAGTGTGTGTGTGTGTGTGTGTGTGTGTGTGTGTGTGTGTGTGCGCGTGCATGCGTGTGCATTTGCTTGCTTGCTTGTCTGTTTGTTTGTGTTTGGGGACCACACTGGGCTTTACACAGGGCTTATTCCTGGCACCGTGCTCAGAGATCACTCCTGGTAGAAACTTTGAGTGCTAGAGATTTGAACTAGAATCTGCCACCTGTCTTACCTCCTTTAGCATCTCTCTGACACTAAAATCAAGTTTTACAACATTTTTGGAAGGATGACGTCAGCAGAGCATAATCATATCTTGAGAGAACTATGGGTAACATAAATGTATTTTTACTTTAAAACTGAGGAGAGTCATACAGAAATTTCTGAAAAAGATCATGCCTGACTCGAAAGACAAAAGTGAATTTTCCAAATAACTTGGTAAATACATGCCATGCAATCTTATTTTCCAAGATTTCCTGACCAATGTTACTATTTCACATGCTATTGTTATTATTAGAATTTAATTCCATTAGAAACTCAGATATAAGAACTGGAGAAATGTAACAGTGATAAGATGACTACCTTGCATGCAGCCGGCCAGATCAATCCCCAGCATCCTATGTGGTCATCCTGAGCACCATTAGATGTAAGTCCTGAGTGCAGAGCAAGAAATCAACCTAAGCATCAGCAGGTATGGCCCAAAAGCAACCCTCCCCAAGAAAAAAGAAAAACAAAAAAAAGAAAAATCAGGTACAATAATTCCAATTAAAAACACTCTGAGCAAGCAAAAGAACTAAAAAGAGAAGACTAAAATACAGCTTCATGAGTTAATGAAGCGATGGATTTGTATATGTATAACAACAGAGATTACATATGAAACAGCCACCTCATTAACATCAAATAAACTTTGAATTCTTCCTCTATTTCATAATCCTATAATAATGTGTCCTGATTACAGAGAAAAATTCCTGGGCAGAGAAAATTTTAATAACTTAATTTTTACTTTTAATTTCTTTAATTACCTGATATATTCACAGAGCCAATAGTTCTAAAGACATAATTTTGACTGCTCACCACCAATCTCTTTCAAAGAAGGGGAAAGTATACAGGAAAAAAAAAAGATTATCTCTCCCCAATTTTCCTAGGTCAGCCACTCTTTGGATGCTGGATAATAGCTTCTTTTGTCATTAATAATAGGCTCATATTAATCAGGCAGAAATGAATTGAGCAACGGCGAAATTGGAGAAGATGGTTTTCTTGAAAAGAGAGTTGTCACCCTTAAACGCTTTTTAGTTAATCAAAAAGCATTGGCGCACTGTAATCAAACGAAAGCAGAGATCATGTGAAGACTGAAGTTGCTAGGAAGAATAATTTAAAATGTTTTCATTAGTAAGAGTCCCATAAATCTTTCAAATATGTATTATGAGGGAAACTCTGGAGGAAAGCACCTGTCTTTTCTTCATGCACCACTTTATTAGTTCATTATTAGTTTCCTAGTAGGGCTTTAACAAATATATATTGCTATATCTATATGGTGCAAGAAAACAAAACGTTAAAGCATAAAAGAATAAAGAATAAAATGTAAAGTATCAAAGATTATTTCTGAAGGCTAAAAGTCCGAGATCAAGTTGTCTAAACGGTGGTGCTGTGTTAGTCTCTAGGATGGAACCCTCATCCTGTTAAGTTTTTGCTATGTACTTGATCAAGAGGTTTAAGTTATATTTCACTGTCCTATTGTATATCTTTTTTGATAAGTATCTATTTATATCCTTTTCTCAGTTTTGATGGTTTTATTATGATTTTGATTATTTAACTGTAAGTAAAATGCAGCTATATATGTATCTATATCTATCTATATATAATGTAAATAATAAAATAAATATAGTCCTTTCTCTGGTGTACTTCTTTATTCAATAGAGTATTTTTCCTATTAGTCTGTTTCCTTTATTTAAAAAAAAGTATTAGTTTGATATTTATATCTCATTTATTTATTTTTATTTGATTTATCTTTCTTCCTTGACACAAATCATTGAAGATGACTTTCAGGTTAGTGCTCTGGAGAGTTCTCCTCAAGACTCAAGAAATCTATGGATTCTGATGTTATCTCAAGGTCTCTAATCCATTTTGAATAAGATTTTATGATCAGTGAAAAATATAGTTCCAGTTTCATTTTCTTTTTTGCATGTGGCTATTCATTTTTCTCGGTACCATTTGTTGAATTTTTTCTTACCTCATTTTGTGGACCAAGTTTCTCTGTCATAAATCTTAAGGTTTATCTCTGGGCTACAAATTTCTGTTCAATGGGTCTGTGAGTTTACCTTTATTCCAGTATCACACAGCTTTATTATAGTGAAAGAGGAAGTCTGTTTCTCCCTTGCCCACTGCTGTTTCCGACTCCACTTTAGGTGAGCTTATTCTACATTTTAGACATTCTTGCAAATTCCTGGACTCTCTCTGAGACTGGGTAGTTTATTCTTCCAAAGACCATAAATTCTATTCCAGCTCTTGGGCTCAGAAATCAAGAGATAATGCACAAGACTCAAGAAATGGTCAAATAAAACCCCTAAAAGTCCCTGAAACATACAGTGTTAATATTAACAACACAGGTAGGCCTTAAATTAACAGGACATCTCTTGGCAACAAATAGGAGTCCTCTCATACTTTGATTAGTAACATAGAGACCCAGTTTTCCTAAAAAACAAAACAACAAAACAACAGCAACAACATTAAGTCAGCCATACTTGACTTAATAATATACTAAGTTCCTCTCCTGCTGGGGTAGTTTCTTTTCTTTCTTTTTTTTTTTATAAATTTATTTATTGAATCACCGTGACAGTAGTTACAAAGCTTTCAGGTTTAGGTCTCAGTCATACAATGATTAAAATCCATCCCTCCATCATTGCACATTTTCCACCACCAAAAACCCCAGTATACCCCCCATCCCACACCTTCCTCCTACCTGTGGGGCAGATGATTTATACATTAATCTCTCTCTACTTTGATTACTTTCAATATTTTGACACCAGACCCACCATTATTATTTTGGATTTTACCCCAACACTCAGATCTGCCGAAAAGGCAACATTAGACTATTGGTTATTTATTGCTGATTATGAATAGCACATGATGTCAAATAGCATACTTTGAATTCTGAAATTTTAATAATTAAATCTGGAGTGATTTCTGCCAAGAACCGCTGGGTTCCGAGATTTTCTTTGGAGTCTCTGGGATCACGTCTTAAGCAGCTTGTTCAGTAGCCAGAGGGCCCATTTGTGGCCGGCAACTCTGGGTCTCATTGGGGCGGGAGAGGAAAGGGCCTGCTCCACCCCCATCCCATGAGGTCCCATGTGTCTCGTGACTATGGGACCCCTATCTGGCTGTTCATTGGCCTCTGAAAGATGGTGAACCCTGAGCCCCAGGGGGAACAGGCGGTGGGTCGGCACCTTTTCCACCAATGGTGGTTTGGGGCTGGTAACCTAACGCAGAATCCTGACACATTTCTGCCAAAAGCCACCAGGTGCCGAGATTTGTTTCTGAGTCTCTGGGATCTTCTGGCTGGGGTAGTTTCTTTTGCTTGTACTTACTTTCCAATAAAGTTTTATATTATCTAATTCTGTATCTCATCATCTTTATTACTCAATATTTTTCATTTGAAAACATAGAAGAATCTGGAAATCTTGTATGAACAGAGAGATCTGCTATTATTGCTCCTGTGTCAATAACAACTTTTACAAAAAGAACAAACCAAATTAGATTGGTACAAATCTTAAATTAACGTTGATGTATCAATAAATAAAATTATTTCTGAAAGCCCTTTTTTTCTCTTCGTTTTTGTTTGTGAGCTTTGAACTCACTCTTATTAGTAATTTTAGAGCTTTAGTTATTGCCACTTCTTGAAATATTAAATTCAAAAATATATCAATATATCACTGTATCACTGTAATCCTGTTGTTCATCAATTTACTCGAACAGGCATCAATAGTGTCTCCATTCACCCCAGCCCTGAGATTTTAGCAGCCTCTCCTTAATCGTCTTTGCCAAGTATTGGAGTCTCTTTCAGGGTCAGGGGAATGATACCCATTATTGGTACTGCTTTTGACACATCAAATACACCACAGCTAGCTTTCCAGGCTCTGCTGTTTGGGCAGGATACTCTCAGTAGCTTGCCAGGCTCTTCTATATATATATATATATATATATATATATATATATATATATATTAAAATGGGTAAGGAGTGTCTTATGATGTGTCCAGGAATATGTTCACTCATGTGTGAGGCTCAACCCAAGCATGTGGTAAGTGACTTGTAGAGCAGCGGTGGTTGGGTAGTGGAGGTCGGCTGCTGGGGATGGGTCCCTTGGGGAGGAGAGGGCTCTTACCTGCCCCCCTCTGGGGAGCCCCGAGTGAAAACAGCCTGGCACAGAGTGCAAAAATATAGATATGCTTTATATTTATAGGCATTTTTGAAGGCTTTGGAGATCCTTTAGATTATAATCCTAGCGATAGCACAGCGGTAGGGCATTTGCCTTGCACGCAGCCAACATGGCTGACCCGAGTTCGATTCCTCCGCCTCTCTCGGAGAGCCCGGCAAGCTACCGAGAGTATCTCGCTTGCACGGCAGAGCCTGGCAAGCTCCCCGTGACATATTCGATATGCCAAACACAGTAACAACAAAGTCTCCAATGGAGATGTTACTGGGCCCGCTCGAGCAAATCGATGATCAACGGGAGGGCCTTTACTTTACTTACTTACCCCCTTAATTATTTCTATTTTCCTTCCCTATAGGATAACATTGGTTTGTTGTTACTATCTTGCTGCAGGGAGCTTAGGTTTATTGGGTTACTCCCATCATAGTGCTCCCATTCCTCTGTGTTTATTTGTGACTTCTTTCTTTATGCTCTGTTGACTTGTAAATATTGTTTTTATCTTCTCCTTAAGTCCTTTCCATAGTATATTCAGAGCAATGTCCTTTTTGTATGGGCACAGGAAAGCAGTAAATGCTATGGTTTTGTAACCTGGGAGCCAATTGACTCTAAATGATGTTTTCCTCCTGGGCATCTGTTCTCTCGACCTAAGCCTCAACTGTCCTTACTTCTGTGCACCCCCAAAAGCAGGGTCCCGACAAGGGACTGGATGGACTCATAGCAAGTGGTGAGCTATGAGCTACCCTGGCATCGAGATGGGTCTGGCCAAAGTGCCATAATGCTTAACTATAAGTTAAGAACTTGGCCATGGACAAATGCTGTCATGATCCAAAAAGTAATAACTAGATTCTGCTATGGTTAGGAATGATTAATCTGGCCTGAGCATTGTAGTCTGAGTCTGTGGCAAGATGTTCCCAGGAGAGCTGCCCTAAAAGCCTCAATGCATCTCTTACTGTGTCCATGCAAAAATAACTATTATTAAGATGTTAGGAGAAGAGGAATACCCCCAGATGTTGTTTTCACCCTTAAGCCTGATGGGCAGTCAGGAAGGGCTTTGGAATACCCCTAGGTGATGTTTCTGCCTTGGAAACTGAAGGGCAGTCAGCTAGGGCATTCATATGTTGATTTGCTACCAGATTGGGTGTAGTGTGGGCCCAGAACACAAGGTATGAAGAGACAAGTTGGGGTGGAGAGACAAGTGGGGGACAGGCAGAATCCAGGGAGCAGGGAGCAAGGAATGAGGGGGTAAGAAGATAGAGTGTGGGAGGTGGGAGAGATGAGAGAGTTGGAGGAGGAGAGAGAGAGAGAGACGATGCGAGATGGAGCATCTAGAGATCAGCGGGAGAGACAGGAGGAGACGGGAATGAGGGGCAGTGTGAGACTAGAATGGGGGGGCTTAGAGAGACTGGGACAGGCACGTGGGGAGAATGGAATAAATGACAACTGATCATTCAACCGGCTTAGCACTCATTTCTTCCTTCATCTGCCCCATGGCCTGGGCCACCCCAGCTGGCCCTGAAACCTGGACTGTGAAGGGGAAAGCCTCAAGGGCCTTCGCTGGCCATTCCCAGAGATTATACACTTCCCTTTTAGGATGTCCCAAGAAAAAAATAAATGTATTATCCCTACTCATACACTGGTCTTTTCACTTCTCAATTTAGAGGTAATAAAGAAATGTGCAAGTATAAGGCACTACTTTCTTTGTGAAATCAAACATCTTTTACAACTTTTCACTTTAGTTATACCACTTCAGCATTCCTCATATTATGTTTTTGGTTGCTTTTCTATACCTACCTCATGGGAATACAGGTATTAGATCAACCATATAATTTATTATGGCATGTATTATAAAATATATTACAAAATTCTACTATGAGATTTTAAAACTTTCTTAAAGGATATAATTATTTAAATTGCCCAAGGTTAAGAATTTCTGGCAGAAATTTAAAATGAGTTTCGTTTCTTTAGAAACACAGTTACCTTACTATTTCAGTAGAGTTAAAAGGATTCCTTTTTTCATTATTCTCTGAACCCATTTTCCCCTAGAGTTACAAAACAGGTATAGTCAACAAAGCATTATTTGATGTAATGTAATTAATTAAATTCTAGTTTTGCTTATGAACTGATATTACAAAAATGATTTAACTGTTTTGATTCACTGTCATTAAAATAGAAATTTGCAAGACATTTATTTTAGTTATCAGTCATCATTTTATACCTTTTGCAATTGCAAAAGCATTGTTTTTTATTAAACTTAGAAATATGTGTACTCTTTATAAAAAATATTTATAAACACAAATGACCTTTAAGACTACCAACTAAATGCATGATTTTCAAAAATTTAGACAAAATTATATTGGTAAGAAGCAATAAAATATTTCAATTTTATAATAATTGCTTTAATAGCAAGATCTATATTTTAGAACAAATTTAGTAATTATTAAAACCAAATACAGTAATTATTGTTGTTAGATACTGCTGTTATTCAAGATTTCTGTAAATTCATAGCAACATTTAGAAGGAATTATCTAAATCTCAATGTTTTTAAGTCATCATAATATTGCTTCTTATTTATTTTTTAAAAAAACAGTAAATGCATTACTGAAAATATTATACGGCAGATTATTTAGTTATCAATTTCAATTGGGGTTTTCTCATCATCTTTTTCTCCTTGGAGACTTTCCTGAAATCAGACTCAGCTTTTGTTTTGTTCTCAGCATAGTGAATTTATAATTTTATGCCAGAAATATCATTAATGATGGGTCTTACTATAAAACTTATACTATATAAAAGTTTGCAGACATGAGTGCCACCTACATTTTCCATTAAACTCTGACTGCAGAATTATTTACTTATTCAGTGGCTTAGTATTTTAAATGGGATTTTAAATAAGTTGTCTTTAAAATCTTTGCAGCTTTAATTGTGATTTATCAATCAATACTAATAGGTCTCAGTGTATTTCTGCTTCCTCAAAGCAATGTGATTGAATGAAATAATGTATTATTTGGACCACTTTGTGTTATAACATTTCTTGAGAAAATTTCTCCAAATAGGTCTTAAAAACCGTTTTCCAATGTTTTCTGCATAAGCAAATTATTTAGCTACAAGTTGATTATATGTACTTTTTCTGGAATTAACTAATATTTTTGACAAACATCTTTACAAATTATGTCAGTGTCACTGATCACTGGAAAATATTGCCTAAAAATAAGCAAATTCATTCCTCAAATTTCCTATATTTATGTATGTAGCTGTAGGTATTTTGGTACTTCTGCATCTCAGATTGCAATGAATTTGCCTACTTTTTATTCAGTGCTATAAGTTCTATAATGCAATTATTTATTATAATAAAAATTGTCCCTTTGGAGCTGGAGCTATAGCTCAACAATCTCTAGCACATGCTTTGCATGTAGAAAGCATGGGTTAGATTTCTGTACCAAGTGGTCCCGAAGTACTACCAGGAATGACTGCTAATCACTGAATTGTGAATAGCCCATAGGAAAACATTGGGTATGTCCCCTAAATCCTAATCAAACAAACAACAATCTCTTTTGTGGATAAAAAACTGGTGTTTCTTATTCTGCATATATCATATGTGTGTATTTATATATATGTGTTTAAACATCTATGTAGATAGATGTATACATAAATATACACACACGTACATCTATCTATCTATCTATCTATCTATATGTGTTGCCCCAAATGCTACAGTATGGCATTTTCCCCTTCATTTGGGGAAAATAATTAGAGAAAATAAAATTCATATATGTCTTACCACATTATTTTATGAACCAAATAAAGATTAAATGCTTGTAATGTTCTCTGAGCTTTGGGATGTTTATGTTTGAATAAAGCAAAAATATACAAATAATTAAAAAATTATAACATTTAAAATCTGAGTGTGGGGCCATGGTGGGGGTGGGGGGTGCTGGTCTGGGACACCCATCTTGTACTCAGCCAAGTCATCCTTGGCTCTTTGCTGAGAAGTAATACTTGGTGATGCTAAATGGACAATGATAATTAGTGCTGGATATTTGAAATGGCATTTGTGGTATACAAGGCAAGAACCTTATCTCCTATACTATCTCCCTAGCTAACACATATGTTTTAATTTTGATATTAGTAAAAGTTTTTAAAATGTGGCATTTAGATTTATTTTGCCCAAACTCTATCTTCTTCCCCTTTTTTTAAGTTTATAAATAAAATAATTTTATAAGTGAATTTTATAAAATTTATAAAATAATTTTATAAACTTAAAATAAAATAATTTTCTTAAATTTTTAAAAAGTAACATCAATAAAGTAATTAAGCATAAATTATTTTCTAACTGTCCCAGTAACTATTAAATAAAACTCTCAAGTAATCATCTTATTTCTTGCATTACAACTTCTTTCACATTCCACCAAAAATCCTTCTTGTCAAAATACTGGAGGATAATTTTTAATGATTTAGTAGTTTCTAGAACTTAATTGTTCACACAGATACCACATTCCATGCAATACAGCAGAAATAGTTTTCACTTCTCACTGCACTCAGACCTCTACATGTTTCAATCTCAGCATAAAGAACTCAAATTAATTGCATATATAAAATACAGAACAAAAGCTTTAGTTGTTACTTATGCTCTGCCTTCTAAATAGACTCTATTAATTGGATGCATGGTACAAAGACTGACATTTACATACTTTTGCATTGAAAAATGAGCATATGAGGGTGCTATTTCAAGTTACAACGAATTCAGTGCTTATTCTAATCAAGAATCTGTGCCTGGGGTAATGGGTTAGCTTTGTACCAGAAAGATGTTAATCTGTACTAAAGGTTCCATATCTTGTGAAAGCAGGTGTTTTGATAATTAGCACAATACATCAAATTCATGGTTTAATTAGCATGACGAATGCTAGAAATCTAGAAATGGGTTTCTATTAGTGAAACTGAACGTATTTAAGTTGTATATATTTGCTAAATTCTGCTGAAATTCCTTAGAGATTTTTTTCTTTCTTTCCAAGCAGTTTATAACAAGGCTTCCAGGACTTTAACTAAAAAGGTCTGTGACCTCTGCTTACAAATGATTGCTTCCTACAACAATTAAAGGAGTTTTAGTAATGGCAATTAGGCTAAAAAATATGTGTGTCTGTCATTAGCCCAAATGTGATTTTTTGAAATGTCAATGGAGCAAGTAATGGAGAGAATCCTTGGAAGAAGGGGAAGGGGAACAATTATAGTATATCTTGAGTTTTACAAACACTGATTTATGATTCCAGAACTGTCAGTAATATGTTACATAGTAGACTAAACTCTTACTACAACTAGGTTTTTAATGGGCTTTTTAAGGGACTATTAACAAAAGAACCATTCTCCAAGCTCTTAAGCTGTGAGGTTAGGTTATTTATGTGGCTCACTCCTTCTTCCTGAGGAATACTTGTAGAGCTATAAACTTTCCTCTTAACACAGCTTTTGCCGTGTCCCATAAGTTTTGGTAACTCGTGTCCTCATTTTCGTTCATTTCCAGGAATCTTTTGATTTCCTCTTTGATTTTCTTTAAGCCACTCGTTGTCCAATAGTGAGCTGTTTAATTTCCAGGTTTTTGATTTAGTTTTCTGTTTGTGTGTGTGATTTATCTCTAAATGGATAGACATGGAGAGTATCATACTAAGTGAAATGAGTCAGAAAGAGAGAGACAGACATAGAAGGACTGCACTCATTTTTGGAGTATAAAACAACATAACATGAGGCTGACACCTAAGGATAGTAGATACACAGGACAGATAGATTGCTCCATAGCTAGAAGCCTGCCTCATGAGCAAAGGGGAGAAGGCAGATGGAATAGAGAAGGAATCACTAAGAAAATGATGGCTGGAGGAATTGGTTGAGATGGGAGATTTGTGCAGAAAGTAGGTAAAGGACCAAACATGATGGACTCTCAATAGCTATATAGCAAAGCAATGTCCAAAAGTAGAGAGAGATTATGGAGAAAATTTTCTGGCATGGAGGCGGGGGGGGGGGGGGTGGGAAAATAGGGTATACTGGGGATAATAGTGGTGGAAAATGTGCACTGGTGGATGGATAGGTGTTTGATCATTGTGTGATTATAACTCAAACATGAAAGCTTATAATTATCTCATAGTGATTCAATAAAATTTAAAAAAAGAAAAGAGTAGCTCCAAAATGCCATTAGAACAAGAAACACATGAATTGCTATGCAAAATAAGAAGAAACTGAGAGTAAGAATGCATAGAAAGAAGGAGATGAGGTCAAGAAGATCAAGACGATCACGACCATACTGTTGTTCGTCAATTGCCTCGAGCAGGCCCCAGTAATGTCTCCTTCATCCTAGCCCTGAGATTTTTTTTTTTAAAGTGCCATATTCAAGGCTCTTTCAGGGTTAGAAGAATGAGACCCATCATTGTTACTGGTATTTGGCATATTGGGTATACCACGGGGAGTTTACCAGACTCTGCCGTGTGGGCAGGTTACATTCGGTAGCCTGCCAGTTTGTCCAAAGTAGGAATGAGATGATAAGAGGTCGCGTGTGGCCGCAAATGTGGCCGCGTGCTTCCGGGAGCTGAGTGTGATAAGGTCAAGAAGACTGTCAGCCAAATGGGGAAAAAAAGGCAAAACAAATAGAACATAAATCTGCTGCAAGAATGAAGAAGAGAGTGATGCATTGTGATGAAGCAGTCTTTCGCTGTATGAGATGTGGTATATACCTCTGACACAAGCAACTGAAATAGATGATTCTTTTTCGTGTGCTTTCACAACAGCTTTATTGAAACACTTCAAACGAGAAATAATTCGAACATAGCACCTTTCTTAGTGCCCTGGAGGAGTAAATACAGGTTATAGTTGCTTAGGGAAATTTTAGGTTATTTATAAAAAGTTGGTAAAGCTACCTTATGTAAAATCAATGTTCTCTTCTAAGGTTAGTTTATACAGAATATGTAAAAGAGCTATCAAGCTATCAATAGAATCCAAAAGGTTTGAACTGTCAAATACAAATGCTCAAAGAGGAACAAGGAAAGCAATGATCCTTTTCACTCAGTGTTCCAGGGTCCTAGTTGGCACTGGAGAATTAAATTCTGCAGAAGAGATGCTCCATAAATGTGTGACCATCAAAAATTGGTGTTTCTTCTGAGGCACTCACATTCATCTCTAATTTGTGATAGTTCTGAGAAACTCAGTCTTATTTATATTCATTTCTATGTCTCTCTCAAGTGTTGGACATCCTTTTCTACTTAAGAGAAAAATCTTTCTATTTTTAACTTATTATTATTTTGTTGTTGTTGTTTTGAATCATGCCTTTACATGCTCAGGGATTATTCTGGGCTCAATGCTTAGAATTATTCCTGGAGGAGTCAGGGGAGCAGTGCTCAGGGGACCATATGATGCAAAAGATTGAATCTGGTTTGGCAATATGAAATACAAGCCTTTCCCACTGTAGTATCTCACTATCCTAGAATCCTTGTTATTAATTCTTAAACTGTTCATGTATTTTCATCCAACCGTCTGCTTCTTCTGCTGGCATATTCAAATTAACTGTGGTTCAAAGCATATTTCTCCTTATGTCATCTTCAAAACAACTTTAAGCTTTTCCACACTTTTTTTCACTGTCTAGCTTGAAAAAGTATAGTCATTTTGTGAATACTATATACTTTGTAATTCAGTTGTTATGTTCAATCAAGAAAATTATGTCTGTTCAATACAACCCCTTTGCCATTTTTCTCTTGAGATATTATCAAATTAAACATCATTTAATTACATTTTTGAAGCTAGTTATGTTTTGTCTCCTGAAGCAAACAGAACTGAGGTCTACAATGCATGTGACAAGGAACACTACTCAACACCACACTCGAGATAGTTTCAAATAAATTTAATACGTATAAAATTGGAACACCATGGGTCAAAGACATGGTGTAAGGATTAAGATGTAATCTAGAGACACCTGGATGTATATTAGGGTAAGTCTTGCATGCAGGTGACCCTGGTACTATCACTGGGTAATACACATGGTGCTCTGAGCACTACCAGGACTGATTAATGAACCCTACCAGATATGATATATACTGCCCCAAATACAACATTTACATATAAGATCTGCATACAAAATGTCTAACTGAATCATTGCAAATATATTTATATTGCATGTATATACCAAGGGCTGGAACAATAGCACAGCAGATAAGGCGTTTGTCTTCCATGTGACCAACCTGGGTTCTATTCCTCTGTCCCTCTCGGAGAGGCTGGCAAGCTACCAAGAGTATCCTGCCCACACAACAGAGTCTGCCAAGTTGCCCGTGGCATAATCAATATGCAAAAAAAAATAAAAACAGTAACAACAAGTTTCACAATGGAGACATTACTGGTGCTCTCTCGAGTAAATCGATGAATAGGACAGTGCTACAGTATATACCAAATATTATATAAACATGTAAATATATTGTATATTATATAATTATGGCACATTATATAATATATTTTAATCACACAGTATATATAAATATTACATATTTTCCCTCATCTTTATTGAGGGAATTACAATGCTATTTATTGAAGGAGGAAACCTCAGTTTCCCCTTGCCAGTGAGAGAGAAAGCCAGAGTTTCTTTTCCCCAGATGTTCCAACTCTCCCCCATCAACCTGACACACATTCCACCCCCTTGTCTCAGCCTTCCTGGGGTTTCCCAGGACTATAAAACTCTGCCCTAGACCCTAGACTGAGAGTGAAGAAGGAAGCCACCTTCTTCCAGGCAGCTTCCCCTTGCCATCTTTCCCCCTTTTACCTGACACATTTCATTCCCAAAGTCCTGCCCCGGCAGTCAGAAAGATTTTCAGGACCATAAACCTTTGCCCAGGAGCCTAGGCAGATAGGGAGAGTAAGGTAAGAGACAAAAATACCCAGGAAGATTTAGACCAGTTAGACGTCATTGTAATTTTCTAGTAACTTTTGTAAACACTTGCCAACTCATAAGGAATGCCAGGAGCCTTAAGATGGCCTTCACAAAATTCCGTTACCTAAACTTAGTCCCATGCTAAGTTCCTCCTCACTTGGGGAGCTTCTTTTCTTTACTCTTATGCTTTCCAATAAACTTTTATACTTTCCAACTCAGTCTGAGCATCTTTATTACTGAATATTTTCATTCTTGAAAATATTGACAAACCCAGGAATCATATATTAACAGAGATCTACCAGCAGACGCTGTTTTCACATTATATGCATCACTATTAATGATATTTCCATGTGTATGTTGTTGCAACACCACATCTGCCATCTGAGTTCCTACTTCCTTCTTCCAAAACCTTATCCTCCCACCCATCTCTTTTTCCACAACTCCTTCCTCTCTGGAAAACTCAATTCTGTCAACCACAATTTTTTTCCCACTCTCTGGGTCACACCTGGAGATGCTCAGGGGTTACTCCTGGCTCTGCACTCAGGAATTACTCCTGGCAGTGCTCAGAGTACCATATGGGATGCTGGGAATCGAACCCCTGTTGGACACATTCAAGGAAAACACCCTACCCACTGTGCTATTGCTCCATCCCTAATCAGAGTTCTTTATAACACAAATTAATTTATTTTATAAGTATACATAATAAATCAGAGACTGGTGAGATAGTAGAGGGGTAAAGCAATTGGCTTGCATGTAACCAACCCTGATTTTGATTTCTGGCACTTCTTATGGTCCCTGGAGTAACACCAGGGATTACTCAACCACAGAGCTAGAAATACTCCCACTGCACTGCCAGGTATGATAAATTTCATTTCCAATATTATAGAAAAAATATTATTACCTCTAGAAATGAAAGACATTTGGTATTTATTGGAGAAATTTTAAATGAATGGGTGAATAGATCAACTGTATTTAATAGAAAGTAGCAATTTAAAATTTTATATGATACAGAGACAAGCATTCATCAGTCATTCATTTTAATATAGGGCCTCTATATGCACACACAAAGTAGAATGAATGAACACACTAGTGGCCTTTGACACTTATTTATAATAGAATTAATACTCACAGGACTAGAGATAGTAAAAGGGTAGGCCTTACACACAGCTAACCCTGGTTTGATCCATGACACCACATGTGGTCCTTCAAGTTCCATAAGGAGTAATAAGCAAACAATACCATGTGAGGCTAAAAAAAGCAAATAAAATTAAGAATACCTACAAAGTTAGTTTATATATAAGTCTAATATTCTTAGATTAAAGTATATTTTACTAAACCAAAAGCAGCATGTATTTAATACTAAATTAAACACAGAATATACTCAATATATGACTAAATTATGAACAAATTGTTAAACAGAACTTGTTGATCTTGTTTTAATTCTGTCTCTTTTAATTCTGTCTCAATTAAAATTTATTGATAACAACAATGATTCTTTCCCATTGATTAATTTTAGTACAAAATGGGCTAGAGAGATAGCACAGTGGGTAGGGCTTTTGCCTTGCACGCAGCATACCCTGGTTCGATTGTTCCACCCCTCTCCAAGAGCCCAGAAAGCTATCAAGAGTATCACCCACACGGCAAAGCTTGGCAAGCTAACTTGATGTATTCAATATGCTAAAAACAGTAACAAGTCTCACAATTTGTTGTGAGATGTTATTGGTGCCCGCTCGAGCAAATCAATGAACAACAAGAGAACAGTGCTACAGTTCTACAGTGCTACTTTTTTTATATTAAAGGATTAAAGGATCTGATTAGCTATATTATTACTATATATTCATTATTCTATGCCAAAATGTTCACAAATGCCATATATAACATTTCACCTAACATTTATATCTTGGTGGGCACATGTGAACATAATTTATTATGTAAATTTATATACACAGAAGACCAATGTGAATAAAAATCAAATATCTGTATTTAATATTCTTAGTTTATGTTGCACATGCTACTTTCTATATTGAGTTAAAAATAAATAACTATTAAATATCGAATAGGTGTTACCATATTTGAACCCTATCAAATACGGTACGACAATTCCAGAAGATGGGTATTTAGTGTCTTATGATGTGTCGCGCAGCTGCAAAGCGGCCGCACGGGTACGGAAAGCATCCTGGAGTGTGGCGACGGCTGGGTAGTGGAGGTAGTATCGAAGAAGAGCCTGGCAAGCTATCCGTTGTGTATTCGATATGCCAAAACCAGTAACTACAACTGGTCTCATTCACCTGCCCCTGAAGGCTTCACCGACATGGCAGCACTGAGAAGGATGAGAAACGAGAGGCCGACAAAATCTCAAGGCCTAACTAGGCTGCCACAACCAAAGAAGACAAAAATGATCGTCTGTACTTTCAATGCACGTACGCTAGAATCAGATGCATCCATCGAGGACCTGATGCTACAAGCGCGAATGATCAAGTACGACATCATTGGTCTGACCGAGACAAGAAGGCACAAAGCTCACCATGCTGTTTTCGACACTGGAGAAGAATTGTGCCTCGGAATATGCGATAAAAGAGGTGTTGGAGGCGTCGGTGTCCTTGTCAACACAAACTTGGCCAAGAGCATTGATTCATTCGAAAGCCTAACAACCCAAATTGGACGTTTACATTTGAATAGATGTGGCTCACTGCCTGCAGTTTCTATCTTCGTTGTCTACACACCAACATCTCATTATGATGAAAGGAAAATCGAGAAGTTCTACATGGAGGTAGAGAAGTGCTATAAAGAAGACCACACCTTCTACAAGATCATTGTGGGTGATTTTAATGCCAAGATAGGACCGAGAAGATCAGCTGAAGAACTTCACATCGGGACCCATGGCCTAGAATGGAATGAACAGGGTGAGAGACTGTCTGAGTTCATCATGTCGACCAAGACTATCCATGGTAACTCACAGTTCCAGAAGGCAGAATCTAAACGATGGACATGGGAGTCTCCCATTGGACGATTCCACAATGAAATAGACCACATCAGATCATTGTATAACTGAAACCCAAGAACAAACTTTGTAAGCCTATAACTGTACCTCATGGTGTTTCACTAATAAAAAAAAAAGAAGCATGATGAAAAAAAAAAGAAATAGACCACATCATATTCAATCGACGGTTTTGCTTGACCAATGTCACTGTTGTCCCAAAATTTCAAACGGGATTGGACCACCGTATCCTTCATGCAAAATTCTACTTCACAGAGCGGGGAGAAAGGGCTGCAAAGTTCAAAAAGAGAACTCCCAGAACAACCACCAACTGGGAACTCTTTGGCACTATTGCGGCAACATGGGAAGATGCCATTGTTGACAACATTGACGAGGAATACGATCGACTGGTTCAGCACCTCCATGAATGTGCGAGGAACGCCAAGAGAGAGATAGCCACAAAAAATCGCCTATCTTCGAAAACTCCTGAGCTAATTCGCCAGCGTGGTTTGGCGCATGCCTCAGGCAACCGCAAGCTAACGTCTGAGCTCGCAAAGCAGTGCAGAGATGCGATCAAGGAAGACCTCAAAGAGAGAAGAGCAGAAGTACTGGTAGATGCAGCAGAAACCGGGAAAAGTATTCGTTAAACCCGCCTGTCCTTCGCCAACTACAAGACCAAGATCACTGCCCTCCAACGTCCTGATGGATCCATCACATCCTCCAGAACAGCAATAGAGAAGATTATCCATGACTTCTACTCAAATCTCTTCGATAGCCATGTCCACTTGCTGACATACCAAATTCCACAGGATGGATATGTCGTTCCTAACGTTCTCTCTTCCGAAATCCGACACACCATTTCGTCTGTAAAGAAACGAACAGCACCCGGCCCAGACAAGGTCATACCTGAACACCTGAAAAACCTGCCGGCAGTACTCATCAATACACTGGCTCGGCTCTTCACTCGCTACCTGTCTGAATGCAAGGTTCCGTCCCAATGGAAAACCAGCAGGACCGTACTACTGTTCAAGAAGGGAGACATCCATGACATTGGCAACTATTGCCCGATCTGCCTATTGTCTGTCATCTACAAGTTGTTCACTCGAGTCATCCTAAATAGGATTGGCAGAACACTAGATGAAGGACAACCATGCGAGCAAGCTGGGTTCTGCAAAGGATTCAGCACCATCGACCATATCCACATGATAACCAAACTCATTGAGGTTTCTCGGGAGTTCAAGATGCCGCTCTGTTTAACGTTCATTGATTTAAAGAAGGCCTTTGATTCTGTTGAGACGGAAGCGGTCATTGAAGCCCTAGCCAATCAGGGCATTCAAGCCCAATACATCAGGATCCTCCGTGAGCTCTATTGCGGATTCACTACCAGGATCTCACCATTCTACAAAGAAGTGATCGTTGATGTCAAGAGAGGGGTGCGGCAGGGTGATACCATTTCACCGAAACTCTTCAGTGCCACCCTCGAGCACATCATGCGACGACTGGAATGGGAAGGAATGGGAGTGAAGATAGATGGTCGGCAACTACACCACCTCCGCTTTGCTGATGACATTGTTTTAATAACACCAAACATCAGCCAAGCGGCACAAATGCTGGCCGACTTTGACCGTGAGTGTGTAAAAGTAGGACTACAGCTGAATCTAACGAAGACAATGTTTATGAGAAACAGCCTCGTTCCTGATGCCCCATTCGCTTTCAACCGAACGACCATCTCCGAATGCAACAGCTATGTGTACCTAGGTCGAGAAGTCAACATGACAAATGACCTGGCACCCAAGCTGCGCAGGAGGAAGAGAGCTGCTTGGAATGCCTTCAAGAACATCGAAGAAATAGCTAAGAGAACGAAGAACCTCCGGCTCCGGGCACATCTCTTTTGATTCCACTGTTCTTCCTGCATTAACATATGCCTCAGAGACCTGGGCCCTATGCAAACAGGATGAGAACGCTATTCAGGTCTCCAAAAGAAGAATAGAAAGAGCTATGCTTGGAATATCACGTTTCACTCAAATGAGATAAAGAATCCGGAGTTCTGACATCCGTCGATGATCAAGAATCAGGGATGCTGTCTCATTTGCCAAGGTGTCGAAAATCAGATGGGCTGGTCACGTAATGAGATTTAAAGACGACCGCTGGACTAGAGCTGTTACCAACTGGATTCCATGGGATATCAAAAAGACTGCATGGCCGCCCACCTACCAGATGGTCAGACTTCTTCGTGAAGATCATGAGCGATCGGTTTGAGGCTCTTCATATTCCCAGAGCGAACAGATGCCTTTGGGCTACACTAGCACGCGACAGGGACAAATGGAGACGTTACTGGCGTCCGCTCGAGCAAATCGACGACTAACGGGAAGTTAGGTGAATAAGTGATTAAATATCATTTTTCAAGGGTTGTGTTTAATTTTCATTCTATAAATTTGTATACATATAATATTGTTCATTTGGGGACTATCCTCATTAAGAGTAAGCCATAAACTGCTTACTAGAACCTGAGAAGAACCATTTCACAACTGGATAAACATTTTCAAGAACTAAAGTTGTTTTTACAAGCATACATACTCACTAGTATAAGGAAGAAGACAAGCTTAGGGCAAGGCTTCTCTTTTATTTCTTAGCAATAATGACCTGTAATGCAGTCCAATTTGCTAATAGGTTGTCTTGGGATAAAAATCCCCACAAACACCCATGTAATCCTAGAAAATAATAGCATTGCCAGACTGAATGGAAATGCCATCAGCAGATTTAGTTCTATGAAAATAATGTAAGTGAATACTATAATCAGAACCCGGAAGTCCCTAGACAATTCTGCTTTTTGGTATCTGCCACCTGTAGCACTGTAGCACTGTCCTCCTGTTGTTCATTGATTTTCTCGAGTGGGCCCAGTAACGGCTCCACTGTGAGATTTGTTGTTACTGTGTTTGGCATATCAAATGTGTCACAGGTAGCTTGCCAGGCTCTGCTGTGCGGGCGGGATACTCATGGTAGCTTGCCGGGCTCTCCGAGAGGGGTAGAGGAATCAAACTGGGTCAGCGGCGTGCAAGGTAAACGCACTATCTCCTGTGCTATCGCTCTAGCCCCAACCTCGGAAACAAAAACATTCATGCAAAAAGACTTAAGTAAACCATGATTTATTAGAGCTAGTGTTAGGGTTAGGTATGTGGGGGGAGGGGGGTCAGGTTGAAGGTAATGTGGTTTCGACACATAAAAAAGGGAAGTGAAGCATTTTGTGGTTATTATGTGGGGGCTTCCCATTAAGATTGTGCCTAATCTAGGGTCTAGTTGATCTGAAATATGGGAATAATCTTGAGCAAGATTTGTGCTTAGGTTCCTGAAGGTGCAGGGTATTAACTTTTTCCATCTTATTTCAGAAAAAAATGAACATTAAGTCTATAGAGATCATTTAATTTTGGAAATTTCCCCTTTTAGACCTCACTAAATGTCAGGCTTACTAAGAGTTAGGGTTGGTGTTAGAATCAAGTCTAGGGATGTTTAGATGGGAAGAAATAATGGTTTTTCAAAACCATTATTTTGAAATAATGGTTTCAAAACCATTAAAACAGAAAGGGAAACACTTTATCCTTGTTCTGTTGGGGCTAGTTGGTTGATTATACATATTCTAAGGTCCAGTTGATTTGAAATATGGGAATAGCTTTGAACATGATTTGCAGTTAGGTTCTTGGGTGCTTGAGGTATTAAGTTTTTTGTTTTTATTTTAGAAAAGTGGACATGGAGAGACCATTAAAGTTTGGAAATTTGCTTCTTTGGAGCCTCACTAGATATCAGGCCCACCAGGAGTTAGGGTAAGGGCTAGAATCATGTACAATTAGAATTAGGGATTTAGGTTTTGTGGTTCTCCAAGATAAAAAAGAGAAGTGAAGCTTTTTTGTGATTGCTATGTTTAGGCTAATTGGTATGAGTGTGTGTATTCCTTGGTCCAGTTGATTTTAAATATGGTAATAGTCTCAGGCAAGATTTGCAGTTAGGTTCCTGGAGCTTAGGGTGTTAATATTTGTTGTAGTTTCAGAAAAATAAACATTAAGTGTATAAACATCATTGAACTTTGGAAATTTGCCTGTTTAGGACCTCACTAGATATGAGGCCTACTAGGAATTAGGGTTAACATTAGAATCAGGGCTAGGGTTAGGATTACAGATGTGAAGGGTGTGGTGAAAAGTAATGTTTTCTAACATTAAAAAGGAAAGGGAAGTAATTTGTAATTATTATACTGGGGCTAATTGGTAGGATTGTGCTTATTCTAGAATCTATTTGATTTTAAATATGGAAATGGCCTCTGGCAAGATTTGCATTTAGGTTCTTGGTGATTGATGTATTAACTTTTTCATTGGTATTTTAGAAAAATGAGAGTTAATTGTATAGAGATCACTGAACTTTGAAAATATATTACTTTTTGGCTTCACTATGTTCGATATTTATTGCTCGATAACTACATATATAATTAACATAGATATCCAAGGACAGATGAGTGTATAATGAAGGTGTAGAATATATACACACACAAGAATTCTCTGTAACTACAAGGATGGAAGAAATAATGCATTCACTTCAGTTTAGATGAAACTGGAGAATACATGTTAAACTGAGTAATTCAAAAGAAGAAAGTACAACTATAGGGTGATCTCAGTCATCTGAGGAATATAGAATAACAGGAAAAGGCAATGCAAGATATCAAAGGGAGAAAATACCAAGATTAACCTTGACCCTAAATTATAGAACCAAGAGCCTAGAGAAGAAAAAAAAATCTGTGTTAGCGGGCAGATAAGAGGTAAGCAGGAGGTAATGGGAGCAGAAGAATTTGGCTTCAGACATATTGGTGTGGAGTTGTGGGCTGTCTATATAAATCACAAAAGCAACAAAATTGAAAGATTAAGATCCAAACAGCACCAGCTAAAGTTCAAATGTTTTTGTCAAGAAAGCAAACTGGGAAGGGGAGGAAAATCAAGGACATTGTTGGAGAGAATTTGACACTGGTGATAGAATTCCATTGGTGTTGGACTATTGTGTACCTAAAACTCAACTATGAATAATTTTATAAATCATGGTGACTTAATTAAAAAGTTAAAATATATTTTGTAAAACCAACATTAAAACAAATTAAACAACATTGACCTCTGGAGTCAACTGTAAATTATTCAATTTTTCTTGGTCTCTCTCATTTATACATGTTATAAGGAACTTCTTAAGTGTTCTTTTCTGAATGTGCTTGGTATTTGTTTAATTATTCATCCAGTTGATGAAAAACCCAGAAAGATTTGTGATGATTTGATTTATTTGTGTGCAAATAAAGGAAATGATTACTAGCATAAAAAAGACTATTGATGGTATACCTAGGAGATAGGGCTAAGTACTGGCACATGAAAATTTTAATTATGAAAATGCGGTACCATCACCATCAAAATACACCTCCTCCACCTCCAGTCAAGCACTAATTAGGGAATTGCCACTGAGCACAGGTGGGTGTAGCCCAAAATTGTCCAAGAGTGTGTGTGTATGTGTGTGTGTGTGTGTATGTGTGTGTGTTTGTGTGTGCATGTTTTTAGTGTAATTGTTTAGAAAGGTCCAACTTCTCAGAAATATCTGTTCTAGGTTTTATTATGAGAAGAAATTTAATACAATATATATAAAAGCAACAATTATTTTTCAAGAAAATACCATGTAGCTTTTCTAAATAACATTTCCCCCTGGAAAAAAAATTGTTTCTCAAGATTCAACAGCAAATTCATGAAGAAGCAAGTATTTCCTTCTACGTCTGTCATTCCTGAGAGATGCAGGTCCAAACCTGCTTTGTTTGTGTAGCTAATAATATCACAGAGTTAAAAGAAAATGAAATATTATTTCTATATTATTTATGTTTTACCACTCTTTGGTGAATTAAATTTCAAGCTTTGAAAGCCTTCTTCATGAGTAGGTTCAACTTTTGGTCATCAAAGTAACCTAACTATAGATTAAAAGTAGCAGTGATTGCTCATAAATCAGCAGTTGATGCCTAAGGAAAAGAGATTGGGGCAGATTTTATTTTGAATGAGACATGGGTGCTAGTGTGAAAAGATAGGGCTTAGGAAGCTCTTGTGAGCATTTCATGCACCTAACAGGAGTCTTTGTGAGAGATTTATTTGAGAGGGAGAAGATTTACCTCTAAAGAAAGGCCAAATCACAGAGCTAGTAGTAAGCCTCTCTCTCTTAGTAATCCTTTCACCCAGGAGAGGCATGCTAAAGAGAAAATTGATCTTTTAAGGAAAGTCTAGTTGGGTAAGTCTTCTAAGAACACTGTAGATGAACTCCTGATTTACCTAAGCATCTAGGTTGGGGAGCCTTGTCCTGAGACAGTTTCGATTACATGGAAACACAGAGAAAATGATGATCCTGCCCCTGGTGGCTCACAGGCAATCCCATTAGTTCAAAGCTCTTTAAAGTTCATTGACTTTATAAAACACCAAAGACAAATTGACTTAGTTCATTTCAAACTTGAAAAGGAAGATGGGTGGGGATCATTTGAGCACTTCCATCTCCATGGGGAGTTATAAATCAGTCTAGTACTTAAAACATGAAAGCAACTTATTTTGCTTTAGAATGTCTCTTAATTTTGTAGTTCTATGGATAAAAGCCCTAGCCATAGAAACCAAAAATAAGAACCATTAGCGTGAAAACATATAAATTTAGTTCTTTCATATGGCTTTTTAAATGTACCAATAAAATGGGAGTCATTTGAAAGTTCTCATCATTCTTAAAGGTAATAAAGGGGTAGATTTTAGTGGGGAAAAAAATCTTAATAGACCACGCTTGACTGTCTCAATAAACACGATGGGACTGCAAAAATGGCTAAGGATTACTAGTAAGATGCAACAGGGTAGAATCAGTGTTAAATAAATTATTCTAACTATTCTAGCAGTATTCTCATATTTCTGTGTGTAATTTATGGCCTTAATCACTTGTAGACAAATTCACTCATGAGGCAATATTCTTAATATTTAGATTCGGTAACACTGGCAATATGTAGTAGATAAAAATTCTTCACACTTGGCTTCTTCCTTCACAAAGGAATTTTCCTATAGTTTTTTTTATTTGCTATTGATTTTTTGACTCAACAAACAGATAGAGATTTGGTTTTTGAAAATAACTCCTTGGGAAGGAGCCATAGACAAGTGTCAACAGGTCTTAGTCTTCTCTCTCATTCACAAAGCAATGGATTTATTTTCTTTTCCTTTGTGCTGAACAATATATATGGTGAAATAGACCCCAGATTTATGTGAAATAGAGACTTCCCTGAATTACAAATCATCACACTAAGTTATTCCAAAGAATGTTCTGGCTCTATTATGCTAAGCCCAAGTTCACAACAACAAAGAAAGGATTGCTTGATGAATATGTGTGTGCCAGGTAGTTTCGTGTCAGTGAGTCAAGGTTGGCTGATGAAATGTTTCTAAGAAGTTTCTGTCTTAAAACAGAATGGTACATGTAATGAACATAGATTCAGGCAGAACTCCATGTGAAGTACATCAACTTGTCAACGTTATAAATTTCTTTAGTCCTAGATTTCATTAGTCTATCACTTTAACTCTTTTATATTTTCGTATTGTCTCATTTATACCTCTCACTATGTAGTATTGTCTATTTAAATAGCTGTTTCTACTATTACACCATCACCTTGATATATAGGTCCCCTTTATCACTACCTCTTAATGAGAAATAAAAGTGTAGGGGAGGAGTTAGAGAGATAGTAAAGCAGGCAGAACATTGGCTTTACACGTGACTGACCAGGGTTTCATGTTTCGTTCCCAGCACCCCACCCGTCCACCCCCCCAACCCCCATCCTGCCAATAGTGTAATTTGAGTGCAGAGCCCTGAGCAGCAACAGGTGTGGGCCTAAAACACAATTTTATAAAATTGGGGGATTATAATATCACTTGATCACTTGATATCCCGTTACTCATTGATTTGATCAAGCAGGCTCCAGTAACCTCTCCATTTGTCCCTGTCGTGTGCGAGTGTAGCCCAGTGGCATCTGCTTGCTACAGGAACACGAAGAGCCTCAAACTGTTTGTTCAGGGTCTTGACGAAGAAGTATGACCATCTCATAGGTGGGTGGCCACGCGTTCATTTGATGTCACGTGAAATCCAGTAGGTAACAGCTCTAGTCCAGCAGTCGTCTTCAAATCGCATTATGTGTCCAGCCCGTCTGATTTTCGATGCCTTGGCAAATGAGACAGTGTCCCTAATTCTCACTTGATATTATCATTCTTACTTTTATTATTCCTGCTATATTCACTCCCTAAAGTGTAAATTACTAGGACATATTTATGTTAGGGCAGCAATTTTCTGATGGAAAAGACAAACTCTGCACTGGTTCTAGCCAACCTGCTAAAGTGTATACAAAAAAAAAGGAAAAAAAGCCTGAGCCATTTTTGTAATGTAGAATATTAATTATAATGCTAAAATCTCTACTTCCAACAAACCATAAGAAATGTAACAAATTTGGGGCTGGAGTTATAGTTTAGTGGGTAGTGCATTTGCCTTGCACACGGCCAACCCAGGTTCGATCCCCAGCATCCCATATGGTCCCTCCCCGAGCACCACCAGGCGCGATTCCTGAGTGCATGAGCCAGAAGTAACCCCTATGCATCACTGGCTGTGATCCAAAATGAAAAAGAAACATAACAAATTTGGTAAAAGATGAAAATGTCCATTGTCTTTTTCCTAAAACTCGGTATCTATATTTGCTTCTTTATATGCATAAACTCTCTTGAAGACATATAACTTCCTTGTAAAATTTAATACACATTACAAGTATGGAGACTTGCTTTTCAGTTACAGTTACAACTTATAAACCAAGTTGCTCTTGGTTTAAGTAACCAATAAATACCTTTCTACTTACAATTTAATTAGTACTTTTTTTAAAATTTCTATTACTGTACCCCAAAGACAAGGACCCCTAGGATGGTTTATCCTATATAGATTCACTAAAGATCAGAACTGCATTCCAATGTCTGTTCTATGTTGGATTCATACAATATTTAACAAAAAAATGTCCTCCTGCAAATATGCCCCCCTAAAGCAGAACAAAACCTCAAAAAAAGTAACTGTCACTGTCACTGTCCTCCCGTTGTCCATCGATTTGCTCAAGCAGGCCCAGTAACATTGTGAGACTTGTTGTTACTCTGTTTGGCATATCAAATATGTCACAGGTAGCTTGCCAGGCTTTGCCGTGCAGGCCAGATACTCTCGGTAGCTTGCCGGGCCCTTCCAGAAGGGCAGAGGATTAGAACTTTGGTCAGCCATGTCGGCCGCATGTTAGGCAAATGCCCTACCCTCTGTGCTATAGCTCCAGTCCCAAAAAAAAATCATCTTTATAATTTAGACATGATAAGTCCTCTGATAAATAAATGACTTGTCTTTTTTTTTAATTTACAATGTATTCTTTCTTTTTTAAAATTTATTTATTGAATAACTGTGGGAAAAGTTACAAAGTTTTCAGGTTTAAGTCTCTGTCGTGCAATGATCAAACACCTTTCCCTTCACCAGTACTTATTTTTCACCACCAAGAACCCCAATATACCCCCCTCCCAACCCTCCCAATGCCTGTGAGGAAGATGAATTCTACTTAACTCTCTATATAATTTGATTACATTCATTATTTTGACAAAAGATGCACCATTATTGTTGAGAGTTTCCTCCCAACAATCAGAACTGCTGAAAAGGCATTGTGAAATAATTTGTTTTCTAAAGCTGGTTATGAGAACCAAATGATGTTCTGGATTTTGGATTTCTGATATTTTACTTACTAAGTCTGGAGGGATTTATGCCAAGAGCCAGATAATTATGAGATTGGTTTCTGTGGCTCTGGAGCCATGGCCATGCTGGAGAGCTGCTCATGGGGGGCAACTCGTGACCTTGGTAGGGCGTGAAGGATGAGTGGGGAATGCCCCCCTTCCCATGAGGTTGCAGTTGCCCCATCACCGCCTGCTCATACCTGGCTTTCCAAAAAGCTCCAAGGTGGGCGCCATCTTGCTGCCCAGAAATGACTTAAGACTTGAGGTAGAAACATATTTATTCTCTTTGTCATATATAAATTCAGTATAAATTCCTATTTCTTTCGTCTAGGGTCAAGCTAGGCAGTGTAGAACTTAAGGACCAGGAGGGTTTTTTCAGTGATGCAAAGTGGGGTGGATATGCATTATATAGATTTAAGCCCAGGGCTTTGCATATGCTAGGTATATCTCCAGTCCACAACATATTGGCCAAAATTTCCTATAGTGTCTCTAGCCAGGAACAGTCTAGGAACCTAGTATTCTACATTAAAATATTTAAATAAATGCTTATTTAAATAAATTCTTATTTAAATATTCAGTTAAAGTATCCCCCCCGCCCCCCAAAAAAGTTAACAGGCACACCCTGTTCTGGACTCACTAACATCCTAATTTAGAGTATGTAATTTCTCTTCATTTATTTTATGAACTTCATTTTTATACTCTGTCCCCTTATATTTTCTGAATAAGACTATTTTACTACAAAAACACAAATAAGGAGCCAGAGCAATAGTACAGAGAGTAGGGTGCTTGCCTTGCACACAACTCATCTGAGTTTGATCTCAGGCATCCCATCTGGTATCCTGAATTCTTCAGGAATGATCCTTGGGTGCAGAGTCAGGAATAAGATATAAACACGGCTGCATTTGACACAAAAATGAAAGAAAAATAAAACAACAAACAAGAAAAACCCAAACACTCAAAATAGAATAAAAATATAATTTAGCAAATATGTAATTCTATGAGAGCCATTGAGGATTGTGCAAATAGGAAATGCGAGCCATCCGAGCATGAGTTTTACAAAATTCTATTTTACTTAAACGTTCTAGAAGATGCAAGTTTAGATATTTTTGACTTATTCTAAGACCCTGAATAGCACCAGTTCAGTTATGCCAATATTTTTCATGTATGCTTAGAATATGGGAAAGATGAATGTGTAGCTAGTGGCTTATAAGTAAACAAACTATTGCATGGATGCCAACATAAATAGATCTCCATTATGACACTGGATTAACCTTAACAGTGTATTTTTCCATTTGTATTCAATGATAGTAATTCTAAATATATATATATAAAAAAATCTACAACATTGGGGCCAAGGAGGTAACAGAGGTGTTTGGATTCATGAGTCACATGTTCTGGACTGTATTTTGATCCCTAACACTATGTGGCCTCCCACACATCATCAGGTGTGATACTAGAGACCTCTGACCCTCTCTAGATGCAGCCCTAATGGTCCTGATACTACATAACCTGAGCAAGCACTACCTTTGCAAGCCCTACTATAGTGTTACTAATTCACTGAGTGCTATGGGGAATGACTCCTAGCACCACTGCGAATGAAATTCCTCCCCACCAAAAAATACAATGAAAAGGAAAGTTAGTACAACAGTATCATAATTCTACACTATAGTAAAGTATGATTAATGTATGAAGGAGAAATTGAGAAGTTCTACATGGAGTTGGAGAAGTTCTATAAAGAAGACCACACCTTCTACAAGATCATTGTTGGTGATTTTAATGCCAAGATAGAACTGAAAAGATCAGCCAAAGAACTCCACATTGGGACCCATGGCCTAGATTGGAACGAACAGGGTGAGAGACTGTCTGAGTTCATCATATCGGCCAAGACCATCCATGGTAACTCACAATTCCAGAAGGCCTAATCTAAAAGTTGGACATGGGAGTCTCCTGGTGGACTGTTGCATAACGAAATTGACCACATCATATTCAATCGACGGTCTTGCCTGACCGATGTTGCTGTTTTCCAAAAATTCCAAACGGGATTGGACCACTGTCTCTTTTGTGCAGAATTCTACTTCACAGAGCAGGGAGAAAGGGTTGCAAAGTTTAAGAAGAGAACTCCCAGAACGACCACCAACTGGGAGCTCTTTGGCACTATTGCAGAAACACGAGAAGATACCATTGTTGACAACATTGACAAAGAACACGATCAACCTGTTCAGCACCTCCATGATTGTGCGAGGAATTCTGAGAGAGAGATAGCCACAAAAAGATGACTGTCTTCGAAAACCTTTGAGCTCATTCGCCAACGTGGCTTGGCGCAAGCCTCAGGCAACCACAAGCAAACGTCTGAGCTAGCAAAGCAGTGCAGAGAAGCAATAAAGGAAGACCTCAAAGAGAGAGGAGCAGCAGTGCTGGCAGATGTGGCAGAAGCTGGAAAAAGCATTAGCAATACCCGCCTGTCTTGCCAACTATAAGACCAAGATGACTGCACTCTGATGTCTTGATGAATCTACCACATCTTCCAGAAGGGCAATGGAGAAGATTATCCATGACTTCCACTCGGATCTCTTTGATAGCCTCGTCCACCTGCCCACATACCAAATACTGCAGGATGGATATGTCATTCCCAAAGTTCTCCCTTTCGAAATCGGGCACTTCATTTTGTCAGTAAAGAATTGAATAACACCTGGCCCAGACAAGGTGAGACCCAAACTCCTGAAGAACCTGCAGTCAGTACTCATCAATACACTGACTTGATTCGTCACATGCTACCTGTCTGAATGCAAGGTTCTGTCCCAGTGGAAAACAAGCAGGACAGTACTACTGTACAAGAAGGGAGACATCCACGGCATTGACAACTATCGCCCTATCTGCCTATTTTCTGTCATCTACAAGCTGTTCATGCAAGTTATCCTGAATAGGATTAGTAGAACACTAGATGAAGAACAACTATGCAAGCAAACCAGTTTCTGAAAAGGATTTAGCACAATCAACCACACGATTACCAAGCTCATTGAGATTTCTCAGGAGTTCAAAATGCTTCTCTGTCTAATGTTCATTGATTTAAAGAAGCCCTTTGATTCTGTTTGGACTGAAGCAGTCACCGAGGCCCTAGCCAAACAGGGCATTCAAAGTCAATATCTCAGGATCCTCTGTGGGCTGTATTGCGGATTCACTACCAGGATCTCACCATTCTACAGGGAGGTGATCATTAATGTCAAGAGAGGGGTTCAGCAGGGTGATATTATTTCACTGAAACTCTTCAGTGCCACCCTCTAGAACATCATGCGATGACTGGAATGGGAAGGAATGGGAGTGAAGATAGTCAGTCGGCAATTACAACACCTCTGCTTCGCTGATGACATCGTTCTTATAACACCAAACATCAGCCAAGTGGCACAAATGCTAGCCGACTTCGACCGTGAGTGTGGAAGAGTCGGACTATAGCTGAATCAAACAAAGACAATGTTTATGAGAAATAGTCTCGTTCCTGACGTTCCATTCACTCTCAGTGGGACGAACATCTCCGAATGCAACAGTTATGTGTTCCTAGTATGTGAAGTCAACATGACGAATGATCTGACACCTGAGTTGCACAGGAGGAAGAGAGCGACTTGGAATGCTTCAAGAACATCAAAGAAATAGCTAAGGGGACAAAGAAACTTCGGCTCCGGCCACATCTCTTTGATTCCACTGTTCTTGCATTATCATACGCCTCAGAGACCTGAGCCCTACGAAAACAGAATGAGAATGCTATTCGGGTCTCCCAAAGAGGAATTGAAAGAGCTATGCTTGGAGTATCACACTTCACTCAAATGACAGAAAGAATCTGAAGTTCTGACCTTTGTCGATGGTCAATAATCAGGGACACTGTCTCATTTGCCAAGGCATCAAAAATCAGATGGGCTGGACATGTAATGAGATTTGGAGATAACCACTGGACTAGAGCCATTACCGACTGGATTCCACGGGACGTCAAAAGATCACATGGCCGTCCATCTGTGAGATGGTCAGACTTCTTCGTCAAGACCCTGAGTGATCAGTTTGAGGCTGTTTGTGTTCCTAGAATAAGCAGATGCCATTGGGATACATTAGCACAAGACAGGGATGAATGTAGACATTACTGGCACCCGCTCGAGCCAATCGATGAATAACAGGATGTGAAGTGATCAAGTCATGATTAATGTATATATACAGGGTCTTCTTATTCTCTCTCACATTCTATTCTCTTTATGAGGGATCACACTAATATACATACAAAAAGTAATTCTCAACCTGTAATAAACCTCAAATTTCTGCCACTCACCACTCCAATTCTTTCATATGCTTATTTCCATTATCAGCTTTTTGATCTTCTAGAAATCTCTGTTCCCCCTGTATTGCATTAGTCTCATCTTAAACTACTTTTATGACTTGAACTGAGCTAATCAACAGAGATACTATCAGTTAAAATGTTTGGGGGTGCTTTGCTACACCCAACTATCATAGATGGTTCCCACAGATACCCAACTATCGTAGATGGTCCCCACTTGGAATTAAAGTTTCGGGTGGACTGTTTATGGTTACTGTTGTGCACGATACATCTCTGAAACAGCCATCAGAGAATTTGAAAAACATAATATTCACTGGCCCAGAGGGTAAATAAACTCAGAAATTGGTAACATGGAGAGGAAACTGTGAGGGAGCAAGAGAGAAGAAAGGGAAAGGAAGAGAATGGAAAACCTGGGTTTGCCCTTTATGAGTTACAAGGAGTAAAGTCACAAATTGATTAGTTATGTAGATCAAAGTGACTTTTTATGGTAATTTCTTAGGGTGGGGGATTCTGACACTTTATCAAGTTGTGTGCCTGGTAGTTTTTCTCAGTGATCGATATATTTGAAATTAATACTTTCTTGCAAACAAAACTTTAAAATCAGGTGGCTACATTATAGCATAAAATCAAATAGTCATATTGTTCTGTTTTCCTCTCTGATCTTCTAAGAAATTTAGTTAATTACTAGACCTAATTCAAAGTCTGTCATTATTAATACTCATGTCTGCTACTAGTAGAGAAAACCAAGGAATTACCTAGATTTGGACCACTGTATATCAACATAATACCATCTAAACCGGATCACAGAAATACTTAATATTTTTCCATTACTCTTGGATAGTGCATTTTCCATTGTTAATATATTAATTTTTCTCCTTAGATTTTCTGTATAAAGGCCACCCTCACAATTTAACAAACTATTTTGCAAGCTAATTTGATATGCCAAACACAGTAACAACAAGTCTCACAATGGAGACATTACTGGACCCGCTCGAGCAAATCAATGAACAGCGGGAGGATAGTGCTACAGTGCAGTGCCTATTTTGTTGTTGTTGTTGTTGTCACTGGTGTTTGAGTCCCACCTGACTGTTCTATGGCTCACACCTGGAGGCTGGTGGGGCCATATAGCTTACTAGGGATTGAATACAGGTAGGCTGTGTTCAAAGCAAGCCCCTCCCCACCCTAATATCTCTCCAGTCTGTGAACTAGCCTATGTTTAAATACAAAATTGAAGTCTTCGGGCATAAAATAATCTAACTGCTCACTCCTTCATGAAAAAATTATGTGAATTACAAGCTTTTATTGGCATCTCTCAAAATTGTAATGAGTTATCCTTATTTAAACAATTCATCTTTAACCATCATCTTCTGTTTCTTTTGGTGCCTTGTCCATCAAATTATCTTATTTATCCTATATATTTAACTTTTAAAATTTTTATTTTTGGTTTCTTGTTTTTCTTTATTATATATGGAAAAATATATACAGATATAGATAAATATATAGCACTGTAGCACTGTACATTGTTCATTGATTTGCTTGAGCCGTCCCAGTAGCATCTCCATTGTGAGACTTTTTGTTACTGTGTTTGGCATATCGAGTATGTCAGGGGTAGCTTGCCAGGCTTTGCTGTGTGGACGAGATACTCTCAGCAGTTTGTCAGGCTCTCTGAGAGGGGTAGAGGAATCGAACTTGGTCAGCCGGGTCTGCCCTATACAATGCAATTGCCCTACCTACTGTGCTATTACTCCAGCACAGGTAAATATATATCGATATCTAAAAATAGACAGAAAATAGACGATAGATAGATAGATAGATAGATAGATAGATAGATAGATAGATAGATAATAAACTGATCTTGGGGTTCTATTTTTAAGATTCTGTATATTGACCCAGCTGACACCAAACTATTTCTCTAAGTTCCTTGTTTTTTAATTAATTCCTCTTAATCTTTATTTATTTTATTCTATCATAAGTTTTCAGTTCCAGAATAATTGGTTGAATTTTATTATTTGTATTTTATTTCAAACTTTCTTGCGAAACACACTCAGTATAACTTCTCATAGTTAAAACAAAATTTCAATGTTCAATCACCCTACATGTGTATTTCCTCGTAGGGTTTCACAGGTGTAAATTAAATGTACCATCCTAAATGATAATAATATCACAAAATCAACTAGATAATTCCAAATTTTCACAGCATCTTTAATTTCCAATACCTACTAAATTCCAATACCTAACATGATTTAATAGGTATTGGGAACTGGGAGCTGTGAACTGAGAACTGTATTTTCTTTCATAACTAATACATATAATCTATTATGCTTTCTATACTCTGTCATTTTCTTTTTCTTTTTCTTTTTTTTTTTTTGGCAGGGGAGGGAAGAAATGCTCAGGGGTTACTCCTGACTCTACACTCAGGAATTACTCTTGGCAGTGCTTGGGAGACCATATGGGATACCAGGGATCAAACCCAGATTGGTCTCATGCAAGGTAAACACCCTCCCCGCTGTACTATCACTCTGACCATCTCCTTTTTTTTTCTATATAAACTATCCTAGAACTAGGCTACCATTTTATCTTACTTAATTACCAAAAGATACATCTTATTGTTTTTTTGCATTTTCTCTTACCTACTGCTAATTCACTTTTAATAACACTTCTATATAACAGTTAAACACACATTTGACTGAAATAGTGTGAGTTAACAATATGAGAAAAAAAACTTTAAGGACAAATTAAAACTTTTCTATAATTGAAATAATGATCCAGTATGTTATTATTATTATATTGTTGCATGTTAAAATATTAACTTTATTGGGCTGGAGCGATAGCACAGTGAGTAGGGTGTTTGCTTTGCACAAGGCCGACACAAGTTCAACTTCTCTACCCCTCTCAGAGAGCCCGACAAGCTACCGAGAGTACTTTATCCCCATGGCAAAGCCTGGCAAGCTACCCGTGACGTATTCGATATGCCAAAAACAGTAACAAGTCTCACAATGGAGACATTACTGATGCCTGCTCGAGCAAATTGATGAACAATTCGAGGACTGTGCTACAGTGCTATTAACTTTATTGGACTGAAGAGATAGCACAGCAGGTAGGGCATTTGCTTTGCACGTGGCCGAACTGGATTCATTCCTCTGTCACTCTCGGAGAGCCCAGCAAGCTATCGAGAGTATCGCCTCCACATGGCAGAGTCTGGCAAGCTACCAAGAGTATCCCACTCACATGGCAAAGCCTGGCAAGCTCCCCATGGCATATTCAATATGCCATAAACAGTAACAAGTTCACAATGGAGACATTACTGGTGACTGCTCGAGCAAATCGATGAACAATGGGAGGCCAGTGCTACAGTGCTATCTTTATCAGTCTTTGAGCTACAGTTGCATAAATTGATTCCTTGGAAATCTGTCTCTACAGTCATTCCTCATCTGACTTTAAGGGAAAAGAGCTGGTACTTTCTGAAGATTTTTTTTTCAGTTATCATATTATAGTTGAGTACATGTGGCTTTAATGGAACATACACATCTTTCACCACTACCCACACAACTGGAACTACTCCTAGATTTTATCAGGGAATAGTTGCTCATTGGCAAACAGAGAAATTATGTTTGAACACCCTTTCTACTCTCACTTTTGGCACCATTTTACAGTAAATAAATTTTCTTCACTCAAGAAGAGTTGGCATAAAGACCTTCAGAATATAGAGTTAGGAAGAAAATTGAATGAGTTTGTGGTTGTAGGAACTTAATTTTTGCATTGCATCTATAGTTGAAACCAAATAAAAAATCCTCAGTAGCTAATAGTATTTTTTTGTGAACAAAAATACAAGACTTCTAAATTTATGGATGTCATTGTTTTTTGTTTCTTAGAGTGAGATGAAATTTATTACTTTAGCCTCAATTGCCACAAAGTAAATTATTTTTGGTGTTTTTTGTTAAACAGAGGCTGGCTTAATTTATAACATGGCAATAGGCTAGCATAATTGATTCTAAATAACTATTGATTTTCAATGTAGTATTTTGAAATTTCCATATGTTTTAATTTAACAAGTTGTCACAATAGCATAAAAATGATTTCCTTCTATGATTTCATGTATCTGAAAATGAATGAAAGAATAAAAAAGGCTCCTTCCACCATATTTTTTGGTATATAAACAATGTCAAGTGGTTTTCAGGGATAATTTCAGCTCCAATGCTCAGGGAATTGTTTGATGTTAGACAAAAAAAGCATGTGCCAAAACCTTCGAGATAGCTAAATCACAAGTCCTGAAAAATGTTCTTAATTGGAGTTTTTCTAAATTAACTTTTCTACTCCTCTGTATGTAAATTCTAATGTAAGTTTGGTTATTGCTATTATAAAACAAACTGAAAATTAAATAAACTTCCTAAAGTCATACTATAGGTCAAGCATAAAATAAGTCAAGGACCCAATCTAAAAGAGATTAAAAGTCTTCCCCTTACTTCTTTCTTAATGTCATCATCAGTGTGTATTATTGCCCATATAATACACATCAGTGTGTATTATTTAATAGAGGTGCTTCCCTCAGTTTTACAATAAACATTTCTTGAGCATTTATTTAACAGTTTAAATTTAAATAATGGCCTGATCTCAGGGTCTGAGCAATAGTACAATGGACAGTGTACTTGCCTTACACATACTAACTGGAGTTCAATCTTTGGAACCCCATATGGTCCTCTAAGCTCATCAGGATTGATCCTTGAGCACAGAGCCAGGAGTAAGGCCTGAATACTTTCTGGTATGGCCCCAAACCAAACAGCAACAAAAAAATGAACTGGTTTCAAAACCCGTATTCAAACAGGATTTGCCAATCACAGAAGATCCTGTGTTACTCTGAATGCTAATCACTTTGTGTTGCTTGAAACAATTTAATCTTCACAGCTTTCACAGAAAGGAGAAATTATACTCATTGACACATTAAAGGCTGGGTCTTAGGATGAATAAGTAACTTTATAGTTGCACAGTTCAAACTGGAAGGGTTGATTTCAGGGCAATATACAAAACTTTCAAATCTGTGCTCTATTAGAACCTTTTACAGAAGCCCGTAGGACAGCGGAGTAATAGAGAGGAGCACAGGTTATGGGCACAAGATTGGTTTCATCAAGAAAGTAACAGTTTAACAGTTGAACTGAAACTGAAACTTAAAAATAAAAAAAAAAGTGTTTCCAGAGAAGCAGAAAGTTTAAAGGAGAGCTCATTATATAAGGACTTGCATAACACCTACTGGCACATGATGGAGTTCCTCAGAATTCTAGGAGTTATGTATCTGTTGTAAATATGGAGAGCAGTCGGAAGAAGTTCTCTGTACTTTTATAAGGAGCTTTATTTAGCTTTATCACAATTGCCCTAAAGGAATCTATCTGTGAATTTTTGAGGCTGACAGTTCCTCTCCCAGTATGATGTTATTATGTAAATATAAAGGCATGCAAAGAGGATTAGACATTATGAGCACTAATATGCAACAGCTTATTTGATTTACATCATTTTGAGTATATCACTACTTGAGAAAACAGAAGGAACTAGGGTCAGGAATGAAATAGAAGGACTTCAAGATAAGGTTTATTTGGAATTTGGGTTTGATACAAAAGACCTGGGTAAATAAAATACAGAGAGCATCATAAGTGGAAACAATAAAACTAGGAAGCAAGCTAAAACAGATTATATTGGATACTATGAGTGGGATTATTTAATATATTAGATCATGGAAATAAAAAAGATAAAAACTTGTTTTTCACTTGAGAATGGTGGAAAAACCTTTGCTGCTGGTTATTTTATTTCCCTAATGATAAATCAAAACTTAAGTTATTTTAGTCTTAAAATCAATAAGATACATATGCAAATATTTATGAAAACATATCAAGAACCTCTGGTTCTTTATGAAAAATTAAATAATTAAAACACATGTTAGCTTTAAGAAGTGAGTTAAGGAGGCATACACTACCACACATAGAAGTGTATCACAACATAGGTTGATACTAGTATATATTTATGTTGATATGCAAAATAAACATAATTTCAGAATATTCTTCACTGGACAAATGATGTACAGCAAGCACTAGTGACTTTATCGTGAACGCTCTAGAGTTAATTATATAAACTTTCCCCATAGCTAATTGGGAATGATGTTATTTTCTTAAAAATCCTTATGTGAGATAAGGAAGAATTTGTTCAAATCTATATAAACCTTTGGTTGCTTCCTTCTTCTGCTGAGTCATCAGATAATAAATGCTACTACAGGAAGGAATGTGAATTACAACTCCAGTTACTTTGAAGTTTTAAGCTGAAGTATTGGGACAGAGAAATTGGATTATGTAGGTGGAGTTGTCATTTAATTGAAAAATGCGTTTTGGATGTGAATCCATATAGGTGGCATAAAAGTGCATACTTTCCAGGATATAACTCATTGTTACAGAATGATGGATGTCAGAAAAGGAAAATGGTACATCTCAGGAGAAAATTAATGATCTTAAAGTTTATTTCCACATGCTGCTTCCTATAGATATGTTCTCAATTCAATCTTATTATTTTGAAAACTTAGACTTTTTCCTTTTGAGTTAAATGAGACAATGCACAATCTTATGTCAAAAACACGTCCATAAAAGAGAGAAGGGCTGATAGACTATGAGTTCGGTTGCAATGCTATTTGATAAACAATGTAATTAAAATTGAAATTCAAAAATATTAATGTAAACACCTGCATTGAGGTATAAAATTAATTATACAAGTACAGGATGAGGGAAATCTTCCTAAACTATGATTTAGTTTTTGAAAAAGAAGAAGATGACACCTGGGTGAATAGACTTGGTTTATAATTCTGTATAAGCCAAGTGTGTGATGTGGCAGCCAAAATATCTAATAAATCCTCAAACTGCATTAGCAAAATTATAGTGGCCAGGGAAAGCAAAGTAATAATTCCCCTGCTCTTTGCTTTGCCCAGACCACATCTGGAGCTATGTGTTAATTTTCAGACCCCATTGGCAGTTAATTATAGTACACCTACAGAAATATAATCAGTTGTTAAGGACTATGAAAGAAACAGTTGGAAAGTTGTTGTTCTTAAGCTGGGGAAAAATGACATAGAAACAGCCTTAAACCTTCTAAATAGGATCAGGAATAATAGTAGAGGAGGTAGGGTGCTTGCCTTGCTCTGCAATTGATCCAGATTTGATCCCCAGTTTCCTATATTGCTCCCTGAACTACCAGAAGTGATCCCTGAGCAGAGGCTGAGGAAAACCTTGATCACGGATGGGTGTGGCCCCCAAACAAAACAAACAAAAAAAATAAGAAGTCTCTGAATAAATGGTATGTGTCAGAGAGTTGGGGTTTGTAATGGTGCAGTTTTTGTACTGTGATTAGTACCTATTCAGGGGCAAATTTCAGGAAGATAAGAAGTTGGATCAATGTCAAGAGAGATTTTCTTTTACATGAGATTTCTGGCAATACATGGGCTCACTCATGAAATAGTTGCAAATCATTAAAAGTAATCCTGATAGTGACAACTGAACATACAGAGCATAAGCTTGAACAATAAACTATAAGTAGTTTGTGGAAACTGATTGCCACATATTTAGAAAAATTGAGAGTTGGTTTTAGTTTAAAATAAGTGAATTGTGGGGAATACTTATAGTAGAAAAATTGGGAAACATTACAAACCAGAATTTTTTTTAAGAGTCAGTTTTCAAATATTCTTGATTTCCATAGTCAATGAAATAGCAATGGATAATCATTTCTGTGAATTCAAATAAAAAAACATGTTTTTAAAGTCTCAACCTGGTCACGTGTTTAAAAAATGAACTGAGACACCTTTCTCAGCTTATGCTCAAAGGTCAACTCAAACTAGATTAAAGCCTCAATGTCAGGATTGAATTCATAAATAGTATGGGAGAAAAAATACATAGAACACTTCATGATACTGAACCTAGGTCACCTTCAATGAGTCAATCCCCTGGTTAAACATCTTACTTTGTATAATTACAAAAGAGTTTCCAATATTACACAAACAAACAAACATTGTCCTCCCGTTGTTCATCGATTTGCTTGAGCGGACCCAGTAACATCACCATTGTGAGACTTGTTGTTACAGTGTTTGGCATATTGAATATGTCACCGGTGGCATATTGAATATGTCACAGGTAGCTTGCCAGGCTTTGCCGTGTGGGCGAGATACTCTTGGTAGCTTGCCGGGCTCTCCAAGAGGGGCAGAGGAATCGAACCAGGCTCCGCCAGGCTGGCTGCGCGCAAGGAAAACGCCCTACCGCTGTGCTATTGCTCCAGCCCTTCCAATATTATGCTATAGTATAATTACTGAATCACAAATATTATAACTAATTATTTGCTTACTAATTATTGTATTTCTCACTCTCTATTCACTCCCTTGTTTATCTCCTATCATTTACAAATTATACTGATAGTTATCAGGATTTCTAATTTTGTGTGCCAAGTTGACTCTGTCTTGAAATAACAAAATATTTTTATGTTATTTTTATATTTTAGTTTGGGGGTCTCAACTCACTGTTTTTTGCATTTACTCCTGGTTCTGAGTTCAGGGATCACTCAGGGAGGGACTTTGTAGATGATATGAAGTACTAAGTCTGATCCAAACTAGGGACCAAACCTAGTTTGGCCACATGCAAAGCAAACACCCTACACACTGGACTCTCTCTCCAACCCCAAGGGATGCTCAAATATTTAGTGAAACATAAATTTGGGTACTTTCTATTATGATGTTTTTTATATGACATTAACATTTGACTTGACAGAATACATAAGACAGGTTGCTTTCCCTAATGAGCTTGGGTCTCATTCAATCAGTTAAAGACCTGAATAGAACAAAAAAGATTTAATCTTTGAGTAGGAATGAATTACTCCTGTCAACTGCTTTCAGACTTGGACATTAATCTTTCCTTCAACTATGAAATTAAACACTGGCTCTTCCTGAATCTTGAAACTGTCATCCCTTGAACTGATCAATGTATTGCATCTCATGGTTCTCACATTACGAATCTTGGGACTAAGCTTCTGAAATTCTGTGAGCTAATCTCTTTTTAAGAATATACATTAATACAATTGATATTTATTGACTTGAGTCTCCTGCCCCTGTGCCTGGCTGTCCTCGCTGGGGCCCTTGGAGCAGAGCAGGTTGAGTTTCCCTCCCCGTCCCGACCAGGGCTCCAGCAGCCGAAGACCTCCAGAACCAGCCACCACCATGCTCAGAACACTCTCCGCATACTTGAAGGTACCGGCAGAGGAACAAAGGCATACGGGTCCCAGGACTGAGATCTCCGAGCCTACTCAGATCAGGGCTGAGCATCCTCCACCCAGATCCTCCAAATTCCAGTAGGCGGGGGTCACACCCACCAACTGGCCCCTTAGCACCGTGTAATCCCATCAATGGCCAAGACTCATAGACTATAAAACCCAGCTCCTGGAAGCAACATCTTATTATCTCATTCCTACTTTGGACAAACTGGCAGGCTACCGAATGTAACCTGCCCACACGGCAGAATCTGGCAAACTCCCCGTGGTGTACCAAATATGCCAAATACCAGTAACAATGATGAGGCTCATTCTCCTAACCCTGAAAGAGCCTTGAATATGGCACTTTTTTAAAAATCTCAGGGCTAGGACGAAGGAGATGTTACTGGGGCCTGCTCGAGGCAATTGATGAATAACAGGATGGTTGTGATCGTGATTGACCTATATTTAAAAATTGTAGTATATATTAAGTAACTTATTGAATGGTTCTATTAATATATCCTTAATATGTAATATATTAAGGAGATAATTTATATCAATATAATTTTATATAATTGATATAATATAATTTTAATATAATTTTTCTATCAATATATCCTTCACATATTTGTATATTTCCATTAAAACAATAAAGTTGTTTTTGTTTCCATAAAAAAATTTTAATGGAGAAAGTGTCCAATGTTGATATAGAACAATTTTGATTGCATTAGCAATTATACTCTATTATATTATGTAGCTATTGTTGCCTACCAGATTTTGGCTTCTAGGACAGAACTGAATAGAAGAGATGTTATCATAATATACAGAGATCTTTTTTTCCCTTCCTATTTTATTTATTTATTTATTTATTTGTAATGCTATAACTTTTGTGAAGGTGTTTAACTTATCCTCACAATGAAAGCTTCTTATGTTTTTTTCTTTTTTTGAAGTTTTTTTTTATTAGTGAAACACCATGAGGTACAGTTGTAGACTTACAAACTTTCATGCTTGGGTTTCAGTTATACAATGATAGAGTACCCATCCCTCTGCCAGTACCCATTCTCCACCACCAATGATCCTAGTAGCTCTCCTGCCCCCCATTCCCCCCATCCTCCCCATCTCTGTGGCGGGGCATTCCCTTTTGCTATCTCTTTTCTTTAGGGTGCTGTGGTTTGCAATAGAGGTATTGAGTGGCCATTGTGTTCGGTCTATAGTCTACTTTCAGCAGGTATCTCGCATCCTGAGTGAATCCTTGGTGTTCCCGTCTCTATCTGAGCTGCCTTTCCCCGCAGCATAAGCTGCCAGATTCCAAGCTGTGGAGCAGTCCTCCTGGTACTTATATCAACTATTTTTGGGTGTTAGTCTCCAATTCTGTTACTTTATATTCCCCAGATGAGTGCAGATTTTCTACGTCTGTCCTCTTTCTGACTCATTTCAATTAGCATGATACTTTCCATGTAGTACCACTTGTATGCAAATTTCATGACTTGATCTTTTCTAACAGCTGCATAGTATTCTATTGTGTAGACGTAATAAGGTATTTTTTTAACCCAGTCATCTGTGCTCGGGCATTTTTTTCCATATTTTGGTTATTGTGAACAGTGCAGCAATGAACATACAAGTGCAGATTTCACTTCGACTACTTTTTTGCCTCTCCTGGATTATTCCCAGTAGTGGTATTGCTGGGTCCAATGGGAGCTCAATTTCTAATTTTTTGAGAATCATCCATACTGTTTTCTAAAAGGGCTAGAGCAGTCGGCGTTCCCACCAGCAGTGAAGGAGGGTCCCTTTCTTCCCACATCTGCGCCAACACCAGTTGCTTTTGTTCTTTTGGATGTGGGTCAGTCTCTGTGGTGTGAGATGATATTTCCTTGTTGTTTTGATCTACATCTCCCTGATGATTAGTGATGTGGAACATATTCTCATGTGACTTTTAGGCATTCAGATTTCTTCTTTTGATAAAGTTTCTGTTCATTTGATCACCCCCTTTTTTATTGGGTTGGATTTTTTCTTCTTGTGGAGTTCACTTGATCACTTGACAACCTGTTACTCACCAATTTGCTGGAGCGGGCGCCAGTAACTGTCACCATTCATCCCTGTCACATGCTAGTGTAGCCCAATGGTGTCTGCTCATTCTTGGAATATGAAGAGCCACAAACTGATCATTCAGGGTCTTGACAAAGAATTCTGACCATTTCATAGGTGTACGGCCACGTGATCTTTTGACGTCCTGTGGAATCCAGTCGGTAATGGCTCTAGTCCAGTGGTCATCTCCAAATCTCATTATGTGTCCAGCCCATCCGATTTTCGTTGCCTTGGCAAACAAGACAGCGTTCTTGATTCTTGATCAATGCTGGAGATCGGAACTCCGGATTCTTTCTCTCATTTGACTGAAGTGAGATACTCCAAGCATAGCTCTTTAGATTCCTCTTTGGGAGACCTGAGTAGCGTTCTCATCCTGTTTTCATAGGACCCAGGTCTCTGAGGCATATGTTAATGTACGAAGAACAGTGGAATTGAAGAGATGTGCCTGGAGTCAGAGGTTCCTTGTCCACTTAGCTATTTCACTGATGCTCTTAAAGGCATTCCAAGCTGCTTTCATCCTCCTGCACAACTCAGGCGCCAGGTGGTTTGTCATGTTGAGTTCTCAACCTAGGTACACATAACTGTTGAATTCATAGATGTTAGTACTGATTAGAGTGAATGGAACTTCAGGAATGAGACAGTTTCTCATAAGCATTATCTTTGTGAGATTCAGCTGTAGTTCGACCTTTCCACACTCATGGTCGAAGTTGGCCAGCATTTGTGCCTCTTGGCTGATGTTTGATGTTATAAGAACAATGTCATCAGTGAAGCGAAGATGGTGTAGTTGCTGACCATCTATTTTCACTCCCATTCCTTCCCATTCCAGTCATAGCATGATGTTCTTGAGGGTGACACTGAAGAGTTTTGGTGTAATGATATCACCCTGCCGAACCTCTCTCTTGACATGGATGATCACTACTTTGTATAATAGAGAGATCCTGGTAGTGAATCCATAATACAGCTCAAAGACGATTCTGATGTATTGAGTTTGAATGCCCTGTTTGGCTAGGGCTTTGATGACTGCTTCCAACTCAACAGAATCAAAGGCCTTCCTTAACTCAATGAACATTAGACAGAGCAGCATCTTATACTCCTGAGAAACCTCAATGAGCTTGGTTACCATGTGGATATGGTCGATGGTGCTGAATCCCTTGTGGAACCCATCTTGCTCGAATGGCTGTCCTTCATTTAGCTTTCTGCCAATCCTATTCATGATGACTCGACTGAACAGCTTGTAGGTGACAGACAATAGGCAGATCATGTGATAGTTGCAGATGTCGTGGATGTCTCCCTTCTTGTACAGTAGTACAGTTCTGCTGGCTTTCCATTGGGACGGAAACTTGCATTCAGACAGGTAGTGTGTGAAGAGCTGAGCCAGTGTATTAATGAGTACTGATGGCAGATTCTTCAGGTATTCGGGTCTGATCTTGTATTATCCAGGTGCTGTTTACATCTTTACAAATGAAATGACGTGTCGGATTTTGGAAGGGAGAACATTGCAAAGAACATATCTATCCTTCGGAATTTGGTATGTGGGCAGGTGGACATGGGTATTGAAGAGATCCTAGTAGAAGTCATAGACAATCTTCTCCATTGCCCTTCCGGAAGATATGCTATATCCATCAGGACATCGGAGGGCAGTCATGTTGGTCTTGTCATTGGCAAAGGACAATCGGGCATTGCAAATGTTTTTTGCAGCTTCTGCCACATCTGCCTGCACTGCTGCTCTTCTTTCTTTGAGGTTTTCCTTTATCGCTTCTCTGCAGTGCTTTGCGAGCTCGGACATTCGCTTGTGGTTGCCTGAATTGCTTCAAGCCATGTTGCAGAATGAGCTTGAGAGTTTTTGAAGACAGGCATGTTTTTGTGACTATCTCTCTCGGCGTTCTTTGCACAATCATGGAGGTGCTGAACCAGTCTATCATATTTCTCGTCAATGTTGTCAATGACGGAATCTTCTGATGTTGCCACAATAGTGTCAAATAGCTCCCAGTTGGTGGGAATTCTGGGAGTTCTCTTCTTAAACTTCGCAGTCCTTTCTCCCCGCTCTGTGAAGTAGAATTTTGCATGAAGGAGACAGTGATCTGATCCCATTTGGAATTTGGGGACAACAGTGACATTGGTCAGGCAAGACCATTGATTAAATATGATGTGGTCAATTTTGCTGTGGAACCGTCCACTGGGAGACTCCCATGTCCAACCTTTAGATTCAGCCTTCTGGAATTGTGAGTTACCATGGATGGTTTTGGTCGACAACATGAACTTAGACAGTCTCTCTCCCTGTCCATTTCATTCTAAGCCGTGGGTCCCTATGTGGAGTAATTTGGCTGATTTTCTCGGTCCTATCTTGGCATTAAAATCACTGACAATGATTTTATAGAAGGTGTGGTCTTCTTTATAGAAGTTCTCCAGCTCCATGTAGAACTTCTCAATTTCTCCTTCACCATAATTGGATGTTGGTGTGTAGACAATGAAGATATAAACTGCCGGCAGTGAGCCACATCTATTCAAGTTTAATCTTCCAATTCGGGTTGTTAGTCATTAGAATGAATCAAAGTTTATGGACAAGTTTGTGTTGATAAAGATACCGACACCACTGACGTGGAGTTCAACCAGTGCTTTGTATATCCTTGATAGCAACACCTTATCAGATGGGTATTGAGTGAATATCCTTTCCCATCCTGTAGACTGTCTTTTTATTTTGGTCACTGTTTCTTTTGAGGTAAAGAATCTTCTTAGTTTGAGATAGTCATATTTGTTTATCTCTGTTTTCACTTGCTTGGCCAGAGAGGTGTCATCTTTGAAAATACTGTTAGCTTCAATGTTGTGGAGGGATTTGCCAACCTTGTCTTCACTGTACCTTATGGAGTCCCATCTGATGTTGAGGTCTTTAATCCATTTTGATCTTACTTTTGTACATGGATTTATGTAGAGATCTGAGCCCATTTTGTTGCATATAGCTGTCCAGTTTTGCCAGCACAATTTGTTAAAGAGGCTTCCTTGCTCCACTTCACATTTCTTGCTCCCTTATCAAAGATTAGATGATCATATATTTGGGGAAGGGGGTATTCAACCTTGTTCTATTAGTCTGTGACTCTGACTTTGTTCCAGTGCAATGCTGTTTTAATTATTACTGCTTTGTAGTAGACTTTGAAGTTAGGGAGGTTGATTCCTCCAATTTTCTTTTTCCCAAAAATTTCTTTTGCTATTCGTGGGGGAATCATTGTTCCATATAAATTTCAGGAGTGTTTTCTCCTTTTCTTTGAAGAATGTCATGGGTATCCTTATAGAGATCGATTGAATTTGTACAATACTTTGGGAAGTATTACATTTTGACAATGTTAATTTTCCCAATCCATGAGCAGGGGATATCTTTCCATTTCCTCATGTCCTCTTTTATTTCCTGAAGTACCATTTTATAGTTTTCTTTGTACAGGTCTTTTACATCCTTAGTTAAGCTGATTCCTAGGATCTTGATTCTTTGAGGCACGATTGTGAATGGGATTGCTTTTTTCATGTCACTTTTTCTCTCATTATTTGCGTATACGAAATCAATGGACTTTTGGTACTGATTTTTTAGCCTGCAACATTACTATACAAGTCTATTTTTTCTAGGAGTTTCTTGGTAGAGGTTTTAGGGTTCTCTAAGTATAGTATCGTATCATCTGCAAATCATGATAGCTTGATTTCTTCCTTTCCTATCTGAATGCCCTTAATATCTTTTTTTTGTCTAACCACTATTGCACGTACTACCAGTATTATATTGAACAGAAGTGGAGAGAGTGGGCATCCTTCTCTCGTCCCTGATCATAGAGGGAAGGATCTTAGTTTTTCCCCATTGAGGATGATGCTTGCCATAGGCTTGTGGTAGATGGCTTTGACTATATTGAGAAATTCCCTTCTATTCCCATTTTGGCAAGGGTTTTCATCAGAAACGGATGCTAACTAGATCTTGTCAAATGCTATTTCTGCATCTATTGATATGATCATATGTTTTTTATCTTTTCTTTTGTTGATATGATGGATTATGTTGATTGGTTTCCAAATGTTAAGCTATCCTTGCATCCCCAGAATGAATCCCACTTGGTCGTGGTGAATGATCTTTTTAATGAATTGTTGAATTCTATTTGCTAGTATTTTGTTGAAAATCTTCGCATCAGTATTCATCAGGGAGATCGGCCTGTAGTTTTCTTTTTTGTGGTGTCTTTGTTTCCTTTTAGTATTAGGGAGATATGAGCCTCATAGGAATTGTTTGGAAGAATTTTTGTTTCTTCAATTTCCTGGAAAAGCTTGAGATGAACTGGCAATAGGTCCTCTTTAAATGTTTGCAAAAAATTCGCTAGTGAATCCATCTGGACCTCGGCTTTTGCTTTTGGGAAGAATTTTGTTACAGTTTCTATTCCCTTAATATTAATAGGACTATTCACGTATTCTAGATCTTCTTGATTCAGCCTTGGGAGATTATAGGAATCCAAGAATTTATTCATTTCTTCTGGGTTCTCTTGTTTTGTGGCATACAATCTTTAAAGTAGTCTCTGATAATCTTTTGAATTTCATTTCTGCTCTTATGTCCCCTTCTCATTTCTGATTTGGTTTATTAGGGTTCTCTCTCTCTCTTTCTTTGTGAGTCTTGCTAGTGGTTTATCAATTTTGCTTATTTTCTCAAAGAACCAGTTCTTGGTTTCATTGATCTTTCAGATTGTTTTTTGGGTTTCCATATCGTTGATTTCTGCTCTACATTTTATTATCTCTTTCCTTCTGCCTGGTTTGGGCTCCTTTTGTTGGTCTTTTTCTATGATCTTGAGCTGTGAAGTCAAGCTATTTATATAGGCCCTTTCTTCCTTCCTGAGAAATTCTTGCAGAGCTCTAAATTTTCCCCTTAACATGGCTTTAGCTGTGTCCCACAGGTTCTGGTAGCTCGTGTCTGCGTTCTCATTTGTTTCCAGGTATCTTTTGATTTCTTCCTTAATTTCTTTCCTGACCCATTAGTTGATCAACAATGAGTTGTTTAATTTACAGGTGTTTGATTTGCTTTTCTATGTCTGTACATGATTATCTTTAATCTTCAGTGCATCATTGTCTGAGAAGATAGTTGATACAATGTCTATCTTCCTGATTCTGTTGAGGTATGCTTTGTGGCCTAGAGCCTGGTCTATTCTGGAAATGTTCCAGGTGCACTGGAAAAGAATGTATATTCTTTTTTGGAGGGATATAAAGTCCTGTATAGATCTATTAGCCCTCTGTCTTCTATTTCTTCCTTCGGAGCCATTATTTTCTTGCTGAGTTTTAATCATCTTGATCTACCCAGAGGTAATTAAGCAGTGTTGAAGTCTCCAACTGCTATTATGTTGCTTGCAATGTCCTTCTTAAGGTCTGTTAGCAGTTGTTGTGGGTATTTGGCTGGTCCCTCAGTGGGTGCCTATACATTTAAGAGTGTGATTTCTTCCTGCTGTACATATCCCTTGATTAATAAAAAAAAAAAAGGCTGGAGCGATAGCACAGCGGGTAGGGCGTTTGCCTTACACACGGCCAACATGGCCGACCCGAGTTCGATTCCTCCTCCCCTCTCGGAGAGCCCGGCAAGCTACCGAGAGTATTCGATATGCCAGACACAGTAACAACAAAAGTCTCCAATGGAGACGTTACTGGGCCTGCTCGAGCAAATCGACGATCAACGGGAGGGCCTTTACCTTTACCTTAATAAAAATAAAATGCCACACCAGCTTTTTTTCAGGGAGTTGTTTGCTTACAGGATTGTTTTCCATCCTTTGACTTTGAGTCTGTGTTTATTTTGACTGTTTAGATGTGTTTCTTGTATTCAGCAGAATGTTGGGTTCAGTCTCTGAATCCATTTTGCCACTCTGTGTCTCTTAATTGGTGAATTTAGACCATTAACATTGAGACAGACTATTGTCATGGGGTTTTGTGTCATCTTTCTGTAAGGGTTTGTTGTGCTTGTAGGGGTTTGTCTTGTCTTACAGTAGCACCTTTAGCCCTTCTTTTAGGTTTGGTTTTAAGTCTATCAAGTCCTGAGCTGTTGTTTATCCACAAAATAGTGTACCGTTCCTTCAAGTTTGAGTGAAAGTTTAGCCGGGTAAAGTATTCTTGGTGAAGAATTCAGTTCAGTGAGTTGTTTCACTATATCCAACAATTGCCTTAAGGCTTGGAGGATTTCCTCTGATAGGTTTGCTGTGAATCTACAGGGTGCTCCTTTATATGTGATTTCCTTCTTTGACCTTGCTGCTTGCAGCATTGTGTCTCTATCCATGGCATGCATCATTCGAGCTATGATTTTTTTGGAGTGTTTTGTTAGGGTCTCTTTTAGCTGGCACCCTTCGGGCTCCTTGAATCTGGATGCCTGTATTCTCCAGCTCTGGGAAAATTTCAGCAATGATTTCTTTCTTTCTTTCTTTCTTTCTTTCTTTCTTTCTTTCTTTTGCTTTTTGGGTCACACCCAGTGATGCACAGGGGTTACTCCTGGCTCTGCACTCAGGAATTACTCCTGGCGGTTCTCAGGGGACCATATGGGGTGCTGGGAATCGAACGCAGGTTGGCCGCATGCAAGGCAAACACCCTACCTGCTGTGCTATTGCTCCAGCCTCCAACAATGATTTCTTTAACTATGGCTTTTCATTGGGATTGCTTCCGTGTCCTTCTGGTACTCCAATGATTCTAATGTTGATTGCCCTAGAGCTATTTTGAGGTCACTTCCCATTGTTGTTGCCAGTAGGCTTCCTGCAGCACATCTTCCATCTCACTGATTCTGTCTTTGGCTGTAACCATTCTACTATTGAGGGCACACACTGAGTTCTTTATTTCTTCTACCGAATTCTTTATTGGTGACACTTCTCTACATAGCTTGTCAATTTCTGTTCTCATTTCTTCCTATATTTTCTCGATTGTCCAATCCATTGTTTCTTTCATGTCCTCCTTTAATTTACTGGATATCTGTCCCACCATTTCTTTGGTTCGTTGAACATCTTCATTACTTCATATCTGAATTCTTTATAGGAAAGCTAACATTTGTGAGTAATGCCTATTGAGGCTTGTGTATTCTTTACATCATCCTCACCTCCTGGTGGGAATTTGCACTGTTTCTTCATGTTGTGGTGGTATGGAGACTGAGATATGACATCAGATTGCTGGGTATGGGTAAAAAAACTGTGGCCCCCAAGTAGGCCACACCCGTTTCTGCAGAGGCCAGGCCCTCTGTGGCAGAGGCCACGTCCTCTGCAGCACTGTAGCTGGGGAGCTGGGATTGGGAAGGCTCACATAAAAACAAACCTGGGAGGGGAACAAAATGGCAATGGTGCTGGCGCCCACTAGGACGGCTATGGTGGAGGGGGGTGGGGGGTTGCTGGAACCATCTGCGCTCCCTTCCTATTTTAATTTAACTTCTGAGATTATTTTCTTACAGTACTATATCATTTATAAGTTAAACAAAGGGTAGAAGTAAGAGAGACTGTGAAAAAGCTTTACTACTAGTGTCAAACCAGCATGGATTTCTGAATGTACTCAACAATAACCGAGAATTTCTATAACAGACCTGTATTTTCAGAGGTACATAGTTATCCTTAAAGGTCTGAATTTAAATCACTTAATCACTTAATCCCCGTTATTCATCGATTTACTCGAGCGGGTGCCAGTAATGTCTCCATTCATCCCGGTTGCGTGCTAGCGTAGCCCAATGGTATCTGTTCATTCTAGGAACATGCAGAGCCTCAAACCGATCATTCAGGGTCTTGAGGAAGAAGTCTGACCATCTTGTAGGTGGGCGTCCACGTGATCTTTTGATGTCCCGTGGAATCCAATCAGTAATAGCTCTAGTCCAGCGGTTGTCTGTAAACCTCATTACATGTCCAGCCCATCTGATTTTTGATGCTTTAGCAAATGAGACAGCGTCCCTGAATCTTGAGCGTTGACAAAGATCAGAACTCCGGATTCTATCTATCATTTGAGTGAATCATGATATTCCAAGCATAGCTCTTTCGATTCCTCTTTGAGAGACCTGAATAGTGTTCTCATCCTGTTTTCGTAGGGTCCAGGTCTCTGAGGCATGTTAATGCAGGAAGAACAGTGGAATCAAAGAGATGTGCTCATAGCTGGAGGTTCTTTGTCCTTTTATTTATTTCTTCAACACTCTTGAAGGCATTCCAAGCCCCTCTCTTCCTCCTGCGCAACTCAGGTGCCAGGTCATTTATCATGTTGATTTCTCGACCTAGGTATATATAACTGTTGCATTCGGAGATGGTGGTTTCGTTGAGAGCGAATGGAGCGTCAGGAACAAGGCTGTTTCTCATAAACATTGTCTTCGTAAGATTCAGCTGTAGTCCGACCTTTCCACATTCACGGTCAAAGTCGTTCAGCATTTGTGCCACTTGGTTAATGTTTGGTGTTATTAGAACGATGTCATCAGAACCCCTCTCTTGATATGGATGATTACTTCTTTGTAGAATTACTTATATTACTTCTTGGTAGTGAATCCACAACAGAGCTCACGAAGGATCCTGATGTATTGAGTTTGTATGCCCTGATTGGCTAGGGCTTCTATGATTGCTTCCATCTCAACAGAATCAAAGACCTTCTTTAAATCAATGAACGTTAGACAGAGTGGCATCTTGACTCCCGAGAAACCTGAATGAGCTTAGTAATCGTGTGGATATGGTCGATGGTACTGAATCCTTTTCGGAATCTGGCTTGTCACATGATTGTCCTTCATCTAGTGTTCTGCTAATCCTATTCAGGATGACTCGAGTGAACAGTTTGTAGATGACAGACAATAGGCAGATTGGGCGATAGTTGCCAATGTCGTGGATGTCTCCCTTCTTGTATAGTATTACAGTCCTGCTGGTTTTCCATTGGGATGGAACCTTGCATTCAGAGAGGTATCGTGTGAAGAGCCGAGCCAGTGCATTGATGAGTACTGATGGTAAGTTCTTCAGGTGTTCAGGTCTGATCTTGTCTGGGCCAGGTGCTCTTTGTTTCTTTACCGACGAGATGGCATGTTGGATTTCAGAAGGGAGAACATTGGGAACGACATATCCATCATGTGGTATGTGGTATGTGGGCAAGTGGACGTGGCTATTAAAGAGATCTGAGTAGAAGTCATGAATAATCTTCTCCATTGCCCTTCTGGAAGATGTGATAGATCCATCATGATGTCAGAGGGCAGTCATCTTGGTTTTGTAGTTGGTGAAGGACAGGCGGGCATTATGAATGCTTTTCCCAGCTTCTGCCGCATCTACCAGTACTGCTGCTCTCCTGTTTTTGAGGTCATCCTTGATGGCTTCGATGCACTGTTTTGCCAGTTCGGATGTTCGCTTGTGGTTGCCTGAGGCATGTGCCAAGCCACGTTGACGAATAAGTTCAAGAGTGTTCGAAGAAAGGCGGTTTTTTGTGGTTATCTCTCTCTTGGCATTCCTCGCACAATCATGGAGGTGCTGAATCATTCGATCGTATTCCTCATCAATGTTATCAATGACGGCATCTTCCCATGTTGCCGCAACAGAGCCAAAGAGCTCCCAGTTGGTGGTCGTTCTGGGAGTCTTCTTTATCTTTATCCAAGTGTGTGGAGAGTGGCCCCAGTAAGGCCTTGGCTGGGGCCTGGAGGTGTTCAGCTGTTGGGCCCTGGCAAGGATGGTCAGGCACAGGGTAGGAGACTTTGCCTTGTGCTCTCCCGGGAGCTTGTTGTGATAGTCTCTGGATCCTGGCCATTGTTGGGGTTACACGGCAGTTGGAGGGCGTAACTCTCTAGCTACTGATAGGTCCAGTCCCAAACCGTGCAGGCTTGGAGATGTCAGCCCTGGGTCCCACACACCTGGTTTCCTCTGCCAGTTCTGTTATGCCTGAGGCTTATCCAAGTGTGTGAAGAGTGGCCCCAGTAAGGCCTTGGCTGGGGCCTGGAGGTGGTCAGCTGTTGGGCCCTGGCGAGGATAGTCAGGCACAGGGTAGGAGACTCTGAATACGCAGAGTCGAGAAGGATATGGAAGGAGAGGCTGATAAAATACCAAGGCAGAAATAGGCTGCCAAAACGCAGAAAAACAAAAATGATTGTCTGTACTTTTAATGCTCATACACTGGCATCTACTGCATACATTGAAGACCTTATGGTACAAGCGCGAAAGATCAAGTATCACGTCATTGGTCTGACAGAAACGAGAAGACATCAATCACATCATGCCGTTTTCGACACTGGAGAAGAACTGTTCCTTGGAACATGTGATAAAAGAGGCGTCGGTGGTGTCGGTATCCTTGTCAACACAAACTTAACCAGGAGCATTGATTCATTCGAATGCCTAACAACCCGAATCGGACTATTACACTTGAATAGATGTGGCTCACTACCGGCAGTTTCTATCTTTGTTGTCTATGCACCAACATCCAGTTATGGTGAAAGAGAAACTGAGAAGTTCTACATGGAGCTGGAGAAGTTCTATAAAGAAGATCACACCTTCTACAAGATCATTGTCGATGATTTTAATGCCAAGATAGGACCAAGAAGATCAGTCGATGAACTCCACATCGGGACCCATGGTCTGAAATGGAATGAACAGGGTGACAGACTGTCTGAGTTTATCATGTCAACCAAGACCTTCCATGGTAACTCACAGTTCCAAAAGGCTGAATCTAATCGTTGGACATAGGGGTCTCCCGATGGATGGTTCCACAATGAAATAGACCACATCATATTCAATCAGCGGTTTTGCCTAACCGAAGTTGCTGTTGTCCCAAAATTCCAAACGGGATCAGACCACCGTCTTCTTCGTGCAAAATTCTACCTCACAGAACGAGGAGAAAAGAATGCAAGGTTTAAGAAAAAGAAGAAGACTGAATTTAAAACAAGTCCAAAAATCAAATATCATATGAATGTCAGTTAAATCAATAAATGACATTTTATAGTTGCTGAATTAACTCAGTATGTAGGTTTTATGGGACTCAGAAAATACATGTATATAGCACTGTAACACTGTGCTCCCATTGTTCATCAATTAGTTTGAGCGTACCCAGTAACATCTCCATTGTGAGACTTGTTATTACTGTGTTTGGCATATCGAATACGTCACGGGTAGCTTGTCAGGCCTTTCCGTGCATGTGAGATACTCTCGGCAGCTTTCCAGGCTCTCCAAGTGGGGCAGAGTAATCAAACCTGGATCGACCGGGTTGGCTGCGTGCATGGCAAACGCCCTCCCCACTGTGCTATCGCTCCAGCTCATATGTCAATTTCTCTTCTAATAATATACAGTATAAAATCATGAAATTAGCAGTAAATGATCTGTGATATAACTTTCACAATAAATGACAGCAGTGCATCTATACTAAAATAACACCAAATAGCCAACCGAAAGCAGTGATCTTCCAGTGCTTTATGCTTCCAATCATAATTAATCTGTGTCAAGATTGATGCATGTTAAATCTTCACAACAAATCTGTGAGGCAGGAACTTTTAGTATCCCTTTCTGCAGATGAGGAAATGTGTAGATTTAATGGCAAAATGTGTATCAGGAATCACTTGCAGACTCTACTATTTATCCTAAATCTTATTCTGATAATGTTCAATTAATGTTGTAAAGAAATTAGGACATTGTCCACACATGAATGATGTGAAATATATATTAATAGCTTACTATTGCTGCTTTAAATAAGTGACAGGGAACAAAACCACAAGCTCAACAAAATAGGTAGGAAAATTGAGTAAAGAAATCAAGGTTTATTGTGTATGCAGTGTTAAGATATTCTGACTGGTAAACACATAACCAGCCTCTCCCTGTCTCATTATAGAACTCTGTGGACACATTTCACTCTTCCAATGGCATACACATTATGAAGCAACACAATTATCAAATGCATTTACTTTCTCCTCAAGGAAGGGTTGAAATGCTCGTACCACCTGCCACATTAACTTTTTCCTTGCTGCTCATAAACATTCAATCTCCGTGGATGTTGCTGAAATGTGCAAGTTTTCTTGGAACCACCATGGCATTTGGTGTATTACTGACTCCCCTGCCCTTATCTATAATATGTGTGTAACCATCTGCTGTTTGAAATTTCATTATAGCGTGCATAAACTGTTGTAAGTAAGGGAGAAGCATTCAAATATGTTAGTACCCTGAAGAGGAGAAATTTTACTTTAAATGATCCTAAGGCTTGTTTTATATCAATTGCTTGATTTATTTACATTTGTGAAATTGTTTTTTAATTTAGGATTGAAAAACAACAATAATGGTAGCAATGAGCATCTGTTCTAGAAATAATTACCTCAATGAAAAATCTGTTGTTATTGTTATAAGTCTCTGAACTTTTAGATTTGTTATATCTTTGTGATCACAATTCTAATCAAAACAATGCTCTATTGGTTCATATAGCATCTTATTAAGTTTAATATATTGCCTGCATTATTCATTCTCCAGAGCTTCTTTAATTTTATATTCTATTTTTTATAATAACCAGAGGTAACCCTACCATTAACAGTACTGTGAATTACAGTGGCTAAATATTAATTAATAAAATAATAGCACTGTAGCATTGACCTCCCATTGTTCATCAATTAACTCGAGTGGGCACCAGTAATGAATCCATTGTGAGAATTGTTGTTACTGTGTTTGGCAAATCGAATATGCCACAGGGAGCTTGCTAGATTCTGCTATGTGGACAAGATACTCTAGGTAGCTTGCCAGGTTCTCCAAGAGGAATGGAGGAAATGAACCCAGGTCGGCCATGTGCAAGGCAAATGCCCTACCCACTGTGCTATTGTTCTGCCAATAAAATAATAAGAAATAATAATAATAAAAGGTCATAGCTAAAACAAATAATTGGTTTCAATTTGCATTCTCAACCAAATTAAAAAAATCTTTATCAAAGCTTTAAAATAGATTGATAGGTAGCCAGAGTGATAGTATAGCAGGTAAGACTTCTGCCTTGCAAGCAGCTCATTGAGTTTTATCTCCAATATCTCACATGGTCTCCCAAGTCTGCCAGGAGTGATCCCTGAGCACAGAGTCAGGAACAAGCCCTGATAGGCCAAAATTAATCAAACAAACAAACAAACAAACAGAGAACAAAAAAATGTGGATGGAATGCAGGGCTAGCCATGGTTTGACTTAACTATAGGATAGCAATTGAAAGAACCCTTTTGCAAAGTGTCTCACAGACGCATATTGGTGGCTGAGAGACATAGAGGGGTAGGGAGAAGCGGCATTGATGGAGGGAAGTAGACCATGTGAAGGAATTGGTGTTGAAATATTGCATACCTGAAACTCAATCATGAATAATGATGACTAAATAAAAATTTTAATAATTAGAAGAAAAGAAAATAAGGCTCTCAGGAATGTGGAACACGCCTGAGCATAACCCTATCACTGGAATTGTGACACATTTATCAAGAGAGCTTAGACTGCAAGTGATCATTATATTATTTTATATTTTATATTTACAAATTTTGGTTTATTATATATGTTAACATAATTTTGTCGATTTTGTATTATTATACATAAAACTAACATTTAGGACCCAATGATTTCTTAACAAAAATTTGATATGTAATTTTTATTAGAATTATACCTTTGAGCAAACAAAGAGTAGAAGTATCACTTTATCTTCCACTTTATAAATTTCTTGGCAAAGTCAACTATTGACAAAGATAATAAATATCTTCCTGGAGTAGGATTCCCAAACCAAACTAAATTACTGAATCACAATCTTTCTATAGGCACTAAGAATCAGTTACTGAAAACAAATCAGTGTTTACATGGAAAGGAAAAGGTAAAGGTAAAGGTAAAGGCCCTCCTGTTGTTCATCAATTTGCTCGAGCGGGCCCAGTAACGTCTCCATTGGAGATTTTGTTGTTACTGTGTTTGGCATATCGAATACATCACGGGTGGCTTGCCAGGCTCTGCCGTGTGGCTGAGATACTCTCAGTAGCTTGCCAGGCTCTCTGAGAGGGGCGGAGGAATTGAACTAGGGTCGGCCATGTTGGCTGTGTGCAAGGCAAACGCCCTACTGCTGTGCTATCGCTCTAGCCCGGAAAGGAAAAGATCAATATCAGATGGAAATGAAAATCATCAGATGGTCTTCTGGGTATGTAAATTCAGGACATTTTTAAAGAGAAATAGAAAAAGAAAAGTTACACAACATAAATTATCATCTAAAATGCCATTTAGTATTAAGTATGCTGTCATGGGGATAGGAATAGTTCTAAAGATGATTAGAAGTCTGTGAAAGGAGATTCTTTGTTAGTTTGAAATCTGTAGAAATTAAAGAGACAGAGTATGGAACCCAGAGGGAGTTACTGCTTGGGTCAGGCCAAATTTAGCAGAACATACTTAAATGTACTCACTGGCCAAGGTGTCCTGGAGTGAGCATTTTGAGAGTGGTTTTGTTTTCCAAATTCTTTATTAACAGGAAATTGAGTTACAAAATTTAGCCATGTGTCCATTTTCACTTGAACAAGATATATTCATTTATATACCCCTGATGAGTTTAATATATGACATTTAGGGAGGGAAAGGGAAAAATAAATGTAATTTAGAGGGTTTTTGTTTGTATTGTTTTGTTTTGTTTTTGCTTTTTTGGGGTCACACACAGCAATGCTTAGGAATCCCTCCTGGCGGTGCTTGGGGGACCATATGAGATGCTGGTAATCGAACCTGGGTCAGCCACGTGCAAGGCAAATGCCCTACCCGCTGTGCTATTGCTCCAGCCCCTAGAGAGTTTTTTTTAATTTATTATTTTGAAAAGACATGGCACATAGAAGTTCTCAACATTTTCCTTGAATAAACACTTAAATGAATAAATGCATTGGGTAGTGTAAAACATTGTTTCACGTAATCATGGGGTGAACATGTAATTTCAGTAAGTTAAAGAAGGAAATAAACATAATTGGAACAGAATGAAGAGAGGCCATTGCTTCCAAAGAGCTTTTCTATAAGAGAAATAGTAGGAATGAGGTAGCTGGCTAGGAGAAAAATAATATGGGTTGGAATTTCATTAAAATAAATTATGTCTTTTTATGATTAAATATACTAAGGCATATTTGTGCTTGGATGGAATTATTCAGAAATAGTGAGGAACTGATAATGGAAGAGAGTAGGAAAAGTGACCTGAGTAATGTGAGAAATATCACTCATGAATAAGAGAGAAAATGGCCTTTGGTAAGAGCACTGGCCCTTCCCTTCTCCTTTTATTATGTGAGGAACTAGAATATAAACAACTGTTGAAAGATAGCAGAAGCTAAAATATCAAATACATCCTTTGTGTTAGCATTTTCTAGATGTAAGTGAGAATTAGCAAAGAATAAGAAGTAAGAAGCAATTTAGGTTTAAGGAAAGAGTAAGGCAATAAAATTTTCTGAGGATGGAAAACAGAATGAAGAGAATAATATACTAAAATTGACAGTTGGCACTAACAAAATTCTTCTACCTTTCTTTCAAGCATATTTTCTTGTACTTCATGCATTCATTTTGTTCTTGAAAAACAGATTTTCAGTGAATATCCTGTGCTCCATAAAAAATTTTATGCTGTCAATCTGAAAATGTTTAAAATTATATATTCTTGGGAACCAAGATCACTATAAACTTCTGAACTATTTCATAAATACTATTTTTAGGTATTTATAAACAGTGTACTTCTATAAGAAGGAAGGATTTACAGGTTATATAAATCAGTGAAACAATATGCACACTTTAATTCAGTTCAACCTTATCATGTCTTAATTTATATAACATAATGTGCTATCAATTCTTAATTTTGAGATGTGGGACATCCTTCTTTTATATTATTATATTTTTGTGAATGTTAAGGGTGAATGTTAAATGTTAAAAGTAAATGTTAAAAAATCGTAATAATTAGAACAAAATCTGTCAGCTAAATATTGGGCATCTTGATCTCCCAGGAGTATATGAATCAAATTCTCCAAAAAAGTCTTGGTTAGATTATATAATCCCTTAAAAATCTGAAAGAACTAGGGAGGAATAACTAGGAAATGTGTCATAAAATTCTGTACATAAATAAAATTTTGTTTTGTTAATTATTTTTTATGTATCACTATGTACAATATATAAAATTACATTGTCAGTTTCCGCTCAAAGATTTATCATGAAATATAAACAGCAGTGGAAATGGCAGGAATGATAAAAAATTTTAGAGAGAGGAATTTTTATATTTCCAAGACCTGGGAATAGTTCAGTGCTACTGGAATAGCACCCTTGAGCCCTAATCCCAACACTTCCCCTCATGTGATTTTAGCAGCTCTGCTACTGAGAATTCCTGTCACCAGGACAAAATGTTTGACAAAATCAAGTGTGTGTAGGGCCCAAACCAAAGTTTGAGATCTTAGGATACTGTAGCAATTAAATAAACAAATGCTTTTTAAAAAGGAAGGGAGGATTGTACATTTTTTCAATTATAAAATAGAATATTTCTGATAAACAGATTCATTCAAGCATTCCTATCTTTTGGCTTAATTCATTAATTTTCCTTTAGAGTGAAATTGCCTCTGAAATGTTCTGCCTATAAAGGCTGCAATTCTTTTGGCTATCCTATATGGTCAGAATTTTGTTTGTTTGGTTTTTGTTTTTTGCAATGTGTGTAGTGCTGGCTGATAGTACTCTGAATTACACCCAGTTCAGTGCTAGGGGTGGGTCACTGACAGTGGTGCTTGGAGGATCATGTGATATCAGGGAATGGAACTTATGTCTCCTGTACGTAGAAAACACATGTGTTCCAGAGAGCTCTCTGACCATCTCCAAGGTGGGAACTTTAACAGAGAATATAGTTATTATCTTCACAACTGTATAGAATAAACACACAATTTACAATGTACTATTGTGTATGCATGTTCATTGTCATTATTGGCTATGTATGATAGTCTATCTCATTTGAGGGAATTGAGGCATAGAATTTGTCTAGGCAGTGAGTAGAAGAGAACAAAAAGAGAATAACACTTTGAGTGTTACAATAATCTTCTTTGGAAAAAATAAGTTGTGAGAGTAATTTTTACCTTCTTAATTATTTATTTTTATTGTTATTTTTCTAAGGGGTTGAGATATTTGGGACTTTTAGTCTTCTGATACATGGTTTAGTTTTCTTTGAAAACCTCTAAAATACTGTCCTCAGTACAGCTTGACATGCCAGTCAGGCAAATAACAGGCTGATGTAGGCTGAACAGGAAATGAGTCACAGAATTGATCTCGGGCACATTTTCAGACAGTTACCGAGATTCCACACACTTTTGTGCCACTGTGACCCAGAATTTACTGTAGTGTTTTATTGGCAGAAACTTGTATGAGTAGGAGCCAAGAGAATTTCCTCCCTTGAGGAAAAGACTATGAATTAAATGCAGCAAGCAGATTTTTAAAAAGAGAGCTCTGAAAGGGAAGTTCAAATGAGACTGATATTGCACATTGTAAAGGAGATCATAAAGCTAAGGGAAATACCCTATGAGACAATGTCCTGTTACACGGGAAGAAAAATAAAGCAAAAGCAGAAGGAAGTAGAAAAATATGCATATATTACCTTAGATATTTGTACGAGGAGTTATATCAGAAGAGGAAATAACCTATTGGGCCATTTTATTTTGATAACTTACTAGTTTGGGAAAATATGAGGACATGAATTCATAATTTAGTCCAAACACATGACTTTCATATTTGTAATGTGATATGCCTTATAAGATATCACGGAGCATTTAAACACATATAATATTATTAATAATAATTTGACTAATTTCAAAATAAATATGGCTAACCTAATCAGTGGTACTACCAGGAGGTTTACTCCATGGCTTGGAGGCCAGCCACACATGCTAGGGGAAAAGGCAGCTCAGATAGAGAAGGGAGCACCAAATAAAGGGGTTTGGAGGATTCTCCCAGAATGGGAGAAGCATGCTGAAAGTAGACTATAGACCGAACATGATTGCCACCCATTGCCTCTTTTCCAAACCACAGCACCCAAAAGGAGAGAGAGAACAAAAGGGAGTGCCCTGCCACAGAGGCAGGGTGGGATGGGAGGATGGGGGGTGGGAGGGATTCTGGGATCCGTGACGGTGGAAAATATGCACTAGTGGAGGGATGGGTACTTGATCATTGTATAATTGAAACCCAAACACAAAAAGTTGTAAGTCTACAACTGTACCTCATGGTGTTTCACTAATAAAAATTTTTTAAAAATATGGAAAAAAAATCAGTGGTACTAGTTAAATAATATTTATTGACTGGTGCTTGTCTGAGTATAGTTTCCACATAGTTTTTACTTTCTATTTATAAGGATGGAGCTGAATATATATATATATATATATAAAATACATCTCACTATATATAATTATTTCCATTAATGGAAGTTTAATTCACTTTAAAATAAATGTGTTGATGTTCTTCTTTCGTTTTTTCAACCATTCATGGTGGTGCTCCAGGCTGATCAGGGATCATTCCTGGCAGGCCCAGGGTACCATATGGGGTGTCAGGGATCAAACCTTGGTCTGCCATGTGCAAGGCAAGTGCCCTATCTACTTTAGTATCACTCCAGTCCCTATTCTAAACCCTAATATGTCCGAACCCTACTGTATTTTGAGTTAGGGTTTGAAAGTGATAAGTTAAAACAAGGTCATTATAGTGGACACCAATAAATGTAGCTTGTTATAAGCAGAAGAAATTAGAATGTAGATAATATAGACCCAAGGCAGCTATGTGAGGTGAGATCAAGAAGCAAAGTTTCAGAAGTTAAAATCACCTTTCTTCTTTGATTTCCAGTGTCCAAAATTTGGAGGAAATATATTTTGCATGGTTGTCTTAATAAGCTACCAGTATACAATCCCCTCTATACTCTTAAAATAATTTATTGCTTAATGGCTAACTTTTATAAAAATAAGGGAGAGAAATATGGAATGAAATAAGGAAAAAATTAAGTTGTGTAAAACAATAATATTTTCAAAGAGAAAATATTAGAAAAAATGGAAGAAGAGTTAAAGAGTCATAATTTACAAAGTTATTGACAGTTGAATTTTAGGCATATAATAATTCAACACCAATCCCTCCACCAGTGTTAATTTCCTTCCATCAGTCTTCCCAAATTCCCTCTGAACCCAAACCTCCACTTCACCCCTACCTGACAGCTTGAGTGACTTACACATTACAAAGTTTCAGTAGTTGCTTCTTAGGTCACACATTCTCAGTTTTTTTGAATCTATGTTTTAGATTTATGGCCATACCCCTCACTCATATCACTGATGTGACTGCAGTCCTGATGCCTGTTCGCCCATTATTTCTCTTTCTTTTCTTCCTGCCTTTATTTTTGTTTTCCTTCTCTGTCTGTCTCCTCTCAAAAACACTGGGTTCAAGGGTAATCTAGGCAAACACCGTTTACTACAATACATTTACCTATCAAGTATTCTATTTTCTACACATAAGTGATGATATTATCATGTGTTTACCTTTCTTTTTCTGGCTTACTTAATTCAACATGGTATCTTCCAATTCAAACCATGTTGCAGCAAATTGCATAATTTCATCATTCTTTGCAGCTACATGGTATTCCATTGTGTATACATATATATATATATATATATATATATATCTTCTTAATCCATTAATCTGCCACTTAACACCGAAGTTGATTCAATATCTTAACTACTATAATGAGTGCAGCTATAAATACTGGTCCTTCTGTATTCATTGTATTCATTTTGGGTTTTCCTTGTGTGTGTGTGTGTGTGTGTGTGTGTTTGTGTTCTGTTTTTTTCGATCACACCCATTGATACTCAGAGGTTATGCCCACCTGGCTCTGCACTCAGGAATCACTACAGGCAGTGCTTGTGGGAACATATAGAATGCAGGGAATCTAACCGGGATCACCCTCGTACAAGGCAAATGCCTACCCTCTATACTACCACTCCGGCACCTGGATTCATTTTGTATTCAAAAAGATGGCTTAGAAAAGATGAAGTCATGAAATTTACATACAAGTGGTACAATATGGAAAGTGTCATGCTAAGCGAAATGAGTCAGAAAGAGAGGGATAGACATAGAAAGATTGCATTCATCTGGGGGATATAAAGTAACAAAGTATGAGATTAATACCCAAGAATAGCTGAGATCAGCACCAGGAGGATTACTCCATAACTTAGAGGCCAGCCGGGTATCCTAGAGGAAAGGGCTATTCAGATAGAGAAGGGAGCACCAAATAAAGGATGTTTGGAGGATCCTCCCAGGAGGGGAGATGCATGTCGAAAGTAGACTATGGACTGAACATGTTTGCCACTCAATGCCTCTTTTGCAGACCACAACACCCAAAAGGAGAGAGAGAACACAGGGGATTGCCCTGCCACAGAGACGGGGGGATGGGGGGATGGGGGTGGGAGGGATATTATCCATGGTGGTGGAAAATGGGCACTGGTGGAGGGATGGGTATCTGATCATTGTATAATTGAAACCAAAGCACAAAAAATTGTAAATCTACAACTTTAAAAAAAATAAAATAAAATAAAGGGAAAAAAAAAAAAGATGGCATATGTCCTTTTGAGAGTGCATTTTTATATCCTGGGGATAAATGCCTAAAAGTAGGATTGCTGGATCATGTGGCTAGCAGTTTGATTCTAAGTTTACTGAGAACTCTCCATTGTATTTTTCACAGGGGGTTTTCCAGACAATATTTTCACCTGCAGTGGATGAGGGTTTCTTTTTTACCACATATCAGCCAACACAAAAATTTTTGTTATGTGCCAATCTCAATGGTGTGAGATGGTATCTCATTGTCGTTTTGATTTGGATTTCTATGATGATAAGTTATGCTGAACATTTTTATATATCCTGTATATCAAACCTTTATCTGAAGGTTGAATGCAAATACTTTTTTGATATGTTGAATGCAAATACTTTTCCCATTCAGTTGGCTGTTTCTTAGTTTTAGCCCCCATTTTTTTTCTATGCAGAAACTCTTTAACTTTATGCAGTCCCATTTGTTTGTTTTTTATTTTGCTGGCTTTGCTAGTGGTAGAAGAAAATTTCGAACTCTAGAAATATTCTGCTTTGCTTAGGGCAAGGTGAAACTGCAAACTGAGAATCCTTAAGTAAACTATTGATTTAAGACAAATAGTTACAATGTGTAAATTATAAACTGCTGCATAATACTACTATAAACAAAATTGGATTCCTAGGTTTCTGGACATCCAGTTTTATTTCTCTATACTAGAACCAACTGACTGTTAGTATATTTTTATCAAATTAGCATTCTCTCTGTTACAAGCAACATAGTCTATGATCTGAAATAGCTTGGGCAAAAAGGCAGGTGGGGATTTTTTTGCCTCAAAAGACTTGCTTTTATGATTGTGATGCATTTCCAGGTGCATGCAGAAATCAGTCTCAAATGAAATTTCAGCAGCTCATCTATTTTCTGTGCTTCATCTGGATTGATCTAGGAACAATAACAGTTACTATATAAACTTTCTGAGTATAAATAACTTTCTGAGATTTATTTTTTTCTACCAACATATAAATACTTGTTAGATCTTCACAGACATAATCAAGATGAAGTCATACTCAGTTCAAGTAGAGACAAATCCAAGGACTCGGATTATTTATTTATAAGAAGGGGGAAATTTTCAACAAAGACATATATATCAACACATGGGGAAAGTTCAGAAGATGTGAGTAAATTGGAATTATAGTGTTTTGCCTTAAGAAAAGGAATGCAGAAGCTGGAGCAATAGTGTAGCAGGTAGAGCCGCATTTGCCTTGAACTCTGCCAACTGGGGTTTGATTCCCAGCATCCCATATGGTCCCCCAAGCACTACCAAGAGTAATGCCTGAGTGCATGATTCAGGAGTAACCCCTGTGCATTGTCGGTTGTGACCCAAAAAGAAAAAAAAACAAGAATGCAAAGATTGCCTAAAACACCAGACCTAACTATAAACAAGGACATGTTTTCTTTTCCTACATCTTTAATAGTAGGAATAGGGGACATCCTACCTATGGACCTTATCCATTAAGTCATTAGGTCTAGCTCTATCAAGGCAACCACAGAGTAGTAAATCAAAGCTTGATCAAATAGTCTAGCAACCATTTTCTCCTTTGGATCATTTAACCACACCTAGCAATTCTCATAGATTACTTCTGTGATCAGGGATCATTCCTGGTGGTACTTAGGGGACCACAGTTAGTGCCAGGGATTAAACCAACATTACCTGAATACAAATCCCTATAAATATTTAGCCCCTATATCTCTAGCTTCAGCAACCTAGTTTTTTAATGGATAATTTTCTATGGGCTGTGAGTGATGCTATAAATATACAAATGACCCTGGACATAAAAGAAAAGTTTCCTAACCATGCTTTAGAGAACATGCCTCTGCACAAATGTGATTTCACATTTCCAGATTTAGAATTGAGAAAGAATACATTTTGGGGTGTTGAGGTCATCCAACATATTGGTACTTAGTATTCAACTGCAAATTTTTATTGAAATCTAGCTTTTAGAAATCTGAAATGATCCAGAAATAAAAACAGTTCTATTCAACTGAATTGATTCTTGAGTATATTTATTCTCCTTTATTTGTCTAAAAATGCGATATTTGAAAGATTAGTCTACTCTGTTTTATTTAAATTTTTTGATATTTTATCTTCTGGAACTTTGCCACTGAAATTACCCAAATGTGTTTGTTCCCTTGTTTGTGGGTCCTACGTAACAGTGAGCTGGGTTTATTCCCACTGTCTTTTTCAGGAATAGCTCCTGGTAAGGCTCAGATGATCATATGATGCTGAGGATTAAACCAGGGTTTCCCACCTTCAATCCTTAAATACCACCTTCCAGACCAACATTTCAAAATATTAAATTTGTATTTAGCTTTCCTAATTTGATACAAAAAGAAAAAAGGCTGGGCTGGAACAATAGTATAGCCAGTAGGGCACTTGACTTGCCTGTGGTCCACACTATTAAGATCCCTGGCACCCCATATAGTTTCCAAGACACACCAGCAGTGATCTTTGAGCACAGAGTCAACAGTAAGCCTTTAGCACTGCTGCTTGTGGCTCAAAATATATAGGAAACACATTTGGAAACATCACTTTTAAGAAACCTCTTGATCAAACAATTAACACATAGATAATGCTCCAATTTACACAGTTAATTCTATTTTAATTTTTTGTTCTTAAATAGCAATAGGAAATTCAAAGGAACATCTTATATTGTCACCAATGATTTTAGAAAATTTGACTTAAGCAGATTTTTATTCTTTTTCTTTGAAGAAAATCTATTAAGAATTTAACAGTTTATATAACTTCATAGCTAATGGGATTATAAAGCAAGTTAAATTCAAGTTTAATTGCTCTAAAAAGTAAAAAGTAATTGCATTAATCTAAAATTACCCAAGTAATGTTTAAAAAATGACATAATGTTGGGCCAAAAAGTTAGTTCAGTTTGTAGGAGTTTGCCTTTCAAACAGAAAAACGGGGTTCTATCTCTGGCACCCAATAAGGTCCCTCAGTCCCATTGGGAAAGAACTGTGCACTGAGTCAGGAATAAGCACTGAGCATTGCTGGGTATGGCCCCCAGACAAACAAAAAGCAATATAATCTGTCATTTTTTCATCGACACTGAGAGATTGAATGTACAAAAGAATAATGGACAGATCATGGAAATTGAATTCAGACATAGAGCCTGTAACATCACGATCACGACCACCCTGTTGTTCGTCGATTGCCTCGAGCAGGTGCCAGTAACGTCTTCTTCGTCCTAGCCCTGAGATTTTTTTTTTTTAAAGTGCCATATTCAAGGCTTTTTTCAGGGTTAGGAGAATGAGACCCATCATTGTTACTGGTATTTGGCATATTGGGTATACCACGGGGAGTTTGCCAGACTCTGCCGTGTGGGCATGTTACATTTGGTAGCCTGCCAGTTTGACCAAATTAGGAATGAGATGATAAGATGTCGCGCGGCCGCGAATGCAGCCGCGCGCTTCCGGGAGCTGAGTGTGATGATCTCTGGATCCTGGCCGTTGTTGGAGTTACACGGCAGTTGGTGGGTGTAACTGTCTAGTTACTGGCAGGTCCAGTCCCAAACTGTGCAGGCTTGGAGATCTCAGCCCCGGGTTCCACACACCTGGGTTCCTCTGTCAGTTCTTTTATGCGTGAGGCTCATCCAAGTGTGTGGAGAGTGCTCCCAGCATGGCCTTGGCTGGGCCTCGGTGGTCTTCAGCTGTTGGGCCCTGGTGGAGACAGTCAGGCATAGGGTAGGAGACTCTGTCTTGTTCTCTCCCAGGAGCTGAGTAACATAATAAAAAATATTTATTTTGGGGTTGGAGAGATAGTACAGTGGGTAGGGTATTTTCCTTGTATACAACCGATCCAGGTTCCATCAACAGCATCTCATATGGTTCTCTTAGCACTGGTAAGAGTAATTCCTGAGTGTATAGCCAGGACTAACCTCGAACACTGCTGGGTGTGGCCCCCAAAACAACATAACTTCTTTCTTTCTCTCACTGTCTCTCCTCCATTCCCTCCCTCCCTCCCTCCCTCCCTCCCTCCCTCCCTCCCTTCCTTCCTTCCTCCCTCCCTCCCTCCCTCCCTCCCTTCCTTCCTTCCTTCCTTCCTTCCTTCCTTCCTTCCTTCCTTCCTTCCTTCCTTCGTCTTCCCTTCTTCCTTTCTGCCTGCCTGCCTGCCTTCCTTCCTTTCTTCCTTCCTTCCTTCCCTATGCCCAGTGGTGCTCAGGAGTTTCTAATTCTGTGCTCAGGAATATCCCCTGAATTGCTGTGGGTCCCTGTGGTTCCAGGGATCAAACTGAACCCAAGTGCAAAGAACAAACTCAGCCCACCATTGATCTATCTCTCTGGCCTGTGATAATTTCTTCTATGACAGTCTTGTAAGAAATCAAATCAGTGTCTCCAGTAACAACTAAGGAAACAAAATAATCAACCCTGCCCCAATCAATTAAACGTATCTGTTGATTAATAACTAATAGCTTCTCTAAATTTTGTTTCTATTTTCAATTTAAGACAAACCAGAAAAAGTGAATTATATATTCCTAGCCAATTTCATGAATATTCAGTTTCAAGTTTGCCCACCTGCAGTCTTTCCATGTCAAAAGACTCAAATCAAAGTCTAATAAAGCCTTCCTGTTGGTTTCTATAATACTTCCCCACTCCCTTTGAATTTCTACCAAAAGATGGCAACTGTGACTGATTCTCTTGTTATATAGCAGGTTCTGAATAAAAAAAACTCACACAAGCATTGTAGGTTAAGAAACTTACCACATAAAGAATAAACTCCTAGAAAGTGATGGCACTTATATGAACTTACTTCTAATAGCTGTATCTGTGAAAGTATATGTTTATATGCAATAGTTAATAATTTATTCTGAATGGAACTATAAATTTATATAACCTTATCTATTTGTGGAGATCGTGCTGATAACATAGAGCATATTCTAGGAGACCCAGTAACTGAGTTGTGTGAACATGTTCAATTTGGCACAGATTGAATACATATTCAGAATTATTTTCTTAAGAAAAAATAGCTGCATGATTTTTTTCTAGTATATATAAGGTGTGGAAGTAATTGGTGACTAATTACAAGCATTTCACATACGCATTCATTCACTTTAGAAGAACTAAAGTTCACCTGCAAAGCCATACATGCAAACTTACATGTTTTGCTATCTTGGTTCAGGAAACAGAAGTAGATTCATATGTATATAAAATAAAGCAGCTCTGAAACTTCTAGCATACTGCAGATATAATTCTTGATTTGTTAAGTTTATAACTAAAGTTTTGTTTCCAATTGTTTTTCTTGTCTTTAGATTATCTGTATTCATAATTTTCCACTTGATTACATTTTCAGATATTTTTCCACCAATGCTTATTTTGGGGGATATATGCCTAAAATTATCAAAACTCTATAAGCCAATCATGATCTCCCAATATTTCCTTCTGCTTTCTTTCTTGTTATTTCTGTTAATAAAACCACAACATAAAATCTGTACTCTTATTGCCAGTATCTTTGATACTGTATAACAAAACAACTATAAAGAGATAACATTTAGAGCAACTTTGTTATTTAAAAGACCAGATAAGCCCAGGGTATATATTTTAAAATTTATTTGTATTAGATACTTACTTGATAAAATAGATAAAACACTATAAACAGATTAAAACATTGCCATTGTTATGACTACTGAGATTTTTGGATAAATGGGAAGTATATTGTGGGCATATTTTACTATAAAACTCATCTTGTATAATTTACCCAAGTTTTTCTGGTACCAATATGCTAAAAGACTTTTTTTGCTTCAATTATAGTCCAATTTTATATGAGTTATTTCTGTAATTGGAATGGCTTAATAAAATCCATGCAAATGGATTTTAACAAAATCATCATCAGATTACTTGTCCTTTGATTAGCTCGTGAATTTTATATACGCTGCCCTATCTCTCTACTTGAGATGCTGTTAATCTTTCTAAACCTCTCTTTCTCACTTCAATTTCTCATTCTAGAGCTACAATAGGAAACATGGGAGCCAATAGTCATATGTGGCTAAATGTAGCAAGAATGACTAAAAATTATAAAGTTAATTAATTTTAAAACAGATTCTCAATTGGGGAATTATAAAGGTAAAGGTAAAGGCCCTCCCGTTGATCGTCGATTTGCTCGAGCGGGCCCAGTAACGTCTCCATTGGAGACTTTGTTGTTACTGTGTCTGGCATATCGAATACTCTCGGTAGCTTATAACAAACAGATATCTATGCTGTCAATCATAAATTTACAACCTTTACATACTGAACACATATTTCAAATAAAAATTTAATAGACTTTGTATCTGAATGAGGGAGTCCATAAATTAATCTCTAGAGTTAAATATAAAATATATAAAATAGCTCATTAATAACTTTACATTTAGTTAATGTAGAAATGATATTTTTTGAGACACATTGCATCAAAAATAAATAAAATTTAATCCACTTGTTTAGTTTTGGTTTGTATTTTATTTTTTGAATGCTGGGAATTAAACCCAGGTCTTCTTACATGTAAAGTCTAAGCTTTACCACTAAATACATGCTGCATTTTATTTATTTATTTTTGAAAATATTTAAAAAATTTCACTGGCTGGGGAACCCAGATTTTTGTGTGGTCTGGTTTGTCTTGATACATGATTAATGGGGCACAGGGTATTGGAGATTAAGATCATTGCACTTCCTAAATACAGTGGTATCTAAGCCACGGAATCATCTTTCAGACTCTTTGGGGTTCCCTAACAACAGCACTATTAAGATTACGTTAAGTGCTTGAGAGAAATACTAGGATTTAAACATTGTAGTCTTATAGGCAAATGCTTTAAGCCACTAAATCCTCTTGTAGGTCTTTCTCCCAGAGATCACATGCAGTGCAAATGTCCTGCTCACACCCGCCCCCCCCCCCCCACCATGCAGCAATATCAGGATTTAAGTTTATGACTTTGCAGTTCCAGACAAGCACTCTAAACTGTTGAGTCATTTTCCAAGCTTCCCTGCTTTTTATTTTTTGAATTAATTACTAGAGTCTTTAAAGTTAATAGCTGGTTTAAATTCTAATCCATGAACCAGTGATAGTCAAAAGAATTCAATGTTTTTTAACAATTCTCTATATATTTGCTTTTGCTTTCTTTTTTTTTTTTGTTCAACTGTGTCTAGCTTTAAGATATTCCCATTAACCACTCTAGTTCCAAGCATGTCCCTCAGTCTTTCTACCTTAATCTCTGTTAATTAAATTAAAACAGAATTCATGTCTTTAAGTTAGAAAATTCTGTATTAAATTCACTTGGGCTAATTAAGTTTGCAAGTTTTGTAATCAATTTGAACTACATTACATGGAAAGGAAAGGAGATTTAAAATATATTAGTTTTTTTATAAAATATGAAACTCAATTTCCTTTTCATAAATATGATATGATAATAGCTTATTATTCATTTAAACTGCTATCTGATTATACCAGAAGGATCCTGATAGGAAATTATACTGCCAATTTATTTACATATTTCTTTTCAAAATATTTTTAACTATTAGAAATTTAGACATTAAAAATAAACAAGAACCTTTGTTATTACTTTTTTTATCATGATTCTAACATCTGTGAATAACTAACTCCCCTTTTTAAATAAACTCCTGGGATCAATAACTTTGAAAAGGAACAACTTTGCTTTTAAGAGTTAGCATCTGTGCCTCGAACAACAGCATAGCACAACCCGAAGGGCATTTGCCTTGCATGCAGACAGCCAGGATTTGATTCCCAGCATCCTTTATGATCTTCCGAGCACTGCCAGGACTAATTCCTGATTGCATAAGCCAGGAGTAACCCCTCTGCATCGCCTGATGTGACTCAAAAAGCACCCCCCCCCCCCAAGAAAAATGGCTAATGCAAAAGACAAGGAAAAAATGCTGACTATTCAAGAAAAGAAGACATTTAGGAATCTCGGGGTAAGATTGTTTCATTGTTTATTTAATTATTTCAACAAATATTCACTGATTATTCAGCTGGAGAAATAGTACTTTATGAGAAGATAGATATAAATTAAATAGAATCTTTGATCTTGAGAACTAAGAGTCCCATGAAGAGGCTGCTATTGTGCACACATCTTTTTTTTTTTTTCACCAAAATTTTCTTTTCTTTTTTTTTTTTTTTTGTTTTTTATTTATTTATTTATTTATTGAATCACCATGGGAAAGGTTACAAAGCTTTCAGGTTTAGGTCTCAGTCATGCAAATATCAAACACATTTCCCTTTACCAATACTTTTTTTTTTACCATGAAGAACCCCAATAAACCCCCCCCCCCTCCCAGTCCCTGTGGGGCAGATGAATTCTAGTTAACACTCTATCTGCTTTGATTAGATTCATTGTTTCAATAAAAGATTCACCACTATTATTTAGAGTTTACCTCCCCCCCCAAATCAGACAAGCTGAAAAAGCATTGTGACGTGATTTGCTTTCTACAGCTGGGTTCAAGAATTAAATGTTGGTTTTGGATTTCTGCTATTTTACATATTGACCCTGGAAGTATTTATACTGAAAGTCAGATAGTTAAGAAATTGGTTTTTGTGCTCTGGAGTCGTGGCCGTGCTGGAGAGCCGCTAGTGGGGGGCAACTGGTGGCCTCGGTAGGGCGTGAAGGGCGGACTGAAACGCCCCCTTCCCATGAGGTTTTAGTCACCCCCACTCCCCCGGCTCATACCTGCTGTCCACAAGGCTCCCATGCAGCCGCCATCTTTCTTTCCAGAGAGGAAAAGGCGACTGGGGCAACACCCTTTCCCCTCCGGACAGACATGATGGCCTGGATTAATGCATAGTCCTTTCACTTTTCTACTCCAAGCAGCCGGGTTCTGCATTAAGTCCCTGTGCTTCTGGGGCTGTGGCCGTGATGGAGAGCCGCTCGCGGGGGTCAACTGGTGACCTCGGTAGGGCGTGAAGGACGGACCAGAACGCCCCCCTTCCCATGAGGTTTTAGTCGCCCCCACACTCCCGGCTCATACATGCTGTCCACAAGGCTCCCATGTGGCTGCCACCTTTCTTTCCAGAGGGAGGAGGGCGGAAGGGACCAACACCCTTTCCCCTCCGGGCAGACATGATGGCCTGGATTAACGCATAGTCCTTTCACTTTTCTGCTCCAAGTTGCTGGGTTCTGCATTAAGTCCTTGTGCTTCTGGGGCTGTGGCCGTGCTGGAGAGCCACTCGTGGGGGGCAACTGGTGGCCTCGGTAGGGCGTGAAGGACGGACCGGAACGCCCCCCTTCCCATGAGGTTTTAGTCGCCCCCACACCCCTGGCTCATACCTGCTGTCCACAAGGCTCCCATGCGGCCGCCATCTTTCTTTCCAGAGAGGAGAAGGCGACTGGGGCAACACCCTTTCCCCTCCAGCAGATTTGATGGCCTGGATTAACACATAGTTCGTTCACTTATCTGCTCCAAGCTGTTGGGTTCTGCATTGAATCCTTGTGTTTCTGGGGCTGTGGCTGTGCTGGAGAGCCGCTCGTGGGGGGCAACTGGTGGCCTCGGTAGGGCGTGAAGGACGGACCGGAACGCCCCCCTTCCCATGAGGTTTTAGTCGTCCCCACACCCCTGGCTCATACCTGCTGTCCACAAGGCTCCCATGTGGCCACCACCTTTCTTTCCAGAGGGAGGAGGGCGGAAGGGACCAACACACTTTCCCCTCTGACAGACTTGATGGCCTGGATTAACGCATAGCCCGTTCACTTTTCTGCTCCAAGCTGCTGGGTTCTGCGTTAAGTCCTTGTGCTTCTGGGGCTGTGGCCGTGCTGGAGAGCCGCTCTTGGGGGGCAACTGGTGGCCTCGGTAGGGCGTGAAGGACGGACCGGAACGCCCCCCTTCCCATGAGGTTTTAGTCGCCCCCGCTCCCCCGGCTCATGCCTGCTGTCCACAAGGCTCCCATGCGGCCGCCATCTTTCTTTCCAGAGAGGAGAGGGCGAATGGGGCAACACCCTTTCCCCTCCAGCAGATTTGATGGCCTGGATTAACGCATAGTCCGTTCACTTTTCTGCTCCAAGCTGTTCGGTTCAGCATTAAGTCCTTGTGTTTCTGGGGCTGTGGCCGTGCTGGAGAGCCGCTCGTGGGGGGCAACTGGTGGCCTCGGTAGGGCGTGAAGGACGGACCGGAATGCCCCCCTTCCCATGAGGTTTTAGTCGTCCCCACACCCCCGGCTCATACCTGCTGTCCACAAGGCTCCCATGTGGCCACCACCTTTCTTTCCAGAGGGAGGAGGGCGGAAGGGACCAACACCCTTTCCCCTCTGGCAGACTTGATGGCCTGGATTAACGCATAGCCCGTTCACTTTTCTGCTCCAAGCTGCTGGGTTCTGTATTAAGTCCTTGTGCTTCTGGGGCTGTGGCCGTGCTGGAGAGCCGCTCGTGGGGGGCAACTGGTGGCCTCGGTAGGGCGTGAAGGAAGGACCGGAAAGTCCCCCTTCCCATGAGGTTTTAGTCGCCCCCACACCCCCGGCTCATACCTGCTGTCCACAAGGCTCCCATGTGGCCACCACCTTTCTTTCCAGAGGGAGGAGGGCAGAAGGGACCAACACCCTTTCCCCTCTGGCAGACTTGATGGCCTGGGTTAACACATAGCCCGTTCACTTTTCTGCTCCAAGCTGCTGGGTTCTGCATTAAGTCCTTGTGTTTCTGGGGCTGTGGCCGTGCTCAAAGCTTAACTATGATTTTCAGAGAGAAATGTTATGTGGTTTACTTCCCAAGGACCACTTTTGAGGAAAAGTCCTAGTTCCCGCATACTCGAGCTGTGCTTGTAGAGGTTTCTGGTCACCAGGGTCCCATCTGGGGGAGGCGGGATGCGGTACCTACCCCATCTCGGACTTCCCGATGATCTCGGCTCTTTTTGGAAACTTTTTTTTTTTTTCCTTCGGGATCTGTGGATCCCGCCCTCCATGTTGTTCTTCTCTTCGGCTGAATCTGTGCACATATCTTGAGGCAAGAGCAGGCTATTTGGGTAAATGTGAATTGATTAATGAATGTTAAAGTCATCTCCAAATACCTGAGTTTATAAAAAGAGGAGAAACAATGTAGGCAGCAGAATGTTGCATTCAGTTTTTTAATCCATTTTGCCACTTTGTGTCTCTTAATTGGTGAATTTAGATGATTGACACTGAGAGAGACTATTGTCGTGGGTTTTGTGCTATCTTTCTGTAAAGGGCTTGTTGTGCTTGTGGGGTTTGTCTTGTCTTTAAGTAGCCCCTTTAGTCCTTATTTTAAGATTGGTTTTGAGTCTATGAAGTTCCTGAGCTATTTGTCCATGAAATAGTGTATTGTTCCTTCGAATCTGAGTGAGAATCTAGCCAGATAAAGTATTCTTAGTGAGGTGTTCATTTCATTGAGCTTTTTCACTATATCCCACCATTGTCTTTGTGCTTGAACAGTTTCCTCTGATAAGTCTGCTGTAAATCTAATGGGTGCTCCTGTGTATGTAGTTTCCTTCTTTGACTTTGCTACTTGCAGTATTGTGTCTCTATCTGTGGTATTTGTCACTCTGATTACGATATGTCTTGGAGTCTTTTTATTAGGGTCTCTTTTAGGTGGTACACTCCAGGCTTCTTGGATCTTGATGCCTGCATTCTCCAGCTCTGGTAACTTCTCAGCAATGATATCTTTAACTTTTACTATTCATTGGGGTTGCCTCTCTGTCCCTCTGGTACTCAGACAATTCTAATGTTGTTCTTCTTGAATTCAATTCCTGGGTCTCTTATTTGTCCTTGAGCTATTTTGAGGTCTTTTTCCATTGCATGTTGTTGCCTGTATGTTTTCTGTAGCTCGTCTTCAAGTTCACTGATTTTGTCTTTGGCTGTTATCATTCTACTGTTGAAAGCACCCACTGAGTTTTTAATTTCCTATTCTGTTTGTAGCTTTCTTATTTATGCTCTCTTTTCTTCCTGTATTGTATTGGCTGTCCATTCCACTGTTTATTTCATATCCTCCTTTAATTTACTGGATGTCTACTCCACTATTTCTTTGAGCTCACTGAACATCCTCAACAGTAATCTCTGAAGTCTTTATCGGAGAGATTGTATTTGTGTGCATTCCCTCTCGAGGCTTCTGGACTCTTTTCTTCACCCACTCCTCGTTGTAGGGATCTGTGCTGTTTCTTCGTATTGTAGTAGTATGGAGGTGGATCTCTCCAGTTCACTAACAGTGTCCCATTCTTGCTGGATGAGCTTGGTGGTTGGTGGTCTCCTTTTTCCCCTTCAAGAATACTAACTTCCTCTTTGGTGCTCCTATATGACTTATGTAGGGCCTCTTGCGCAGCTGCAGGTGATGTGTTCTTTTTCATTAGGCTTGTTCAGATTCTTGTGTTCACTGTTGTTTGGTGAGTTTTAGAAGTGATTGGAATAGGCTAGTGGACTATTGGTGTAATGTATTTGGGATAGCCAAGTTGTTCTCCTAAGAATTAGGTAACGGAGGTTGAGATAAGAATCTAAAGGGCTATGAAAGGGGGAATTCACTGCGGCCAACTCAGAGGTCACTACCTTCCTTCCCTCCTCAGCTGTACCTGTGGGGGAGAGGCCACATTTGTGCTGGTCCTGGATCAGAATTCTACTTCTGGTGCCCTTCTAAACCTGCAGGGATCCCCTATGGCCTAGTTGCTCATGTGGGCACCCTAGTCAAGGAGAGTTTCCAGTTCCCTGTGGATGCTTGCTTGGCATACTGCCCTGGCAGTCACTACTTGGAATTTTTTAATTCATCTTTGCTTTCTACATTAACTTAGTAGATATAGTGGGAGAATAAAGTTGACATATTAACTTATTTATTTCTGTAGTCATTTTTGTTATTATTTTTCATTATTTTTTTCTATCTATAACCCTTCACCCCCAGCAAAGTAAACACTGTGGTTAGAATATTTAAAGTTCTTTGTAGCGTACATCAGAGTACATTCAAAACGTGGCTCTGGATGTCAAAATAAAATGAAAATTTATAGTGATGATAATCTTGAAATTAAAGATCTATAGTTGGAGAAATAGCATAATGGGTCAGTGTTTGCTTTATATGAGGAAGGAATTGGTTTGATCTCTGTTGCCACATGGTCTTCTGGGCACCAAGCCAGGTATAGACCCAGAATATCCCATATGTGTACCTCACAAATTTTGAAACTAAAAGAAATGAAAATTCTTATTTGTAAGTGCTGGCTCTTCTAGAACTCAGAAGTTTAAGTCCTAGGGCTGGAGTGATACTATAGAAAGCAGGGTGTTTGCCTTGTAGGTACCACCAGGTGTGGCCCACTCCTCAGGCCCCAAAATGGTTAAGTTCTGATACTAGCACAACATGAATGTTTTGCCAACTGCAGAGATTTATAATTGCAGTAATAAAAGATTTTAACCACCCAGTCTAAAGGTTGCTCAGCTGGAACCAAGAAACAAACAAACAAAAAAAGATAAAACTAGGGAGAAGATTTTGTAAAAGTGGGAAGGGCCTAAGAACTGCTGTACTCCTGAGTTTATATGTAGACTGAACAGCTAAGCAGAAGTGAATTTCATTCCAAATTTATACAAGAAACCAAAATAAAGCTTAAGGATTCATCAGATACCTAGCTATATTAGTACTGCTTATAGATAACATTGTAATTTGCCTTTACAATAAATGTCTAACAACTGTTTCTTATTTTCTTATTAATATTTAAAAAAATCACTCAAAACTTGTTTCAGTGTGTTTTAATTATGAGGGAACATCTATCTCATTTTTCAAAGTTCATGGTCACTCTTTAATTCAACTAGGTAATGAAAAGAATCACTCTCATAATTTTATTTTATGATTTATTTGCTTATTGTCAAAAGGTATATCCTCATCATCTCTCAGCTGACCTGAAAAGGGAACAGATGTTTCCTATCAGGTGTTTCCTTTCAGTCTTCACTTAGTTTTTGATAAGTTGATACTGGAGTATTATCATTGTTGATTTTGGGCTTCATAATTCTATTTGTCAGACTTACAAAAACGCTTATAAAGAAAACTAGCATTATTTGGAATAGGACTATCTAATTTGGCTATCATGATAGCTTCTAGTGAAAATGTCAAATAGGTATATCAAATAAATGTTCACTTCCTACAATATATGCATGCTCAATTTAACTTTTAGTCTAATCTTAAAATTCAAGATATCTTAGAGTATATTCAAAACAATTTCCAATAAATAGAAATCAGTAATAAACTATAAGGAAAGTATAGGCATTTAAAAATAAATTGTTTTATCTGGAAACTACAATGCATTATTGTTATTACAGTGGATATTGTCAAATAAAAATCCTATGTAATGACTTTGATACTTTAATAATAATTTAAAATTATCCTTTATTATAATTCTCTCAAAAAATGTAATGATTATACAAAATTGACTGTCATATTTTATAAATTAATAAATAAGGGGAAAGTGGGACCTACTGCCTTCACACTTAAACAAGTTTTTTCTTCAATTTTATGCAAATGCTATTTAATTTATTAATGTAAATGATGATCTTTGATTTGAAATAAATGTTTCCATTTGTATATGTTCCACCACACAATAATAGATTTGAGAACATGATAGTCATGTGAGAAAACAGTTGAAATCATACTATTGATTAACTCTGATAACACATATTTTCATATTTGCTCTGTAATTTGAGCCATAATAATTTCTTTTAAATAAACTGTTTCTAACTTTTTATTACCAGAATAATTCATCTTTATTTTGTAGCAGAAATGTGCTAGAAGTTACTCTTGGAATGAAATTTTTTCCTCACTAGCAATTTTTAATACATTCATGACTTTTTTGTCAGAGAGTAACTTTTTTCTCAAAAATAGAAGTGGGTTTCCCTTGCTTTTGATTATAAAAATTAGTTGAAGTACAGAAACATGCAAGTACCAGATATGTAAGGCCTTTTAAAAGTTTAAATAATACATTATCTTTGAAAGTTTAGCTTCTACAATGAGTTGGTAAAAATTCACTATTTGATTGTTACTTATAGTGCTCTTAACCCTTCAGACCATTTCCATTCCCCTCAACCCCTTTTTAACCAGTCATACTTCATAAAGGCAGGATCCTGTAAATCTTGTTTATTGTTTTATATTATATATCTACTGTTGGAGTACACAGAGCTTAGGTTTATCAGATTGTACCCATCACAGTGCTCCCGAGTCACTCCCATTACTTTGTCTGTCTGTGACCTCTTCTATGCTCTCTTCCCCAACCAATTTGTAAGGTCTCATCCTGCTTAGACACTGAAGCTGTACTGTAAGTTAATATTGTCTTTCTCCTCTCCTTATGTCTTTTGAGCAGTTTACCTTAATGCAATGTCCTTTTGTATAGATACAGGAAGACAATTAATTAATATGCTCGGTAACTTAGGAATTGATTGGCTTAGAATATTATTCACTCCTGGGCATCTGCCTTCTCAACTTAAGCCTCAGTTGCCCTCACTTCCTAGCACCCCAAGGGCAGGGTCCCGACGTGGGACTGGATGGAACCAGGGCAAGTCGGTAAGTTATGTGCTACCCTGGCATCGCGATGGGCCAGGCCAAGGTGCCACGATTCTTAACTATAAGTTAAGAGGTTGATCATAGGCATTATGTCATGATCCAATAGTAACGATGAGACTAGGGCCCTGCTGCTAGGAATAGGAAAGATATCTGGCCTGAGCGCTGCAGTCTGAGATCGAGATGGCCCTAGGAGAGCAATTCTATAAGCCCAAAGTATTTCTTACTGTGTCCGTACAAAATGATTAATATTATGTATGCTTATATGTTGGTTGGACAAGGAGAGGAGAAACACGTTCTAGAAGCAGTTTTCTGTGTGTCCTGACTAGCTTGGATGAGACTGCTTTTTTGGAGATGTAGATTCCAAGCTCTAGCAGACTGGTCTTTGTTGTGCTAATCTAAGTACTTGTAGCTTGTGAAAAGGTGAGGCCAGGATTACTGGCCTGCGGATGTAAGGAAACAATGTATGGTTTGCCGCCTCAACGTTCTTTCTGTAACTCCTTCTGATGACATCATTATATTGCGCCCTTTAGAGGTACTATGATCTATATAAGGGAGATTCCAGGGCTCTCTCGGGGGACACGTGCACCAGAGAACGGGGGGACACGTGCATCAGAGAACCTGGGAAGATGGGGCTGAGGACAGAAGCGGAGAGAACAAAGGCGCACGTGCTCGAGGATTCCTGAGGCCTCCATGACATACATCTCTTCCATGTAATAAACGGCTACTAAGACCAACTAGCTTGGCCTCGTTTCCTTCCTTCACCTGACCATCGCCATCGACCTCCCTGGAGTGGGGAAACGGCCAGACCGCCGGCCGTTTTATTTTTTGTGTGTTTACACAATCTACAATAATACCTATAAAGCATGGTAAGTGCTAAATAATATTAATGTTAAAAGCAAATAAATAATCTCTAAAATTTGAGAAAATAAGACCTGCATATAGTTATTCTGGATTTCTGGAAGTAAAAAGAAATATAACACTTCCTAAAGAACTAAGTAGACTCAAATAGCTAAATAGAGTCAGTTATTTTTATTAAAATGTTCCGCACTTTGGCGCCTTGGTTATTGGAAGAGCAATGATAAACAGCAGGACAAGAAGTCAATTGTCTTCTAGTCTCTGGGCGCTGATCATCAAAAGGAGTTGATAAAGAAGTTAAAGAAGCTATGGTCAGAAAGAAAAGAAAAACAAAAATCCTGGTGTAAAACAGAGGACAGAGGACACATTAGGATCCATTTAGCCAGAGAATTGCCTTGACAGATTCTGAGTAACTTAGGCCTCTTCCAGGAACAAGTAAAAAAACAAAAACAAAAACAAAAAAAAAGATGCTTTTGTCAAAAATTACATCCCTAGACTAAAATTAGGTCTATAGACTGTAAGTGTCAGGGAGTAGGCTGGATCTTGCAGGCCAAAACAACTGCAACAAAAACGTACGTGTACTCTGTAGGTAACTGAAAAATGCTGAGTAATGCTTACTGGCCAAAATGAAAGTATAAGAACTTTCTGAACCTAGTGCTCTAGGTCCTTGTTGAAGCTCACTGCACCGGGCAGATACTTGGACCCCAGCTAGCTATGTGATTTGCATTATCGGCTCTGTTCTCTGTCTTCAATTTCAGGCTCTAACAGATACATGCTATGTCTTAAATAGGCACTGTAGCACTGTAGCACTGTCATCCTATTGTTCACCGATTTGCTCTAGAGGGCACTAGTAATGTCTCCATTGTGAGACGTTTTGTTACTGTTTTCGCAATGTCAAATACATCACTGGTAGCTTGCCAGGCTTTGCTGTTCCAGGGTGTACTCTCGGTAGCTTGCCGAGAGGGGCGGAGGAATCAAACCCGGGTTGGCCACGTGCAAGGCAAATGCCCTACCAGCTGTGCTATCGCTCCAGCCCCATCTTAAATAAGAGTGTAATACAATTGTTTAAGGAAGAATTAATGAACATTCATGAGTGCTGACAGAGGAAAATTTCCATTGCCTCGGAGATTGATTCCATGTGGAGATTTAGTCAAAGGCTGGATTGGAAGATTAAAGAATGAATGGGAGATGAAGAAATAAATTTGTCTTATGTACACACTTGTTTTCTAAAAAAATGGAAATTCAAGGGAGCAGAAAAATGGTGTCTTGTGTAGAGAGAGATGTAGGATCAAGAGAAGCTTTATTTTATATGAAACATTAAAAATTAAGTGTTAATAGAAATTCTAATTTTTAAAGGGCAGATTGAAGTGTCTGGAGGAAAGGTATATAGCAATAAAGCATATTTTTTAGAAGATTGGAGACAATGGTCATGAAAGAGTAGGGGTAATAGGACACTGAGCAAACAAAGGTATTAGACCTTCCTTGAGCTGTAATCATAAAAGAGATAGCAACTTAGAGAACACTGATTCAGATGCAAATATTTTAATAGATTTCCCAATTAAAAATAAAGAAGGACATATATGAAGAAAGATAAGGAAAATTACTAGTTATAAGAATATCAATATAATATTTAAGGGCATTGATTAGCTGTTGAAGAAAGAGGCTCTTAGTTGAGGCACAAATGTCACTAATACTTTGAAATCATCTTTAGATTTATCAGTATACTCTGACCTTTAAGTCAATTATTGGTTTTACTTATGTTATTGCTATTACTTCCCGTCTACCTTTCATTATTGCTTTCATGTATACTTCTCAATAAATCTTCTTAGACTATCAGTTTGTTAAAGATAAAACCACTCATCTTTCTGTCTGTGGCCTTTGTATCTGTCATGGCACAAAAAAAAATTAGTGACCTTTATAATCAGACCTGAACTAAAAATGCAAATGGTGTTTTGAATGAGTCAGATAACTTCCTGCTTATATAGATTTCAAACTCGTCTGACTATAATCACATTTTATTCTTGTGCTATTTTAAGATATCATTACAGGAAACATAAAAAACACATATTCTTTTATAGTTTGCTATTTCGAAAGTAAAAAATAAAAGATAAATTCACAGCATTTTGTATGGGTCTAAAATATTGATTTTTCCTCTTTTAAGGTTGATAAATTGAAATGTGAAACTGTTTCTAAGAAACATCTAATCCAGATTTCCTATTGAGTAAACAAAGGAAAAAATAGAATCTACAAACCCAATAGCTTGCATCTGGAAAGTATATCTGTTTGATCATTCAAATATTGTTATTGCTATTTAAGTCTAGAGTGCATATCTTAAAAGTAAGTATGGATTACAAATTTGAAATCACTGCCCACCTGCCCACACAGAGAACCATGTGGATCTATGAACTGTTCCTTTGAGTGCTGCTGGTACTGGTTAGGACTGTTCAGTAAGAAACTATGAGAGTTTGGGATAATTCACCTGTCAGGGAAAATTTGGAGATGTTCTACAAAGGATGGAAAATAATGACTTTTTTCATTCACCACATGGGACAACCACATAGATTATTACAGATTGTTCATGAATCACAGATTATTCAGATGACTTTTGCCTAAATTGTGAGAGTATTTTTTCCAAACTCTAATCCTGACAGTTTTGTTAATCTGAAAAGAAAAACAAAAAGTTTTGTTCCAGGGTAAAATTAAATCACATAGAAATAGTTTATTACTTTTAGTTTTGATTTCCTTTGTGGGTAGCTCTCATCCTCTCCAGTATCTTATACTGTAATTCTAAGCATATAAGTGGCATTCTCAGACTCTTCATTCTGTCTTCTGTGTGTGTGTGTATGTGTGTGTATACATTAATTTATTCACTTATTTCTTGCTGCTCTTCATTTTTGAAGAATCTTGCCAACATACTGAAAGGAAGAAAAGTTGATATTTTCTTTATGGATACTATTTAAAATTAATTAAGGATTGGAAAGATACCTCAAAAATATTGCATATAAAAATGTCCTAACTAGAATTCTGACATCACTTGCAGAAATTTATTGTAAAAACTAAATTATTAAAATTTTTAAATGTTATGTTGAAAGTAGACTATAGACCAAACATGATTACCACTCAATGCCTGTTTTGCAAGCCACAACACCCAAAAGGAGAGAGAGAACAGAGGGGAATGCCCTGCCACAGAGGCAGGGTAGGATGGGGGTGATGGGGGGTGAGAGGGATACTGGGATTCGTGGTAGTGGGAAATGGGCACTGGTAGAGAGATGGGTATTTGATCATTGTATAATTGAAACCCAAGCACAAAATTTGTAAGCCTACGACTGTACCTCATGGTGTCTCACTAATAAAAGATAAATAGATAAAAAATAAATCAAAAAACATTTTAAATGTTAAATGTATTCAGACCATTTATGATTTATAAATGTTTTTATAAATGATTTTGTAATTTACTACTTATAATCACAATCTTTAGTTTTTTTCTTCTGTTTTAGTTAATTATGTGTGACTGTGCTAAATAGGGTGGATCTAATATAAGAGCCGTAATTCCAATGTGAACTAAAAAGATATGAAATAAAATATAATGATATATGTTTTGGACTCCAAGATTTGCCAAAAGTGTATATCACAGACTGAATGACTTTAACAACATGGGAATGACTTCCCACTTCATCCCCCATTCTTATAGCTCTGGAGTCTATGAGTTAAGTCGAGATGTCAGAAAAGTTGGCTTCTGGTGAGATCATTTACTTACTTGCATCTCTCTTCCTTCTTCTAAGCCCTTGTCCTAATATGCCTTCTCTATTGTCAACAGCAAGACAGGGAAGACAGGGAAATCTTACTTTCCTTCTAAGGATACCAGTTCTTTTGGGTTAGGTCTTCACTCTTAACACCTTTTTTAATGGGCCTGAGATATCATGATGCAGGCAGGACTCTTGGTGATCCCTGAGTACAGATCCAGGAGTATGTTCTGAGTACAACTGGGCGTATTCACAAAAACAAACAATCAAAAAACTGAAGCATGAACAAGAAAAGAATAATAAAAAACTCTTTTAACTTTAACCCTTTTTACTACCTAAGGCCTAATCTTCAGATATAGTCATATTGTGGCATAAGGTTTCATCATACAAGCTGGGGTGGGATTACAAAATTCAGCTTTAAAGGCATGCAAGTATATGTTATTCTCTTTAAAATAATCAGATGAGTCCTGAATATTAGGTGTCACATGATAAAATATATACCTCGGATAACACATTCAAAGAGCAAGGAATCAGTGTGCATATATGTATGTATATAACAATATCTCATAATTAACCTCAAAATTATTGGATTGATTTAGCTTATGAACTATTTCTTATTTAAATGTGCCTAAGTAAATAGCATAAACTTTAAAAGAAAAAGCTTGAGGGCTAAGAAAAGTGCAACAGGTTGAGCACATGCTTCACATGCAGGAGGCCCAGGCTTAAATGTCAGCACTGCAAGATTCCCCAGCATCCCTATGCAGTACTCAAAGCAAGGAGCTGGAAGTAGCCTCCTGGTTGTGGCACCAAAACAAAGTAAATAAAATGCTTGAATTTGTTAAAAGTTGTGCATGTATAATACTGTAGACTAATTTATTCTCTGCAGCTTTTTTCACTTCTTCGATCCATTTTGCCACTGATTTTGTAGTTGAGAGGAGAGAACTGATTTAATCGAGGCATAATTATAATATTAGAATTATTTTGGTCTTTCACTTTAAAATGCACTCATGTATTTTTTAAACATTTTTTCTCTTTATGATTTCTCATAATGACATGGATGTTTCCTCTTCATTTTCCTGACCTTCTTCTTTCATTTTCTTTTTGTTCATTCCATACTGTTCTCTTCTTTGTCTACTAAACTCTCTTTATAAATGTATCCACTAATTTTTAGACTTTTATTGCTTTTAAATGCAATTTTGCATTTGGAGAAAATGATTTTTCTTCTTTTAAATAAAGAGGATTTTTCTAATATATCCTGTATAGAGAGATCTGTCTGGTAGTTTAAACTACCTTACTAAAAAATATAATATGCAAGCTCTCTTGAGACTTGTAACCATTGGCAACAATGCTTACATGTTATCCACTTTTTCAGCCTTATCAAGTCTGAAACAGCTGTTTACCTGATTTTGATAGCTACTTTAAAAGATCATTTTTAAAGGAAATATTTCCTAGCCATAGTAACCATAGTACACAAACACAAGTTCTAACAGAATATGCACGTGTTATTTCTGTTGGAATAGTAATGATTTTCAAAATTCATTTTTCACTTTTTAATTTAAAAATTGTACAATAATGTATATATATTTGCATTTGAAAAGATTAGGTCATTTATATGCTATGATATACATGTACATATTATTCAGCTAGATAAACATATACTCAAAGATTGTTGGCAATATGAGCAATACATAGATTAGAGTGCAGTTGGGGAAAATATATTATGCATGTCACAAGGGATTCTTGAAAGCAACAATAATAAAATTACAAAAGAAAATTTGTATTCTATCCCACATCATAAGATGAATCATTACGAATATTTAACATTCTTTTCAAGCTGCAGGTGGCCATTTTTGCTTCTCTTTTCTCTTTTTGTCTCTTTATAAGCAGCTTTGAAACAATACAAAGTAATAGATTATTTTTCCATCATTTTATCTCTGGAAAAATAAATATTTTGGTGAAAACTGGGCAGGTAATGTGAAACTGGGCAGATAGTGTGAGTTAATCTTTCTTTTTTCCTCTAAACCTTATTTATTTATTTATTTATTCAACAAAAAAGTGAGATGGGTCTCTAACACATTCTGTTTTATCCGCAAATCAAAACAGAGTAAGAATTTGGCTTTTTGGGAAAGATATACAGATTTATCCTCTAGACTTTGTGAAGAAGGGAATGGAGATGATAAGAACCTTAGTCTAGATGCATTTTCTGTTTTCTAATATTGATCCCTGGACTGGTTTCAATACAAAGCATTTCACACTAGTCATCCAGTGTCTGCATATATTCCCTCACCTCAAGTTATTCTCTGTGACACTACAGTTTATTTTGAAACTAACCACCTAAAAGTAGTGTCAGGTATCCCATAGGTCAAAGTATTCAGTCTCAGAAAAACTGCTCCCATCCTTTATTAGATGTCAACTGCATGTAGTAAATTCCTGAGTTAAGAACAACTTCTGTTTGATTTGGTTATGCAGAAGAGCAAATCATAAAACCACAAGTATCTCAAGAGTTTATCTCACCTCCAGATTTCCCATATTGGTATGCAGATTATTTTGAGTTGAGGACAATGAAGGCTTTAAAACTAAAAGGGACCTGATGCCCCTCCCTTAATCCAGGTGCCCTTTCCTAATGAAAGAAGCAATTGTCATTCTTTAAACTCCCTTCTTTGAGTGTGTAGTCCCTCTACCCTTTCCTTTGTGCTGGGTCCTTTGCTCCTTTATTTAGTTATGCTTCATGAACTCCATTCTCCCATGACCAAAGGCAGGATCACCATAATCCCTGCAATTCCCCCATACACATAATTAAATTGTTTTTTCTAGTGTCTGATGCTTTAAAAATGACTCCCCCTGTTTGCTCTAACAGTTGCAAATTAATGGTTCATAAGAAACCCAACTCAGATTTCATTTATGTGCTAGATTAATTTATAGACCCCAAGGAATAATTATTTTCTATGCTTATTAATTTATTAATGGTATGTTAAAATATTTCAGAACACCCAGATGAGATGCATAGGGATAGGTCTGAAATGGTTATATTGCAGGTAGGTAAATAAGCAGGGAAGGGCTTGGTAGCAAGTTTTGGGGGAAGTGATTAAACTTTAGAAGAAATTTCCAAGCCCTGAAACAGCCAAAAATCATAAGGAACACATTCTATGAAACACAACTCTTGAGCTTTGTGGAGATTGAGAAACTGAAGCACTGAAGCTTAACCAAGATGAAAAAGCTAAGACACTTATGACAGTTGTGGTTGTCTTGGGCGAAATGGGGAGTGAGGGAGATAGCCTGGAGAGAAGAGTGCTTCCACCTCTCTGCTCACCCTCCCCCCTCACTCCCACTTCACACAAGTCACCCTCAACAGCAAAAAGTAGTTTTCTTGTGGAGTTGGTATATAACACCTTCCATGTTAGATGCACATGTCCACCCTATAGCTCTCCAAATCCCATAATTAAGATCTTATGGAGACTTCCTCATATTGCAGAAGACTTGAGAGCATGGGAGGTGCATTAAAAAACAGTGCTTCCAGATCTCGACTAGACCCACCATGACCTCCTGGGAAAGGCTGGGTTGGGTTGGGTCAAGTGTGCCAAGAGTATCACTGTATTACTGTCATCCCGTTGTTCATCGATTTCCTCGAGCAGGCACCAGTAATGTCTCCATTCGTCCTAGCCCTGAGATTTTATCAAGTTTTACATTGAAGGCTCTTTCAGGGTCAGGGGAAAGTGACCCATCATTGTTACTGGGTTTTGGAACATCGAATACGGCAAGGGGAGCTTGCCAGTCTCTGCTGTGCAGGCAGGATACTCTCAGTAGCCTGCTGAGTTCTCCTAGAGCGAGAACTAGACAATTAAGTCTTGGATGAAATGTTTCTGGGAGCTTGGTTTTATAGTCTCTGGGTCTGGGCCATTGATGGGATACACAGCCCTGGGGGCAGTTGGTAGGTGTAATGCCTAGCTTCTGAAAGATGGGTGATCTGGGTGGAGGAGGCCCAGTCCTGATCCAAGCAGGTTTGGAGATCTCAACCCCAGGTCCCGCACACCTGTCTTCCTAAGCTGGTTCCTTCATGTATGAGGCTCATCTGAGCACATGGAGAGTGGTCTTGAGCATGGCTCTGTCTGGTCCTGGAGGTCTTCAGCTGCTGGGGGCTCTGCTTGGGGCAGAAAGGGAAACTCCCCCCTCCCCCCTCCAAGGGGCCCAGGTTAGGATAGTCAGGAGCAGGGGCAGGAAACTCTGTGTTGTTCTCTTCCGGGGGCTTGGTTTTATAGTCTCTGGGTCTTAGCATTGATGGGATTACATGGCACAAGGGGGCGGGGGGGGGGGATATTTGGTGGGTGTAGCGCCTAGCTATTGGAAGAAGAATATAGTAAGGATAATCATATCCCACCAGCCTGATAAGGCAGCTGTCAAGCTCTGCTTAGAGCTACTTTTTCCTCATTATGCAAGGATTGGTCCCCACCACCTGAATTTTGGGGATCTGGGAACTCAGGCTAGAGGAGAAATTGCTCTTTATAAGAAAGTAAAGTCAGTCCTCACCTTGACCCAAGTGCTGAGATTCTTACCTTAACTTTCCTGTTTACACTCCCAAGTCTAGCCATGCTGAGCTATACTCTGTAGACCAGTTCTAAGGTTCTGTTACTTTTGGTCATTTTTTATTCCCCTACTTTTTATCCCTTTTTCACTTTTCCTTGTTTACATATCCCTTGTTTTATATCCCCTCCATATCTGAAACTTAAAACCAGATAATTTTGTCAAAAGATCACAGGCACAGTCACTGTCCTCCCGTTGTTCATCAATTTGCTCGAGCGGGCCCAGTGATATCTCCATCATGAGATTTGTTATTACTGTGTTTGGCATATCGAACATGTCAAGGGTAGCTTGCCAGGCTCTGCCGTGCGGGCGAGATACTCTCAGTAGCTTGCCGGGCTCTCTGAGAGGGGCGGAGGAATAGAACTCTGGTTGACCATGTTGGTCGCTTGTAAGGTGAATGCCCTACTGCTGTGCTATCGCTCCAGCCCTTAGTCAAAAGATAAACTTTTAAAATAAAAGCATCTATAAACCAATCAGATAACAGGAGAGAAGAGAGAGCAAAGAGAGAAGAGAGATAATATAGAAAGGATATCTAATCACTAAACTTTGTGATAACAAGGATAAACAGTTTTATACAATGTCCACTTAGAAAAAAAAGTGTTGTCTTTATAAACAATTTCATGATCACAATCACGACCATCCTGCTGTTCGTCGATTGCCTCGAGCAGTCCCCAGTAACATCTCCTTCGTCCTAGTCCTGAGATTTTTTTAAAAAGTGCCATATGCAAGGCTCTTTCAGGGTTAGGAGAATGAGCCCCATCATTGTTACTGGTATTTGTCATATTGGGTACACCATGGGGAGTTTGCCAGACTCTGCCATGTGGGCAGGCTACATTTGGTAGCCTGCCAGTTTGTCCAAAGTAGGAATGAGATAATAAGATGTTGCTTCCGGAAGCTGGGTTTTATAGTATCTGGGTCTTGGCCGTTGATGGGATTACATGGTTCCAGGGGGCCAGTTGGTGGGTGTGAGCCCTGCCTACTGGAATATGGAGGATCTGGGTGGAGGATGCTCATCCCTGATCCGAGCAGGCTTGGAGATCTCAGCCCCGGAACCCGCATGCCTTTCTTTCTCTGCCTCTACCTTGATGCGTGTGGAGAGTAGTCTCAGCATGGTGGTGGCTGATTCTGGAGGTCTTCAGCTGCCGGAGCCCTGGTCAGGAAGGGGAGGCAAACTCAACCCGCTCCCCTCCAAGGGGCCCTGGCCAGGACAGCCAGGCACGGGGGGCAGGAGACTCTGCGCTGTTCTCTTCCCGGAGCTGGGTTTGATAGTCAGAGTCTCCTGCCCCCACACCTGGCTGTCCTCGCTGTGGCCCCTTGGAAGGGAACAAGTTGAGTTTGCCTCCCAGTCCCGACCAGGGCTCCGGCAGCCGAAGACCTCCAGAACCAGGCACCACCATGCTGAGACTACTCTCCACACGCATCAAGGTAGCAGCAGAGGAACAAAGGCATGCGGGTCCCGGGGCTGAGATCTCCAAGCCTGCTCGGATCGGGGCTGAGCATCCTATAAGCAATTTAACTGATAGGAAAGTAGAATGAAGAGAATTTCTATCATATGACCATAGTCTCCTGCCATCAATATTCACCCCTTGGCTCTAGTTCAACAAACATTCTAATCTCAGAGTTCCTACAATGGTGGTTGAAAAAAAAGTTTTCTTTATCACTAGATTGAAAAATCATACACATATTTATCTATTTATATGGCTACCCACACTCCACACAGGGGTAAAAAATATCAAAATTAAAAGCATATTACATCCCACTTTAGTAGAAAAATTTTGTTTGGGGAGTCACTTTAAGACGGGTCAGGACTTACTCACTGCTGTGTACTCAAGTATCAGAGGAAATTAGTGAACCATATGAGGGGTCAGGGGTCAAGCCAAGGTAGCCCATGCAAGGCAAGTGCCTTAACAATTTTTAAGTAGAAGACTGTACTTTCAGGGATCATTTCTAGAGTTTGTTGTTAGTGAATTTTCTTTAAGTGATTGTGTAGAGGACCCAAAACCATGATAAGAAGCCAAAACATCTTTATCTAAGTGTGAATTGGTTCTGCAACTGCCTTTTACTGATGATCTTTCTCTTCCCTTGGAAGAAGAGGGAGAGGATGCAGTCTGAGTGCTTCTGTGGAGGCGATGGGGGGGGGGGGGGGATAGAGTGGATTTTTTAAAATAGGATTTTATAACAAATGTCCTACCACTCCAGCCCAAGTTACTTAGTACCAGTAATTTTAATGAATTTATGATAAAACAGTGACTTGTTGAAAAACAAGAATATAAAATCTACTAATATTCAGCTCAACATAATTTTAATTGTACTTGCAAATAGGGGTCAGCATATAACTATTCCACACTAATTTTTACTCTTTAAGAGGCTTATTAAAATGTCTTTTAAAAGTTGCTAAAATTAAAATGTTCTTGGAATCATAATTTTAATTTGTGTTTATAACTTCTCAAATTCTCTACAGTTCTTCCACTTTTGAGGTTCTAACAAAATGACAAGTGCTGAAATTCATTAAATTATAATATAGGATAAGAATATCAATATGTTTTTCCTTAAGTGATATTTCTAAAATGTTATTCCCTCATATGTCCATAGTAGTTTGATATTTCTATTTTACTGAGTATTTCAACACTAAAGTTTAACACTTTAGTGAGAAAAATGCTGCATTTGAAAGGAATTTATTTTCATTATTTGATTCACTTTGGACAATACTGTGTAGTCAAGACATTTTTTGTAACAACGATTTCATATGTATTAATAACATTTATATCTCATATTTATTTCATTAGATTATGGCTGAGAAAGTATTTGTGGATATTACTTGAAGTAACATGATTACTTTCATAGCACTGACAAAGATTATTTATTGTTGAAAGAAAAGAAAGCATTTTCTATCATAGCATTATTTCTTTATTGATTGTTGAAAGTATTGTTATTCTTTAGTGAAAGGAAAGAACAAAATCAAATGAACAAGAAGTAGTATGTGATTTTTAAGGGTAAACATTTCTCTAAGTGAGTGTACATAAAAATAGTTTATAAGAAATTAGTAAAAGAAAGAACTAAGCAAATATGCATCCTATGTTATTATTTAGCATATTTTCTTAAAAGTACAGGTTACATTCTTATCAGGTAAGTTTAGAGAATTAGAAAATTTTCTGAGGTTCTTTTGTTTTGAAATTAAAAACTTTTGTTTGTTCATTTTTAGGCAACATCCAATGCTCAGGTCTTACTCCTGGCAGTGCTCACAGGACCATGTTTGGTGCCTGGGATGAAAACAGGATTGTCCATGTGCAAAGCAAACATCTTACAGTAATTACCAGCCTCCATGAAGCACTTGCTTGGGAGATGATTGTTGATTACTGCAATGAAATATCTGGTGTATTATTTTAAAAATATAAAATAGAATACATTTGGAGAGAATAGGTTCTGGAGGTCTTCAGAACCTCCAGAACCAGCAACCACCATCCTGAGACCACTCTTCACACGCATGAAGGTACCGGCAGAGGAACAAAGGCATGCGGGTTCTGAGGCTGAGATCTCCAAGCCTGCTCGGATCAGGGATGAGCATCCTCCACCCAGATCCTCCATATTCCAGTAGGCAGGGCTCACACCCACCAACTGGCCCCCTGGAACCGTGTAATCCCATCAACAGCCAAGACCCAGAGACTATAAAACCCAGATCCCGGAAGCAACATCTTATTATCTCATTCCTACTTTGGACAAACTGGCAGGCTACCAAATGTAGCCTGCCCACACGGCAGAATCTGGCAAACTCCCCGTGGTGTACCCAATATGCCAAATACCAGTAACAATGATGGGTCTCATTCTCCTAACCCTGAAAGAGCCTTTAATATGGCACATTTTAAAAATCTCAGGGCTAGGACGAAGGAGACATTACTAGGGTCTGCTCGAGGCAATCGATGAACAACAGGATGGTCATGATCGTCGTGATCGTCATGTTTGGAGAGAATAGAAATGTTTTGTGTAGTGAAGATCAAGAAGGCTTTGTTTATTCATTTCTTTCCCTTTTTTGGTCACACCCAGCATTGTTAAGCGGTTACTCCTGGATCTACACTCAGGAATAACTCTGACAGTGCTTAAGAGACCATCTGAGATGCTGGGGATAGAATCCAGGTCAGCTGCAGGCAAGGCAAACACTCTACCCACTGTACTATCACTCTGGCCCTCAAGAAGTCTTTAAATTCTTTAAAATATAGATTTCTGTGTTCTGATGATTCTTTCTCTAGGCTTCTGTATAGTTTCATTGTGAAATGATTATTAGCTCTTCCTAGATTTTTTTTCAAACTAGGATGTAATTTATATTACCATTAAATTCATCTTTAAACCCTAGACATTTGCGGGGGTACGGTGCCGCCAGCAGGTCAATCTGTATCTGTGAAGCGAGTGCATCAGCAGCATGATGGCACCATCAGACTTTCATATACCCCAAATTGCTGCTGTGCCTTTGGCCAGACCCCAAAAACTTGGGGCAAAGTTTACCAAGAAAGTAAACGGCCAAAAGTTAGGTATGTGGGAGACACACCCACTAACCACCTCTGGCTCAGCTATACAATTGGAAGCATGGCCTCTCTGGTTCCTAATTGAACTGCTTAATGGCCGTGATCCCAGACTCAGAAATGAATCTCAGAACCCAAAGGCTTTTGGCAGAAATGCATCCTGTTCCTGCAGTAGGTTACCGGGTTGGGCCACTCCAGGTGGGAATAGGTTTCATGCCTTGGCCTGTTCCACTTGGCAGCTCGGTGACAGCCATTCTGCCATCCTCCAGAGGTCACTGGACGGTCAGGTTTAGGCCTGCAGTGACGAGACATGCGAGGCCTTAACAGATGGGGGTGGAACCGGCCCTTTCCTCGTTATCTCAGTGAGACCCCGAGTCACTGCCTACAAACGGCCTCTCTGGCTCCTGATCAGGCTGCTTAAGGGCCATGATCGCGGGGACTCAGAAACAAATCTCGTAACCCAGTGGCTTTTGACAGAAATGCATCTGGACCTCATACAAGGTGGCCGCCACCTCAGAGCTTTTGGGAAAGCCAGGTATGAGCCGGTGGTGATGCGGCAACTGCAGTCTCATGGGAAGGGGAATGGTACCGGCTCATCTTTCATGCCCTACCGAGGTCATGAGTTGCCCCCCACAAGTAGCTCTCCAGCACGGCCATGGCTCCAGAGGCAAAAGGACTTAATCCAGAGCCCAGCGGCTTGTGGCATAAAAGTGATTGGACCATGCATTAAACTATGGCCCCATGCCTCCTCAGGAGGGAAAGGGTATTGCTCCCTTCCGCCTTTTTTTCCCCTGGCAGCAAGGTGGCCACCTTCCTATAAGCCCCAGAGCTTATTGGAAAGCCAGGTATGAGTCAGTGGTGACGGGGCAACAGCAGTCTCATGGGAAGGGGGGTGGTACTGGCTCATCCTTAATGCCCTACTGAGGTCACGAGTTGCCCCCCACGAGTGGCTCTGTGGCAGAGCTATAACACCAGATGTACAGAAACCAATCTTGTAATTATTTGGATCTTTGCAGAAATCCAAAATCATTATATGGTTCTCATAGCCAGCTATAGAAAACAAAGTATTTCACAATGCCTTTTCAGCAATTCTGATGGTTGGGGGGTGGGGATGGGGGAAATTCTAAACAATAATGGTGCATCTTTTGTCAAAATAATAAATATAATCAATGTAGAGAAGAGTTCAGTGGAAATCATCTGCCTCACAGGCATTGGGAGGGGTGGGAGAGGGGATATATTGGGTTCTTGTTGGTGAAAAATGAGTACTGGTGAAGGGAGAGGTGTTTGATCATTGTATGACCGAGACTTAAACTTGAAAGCTCAGTAACTTTTTCCACAGTGATTCAATAAATAAATATAAGAAGAAAAATAAATAAATAAAACTATGAAAAAAATAAACCCTAGAACATTTGACTGTAATGCAGAAGTATTAAAATTAATGAAACAAAATTGCAAGAAGTGATTATATTCCAGAAACATATATGCATAAATTACTACTACTTGTGTTTTATTTATCTCATGGCATTCTTTTTACTCTGATATTTTATTAAAACTTAAAAAGTCATAAACAAGTATTTATTCTGTATTGGTAGCTGTATTTAGTTTATGTGAAATTTAAATAACAAATATATAATATAATATATAAGTAAGGTAAAGGTAAAGGTAAAGACCCTCCTGTTGATCATCGATTTGCTCGAGCGGGCCCAGTAACGTCTCCATTGGAGACCTTGTTGTTACTGTGTCTGGCATATCGAATACTCTCGGTAGCTTGCCGGGCTCTCCGAGAGTGGCGGAGGAATCGAACTCGGGTCAGCCATGTTGGCCGCTTGTAAGGCGAATGCCCTACCGCTGTGCTATTTCTCACCAATTATTAAGTAAGTAGCCATTGTGCAAAATTAGAGGTTTTGAAACTTCTATACATTACTTAAAGATTACCTTGCGATAAAAAGGTCCCTAATTTTATTCTGAATTTTTGAAAGAAAAGAACTAATGTTTTTGCCATTTTACTGCTACCTGAGTTGTCCTTTTTCTTCATCTGGATTTGTGAACTTAGCTTTCTGTAGGATAACATTTATTTGTCCTTTTTCCCTTGCCATAGGAAGCTTAAGTTTATCAAGTTACACCCACCAAAGTGCTCCTGAGTCACTCCCATTCTTTTGCTTATCTGTAACCTCTATCTTTGTTTTCTGCTTCCCCAATCAGTCAATCACCATTATCCCCTAATCACAATCTCTTGCTTGTAAGGTCAGATCCTTTGTAGGACAATGGATTTGTATTGGAGGTTAAACATTGCCATTCTCTTCACCTCATGTCTTCTGCATAGTTACTTCATGATAATATCCTTTTTATATAGACACAGGAAGACAGTTAATATTATACTTTTGTAACTTGGGACTTAATTGATTCCGAATAAAAATCACTCCTGAGCATCTGCTTTCTCAACTTAAGCCTCAGTTGCCTTTATTTCCTAGCACCCAAAAAGCAGGGTTCTAATGAGGGACTGGATGAAGCCAGGGCAAGTTATGAGCTACCCTGGCATCGAAATATGGCAGGCCAAAGCGCCACAATACTTAACTCTAAGGTAATAGCATGGTCATGGACAAATTCTGCCATGATTTTAAAAGTAACAACTGAATTAGGACCCTGCTAAGGTTAGGAAAGACGAAACTGGCCTGAGCACTGTAGTCTGAGATCTATAGCGAGATGGCCAGGAGAAAGCTTAATGTATCTCTTACTGTGTCCATACAAAATGACTAATATTATTAATGTTTATATGTTTGTTGGACTAAGAAAAGGAGAAACACACCCATAGATGGAATTTCACTCTTGGGTGGGTTGTCCTGCTGAATGAGTTTGCCCTAGAACAAGCTTCCCCTGAGGGGAGGATTTTACCTCTGTTGATTATATGACCACACCTATGTGTAATTGTTACCCCAACCCTTCATGATTTGGGACATAACTAAGGCTGTAAGAGTGGGTTGGGGGATCCAGTAGGAGGATATGGAAGATCAGGAGGAGAATCAGAGGATGATGTAGATGAGATTGGAATAAACTACAGTTGAAACCAACCAGACTGGCCCCTGTTTCCTCCTTCATCCGCCCATCAACATACGCAGCCCTTGGGTGGGAGAAGCTGAGTGAGACCACCACACACAGGTGGCGAGAGAGAACAGTGGCTTTCGTATTTATTTTTGATAACACAGCTTTCCTGAGTGATAGATATTAAAAACTTAAACTTCCCTGTGTTTTATTTATTAAATACTCTAACTTAGGAGAAATACATTAAGTATTGTAAAATGAAAGCTGTCAGGAAGAATTGACCATTCTAGAGGAAATAGCTGTTCAGCCAAATGATGGCCATCTTACGCTTCATTTGAATCATTTAAGTATCACTGGAAAGCATAAAGATAGATACTGATTAACTTAAAATATTGCATGCTAGGTAATGTGCCTACCAAGACAAATAAAACATACTTTCTTCCTTGAAACCATCATTGTCAGTGTGGATCTAGAATGCACAACAATAATCTATGTACTGAATTTAATAACCAAACATTTTGGACACAGAGAAAAAAGGTACAGTATAGGGGCAGGAAAGGGTATAAGAAGTACAGCCTTCAGAAAAAAAAGGTTGTGGAGTAATTTCTAGAGGCATTTATAACTCTCATATATCTAAGGGGTACACTTGCCTTTGATTTCTTAAATGGAGCTGGCAACTCTTCACTCTGATAATGTTAATTAAAGAATTCCCTGGAGTTTGCCTGAAGGCACAAGCGTGTTTTCATCTCCTAAAAATGTAGTTACATAATGAATATAAACAAACCCAACATATATGAATTGTTTAACTACTACTGCAATTCCTTTTGTTGGAATCTCTTATGTTAAAGTAATGAATGAGGTTTCTTCTTTGTAAGCAGTACAATTCTAATCAAAATAAGTTAAAAAAAAATAAGTCAGAGGTAAAGTTGTGACATTACTACTCTTGTCAAGCCAGCCATTCAGAGTTCTACAAGTATGTGAACTGCCTACAGGTATGTGAACTGCCTATGCTGCAAAAGAAAGATGATTCAGTCATGTTAGTTTAACCTGGCATTATCTTTGCATAGTTACAGCAATTCTTCAGTTTAATTCAATACACTTCTCTGACTTCTAGATTTGCTCACACTCCATGGGGATCATGTATGTGTGTACATACATCTATACATATATACATAGACACCACACCAAGCACATGTATCTGTATACTCTATACTGATTTTTTTGAAATATATTGTGCTACTAGGAAATGGAGAAGGAAATGAGAATTCTTTTTATAGACATCATGTTACCTATTTGTATTCTGTCACTGTCCTCAACGTTGTTCATCTATTTGCTCAAGCAGGCCCAGTAATATCTCCTGCTTGTTACTGTGAGACTTGTTACTGTATTTGGCATATCGAATACGTCACGGGTAGGTAGCTTGCCAGGCTTTGCATGCGGGTGAGATACTCTTGGTAACTTTCTGGGCTCTCCGAGAGGGGCGGAGGACTTGAACCCGGGATGGCCCTGTGGGCCATGTGCAAGGCAAATGCCCTACCGCTGTGCTATCAAATGAATAAAAATGAATTATCTTAAAACACAAAATTCCTGCTTCCTTTCAAACAATTTTTTAAAGAATCAATCCGGTGTGGAGTTAAAGAGTAGGGTAAAAGAACAAGTATTCCACTTGGAGAAAGCGTTGAACTTACTAAAGAAAGTAAACTCATTTCCATACCAATTGGTACTTGCACTTAATTATACCTCCTTGTCCCAGTTTACCTGGGCAGGATGATTTTCCTTTTTATTGCTTTGTTATTAGTACAAATGAAGTATTGCCAGTGCAAAGTCAGCACTCATTCAAGATTATTGAATTATCTTAATAAAATGTGATTATCTGAAAGGTTCCCAGTTGTTTTTTGTGCTTTTAAAGAGCGATTTGCAAATAAAAGCTACTATCATAAAAATATCTTTAAAATTTCAGCATTTTACATTTATCCTAATAAAATTTGTATTAATGACTCCTCAAATTAAGTATCAAAAGCCTTATATGTGCACTGAAAATTAGGATGTTTATAAATTCTATTGGGCAAATGTAAGTTTAAATAAAACACTGTTTTATTTTGTAAAGAAAACAAATTTAAAAACTAATTCTGTTCAAAGATGTCTGGGTTTTAATTCTTAAATATTTAAAAGAGTTAAAATTAATTTGCTTATCTTTCTAAAACATGGAATGAAATTAGTCAAATTTTTAAGTATGTAAACAGAAAAGTAATTATTAAGAATTGCATACATCTAGAAGATAAAACAAATACCTAAGATGCATTTATTTTTTAAAAAAATGATTTAAAAACAAATACTGCTAAACATACATTTCAAATATCTTATTTTATAATGTACCATGTTTAATATAATTTTCCTTCTTAAAACAAATGGGTACGATCTAATTTGGGAAAGCAGAACAGGGAGTGTTCCTATTTAAACTAGAGAGAATTTTGCCAGAGACAGGAAATGTGATTGTATTCCCTATTGTGTAGAAGTCATCATCTTTATAAGGGATGGTCTTGGCATTCTATTCAGCTAGCTATGTGGACCTATCTCTGTGTACTTCCTTACCAAATTAGAACAAAAGAGAAGAAAATGCATTTTACTCACCATGCTAAAGATAACTGAAGTGAAAAATGACACAGTGAATTGACTTTGGCAAATTTCCCTCCTCAGAACTAAATATTTTTTAAAAAAATGGTTTCCATCTTTCCACTGACAAGTCATAAATTCCCTCTCGGTGACGTCTGAAATCCCAATTCAGGATGTGGACTAGGAGTGTCCAGGTCATGGCCATGCTGACAGTAACCAAGGTTGTTATTTTTATTAAAGTATTAGTCTTCCTTTCTTAAGTTTATATAAATTGGGGGAATAGCATTAATTGTCTTAACTTCTATTTTGTTATTCTTATTTTAGTTCAATGGCATAATTTAACTAAATATATGGAACAAATTTATTATGAAAAGGCAGCTATAATTTACAACTGGGTAGATAACGAAAAAAAGAAAAGAAAATAGATACTCAATAGGCCAATGTAAACTCTACTTTAGTAAAAATTTAACCTTCTGACATTGCTCTGAATTTAGTTTGACAGTTAAAAAAGTAACAAAAGGTTATCAGTTATATCCCTTTACCTACTTTTAACACTCAATTCTTGTCCAGTGTGATCATTTACAGCTATTACTGTCATACAGGTCTCTTCTCTAACTTACCTACCCTCTGCTTCACACACACTTCTGCTTGATTCCAACCATTGACCGTTACTATTCCTAGCACCTGTTTTCCCTGGCCCCAGCCCTGTGGATATTAGTCTTCATTATATATATTTATTATTATATACCACAAATGAATGCAGTCATCCAATGTCTGTCCCTCTCCTTCTAACTCATTTCACCCAGCAAAATATTGTCCAAGTCCATCCATTTATAGGCAAATTTCATGATTTAATTTCTCCTAACAGCTGCATAGTATTCCATTGTGTAGATGTGCCATAATTTCTTTATCAATTCATCTGTTCTCAGGTATTTAGGTTGTTTGATTCTCACTGTTGTGAATAGGGTTTCAATGAACATAGGAGTCCAGATGGTATTTCTGCTGTGTGTTTTGGATCCTCAAGGTATATTCCCAGAAGTGGTATTGCTGGGTGAAATGGGAACTCAATTTCTGGTATTTTGAGGAATATCTTCCATTTTCCTGGTCTTGAAGAAATCTGGTGATGAGTCTCACACACAAAGTACATGCTTTACCTCTCATCCACAAGCCCAGCACTCCACCCAACCACCCAATGTAGGTTTTTTTTTTTTGGCTTTTTGGGTCACACTCAGAGATCCACAGGAGTTACTCCTGGATCATGCACTCAGGAATTACTTCTGGCAGCGCTTGGAGAACCACATGGGATGCTAGGAATTGAACCCAAGTCAGCCACGTGCAAGGCAAACTCCCTACCTGGCCCTGTGCTATTGCTCCAGCCCCCCAATATAGTTCTTTATATAAAGTTTATTTACATTCTAGCTTAATTACATTTTAACTATACTTGATTAAAATAAATTAGTAAAAAGGACAACTAGAGTCTTATGGGAGATTGTATTAGTTCTGTAACAGTACAAAAAAGCAAAAAATATATATAATTTAAGACTAACAGTTTTGTATGCTGAAGGTTTTTATCTGTAGACTACAGTGAATTAGCTTTTAAAAACAATTGTCAGTATCCAAAGAGCTTATTAATTTGAAATCAGGTATAAAATAAAAACTGGTAAGTAATAAAGAGAACTAAAGTAAAATAAACATTCTTTATAAAAAATACTTTTGAAATAGCAATTCATGTAAACTAATTTACTGTGATCTTAACACATTCTGATAGAAATTTTGACCTCAAAATTATTTTCATGTTTCCTATAGTTCTTTAAAAATTTTTGAATTTCCAACAAATACTTATTTACTCACTGTAAGTATGCAAATTATAGGAAAATAAATAAGTTGATACTCTGTGACAAATATTATAGGAAAAAAAAGCATATGATCATATCAATAGATGCAGAGAAAGCATTTGATAAGATCCAGCACCCCTTTATGATGAAAACCCTAGCCAAAATGGGTATAGAGGGGACCTTCCTCAACATAATTAAAGCCATCTACCACAAGCCTACAGCAAGCATCATCCTCAATGGGGAAAAACTGAGAGCCTTCCCTCTAAGATCAGGGACGAGACAGGGATGCCCACTCTCTCCACTGCTGTTCAATATAGTACTGGAAGTACTTGCAATAGCGATTGGGCAGGAAAAAGATATTAAGGGCATTCAGGTAGGAAAGGAAGAAATCAAGCTCTCACTATTCGCAGATGATATGATACTCTACTTAGAGAACCCAATAACTTCCACCAAAAAACTCCTAGAAACAATAGACTCGTATAGTAAAGTTGCAGGCTATAAAATCAATACCCAAAAGTCCATGGCTTTCCTATACGCAAACAGTGAGAGAGAAGAAAGCAACATGAAAAAAACAATCCCATTCACAATTGTGCCCCAGAAAATCAAGTACCTAGGAATCAGCTTAACTAAGGAAGTAAAGAACCTGTACAAAGAAAACTACAAAACGCTACTTCAGGAAATAAAAGAGGACATGAGGAAATGGAAAGATATCCCCTGCTCATGGGTCGGGAGACTTAACATTGTCAAAATGGCAATACTACCGAAAGCATTGTATAAATTCAATGCAATCCCTATAAGGATACCCATGACATTCTTCAAAGAAATGGAGCAAACACTCTTGAAATTTATATGGAACAATAAGCCCCCACGAATAGCTAAAGCAATTCTTGGGAAAAAGAAAACGGGAGGAATCAACCTCCCGAACTTCAAACTGTACTACAAAGCAGTAATAATTAAAACAGCATGGTACTGGAACAAAGGCAGAACTGCAGACCAATGGAACAGGGTTGAATACACTGACATCTCTCCTCAATCATATGCTCATCTAATCTTTGATAAAGATGCAAGTAATGTGAAGTGGAGTAAGGAAAGCCTCTTTAATAAATTGTGTTGGCATCACTGGACGACTACATGCAAAAAAATAAGCTCAGAACTCTGCCTAACACCATGTACAAAAGTAAGATCAAAATGGATTAAAGACCTCAACATCAGACCAGAAACCATAAGGTACATTGAAGATAAAGTTGGCAAAACCCTCCATGACATTGAAGCTAATGGTATCTTCAAAGATGCCACACCACTGGCCGAACAAGTGAAAACAGAGATAGATAAATGGGACTATCTTAAACTAAGAAGCTTCTGCACCTCCAAAGAAACAGTGACCAAAATACAAAGACAGTCTACAGAATGGGAAAGGATATTCACCGAATACACATCTGACAAGGGGTTGATATCCAGGATATACAAAATACTGGTTAAACTCCACAAGAAGAAAACATCCAACCCCATCCAAAAATGGGGCAATGAAATGAACAGAAACTTTCTCAAAGAAGAAATCCGAATGGCAAAAAAGCACATGAGAAAATGCTCTACATCATTAATCATCAGGGAGATGCAGATCAAAACCACAATGAGATACCATCTCACACCTCAGAGACTGGCCCACATTCAAAAGAACAAAAGCAACCGATGCTGGCGTGGATGTGGCAAGAAAGGGACACTCCTTCACTGTTGGTGGGAATGTCCACTGGTTCAGCCCTTCTGGAAAACAGTATGGACGATTCTCAAAAAATTAGAAATTGAGCTCCCATTTGACCCAGCAATACCACTCCTGGGAATATATTCCAGAGAGGCAAAAATGTATAGTCGAAGTGACATCTGCACTTGTTTGTTCATTGCAGCACTCTTTACAATAGCCAGAAACTGGAAGAAACCTGAATGCCCAAGAACAGATGACTGGTTAAAGAAACTTTGGTACATCTACACAATGGAGTACTATGTAGCTGTTAGAAAAGATGAAGTCATGAAATTTACATACAAGTGGTACAATATGGAAAGTATCATGCTAAGCGAAATGAGTCAGAAAGAGAGGGATAGACATAGAAAGATTGCATTCATCTGGGGGATATAAAGTAACAAAGTATGAGATTAATACCCAAGAATAGCTGAGATCAGCACCAGGAGGATTACTCCATAACTTAGAGGCCAGCCGGGTATCCTAGAGGAAAGGGCAGTTCAGATAGAGAAGGGAGCACCAAATAAAGGATGTTTGGAGGATCCTCCCAGGAGGGGAGATGCATGTCGAAAGTAGACTATGGACTGAACATGTTTGCCACTCAATGCCTCTTTTGCAGACCACAACACCCAAAAGAAGAGAGAGAACACAGGGGATTGCCCTGCCACAGAGACAGGGGGGATGGGGGGATGGGGGTGGGAGGGATATTATCCATGGTGGTGGAAAATGGGCACTGGTGGAGGGATGGGTATCTGATCATTGTATAATTGAAACCAAAGCACAAAAAAATTGTAAATCTACAACATTAAAAAAAATAAAATAAAATAAAGGGGAAAAAATAGTTAAAATATGTTTCTTGTGGTAAAGATATAAAATTGGCTCTAAGCCACTTTACAAACTTTATATTTTAATCTGAATAAAAGAATGAATATGAACAGATGAAAATCTGGCCTGATTTATACTTTAACAGCGTCATTGTGGCTATTCTGCTACTATAAGCAGATATAAGCAATCATCCAGGAACAAACAAAAAGCTAGTAGCTGAATATAGGATAAGAAATGGTGAAATTCAGTATTTGCTTGCAATTTAAAATAATAATAATTTTTTTCTAATCTTATTAAGATTATGACAAGAAGAGAGATGACAAATATTACAGGATATATTGTGTTGAGCACTGCAACTTGGTAAGATGGTTGAATTTGACAAAGATGAGGAATATACACAGGAAAATGGGTTTTAGAGAAGACTAAAAATTAAATATTTTTCCTGTGAAGTTCAGATGACTATCAGCATTCTGTGTATGCTTTCTAAAGTCATGTAATTAGTGTTCATTGTAGTTAGATTTTGCTGTTCCTTATTCTCTGGTTTTCTTGATTTTCTGCTACAAAATCTGATTTATCTATTCCCATATTTGTCTTCTATTGTTTGATAGATTTAGTAAATATATATAATATATATATATAGAGAGAGAGAGAGAAATTAAACTCTAGAAGAATTTTATTTCAGTGAACACAAATGCGTTTGCTTATGTGGGGGTTTAGGGTCATCATCAAATTACAATAACTTTAATATTATTAATGATTGAAGTTATAGATCGTACTTTAATCCCTGCCAGTGTTGTTTCACCTCCATTATGGGGGTATAGACCATCAGGACCTTAACCAAAGCTTGATTTTGCAGTTGTGCCTTTCAAGACTTATTTGTATCCTGTTAAAATTTTTCTGAAAAATGAACATCAACTTCTTGACCTTGTAATCACTTCTCTCAGAATTGGAAACTCCTCCAGAAGGAAAAGAGGAGCTAAATACCAGATTCCTATCTCTAGCCTCGTTTCTTTTCCTTTGGAGGTTTGCCCTATAGTTGCCTTACTAGCAGTTCAAGATGATATACTATACATGTGTCGTGCACACACACTAACAAATGAACACAGTTTTACTTCTTTTTATTTAAATAAATTTATTTAGAGAAATGTGAGGGGGATGGAAGAGAGAAAGATACTTGTTGAAGAAAGTAAACAGGATTCTCCAGACAGGAAAATCTAAGAGTACACAACTAACGTTGAATGTGGGCCAATATCTAGACTGAAGATTGAGCTAGCACACACTTTTTAAATCCATCAAGTACAAGGACTGAGCTACATTTCCATTACAATCACTGAAACTGAAAACAAATCTAGGTCTTTTATGTTTTCCAAATTTGTAAGTCCATATTTCATACATGATACCAATAATAAGGCAGAAAGACAATATTTCAATAAATTCAGAAACTGAGCTAATTCTTTTATTCAAATATTTTTTCTAATCTTATTTTTGGTGTGCAGACTATTTCAGTAAACAGATATTCTATGTGCTTATATTCCAGGAACTTACTTTTTTGCAGGGAAAGACATAAAAACCAAATGTAATTGTCAGATAGCACCCCATTAACGATTTTTTAAGGACAATCTCTTCTGTAACATAAATCTAAAAGTGTCTATGTCACATCAAATAGTCAAGGAATAAATCTTTGTGTAGAAGACAAAACCCAAGAAGAGGAAGACTAAAGAAACAAGTCATATAAAAATCTTGATTTATGACTGAGCAAAGTTGGGTATACTTGAGAACAGAGAAGGGCAAATACATTTGCACTGTGTTAACTCAGGACAGAATTGCAAAAGTAACTGACAGGTCAAGTAAGAACAGATTCATATAGTTTCTTGTAGGACACAAATAATGCAACAAATAAATAAATTCATGTCTTTCTGCATTTACTTGAGGCACCCAATTCCTAATTAAGTGATGAATAGAACAAGAAAGGTAAACTCTTACACAATAAAAAGTCAGCACATACACAATACAGAAGATTTTCTTTGTCTTTATTATGTTTTATCTCAAATCTCTTTTGTAAGTTCCTCTCCTAATAATATTTTTTTTCTTAAATTTTTACATCAATGCATAATAAACTAATTGTTTTTATGTAGTTTTTCTCTCCTATCAGGCTGGAGCGATAGCACAGTGGGTAGGGCGTTTGCCTTCCATGCAGCCAACATGGCCCACTCGAGTTCGATTCCTCCGCCCCTCTCAGAGAGCCAGCAAGCTACCCAGAGTATCTCACCTGCACGGCAAGGCCTGGCAAGCTACACGTGACGTATTCGATATGCCAAACACAGTGACAAGTCTCACGATGGAGGTGTTATTGGGCCCACTCGATCAAATCAATGAATAATGGGAGGACCGTGACTGTGACCATTCTCTCTTAGTGACCTATAAAGTGATCTGTTATCTGGTTAAATGCAAAAAAGTGATATAATGTTGTATACTATACGTTTCTTTCTTAAAGCCGAAATAAATGAGATGAGATAGAAAATCATAAAACCAAGAATCAAATCACCATTTTATAATTTTTAATGTAGTGGTTGACTTGAGCAACATCACCTACCTACATATGTTAAAAGTAAACATTGCTGTAAAGAGTAAAATACGCTTATACACTGATGATATCTGGTAGCCATTCTATTTTGGTAATTCACAATGTAGCTAGAGATGCAATTTTCCAGATTTCGCAAAACCTTCTGTGGATGATATACAATGCTTCCTTGATCCATCAGGATTTCAAAGGATCATGAGAAATCAAAACAACAAATGCTATACTCTAGACTTTTCTAGGTGCCACTGTATTCTTTAGATTTTTTTTTTTATTCTTTGAAAATGGAAGCAGGACATTTATTTGATCAATGGGATCTAAGAGTGGAGTGTGTGTGTGTGTGTGTGTGTGTGTGTGTGTGTGTGTGTGTGGGAGAGAAAGAGAGAGAGGGAGAGAGAGAAAGAAAGAGAAAGGGAAGAGAGAGGGGGAGTGACAGAAATAGAAAGACAGGGAGAAGATTATAAAGAAAGAGAGACAGAGAGAGAGAGCGAGACAGAGACAGACAGACAGACAGACAGAGACAATCAATTTCTTCCAAGCAGCAGTTGTTTCTCTACAGCATCAATCTTTGGTATTCATAGATTTTTGTTTGTTTTTGGTGGGGAAATAAAGTGAACACTCAAAGTAATAATGGCAAATTGTAACTAGAGTTAAAATAAGGCAAGGCTATTAAATAATTAAGGCCAGGATGTATTTAGCAGGATGGGTAGGTAGACCCAGGAGTCTGGTTCTGTAATAGACCTGGCCAAACAAGAGCTGGCTGAGGTTTGGTGCCACCTAATGGCAGCTTCTACCATGGTCAAGTACCAGTGGAGATGATTTAGGGTTGCTCTTTTATCTGTGCTAGACCCCCAAAATTATACAGACAATCACACATACCGATGAATTAAATTGCATAAAATTATACAGCTACAAAATAATTAAATTGGAACATAAACCCAGAGAGTTTGTCTACAAATCTGAGCTTTTAACCACAGGCTAATATACATACTTTCTCCTTTATGGTATCTAAACTTAACAATTATTGGAAATCTCCTCTTGGCTGTTGCTCCTACTTTCCATAAGTCACTGTTATTGATATTAGCAAAATATAATAAGATTTTTTTGAAAAGTAGAAAAGTTTATTGGAAAGCATAAGAGAGAAGAATAGGAGCTCCCAAGTGGGAAGGAACTTAGTATAGGACGACAATCACAATCACGACCATCCTGTTGTTCTTCGAATGCCTCGAGCAGGACCCAGTAACATCTCCTTCATCCTAGCCCTGAGATTTTTTTAAAAGTGCCATATTAAGAGATCTTCTAAGGTTAGGAGAATGAGACCCATCATTCTGAGCATCCTCCACCCAGATCCTCCAAATTCCAGTAGGCAAGGGTCACACCCACCAACTGGCCCCCTGGCGCCGTGTAATCCCATCAATAGCCAGACCCAGAGACTATAAAACCCAGCTCCTGGAAGAGAACAGCACAGACTCTCCTGCCCCCATGCCTGACTGTCCTTGCTGGGGCCCTTGGAGGGGAGCAGATTGAGTTTCCCTCCCTGCCCCGACCAAGGTTCCGGCAGCCGAAGATCTCCAGAACCAGCCACCACCATGCTGAGACCACTCTCCACACGTATGAAGGTACTGGCAGAGGAACAAAGGCATGCGGGTCCCGGGGCTGAGATCTCCAAGCCTGCTCGGATCAGGGCTGAGCATCCTCCACCCAGATCCTCCAAATTCCAGTAGGCAGGGGTCACACCCACCAACTGGCCCCCTGGTGCCATGTAATCCCATCAACAGCCAAGACCCAGAGACTAAAATCCAGCTCCGAAAGCACGCAGCCGCATTCATGGCCTCACGACACCTTATTATCTCATTCTTACTTTGGATAAAATGGCAGGCTACCGAATGTAACCTGTCCACAGGGCAGAGTCTGGCAAACTCCCCGTGGTGTACCCAATATGCCAAATAGCAGTAACAATGATGAGTATAGGACTAAATTCTATAATACAATTGTAAAGTATTTATAGGAACTTGTTTAGATCACCTCAACAAATATCGCAAACTGAAGGGTGTCAGTACCAGAATTTGTCTCATTGTTTCTGTAGACTAGAACTCTGAGATTCACGTATTATCTAGGTTCATAAACTCTGATCAGTTTGAGGGAAGAAATGGTTCCAACTGATCTTATTTTTACTTACAGCAAAGTAAAAGTCTGCAAAGACTCCAAACAAGGTTATATTATAGAGGGTATCATGGGTTAAAACTTCAATATGTAAACTTGTGTACACAGAGGCCTGAGCAATAGTATAGCAACAGAGGGTGCTTGAGTTCCATGCAGCCAACTTCAATTCTGTTCTCAGCATCACACTAAACCCTGAGTACTGACAGGTATGGTCTAAGAAAAATTGAAAAGAAAATAAAAAGACAACAAAATTCCTATTTGTGGGCACAGTCCATCTTATTAAAGTAGTACATACCTTATAAGTTATTTCTCTATATACTTTTGCTTATAGCAAAAGAATTTTAGAAGATATGAGTGGAGTGATAGCACAGCGGGTAGGGCGTTCGCCTTATAAGCGGCCAACATGGCCGACCTGAGTTCGATTCCTCCGCCCCTCTCGGAGAGCCCGGCAAGCTACCGAGAGTATCCGATATGCCAGACACAGTAACAACAAAGTCTCCAATGGAGACGTTACTGGGCCCGCTCGAGCAAATTGACGATCAACGGGAGGGCCTTTACCTTTTTACCTTTATGAGTGAAAATAAAATAAATTATTTGTGTTTTCTTTGTTTTGAGGTAGGCATCTGGTTGTGTTCAGGGTATATTCCTAGCTCTGTCCTCAGAAATCTCTCCTGATAGGCTTGTAGGACAATATGCAGTGCTGGGGGGTAGAACCCCTGTGATCCTGTGCAGGACAAGTGCCCTACCCACTGTACTATATCTCCTGACCCAAATTGAAATGTTTTCTATGTTTTGAAATAAAAGACAGGCTGGAGTGATAGCACAGCGGTTGGGCGTTTGCCTTACACACAGCCAACACGGCCAAAATAAAAGACATTAGTATTGCATCTTCAGTATGTGAACTCTTGATAAATAAATTTCTCCAGAACATTAGACTCAAAGATACATATGAATCTATTGGACTCTGATTCGGCTCAATTTAAAACTTTTCTTTTCTTTTTTTTTTTGCTTTATTTTCATAAGATTGTTCACATTAATTGATTACATTCAATATTTCAGTACCAATACCATCACCATTACACCTTCCCACCACCATTATTTCGACTTTCCCCACCACTATTCAAGCCTACCTGCCAGGGGGCAAATGCTAGATAATTTATTTTCTACTGCTAATTATGAATATCATGAGAGGTCTGCGACTGAAAAAGCAGCCACATGCTTCTGGAATTCTAAAATTGTAAGTGGTTGGGGTCCAGAGACATCTCTGTAGGGAGCTAATCCATTTTGAGATTTATTTGGGAATCTCTAGATCAAGGCTGTTGGTGTGTTGGTGTGCTGAAATGGCAGCAGGAGGCAGATCGTGGGCATGACAGCCAGGACCCTAAACTGGCAGGGAGACAGGAAGGGCCAGCCTGGCTCTGCTGCCACCTTGTGGCCTGCAGTCTTAGTCCTCGAACCCACACACCTAGGTTTTGCTTCTGTAAGCTCGTGACTATTGGTGTTTTATCTGGAGCGGTTGGAGAGGGCACCTGCTTCATCTAATATGCCCTGGTGGAATTGACTAGATCCAGAGAGATCTCTGGCAAGCTGTTGTCTATCAGGATTCACTGCTGTGTCTCTGGATCAAAGCCGTTGATGCAAGACTTCTTTTCAATATTCTGCTTATCATTTGCTAATAACTGACATTCAATATTTCACATCATTAGAATCTCATTTAAGTATAACAATGACAATTAGGACAATCTACCTAGACCTGTACTTAGACATGTATATACATGTGTGTGCACATTAATGTATGCATGTATGAATTTATGTGCATAGGCTCATATCTACTTCTCTTTATAGTTTTCTATGTAAAAATTCTTAGATAGAGGAAAAATAAAAACTGTCAGTAAGTATTGGAGAAAAATGTAGCATTCAAGAGCAGTACAATTTACTGATGACAGTTACTAAAACTGTTCATTTGATGAAAGATTCATAGCAATATAAAGTTGGCCTAGAATAGCTAGTTATTGAGTTAAATAATCCTCAATTTCTATACCTAATTTTTTTTTACATTTTTAATGCTTGTTTTATTTCTGAAATTTTTTTGTAACGTGGCTATCAATCTATTTCTTTTGGGGGTAAAGGGCACACCCCACTATGCTCAGGGCTTATGCTGAGGGACTACTCCTAATGGGGACTTGGTGATTATATGTGGTACCAGAAATCAAACCAAGGTCTGCTACAGACAAGGTAATTACCCTACCCACATCTTTCTGGTCTCCAATCCTTTCTTGAAATCTATCTTTGAAAAATATTTTCCTGCAGTTTGTAACATACCTTCTCACTTTTTGGATATTCTGTTTCACTGAGCAGAGTTTTTATTTCAATGAAATTCAGGTACTCATATATCTTTTTTATACCCATTCATGGAGATACTCTCTTGTTATCAACATACTGTATCAGAAGGAATAGTTGCTACAACTGATGAGCCTACATTGATTCATAATTATGCAAAGTTTGCAGTTTACTTTAGGGTATATTTTTTGGTGTGTACATCTTTTGGGGTCTACAAATTTATAATGACATGTAGTTGCCATACAGAAAAGCTGTACTATTTGCTCATGACACGACACAATACATTTAATAGCCTCACGACTATAAAAATGCCCTAGAAGCAATTGGTTTGTATAGTAAAATGGCAGGTTACAAAATCAATACCCAAAAATTCATGGCTTACCTAAATAAAAATAATAAAGGAGAATAAATAGATATTAAAACAACAATCCCATTCACAATTGTGCTTCAGAAAATCAAGTACATCGGTATCAGCTTACCTAAAGAGGTGAAGAACCAGTACAAAGAAAATTACAAACACTAATTGAGGAAATAAAAGAGGAGATGAGGAAATGGAGACCCCTCCCTTGCTCATGGATCAGAAGGATCATGGATCATTGTCAAAATGCAATACTCTCCAAAGCATTGTATAGATTCTATGTGGTTCCGATAAGAATACCTATGATGTTTTTGAAAGAACTAGACAAACATCTCTGAAATTCACATGGAACAATAACCTCCACGAAAAGCTAAAGCAGTCCTTGGTCAAAAGGAGATGGGAGGCATCACCTTTGCCAACTTCAAACTGTACTACAGGGCAATGTGTAATCACCAGATGACTAGAAAGCACACAGCTCTCTCAACCTGCGTTCGGTGGTCTCTGGCTGCTTCCCCACCTGGGACGGCTGATGCCATGGGCAGATGAAGGAGGAAATGAGGGCCAAGCTGGTTGGTGATTAGTTGCAATTTATTCCATTCTCCCCCTGCGCCTGCTCCAATCTCACTAAGCGCCTCATTCCCATCTATCTCCTCCTGTCTCTCTTGCTCATCTCCCCACTCTCACTCGCAGACCGCCTTAGTCTCTCTCTCATCTCTCACCAACTCCTTCGTATTGGGGGTAGCACAGTCAACATATCAAAGCCCTTCCTGATCACCCATCAGGCTCAAGGGCAAAATGCCACTTAGGGGTTTTTCTCCTTTTCTTAGTCCAATAACTTAATTAACATTGTAATTAACATCTTAATTCTACTTCTTCATATTAGTTATTTTAAATGGACACAGTAAAAGATACATTAACCCTGCAGGGTGGCTCTCCTGGGGAATTCTCACTATAGATCTCAGACTACAGTGCTCATACCAGATTAATCTTTCCTAACCCTAGCAGGGTCTAATCCTGCAGTTACTTTTTGGATCATGACAGAATTTGTCCATGACTATGCTCTTAACTTATTGTTAAGTATTGTGGCACTTTGGCCTGTGCCATTCTCACAGCTTGCTCTGGGTCCATCTAGTCCCCCGTCAGGACCCTGCTTTGGGGGTTCTAGGAAGTAAGGGGAACTGAGGCTTTAGTCGAGAGAACAGATGCCCAGGAGTGAATATCATTTGGAGTCAATTAATTCTCAAGTTACAAAATCATAGCATTAACTGTCTTCTTGTGTCATTACAAAAAGGACATTGCTCTGAATTAACTATGCAGAGGATTTAACGAGAAGAGAAAAAGCAATTTTTACCAGATAATAGAGTCTGATTAGGAGAAAAAGTCAGATAAAAAAATGCATTAATGACCTCGATTTCAGACCTGAATACATAAGGTACATAAGTAAAATGTTGGGAGAACCCTCCATGACATTGAAGCTAAAGGAATCTTTAAAGATGAAACACAACTGACCAAGCAAATAGAAGCAAAAATGAACAAATAGCACTATGTTAAACTAAGAAGCTTCTGCATCTCAAAAGAAATGCCGACCAAAATATAGAGACAGCCCAAGGAATGGGAAAAATCATGTACTCAAAACCCATCAGATAAGGGGTTAATCTTCAACATATAAGAGGCACTGGTAGAACTTTATAGGAAAACACTTCCAACCTCATCAAAAATGGAGGGATCACTTAATCACTTCACTTAATCACTTAATCCCCGTTATTAATCAATTTATTCGAGCGGGTGCCAGTAACATCTCCATTCATCCCGGTTGCGTGCTAGCGTAGCCCAATGGTATCTGTTCACATGGTTGTCCTTCATCTAGTGTTCTGCTAATCCTATTCAGGATGACTCGAGTGAATAGTTTGTAGATGACAGACAATAGGCAGATTGGGCGATAGTTGCCAATGTCGTGGATGTCTCCTTTCTTGTATAGTAGTACAGTCCTGCTGGTTTTCCATTGGGATGGAACCTTGCATTCAGACAGTTAGCATGTGAAGAGCCGAGCCAATGTATTGATGAGTACTGATGGTAAGTTCTTCAGGTGTTCAGGTCTGATCTTGTCTGGGCCAGGTGCTCTTTGTTTCTTTACCGACGAGATGGCATGTTGGATTTCGGAAGGGAGAACATTGGGAACGACATATCCATCATGTGGTATGTGGTATGTGGGCAAGTGGACGTGGCTATTAAAGAGATCTGAGTAGAAGTCATGAAAAATCTTCTCCATTGCCCTTCTGGAAGATGTGATAGATCCATCATGATGTCGGAGGGCAGTCATCTTGGTTTTGTAGTTGGTGAAGGACAGGTGGGCATTAAGAATGCTTTTCCCAGCTTCTGCCGCATCTACCAGTACTGCTGCTCTCCTGTTTTTGAGGTCATCCTTGATGGCTTCTCTGCACTGTTTTGCCAGTTCGGATGTTCGCTTGTGGTTGCCTGAGGCATGTGCCAAGCCACGTTGGCGAATAAGTTCAAGAGTGTTCGAAGAAAGGCGGCTTTTTGTGGTTATCTCTCTCTTGGCATTCCTTGCACAATCATGGAGGTGCTGAATCATTCGATCATATTCCTCATCAATGTTGTCAATGACGGCATCTTCCCATGTTGCTGCAACAGAGCCAAAGAGCTCCCAGTTGGTGGTTGTTCTGGGAGTCCTCTTCTTAAACCTTGCATTCTTTTCTCCAAGTTCTGTGAGGTAGAATTTTGCACGAAGAAGACGGTGGTCTGATCCCGTTTGGAATTTTGGGACAACAGCAACATCGGTTAGGCAAAACCTCCGATTGAATATGATGTGGTCTATTTCATTGTGGAACCATCCATTGGGAGACTCCCATGTCCAACGTTTAGATTCAGCCTTTTGGAACTGTGAGTTACCATGGGAGGTTTTGGTTGACATGATGAACTCAGACAGTCTGTCACCCTGTTCGTTCCATTCCAGACCATGGGTCCCGATGTGGAGTTCATCGACTGATCTTCTTGGTCCTATCTTGGCATTAAAATCACCAACAATGATCTTGTAGAAGGTGTGATCTTCTTTATAGAACTTCTCCAGCTCCATGTAGAATTTCTCAGTTTCTCTTTCACCATAACTGGGTGTTAGTGCATAGACAACAAAGATAGAAACTGCCGGTTGTGAGCCACATTTATTCAAGTGTAATCGTCCAATTCGGGTTGTTAGGCATTTGAATGAATCAATGCTCGTGACTAAGTTTGTGTTGACAAGGATACTGACACCACCAACGGCTCTTTTATCACATGTTCCAAGGAACAGTTCTTCTCCAGTGTCGAAAACAGCATGATGTGATTGATGTCTTCTCGTTTCGGTCAGACCAATGATGTCGTACTTGATCTTTCTCGCTTCTACCATAAGGTCTTCAATGGATGTAGCAGATGCCAACGTACGAGCATTAAAAGTACAGACAATCATTTTTGTTTTTCTGTGTTTTGGCAGCCTATTTTCTGCCTTGGTATTTTATCAGCCTCTCTTTCCATATCCTTCTCGACTCTGCATATTCAGGGTTAGGGAAATGAGATCCATTTATTATTGGATTTGGCGTATCAATTTGGTCTATTTGGTATAGACCACGGATAGCTTGCCAGGCTCTGCCGTGCGGGTTGGATATTTAAGGTACCCTGAAAACTTAGAGAAAAGTAAATAAATAGTCGCGCGGCCGCATTTGCCGCCGCGCGCTCCCGGGAGCTTGCTGTGATAATCTCTGGATCCTGGCCGTTGTTGGGGTTACACGGCAGTTGGAGGGTGTAACTGTCTAGCTACTGACAGGTCCAGTCCCAAACCGTGCAGGCTTGGAGATCTCAGCCCCGGGTCCCACACACCTGGGTTTCTCTGCCAGTTCTGTTATGCCTGAGGCTTATCCAAGTGTGTGGAGAGTGGCCCCAGTAAGTCCTTGGCTGGGGCCTGGAGATCTTCAGCTGTTGGGTCCTGGCAAGGATAGTCAGGCACAGGGTAGGAGACTCTGCCTTTTGCTCTACCAGGAGCTTGTTGTGATAATCTCTGGATCCTGGCCATTGTTGGGGTTACACGGCAGTTGGAGGGTGTAACTGTCTAGCTACTGACAGGTCCAGTCCCAAACCGTGCAGGCTTGGAGATCTCAGCCCCGGGTCCCACACACCTGGGTTCCTCTGCCAGTTCTGTTATGTCTGAGGCTTACCCAAGTGTGTGGAGAGTGGCCCCAGTAAGGCCTTGGCTGGGGCCTGGAGGTCTTCAGCTGTTGGGCCCTGGCGAGGATAGTCAGGCACAGGGTAGGAGACTCTGCCTTGTGCTCTCCCGGGAGCTTGTTGAAAAATGGAGGGAAGCAATGAAAATTCTTTAAAGAAGAAATCCAAATATCCAAAAAGCACATGAAAAAAATTCTGTATATTGTTTATCACCAGGGCAGTACAAATCAAAAACAATAATATCACCTTACACCACAGAGAGTGGTACACATCAAAAAGAATAAGAACAATGAGTGCTGGCACAGATGTGGGAAGAAAGGGACTCTCATTCCTTGTTGGCAGGAATGCCAACTGGTCCAGCCTTTTTGGAAAATATATGGGCATTTCTCAAAAAACTAGAAATTGAGCTTCCATATCACCCAGCAATACCACTTCTGGGAATATACCCCCAGGGTGCAAAAAAAAAACCATAGCGGAAATGATATCTGCACTTGTATGTTCATTGTAGCACTATTCACAATAGCCTGAATCTGTCAACAACCTGAGTGCCCCAAACAGCCTGCTGTTTAAAAAATCAATGGTACATCTACACAATGAAATACTATACAGCTGTTAGAAAAAATAAAGTCATGAAATTGCAATAGTAGATGGGCACAGAGTGTATTATGATGAGTGAAATAATTCATAGAAGGGCAGAAATAGAATGACTGTGCTCATTTGTGGGATATAGTAAAATATAGTATGAGACTAAGACCCAAGGACAGTAGAAACAAGAGCCAGGAGGATTAGTCTGTGGTTGGAAGCCTGCTCTAAGGGCTCGGGGAGAGGGTAGTTGGGAGAGAGAGAAGGGACCATTATGACAATGATGGTTGGAAGGGATTGCTCTGGATGGGAGGTGTGGTGTTGAGATTATGTATGAATAAAAGTATAATTAACAGTGTTCTAAATCCTGCTACCGCAAGTAAAAAGGATGAAGAAATGATGAGAAAATCTAAAACACTTTAAAAAAAAATTGCCCAGAACAAGGTAGTTACATCAATCTGTGTTTATTTATATGTTTCAATGTTCTTTAAAGACATTCCTATTCTCTTTTATGTTCTTACTCTTAAAATTATTAGCGATGTTATGGTTTGATAGAGCAATATTCTGCATCTGAACTGGAGTGATAGTACAGCAGGTATGAAGCTTACCTTTCAAGTGACTGATCAGGGTCCGATCCATGGCACCCCATGTGGCCCCATGAGCCATGGCATGAGTCAACTCTGAGGAGAGAGCCAAAAATAAGCCCTAAGCACCGTAGAGTGTGATCTCAAAACAAAATTTAAAAGTATTATGTTTCTGTAAAGTTGCAATCCTTTTTTTCTAATAACCTTATAAGGTAAAAAAAATTATGTTTCAAATTATAATTTAAATATGTATTAATTTTAAAAGTTAGATTTTAGTGCTTTTGTCTTGTCTTTTCATATGAGTTTGTTAAATTGAGAAATAATAATGCACAAAATACAATTAAATGAATAGAATATTTTATGAAAGTTCAAGTAATCTTTGTTTCTGTCCTTTTATTCTTGGGAACTAAATGTTAATCCTTAATTTTGCAACTGAATATGCTTTATCACGTGATAAAAAATTTGCAAATGACTTTTAATAACAGCATCTAATCATGTACAGGTAAATACACATCCATCAGTGCTCAAAATTTATTCCGGGTTCAGTGCTCAGAGATCATATCTGTGGGGCAGAACACAGTGGACCATATGTGATACAGAGAATGAAAGCCGTGTCAGTGGCATATTATCAGTGTCAATTCAATTTCAGCCTCCAAAACTAAATGTTATGATAAGGACTGGAGATATAGTATAAGAGTTAAGGATATTACTGACACTGTTTTTAATCCTAGGAACCAACCACAAATCCCAGCACCTCTCGGGGTGATCCCTGAGCACAGAGACAGAAATAAACCCTGAAATCAAAACAAAACAAAACAAAGCAAAAAAAGTGATTATAAAACTCTATTTCTTTTTTACATTAAAAAGCAACTTATACAGAATTTTTTACTCCTTAATGTTTTTGCAAAGTATTTTTTATATTAATGACTTATAATAATAGTCATACAAGTTAGATAATTTCTCTTAGTAAAACATACTAACATTTACTCCAAGTAGTTTAACAACTGAAGATTCGATCATTTCCTGTGTGACTGATCTGGAGCAGAATAATCAGTATTTCTCTCTCTCTCTCACACACACACACACACACACAAAAAAGTCTATTCTATCATCTATCACTTAAATTTTCTCTGAAGAGAGCTCTGAGAAAATAGTTTCTTGGAAAAAGGCTTTTGAGAAGTACTTTTTTTTAACAGCTTCCAATATCTCCTTTTCTATTTTTATAGCAGTTTTTTAAAACTTCTCTCTTTTATTTAATAGTACCACATTTTGGTTACAAATATTCTTATCCACTTAAAGTTTAAATGTTAGCAGAAAGAAAAACTTTAAAAATAAAACAGAACTAACATACATATGTCTAAATTTCATATGGCAGAATTCTCATTACCTAGTCTGATGTTTCATATCTATATTCACTAATCCATCCTATGTAATTATAAAATATTTCCCATGGGTACTAATTTTGTATTATACTAGATACTGATACTAATTACTAATGTACTAATGAAAGCGACAAATATTAAGTAAGTACATTCCAGGTACTATTATGTTTTTGGGTCTTTTAGATTAAGCAGTGGTTCTTGATCATGAACAAGTTTGCTCACCTACAGGAAGTTTGTCAATGTCTTCAGTCATATTTGCATGTTTAAACTGATGAGAAATTTAGTGAGTCGAGTTCAGTTATGTTGCTAAATGTATTAAAGAGCATGGGAAGATCCTCTACAACAGAAAAAGAATATCTGACTCAGATATTAGTAAAATAAAAATAGAAATGTCCTGAGTAGAATTTATAATTCCCTCATAATTAGATTGCTACATTTTATTCTTGTCAATAAGTCTTATATTTGATTTTCTGTTCCTATAGCTCCTTTAAACTCAAATTCTTATTGAAATGTGCAGTTCTTTATTTGGTCAAATTACTCACTTTATGAAACATATATGACAAGATAACTATCTGTTACTGAATGGAATATACCACTAGGAAGTGATTACAGAGACAAAATTATAGGTAATTCATATGTGCAGTACATCTTTCATAAATTATGGCTATTGCTACACTATACACTATTAGTGGGGAAAATACGTTATATAGCATTCAACACATTTCATTTTGATCTTAATGGCCAAAAGTAGGGTTACTTTTACTCTCACTATATTTAGATAAAATTCCTTGTTTCTATATAAAAACTTTTGTATAAACTGATGTTATGTCACAATAGAGAATAAAATTATTAGATTTACTTTACCATGTCATTTGCTTACTTCACTTACTTGGCTGACTTTAAACTTTTAATTGGGTTTGTTCTCAAATGGTAAATGTAATCACTGCTAGTGATTATTTGGATTGACAAAGTGGAGCGGTAAGACAACACAACATGGTATGAGAAAAATTCTGGACAAAATATGAGAGTTCCAACAAGTATAATAAAATGTCATAGACCAGATACATAAAACCTATATGAATAGTTAGAGACACAACGTTTAGAATGATTTGTTAGTAACATATTACAATGGATCAAAATATTTGACAAATTGCATCACTTCTTTCTAAAAGACAGCATCATTTTCTTTCGGAAAGGAGAAAGTCTTGTGTGATATATCTCAATTTCTTTCAACTTGAAAAGAAAGTGGTCTGAATCAGTATAGTGATAGAGCATTTTTTCTAGACACTAATAAACCTTATTTTTAATCAGATCTTTTCATTTTTAACATCCACAATATAGAGGTTTACTTAACCCATATTAATTCCATAGATAAAAAGCCTCCAGTTTCTTAATAATAAGTATCAATAGCAACAATTGTAATAAAAATGATATTTTAGTAGATTTTGTGAAAATTAGATATTCACAGAAAACTTAGTTTAAAAAAACTAAACACATGGTTTTAGTATATTCAATTTTAAAGAATTTCTAAAATGCTTTGTCACATAGTATATTTACAAATCCAGTTATCTTCTATGAAATAAACAATGTCTTATTTATAATTTTTTACCTGTAAGTCCAACAGCATACCAAGTTTCTTGTATCATGTAAAATTATATTTCCCTCTAAAACATGTTTTTCTTTATCCCATGTTCCCTTTTGATAAAAAGGAACCATCCTATAAAATAAGTTTCAATCAAAACTCTACATTCATTTTGGGCTGTTTTTGGAATGATTCTCAATGAATAAGGTGAAATTAAGAGTTTTATAATCTATTTAATAATACTAGAGATGAATCCATTTATCCATTTCCACCGCCACTCCTCCTTCATTGAATTAAAGATGTTTTCTCTTTTGTCTTTAAAGGAAAGCCCTAAGTAGCAAGTCACATCCGTGGTCTTTTTCCTTTTTTTCTTTTTGGGTTACTCTTGCCTTTGCACTCAGGAATTACTCCTGGTGGTGCTCAGGGGATCATTTGGGATGCAAGGGATCAATTGTTTGTTTTATTAGCATAAGAAAACAACGGCCATTTTTAATTTAATTAAGTTAATTTTATTTATTTATTTATTTTTGGAATCTTACCTAGTTTTGCTCAGGGCTTATGTTTTAGGCCGGGAATTAAACCTTGGTCAACCATATGCAAGCCAAGCTCCTACCCACTATACTATTTGTCTGGCCCAAAAGTAGATTTTTTAAAAATGAATAGTGTATCATATATATTCTCTAAAGGTTTTTAGTGGTCCTCACTGCATTTAAGTTGAAATTTAAACCAGTTATCCAAAGTTTTAAGTTGATCAAACTAAAATTTAAAGGGTCTGAAAATGTTGTATGCTCTTTACCATATGAACTAGTAAATAGCATATAGAATAATATAGGATAATATAGAACAATAAAATATTAGGAAATATGACTTCTAAAAAATTCTCCTCAGGACTAATTTAATTTTAATTGATTTTTTCAAAAGTAATTTTCTATACCCTTTTGAACAAATAGTGAGGATCAGAGCTGAACAGACATATCTCCAAAGAATCCAGATGGCAAAAAAAGCACATGATAAAAATGCTCTTTCTCTCTAATCATTGGAAAATGCAAATCAAAGAACAATGAGATAACACACCTGTGAAAAGGACCTGTATCAAAAAGGAAAAAAAATACAGTGTTGACAGAGTTGTGGAGAAAGGAAAACTTTATGTTTTATTGATGGGGGAATAAAATAATTTAAAACACTATGGAGGGTCTGGAGTGATAGAAGAGCGGGTAGGGCATTTGCCTTGCAAATGGCCGACCCGGCTTCAATCCTGGGCATCCCATATGGTCCCCCAAGCATCGCCAGGAGTAACTCCTGAATGCAAAGCCAGGAATAACCCCTGAGCTGGGTGTGGCCCAAAAAGAAAGAAAAAAAAAGTCGAATACTGTTCAGCTATAGGAAAATATGGACTCTCGCCATTTTCAACAACATAGATGAAGTGAGAGAGGGTAATGTTCACTAAAATAAGTCAGAAGGAGAAAGACAAATGCCAGGTGATCTCATACATGGACTTGAGAGAGAGAAGCTGAGCAAGAAACAGAGAAAATCAAATGAAAATAAACTATTCAACTTAATGGCAGGTGGGGCTGGAGTGATAGCACAGTGGGTAGGGCGTTTGCCTTGCTCACAGCTGACCCGGGTTCAATTCCCAGCATCCCATGTGATCCTCCAGCACTGCCAGGTATAATTCCTGAGTGCAGAGCCAGGAGTAACCCCTGAGCACCGTCGGGTGTGACCCAAAAAACAAAAAAGAATAAACCTAATGGCAGAAATGAGGTTGCCATTAGAAAGGAAAGAGGGATTTAAGTAGAGAAGTGGTCCAATAAACTATAGTTAAGGAATATTGATACTTTGCTTATTTGTTGTAAATATTTTGACAAGGTATGAAATTATACTCCTAAAACAAATAAAATTATAAGACAATATTACTTGAATAGATATTAAAAGCATAACTCTGATCAAATTATTACAGATATTATTACCAGTTCCATATTAAGTTTAAAATTATATAACAAAATATAACAAACATATCTAACCAAAAACACTAAAACTTAAACATATGGTTTTAAAGATTAATTGCTCATTTTTAAGTACTGTTGCTGCTACCTTCTACAATTTTAAGCAAGTTACAAGCTCTGTGTCATAATTTTCTTATATTATAAAAAATTGTTTATAAAATTGCTAGATTATAATAAGGGATATTAAAAGACTTAGTGAATATAGACTTTCTTTCATATATGTAAACATTTTTAACTGTAGCTGACACATAGTTGATTACATATTATTTCCTATAACACATACAGGACAAACTGAAAAGTCATTAGAGAAATGATTATACAACATTCATCCACATCAAAGGAGCCAACTGGCATATAATGTGGTGTCCATGATGCCAAATAAAAGGTAAAGGTCAGTTTCTAATCAAGCTCAGCAGCAAAGATCACTGCATATAATTGAGAGCAGTTTTCTTTGATATTCCATGGGAATATGGAATCTTACAATGTGACAAACTGATGTATGAAAGGGAAGTTTTTATCGATAGAACCAGTTTACTGATCACTTCATCAAAAAAGTTAAATAGTTCACAAATTAAACGTTCATGCATGATAAGAAATGTTTAAACACCATGTATTAATTACAAGTTTTCTGATGAGGAAAGAAGCAAGCTTTACTAATTATATGTCCTAGAAATCAGTTTTGTTAAATTTGTAAGGAAAGAAACTTGAATCCTAGCTATTGACCCTCTGATAAATCTTTAAAGTTTCCTTCTAAATTTGAAAAATAGAGGGGAGGAACAAAAACAAATAAAAACGTGAGTTCCTGAGCAATCTGAGCAATCTCAGGATTCATAGTTGCACAGTAGTATTATGATTTTAATGATTTTATTACAATTAATGGAATTACAAACTAAAACATTAACACTGGATAAACTGCATTCTGTATTTTCCAGCATCTTTGCTCAAAATTTCTGATTTATCTTCCTTTACTATATGGGACTCCATTTGCCTCTTTGCCTCTATCCATCTTTTCTCTTCTCAAACTTCCTAAGTAATACTACTTATTTAATTAAAAGTGAAAAAAAAAACTCTTGCACATTTGTATATATGGCAGGATTCAATACCCCATGTGTCTAATTACTAACTATTTTATTTCTCATAGCCAGTAAAATTATTTGCACTTGTGAATTTGGAATATTCTGTTCTGTGTAGTTTTATACACAGACTAGGTATATGTTCACAATGCAAAAAATTTCTCTTCATGTTTATATAAGGAGTCATTATATTGCATGTATGCACGGTTAAAGATTTTTATTTTGAGATTTTTCAATGCCTTTGTTTACATATTTCATTCATTTTAAATGGATATTTTTCCCAGCAGAATAAATATATTTCTTCATTTCTTGTTGAGAAATAAGATTTATGACAATCACATCGAGAGGGAGAGACGTTAATTATTTTTTTTTTAAATTTAACTTTTTTTTTTTATTTATTGAATCACTGTGGGAAAGGTTACAAAGCTTTCAGGTTTAGGTCTCAGCCATGCAAATATCAAACACATTTCCCTTTACCAATACTTATTTTTTACCATGAAGAACCCCAATAAAACCCCACCCCCACCCCTCCCTGTCCCTGTGAGGCAGATGAATTCTAGTTAACACTCTATCTGCTTTGATTAGATTCACTGTTTCAATAAAAGATTCACCACTATTATTTAGAGTTTACCCCCCCAAATCAGACATGCTGAAAAAGCATTGTGAAGTGATTTGCTTTCTACAGCTGGGTTCAAGAATTAAATGTTGGTTTTGGATTTCTGCTATCTTACCTATTGACCGTGGAAGTATTTCTACTGAAAGTCAGATAGTTAAGAAATTGGTTTCTGTGTTCTGGAGTCATGGCCGTGCTGGAGAGCCGCTCGTGGGGGGCAACTGGTGGCCTCGGTAGGGCATGAAGGGCGGACCGAAACGCCCCCCTTCCCATGAGGTTTTAGTCGCCCTCACACCCCCGGCTCATACCTGCTGTCCACAAGGCTCCCATGCAGCCGCCATCTTTCTTTCCAGAGAGGAGAGGGCGAATGGGGCAACACCCTTTCCTCTCCGGCAGACTTGATGGCCTGGATTAACGCATAGTCCGTTCACTTTTCTGCTCCAAGCTGCCGAGTTCTGCATTAAGTCCTTGTGCTTCTGGGGCTGTGGCCGTGCTGGAGAGCCGCTCGTGGGGGGCAACTGGTGGCCTCGGTAGGGCGTGAAGGACAGACCGGAATGCCCCCCCTTCCCATGAGGTTTTAGTCGCCCCCACACCCCCGGCTCATACTTGCTGTCCACAAGGCTCCCATGCGGCCGCCATCTTTCTTTCCAGAGAGGAGAGGGCGAATGGGGCAACACCCTTTCCCCTCCGGACAAACATGATGGCCTGGATTAACGCATAGTCCTTTCACTTCTCTACTCCAAGCTGCCAGGTTCTGCATTAAGTCCTTGTGCTTCTGGGGCCGTGGCTGTGCCGGAGAGCCACTCGCGGGGGGCAACTGGTGACCTCGGTAGGGCGTGAAGGACGGACTGGAACGCCCCCCTTCCCATGAGGTTTTAGTCGCCCCCACACCCCGGCTCATACCTGCTGTCCACAAGGCTCCCATGCGGCCGCCATCCTTCTTTCCAGACAGGAGAGGGCAAATGGGGCAACACCCTTTCCCCTCCGGCAGACTTGATGGCCTGGATTAACGCATAGTCCATTCACTTTTCTGCTCCAAGCTGCTGGGTTCTGTATTAAGTCCTTGTGCTTCTGGGGCTGTGGCCGTGCTGGAGAGCCGCTCGTGGGGGGCAACTGGTGGCCTCGGTAGGGCATGAAGGACGGACTGGAACGCCCCCCTTCCCATGAGGTTTTAGTCGCCCCCACACCCCCGGCTCATACCTGCTGTCCACAAGGCTCCCATGCAGCCGCCATCTTTCTTTCCAAAGAAGAGAGGGCGAATGGGACAACACCCTTTCCCCTCTGGGCAGACATGATGGCCTGGATTAACGCATAGTCCATTCACTTTTCTGCTCCAAGCTGCTGGGTTCTGCATTAAGTCCTTGTGCTTCTGGGGCTGTGGCCGTGCTGGGGAGCCGCTCGTGGGGGGCAACTGGTGGCCTCGGTAGGGCATAAAGGACGGACCGGAACGCCCCCCTTCCCATGAGGCTTTAGTCGCCCCCACACCCCCGGCTCATACCTGCTGTCCACAAGGCTCCCATGCGGCCGCCATCCTTCTTTCCAGAGAGGAGAGGGCGAATGGGGCAACACCCTTTCCCCTCCGGGCAGACATGATGGCCTGGATTAACGCATAGTCCGTTCACTTTTCTGCTCCAAGCTGCTGGGTTCTGCATTAAGTCCTTCTGTTTCTGGGGCTGTGGTCGTGCTCCAAACTTAACTCTGATTTTCAGAGAGAAAGGTTGGGTGGTTTACTTCCCATTGATCACTTTGTATATAGAGAGATGTCTTTTGAGAAAAAGTCCTAGTTCCCGCATACTCGAGCTGTGCTTGTAGAGGCTTCTGGTCACCGGGGTTCCATCTGGGGGAGGCGGGATGCGGTACCTACCCCATCTGGGACTTCCCGGTGATCTCGGCTCTTTTTGGAACCTGTTTTTATTTTTCCTCTGGGATCTGTGGTTCCCGCCCTCCATGTGCTCTTTCTCTTGGGCTGTATGTTGTAAGGATGGTGCTGGGGGGCGGGCTGTGGGCGTGACTTCCGGAATCAGAGGTTACCTGGGAGCTGTAGTCCCGGCAGATTTGAGAAAAAGTCCTAGTTCCCGCATACTCGAGCTGTGCTTGTAGAGGCTTCTGGTCACCGGGGTTCCATCTGGGGGAGGCGGGATGCGGTACCTACCCCATCTGGGACTTCCCGGTGATCTCGGCTCTTTTTGGAACATTTTTTTTCCCCCCTCCAGGATCTGTAGTTCCCGCCCTCCATGTGGTCCTTCTCTTGGGCTGTATGTTGTAAAGTTGGCCGAGAGACGTTAATTATAAGCAATTTAATGAATATACGATTCTCTATGTGTGTGTTTGTGAATAGTTTTCTGAATAATAAGACTAAGAGTAGAATTGTTGATCTTAAGTTATGAATATATTCAAGTTTCCAAGGTATTGTCACATTGCTTTTTATAGTGATTTTTACCAATTTCAATGTCTACCAGCAGCAGATAAAAGTTTGTATTTTGTAACCTAAAATTTAAAAAAATGCAGACTTTTATTTCATAATTTTATTTCCTAAAATATAAATCATTTTTGCTTTATTTTTTCATATTGTAAATTTGAAGAACATGGGCTTTCTAAGAGTGCATTATGGGATATTAACATTTTTAAGATTCAATTCAGTTTTATACTGATTTAAAACCTTTCATTGACCACTGTGCAGTCACTGTCACTGTTCTCCCATTGTTCATCTATTTGCTAGAGCGGGCCCAATAACGTCTCCATAGTGACACTCGTTACTGTTTTTGGTATATCGAATACATCACAGGGAGCTTGCCAGGCTTTGCCGTGTTGGTGTGATACTCTCAGTAGCTTGCCAGGCTCTCCGAGAGTGGTGGAGCAATCGAACTCAGGTCGGCCATCTTGGACGCTTGCAAGGCAAACATCCTACCCGCTGTACTATCGCTCCAGCTCAACCACTCTGCAGTAAGAATTTTATTTTATTTTATTTTGAATTGAATCTCCATAAGATAAACAGTTACAAAGTTTTAATGATCCAGTTTCAGTCATACAATGTTCTAACACTTATCCCTCCACCAACGTAGAATTCCTACCACCAATGTCTCCAATATTCCTCCCCCTGCCCCTCCCCGCAGCCTGCCTCTATAGCAGGCAGTTTTCTTCTCTCTCTCTCTCTCTCTCTCTCTCTCTCTCTCTCACCTTTTTGAGCACTATGGTTGTCAATACAGATACTGAAATGCTATCATTGTGCTTGGTCTTTTACCCACTTTCAGCAGCATCTCCCATCCAGAACGATCCCTTCCAACCATCATTGTCATAATGATCCCTTCTCTGTCCCAACTGCCCTCACTTCCCTCACCCCCAGTACCTGAGGCATGCTTCCAACCATGAACCATTCCTCCTGGCCCTTATTTCTACTTGAGTGTTAGTCTTATACTATGTTTTCCTTGACTTTTTTGGGGGGGAGTGGGTGGGTGTTAAGTCATGCTGGTGATACTCAGGGAAGACTTCTGATTCTTCTCTTAGGGATCACTTTTGGCAGGGCTCAGGGGACCATTTAGAATGTCCAGGATCAAATCCAGGTTGACCACATGCCAAGCAAGCACCTTACCCACTATACTATTGCTTGAGCAATTTTCCCCTAAATTTTATTTCAAAAAGATTACTTTTATTGTATGAGTACTTTCAACTTTCATTTGGAGAAATATGTATACTTCTGTAACAGAAAATAGTATAATTTAGCTTTAATCATGTGAAAGCAACTTAAAGCAGTTGTAAAAAAGGTAAAAATAAAACTTGTGTTTTTACTTTAACATCACCCCAGAAGATCTATCATAGAGCTGGAACAACAACTATTTAAATTTTTCTCCTTTATTTAAGTTTTGTCAGTTAGACCTCAGCTGTGACCAAAAAAGAAAAGAAAAGAAAAGAAAAGGAAAGAAAAGAAAATTATATTGAAGTATTGAAGACTCTGACAAAATTGAAGACTGAACACCCATTTTTCTGATTTGTTTGATAAGGCAAATTTATGAAATGGTATTGAAAAAGAAAAACACTTTTTTTGTCACTAGACTCACAAAATCTGCTTTTTTGTGTTTTTTTTTTTTTAAATTCACTGTCACTGTCACTGTCCTCCCATTGTTCATCGATTTGCTCGAGCAGGCCTAGTAATGTCTCCATTGTGAGACTTGTTACTGTGTTTGGCATATAAAATACATCGCAGGTAGCTTGCCAGGCTCTTGCCGTGCGGGCAAGATACTCTCAGTAGCTTACCAGGCTCTCCGAGAGGGGTGGAGGATTCGAACCTGGGCTGACTGGGTCTGCTGCGTGCAAGGCAAATGCCCTATCAGCTGTGCTATTGCTTCAAAATTGAAGGAAGGAAACATTTTTTTTCACACTAGCAATTTCCCAGATACTATTATGAGAGATGCAATTTATTCTAAATTTAATGCTTTGTTTGATTGATTTGGGGTCACATATGGCCAAGGGCCTGGCTCCTGGCTCTGCACTCAGGGACCAGTCCTGGTCAGTCAGGAGACCATATGACATGCCTGGGATAAAATCTGAATTAGCCACTTGCAAGGCAAGCACCATATCGGCTGTACTATCACTTAGGCCCCAACATTTAATACATTTCTATTGCTTACATTACTGCCTTTTCAATGCTATGATTACAAATACTAAAATAGCCATTGCATTTCTTCATTTCAAAGATTACTTTGAACTCCTAATTTTGATTGTAATGGGAATAAATAATAAAAGTCTTAGAATAGAATAGAAGATAGAATAAGGATTTAAGGCACATATCTGAGCGCTGTAACATCCTTGAGCTCTTGCATTGACCATCCAAACTCATAGCAGAAAAGCTCCAGGAGGGCCTCCAGGGACTCCCTGATCATTGGTTGGGTGGACACCCTTCCTGTGAATGAGTAAAAGTATTACGTCTTATGATTAACGAGGCACTTTTTACTTTGGGTTACCATTTTTGTCTTATCTGTTGCTGTATTGTCCTAATCACTGAGTGAATTGGTATTTGGTAAATATTTGTCTAGTGACTCATTGAATAGCTAGATAATGTAATCTTATTTTTCACATTTACCTGTTTCCCCTTATTTAAGCGTATAAAATTATGGAGGCCTTGAAGAAATAGACAACTTAGGTAGGCTCATGCACAGAATGTAGGTGTCCAAGTTATAACTATTCATGGTCACAAGTCTCAGCATCTTATTAATACTATCCCTATCTTACTATCAGCTTTCTAAGTTTAGATGAGATTTAAGAGATGAAATAGTATTGGATCAAATGAAAACACATTTGCAGTGTTCTTTGGAGAACTGTGATTTCATGTGATTTCATTTCTGACCTGTGTTTAACATGGTAGAGCTTTATTCCTTACCTGCGAGAAATACTTGTTTTTACCTGTTAATGGGATTTCAGGAACTTCACAATGTAAAGAAAACCATGCAGTAATCTTGGATAATAGCACATACTTGTAAATGAGCTTCTGAGAATTATTTTTCACTAGCAAATGAAATAGAGAGTGCTAAAACCTCAACTCTGAAGCGTGTAGGAGGAACAGTTGTGCTGACTTAGACCTGAAGCAGGGTTGTTACACCTGCAGGACTCACAACAGATTGCAGGAAATGTTACACTCTGCCTTGCCAGCTTGGGGTTGCAATTTGAATTTTCTCCATTAAAGAAGTGAATCCCTGCTGATTTTCAAACATTCAAAGCTTCATATTCCTTTGCAAAAGCTTGTTTGAAGACTAGAAAACATTCACTGAGCTGCTGCAAATCAGGAAGTGAACTTTAAAAGTCTCCATGTGTATTTTGCAAAGGTTTATTCAAAATGGTGAGCATGAAGAGGATTTCATTGCCTCATGCCTTGTTAAAAGACTTACAGAGAGAACAATAGAACATCTTTTGGAAAAAGTAAAGTCAGCATAGTATTTGTTTTCCATAAAGGACAATGTGCTTTGGAGATAATGAAGCAACTATTGAAACAAAGTCCTCAAATCAAAAGAACCACTTTGAATTGCAGTGTTAGTAGTGAGAAAATAAAGACATTTGGAATACTGGTACAGATTTCTATAGTGTGTAAAATGGAACACCAACTAGAGAATGATCTGACCCAATTCTGAATCAAGAATAGGATGGAAAGCTTTGAGGATGTAGATGTGCTATCTCTGATATGTGCCAAGAATTCCCCAAACATCATATTACGGTTTGTAAAATTATCGCTGCTATCTCAAAATACCCTAAAGAGAAAAACTGTAATTCTCATACCAAGACTTGTATTACGAGTTCTAATTTCCTCCTTTTTAAAAATCCAGTTTAAATTTATAATAAGTAAGAAAGTTAATAGCTGTAGGTTAACTTCATGCAATATATACCCAAACAAATGTGGAATAACTCATTTCATTTATTACGGATGCTCAGATTGATCTGTTGCTATAGGGAATAGGACAGCTACAAAAGAGACACACATACTGCTTTTGACATATTGTTTTGTTATTAGTATTGTCTTGAATTTAGTTCTTTGTCATAAATTTACTAGGAGCCTCCAGCCATTGGATTATCAGTTGTGATTGAGACAGAAAAGAATTTCATTTTGCCAGACTGAAAGATATCTGTCAATAATTTTCTAGAAAGGGCATCTCCAAATGTCCCTTGGAAACCTATAATAGATTCTATGTCTTTAATTACTTATCAGCAAAGCCTGGGAAGCTCCCCGTGACGTATTTTATATGCCAAACACAGTAAAAATAAGTCTCAGAATAGAGACGTTACTGGGCCCGCTTGAACAAATTGATGAACAACAGGAGGACAGTGGACAGTGGACAGTGGGCAGTGGACATCTTCTCAAACATCTCTGTCCACTGATCCATCCTCCAGGAATGTTCCATCAATATTAAAAGCAATATTCACAAGCATCTTAAATCTCAACAGCTAAAATGTGAGCTCACCTCCAGATGGTTGGCAGTTCAACATCATCCTTGGTGCAATAAACCCACATTTATTTAAGACTTTAAGTTGTCCTTGATAAGAGATATCATATAATGAAATGCACAACTCTAGATGTAAAGATGATACAGAATGTCTAAAAGCAATATAAATGTATTAGAGTTAAGTTTTCCTTTAAGTATTATGGACATGCTCTCAACCATTCATAATCTTTTACTTCATCTATTCTGTGACCAAGGCCATACTTACAGATAGCTAGTTGGGGTTAAAGTACAATCTTTCTCTTTGAAAGTGACTTTCATCTTAATTATCATGATGGCCATTAAATCTTCTAAAGCTAAATAGATATATAGTTTTAGGATCAAAAGACCTCAGCATTTGATTTTTAGCAGACATTGTTAACAATTAGGATAGGCAACAAGCTATGAAGGAAAGAAAACTGAAACAATGACTTGAAGCTTTGGGACATTATTTATGGACTAGCTTCATGACAATGTTATTCATAGCAATTTGGGGATAATTAAACTGCATGGACATTTGGTTAAGAAACACTCGTCTATGTCTGCAGAGACTACAAATTTTTAGCTATTCTTTTGGAATTAAATCATATATATGCATACATACATAACTTTAAAACATATTTATCAAAGCATGTATACATATGTGTTCATGGTAGGCATTGACTTTTACAAACATTAAAGGGTATATTTATTTTTATATTTATTTTTAGCTACCCGTGGCATACTCGATATGCCAAAAACAGTAACAATGATGGTCCTCATTCCCCTGACCCTGAAAGAGCCCCCAATATGCCATTGGGCTACACTAGCCACGTGACAGGGACAAATGGAGACATTACTGGTGCCAGCTCAAGCAAATTGATGAACAATGAGGTGATAGTGATTTATTTTTTATATATTAATAGTTATTAATCATAACTGTATGTAGCAACATTGTGATGTTACTCTCATTTTCATCAGAGAGATCTATAATTGACAATTATTCTTGTGACCTTCACATTGATTTTTTGAGGGTTCCATACTTGGAGGTGCTCAAGATTTACTCCTGGGTCTGTACTCAGGGATTACTCCTGGTAGTGCTCAGGGATCAAAGCCTGCTCAGTAACATACAGAGAAAGTGCCCTACATGTTATATTATCATTCACTCCTCTGAATTTCAGCACAGCGGCAGGTCGTTTGCCTTGCACGCAGCCAACATGGCCGATCCGAGTTCGATTCCTCCGCCCCTCTCGGAGAGCCCGGCAAGCTACCGAGAGTATCTCGCCCGCACGCAGAGCCTGGCAAGCTCCCCATGACGTATTCGATATGCCAAACACAGTAACAACAAAGTCTCCAATGGAGACGTTACTGGGCCCACTCGAGCAAATCGACGAACAACGGGAGGGCCTTTACTATTATTAATGAACATGAAAGAATTTTTTCTAGACGATCTGTGGAAACTTGCTCCAGACTACTGTTGATGTCGGTGGGCCCCACCGTGGCTTATGTGAAGTGGGGAGGAGAAAAACAGTTACTTTTTCCCTTTCCCTTCTGTCACCCAGAACCCAGGGTTACTGGGTTCTTGTCTCGCCTTGCAGAAAAGAATTTCAGGAGTAGGGGAGCAGTGAAGTAAAACATTATATTTGGAGATTGTTGATGTGGAGGAGGGGTAGAAAGTGAGAAATAGAAAGTGATGCAAGAGAGGATAATATCACTTAGAAGAGGTATGTAGAATAACTCAATAGGGGAATGCAACATTTTCAAAGAAGGATGCCCAAATTAACCTTGATCCCAGAATATAGAACAAAGAAAGATAGAAAGTGGAGGAGCAGGGGAGAAGAGACAGATGAGAAAAAAAATACGGGTTAGGTCAGGGTAATCAGGTACAAAGGTGGTGTTAAGAAATGACAGAGCCAAATATTCAAGGCACACAGTCAACAGTGCTGAAACTAAGAGATCCAAACTTTACCAACCTAATTTGGAAAGCAGACAAAGAAAGGAATCTGGAAGCATTAGAGGAGGGAAGTTCATACTGGTGGTGGGATAGACGCTGCAATGCTTTGTTTGTTTGAAAGTCAACTATAAGTGATTTTACAAATTATAATGCTTTAATAAAATTGTAAAAGAAACAAGCAAAAAAAAAGGGATTATCATATATGTGTGGATGTATATATGTATATATGTACGTGTGTGTAAATATATGTATTATCTCATTCTTACTTTGGACAACCTGGCAGGCTACTGAATGTAACCTGCCCACACGGCAGAATCTGGCAAACTCCCCGTGGTGTACCCAATATGCCAAATACCAGTAACAATGATGGGTCTCATTCTCCTAATCCTGAAAGAGCCCTGAATATGGCACTTTTTAAAATCGCAGGGCTAGGGCGAAGGAGACGTTACTGGTGCCTGCTCGAGGCAATCGACGAATAGGATGATCGTGATCGCCATCGTGAAATATGCATATATACACACACAAATATATGCATATATGCATACAAGTTCCACTTCTCAGTAGAAATTGCTAAACTTTGAGGAAACATATGAGATAACACTTTTTTTTCTAAAGTATGCTCAAGCTTTTCATTGCATTTTAGTCACTGTAGAAATAAGAGTTATTCTTAAGCTATCTTTGTGAAAAGTGTCATTTTATTAGTTAAAGTATAAGCAAAATATTGAGCAAAAATGAGTTTATGTTCTTTGATAAGTATAAGTTTTCTCTCAAGAACAAGATTATTGAGTTAAGTGAAGTATATAAGGAAAAAGTGGGCTGGACATCATATGGTAGGTCAACTGCTTGCCTTCCACAATCCCTGGATCCCCAAAAGTGTTCCCTGAGCACATATCCAGGAGTATGCAAGCCCTGAGCAAAGCCATATGTGGCCCCCAAGCAAACAAAATTAATAACAACAACAAAAATTTAAGGCTCCGAGGAAAAAGGAGGTAATGCAAGAAAAATTTTTATGAGGGCAGTGATTTTGTAATAGCCAATATCAATATCATTGGAATCAATATTTACAAAAAGCAACAACCAGATAGTACCAGATAATGGAAGTATAAGGCTAGGTCTTTTGTTTGGGGATCGTTAGGTCGGTCATTCAAGTTTTCTGAAATACAATTCCTGGTGCTCACAATTTTCAAAGAGTAAAGATGTCATAAGTATCATGCTCATTGCATGGCTCACAAAACACTGCAACACTGAGTGCTTATAAAAGCAGCTTGAGTATCCTGGAAAGTACTGTTCAGAATGCAGTTTGACAGGTTAATTGGCAAACTCTACATCATGAGATATTTTTTAGTAATATTAGAGAAAGTTAAAATTCAAGAATTAATGAAGCGTGCTATCCAGACAAGAGTAAAAATACATACCGGCAGTTTATAAAACCCTATATTATATTTGCAAACATAGTCTAAAATCAAGCACATTGTCCAGCTCAAAGTCAATAGGTGGGAGGAGGTTGACCTTGAATGTGAATTCATAAAACTGGAAACCATAAAATCAATATACCACATAGATTTATTAAGAATCTAACTTTGTTATACACTGTTTGAAGCATTTCCTCTGCTTGGGTCCATTATTTACACTTTTCTTTTCCAGTATGGTGGAGTGAGGTGGGGAGAAACATCCAGCTAGCTGTACTCAGGGCATACTCCTGGCTCTGCACTCAGGGATCAGTTCTGGTGGAGCATGGGCCACTGGACCATATGTGATGCTGGGGATCAAACCCAGGACAGTCATATTCAAGGCAAGAGCCTTAACTGCTATGCTATCTCTCCAGTTCCCATTAACACATTTTTTTAAATGAGGTCTTATGTTCCAAGATCTGAATTCTAAGAACTACATATAAACACTGGATTAATCTTGCTAACAGCTGAATGTTAAAACTGACCAGAATGAGAGACTATTAAGATATAAAAAGGAAAGTGAAATACAACTGCTTTAATATCCAATTTCTGACAATAGCTTTGTTCCTCCTTGACTGTGGTTCTTTTAAAGTGATTGTGCCTGTATCATTTTAGTTGCCTCTGGGGATAACAACAGCTGTCTACTACTGCCAATTTTTTCTAACAACCTACCTTTTCTTCAAAGAATTTTCATTTCTACTCCCTGAAGAAAAATACTTTTCCTTCTAAGATTCTAACTGGTACCTACAATTAATTATTGTGTAAAAGAGATAGGTTCTTAGTAATTACAGACTCTTATCAGGACATGAGATGATTTTCATAAAGATAAAGTGTCGGTCATGTCAAGTTCTTTATGATGCTACATACTGACCCATTTATAATTCTTGAATGCTATATAAATTTTGACCATTCAACTATATCGACTATATCTCGCAGCCTCTATGTCATTTGCTAAATATATAAATAATTAAGACAGAAATAGGTTATAGTACATTGTGAAGTCTCTCTCTCTCTCTCTCTCTCTCTCTCTCTCTCTCTCTCTCTCTCTCTCTCTCTCTCTCTCTCTCCTCCAAAAAAAAATCTTTAATCTTTACAAAGTAAAGTTTTTTTATTTAACCATGAAAATAACCATATACTTCCACCTTCCACCACATTTTTAGGAACTGGTAATAATGCCAATTTATCCTAAGACCAGTGTGTTCCCTCCAGTTTGGTACAGATTGACTCACTGACATATGGGACATGTTCCAAGCACTTCCACATAATAGTGACAATTTCATCTTCCAGGTCCTATCATTTTTTTTCAAATTTAATTTAGTGGTAAGAAAAACTGTTTCTTTTCTTGCCATATTTAAAAGAGACATTTTCTGAAAGCACAATTAAAACAATATTCCTCTAGAAAAAAATTAAAAATTCTAATTTCCCCTTTCAATCCTTCATTCTTGTCATTTTCATAATTATAGGGTAGAGATTGATTGAGGTAGGCATTCTAAGGTTGAGGAAAGTCTAATAAAGAGGGGGAAAGATTTTATTTTTAAAGACTATTAAGTCAAGGCACAAATCATATGAAAAAGGAGATGGGAGGTACCAAACCAGAAAAATAACTCATAGTTACTTAACAGATCCACTTCAGGCTCAGAATCTAAACCTAAATAAATAAATAATAATACACTTTTGAACGGTTACCAGACTTAAAATATGTCTGTGATCAGAAACCAGAGAAATATGTCTAAACTAGATTTGCATGACTTCCAAGATGTAGTAACCTAAGGAATACAATAGACTGTAAATTTAAAAGCAAACAAACAAAAAATTCACCATTATTGTGTTAGGTACCTGAAAGCCAGACCTAGACGTCAGACTGCAGCCACGACAGGTCACTGCTAATGTTAAGTTTTGACTAGGCCTAAGTTTCTGTTTCACAGAAACTGAACTTTCAATTTCTGGTAAGGAACTGCTAGATCATCTGACTGGTCATGAGGGGTCACTATGTGCATTTCTTGGAACAACCACAAACTGACTGTTACTACATCCATTTTTTTGGAACAACCAGAAACTATTATCAAATGTTGACTAATAGCTGACAACTGCTGCTTGATTACTGCTATCATAGTGCTTGCTTAATCTTGGAACCTATATAAACTGCTTGCACTTGGAGGTCAGGGTTACTATCAAAACACCACTTTGTGGGTGAGATTGTTTATTCCAGTTAACTAGAATAAAAGTCCTTTGCACTTGCATTACTGTCTCTCTGACTCTGTGTCCATTCACATTGAGACCCGAAAACCTGGGTACAACAATTGCAGTAACCAGAAAAATTAAGAAAATTATGCAAATATAAAATGAGTTTGGAAAAGTTAGAATCACTTGAAAGTGTGGTAGTTTAAACTGTAAGTTGTTTTCTCTTACTGCAAAGATTATTTTTATCTAGAAAAATATATAAAAATAAATATTTAATGCTAATGTGATGCACATACATTTTAGTTTCTATATAATTTAGACACCAATTTGTACTCATAAACTGTTTGCTTTAAAATAACTGCCAGAAACTACTGTAGTTCGTTCATTATCACTATTATATAAAGCTATCAGAAAAATACACATTATTAACATCTACCTAGAGAATTATTACCAAAGAAAATTATAGAGGGGTTCTGAATTCACCTCCATTAAAGAAGAAATATTTCCTTACTTCTCAGTTCATGGTGGTAGAAATTTATCTTAAGATATTTGTTTTCAACACCGGTATTAGAAACATGCCCACTGAAGCACAACTTATTGCTAATTTCCATGGAACAATACAGAGCTATTATTTTGAATTTTAAATGTACAATTGCTTCTATCTTACTGCTATGACTTGCTCATTTATACACATTTTTCACTTTTTATATTCAATCACTGTGCCCCAGGAATAGAGACTAAATTTAGTTTTGTCAATTCATTTAATTCCAGTCTATAACTTAATGCTTTAAAATCTTGTTTACTTTCAAACTACTTGGGTTCATTTAAAAAAAAATCTTTTTGTATATTAGTTAAATTTGGCATGTTGATAATTTTTAATCTTCTTCACAGAGTGTGATGAAAAAGCCTAAAAAATTTGTTTTCTTGTGATTTTTTGATGCTTTGCCTTTAAATCATTGTGTATATCCAATAGTCATTTATCATATGTACTATAACATATATTATATGAAATATTACATATATGAAACAGTAAAGCCAGAGTCATTATAACTAAAAGAAAATAAATAATTCTGGTTTTGTAGTTATTTCCATTTGCATTTTGAAGCTATTTATATGTATTTATTTATTTGTCATTTATTTGTTTAGTTTTCCTGGTATGTTTTTTAGAGGTTGCTTCTGACAATGCTCAGGGAACCATTCAGTAACAGGGGACATAACTGGATCGCCTGCAGTGGGCACCATTCTATGTTATCTGGAAGGTTCAATGTAAGGACCTAATTACCAGGACCAACCAGGCACTGTTCAGGGGCATCCAAGATGACTTGCATCTGATGATGCTGAGAGAACCATGTGGTACCAGGTATCAAGCCAAGGCCAGTCTACAAAAAGGATGCACCTTAAATCCTGAACTCTCTTCATCTTCAACAAATAATTTTTGTTTGTTTTTGGACTACTTCTGCCTGTTCTCAGGTCTTACTCCTAACTTCTTTTTCAGATATCACTCCTGACAGGGTTTGGGAAACTATTTAGGGTGTTGGGGATTGAAACCCATCAGTCACATATAAGGCCAATGCTCTACCTGCTGTATTATCTCTCCAGCCCCCAGCTATTAATTGTAATGAAAAATTCCGAGGTCCTTTTACTTTGTTGATATTTTGAAAATTTTATACTACACACAGAATTTTCTAAAAGTAAAGGTAAAGGTAAAGGCCCTCCCGTTGATCGTCGATTTGCTCGAGCGGGCCCAGTAACGTCTCCATTGGAGACTTTGTTGTTACTGTGTCTGGCATATCGAATACTCTCGGTAGCTTGCCGGGCTCTCCGAGAGGGGCGGAGGAATCGAACTCGGGTCGGCCATGTTGACCGCTTGTAAGGCGAACGCCCTACCCGCTGTGCTATCTTTATCTTTCTAAAAGTAGGAATAGAAATTCTGCTTATGAAATAGATGTTCCCAGGGGTGATTTATTTTTTCAATTGTAGTTTGACATGATTTGGCTTTCAAGTCATTATATCTTCAAGATGATTGGATGAACTTCCTGCAGCTCAATTTAGAGTTAAGCCACCAGAAAGATCACTAGACAACAGAAATTATCAATTTAGTTTTCCAAAATTTACCCAGTTGTGCCTTACAAAAAAAGCCCTTGAATTTGAAACTTGTGTGCTCAAAATAAATTTTTTGAGTGATAGACCTGAATAGAGATTTTTATTTTTCATGGTCACTTACAAAAAATTATGAATAGTGCTATTTCTTGATTTCAGATAAAGGTACAAAAGAGGCAGTAAAGGAGAGATAAAGCAAAAGAGGGAGGAGAGCATCCTAATATCGAGATACTGTGGGTACAATAGACTCCTGAAGAAAGGTAATCAGGGTTGTGAAAAAAAAAGACTGAGTTAATAAATTATAACTCGGGTCGGCCATGTTGGCTGCGTGCAAGGCAAACACCCTACCGAGCGGTAGCCTTGCACGCAGCCAACATGGCCGACCCGACTTAGATTTCTCCGCCCCTCTCGGAGAGCCCGGCAAGCTACCGAGAGTATCTCGCCCACACGGCAGAGCCTGGCAAGCTCCCCGTGATGTATTCGATATGCCAAACACAGTAACAACAAAGTCTCCAATGGACTTTAAGACGTTACTGGGCCCACTTGAGCAAATCGATGAACAATGGGAGGGCCTTTACCTTTACCTTAATAAATTATAAATTCTTCTGTTTCTTTTTCTTTTAGTATTATCATGGGTTCTAGTTGTGCTAATATTTGTCTATAGTACACAAAACCAAAGCCCCATCACTATTTTTATGTCATATTAGTTGATCCTGATCATCCAAATACCCAGAATCATTTCATAGCCTCAGTACTGTTGTCAGAGTCCAAGGGCGTGATTCTTGACCACTGTACATTGTCTTTGTCTGTTTGTTTTCTACCTTATATGATCAAGTTCACCCAGCATTAGTCCATCTCCCTCTGACATCTCATACAACATGACATCCTCTAGCTTCATTCAAATCGTAGCAGAAAGGCAATATTGACCTATACTTAGAGTTGATGTACACTATTGTATTTACATATCACAATTTCTTTATCTACACATTTCTTTTTTTTTTTTTGAGGGACTAATTCTTGATTTCAAAAGGACACATGCCAATTTTCATTATCAAAACATGTGTTCTATTGGTTTCCCCACTGCCACTCGGCCCCCAAGGAGGCAACATTCGAGAGGGTGTTTGGAGCCAATAAGTAGCGGGGTTGATACACACTGAAAAGACTTCACAGAACCTCATTAAAAAGGGGTAATTGGGCTGAGAAACGAAGTTTTTTTTTTAAATTATTATTATATTTTTTATCAAAACTTTTTTTTAATAGTGAGACATCATGAGGTACAGTTGCAGACTTACACATTTTTGTGCTTGGGTTTCAATTATATAAAGATCAAATACCATCCCTCTACCAGTGCCCACTTCCCACCACCATGCATCCGAGTATCCCTCCCACCCCCCATCCCCCCCATCCCCCCCTGGCTCTGTGGCAGGGCATTCCCCTCTGTTCTCTCTCCTTTTGGGTGTTGTGGTTTGCAAAAGAAACATTGAGTGGCAATCATGTTTGGTCTATAGTCTACTTTCAGCATGCTTCTCCCATCCTGGGAGGGCCCTCCCAACACCTTTATTTGGTGTTCCCCTCTTTATCTGAGCTCCCTTTTCCCTAGTATGTGTGGTTGGCCTCCAAGCCATGGAGTAAAATTCCTGGTACTAATCTCGGCCATTCTTGGGTGTTAGTTTCCTATTTTGTTACTTTATGTTCCCCAGATGAATACAATCTTTCTATGTCTATTCCTTTCTTTCTGAGTCATTTCGCTTAACATGATATTTTCCATGTAGTACCACTTGTATGTGAATTTCGTGACTTCGTCTTTTCTAACAGCTACATACTACATAGTACTCCATTGTGTAAACCTATGGGATGCAGCAAAAGCCATATTAAGGGGAAAATTTATACCTCTGCAAGCATATCTTAGGTCTGTAGAAACGATGCACATAAACAACTTGTCCTCACAGCTCAAGACCTTAGAAAAGGATCAACAGAAAGAGCCTAAATCAGGCAGAAGGAAAGAGATCATAAAACTTAGAGCAGAAATCAATGACATGGAAACCAAAGAAACAATCCGAAAGATCAATGAAACCAAGAGCTGGTTCTTCAAGAAAATAAACAAGATAGATAAACCACCAGCAACACTCACAAAGAAACAGAGAGAGAGAAAACCCTAATAAATCGAATCAGAAATGAGAAGGGGGATATCACAACAGAAACCAAAGAAATCCAAAAGATCATCAGAAACTACTTTGAAAGTCTGTGTGCCACGAAACAAGAGAGCCTAGAAGAAATGGACAAATTCCTGGACTCCTTCCTATAATCTCCCAAAGCTGAATCAAGAAGACCTGGAATATCCGAATAGACCTATTAACATCAACGAAATAGAAACTGCAATCAAAAGTCTTCCCAAAAACAAAAGCCCGGGCCCAGATGGATTCACTAGTGAATTTTTTCAAACATTTAAAGAGGACCTGCTACCAGTCCTTCTCAAGCTTTTCCAGGAAATTGAAAAAACGGAAACTCTCCCAAACAGTTTCTATGAAGCCCATATCTCCCTAATACCAAAAGGAAACAAAGACACCATGAGAAAAGAAAACTACAGGCCTACATCCCTGATGAACACGGATGCGAAGATTCTCAACAAAATACTAGCAAATAGAATTCAACTACTCATCAAAAAGATCATACACCATGACCAAGTAGGATTCATCCCGGGGATGCAAGGCTGGTTCAACACTCAGAAATAAATCAACATAATCCACCATATCAACAAAAGAAAAGTTAAAAATCATATGAGACAAAGTTTTGAAAGATTATACTGACAGTGCAGACAGTGTGACCACTCTGCACCAACCCTAGAGAAGTGACATTTCAAAATAACATAAAAATTTACACAAGCTATTCAAGATTTATCCAGAACTAACAGAGAACAATGACACAGCACTTTTAAAGACTATAGCTTCAGACCCAGAGAAGGGCTATGAGATGAGTTAATCTGTGGCAAAAGCATTTTTTTCTCATTGTATTTCAGGGACAGGGGAAAGCAAATAAGTGATCACCTCAACCTCATATGGTTAATCAGTCGCAAAAAACGATTATTTCTTTTTTCTTTCAACAAAGTGGGAAAGCAAAATGAGCGCCTCAACCTAAAGGGTGCATGATTCATTCTGTGGGGAAGGCAGGGAGAGTTGGGGCAAGGATTTCAACTCAGGTGTTGCCATTTTAGTTTCACTCACTTCTGATGAAAAAAAAATACTAACAAAATTGTGAAAAAATAAATAAAAACAAAATACAGTAACCCAGAATTACTTTGAAGCTGAAAATGTGAGCTTTTGTCCCCCACACTATTATTTTTTTCTCCTCTAATTCAATCTGGCTAGTCCTTGTACAGAGCACTGAGGTTTCCCACAGTGAAATCCTTCTTGGCTCTGCATCTTGATAAGGCAGGTCTGGTCTTCTTTCCCTTCTCATCTTTTATTATTTTTCCCACTCACCTTTTGTTTGGGATTTGAGCTGTTTCAGTTCTTGGCTGGTGGAAGTAGTGTTGTAATGATACGACTGGGGTACATCTACTTTTTAAAATTAAATTTTTCGTGTTCTTAGGATAGATGCCAAGGAGTGGAACTGAACCAGGTGGTAGCTCTATTAATTTTTTTTGAGATATCTCCATTATTATTTTCAATGGAGGTGAATCAGATGCTAACCACACCAACAATGAACTAAGGTTCTTCTTTCACCATGTTCTGTTCAGCACTGGTTGTTTCCAGAATTTTTGATGCAAGTTATTTACACTGGTGTAAAGTAATTTCTATGCCACTTTTATTTGTGTTTCCCTAATAATTAGCAATGATGAGTAATATTTTATTTGCCTAGTGGTCAACTGTATGTTTTGCTTTCTTTGAAGAAGTGGCTATTTAGCACTTTCCCAGTTTTAAAAATTGAATGGCGTGTTGGTTTGTTCTGTTCTACATTTTGTTTTGTTTTGTTTGCTTTATTGCAAGTTTTGAATATTTTTGATGGATACCAGATCTTTCTCAGACTTATTATTTATCCCATGCATTAGGCTGCCTTTTTATTTTACCTATCACTTCTATTGCAGACAAGAAATCCTAGGTAGCACTAATACTGCCTGGTGTTACAGATGTCTGAACACAAGTCCCCAGTTTTTGCCTAAGGGCAGACACAAACACATTGCTCTCTGCAAGACACTACTAGCAACTGAGAAATCTGGAATGCAGTACCAGTCTGCAACCTTAGGAAAACAACTGATGCAATGACCTTCTGATTCCAAATTCCCAGAACTACCATTGGAGTTGCTACAGGTCACTTCGTAAATCTTCAACAATATCCAGACCCATATAAGCTCTGAGCCATAGGAACTGACTCATTCGATCAAAACTTTCAAAACTCTCAGAAATGCAACTAAACACCAGTCCCATTGATGTTCAGGAAATGAAAAAAATAAGTAGAAAAATATCATCTCTTGGAGAGAGCATGAAAAGAAAACTGTGAAAAGGCTCCCATTATAAATTAATAAACTAGAGTGTAGTTCTGTTACTGTCACTGTCCTCCCGTTGTTCATCGATTTGCTCCAGCGGGCCCAGTAGTGTCTCCATTGGAGACTTTGTTGTTACTGTGTTTGGCATATCGAATACATCACGGGTAGCTTGCCGAGCTCTCCAAAGAGTATAGTAGTAGAACTAAAAAAACTGAAGGCCATGATACAATATCACAATAGAAGGAACAAAAATTTGAAGATTATCTTTGTCCAACAAAAGATCAATAATCTTTATGTTAAATTTTACTAACCTAAAATATCAATTTATTATTTTCACTTCTCAAATTCACGTGTATAACTAATGCTGAATTCTACTTGGTTTTCATCTTCAGAAAACATGCAGTTTCCTTTCATTAAGCAAATCTTCCCCAAGAACCTACTAAGCTTTGTTTATTTCAGGTCTGTAAGACCAAGGTTTTAGTTCCTAGAGCAACTTGTCAATGATACATGTAGAGTCGGCTGAATGTTGTAAACATTTGTCTCCATGAAAATATAGTTGTCTTTAGAAAATTATTTGGAAAATGTAAATTATAAAAACCGATTTAATTGGAAATGGTAACTGTAAGTATTTATTTCTCAGAAAGCAGTAATCACATGCAACCTAATTTGACTAAAGAGAAGATGTTTATAGGTTTGCTTCCTTCTGTCAGATCCGGGAGCAAACCCATTCCGCTTTTCCTAGCACAATGAGACGCCTATGCTCCCTAGTTCATGGTTCCTTTTCAGCCATTAATCATGTTGATATTTCTTTTTAGATAATTTCTTTCACATGTCCACCAGACAGAAGAGAATTGTCATACCCTCTATACTGCAACATAAATCTTTTTACAAATACCATTACTTAAGTACTACTTTATTGTATGATAAAATAACTTTATTAGAGCTCTGATTTTTAAAATATATTATTTAATACCACAGACTATGCCTTATTTCTTTTTGAAACTTTAGTGCCTAGTAAAATGTCTAGGACATAGTAGATGCTTATCTAATAAGTGCTTATTGATAATAAAATAAAACTGGGCAAATCTGACAAGAAAATGTATAAATCTCTGGCAAAGTAATGGTAATGTTCATCAAGGAGCAGTTCAAATTTTCTAGGTATAAAAGAATCATCTGTTTTCTGTTAACACCACATATTTTTATGCTTCACAATAAATTAAGCAATTTTTCCATAATTCAAATTATAAGCTATGGGAAATCACCACCCCTCCTCCCAAAACAAAATGAGATTGGATAGTCCCTTGGATAAAACAAGTTAGAATAAGGTCGGCAGCAAATGTGCACTCAGCCAAGTTTAGAATAGGAAACTGTCATATTTTACTCCATTCTTTAAGGGTGACTGCTGATTGGCTACTTGAAACATCCCAGCCTCTGCTCTTACTGCACCTGTTAATTTCTGATATGCTTACTAACTGCACTTAATTTCTCTATCAACTTAAACAATGGCTCATATGTTGGAAGCCAGAATGGGAGAGCAATATTATATTGAGTATATGGCCATCCTGTGAGCTTAATCATGCCGGCTCAGGTAACCATAAATCTTGGACAGTCCTTGTGCGTTTATTCATCTTATTCTCTGCCATGGACCCCCACTGGACAAAGGTCAAATGTGTCAATCCAATTTTCTTTCTATTGGTGAATCACTATACTAACATTAAATACATTAGGCATATAACTGCTCATGTACCTTTGTCTTATTTATAACTTAGTTCATTAACCAAAGGTCATGGGTCACGGTCCTCCCATTGTTCATCAATTTGCTTGAGTGGGCCCAGTAAGGTCTCCATCGTGAGACTTGTTGTTACTGTGTTTGGCATATTGAATACGTCATGGGTAGCTTGCCAGGCTCTGCCGTGGGGGTGAGATACTCTTGGTAGCTTGCTGGGCTCTCCGAGAGGGGTGGAGGAATTGAACTCGGGTCGGCCATGTTGGCTGCGTGCAAGGCAAACGCCCTACCGCTGTGCTATCGAAAACAACTCAAACATTTCTATATGTTATTCTTCACTAGTAGAGGAAATATAATATTTTTTGGTTACATATAGCTAATGCATATTCATTCACTAGTAAAGTAAGGTTTTATTTAGATAAATTTATATATTAGGAAGTTCTTTAATCCTAGAAATTTCCAAAAAGAATAATAATAATTAAGCACAATCTCCATGCCTATATAGAGAATGTCATAAAACTATAACTTTTAATGATATTACAGAGGATGATGTCTTTCTGCAGGGTAAGAGCCGACATCCATCTTCAGAGAACTAAAGCAACACTGATCACACTTTCTAGCAATTGTTTCAGGTTAACTACGCAAGTAATAGTCTGTTGATTTACATTGGATTGTAGCATTTTCATTTAGTTGGGAATATGCATCCTCAGATCATTCATGCAAAAAAAATTTAAAAGACCCTAAGTGACAAGCTGAATTTTTGACATTTACTGAGAATTCACAGCTCAAATTTATGGGGTGTGGGTGTTTAAGAAAAAAAGCTTTGTTAAACTCTATTGAAATTTGATAAAGAAGTCGTTAAAGAAGTGGAAATTTATCTCTATGTCTTTGATCTTTTTCATTTATTCGTGTCAAAATACAATATCTTTCAAACTAAGGAAATCTTGTCATTTCTATCTTAATTTCTTTCAATTTGAAAACTTGACATAACATAATTTAGTTTTCTTCCCACAGTTCTCTCATGGGAACAATTCTACTAATCAAATTCAATGAATAATTTTTTTCTCAGTATTTGAAATAAAGTCATTGCCTATGGAAAATGCATAGAAAACACATAGAAACTTTTTTGAAGTGAGAAATATTGATGTGGAGGGGCAATATGGAACAATCAAGGGGAATATAATTTTTAAAAGTACTTAAAACGTAACTTCTGTCTTAGTCAATTAAAAATATTAATATTATATATTTTACTTCTATACACACTAACTATATATAGCAATGTAGCACTGTCCTCCCATCGTTCATCGATTTGCTCAAGCGGGCACCAGTAACATCTCCATTGTGAGACTTTTGTTACTGTTTTTGGTGTATTGAATATGCCACAGGTAGCTTGCCAGGCTCTGCCATGCAGGTTGGATACTCCGGTAGCTTACTCTCCGAGAGGGACAGACACTAAATATATAAGCCTATAAAACCTTCTCCCAACCATTATTTAAGATACTCAAGTTTTCTGCACATACTAGTTCCAAAATGAAACTACAAGGCAAGGATTGTCATTAATGTTAATTCTCCTTGTTTTTCATTTTCAAACAATATACATTTTTATTTTTATACAATGTGGAAATATATGTTATAATATAGAATTACACAAATTCTAATAAATAACCTCTTCTGTTTTTAGCCTTGTACTTTACTTACTGCAGAACTTATAATAGTAGATTTAATAGCTCATAGAGGAATTTTGTATTTGACAATAACAAAAGTAGAGTCTGCACATAAATTTGAAAGTTCTTCTCTTGAAAATAACAACAACATAATTATCTGAAATATATAAATATTAAAATTTCACTTGCTCGAGTAAGTAAAGGCCCTCCCATTGTTCATCGATTTGCTCGAGCGGGCCCAGTAACGTCTCCATTGGAGACTTTGTTGTTACTGTGTTTGGCATATCGAATACGTCACGGGGAGCTTGCCAGGCTCTGCTGTGCGGGCGAGATACTCTCGGTAGCTTGCCGGGCTCTCCGAGAGGGGCGGAGGAATCAAACTCGGGTTGGCCATGTTGGCTGCGTGCAAGGCAAACACCCTACCGCTGTGCTATTGCTCCAGCCCAAAATTTCACTTAACTAACTTTATATGTATATATACTAGAAATAAACATTTACTTCAAATGATATACAAGACAAAAAAAGTGATACAAATAAGAGCAAGTTAAAAAGAGACAAATTAACATCATTACTAAATATAGAAGCACTTATATCTCCTCTCCAAGTAAAAAATATACAGGTAAAATATAAAATATACAGTGTTTCTAACAAATTTCTAATAGTAAGAGACGTTTTATGATACATCAAACTATTATTAATCTGCTATCTAGCATTATATAAAGCTCCATAATACCATTAAAAATGAAATATTTGTCCAATGACAACAACAGCAACAAGAGTGTCCACAAACTTGAAGGAAAGATTATAGAGATATTGGCAAAGTTTGTTTTATTGCTTTAATAAGTAACCTAAAGTTCACACATGCATTCAAAAGAGCGATAGCACAGTGGGTAGGGCGTTCGCCTTACACGTGGCCAACATGGCCGACCCGAGTTCGATTCTTCCGCCCCTCTCGGAGAGCCCGGCAAGCTACCAAGAGTATTCGATATGCCAGACACAGTAACAACAAAGTCTCCAATGGAGACGTTACTGGGCCCGCTCGAGCAAATCGACGATCAACGGGAGGGCCTTTACCTTTACCTTTACCTTTACCTTTACCTTTACCTTCCTACAATAATTTTTCAGTCACTATATTGAATATGCAATAGAAAAAATATTTTATATCAATTTCTCATTTATAGTACTAGTTAGATAAACTATATATTTGGTATAAAAAGAGGTCAGACATGGTTTTTAGATATTATATTGTCAATTACTCCTTCTGCAAGGGTAGTGACATCAGAATAAAGAAACATGAAGAAGAAAATTTAAGGGCAACTTAGTTAAAATGAAGTGCCAAAGGGTTATATACTATATAGTAATTATTGGTTTCATGAACCTAAACTCTCAGAATGACAGACCAGAAGGCAGAAGGTCTACAAGAGTCAAATTTAAGATATACCAAGGCATTTTCATCAAGTACTGCTAGATATGAGGCCTGTGTATTTTCTTCTTTGGCCTTTTACTAGATGCACTGGCTGCTGTAGGCTCCTCAGTTTTCTGCCATCAGTTATACGGAAGGTCATTTTTATAGAGATAGATTTGAAGAGTTTTGGAAGCCCCTGAAGGTAAAAGGAGGCTAGACCCAGAAATGCAATCAGGATGGTATCTCTGTTTGGGGTCAGGAGAAGGGAGTCATACCTGGAATGCCCAGGATTTACTTCTGGCTCTGATAAAAGATCAGTCCTGGAAGAGGTCAGAGAATCATATGTTGTGCTGAGGAGAACCCAGGTCCACTCTATGCAATGCAGGTAACCAATCTGCTATGCTATTCCTCCAGCCCCATGTTCACACAGGTTTCTGGATATAAGAATTATCAGGGTTGTAATAGTTAGATGATTTTAGTGTATTTTCCCAGGATAGCAAATAGTACCCTCTCTCATGACCAATGAAATATCAAATTTTGAGTTTTGAAGGAACCACACCTGGCAGTGGTCAGAACTTACTCCTGGCTCTGTGTCAAGGATAACTCCAGGATCCATATGTGATGCTACAAATTGAACCTTGGTCAGGTGAATTCTACGCAAGCTCCTCAACCACAGTATTGTCTCTCTCAGAACAGAGCCTGGCAAGCTGCCCGTGGCCTGGCAAGATATGCCCAAAACAATAACAATAATGGGTTTTATTCCCCTGACCCTGAAAGAGACTCTAATACAGCAGCATTGGGAAAGATGATTAAGAAGAAGCTGCTAAAATCTCAGGGCTGGGATGAATGGAGATGTTACTGGCATCCACTCGAGTAAATTGATGAACAGTGGGATGACAGTGATACAGTGATTGTCTCTCAAGTCCCAGTAAGATCAAGTTTTAAACAGTTGAATAAAAGACTAGAAAAGATTTGAGCCAGAAACTTATATAATTTAAAAGTTTTTAGATATTATATCGTCAATTACTCCTTCTGCAAGGGTAGTGACATCAGAATAAAGAAACGTGAAGAAGAAAATTTAAGGGCAACTTAGTTAAAATGAAGTGCCAAAGGGTTATATACTATACAGTAAATTATTTCCTATGTTTACCAAAATTTAATTGTATCTTAGAAAGCAGAATTAATAAAACTAAACATATAGCCTATGGGAAACTTCACATTTAATCATTCAGTTTCTCATATAATAGGTTAAATATGGAGCCAGAGCAATAGTACAGCTAGTAGAGCTTTTGCCTTACACTCAGTCCATCAGGGTTTAATATCCAGGACCCTATATGGTCCCCTAGCTCAACCCAGCAGGATTCATCCCTGGGCACAGAGCCAGGAGTAAGCCCTGAGCACAGCAATGTGTAGCAAGAGATCTAAAGTAAATAAATTAAAATAAATAAATAAAATTTTATATAGAAAAATGTTTCTTTTCTTATTGGGAGAAATTAAAAGATATTTCTGTTCTGACTCATTCAATGTTTAATGGCATGGGGTATTTTCAAGTTTCTATTGTGCACTAACCCAGCATAGTAACACTTTTGGTGACCAAGAACAAAAGAAAACTTAAGACATCGATACAATAAATATTTGTGAGGTACTTCTTATCTATTTTCCAATAGTACATGAATTTTGAGTCTTAATTTTTTGTATTGTTGAGGTTTTCTGGAAATCATATCTACTAACATACATTATTATATCAATACTTTAATGTTGGTCTATAATACTATTATCTAATAGCTACAGTATATGTTTTATATGCCAGCAAAGTGATTGCATGCAAAAGATTATTTCAATCTTTCTAACAATTATCTTCAGTAGAGAATGTTACTCTCTTTTTTACTTTTTAAAATAAGGATAATAGTGTGCAAAAAGTTGTTAAACAGTTATATCAAGCATTTGAAAGCATTAAGTGCATCTTCATGACATATCCCCTTGATACCTACCATATTCCCTTTACAATTAATTGTGTTTGTGTACATATGTTTCTACATTATAGGATTTACATTGATTGATTATGTGTCTAGGAAGTATGACAGCTTATATTGCACTGAGATTTTTTTATTTAAAATATTTATCAGTAATAAAGACCTGGATCCAATGTCATATATCTAATTAAAATTGTTAGAAGCCATGAAAACTGAATAATTTAAATCACAACTGAAAAATCCACAAAAGGAAAGTACATGATATTTTCATTATATCTCTTCTCTGTTTGATTTTCTTTTCTCTCTTCTGTAGCTATTAGCTTTATTCTTTCAGCATAACATTCCCTGAAGGAAGGGTGGATTTTACGTGTGTATCTGAAATATAATTAAAGGGAAAAAAATGAAAATATAGAAGAAAATGTTGCGTGCCTTCCACTCTATGGCACTCAGAGTACCTGGCAGGCTCCGTGCTGGGAACTGGCATGCATTATGACACTTCCACCTGAGCGTCCCTTAATCTTTTAAACAAATATGGTTCATGTTCATCTACTTTTTGTTTTCAAGACTATGATCCTGTGACTGGGTAAAAGAAAGCATAAGTTTATTAGCTACTCTGAAAGTCAAATAAGATAAAAGGATGTAATTTATAAAAGTGCAGAGCATCCCTTAATCTTGACAAGAGGCCCACATCATTCTCAAGAGAAGCTAAAAGAGTTTATCAGTTTACAATCTGACAAGAGATCAGGGACTCTGGGAACTTGTACCTGGCTCTCATTCAGAATATCTTTAGGGAAAAGTTCCATTCTGGAAAGAAATAAAGGTTGTTAAATGATATCTGATTTTACTCTTCATTGAAAAATCTTTGTTCTTTGCATCAGACAATTTTCAGGATTCAAATACACAAGTAGATCATCTTTCAAAATGTTAAGCAGTAAAAAAATTTAATTAAGAAATTGTTAATTTTAAAGTCATTTATTTTAAATATTAGTCCTGGCAATGGGGGTGGGGGGAGCTTCCTCTTTCTTATTGGTAGTGAGGTAAAATTAACAGCAAAATTATTTTATTATACCAACTGCAAGTCTTGTGTATCCTCAGTTCAGTTGGATGGAAATTCACAATTAAGGTCATTTCCAGAATCATTTAAAGAGAAACCTGAAACACAATGTTTAGTTAATTAGTCATATTTGAAGATGAGCTGTTTAATGATGATGCTATGCTTTTGGTTCTTTTTTGAGAGGTAAGTGGGTGTTAAATTATACCTAAAAATTGCTTCTTATAAAAATATTTTATTAAAATCCGTTAAAAAGTTGGATATATTCTCATAATTAAATTTAACAAAAGAAAAATCTGACAGACAGAATAGTTTAACTTTTCTAGTTGTTGGAAATAAAAGTTTTCTCTTAATTTTTAGTGACACAATGTAAACACAATATTTGAGATAATTCAGAGGAAATATTTTTTTCATTTAAGAAAAAATAATTATATTTTATGTAACTAATACAAAGAAATGATTTATAAATGATAGTGGTTTTACTTTACACAAATGATTGGGGAACTAAAGAAAAATATAAAAATTTTAATGGGGCTGGAGCAATAGCACAGCGGGTAGGGCGTTTGCCTTGCACGCGGCTGACCCGGGTTCAATTCCCAGCATCCCATATTACCTGAGCACCGCCAGGGGTAATTCCTGAGCGCAGAGCCCGGTGTAGCCCCTGTGCTTCACCGGGTGTGACCCAAAAAGAAAAAATAAATAAAAATTTTAAGGCTAAAAACATTTAGAATCTAATAGAATTTTAAGAAGAAAACAATATATTTTCTTTTTTATTAATTTTATTGAATCACCATGAAATAGTTATAAGCTTTCATGTTTGGATTACAATCACACAATGATCAAACACCCATCCCTCCACCAGTGCACATTCCCCACCACCAATATCCTCGGTATAACCCGCCTTTCCCACCCTCCCTCTTCCTCCATGGCAGATATGATTTCCCATAATCTCTCTCTACTTTGGGGCATTATGGTTGCAATACAGACTCTGAGAGGTTATCATGTTTGGTCCTTTATCTACTTTCTGCATACATCTCCCATCCAGACCAGTTCCTCCAGCCATATTTTTCTTAGTGATTCCTACTCTATTCCAGCTGCATTCTCCCCTTTGCTCATGAGGCAGGCTTCCAGCTATGGAGCACTCTATCTGTCCCGTGTATCTACTTTCCTTAGGAGTCAGCCTCATGTTATGTTGTTTTATACTCCACAGATGAGTGCAGACCTTTTATGTCTGTCCCTCTCTTTCTGACTCATTTCACTTAGCAAGATACTCTCCATGTCTATCCATTTATAAGCAAAGTTCATGACTTCATCTCTCCTGACGACTGCGTAGTATTCCCTTGTGTAGATGTACCAAAGTTTCTTTAACCAGTCATCTGTTCTAGGGCACTTGGGTTATTTCCAGATTTGGGCTAGGAAACAATATATTTTTAAGCAAAAGCTTGTCCACAATATGATGAAAATACAAATGTTTCAGAATGTGCAACTTTTCATTGTCTGGGACAATAAGTGTGGTGTGGGACAGGGGACTTATGGGGTTTCAACAAATGTGCTCAGTGTTTACTCCTTGCTCTGTGCTCAGGGATGGTTCCTTATAATACTTAGAGTAACCATACACAGTGCCAGGAAACAAACTGGGGTAAGCTGCATGCAAGGCTGACCTATTCCTGATTTCTCTTAATTATTTTTATTCCCTTTTATTTCATGAACTGAAAACACTAGTCTAATAAGTACTAACTCTATAAGAGATAACTTCTGCAACATAGGAAAGGTCTATTCCTATATAGTTTCCTTCTACAGGTTTTTCTTTGAGGCTAGGATTCTAACAGGTTATTAAACTACTGTAATTACTGAAATAATAGATAAATATGTTTTATAAAATTTGCTGGTAGGATCTGGTTCAGTCTCTGTCCCTGCAGGTTACCCCCTCAAGAATAGTGAGATGTACCACCCAGCACTACTAGGTATAGTCCCCAATTTTCCTAACCCCAAAACAGACTGTATCCTTTGGTTTTGTGATCACGGATCATTTCTGGAAGAGAGTGGAGTTTGGGCAAACGCCTTACCGCTGTGCTATCCTGTGCTTCCTAACAGTAGAAAGAATATTTTAAAATGCATTTGTTTTAAAAATGGGAAAAACATTTAAAATTTTTGATTCTTCTCACTGGAAAAGGGACTGTGAAGTTGTGAAATAGAAACTGACATTAAATATAATCTTTATATAATTTAATATTTATATCTTCAAGTGTATTTTATAAGTTTAATATTCAACCAAAAAGCTGTATATATAAATAAAGTTTACTAAAGTGTTTGATAATAGTTATAAATAATAGAAAAACTAAAGAGTCATAAAAGTAAAATTACTGAAGTACTAGGGGGTGGGATTAGAAACAAAACACCAAACTATATAAAAAATAATGAAGAAATAGAGGCATATTGAATATTTTATTTTTAAGATCCTGGAAGATTTCCCAATTAAGAGTACAGTATATAAATCAAAGCATGAGTTTACAGAAGATCAAAAACTTTGCAGACAGATAATTTATTGATACTAAAGTGTAAATCTTGTTAATTTGACAAAATGAGGATAAAAAAAGATCAAGGGAAAGATATCAAGCATAGAAAAAGGCAGGAGAATTTCTTAGATGTGGGTAGCTAACTATATTAATGAGGTGTAGTAGATAAAAATGATGTATAAATAATAGTTTAAATTAAAAAATTCAACTGCTTCATCTTATTTCAGGGATCAAAGAAACAATAAAAGTAAATTTTGGGACAAAGAAATCTATCAAAACTGTCTGAGCACTTGGTTCTCATGTATGGAAATGGTTCGATCATTAACAATGCATGTTTTTCTGCACACTTCATGGATCAACTCATGAGCACAGAGATAAAAGTAACTAGATGTGGTCATAAATAAAAAAGAAAGTTGATTGAACGGTTCCCTCCAATAATTCATATCTATCAAGAACCACTTGTAATCACTTGTTGTCCTCTTGTTCATTGACTTGCTTGAGCGGGCACCAATAATGTCCCTATTCATCTCTGTCACATGCTACTGTAGTCCAATGGTTTCTCCTCCTCCAGGAACATGAAGAGCATCAAACTATTCATTCAGGGTCTTAACGAAGAAGCCTGAGCATCTTGTAGGTGGGCAACCAGGTGTTCCTTTGATGTCCCCAGGAATCCAGTCTGTAACGGCTCTAGTCCAGTGGTCATCTCAAAATCGCATTACGTGTCTGGCCCATCTGATTTTTGACACCTTGGCAAACAAGGCAGCGTCCCTGATCTTCGATCATCAATGGAGGTCGGAACTTCAGATTCCATCTCTCACTTGAGTGAAGCGTGATACTCCAAGCAGAACTCATTCGATTCTTCTTTGGGAAACCTGTATAGCGTTCTCATCCTGTTTTTGCAGGGCCCAGGTCTCTGAGGCATATGTTAGTGCAGGAACAACGGGGGAGTTGAAGAGATGTGCCCGGATTTGGAGGTTCTTCGTCCTCTTAGCTATTTCTTTGATGCTCTTGAAGGCATTCAACACTGCTCTCTTCCTCCTGCACAGCTCAGGTGCCAGGTTGTTTGTCATGTTGAGTTCTCGACCTAGGTACACATAATTGCTGCTTTGGGAGTTGTTTGTTCCTTTGGGAGCAAATGAAATGTCAGGGACTAGTCCGTTTCTCATAAGAATTGTCTTCGTGAAATTCAGCTGCAGACCAACCTTTCCACACTCACGATAGAAGTCGGCCAGCATTCGCGCCGCTTGACTAATGTTTGATGTTATTAGAGCCATGTCATCAGCAAAGCAGAGGTGGTGTAGTTGCCGACCATCTATCTTCACTCCCATTCCCTCCCATTCCAGTCGTTGCATGATGTTCTTGAGGACCACATAAGACCTTATTTAGAACTGACACAGCCTTCGCGGAGAGTCGCCGCGGTTTCCTGCTTCAACAGTGCTTGGACGGAACCCGGCGCTCGTCCCCCCCGCTGCATCCACCGGCCGCTCGCAGCCTGTTCTGCACCACCACCAACACCACCACCGCCGCCTCGTCCCATCTAACAAAGCTGAACGGCTCCAATTCCAACAGGTACAGCCCGCCCCCAAGGGCCTGGGTTCCTCTCTGGGCACGCGCAGCTAGAAACAGCCCCGAGACAGCCGGTTTTCAACCCCTGAGCCGCGTGGGACGGGCACAGAGGCCCAGCTCTGGGCAACAAAGCTGAACGGCTCCAATTCCAAACAGGAGACATTCCCAACTCCTCGCCCAGTGCCAGGGACTCTTTCCGGAGCCGCGGCCGCTAACGCGGCCGCGAAATATTTTCCCACTACATATGCCATAGGAACCATAAGCTAACTTCTTAGATGGAAACTTCTCTATTTTAGCTCAGCCACTAGAAATACAGTTGCCAATAACTCATAAGCCTATCTTAACTCACACTGCATATCAAGCAGAATAGTAACACTGAACGTGAAGGACTAAACCACACCTCTCACAATGGTAAAGCAACGCAAAAGCCCACCAAACATTCATATTGAAGAGTCTAGCCCAGATGACACCAACAGTACTGTAGTGTTAGACAACCTCTCTGACAAGGAATTCAGAAGGGAGCTACTTAGGATGCTTAGGGAATTAAAAGAAACAATGGAAACCAATGCCAATAGAAGACAAGAGGATCTGAAGGCAGAAATGAGGAAAATGCAATCAGAAATGTCAGACCTGAAAAATCTCGTAGGCGAATTGAAAAGCTCAGTGGAAGGCCTCAGCAGCAGAGTAACAGCGGCTGAGAACAGAATCAGTGAGCTCGAAGATGAAGTTCAGAGACTCTCCCGAAAAGAGCAGAAAATGGAAAAGAGACTCACAATTCGCGAACAGATGGCAAGAGAAGATCGTGATGAAGCCAAGAGGGGTAACATAAGAATTATTGGAGTCCCAGAGGGACAGGAAGAAAACCTCGATGAAGAAGAAACTGTCAAAGACATCATTGCTACAACATTTCCAGAGCTGAAGAAAACTTGTGACCACATTCAGGAGGCCCGAAGGGTACCAGCTAGAAGAAATCCGAATAAAAATACCCCAAGACACATTCTGATCAAAATGACCAAAACCTTAGACAGAGACAAAATTCTGAAAGCAGCAAGATCGAAGAAAGAAATCTCTTACAAAGGAGCATCCTTAAAATTCACAGCTGATTTTTCTGATGAAACCCTCATGGCCCGAAAACAGTGGTGGGACATAGTAAAAAAACTCAATGAAATAAATGCCTCCCCCAAAATACTTTTCCCAGCAAGACTCTCATTCATAATAGAAGGAACAACACACAGTTTCACAGACAAACAACAGCTCAGGAACTTCATAGACTCAAAACCATGGTTACAAGAACAACTAAATGGGCTACTTTAAGGCAAGAAAGGCCCCTCAAATACACCCAATTTTAACATAACAATGGGACAAAATCCCATAACAATAATCTCTCTCAATGTCAATGGGCTAAACGCACCAATTAAAAGACATAGAGTGGCAGGATGGATTAGAAAATTGAACCCAACATTCTGCTGCCTGCAAGAAACGCATCTCAATAGTCAAAGCAAACACAGACTCAGAGTCAAAGGCTGGAAAACAATCCTACAGGCAAACAGCTCCCATAAAAAAGCTGGGGTAGCCATCCTTATATCAGACCACATTGATTTCAGAGTGAGGAAGGTCATAAGAGACAGTGAAGGCCATTACTTATTGATCAGAGGATCTGTACAACAGGAAGAACTTACAATAATAAATGTATATGCACCTAATGAGAGACCAGCAAAGTACTTAAAACAACTACTCATAGATTTGGAAAAAGACATCAATAGCAACACAATACTAGTGGGAGACTTCAACACTGCTTTGTCACCTCTTGATAGATCAACCAGACTCAAGCTTAGCAAGGACATACTTCAGTTGAGGGAAACAATGGAAGAAAGGGACTTAGTAGATATATACAGGACACTTCATCCACAAAAAGCTGAATACACATTCTTCTCAAGCGTACATGGAACATTCTCCAAGATAGACCACATGCTGAGCCACAAAACATGCCTCCATAAAATTAAGAAGGTAGAGATTGTATCAACAATCTTCTCAGACCATAATGCGCTGAAATTAGAAGTAAATCACACACAAAAACAGAAAACTAAATCAAACACCTGGAAATTAAACAGTGCACTATTGAACAACAAGTGGATTAGACAGGAAATCAAAGAGGAAATCAAAAGATTCCTAGAAACGAATGAAAATGAGAACACGAGTTACCAAAACTTATGGGACACAGCAAAGGCTGTGTTAAGAGGAAAGTTTATAGCTCTACAAGCATTCCTCAGGAAGGAGGAGCGAGCACACATAAGTAACCTAACCTCACAGCTTAAGAGCTTGGAGAAGGACCAAAAAAAGGAGCACAACCCGAACAGGAGAAAGGAAATAATAAAACTCAGAGCAGAGATTAACGAGATGGAAACCCAAAAAACAATACGAAAGATCAATGAAACCAAGAGCTGGTTCTTTGAGAAAATTAACAAGATCGATAAGCCTCTAGCAAAACTCACAAAGAAAGGGAGAGAGAAAACCCTAATAAACCGAATCAGAAATGAAAAGGGGGTCATTACAACAGAAACCACAGAAATTCAGAGGATCCTCAGGGAGTACTTTGAGAAGCTTTATGCCACGGAACATCAAAACCTCGAGGAAATGGATAAATTCCTAGACTCCTACAGACTCCCAAGGCTGAACCAAGAAGACCTGGAATACCTGAACAGACCTATCACCATCAAGGAAATTGAAATGATAATAAAAAGTCTCCCCAAGCACAAAAGTCCTGGCCCGGATGGATTCACTAGTGAATTCTTCCAAATCTTTAAGAGGACTTACTCCCAATACTCTTTAAGCTTTTCCACGAAATTGAAATATCAAAAACACTTCCAAACAGTTTCTACGAAGCAAATATCACACTGATACCAAAAGCAGACAGAGATACCACAAAGAAAGAGAATTACAGGCCGATATCCCTGATGAACACAGATGCAAAGATCCTCAACAAACTACTAGCAAATAGAATCCAACTACTCATCAAAAAGATCATACACCATGACCAAGTAGGATTCATCCCAGGGATGCAAGGATGGTTCAACATTCGGAAATCAATCAACATAATCCACCATATCAACAAAAGAAAAGATAAAAAGCATATGATCATATCAATAGATGCAGAGAAAGCATTTGATAAGATCCAGCACCCCTTTATGATGAAAACCCTAGCCAAAATGGGTATAGAGGGGACCTTCCTCAACATAATTAAAGCCATCTACCACAAGCCTACAGCAAGCATCATCCTCAATGGGGAAAAACTGAGAGCCTTCCCTCTAAGATCAGGGACGAGACAGGGATGCCCACTCTCTCCACTGCTGTTCAATATAGTACTGGAAGTACTTGCAATAGCGATTAGGCAGGAAAAAGATATTAAGGGCATTCAGGTAGGAAAGGAAGAAATCAAGCTCTCACTATTCGCAGATGATATGATACTCTACTTAGAGAACCCAATAACTTCCACCAAAAAACTCTTAGAAACAATAGACTCGTATAGTAAAGTTGCAGGTTATAAAATCAATACCCAAAAGTCCATGGCTTTCCTATACGCAAACAGTGAGAGAGAAGAAAGCAACATGAAAAAAACAATCCCATTCACAATTGTGCCCCAGAAAATCAAGTACCTAGGAATCAGCTTAACTAAGGAAGTAAAGGACCTGTACAAAGAAAACTACAAAACGCTACTTCAGGAAATAAAAGAGGACATGAGGAAATGGAAAGATATCCCCTGCTCATGGGTCGGGAGACTTAACATTGTCAAAATGGCAATACTACCGAAAGCATTGTATAAATTCAATGCAATCCCTATAAGGATACCCATGACATTCTTCAAAGAAATGGAGCAAACACTCTTGAAATTTATATGGAACAATAAGCCCCCACGAATAGCTAAAGCAATTCTTGGGAAAAAGAAAATGGGAGGAATCAACCTCCCGAACTTCAAATTGTACTACAAAGCAGTAATAATTAAAACAGCATGGTACTGGAACAAAGGCAGAACTGCAGACCAATGGAACAGGGTTGAATACACTGACATCTCTCCTCAATCATATGCTCATCTAATCTTTGATAAAGGTGCAAGTAATGTGAAGTGGAGCAAGGAAAGCCTCTTTAATAAATTGTGTTGGCATCACTGGACGGCTACATGCAAAAAAATAGGCTCAGAACTCTGCCTAACACCATGTACAAAAGTAAGATCAAAATGGATTAAAGACCTCAACATCAGACCAGAAACCATAAGGTACATTGAAGATAAAGTTGGCAAAACCCTCCATGACATTGAAGCTAATGGTATCTTCAAAGATGCCACGCCACTGGCCGAGCAAGTGAAAACAGAGATAGATAAATGGGACTATCTTAAACTAAGAAGCTTCTGCACCTCCAAAGAAACAGTGACCAAAATACAAAGACAGTCTACAGAATGGGAAAGGATATTCACCGAATTCACATCTGACAAGGGGTTGATATCCAGGATATACAAAATACTGGTTAAACTCCACAAGAAGAAAACATCCAACCCCATCCAAAAATGGGGCAATGAAATGAACAGAAACTTTCTCAAAGAAGAAATCCGAATGGCAAAAAAGCACATGAGAAAATGCTCTACATCATTAATCATCAGGGAGATGCAGATCAAAACCACAATGAGATACCATCTCACACCTCAGAGACTGGCCCAAATTCAAAAGAACAAAAGCAACCGATGCTGGCGTGGATGTGGCGAGAAAGGGACACTCCTTCACTGTTGGTGGGAATGTCCACTGGTTCAGCCCTTCTGGAAAACAGTATGGACGATTCTCAAAAAATTAGAAATTGAGCTCCCATTTGACCCAGCAATACCACTCCTGGGAATATATCCCAGAGAGGCAAAAATGTATAGTCGAAGTGACATCTGCACTTGTTTGTTCATTGCAGCCCTCTTTACAATAGCCAGAAACTGGAAGAAACCTGAATGCCCAAGAACAGATGACTGGTTAAAGAAACTTTGGTACATCTACACAATGGAGTACTATGTAGCTCTTAGAAAAGATGAAGTCATGAAATTTACATACAAGTGGTACAATATGGAAAGTATCATGCTAAGCGAAATGAGTCAGAAAGAGAGGGATAGACATAGAAAGATTGCATTCATCTGGGGGATATAAAGTAACAAAGTATGAGATTAATACCCAAGAATAGCTGAGATCAGCACCAGGAGGATTACTCCATAACTTAGAGGCCAGCCGGGTATCCTAGAGGAAAGGGCTATTCAGATAGAGAAGGGAGCACCAAATAAAGGATGTTTGGAGGATCCTCCCAGGAGGGGAGATGCATGTCGAAAGTAGACTATGGACTGAACATGTTTGCCACTCAATGCCTCTTTTGCAGACCACAACACCCAAAAGGAGAGAGAGAACACAGGGGATTGCCCTGCCACAGAGACGGGGGGATGGGGGGATGGGGGTGGGAGGGATATTATCCATGGTGGTGGAAAATGGGCACTGGTGGAGGGATGGGTATCTGATCATTGTATAATTGAAACCAAAGCACAAAAAATTGTAAATCTACAACTTTAAAAAAAATAAAATAAAATAAAGGGGGAAAAAAAAAAAAAGACCTTATTTAGAACTAAGACATGCATAAAATATAGAATATTTGTGAATATGATTTAAATTAAAATAAATTCACTAATTAGAGTGGACCAAAAATACAGGGATTTCCACAATCTTAAGAAAGGAAAACATATAGATTAGAGAAGATAATGACATAAAAACAAATGCAATCGCTGAAGTAATATATTTAAATGTATAGGAACACCAAGGTTTTTTAGTGGTCATCAGAAAGATGAATAGACAGAATCTCCTGAAAGTCTTCCAGAAAAATATTAACTCATCATCTTGATGTCATATTTTCTGGTCTCTACTCTGCAAGAGTATACCGCTATGTTCACTTAAATTTTTAAACTGGTGATAATTTGGTGATAACCAAAGAAAATTAATACATGGGAAACCAGAGATTTGGTAACTCCGAAAAAGAAACTTGATGAAAAAAATTAAGAATAGCAGCATAGATAATGCAGATAGTCTGAAAATTAAATGCTGGTTTGTGTGAGTGATTATGATAGAGGAAGATCAATATTAAGAAAGATGTCTTGGCCCACATTGGCAATTGTCCATAATAGGAAGGTAATGTTGAGTCTTAAAGAGCATACAGAATAGTAAGGGAAACACTATGGAACCAACTAAAATATATTGAAATCTTAACTTTTAAAGTGTTGAAACTCCTTTCTAAGAATTATAACAGGAATAAGTATTAGTATCAGATAAGTTTGTTTTACAATTTTATTTTTCTGCAAGTGGGTTATGCATATTTATAAACATTTTTATAATTCTTGAAATTTATCTTTCTTATTGATAAAATGAAAGTAGTATTAAACATTGTGTAGTTATAAAAATTTATGACATATAACTTTTATTGAGCCTTTATTGTATGACTCATAGAACATTCATTACTGATAAAGTACTGAGTACTGAGTACAACAACTACAACATTGTTAAAGTTTTGTTATGTGTGAAATACATAGTAAATACCCTACATAAATAAGCTTTTATTTAGTATCAACATTTATTCTCTATATTACAAAAATTACAAACTCCAGATATTGTGTTTTAACCATAGCAAATGTCTGTCTAAGCAGCTATTCTGTTTTGTGACACACCAGATTGAAAACACTGCTTAAGTTTGTTGACAAAGAAATAATCTAACACAGAGTGTTATAACACATTCTGACATCCACCCTTTTAGGTGTGGCCAGTTCAGTGAAATTTTGCTGATGGCATGAGAATACTGTGTTTTTAATGACATATTCTTGGAACATGACTATATTTGGAATCAAATTTTTCATTGCACAAGACTGTATATATAAAATAATAGATTACTCATCATGGGAAATTTCCAAACCATAAACACATGTGTACTATCTCTGATTTATCTTGCTTTCAGATATTCACACATAGCAACAACAAAAATAACTACTGATTTTTTTTCCAGCCCCGAAAAAATAAATAAAAATTCTTCTATATTCTTGGATAAATGAATGACATCAGAATTATAATTTCTTAACTATATTTTATTGATAATCATTCAAAATTAATAATACATAATTTGTATTAAATTTTAAACTATCTCTCTAGCTTTTAATCAAATAAACAATTTTGTGGCTTATTTATTGAGACAAATATTCACAGCATCTTGAATATTGAACTAAAAGGCTTGTATTTTATTCACTTATTCAAAAAATAATTGTGAGCAATTATCATATTTCACATACTGGTATACATTCAGGGGCTACAGTTACAAATCAACAAATAGCATCCCTTCTGAAAATAAGACAGGTTGAATTGATAATATTGAACTGGTTGAGAAGACATCACAAAACCAAATAAATAGATGTATGTCATAATGTAAATACAATTTATAGTAACTAAACATTGATGGTTAGGGCTATCAGACAAATTAATATGATTGATAATTACTGAATTTGAGTATGATGAGACCTAGGCAAAATTTCTTCTTGCCTAATGACTAGAAAGCACAGAGACCTAGGAAAGAATGTATTTGTGAATAAAGCAGAAGGAGGGCCACGGTGGCAAGAACAGGTTGTGAGTTAAGCAGCAGCCAAGTAATGTAGGCCCATTGAGGGAAAAGTCAAGCAGCTGGATTTTATTCTAAATGTCTAAGGGGAGATGAGACAGATAATGAATGTTCCCAGGAAGAACAGTCCATGTTGATGACACTGGCAAACCTACATGCCAAAATAATGGTGGGGGCGGAACTAGTCAGAGCAGCAATGGGGAGGGGTCTCACCATTGACTTAAAGAAAGCAGATTTCCAGGGTGGGACCTGCACTAAGTGATTTTTGGTGTTGTTGTTGTTGTAAAAAAAAGATTGAAGTGGTCCATGTGCATTTGGGAACTGCCTATATAAAAGAATGAATGATCTTATTTATATCTTAACTTATACTTTGCTCTGTAGAGAAGGCATTATGGGGAACTGGTATGGCAGGTTAGAGCACTCACAAGATGCAACAAAAATGAAAATGCAAAATTCCTTCTTTTGTGAAAAATCAACTAGGAATTTCAACAATATAATAGCAGTGAATTAAATCAATTACAGGGCTCTTCTGGGCTCTATGCATTTCAGCAAGTTCCACTGATATGAAGCCAGTTCTGGGGACAGGAGCAGAAAGAAGAAATCACAGGACTGCTAAATGAGAAACAGAGGTGCTTTGAAATAGTTAGAAAAAAGGTAGGCAGACTGAACTAAGAAAAGGTTGAAGAGAACTGAGAGTAATGGATACAAGAGCATGGGAAAGGTGGTTGGGTTTGACCAGTTGATTTGATGACAGGAACTTTCACTAAGCCCAGAAAAACATATTTACTAGAAATGAGGAGACAATTCTTGTATAAAATGTTTTTCAGATATCCCACAAAAAAATCTTTAAAATATTTTCCACATCTATATTTTCACTTGGAAAATAGTATGATATTCCAAATTTCCAGATTTCCAGATAGGGTGTGTTTCTTGTAATTTTTTGTCTGAAAAACTTATTCAAAACTGATTATATGAGTTTATATACACTTATCTACTCTGTAATACATATACATTTAATTTTTTTTTAAAATGTGCAGATCACTTCTGTTTAGCAATGCTTTCAAATTACTTTTTTTAAAATTGAATCACCATTAGATACAGTTAACAAACCTTTCATGATTTTGTCTCAGTCATACAATATCCCAACACCTATACCTCCACACCAACAATATCCAACCATATTCTTTCTGCTATCCTCTCCATCCCCTAACAACCTGCACTCTTTCAGGCACTTTTCTTTGTCTATCTCCATATCTACTTTGGGGATTCTGATTTGCAATACAAATACTGAGAGATCATCATGTTTGCTCCTTTACCTGCATTCAGCACACATCTCCCACCCAGAGCGATTTTTCAAATCATTGTCATAATGGTCCCTTCTCTATCCCAGTCACTCTCTCCCCAAGCTCCTCAGGAAAGCCTTCAACTGTGGATAGATAAGGCCTCCTGGCCCTTGTTTCTACTGTCCTTGGGTAAAGGCCCTAAAAGTGTTAGACTCATATTATATCTTTTTTAATGTCCCACAAATGACTGTAGCAATTCTATGAATGCCTTTCTCCTTCTGACTTATTTCACTCAGCAACATACTCTCCATGTCCATCCATCTATAATTAAATTTTAGGACTTCATTTTTTCTAAAGCTGTACTGTATTCAATTGTGTAGATCTATCATAGTTTCTTTAACCTGGCGTATGTTCTCAGGCACTTGTGTTGTTTCCAGATTCTGGCTATTGTGAATAGTGCTGCAATGAAGATACAAATTCAGATGTCATTTCTGGACTGTGTTTTTGCACCCTGAGGGTATTGGGGGCCGTATGAAAACTCAATTACTAGCTTTTTGAGGAATGCCAAAAATGTTTTCCAAAATGACTGAAACACTTGTTATTTCCACCTACAAAGAATGAGAGTCCCTTTCTTCCCACATCCATGCCAGCACTCATTGTTCTCATTCATTTTGATGTGTACCATTTTCTGAGAGTAATGTGATAATCTCATTGCTGTTTTGATTTGCATAGCCCTGATGATTAGCAATCCAGAGCATTTTTTCATGTGCCTTTTGGCCATTTGTATTTCTTCTTTGAGGAAGCTTCTGTTCATTGCTTCTCCCCATTTTTTGATGGGGTTGGAGGTTTTTTCCTATAAAGTTCTACCAGTGCCTTATATGTCTTGGATATTAATTAACCCCTTATCTGATGGGCATTCAACACATGATTTATCCCATTCCATGGGCTATCTCTTTATTTTGGTCAGCACTTCTTTTGAGATGCAGAAACTTCTTAGTTTAACATAGTCCTATTTGTTCATCTTTGCTTCCAGTTGCTTGGTCAGTGGTATTTCATCTTTAAAGATGCCTTTAGCTTCAATGTCATGGAGGGTTCTGCCTACATTTCCTCCATATACCTTATGAACTCAGGTCTGATATTGAGGCCTTTAATGCACTTTTGTTTTGACTTTGTGCCTGACATTAGGCAGAGATCTGAGTCCATTGTTTTGCATATGGTTGTTTTCCCAGCACCACTTGTTGAAGAGGCTTTCTTTTCTCTGCTTCAGATTTCTTGCTTCTTTGTCAAAGTGTAAATGATGATATATTTGAGGTTCTATGTTAGCATATTCAGCTCTGTTACATTGCTCTGCAGGTCTGTCTCTATTTCAATACCATGCTGTTTTAGTGTGCCTCTGGGGCCAGGGCCGTGCCAGAGAGCCGGCCGGTGGGGGGCAACTTGTGGTTTCGGCAGGGCAAGAAGGATGTACCAGTTCTGACCCCCATCCCATGAGACCACAGTTGCCCCGTCACTGCCGGCTCATATCTGAGGCAGCATTAAATTCTGAGGCAGCGGCCACCATGCCACAGGGGGGAGTGAGGGGAAATGGCGGAAGAGATAGACACCCTTTCACTCCCAGGGAGGGGGCACAGAACCATAGCTTAATGCATAGTCCATTCAAATTTTTGCCAGAAGCTGTTGGGTTCCAAATTATGTCCATGTGCCTCTGGGCCATAGCCATGCTAGAGAGTCGCTCGTGGGGGGCAGCTTTTGGTCTCAGCAGGGCAAGAAGTACATGCCGATGCCACCCCCATCCATAAGGCCACAGTTTCCGTCACCACTGGCTCATACCTGGCTGTCCAATAAGCTCTGAGACGGTGGCCAACATGCCACCAAGGGAAGGGGGGGGGCATTTTTTGTCTGTTTTTATCAAAACTGTCATAGCATTCTTATAGGAACCACATTGAAGCTGTACAATGCTTTTGGGAAGATAAACATTTTAATGATGTTAACCTTCTGAACCATGAGCAAGGGATGGGTCTTCATTTCATCATGTCCTCTTTTGTTTCTGAAGTAGGGTTTTGTAGTTTTCTTTCTATAAGCCCTTCACCTCTTTAGTTAAGCTTGTTCTGAGACTTGACTTTCTGAGGCACAACTGTGAATGTAATTTTTTTAAAAAAATACCTTTCTTGCTTGCAAGGCAAATGCTATCTTTATCTATTTATGTGTGCGAACTTTGGTGTGTAAGTGGGATAGGGTATAAAGGCTGTGTGCTACAATAAATTCTGTATCCCTCCCTTCTGGGAGCTTTAGTTTATAGTCTCTGGGTATTGGCCTTTGATGAGATTACATGGTGCCAGGGACGATTTGTGGGTGTGACTCCCAAGCTACTGGAAAACTGGGGAGCTGCGGAGGAAGGAGGCCCAATTCCAATCTGAATAGAGTTGGAGGTCTCAGTCATGGGGCCCATATATGTGGGTTTTTCTGCCAGTTCACTCTTGGGTAAGCTTCATTCCTTCTTGGGCAAAGCTTGTCCCCACTTGGGTGAGGCTTGTCTGAGAAGGTCAATTGTGGCCTTGAGCACAGTGGTTGGGTTTTGAAGGTTTTCGGCTGCCAAGTTTCTGCTTGGGGTGGGAAGGGAAACTCAACCTGCCCTTCTCCCAGGTGCCCTGGTGAAGACAGCCTGGTGCAGGATCAAGACATTCTGCCAGATTTTAATAATTAAAGCAATATATTTTTATTACTAGAATCTTTGTATATGACATTGCTCTGTAATCCATCTAGAAATGCCTTTTTATTTTTAATTTTATTAAAAATGACATAACATTGTTTACAGTAGTATTAATGGTTTATGTTGAGGAGAAGTTTGGGTTATTCTTAGCAGTGCTCAGAATGTACACCTAGCTCTATGCTCAGTGATCACTCCTAGATGTTCCTCAAGGACCATATGTAGAATTGAGGATTGAATCTGGGTGTCTGAGTGCAAAGTAAGAAACATAAACTGTAAACCATCTCTGTGGACCACATTCTTTTCAAATATATCACTGCAATTACCAAAGTACCCCAAACTCTCTGCCACTATTCAAGGTCACCTTTCATCCTCTGCATCTCTTTTTACCTCTTCCCATCTTGGTAACATTAATTTGTAGAGTTCAAGCAAGTTTTTTATTGGACTCTGTCTTTTCCTTGTAACACTTAGACCTTAAATACTTAATTTTCATTATTCGCTGCAAACTGGTAAAGCCACACACATAAGTACACACACATACACACACACACACACACACACACACACAGAGAAAACTGCTGTCCTAGACTACCTCCAAATAATTTCCTTTTTGTATTTATATAATAACCTCATCTTTTAAACTTATATGTTTGATACCTTGAATTCCCTTGTTCTGCCGTGATGTATACCACAGCTAATTAAGGTGTGGTAGATGTACATATCTAAACCACAGAGCAAGCTGTAGGCATGAGACCAAAATGACAATTAGCAAATTTTAAAATGTATCTCAGGGCATTTGCCTTGCACGCAGCCAACATGGCCGACCCGAGTTTGATTCCTCCGCCCCTCTCGGAGAGCCCGGCAAGCTACCAAGAGTATCTCGCCCACACGGCAGAGCCTGGCAAGCCACCCGTGATGTATTCAATATGCCAAACACAGTAACAACAAAATCTCCAATGGAGACGTTACTGGGCCCGCTCGAGCAAATCAATGAACAACCTTTTTTTTTAAGGAGGAAGTCTGGGCTTTTGGAGAAAATTTGGGGACATTGGTGGGGGGAACTGAAATTGTTTGTGAAACTGTATGCCGGAAACTTTGATATGAACAACTTTGTAAATTACAATGCAGTAAATAAAGCTTGTATTTATTTCTGAATATATCTTTATTAAGTAAAGTAAGTAAAGTAAAGGCCCTCCCACTGATCGTCGATTTGCTCGAGCGGGCCCAGTAACGTCTCCATTGGAGACATTGTTGTTACTGTGTTTGGCATATCAAATATTCTCGGTAGCTTGCTGGGCTCTCCAAGAGGGGCGGAGGAATCGAACTTGGGTCGGCCATGTTGGCTGCTTGTAAGGCGAACGCCCTACCGCTGTGCTATCGCTCCAGCCCTATCTTTATTAAACATAAATATTAGACTTAAAAGGTAAACATTAGGCAGAGTATTAAGTCAAGGATATTTTCCATCTTTTCACCTTGGTTGACACTAAAGAGTATCATAATAATTAAACAACAAAAATATTGTTATATTTATTCATGTGGCATAATTTTAAGGACTATACAAGTATATTATTACTTAATAACTTGACTGGGAAATAAGGATATATAAATAACAGAAATAAAATTGAGATTGTTAACCCAATAGCTATGTTTATGTCCCCCAATACACAGACTTGATTTTCCAGTTACTTTGTTCATGCCATACAGTCTCTATCACCTTTAATGTATTTCTTGGGCAGTGAGTGGGAAGTCAGTCATTTTTAATTCTGTTTATGTTGAGATTCTTTTCTATAACATCTGCAATGCTCCCTTCAAGCAGAATAAGAACAAAAAAAAATATGATAGAAAACATTTTACTGAACTATTTAAATATGTATTTCCAATTCATTTTGGATTCTGTGGTTTACAATACTATTAAAAATGGTTTGTCACACATAAGTCTAACACCATCCCATGACCAGTGTATCCACAATATTCTCGCTAGGATTCCAAGTTTCCTACCTATCAAACCCGCCAACTCAATAATGTGGATCAGTTCTTTCATTATATTGCCTTTGAACCTTTATTACTACCTTGTTACATAAGCCTCACATATGAGAGAAATCTTTTTTTTTTTTCATTTTTGGGTCACACCCGGCAATGCACAGGAGTTACTCCTGGTTCATACACTCAGAAATCACTCCTGGCGGAGCTCGGGGGACCATATGGAATGCTGGGAATCAAAGAATCGAACCTGGGTCGGCCGTGTGCAAGGCAAACACTCTATCTGCTGTGCTATTGTTCCAGCTCCAGAGATCATTCTTCATATATCCTTTTCTTTCTGACTAACTTTCCCTAACTAAAATGAATTGATCAAAATGTTGTGGTATATGTACACCATGAAATACTATAAAGCTCTAAGTATAAAATCATCCAAGTTTTAGCAACATGAATGGGACTAGAAGATATTGATTGGATTGTTTAAAAATAATAGTTTTCACACTATTTTCTCATATTCATTATGGTTAGAGAGCTTCTTTTAGGGTATGATTGTAATAGAGATAGGTAAGGCAATTGCCTAGTAAATGACTGACCCAAATTCAAATCCCTGACAATACATATGGTTCCCCAAGCACAGTTAGGCAGAACTTCTCAGCACATAGCAAGAATACATCATGAGCAATGCTTGATGAGCCTTTCCCACATAGAAGTAAGATCTTTTATGTTGCATTCAAGTTCTGAGTAAAAAGCTACTCTGTTTTGGGCTTTTTTTATTTTTGCACTTTTTGGGTCACACCCAGCGATGTTCAGGGGTTCCTCCTGGCTCTGCACTCAGGAATTACTCCTGGCAGTGCTGGGGGAACCATATGGGATACCACGGATCGAAGCTGGATTGTCCTCATGCAACGCAAATGCCCTACCCTCTGTACTATCACTCTGACCCCAGCTACTCTGTTTTTAATGTACAAGAGTTTCCAGAAAATATGAAGGTATGAGAAATGGTAATAGACATGGAGAGAATAAATTCATTCCGAATTTTTTTGCTTTGTAAGAAATTGATTTAGGCCATAACCATGCCACCGGACCCCACGCCAGCTGTTTCATTCCAGGTGACTCAGAAGGGGGTGAGTGAGTTACCCTCCCTGCTCAAGGACCCAGCCCCAGCAGCCAAAAATCTCCAGAACTCAACCACCACCATTCTCACGGTCACTGTTCACATGCTCCAGCTGAGCCTAACCCATGAGTGAATCCACAGAAAACCCAGGTATGTGGGACTTGTGGCTGAAAACTCTGGGTTCAATGAAACTGGAAACGACTCCCCCTCCTGCCCTGTCTCCCCCTGTTTCCTTTGACTCCACAGTCATGCCCATAAACCACCTCTGCTTGGAGCCAGATAATCTCATCAACAACCATGATCCAGAGACCCATTATAAATATCTCGAAAGAGAGCACATGACTTACCACAGCCATACCACCAGGCGCGTGTCAGGCTGTTTCATTTGGGGCATCCCAGATGGGGTTGCTGAGTTCTCCTCCTCACCCCAAGGAAAAAAGGGCCCAGCCCTGGCAGCTGAAAACCTCCAGAACCATTAATATTCCAAGAGTAATGCACAACATTTGATGGGGGTTAAAGTGAACGGCACCAATCTTAGAGTGAAATTTATTTTTACAGAGGCTCAAACAGTTTGATGTGGCTCAAACTTCAACAACACATTAGTGATCTCTTATAGTAGGCCTTGGGTGAAATAAAACAATCTTCATAAACTCTCCTCTAAAGAAAATTTTGGAATCAATTACAGCAGTTTTTCATAACAAACAATATAAAATGAAATATTTTGGGTCGCTTTGAGGCAGGGGTTGGGGTTCGGGAAGGAAACTCTCAAAATATGGTAGTGGGAAGTTGTAATGGTGGAATTGGTGTTCGAATATTGAATACAACCAAAATTGTGAACTACTTTATAAATCACTTGATAACTTGATCCCCCATTATTCATCGATTTACTCGAGCGAGTGCCAGTAACGACTCCATTCATCCCTGTTGCGTAGCCTAATGCCATCTGTTCATTCTAGGAGCATGCAGATCCTCAAACCGATCATTCAGGGTATTGACGAAGAAGTCTGACCATCTTGTAGGTGGGCGTCCACACAATCTTTTGATGTCCCGTGGAATCCAGTCAGTAATGGCTCTAGTCCAGCAGTTGTCTGTAAACCTCATTACGTGTCCAGCCCATCTGATTTTTGATGCCTTGGCAAATGAGACAGCGTCTCTGATTCTTGAGCGTTGACGGAGATCAGAACTCTGGATTCTATCTCTCATTTGAGTGAATCGTGATATTCCAAGCATAGCTCTTTCGATTCCTCTTTGAGAGACCCGAATAGTGTTCTCATCCTGTTTTCGTAGGGCCCAGGTCTCTGAGGCATATGTAAATGCAGGAAGAACCGTGGAATCGAAGAGATGTGCTCATAGCTGGAGGTTCTTTGTCCTCTTAGTTATTTCTTCAACACTCTTGAAGGCATTCCAAGCCGCTCTCTTCCTCCTGCGCAGCTCGGGTGCCAGGTCATTCATCATGTTGATTTCTCGACCTAGGTATATATAACTGTTGCATTCGGAGATGGTGGTTCCATTGAGAGCAAATGGAGCGTCAGGAACGAGGCTGTTTCTCATAAACATTGTCTTCGTAAGATTCAGCTGTAGTCCGACCTTTCCACACTCACGGTCAAAGTCGGTCAGCATTTGTGCCGCTTGGCTGATGTTTGGTGTTATTAGAACGATGTCATCAACAAAGCAGAGGTGGTGTAGTTGCCAACCATCTATCTTCACTCCCATTCTTTCCCATTCCAGTCATCGCATGATGTTCTTGAGGGTGGCACTGAAGAGTTTCGGTGAAATGGTATCACCCTGCCGAACCCCTCTCTTGACATGGATGATTACTTCTTTGTAGTATGGTGAGATCCTGGTAGTGAATCCGTAATAGTGCTCACAGAGGATCCTGATGTATTGAGTTTGAATGCCCTGATTGGGTAGGGCTTCTATGACCGCTTCCGTCTCAATAGAATCAAAGGCCTTTAAATCAATGAATGTTAGATAGAGCGGCACCTTGAACTCTTGAGAAACCTCAGTGAGCTTAGTAGTCGTGTGGATATGGTCGATGGTACTGAATCCTTTTCGGAATCCGGCTTGTTCACATGGTTGTCCTTCATCTAGTGTTCTGCTAATCCTATTCAGGATGACTCTAGTGAACAGTTTATAGATGACAGAGAGTAGGTAGATTGGGCAATAGTTGCCAATGTCGTGGATGTCTCCCTTCTTGTATAGTAGTACAGTCCTGCTCGTTTTCCATTGGGATGGAACCTTGCATTCAGAGAGGTAGCGTGTGAAGAGCCGAGCCAGTGTATTGATGAGTACTGATGGTAAGTTCTTCAGGTATTCAGGTCTGATCTTCTCTGGGCCAGGTGCTCTTTTTTTCTTTACCAACGAGATGGCATGTTGGATTTTGAGAGGGAGAACATTGGGAACAACATATCCATCATGCGGGATGTGGTATGTGGGCAAGTGAACGTGGCTATTAAAGAGATCTGAGTAGATGCCATGAATAATCTTCTCCATTGCCCTTCTAGAAGATGTGATAGATCCATCAGGATGTCGGAGGGCAGTCATCTTGGTCTTGTAGTTGGTGAAGGACAGGCGGGCATTACGAATGCTTTTCCCGGCTTCTGCAACATCTACCAGCACCGCTGCTTTTCTGTCTTTGAGGTCATCCTTGATGGTTCTCTGCATTGTTTTGCCAGCTCAGACGTTCGCTTGTGGTTGCCTCAGGCATGTGCCAAGCCACGTTGGCGAATAAGTTCAAGAGTGTTCAAAGAAAGGCAGTTTTTTGTGGTTATCTCTCTCTTGGCATTCCTCACACAATCATGGAGGTGCTGAATCATTCGATTGTATTCCTCATCAATGTTGTCAATGATGGTATCTTCCCATGTTGCCGCAACAGAGCCAAAGAGCTCCCAGTTGGTGGTTGTTCTGGGAGTTCTCTTCTTAAACTTTGCATTATTTTCTCCGAGTTCTGTGAGGTAGAATTTTGCACGAAGAAGACGGTGGTCCCATCCCATTTGGAATTTTTGGACAACAGCAACATCGGTTAGGCAAAATCGCTGATTGAATATGATGTGGTCTATTTCATTGTGGAACCATCCACAGGGAGACTCCCATGTCCGACATTTAGATTCAGTCTTTTGGAACTGTGAGTTACCATGGAAGGTCTTGGTTGACATGATGAACTCAGACAGTCTGTCACCCTGTTCGTTCCATTCTAGGCCATGGGTCCCATGGCTGATCTTCTTGGTCCTATCTTGGCATTAAAATCACCAACAATGATCTTGTAGAAGGTGTGATCTTTTTTATAGAACTTCTCCAGCTCCATGTAGAACTTCTCAGTTTCTCTTTCACCATAATTGGATGTTGGTGCATAGACAACAAAGATAGAAACTGCCAGCAGTGAGCCACATCTATTCAAGTGTCATCATCCAATTCGGGTTGTTAGCCATCCAAATGAATCAACGCCCATGGCTAAGTTTGTGTTGACAAGGATACCGACACCATCAATGCCTCTTTTGTCACATGTTCCAAGGAACAGTTCTTCTCCAGTGTCGAAAACGGCGTGATGTGATTGATGTCTTCTCGTTTCGGTCAGCTCAATGATGTCGTACTTGATCTTTTGTGCTTGTACCATCAGGTCCTCGATGGATGCATCAGATGCCAGCGTACGTGCATTAAAAATACAGACAATCATTTTTGTCTTTCTTCATTTTGGCAGCCTATTTCTGCCTTGGGATTTTATCAGCCTCTCCTTCCACATCCCTCTCGACTCTGCCGTATTCAGGGTCAGGAGAATGAGATCCATTTTTTTTACTGGATTTGGCATATCAAATAGACCATGGATAGCTTGCCAGGCTCTGCCATGTAGGTGGGATATTTAAGGTAAGTAAAGTAAAGTAAAGTAAAAGCCCTCCCGTTGATCATCGATTTGCTCGAGCGAGCCCAGTAACGTCTCCATTGGAGACTTTGTTGTTACTGTGTTTGACATATTGAATACGTCACGGGGAGCTTGCCAGGCTCTGCCGTGTGGGCGAGATACACTCGGTAGCTTGCTGGGCTCTCCGAGAGGGGCGGAGGAATCGAACTCGGGTCGGCCATTTTGGCTGCGTGCAAGGCAAACGCCCTACTGCTGTGCTATTTAAGGTACCCTGAAAAATTAAATGAATGTAAATAAAAATTTGCGTGGCTGCGAATGCTCCCGGGAGCTTGGTGTGATAATCTCTGGATCCTGGCCATTGTTGGGGTTATGCGGCAGTTGGTGGGTGTAACTATCTGGCAGCTCCAGTCCCAAACCATGCAGGCTTGGAGATCTCAGCCCCGGGTCCCACACACCTGGGTTCCTCTGCCAGTTATTTTATGAGTGAGGCTCATCCAAGTGTGTGGAGAGTGGTCCCAGAATGACCTTGGCTGGGGCCCAGAGGTCTTCAGCTGTTGGGCCCTGGTGAGGACAGTCAGGCACAGGGTAGGAGACTCTGCCTTGTTCTCTCCTGGGAGCTTTATAAATATTTTTTTAATTAAAAAAGAAATAATTTATTTGTGATCACATTGATAAAAATATATAAATTATTCAAGAGAGAGAAAATGATCAAAAGGAATTGTGCAGATATTTGAAGAATGTGATTTTTTTCCAGAACAATTTCATTAGTCTTCTTCAAGTAATTTTAGTGGCAAGGAACAAGAATATGGTTAATTAGCTCAAATAAAAAGAAAGTTATTTTAAGTATTAGATAGGCATATATGCACAGAAAATAAAATCAGAAATCATAAGGCTGAATAATAGAAACTGAAAAATTGGCAAGTAAGGCAATAGTATGCCAAAATTCATACTTCTCAGAATTTGTAGGTATCTTTGGTTTCAATGGTCCCACATGGTGGTTTCATTCCACCAACTTGGATGAGGAATTTAGAGATATACAGACTGACACCAATACATGCATTATTTCTACTATAATAGATGTAACCCCAAAAGGAGGAAAAATATAAAACATAATAAAAAACTTAGAAAGCATGAGATTTTTAATTTTTTTTAAATAAAATGCATTATAATTTTTTTAACCTTCTTTTTGCTCGAGGGCTGGAGCGATAGCACAGCGGGTAGGGCGTTCGCCTTACAAGCGGCCAACATGGCCGACCCGAGTTCGATTCCTCCGCCCCTCTCAGAGAGCCCGGCAAGCTACCGAGAGTATTCGATATGCCAAACACAGTAACAACAAAGTCTCCAATGGAGACGTTACTGGGCCCGCTCGAGCAAACCTTTTTTTTGGAGGGTTGAGGGTGCAGAGGATTTCCCAAGTAGTACTCAGGGGTCCTGGGAGTCACTCCTAGTGATACTAGACCAGCCAAGCTGGTACTGCAATACTAATGGCTAAGGATAATTGATCCACTCCCAGAGGCATGTCCATGGCCTCCAGGGATAAACACTGGCATTGGAAGACCGCATAGTCCTAGGAATGAACCCATGTTGGATATACACAAGGCATGCATCCTAATCCTTTCTGTTGTGGGGGGTATTTTTGGGGCACACACAGTGGAACTCAGTGCTTCCCCTTGGCTCTACACTGCAGTATCAATTCTGGTGGGCTCAGTGAACCATATGATATACTAGGAGTCAAACCAGAGTTAGTTGAGTGTAAGGCAAGCACCCTACCCACTGTACTATCTCTCTGACCCCAAGCCTCAGAACACAGTATTACATCTTCCTTCCAAGTACTAACCAGGCCTGACCCTATTTAGCTTGAGAGATCAGATGAGATCCAGTGAGTTCAGGGTATATGGCTAGAGGTCTAATGCTTTTCTAAATCCCAACTCTTATTCGTTGTTTTTGAAATGGTTGGTTTAAACAACCAGTTTGCAATATTCCTGAATTTTTAGCAGTCATGGTTGTGTAATCAAAATATACTGACTCCCATTAGGCACTCAAACACTCTTTATTTGAGAGAAACTAATATATTATTCTGTTTCTATCTTTTTCTTTCCATTTTCCTTCTTTCTCCCTATCCCTCCATTCTCATCCAGCTCTTTCTGTCTCTTCCTCTATCTCTAATTTTATAAGGTACATTTTCCTTTTTCAAGTCCAGCATCTCATACCACACAAACTATCTTCATCAGAATATTAGAACCATAAGTGGTGAGGAGGAGAGATTGATATAAACAAGGATTCCCGGTCTCCAATTGAGGTGCACTTACTGAGTCAGAATACTTAAATTGCCTTCCACCAACTCCTCCCCACATCACTTCCACAGGAGATGATGCAAGCATGATTCATAATAAGTGCCCCAGTTTTCTCAACCCTACCACCTACCATCTATCTGCTTTAAAGTATGTCTCCTTTAGCCTTTGTTTCTTCTTCGAACATTTGCTATTCCAAGATAAATGTCATAGAACTATGAATGTAGAACTATGGATTAAACACAATTATTATCAGAACACAGTACTCATCCTGGTGTTATCAGATCATTTCAGGCTGGCAAATGATTTGGGCACTCTTTAAAGCACTAAGAATTAAGTTTCCATATTTTTTCAGCAATTTTATTTCTTGGTATCTATCCCAAGAACTAAAAAATCACTATTTTGAAAATATTTTTGTGTGTGTTCATTGAAACTCTATTCCCAGTAGCCAAGATCTATAAATGAACCAAAAGTCCAAGAGCAAGTAAATAATTTGTGGGCTAGATATACATTAAACAGTACCAAAATTTCCTTTACTTTACTATGGAGGAAGCTATAGAGAAAGAACAGAGGAGTATTTCCAAAAGCTCCCATAAAAATAGCAGAATTTTCTTTTATTCTAAAGGATCTGTTCTTTCCAGTCTCCTAAATCTAGCATCCACACTAGATCCCATCCCTCTCCATTTTCCTCAGGCTACCACTCAACACACACACACACACACACACACACACACACACACACACATCCTTCAAATACATAAGGTTTTATCTTTTTTTCTATCATCCTTTATGCATACAGAATTTTACTGTTTCTTGAAATTAAATATATCTTTCCTGACACCACTTCAAAACTACCTTACCTCTTTCTCTACTTCCTTTGACAGTCATAACAAAGAATTGAAGAATTGCCTCAAAAATAATTTATTGTTACCTATCTTCAATTTTATTCTTTTTATGATTAGAAAGAATATTTAGCTAGACTAGCTAGATCCCTAAATGCTCTCTAAGATTCCCCATTCTTTTGGTGTATCTAATTTCCACACTCCCCTAATCAAAATATTTTCGATCTATTCTCTCAATTTAGTTATGTTATATGATACAAAATTTGGGGTCAAAGATAGAGAACTTTTTTCAGGAGACTTGAGACTAGTCATGTAATCATTAAATATAATTTCTTTGGCTTCTCATAGAAGGGAAAATCAGAAAAATCAAAGGATGTGGTTAAATTTTGCAAGAGAAAAATCCTCTAGCACTGACTTTCAAGATGTGAGAGGCACTTGGTCAGGAACATGGTTGCACATAAGATACTCAGAGAAGTTTATCTTAAACAACGCAACAAGTAAACAGGGACTCTGAACAAGAGTCTTAAGGAGTAAATTTCAACATAAGAGCTTGAAAATAAGCGAATCAGAACTTCAGATGATAGAAAAACAGCAGACATCTTGATATCAACCCTGTAAGAAGATGAACAGAGGGTCGTGTCAAAGGAGATTTCTGTTTGGGAAATTGTGTGAAATATTGAATGGGAACTGTTTTAAGCTACCCAATGTGTGGTGAGTTATTGTGTAGTGCAAGGAAACTCACATACTTCCTGCTTTCCTTTGAATCTACCTCAAATAATATTTAAGGGCACCGATCCAAGAAAATAATTTGCCAATGAGTGCCATATTGTTAATTCAATTGACAGTATGTGATCCCATCTTTCTTGAGAGATTTTGTTTTTTTGTTTTGTTTTGATTTTTAAGATTTCAGCACAGGATTGCAGTTGCTCTTAGACTTTCACTGAAGAATGTCAATCTCTATTGGAGAAGGATATCTTCCTCTGAACAACTTTGGGAGATATGCAGAAAGAGTGGTGAGTGATGAAGGGGACCCTCTCCTCACCAGTCAAATCAACCAAATCAATATTTGTGACCAGTGGAGTAACAGAAGGCATAGCCCCTGAACACCACATGTCACCCTAACCACCCCTCCCCTCATAATAACCCCACGGAAGATTCTATTAGGTAGTGAGATCATACATATTCTTCTCTCATTTAACATAATGACCTCAAGGTCCAGCCACTTTGTTGAAAAAGGTTTAATTTCCATTTTTGTGGCTCGTGTGTGTGTGTGTGTAAAATAACATATATATTAAATATATAAATATATATATCCCATTTTCTTCATCATACATTCAGGAATGGAAACATAATGTTTCTTTGTCTAGACTTTCATAAATAATACTGCAAAAATAATGGAAATGCAAATATCTTTTTGAGATAGTAATTCTGTTGCCTTGGAAACAGAAGTAGACTTGACTGATCATATAGCAGTTCTATTGGTAATTTTTTAATAACCAATTTACAGCCCACCAGCAGTGCACAAGGATCTCCTTTTCCTCACATCATCACAAACACTTGTTACATATTATCTTTTGATGATAGCTGAGAACTCCTCTCTCTGCTTTTCTCTTAATAGGGCTCAGTTCGTTAAAAAGTCGTTTAGGCATAATAATTAAAATTTCCATCTCCAATCTCCTCTTTTGACATCTCAACACAGTTATTTAATTGCCTACTTGAACTTTCTTCTGGAATGTCTCAAAGTGAACAAATAACAGCATATTCACAGATAAAGTTCTTTTTTTTTATTGTATTTTATTTTTTTTTAAAGTTGTAGCTTTACAATTTTTTGTGCTTTGGTTTCAATTATACAATGATCAGATACCCATCCCTCCACCAGTGCCCATTTTCCACCACCATGGATAATATCCCTCCCACCCCCATCCCCCCATCCCCCCTGTCTCTGTGGCAGGGCAATCCCCTGTGTTCTCTCTCTCCTTTTGGGTGTTGTGGTCTGCAAAAGAGGCATTGAGTGGCAAACATGTTCAGTCCATAGTCTACTTTCGACATGCATCTCCCCTCCTGGGAGGATCCTCCAAACATCCTTTATTTGGTGCTCCCTTCTCTATCTGAACTGCCCTTTCCTCTAGGATACCCGGCTGGCCTCTAAGTTATGGAGTAATCCTCCTGGTGCTGATCTCAGCTATTCTTGGGTATTAATCTCTTACTTTGTTACTTTATATCCCCCAGATGAATGCAATCTTTCTATGTCTATCCCTCTCTTTCTGACTCATTTCGCTTAGCATGATACTTTCCATATTGTACCACTTGTATGTAAATTTCATGACTTCATCTTTTCTAAGAGCTACATAGTACTCCATTGTGTAGATGCACCAAAGTTTCTTTAACCAGTCATCTGTTCTTGGGCACTCAGGTTTCTTCCAGTTTCTGGCTATTGTAAAGAGTGCTGCAATGAACAAACAAGTGCAGATGTCACTTCGACTATACATTTTTGCCTCTCTGGGATATATTCCCAGGAGTGGTATTGCTGGGTCAAATGGGAGCTCAATTTCTAATTTTTTGAGAATCGTCCAAACTGTTTTCCAGAAGGGCTGAACCAGTGGACATTCCCACCAACAGTGAAGGAGTGTCCCTTTCTCGCCACATCCACGCCAGCATCGGTTGCTTTTGTTCTTTTGAATGTGGGCTAGTCTCTGAGGTGTGAGATGGTATCTCATTGTGGTTTTGATCTGCATCTCCCTGATGATTAATGATGTAGAGCATTTTCTCATGTGCTTTTTTGCCATTCGGATTTCTTCTTTGAGAAAGTTTCTGTTCATTTCATTGCCCCATTTTAGGATGGGGTTGGATGTTTTCTTCTTGTGGAGTTTAACCAGTATTTTGTATATCCTGGATATCAACCCCTTGTCAGATGTGTATTCGGCGAATATCCTTTCCCATTCTGTAGACTGTCTTTGTATTTTGGTCACTGTTTCTTTGGAGGTGCAGAAGCTTCTTAGTTTAAGATAGTCCCATTTATCTATCTCTGTTTTCACTTGCTCGGCCAGTGGCGTGGCATCTTTGAAGATACCATTAGCTTCAATGTCATGGAGGGTTTTGCCAACTTTATCTTCAATGTACCTTATGGTTTCTGGTCTGATGTTGAGGTCTTTAATCCATTTTGATCTTACTTTTGTACATGGTGTTAGGCAGAGTTCTGAGCCTATTTTTTTGCATGTAGCCGTCCAGTGATGCCAACACAATTTATTAAAGAGGCTTTCCTTACTCCACTTCACATTACTTGCACCTTTATCAAAGATTAGATGAGCATATGATTGAGGAGAGATGTCAGTGTATTCAACCCTGTTCCATTGGTCTGCAGTTCTGCCTTTGTTCCAGTACCATGCTGTTTTAATTATTACTGCTTTGTAGTACAGTTTGAAGTTCGGGAGGTTGATTCCTCCCATTTTCTTTTTCCCAAGAATTGCTTTAGCTATTCGTGGGGGCTTATTGTTCCATATAAATTTCAGGAGTGTTTGCTCCATTTCTTTGAAGAATGTCATGGGTATCCTTATAGGGATTGCATTGAATTTATACAATGCTTTTGGTAGTATTGCCATTTTGACAATGTTAAGTCTCCCGACCCATGAGCAGGGGATATCTTTCCATTTCCTCATGTCCTCTTTTATTTCCTGAAGTAGCGTTTTGTAGTTTTCTTTGTACAGGTCCTTTACTTCCTTAGTTAAGCTGATTCCTAGGTACTTGATTTTCTGGGGCACAATTGTGAACGGGATTGTTTTTTTCATGTTGCTTTCTTCTCTCTCACTGTTTGCGTATAGGAAAGCCATGGACTTTTGGGTATTGATTTTATAACCTGCAACTTTACTATACGAGTCTATTGTTTCTAGGAGTTTTTTGGTGGAAGTTATTGGGTTCTCTAAGTAGAGTATCATATCATCTGCGAATAGTGAGAGCTTGATTTCTTCCTTTCCTACCTGAATGCCCTTAATATCTTTTTCCTGCCTAATCGCTATTGCAAGTACTTCCAGTACTATATTGAATAGCAGTGGAGAGAGTGGGCATCCCTGTCTCGTCCCTGATCTTAGAGGGAAGTCTCTCAGTTTTTCCCCATTGAGGATGATGCTTGCTGTAGGCTTGTGGTAGATGGCTTTAATTATGTTGAGGAAGGTCCCCTCTATACCCATTTTGGCTAGGGTTTTCATCATAAAGGGGTGCTGGATCTTATCAAATGCTTTCTCTGCATCTATTGATATGATCATATGCCTTTTATCTTTTCTTTTGTTGATATGGTGGATTATGTTGATTGATTTCCGGATGTTAAACCATCCTTGCATCCCTGGGATGAATCCTACTTGGTCATGGTGTATGATCTTTTTGATGAGTAGTTGGATTCTATTTGCTAGTAGTTTGTTGAGGATCTTTGCATCTGTGTTCATCAGGGATATCGGCCTGTAATTCTCTTTCTTTGTGGTATCTCTGTCTGCTTTTGGTATCAGTGTGATATTTGCTTCGTAGAAACTGTTCGGAAGTGTTTTTGATATTTCAATTTCGTGGAAAAGCTTAAAGAGCATCGGGAGTAAGTCCTCTTTAAAGATTTGGAAGAATTCACTCGTGAATCCATCCGGGCCAGGACTTTTGTGCTTGGGGAGACTTTTTATTACCATCTCAATTTCCTTGATGGTGATAGGTCTGTTCAGGTATTCCAGGTCTTCTTGGTTCAGCCTTGGGAGTCTAGGAATTTATCCATTTCCTCGAGGTTTTGATGTTCCGTGGCATAAAGCTTTTCAAAGTACTCCCTGAGGATCCTCTGAATTTCTGTGGTTTCTGTTGTAATGACCCCCTTTTCATTTCTGATTCGGCTTATTAGAGTTTTCTCTCTCCCTTTCTTTGTGAGTTTTGCTAGAGGCTTATCGATCTTGTTAATTTTCTCGAAGAACCAGCTTTTGGTTTCATTGATCTTTCGGATTGTTTTTTGGGTTTCCATCTCGTTAATCTCTGCTCTGAGTTTTATTATTTCCTTTCTCCTGTTCGGGTTGTGCTCCTTTTTTTGGTCCTTGTCCAAGCTCTTAAGCTGTGAGGTTAGGTTACTTATGTGTGCTCGCTCCTCCTTCCTGAGGAATGCTTGTAGAGCTATAAACTTTCCTCTTAACACAGCCTTTGCTGTGTCCCATAAGTTTTGGTAACTCGTGTTCTCATTTTCATTCGTTTCTAGGAATCTTTTGATTTCCTCTTTGATTTCCTGTCTAATCCACTCGTTGTTCAATAGTGCACTGTTTAATTTCCAGCTGTTTGATTTAGTTTTCTGTTTTTGTGTGTGATTTACTTCTAATTTCAGCGCATTATGGTCTGAGAAGATTGTTGATACAATCTCTACCTTCTTAATTTTATGGAGGCATGTTTTGTGGCTCAGCATGTGGTCTATCTTGGAGAATGTTCCATGTACGCTTGAGAAGAATGTGTATTCAGCTTTTTGTGGATGAAGTGTCCTGTATATATCTACTAAGTCCCTTTCTTCCATTGTTTCCCTCAAATGAAGTATGTCCTTGCTAAGCTTGAGTCTGGTTGATCTATCAAGAGGTGACAAAGCAGTGTTGAAGTCTCCCACTAGTATTGTGTTGCTATTGATGTCTTTTTCCAAATCTATGAGTAGTTGTTTTAAGTACTTTGCTGGTCTCTCATTAGGTGCATATACATTTATTATTGTAAGTTCTTCCTGTTGTACAGATCCTTTGATCAATAAGAAATGGCCTTCACTGTCTCTTATGACCTTCCTCACTCTGAAATCGATGTGGTCTGATATAAGGATGGCTACCCCAGCATTTTTATGGGAGCTGTTTGCCTGTAGGATTGTTTTCCAGCCTTTGACTCTGAGTCTGTGTTTGCTATGACTATTGAGATGCGTTTCTTGCAGGCAACAGAATGTTGGGTTCAATTTTCTAATCCATCCTGCCACTCTATGTCTTTTAATTGGTGCGTTTAGCCCATTGACATTGACAGAGATTATTGTTATGGGATTTTGTCCCATTGTTCTGTTAAAATTTGGTGTATTTGAGGGGCCTTTCTTGCCTTAAAGTAGCCCATTTAGTTGTTCTTGTAACCATGGTTTTGAGTCTATGAAGTTCCTGAGCTGTTGTTTGTCTGTGAAACTGTGTGTTGTTCCTTCTATTATGAATGAGAGTCTTGCTGGGAAAAGTATTTTGGGGGAGGCATTTATTTCATTGAGTTTTTTTACTATGTCCCACCACTGTTTTCGGGCCATGAGGGTTTCATCAGAAAAATCAGCTGTGAATTTTAAGGATGCTCCTTTGTAAGAGATTTCTTTCTTCGATCTTGCTGTTTTCAGAATTTTGTCTCTGTCTAAGGTTTTGGTCATTTTGATCAGAATGTGTCTTGGGGTATTTTTATTCGGATTTCTTCTAGCTGGTACCCTTCGGGCCTCCTGAATGTGGTCACAAGTTTTCTTCAGCTCTGGAAATGTTGTAGCAATGATTTCTTTGACAGTTTCTTCTTCATCGAGGTTTTCTTCCTGTACCTCTGGGACTCCAATAATTCTTATGTTACCCCTCTTGGCTTCATCACGATCTTCTCTTGCCATCTGTTCCCGAATTGTGAGTCTCTTTTCCATTTTCTGCTCTTTTCTGGAGAGTCTCTGAACTTCATCTTCGAGCTCACTGATTCTGTTCTCAGCAGCTGTTACTCTGCTGCTGAGGCCTTCCACTGAGCTTTTCAATTCGCCTATGAGATTTTTCAGGTCTGACATTTCTGATTGCATTTTCCTCATTTCTGCCTTCAGATCCTCTTGTCTTCTATTGGCATTGCTATCCATTGTTTCTTTTAATTCCCTAAGCATCCTAAGTAGCTCCCATCTGAATTCCTTGTCAGAGAGGTTGTCTAACACTACAGTACTGTTGGTGTCATGTGGGCTAGACTCTTCAATATGAAAGTTTGGTGGGCTTTTGCGTTGCTTTACCATTGTGAGAGGTGTGGTTTAGTCCTTCACGTTCACTGTTACTATTCTGCTTTGATATGCAGTGTGAGTTAAGATAGGCTTACGAGTTATTGGCTACTGTGCTTCTAGTGGCTGAGCTAAAATAGAGAAGTTTCCATCTAAGAAGTTAGCTGATGGTTCCTATGGCATATGTAGTGGGAAAATATTTCGCGGCCGCATTAGCGGCCGCGGCTCCAGAAAGAGTCCCTGGCACTAGGCGAGGAGTTGGGAAAGTCTCCTGTTTGGAATTGGAGCCGTTCAGCTTTGTTGCCCAGAGCTGGGCCTCTGTGCCCGTCCCACGCAGATCAGGGGTTGAAAACCGGCTGTCTAGGGGCTGTTTCTAGCTGCGTGTGCCCAGAGAGGGACCCGAGCCCTTGGGGGCGGGCTGTACCTGTTGGAATTGGAGCCGTTCAGCTTTGTTGCCCAGAGCTGGGCCTCTGTGCCCGTCCCACGCAGATCAGGGGTTGAAAACCGGCTGTCTAGGGGCTGTTTCTAGCTGCGCGTGCCCAGAGAGGGACCCGAGCCCTTGGGGGCGGGTTGTACCTGTTGGAATTGGAGCCGTTCAGCTTTGTTGCCCAGAGCTGGGCCTCTGTGCCCGTCCCACGCAGATCAGGGGTTGAAAACCGGCTGTCTAGGGGCTGTTTCTAGCTGCGCGTGCCCAGAGAGGGACCCGAGCCCTTGGGGGCGGGCTGTACCTGTTGGAATTGGAGCCGTTCAGCTTTGTTGCCCAGAGCTGGGCGTCTGTGCCCGTCCCACGCAGATCAGGGGTTGAAAACCGGCTGTCTAGGGGCTGTTTCTAGCTGCGCGTGCCCAGAGAGGGACCCGAGCCCTTGGGGGCGGGCTGTACCTGTTGGAATTGGAGCCGTTCAGCTTTGTTGCCCAGAGCTGGGCCTCTGTGCCCGTCCCACGCAGATCAGGGGTTGAAAACCGGCTGTCTAGGGGCTGTTTCTAGCTGCGCGTGCCCAGAGAGGGACCCGAGCCCTTGGGGGCGGGCTGTACCTGTTGGAATTGGAGCCGTTCAGCTTTGTTGCCCAGAGCTGGGCCTCTGTGCCCGTCCCACGTGGCTCAGGGGTTGAAAACCGGCTGTCTCGGGGCTGTTTCTAGCTGCGCGTGCCCAGAGAGGAACCCAGGCCTTGGGGGCGGGCTGTACCTGTTGGAATTGGAGCCGTTCAGCTTTGTTGCCCAGAGCTGGGCGTCTGTGCCCGTCCCACGCGGATCAGGGGTTGAAAACCGGCTGTCTCGGGGCTGTTTCTAGCTGCGCGTGCCCAGAGAGGAACCCAGGCCCTTGGGGGCGGGCTGTACCTGTTGGAATTGGAGCCGTTCAGCTTTGTTGCCCAGAGCTGGGCCTCTGTGCCCGTCCCACGCAGATCAGGGGTTGAAAACCGGCTGTCTAGGGGCTGTTTCTAGCTGCGCGTGCCCAGAGAGGGACCCGAGCCCTTGGGGGCGGGCTGTACCTGTTGGAATTGGAGCCGTTCAGCTTTGTTGCCCAGAGCTGGGCCTCTGTGCCCGTCCCACGCAGATCAGGGGTTGAAAACCGGCTGTCTAGGGGCTGTTTCTAGCTGCGCGTGCCCAGAGAGGGACCCGATCCCTTGGGGGCGGGCTGTACCTGTTGGAATTGGAGCCGTTCAGCTTTGTTGCCCAGAGCTGGGCCTCTGTGCCCGTCCCACGCAGATCAGGGGTTGAAAACCGGCTGTCTAGGGGCTGTTTCTAGCTGCGCGTGCCCAGAGAGGGACCCGAGCCCTTGGGGGCGGGCTGTACCTGTTGGAATTGGAGCCGTTCAGCTTTGTTGCCCAGAGCTGGGCCTCTGTGCCCGTCCCACGCAGATCAGGGGTTGAAAACCGGCTGTCTAGGGGCTGTTTCTAGCTGCGCGTGCCCAGAGAGGGACCCGAGCCCTTGGGGGCGGGCTGTACCTGTTGGAATTGGAGCCGTTCAGCTTTGTTGCCCAGAGCTGGGCCTCTGTGCCCGTCCCACGCAGATCAGGGGTTGAAAACCGGCTGTCTAGGGGCTGTTTCTAGCTGCGCGTGCCCAGAGAGGGACCCGAGCCCTTGGGGGCGGGCTGTACCTGTTGGAATTGGAGCCGTTCAGCTTTGTTGCCCAGAGCTGGGCCTCTGTGCCCGTCCCACGCAGATCAGGGGTTGAAAACCGGCTGTCTAGGGGCTGTTTCTAGCTGCGTGTGCCCAGAGAGGGACCCGAGCCCTTGGGGGCGGGCTGTACCTGTTGGAATTGGAGCCGGTCAGCTTTGTTGCCCAGAGCTGGGCCTCTGTGCCCGTCCCACGCAGTTCAGGTGTTGAAAACCGGCTGTCTAGGGGCTGTTTCTAGCTGCGCGTGCCCAGAGAGGGACCCGAGCCCTTGGGGGCGGGCTGTACCTGTTGGAATTGGAGCCGTTCAGCTTTGTTGCCCAGAGCTGGGCCTCTGTTGCCGTCCCACGCAGATCAGGGGTTGAAAACCGGCTGTCTAGGGGCTGTTTCTAGCTGCGTGTGCCCAGAGAGGGACCCGAGCCCTTGGGGGCGGGCTGTACCTGTTGGAATTGGAGCCGTTCAGCTTTGTTGCCCAGAGCTGGGCCTCTGTGCCCGTCCCACGCAGATCAGGGGTTGAAAACCGGCTGTCTAGGGGCTGTTTCTAGCTGCGCGTGCCCAGAGAGGGACCCGAGCCCTTGGGGGCGGGCTGTACCTGTTGGAATTGGAGCCGTTCAGCTTTGTTGCCCAGAGCTGGGCCTCTGTGCCCGTCCCACGCAGATCAGGGGTTGAAAACCGGCTGTCTAGGGACTGTTTCTAGCTGCGTGTGCCCAGAGAGGGACCCGAGCCCTTGGGGGCGGGCTGTACCTGTTGGAATTGGAGCCGTTCAGCTTTGTTGCCCAGAGCTGGGCTTCTGTGCCCGTCCCACGCAGATCAGGGGTTGAAAACCGGCTGTCTAGGGGCTGTTTCTAGCTGCGCGTGCCCAGAGAGGGACCCGAGCCCTTGGGGGCGGGTTGTACCTGTTGGAATTGGAGCCGTTCAGCTTTGTTGCCCAGAGCTGGGCCTCTGTGCCCGTCCCACGCAGATCAGGGGTTGAAAACCGGCTGTCTAGGGGCTGTTTCTAGCTGCGCGTGCCCAGAGAGGGACCCGAGCCCTTGGGGGCGGGCTGTACCTGTTGGAATTGGAGCCGTTCAGCTTTGTTGCCCAGAGCTGGGCCTCTGTTGCCGTCCCACGCAGATCAGGGGTTGAAAACCGGCTGTCTAGGGGCTGTTTCTAGCTGCGCGTGCCCAGAGAGGGACCCGAGCCCTTGGGGGCGGGCTGTACCTGTTGGAATTGGAGCCGTTCAGCTTTGTTGCCCAGAGCTGGGCCTCTGTGCCCGTCCCACGCAGATCAGGGGTTGAAAACCGGCTGTCTAGGGGCTGTTTCTAGCTGCGCGTGCCCAGAGAGGGACCCGAGCCCTTGGGGGCGGGCTGTACCTGTTGGAATTGGAGCCGTTCAGCTTTGTTGCCCAGAGCTGGGCCTCTGTGCCCGTCCCACGTGGCTCAGGGGTTGAAAACCGGCTGTCTCGGGGCTGTTTCTAGCTGCGCGTGCCCAGAGAGGAACCCAGGCCCTTGGGGGCGGGCTGTACCTGTTGGAATTGGAGCCGTTCAGCTTTGTTGCCCAGAGCTGGGCGACTGTGCCCGTCCCACGTGGATCAGGGGTTGAAAACCGGCTGTCTCGGGGCTGTTTCTAGCTGCGCGTGCCCAGAGAGGAACCCAGGCCCTTGGGGGCGGGCTGTACCTGTTGGAATTGGAGCCGTTCAGCTTTGTTGCCCAGAGCTGGGCGTCTGTGCCCGTCCCACGCGGATCAGGGGTTGAAAACCGGCTGTCTCGGGGCTGTTTCTAGCTGCGCGTGCCCAGAGAGGAACCCAGGCCCTTGGGGGCGGGCTGTACCTGTTGGAATTGGAGCCGTTCAGCTTTGTTGCCCAGAGCTGGGCCTCTGTGCCCGTCCCACGCAGATCAGGGGTTGAAAACCGGCTGTCTAGGGGCTGTTTCTAGCTGCGCGTGCCCAGAGAGGGACCCGAGCCCTTGGGGGCGGGCTGTACCTGTTGGAATTGGAGCCGTTCAGCTTTGTTGCCCAGAGCTGGGCCTCTGTGCCCGTCCCACGCAGATCAGGGGTTGAAAACCGGCTGTCTAGGGGCTGTTTCTAGCTGCGTGTGCCCAGAGAGGGACCCGAGCCCTTGGGGGCGGGCTGTACCTGTTGGAATTGGAGCCGTTCAGCTTTGTTGCCCAGAGCTGGGCCTCTGTTGCCGTCCCACGCAGATCAGGGGTTGAAAACCGGCTGTCTAGGGGCTGTTTCTAGCTGCGTGTGCCCAGAGAGGGACCCGAGCCCTTGGGGGCGGGCTGTACCTGTTGGAATTGGAGCCGTTCAGCTTTGTTGCCCAGAGCTGGGCCTCTGTGCCCGTCCCACGCAGATCAGGGGTTGAAAACCGGCTGTCTAGGGGCTGTTTCTAGCTGCGTGTGCCCAGAGAGGGACCCGAGCCCTTGGGGGCGGGCTGTACCTGTTGGAATTGGAGCCGTTCAGCTTTGTTGCCCAGAGCTGGGCCTCTGTTGCCGTCCCACGCAGATCAGGGGTTGAAAACCGGCTGTCTAGGGGCTGTTTCTAGCTGCGTGTGCCCAGAGAGGGACCCGAGCCCTTGGGGGCGGGCTGTACCTGTTGGAATTGGAGCCGTTCAGCTTTGTTGCCCAGAGCTGGGCCTCTGTGCCCGTCCCACGCAGATCAGGGGTTGAAAACCGGCTGTCTAGGGGCTGTTTCTAGCTGCGCGTGCCCAGAGAGGGACCCGAGCCCTTGGGGGCGGGCTGTACCTGTTGGAATTGGAGCCGTTCAGCTTTGTTGCCCAGAGCTGGGCCTCTGTGCCCGTCCCACGCAGATCAGGGGTTGAAAACCGGCTGTCTAGGGGCTGTTTCTAGCTGCGTGTGCCCAGAGAGGGACCCGAGCCCTTGGGGGCGGGCTGTACCTGTTGGAATTGGAGCCGTTCAGCTTTGTTGCCCAGAGCTGGGCCTCTGTTGCCGTCCCACGCAGATCAGGGGTTGAAAACCGGCTGTCTAGGGGCTGTTTCTAGCTGCGCGTGCCCAGAGAGGGACCCGAGCCCTTGGGGGCGGGCTGTACCTGTTGGAATTGGAGCCGTTCAGCTTTGTTGCCCAGAGCTGGGCCTCTGTGCCCGTCCGACGCAGATCAGGGGTTGAAAACCGGCTGTCTAGGGGCTGTTTCTAGCTGCGCGTGCCCAGAGAGGGACCCGAGCCCTTGGGGGCGGGCTGTACCTGTTGGAATTGGAGCCGTTCAGCTTTGTTGCCCAGAGCTGGGCGTCTGTGCCCGTCCCACGCAGATCAGGGGTTGAAAACCGGCTGTCTAGGGGCTGTTTCTAGCTGCGCGTGCCCAGAGAGGGACCCGAGCCCTTGGGGGCGGGCTGTACCTGTTGGAATTGGAGCCGTTCAGCTTTGTTGCCCAGAGCTGGGCCTCTGTGCCCGTCCCACGCAGATCAGGGGTTGAAAACCGGCTGTCTAGGGGCTGTTTCTAGCTGCGCGTGCCCAGAGAGGGACCCGAGCCCTTGGGGGCGGGCTGTACCTGTTGGAATTGGAGCCGTTCAGCTTTGTTGCCCAGAGCTGGGCCTCTGTGCCCGTCCCACGTGGCTCAGGGGTTGAAAACCGGCTGTCTCGGGGCTGTTTCTAGCTGCGCGTGCCCAGAGAGGAACCCAGGCCCTTGGGGGCGGGCTGTACCTGTTGGAATTGGAGCCGTTCAGCTTTGTTGCCCAGAGCTGGGCGACTGTACCCGTCCCACGTGGATCAGGGGTTGAAAACCGGCTGTCTCGGGGCTGTTTCTAGCTGCGCGTGCCCAGAGAGGAACCCAGGCCCTTGGGGGCGGGCTGTACCTGTTGGAATTGGAGCCGTTCAGCTTTGTTGCCCAGAGCTGGGCGTCTGTGCCCGTCCCACGCGGATCAGGGGTTGAAAACCGGCTGTCTCGGGGCTGTTTCTAGCTGCGCGTGCCCAGAGAGGAACCCAGGCCCTTGGGGGCGGGCTGTACCTGTTGGAATTGGAGCCGTTCAGCTTTGTTGCCCAGAGCTGGGCCTCTGTGCCCGTCCCACGCAGATCAGGGGTTGAAAACCGGCTGTCTAGGGGCTGTTTCTAGCTGCGCGTGCCCAGAGAGGGACCCGAGCCCTTGGGGGCGGGCTGTACCTGTTGGAATTGGAGCCGTTCAGCTTTGTTGCCCAGAGCTGGGCCTCTGTGCCCGTCCCACGCAGATCAGGGGTTGAAAACCGGCTGTCTAGGGGCTGTTTCTAGCTGCGTGTGCCCAGAGAGGGACCCGAGCCCTTGGGGGCGGGCTGTACCTGTTGGAATTGGAGCCGTTCAGCTTTGTTGCCCAGAGCTGGGCCTCTGTTGCCGTCCCACGCAGATCAGGGGTTGAAAACCGGCTGTCTAGGGGCTGTTTCTAGCTGCGTGTGCCCAGAGAGGGACCCGAGCCCTTGGGGGCGGGCTGTACCTGTTGGAATTGGAGCCGTTCAGCTTTGTTGCCCAGAGCTGGGCCTCTGTGCCCGTCCCACGCAGATCAGGGGTTGAAAACCGGCTGTCTAGGGGCTGTTTCTAGCTGCGCGTGCCCAGAGAGGGACCCGAGCCCTTGGGGGCGGGCTGTACCTGTTGGAATTGGAGCCGTTCAGCTTTGTTGCCCAGAGCTGGGCCTCTGTGCCCGTCCCACGCAGATCAGGGGTTGAAAACCGGCTGTCTAGGGGCTGTTTCTAGCTGCGTGTGCCCAGAGAGGGACCCGAGCCCTTGGGGGCGGGCTGTACCTGTTGGAATTGGAGCCGTTCAGCTTTGTTGCCCAGAGCTGGGCCTCTGTTGCCGTCCCACGCAGATCAGGGGTTGAAAACCGGCTGTCTAGGGGCTGTTTCTAGCTGCGCGTGCCCAGAGAGGGACCCGAGCCCTTGGGGGCGGGCTGTACCTGTTGGAATTGGAGCCGTTCAGCTTTGTTGCCCAGAGCTGGGCCTCTGTGCCCGTCCCACGCAGATCAGGGGTTGAAAACCGGCTGTCTAGGGGCTGTTTCTAGCTGCGCGTGCCCAGAGAGGGACCCGAGCCCTTGGGGGCGGGCTGTACCTGTTGGAATTGGAGCCGTTCAGCTTTGTTGCCCAGAGCTGGGCGTCTGTGCCCGTCCCACGCAGATCAGGGGTTGAAAACCGGCTGTCTAGGGGCTGTTTCTAGCTGCGCGTGCCCAGAGAGGGACCCGAGCCCTTGGGGGCGGGCTGTACCTGTTGGAATTGGAGCCGTTCAGCTTTGTTGCCCAGAGCTGGGCGTCTGTGCCCGTCCCACGCAGATCAGGGGTTGAAAACCGGCTGTCTAGGGGCTGTTTCTAGCTGCGCGTGCCCAGAGAGGGACCCGAGCCCTTGGGGGCGGGCTGTACCTGTTGGAATTGGAGCCGTTCAGCTTTGTTGCCCAGAGCTGGGCCTCTGTGCCCGTCCCACGCAGATCAGGGGTTGAAAACCGGCTGTCTAGGGGCTGTTTCTAGCTGCGCGTGCCCAGAGAGGGACCCGAGCCCTTGGGGGCGGGCTGTACCTGTTGGAATTGGAGCCGTTCAGCTTTGTTGCCCAGAGCTGGGCCTCTGTGCCCGTCCCACGCAGATCAGGGGTTGAAAACCGGCTGTCTAGGGGCTGTTTCTAGCTGCGCGTGCCCAGAGAGGGACCCGAGCCCTTGGGGGCGGGCTGTACCTGTTGGAATTGGAGCCGTTCAGCTTTGTTGCCCAGAGCTGGGCCTCTGTGCCCGTCCCACGTGGCTCAGGGGTTGAAAACCGGCTGTCTCGGGGCTGTTTCTAGCTGCGCGTGCCCAGAGAGGAACCCAGGCCCTTGGGGGCGGGCTGTACCTGTTGGAATTGGAGCCGTTCAGCTTTGTTGCCCAGAGCTGGGCGACTGTGCCCGTCCCACGTGGATCAGGGGTTGAAAACCGGCTGTCTCGGGGCTGTTTCTAGCTGCGCGTGCCCAGAGAGGAACCCAGGCCCTTGGGGGCGGGCTGTACCTGTTGGAATTGGAGCCCTTCAGCTTTGTTGCCCAGAGCTGGGCGTCTGTGCCCGTCCCACGCGGATCAGGGGTTGAAAACCGGCTGTCTCGGGGCTGTTTCTAGCTGCGCGTGCCCAGAGAGGAACCCAGGCCCTTGGGGGCGGGCTGTACCTGTTGGAATTGGAGCCGTTCAGCTTTGTTGCCCAGAGCTGGGCCTCTGTGCCCGTCCCACGCAGATCAGGGGTTGAAAACCGGCTGTCTAGGGGCTGTTTCTAGCTGCGCGTGCCCAGAGAGGGACCCGAGCCCTTGGGGGCGGGCTGTACCTGTTGGAATTGGAGCCGTTCAGCTTTGTTGCCCAGAGCTGGGCCTCTGTGCCCGTCCCACGCAGATCAGGGGTTGAAAACCGGCTGTCTAGGGGCTGTTTCTAGCTGCGTGTGCCCAGAGAGGGACCCGAGCCCTTGGGGGCGGGCTGTACCTGTTGGAATTGGAGCCGTTCAGCTTTGTTGCCCAGAGCTGGGCCTCTGTTGCCGTCCCACGCAGATCAGGGGTTGAAAACCGGCTGTCTAGGGGCTGTTTCTAGCTGCGTGTGCCCAGAGAGGGACCCGAGCCCTTGGGGGCGGGCTGTACCTGTTGGAATTGGAGCCGTTCAGCTTTGTTGCCCAGAGCTGGGCCTCTGTGCCCGTCCCACGCAGATCAGGGGTTGAAAACCGGCTGTCTAGGGGCTGTTTCTAGCTGCGTGTGCCCAGAGAGGGACCCGAGCCCTTGGGGGCGGGCTGTACCTGTTGGAATTGGAGCCGTTCAGCTTTGTTGCCCAGAGCTGGGCCTCTGTTGCCGTCCCACGCAGATCAGGGGTTGAAAACCGGCTGTCTAGGGGCTGTTTCTAGCTGCGTGTGCCCAGAGAGGGACCCGAGCCCTTGGGGGCGGGCTGTACCTGTTGGAATTGGAGCCGTTCAGCTTTGTTGCCCAGAGCTGGGCCTCTGTGCCCGTCCCACGCAGATCAGGGGTTGAAAACCGGCTGTCTAGGGGCTGTTTCTAGCTGCGCGTGCCCAGAGAGGGACCCGAGCCCTTGGGGGCGGGCTGTACCTGTTGGAATTGGAGCCGTTCAGCTTTGTTGCCCAGAGCTGGGCCTCTGTGCCCGTCCCACGCAGATCAGGGGTTGAAAACCGGCTGTCTAGGGGCTGTTTCTAGCTGCGTGTGCCCAGAGAGGGACCCGAGCCCTTGGGGGCGGGCTGTACCTGTTGGAATTGGAGCCGTTCAGCTTTGTTGCCCAGAGCTGGGCCTCTGTTGCCGTCCCACGCAGATCAGGGGTTGAAAACCGGCTGTCTAGGGGCTGTTTCTAGCTGCGCGTGCCCAGAGAGGGACCCGAGCCCTTGGGGGCGGGCTGTACCTGTTGGAATTGGAGCCGTTCAGCTTTGTTGCCCAGAGCTGGGCCTCTGTGCCCGTCCGACGCAGATCAGGGGTTGAAAACCGGCTGTCTAGGGGCTGTTTCTAGCTGCGCGTGCCCAGAGAGGGACCCGAGCCCTTGGGGGCGGGCTGTACCTGTTGGAATTGGAGCCGTTCAGCTTTGTTGCCCAGAGCTGGGCGTCTGTGCCCGTCCCACGCAGATCAGGGGTTGAAAACCGGCTGTCTAGGGGCTGTTTCTAGCTGCGCGTGCCCAGAGAGGGACCCGAGCCCTTGGGGGCGGGCTGTACCTGTTGGAATTGGAGCCGTTCAGCTTTGTTGCCCAGAGCTGGGCCTCTGTGCCCGTCCCACGCAGATCAGGGGTTGAAAACCGGCTGTCTAGGGGCTGTTTCTAGCTGCGCGTGCCCAGAGAGGGACCCGAGCCCTTGGGGGCGGGCTGTACCTGTTGGAATTGGAGCCGTTCAGCTTTGTTGCCCAGAGCTGGGCCTCTGTGCCCGTCCCACGTGGCTCAGGGGTTGAAAACCGGCTGTCTCGGGGCTGTTTCTAGCTGCGCGTGCCCAGAGAGGAACCCAGGCCCTTGGGGGCGGGCTGTACCTGTTGGAATTGGAGCCGTTCAGCTTTGTTGCCCAGAGCTGGGCGACTGTGCCCGTCCCACGTGGATCAGGGGTTGAAAACCGGCTGTCTCGGGGCTGTTTCTAGCTGCGCGTGCCCAGAGAGGAACCCAGGCCCTTGGGGGCGGGCTGTACCTGTTGGAATTGGAGCCGTTCAGCTTTGTTGCCCAGAGCTGGGCGTCTGTGCCCGTCCCACGCGGATCAGGGGTTGAAAACCGGCTGTCTCGGGGCTGTTTCTAGCTGCGCGTGCCCAGAGAGGAACCCAGGCCCTTGGGGGCGGGCTGTACCTGTTGGAATTGGAGCCGTTCAGCTTTGTTGCCCAGAGCTGGGCCTCTGTGCCCGTCCCACGCAGATCAGGGGTTGAAAACCGGCTGTCTAGGGGCTGTTTCTAGCTGCGCGTGCCCAGAGAGGGACCCGAGCCCTTGGGGGCGGGCTGTACCTGTTGGAATTGGAGCCGTTCAGCTTTGTTGCCCAGAGCTGGGCCTCTGTGCCCGTCCCACGCAGATCAGGGGTTGAAAACCGGCTGTCTAGGGGCTGTTTCTAGCTGCGTGTGCCCAGAGAGGGACCCGAGCCCTTGGGGGCGGGCTGTACCTGTTGGAATTGGAGCCGTTCAGCTTTGTTGCCCAGAGCTGGGCCTCTGTTGCCGTCCCACGCAGATCAGGGGTTGAAAACCGGCTGTCTAGGGGCTGTTTCTAGCTGCGTGTGCCCAGAGAGGGACCCGAGCCCTTGGGGGCGGGCTGTACCTGTTGGAATTGGAGCCGTTCAGCTTTGTTGCCCAGAGCTGGGCCTCTGTGCCCGTCCCACGCAGATCAGGGGTTGAAAACCGGCTGTCTAGGGGCTGTTTCTAGCTGCGCGTGCCCAGAGAGGGACCCGAGCCCTTGGGGGCGGGCTGTACCTGTTGGAATTGGAGCCGTTCAGCTTTGTTGCCCAGAGCTGGGCCTCTGTGCCCGTCCCACGCAGATCAGGGGTTGAAAACCGGCTGTCTAGGGGCTGTTTCTAGCTGCGTGTGCCCAGAGAGGGACCCGAGCCCTTGGGGGCGGGCTGTACCTGTTGGAATTGGAGCCGTTCAGCTTTGTTGCCCAGAGCTGGGCCTCTGTTGCCGTCCCACGCAGATCAGGGGTTGAAAACCGGCTGTCTAGGGGCTGTTTCTAGCTGCGCGTGCCCAGAGAGGGACCCGAGCCCTTGGGGGCGGGCTGTACCTGTTGGAATTGGAGCCGTTCAGCTTTCTTGCCCAGAGCTGGGCCTCTGTGCCCGTCCGACGCAGATCAGGGGTTGAAAACCGGCTGTCTAGGGGCTGTTTCTAGCTGCGCGTGCCCAGAGAGGGACCCGAGCCCTTGGGGGCGGGCTGTACCTGTTGGAATTGGAGCCGTTCAGCTTTGTTGCCCAGAGCTGGGCGTCTGTGCCCGTCCCACGCAGATCAGGGGTTGAAAACCGGCTGTCTAGGGGCTGTTTCTAGCTGCGCGTGCCCAGAGAGGGACCCGAGCCCTTGGGGGCGGGCTGTACCTGTTGGAATTGGAGCCGTTCAGCTTTGTTGCCCAGAGCTGGGCCTCTGTGCCCGTCCCACGCAGATCAGGGGTTGAAAACCGGCTGTCTAGGGGCTGTTTCTAGCTGCGCGTGCCCAGAGAGGGACCCGAGCCCTTGGGGGCGGGCTGTACCTGTTGGAATTGGAGCCGTTCAGCTTTGTTGCCCAGAGCTGGGCCTCTGTGCCCGTCCCACGTGGCTCAGGGGTTGAAAACCGGCTGTCTCGGGGCTGTTTCTAGCTGCGCGTGCCCAGAGAGGAACCCAGGCCCTTGGGGGCGGGCTGTACCTGTTGGAATTGGAGCCGTTCAGCTTTGTTGCCCAGAGCTGGGCGACTGTGCCCGTCCCACGTGGATCAGGGGTTGAAAACCGGCTGTCTCGGGGCTGTTTCTAGCTGCGCGTGCCCAGAGAGGAACCCAGGCCCTTGGGGGCGGGCTGTACCTGTTGGAATTGGAGCCGTTCAGCTTTGTTGCCCAGAGCTGGGCGTCTGTGCCCGTCCCACGCGGATCAGGGGTTGAAAACCGGCTGTCTCGGGGCTGTTTCTAGCTGCGCGTGCCCAGAGACGAACCCAGGCCCTTGGGGGCGGGCTGTACCTGTTGGAATTGGAGCCGTTCAGCTTTGTTGCCCAGAGCTGGGCCTCTGTGCCCGTCCCACGCAGATCAGGGGTTGAAAACCGGCTGTCTAGGGGCTGTTTCTAGCTGCGCGTGCCCAGAGAGGGACCCGAGCCCTTGGGGGCGGGCTGTACCTGTTGGAATTGGAGCCGTTCAGCTTTGTTGCCCAGAGCTGGGCCTCTGTGCCCGTCCCACGCAGATCAGGGGTTGAAAACCGGCTGTCTAGGGGCTGTTTCTAGCTGCGTGTGCCCAGAGAGGGACCCGAGCCCTTGGGGGCGGGCTGTACCTGTTGGAATTGGAGCCGTTCAGCTTTGTTGCCCAGAGCTGGGCCTCTGTTGCCGTCCCACGCAGATCAGGGGTTGAAAACCGGCTGTCTAGGGGCTGTTTCTAGCTGCGTGTGCCCAGAGAGGGACCCGAGCCCTTGGGGGCGGGCTGTACCTGTTGGAATTGGAGCCGTTCAGCTTTGTTGCCCAGAGCTGGGCCTCTGTGCCCGTCCCACGCAGATCAGGGGTTGAAAACCGGCTGTCTAGGGGCTGTTTCTAGCTGCGCGTGCCCAGAGAGGGACCCGAGCCCTTGGGGGCGGGCTGTACCTGTTGGAATTGGAGCCGTTCAGCTTTGTTGCCCAGAGCTGGGCCTCTGTGCCCGTCCCACGCAGATCAGGGGTTGAAAACCGGCTGTCTAGGGGCTGTTTCTAGCTGCGTGTGCCCAGAGAGGGACCCGAGCCCTTGGGGGCGGGCTGTACCTGTTGGAATTGGAGCCGTTCAGCTTTGTTGCCCAGAGCTGGGCCTCTGTTGCCGTCCCACGCAGATCAGGGGTTGAAAACCGGCTGTCTAGGGGCTGTTTCTAGCTGCGCGTGCCCAGAGAGGGACCCGAGCCCTTGGGGGCGGGCTGTACCTGTTGGAATTGGAGCCGTTCAGCTTTGTTGCCCAGAGCTGGGCCTCTGTGCCCGTCCGACGCAGATCAGGGGTTGAAAACCGGCTGTCTAGGGGCTGTTTCTAGCTGCGCGTGCCCAGAGAGGGACCCGAGCCCTTGGGGGCGGGCTGTACCTGTTGGAATTGGAGCCGTTCAGCTTTGTTGCCCAGAGCTGGGCCTCTGTGCCCGTCCCACGCAGATCAGGGGTTGAAAACCGGCTGTCTAGGGGCTGTTTCTAGCTGCGCGTGCCCAGAGAGGGACCCGAGCCCTTGGGGGCGGGCTGTACCTGTTGGAATTGGAGCCGTTCAGCTTTGTTGCCCAGAGCTGGGCCTCTGTGCCCGTCCCACGCAGATCAGGGGTTGAAAACCGGCTGTCTAGGGGCTGTTTCTAGCTGCGCGTGCCCAGAGAGGGACCCGAGCCCTTGGGGGCGGGCTGTACCTGTTGGAATTGGAGCCGTTCAGCTTTGTTGCCCAGAGCTGGGCCTCTGTGCCCGTCCCACGTGGATCAGGGGTTGAAAACCGGCTGTCTCGGGGCTGTTTCTAGCTGCGCGTGCCCAGAGAGGAACCCAGGCCCTTGGGGGCGGGCTGTACCTGTTGGAATTGGAGCCGTTCAGCTTTGTTGCCCAGAGCTGGGCCTCTGTGCCCGTCCCACGTGGATCAGGGGTTGAAAACCGGCTGTCTCGGGGCTGTTTCTAGCTGCGCGTGCCCAGAGAGGAACCCAGGCCCTTGGGGGCGGGCTGTACCTGTTGGAATTGGAGCCATTCAGCTTTGTTGCCCAGAGCTGGGCGTCTGTGCCCGTCCCACGCGGATCAGGGGTTGAAAACCGGCTGTCTCGGGGCTGTTTCTAGCTGCGCGTGCCCAGAGAGGAACCCAGGCCCTTGGGGGCGGGCTGTACCTGTTGGAATTGGAGCCGTTCAGCTTTGTTGCCCAGAGCTGGGCCTCTGTGCCCGTCCCACGCAGATCAGGGGTTGAAAACCAGCTGTCTAGGGGCTGTTTCTAGCTGCGCGTGCCCAGAGAGGGACCCGAGCCCTTGGGGGCGGGCTGTACCTGTTGGAATTGGAGCCGTTCAGCTTTGTTGCCCAGAGCTGGGCCTCTGTTGCCGTCCCACGCAGATCAGGGGTTGAAAACCGGCTGTCTAGGGGCTGTTTCTAGCTGCGCGTGCCCAGAGAGGGACCCGAGCCCTTGGGGGCGGGCTGTACCTGTTGGAATTGGAGCCGTTCAGCTTTGTTGCCCAGAGCTGGGCCTCTGTGCCCGTCCCACGCAGATCAGGGGTTGAAAACCGGCTGTCTAGGGGCTGTTTCTAGCTGCGCGTGCCCAGAGAGGGACCCGAGCCCTTGGGGGCGGGCTGTACCTGTTGGAATTGGAGCCGTTCAGCTTTGTTGCCCAGAGCTGGGCCTCTGTGCCCGTCCCACGCGGCTCAGGGTTGAAAACCGGCCCTCTCGGTGCTGTTTCTAGCTGCGCGTGCCCAGAGAGGAACCCAGGCCCTTGGGGGCGGGCTGTACCTGTTGGAATTGGAGCCGTTCAGCTTTGTTGCCCAGAGCTGGGCGTCTGTGCCCGTCCCACGCAGATCAGGGGTTGAAAACCGGCTGTCTAGGGGCTGTTTCTAGCTGCGCGTGCCCAGAGAGGGACCCGAGCCCTTGGGGGCGGGCTGTACCTGTTGGAATTGGAGCCGTTCAGCTTTGTTGCCCAGAGCTGGGCCTCTGTGCCCGTCCCACGCAGATCAGCTCACAGATAAAGTTCTTACAAAATCCTCTCTCCTAAGATCCTGATTATTTACATTCTATCAGTAAATACCTGCTCTCTCTTTCCTGTTGCCAAATCTTCCTCATGTACTTCTTCTCATATATTCAATCAATTTGCATAATCTCTAAGATTATATTAAAATATATTATGCCCTTCACCACTCACCAAGATTTCTAGTCTAGCCACTGAATTTTCCATCTTGAAGATGTAGATTCCCCACATCATCACAAGAACCACAAAATAATCAGGAAAAGGCATCAAGCATGAACAAACCACATTACTTCTTTGAAAAGACCCCCAGAGACTGATCTTTGGATTTAATATGCATATATGGATTTCAAATGCTTAGATATAATCTTTAAACTGCCTCCCAGATTCTTTCATTTCTCTTTGATTTACTCCATTCCAGCCACAAATACTTTTGCTCTTCTTCAGCTTGGCAAGAACAAGTCTACATCAATATTCTGCGACTGCTGCTCCATCTACTGAGAGATTGTTCCCTTAATATCTTCATGGTTCACTTCCTCGGTTTTATTCACTCAGTTCAAGTGTATTTTAGAACGACTTTCCATAATTACCTATTTATATCACCTCATTCTGCTTCCTTCCTCATTATTTTTTCACTCAGACAGTTCTATTCAGAGGGATTTTTCTCCATAAAGTTTACTATTGGGACTGGAATGATAGCACAGCGGGTAGGGCATTTGCCTTGCATGCGGCCCACCCGGGTTTGATTCCTAGCATCCCATATGGTATCCTGAGTACGGCCAGGAGTAATTCCTGAGTGCAGAGCCAGGAGGAACCACTGAGCATCTTTGGGTATGACCCAGAAAGCAAAAAAAAAAAAAAAGGCTACCATTAATATTTGAACAATTATGTATGTAAAATAGTTTAATGCCTTTTACTCCATACCAGAATGCAAACTCTAGGAATAGAAATACTTTATTTTCTTTGATTCCCCTATATATGAAAATTTTCCTGGTACATAATTGAGCATATTCATTTAAAAAATATATTAGTATAAAAGTCAAGGAATAAATTAATCATTGATTTTATGAAAGATGATATTCAAATCAACTAAGTGATTAAAATTCTGTGAAATTTCATATAGCATTGAGATCAAATAATTTTCCTAATTTTTCACTAGAATATAAATTTTCTAACAGTACAATTTGACTTTTCACCCTACTACTTGAATAGTTCCTGAGGAATTATGCTGTACTTAAATAAGTACTGTATATATTAAGAGACAGAGCATGGCTAATGTACCAGAGTCATATATTCATCTGAGTAAAACTATCTATCTACCTCATATGGTTGTGGGGTATTTCATATGAGATGGCACATGTAAACCTTGAACTCTATAATGTCCTAAATGGTAATTACATAGATCTCTTTAAAATAAAGTATGAAATGGACATGGGCAAAACATTAGCAAATCAAATCATGGCCATGGTCCTCCCGTTATTCATTGATTTGCTCAAGCGGGCCCAGTAACATCTCCATCGTGAGACTTGTTGTTACTGTGTTTGGTATATCGAACACATCACTGGTAGCTTACCAGGCTTTTCCGTGCGGGCGAGATACTCTCGGTAGTTTGCCGGGCTCTCCGAGAGGGCTGGAGGAATCGAACTCGGGTAGGCCATGTTGGTTGCATGCACGGCAAACGCCCTACCCGCTGTGCTATCACTCCAGCCCAGCAAATCAAATATATATTTTAATCCATGATATTACTCTATATTTAATGGAAGAATGTTCTGTTTATTTTTGTCCTTTCATTTATACTTACTGGAAAAAAATCTGAATTATTGGATTAAAATTAAATGTTTTTACAAGAAACTTTACTTAGACAATACAGTGTATCTTATTTTGTGCTACAGTAGGAAGCATATAATGTTTGTCTAAGTTACAATATATAAATATGCTGTCTGTCAGCTCCCTGTGTTATTCTTGCTATATTAATCGTTAAAAGCGAGTAAAAGGTTTGTACTTGAAATTTTTTTGAGTCCTAAATGATTGAACAATTATCATAATTTGCTCTCATCCCACTGCCAAGCCATCATAGAAGAAAAGGAATAATGTATGATACTCCTGAAAATTATCATTATGCAAATACTTACTTACATTAACTTAAAAGCCATTGGAAATACTAAAAGGTCTACAATTGAGTTTAGGGTACAGCTGCTTCTTAAATGAAATAGAAGCAAAATAGATAAAGAAACATATCTCAAAATGTTGTAAAATTTATTTTTGAAGACAATTTATATCAAAAAATATAATTATGTGTACATTTAATTCATGTTGTTTTGTGTATTTCAAACACATGAAAATTTAGGTGGGGTAATTGTTAAGTTCCTATTAAAGTAATATTTATTTACTTTTAAAATACAGCAAATCCAATATAATTAAAATATAGCTAATCAAAGAAGTAAATATTCTTACTTTTGTTTCTCTCCCTTTCTTATTAACATACAAATATTATAATTATTAAAAATATAAGTCAAATAAAAAATTTTTAATAGTTTGAAGGGAGAAATCATTTTTGTTATTAAGCAAAGCAAAAATAAGTGTAATAATTAAAAATTTGAGAATGTACGATAATTATGTGGCAGAAATAAATATCCACACTTCCCAACTGCCAATATTAACAAAACAATAATTAGATCAGGATTTATAGAGAATACATATTTTACTTAGTAAATTATTTATATTATGTTTAAATATATTTGTCATTGATTATAAATTTTATAAAACTTATAAAATTGTATTCTAATATGTATTCCCACATAAATACAAAATAAGTTTTGCTACATTTGCTATTTTGCTACATTTGCTATTAAGGTTTGAATTAAAAAGGTGACATTTTATTTGAAACCAGTTTAACATGAATTTGTATTAAGGGAATAATATTTTTTCTAATTATCTCTGAGTTTAGATGTATAAGTATTAAATAAAGATAGAGAAATTATTCATTTTTTAAATTACATGATCTGAATTATATATCTCAAATTATATCTGAGATTAGCAATTTAAGAAAATTTTTAACATCAGGGAGTCATCTCAAAGCACATCCTCATGTTTTATATGCAAGAAATCTGTTTTGATCCCTGACAGCATTTGTATGGTGCCCTGAGGATTATAAAAAATGACTTCCAAGTACCTCATCAGCAGTAGTGCCTAAGCACTATCAGATTTAGCCTAAAAAACAACAAAAGAATTCTTGTGAAGTTTCATTAAAACTACAAACTCTATTTCTGCTAAGTGACATTATAAATTACCAGTGTTTGGCAATTTAAAAGATGTTAAAGATAAAATTTTCAAGTTATATCTTTTCAATTATATATTTTCAAATTTCCATGACTAAGTTAATGATGATGAATGTTTTTTGTTACCCCAGACCAAATAGATTACTATGAAACAAATAATTTTGAACATTTTTATGCACTGTAACACAGTCCTCCCGTTGTTCATCGATTTGTTTGAGCGGATACCAGTAACATCTCACAATAAATTGTGAGACTTGATGTTACTATTTTTGGCATATCGAATACATCATGGATAGCTTGCCAGGCTTTGCTGTGCGGGCGAAATACTCTCGGTAGCTTGACCGGTTCTCCAAGAGGGGCAGAGGAATCGAACTTGGGTCGGCCATGTTGGCTACGTGCAAGGCAAATGCCCTACCCACTGTGCTATCGCTCCAGCCCTAACATTTTTATATATGTGGAAAATGTTTCAGAACGTATATGTTGCAAAAAGAGTAAATATTTATATACACATGTTGTTTTAATCCTGAAAATAGGATCTGCATTTGAATTTAATTTGCGCAAGAGATTATATATAAAATAAAATTTATAAATTAGAGTAAAATTTGGATTTTGTTAGCATAATAACTGGAAGGAAACTATTTTCTAAAACAAAATTTATTTATGTTCTAATGCCCAAAATTACTTGTTTATTTTTGTTTTGTGAGCATACATATCGCTATTGTATAATCTTCTAATATAACCTAGAGATTCATTAGTTGCACTAGAAACTTTAAAATGAGACAGTTTTACAAATATTAATCCACAGCGGGTAGGGCGTTCGCCTTACACGCGGCCAACATGGCCAACCCGAGTTCGATTCCTCTGCCCCTCTCGGAGAGCCCGGCAAGCTACCGAGAGTATTCGATATGCCAGACACAGTAACAACAAAGTCTCCAATGGAGACGTTACTGGGCCCGCTCGAGCAAATCGATGATCAACGGGAGGGCCTTTACCCTTTACCTTTATGTAAACCACAAACATAAAACTACCCAAATTGTCTCTTTTATAAATTTTGATTATTCTAAATATACTTGTTATTATTGTAAAACTATTAAACTATAAAAATATATTCACTATATTAGAGCAGTCCTTAACATTACAGAATGTTATTGTTATAAATTCCTGGTTTACTATTTTTCATCAGCTAAAACCAGTATTTTGACAATGGAAGAAAGAAACCAAAGTGCTGAAAATAAGTAGGGAGAATAAAACTGAAAAAAAAGGAAATCAATTATACATATATGCATGAAATTTTAGACACAATCCCTTTCTACACTATATGATTTTCCAATACATCATGTCTAGGAAGTTCTCACAAAAAATTTAGGAACAACAGGACTGGAGCAATAGTACAGCGAGTAGGGTGTTTGCCTTGCACGTGCCAACCTGGATTCAATTCTCAGCATCCCATATAGTCCCCTGAGCACTGCCAGGAGTAATTCCTGAATGCAGAGCCAGGAGTAACCTCTGTGCATCACCGGGTGTGACCCAAAAAGTGGAGAAAACAATTTAGGAACAGCAATTTTAACTCATATCTAATTTCTATTCTTTTGAGAAAATGAATTTTATATATTAATTTTCTCTTAAGATATTATAGATTTGTATAACAAATAAATTAAATTCTAAAAGGAAATATATTCTTTTTGTGTGCTTATTACTTAAATTATCCTATATTTAACTCATTATAATACCAGCTCTCTCTTCAGACCACTTACCTGACAATACAACTATTTAACAATGTTAGAGACCATTTAATAGTATAAAAGTTTTCAGTTTTGTTTTCTCTTTGTTTTTTACTTTTGGGCTACAACTTGTGATCGGGGCTTGTTCCTGTCTCCGGGTTCAGAGATCACTCCTGGCTGGGCTCAGGGAAATATATGGGTACTCAAGGATTGAACCTGAGTTGGTGGTTTACAAGAAAAGCTCCCTACCGACTATACTATCTCCCCAGTCCCTAAATTGACACTTTATATCCCATTTCTTATTCTATCATTAAGTTGATAGGATTTTCCTTTCTGACAAAATAAGGTTTACCAACTCACATGGTTCAGACAATGAACTTTACTTGGCTGATCCTCATTATCAATACAATATTCTATGCCTGTCTTTCAATTAAATTCCAACAACGAATACTGCAGTATTCACTGGCGATTGAGATTTTGTAAATGGAATTGGGTCTAAAAAAAAACACACACACAAATAGAATGTGGCAACACAGTCTAGTGATTTTGTGGCTACAGAGACTTCATATAAACAGATCCAATCCTAATTAGCATTTTTTCTTTTTTTTTTTTCACTTTTCTTTTCCCTACTTATTTTCAGCACTCTGGTTTTTTTCTTCCATTGTCAAAATACTGGTTTTAGCTAATGAGAAATAGTAAGCCAGGGATTTATAACTAATATGGATTTATGGCCTTAACCAAGATCCTTTGAATGTGAAAGGCAGAGTTATATGAGATTATTTGGTGTGAACAACATTGGACCAGACAGACTAAGAGACACAGTGTTGTCTTTCTGGTGTTCACAACTACAATGCACACTTCGCTTCTTCACACTGACCAATGTAGTCCCAGTTAATTGTTATGTATCAAAAGACAAGCAAATAAACCAAAAAAAAAAAAAAAGAACTTCTAAGAAACAATACCTTATAAAAGGATTCTAGTGGGGCAGAGAAACAGCATAGCAGGTAAGACACTTGAATAGTACATGACCAACCTGTATTCAATTCCCAGTATCATGTATGACCTCCTAAACATCACTAGAAATGATCCCTGAAACAGATTCAGGAGAAATCCTGAGCACAGTTAAGTGTAGCCCAACAACCTAAAAAAAAAAAAATAATAAGAAGAAGAGGAAAAGAAAGTACTTTAGAGTATCTTGAGCCTTCAAAAGGTAAATAGATTAATTTCTCACAAATGGATACACGAGCTAGTATTCTTTCTTACAATGACTTTAAATAAAACAAACAAACAAAAAGGACTTAGTTTTTTGGTTTTGTCTTGTTCTCAGATCTTTAGTAAATTTGGTCATAAATTTGAGGGAGAGAGGTAGACGAAGTGCAAAGTTGGGCTACACCCTAAATTTCTCAGAATTTACTCCTGGCCCTGCTCCCTGTGATGCTCATATGATCATATGCTGTGTGAGGATCAAACTGAGATCAGACTTACAAGACGAGTGCCTGTACCCCTGTACTACCTCTCTGACCTCAGCAATCAAATCATTTATTATTTATTATTCTTTGTTCAGGCATAATTCACTGTTAGATGGTACGAAGGTGACAGATTTTAATGTTGGTCCTCAATTATTCATTAAAAGAATAATGATCATCTTAATGATCATCTTAATAATGTCATCTTAATGGTAGCTTTTTTTAAAGAATAATGAATCTAAGGCATTTGAAACTTCATTTCATTCTGAACCATTGTATTAAAAGTTTTGCTAGCGCACTGTCATTTATACACATTTTAAAAGTTTTGATTTCTTATAGCATGCTTACACGTCCTATGATCCAGTTTGTTTCCTCCCTAATGTTGCTTCCTCCATCTTAAAATTTAAAAAGTTCCCAAGTAAAGCTACTTATTCTGTCATTCACCAAATTAAGCATTAATTAAAATCTTTGCACTTCCTTAAGTTGAATTTTAAACAAGTCCATCAGGACTATTTAGCTCTAGTTAGCAATTTACAAAATAGGTCTTGAGAGTTCTAAACCAAAGTTCTTTAGAAGAAAGGTTGCTTTCTTCTGCCTCCGTTTCCTTATTCCTTCTGTCTATAAAAGTCTCATTTTATGCAGTTCCTGGGAACTCCTTGAGATGTTAGATTACATATTGGCCAACTTGAATTATTTTTGATCAACTAAATACTTAAAGTGAATAAGCCTCTATTTGTCTTTTATAAGCTTTGGTGTCTGAGTGATGGGAAGACCATTAATAATTGGCAGTTACAAAAAGCAACCAGATAGAGCACTGGATAATTGTCACTGGACTCTTTCACCTGTTTCCTCCTGCCTTAGGAGGTCTAGGAAAATTCCTTTGGGGTTCTAGTTCTGCAGCTTTTGTGCTATGAGTTACTTAACGTTTCTAGCAATCCTTTATTAGGCTGAGTTCATTAGCTAGTCCCAGGAGACTGGTTATGGTTTAGATGCTGGACAGGATTTAAGGTAGAAATAGGCCTAATCTAGAAGACTTACAGAGTCAGAGTCAAATGGTTTCAGTTTAGATTCAAATCGTATTTTATTCAAAACAGTTAATATATTTCATTTTATCTTTTGTTTTGCTTTGGGGCCACACTAGATTGTGCTCAGGGCTTACAACTGGCTCTGTGCTCAAGGCCAAAACTGAGAGCAAGGATCAGGAGATCATATGTAGGGAAGGGGACCAAGCCCCTGTTGGCCACATGGTTGATAAGCACCCTACATAATGTACTATCAAATTTACCCCTCAATTTATTTTTAACAGTATAATTCAAGATAAATAACTTTCTGTTAGGCATGTTTATTTAAGTTTATATAAAACAGGCATTATTCCCTAATGACTGTTTGAAATAAACTTAAAAAATAGCTGTGCTTATGTTGATTAAGTTCATTTCCAAATTAGAATAGCAGATAGTAAGATTTTAGAAGCTATGAACTACATATATATTTATACATATATATGTGTGTATACATATATGTTTGCTCGAGCGGGCCCAGTAACGTCTCCATTGGAGACTTTGTTGTTACTTTGTCTGGCATATCGAATACGTCACAGGGAGCTTGCCAGGCTCTGCCTGCGGGCGAGATACTCTCGGTAGCTTGCTGGGCTCTCCGAGAGGGGCGGAGGAATCAAACTCGGGTCGGCCATGTTGGCTGCGTGCAAGGCAAACGCCCTACCACTGTGCTATCGCTCCAGCCCTTTACTTACTTTACTTATACATATATGTATATATATTCACATATATATTCATGCATTTGTGGTATATGAGTATATGGTAAAAAATGAAGATCCTTCATGAGTATATGGAAACCCATACAATTCATTACATGTCACACATCATTAGTTAAACATAGCAATATATTGTAAGTTTTTTTAAAGAATGGGGGAAAAATTGTCATATGAAAGAGAGGTAGTACAAGAGTTAAATCATTATGCCATGCACTCTCCTAATCCTAAATTGATCCTCTGGACCATATGGTCTCCAAATGTCACTGACCTAGAGCATCACATGATGTGACCCTGGTGCCCAAACCACCATCACCAGACACTCTAGGAATAACCCAGTAATCTGTGGTACAGCAGGGACCCAGCAGAATCACAACAATGGGCCCTCATATTGAACCTTTGGTTGTCAGAGAACTGTCAAGAGAAGCCCAGGGTTTCCTAAGCACCACTGAGGAGCCCTAGTCCTACAAATAAATAACATAGGAATAGACAATTCAAATGGTTGTTAATGAGCATGCCAATCTGCAAAGTCTCAACTCCAGTTACTTGGAAACACATATTATTACAAGGTAACTGTTTAGAAAACGTGTGGTGTTATTGGTTCGGCAGGCAATGTCATCATTTATATTTATTTTTAAAAAATTTATGTGTGTTCTGGTTGTTTTATATTTTTTCCTAAATTTTATTTCATTTACATAAAGTTTTTCACAATAATTCATTACATTTAATATTCAAACACCAATCCCACCAACATTGTACTTCCCACCACCATATTTTGAATATTTCCATTCCACACCATGTAATCTCATCAATGGCCATGATCCAGAGACTCAGAAATAAAGCTCCGAGAATAGAACAACATAGGCCTCACCCCTTAGTGAATCTTCTCTATAATTGTATTCTAAATTTTAGAATTCCTGGAGTTACCTCTCATACTCTACACCATGATTTTGGATTTGGCATGGAATCATTTATATTGTAAAATAACTATAAAATTGTGCATTACTTAAAAACTCTCAGAGGAAAACATCCATAAAATTATATTTATGCAAAGGTATAGGGCATAAAAATAGTGTTTTTCCTTCCAGTAAGGTTAAATATAGTATTGTATAAAGAACAATAGTAGTGATTTTCCCCTAAGTATTTTAACCAGATTTACATTTACAGGTGAGAGCTAAAATTTCACTCGACAAAACTATTGAAGTTGCCTGATCCCAACCTAGTAATTATTTCATTGCAAAATTATTTCATTCTCAAGAAAAATTATCATATTTTTAACTTATTTATGCATTTTGGGAATGAATTTTATTGCTGTCATTTTTCAAAACAGCATGAAAAATAAGCTTAACTTTAAGTTCCTGGATGCTGTCACTGTTCCAAAGGTTGATGTTCCAATGCACATAAAATGCAGCCACATAGCACATTGAGAGAATCACAAAACTGGTATCAAGCAACTAGATATATCCTCCTTCCTTTATTTGGTGCCATTATAAAATACTGTATATTTATATGTATTGCATATGACTAAAACAAACCCCAAGAGAACTAGGAGCTAGATTCTAAATTAAATATGGAAAACTTCTCTGGGCTTGCTTATTTAAAATGTAAAATTTCCCTTACTTTGTCATTTCTGGAGCTGGACTGGAGCGATAGCACAGCGGGTAGGGTGTTCGCCTTACAAGCGGCCAACATGGCTGACCCGAGTTCGATTCCTCCGCCCCTCTCGGAGAGCCCGGCAAGCTACCGAGAGTATTCGATATGCCAGACACAGTAACAACAAAGTCTCCAATGGAGACGTTACTGGGCCCGCTCGAGCAAATCGACGATCAACGGGAGGGCCTTTACCTTACCTTTACCTTGTCTTTTCCCAAAAGCTTATATAAAGGAAGATTATATGAAAACTAAACCGTTAAACAGAACATTCTCCAGATGTTCAGACATTGTGCTATACTTCAGAACATCAGTTCACAAAGGATGCCGTTGAACACTTAGTCATCAACCAGTCTACAACCAGCTCTTCTTGAAAGTGGACTTTTCACTTTTACATAGGCTGCATCTTATGAGCACTCAGGAGAGATAGCTCTCTCAGGTGTCAATCCATTGGGTTATCCTCCCTAGCAATGGCAGAACCAGACCTTCATCATTGAATAATCTATTTACCTTTCTCATCTGCTCACCATCATTTTGAAAATAATTGACAACTTTCCTGAGGTGATATAAATCAATTTAAAAACTTTCATGTTGTATTTTAATATTTATATGAAGTGATATGTTAGTAACGGTTTGCTGCTGTCTTTATTTCTATTTTGTGCTTTTCTTTCCTCCACATTTCTTAAAACATCCCTTTAATGTAAGATGAATGACACTGAATGAACAGTAAGTTCAAGAGAAATTATTGTTAGTTATCAGACTAGAAGAAGTCCTCAGGTGCCAAGGATATAGCTCCAATGGCTGGAGTTCAGGCTTTATTTTCAGAGAGCTAGGGTTCAATCTCTGGCATGGTATGGTTTCCTGAGTACTTCCAAGAATGCCTCCCGAGCACTCAGGTAGGTATACTCCTGAGCACTTTGAGATGTGGCCCCAAAACAAACAAAATACAAATGAACAAGCACATCTTCATTCAGCCTAAAGGGAACCAGAGATGTTATAAAGGACTGTAGTTCATGTTTTGCATATGGGAACCTCATGTAGTACCCTGGAAAATTGCAAGAGTCTTGCCAAGATAGCTCATCTGCCAATTAAAAGTCCTCAGCCTTATCCTGATGCTTTGAAGCACTCAAGACCTTGTTCACTTTTTGGATTAAGTTTGGGTGTCATTTTGTAAATAATATGATGATACCAGATGGTTAATTGACATGAAATGCAGCAAGGATTAGAAAAGGAAAAATTTCTGGGTAGGATTTATGGGGGGCTGGAGCATCAGCACAGCGGTAGTGCATTTGCCTTGTGCGCAGTCAACCCAGCAAAGCCGGGTTGGATTTCTCCGCCCACTCCAGGAAAGCCCGGCAAGCTACCGAGAGTATCATGCCCGCATGGCAAATCCTGGCAAGCTATCGTGACGTATTCAGTATGCCAAACAGAAAGAACAAGTCTCAAAATGGAAATGTTACTGGGCCCACCCGAGCAAATCGATGAACAACGGGAGGACAGTGACCGTGAGAGTGATAGGGTTTATGGGAGGATTATTAAGATCATTTGTCATAATAAAAATGGTGACATGAAGGGATAATCTGACCAAAGAAGTGGGGAGAAAATAGCAAAGCTGAAACATTTAAAATTGACTAGTTTTAGTCTATGATGACTGGATAGTCTTTAGTTCAAAAACTACAAAAGTTCTCATGTGGATGACCACATAGGAATTGATTGCCCAATTTGTTCCACTCTATTACTAAGACTTTGTGACTCACAATATGATGACTTACTCCACTGGGATCTATATCCTCACTGTCTTTCTCCATTTACCTTACCAGTTTTCACCCCCAGGTTGGTGAATATTCATGTTGAATGAGTCTTCGCTTTTCTACTTCACTAATTTTATTTTTACTTGATTTTTTTCACTGTTGAAATCATTCTACAACTATGTGCCAAATTGCTGCACTAGTTTCTTCTTTTGCTTAACTCAAATATCAAATAGACCAATTTTGGAACATCTACTGACTTGTCAGTGACACTACTATTCTCTGCTGATAGGATAATCTTCCCTTTATTTCCTCCATGTCACGAACACCCACTATTTCTTCTCTAAACTGCATCCTCATTTTTTTCCTCCTCAATTCTATTACCCTGTCTGCCTGTGTTTGTCTAGAGTCTAGTTAGAGCATGAATGACTATAAAAGTAAAGAGAATTCTCACTAGCCAACTATCACTTCAAATCAGATTCTGGGTCTCATTCTTTTAAATTCTCATAACAATGCAACTATTCATATTTAATAAATGATTGAAATAGTTTGATTCTCCCTATTATGTATAAAGAAAGTGACAGTTAACTAAAAGTCCAAACAACAAATTTATATGCTTATGCTAAATCAAGGACACTGTCCTTTCAAAGTATCTTGCTCATCACGTCCAAATAAATTTACAAATATCCTTAGTTTCTCTCTATTATAAGGAAAAATAATAAATCTACAAATATCCTTAGTTTCTCCCTATTATAAGGAAAAATAATAAATCTACAAATATCCTTAGTTTCTCTCTATTATAAGGAAAAATAAATTTACAAAACCCTGTTTGTGTGTCATCTAGGAGAGTGGTATAATTCAATATTTATGGTGAAGGACCTTAGTTTGAATAAAATAAGGAAAAGAAAATCTTACAGCACAGATAAGCAAGGAGAAATAACGCAATTTACCTATGCTCTGCATAATGGAAAGGACAAACTTTTATTTTTTTTTTCTGTTTGGTTTTTGGGCAGTATCTGTGTGTGCTCATATTTTACTCCTAGTTTTATGCTCATAGATCACTCCTAGTGGGCTGAGTGATTTTGTTAAAATGAAATACAATGTATATAAGGAAGTTTTATATAAATAAAATGTTTGTGAGAAGGTTTTTCTAAAAACATATTCCAATCTTTCTCTTGATTCATGGCAATCAAATGGCTTATTCAAATTATGTTGCAATTATAATTAAATCACAAATGCTGGTTTACAAAAGTAGAAAATAGATGATAATAGACTGCAGTTTGTTATACTTAAAACAATTCAATAATTATTAATTATTTTCCTTCTTTACTTATCTTAATTCTTCCATAGATTAGCAGTTTATTTTAATAAAAATAATTTTATATACTTTAATAAAAATAATTTTAAAGTACAGTGAATAGGGCACTTACTTTATGCATAGCCAATCTTGATCCCCAGCATCCCATATGAGCCCCCAATCCCACTAAGATTGATTCATAAGTGTAGAGCCACAAGTAATCTCTGAACACTGCTGAGTATAGATCAAAACCAAAACATAATTTTTATGTGAGATGTTTTAATTCCTTTTTAAGTGGATTTTTGTCTTTTCTAACCAGTAGAACAATTTAACATGTGCATGTATCTTTGAACAGAACTTAAGAGATATAGGCCCAAAGGGATAAATAGTATAGTAGGTAAGGCACTTGATTGCTTGTGGTCAACCCTGGTTTGATCCCCGGCGCCACATATGGTCCTCTTAGTTCCACTGGCAGTGATCCTTGAGCTCAGAGCAAGGAGTAAGTTCTAAGCATAACTCAGACTGTCACCCGAATAAGCAAGAAAGAAAAGATATAAATGACCTTCATTTAGATCTATAGGTAAGGTAAAGGTAAAGACCCTCCCGTTGTTCATCGATTTGCTCGAACGGGCCCAGTAACGTCTCCATTGGAGATTTTGTTGTTACTGTGTTTGGCATATCGAATACATCACGGGCGGCTTGCCAGGCTCTGCCGTGCGGGCGAGATATTCTCCGTAGCTTGCCGGGCTCTCCAAGAGGGGCAGAGGAATCGAACTCGGGTTGGCCATGTTGGCTGCGTGCAAGGCAAATGCCCTACCGTTGTGCTATCGCTCCAGCCCTTTAGATCTATAGCAAAGACAAATCCTGAATGTCATTTTATTTCTTTATAAACTTCTCCAGAAATTTAGTATTTGAAATAGGTCATTTCACTTCTTTTTTTTTCTTTCTGAAAACAGCAATAATTAATGTCCTATGTCACTACAAAAATGTGCTTGGTGGTATATGTTATTCAGAATAGTCTAAATTCAGTTACAAATTTCTATGTGGAAGTCTTCATTTTCAATATCTCAGAATGAGATCTTATTTGGAGATAAGATCTAAAGAACTAATTAAATTAAAGGAAGGCATTAGAATAGCTCTAATCCAATCCAACTAGTCACATTATAAGATGAAGCGTTTGAAGCTCACAAGGTATACACTTACAAAGGAGAAAGATAATATAAAGAGCCAATGGAGAGTGGCCATCTGCAACCAATGAGATGTTTCAGAAGAAATAAATCCTGCAGTCATCTTAATTTTGGACATCAGCAAAGCCTTGGACTTCTATTAATTTTGTGATATAAAGTTAGTTACACATTGTGCAATATTTTCCCTTCAGTATTGTTGTCTTGCAGGTTGTTCCACAAGGGTTGCCATTTCGAAGTATAAGGAATATAGATCCCTTTGTGTTATAAGCTCTATTGCTTATAAGTGATGCTTTATCCATTAAAACTACATATACATATATACATTATCACTCTGCCCTCATACACTATAAATTTATTTTTGAGCATTATATACACACACACATATATATATGTACATACATACAACATATATGTGTGTATATATATATATATATACATATATTTCGTTTTGGGATAACACCTGGAGATGCTCAGGAGTTATTCTTGGCTCTACATTTAGGAATCATTCCTGACAGTGATACATTTAGGAATCATTCCTGACAGTGAACAGTGCTTGGTGTACCATATGGGATGCCAAGTACAAAACCCAGATAGGTTACATGCAAGTTAAGTACCCTACCAGCTGTACTATTACTCTGGAGTAGAGACTTCTCTACTCCAAGCACTATCTTTTCTATGCACATGACCTACTCATTTATCACGGATGGTAACTGATTTATTATTTACAAATGTAGTTCCTAAATAGGTATGTGTCATTTATAAATTGGCTCCTTAGTGTGTTGTAATCAAGAATCAATCAGTTTTTCTCCAACAATAAATATATAATATAGTTGTTTTTGTTATGGTTCTAAATGTTACATTACTATAGAATAGATATTTAAGTGAATATTTAAAAAAAACATTGAGTTCAGAGGTGAAAAGTGTTTTACATCATGTGAGGCTATGCTGCTTATTATCGCAAAATTTATTTTGAAAATAGAAACCAAGATGCTTTAGTATAATTGCATAAATAGTCCTTGTTTAATTTTAGTTCCATAAAATATCCTTGTATTTTTATTGCTGAATAACAAATGACAACACATTTAGCAGTTTAAAACAATAACCATTCATTACTTCACAGTTTTCTATGTTCATAGTGTGACTAGATGAGACTCTACTCAAAAGCTCAAATTAAGATGCCCTAGTTGAGTTCTTATGGGTAGGAGAGAGGGGAAAATTAACTTGAAATCTCATTTAGATAGCTGGAAGAATCCAGTTTCTTGCAGTTACAGTTTTATGTTCTTGTAGCATTGCTCCTAAAATGTTCTTGAAGATGGATCTTGGACCATTCCACATCACTTTCTCCATGATCAGGTCACACAATGGCATGCCAAATAGCTTTTCCTTTTTTAAATCTATCACTTCCATTTCTATAACTAGACAGAGAAAATGTTTACCCTTAAAAGGCTAATGCAGGCTGGATCCGGGAGGTAGCTCAGGAGAGTTGGGTTTGATTCTAGGTTCCCCAGCACTGCTGGGAGCAGTCCTGAAAGTTCACAGCACTACCAAGGTGAACTGGGTCTTCCTGGAACTGCAGAACTCTAGTAGTCTCTCATTCTCAGGCAGTTGTGTAGTTGCATGTGAGTGACCTCCAGGTCTAGGAGCCACCAAGCACCACTAGGTGTGACCTTCCACATACACACGCAAAAAGTTCATGTGATTAGTCAGGAGTACATTGCTAAATTTCCTATGCTAAGCTGAGATGTGCTATGCAAAGTCACTTACAATGCAAGTAAAATACACATTTACTATTTGAGAATGACTCAGTGAATGTAAAACTTTGTCAATTAATGTGGGAGAAATTTTGAAAGTCTAAGATTTTTTACTACATATAATAGGGAAACTCACACTTGAATTTAAAAATATACTTTTTCTCTTTCCCACAAGTTACTGAAATTTTTTTCATGTATCTTTTCTGATAAAGTCATGTAGTTCTGTCCTGGTGACTTTTGGAATGCTAACAATTTATGGATGGCTAAAACCAAATATTGTTTCTCTGTATTTGGAGAGAAGACTGTAGTGTTTTTATATACATAGTTAAGCATCTGAGGTATTTGTGGCACTCAAAGTTTATTAAGAAACACACTAACATAGTGCAGCTCACAGGACCCAATGAACAGGGTCAGATCCAGCTATACCCCAGGACCATGTGGTGCTCAGATTCTAACCTGGTCATGCAATTCATGTGCCCTAACACCTATGCTGTATCTTTGGCCTTAGATATCTAATTATTGAACTTGAAGAGTTGATCTATATCATTAGATAGGTTTTTATTTGAGTTCTTAAAATCCGTAATACAATTGATTCTGAAAAAAATTGATTTATCATCAAACTAGAATGCAGGAGTCTGAAAATTTTAAATTCTAAATTTAAAAAATTAACTTTTGTTTTCATCATCTTTCTTACAATGAACTTTCTAACATCTAATAAATGAGTTATTAGAGTTATCTAATACATCTAAACTTGTATGATTACACTGCATTAGTAATCTATTATTTTGCCAATATAGACTGAATTTTACGATGGGTGTACCTAGCATGTAGTAATTAAGTTATAATTAAATCAATTTAGATGAGTATCAACTAGTGTTTATATTTCATTTGAAGGCAATAACAGAGTTAGTCATAGCAAATGGTAGGTTCATTAGATTGCCTCAGAGGTGTCTTTATTAACATAGGAACAGTGAAAACTATAATATAGTAAATTTAGTCCTAGCAAATGTAAATCAAGTCGTCATCTCTCCAAATGAAGTCCATTGTTTTGCACTAGATAAAGAGTGTATATAATGAGGACTAGACAGAAAATTCAGCAAGTGTTATAAGGTGCTTGCCTTTCATGCTTATTACCCAGGGTCAATCCTCGCACTCCAGATGGTGCTGGAGTCCACAAAGAGAGATCCTTGAGTACAGTATTAGAAGTAAGCCCTTAGCACTGTCAGGTATAGTCCTCCAATTAACAAATTATATACATATACTATATCAATAAATAACTTTAAAATATTATATTATGTTTTTTCCTAAGAATCTTGTGCCTCATGATATTTAACTACAACCCTTTGTCTATTCTGTGACCTAAGTTGTCATAGACTAAATTTCAGTCCCCAGTGCATTGAACTCAATCAAATACATTGATGAAAGTTTAAAGAAAAGACAAAAGCTTATTTCAGGAAACCCCCATTTAGTTTGTTCTAATTAAAATGCATCTCATTGTCCATTTTCTAAATGAATTTTATTCACTTTTCCTAGAGTCCAGAATTTTGTTACACACACTTAGATGTAACCATGTGATATTTATCATTAAACTACAAATATCTTCTATGTCTTATTCAGATACTACAATTTAAAATACTGTTAAATTCTATCAATATCATATCAATATTCGCTTCACAGTTACATTTTTTAGATGCATAAACATCTAGAAGCAAAATCTTCTAATAATTAAAATGTTTTCCTCAATTTTATCCACAGATTTCTTAATGTATTCCATGCCAAATCATTTCAGTTTAGAGCTAGAGCCTTCATTATATTTAATATTGGCAAGTTTGAAACAAAATCAAATAAAGGCATCAGTTGATTTGTTTTTGTCAAGGAAAAGGCTATTTCATGCTGATTTATAGTTCCTATCCTTCAAACACCATTTCTGTAAGTTCAACAATATACTTTAAGCTTAAAAGAGATAAACCACAAGAGTAGCAAGGAAGGAGAAATAATTATTTCTTTATTCTCTACATAAAATTTAATCTCAAGTTGTATAGTCCAAATGATAGAAACTTATGTTCAATAATTTGTCTCCTCAGAGCTACATTAAATTGCTCATTGTGGGGGAAAAACTTATTTTCTGGTCTCAAAGAATATTTTAAAATTTATGTCTGGATATTCCCTTGATATCCATACAAAATTGTGTTCTGTGGGTAGTTTTTCTGTTAATTTTATAAATACTTGTATTTTAGGCTATACAATATACAAGCAAGAAGTGGAAGAGTTTCTGTTATAGAAACCAGAAGAAGAAATTCAAACACAAGATTATCTCACTTATCTATGGAATAAGTTATTATCTATGGAATAAGTTATTATCTCAGCTCCTGGGAGAGAACAAGACAGAGTCTCCTACCCTATGCCTGACTGTCTCCACCAGGGCCCAACAGCTGAAGACCATCGAGGCCCAGCCAAGGCCATGCTGGGAGCACTCTCCACACACTTGGATGAGCCTCACGCATAAAAGAACTGACAGAGGAACCCAGGTGTGTGGGACCCGGGGCTGAGATCTCCAAGCCTGCACAGTTTGGGACTGGACCTGCCAGTAACTAGACAGTTACACCCACCAACTGCCGTGTAACTCCAACAACGGCCAGGATCCAGAGATCATCACACACAGCTCCTGGGAGAGAACAAGACAGAGTCTCCTACCCTATGCCTGACTGTCTCCACCAGGGCCTAACAGCTGAAGACCATCGAGGCCCAGCCAAGGCCATGCTGGGAGCACTCTCCACACACTTGGATGAGCCTCACGCATAAAAGAACTGACAGAGGAACCCAGGTGTGTGGGACCCGGGGCTGAGATCTCCAAGCCTGCACAGTTTGGGACTGGACCTGCCAGTAACTAGACAGTTACACCCACCAACTGCCGTATAACTCCAACAACGGCCAGGATCCAGAGATCATCACACTCAGCTCCTGGGAGAGAACAAGACATCTTATCATCTTATCATCTCATTCCTAATTTGGTCAAACTGGCAGGCTACCAAATGTAACATGCCCACACGGCAGAGTCTGGCAAACTCCCCGTGGTATACCCAATATGCCAAATACCAGTAACAATGATGGGTCTCATTCTCCTAACCCTGAAAAAGCCTTGAATATGGCACTTTAAAAAAAAAAAATCTCAGGGCTAGGATGAAGAAGACGTTACTGGCACCTGCTCAAGGCAATCGACGAACAACAGGGTGGTCGTGATCGTGATCTATGGAATATAAAATATCGGATAAGGAAATGTATTATAATAAAAGGAGGATGCCTATATCCCTCTTGACCCCAGTATTTAGATAGGAGATAGGGAAGAAAAGAAATCAAGATGAAAAAGAAGAGAACAAGAAGTAATGGGTTAACAGGCATGGGGACTTCAGTTATAGAAGTGATACGAGTGCGGGGTAGAGCCATATACCCAAAACACAGATTTAACAGAACTGAAAACAGGAGATCTAAGTGGCAATAACTAAAAATGTGTAATGCATCTGTGAATTTGAGAGGTGGGATGGACTTGGAGGTTGTGATGGAAAGGGAATCTGGGAACATTGGTGGAGGGAAGTTGACACTGCTAAGATTGGTATTAAATTTTGTTTGCCTAAAACACAGCAATCAGTAATTTGTAAATCAGGACTCTTTAGTAAAAGTTAAAAAAAATATATCCTTGATGGCAATGTAACTTCCAGCACAGGCTCTTCTGAGTTACAAAATGGACAATTCTTATATACATTAAAAGAAAATAATTCACTTACACTGATGAATACATTAAGTATGTTCACTTGATCACTTGACTTCCTGTTAATCGTCGATTTGCTCGAGCGGGCACCAGTAACGTCTCCATTTGTCCCTGTCTCATGCTAGTGTAGCCCAATAGCGTCTGTTCACTCTATGAACATGAAGAACCTCAAACCGACTGTTCATGATCTTAATGAAGAAGTCTGACCATCTGGTAGGTGGCCGGCCACACGGTCTTTAGACATCCCGTGGATCCAGTCGGTAACAGCTCTAGTCCAGCGGTCATCTCTAAATCTCACTACGTGACCAGCCTATCTGATTTTTGACACCTTGGCAAACGAGACAGCGTCCCTGATTCTTGATCATCGACAGAGGTCGGAATTCCGGATTCTATCTCTCATTTGAGTGAAACATGATATTCCAAGCATAGCTCTTAAGATTCCTCTTTGTGAGACCCGAATAGCGTTCTCATCCTGTTTGTGTAGGGCCCAGGTTTCTGAGGCATATGTTAATGCAGGAAGAACAGTGGAATCAAAGAGATGTGCCTGGAGCTGGAGGTTCTTCATCCTCTTAGCTATTTCTTCGACGCTCTTGAAGACATTCCAAGCCGCTCTCTTCCTCCTGCGCAGCTCGGGTGCCAGGTCATTTGTCATGTTGATTTTTCGACCTAGGTACACATAACTGTTGTATTTGGAGATGGTCATTCCGTTTAGAGCGAATGGGGCGTCAGGAACGAGGCTGTTTCTCATAAACATTGTCTTTGTAAGATTCAGCTGTAGTCCGACCTTTCCACATTCACGGTCGAAGTCAGCAGCATTTGTGCCACTTGGCTAATGTTTGGTGTTATTAAAACAATGTCATCAGCAAAGCGGAGGTGGTGTAGTTGCCGACCATCTATCTTCACTCCCATTCCTTCCCATTCCAGTCGTCGCATGATGTTCTCGAGGGTGGCACTGAAGGGTTTTGGTGAAATGGTATCACCCTGCCGAACCCCTCTCTTGACATCAGTGATTACTTCTATGTAGAATGGTGAGATCCTGGTAGTGAATCCGCAATACAGCTCATGGAGGATCTTGATGTATTGGGCTTGAATGCCCTGATTGCCTAGGGCTTCTATGACCACTTCCGTCGCAACAAAATCAAAGGCCTTCTTTAAATCAATGAACGTTAAACAGAGCGGCATCTTGAACTCTCGAGAAACCTCAATGAGCTTGGTTATTGTGTGTATATGGTCGATGGTGCTGAATCCTTTGCGGAACCCGGCTTGCTCGCATGGTTGTCCTTCATCTAGTGTTCTGCCAATCCTATTTATGATGACTATAGTGAACAGTTTGTAGATGACAGACAATAGGCAGATCGGGCGATAGTTGCCAATGTAATGGATATCTGCCTGCTGGTTTTCCATTGGCATGGAACATTGCATTCAGAGAGGTAGCGTGTGAAGAGCCGAGCCAGCGTATTGATGAGTACTGATGGCAGGTTCTTCAGGTGTTCAGGTCTGACCTTGTCTGGGCCGGGTGCTGTTCATTTCTTTACTGACAAAAGGCGTGTCGGATTTCGGAAGGGAGAACATTGGGAACGACATATTCATCCTGTGGAATTTGGTATGTCAGCAGGTGGACATGGCTATTGAAGAGATTTGAGTAGAAATCATGGATAATCTTCTCGATTGCTGTTCTTGAAGATGTGATAGATCTATCAGGATGTCTGAGGACAGTCATTTTGGTCTTGTAGTTGGCAAAGGACAGGTGGGCGTTACGAATACTTTTCCTGGCTTCTGCTGCATCTAACAGCACTTCTGCTCTTCTCTCTTTGAGGTCTTCCTTGATCGCATTTCTGCACTGCTTTGCGAGTTCGGACATTCTCTTGCATATGTTGTTAATCAAAATCATGCTATAACTAATATGAATATTTCCTGGGTTATTAAAAGTACCACAAGAGAACGTGTTATTGATCTGGGCATCTATATTAGAGCTGATTTAATAGAATAGAATGATTTATTTATTTAATATTTTAATTTGGGGCCACACTCACTTGTACTCGGGGCTGAATTCTGGCTCTATGCTTAGGGTTACTTCTGATAGTGCTCAGAGAACTACATGGAGTACTGGGAATTGAAGCAGAGTCAGCAACTTGTAAAAGAAGAACCCTATCCACTGTACTATCTCTCCAGCCCTATTAGAACATGTTTGTAATATGCCATGTTTATCATTCTTGACTTTATACCTCTCAAATATGGAGAACTGATATTTTTGTAATCTAAACAGAAATTAAAAACATGCATTATATTTTACCTACCAAATTTGCTATTTTCTCTTTGACATTTAAAAATTAATGTTACCTAGTGGTCACAGGTACTTAGAAATAAACTCTTATTGCATTTTTCTAATAACATTTTCTCAAAGATTCAGGACAGATACAAGAGTATGATCAATGTTTCATAAATTACTGCCAAAATAACTTTTTCCTGAATTTTGATAAGATCTTGCAGGAGCAAAAAATCATTCATATTGCAACATTAACAAGACTAATTTTACCTCCAAATACTCCAGTATCCTTCTAGTTTCCATACAGAAAATGGGTGTGGAAAGAATACAAGGTCAAATAGGGTCACAGAAATGCAATTGATTGACAATAATGGCTGACGTTTTCCTCATGAGGAGAAAAATGTTTACTGATGTTTAGGAGTTCCAAAGGTGAGGTCCAGAGGACAACACTGAAGGAATAGGGAAGCATAGAGAATTGGGTCTGATTCTCAAAGGCACTATAAAACAACTGTTTGTTTTGGAGACCATACACAATGGTGCCTGGAGATTGCTCTTGGATCTTTCAGGGTGCCACTTGTGCCACCACTTGATGGCAGAAGTCAAACCCTGCTTTCTTACATGCAAAACATCTGTTGCACTGGCTTAGCCTTGAGCCATTTGTCTGACTCTTATATGCACTTTATTTATTTATTTATTTTGCTTTTTGGATCACACCCGGTTATGCTCAGGGGTTACTCCTGGATTTGCACTCAGGAATCGCTCCTGTCAGTGCTCAAGGGACTATATGGGATTCTGGGAATCGAACCCAGGTCAGCCAAGTGCAAGGTAAATGCCCTACCCGCTGTGCTATCCCTCCAGCCCCTCTTATATATGCATTTTAAACATGAAAACAAAAGGGAGAGGAAATGAACAGGGACTCTTCTGAAGAAGACCAACAGATGGCCAACAGGTACATTTAAAAAAATCCTTAGCGTCACTTATTATTTGAGAAATCCAAATCAAGACAACAATGAGTTACCAGTTAGACTGGCATATATCAAAAATAATGGCAAAAATCTCTGTTGATGAGAATGTGGTCAAAAAGGAGCTCTCATCCACTGCTGGAGGGCATGTTATATGGTTCCACGCCTATGGAAAACAATTTGAACAGTTCTCAGTAAACTCAAAATTCAGCTATCATATGATCCAGTAATGCCACTTTGGTGTATCTAGGACAGAAAGGCATTCATTCAAAAGTACATATGCACTCCACTATTTATTGCAGCACTTGTACAAGAGATAAGATTTGAAATCAACCTAGATGTTCCAACAGGACATTATCAAATCAGTGGAGCATAAAGATGTGATATATATACAATAGAATAATATGGAGCTATAAGGAATGATGAAATCATATCAGTTGCTACAAATGGGAGTAACAAGAAGATATCATGTTAAATGAAAAATTCAGAAGATTAATAAACACAATAAGATACCACTTATGTGTGGTATTTAAAGTAACTAGATGAGGAAATGCAATGGTATAAAGGGGGTGCCTAGATCACCCTTGGTCACAGAGTAGAGGGAGGAGAAAGAAAGACATAGAGATAAGGGGAAGGATAAAAGTGATAGATGAGAAGCAACTGAGACCAGGTTCGGTGGATTCAGGTACATCGGTGTTGTTAAGGAATAATAGAGCTAAATATTCAAATCACAAAATCAACAACACTGAAATCACAATACCCAAACTTTAATAACCAAACTTAAAAGATAACTGTTGATAGGGCAGACTGGAGTCGGGGCGAGTGGGTGGGTGGGTGGGGATGAGGGTTGGTGTAGAAGAGGGAACCTGGGAACACTGGTGGATGAAAGTTGATACTAGTGTACAAATGGTGGGATTGGTGATAAGAGCATTGTATGTCAAAAGCCAGACTATGAATAACTTTGTAACTCACATGCTTTAATAAAATAAAATTTAGAAAAATATTCTGGTGCTTCAGTTAATAAGAATGAACCAATAAAAAATGAAAAGCAGGTACCATCATTAGATATTTATTATAGATCTGAACTAGGCTAGAATGCATTATTTAAATTTGTGCCAAATGGATGTGTGCAAACATGCACTCACACATGTGCAGGCACATACATACACATCAATAGATATTCCCTTTACCACATAAAGATTCACAATGCTTCTCAAATGCTAAACCCTATTTTTACAGCAAAATTTAATGTTGTTTACATCATGATTTTACAAGATTTCTGGGGCATGGAATTATTTTGATGTCTATGTAGTTGTTTTTGGTTCAGTAAATGCATTAAATTCCATATAGTTATTTGATCTATGGAACATGACATAGTAAATGTTAGGCTGAGAAAATACTGAAAACAATAGACCTTCTTATCATAGGAATGAGAACAAATGCCATAATTATCAACTAATAAGAACATTTTTATAGAAACTTTAATGTGCTTTACAATCTTAACTTGTGTAGTTCTATAAGAACACTCTAGCCTTTCTTCTTGTACATAAAATAACAGTACGAACATCCACAGCAGTTTGTTATTCTGATGAAATATATCTGTATAAATAAACACAGAATACCTATTTTGTTTTTCCCTGTTTGTGTATATGAAACACATTTATCTATAAGATGAAAGATAGCACAAGGGCCAAGGCACCTGCCTTGCAGGTGGTGGAGCCCAGTTCTATCCCTGATGACAAAGGATCTACCAAGCGACACTAGGTGAAACTCTGGAGGCTCCTGATCACTATCAGGATCATCTCCAGGGTAATCTCTCAGACAGGGCAGTGCAGCTCTACGTCGCTGGGCCCATTTAACCAAAGGCCTGACTGGCAGAGACTGGACCAGAGAACCTCAGTCTCTGAGCATTGTTCAGGAGCCGCTTCAAGGAAGGAAAAGAAAAAAAGAAAAAAAAACCCAATATTTCAAACCAAGATAAAAATCATTGTTTAGTTCTCCAAAAACCAGGCTAAATACATAAACCCAAACATGTGAATTCTCTTAGATTTTACACATAATTAAAAATCCTATAGATTTTCTAACTGGAATGAAATCACATTTTGTATCGTGAATAGAAACAGAATTCTATGGTAATTTTTTTTCTGGGCTTTGTATAAAAATGTTTAACATCTCTTTATTGATAATAAACAATGTCATTTTCCAGTTTATATCCAGCAACAGCTCACTGTTGACCGTTTAGAATAGATTTGCATTATAAAAACTTCTTTGGTTTTTATTCACCTCTATATTTTAATCTCTAGAAAACACTCTAGTATAATATGTTCTAATTCTGAGATTTCAATTAATCTTTGTAGTTTCAAATTATATTGAGAAATCAAAAAAAATTAATTACTGTTTTATTTGTCTTTTCAGTGGGATAGCAATTTGTTCACCAGTAATTTGGTATCTTATTTATAGTATCTTTAATAGTAAAGAATTTTTCTTTTTAAACAATGGTTTTAGGGATTGGTTTAAAAATAATGGAGGATTTTCTACAAACAAACAAATTTTACTTTGCATTATTAATAATATTTATCAGTATCAAATTATAATATCTCTCTTACAGGAGACACAAACTTAATTATTATTATGTCAAATAAGCATACAGCTTCAAACATTGGAAGTGATGTCCAAAAGTTACTGTTTTTTCAAAATAATTACTAATGAGCAAATAAAGGATTTGCTGACTTTCTGTCTATAGATATGTACATTTATAAATTCCCCAGTGCACTAGGTTTTCAGTTTTAATGTAATATCTACAAATTCCACTTAATAAGTCCCATCTCTTCCCTACTTTATAAACACATTTTTTTTGCTTCTACATATGAAGATTCTGGACCAACAAATTCTTCCTAGAATGAAAATTTAGTTCTCTTATTAAAGGCTGATCCTCTTAATTCCTAATTGACAAACTAAATATCATCTGTAATTTGTACTGTATTGTCAAGAGAAGAGTCTGAGAAGAAGAAAAGTATGACTCATACAACAAGTTATATTACTTCAAAAATGTTATATTTAAAAGTGAAGTGTTGAATGCAGAGCCCTGCAGCTTGTGGCAGAAAAGTGAATGGACTATGCCTTAATCCGCGGTACCATACCTCCCCAGGAGGGAAGGGGTGTCGCCCCCTTACGCCTCTTTCCCCCTGGGCAGAAAGATGGTGGCTGCCTCGGAGCTTTATGGAAAGCCAGGTATGAGCCAGAGGTGACGGGGCAACTGCAAACTCATGGGAAAGGTGGCGTTCCCAGCTCGCCTTACCAAGGTCACGCCTTACCAAGGTCACGAGTTAGCCTTCCACAAGGGCTCTCCAGCATGGCCATGGCTCCAGAGACACAGAAACCGATCTCCTAATAATCTGGCTCTTGGCAAAAATCCCTCTAGACTTAATAAGTAAAATATCAGAAATCCAAAATTGTGCAGCTGCTATCATAGCCGCACGACATCATATGGTTCTCATAACCAGCTATAGAAAACAAATTACTTCACAATGCCTTTTCACCAGTTCTGATTGTTGAGTGTAAACTCTAAACAATAATGGTGCATCTTTTGTCAAAATAATGAATGTAATCAAAGTAGGTAGAGAGTTAAGTAGAATTCATCTTCCTCACAGGCATTGGGAGGGGTGGGGGGGTATATTGGGGTTCTCAGTGGTGAAAATAAGTACTGGTGAAGGGAAAGGTGTTCGATTATTGCATGACCGAGATTTAAACCTGAAAGCTTTGTAACTTTTCCCACAGTGGTTCAATAAATAAATCATTTGATCACTTATCACTCATCGATTTGCTCTAGTGGGTGCCAGTAACGTCTCCATTCATCCCTGTCGTGTGCTAATGCAGCCCAATGGGATCTGCTCATTCTAGTAACACAAAGAGCCTCAAACCGATCCGTCAGGGTCTTGACGAAGAAGTCTGACCATCTCATACGTGGGAGGCCATGCAATCTTTTGATGTCCCGTGGAATCCAGTTGGTAATGGCTCTAGTCCAGCGATTGTCTCCAAATCTCATTATGTGTCTGGCCCATTTGATTTTCGACACCTTGGCAAATGAGACAGTGTCCCTGATTCTTGACCTTCTATGAAGGTCAGAACTCTGGATTCTTTCTCATTTGAGTGAAGCGTGATACTCCAAGTATAGCTCTTTCGATTCCTCTTCGGGAGACCCGAATAGCATTCTCATCCTGTTTGCATAGGGCCCAGGTCTCTGAGGCGTATGTTAATGCAGGAAGAACAGTGGAATCTAAGAGATGTGCCCAGAGCTGGAGGTTCTTTGTCCTCTTAGCTATTTCTTCGACGCTCCTGAAGGCATTCCAAGCTGCTCTCTTCCTCCACAACTCAGGTGCCACGTCATTCGTCATGTTGACTTCTCGACCTAGGTACACATAACTGTTGCATTCGGAGGTATTCAGAGTAAATGGAACATCAGGAAGAAGACCATTTCTCATAAACATTGTCTTTGTTAGATTTAGCTGTAGTTCGACCTTTCCGCACTCACAGTCAAAGTCAGCCAGCATTTGTGCTGCTTGGCTGATGTTTGGTGTTATAAGAACGATGTCATCAGCAAAGCATAGGTGGTGTCGTTGCAGACCGCCTATCTTCACTCCCATTCCTTCCCATTCTAGTCGTTGCATGACGTTCTCAATGGTGGTACTGAAGAGTTTTGGTGAAATGGTATCACCCTGCCGAACCCCCTCTTGACATGGCTGATTACTTCTTTGTAGAATGGTGAAATCCTGGTAGTGAATCCGCAATACAGCTCACAGAGGATTCTGATGTATTGACTTTGAACACACTGTTTGGCTAGGGCCTCTATTACCGCTTCAGTCTCAGCAGAATCAAAGGCCTTCTTTAAATCAATAAACGTTATACAGAGTGGCATCTTGATCTCCAGAGAAACCTAAATGAGCTTGGTTATCGTGTGGATATGGTCGATCATGCTGAATCTTTTTCAAAAACTGGCTTGCTCGCATGGTTGTTCTTCATCTTGTGTTCTGCCAATCCTATTCAGGATAACTCAAGTGAACAGCTTGTAGACAACAGACAACAGGCAGATCAGGCAATAGTTGCCAATGTCGTGGATGTCTCCCTTCTTGTACAGTCGTACAGTTCTGCTTGTTTTCCACTGGAATGGAACCTTGCATTCAGACAGGTAGTGTGTGAAGAGCCAGTGTATTGATGAGTACTGACGGCAAGTTTTTCAGGTGTTCGGGTCTGACTTGTCTGGGCCAGGTGCTGTTCACTTCTTTACTGACGAAATAACATGTTGGATTTCAGAAGGGAGAACTTTAGGAACGACATATCCATCCTGCAGAATTTGGTATGTGGGCAAGTGAACGTGGCTATCAAAGAGATCCAAGTAGAAGTCATGGATAATCTTCTCCATTATAAATAAATAAAAATGAAAGTAAAGTGTTTAAAAATTCAAGTTTTCTTTTGCTTTTTGCTAAAATAACTCAAGAGTTTCACTTTGCTCTTCAGTACTGTGATAAATAGTACAGCTACTTACATGCTTGTCAAGATTCTAGAAATAAGTGAGTTCCTCTTGAGAATGTTTGTTTCTGGGAGAGTAGACATGGCAAAATAATAATGTAAGAGTTTATGTCTTGTCCTCCTAGAACAGTGCATAGATATTTAATTATAAATAATAACTGATTGAAACCAAGAGGATGGTGGTCAGCCTAGATGCTTTTAAAATGTCTATAAAATCATGTCAACAAAGCTGTATATTTTTTATGATGTGATTTATGAAAAGATGTCTGTACTTACAGGTGTTGGGTAATCCTGTGGTGTTATTTGTCATTTGCTGATAAGTATGTACAGTCTTTCTAAGGGAAATTCCATACTGTGATGTAGAAGTTGGTACAGATTGTATATAATCCATGTACATAATTGTGTATTTGATTATAATTACCGATTGTAAAGATTTAATAAAGCACACATATTAAAAAAAAAACTGTGTCAATGAACAGAGACAATGGGTAAAGGAATAACAAGACCTAGAACCTACTTAGGACACTTGATGAAAATTTGAAGTGCATACTTGAATAAGTAAAAATGGCCTGAGTTTTGTTCTGAATGATGTTTCTCCATCTAAATTATTAGTATGACCAGCCTCTCTACCATTCTATAGCAAAAAAATACTTGTATGTTTTTATTCTGTTTTTTTTCTTTCCTATAGTTGTAATTATTCCCTCCCACTGGTTTTGGAGGCAAAAAAATAAAATTAGACTTTCATACTCTGCTCTAAAAAACTTGGACAGAAAAAAATTAAATTTTTCAAGTTTCCTTTGTCATTATTTTCTTTATGTTACTTTGGTTTGCTTTTCCATGATCACAGTTGTTGCTATATTTTTTCTTGATTTTTCAGGAAATAATTAACCTCTTTCTCGAAAGCCTTCCAAACACACCTGGGCTTCTGTACTCCTGGCTTACTGTTCTTCTGTACCCCAAGTAATTTCTGCATTCCTGGCTCAACTCATCACTGCCACCAGTTTCTTTTTTTTAATTTAATTTTTTTATTTTATAAAGTAGTTCACAATATTTGATCACATTTAATATTCAAACACCAATCCCACCACCATAATACCTCCCCACAACCATATTTCAGATGTTTCCATCCTTGAACCCAACCCTGTCCCAAAGTAGAACCAAAATAATATATTTTGTATTGTTTGTTATGAGAAACCTCTGAAAATGCTACAAAAAACGTACCCTTAGATCCTCTAAGGATAAGTATGTGAAGATTGTTGTATATTGCCTAGGGGCCATTAAGCCCTTCTATAAGAGATCACTAAGGTTGAACCTTTTATACTTTTATATAAGTACACATATATGTAAAATAATATTTCCCTCTAAAATTGGTTGCCTGCTACTTTGAAAACAGTCAAATGTGGTGCGGTACTCTTCTCTTGGAGTTTGTGCAGTCACATCTGTGGCGACGCCATGCACTCGTGGATGAGGCTCAGCCCTAGCATGTGTAGAGCAGTTGTGAGCATGGCAGTGACTGAGTTCTGGAGGTTTTTGGCTGCTGGGGCTGGGTCGCTTGGGGCAGGGAGGACTTTTACCCAGCTCCCCTCTCGGGCGCCCCAAGTGAAACAGCCTGGCTTGGAGTCCGACAGGGTGGCCACTAGTTTCTTATGCTAGTATTTTCTCACCATGAATAATGAGTTAAGGACATTTCTAACTGTGTGAATTTAACTCATTTCTTTTTAAACTAAATCATTTTATTCTATTTGTGAAGAGTTGTCTTGGATCCTTTTGTTCTCTGCTCTTTATTTCTGGATCCAATACAATAATTGATTCATTTTTTTAGCAGTTATTCTTACATTCTCACTTCCCTCCATTTTCTCACTCTGGAGGTATGTTATGACTGGTTATATTCTGGAAAAAAATTGCATTTTTGTTTTTGTTTTTACCTTTTTTTTCTTGTGTTTCCTGTTCTATCATTGAAAAATTCGTGGAGTTTGTAACAAACACACATTAGAAGTTATAACCTATAGTGTTCTTGAAGAAAATATTTTTCATCAATTTACCATTAGTTCATGAGATGCAATCGATCAAGAGAATTTTCATGCCAGAACTCTGACATCAAGTGTTCTACATTCTGTTACGGTTAAGATTTCTACAGACATGATACAATAACTAGGCCATATAATTTCTTTTCAAATCTCACTTTATTCAGTCTCAACGGTCTTTATCCCATAACTAATTCAGTGAAACATGATTCCTTTCTTCCACTTTTAAATATCACCTTTAGTGCTGGTATCATTATAAAGGCTCCCAAATCCTTTATAAACAGCTCCTTTTTTGACGAAGTGAAGAATTTGATCACCAATCTGGGCTTCTCTTGTCAGTCTCCTGTCTACTTCATCAAACTCTATTCATGCTGCGTTAGAATTTATAATGAACAGTACTTTCATTAACTAGCACGGTATCTTCCACACAGAGGTCCTTGGTGTTATCATTTCTAGGGTGTTTGAACAGATGCATGAATAGATGAATAATTGGCTATCTGGAGAAGACATTTCTTTTTTTTTTTTGCTAGATACCAACTTTATTACTGAAGTTCTTTATTACAATCACTCACTGAATGAACAATTGAAGGCAAATCTCCAAATCATAGAAATTTTTTTTAATTAAAGCTGACTTGTTCAGTATTAACATCTAGACCACAAAGTATGACTTCATTCATTACCTACTTCTTTTCTGTTAAATTTTTAAATTTGTTTGTGGTCGTGATGTAAATACACTAAAATATGCAAATTAATGGGAACAAGATGTGTCACAAACTGTTTGCTCAGTTCTCATAAATTTGTGCCCTGTTGACCGTAATGTGCCGAATGCTTGCTTAACAGACATAGCCACAGACTGTTATCCATCTTGAAATCTGCCATTGGAATTTGCAATTTTTAGAGTGAATTTTTATAATAATAAAATGTGTACACTTGGGATATTCATGATATTGCTATTTATGATTGATGTGCTCATAATTCTGTAGAACCAAATCTTTTAAGCCTGCATATATATGAGGGTGAGCCATATTGTTTATTCAAGTGTGATTAAAAACTTATAAAATTAATTAGAAAAATCCCAATTAACATTTCTCTCATAATATAATACTTTAGAAAACTATGCTATATATTTATTATATTTGTAATTTTAAAAATAATTTTATAGGAATATATAACAGGAAAGTATACACATTTGCTTTGTTCTTTGGGTTAGGAGGTATAATCTTCTAACAGAGGGCTCCATCTCGTGGCAAAATTATGAACATGTCAAAGACGTGTCTAAAGCCAATGCTAATTGTTTTCTGTCATGTTTTAAATACATTTTGAGTGCATTTTTATATATTTTATACATGTATGTGTTTTATACATTATTGTATATGGTCACAAAGTAAAATTCAGCTTTATATCTTATTACTTTATTTTTCTATGTTTTAAAATGTATATTATCATATATTTATTATAACTAATTTAAGACTCCTATTAACTCATTTGACTAAAATTAATTTATTATGATTATACATAGCAAATGAGTCAATATTAAACATAATGCCAATAATATTTTAACCTTTAAAAATGTCTTTATATTAGTAAATATAATTCTTAACAATGAGATTTACTCTTCTAGATTATGTTCACAATAGTATCCTCTGTGTGGAGAATGGTCTCAGCATGGTTTTGGCTGGTTCTGGAAGTCTTCGGCTGCCAGACCTCTGCTCAGGGCGGGGAGGGAAACTCAACCCGACCCCCTCCAAGGGGCCCTGGTGAGGACAGCCAGGATGGGGGCATGCGTGCCCCAGGGCTGAGATCTCCAAGCCTGCTCAGATCGGGACTGAGCATCCTCCACCCAGATCCTCCATCTTCCAGTACGCAGGGGTCATACCCACCAATTGTCTCACAGTGCCGTATAATCCCATCAACAGCCAAGACCCAGAGACTATAAAACCCAGTCCTGGAAGAAACAGCACAGAGTCTCCTGCCCCCGTGCCTGGCTGTCCTCGCTGGGGCCCCTTGGAGGGGGGTGGATTGAGTTTCCTTCCCTACCCTGAGCAGAGCTCCGGCAGTCGAAGACCTCCAGAACCAGCCACAACCATGCTGAGACCACTCTCCACACGCATGAAGGTACCAGCAGAGGAACAAAGGCATGCTGGTCCCCGGGCTGAGACATCCAACCCTACTCAGATTGGGGCTGAGCATCCTCCACCCAGATCCTCCATCTTCCAGTAGGCAGGGGTCACACCCACCAACTGACCCCACAGCGCTGTGTAATCCCATCAACAGCCAAGACCCAGAGACTATAAAACCCAGCTCCTGGAAGTGCGCGGTCGCATTCGCAGCCGCACAACATCTTATTATCTCATTCTTGCTTTGGACAACTTGCAGGCTACCAAATGTAAACTGCCCACATGGCAGAGTCTGGCAAACTCCCTTTGGCATACCGAATATGCCAAATACCTGTAACAATGATGGGTCTCATTCTCCTAACCCTGAAAGAGCCTTGAATATGCCACTTTTTAAAATCTCAGGGCTAGGACGAAGGAGACATTACTGGTGCCTGCTCGAGGCAATCGATGAACAATAGGATGATCGTGATTGTGAGTATCCTGAATCCTGTCACGACCCTCCGTTACTTGTATTTCCTTTCTTGTCACCCAGATTTAAGTCTATAACACAGAGAAACAAGAAGGATAATTAAAGGGACCATAGTCTTCTGCCCCCGCGCCTGGGTGTTCCTCGCCAGGACCCCTTGGAGGGGAGCGGGTTGAGCTTTCCTCCCCGCCCCGACCGGGGCTCCAGCAGCTGAAGACCTCCAGGACCAGCCACCACCATGCTGAGACCACTCTCCGCACACATGAAGGTACTGGCAGAGGGACAAAGCCACGTGGGTTCCGGGGCCGAGACCTCCAGGCCTACTCGGATTGGAGTCGAGCATCTTCCATCCAGATCCTCCAAATTCCAGTAGGCGGGGGTCACACCCACCACCTGGCCCCCTGGCGCCGTGTAATCCCATCAACGGCCAAGACTCAGAGACTATAAAATCCAGCTCCCGGAACCGCGCGGCCGCATTTGCGGCCACGCGAGATCTTATCAGGACATCTTTTATGACATCTTATTATCTCGTTCCTTCTTTGGACAAACTTGCAGGCTATCGAATGTAGCCTGCCCACAGGGCAGAGTCTGGCAAACTCCCCGTGGCGTACCAAATATGCCAAATACCAGTAACAATGATGGGTCTCATTCTCCTAAAGAGCCGTGATATAATCTCAGGGCTAGGATGAAAGAGACGTTACTGGGGCCTGCTCGAGGCAATTGACGAATAACAGGATGATGAAATGAAATGAAAATGAAATGAAATAAGAGAAACAAACACCTAACACTCACATCAAAATGATACTTTTGTATATTTAGTAGAAGTCATTTTGTGGATAAAATTTCACCTGGACATGTAAGCAGAGATAATAATATTTCTATTTGTTTTAAATTTGGTGGATTAAAAAATTTTCTGCACAATGAACTGAACTATCTATATGTCATTTTGTGGGACCAGAGTGAATGCACAGGCTGCAGGGCACTTGTTTTACACTCACTTTGAATGAAGCTAACCTGGGCTCAATCCCTAGTACCCTAAACCCTGCCAGGAGAGATTTCTGAGAGCTTAGGCTAAGGATAATGTAGGTGTGGCCCAAAAAACCAAAAAAAAACATAGAAAATTATGAATAACATTTTATTTGTATCTGTTTTGAGTAAGTACCTCAACTATTGGAGCAATAGCACAGCGGGTACAGTGTTTGCCTTGCACATGGCCGACCCAGGTTTGATACCTCTGCCCCTCTCAAAAAGCCCAGCAAGCTACCGAGAGTATCTCGCCAGCACGGCAAAGCCTGGCAAGCTCCCCATGATGTATTCGATATGCCAAACACAGTAACAAGTGTCACAATTAAGGCATTATTGGGCCCATTCGAGCAAATCAATGAACAATGGGAGGACAGAGACAGTGACAGTGACCTCAACTATAGTATTATAAAACAATAAGAATGGGATCAAGGAGACTGTATAAGAGTTATCCGGCATGAAAGACATATTTCTAACCCAAGATGATGATCCCTGCATGGTACAGTCTGCTGAGCATTAAGTATGGACAAGGAAGTCCCAACACCACATGATACTGTCACGGCTACGGTCCTCCCATTGTTCATAGATTTGCTTGAGTGGGCCCAGTAACATCTCCATCATGAGACTTGTTGTTACTGTGTTTGGCATTTCGAATACGTCACGGGTAGCTTGCCAGGCTCTGCCGTGTGGGCAAGATACTCTCGGTAGCTTGCCTGGCTCTCCGAGAGGGGCGGAAGAATCGAACTCATGTCAGCCATGTTGGCCGCTTGTAAGGCAAATGTCCTACTGCTGTGCTATCACTCCAGCCCACCTGATACTGTAGGGCATTAGAATCAACACATCCTCTGGGCCCTAGCAATGAACCATGGTCTAGATGGCCAAGAAGTGCCTGGAGTGAGTGTCCCCTGGGTCTCCTGATCACTGGTTGGGAGCACCCCAGCACCATAACAGATGCTCAGGCCGAGCCTCACACAAAAATGAAGTACCACAGAACCCAGATAATGCAGAACTTTGTGACCTTGGATTCTGGACTCAATGGGACCCAGGACAGAAATCTACTGCCTTTCCCCAGTCTCCCATGACTCAGGGATCACACCCATAAGCCACACCTTGCTGGTACCAGATAACATCCTCATCGCCCACCTTCCAGAACTCACGGATGCTGCTCCCAGATAGGAGTATAAAAGGAGACCCCCAGAACCATGCCACCAGACTCCTCTCCAGGTTGTTTTCACTCAGGGCACCCCAAGGGGGGCAGACAAGAGCCCTCCCCACCCCAAGGCACCCAGCCCCAGCAGCCAACCTCCACTGCCCAACTGCCGCCACACTTCAGGCTGCTTTCCAGACACATTATAAGACACTTCCTATTTACTTATGCCTCTAAGAGATCCAGGTAAGCTACCAAGAGTATCCTTCCAGCACGGGCAGAGCCTGGCAAGCTCCCCATGACGTATTCGATATGCCAAATAAGACAATAGGTCTCATTGCCCTGACTCTGAAAGAGCCTCCAATCATTGGGAAAAGATGAGTAAGAAGAGGCTGCTAAAATCTCAGTGCTGGGAGGAATAGAGATGTTACTAGAACCTGCTCGAGTAATTCGATGATCAATGGGATGACAGTGATATAGTGATATGCGTTTTATATATATATATATATATATATATAGAGAGAGAGAGAGAGAGAGAGAGAGAGAGAGAGAGCGATAGCACAGTGGCAGGGCTTTTGCCTTGTGCTCAGCCAGCCTGGCCAAGCCGGGTTTGATTCCTCTGCCCCTCTCGGAGAGCCTGGCAAGCAAGCTACTGACAGTATCTCGCCCAAAAAGCAAAAAAAAAAAAAAATTTTAAATTTCTATATCACTGGAGTAAGTTAGTATTTCTAAATATCAGTAAAATATCAGTAAATATCTAAATATCAGTAAAATATCAGAGTAAACTTTAACTAAAATACTTTATTTTATTCATTTTGACACCTAAAACCAGGAATATCCATGGGACACTTTGAGGTCTTTAAAATTGCCTCGTGAATTGAAACATGAATTACTTTTTCCTATACTTCCTGAGAAACTGGTAAACTGCTATGCTAAGTTCAGCTTGAAGACGACCACACCCAACAAATTACCTGACAATTTTCTCTCCTAGTTCTGAAAATAAAACTTTAAACTGCAGTATAATTTTAGGTTCATGAGTTCTTCATGCCCTTTTTTCCTCCACCTCATCAGTGACTCCAGATAGTGACACTGTCATGATTATGAATGATTGCAGGAGAACCAGGTCTGGAACTCATGATCTCACACTCATTAAGCCACTAAGCCACCATCGATGTCCCCTTTCTCATTCTTTTCATTGTGTTTTAAAAACCAAAGGCATCAAAATTATGTTTTGAAAATAGGTTTGTTTGATACTAAGTTAACCTACCAAAATGCCTTTAACAATAATATAACCATAGTTAGCAAAAATACCTTCTTCAGAGAATCTAGTCTATAATTTTAATTTTGTTCTATAAATAATTTTTATTTCCGGCAGCACTGTAGCACTATCCTCATGTTGTTTATTGATTTGCTCAAGCTGACACCAATAACATCTCCATTGTGAGACTTGTTACTGTTTTTGGCACACCGAATATGATACAGGGAGCTTGCCAGGCTCTGCTGTGCGGTGGAATACTCTCAGTAGCTTGCCGGACTCTCCGAGAGGGATGGAGGAATCGAACCCAGGTCAACCACGTATAAGGCAAACGCTCTATCCACTGTGCTATCGCTCCAGCCCACATAATACCAAGAATCTGGAAAACTACCAAAGGGATTGGTTAAATACAGTCGGAAAGATGCCTCCAGTGCCTGGCATTAAGTGCTAAGATACAGAAAGGTGTCTTTGCTTTATGTAACACTGATGAGAGCTCTATACTCTAGTCATGACATTCATGAGTGTTAGTGGATGGATACAAGTCGTCCAATGGAAGGAGAATGTGTGGACTGAAAGACTATGCTTTTGGGATAAAGGGGTCCACAGGATAAGGATGGAGAGGTTACAGCAGGTAAGGTGTTTGCTTTGCATGCGGCCAAGCTGTGTTCAATCTCCGGCATCCCGTATGGTTCCCCAAGCCCATTAGGAGTGCATCCTGACTGCAGAGTCAGGAGTAATGCCTGAGCATCGCTGGGTGTGGCCCCAAACCAAAATAAAACAAAACAAAATGAGAGAGGGGTTCATAGACTTTAGGGTGGTGGTGGAGTGGTTTGGGCCACAGAGGGTGCTCAGGGTCACAAGAAGTGCCAAGGAGGAAACCTGAACCCAGGTCTCCTGCATTCAAAACCTGGGCCCCTGGGCTCTGAACCACCCTACCTCTAGCCCTGGTCTGTGGGATTTTATGAATGGGCTTTCATTTCACTTCTCTAATACTTGACTTTGTGGGGAGGGGGGCTTCTGGGCCACATTTGGTGGTGTTTTATGCATTTTGCAGGACTAGTGATTGAACCCAGGGTCTCATCCATGCAAGGAAAGTGCTCTAGTACTGACCTACCTCCTGGTTCCTTAATTTTTGAATTTGCAGTAGCTTGATTTCCAGTAGTGTAAGAAAAACAAAATAATATTAATCACTTATTAAGTGGTGACATTTTTAGTTCTCAGGAAATACATTTATTGTTCTAACATGTAGCACTGTAACCCTGTCCTCCCGTTGTTCATCGATTTGCTCGAGCGGGCCCAGTAACGTCTCCATTGTGAGACTTGTTGTTACTGTTTTTGGCATATTGAATACATCATGGGAAGCTTGCCAGGCTTTACCCTGCAGGTGAGATAATCCTGTAGCTTGCCGGGCTCTCTGAGAGGGGCAAAGGAATCAAACTGGTTCGACCATGTGCAAGGCAAATGCCTTACCGGCTGTGCTATCGCTCCAGCCCTTTGTTTTAAGATAACTGACTTAAACGAAATAATGTCACAGAATTGTCTATAGTTACTTTAAGGAATTGGTTGAGTGGGAGACAAATTTTGGGATTGAGAACCATCATGATGGAAAGTTCTTTTTCAATTGTCTTCATTCTCACGTCTATTGATATAATCTTACTCTAATATGACATACAAGATCTCAGAGATTTAGGAAGATATATTCAACTTGGAAAATTAATTTTCCTTTTTGAGAATGCTGCAGTTTTATGCTGAAGTTATTATGAAGTACAATTTATGCTATCTCTATGACCCCTTTTTGCCATCTTAAAAATAAAATCATGGAACTGGAGTGATCCGGTAGAGTGCCAACACTGCACACAACAGACTCAGGTTCAATCCTCAGCATGATTACTAATCACTGAGCCAGGTGTAAATCTTGACCACTGCTGGGTGTGGCCAAAATACATAAATGAATAGAATAAATTGAAAAATTAAATTAATATATGAATAAACTCTTCAAAAGGTAGTACAGGTAGGCACTTTTATCTTCTTTCTATAGCCTAATCAAATATTTTCCTGGAAAAGTCTTTTGTTTTTCATTTGAATCACAATTTATAATGATGAAGTAAAATTAGAGATCTATCAGAATTTAGCTTATGTAAGTAAATGGTCACAAACGTGGACCAGACCTAGTGAAAAATTACAGAATGGAAGTCATACTATTTAAAATTTGGAAGTGAAGAATTTGACAGGTACAAATAGAGTTGGTCAAGTACAAATACAGTGAGGGCCACATTCCGTTTTTCAGGAAAAGAGATTTTTGCTTTTTTGAGTTCTCTGTTAGGTAGCAACAATACTTGAGAAGCCTGATTGAAGCATTTTCTATTTATTAGTTTGCCTCCACTATAATGTGTCTCCCAATATGTTATAGTATAACTACCTAATATTCACTGTGAAGCATCCAAGTCCATTCTAAATCAACATGAATATTTCAGTCCTTGAAATCAGCTATGTAAATAGCAAAATATAAAACTTGGCTTTGTTCCTGCTTCAAGGTGAAAAAAAAAAATCAGTTCCTTTCCTAAATGAAAACTAAAACTTAACCTAAGAGTGCCATCTAGTGGACAAACGTACCATGAATACAACAGGCATTTCACCTCTTGGGTTTAAATAGAAATCATATAGTAATACAGTGGCCAGGATCTTTGCTTTACACGTGGCCAACCAGGGTAGATCCCAGCATCCCATGTGCTTTGCCAGCCCCAAGAGGTGAGCCCTGAGCACAGAGTCAAGAGTAGGGGAAATTCTGCTCTCTTAGATGATGCCTGAAATAATGTAAGGAGTTAAAACTGAAAAAAGAGGTAATGGCTGGCACTATAACTTTCTTCTTTTAAAGAAGAAGGGAAAGAGGCGAAAGCAATAGTACAGCCATTAGGGCATTTGCTTTGTTCCTCCTATCTCTCCCCCTCCCCCACAAACACACACAAAAAAGGGTAAATATATGTAGGAAGCTTTGGAAAGACAGGGTCTAACACAGGCTAGAAAGAATGGTAACAACGTTGCTTAGATTTCCAAATGGGTGGAAGCTTTCATAAGGAGGAAGAGATGACAAAGAAAATAACCAGTAACTAGAAGCTGAAATCATATATTTTCCCCCCAGAAAATTTCACATTGCTGTAGATATGACAGAAGTGAAGTGAATTTTAATAATGAGAGAAATGAAATATGTAAGACAAAGGAGATCATAAAGGATGTTTGGAAATACTATGATTGCTTGTGGGTACAAGACATTGAGACAAAGAATCCCTTTTATATAGGAATACTCAGGCAAACCCCTGGTGTGTAGCTATACCTTGGGGCTGTGTTTACATAAGTGCCTATATTTTCTAAATAAAGTTGAGTGCATTAAAGAAGTGGTGTGAGGCTTCTGAGAAATTCTGTAAGTACTTACACTTGATGCAGAAGATTTTCTAAAAGGCAGTCTCAACACTATAAAATGAACTCTGTTAGGAAGTAGAGTTCAAATTTTAATACATCCAAATCAAGCATAGGGCACTTTTTTTAAATGCAGGATTAAAAATCCATCTGCTTATATTTGGGAGTTGAAAGTAGGATTTATGTACCTCTTTTTTAAAAAAAATATATTTTTGAAAGAAAGGGCTATTTGTATGCACAGGATTCTTTTATATTCATTTATTTATTTAATTTTAAAAGACTAAAGCTTTCTTGGCTTTTTCCAGGATAGGATATTCCTTTCTTGCACTGAGGGAGCTTGAATGAACTTGCATAGATGTGGCAGAAAAATAAACAGTTGCTACCTAAATCTTTATGCATATCCTCTTCCTAGAAGTAAAGCCAGACCATGTTACTTTTCTTCACTACTGTGACCATATAACAAGCAATGAGGATGGGGTTGAGGGATGAAGAGATGGAATAGAAGTAACATTGGTGAAGGATATTAAAACTTTAATGATGGGGTATTTATGTATATATTAATACTATAAACACTAGTACTACTGCGATCATGTTATTCAAACTATAATAAAATAGTTTTTAAAGAAGGAAAGCAGAAATGATTATCATTTCTTCTGCTTCAGAAGAAGGAGTATCATCAAATATGGTTCATTAAATCTACCACACATTCTTCCCAATGTAATTTTTCTTTGAATTGATGGCTTGGAAGAATTAATCCCTTCCATTTTGTAGCCTCCATTGAGTGTAGAAGGGTGCATCCTGTCCAGTTATTCACCTGACGGGGAATTTGCATGAAAATAATATGTTGTGATGTACTTAGGAACTTTTATTAGTATAGTCCGTGTTGTGTTCACTAAGATAACCCAAATGCTAGAACAGGCTGTATTATAAAACAATCTCATCTAAGACCGGTTTTAAAAGAAAATATCCAGAGAAAAGCATACGTGCTGAGCAGATGACATCTTCTGTTATGGGGGTCAGATAAACTCAGAAGCAAAACTGCTTCTGCTTAGGTCGTTGATGTCCCTGCGAGAGGGGTCTTACAGGTGAAGTAACATCAGGGCAAGTATGATTTTTCCTTCAATTTTTTTTTCTGCTAAAGGTAACATAGTGTTATGATATCATAGTGAAATTGAATTAAAAGTGGAAAGAAATGCCACACTGGCACTTGATATTTCTTATAATTTCCCCAAATAAAAATTGTGATTTATCATAATGCTTTAAACATAATCTTTTTTTTTAAGTTTTAAGTTGAGAGGCTGCTGAGCGTCCTCACCACATTGAAAGAAACTCTAAGTCTCAAAAGGACCCATAAAGTGGAAGGAGAGTGGGTCAAATGTGCCAAGAGCTTACGAAAAGGAAACACTTTAAGTGAGGGAAGTGTTGCTAATAAGTAGAAAGGTTACCTTTTATTGAGGATACAACTTTTAGTCACAGTTTTACATTTCATTCAAGAAACATTGCCAAAATTAAAGTTTATAATGAAAGACCCCACTTTACAAAGATGTCATTTAGTTTGTTCAGCGATTTTATGATTAAATTAATGACTAAGACAACTTATTTTAAGCATGAGTAGTTTTAATAGCAACGGGTCGTTTAGATTACTAACTTAAAGCTCCAGAGGGACTGCTGCCTTGTGAAAGGGTAATTCACTATAACACTTCCTATTTCACATCTGTCTGTGTTTCATGTACTCCATGACTCGGTCATGTGATTCCCACACAACTATCTCACAGCATAACAAAAAAGTCTCTGCGGTTATAGAAGTCAAAGATGGATTTGGGAGGTGGGGTGAAGAAGTGATGGAAAGGAAGAGTCATATCTTAAAATGCATGTGAACTTAGTCTTGTGACTCTGAGCTCTGACCTTTGTGACTTCTCATAGAGAATTGTTTTGGTGGAGAATTGAGAAAAATTGTGCTATATATGATTTTTCCTTGCAGTAAGAAAAAAGAAGCAAGGGAATGTACTGATAAATAAAAATCCAAATTGCTTGAGTCATCCAATAAATTATCACCAAGTACTGGCCAAAACTAACGTTTTAAAAGAATCATAAGATACCTTAACAGAGCTTATAGTGTGTACAAAGTGATTTTATGATGCAAATTCTTTTTTTGTTTCCTTAAGTGTTCGGGTCAAACCTGGCTGTGCTCTGGGCTCACTCCTGGCAGTGTGCAAGAGACCATAGAAGGTTCTTGGGATCAAACAAAGGTTGGCCTCATGTAAGGGAAAAGCTTAAATCCCAGCACTATCTCTTTGACTGTGACACACACAAAAAAAAACTCTTGAGACAGACATCTCCATAAGAATTCATCCTAATGACAATTGGGTTTATCAGCTGTAAAACTTAAAATACTGCAGTGGGAGGAATGCTGATAATGGAGGTATTTAAACATAAGTATAAAATATCCAGGGGTGGCCAGGGGTAGGCCCAGACGGCTCCTCCCCTAGGCACTCAGTTTCGGGAGCCCTGGGCCACTTGCCTAGCCAGGGCAGCCCTGGTCATGGGGCATATGGTGGAGGAAAGGAGAGCCAAGCCGGTTGGTTGATCAGATGCCATTTATTCTATTCTCCCCACGTGCCTGCCCAAGTCTCTCTGAGCCCCCCATTCTAGTCTCACACTGGCCCTCATTCCTGTCTCCTCCTGTCTCTCCCGCTCATCTCTCTGTGCTCCATCTCGCAGTCTGGGCTCTCTCCACGTGCCTGCTCCTGTATTCTTCTTCTACATTCTTCTCCCTCTGTTCCCCTTGCTAATCTCTCCATGCTCCATCTTGCCACCCAGCTCTCACTCTCATCTCTCCAACTCTTTTGTCTCTCCAACTCTCCCACACTCTGGGCTAACACTGCACTGAATCAGGCAACCAAATCAACATAAGAAAGCCATTTCTGACTCCCAGGCTCCAGGGCAGAAATACCTAGGGGTATTCCAAATCCATTCTTGACTGCCCAAGGGCAAAATACCTCTTAAGGTGTTTTTCTCCTTTCCTCAGTTCAATAAGTCTATCAATATCTTAATACTAGTTATTTTTGTATGGGCACACAGTAAGAGATACATTGAGGCTTGTGGGGCAGCTCTCCTGGGAACATCTTGCCACAGACTCAGACTACAGAGCTCAGGACAGATTTATCATTCATTCCTAATCCTAGCAGGGTCCGAATCTAGTCATTACTTTTTGGATCATGACCACATTTGTCCATGACCAAGCTCTTAACTTATAGTTAAGCCTTAGGCAGCTGAGGTTTAGGTTGAAATAACAGATACACTTGGTAGCTTGCAGTGCTCTCCGATAGAGGCCGAGGAATCAAACCTGGGTCGGCCAGGTCGGCCGCATGCAAGGTTTTGACATGCGGGCGAGATCCTCTCAGTAGCTTGCCGGGCTCTCCGAGAGGGGTGGAGGAATCGAACTCGGGTCAGCCATGTTGACCACCTTACAAGGCAAACGCCCTACCCGCTGTGCTATCGCTCCAGCCCCAATGAGAGAGATAATGAATGAAAATGAATTGACTAAAATTAGATGGTAAAAATAGGGAAAGTGTTGATTTCCTCTCCAGCTTCTAGCTCTCATCCTCAGCCAGGAAATACTAAGCATGTGAAATGTAAGGAGACAACTAAAACTGTTACAACTGGGATGAAATATGGCATCTAGTAGGTAGGGGGCAATTATGTTGATGGTCATCCTGCTTTGAATACACAGGCCTCCTTCATATAACAAAGAACTATTTGGCTTAGAAAGCTAGTAGTATAGACCAGAGTAGTTCCTGAGAAGAGAGGATTTGTGAATCAAAGCCATGGATAGAGCAGGAAAATAAAGAATCATTTGCATTGTAGAAGCAGTAGCAATAAAAAATATAAGGTTAGATTTTATTTATTTTTAATTATGTTTAGAGAAAGAAAATGAGGCTTCTTTGGGTCACTGGGAAAAATTAATTAGAATGAAAGAGAATAATGCCTCAAGGTAGAGAAAGAGTAAGAAGGAATGTGCTTGCTACTGAGGCAGAGGGTGGGGTGAGGTGTGGGTGGCGGGAGGGACACTGGGGATATTGGTGGTGGAAAATGTGCACTGGTGGAGGGATGGGTGTTTGATCATTGTAAGACTGAAACTCAATTATGAAAACATTGAAACTACCTCACAGTGATTCATTTAAAAAATTAGAAAGAAAGAAGAAAAAGTACCTCTAAAAAAATAGAGGAAAAGGAAAGAAAGAGAATTGTGGCTATCAGAATTCTGGGCTGCTATTGCAGTATGTTTTTGCTTAGTGTTGTTTTTTTCCCCTGAGAACTTAAGTTTCTTCTCAGTGGGAGAAAATTGCTCAATGTGTTCAAAGTAATTGTCATGCAATTATGTTGTTTAAATCTTTCAAAAGTTGCTTTCCTGAGAAAATTCTCCTAAATAGGAAGAGGAGCCTGATTTCAAATAACAAATTAAATTGCTAACATTTTAAAAGATTCCAATCAGATTTGAAAAGATCATTTAATTATCCTTTTCTGTAATAGAGATCCACTAAGATAGTTAGACTTTGTTCACTGGTCTCCATATATTCTATAGAATAAATTACTTGACACTTGTCAAATCTTGACCAAGTTCAGCTGTTAAGACCCCTTTGTATTTTTGTATTTAGAGATACATTTTAAGTATAGGTGCTATAGATGTGAGTCTGACTATTCAGAAGAAAAAAAAAACAGAAGCATACTGAATTTCATAAATGAATTTATTTTTCTAGTATTTGCATTAAACTTGAAATCTGTGAAATAATTAGATTCTTTGAGTATGTTTGATCCACTAATATCCAACATATCATGTCTAATTTTTTGCAATTAAGAATGAAGAAAAGTGTTTTAGTATACCAAAGTCTATAAACAACATTATGCAATGTTTATGAATAAAATACAATAGAAACTTTAAAGATAGAGCAATTACGTATTTTATTAAAAACAATGATGTCTTAGGAAAAAGAAATTTACTTTCTTCTGTTTAGAAAAAAATGCATCATGCATATACATAAAAGCAGAGAAACATACACTATAAACCGAAAGTAGTTTTATGTGATTCTTCATTACCAAATATTTTTGTGCACATACCGTAAGGTAAACACTGTTTGTGGTATAAGGGTACAGCCATAAACAAGAATAGCTCTTGTTGTTTAGAAGCTTATCGCTAACAGTGAACTTATAAGTAAGTATGTGAAGTATTATTTTCACATATTTATATAAGGGAGAACATCTATTTTATACTGTGTTGCCAGAAAGGTCTATCTAATGGCATTTCAGAAGTTTTCGGAAGCGAGACTCTGTCTGCATGCAGTTTATGTGTAAGCAATACATTCAAGAAAGAAAGGAGGGAGCCAAGTAGCCAGAGGTGGGAATGTAAGTGTGCAAGCATTAGAGATTTCTCCCTGTTCTCCAGGAGAAAGGTATTTCTTGCTATCTTTCATTCTACTTTGGCTCTTGTCCAGCCTCTCAACCTTCAGAGCTGTTTCATGAACATTCTGTGTTTGATGTTGAACCAGGACCTGTTCAGGATGAAGTGAAAATGAAAATGAAAAAAAAAAAAAACAGGTCCTCTGAGAAACTTTCTAGAATGTATCATGCTTCTGAACTGGACTTTTCTTTCTCCATAGAAAAGATGACATCAGGGCTTCTGAAACTATTTCTGAAGCTTAATCAAACTCCTTTGTTTCGCTGATCCATTTCCCACAGTTTTTGGCATATTATTGTCCATGTACATCTGCTTATAGGCAAATTTCATTATTTCATTTTTCCTGGTGCCTGTGTAGTATTCCATCATGTAGATGTGCTATTGGTTCTTTATCCAGTCATCTATTCGTGGGCACTAAGGTTGTTTCCAGATTTGGTTATTGGCAAGGAGCATTGAAGGGCAGATGGGTTTCTTCTATATGTTTGGGGGACCTTTACAGTATATTCCCAGAATTAGTATGGCTGGGTTCTTTGAAAGCTCAATTTCTAGCTTTGTTGAGGAATATCTATATTATTTTCCAAGAATACTGGACCAGTCAGCATTCCCATCAACAATGAGAGAGTCCCTTTCTCCCCACATTTAGGCCAGCACTGGTTGCACTTGTTCGTTTGGATGTAGGCCAATCTCTGTCAATCTCTGTGGTGTGAGATATCTCATTGTTGTTTTGATTTGCATCTCCCTGATGATTAGTGATGGAGAGCATTTTTTCATGTGCCTTTCGACCATTTGTATTTCATTGAGGAAGTTTCTGTTCATTTCTTATTCCCATTTTTTTGTTGGGACTGGATGACTTTTCATATAAATTTCTACCAATGCCTTATATATTCTGTATATTAACCCCTTATCAATGGGTATGGGGTAAGTAATTTTTTTTCATTCTATGGGCTGTCTTTGTATCTTCGTCAATTTTTCTTTTGAAGTGTAGAAGCTTCTTAGTTTAATGTAGTCCCGTTTGTTTATCTTTATTTCAACTTGCTTGGTCAATGGTGTTTCTTGCTTTTAGCTTCAGTGTTATGGAGAGTTCTGCCTATTTCTTCCTCCATGAACCCTATGGATTCAAGTTTCATATTGAAGTCTTTAATCCATTTTTATCTGATATTTGTGCATGGCGTTAGAAAGAGGTCCGAGTTCAGTTTTTTGCATGTAGCTGCCCATTTTTTCCAATATCATTCATTGAACAGAAGTTACTTGCTCCACTTCATATTTTTTGCTCCTTTATCAAAGAACAAATATTTAAATATTTGAGATGTGTCAGAATATTTAACTCTATTCCATTGACCTACAGGCCTTTTTTTATTTCAATGTTGTGCTATTTTAATTACTATTGTTTATAGCATTTTTTAAAGCTTAGATATGAATATGATCTTAGTCTTAAAAAGAAAACAGGTGGTGGAAAGCAGACCATGCATCCTCTTAAAAGTGCAGTGACCAGAGATATGTCTAGTAAATATGTCTAGAAAAGAGTCGAGAACTGGAGAGTGATTATATGGTGGAAAGGGATTTAAAAGGTAAAATTAGAACAAAAAAACATGAATTGGATGCTGCATAATATTGTAGAAGAAGATGCAAATTATATCTAAGGTGTTTAGTGTATACAATTTGGTAAATTATGCTACATACAAGGATGTGATGTGAATTATTAAGGATTTACTGAATAAAAATAAAAAAATAAAAACAATGAATTGTGTCGGATATAGTAAATGTCCAATATATAAAGAACATTCAGAGAAAACAATTTAGTAGGCAACAAGACATTTATAATTAAAAGATACTGAACTTCATTGAATGCCTTATTTTTCATCAATTGATATGATCATATAATTTTCCTTTCTTTTATTGGCATTATGTATTACCCTTAGTGATTTACATATATTAAACAATCCTTGAATATCTGGAATAAATTCTGCTTAACCATCTTGTCGGAACCTTTCAATGTGAATTGTTTGGAAATATTTTGAGTACTTTTGCATCCATATTCATACAGACAACTAACAGAACTAGAGACTTGTCTGTAGTTTTCTTTTGTGGGTTATGTTCTTCTTTGATTTGAAAATAATTTGCTTTATATAATGCTATATTTGAAAGTACAGCTATGTTTTCAATTTTAAAGAAGACTTTATTTGAAAGTTTGATAGACTTCGCTAGTATCATATGTTTCTGCACTAATACTGAATGTTAGGCTTTTGATAGCTATTTCAATGCTTTTACTCATGATTGATTTTTTTCTTAATGCTTCACAATTACTTAGTGAATTAGTCTTAAAATGTTTTGTAATTCTAAGAATTTTATTGCTATTGAATGTGTTGTCATATATTATTATTTTTCTATTTTATTTTATTTTATTATTTATTTTGCTTTTTGAGTCATACCCAGCGATGCTCAGGGGTTACTCATGGCTCTGCATTCAGGATATACTCCTGGCAGTGCTCGACAGACCATATGGATGCTGAGGATCACACCCGGGTAGGCAGCGTGCAAGGCAAATGCTCTACCTGCTGTACTATCACTCCAGTCCCAGTTTCCATATAATTATTATGATAATTTTATATGTTCTTTTATATTTCCTGCATTATTTTTGCAATCACCCTTTTCTTTTTATTTTATTTATTTGTATTTTTTCTCTACTTTTTTAGTTTGGATTTGTTTACATTTTTTATGTTTTTAAAGGTCAATCTCATTTATTTTTACATTTTGAATTGTCATTTTTATTTTTATTACATGAACTTATTTTTAGTTTTTATTATTCTACCTGGGCTGGAGCGATAGCACAGCGGTAGGGCGTTTGCCTTACAAGCGGCCAACATGGCCGACCGGAGTTCGATTTCTCTGACCCTCTCGGAGAGCCCGGCAAGCTACGGAGAGTATCTCGCCCGCGCGGCAGAGCCTGGCAAGCTACCCGTGATATATTCAATATGCCAAACACAGTAACAACAAGTCTCATGATGGAGACGTTACTGGGCCCGCTCAAGCAAATCGATGAACAACGGGAGGACCGTGACCGTGACTGTGATTATTCTAACCTATGTACTGATTAGGTCTTACTTTTTTTCTTTTTCTCATTTATTTATCAGCTTTCTGCAGTGGCAGTATCATAAAATGAGTTTATCCAAGGGCGATGATTGTTAATAGAAAACTTTTCCCACTACCCCACCATGACATCTTATTTATTTATCATTTTAGGTTTTTTATTTTATTACACATCATTTCCTAAAGTAGATGTACATTGCTATGAAGTTTCCTCTTAGTGTGGCTTTACTGTTTTTCATAAGTTCTTGATATAGATAAGTGTTTCTTTATTTGTGTTCATCTTCTGGTATAATTTGCTACTTTTAATTTCCTAATTGAGCTTATAGTTATTTGACAACATATGGTTTACTTTACTCCCTCTGTTTTCCTTTGATTGATTTCACTTTCTTACCAATTTTACTGAGAGATGGCTGTTATAATTATAATCTTCATAACTTTATTGAAACTTGCTTTGTTTTCCGACATATATTCAAATCTCGACAATGTTATCTGAGCATTTGAAAAGAATTTCTAAGGGGTTTATGGTTCGAATGCTCTGTGAATTTTAGATCAGTTTTCTCTGGTTTGTCATATTAGATATTTGAGAACATGTGCCCATTGATCTATGTAGGGTCTTAAACTCTCTTACTATTGTTGAACTGTTCTTTATGTCCTTTTTAATTCTTTTAATTTAAAACTTTTTTTAATTGAATCACATTGAAATCCAGTTAAAAAGCTGTTCATGACTGAGTTTCAGTCACTCAATGTTCTAACACCTATCCCTTCACCAGTGTACTTTTTCCGCCAGCAATATCCTCGTTCCTCTTCAGCCACTCTCTCTCTTTCTGATTTTTATGTCTGATAATATTTGCTTTATACATTTTGAGATTTATAGGTTGTAAGACCAAGGTTAGAGAGAACAAACTTAGAGAGACATTGCTTATAGAGAAAATTTCAGACTAATGTCTCTGATTAACATAGATGCTAAGATCCTCAGAAAAATCTGAATGAATAAAATGAATTGAATACAAGAAAATACTAGATGTGTAACATATCAGAGATGAAAGGATAGTCCAACGTATACAAAACCATTACTATAATGTACCACATTAATAAAATGAAAAATATGGTCTCATATATATAGATGCAGAAAAATCTTCCGACAATTTAAAACCCAATATTGATGAAAATATCTCAACAAAATAGAGTTCAAAGGTACATATCACAATATGAAAATGGCATTATAAAATCTATCCACAGATAATATACCCCTCAATTGAAAAAGCTAAACCAGGTGGATTTACTTGTGAAGCATATGATGAGTATGTTCACTTTCATAGTTGCTATTAAATATAGTATGAAAATAGTATACAAATTATATCCCAAATCAATTAGGTAAGGAAACAAAACCAAAATCTGAATTGGTAAATTGTAACTAAAAGAGAATCTTCTTCCCCACACCAATGACTGCCTGGGAGAGCAGCAAAAGTGTGTAAGTATCTTTAGTCAAGTAGCCTAGAACACCCTGCCTATCACAGAGTCCCAGATAAATGGATAAAGAACCACACACACACACACACACACACACACACACACACACACACACACACACATATATATAAAGCGATATGTATATACATATATACATCAACTTAACTATTTGGTATTTTAGTATATATATTACTGAACCACTATGGATCTATAAGAAAAGATGAAATCATGCATGCAGCTTACTGCAAACTGTATGGAATTCTAGGGTGTCATGATAAGCAAAAACATGACAGAAGGACAATAACAAATATAAGATAACCTCACTCATCTGTGGACTAGAGAGAGACAAAAGAAGGGAATAGACAGTATCGGACAAAGATAAACACTCAATTTGTGTGGGAAGGCAAAGGAAGAAGAATGAATTAAGGATAACACAGTGTTAACAGTGCAAGTCTATAGGAACTTGGTTGACAGTGGCTTCAGTAACTTGTATACTTTAACACTATTGCAACCATCTGACCTAAACGCAAAATATAAAATATTAAAGTCAAGTTATCACTGTTTTTAGATAACATTGTTCCTAGAAATTCCTAATGATTCCACTAACATTTCTTAGGAACAATAAATTCATATAGTGTATTGACAGACCATAGGATCCATGCAGAGAAATATGTTAACATTCATTTACCTTAACAATGACGTAGAAGAGACTTAAAAAAAAAACATTACATTTATAATTATGGCAAAAACCCTCAAATATCTCCAAATATCTCGGAATCAATTTAACAAATGAAAGAAGGTAAACTGGAAACATATTCCGTTTGTGGTGGGAAGAAACCACATTGTTAAAATGTCCAAAATAATTTACAGACGCAGTACAAATCCCATTAAAATTCTCTGGCACTTTCCAAGAACATAGAACAAAAATATCTAACACTTGTAATGGAACCATAACTTTTTATAATATCCTAAAGATTCCTAACAAAAAATAAGATGGGAACGTTGTACCCTGGACTTCAATCTTTGCTACAAAACTATAGTAAGCAAAAGAGCACGGTACAGGAAAAAGCACAGACTTTCAGATCAATGGAAAGAACTGAGGATCCAGAGATAAATCCAGTTGACCTATCGCAATCAAGTGAATCAAGTGGAGCAAGGAAAGTTTCTTCAAAAATGGGACTGGGAAGGGGCTGGAGCAATAGCACAGTGGGTAGGGCATTTGCCTTGCATGCGGCCCGCCCACGTTCGATTCCCAGTATCCCATATGGCTCCCTGAGCAACGCCACCAGAGTTAATTCCTGAGTGCAGAGCAAGGAGTAACCCCTATGCATTGCCAGGTGTGACTCAAAAAAGCAAAAAAAAAAAATGGACTGGAAAATTGCACAACCATTTACAAAAGGAAATGAAATTGTACTCCTCTCACACACTGAATATAAAGATGAAGTCAAAATGAATTGAATACCTGTTTCTCTGATAAAATACACCGAATAAGACACAGTTGGGCTTCTACAAGATCTTGACCTCAGAGGAAGTTTCAATGAGAAAAACTCACTGCACAGAAAACAAAAGCAGAATAAACAAATGAAACAACATCAAGGGAAAATAACCTTTACATCTCAAAGGAAATGAGGCCTGAAATAAAGATACCCATTGAATGGGAGAAAATACTTACACATCACATATCAAAGGGTCACTATCCCACATATATAACGCTCTCTCAAAACTAAATATATAACAGATACTAAATATATTAAATCATGATCATGTGAAGCAGATAAGTTACACAATTTTAGATGATTATGAAAGAGAATATTCTTTAAGTATGTATAAATAAATAAGTAAATATATCTCTAATATGGACACATATGCAACTAATTCATATACACAAAACTTATACAAATGCATATATATACTCATAACATTTGTGTCTGTATACACATATGTATAATTTAAGCAACCCCTAATAGTAATCTATGACTTTCTTATTGTCTGACTCTTTGCTGCATCAATTTTAGCTTGAGTTATCTTTGTATACACTGAGAACATTTTACATTGGAATTTAGCCAACATAGTTCCACAAATCATAGTGTCCTTATACGGTGGACAAAATTTCCCTTGCCTAAATCAGAATGATTTCAATTTATTACACCAAACGTTTGTGTTTATTCTTTATTGCATTTGTTGAGTGTTTTCCTTGTTTATATCCAATCTTCCCTCTCCTTATACCACACCTCAATGCTTTCTCTGTTGCAGTAAGGTGGAATGTAAGGCAGGTTTGCTGAATTTAATTAATGCAAAGGAAATGGTTATCCTAGCAAGAGAAACAAAGTAAAAGCTTTCAGAATTTCCTCTACCAGTGAATGAGACATTCATCGCAAGGTGTAGATAGAGGCTAGGCATCATGAAAGAGGAAAGAAATCCATTCATAGATAAATTGCTTGAAAGTAATTTAAAGTTATTAAATTACATCAACAAAATTTTAAGAATCCATTTATAATTCCAATGATAGCATTCGTCCATTTTGAAATTTAAAAATAGCAAATTTCTAAAATAATTATAGTTTAGATATATAGAATAACAGCATGCATGAATTAAATATGTAAACAATCTGTATATGCATAGATTATTTAATTATGCTTGTCTTAAATGTACATGTTGTTCTTAATTCAGAAACATATATGTTGTTTCATGTTCAATATCATAGAAGTATTATATTTTAATTTTGTATGAGGACAAAAATAATTTTAAAAGCCTATAAACTTAGAATTAGTTGGTGCACGAACCTTTATTTACTTCAAATCTCCTGTTATAAACCGGAAATTGATAAAGAAAGTCCACAAACGAGACCTTAAGGCCAGAAGAGAGTTGTGATAAGGAGACTTGAGAAATGCGTTAATATTTCCCAATCTGGTTTGAAAACTGTGTTTAAGTCTGCCAGGGCAATGTCATATAGCCTCGAGGCAAAGGATTTACAGTCAAATCTGCTTTTGTATCTCCCCAATCACATTTAAACTTTGTGAAATTTGGTAAATAAAAATATCCTTTTAGTTTTTATTACATTACCTGAGTTTTATTATAGTCTATTTTCTTTAAAAATATGAGGCAAGTTTGGGATTGAAGTAAAAATAGAGATTGTGTTGCTCTTTATTTTGAAAAATATTCAACTTTAAAAATATATTCAACTTTTTGGATAAAATGCCCCATCCCCCCCGCTGTTTGTGTCAAATAGCAATTCTTTTATGATGCACTATTATAAATGCAGCCCAGACATTTTGAGTCAAAATTTTGAAATATTTCTTCTTGCTTTCCCATTATTCATTCTATTACTAGATTTGAGACTTGTGAATAATCCCATATTTGACCTTGGTTAAAAGATTCTTTTTTTAACCAGGATGAAAACCAATTGAGTGATCTCTTCATGTAAGGTGTGCCAGGAGTTGAAATCCTATGTAGGGCTTAAACGACTCCATTATTTGATCTCAAAATATTCTGTAACAGCATGGAATATATTTTCTTCAGAATTTAATGTGATACTCATTAGATCTATCATGGGCTCTGTGACACACATTAGAAATTCTGAACTAATGTCAATCAAAGTTTCATCTTGAGTAGTGTCAATCTGAATGAAAATTGGCTGGCTTTCTTAATATAATCACTCACAATATCTTTTCATTAACTTGCTGATGTCTCATTAGTTGTTCTTCTGGATTAGAAATGAAAATAATACTGATGACATGTATTCTTTCTCAACTTTCAGATTTGTTGATTCAAATTAATGCCCCTTTTATTTAATGCATGCATGTGGGTATGTTTATAGCTTAATAAGCTCTCTCAATAAAGAACTATTTTTTACATTTTCTTCCCCCACAAAAAAATATTCAACTTTATACAAAAGGTAAAAGAACTTTCACAAACTATTTAAACTCACCATTTGTGAGCAATATGTTTTATAGATTGATATAATTTTGCATATATATGGTGAAAAATATGTTATAGAATTTATATAGAACCATAGACTAATATATACATATATGAATATAGATTTGTTGTCTTTTCCCCAGAAATATCTGGAAGTAAATTTCAAGCAGCAAGGTTTTATCCCTAATTTAAAAAAGCAATTATATTTTTATCAATTACCACCTAAGAACACGGTTGCTATCCTATGTAACAAAGAAAGCTTCATTATTTCCAAGATATTTAATAGTTATAATTACATTAGAAATCTTCTGGAGTATCTCAATAGAATAGATTGGATATTTTCTCCATCTGATCAAAGATCAACTAAAAATTAAATATTACATCTTATCTTTCTCTCTAGCTCATTTAATTTAAAATGGTTACTTTGCACTACATGATATATTTTCAGTAAAAGTCAGTTGTGTTATTAGAATTTGTAGATGTGCCTAACTTGTTTTTACAATTAGAGTCAAATTACATACGTATGTCAATAGTATTTTCTTTAGGTGATGTATCTTTCTTGCATAATTTTAGAACGCACTTTATATAAGTTTGTCCCATTTCCAAGCATGATATGTTTGACACTCAGTGGTGGTAATATCTACTAGATTTCCTTTTGTTGAGATACTGTTTCCTCATATGTAATAAGACAACATAAACTTCAGGTTCATAAACAACCAGAAAAAAATTTTTAAATGCACCTTTGCCTCAGTTGGTTATGAAATTGGTGATTCAGAGTGACAATTTTCTGTTTTTCTTATTGAGTTATATTATTCTGAATTCATCATGTTGATCATTTTGATTTCAAAATGTCCCACATTTGGACAGTAGCAATACATATGGCTGCCACTTCTATACTATTCAGATGACTTTATTAGTCTTTGTGATCTGGCACAGGAAAAGGATATTTCAAATTCACCTTATCCTTTTCCTGATGCAGCTTTAAAATTATTAAGTTGTTCTTTCTTCTCTGGTCTCTGAAATTAAAATGACAAAATTAATTAATTAATGGTTAATTTCTTGGAAGGTGTAAAGGCTAGGAATCAAAAAAGAGGAAAGAAATCCATTCATAGGTAAATTACTTGAAGTTTATTAAACTTATTCAACTATGTCAACAAAATAGCACTGTAGCACTGTCCACCCGTTGTTCATTGATTTTCTCAAGCAGGCACCAGTAACATCTCATGAGACTTTTTGTTACTGTTTTTGTCATATCAATTATGCCACGGGGAGCTTGCCAGGCTTTGCTGTGTAGGCGGGATACTCTTGGTACTTTGAGGGCTCTCCGAAAGGGGCGGAGGAATCGAACCCGGGTTGGCCGCATGCAAGGCAAACGCCCTACCTGCTGTGCTTTCGCTCCAGTCCCAACAAAATTAATACTACATTAATTAATATTTTCATTTAAATTAATCATTTATTAATTTAATTAATTCTAGAATTAATTCTCATGAACATGTTTCTCTGAACCTACCTCAGGAACTGGAGTTATTCTTTGCTATTAGATTTTATTTATTATACATGTATATAAAAGATACACTTTAGAAACAAATTTAAATAAAATTCAGCGTGAATGCATAACCAAAACAATGTCCTCCAGCGGATATGAGCCGGGAGTGTGGGGGTGACTAAAACCTCATGGGAAGGGGGGCGTTTCGCTCCGCCCTTCACGCCCTACCGAGGCCACCGGTTGCCCCCCGCGAGCGGCTCTCCAGCACGGCCACGACTCCAGAACACAGAAACCAATTTCTTAACTATCTGACTTTCAGTAGAAATACTTCCAGGGTCAATAGGTAAAATAGCAGAAATCCAAAACCAACATTTAATTCTTGAACCCAGCTGTAGAAAGCAAATCACTTCACAATGCTTTTTCAGCATGTCTGATTTGGGTGGGGGGGTAAACTCTAAATAATAGTGGTGAATCTTAATGAAATAATGAATCTAATCAAAGCAGATAGAGTGTTAACTAGAATTCATCTGCCTCACAGGGACGGGGAGGGGTGGGGGGTGGGGTTTTATTGGGGTTCTTCAGGGTAAAAAATAAGTATTGGTAAAGGGAAATGTGTTTGATATTTGCATGACTGAGACATAAACCTGAAAGCTTTGTAACCTTTCCCACAGTGATTCAATAAATAAATAAATAAATAAATAAAAATGTCCTCAATATCTATCTTATCAACTTTGATGTTATTTAATAAAAAATTTATACGTAAATTAGCTTTGAATGTTAGGATTTAAATTGTCATTCTAGTTTAAATGTAGAAAATTCAGTTCAAAATTAAAATTTCATGAGTTTTCTACTGAAAACTTTTTAAGTAAACTTTTTTCTAAAAAAGTGTGCATATTTTTATCCACAAGATGGTGCTATTTTCCCACTTGGAAGTCTATTAAGAGCCATGTGGGAGCGATATATAGTTCTATAAAAATTCTGTATATAACACAGAACATGACCTGAAATCACACAAATAAATATAACATTTAAAATAAATATAAAATTTAAAATATAACATTTAATTTTTGTATTTCCATAGGCCTTAATATATTTTAAGTCTATTTCCGAATGCTAGCTGTGATATCTCTAACTAAATGCTCAAGTTCTCATATGAAATCAAGTAATTTCAGTTTTAAGATGTCGGAAACTAAACTCCCAGTCTACTGACTGTCATCATCATCATCATCATCATCATCATCATCATCATCATCATCAAGTGTTTGGGTTTTTTCTATCCAGAGCACCATGTTTTTTGTGACACCGTGTTTTGTAGTACTGATAATGATAGTTTCATGCATGTGATATTATGACACCACATCCAACTCTCTCCACTTAATTTCTCATAGTCACCATAGGGGTAAGAATTTAGCAAGCTCAAAACTTGAGGCCAATTCTTAGGTTCAGTTACATATGGTCATTTGCTATTGCCTTACACATTTCTTTATATCCCACACATGAGGAAAAAAAAACACTCTATTTGTCCCTCTCCTTCCATCAAATTGAATTCAGTTTTATCCATATGGATGGAATCACCTCACATTGGTACCCTCGTACCATCCAGTCCTATCCACATGGCAAGCAAGTTGCATGTTCTTTTTTTTTCCTCATAGCTGAATAATTTTCCACTGGTATATTTACATATACATATATAAATGCATACATATCTATATTTCACAAATTTTTAATCTACTTGTCTGTTCTTCGACACATGTAGCTTCCAGTTGTTGGTCACTATGTATTATGCTATGATAAACACAAGAGCAAAACTGTACTCTTTAAATACTGCTTTTGAATCCTGGGGTAGATAGCAAGAAATAGAATTGCTGGGTCATACAGAGGTTTGATTTTTAAATTTATAAAGTATCCATATCATTTTTCACAGGGCCTAATCAGCTGAAATTTTCACCAACAAAACATAAAAGTTGCATTTGCAACAGTATTGGTTGTTTTTATTCTCTTTAATGTATGGCAATCTCACTGGTGTGAGATGATATCTCATTGTTGTTTTAATTTGCATCTCTCTGATTATGTTATGCACAATATTTTTATATACCTGTTGACCATCTGTATGTCTTTTTTAAATAGTGTCTATTACGTTCTTATCCCCATTTATGGATGATTCTGTAGTTGTTTTTTAGTGTTTTATGTATTGGATGCTAACTCTGTATCATATGTATAGTAAAAAAAAAATAGTTTCTCCCAGTCTGTAGGATAAAAATACCACCAGATTTAATGTCATGAGAGATTCTGCCTATGTTTATTTTACCTCAATGAAATTTGTGGTTTCAGGTATGAAGTTTTCTAATCAATTTAGAATTTATTTTTATGTATGGTATGAGATAAGGGTCTACTTCTTATTTTTTCACATGTGACTGACAAGTTTCCAAAACACTTATTGAATATGGTCTCCCCTTCATATACCTAGATTCTTTGTCAAAGATTAGCTGACCATATACCTAAGGGTCTGTTTCTGGATATCCAATTCTATTCCAGTGGTATAGAATGGGAAAAACAAAAAGTCTCCTCTTTTCCCCTGAGATTTCTTTGTCTATTTGAGGGCTTTACTTATCCATATGTATTGCAATAACATTTAGTCTATGTTTATAAAAGATACCACAGGTATGTTTTAATGGGGACTGAACTGAATCTGTGTAATGCTTTGGAAAGCATTGTCATTTTGACAAAATTAATTCTTCCAGTAAACAGAGTATAAAATTCCATGTCCTTTGCATCTTCTATTTCTTTTGTTAGTGAAATACATACCATTGTATTCGTTTTTTACCTCTTTTATTAACTTATTCCTAGGTACTTGACTTTTTGAGGCACAATTGTAAATAAAATTGTTTTCCTTTTTCTACATTTCCCTCTCTTCTACTTCATTGTTTGCATACAGAAATGACACATAGACTCCCACAGTCCTACCCCCCCCCAGTTGGCATTACTGGCAAAGTATTTACTTAATCTGATCACTTCTTATTATCCTTACTTCTTACTAATAGCCAAAATTACACACAACTGATTGATCTTACTTCAGTCCCATTGTCTGGAGTAAATTATAAAAAATGATATTAAAAAGTTTATTTTAAATAGAAAATAAAATACTGTTTAAGTTTTACCTAAATCTATAATTGTTCTAGACACCATCTGACACCATCCTCATTTCACTCAAAAGAAACATCAAAGCCTTAGACCCCATCACTTAAATTGGTTCTTAATTTCTATTAACCTGCCCACCCCACCCTCATACACATATACACACAACCTGCTCCTCCTATTCAATTCAAATCATAGCAGGTCTCCTTGCTTTACTGTGAACACTGGTGACATATTATGACCCTCTGCTGCCATTTTTTTATTTTGCTTGGAATAATATCTTAGAAATTACTACAAGATACTGGAAAATCCTCTGGGTATATGTATTGCAAATCATAATTCCCCAAAGTAGTGAGAGAGTATGTGGGAAATTGTCTGCCATGGAGGCAGTAGGAGGGTGAGAAAGGGAGGGTGTACTGGGGAGATTTGTGGTGGGGAATGTGCACTGGTGGAGGGATGGGTGTTTGAACATTGTATGTTTGTATCTCAAACATGAAAGCTTGTAACTGTATCTTATGGTGATTCAAAAAATAAAATTGAAAAAAAAATACTGGCACATCATTTTCAAGTTTCACTCCCTTCATGAAAGTACATGACTTGCCTATCTAACTGATTTTAACAAAAGTTATAGAATAGTGGGATTAGTAGGTGGTGAGTAAATACTTAGCTAAGTAAATAATATCCTAGACACTAAAATGAAGGGCCAATCAAAGAAAATTTAGTTTGTGGTTAACAGAAGGTTTGCCATACAGAGTTTATTTTATTTTATTTTATTTTTTTGATTTTTACTAGTGAAACACCATGAGGTACAGTTGGTTTTTTTTTTAATTTTTATTAGTGAGACACCATGAGATACAGTTGTAGACTTACAAATTTTTGTGCTTGGGTTTCAATTATACAATGATCAAATACCCATCCCTCCACCAGTGCCCATTTCCCACCACCATGAATTCCAGTGTCCCTCCCAACCCCATCCCCCCCATCCCACCCTGCCTCTGTGGCAGGGCATTCCCTCTTGTTCTCTCTCTCCTACTGGGTGTTGTGGTTTGCAAAAGAGGCAGTGGGTGGCAATCATGTTTGGTCTATATCTACTTTCAGCATGCTTCTCCCATCCTGGGAGGATCCTCCCAACACCCTTTATTTGGTGCTCCCTTCTCTATCTGAGCTCTCTTTTCCCCTAGCATGTGTGGCTGGCCTCCAAGCCATGAAGTAAAATTCCTGGTACTAATTTCGGCCATTCTTGGGTGTTAGTCTCCTATTTTGTTACTTTATGTTCCCCAGATAAATGTAATCTTTCTATGTCTATCCCTTTCTTTCTGAGTCATTTCGCTTAACATGATACTTTCCATGTAGTACCACTTGTATGTAAATTTCATGACTTAGTCTTTTCTAACAGCTACATAGTACTCCATTGTGTAAATGTACCAAAGTTTCTTTAACCAGTCATCTGTTCACCATGAGGTACAGTTGTAGACTTACAACTTTTTGTGCTTGGGTTTCAATTATACAATGATCAAGTACCCATCTCTCCACCAGTGCTCATTTTCCACCACCATGGATCCCAGTATCCCTCCCACCCCCCACCCCCCTAACCACCCTGTAATGTCAATCATATTGAATAGTTAATATCAATATTAATTTAAAAGTATTTAATTGCAACCATATTATCAAACATAGTTAACATATAGTTAAGCAATTAGCAAAAGCAAGTTTCAAAGTTTTCCAATATTCACTTGACATTATATGCAAAGATTGTACATAACACTACAGTAATAAAAATTAAGATAATGATATGAGAAAAACTGGATTTCCTGAAATAAATGTATTTTCTATAGTGCAAATAGTGTGTTGCATAAATGCATTCCCACTTTTATATTTTATTTTGGGTTTTAGTTTCATGTGAGAACATTCTAATGCGGCTTTTATGCCTACTCTATATGTATAATTGTGGTGAAATCAGATGGGGCTAAAAGAGTCAGTTTGTCTGATTCAGTAAGACATCCCTGTGAGAACTTGATCCAGAATATCAAGATTTCTAACATTTACACCAAAACGAGTTTAAGGATTCCAAACCAAAACAACTTTTGGTCATACTCATTGCTGTCCTCATCTTTTCGTTATAATTTAAAGATAAACCATATGCTCCACCAATTTGACTTTTTTTTTTTGGCTTTGCTAACAACTTTGGCTAAACACACTTGTTATTTGTTAGGTATTTGACAAAATTGAAAAATACATAGTGAGTAAGCTCTAAAATTAGTTAAAATGTCAAAACTGATAATGTAGACTCAATGCAAGTCTTGATAAAATTCTATGGTCCCATTTCTATGATTTAGGTTCCCATAGCACAAAACTTTGTTTGCAACACTGCCCCTATTCCTTTTATCTTAGACAAAACCTTCACTGTAATCATTACCATGCACTATTTTAAATATTTTTCAAAAGTGTTGTTATTGAACGATTTTATTAAGTATTGCTAGTTTGAAATGTTTGTATGTATGTGCCACTTACATTTTTACCTTTGTAAACGAAGTACAAAGACGTAAAACAAAAACTGCAACTTTTACTTCTGTTTTCTGGTGTGCTATGTTGCTAGATTATGAAATTCAAGCTTTTAATTTTACTTGAGGAAGAAAGGAAAATCTTAAATGATTTAACAATATCACTACCAGATAATAGTTAAACCACAGGTAGTGAAGTTACTCTGATTTTGTTTTATTTTGTTTTGGGGCCACACTTCGCAGTACTCAGGGATCATTCTTGAAGCACTCAGCTGATGATTTGGGATGCCAAGGATAGCTGTATATAGCCAAGAGACATTCCTGCTGTACTATCACTCCAGACCCTGTTTTGACTTTTTAATTTTATTTTCTAATCGAATTATGTTCACTTATAGCCTTAACATACTACATACCACATCCTAACATCTAAAATAACAATTGATAGTATTACAGTTTTTCTTTATGGTAGTATTTTAGTTCTCACAATATCTAGTTTGCTTCTCTTTCTTTTGCAGAAAGCAAACTTTCAATTCACCTACATATATACAGTCATATGTACATGTCATAAACATTGATTAAACAATTATAAACATCAGCTTCATTTGTCATTTCAGTCTACTCTTTTGATAGCTGCTGTAAGATTCCAGTGACTCTCCATGAATGGAAGGCCAGCCACAGACTCTAGGTGAAAAGGAAGCTCAGATAGAGAAGAGAGTACCAAATGAAGGGTGTTGTGAGGGCCCTCCCAGGGTGGGAGAAGCATGCTGAAGGTAGTCGATAGACCAAACATGATTGCCACTCAAAGCCTCTCTTGCAAAACACAGTACCCAAAAGAAGAGAGAGAGAACAGGGGGGAATACCCTGCCACAGAGGCAGGATGGGACGGGGGGGGGATGAGGGGGGGGGGGATGCTGGGACCCATGGGGATGGATGACGGGCAGTGGTGGAGGGATGGGGACTTGATCATTATATAACTGAAACCCAAGCACAAAATTTGTAAGCCTATAACTGTACCTCATGGTTTTTCACTAATAAAAAAAGAAAAAAAAAAGATTCCGGTGACTCTCTTTCCCTGCTGCGGTGACTCTGAAAGCCATGAGTTAAGGCTTAAGGACAAAGAAACTTAGGTCCACTAAAGTCCCTGAGTAACCTATGGAGCACTCATCCTGCAAATATTGTTAGATTGTGTTAAATGTTCATGAGATAGAATTTTAGTACAGCTTGATTTGGAGTTTAAAGAAGATAATTTTAAAGCTACATTTTACTTCTAATAAACTCAAGACAAATTTTACCAGTTTATCACTATATATTCCATGGCTATTATCAGCTTTTGCATAGTACCTCATTCTGAGAAATTTTAGCATGATACTCCATTTTTTTCTACGAAAGTTCTCACTGCAAAGTAAAACAGTGTGGGCATGAGGAATAAATCTAAAGTTAGAGATAGTTACTTGAATTCCTTTTCTTTTCATTTCATTGGAATAAAGTTTTCATTATTTTTATCTTTAGTGGTCAGTATTTCCTCATATTGGCCAAGACTGACAGGTACTGAAAATATTTGTCAGTGTTGCTAAATATATTTTTTTCTTTTTGGACTTACTATTCAGTTACTTCTCAAAAAATGATCTACAGGAAGTTTGTTAATAGCAGCTTCATATTTGGGGACAGAGAGATAGTATAGTGGGTAGGGGCTTTTGCCTTACACGTGGTCAAACTGGATACAATTCCAGGCACTGCATATCTACCCAGAGCCCCACAGAGCGATCACCAAGCACAGAGCCAGAGTAAGACCTGCACAATACCAGCTGTGTTTCCCCGCCCCCCAAAAAAACAAGACATACCTTCACACTGGCAGCCATTTGCCACTAAATAGTTAAATTGGAAGAGAGCACCTACATGATAATTATTTAATTAAAAATGCAGTTTTTCCCCATTTGCATACAAATGTGATAGAATTGGGACGATATACAGGAATACCTTTTGCTCCAAGATTCTACAGAGAGAACAAGTAATAAATAAATACATGTTTGTACGTGTATCTCAACATATACATATTTATGTATGAATATATTAAATTAATAATAAAAAATATCCAAATAGGAATAGAGTTAAGGACAGTAACTAGATGTGACCTAATTTGAAGTGCTGGAAATAGAAAGCTGAATATGAGTTTATGCTCGATGTTTGATGCTATAATCAAGAAATATTCTAGAAGACTTAATCTTTGCAAAAAGGTCCATCTTCTTAGGGAAATGTATCTAAAATTACATCATTCTCTGGATTATAAGAACATGGGGAAAATTTGTAAGTGACATTTTAATTGCCATCGACTTGATCCAAGGAATGAGTACTTAAATTTAACATTCTAAGCGATGAGGGAAAAGCTTATTTTCATGCTTGTAAATAGAAGTCTAAACTTGGAAACAAGCAAGAGCACAGAAAATTAATTCTCTCCCACCAACTGAAAAAAGTCAAGAAACTGCACGTTTGGCAGGAAAATTCTAAACAACTTACAAGTGCCAATATCAGAAGAACAATCTTTACACTATGTAGAAAATTGCTAGCTAATCCTGTTCCAAAATTTAATTTTATAAAATGAAAGCAAGTTCTATGTTTTAGCTATAGTAAATGAGTATATAGTTCTCTCAGATTGTTGGAAAATGTAAGTGAGATTTCAAAGAAATTATTTCAAATGGATTTAAACTACAATATTCTTAATATACTACTTAATCTCTTGCATTTCTAGAGTAAGTTAGGCTTTCAAAAACATGTTTATATACATTATCTCATTTTATTCTAATAGGTGAAATATATATAATTACATATAAAAATGTAAAACTTCTGAAAACTCCAAAACCCTCAAAGTTATATAAGAATTGAAAATAAATTCCGGTTGTCTGTGGCCAGAGTAAGTAAAATGAAATCAGATTTAAGATAGCGTTAAATGGCAAAAGACAATGTACAAAGCAAAGAAAATGTGAATTGGAAAGAACCTTTAGAGATTGTCAAGTTCAAACTCCCCAATTACTATAACAATGATAATAACCTTATAGAATATATTAGACAGTTTTTAACATAACAAGAAAATTTCAGACTTAGGTCATAAGTGTCATATTCACATGAAATGCGTTTTTTTTTTTAACAAAATAATACTTTTTCTCTTTTTTTTTTTGAGCATTGTGTTTTTAAAAAGCTGTTTGCTTGTTTGTTATGTTGCCAGGGATTAAACCCAGAGCTTTACATATGCAAGTCATGCCTCTGGAGGATGGCCTCACCGGGCCACCATGGGGAGCAGGCCAAGGCAAGAAACCTATTCCCACCTGGAGTAGCCCAGCTCCAGCAACCTACTGCAGGAACAGGACGCATTTCTACCAAAAGCCTTTGGGTTTCGAGATTCGTTTCTGAGTCTCTGGGATCATGGCCCTTAAGCAGTTCCATCGGGAACCAGAGAGGCCATGCCTCCAATTACATAGCTGAGCCGGAGGTCGTTTGTGTATGTGTCTCCCACATACCTAACTTTTGGCCATTTACTTTCTTGGTAAACTTTGCCCCAAGTTTTTGGGGTGTGGCCAAAGGCACAGCAGCAATTTTGGAGTTACTGAAAGTCTGACGGTGCCATCAGGCTGCAGATGCACTCACCTCACAGGTACAGATTGACCTGCTGGTGGCACCATACCCCCTCTTTTCATTATTTTCATTTTGAGTTCTGTTACTATCTAACACAGGTCAAATTTTATATATTAAACCTATTTAATTTCTATGCCCCACACTAGAACATTATAAGAAAGACAATTTTCTCCCCAAGAGAAAAAATGGCATCTATAATTTTTACTGCTGTATTATCTGCACTGAGATCATGGACAGATTTGCAGATTATCAATAAATGTACTTAAGGAACAAAGATATAACTTTTAGAAAAAAATAAAAGGCCAGGGGCCAAGGAGGTAGATCACAGTGTCGGGATACATACTCTGCATGCTGTAGAGAAGAATTCAAAACTAGCACTGCAGGTTTCTGTGAGAACTGCAGGATGTGCCCCTGTTGATCTGTCACACTGTATCACCAGACTCAAGTTTGAACTGTCAGAGTGGAACATTTGGAGGGAGTAATAGAGCAAATATTACCAGGAATAGAGCCCCAGCCCTCTGAGCATTACTTGCAAGACATCCTCGGCCAATGCTAAAATAATGTAAAGAGCTAAACCATTTTGCCTAGACTGTACCTGGATCAAATGTCAATAACTTCATTTAAGATTCCTAAGAATTAATTGGGGAAACTGAACTACCAGGACATGCACTCCAGTCTGCATTATGGACTAAAATTCTGTTGGCAGACTTGTGATCCTACAGAGTTAATGAGAGTTTGTGAATACCACAACATTGGTCCTTTACATATCTGCTAGAAGAGTACCACAACCCCCTCCCCACTACACACACACACACACACACACACACACACACACACACACACACGCTCCTATACCACCTTTGTGTGGTATAATGATTTTTGAAAATCAACATTTTTCTGTTTAGGGATATTTGTGTTTCTTCTCTATGTGGGAAAGTGCTCCATACATTGTAGCCTTATATAAGACTCAAACTTTTTGTAAATATTAACTTGAGTTATTTTCTTTCTATTTTTTGGAAATTAATTAAAGAGGCATAATTTTCAAAGATATTGATAGATGAGTCTTAGGTATACAGTATCCCAACATAATCCCTCCACCAGTGTTACTTTCTCTTCATCAGAGTTCCATGCCTCTTCCCGCCCCCATCATCTCTGAACAACTCCTGCCCACCCCACCCTTACCTCTGCTTTCCACCTTAACAGGCACATTTCAAAGTTCCATATTGTAGTTTAGTTAGGTTTCATAATTACGGTATTGTTGGATCTGTGCTTTGGATATACATCTATACCACTGTTTCACATCACCACATCACTCATGTAACAGAGGCTCCTGATTCCTGGTCACCATGGCTTCCTTTACTTCCTAGAATTCTTGGAGAGAGAAATTAACTTCCTTTTATTGCAGAAAGTTATTTCTAGATTACTCCTTATGAGACAGCAAAATTGTGTCTGGCCTGAATAAAAGATTCCACTTCTCTAAATCTGGAGTGGTTTTCTCTTAGTACTTTATTTTCAGCTATCATCTGGTTCTCTTTCCATCACCTTAAAGATACGAAGACAAATGAAATTCATGTAAAACATGTTGATGAGTACACTGCTTTCTGTGCCAAAATAAAATAGTTTTTGATCTCTGACCATCTTTTGTAAGCAATTGTGACAGTCATACAATTAGTTTGCAAGAAGTATAAAATCTCAAATCCTGCATTTCTGGTCAAATTGTATTCCAAGTAATGTTATGATATTTCCTCATGATCAAGTATTAATAATAAGATTAGTTTATATTTTATAAATTTATCAATAATAACTCCTGTCTTCTTGGAGTAAGAATTGTTGGAATAAATTATATAAAAAGAATTAAAAATGCAATATATGAGAGGTTTTTGGAAAAAAATGACAGGTCACTCATATAGTACGATTCTATATCTCTCAAACATGTGAATCATGTTCTAATACTGTCACATAGGTATATATAATTTATTGACAGATCAAGATTTAGAGCTATTCAAAAAATAAATCTACATATAAATATATCACCAGGCAATACTTAGGGACCTTGTGACTTCAGTGATCAAACTTAGAAGTCTTCATTAAAGGAATGTTCTCTCTACTTCTGGTCCCTCCACGTATTTTTTCTTTTTTCTTTAATTTAGCATGTGTGAAGTGTGTGTATGTGTGTCTGTGTGTGTGTACCACACTTGGCAATACTATGCTAAGAACAAACTCCTGATTGTGCTCAAAGATCATTACTGACAGGGCTCAGGAACCATATGGTATGCTGAGTAATTGAACATGCATCAGCTACATGCGAAGCAAATGCTATACCCAATACATTTCCTACTGGATATCCCTTCCACATATTTCTTAAGTTTGTATGTATTTTACTCTTTTAGATAATGCACTTTAAATTTTATATCACATCATTATAATCTAATGGTATAGAAAGGTTTATCTAGACACAACTGTTTCGTTTGTTTCAAGTAATCTGACTTAATTTTTATAATGCTTTTTAATGTAAGATATACTAGCTGCTTATTGTAAAGGATACTATATCAATGCTTACTTTATAGGATACTAATGCTTATTATACTGAACTCTAAAACTGCTGCTATATGGTTAGCAAGAGTAAGCTCAGAGTAAGATATAAGAAAAATAAGTGCTGGATGAGCACGTATAAGTGCTGGATTTTATTAAAATAAATGCTAGCAGTAGAAATTACATCTGTACCTATATCTTCATTGCAGCACTGTTCACAATAGACAAAATCTGGGAACAACCCAAGTGCCCGAGAACAGACACTGATTAAAGAAAGTTTGGTACATCTACAAAATGGAATACTATGCAGCTGTTAGGAGAGATAAAGTCATGAAATTTGCTTATAAGTGGATAGACATGGAGAGTATCATGCTATGTGAAATGAGTCAGAGAGGGACAGATATATAATGACTGCACTCATTTGTGGCATATAAAGTAACATAATACAAGACCTTCACCCAAGGACAGTAGATATAAGGGTCAGGAAGATTGCTCCATAGTTGGAAGCCTGCCTAATGAGCGGGCAGGGAGAGATGGAACAGAGAAGGGATCACTAAGAAAATGATGGTTGGAGGAATCGGTCTGAATGGGATGTGTGCTGAAAGTAGATATAGGACCAAACATGATAACCTCTCCGTGTCTGTATTGAAAACCATAATGCCCAAAAGTAGAGAAAGATTATGGGGAATATGTTCTGCCATGGAGGCAGTGGGAGGGTGGGGAAAGTGGGGGTATACTGGGGATATTGGTGGTGGGGAATGTCTACTTGTGGAGGGATGGGTGTTTGATCATTGTGTGATTGTAACTCAAACATGAAAGCTTGTAACTATATCTCACAGTGAATCAGTAAAATTAAAAAAAGTGCTAGAGGGGCTGGAGTGATAGTGCAGTTGATAGGGCATTTGCCTTGTACGTGGCCTACCTGGGTTCAATTTCCAGCATCCCATATAGTGAGCACTGCTAGGAGTAATTCCTGAGTGCAGAGCCAGGAGTAACCCCTGTGTATTGCTGGATGTGACCTAAAAAGAAAATAAAAGAGTGCTAAAATGATTAGAAAAGTGAATTCTAGAATCAAATCACAAATACAGTAATTATGCTTTTTTGTGCTTTTTTATTTTATAACTTTATTAAGTCATCAGTTTAGTTACAGACATTCAATATTCCAACACCAAAGCCATCACCATTTCCAGTGCTATTATTTCCAATTTTCCCAATCTCCCTTTAAATTTACCCCCATTAGCAAGCCCTCAATAATTTATTTTGAATTGCTTGTTGTAAATAATTTGCTAAAAGGAAAATCAAAAACTGTCCCCTTAGAATATTGCATCTTACCATGAAGTCATTAAGCCCTTGTATAAGAGATTACTGAAATGTTACAAGATAAGATTTCTGTGTTTATATTTTGTAAATCAAGATTGATTGCCTTCTATATTATATCTCATTCAATCTCGTGTGATACTCCTAGTTTATCAGTGTTGTAAAGCTTGAGATGTCACTCCAAGCTGTCCATTTTTTTTAAATGTTATTGAATCACCATGAGATAGTTATAAGTTTTCATGTTTGGGTTACAATCACACAATGATCAAACACCCATCCCTCCAACAGTGCACATTCCCCACCACCAATATCCTCGGTATACCCCCCTTTTCCAATCCTCCTCCTGCCTCCATGGCAGACATTATCCCCATAATCTCTCTCTACTTTGGGCATTATGGTTTGCAATATAGACACCGAGAGGTCATCATGTTTGGTCCTTTCTCTACTTTCTGCACGCATCTCCCATCCCGACCGATTCCTCCAGTCACCATTTTCCTAGTGATCCCTTCTCTATTACATTTGCTTTCTCCCCTTTGCTCATGAGGCAGGCTTCCAGCTATGGAGCAATCTTCCTGTCCCGTATATCCACTATCCTTAGGTGCAAACCTCATGTTATGTTGTTTTATACTCCACAAATGAGTGCAGTCCTGTGTCTGTCCATCTCTTTCTGACTCATTTCACTTAGCATGATACTCTCCATGTCTATCCATTTATAAGTAAAGTTCATGACTTCATCTCTTCTGACAGGTGCATAGTATTCCACTGTGTAGATGTACCATTTTTCTTTCTTTTTTTAATTTTTGAGTCACACCCAGCGATTCTCAGAGGTTATTCCTGGCTCTGCACTCAGGAATCACTCCTGGCAATGCTCAGGGGACCATATAGGATGCTGGGAATTGAACCCGGGTTGGCTGCATGCAAGGCAAACACCGTACCCACTGTGCTATTGCTCCAGCCCCACCAATGTTTCTTTAACCAGTCATCTGTTCTAGGGCACTTGGGTTGTTTCCAGATTTTGTCTATTGTGAACAGTGCTGCAATGAACATATAGGTACAGATGTCATTTCTACTGTGCTTTTTTGCATCCTTGGGATATGTTCCCAGAAGTGGTATTGTGGGGTCGTATGGAAGCTCAATTTCTAGTTTTTGAAGGACTGTCCAAATTGTTTTCCAGAAAGGCTGGACTAGTGGGCATTCCCACCAAGAGTGAAAGAGTATTCCTTTTCCCCCACATCCATGCCAGTACCAGTTGCTTTTGTTCTTTTGAATGTGTGCCAGTCTCTGTGGTGCCAGTCTCATTGTTGTTTTAATTTGCATTTCTCTGATGGCTAGCAACGTGGAGCAATTTTTCATGTGCCTTTTGGCCATTTGTATTTCTTTTTTGAGGAAACTTCTGTTCATTTCTTCTCCCCATTTTTTTGGTGTGATTGGAGGTTTTTCCCTTGTACAATACTACTAGTGTCTTTATATCCTGGATATTAATCCCTTATCAGATGGGTATTGGGTATATATTCTTTCCCATTCTGTGGGCTCTTTCTATAATTTGGTCACTGTTTCTTTTGAAGTGCAGGAGCTTCTTAGTTTGATGTACTCCCATTTGTTTATGTTTGCTTCCACTTGCATGGTCAGTGCTGTTTCATCTTTAAAGATGTTTTCAGCTTCAATATCATGAAGAGTTCTGCCTACATATTCTTCTATGTACCTTACGGATTCATGCCTGATATTGATGTCTTTAATCCATTTTGATCTGACTTCTGTGCCTAGCATTAGACAGAGGTCAGAGTTCATCTTTTGCTGGTATCAATCCAGGTTTCCCAGCACCACTTGTTGAATAGGCTTTCCTTGTTCCACCGCACATTTCTTGCTCCTTTGTCAAAGATTAAGTGGTCATATATTTGGGGTTCTGTGACAGAATATTCAACTCCATTCCATCGGTCTGCAGGTCTCCTTCTAGCCCAGTTTCCTGGCATAAAGCTTCTCAAAGCACTCCCTGAGAATCCTTTGAATTTCTGTAGTTTCTGTTGTAATGACCCCCTTTTCATTTCTGATTTGGTTTATTAGGGTTTTCTCTCTTCCTTTCTTTGTGAGTTTTGCTTGAGGCTTATCAATCTTGTTTATTTTCTCGACGAACCAGCTCTTGGTTTCATTGATTGCTTGGATTGTTTTTTTTTTTTTGGGTTTCCATCTTGTTAATCTTAGCTCTCAGTTTTATTTCCTTCCTCCTGTTTGGATTGGGGTCCTTTTGTTGGTCCTTCTCCAAGCTCTTAAACTGTGAGGTTAGGTTACTTATGTGTTTTGCTCCTTCTTCCTGAGGAATGCTTGTAGAGCTATAAACTTTCCTCTTAACACAGCTTTTGCTGTGTCCCATAAGTTTTGGTAACTCGTGTTCTTATTTTCGTTCATTTCCAAGAATCTTTTGATTTTCTCTTTGATTTCCTTTCTAAACCACTCGTTGTTCAGTAGCGCACTGTTTAATTTCCAGGTGTTTGATTTAGTTTTCTGTTTGTGTGTGTGATTTACTTCTAATTTCAGCACATTGTTTCTGAGAAAATTGTCAATACAATCTCTATCTTCTTAATTTTATGGAGGTATGTTTTGTGACTCAGCCTGTGGTCTATCTTGGAGAATGTTCCATGCACACTTGAGAAGAATATGTATTCAGCATTTGAGGATGATGTGTCCTGTATATATCTTCTAAATCCCTTTCTTCTAATATTCCCCTCAGATGAAGTATGCCCTTGTTAAGCTTGAATCTTGATAGATTTATCAAGAGGTGATAAAGCAGTGTTGAATTCTCGCACTTGTATTGTGTTGCTATCGATGTCTTTCTCCAAGTCTATGAGTAGTTGTTTTACGTACTTTGCTGGTCCCTCATTAGGTGCATATACATTTAATATTCTAAATTCTTCCTGTTGTACAGATCCGTTGATCAATAAGAAATGGCCTTCACTGTCTCTTGTGGCCTTCTTCAGTCTGAAATCAATGTGGTCTGATAATAGGATGACTACCCCCGCTTTTTATGGGAGTTGTTTGCCTGTAGGATTTTTTTCCAGCCTTTGACTTTGAGCCTGTGTTTGTCCAATAATTTTTAATGCAATGATACAGCTGGTGTTAAATTTTTAACTGGGTGGCAGCTTTGGGTCATGCGCATGACTGCTGGGACTTCAGGAAGTACAAGGAGATGGAGGGAAGTAGCCCCTTCCCAAATCCATGAAAGTCAATGGATTTCAGTCACAAAACCAGCATACCAGAGTTTTTCAACAGATACATTTCTGGATGAGACTCTTCTGAGCAGTGGAGTCCACTGGGAACATAGTGGCAGTTGTAGACTATAGAGCTTTTTGGCTGCTAAGTCTCTGTTTGGGTGGGTGCTGGGCTCACCCACTCCCCTATGGTGTGTCCCAGATAACAGCTTTGTGAGGGGTCTGGGGAGAAATTCTACTACTTGTTGTTCCCTTTTGTAATTTATTTATTAGTCTCCGGATCATTGCCAGTGAATGAGCTTACTTCACAGTAATTATGCTTTTTAAGTTCTCTCAGTCATTTCAAACAAATTCCCTCTTACAGCTTCAAATTATTTCTTAAAATAATAACTCTGGAAACCATAGTTTATAAAATCAGAAATTTGTTTCTGAATAGGTCTTTGCTATAATCAATTCATATTAATATATAACTTTTAAGATTCTGCAAACTCTACTTCAATAGTCAGTTTTTATTGTCTACACTAAATTATACACACAAATTTAAATAAGGAGGATTTATGATATTGAATGTTCATCATATTTATATTTTTGACTCAAATCTGGCCCAAAGAATTGCCCTCCCTTCCTTCCTTCCTTTTTTCCTTCCTCCCTCTCTCCTTTTCTTTTTCAAGTATTCCCAGGAAATTAGAAAGATAGTCATTAAGCTTAACAAGGTTTTACTGCAAATCAGACTAGGTGCCAAACACTGATATGGACTTAAATCAAGATAATAAAAAATCATATAGGACCACATAATTTGTTTGCAATATTTTATTTTATATTTTGATAAGACATAACCTTAGGATGTTTGCATATCTTCTAATAGAAAATTAGGTTATGGAAAAAGAAAAATAAAACAAGAAAAGCTTAGACAGTTTCAAATGCTGAGAAGAAATTTAAATTGAGGTGGTAACGGGGAGATTTCTAGCTTTTTGAGGTGTTATGAAAATTAAGTTAACTAATGTTGTAGGAAAAAGTGGACATGTTCAGAATTATAATAAACTTAAAATTATTTTATGAAAAATAACTTTATATGTAGTATATTTATTTTATGATTATTCCTAATAAATGTTCATAGAGGCTTTATAAGTTAATTTCATGGTTTTTGTCTGGACGAATTGTATGTTTAAGATGATATAATAAAGTGAGCTCAAGAACAGAGGGAAAACTATTACAGATCTTGTTATTCACAGCACAAAATTTTCTCTAAAATATATGCAGAACTACCACATTGTATATTCTATCATCATGATTTATCTATCATTAGGATGAGAGCTCAGGGAGAATTAAAAGTATAGAAATTGTTTTGATGTCATCTAAATGACTCATAATTTAAGGGTTAGAACTGAAATTGAGACTCATCTAAGTTCAGGGAAAAAATTTAAATTGAAAATTGTGTAAAAATATGAAACCAAATTAAACATGACTCAGAAACCTCAAGTACTTTCACATCTAAACTTCACAGAACATGGAAATTATTGATGTTAACATTTTCTTTCTTTGGTACACAATATTTTGTTTTCTTAAAAAAGGGTTAGGAAGATCAAGTTGGAATCTCATAAAAAGTAAGCTAAATTAAGAAAACATATGTCCCATAAACAAACTATAATTTTTTAATACATAAAGCTGGCATTTGTGGCAAATGAGGGGTCATGACCAGTGATGCTCAGGAGTTACTCTTGGCTCTTTGCTCAGAAATTATTGCTGGTGGGTGTAGGGATCAAATTCTGGTTGGCTGCATGAAAAGCAAGAACCTACCTGCTGTACTATGGTTCAAGATCCTAAAACTTGCATTCTTTAACCTGATTATGAGTAGTATGCTAAAGGATATAACCACAAACTTTAAAAAAGACATTCTCCCACAATTAAATTACAATTTATTTATGGACATAAAATCAAAAGAAATATAATTTAGTGATGCTTCATTTAAGAAATATTTTGAGTTTTTGTATGTTTTCTGTTTTTGTTTTAGGGCCACACATGGCAGTCCTCAGGGACTTCCTCCAGTATGATACTCAGGTGTTGCTCTCAGCACTGCTCAGGAGACATGCAGGTGCCAGTGATGAACCCAGCAGCTACATGCACTCCAGGCCTCTATGCTTTCTCCCTAACTCTAAAGAATGAATTTTAGCTTTCTCCTCAAGAGCATATATGTTCTCATTGAATACATAACTTGCCAGCTTGCTTACTTCCACTCTGGAGAAGGCTGTGTTCTCTCTGAAAAACATTTCCACTGTTAACTCTCACATTTTTCTAAGTTTTGCCCCATAACAACTACCCGATTTCACTAAAGATCAAAGCAAAACAAAACGATTGGTCTTTAATCACAAGAATAAAGTATTAAACTCCTTTTCATGCCCCTACACTTCTATTTGAGGAAAACATCACTGTATCACTCTACCACTATGTCACTGTCATCCCATTGTTTGTTGATTTACTCGAGCAGGCACCAGTAATGTCACAATTCCTCCCTGCTCTGCCATTTTACTCTTCTTACTCATCTTTTCCCAACAATTGGAGGTTCTTTCAGGGTCAGGGGAATGAGACCTGTTGTCTACTGTTTTTGGAGCAATAGCACAGCTGATTGGGCATCTGCCTTGCACGCCGCTGACCCAAGTTCTTTTCCTCCACCCCTCTTGGACAGCCCAACAAGCTACTGAGAGTTTCTTGCCTGCACGGCAAAGCCTGGCAAGCTACCCGTGATGTATTCAATATGCCAAACACAGTAACAACAAGTCTCAAAATGGAGACGTTACTGGGCCCGCTCTAGCAAATTGATGAAAAACGGGAGGACAGTGTTTGTTTGTTTTTGTTTTGTCTGAACCCTATTAAATATGGTGTGGTTATTATGGAAAATGGGTAGGGAAGTGTTTTATAATGTGTTGTGTGGCCACGCAGCAATCCGGAAAGCGGCCTGGAGTGTGGCGGTGGTTGGGCAGTGGAGATCGGCTGCTGGGGATGGGTCCCTTGGGGCGGGGAGGGCTCTCACCCGCCCCACTCTGGGGCACCCCTAGTTAAAAAAAAGCCTGGCGCAGAGTCTGGTAGCATGGTTCTGGGAGCCTCATTTTATATTCCTGTCTGGGAGGAGCAACCGTGAATGCTGGAAGGTGACCAGATGAGGACATTATCTGGTGCCGGCAGGGTGTGACTTATGGGTGTGACCCCTAAGTCACCGGAGACTGGGGGAAGCAGGCAGAGGCTCTCTGCTCCTGGGTCCTGTTGAGTCCAGAGTTCAATGTCAAAAAGTTCTGCATTATCTGGGTTCTGTGGGACTTCATTCATGCATGAGGCTTTGTGATGGAACTTTGTGACCTTGGACTCTTGAGGAAAACATAGACTTTTAAATAATTTTATTTTATTTTTTTCTAATATGGCAGTTAAGTATATAGAGAGGTAAAAATATCACCAGTTTTATCAGTTAATATGTATTACATTCCATCAAATCAATCTTATTTCAAAACACTATGAAAGATACAAATATTTTTATAGTAAAACAAAGACATCCTCATGATTTTAAACTTAACAAATGTTGTTAAATGGAATAGAAAATATTAATTATAAAGGGGAAATTTTATAAATTACTACACTAATATGTTCCCAAAACATACTATTAAGAAAATTAAGATTAGTTGAGAATAAACAAAATAGAACATCATCTCTAATGAGATTTTCTGCAACAGCTATAACTTCACTAGCCAGCATGATAGCCAAGACCTCCATAAATACTGGACCCTAACACCATATGATTTTAATCATATTTGGCAAATAGAGAAATTAAAATAAAGTGATATAAACAAAATGATATAAACAAAGCAAATATATATACTGAGATTATGAAACTGAATGAGTGGATACAAGAAGGGAACAGGACAGAAGAAGTGTATCAGCAATAAGTGATCATTTATATGGTGACAGATAAAACTGGATTTTTGGCAGTGAACTTAATGTCGTGCATACACCTATTTATTTATAGTGATGCACCCTGAAACTCAAATAATAATGCACTATACAGCAATCGCTGTATCACTGTATCACTGTCATCTCATTAATCGTCGAATTACTCGAGTGGGTGCTGGTAACGTCTCTCCCTCTCAGCCCTGAGATTTTTGCAGCCTCTTTTTACTCGTCTTTTCCCAACAATTGGAGGTTCTTTCAGGGTCAGGGGAATGAGACTTATTGTCTTACTGTATTTGGCATATCTAATACCCCATGGGAAGCTTGCCAGGCTCTGCCCATGAGGGCGGGATACTCTTGGTAGCTTGTCAGGCTCTACAAGAGGTTCCGCGCCAGGCTCTGGGGTGAATGAGAACCCTCCCCACCCCAAGGATCCCAGCCCCAGCAGCCAACCTCCACTGCCCAACCACCGCCATGCTCTAGGTCGCTTTCCAGATGCTCAGTCCGAACTTCACTTAAGAATATAGTCCCAGGGAAACCAGATAATGCAGAACTTTGTGACCTTGGATTCTGGACTCAACAGTGGAACAAAGATCCTCTGCTTGCTTCCCCCAGTCTCTGGTGACTCAGGGATCACACCCATAAGCCACACCCTGCCAGCACCAGATAATCTCCTCATGGGCCACCCTCCAGAACTCATGGATGCTCCTCCCAGACGGGAGTATAAAAGAAGGCTCCCAGAACCATGCCACTGGACTCTGCGCCAGGCTGTGGGGCTAGTGAGAGCCCTCCCCACCCCAAGGGACCCAGTCCCAGCAGCAGATCTCCACTGCCCAACCACCGCCACACTCCAGGCTGCTTTCTGGACCACGCGGGCGCTTTGCAACCACAGGACACATTATAAGACACTTTTTACTATTGCAATAGAATCATTTTATAAATTTAAATGTTTTAATTTTATTTATTAACAATTTAAATGTAAGGAGAATGTAGCTCAATGGTAGAAAGCTTGCCTTGAAAGTGTGACGTCCCAGTAAATAACCTTACATGAATATTTATTATCAAATGGGAGAGTGAATTTCCAGAGATTTATTGAGTTATATAAGCAATTGCTTGAATAATCAGGCCTGACTTCAAATTCACTCCTTTGGCCCAGATATGTGCATCCCAGGACTAAATCTCCAGGTTGCATGCTGGCAGAGGACCTGGGCTGTCCCTCCCCAGGTCACCACCCCTCCAGAAGACTTGCTGTCATGTCCACAATTAGCCTCCAGACACCATCTTGGCACACCAACAGACCTGGCCCAGAGCCTCCCAGTTGAATCCTAAAATGGATTAGCGCCACACAGAGATATCTCTGGAACCCAACCATCTACAATCTAGAAATTTAAATTTACAATCGTGGCCGTGCAAGCTCTTGTGATTCTTGAAATGAGCTATGGATAATATATTATTTAGCATCTGCCCCGGCAGGTAGGCTTGAATGGTGGTTGGAAAATTCTAGCAAAACATAATGTCCAAAATTATAGAAAGAGTATTGGGGAAATTGTCAGCCACAGAGGCAGGATTAGGACTGTGATGTGTGTGTGTGTGTGTGTGTGTGTGTGTGTGTGTTTGTGTTTGTGTAGGTGATACTTGGGACATTGGTGGTGGAAAATGCGCACTGGTGGAGGGATGGGTTTTTCATCATTTTATGGCTGAATCTCAAACATGAAAGTTTTGTGATGCTATCTCACGGTGATAGAATAAAATAAAAAGGTAATGTGGAGTTCATGCCCAATTCAATCAGCTTAATCAATGGCTGAACAAATAGCAGTACTCCTACATTATTTAAAAAATAATTCACTCTTTTATGATGTCTTGGTAAATTTATATAACATATGTATGGTCACAACAGAAGACAACATGCTGTTTGAAATGTTTATATTTTCCTCATTTTTTTCACTTGTTCCATTCACACTGAGAACTTTTTTTATTGCCATGCACAAACTTTTATTTATTTTTTAAACTTTTTTAGTGAACCACCGTGAGATAGTTACAGATTTATAGACTTTCGTGATTATGTTTTAATCATACAATGATCAAGTACCCTCCACCAGTGTCCATTCTCCACCACCAATGTGCCTAGTATCTCTCCCGCCACACCCACCCCATCCCCTCCTGCCTCTGTGGCAGGCACATTCCCTTTTTACCTCTCTCTCTCTCCTTTTGGGTGTTATGGTTTTCAATATGGGTAATAAGTGGCCATCATGTTCGGTTCATAGTCTACTTTCAGCACACATCTCCCATCCCGAGCAAGCCCTCCCATCATTCTTTACTTGATGGTCCCTTCCATATCTTAGCTGCCTTTTTCCCCAACATGTGAGGCCAGCTTCCAATCCATGTAACAATCTTCTTGGCCCTTATTTCTACTATCCTTGGGTGTTACTCTCCCATTATGTTACTTTATTTTTTTTCTTTTTTCTTTTTTTGCTTTCTGGGTCACACCCGGCAATGCACAGGCATTACTCCTGGCTATTCACTCAGGAATTTCTCCTGGCGGTGCTTGGGGAACCATATGAGATGCTGAGAATCGAACTCAGGTCTGTCGCATGCAAGGCAAATGCCCTACCTGCTGTGCTATCACTCCAGCCCCCCCCCCATTATGTTATTTTATATTCCACAAATGAGTGCAGTCCTTCTATGTCTGTTTCTCTCTCTCTTACTCATTTCACTTAGGATGGTACTCTCTATGTTGATCCGCTTAAATGTAAATTTCATGACTTCATCTTTTTAAGTGCTGCATAGTATTCTATTGTGTAGATGTACCAGAATTTCTTTAACCAGTTATCTGTTCTTGAGCACTTATGTTTTTTCCAGATTCTCATTATAGTAAATGATACTGAGAACTTTTATGTCAGTTTCCCCATCTGATCAATCTGAGATAGATAAATCAGTCATGAAAAGTTATAATTGTCAAACTTAACAATTTTATTTCCAGAGTTAGGGAAACACAAATATCACAAAATGGTGAGGAAAAAATAAGGCAAATTAAGACTTTGTTAAGCTTTCTTCCTTTGGGTATTAATTTAAATTGTTCAGTTTTTAATTTTTCCAAACTAGTGGAAACCACTTGTAAATATGGTTGGTAGACAAACTTACTTAATGTGCTTTGGGCATGTGAGAAAGAATTCTGTCATTAAATATTTATATCCAAGACTAGCATCAAACTTACTGATTTTCTTACTAAATCTTTATTTGAACTACAATCGGCACTTAATATATTAATAAATTTCAGCATACCTATTTTTAATCAAAATATTCATCTGTTTTGGTCCATGAGTGGTAGACTTAAGAACAGCATTGTAGGACTTTTAATCACAGAAAAAAATTAATGCTTTAGCAAATTCCTGAAATTAAAGAAAGAGGTTACTTACTAAAAAAAAAAAAAGTCTGCATGGATTTTTTTTTTTAATTTGAGAGCCATATCTGACAGTGCTCCAGCTTTACTCCTCGCTCTTAAACCAAGGGATCAGTCCTGAGAAGATTTTTACAACCAATGAACTGCATGCAAGGCAAGTACCCTTCCACTGTACAGTCATTCTAGCCCCAATCTACATGAATCTTTACAGGTTTGAATGGGACATTACTGAAAATATGATAAAGAAAATTCAAATTCAAATTTCTTTTAATTATAAGACAAATTGCTACCAGGTCTCTAAGTTTTTATTCTTTTCTTTTCATGATATTTATCACAAAGGCACATAATGTTGTCTGAATGATGTGTTTTTTTGTTTGTTTGTTTGTTTTTATGTAGGAGTACTGCTATTATTCAGCCACTGATTAGCTGATTGAATTGGGCATGAACTCCACCTTACTTTTTTTTTCATAATTTAATGTGTTTTTTTTTTAATTCCAGCACCTTTATGGACTAAATCATTCTTTTTTTTAACTACCATATTTCCTCATTTTATATGTACTGCCACAATCAGATGACCAGAAAACTGGAGCACATGTTTCTTTTGCATTGTAGTGAAATCCTACAGCAAGTCTACCACATAGATGCATATAATATGCTTTTATTTGATATTTGTCTCTCCCATTAAACTTCCATGACTGAAAGATCATTCCTTTTCTGCTCCTTCTTATAATATCATAAACACAATTCTTGGGTTGTTGGGGATGTGCCTCAGTTTGTAGAGTACATACTTTGAGCAAGTGATGTTCTAGGGTTAATATTCACTACCACGTGATAACATTTTTTTAAATGTAAGTAGTGTTCACAATTCTTGTCATGTAATTGAATACTCAATAAATATTCATGAAAAAATGGGTGAATAGATAATTAGGTGAATGTCTATCCTAACTAGATTCTAGATTGCATAAATCTTGAAAGAGTATGCTTTAGGAGTCTCTTCTCGGTCTCAAAAGATGTTCTTCTCAGTCTGTCAAAGTCATTAAGACTTTTAAGTACTTCTTTGTTTTCTTTCTTTCTTTTTCTTTTTCAAATCTTTTGATTATTGTTGCTGTTATTGTTATTGGAACCATTCCAGTGATCTGGAGGCCCTGAGGGACCAGGGATTAAACTCATATGTTGTATTACTGGAACAACATTCTCTGCCCCTAAATGTTTATTCTTTGTGACAGTGGTTCTCATGTCTGGAAAAGTTAATTATTAAACCATTAAGTGCTTTATGTGTTAAAACCAACTGTATTTATCGCCACCTTTAAGTATAAGGACAACTGCTACTTTAAAATCTTTGTAGTGGATGTACAGAGATATTAAATAAACTAATCAGGATCAAAAAATCTACAAATAGCAGCAATGGTTTTTTAACTGAAATATTTCAAATACCTGTGTTTTCTTTTCCTTCAACTCTTTTATAGGGAAATAAGGTCAGAGAAAGTGAAGGAAATTCCAGTGAAGAACTCTACCATCTGCTTGATCATTTTGCATATGTATAGTACTGGTAATGGTAAAAGACTTAAGCATATTTAGAAAAGGCAAACAACTCAGTCCTAAAGGTGACCAAATAATATGGTGTGACCTTTCTGTAGTTGTGTGGATGCTTGTTTATGTAGACAAGAAATATTTGAAATAGTCTGTGCACTTCAGATATGCAAAGAATAGAGAAATAATTGCTACAAGAAAGAAAACATGAGCTTTGTAGGCTAAAAACTTAGACGGAGGAACAATTGCAATACAAGCTTAGACTATATTCCATTAAGATGTCCAGTTCCGTATAAGATATCCCACTTATAATGAAAACAAAAAAAAATTTAAGATCTTACTCTGACTCTCTTATTGAGTAGTATTAATCTTAAATGAGTACATAATACAGAAAGTCCCAAAATTACAATTCTGGAAATGTAATAATATGTAATAAGCCATACTTAAGGACTATACTACCAAGGGAAATAATGCACTTTTTAGATATTTGAGACAAGTTTCTTCCCTCAAGGAAAAAAATGATAAAAAGACTTAATTGTAGAGAATTTAAAGTCCATTGATCATTTAATTTATACATTAAGTTGCAGGGCTGGAGTGATAGCACAGCAGGTAGGGTGTCCGCCTTACAAGTGGCCAACCCGAGCTCGATTCCTCCACCCCTCTCGGAGAGCCCAGCAAGCTACTGATTTGATATGCCAAACACAGTAACAACAAAGTCTCCAATGGAGACGGCCCGCTGGAGCAAATCGACGATCAACGGGAGGGCCTTTACCTTTACCTTTACCTTTTATTAAATTGCACATGTAGGTTTCTATTTATTCTCAATGAAGTTTCCAGTATGAACTCCAGGTCTCAAAAAAATTCATCACATACTATGAGGAAAATTATCAGGCACCATCGGAAGGTCTAAGTGCCGTCTGAGTGGCATTTGACATTGTAAATGTGTCATCTAATTAGAAAAGTAGTAGCACGGAATTAATCCGCCCTTAAAATATCTTTTAAAGTTAGATTTTCAGCTTCCGGCTCTGCAAACCGGTTTCCATCTGATGGCCTTTGTGCGCCACCCAGTGGACACAAGCTTAGAGCCCAGAAAGCTTTCAAAGGATTGTTTTTCCTTCCAGTGCAAAGCACGACTCATTATTTAGATCTATAACCTCACGAGCATCTGGATGGCATCTCAGACTGGAGATCGCACAGTTTCCCTTTGCCTCGGCAGGCTGGGAAGCCAGTCGGACACTGTGCGCTGAGGAAACTGCGCGCTGCAGCCCTGCCCGGGCCCATCTGGTTAGAATCAGCGGGCTCAGCCCCGCGCCAGTTCCCAGAGACGGGCGTGGATGTGAATAACATGCGAGCAGTCAGACTAGCTCTGAGTTTCATAGTCTCACTTTGTGTAGGGTGCTCTTTACACCTCGTGGAAAAGGTAAGTTAGACAAGGGCAATATTTTTCTCCCCAGTGAAGGCAGCGGGAACGCAGCTAAGTGGTGACAGAGTTTCCATTTCAGCGCCTACTTTCAGTGCTTTTTATCCTTGACTGTAAACATTGACTATGTGAGAAAAAAGAAAAAAAAAGAGGAAGGGGATAAAAACCCAGATCTCTCTCATTTGCGGGATATAAAGAAACATACTAGGAGAATAACAAATGCCCAAAGGCAACAGTCAGAGAAGGGTATAGCATGACATTGGAGAACCAGGGAGAGCTGAAAGGAGCTATCAAGTGCCTTACCATAGAGGATGGGGTGCTGGAGGGACACTGAGGACACGGGTGAAGGGACGTGGACACTCGTGAAGGCATTGGTGGTGTTGGACCACCGCGAGTCCGAAACTCAGTCATGAATAACTTAGCAACTTTATAACTCAGGGTGATTCAACTTTTAAAAATCCAAGTTAAATTGCACCCCATGCTAGAGAACATTCATTCTTTACATAAATGGTCTTGAAATTCGACTGAGCATCATAAACTTCTATTTTTAGAGGAGGTGGGACTTTCAAGAGGAGGGGAAGTCGGGAGAGGATGGTGGGGGAGCAAAGGAATTCACTTTACCAACTGCAATGTGTTTTCTTTTGACAAAACAGGGGAAGAAACTAACAGAAAGGCTGAGTAGAAAGTTGGGCTCTTGGGCTGGATATTCTGCCCTGAAGTCTCACCGCGGTAGATTATGGTAACACCACATAAGGACTTCACTCTGAGCATAGCCCAATTTAGCATTCTTCAGCTCACTCCTTCTCCTTGACACAAACAAGTGATTTCGAAAATATGTTTGAACAAATAAGCAAATGCACCTTCTTCAGTCAGCTTGGTGGCACTTCTGCACTCAAAGTCACGGCCCAGGCACATTGAGGTTTCCGTGGTAAGGCCTCTCCCAGTTCGAGACCTGTTACCGTGTTTTAAAAGCATTTCAGTTTTCCTTGGAGTTAAAAAAAAAAGTTTCAGTTCTGAGCACTCAATTCATTTGGGGGGAAAATGACTTAAAGATGGAGGAAGCTCTGCTCTTTGACCAGGGGTATAGGTCTCTCTTTTACGTGATCTGAAATTCACTGAGTAAAAGGTTGGAGGGGTGGGGAACTTCAGATCTTTAACTTTGGAGGTTTCCAGAAAAGGAGTGTATAATTAAAAAAAAAAGAAAGAAGAAAAAAAAAGATAAAAAGAAAACCCATAAATTCAGTTTAAATAAAAAAAAAAACCAAATGTGCATGTTTGGCATAGAAATGGCCTTTTTAACTTGTGAAAAATTGCCCCTCTGTTTTGGAAAGATTTCTAGAGAGGGTGTATTTGATATTCTGGATGGATTTATTTCAACTTTCATTTACATAGAGAGAGAATAATTGTCATACATTTAACTTGTTTTAGAGTATTAGGGCCATGCCACAAGCAGACAAAAATGATTATGTTATAAGAATCACGTGGAACTTGCTCTGCAACCCCACCTCAATCTCAAAAATACCAAAATACCCAACATAAATTTAAATTTCCTGACTTGCGAAGAAGGCTGTTAGCCCCAGTGTCATCTGTACTTTTAACTCCTGTCGCTCGAATTTCCTCGGACCCACCAATGAACATTGTAGATGCTTTACATTTTGAAAAATGTGTTTTGGATTTCCCTATCACTTACCTTTCTCGTCTTTCTAAGAAATGCAAAATCTAAATCATTTTTCTTGGGATCATGAGAATGAAGGCTCTCCAGGAAGAACGATGGAAGACTTCAGACGTAGGGCAGGGAGTTGGGGACACAATACTTATTATCATCTCCCTGAACCTCAGACGTTATCAGTCTGCTAGTGAAACTTAATCCTGAACATAAATTGCATTTCCTAAAAAAACATAATCTTGCCTTAAGACACCAACCTCCCTGATTACAGGGAATGTCTGTGTTTACACTTTTGTACAGAGCATGCTGACTGTATTAGTGTCCTAGGAAACAAACTGTGTGCCGTTCACAGACCTGCTGCAAGCACTGAGGAGAGAAAGAAAAAGAAATTTTGAAATCAGACTCCCCGATCTCTAACTCCTTTCAAATTCCTGAAGCACATTAGCTTTACTACTGCATGATGTGCACGGTAGTATTTCTTCTAATGAAATCTGACTAAAAGTTTAAATGAGTTTAATGCATGAAATGTATAAATAAAATGTGGCCTTGATTAAATTTAGACTTGATACATAACTTAAATGGGTAGCACAAGAACAGCTTTGGTATCATGTGTCCAGACTATTTTGGGCTTTGCAAAAGTAGTTTGGATTTTATCAGTGAGTGGAGAGCGCTTTCTATCAGGAGCACAATATATGTACAGAGCTTAAAAATACAAAAGTACTGGGGAGAAAAGAGTTTATTTGAAAAGAGGTAAAAATGTGCACATAAAATAGGTTGTTTTAAGCTGACCATAGGATGAAATTAGAATGTGCTGATTTATAAAAGAACAATTTGCATAGCCAAAAGATTTAACTTGGACTTCTCTTGGATGTCTTTTACTGAACTGTCATTAGGAAAATGGCTTAATTATAAGAATCCTCAGTTTTCTTTCTTTGTATAAACTGATCAAGATGTTGTATCTTTGACACTAGCTCCAGTTTTGTTGGAAGAACCAAAAAGAGATAATAAACACAAAGGCCCTTTTAATTTGTTCAGTGTTTTACAAATCTAAGACATGATCATTATAACAGACTTTAACTAGAGAAAAATTTCTATTCAAATCTAACAGCTACAAAACAATTGCCCCCTCTCTCTTTCTCTCTCTATATGTATATTATATATAATATACATATGTATAACATTAGAGTTAAAGTTAGTGGTAAGATACAAGTAAGCCCCCCTAAAAAAATCCTCTGAAAATTCAACTACTATTGAGAAATCTTATGTGTGGGGCCTTTGAAGTCAGCTATTCTTGGCTTCAATCCTTTCTCTGCCACTTATTTGATATAAGTAATCTAACTACACAATTGCTCAAGTTGCCATAATGTCATAAACCTTTTTTATCATTCTAAAATACATTGTTGGGGTGGGAGGGATACTGGGATCAGTGGTGGTGGAGAATGGGCACTGGTGGAGGGATGGGTACTTGATCATTGTATAAATGAAACCCAAGCACAAAAATTTGTAAGTCTACAACTGTACCTCGTGGTGTTTCACCAATAAAAATTTTTTAAAAATACATTGTTAATACATTCTTCATAGATTTGTTCTAACAAGTAAATAATAAGATATATATGTATTGATTCATACATGATTATCATATTAACAATTCAAAATGTTCTCCCTTTTTCATGTTTGTATGCTTCTTTTTTCATGTTATGTATGCATAATCAAAGCAAACAAATAAATAAAAATCATTCCACTTCAGAAAAGGCCATATAATTATTCTTCATTAACAGTTTAAAATTGAAGATTAACATTAAAATCTCCCAAACTGAGCATAAAGAAAAAAATTGATGAAAAGTTTTTAAAACATAATGACAGAGGAGGAAAGAGTGACAGAAAGTTCTCTTAAACCTTCCCAGCAGGAATGTTTGATGATTCTAGTCTAAACCCAGGCCAAACTCTGTTTTTTTCTTTTTTAAATATTGCACAATGCCACTCAGTCTCAGGCATTTAATAGAATGAAACCAGGTGAGCTTGAGCCAATTTTGCCTTTCATTTTTCAAGTTTGTTTATTACTTTACTTAAACCACAACATTCTGAGATCTCACAAGAAAATCTGTTTCTGTGAAATTTTCAGCCTGATTTCCAAACCAGAAAAGAGCTTCAAATAAACTTGGGCCCATTTCAAAAAAGTATCTGAGATTCTGGATGTTTATTTGAAGCAATCTGGACTCCTGACCTTTTGGGGTACCCCCCCAGCCCCACCCACCAATAAAGAGAGCCCACAATGAATTTACTGTGTGAGCATCTAGCGCTGCAGCGCCTCACTGGTCTCAGGGAAAGTTGTTTCCTAATGCATGCGGTGGAACCAAGCCTTAAGGAGATATATTGATACCCTCTTTTTAGGAAATTGTACCAACCAATCAGTGTCAGTTCCGAAAGATTTTGTAAATAGGTTATTTATTCGATATGCTTTATGAGTTTAAAAACTATTCCTAAGTTGACACCAGTAAGAAGAGGCTCTTGTTAGAATAGGCAAAGGCTTTAGTATTTCCTGGAGCACTATAGAAAAACTCAGACCAAACTACTCCCTCTCCGGTACAGAGCTGCCTTTAACATCAATGTGGGATTTTAGAAAGTATGCCAATCCTCCTCAAGTTCTTGAACCTTTTCAAAAACTGAATTCTACAACTTTTGAAACGATGAACACTGAGAAATTGGATTTGAAACCACAGCATTAAATGCTTAAAATCTGATCCTTCTGTCAGGACCTGGGATAAATTAAACTGATGTACATTATTTTTAAAGAAAGGAAAAAAAATATGGGAAACGGATTTTGAAGCCTGGAGGCATAGAACAAAACAAGTTATGCAGGTGATACAAACCATCTTAGTTCATTTTATAATGGCTTTCTGCTTCCATATGGTGGCCCATACTGGAAATAATTCTTAGGAAAACACGTTTGTATGTGATAAATAAAACATTATTTTAGAGAGGTTACTGTTTTTATTTTCAGAGTATGCTACTTTTTTATTCCGTGTTCAAACTGCTGTTTTTACATCTTTTTTTCCCCTTAAGTGTTATGTGCTATCTTCAAGGAATGATAGACTAAGCTAGAGAATGCAAAAGATCATACGGGTGTAAGGTGAACAATTATCGTGCATTTTCATCAAATGAAGTTAGTGTAGCAGGATGGTATTATTAGGATTTAACTGACACTTTAGGAATTAACTTGAAAAATGGGTTGAATTTGCTGTAGCATGGTTAAGCATTGTTAGTTGTTTATATTAATAACTTATTGAATTCTAACTCACAAATAATAAGTCTGAAAGTACACTATTAGGAGCAAAAGTGTAAACCTTATCTGTTTTGGCGTTGTCAGTGGAAGGAAGGATTTGATTTCTTAATGGGAGAAAAAGTTATGAATATCTGACCAATTTAAGGCAATATTTTAAAAATATTTCCTGATCATGAGAAAAGCAACTGTGATAAGGCAAGTCAAATACTTTAAGAGAAAAGATTTATATGTAGTAGTTTTTAAATTATTTATTTATTTATTTATTTATTTTTGGATCGCACCTGATGATGCACAGGTGTGACTCTGCACTCAGGAATTAACCCTGGTGGTGCTCAGGGGACTATATGGGATGCTGGAAATCAAACCCGGGTCAGTTGCATGCAAGGCAAATGCCCTACCCGCTGTACTATTGCTCCAGTCCCTTAATTATTTTAATCTGAACTAAAATTTAAACCCAGTGCAGTGTATTTTCAACAAGAGAGCCTAATTTTTTCTCTATCATAGATTTATTATACATTGTGATTTAGAATATAAGCTTATGTTTAGATCCTGGGTATTTTCAACAAAAAAACTAGAAACATCTATTAATTTTCATTTTAGAAATTGTGTACATATACATATAGCCAATATTATGGTTAAAAACTATAGATATTTTTGATAATATTAAAATTACTTTAGTGAACTTCTAAACATAGTTTTTATATGTATGCACTTTATTGTTCACATTGTTTGATAATTAAAACAAAAGTGCACACTACAGATTTTATAATAATACCATATTTAGTGTAGAATATAGTCTAAATATTATTCCCCTAGATCACAGTGACATCACTGGATAATAACTTTAAAAAATTGAAAAAAATTATAAATTAGGTAAGTATAGAGATATTTTAGACAATAAAATCTTCAAAGTTAATTGTTTTATTTAACTTTTTTACTTAAAACTTTTTTTATATCCACAAAAATACTCCTGGACCAATCACAATACCAAAGGTCGAACAAATGAATGTTCACTGGCATACTGAAAACTTGCCTAGGTTATGAGGGTACCACACCTAAATAACCGCTTGTTTCGTTTACATTCCAAACTGTTGAATTTCATTTTATGGCATCAAAAGTAAGCAGAAAACATACTTCTGAATCAATTAACAAAACACGCAATCCCTTTTTACCCCTGATCTTGAACAGTGCCTGCAAATTGAAGTTTAAAAAAAAATAAGGCATATTTCTCGTGAATTTGACCTTTGTATGAAGGCATCAATTAGTCCTAATCATTCAGGATATCATATCCTCAGTTTTATAAGTTACAGCATAAAAATGCTTAGGTGTTTCATTTAATATTATGTAATTTAGTTTTGCCGAGCTTCTGGGCGAGCTAGGAATAATGTAAATCTGAAGTCGTAAACACCACTGTAAGATCAGGTATCTCCTAGCAAAAAATTTTTTATGTGGAGTTTATTTTTCATGTTTTCTTTTCTTTTCCTATCCTTTATTCTTTTCTGTTTTATTCTTGAGTAAACTGGACTTTTCATCTTTAAATATATTAATCTTCAATTTAAAAATGGGTAGTTCCCAGGATGAGTAAAAAAGATGGAGCACATTCTTGGCATATGGATACTACAGGTTTAATCCTCATTCCTCAGTCAGCAAGGGCTGTGGCTACGCCATCATGTTTTCCCAAAAAAGAACAAGAACCCATAAATTACTAATACAGGTGAGTTTTTCTGTTTGCATTAATAAATTACTTTCATTTTATTCATTAATTTTATAATTTAATTTTTAATAATTGGAAATAATTACATTTTTTAAAACATATTAAATTACTCAAGCTTTCTCAAGCTTTTTTTCACATATTTGATATCACAACAGTCTATCTTCTATGCGTTTACTACTCCTTAATAAAATGTGACCTGCATCTGTCTCCATTTTTGTATTGAATTTCAGAGCTCTGAACACTTGCTGAATAAGATGTACTCCAACCTATTTTACACTTAAAATGAGGAGGTAACAAGTTTTCGTTACTTACAGACTGAAGGCTGCCATATCAACAAAAGCTTAAAAAAAAGTCCCAGGAAAAAATTGTTTTGTGAAAATATTTAAACAATTGTGTCTTCACTAAATTTCATTTAATTTTTCCATTGAATTTCTTGTGAAGGAGGTAGATGAATCAATAGAACTGAATCCTTTAAGACAAAATTTAATCTATGAATTCACAAAGAGTTGCTTCCTGCTAGGGTGACATCTCACACAGAGGGAGTTGTTGACTGACTCTTAACTGAGAGAAGAACTGTTTTTTCACTGTTATAACTTTCATCCAAAGGGAACTTAAAGTACTTTTCAAATTAAACACAACCATCGAGTTGAAAAGAAGCCACCCTGGACGGGTTGACTGCAAGGGCTGTCAGTCATGGTGTGGCATCTACACAGCTGATGGAGAAAGAGCATATTTTTGGCAAGCATGGTAAAACCATTTTTCATACCAAAAATACAGTGGTGTCTTTGATCTCTTAGAGGGAAGGCAAAACTTGTTGGCTTTTTCCTTAAAGATTCATCCAAAAATCTTCAAGACCAAATCCATTACTCATACATAACTCTTGCTGGATTTGACCACATGACATAGAAAAGAGACCTTTTCAGAAACATTCAATAGGGAATTTTCCTCTCGTGCTAAAGTTTGCATAATTCCTGAGAGATTTATTTCCGGAATATAATCCACACCAAATTTATACACTCATCTGGAATCCCAAATACAACCTTTTACCTGAAGCTTTGCCTTGTTAGTTTCTTACTTTATTCATGTCATTGGCTTTAAATATGTGTGTGTATATGCATATTTCCAAGAGTTAGGAATTTCTAAGAAGTTAAGAGTCTAGTTTAAAAAGCGAGGTCTTATTTTTCTATTTGTTACTGAGAGTTAAATAAGAGAATTTAAGTCTCCTTAACTTACTATATTTTTAAAATGACTTGATTCTTTCATATTTCCCAATTTATGTGAAAAATTGCATCTATAATGATTCACACTTAACAATTATATACATTATTATAATAAAGATAATAGGCAAAATGAACACAGGAAGCTTCTAAAAGACAGTTGCAGCAATCCACAACTTTTGAATTTTATGTAGGGGATGAGAGAAAATTAAAATCTTAGAGTACACATTATATGTCTGGGTCTCAGCTAGTAGCTTCACATTTCATCTCATGTAATTATCACAGAGTCTTGTATGTACTCTGACAGACATAGAAGTGATCTCAATCATTTCCTTCCCTGTGAGATTATTACACCCTCTTGCACCACTCACATCATATTTGAATTTTACCTTACTGTTGACTATTTAATGGTTGGTGAGGAGAAGTACAAGAACCTTTCTAGAAGAATAGCTTAGCTCTATCTTTGATTCCTGCATATATTTTACTATGCAATGAGTCAACCATGTGCTCTTCATGCGTGAAGGAATTTAGAAAATGAGAGGAAAACTATAGCTAATAGATCTTCTGTGAAGTAATATGTGAGCCTTTGTGTGAATCATTCAGAATAAGCCTGTTTCTAAAGTATAGTTTCCTAGAATGCAATTAAGTAACTAATAACACTTTTTCAAATAAATGCTTTAAGAATCAACAGAATTAAATATCCTGCCCAGGATTTTTAAAATAATCAGTAAATTAAATAAAATTAATTCCATTTTGGCACACCCTTTGTCCCATGAAATCCTTCCATGGAGTATTTTAGGTCAAAATCATGCAATTTATTATCCAGGGATTTCCTAACAGATAATCTTAAAAAATATGTTCTATTATTTAACTAAATCATATAAACCTTCCTGAGAAGTTTCAATCAACTGCTGACATTTCTTGTAAGGTTTGCGTACACATTTATCTATATAATACTGTTCAAATCTCAATCCTGTTTGGTTTCAAATACCTTTCCTACCATGCCCTAACTCTATTGATTTGAACCAGGTACTTGATCTTTCCTCACTTCTCTCAACTGGGAAAACTCTACTACTGAACACCCCCCACCATCTCCCTCTCACTCCTGCCTCCCCACACAAACATATACACAAACACACTTATTTTTTTGTAAGTAATAATGATTTGGGGGTGGAGCAAGAGTACGGTGTGTGAGGATTTCACCTTGCACAAGACCAACCCAGATTTGATCCCCAGTAACTCACAAGGTTCCCTGAGTCTGCCAGGAGAAAGCCCTAAGCACTGTCGGGTGTGTCCCTGCCTCCTGCACCCTGTCTCTCCTCAACAACAACTACAACAATAAAATAAACCAGAAACATTGACCCATGAATAATTTAGTAATAAAATCTTGTTTCTTGGACCCTTTTTTTCCTTTTATGAGCCAAAATGTTTCTAGAATAGAGGGAAAAGAACCATTCATGACTGGATTTGTAAAATGTTGAGGTAACTCTCAAAGCTCACCCAGCAAATAAAATTATTTGCTTATACTTTATTTTCTAGCTTTGACTTTTTAGCTTTAGCTTACTCTAGGGACAAACTTTTTATTTTAATTTTTATCATGTTTCTATATTTGAATGTTTCTATGCTATTTATAACAGCAGCAATATTTTCTATTTTTCTATTAAATAAAAATATTCTACATTAGATTCATTGGCAATTACATTGACTTTATTATAGCACATTACATAGTAGTAAGCAAAAATATTACAAATATTATATTTTGCTCCCGACTTCTTTCACATAATTAGTCTGGAATTGAGAGTAAGGTCTGTGTGCACTTTTAGTATCAGTAAAGTACAAACCACCTTCAATCTGATTTTCGTTTGTTAATCTTTAGATAAATTTTGGCATCAATTGTTATGCTTTAGGGTCACCTCAACAAACTCATTTTTGAGAGCCACAGGAAAAAGCAGCAGTGCTTTAAATTAAAAACTTGAATTGACAATAGGATTCTGCCAATTAGTCAAACAACTCGAGTCTCAATATTCTTTTCTGTTGAATGGAATAAATCAATGTACATAATACACAAAGAATCATTGATTTTCAAAGGGAAAAGATTTAGAAAAATTGTAAGCACCAGTCTATTATAAATTGTCTATTAAAAATTGTAAGCACCAGTCTAAGTGCTAAGAATTTTTCTTATTTTACTTAAAATAGTTTTTTTTAAAACAGCATTTCCTCCTTGTTTAATTTACGCAACTCACCAAAATTCAATGTTATGTTTTTAAATAACTTTCATCTCAAATAATGACATTTTATTTATCGGATTTATGTAGGTATGTTAACAGATATATATGTGCATAAAATATATATTTAGTTTACAATTAAGTTCATTTTTTCTACATTTAATTAACACATGATATTAACTACCATAGAAATTATTGATTTTGCCTTACATGGAAAATTGAGACACTTTTTATGAATTAAGGTTATTTTGAAACATAATTGGCTAAAATAATAGACTATTTTAAGTTTCATTTGTGAATCTCACCAAAAGAGCAACTTTGCTGACCTTGTAAGCTCAAATTTACCTTTTTATTCTTAGATGTACATATTATGTTCAATTTCCTTTTCCATCTTCTATCAAATTTAGTGTCCAGGTTATTTTCATTTCTGTAACTCATCACTATTCATCAGGTATTATTAGTGCTAGTATTTTCTGCTCAAACAAATGTGAAACAAATTTAAAACCAAAGGAGCTGATCTTGAAGTAATCCTAGAAGAAAACATGGCTTTCAAATTCTCCACAGCCTGCACAATAAATTAGACTGAAGACAGAGAGACTTTTTACAGAGAAACTCAACAACATATGTAGAAAACATATATTTTTGCTTGGGTGCTCATGTTTCTAGATTATTTTTCTTTTACTGCTAACAAAGTGATCCTTGATTCAAGCTGAGTGCTTTTAACAAATGGTAAATATGCAGGTACCAAACTCCTCCTTACCACCTCTTTTTTACACTACAGATATTATTAGGTCTTCTCTGTGTTATCCCAGACATTTTGTTTTGCTTACCATAATACCTAATTGCATTTCCTTAGTCACTTTCTCTTGATAATTTAAAAGAGTTTTAGTATGGCTTCACTAGAAAAGAGCGGGGGGGGGGGGGGGAGGGGGTGGAAATCCAAGTAAAACTTTTGTTCTTATTTGTCAGCATTTACTAGGTTGGAATTCACCCTTTAATTGTCACAGAACTTTGCCTTTATGGTTGCACAAAATAAAAACAGGAGAATTCACAATCTTGGCTTACCATGCTATCTGTCGATGATCTTTGAGAGATGGAATATTTTCAAATATCCCAGACTGGCTCAAAATGCTGTCATGTGTCACATTAGATTACCTTAGCCAGCTTGTGTTATGTTACATCAAGGATGTGACTAACATCAACCACATGTAATGCAGCAGAGAAATGCTGTCCGCCAGATAAATTTCAAAATCGTACAGATTTTAGAGACCAGGATTTAGAAATTTCTGTCACTTAAGGGAAAAAAATATATCTTTAAATGATTTTAAAGAAGATTTTTTCACTCTCACTTTCAAAGCTGTTGGCAGTGGTAGTCAAATTATAACTTGCCACACTCAGTTATACAAATCAAAGTTAAGCAATGAAGAAACTCTGAAATTTATACTATCAAGAGCATCCTGGAGAGCAAATCTTCATGTTAAAGTACAGGTGTTTTTTAAAATATTATTCAATTGAATATATGTGAGTGAATAAAATGACCATGGAATGTAAGGCTGGAGGGTTTGCATGATTTGACTCACTTCAGGCTCAACTAGACTTACTTTGTAAAGTAATTTTATATTCACTTATTTTTCAGAGAATAAAAGAGATCCTTACAAACAAAACTGCAGAAGGAGTGCAAATATTTCTATCAGACATGCCAAATTTTACATTTCAAATAATAGATAAGTATATATTGGAAGCAATATTAATGGTATATCATGTCACTTATTATGTTACCATAAGTGTTGATGTATTCAACAAGCTCCCTACTGAAGACACTGATGTTCATTGACAAATGCAGAACCAAATACTCAAATCAGAATGATTCTGGTCAGCTCCAGACCCATGATACTTCCAAAGATGCAGAAAGCCATGCTTTTTCTGAAAAAGGGATCAACAATAACATTGCCTCTTAATGCATTCATGGATATGCATGAATAACCTACCATGACTTACATTATATTACAAAGGAGAATCTTCTTTCAATTTAGAATTTAGAGTGTTACAAACCTTCTTCATTAATATCAGGTAAACCCCATATTCAACCCTTTTCAAATATCTAATCCTTATGATCTCATTTTTCTGCCTAACATCCTCTAACTAGCCCTATAATAACATAAGCAAATGAGCTCTCTTCCTGTTCTTGTTATCCTTGCATATCGATGGCAATCATTTTATTTAAGGAAAATTGACTAAGCTATAGATCTTGGAGCAAATTATTGCTCTAAGTAGGGATGTACAGTTTTTTATTTCACTGCCTTTGAAGTGAGTGTGTTTTTTTCTTTTTTAAAAATTTTTATTAGTGAAACACCATGAGGTACAGTTATAGATTTACAAATTTTTGTGCTTGGGTTTCAATTATGCAATGATCAAGTACCCATCCCTCCACCAGTGCCCATTTTCCACCACCATGGATCCCAGTATCCCTCCCACCCCCATCGCCCCCATCCCACCCTGCCTCTGTGGCAGGGCATTCCCTTTTGTTCTCTCTCTTCTTTTGGGTGTTGTGGTCTGCAAAAGAGGCATTGAGTGGCAATCATATTCAGTCCATAGTCTACTTTCAACATGTATCTCCCCCTTCTGGAAGGACCCTCCAAACACCCTTTATTTGGTGCTCCCTTCTCTATCTGAGCTGCCTTATCCCCTAGAGTACCCGGCTGGCCTCTAAGCCATGGAGTAATCCTCCTGGTACTAATCTTGGCTATTCTTGGGTATTAATCTCCTATTTTGTTACTTTATGTCCCCCAGATGAATGCAATCTTTTTGTGTCTATCCCTCTCTTTCTGACTCATTTCGCTTAGCATGATACTTTCTATGTGGTACCACTTGTATGTAAAATTCATGACTTTATCTTTTCTAACAGCTACATAGTACTCCATTGTGTAAATGTACCAGAGTTTCTTTAACCAGTCATCTGTTCTTGGGAACTCAGGTTTTTTCCAGATTCTGGCTATTGTAAAAAGGGCTGGAATGAACAAACAAGTGCAGATGTCATTTTGACTATACTTTTTTGCCTTTCTGGGATATATTCCCAGGAGTGGTATTGCTGGGTCAAATGGGAGCTCAATTTCTAATTTCTTGAGAATGGTCCATACTGTTTTCCAAAAGGGCTGAACCAGTCGGCATTCCCACCAACAGTGAAGGAGTTTCCCTTTCTCACCACATCTGCTCCAGCATCGGTTGCTTTTGTTCTTTTGGATGCGGGCCAGTCTCTGAGGTGTGAGATGGTATCTCATTGTGGTTTTGATCTGCATCTCCCTGATGATTAATGATGTAGAGCATTTTCTCATGTGCTTTTATGCCATTCAGATTTCTTTTTGAGAAAGTTTCTGTTCATTTCATTGCCCCATTTTTGGATGGGGTTGGATGTTTTCTTCTTGTGGAGTTCAACCAGTACTTTATATATCCTTGATATCAACCCCTTGTAAGATGTGTATTTGGCGAATATCCTTTCTCATTCTTTAGACTGTCTTTGTATTTTGGTCACTGTTTCTTTGGAGGTGCAGAAGCTTCTTAGTTTAAGATAGTCCCATTTATCTATCTCTGTTTTCACTTGCTTGGCCAGTGGTGTGACATCTTTGAAGATACCATCAGCTTCAATGTCATTGAGGGTTTTGCCAACTTTGTCTTCAATGTACCTATGGTTTCCGATCTGATGTTCAGGTCTTTAATCCATTTTGATCTTACTTTCGTACATGGTGTTAGACAGAGTTCTGAGCCCATTTTTTTGCATGTAGCCGTCCAGTTTTGCCAGCACCATTTTTAAAGAGGCTTTCCTTACTCCACTTCACATTTCTTGCACCTTTATCAAAGATTACTACACATTCTTCTCAAGCATACATGGAACATTTTCAAAGATAGACCACATGCTGAGCCACAAAACATACCTCCATAAAATTAAGAAGATAGAGATTGTGTCGACAATTTTCTCAGACAACAATGTGCTGAAATTAGAAGTAAATCACACACACAAACAGAAAACTAAATCAAACACCTGGAAATTAAACAGCTCACTATTGGACAACGAGTGGCTTAGAAAGGAAATCAAAGAGAAAATCAAAAGATTCTTGGAAATGAACAAAAATGAGGACACGAGTTACCAAAACTTATGGGACACAGCAAAAGCTGTGTTAAGAGGAAAGTTTATAGCTCTACAAGCATTCCTCAGAAAGGAGGAGCGAGCCCACATAAATAACCTAACCTCACAGCCTAAGAGCTCAGAGAAGGACCAACAAAAGGAGCACAACCCGAACAGGAGGAAGGAAATAATGAAACTCAGAGCAGAGATTAACAAAATAGAAACCCAAAAAACAATCTGAAAGATCAAGGAAACCAAGAGCTGGTTCTTCGAGAAAATTAACAAGATCGATAAGCCTCTAGCAAAACTCACAAATAAAGGGAGGGAGAAAACCTTAATAAACCGCATCAAAAATGAAAAGTGGGTCATTACAACAGAAACTACAGAAATTCAAAGGATCCTCAGGAAGTATTTTGAGAAGCTTTATACCACGAAACATCAAAACCTCGAGGAAATGGATAAATTTCTAGACTCCTACAGACTCCCAAGGCACAACCAAGAAGACCTGGAATACCTGAACAGACCTATCACCATCAAGGAAATTGAAATGGTAATAAAAAGTCTCCCCAAGCACAAAAGTCCTGGCCCGGATGGATTCACTAGTGAATTCTTCCAAATCTTTAAAGAGGACTTACTCCCAATCCTCTTTAAGCATTTCCACGAAATTGAAATATCAAAAACACTTCTGAAGAGTTTCTACGAAGCAAATATTACCCTGATATCAAAAGCAGACAGAGATACCACAAAGAAAGAGAATTGCAGGCCGATATCCCTGATGAACACAGATGCAAAGATCCTCAACAAACTACTAGTAAATAGAATCCAATGACTCATCAAAAAGATCATACACATGACCACGTAGGATTCATCTTAGGGATGCAGGGATGGTTTAACGTTCGGAAATCAATCAACATAATCCATCATATCAACAAAAGAAAAGATAAAAACATATGATCATATCTATAGATGCAGAGAAAGCATTTGACAAGATCCAGCACCCTTTTATTATGAAAACCCTAGCCAAAATGGGTATAGAGGGGAATTTCCTCAACATAGTTAAAGCCATCTACCATAAGCCTACAGCAAGCATCATCTTCAATGGGGAAAAACTGAAAGCCTTCCCTCTAAGATCAGGGACGAGACAAGGATGCCCACTCTCTCCACTGCTGTTCAATATAGTACTGGAAGTAAGTGGTTTTTAATGGGGCAATTTTGCCAAAGGAGATATTTACAATGCCTTGTAACATTTATTTTTTATCACAACTGGGATACTTTTTCAACTATTTGGTGGGTGGACACTAGGGATAATCTGACCATTCAACTATTAGAGCCAGAGCAATAATACAGCAGGTGCTTGCCTTGCATGTGGCAGAACCAGGTTCTATTCCTAGCACCCTATGTGGGAGCCAAGATTAAGATCTGAGCACGGCCGGGTGTGGTCCAAAATAAGACAGAACAAAATCATACTGTGTACACCCTGCTCAACAAGTAATTATTGTTGCGAATATCAATAATGCTAGCATTCAGATGTTTTTCTTTAATTATAAATTTATACCCATATAATTGTACATTTACATTTTTATCCATGACGTATTCGATATGCCAAACACAGTAACAAGTCTCACAACGTTACTGAGCCTACTCGAGCAAATCAATGAACAATGAGATGACAGTGCTACAGTGCTACAGTGCTACATTTTTATTAGAAATGTACATTTATGCTACATTTTTATTTAAATGTTCATCTAAAAATTTGTTTCCTATCCACTTGTATGTCACTAACTCAAACTCAATTCTTCACAAACTAATCACAAATCCTCTCTCACATAACCTTAATCCACTCATAAGTACTAAAATTGTTACCCACTACCTGGTATCACAGGTAATCAAAGTCATCCATCAACCCTCTTCTCTCACTCACCTGCTTAATTTGTTATTACATTCTACCATTCCTACATTTTGTTTTAATTATTTACTTCTGTCTCTTCACTCAGAGATCACTTCTGGCAGTATTTGGTGGCCATATGTGGTACTAGGAATCAAATTAGGGTCTGCTGCATGTAAGGCCATGCTTTGTCCAAAATGCCTCCAGAGTGTCATAAAGCTCATTTTCTAACATACACATGCTTTAAGCCTTAATATTTTTCCTAACATACAGATAGTCTTTTGTTATCCCCATTTTTAAGTTAGGAAAGTTAATTAAGTTTCCAGAAATTATATGAATAGACCTTTGCTAGAGCATTATTATTTCTAGTTAACATAATAGTAGGACAATAATTTGTCACTTTGGAAAAGGAATGAAGAAAGGTATTTTTTTTCACTCTGTATCACAAACCCAACTGAACATTGATGAGCAAAGTGACCATAGAAGTCTATGGTCAAAGATGGCAATGCAAGTCATTAAATGGAAGAGACTCTCTAATCCTAACTAGAAACTCTACATAACAATGTTAGTACAGTAAAATAAAAAGTTTATTATGTTCAGCTGCTTAATGTTTTAAATTATATGTTATCTCTAAATATTTACTAAGCAGCCAAATGATGATATAAAACTTAAAACTAAAACTCTTCAAGGTAAAATAAGGCATTCAGTAAAAGTAATTTTAATGTTTGGCAAAGAAAAATTTAGTTTACTTCATGTATAAAATTAATTCTTCATGTATAAAATTAATTCTATTGGGTCAGTGTTGATTAGGCATTTGCTTTGAATATTTCTCTATTGATAGTATATATATATATATATATATATGTATATATAGTGATACACAAATCACAAATCATCCTGTTATTCATCGATTGCCTCGAGCAGGCCCCAGTAACGTCTCTTTCATCCTAGCCCTGAGATTATATTCAAGGCTCTTTAGGAGAATGAGACCCATCATTGTTACTGGTATTTGGCATATTGGGTACGCCACGGGGAGTTTGCCAGACTCGCCGTGTGGGCAGGCTACATTCGATAGCCTGCCAGTTTGTCCAAAGTAGGAATGACATAATAAGATGTCATAATAAGATGTGGTTAAGGAGCTGGTTTTTATAGTCTCTGGGTCTTGTCCGTTGATGGGATTACACGGCGCCAGGGGGCCAGTTGGTGGGTGTGACCCCCGCCTACTGGAGTTTGGAGGATCTGGGTGGAGGATGCTCGGCCCCAATCCGGGTAGGCTTGGAGATCTCGGCCCTGGAACCCACGTGGCTTTGTCCCTTTGCCAGTACCTTCATGTGTGCAGAGAGTGGTCTCAGCATGGTGGTGGCTGGTCCTGAAGGTCTTCAGCTGCCAGAGCCCTGGTCAGGGCGGGGAGGAAAGCTCAACCCACTCCCCTCCAATGGGCCCCAGCAAGGACAGCCAGGTGCGGGGGCAGGAGACTGCACTGTTCTCTTCCGGAAGCTGATGCAATGTTTAATTATAAAAATTACAAATGTAATCTAGAAAATAAATAATGAAACAGAACTAGAAAATAAATAATTTTCAATGAAAACAAACCATGAACTGATAAAATAATTGAGGTTGCCAAGGATAAGGGAGTAGAACTGAGTAGTCAATGGACTGTGGTGAATATTGACACTTAAGCAGTAGGTGGTTTGTATATCTACAACATCAATGTTGCCTTGGTAAAATTAATTACCTTAAAATTTAAAAACAGATTCAAACTATTTTCACTGTTAACACATATACTCATAAGTAAATTACCTAAAAGCCCAAATGTATCCAAGGATCACTGGTTACTCTATGCCCAGTAGACCACTTAGAATATTTAAAATCTACCATTGGGGTACAAGGGTTGGTCACATCCAGCTTAAATGAACTTACTCCTGGCTCTGTGTTCATAGATCATTCTTGGCAGAGTGCAGAGAACCATATATGGTGTGGGGGATCAGACCAGGGTCAGCCACACTGTAGGTAAGTGCCTTATCCACTGTTAAAGTCTACACAATCTTTCACAAAAAATTCAAAATGTTTAAGCCCTCTTATTTTTGTGGTCTTTACTTCAATTCTAGTAACCTATTTTAAAAAATCATAGTTATGCATAAAAATGTTTTTCAGTTATAAGATTAATCCATGTAAATATTGAAAGTAGACTATGTGTCTAGGAAAAGACATATTATTATGAAAAACTATAGTTGTTTAAAATAATAAATATTAGAATTTTATTTAACTTTCAGAAGAATTTTCGTATAAAAATTGTTAGTTATAATGTAAACTAAAGTGTATACAAGCCTGGAGTTTTGCTATAATCATACTGTACCTTTCATGTATTAGTGATTGCATTTACTTATGTGTGCATGCATTTATATTGATATATTTTACCTGGAAAACATTTTCCCTTTCAGATTTTCTTTTATTTTCTTCTTTTGTCTTTTTAAAATATTTGTTAAAGTGTATGAAATTATCTGAGTCATTATTTAAAATGTTAGTTATGAGCTATGGAAGTATCTTGGTGGAATGAACACACGCTTTGCACACAGGAAGCTTGGGTTCAACTTCTAGTGCCACAGAGTCCCTGGAATATCACTGGAAAAAACTCAAGCACCACCATAAAATAGGTCCAGAGTGATAGTACAGATGTTAAGACACTTGCATGCAGCTGATTTAATTCCCAGCAGTACATAAGGCCTCCCCAGCATCGCCAGGAGTGATCCCTGAGCACAAAGCCAGGAATTAAACCTTCACATTGCTTGGTGTGGTCCATAAACCAAATAAGTAAATAAATTAATGAAATAAATAAAAGATCAATTGTGTGAAACAGTTCTATGAAAATTGTCACCATATTTCTCTTAATTAGTGCACTGAGTATATTTTTATTACATCATTAGTTGTTCACTTAAACAGACTCATCCAAAAATTAAAACATAATTCCAGGCATATCTGAACTTCTTTTAGAAAGAACTTGATTTTCACATTGGCCCTGAATCAAGTAAATGGTTCTGTTCATTTAAACAACTAAGAGGCTAAGAGCCAAAATTAAATTGCTTCTGTGGCACAAAGTAGCACATGCATTATTTTCTAACTACTCCCTGGCACCATTTTTATTCTAAAGCCCTATGTCATCTCTTTTCTTTGTTTTTTTTCTATTAGTCTGATGTGACATTAGTGTTGAATTTTAGTAGTATCTAAAGCTCAGTGAACTTATCGTTTGCCATTATTATATGCTAAGATATAAAATATTAATTACAGAAGTCTCGTAATTACAGTAAAGAAGTGTAAAAAGAAAATCTATGTAATATAGATTCAAATTGTATGCTTTAGTTTTAGTAAATCAGTTTAAATTCATTAAAAAGCAAGCCAAAATACAAACACAATGTCAATGAAGTATATTATGTAATTGAAAAATTTAGACAGTAGAAAATAGCCATATATTACGGTCTGTAGTGATAATGCAGGAGTTAAGGTGTTTTTTAAGATGTGATCTACCCCAAGTCATTCTCAGGCACTGCATATCTACTGAATACCATCAGGAATGATCCCGGAGACAGAACCAGGAAATAACCATGAGCACAGCTGTGTGTGGCCCAGTGCTACTCACCATTCCCTAAAGAAAGAAAGAAAAGAGAGAAGATAGTCACATCTTAAATCGTAAATCAAGAGTAAAAGAAATGATCAAACTGATAAGGGAATCTCCCAGATAAGACTAATTCCTGATATATCTGATGAGGATGATGTCCAAGAATATATTTTAACAAAAATTCAAGTAACATGATTGTGAAATAGAAATCATCAAATTGAAATGACAATTTATCAGAGAAGAGCAAGACTTACAAAACATATGTAAGAGGATAATGTAAAATAACGAACTTGACTATGAAAGAACAAATAATTCTATTAGAAGTTGGTGGAGAACCTAATATATATATTCTGAAGACAAAAAAAGAGTGAACAAGAACACAGAATGGTACTCAACACCACTAATAACCAGAAAAAATGCAAAGAGATGAAAGAATATAATGGGACTCCACTGCACACCTGCTAGACAGGTATTTATCAAAAGGCATCACAAGTGTTGACGAAAATCTGGAGAAAGGAATCCTTATTCACTGTTTATTGGAATGTAAATTGGTACACTGGTTATGTCCAGTAATATAGTAGTTACCCTGCAATCTTAAACATAAAACTGCTATCTAATCCAACATCTCCACTCCTGTATTTAGTCAAAGAACAAAATATTTTAAAAAATGTGTTATGTATCACATGTTCATTACAGTGTTATATACAACTGCCAAGATATGAAGGCAACCTAAATATTCATTGAAATATGGATGGTAGACAGCTATGCAATTAATACATGCATGTATTTGGATAAAATATTATCCAGCCATCAACAGGCAAAGCATTCTTGCCTTTTGTGACAAAGTGGAAGGATCTTGAGGGCATTACACTAAGTGAAATAAGTTAGAGAGAGAAAAAAATAACATATGAGATATATGAAAAAATAAACTAAGTCAAAGTCATACTGAGCAGATTGGTGGTTGCCTGCATTGGGAGGAGGATAGAGAAAACGGGTGAAAAAGATTAAAGGCACAAACTTCCTGATATAAAATAAACAATATGTAAGGAACAATATTACAATGTGTTTTTGAAGGCTGTTAAGAGAGTATATATTTCTGAGTGGGGGCACACGCAGAGGTACTTATTTCTGGTTCTGAACTCAGGGATCATTCTGGGTGGGTTTAGGGGACCATAACAGCTTGCTAGAATCAGACTCTGGCTGGTCATATGGGAAGCAATCAGCCTGCCACTTTACATCTCTCTAGCCCTAAGTAGATCCTATAGCCCTAAGTAGATAATCACATGAAAACAAATATATTGCTGTATAGTGACATAAATAAGACTAATTTTGGTGATCATTTCTCAGTACATTGAATAATTATGGTCTACACCCGAAACTAGTAAACTATATGTCACTTGTCTCTCAATTAAAAATAAAAGAATGAATTTGACTCATTTACCTGAAGAGTTCTTGTGATGAATCCAGTATTATAATTATATTCAGCTATTTGATCCACGTGACCATGAATTTCTCTGTTCCTTGGGTCTGTTATGTCTCTTCACTTGTTTTTATTTTAGTCAAGTTATTCCACCCTTCATATAGCAAAAATTATTGCTAGAATCTCCAAACTCCCTTAATCAATTAATCACTTAATCCCCGTTATTCATCGATTTACTCGAGCGGGTGCCAGTAACGTCTCCATTCATCCCGGTTGCGTGCTAGCATAGCCCAATGGTATCTGTTTGTTCTAGGAACATTCAGAGCCTCAAACCAATCATTCAGGGTCTTGACGAAGAAGTCTGACCTTCTTGTAGGTGGGCGTCCACGTGATCTTTTGATGTCCCATGGAATCCAATCAGTAATGGCTCTAGTCCAGTGGTTGTCTGTAAACCTCATTACGTGTCCAGCCCATCTGATTATGACTTGGCAAATGAGACAGCGTCCCTCATTCTTGAGCGTTGACGAAGATCAGAACTCCGGATTCTATCTCTCATTTGAGTGAATCATGATATTCCAAGCATAGCTCTTTCAATTCCTCTTTGAGAGACCCGAATAGCGTTCTCATCCTGTTTTCTTACGGTCCAAGTCTCTGAGGCATATGTTAATGCAGGAAGAACAGTGGAATCAAAGAGATGTGCTCGTAACTGGAGGTTCTTTGTCCTTTTAGTTATTTCTTCAACGTTCTTGAAGGCATTCCAAGCCACTCTCTTCCTCCTGCGCAACTCAGGTGCCAGGTCATACATCATGTTGATTTCTCGACCTAGGTATATATAACTGTTGCATTTGGAGATGGTGGTTCCGTTGAGAGCGAATGGACTATCAGGAACAAGGCTGTTTCTCATAAACATTGTCTTCGTAAGATTTAGCTGTAGTCCGACCTTTCCACATTCACGGTCAAAGTCCGCAAGCATTTGTGCCGCTTGGCTGATGTTTGGTGTTATTAGAACGATGTCATCAGCAAAGCGGAGGTGGTGTAGTTGCCGACCATCTATCTTCACTCCCATGCTTTCCCATTCCAGTCGTCGCATGATGTTCTCGAGGGTGGCACTGAAGAGTTTTGGTGAAATGGTATCACCCTGCCAAACCCCTCTCTTGATATGGATGATTACGTCTTTGTAGAATGGTGAGATCTTGGTAGTGAATCCGCAATAGAGCTCACGAAGGATCCTGATGTATTGAGTTTGTATGCCCTGAGTGGCTAGGGCTTCCATGACCGCTTCCGTCTCAACAGAATCAAAGGCCTTCTTTAAATCAATGAACGTTAGACAGAGCGGCATCTTGAACTCCCGAGAAACCTCAATGATCTTAGTAATCGTGTGGATATGGTCGATGGTACTGAATCCTTTTCGGAATCCAGCTTGTTCACATGGTTGTCCTTCATCTAGTGTTCTGCCAATCCTATTCAGGATGACTCGAGTGAACAACTTGTAGATGACAGACAATAGGCAGATTGGGCGATAGTTGCCAATGTCGTGGATGTCTCCTTTCTTGTATAGTAGTACAGTCCTGCTGGTTTTCCATTGGGATGGAACCTTGCATTCAGACAGGTAGCGTGTGAAGAGCCGAGCCAATGTATTGATGAGTACTGATGGTAAGTTCTTCAGGTGTTCAGGTCTGATCTTGTCTGTGCCAGGTGCTCTTTGTTTCTTTACCGACGAGATGGCATGTTGGATTTCGGAAGGGAGAACATTGCGAACGACATATCCATCCCGTGGTATGTGGTATGTGGGCAAGTGGACGTGGCTATTAAAGAGATCTGAGTAGAAGTCATGAATAATCTTCTCCATTGCCCTTCTGGAAGATGTGATAGATCCATCATGATGTCAGAGGGCAGTCATCTTGGTTTTGTAGTTGGTGAAGGACAGGCAGGCATTACGAATGCTTTTCCCAGCTTCTGCCACATCTACCAGTACTGCTGCTCTCCTGTTTTTGAGGTCATCCTTGATGGCTTCTCTGCACTGTTTTGCCAGTTCGGATGTTCGCTTGTGGTTGCCTGAGGCAAGTGCCAAGCCACGTTGGCGAATAAGTTCAAGAGTGTTCGAAGAAAGGCGGTTTTTTGTGGTTATCTCTCTCTTGGCATTCCTCGTACAATCATGGAGATGCTGAATAATTCGATTGTATTCCTTAGCTCTTATTATTTGACACAGTTCAGCAAGGGAGAGCAGTCTTTCTAATTAGCCCTATAGGAAACACTTTTATTGTTGAATGTGATATCAGTGACTGTACTAGGTAGTTTTTCACTAAACATCTTCACTACCCGGGAATTTTCTGAAAGCATTTGCTACATAAATATTTGTCATGTAATAAGTTGGTCATAAGCCGATTTTATTGCACAAGAGAAAAAAATCTAACTATGACTGTTTGGATTGGGACTGGGACTCCTCCACCCAGATCCCCCATCAGCTAGACATTTGCGCTCACCCACTGCCATGTAATCCTACCAATGGCCAAGATCCAGAGACTATAAAACCAAGCTCCCGGAAGAGAACAACACAAGAGTCTCCTGCCGCTGCGCCTGGCTGTCCTCACCAGGGCCCTTTGGAGTGGGGCGGGTTGAGTTTCCCTCCCTGCCCTGAGCAGAGCCCCGGCAGATGAAGACCTCTGGAACCTAGCCACAGCCATGCTGAGACCACTCTCCATACACTCAGACGAGCCTCATGCATTAAGGAACCTGCAGAGGAACCAAGATGTGTGGGACCCAAGGCTGAGATCTCCAAGCCTGCTCAGATTGGGACTGAGCCTCCTCCACACAGATCCCCCATCTTCCAGTATGTAGACAGTTGCACCCACCAAGTTGCATCCTACCAATGGCCAAGATCCAGAGACTATAAAACCAAGCTCCTGGAAGTATGCAGCTGTTTTTGCGGCTGCGTGACCTTTTATTGTCTAGTTTTCATTCTCAGAGAACCCAGCAGGCTACTGAAAGTATCCTTCTCGCATGTATGCCTAACTGGAAACACCTATAAAGGTGATTAGAGGCTGCCCCAAAAGCCTCCATCCCTCTTGGAGAGCCGGGCAAACTACTGAGAGTATCCCACCTGCACGTCAGAGCCTGGCAAGCTATCCATGTTGTACTCACAGTCACGGTCACGGTCTTCCCGTTGTTCATCGATTTGCTCGAGCGGGCCCAGTAACGTCTCCATCATGAGACTTGTTGTTACTGTGTTTGGCATACCAAATACGTCACGGGTAGCTTGCCAGGCTCTGCCGAGCGGGCGAGGTACTCTCAGTAGCTTGCCGGGCTCTCCAAGAGGGGTGGCGGAATCGAACTCCGGTCGGCCATATTGGCTGCTTGTAAGGCAAACGCCTTACGGCTGTGCTATCGCTCCAGCCCCATGGCGTACTCAATATGCCAAAAATACTAACGATGATGGTCCTCATTCCCCTCATGCTGGAAGAGCCCCCAATATGCCATCAGGCTACACTAGCACGTGTCAGGGACAAATGGAGATGTTACTAGCACCCGCTTGAGCATACTGATAAACAACGGGAAGACAGTGATAGATACAGTGATACAGTGATGACAGACTTCATTGAAAAGGTTAGAAAACAGCTCTTTGCAATCTGATACACTGTAATTCTTTAGAATTGTGATATGGAGTTCAGATTTACATCTGATTCACACTCTCTATAGGTTTGGTCACTAGAAAGTATAAGAAATAAAAAGGGATTACTGGGTTGAGTGGAAGCTCTATTTTCACTTTTTACTGAAATATCCATACTGTTTTCCACATAAGTTGAACCTAACAATGTTCCCAGAAGCACTGAGTTCATTATTTATCCTTTAACAGTTCTCCAGCAGCACAGGTTTTTTCAAACATTTTAAACATTTCCTGCTCTCACTGGTGTGAAATAATTTTTTTTGCCTTTATTTGGATTTCCCATGATATATACCCCCGAGACACAAAACACTCATTCAAAAAGATATATGCACACATTTGTTCACTGAAGTACTTATTACAAAAACTAAGGTATTAATTCAACTCAAAATTCTAACCACAGATAAGTGGATAATGAAGGCCTGGTATATATCTACAATGAAATACTATGTAGCCACAAGGAATGATGAAATCTTTTAATTTTCTGTAACATAGATGAAACTGGAGGAACATGTTAAATGAAGTAACTCAGAGTAAGAAGGAAAAGTATTACCTGCTCTCACTTATTTGCTATTTATAGATTAACATGACAAAGGAATGTAGGTATCAAAAGTGGGCAAATTCTGCCTTAGATTGCAGAGCAGAAAATGTTAGGTAAGGAGAGAAATGGCAGCAAGAAGAGGCAACAATAGGACAATGATCAGGGGCCTTGAATCAATAGTGGTGTATAGGCTAAGTATTTGTGTACATCTAAACCACTAGACGCAATACAACTGTCAGCATTGAACCCAAACTAATACGCCTGTTATGGAGGCAGGCTGAGAGTGTATGAGGGAACTGGTTGATGGAAGTTGACATTGGTGATCATTGGATAGTAATTTTACTCACATTTTCAAAATATTATGCAAACAGATCACTAGTTTATTCAGTTAAAACAGTTGGTTTGCAGTTGAAAAATTGGATGTCTGAAATTATTGACAGCTTTATAAATCATGGTACTTTTTTAGTTTTTAGTTTTCCAAAACTAAAAATTTGTAAAAGAAAGAGCATAATGCTATGAGCAAAGGTCATACTTGGAATTTGCTTAAGTATGAGAAAAGAAAAGAAAATCAGTTTTTCAAAAGGATTGCCATGAATCTACACACATTTTAAATGTATTCCAATGGAGGCCAGAGAGATATTATAGCAGATAGAGCTTTTGCTTTGCATATGACCAACCCTGGTTTGATCCCCAGCATCCTATATGGTTCTTGGAGCCCCTCTAGGATTGATCCCTAAGAACAGAGCCAAAAGTAAGACCTGAGCAGCACTACCGAATGTGAACTAAAATTCAACAGATAAAGGTATTTCAGTATTTTTCATTTTATATTTTATAATAAATTCATATTAATACTTTTATATGCTGTATTTTAATTTTCAGTTAATTTTTATGTTTTATTGTGGAGAGATAGCACAGCGGTAGGGGTTTGCCTTGTATGTGGTCAATCTGGGTTCAATTCCTCCATCCCACTCAGAGAGTCTGGCAAGCTCCCTGTGGAGTACTTGATATGCCAAAAACATTAACAAGTTTCACAATGGAGACTTTACTGGTACCCACTCGAACAAATCAATGAACAATGGGAAGATGGTGCTACAGTGCATTATGTACTTTTGAGTGATCATCTTTTATTGTTTATCTTTTATACAAAATTGACTGACAGCTTAGTTGTGCAGCAAGACTGCTGACATGCAACAAACCTTCCCTGTACTAGTAGATATGAACTCTTACTGGCTGAGTTAAGGTCTAGGATACACCCTTACTTACTGTTTGGGGAGTGGGAGTTTAGTCACACAGACCCAGAGAACGGAAATGGAAAAAGAGTAGTTGAAAAGAAGAGAAAGGATTTGGGAGCAGTTAAACAATCTTAAGTATGATTAATAACAAAAAGCAAACCAATCTTTTAACACATTTCTGGAAAAGAGAGGGAAATACAGAGACAAAGACAAAGAGAGACTGTCTCACTAGTTACTACAACTGCCTAAGATATGATATTGATGTTCTGAGATTTCCTCTTCTCAATATGAAGAGGTGGTGATAATCTTCTTACTTAAAGTAATATATGATGTTATATTATTTTTGCTAAAATCTTTTCTCTATTTCTTGTGCATGGGAGAGTAGGTAACAGAGAGGTACATGGAAACTCTTCAAATTTTACCAGGTTATTATTTTCCAAGTATACCTCAAAGGGCTGGAGCAATAGCACTGTGGGTAGGGCTTTTGCCTTGCACACGGCCGACCTGGGTTTGATTCCTGATTCCATTGTCCCTCTCAGAGAGCCCGGCAAGCTAACGAGAGTGTCTTGCCCACAGACACAGCAGAGCCTGGCAAGCTCCCTGTGACATATTCAATATGCCAAAAACAGTAACAACAAGTTTCACAATGGAGATGTTAATGGTGCATGCTCAAGCAAATCGATGAACAATAGGAGGACAGTGCTACGGTGTTATTTTTTTTGTACTTGCAGGACAAAAGATGAAAATACTTGCAGCTCTCAAGAATGTATTCTATAGAAATTTTAAAAATAAACTTTTATTCCTCTTGAAATAATAATTTTAATCACATTTATTTTAATCACATTTTCAAAATATTATGCAAACAAGTCACCTAGTTTATCCACTTAAAGCGTGCAGACTCTATATAATAATATAAATTGATGCAGAAATTCTATATAATAATATAAATTGATGCAGAAATTTTTGATAAATCTAACATCCATTCATGATTAAAAAAAACCCTAAAAATTTAGGACTGACCAAAGAGATAATATATCAGCAGGTAAGGCACTGGTCTTGTACATAGCTGACTCAGTTCTAATCTCCAGGATTGCCTGGTCCTCTGATCACCACTAAGAGTTATCCCTGTGCATACACTCAGGAGTAGCCCTGAGCAATGCTGATTGTGATTAAAAGGAAATAAAAAAATGTAATAAGACGTAACAATGACCATCTACAACAAACCCCAACTACTGTCATACTTAATGGTGAAAACCTAGAGGCATAAGGGATGGATATCCACTTTCCCCATGTTATTCAATAAAGTGTTGAAAGGTCATATCAGAAATCATAAATGAAAAATAAATCAAAGGTATGAAAATTGAAAATGAAATGATTACACACTTGAAAAGGAAGAAGTGTACCATTGCTTTCAGATTACATGCTAATGTACATTAAAATAAAACCCTAAAAACTCCATCTAAAAGCTCTTATATTAAACCAATATAACAGGATAGCAGGCTACAAAATTAACACACAAAAATTTGTAATGTTTCTGTATTCAATTAACGAACTGGAAGGAAAAGAAATGAAAAAAAATTACCCCTTTTAAAGTTGTTTGCAAAACATAATATACCTACTAATCGACATAACGAAGGAGATAAAAGTCTATACAATGAAAGCTATAATTCACTATTGATAGAAATAGAAGAGAACACAAAGAAGAGGGAAAATATTCCATGTTCATAATTTGGATGAATCACCGTTGTCAAAAATGGAAATCATATCAAGAGCATTATAAGAATTTAGTCCTTATTCTAAGTTTCTCCCCACTTGGGGAGTTCCTTTACTTTTCTCTTCTACTTTCCAATAAACATTTCAAAAAAACATTATGCAGATTCAGTGCAATCCCCATTAAAATTTCAATGGCATTCTTCATGGTCTCAGAACACAGTTTTCTAAAATTTGTATAGAATCAGAAAATTCCCCAAATGACCTGTGCATTTATTAGGTAAAAATAGAAGATGAGAGATATTGTTCTCCCTGGTTTTGAATTATACTATGAAGCTATAGAAATCAAAACTGTATGATACCAGCATATAGACTTGTAGACTAATAGAGCATAATTTAGAGTTCTAAGATAAACGCTCAGATATAGGAATAGTAACTCTGTGACAAAGAAACTAAATACATGGTGTGGAGCAAGAAAAGTCTCTTCAATCAATGGTGTGGAAAACTTGGAAAGTAAGATGCTTTGGCTAATAGGAATATAAAAAATTTATCATCATCTATTATAATTAGGGAAATGCAATTCATCACAATTCAGCGAGCTGTCATCTCACAGGAGAATTGAGTATATCAAAAATAAAAGAAACAACCAGTGTTGGGGATGTGGTGAGAAATCTTCACTCATTCATGTTGAGAATTTTGTCTGACTGAGTCTCTGTGAAAAGTAGTATGGAAGTATCTCAGAAAAGTAGAAATAGAACTCCCATAATGCTTCAGCAATACCATCTCTTGCCATCTACCCCCATGTTCATTGCAGCTCTTAGTACAATAGCCAGGGGAAAGAAGCAACCAAGATGCCCAATTATGAATTAATGAATCAAGAATGTGTGGGGTGTATGTATAGATAACGGATGCAGAGATAACAAAAGACAAAATCATGCATTTTGATGCAGTATCTATGTAATTGGTAGGCATCATGTTAAGAGAAATAAGTCAGATTCTTCAAAGAAATGGAGCAAACACTCCTGAAATTTATATGGAACAATAAGCCCCCACGAATGGCTAAAGCAATTCTTGGGAAAAAGAAAATGGGAGGAATCAACCTCCCGAACTTCAAACTGTACTACAAAGCAGTAATAATTAAAACAGCATGGTACTGGAACAAAGGCAGAACTGCAGACCAATGGAACAGAGTTGAATACACCGACATCTCCCCTCAATCATATGATCATCTAATCTTTGATAAAGGCACAAGTAATGTGAAATAGAGTAAGGAAATCCTCTTTAACAAATTGTGCTGGCATCACTGGACGGCTACATGCAAAAAAATGGGCTCAGAACTCTGCCTAACACCATGTACAAAAGTAAGATCAAAATGGATTAAAGACCTCAACATCAGACCAGAAACCATAAGGTACATTGAAGACAAAGTTGGCAAAACCCTCCATGACATTGAAGCTAATGTTATCTTCAAAGACGCCACGCCACTGGCCAAGCAAGTGAAAACAGAGATAGATAAATGGGACTATCTTAAAATAAGAAGCTACTGCACCTCCAAAGAAACAGTGGCCAAAATACAAAGAAAGTCTACAGAATGGGAAAGGATATTCGCCGAATACACATCTGACACTGGTTGATATCAAGGATATACAAAATACTGGTTAAACTCCACAAGAAGAAAACATCCAACCCCATCCAAAAATGGGGCAATGAAATGAACAGAAACTTTCTCAAAGAAGAAATCCGAATGGCAGAAAAGCACATGAAAAAATGCTCTACATCATTAATCATCAGGGAGATGCAGATCAAAACCACAATGAGATACCATCTCACACCTCAGAGACTGGCCCACATTCAAAAGAACAAAAGCAACCGATGCTGGCGCGGATGTGGCGAGAAAGGGACACTCTTTCACTGTTGGTGGGAATGTCGACTGGTTCAGCCCTTCTGGAAAACAGTATGGACGATTCTCAAAAAATTAGAAATTGAGCTCCCATTTGACCCAGCAATACCACTCCTGGGAATATATCCCAGAGAGGCAAAAATGTATAGTCGAAGTGACATCTGCACTTGTTTGTTCATTGCAGCACTCTTTACAGTAGCCAGAATCTGGAAAAAAAAAACCTGCGTGCCCAAGAACAGATGACTGGTTAAAGAAACTCTGGTACATTTACACAATGGAGTACTATGTAGCTCTTAGAAAAGATGAAGTCATGAAATTTACATACAAGTGGTACAGCATGGAAAGTATCATGCTAAGCGAAATGAGTCAGAAAGAGAGGGATAGACATAGAAAGATTGCATTCATCTGGGGGATATAAAGTAACAAAGTATGAGATTAATACCCAAGAATAGCTGAGATCAGCACCAGGAGGATTACTCCATACCTTAGTGGCCAGCCAGGCATTCTAGAGGAAAGCGCAGCTCAGATAGAGAAGGGAGCACCAAATAAAGGGTGTTTGGAGGATCCTCCCAGGAGAGGAGATGCATTTTGAAAGTAGACTATGGACTGAACATGTTTGCCACTCAATGCCTCTTTTGCAGACCACAACACCCAAAAGGAGAGAGAGAACACAGGGGATTGCCCTGCCACAGAGGCGGGGGGGATGGGGGGATGGGGGTGGAGGGGATATTATCCATGGTGGTGGAAAATGGGCATTGGTGGAGGGATGGGTATCTGATCATTGTATAATCGAAACCCAAGCACAAAAATTGTAAATCTACAACTGTACCTCATGGTGTTTCACTAATAAAAAAAAAGAGAAATAAGACAGAAGGAGAAGGTCAAACACTAAATAATCTTATTTATATTTGGAATGTGAAAAGTCAAAACAAGGGAATTCAGTTCACAACAATAGCAAAACTTGTGCCTTAGAACATAAAATTCCCCCTTAGGTTGCGAGAATGAGAGAAATAAGAGCAGAACTGAATAGACAAAGGAAAAGAACAATGGTAGGAGGTGGTGGGTACTTTTGTGGTTGCGCAGTGCAGTAATTTGGGATTTAATACTTTGTAACTACCTAAACTGTAGTAAAAAACTATTAATGTTTTGTTTTGTTTTTTATAATTTAACACGGCTGGGTTATGCAGCCTGAGACTTTGCAGACCTAAAAAACTTCAAGTGATATTGATTCTGCTGGTCGATAGTTTTATGAGAGAGAATCAAGGTTTGGAACCAGTGAATTTGGCTTTGAGTACAATTGTTGCCTTATTTAAATGAATTAAACTTGTGAAATACCCATAAAGGTTTTATAAGTAATATGTTTTCCACTTTGGAAATATTTTGGGAACTGGAGAATTAATTGTATAGGCCTTTGATATCACATTGAGAAATAGAAGGAAATGTTACATTCTTGCTTAGTATAAAAGTTTTCTATAGAATGAAATAAAGTACATGTATACTATTGAGTAACAGCACTTATGCCTTTTGTTTATATTCACCGTGCACTTAAATTTCTCCTTTTTCCATCAATCAACTATTTTAACCAAGTGTATGAGGTGACTTGCAAACTCTGAATTTCAGAATCCATAAAACCCTCTTACTGGAAATGCATTAGCCATAAGAAGCTTTTGTGAATGATTTTGTCAGCAAATGTGTCCAATTTAATTTTATGAGATGATATGGGATAGTCACTAATTTTTTAACATATAAATACTTTTAGAGGAGGGGCTGGAGCCATAGCACAGCAGGTAGGGCATTTGCCTTGCACGCGGCCAACTCAAATTTGATTCCGCTGCATCTCTCTCGGAGAGCCCGATAAGTTACCAAGAGGATCCTGCCCTCATGGCAAAGCCTGGAAAGCTACCCGTGATGTATTTGATATGCCAAACACAGTAACAAGTCTTACAATGGAGACGTTACTGGTGCCTAGTCAGCAAATCGATGAACAACGGAGGACAGTGCAGTGCAGTGCAGACTTTTAGAGGAGAAGGACAGGCCTGGTGTAGACAAAGACCGCCTGGATTAGAAATCTAACCTCTTCTGCTTTGTAGCTCTGATGCTTAGGATAAACTATGACCTGAATTTTCTCATCTGCATACTGTTAACACTATGACCTACATCACTTTTTACATCACTTTTTTTTGTGAAGATTAAACTAGCTAAGGAAAGAGGTTAGAGTTATATCAGTTTTAAGTGTTTCATCATATTTCTTTTTACAATTAAAATATTTCAATATCCTAGCAACTGGTAATTAGAAAATCACTGACTCCCTTTTACTCAATTTAAGTATACATAGTAACATTGACAGACTTGAGAGAATTAGTTCTTATCTTTGGCCAATTATAAGTTGCAGCTGAGGTTACTGCTTAAACATTAGACACAAGCTAGTACTCACAGTAGGGGAGAATAGTTAGCAAAATTTCCAATTAGGGTTTTGTTTATTCTTCCACTGGGAGGGATGATTTGTTAGCTTGAAAGAGGCCTTTGGTGTTGATTACAGGTGTCAGCACATCCAAGTTTTGGCTGTGCTAAAATACCTGCTGTGAAACGCAAGACTCATGAAATCAAGACTAATTGTTTTAATTAAAGCATACTTCCATTTACAAATGCACTGTATGTTTTAGCTCAGGATGATTAATTTATATGAAATCAAACCTTAAAAAAGAGTTTTAACATGATCATTTTTACCAAATTCAATGAATTTCTTTGCTGCTTTCTTTTCTTGTGCAAACATATGTGCTTTCACAAATACTCAGAACATTTTAAGTAATAAAATTCACGAATAAACGAATCAGATTTAGCACATAAAATATTGCCAAAATTGGTCAGGATGGAATTGATGCCACTATATGATTCTTTCACTTCTAGTCTTCACAATGCAAATATTATGAGCAACAGGCTGCACGGTAGATGGCATGATTTATGTAGATTGTAATACTTTCAGATTTGTGACTTTTATTAAATCTCCTAAAATTCACTACAGGAAGATAAATGTCCTTAATAATGATATTACAAACTGCTAAAAAACATATTTATTTTATAATATCATAACAAGAATACGAAATTTACTGATTGAGATTTTTCATTACCGACACCTTATTTAATTCAAACTAACAAACTTATTGAGATATTATAGACTACATGGCAACAATACAAATTATTGGTTACTGTGAATGCTTCATGGAATGAATAAAGAAGAAAACATTAGGTAAATTAAAAATGTATCAAACAAACATGCCAAATTAATGTTTCGTTTCTTTTTTTTAACTTTGCATCTGACTGTTTTAGTAGCTTTAACTTTGATATCTTAGTTCAGAATATAATAAAATAAACAACCTAGAATTGTCTTCCCTGTCAAAGTTAATTTGAATCGGAGGAGTGTATTTACCTTTTCTTGGAGCTTGTGTGATTCAAGGTTAGTCTATTTTGGAAAGACTGAGTGAAGCAGACCTAATCCTTTTCTGAAGCTCATTAATTGGAAGCAGGACCACAGTGCAATAGCTTTCTCTAAGCTGAAGGGACAAATTAAGAATTTAAATGAGGTAAAAACTTCAAAACAAGATTCTCCTAGTGGCTTCTTCTGTTTATATAGTTACACTCTAAATATAAAGCTGATACCATCCGTGTTAAATTTCACTAGTTAATTGATAAGCTAGAGAAGAGAATTACCATGACACTCTGGGTAGTCTTGTCAGTCACTCTTGGAGGGTCATAAATAATGTATGATGATTTCCACTTTATTGTGGAAACTTTTTCTTTCTGAGTCATTGGTTGAATGTCTGGATGGACAGATGTATAAATAAATGGGTTTCCTATTCCATTTAACTGCTCCTCACTATTACTCTTAGATCTTGGAAAATTTTCAATGCTACTAAAACATCTCCAAGTGAATGACAATATACTGACATTTTGCACTCCTCTACAAAGATCTGGAACATATAACATTCCTCATCATTGTGCAATTGACCACAATGTCATAATCTTGCACTATTTCATCCATCTCCGCAATGAAAACCAAATTGCAAATTAAAGTGCATTGAATAAAGGCATTCTTGTGCTAGTATTTTAAGCCTTATCTGGAGCTTTAAGTCTATACTTAATGATTCATAATTTTTTCACCAATTTTTGTCAGCTAATAAGTATTTCAAATCCACAGGTTAGTTACAAAATTTAGATTACAATGATTCAGCAGTATATAAGAATATTTTCAGGGTGGGGAGAATCAAAAGAATATTTTCAATGCAAAACACTGTCTATAGCTATATTTGATATTTCTGATATTGAAAAAAGTTAAATCAGTTCAAGAACTGTTAAGAAGTAAAAGTGACAGTAGGGGCTGGAACGTGGTACTGATCTTTACGAGCTCTAGAGGTACATGGGAAAGTAATTGTGGTATATCTGAGCTTCTAGCTGCTTAATGTGTAAATTGGGGGTGATTAAAAAAAACTTGTATTTCCCTTCTATATTTATTCTAATGAGACCATGATGTTTGATTAATTTAGGCATAAAAAGGGATGAAACAAAGCCTTTAGATCTGCGAAGTCTGCCTGTTCTTTGTTTACATTTTCTACCAGACTTCTCAAGGGCCTATCTGCACATCTATTTCTAAGTTGACCTTTCCCTATCATCTTCTGTTTCTTTCACTATTCATAATCTTGCTTCTACAATTACATGCATTATTTTGCTTGACTATGGGACATATATGTGTTTTTTCTTTGAGGAGGTGGAGGGCGGGTGTCTATATGGACTAAAATATTTCAGTTGATATTCAAAGGAATTCATGGACTAAAAAGATAAGACATTCCTACTCTATGGATTATCCTATTTCACCTATGTAATTTAGCAACTATAAAAGCCAATCTTTTGCTAGTGTTTTAAGTATTTTTTTAAGATTTCTGATCAACAAAGGGATTTAAATATCCATAAAAGAGCTATTGCTATCAAGTGAAAAAAGAATGGACTCAAACTACATCTTTATAACTTCATAAATATGAAAATTTCAGAAGTAATTTAAGCCTTAATGTACTCTGTAAACTGTTAAATACTGAGTATGCATTTTAATATTTTTGAGGAAAAAAAACTGTGTGAAAGCTGAGAGAAAGACAGAAAGAGATGACAGATAGAAAGAGATTTCCCATGCTATCTGAAAATAACTTTTATAAATCCTTTCATAAACCAGAGTGGCTTAAAGCACAGCAAAATTACCATTATTCTTATGGTAAGCTTGCTGAGCATTCCCCTTCCAAAGAATAAAAACCAAATCAAGCAACAATCTATAAAATCTAAAATACAGTAAAAGTAGGAGTATTATAATAAACCTGTAAAAAATAAAAATGAAGCTGGCACAGTGCAGTTAAACAGTATCAGGAGGATGGAGCAAACGATGGAAGACTAAGAGATGAGGGTGATTGTATAAAAGGTCTTGGAGATTGGTATGCTAGGAGGTACAGGAGCCAGGGTTGTAGGAGAGAAAGATGTTTAATAACATATCATTGCTGTCAGTTCATAGGAAAGGTTGTCCACTGATTTGTGCCTGACTAGATATCAAAGGTTAAGACTCATCCTCTGCTATGAATGATGTGGAAGTCTGAAAAATCTGCAGTATGCACCTGGCTCAGAGCATAAGGGTGTAAATTCCCTCCTGAATGCTGAAGGATATTTTCACTCTTTGACTTTTGTCATAGAGTAAGAATCTTCCTCAAATTTCTTATTGTCAAAGAAAAAAGGTATTAATTTAGATCTTTCATAAATATGTAGTAACCTAATGTCAAATTTGGGGAAGCAAAAGATATCTGCATATGTGATAATTAGGTTCTAAAATCAGGGGATAACTGAGCAGAAATCCAATTAGTCACAAGGTAATCTTAGAAACGTAAGAAAATAAGAGAAATTCTAGATGTAGAACAGAAGCAAAAATACAGACTTGGGTGTTTGCATGACAATGCTGACCTGGGTTTTATCCCCTACACTACATATGGTCCCCTGAATCCCACCGGAAATGATTTCTACGTGTTGAACCAGAAATAAGCCCTGAGCACTTCTGTGTGTGGCCCAATAGACACCACCACCAACAAAAGGATATTGCAAATGCAAGGTTCCTATAGGTGAATGAGTTTCATATGAACCTGTTATATTTTTTAGAAGCAGTGATTAAAATATCAACAATAAAAAACACAAAAAATCACAATCAGTTACAAATAGCTAAATGAACTTTCTCAGGATGGCAAGCACTTAAGATATAGTCAATGAAATTATTTCTTTGCTCGATAAAAGTACAAAACTTTGTGAAGGAGTTCACATCTTACTGTTTTTGGTAGCTGCTGACCAATTCTATCAAAGTTTGCTAAAGTGATAGGGATGGAGAGATAGTAGAGCAGGTAGGGTGCTTGCCTTACACAAAGCCAACCAGGGTTTAAGCCCTGCCACCCAATATGGTCCCCCTGAGTACTGTCAGGAGTGATTTCTGAGTGTAGAGTCAGTTGTTTTAACCCCTAAGCATCAATGGGTTGATAACACCCTCTCCTCACACACACACACACATACGAGAGAGAGAGAGAGAGAGAGAGAGAGAGAGAGAGAGAAGAGAGAGAGAGAGAGAAAGAGAGAGAGAAGAAAGGAAAAAAGAAAAAGAGAGACTTTGGGGGAAAAGAGATGAACAGATCTTTGTCAAAGAAGAAATAGAAATGATCAAAAGGCACATGAAAAAGTACTCTACATCACTAATTATCAGGGAGATGCAAATCAAAACCGTAATGAGATTTCATCGCCTACCACATACACTGGTACATGTGAAGAACTAAAAGTGCTGATGTGAATGGGGAGAGAAAGGGACTCTCATTCACTGATAGTGGGAATGCTGGTCTTTCCAGCCTTTCTGGAAAACAACATGGGCATTACTCAAAAAAACTAGAAATTGAGATTCTATATGGCCAAACAATACCACTTCTGGGAATATTCCCTAGAGGCCAAAAAACACAATGCGGACAAGCCATCTACATTCCTATGTTCATTGTAGCACTATTCACAATAGCAGAGTGAAACAACCAAAATGTCTGAGGACAGATGCGCGTATAAAGAAATTATGGTACATCTGCACAAGAGGACACTATGCAGCAGTTAGGAAAAATGAAAGTTGCTTGTATGTGGATAGACATAAAGAAAATCATGCTGAGTGAAATCAGTAGGAGGGAGAGGGAAAAGCAGAATAATTACACCCATATATGAGATATATGTATTTTTAAAGCCCCAACCTAGTATATGAATAATACCCAAAGACAGTAAAAACAAGAACCAGGAGGACTGGCCCACTGTAGGAAGTTTGACCCAAAGTGAGAAGCAGAGTGCAGTTAGAACAGAGAATGGATCGCTACGACAATGATGGTTGGAAATAATCACTCTGGACAATACCTGAGTGCTAACGGGAGGTAAACTGATATACATCACATCCTTTCGGTAGCAGACTTGAAAGCCACAGTAGCACTACACTGTCCTCCCATTGTTCATCCATTTGCTCAAGCGGGCCCAGGAACGTCTCCATTGTAAGACTTGTTACTGTGTTTGGCATACTGCGTTTGGCATGTCGAATATGCCACGGGTAACTTGCCAGGCTTTGCCCTGCACGCGAGATAGTACTAATACTCTTGGGGAGCTAATACTCTTAGTAGCTTGCCGGGCTCTCCAAGAGGGGCGGAGGAACCAAACCCAGCTGCACGAAAGGCAAACACCCTACCACTGTGCTACCGCTCCAGCCCAAACCACAGTACAGAAAAGAAAAAAAAAGAAGAGAGATCGGTGAGGGAGGGGGGAGCAAAATGGTGTCTGCCATAGAGACAGGCTGCTGGGACTCGATTGGGAGAGGACAGGAGGAAATGCGGTGATGGGAAATGTTCACCGGTGAAGGGATGGGTATTGGAGCATTATCTGGCTGAAACTCAATCATGAACACCTTTGTAACTGTATATCTGACCATAATTCAATTTAAAAAACGTTGTTCAACTGAAGTCATGAAAATTTTCATCTAGCTCAGTTTATCTTTTAAACTACCACCATCAGTGCGTTTCTCAACTATTTTTGTAAGTTTGCCTGAATATTTGTTGAGCTGCACCAATAGCCTAATTTTGTAACCTAAGGCATTGATGTTCAACACAGATAAATGAGTTGACCCAGGAATTACATAGTGATCTTGATAGAATTATGAGTGTGATTTACAAAGTTACTGTAACTCAGTAACTTTGCCTGACACCTCAGTAGAAACAGTTATTAAAAATCATGTTTTATATACATATTTTCAGATATATATACCAAAGCTCACATCACTCAAATTTTAACAACATGTTAGAACATATTAGTGTTATCCTATAGAATAACTTAATGGCTCCTGCCAAAATAGAACAATCTTCACACTGTTTCCTATATGAACACTTTTTTATAAGCATGTTCAGCAGTTCTACATAACAGAAAATGCAAAATATATCATTTTGGTTGTGTTTTGGGACAAGGATTGGGGCTTGGGATGGAAACATCCCAAATTTGGTGGTGGGAAGGTATAATGGTGGTGAAATTGGTGTTTGAATATTAAATGTAACCAAATATTATGAACTAACTTATAAAATAAATAAATAAATGGCAACTAAAATTCATATGCTTAATTAACAGATCATAAAAGAAAAATTCTAATAAGATTGAATAGTGTCTAACTTTATAGTGTTCAAAATAGTAGCTCTGTCAGTTATTTAAAATGGAAAGAATATATGTAAATAAATTTGTATAGTTATGTTCTGAGATAACCAGTAGAATCTGCCTTGAAAATTACTCGCAAAATAATTTTTTCATGATTTTGACTATTTTTCTACTTTACAAACATTTTTAAAAATAAAATTGACATAGAAGAAACTGTACCATTTAAAATATGCAATAGCACATGTTTTGACATATCTGATACCATGAAATGATTATCAAAATCAAGATATTGTATATATCCATCACCCTTAGAAGTTCCCTCTCTCATTTCTGTAATCATCCTGCCTTCTCCTCATTCCTTTATTCTCTTAGGGAATTCAACTGCCATTAAACATTTTAAAATAACGAAATTTTCAGAGAAATAGAAAGTTGTTCCTGGACAGTTCATGACCTATGGAAACATAGTTGACAAAAGAATGGAGTGGATTTTTAAAAATTATTTTGCATAATTAAGGGGCCAGACATCTTAAGGGTAGAGACAGACACCGCAGGTCTATGCTTCTGAGAACAAACACAAAACAAAACCCTGAACAATAGACTGATGGAAAAGAGATTTTGTGCAACACTTGGGAGGCTAATCAAAGGAAGTGAGAAGGGTCTAAGTGTGTGTTTTGGTTTTCAATAAGAAAAATCCCATATGACATTTTTCAGAGAAATATGAAACACCACTTTGTCTCACTCTCTCCCATCTCATAAAGAGTCCGATTTCCCATCGTACAGGACCAGACTCTTTACTCTTTAGAAATCCTCTGGGAAGGAAAGAGCTTTTAAAGCCTTAGCACCCATTTACTCTCTTAGGGAATTCAATTGCTATTAAAAGTTTTTTTAATAAGGGAAAATCTACAAAACTCAAAACTCCTCACACAAAACTTTGGAAGAGTTTCCAGAGAGTTTTTATTAGATTATATATGTCTTGCCATCCAGCGCCAAATCCTCTTCTGTGACTTCATTAAGTAGGAATAATTATTCTTGCAGTATATTTGAGAGTTCCATAGGGCAAAAGCCACAGCATATGGTTTTGACTCTGATCAGTCTCTGTAATAATAAAAAAATAAAAAGTTTAAGTTAAAGCAGTATATGGTATACATTTATAAGTAATATTACTGCCTGGGGTATACAAAAATCTATAATTTATGTCTAAAAATTGTAGAAAGGCTCTTTCCACAAATTTTATTTTTCCATATTATGAGCAGTAATTTCACACTATAATGAAATGGCTACATGTATGTGTTTCTAAATCTATCTTAATATGTCCCATATAGTAGAACAAGCTGAAATATTTCAATTATTACAAGCATTCTGAAGAATATCATAAATATATTACTATAAGTTATTCCCATATATTAAATAAGGTATGTTTCCCTAAAATATAATTACTCACTTGTTTTCATAGAAAAAATAATAATCATATTGTTGTTTTTGTATACAAAATCTAAATAAGCCTTCAGATATTAATTTTAGTTAACTGTTTATGAATATATATATTACCTACCACTGTGCTATTGCTCCAGCCATATATGTGTACATACATATATATTTTTGATGTTTGGGACACACCCATCTGTGCAGACTTAATTCTGGCTTTGGTCTTAGGTATCCTTCCTGGGAATGATCAGGGAAACGTGTGGTGCTGGGATCAAACCCAGTTGGACCAAATGAAAGGCTAATATCCTACATGCTGTACTACCTCTGGCCCCTGTGAATATATTTACTCACCAAATATTTGCTTAATTTCTATATTGTACAAGATACGGTTGTTATCAGAAAGACCCAGCCTCTGACTTCATAATGCTTAATGTCCATGCTATTTCATCTTTATTGAACTTGCTAGTATTAATGTTATTCAGTAACTCTCTATTCTGACATTCCTCAAATTTGGCACCAACTACAACAATCAAAATTTTCTTCAGACATGAAAAAATGTCCTTTGGGGGACAATGTCAGTTCCAATTAAGAATCACTGTTCTATTCAAACATGAAAAGAGAGCTATGCCTTGTCCTCTAAATAATATGCTATTTGTATAAAATATATTAGTCAACTTGAATTTGTTTACTAATAATGCCCAGTTATAAGAAAACATTAAAATATGTTTATTTTTGTTGCTTATGGTGATATTTTTCATATGTTAACGTTGCTTAATACCATGCAATTTGAAGCTATGAAGACAAAATGATCATATTGAGTTTGGTATTTTATTTTTATCTTGAAATTTGCTAATTTTCATTGAAATATAATATTTCAAATCATTTTTCAAAAACACATTATACATTTGATTTCTAAATTTCTATATTTCTAAAATGTAGTAGTAGTTCAGTGGTAAATGAAAGATTATATTTAATATCTATTGCTGTGTGAAGCAAAGTTTTATATTGAAACGTAAAACTTTTTCTATTTAATTTAAATGAATAAACACAGAGTGATTCACTGTATAGAATAAAAACTTGTCATGCTGACAGAATAATGAAAACCCATTTCTCTAGATTTAAACTCGAGTTTATACTGGTTTAAAAACAGTAGATTCCAGAGAGCATGTAGTATATAATATTTAATCATTAGATTTTTTCAGACATGTATTTATGAAAACTGAGTTTACATAATCTAACTGATTATGAATATGAGTATGAATAGCATAATTTTCCACTACAAAACATGAAAACTGAAAGCAAAATTTAAAAAATACAAACTATATTGTGTAGTTTGAGATAACTTTTAGTTTGTCTTGCACTATTTAAAATACTTTTAAAATTATAGTATAGATTTCCTTTTGTTAGATGGCTGCAATATGCAATTTTTAATTATATTTTAAACTTTTTAAAATAGTTATGCTTTCTAAAATAGTTAAATTTTTCTGCTTAAAACTAATCTATTTTGAAGCTGGTAATTATTTGTTAATTTTCCTGTTATGTGTTAACACTGGGCTGGAGCGATAGCACAGTGGGTAGGGCATTTGCCTTGCACGCAGCTGACCAGGGTTCAATTCCTCCGCCCCTCTCCAAGAGCCCGGCAAGTTACTGAGGGTATCCCACCCACATGGCAGAGCGTGACAAGCTTCCCGTCGTGTACTAGATTCACCAAAAACAGTAACAAGTCTCATAATGGAGACATTACTGGTGCCCACTCAAGCAAATCGATGAACAATGGGAGGACAGTGCTACAGTGCTAATACAAAATTAATGTCAACGTTTTTGCCAACATTTTTGTTTTATGCATGAACTGGATCACAAACCTTTTTTTCCTTGTTTGTCCCATGAAAATCAATCTTAAGTTATTAATTTAAAATCAGTATATATTTACCTAAATGGAGTAGTGCGCTAATCAGAATCCATCCATTCAAGGAAAAATGAATATAATATTTCTCTTGGTCTTTAAGAGATTCCTGGAATAGCAAAACAGGAATCCATAATAATTTTTTAATAACCCTTATTGTGGAAAGTGCATCCAAATTATTATTCATAGAAAGTGCATGTGATTCTTTCTTTATGCTGCTTTTTGTGTGGTCCTGAGAGTAATGAGAGTGAAAAAGTAGAAAACAGTCTGTCATCTAATTCATTCTAATACTCTTATTTTTTTCTAAAATAAAGAGATGTTGACTAAGGCAGGTTTATCACAGCATTATGCATTAAAACAAAATATAAAGCTATGTTCTATAGCGTTCTGCAATTAGAAAAAGCACTAACCACAAGAAAATTTTATTTAAGCATGTAGTATTCACTGCATATATCAACAGAAATATGAAAATAAATTATTATTCACCACTCTGTGTTCATTATTTCCATGGTTACTTGTAATAAAGTTATGATATTTTATATCCATAGTCTACTGCATGTTTTCTGAGTGAAAATGTTAGGACTTCTCTGTGGTTGAAACAACTTTTACCTGTCAATATCCCTTCTATATTTTTATTCTACAAGGACATTCTCTTTGATGTCAATATATATCAAATCCTTGTCGTTCAGAAAGAACGAAAGAAGGGAAGGAAGGAAGGAAGGAAGGAAGGAAGGAAGGAAGGAAGGAAGGAAGGAAGGAAGGAAGGAAGGAAGGAAGGGAGGGGAGGAGGGGAGGAGGGAGAGAGGGAAGGAAGGAAGGAAGGAAGGAAGGAAGGAAGGAAGGAAGGAAGGAAGGAAGGAGGAAAGGAGGGGAGGAGGGGAGGAGGGAGAGAGGGAAGGAAGGAAGGAAGGAAGGAAGGAAGGAAGGAAGGAAGGAAGGAAGGAAGGAAGGAAGGAAGGAGGAAAGGAGGGGAGGAGGGGAGGAGGGAGAGAGGGAAGGAAGGAAGGAAGGAAGGAAGGAAAAAGGAAGGAAAAAGGAAAGAAAAAGGAAGAAAAGGGAAGGAAAAAAGAAAGGAGAATCCTGAAAAGATGCTTAGTTTAGAGAAACATACAAGAAAAGTTAGAAAAACCTATGTTCAAACACAGATTTCACCATTTCCTGCTGGTCAGCTTACTGAGTACTTTGAATCATTAATTTATTATTTGTGAGAATAATATATTTTCCTTGATTGGTTAGAAAAATTAAATCAGACTCAATTATTATTATAGCTATGATATTCACATATTATTAGAATGGACAGTTTATTATTGAAAATGTCCACAAATGTTACCATCATAATGATGGAGATTTTATGATGGAGACAGGACTTTAGAGAATATTAAAATATTGGAAAGAAATGTGCATTTCAGAAGCAGGGGCAAGACAGTATTCACAGTCACACAAAATTAAGTTTTTAGATGAGAAACTTATCACAATTTCATTATATACAAAAATCCTTCCTCTATTTCAGATTGTCTTGCATTGTCCATCCTACAATAATTAGAAATCTGCCTCACCTTTTCCACTCTAGAATCTATTTTCTGCAGTGTAGATAAGGGGGCCTATTTGAAAAATCAAAATGTATTATTCCTCTCTTTAAAATATTTTTAATAACCTTTCAGCACAGCTAGTGAAAATTCATCCTCCTTGCCCTAGTAGGTGAAACAACACATGCTATGGTCCTATGTTCCTCTTCGATCTATTTTACACCTCTTTTGACCACCCCATTATCCACCAACATTACACTTTAAGAATAGATACCGCTATGTCATAACCTCAGTGACAACAACTTTATTTTCTCAGATATGTCTGTAGGTTCTGCTGGAAATTTTCCATATATTTAGTCACATTAATTGATGACATATTGTCATTAGATATTAGCTAAAATTTCTACTATGGTTCTGAATCTTTCCTATTATTTTTTGTTTTAACATAGTCAGGATTAATTTCACGTCACAAAATTTTCAGCTTTATGAAAGTGGGCATAATGTCTGGGTATTTATTTTTTCATTTCTACATTTTGAGGACTTAATAAAGGCTCATCATGGTAGATAGATGTTCAACAAAAATGTTGAAGGAATAATTGAGTGAATATAACCTACAAAGGCATAGAGACTTCCAGTTGTGGAAGGGTAATAGTAGTTGGAAGTTTAAGATAACAACTCCAATGCTATTTTCAAATAAATAAATCAGTGAATTTGTAAGAGACCATATGGCATACGAAATCCAAAGAGCTGACTATTCAGCTTGTAACTTATTTATTCATTTATCAGAGACTCATTAGATACTTACTCTAAAGCACATGTTCAACGTCTTTATTAGTTACCTAATTTAAACACCAATAAATACAGTATTTAACAAAATCAATCAATAAAGAATGCTGCTAATAATTCCATTACAAAAACTTTGTGTATTTAGGACGGTTATTTGAAAAACAAAATATTCTACATTTATATTATTTATTTCTAATTTGCCTGACAAAATATATTGAGGAAATATTCATAAATAATTTGTTATACCAAATATTTATATTTTCCATTTCTTGGATTTTAGCCAATATATTTAGAAATCTTCACTCTGAACATTTGGATCTACATTCAAAATACAGTATTTATTTTATTTTTTCAAAATACAGTATTTTGGAAATGATTTCTAAAGTACTAGAGATATACATGAAATAATAGATCAGAAATTTTAAATAAACAACTGAAAAATCCATCAACTGAGGACTAGTTTTCTTTGTTAGAAAGCATGATAGCTCTCATTACTTGCAGAGAAAAGAATTCTGTTACAAAAACTATAACTCACTTCCTTTGTGACATTAACTGCAAAGAGCTTTATTTCAGCACATTACTGCAACACTCTCTAATTCACAAGTCCTGTTCAGTTTAATAGAAAAGGAAGTTTTTTAGAAACTGTATAGTTATGAATGGATGCTTTTTCTTCTGATATCTCTTGTTTAAGTCAGTTAAATTGGGGTTACTGTAACAACTGAAAACATGACATGATAGTATCTTTGTTCTCATAGTCCAGGGCTATTTCATTTAATTGGAGAGCACTGACACATTATTTTACTGCTTTGAAGCAAGAGAGGCAAGCGAAACCCTTTAAAAAAATAGAAGTTAACTTGCAATAATAAAGTGAGAAAGAAATTTTTGGATTATTCTACCCTTTAGGCCTGTCTATCCTCACGTCATCACATTTTCAGAAAGAAGAATTGGCTGAGAGCTGGCTCCAACTAAATCCTTTTTATTGCTGTTTCTCTGAAGGACTGGAAAGTGACAATTCCTATCAAGCAGCTGTTTTTTTCTTCCCCTGCCAGACTCCAGGGCAATCATATTAAACTGAGAAAAACCACAACTCAATCGTTGATCTTCCACTTAATTTTTCATACAAATTTAAGGTCAGAGTGTCGCCTAGCAACCGGTGAGGTGCTTGTAACACAGAACAAGCCATACAACATGCAGCTATTCTGAATATCATCATTGTATTATGTGACAATTAAGATATTACTCTTGAGATGGTAGTAGAGGTTGATAATAATGTATTCTGAGAATATAACTTTTATCCAAAGTAAGATTTTATTTTCTACATACAGTCTTTCCAGAAAGCAAGGGGAGAAAAGCTTGAATTAATTTTTTAAAAGCATTTTTTCCTCTTATAAACATCAGTAATTTCAATCAAATAACATATTATAGGTAAATTAGAAATTTATGGATATAGGGTTGATACTATATTTGTTCTTGAACATGGAATTTCCAATTAAAATTAATCCTCATGTTTCTTTCTGTTAACTTCATAAGCACATAAGTATTATTTTATTGTAACTCTTTTTAGGAAATATTGACAGTGTACCTACTATTTTGGTAAAACCTTGAATATTTTTGAGTGCATAACTGTTTTTCTATCTATTATCTCTATAGAAAAATGTCAATACTAAAACTATTTGTTATTAATCAGCTCCTAAGTTCTTTTTAAGTCTTTGAGTTAACATCTTCTATGCATTGACTGTGTGCTACCCATAGAACCATGAACTCAATGTTTTTTTCTGATAACCAGATTGGTCCTTCAGAAACATTTGCTAACCATCTATATTATATGGATAAGGTGACATTCCATTGGAAGAAACAGATTGAAAACTTGTGTCTCCGGTTTTGTCACATCTGGGTGAAGCTCCCAATGCAATTGTTTTTACTTTCTTTTAATCTCACAAAGAAATGTTCAAATTGAAGGACTGACCCCATGTTCAAAGTTATTGTAAGATACAGTGAAGTCATAGGCTTCTGCTTTTAATAATCCTTCACAAAACAGAGAGCATCATTAATCATAAATGAGTACAGATTTCCTAGATCCTAACATTGCTATAGGGCACTTATAAATTTGAACAGACAACTGCCTCATGACATTGCATAAAAAATTTTACTGTTAAATAAAGATGAAACAACAGTTGAAAACATTAAAATACTTAGAAACAGAAGATAGCTTTATTGAATTTCAATAAAGTACAATTCTAATTTTCAACTACTTTCAGTTTTTATGTTTCACTAACATATCAATCAATCAACAGCTATTTATTGAGTGACTACAATGTGGTCAGCACCATTAAGTCCTGAAGGGAATACAGAGACATGAAAAATCTATTCATGAAACATTATATTCAGAATATGAGTGAAAGGCTCTATCCCAAGTGCTTTGGAAGCACTTGATAGTTTATGAAGATAAGAAAGATATAATTCCCTTCTTCAGAAAAGGGAATATCCTGTTAATGAGGTAAATTTTTACAAACACAATTTAGTGTAAATGCTGAGATATACTGTATTCCAGACAAAGAAATTTACATGGTCTTATTTTCCAAAAACAGATCCTATTTGAGATTAGGACATAGTAAATAGATCAGCTATGCTAAAGTGATTTTATGTGGAACACATAAGGTTCATAAAATTATCTCAGCAATTTTATTTTTTAGTTTTCAGTGTTTCTTCAACTCAGAAAAATAAAGTATATGAGATACTCTGCAGAAACATATGACTACATTCCATAAGAAATTAGAAATGGAAGTTAAAGAGCCATGCTGTGAGGACATTGCTGGTGGAAAATATACACTTGTGGAGGGATGGGTGTTAGATCATTGTATTACTGAAACTCAAACATGAAAGCTTTGTAAGTTTGCTCATGGTGATTCAATTAAAAAATGGGGGGAAAAGCAGAATAAATATAAGCACTGAAAAAAAAAGAGCCATGCTATCAAAGACTATTTAGTCAAGAATCAGTGGGTAAACTGTAGAACTTGGGTAAATGTTAAGTACAAATATAAAAGTAATCTAGAGACTCAAAATATAGAAACAAGTCATATGTGATCTGAGATGTAATATTACTCTATAAAAATGGTGTCATATGAGCTGTTTTGGAACACATATCAGGTAACAAGAAGCAAAGTTCTATTTCTAAGTTGTTCCATGTTGTAAAATCAACCTAAGTAGAGGAAGTAGAAAGAATAAAAAGTACAATCATAGAGGACTACACTTCCACTTTAATCAAGTGATAGGGTTGTAATTAACTGGGCATGATAATACCTTAGACAAGTTTTGATCTTGTGAACACATTATCACAGTATTTTAGTGTAGATTTATCTGGAACTGGTAAAATGAATGAATCAAGCTGCATAAAAATAAAACAGTAAATACTATTTATCTAGTTCTTTAAGGAAGTCATTTTAAACTTTAATTAAGGAATTAAAGTTTACATGATACTAAAGTCATTATTTTCTAGTATCAGAGCACTATATCAAACTCTAGAACTATGCTTCCAAATATCCCTTCCAAGGGGTTTAAAGGTTATAAGAAAGTAAGCGGTAGTGTAGATAGTAGGAATAGAGGAGAAGGATATAAGACCTTACAAAAGTAGAACCAGTACATGTTGATTGTTAATTAGATTTAAAGGAGAAGAGTATTGTTAAAAATTAATCTGAGCTTAATATTTTATCAGGTCTGTGCATCTATGACAAAATTATTACAATAAAATTGGTATGAATAGTATAATTAAAAGGTTACATGCTAAAAAATAATTTTACATACTGAAATAATAGTTTTCGTTTTAGTGTGTTTGATAATAAAAATGTTTTAGTTATTGGAGTCCCATTACAAAAAAATAGCTGAAATGAATTTGAGCAAGTAACAAATTTTGTGCACCTCCATTTTCTCACACTGTAAACCGAAAATTAAAGTAGTATCTCCCACAAGTTGAGAATTTTGAATAAGACTATTCAAATGGAGCAGCTAGAAGACTGCTTAATAGAAAATAGGAGGTCAAAAAAAATTTTAGTGGACAAGTGATACTATAGCAGTTAGGGCATTTGCCTTGCACATGCTGACCTGTTCAATCCCCAGAATCTCATTTGGTTCCCTGAGCACCACCAGTAGTAATATATATATACCGATCAAAGAAGTGATCGTTGATGTCAAGAGAGGGGTGCGGCAGGGTGATACCATTTCACCAAAACTCTTCAGTGCCACCCTCGAGAACATCATGCGACGACTGGAATGGGAAGGAATGGGAGTGAAGATAGATGGTCGACAACTACACCACCTCCGCTTTGCTGATGACATTGTTTTAATAACACCAAACATCAGCCAAGCGGCACAAATGCTGGCCGACTTTGACCGTGAGTGTGGAAAGGTAGGAATACAGCTGAATCTTACGAAGACAATGTTTATGAGAAACAGCCTTGTTCCTGATGCCCCATTCGCTCTCAATGGAACGACCATCTCCGAATGCAACAGCTATGTGTACCTAGGTCGAGAGTTCAACATGACAAATGACCTGGCACCCGAGCTGCGCAGGAGGAAGAGAGCGGCTTGGAACGCCTTCAAGAGTGTCGAAGAAATAGCTAAGAGGACAAAGAACCTCCGGCTCTGGGCACATCTCTTTGATTCCACTGTTCTTCCTGCATTAACATATGCCTCAGAGACCTGGGCCCTACGCAAACAAGATGAGAACGCTATTCAGGTCTCCCAAAGAAGAATAGAAAGAGCTATGTTTGGAATATCATGTTTCACTCAAATGAGAGAAAGAATCCGGAGTTCTGACATCCGTCGACGATCAAGAATCAGGGACGCTGTCTCATTTGCCAAGGTGTCGAAAATCAGATGGGCTGGTCACGTAATGAGATTTAAAGACGACTGTTGGACTAGAGCTGTTACTGACTGGATTCCACGGGATGTCAAAAGACCGCGTGGCCGCCCACCTACCAGATGGTCAGACTTCTTCGTCAAGATCATGAACGATCGGTTTGAGGCCCTTCATGTTCCCGGAGCGAACAGATGCCATTGGGCTACACTAGCACGCGACAGGGACAAATGGAGACGTTACTGGCGCCCGCTCGAGCAAATCGACGACTAACGGGAAGTTAAGTGACTTATATATGAACCACCATGAGATACAGTTACAGACTTACAAACTTTCGTGATTGCATTTCTGTTGTACAATGATAGAGTACCCATTCCTCCACCAGTGCCCATTTTCCACCATCAATGTTCCCAGTGTCCCTCCCACTATTCCCCCATCCAACTCCCTCCCCCCGCCACCTCTGTGGCAGGAACTTTCCATTTTACTCTCTCTCTCTCTCTCTCTCTCTCTCTCCCCCCTTTTGGTTGTTATGATTTGCAATACAGATATTAAGTGGACATCATGTTTGGTCTATAGTCAACTTTCAGCATGCATCTCCCATCTCAAGCTAGCCTCCAAGCATTACTCAATTACTGGTCTCTTCTTTATCCCAGCTGCCTTTTCCCTCAGCATGTGAGGCTGGCTTCCAAGCCATGGAACAATCATTCTGACCATTATCTCTATCATTCTTAGGTATTAGTCTCCCATTCTCTTACTTTATATTCCACAAATGAGTGCAGTCATTCTATGTCTGTCTCTCTCTCTCTGACCCATTTCACTTAGATGATACTCTTCATGTTGATCCACTTACATGCAAATTACCTGATTTCATCCTTACTAACAACTGCATAGTATTCCATTGTGTAAATATACCAAATTTTCAGGACTCTGGCACTCAGGTTTTTTCCAGATTCTGGCTATTGTAAATAGTGCTACAATAAACATACAAGTGCAGATGTCAGTACTACTGTATATATTTTTTTGTATCTCCAGGATGTATTCTAGAAGCGATAATACTGAGTCAAATAGTCAATTTCTAGTTTTTTTGAGAAATATCCTTATTGTTTTCCAAAAATGAATGAACCAGTCGGCATTCTCACCAGCAGTGAAAGAGTGTTCTCTTCTCCCCACATCCACACCATCACTGGTTGTGGGCACCCTAAACAGTAATAATTCTTTTTTTTTTTTGTGAAACACCATGAGGTACAGTTGTATACTTACAAATTTTTGTGCTTGGGTTTCAGTTATACAATGATTGAATACCCATCCCTCCACCAGTGCCCATTCTCCACCACCACCAGTCCCAGTATCCCTCCCACCCCCCTTCCCCCCATCCCACCCTACCACTGTGGCAGGGCATTCCCTTTTGTTATCTCTCTCCTTTTGAGTGCTATGGTTTTCAAAAGAGGCATTGAGTGGCAACCTTGTTTGGACTATAGTCTACTCTCATCACGCATTTCCCATCCTGAGAGGAACCTCCCGGCACCCTTTATTTGGTGCTCCCTTCTCTATCTGAGCTGCCTTTTCCCCTACCATGTGAGCTGTCCTCAAAGCCATAGAGTAATCTTCCTGGTGCTTATCTCAGCTATTCTTGGGTGTTAGTCTCCTATTTTGTTACTTTATGTTACCCAGATGAATGCAATCTTTCTACGTCTATCCCTCTCTTTCTGACTCATTTCACTTAGCATGATACTTTCCATGTAGTACCACTTGTATGTAAATTTCATGACTTCATTCTTTCTAACAGCTACATAGTATTCCATTGTGTAGATGGACCAAAGCTTCTTTAACCAGTCATCTGTTCTTGGGCACTCAGGTTTTTTCCAGATTCTAGATAACAGTAATAATTCTTGAGTGTCGAACTAGGAGCAATTTGTGAGCATCTTCCAGGTGACCTAAAAACAAAAAAAAAAAATTAAAGCGCTTTAGTAATATATTCATTCATATCAATAATTGCAGCTGCAACATTTAAGGACTATACCTCTTTCACATTTTATAACTCATAATTTATCTAATTTATCTACAAAATACTTTAATTTTAAATTTTTTAATTTTTAAGTACTATAAAAGTACTATAAAAATCAAGGAGCACTTTATACTCATTTTTAATTTTTAAAACATATTCTTAGAATATTAAAAAAATTGAAATATTTATTAAACTCATATTCAGGGGATTTAGTACCTTTCCCCCCCCCCCAGATAATTTAATAAATTGTGTCTATGAAACGTTGTATTTGCTTTTTAGAGATAATTCTCTATTCTCAGATGAAATCAATCAATATGTTACTGGCATTTAGTGCATATATCCAGTCCAGACTTCTGATTTGATTGGATAAATCTACACCTGGAGATTTCACAATCAGTAGTGTAAAAATATATAGCACAATCTCATTATTCTCCCGACTTTAGCCTTTTAATCCTTTATTACTTATCTCCAGTGACCCTAGCCAAAAATCTAGAGTATCTTCAGCTCACTGATGCCCCAGTTAATCCTGCATATTCTTTTTTCTGACAGTCTCTCATATCTGTGATGAATATAGACCCTTGTTAATTCCAGGGAAGTCATAAATTTCACCCATTCTTAATTGTAAACACTATCCTTTGCATTTACAAGAGTTCCTGTTTAATGATAAGTATAAATCATTTATTACTCATTTCATTATTTCTATAGTCAGTGATAGTGCTGTTAAAATTCTTATCCCTGCTTACTTGGATTTGTGAAATAGTTTCCTTACTGATCCCAACAGTCCAATTCTATTCCATTTCAATTTTTGCTAAGAATTGTAAATAGAAAAATCTTTTGGTAAACTTAACATTATTTTCTTGCTTAAACAACAAAAGTCTGACACCAAGAAGATAAGTACCCATATTCTTTAAATCAGACTAAATAGATGTTTCTAATGTTGGAGCTTCATTCCTTTTTTATATAATAGGTTTTTAACTTTTATAAATTATTTTAATAACTACTGACATTATATTTTTTTAGAATTTTTGAAACTATACTCATAACTAAAACATATACATATGTTAGTATATATATATATTCCTTTCTGTGCTGTCAAGCTTGTTTTGGAATAAAGATAATATTAGCATTACAAACATACATAGCAGACTCCTTTTTATTCTTTTTTTTTGAAGTATGAGAAAATATAAGAATATTATTGGGGTCTGATAGATAGTATAGCAGATAGAGCACTTGCCTAGCATTGACTGACCTAGTTTTTTTGATCCCCATTGCCATAGATGGTCTCCCTATCCCAGCCAGAAGTAATTAGTCATTTCTAAACAGAGGCAGGAGTAAGCCCTAAGAACATCCATGTATGGCCCAAAATAATTTACAAATAATGTAATAATGCTTTCTTGGGATTTTTTAAATATAATACATTGCCCTATGGTTCCCCAAGCACCGCCAGGAGTGATTCCTGAGTGCAGAGCCAGGAGTAGTCCTTGAGCATTGCCAGATGTGGCCCCTAAATGGAAACAAGTTTTAATATTATTCCCCATTTCCCAAGAAATGGGGAAATGGGAAAGATTTCCTTAGCAAAGGACTTTAGTAGGGAGGGCATTTGCTTTGCATGAAAGATTTGATCCTTGGCATCTCCTAGAGTCCCCAAAACCCAGCAGGAGTCGTCCCTGCGCACAGAGCCAGGGGTAAGCGCTGAGCACTACCAGCTGTTACCCCCAAACCAAACAAACACCAAAAAAACCACCAAAAGCCCTTGGGATCGAGGAACCTGTGGGTCTGCGACAACCAGCCTCTAGTGACAAGCTTTCTCTGTTTGTGTTTGCTATCAGGAACCAAAGGGATGGGTCTGAACAATTCCAGTCAAGGCCAGCAAGTTCCAAAGCAGAACCCCATAACCAGGATTTTTAAAACAGTCATTTTTATTGTCGTAATGGTGGGACCCAGTCCGATACTCCAAGACTTGAGCAGTAAAATCCAAGGCTGCAGTGATCTCGACAGTATTTCAGGACAATGTTCAAACCCTGATCTGCGCCTCATCAGTTCCTTGTGAAGATTAGCAGGGGTCAGAGACGCCTGCTACCTCACTCTCTTCCTAACAGGGTGGACCAAGGAGCGAAAACAAGTACTTGGAACAAGCACTAGGGCATGTACTAGGGCATGTACTAGGGCATGTCGGAGATCAAAACTGAGTCAGCTGCTGTGTGAAAACGTATTGCCTCCCCAGCCCCAAGATTTTAAAACTCCTGACACCAAATAAGCTATTTTGGTACAATACTGTTTCATAGATGAGGTTAAAAAGTACTCGATATTCTGTAATCTGGATATACCGGGCTGGAGCGATTGCACAGCGGGTAGGACGTTTGCCTTGCATGCGGCTGACCAAGCAACCGGGATTCGATTCCTCCACCCCTCTCATAGAGCCCAACAAATTACTGAGAGTATCTCGCCCACAGGGAAAAGCCTGGCAAGCTACCCATGAGGTATTGGATATGTCAAACATAGTAACAATTCTCACAATGTAGACATTTCTGGGCCCACTCGAGTAAACTGATGAACAACGGCAGGGGGAGTGGGGCAGCAATGCTACAGTGCTACATTCCACTTATCAAACAATTTACCCCTGGGACATTCCTTAATAGTTGGTATTTTATATTTTGTTTTGTTCTGTTTAATAATTTATATAGGCAGGAAATATAGCTCAGCAGTGTAGCATTTTCCTTGTGTAAGTTAAGTCCTAGGTCCAACTCCTAATACCACAAAAGAGAATATCTTATTTTCCAAAAAATTCATAGTGCAACTTTTCAAATGTATTATTTTTAATTATCAGTATTAGTTGTTTGCAGTTACTTTAATTGATTTGCTTATTTATTTATTTATTTATTTATTTGGGGTTTAGAGCCAGGTCCAATGGTGCACAGGGCTTATTCCTAGCTTTGAACTTAAGAATCATTCTTGGCAGTGTTCAAGAAATATATGTCGCTTTGAGGATCAAATTCAGGTTGACTGATTACAAAACCAGCACACTACTCACTTTATATTTCTCTCTGGCCCTATTTTTATTTTTTAAGTGTTTTTTATTCCTTTATTGAAATAATCACAGAGACACACAAAAGAATCTCAGAACCAAGCAGCTTGCTGCAGAGATTCCTCTGAACTTTGTAATAGGGCAATTTTACCAGACTACTCTAGACCGAAGCAGGTGCTGTCCTTCCATCTGCCCCCTAGGAATCCCGGCAGCCATCACCTTCCAGAACCCAGTGAAAAGCAAGGTATTCAAGAGCAGTAACAGCAAATGCCAGGCCTCACAGGATGGGAGATGGGCTGGCCATTCTCATACCTCCACCCTGAAAGGACCTTGAGATGATGCCCATTAACTGCTTCCGGTTACTTTTTAAGATCCTTAACAACTGTGATCCAGACACACACACAAAAAAATCTCCGAACCAAGCAGCTCGTTGCAGAGATTTTTCCAGATCCTAATTATCTAAAATTTTAGAATTCCAGGAGCAAGAGGACCATGCAACATCTTATGCTATTCATAACAAGCGATACAAAATAAATTGTCTAGCATTGCCTTTTTGGCAGATTTGAGTGATGGCAGGAAAGTTCCAAATAATAATGGTGGGACTGGTGACAAAATATCAAATGTAATCAAAGCAGAGAGAGAGAGAGAGAGTATTATGGAAATTATTTCCCACACAGGCAGGGGAAGGGTCACGATGGAGGGGGGTGGATACTGGGTATTTTGGTGGCGGAAAGTGTGTACTGGTAAAGGGATAGGTGTTTGATCATTGAATGACTGAAAGTCAAACATGAAAGTTTTGTAACTATATCTCACAGTGATTCAATTTAAAAAAAAAAGAATCACAAAGAACCTTACAGAAAATTCTTGATTCATAGTTGAAAATAGGCAGTCTAATCGGAAAGGTTTAATGTTTTTCAGGCAATATTGAAGCTGAAGTTTTGAGGTGAACATGTTGTAAGGCTGAATGAGGAAATTATTGTTTTCCATTATCCCTCACTCTTTTTTCTAAAGAATGCATACCAGCTTCTTTAAAACCTTTCTCAAGGCCATGTCCTCAACAGGCCTCAGAAATCTTCCCTTCTTTCTGTCTTCTCCTATCTACCAATAAAAATAGGCACATTTGGTATACATCACATTAAACTTTGGTCCAGAGGAGCCTCAGCAGTTGCTGTGGTGTTCCTCAGCATATACATATCTCCCTATACTTTGGCTGGATTTCTACCAGATACCACAATGGGAGACTAGTAAATAACACCAACTTCAAAAGCTCAAATGATACAATCTAAAGACTGCATGCTGTGCTTGATCTTGAAGTGGGTAGTGGCAGCATCAACATAAGAGGATCCTTATTACCACTACTAAGACAGAAACCATTTGTTTAACTATGATGGTCACATTTTACCATCTTGTTGACTGACTCAAAGCTTGCATTGGAGATCAATGCAACAAAAAGATGCTCATGGTAGGCTTATTCAGCAAAGAAGACAAGAATATTTGTAGCAAGGGAAGTGGATTTGAGAGAAGGCATCAAGCTACTCTAGAATTCCAGATTATTCAATGCTCCATTAAATCTAAGACAAACAGTGACAGAGAACACAATCTGATACTAAGGTGGTTAAGATTAGCAATTTGGGGTCCTCCACGTCAAGGTTTCTGTGACAGACGTCATTCAGAGTATTTTAACGTAACAGGGATGGAGTTATAGAGCTTAACCACAGTGTATGAAAAACTTGGGACAGAGGCTAGGTAAAGAAAGAACTCAACTTGGGCTTTTTGCCATCATCAACAGAAGGGCATTCCATCAGCACAGAAGTTAAATCACAACCAGTCCCCTGAACAAAGCTGTGGAAAATCAAGAAGAACTGATGACCTATGCACCAAGGTCAATCAGATTGTGAATTCAGTCCTAAATAGCAGTTATTGGCTACATCTTTCTTGCCTGTGCTGAGCAGGGGGGCTGCCTGTAGTGTCAGTGTGAACTTTGTGATTGATGGCGATTCCAGCTCTAAATGCACTGCTCTGGAAATATTCTTGCCAGTATCTATTTCACTGAAGGAGGTGTTGAGGAGTTTTCTCTTCTGCCAATAGTTTTATCACGGGGCATCTGGTTGGCAAACTGGTTACCACATTCCATGCAACAGAGCATACAACAGGCATCCCCAATCTGGACACTAGTCTGAACAGCTTGGAAAGAGGTGGTACACATCCACAGGTGTATTCAGGTTGCAGACACAAGCAACACAGAGCTTACAATGGGGCAAGTCAACCCTCAAAAACCTAGGGTCAAAATGAATAACACTATTTTGTGTCTTATAATAGGTGGTCAGCCTCAAGGTTTTGTATATATCAGGAATGCATACACGACATGAGATATCTCTGCAACACTTTGTTTTGTATTTTATATGTGTATTTTATTAGGATTCCTATTGTTCATGATCAATATTTTTAAATGCCTATTTTAGTAATATTCTGAAAAGTAGATTTTGATGGTCCTGTAAGATGGCTCAGTAGTTTAAAGTATTTCACATTGCTGTCAAGTACAAAATCAAAGGCCATCTGCGCTGAATTATTTTTTTTTCTAGGCTTTTAAAATTCCAATGAGAAGAACCAAAAAAGATAACTTTGTTATTTAGAAAATACTGAGGGTATTCCTGAGATCCTGAGTCAAATTCCTTGTGACTTAATCCTAATAGTTTCTTGGTCCCAAATGCCCTTTGGTTGCTACTGTTCTCCGTATTATTAAATATTCCTCTGTCCTTATCATTTGATTTTTATTTATTGTTCACATTATTCAGATATTTCCATTTTGAGGGTATTTGTATCAATAAATAGCACTTTCACCATACTATGCAATTTAATAATATTTTTTTAATTTAGAGGTTTATTCCAATATTGTTTACTGTTTCAGTCAATGTACTTCACCCTTTTAACTCGAAGGTGATTTAATAATTATTTTTTTTTCTTTTTGGATCACCCCGGAATTGCACAAGGGTTACTCCTGGCTCATGCACTCAGGAATTACTCCTGGAAGTGCTTGGGGGACCATATGAGATGCTGGGAATCGAACCTGGCCGCGCACAAGGCAAATGCCCTACCTGCTGTATTATCGCTGCAGTCCCTAATAATTATTTTTGAGTTTCCATATATAAATTTTTGAAACCTATCAATTTTACTGCTTTATGGCAAAGCAGCATGATAATTTTGTTCTATGATAATTAAGTTTTGTTTGATGATAATTCTTTAAATTCATTTTTAAATAAATTTTAAACAATTTTAAATAAATTATTTGTGATCAAGAATTTGATAAAGCCTTTTTGAACATCTCATAATTAAAAAATTGTTTATTTGCCCTTTGTATTGAGATCTTTATGACTTTACAGGTTTGAATTCAAAATTAAGTTAGATTTTCTTCCATATATTTGCTCTTGTTTTTTAATTTCTAAGATGAAGGTGTAGATATTTCAAACGAAAATTGTTGAGTTACACATTTCTCTTGCAATTGCTAGTAATAGAAAAAATATGTTTATATAGAAGTTTATTACACTGGTCATCATTTATCTTTAACATACAAAATATTTTATAGTGATATTTATTAGCAGACTACTCTTTTTCTTGTGGAAGAAACTGTGTAGTTGGAGAAATGATATTATTTTTCCTTATTGTATGCTACGGTTCATAGTTATAATTTCTTCAGTTCATAGGCAGTTATTATTCAAGATGCTGAGAACTTTCAGAGTTGTCAAGTTACAGTGATTGACCTTTTTTGAAAAATGGCCTCAGCAGAAGGGAGACATACACCAGGTTATATCTGCCAGTCTACATTAAATGTCTGATGACTCAAGTCTACATTAAACAATTGATCAGTATAGACATTTAAATGTTTAATCCCTTATTGAAAGGAAAGAAAACTTTGAAAACTCATACAAATTTCAAAGAATTCTATGAACTGAGACACTTGTTACAATCCTATAATAGTCAAGTAAATTTCTTACCCAGTTTTGCATCTTCTGCCGCTTCAGATGGGATTGTCCTCAGAGTTCTTTCCTAACAAATTGTCCATACAAGCATCTCAAGAGGAGAGATACGGGAGACACATGTGCTCGGCCACGTGGGCGCAAGCAGCACATGGGCTCGGGCAGCATATGCACCTCATACAAACATCTTTATTCCACAGGGACTTTGCCTGAGTTAACTGAAACTAAGACATTGAATTTGTTTGTGTGAGATCTATGTCTTAAGAAATAAATTCATAAAAAATACACGAGTGACACATACATGCCAATGTATAGTAAGACATTATAAGGTATGCTTGTGATAATATGCTATGACATTTTAGCTCTATGCTATATGAATTGGAAAATAGAATGTTAAGATGTTCTTCGTTAGGCTGGGAAGCTGAAATCTTAGTGATGCAGGTCATCACTTTCTATTATGGTCACAGAGAGCCACTATATATATTGTGATCTTATACAACAAATACACTATCAATTCAGATGATAGCCAAACAGAGAGAATTGTAGATTAACTCTTTCGTAAAAAAAGAGAACTGGAAACAACCCGAGTACCCAAGAACAAAAGAATGAATAAAGAAACTATGGCACATTGACACAATAGAGTACTATGCAGCTGTCACAAAAAATGAAGTCATGAAATTTCCCTATAAATGGATGGACATAGAGAGTATCATACTGGGTGAAATGAGCCAGAGGGAAAGGGAAAGATGTAGAATAACTGCATTAATTTGTGGCATATAAAAATTTATAGTAGGACAATAATATCCATGGCCATGGAAAACAGGGGTTAAGAGGACTGGTCAATGGTGGGAACTAACCACAACTGTGTGTGGGGCTAAGGGCAAGTAAGATAGAGAAGAAACCAGTATGATAATAATAGCTGGAAATGATCACACTGGACAAGATCTGAGGGTTAAAAGTGGGTGAAGAATATTCTTAATAACCTTTTAGTATCAATATTATAAACCACGGTGCCCGAAAGGAGAGAGTGAGAGAGAGAGCTAGAGTGAGGGAGAGAGTGAGGGAAAGAGTGAGGGAGAGAGTGAGGGAGAGAGAGTGAGAGAGAGTGAGAGAGGAGGAGGGGGAGGAGGAGGAAGAGAAGAAAGAAGAAGAAGAAGAAGAAGAAGAAGAAGAAGAAGAAGAAGAAGAAGAAGAAGAAGAAGAAGAAGAAGAAGAAGAAGAAGAAGAAGAAGAAAAGGAGGAGGAGGAGGAGAAAGGAAAGAAGGAAGGAAGGAAGGAAGGAAGGAAGGAAGGAAGGAAGGAAGGAAGGAAGGAAGGAAGGAAGGGAGGGAGAGAGGGAGGGAGGGAGGGAGGAAGAAGTAAGGGGAAGGAAGGAAAGAAGGAAAGAAGGAAGGAGATAGAAGAAGAAGAAGAAGAAGAAGAAGAAGAAGAAGAAGAAGAAGAAGAAGAAGAAGAAGAAGAAGAAGAAAAGAAGAAGAAAAGAAGAAGAAGAAGAAGAAGAAGGAGAAGGAGAAGGAGAAGGAGAAGGAGAAGGAGAAGGAGAAGGAGAAGGAGAAGAAGGAGGAGGAAGAGGAGGAGGAGGAGGAGGAGGAGGAGGAAGAGGAGGAGGAGGAGGAGGAGGAGGAGGAGGAGGAGGAGGAGGAAGGGGGTGGGTTGATGGGAGGGAACCTAGGGACACTGGTGCAGTGAAATGTACACTGGTGGAGAGACTGGTGTTGGAAGACTGTATGACTGAAATCCAATCATAAACAGCTTTGTAATGGTGTATCTCACAGTGATTCAATTTAAAAAGTTTTTTTAAAAAAAGAAGAGAGCCTACAGTATTATTGAATAAGGAATGGTAGCATTATTGGAATAAGATTATACTTATAAGAAAAATGAAAATAATAAAGAGGTACAAATTTCAAGGACACACAAATGGCATTCATTCAATGCTGTTGAGGTGAACATAGTGCCAAAACATTAAGAGCTGTAGGTCGTCTTCATTTAATGAATAAATGGAAAGGTGAGGAATGGCAATTTCCTAAATATCTTTAGTTTGGTTTGGCTCTGAAACACAAATACTATACTTTTAAAGGGAAATGATATTTCAGCATTCTATTCCCATGAGAAAAAAAATGAAGAATTGTAAATCTTTGAAAAGGAAGTTCATTTAAACCAAGTATTTAGCTTCAACTCCAAAGGGCAAAAAGAAATCCATTTATGTTTAGATGAACTCCTAAAAATATATGTTTCCAAAAAATGACAATGGCTTTGGATTTCATAACTTTCTCATTTTTCCTCTTAAAATTATTGAAATGAAAGAGTTGTTTCTTAAATAAGTGACTAAATTATTTAAATGGAAGAGTTGTTTCTTAAATAAGTGACTAAAATACAGTAGCCGTAGCATAGGAATGTTGGCTCTTTCTTGGTTGTAAGCTGCCAAGTTCAATTTCATAAATTATTCAAGTTTTCTAAAGTCTGCTGGTAGATCCTAGTTTTATGTGTATATAAATTATTATAGTTTATAAATAAATGTCTTGTTTCTTAATGTGAAATAATTCTAAATTAAAAAAATACATGAATACATAAAATAACCATAGTTGGAAAGAAGAATGAACTTTGATAATTTTAATTAGAACTTTATTTTTCAATAATGCATAACATTTTCTACAGCAATGTGCATGTTGATTTTACATTTGCATATGTTATATAAATTAAATATGCAATAATTTCTTTTTCATTCATTTTGTTGGTTTAACTAAACCATTCTAATTTCAAATATTATATACTTTATTCAATGTGTCTAAATATGTTTTTAACTGAAGATACACATTTGAATGATCATTTTATAAATAAATCAAATGTTCATAAACTTTAATCTCATGATAGATGTACTAGTATTTTTTACTACACTGTCGTAGAAAAATGTGACCCATGATCAATAAATGTGCCCCATAGGGGCACTCAATGTCAAAAGAATCTTTCACTAAATAAAACAAGGTTCTTGTTTTTGCTAAATGTGATGAGGATTGATATTCTAAAGATGATTTTCATTCATCCCTTTTCTAGCATCTGTAAATTTCCATTCACTAAAACGATTAAAAAGTATCAAAGAGTTTCCTTATGGAGCTGGCCAAAGTTGGTATCTGTTTTCTGTCCAAGACAATGAAGTTGATGCCAAAAAAAAGTACATAGAATTATGGAGGAAAGTTTTGGCTACTCAGACTCCAACCTTCATTTGCTTTTGTGTTTAAATGTATGCTACAATAGAAGCCAACCATTTCAACTTCTCTTGCACAATCAAATCAGGTCAGAGAAAAGCTAGAAGTTCCCTACACAGCATGCTCATTATATAACCAACAGTGTATTTGACTTTTTTTCCCTCAGAAGCCTGTGAAATAAGTACAAGTACACAAAGACATGAGACTTTAAATTACTTACAGAATCTTACATACCTAGAAAGAATAAGATCCAAGACTGAAATTTTTCAAACTCTCCTGGCCCACACACACAGGAATTGCTTGCTAATAGTTTATATAGGGAAATCCATGACTTTTAAATATAAATATTCAATTATATTTTTTAGAAAATTTAGTTCAAAGAAAAGTAAAAATAAAATTTACTAGAAAAAGTATTACACAGAATTCACAAATTATACCACATATCAGCATATACTGCAGCACCACCACCAATAATTTACAAAATAAAACTTAATATAATTATTGCTATGGTAATGAAGGAATAGAAATTTAAGAGCTCAGAACTGTTGTATATACTTCTATAAGTTACATGAGGCAACATGACAAAGTGAAGGGTAAAAAAAAACTGACAAGAGTTTAGGAACAGAATAGGCACAAAAGGGTAAAACATTTTCAGAAATATGAATGTAATTGCAGAAAGAAAAAGAAGATACTAAAAATACATATGTGTGCATATATGCTCAATATGTGTATAGAACTTACACACATATTTACAACATGCATGGTAGCACTGTCCTCCCATTGTTCATCGATTTGCTCCAGCAGGCACCAGTAATGTCTCCATTGTGAGACTTGTTGTTACTGTTTTGGGCATATCGAATACACCACAGGGAGCTTGTCAGGCTCTACTGTGGGGGCGGGATAGTCTCAGTAGCTTGCTTACCGAGCTCTCTGTGAGGGACAGAGGAATCGAACCCTGGTTGGTCATATGCATGGCAAACGCCTTACCTGCTGTGCTATTGCTCGAAAAAGTGATTCACTAAACATATCATTAAAGTTTCTGAAGGAAATGATTATGAAACAAGAATGGTAAATATTTGTGTGTGTGTGTGTGTGTGTGTGTGTGTGTGTTTGAAGGCCACACCCAGCAATGCTCAGGGCTTACTCCTGGCTCTGTGCTCAGGGATCACTAACGGCAGTAATTAGGGGAACATATGGTTGATGGAGATTGATTCTGGGTTGGTCACTTGCACGGCAAATGCCCTAACTGCTGAACTATAGCTCTGGCTCTGCAATAGCCCTTTAAAACACTTTTGGGCTTCCTGATTTAGAAAGTCAACAAAAAAGGACTGTGTCCCATAAATTAGACAGAAATTAAAACTGCCATCATATTTTGACACTATCCACTTGAAACTTCTTCACGTTCCCTCAAGTTGTCATTTAGGTAAAATTAGTAAAGACAGATGGTTTTAAGCCTGAAAGTACTTAAAGAATAGCTCTCATGAAAGCCCTTGTTGAGAAGTCTACTAGATGATTAATTTCATGCTTATAGCCACCATCTTGATAATGTTTGAATGTGATTAATCCTCTTAACAGAGCTAACCTCCCTTCCAAGTTCAATGTCTTAGAGAATATTATTGATGTCTTTTGCTTATTGAATTTTAGAACCAACGTATCTTTATTGACTGGAATAGTAAAATTAAAAAAAAAACTACCAAAACTAATTTTACTATATTAAACTTACACTTATTCATATAATATATAGAATCTTCTCTTCAATTTTAATAACTTCTCTCTTTGTGATACTTATATATACAAACATATACACATAAGCTTTAAAATAATATACACATACAGTATATATATTATATATAGTTTATTTTAAAATTATATATAAAATAACATATATATATACTTTAAAATACCTACCTAATTTAATTATTTTATTTCCAGTTAAATGTATTTTGAGTTTTGTTTTTAAGCTACATCTGGCAGTTCTCAGTATCATTCCTGTCAAGGCCCATATGTGGTGCTGGGGATCAAACATAGTTTAGCTGCATGCAAATTTCTTACCACTTTATTACCTCTCTGGCCCAATTTTTTACTTTGATTTTTTTATTGTTCCAGCTAAACATAACATAACTTTTACAATTAATAAGCTCTTTGATTTTATATATATATATATGAAACTGTACTTGACTTTTTTCTTTTTTCCATTAAATTTCATATTGATGCTTAGACACATAGAAATGTAAAAAATCAAACTTCTCTGTACTGCTGAATTACACAACATTTGATAGTCTCTCATCTCATTCTCTCCTTTTTTGAGATCTATTGCTCATCGTCGTCTCTCTCAGGTATATTTTTTATCTGGAAGATTCAGTATTTAGTCCATTTCTTTCCTTTCCCTTTCTTTCTTTTTCTTTTCTTTTCTTTTCTTTCTTTCTTTCTTTCTTTCTTTCTTCTTTCTTCTTCTTCTTCTTCTTCTTCTTCTTCTTCTTCTTCTTCTTCTTCTTCTTCTTCTTTTCTTCCCTTTCTTCAGATGAAGCAAGTTATTTTTATTGAAATAAATTCACTTAAAGAGATGTAAGAAATAAACTTTTTTTTAAAAAGATAAATTCTTAATTATACCATAGTCTACTCAATTTATCTATTTGTAATAATAAATGGGAACAGTTTTAGAATTTTTTTCCATTTTATTTTAATTCCTACCTTCTTAATTTGCTGCATTACCTCTACTAATAACATTGACATATCATCCTACCTATAAGATAGTTTGGTTGAGTTTGTTTGTTCTAAAAGAATTCATTCACAAAGTTATCACAGTAATTTAGACTTATTATTTGTAAAAGGGATGGCTAGCCTTCCAGCTGAATATGAACATTGGCTTCTTTTCCACTTTCCATTTTCCCAAAATTGCATTAGACAGTTATACAATGTGGATCAACTTGCATTCAGTGCTTGAAAAAAAATACACACAAAAGGACTACATTAAAAACAAAACAACATTTTCTAAAAAGATAGCTGAAATATTCGTACAGAATTAATAATACTACACCATTATAGTAGTTTTGCTATATACATGAAATTAAAGATCTGCTTTCATTGGTGACATTAAAAAAGTTTGTTAATAAGTATTTATTTTTTGAATTATTATAAAAAATAAATTATTTGAATCAAAAAAGAAAGATGTAAGAAGAAACAAAGTGACAAATAACTGGTTTGTATGTTCTAAAAAAATTCGTTCTCTCAAGAGAGAATACAGACTTCTCCACAGAAGAAAAATCTTTTTTTTTTTTCAGTGAGTGATATCTGAAACTTTTATTTCTTTTATTTCTCTATTCCTTACTGCTTTGTTGCAACCTTTCTTTTTTTTTTCCCCTTTATTTTATTTTATTTTTTTTAAAGTTGTAGATTTACAATTTTTTGTGCTTTGGTTTCAATTATACAATGATCAGATACCCATCCCTCCACCAGTGCCCATTTTCCACCACCATGGATAATATCCCTCCCACCCCCATCCCCCCATCCCCCCTGTCTCTGTGGCAGGGCAATCCCCTGTGTTCTCTCTCTCCTTTTGGGTGTTGTGGTATGCAAAAGAGGCGTTGAGTGGCAAACATGTTCAGTCCATAGTCTACTTTCGACATGCATCTCCCCTCCTGGGAGGATCCTCCAAACATCCTTTATTTGGTGCTCCCTTCTCTATCTGAACTGCCCTTTCCTCTAGGATACCCGGCTGGCCTCTAAGTTATGGAGTAATCCTCCTGGTGCTGATCTCAGCTATTCTTGGGTATTAATCTCATACTTTGTTACTTTATATCCCCCAGATGAATGCAATCTTTCTATGTCTATCCCTCTCTTTCTGACTCATTTCGCTTAGCATGATACTTTCCATATTGTACCACTTGTATGTAAATTTCATGACTTCATCTTTTCTAAGAGCTACATAGTACTCCATTGTGTAGATGTACCAAAGAAGAAAAATCCTTGCACTATCTCTATTGATAGTCCTTTCAGATACTTATCATGACCTTTAGATTCTCTTGTAGTGACCTTTAGATTATCCTGTAGCTTCTTTTATAAAGGAATTTACCCTTCTGTGGGTGGGTCTTCAGTTCCTGGGTGGTGCAGCAGAATTTTCATCTCCAACAGCTCAAGATTTGCATCTGAAATGGATGAGTTCCTCATGCCTCTGAGCTACTTTTCCATGAGGATTTTTTTTTCCTTCAAAAGTCTTTTTTCTGAAGATAACCTCTTTGCATTTTGGCTTATTTCCACAGTTAGTGTTTCAAAAAGAATAGGTGGAGAGTAGTGTTACCTTTAAGAATGTTCCTTTGGTATTCACAAGAAGTTATGTTTCATGTTCTGATCATCAAAACAACCATCTAAGAGCCTTGACCATATACAGGAATTAATGCTTTCCTTGCATGTAAGACCAGACTAGGTTTGATCCTCAGCATCCTACATGTTGTTCCCTAAGCAATGCCAGGTCTGATCCTTAAGCACAAAACCAGAAATAAGCCCTGAGCACTGCTGGGCATGCTCCTCAAAAAGCAAATATATAGGAATATAAGTAACAAAATCAAGTTGCCCCCAGTTCGCTAACATCCAGCACTTCATTTGGGACTATACTGGGAGTCAGAGATTTTACAAAGAAAATAAAAGGTATATTTAATATTTATTGTGTATCATAATACAGGCCCTCCCACTGATCATCGATTTGCTTGAGCGGGCCCAGTAACGTCTCCATTGGAGACTTTGTTGTTACTGTGTCTGGCATATCGAATACGCTTGGTAGCTTGCCGGGCTCTCCGAGAGGGGCAGAGGAATCGAACTCGGGTCGGCCATGTTGGCTGCGTGCTAGGCAGACGCCCTACCCGCTGTGCTATCGCTCCATCCCTAATACAAAAGATCTTATAATAAGCAATTAGAACAGATACAGAAGTAAGAGCTTGTTATGAAGACAAAGAATGAACATAGTAATCTACAAAACAAGAAGAAATGGTTTAGAAGAAATCAATCCTGATAACACCTTCTAATTGCTAGCACCTAGAATTTAAGGAACAACATATTGTCTTATTTCTTATTTATATCACCAATCCTGTGGAATTTTGTTATGACAACATTAGCAACCTAATTCAATTGTTCACATTGTAAAAAGAGTACAATGTATGAAAGAGCTTGTTATCATACAGAGAACTACAATGTTCTGAAATTTTTCAGATTAAGGAAAAAAGTGATAGCACAATGGGTAGGGTGTTTGCCTTGCATGCAGCCAACCTGGCCTGCCCAGTTTCGATTCCTCCGCCCCTCTCGAAGAGCCTGGCAAGCTACCAAGCATATCTCGCCCGCATGGCAAAGCCTGCCAAGTTACCCGTGATGTATTCGATACACCAAACACAGTAACAACAAGTCTCACAATGGAGACGTTACTGGGTCCTCTGGAGCAATCTACTGCTAGAAAACAGTGCTACAGTGCAGTGCTACATGAAGGGAAAAAGGAAATCAAAGAATGAGTAAACAATTTTGAACACTTAAATATAAATTATATGGTGTTCCCATGGTTCAAACCATAGTTGAACCCTATCAAATATGGTGCGGCAATCCTGGAAGATGGGTATTGTGTTATAATGTGGCATGCGGCTGTGCGGTCTGGAAACCCTCCTGGAGGGGCTGGGTAGTGGAGGTAGTGGAGGATAGGATTGGCAGAACACTAGATGAAGGACAACCATGCAAGTTAGCTGATTTCCAAAAAGGATTCAGCACGATTAACCATATCCACACGTTAACCAAGCTCATTGAGGTTTCTCGTGAGTTCAAGATGCCACTCTGTCTAACGTTCATTGACTTTAATTCTGTTGAGACAGATGCAGTCATTTAAGCCCTAGTCAATCAGGTCATTCAAACTCAATACATCAGGATCCTCGGTGAGCTGTCTTATGGATTCACTACCAGGATCTCACTATTCTACAAAGAAGTGATCATCAATGTCAAGAGAGGGGTTCAGCAAGGTGATGCCATTTCATCGAAACTCTTCACTGCCACCTAGACAACGTCATGCAACGACTGGAATGGGAAGGAATGGGAGTGAAGATAGATGGTCAGCAACTACACCTCCTCCACCTTACTGATGTCATCATTCTAATAACACCAAACATTAGCCAAGCAGCACAAATGCTGTCTGACTTCGATCTTGAGTGTGGAAAGGTCGAACTACAGCTGAATCTCACGAAGACAATGTTTATGAGAAATGGTCTTGTTCCTGACGTCCCATTCACTCTCAACGTATCAAACATCTCCGAATGCAACAGTTATGTATACCTAGGTCGAGAAGTCAACATGACAGATGACCTGGCACCTGAGTTGCACAGGAGGAAGAGAGCGGCTTGGAACACCTTCAAGAGCGTTGAAGAAATAGCTAAGAGGACGAAGAACCTCCAGCTCTGGGCACATCTCTTCTATTCCACCATTCTTCCTGCATTAACATATGCCTCAGAGACCTGGGCCCTACAAAACCATCCGGAGTTCTGACCTCCGTCAACGGTCAAGAATCAGGGACACTATCTCGTTTGCCAAGGCTTCGAAAATCAGATGGGCTGGACACGTATTGAGATTTGGAGACGACCGCTGGACTAGAGCCATTACCGACTGGATTCCACAGGACGTCAAAAGACCGCATGGCCGCCCACCTGCCAGATGGTCAGACTTCTTCGTCAAGGCCCTGAACGATTGGTTTGAGGCTCTTCGTGCTCCTAGAACAAACAGACACCATTGGGCGTGACAGGGACAAATGGAGACCCATTGGGCGTGACGGGGACAAATGGAGACGTTACTGGTGCCCACTCGAGCAAATCAATGATTAACGAGGAGTCAAGTGATCAAGTGATCAAATTATGTGGAAAAAGAAAGTTATCAGGAGCAAAACCAGAAGATGAATGGCAAGCAAGGAAAACAAATGGAGAACTCATAACATGCAAATGGCTCATTTTAGATATAAATCTCAGAAATAAAATAGATAAAGGATGTGAATTCATACTTTCCACAAAAATAAATACGATTAATTTTAAACATATTAAATGATCCTCAGCTTCAGTCATAGTAAGAGAAAATATAAATTAGATTATTATTTTCTGACTGTAACAGCAAAATTCAAAGTTTTGGAAAAGCATTCTGTAGTCAAGACTACAGACAAACTGTGGAAGTGAAGAATGTGATTTCTATCGAGAAAAACTTGGTAATGTCTAACAAAATTGCAAATGCATTCATTGACTTACTAATCTTGGGAATTTACCCTACAGATATGCTGGCACAATAATGAAAAGACAATTTACATTCATGTTTGTTGGGACTTTTTTTTAATATCAAGAGCTTTAAAACAATTTAGTTATTCAAATTTTGGGAATTGAAAAATAAGCCAGAGGGCCGGAGCAATGGCACAGGGGGTAGGGTGTTTGCCTTGCACGTGGCCGACCCGGGTTCAATCCCCAGTATCCCATATGGTCCCCCAATCACTGCCAGGAGTAATTCCTGAGTGCAAAGCCAGAAGTAACCCCTGAGCATTGCTGGGTGTGACCCAAAAAAGATAAAATAAATAAAATAAATTGGCTTCTAAAAAATAAATAAAAATAAAAAAAAATTAGCCAGAAAATACCTACCCATTGGAACATCATGGAGCTATTTAAAAAATTACAACAATCACTGAAAATATTAATGAGGAAAGAAAATCCAGGTAGATTTTAAGTGGAAAATATAAACCAAAGTATGATGCACATATTGTGATATTTTGTACAATAAAGTGGATAACTAAAACACTTATATTTTACTTGTATTAAAGAATCACTTAAAACATACAAAAATGTGAAAGAATGGTTATCACAAAAGTACTGAACAAAGATATCAATGGAAAAGAAAAAAATTAAGCAATGTTTTTTACTTTTCTGATTTTTAAACTTATAAATTGTTTATTTTAAAAATCAAACTAAATTTTAAGATGATCAAGAGGGAGCATTGTGAGAACTTTCCACTACAAATACTACAAAATTTCAGAATTTTGGAAGAAAATGTGTCCCATATATAAATACGCATGGAAAGATAGAGAATTAGAAGCTCTTACCTCCAGCTTTTTCAGAGACTTTTGCTTTCAATTATCTTTGTTAGTCAAGGATAACTAATATTTGACATTTATAAGATAGATCCAATTTACTTCCTTTATTTTTCCATCATTACAAAAGTTTCTATTAATATATCAAGAAACAAAATTTGAGAAATTCTATCATATATATTAAAATATCATATTAATAAACTATTCAACTAGGCAGTAATCTTGGAATGATAAATCACTGTAGTTATTTATTTAAATTAAAGGTTAAATATTGTGGTATTCCTTCAACATGTTCTTAGTAGAATTTTATAATCTATCCAATAAAAATAATGGGTCACTTTAAAGTCCTTAGTCTAGAAGTTAATTTCTAAATTCTGTTTGATTTTTTTCCTTAGGTAACCTATTATTATTTCCTAGAAACTAGAAATAAAGCACAGAGTTAACTTTCTTATAGAAGGTCTTTTAAATGAGTAGGGAGGTACCACAAAGATCGAGAAGAAAAGAACACTTTTGGTTAAGCAGTCATTAAACTGTTATAATGAATTAAAGTTTGAAAATCATATTCCAGGAGGCCACAGAGATAACACAAGATCTCAACATATACAGAATCACCACCAACAGCAATAAAAACTTATATAACTATTGCTGATGATTTAATGAAAACCTGGGCCCTACAAAAACAGGATGAGAATGCTGTTTGGATCTCCCAAAGAGGAATCAAAGAAGCTAAGCTAAGCTTGGAGTATCATGCTTCACTCAAGTGAGAGAAGGAATCCGGAGCTCCGACTCCGTCGATGATCAAGAATCAGTGATGCTGTCTCATTTGCCAAGGTGTTGAAAATCAGATGAGCCAGACACGTAATGTGATTTGGAGACGATCGCTGGACTAGAGCCATTACCCACTGGATTCCACGAGACATCAAAAAGATCGCGTGGTCATCCACCTACAAGATGATCAGATTTCTTCATCAAGATCCTGAATGGTTTGAGGTTCTTTGTGTTCCTAGAATGAGCAAACACCATTGGGCTACACTAGCACACGACAGAGACGAATGGAGACGTTACTGGCACCCGCTTGAGCAAATTGATGAGTAACAGGATGTCAAGTGATTAAGTGATATAATGAAAGAGTAATATACAAGAGCTCAGAATTGTGCTGTGACAACTTCTGTGACACAAGACAACAAAGAGAAAGGATAAACTGATAGAGCCCAGGAACAGATTCACATGGTCAACCCCAGTTTGATTATTGACATTACAATAGGATTCTCAGAGCATACCAGACATGACCTTTAGGAAAGAGGCAGGATAAAGCCCTCAGAACCATTGGGTGTGGCAGAAAAATGATGATCAAGAATATGGTCAATGGCCATCATGTTCGGTCTATAGTCTTCTTTCAGCCCACATCTCCCATTCCGAGCGGGCCCTCCTAGCCACCATTTATTTGGTGGTCCCTTCTCTATCTGGGCTGCCTTTTCCCCCCATCGTGAGAGGCCAGTTCTAAGCTGTGGGGGTGGAGGGGACAGGGTGGGGATGGTGGGAGGGATGCGGTGGTTGAAAATGGGCACTGGTGGAGGGATGGATGCCTGACCATTGTATGACTGAACTGCAAGCACAAAAGTCTGTAAGTCTGTAACTGTACCTCATGGTGATTCACTAATAAAAAAATTTTCTAAAAAATATGGTCAAGAAGAGGGGAGGAAAGGGACTGGAAGGGTAGGGAAGGGGAGGAGGAAAGGGGAGGGGAAGGAAGAGAGAGGGAAGAAAAGGGATGGGAAAAGACTGAAGGGAACAGGAAGAGAATGGATGGGGAAGGGAAAAATGGGGGTCAGGGAATGACGGTAAGGAGAGGAGAGGGGAGAAGAAGTGAGGGAAGGGGAGGGGAGGGAAGAGATTCTGAGAAGCACAGTTTAAATTTAGCAAAGGTGGCATCTGTGTTCTATATTGAGGAATTGTTGGTCTTTTTTTTCTTCCTTTTCCTTGAACCAGTGCCACAGTCTCATTTACTGTAGCTTCATAATTCTTTAGTGAGACTTCCCTAAAGTTCATAGTAAAACATTATTTATGGCAAGTCTTTGTTTTCTGATATTTCTTAGAAATGTCCTTATTGATATTAGGAATTTAACAAAAGTTTTATACAGTTCCATGAAAACTGTTTTAGCACTCGATTACTATTTTATTAGTATGTCATTTTTTAAATTTGGGCACATTCTTTATCTACAATTGTTTGTCTACTTTCATATAAATTAATCAGCTTTAGATTTTTCTAAGCTGATTTCCTGCACATCGTATTTTGTATTTAGCTGGTATTTAGCTATCTCTGTTAATTACGACTATCTCTGAGATAGTTGTTTTTAATTATCTCTGATAGTTCCACAACTATAATATTTTGATTGCAGTTCTAATTCTCTGATTATGTGCACAATTTAAATAAAAAAATTTTCTCAATTAATGCTATATTCAGCATTTTTCTATAACCTCATATTACTCTTAAAATTTGTTCTGTGTTTTTTATTTAGGAACCTATTCTCTATTGGGGGCCGGATTGCTAGTACAGCAGGTAGGCAATTTGCCTTGTATGCAACCAAACCGGGTTTGAGCCCTGGAATCCCCCAGTCCCCCTAGCTCTGCCAGGAGTAATTCCTTAGTGCAGAGCCAGGAGTAACCCCTGAGCATCGCCACATGTGACTCAAAAAGCAAAAAATAAAAATAAATCCCTATTACTATAAATAAATGACAATTATCTCATTTTCCAGTGTCAAATGTACATTTTAATTGAGCCTAAATACATTTTAATACAAAGTACACAACAAATAATAGCACTGATTTTTAATTTCCTCCTTTTCAAATGTGTTAACATAAATATCAACAATAGGCATGTGATGCTGTTATTTGCTTTTTTTGTTTTAGTATTCCCATTTCATAATGAAACACATGCAATCACTTCCCTAATGTTGCTGTTCATTGAATAGGATCCATCTTGAGAAACAGAATTACCTTAAGTAGAAAACAAAATAGACTTTGAAATGGCATGCTTTAAACAGAGAATACAAATGTGCAGAACTGGTCTCTAAATAATGTCAAACCAAAAAAAAAAAAAGGAACATTTCCATTTGTCCATTTTTCTATTGATTTTAGCCAGAACCAGAACCTCCTGCTTTTTATTAGGCCAGAACTCTTAAATAGTTCTTTCAAATGAATTGGTTTTAATTTTCAAATTAATTTCAGCTAATAAATATTTTTGAGACAGAAACTCTTTGTTTCCATATATAATTCAGTATGTCATGGGCTTCAATTCGTCCTTTTCATTTTAAGCCTCGGGGAAATTAGAGGAGAGGTTCTTTAAAGTTTCGGAGTCTTTGGTGTTTTACTTATAAATATGAGTAATAGCAGTTATCTCATAAAGTTACTTTGAGGATTGAAGCCATAAATGGTAAAATTATAAACACAAATGAAAGCTTCGGTTATTTTTTTATATGTACAATATGCTAAACACAAACAAATGAACAAAACATGGAAAGATAATACAAAGACACATTGAAGGGAATTTTTCAATTTAGAAGTATATATTTTACTAAAGAAACATAGCCTAAGGGCTGAGATGATAGCACAGTGGTCAGGGATGCCTGTCTGGCATGAACTGACCCAAGTTTGAATCCCAGCACTATACATGGCCCACTAAGCCTTGTATACTCCTGAGCACTCCTAGGCTAGCCCTGGTAACCCCCACCATTGCAGAGCCCAGAAAACATAGCAATGCCTGCCAAAGCACTAAACTATTAGTAGGCAAAGTACCTGCTGGAAGTTGCCTCTGGATGCCTGAGCGTTGCTTGGGAGAATAAAAGAGAGAGAAAGGAATACAATACAAGCAAAAACAGAATGAAGTTCAGAACTTTAATAGGGAAGCTCAATGATAAACATCTAAATTATTTAAAAAGACATAATTATTTTTCATGATACACAAAAAAGTATTATAATATCATATTATTATTTGTAACTAACATAGTTATGCATGAATCTTCATTTATGTCCGTAACACCAAAATTCGTTGAAAAGTGACAGGTTGATCTCTTACAATAATTTACCACCTGAGAAAAAATATGTCGTTCAGTTTTCAAAAAGTCCTACTTAATTGTCAAACTTAGTGAAATACCCGTTAGTCACCTTTCAGGATTGCTGCTTAGATTATTGCTTTGGACATGTCAAAAAAATTTTAAAAAAACAGTTTTTTCCAAAATTACTTGGACTTGGAGCTGACACTGATTGATTTAATAAATATTTTGGCACAACCAGAATATATTTAGTAGCAAGCAAAAGAAATTATCCTTAAACCAGTATTTTTAAAATGGGTAATTTATAGCTACAAAGACTTCACCACTTCTATTTTCCTGAAAGATTAACAGCCAATTAGATGCTGACTAAACACAGTGAAATGTTGATTGGAGGCTTTAACTTATACTTTATCTAATGGGAAAGCCTGCTGTGCTGTCCCAGGCAGTCTGGGGAAAAAAAAAGACGTGTCAAATATTTGTTTCACCAAATGCAGGGCTTAAAAGTCACTGGAATTCTTGGATTCCCTAGCAGGGGTAGAGAGGGCTATCACGGATTCTTAATTCTCTAAGAAAACATGAAAAACATGTGGCTCCTAATTGGCCTTAGACAAAGGTAAAAGACTAAACAGAGTAGTTGTATTTAGGTAGAAAAGTGTTAAATTAGTTATGCAAACATCCTGCCACAATCGTTTTAAGATTCTTCTAATGCAATCTCAAGCTTCGAATAACAATTATAATTTAAAATATATCATCTTACTCTAGTTAGTATAGTTTGATAATCATGACATTTTACGTCTTTCATTATATGATAGTTCTAAATAACTAACATTTATTCACTTTCTTTTAGTTTTATGCCCATGTACTGGAAAACAAATACTGTGGAAAATATTATAATTTCCCTTGCTTATATCAGAAAAATATACAAACAGTTTAGAATATAGGGCAGATTTTTTGTGCTTGTCGTGGGGCCATACCTGGTGGTACCAAGATCTTACTCTTGGTACTGTAGTCAGGAATAACTCCTGCTGGGGTACAGGGGACCATATAGAATTCTGGAGATCTCTTGCAAGGGAAGTGTACTGTCCACTCTGCTGTATGTCTCCAGCTCCAAGAAGATTTTTCTCTTTTTAATGTATGCAGACTCACAAGTCTCAGAGCGAAGGACAAATTAAGATAGAACATAACTGGAAATGAAAGAACATGCAGGAATCCATTGCTCAAAGTCCAAGTTAAAGATTCTGAAGTAATAAAAAAAACAAATGACAGTGAGTCAGGAAATACTTCCTAAAAGTAATAATGGTGGTAATGGTGGCAGCATTATGACATAACACTATTGAGAGCTCATTCTTTGTTAGATTATTTATACTCAATTACTCTACATAAATCACAGTTAATACAACAGTACGGGGGAATTATTTCCATTCTGCAGTTGAGGAAACAATGTCACTAAAAATCAAATATTGTCCCCAGGGTCATAGCAACAGGGATAGACTTCCGAGTAGCAGATCCACTGAGCTGAAAGTCAAATTCAAACCTGCAGTATAGTTTTCATAATGAGAAAATCATGAGAAATAAGGATTTAAATAAGGAAATAAATAATCATGGGCCCTAGATTAATCTATTAGAATATTGCATGTGAGTCATGGATGTCATAGAAGTCATGCTAGTGTTAAACATTAGAAAAAAATGATTAAAGGGTCTGTGGAAATAGTTAAATTTTACTTCTTTTCATGTGAATAGTATAATATCATGATATATTTTAAAGCAGTATACCTAGATATAGTAGCTTGCTGTTAGAAATTGGAATCTGTATCTGGGAGTAAGTTTTTTGTTTTGTTTTGTTTTGTTTTTGCTTTTTGGGTCACACCCGCAGTGCTCAGGGGTTACTCCTATCTCTGGACTCGGGAATTACTCCTGGCATTGCTAGGGGGACCAAATGGGATGTGAGGGATCGAACCCAGTTTGGCCACATGCAAGGGAAATGCTCTACCCACTATTGCTCCTTGGAGAAAATTTGAAATTAGATATAGGAAACTGGAAATTACTGCACTGAAGTCATAAAATCACCAATGAGAGAGTAAAGTCATTAAAAAGTCCCATAATGTAGCTATGAAACAGAAAAAATCATTGAGTGTTTAGGTAGAGGAAGATGAGCCAGTGAAGAATTCAGAGTTAAAATGGCCAGTTAAGAAAGATACAAAAGAGGGGTTGGAGCAATAGCACAGAAGGTAGGGCGTTTGCCTTGCACGAGGCCAACCCGGGTTTTAATCCCAGCATCCCATATGGTCCCCTGAGCACATCCAGGAGTAATTCCTGATTGCAGAGCCAGGAGTAACCCCTGAGCATCGCCAGGAGTGACCCAAAAAACGAAAAAAAAAAAAAAAGAAAGATACAAAAGAAAGATTTCAAATATTCAGATAATATACTCTCAAAGTTTGAGAGAGTATGAGTATCACTCTAGGTCAAGTACAATAAGGAATAAAAATAAATTACTTAACATAATATTTAATAGCTCTTAATAACAGTCTATAAAAATTTTTAATCTTTATCAATTTCAGAAAAAAAAAATGAGAAAATTCAGACCTTAGTGGTAACTTAGTAACTTAGTAGATAACTTAGTGGTGACTTAGTAACTTGCTAAAAGGGACATCAGTAAAAGGTTAATTGCTTTATGTGTGTGTGCTTTTGTTAAGGGTTAAAAATGGTTTCAGCAACAAATGATCTATTTAGAGCTTACTTTATTTATTTATTTATTTATTTAGATTTATATATTCGTACCTAGGAATCAGCTTAACTAAGATAGAGAAGGGAGCACCAAATAAAGGGTGTTAGGAGGATCCTCCCAGGATGGGAGAAGCATGCTGAAAGTAGACTATAGACCAAACATAATTGCCCCTCAATGCTTCTTTTGCAAACCACAGCACCCAAATGGAGAGAGAGAACAAAAGGGAATGCCCTGCCACAGAAGGAGGGTGGGACAGGGTGAGGGATGGGGGGTGGGAGGGATACTGAGATCTGGGATGGTGGAAAATGGGCACTGGTGGAGGGATGAGTACTTGATCATTATATAATTGAAACCCAAGCACAAAAATGTGTAAATCTACAACTGTACCTCATGGTGTTTCACTAATAAAAATTTTTTAAAAAATGAAGCTGATCAAGGTGTAACGATAGAAAACAACACAATGATAATCCACTGGAAATCATTATTAGGGGCAGGGGTGAAGGGGTGAGAATGTTTGCCATATATGTTGCTGTTATAAAAAGGATTGTAGAGAGCCATAATATAGCTATGCTGTACTAATAGAAGATTTTTTCAGAGCTGTATTCTAATTATTATAATTTTGAAAGTAAAATATGGCATATTTTCAAAAAAATGAAGCTGAGGAATGATAACATGGACATTCCTTAAAAGCTAGGATGAACTCCCTTTTGACTCAGCAACACCACTTCTGGGAATATACCTTGGGGACCCAAAAACACACAGCAGAAACACCATCTGCACGCCTGCAGCACTATTCACAATAGCCAGAATATGGAAATAACCCAGCTGCCCAAGATCTTTATTGGATAAAGAAAATACTGTACATCTACACAATGGAATACTATGTAGCTGTTAGGAAGAATGAAGTCATGAAATTTGTTTATAAATGGACTGTGTTTGAGAGTATCATGTTGAGTGAAATGAGTCAGAAGTAGAGGGACAGGTATAGAATGACTGCCTTCATTTGTGGGATCACTGTCACTATCCTCCCATTGTTCATCAATTTTCTCGAGTGGGCCCAGTAACGTCTTCGTTGTGAGACTTTGTTGTTACTGTGTTTGGCATATCGAATACGTCATGGGTAGCTTGCCAGGCTTTGCCGTGCAGGTGAGATACTCTCGGTAGCTTGCCGGGCTCTCCGAAAGGAATGGAGGAATCGAACTTGGGTCGACCCTGTTGACTGTATGCAAGGCAAATGCCCTACCTGCTGTGCTATCACTCCAGCCCATTTGTGGGATATAAAAAAGATATTTACATATTTATAGATATAGATAGATATCTCTATAGAGAGATATATCTCTATATGTATACACATGTGTGCATAAACAAGTACATATATATGTATATACATATACATGTACATATATCTGAATATAAAGGTAAAGGTAAAGGTAAAGGCCCCCCATTGATTGTCGATTTGCTCGAGCAGGCCCAGGAATGTCTCCATTGGAGACTTTGTTGTTACTGTGTCTGGCATATCGAATACTCTCGGTAGCTTGCCGGGCTCTCCGAGAGGGGCGGAGGAATCGAACTCGGGTCGGCCATGTTGGCTGCATGCAAGGCAAATGCCCTGCCGCTGTGCTATCGCTCCAGCCCTTAAAGGTAAAGGCCCTCCCATTGATCGTCGATTTGCTCGAGCGGGCCCAGTAACGTCTCCATTGGAGACTTTGTTGTTACTGTGTCTGGCATATCAAATACTCTCGGTAGCTTGCCGGGCTCTCCGAGAGGGGCGGAGGAATCGAACTCGGGTCGGCCATGTTGGCCGCTTGTAAGGCGAACACCCTACCCTCTGTGTTATCGCTCCAGCCCTGAATATATCTGAATATATGTACATATATCTGAATATATGTACATATATTGAATATATGTATATATATGCACATATATGTACATGTATATACATATATGTTCATATGTATATACACGTGTATACATGTATATGTGTATATACATATATGTGCATATATGTATGTGCTCAGTTATGTATGCATGTATATACATATACATGTATATATAGATATGCACATATATATGTGTGTATATACATTAATGTGTGTGTGTGTATATATATATATATATATATAGTATGAGACCAATATCCAAGGTGAGGGTAAACAGTAACCAGGAGGATAGGTCAATGGTTGGTAGCTTGCCACAAAAGTGGGGGGGAGGGTGAAAGGCATAGGTAAAAAGATATACCTGATAACCTTTCATTATCTGTATTGCAAACCATAAGGCCCAAAAGGAGGCAGAGAAAGAGAGCGAGCAAGGGAGAGAGAGAGAGAGAGAGAGAGAGAGAGAGAGAGAAGAGAGAAGAGAGAAGTGCCTGCAGTAGTGGCCTAGTGGCAGGCAGTGGGATGGGTTGGGGAGGACGAGAGGGAAACTGGGCCCATTGGTGGTGGGAAAAGTACATTGGTGAAGAGACAGGTGTTGGAGCATTATATGACTAAAACCCAATCATAAAAACTTTATGAATGTGTATATCTCTGCAATTCTATTTAACTTTTTTTTAAAAAATTAAGTGGATCAGGGTGTAGAAGATATGCATGTGCATCATATATAAACAACAAACCAGGCTCATTCTAAATTAGAGCATTTGGCACTAATCCAAGTAAATGCTCTCAAATGAGGTCCTAGACTTTTCAGAACTTCTTTACAGTCTTTAATATTGCATGTTATTTTTTTTTTTTGCATAGCCTCTCCACTTCTCAATCTCATACTTTCCACTTTCAGGGACCTAAAATATCATAATTCCCCTCACTTCCCTCCCCTCCCCTCGTCCCTCATGACAATGACCAGTATTTTTCTTCTAGGAATTTCTACTACTTAGTAAGTATTGCCTTTTAAATGAAATGGATGTTTACTTATCACATATGTTGTAAATATATCTCCATGTAAAACAAACCATATAAAATAAATTATCAGCTAAAAATTTTTCTCTGAGGTAATTTGAAACCAAAGTTAGATTTGGCTGAAGTTCCAGAGATCTAGTTTTCTTTAACCTAAAAATATGTAGTAGTTGAATTCCACAGAAGGATTTGGCAATACAGTAATACATTTCTAACCAGGGTCTAATTTCTAGCTATTACCAGTGGTTTATGGTCAAAGTATTACAGTCAGCACATTGTAAAAGATATTTGGGAGAGTAGTTTTGATAGTGCCAAACTTAAATTGAAATTTCATTCCTGGTAGCCTATCTGCATACATCTCTAAGGGCACCCCAGATCTGGTACTGCAGTAAACACAAACAAAGGAGGAATTAGAGTAGGAAAGCAATCTCCAGTTCTGGTTTGTTTATAAACTGGCTCTCTCCTTTACTTGCGCAAACAAACCAACTTGCAATCAGAAGGGGTGCTGCCCAAAGAAAGGAGAGAAACTGAAGCTATCTCACAATGTAATAAACTAAAAAATGTAGCATTCATAAACCGTGTTTTAAGTCTATAATTTGTGCTAGAAGGCCCTTAGGAGGATAGTCCCTTTATACAGCTGATTGACCTTGATGGGCTCCATAATTGAGCCTTTTCTCTTCTTCCTGCTACACTGTGTCTAGAGATATCTGATGATCACTTCCTTTCCAAGCTCTTCTCTAATAAATACATAATTAATTAAAAACAAAAACCATCACCACAGAGGAGCCTGTCAAGCACCTAACATACTAGATAAGAGTGATAGAAACATAGGTAAAATATGGATCCTGACCATTGCCAGTTTTGGAAGAAAATAATAGTAATTTTTGAGTTTACATAAAAGAGGTACTATGAGGTGGGGGGTATTAAAGGATATAAAATACAAAATTCAATTCATGGAATCAGAGAAGACGAAAACAAAAACAACTGGGTATTAAAGAGTACAGCAGAATTTCACATAACATACAACAAACAACTATGTAGTACAGAATTTTGTCATTTATTTATAATTCTGGTATTTCATTGCACAGAAAAAAAGTGGAGCTTTCCAAACTAGTTTTTTGATTATTTCCCCCATTCCTCCCCACTCACCAGGAGCTTAGGAATCTGGAACTTGGCTGTACTCAGGGCTTAATTCTGACTCTGTGTTCTGGGATCATTCCTGGCAAAACATTGATGATCAGATGAAGTGCCAGAGTTTGAACATAAGTCAGTTTGTGAGAGCAAGCACCTTATTTATTCTCTGCAAAGGCTCTCAGGCTTCCAGAGTAAAGATTACTTGAAAACTAGCAAGTGGAAAGTGCAGAGTAGCATGTCAGATAAGCATTAGCATGAAAATTAGTGGTCTTATGAAGTTGCCAGTATTAGAAAAGCATTATTTTTTTTCTTTATAAGATCTGCACCAATTTCCCTGAAAAGATTAGCTCAATGATGTAAATAATGTTATTACAGAACAACAAACCTTCACTTCACAACAAACCTTAAACTGACTCACTTTTGAGTTCTTTGTCCATGAAGCTATAACTCATACTTTGTAAACTCAGATCAACTTATAATTAATAATAATAATAATAGTTCACTTATAAGATACACTTATCTAACAATTCAAAACTGAGAAAGAAGATCAAATTCTAATTGAGCATATTAATAAGATGATCATCAAAGTTTGGTCCATGGGCCTAACCTATGGGCTATTTTTATAAATAAGCTTTTATTAAAAAAACACAATAGTTTAACAACTGTTTTTATATCACTGAGACAGAAATTGGGCACTTGGGACAAATATAATATGGTTCTAAAGTCTTTGCTATTTGAACATTTAAAATAAGTTTTCTAAATCCAGTGTTAGACTATAAAAGCATTTAATAACAGATTATACATTATAAATATTCTCACACATAGGGAGTTAGCACTAACTGCATAAGTGGACAAGTGGAAATAATTATTTATTTTAATCCTAACATGTTTACATTATTTAAGTTGCTAAGATGCTATAGTAATTATTTTCATAATCTAATAAATTTTATTCTACCCCCTTTTTATCATAACACTTTGTTTACCAAATTAATCATACTCAGTTTTTTCAGGTCATCAATGTTCCAACACCAATCCCACCACCAGCATAATCTTTCCTCTATCAATGTCCTAAGTTTCCCACCCACCATCCAGCCTGACCCATTGCAGGCACAAACATAGTTTCTCCATATTGGTTGTACAAAACAAAGACAAATTAATTTATAAAACATGTTAATTTATAAAATATAAAATAAAAGTCCATTTTTGATCATTGTTTTCTCTTTCAATGGTGTCACTAAAGTTTGAGGATTTACTCGGCTGATTGTTGCTAGTTGAGCTTCAGCTCATTGAGCTTGGTGGGCTGTGCAGCTTTCCCATCAGATTTTCTGTGATCCTACTGGGTCGACAATACTAAAATATGAAGGTGCCCATGGCTGTATGTTCCAGGAATAATCGAGTTGAAACGGTTTAGTGGCTTGGCAATTTGATAAGGTTCAGTTGTGGAGATGGGCCTTTTCTATGTTAAAGTGTCAGGTGAGGCTGCAAGTTGCTGTGCATTCAGGCAGAAAGGGGAATCTGCCTTCCCCGTTTCAAGTAGACCCGACAGTAGTGAGCCCTGACTTGTCTGCCTTGGAAGATACAGTGACATCATGTTCTCATGATTATTTGTGGAACTGGGTTGTATCTATGCTGGCAAGGTGGGTTATTGGTTGATGGATTTCCTGAAGGCAGGTGTGGAGTGAGAATAAGGGCAATGTGCTGACTGCCATTCAGAGAACACTCCAGAGTTTTCAGCCCAGAGACTAGCCCCATTTGGGAAAATTCAGCTGTTCATCACCCTTTCTGAAATCAGTTGGGGAGCTGTGCCATTTTTGTGTTTAGGGGTGAGACTGCAGGCTCCTGTGCCTTCAGGCAGAAAGGGGAAATCTGTCTGTCCCAGTTCCGATAAGGGCCCAGAGTTGTCAGCCTCAACTAGTCTACATAGGAATATTCAGCAGCATCATGCTCTTTTTTTGTGATTCTCAGCTAATGAATTTGCTTATCTAGTTATTATATATCACTTGATCACTTGATCACTAGACATCCATTTTCTCATCAATTTGCTCGAGCTGGCACCAGTAATGTCTCCATCCATCCCTCTCACACGCCAGTGTAGCCCAATGGCATCTGCTCATTCTAGGAACACGAAGAAACTCAAACCGTTCAGGGTCTTGACGAAAAAGTCTAACCATCTCATAGGTGGGCAGCCACACAATCATTTGACGTCCCGTGGAATCCAGTCAGTAACGGCTCTAGTCCAGCAGCCATCTCCAAATCTCATTACGTGTCCAGCCCATCTGTTTTTCGATGCCTTGGCAAACGAGACAACGTCCCTGATTCATCATCGTTTACAGAGGTCGGAACTCCATATTTTTCTCTTTTTTGAGTCAAGAGTGATACTCCAAGCATAGCTCTTTCAATTGTCTTTGGGAAACACAACTAGTGTTCTCATCCTGTTTTCATAGGGCCCAGGTCTCTGAGGTATATGTTAATGCAGGAAGAACAGTGGAATAGAAGAGACGTGTGCGGAGCCGGAGGTTCTTCGTCCTCTTAGCTATTTCTTCAACACTCTTGAAGGTGTTCCAAGCCACTCTTTTCCTCCTGCACAACTCAGGTGCCACGTCATCTGTCATGTTGACTTCTCGATGTAGCTACACATAACTGTTGCACTCAGAGATGTTTGTCCCGTTGAGAGCAAATGGAACGTCAGGAACGAGACCATTTCTCATAAACTTTGTCATCATGAGATTTAACTATAGTCCAACCTTTTCACAATCATGGTAGAAGTCAGTCAGCATTTGTGGCCCTTGGCTGATATTTGGCGTTATTAGAATGATATCATCAGCGAAATGGAGGTGGTGTACTTGCCAACCGTCTATCTTTACTCCCATTCCTTCCCATTCCAGTCATCACATGACATTCTCAAGAGTGGCACTGAAGAGTTTCAGCGAAATGGTATCACCCTGCTGAACCCCTCTCTTGACTTCAATGATGAGCTCCCTGTAGAATGGTGAGATCCTGGTAGTGAATCCACAATATAGCTCATGGAGGATCCTGGTGTATTGAGTTTGAATGCCCTGATTGACTAGGGTCTTGATGACTGCTTCAGTCTCAAAAATATCAAAGGCCTTCTTTAAATCAATGAATGTTAGATAGAGTGGCATCTTGAACTCCTGAGAAACCTGAATGAGCTTGGTTATCATGTGGATATGGTCGATTGTGCTGAATCCTTTTTGAAACCCAGCTAGCTTGCATGTTTGTCCTTCATCTAGTGTTCTGCCAATCCTATTCAGGATAACTTGAGTGAACAACTTGTAGACAACAGACAACAGGCAGATTGGGCGATAGTTGACAATGTCATGGATGTCTCCCTTCTTGTACAGTAGTACAGTCCTGTTGGTTTTCCAATGGAACAGAAACTTGCATTCAGAGAGGTAGCGTGTAAAGGGCTGAGCCAGTGTATTGATTGATGAGAACCGATGGCATGTTCTTCAGCTGTCTGGGTCTGACCTTGTCTGTGCCGGGTTCTGTTTGCTTCTTTACCGATGAAATGGCGCTTTGGACTTCAGAAGGAAAAACATTGGGAACGACATATCCACCCTGCGGAATTTGGTATGTGGGCAGGTGGACGTGGCTATTGAAGAGATCAGAGTAGAAGTCATGGATACTTTTCTCCATTGCCCTTCTGGAAGAGGTGATAGATCCATCAGGACGTTGGAGAAAAGTCAGCTTGGTTTGTAGTTGGCAAAGGGCAGGAGGGCATTGTGAATGCTTGTCTCGACTTCGCTGCATCTGCCAACACTGCTGCACTTCTCCTTTGAGGTCGTCCTTGATTGCTTCTCTGCACTGCTTTGCGAGCTACGACATTCGCTTGCGGTTACCTGAGGCTTGCGTCAAGCCACATTGGCAAATGAGCTCGAGAGTTTTCGAAAAAAGGTATCTTTTTGTGGCTATCTCTCTCTTGGCATTCTTCCCGCAGTTATGGAGGTGATGAACCAGTTGATCCTATTCCTCTTTAATGTTGTCAATGATGGCATCTTCCCATGTTGCCACAATAGTGCCAAAGAGCTCCCATTTGGTGGTCATTCTGGGAGTTCTCTTCCTAAACTTTGCAACCCTTTCTCCCTGCTCTGTGAAGTAGTATTTTGCACGAAGAAGACGGTGGTCTGATCCCGTTTGGAATTTTGTGACAGCAGCAACATCGGTCAGGCAAAACCATCGATTGAATATGATGTGATCAATTTTGTTGTGGAACTGTCCACCAGGAGACTCCAATGTCCAACGTTTATATTCAGCCTTCTGGAATTGTGAGTTACCATGTATGGTCTTCGTCGACATGATAAGCTCAGACAGTCTCTCACCCTGTTTGTTCCATTCTAGGCCACGGGTCCCAATGTGGAGTTCTTTGGCCAATCTTCTCGGTCCTATCTTGGCATTAAAATCACCGACAATGATCTTGTAGATGGTGTGGTCTTCTTTATAGAACTTCTCCAGCTCCATGTAGAACTTCTCAATTTCTCCCTCATCATAATTGGATGTTGGTTCATAGACAACAAAGATAGAAACTGCCTGCAGTGAGCCACTTCTGTTCAAGTGTAATTATCTGATTCAGGTTGTTAGGCATTCAAATGAATCAATGTTTATGGCCAAGTTTGTATTGACAAGGATACCAACAACATCGATGCATCTTTTGTCGCATGTTCCATGGAAGAGTTCTTCCCCTGTGTCGAAAACAGCATGATGTGATTGATGTCTTCTCATCTTGGTCAGACCAATGATGTTGTACTTGATCTTTCATGCGTGCACCATCAGGTCCTCGATGGATGGATGTATCTGATGCCAACATATGTGCATTGAAAATGCAGACAGTCATTTTTGTCCTTCTTGTTATTGGCAGCCTAGTTCGGCCTTGAGATTTTATCACCCGCTTCTTCCTCATCCTTCTTAATGCTGCCATATTGGTGGCTCTTACAGGGTCAGGAGAATGAGACCCATTGTATTTACTGGTTTTGACATATTGAATACACCACAGATAGCTTGCCAGGCTCTGCCGTGCCGGCGGGGCATTCTCGGTAGCTTGCCAGGCTTTCCGAGAGGGATAGAGGCATTTAGGGCAGCCTCTAATCGTCCTTGCAGGTGTTCCCGTGGTTCAAACCATATTTGAACACCATCAAATATGGTGTGGTAATGTTGTATTAAGTGTTTTATGATATGTCTGTTGCCAGGTTCGTTAAACCTGGAGTTCAAAGTCACAGACTTCCACTTCTCTGGTTCTGTGGGGCTTCACTCATGCTTGAGTCTTGGCCCAAGTGTCTGGAAAGCATCCTGGAGCATGGAGGTGGCTGGGTAGTGGAGGTAGTGGAGGTCTGCCAGCTGCTGGGAGCAGGCAGAGGATCTCTCTTTCCGGGTTCATTGAGCTTGGAGTCAAGGTCACAGAGTTCTGCTTCCCTGGTTCTGTGGGGCTTCACTCATGTGTGAGTCTCAGCCCTTAATATTATATATACATATACATATGTATATATAATATAACCTAGACGAAAGCAAAATATAATTTTAAGATTTCTTTTCTTCTATAAACTTTCTATGTCCTAATGAATTTAATCTTAAATATATTCTTTATTGACACATATGGGAAAACTGTTTCATGAAATGCATACAATTAATTGTAGCCAGGCTGGAGCGGTAGGGCATTTGCCTTGTGCACAGCCAGACTGGCCAAGCCGGGTTCGATTCCTCCACCACTCTCTGAAAGCCCGGCAAGCTACTGAGAGTATCTCGCCCACATGGCAAAGCCTGGCAAGCTACCCATGACGTATTCGATATGCCAAACAAGAAATCTCATAATGGAAACGTTTTGGGCCCACTCAAGCAAATCAATGAACAATGGGAGACAGTGACAGTGACAATTCTAGCTAATATAAATATAAACAACTTATTTATAGGAGATAGTGAAGTATTAGTTGTATTTTTATTTATAGTTCTGGTCTAGAGTTATCCTAGTTTCAAAAATGCAAGCTGATTAGTAATTGCTTATATATCTTTACTTTTCTAGATGAGAGAAAGTATACAAAAGTTAAAGACAGGCACTTTGTTCTAACTTAGGTTTGTTTGTTTGTTTGTTTGTTTGTTTGGGATAGGACACATACAACTGTGCTCAGAGCTTCCTCCTCACTCTTTGATTAAGAACCATTCCTGGTGCTGCTCAGCTGACCATATGTGATAGTCGGTACTGAAACCTAATTGGCTGCATCCACAGTAAATGTCCTACCTGTTTATCTCTCTGGGTAGTGCTGTAATAGACCTGATCTTTTTTGATTTGAGTATTTGGGGTTTGTTAGGGGGCCAAACCTGGCAGTGCTTAGGGCCACTTGTTTCTACACTTAGAAATTATTCGTAGTACGGTTGGGGGAGCACACTGGATGTTGGAAACCGAATCTGGTTGACCGTATGCAAGGTATATACCCTACCAGTCGGACTATCTATCCAGCTCCTTATAGTAGTTAAAAATGTGTTTAGGGCTTGTAAGGAATTTCCCTTGCATGTGCCCAACCCAAGTTCAATCCTTAACATCCCATATGATCCGTAGTCTCCCAGGAGTGATTCATGAGTGCAGAGCCAAGAATTAGCCCTGACTACAGCTGGTTGTGTCCCCAAAATAAGCAGCAACAACAAAAAATATAGGATTGATGCTGGGATACAATATAATCACATGGATAGATGTAAGGCAACATATCTTAAGTGTACCTGGAGGTTGGGTAACAGCATAGGGAAAAGTCTTCAGAGCTCTCCAGAATAAGCTCATTTGAATAATATATCATGATTCACTGTGGAGATTATTTCTAGTAATTTAATACCTGGCTTTGGAGAAAGTATCATCATCAGTAAAGAGAAGCTCAGAATATGAGAGGTCCAAAAGCAAAGTTTTAAAACAATTTAAATAACTTAAAGTATAGAGAAGATGGGCTAGAGCGATAGCACAGTGGTAGGGCGTTTGCTTTCCACGCAGCCAACATGGCCAACCCGAGTTCGATTCCTTCGCCCCTCTTGGAGAGCCCGGCAAGCTACTGAGAGTATCTAGCCCACACAGCAAAGCCTGTCAAACTACCCGTGACATACTTGATATGCCAAACACCGTAACAACAAGTCTCATGATGGAGACGTTACTGGGCCTGCTCGAGCAAATTGATGAACAACGGGAGGATCGTGACCATGACCATAGAGAAGAGAACAGAGAAGAAAAGAAATAGTTGCCAGAATAGGTTGAAGTAAGGAACAGAGAGGGACATAGAGGGGCCCATGAGTCAAGGTCCTTGGGTAAATGTGATGTAGACTAGTGGCATAACTAGTTATCCAAACCACAATAACAGCCACACAGGAAGCATGAGATCTAAACTATAATAACCAAATTTAAAAACTTGCTGCTAAAGAGTCAAACTGAGGTGTGGGAGGGAACCTGGAGATACTGATGGACAGAAGCTGATTCTGGTGGTGGTATTCATGCTGAAACATTGTATGTCAAAAACTTAACTTGGAATAATTTCCTAAACCGTAGAACTTTAATCACTGTCAATGTCACTGTCCTCCTGTTGTTCATCGATTTGCTTGAGCGGGCACCAGTAATGTTTCCATTGTGAGACTTGTTGTTACTGTTTTTGGCATATTGAATACACCACAGGGAGCTTTTCAGGCTCTGCAGTGTGAGCGGAATACTCTCGGTAGCTTGCCAGACTCTCCAAGAGGGATGGAGGAATCGAACCCGGGTCAGCCGCAAGCAAGGCAAATGCCCTACCCTGTGCTGTGCTATTTCTCCAGAGCTCTAATAAAACTTTTTTAAACTTAAATAATATATTTTCTAAGAAATGATGTAAATATATGAATTTGATCAGGTGCTTTTAAAAAAGGGGTTAACAATTTTATAGAAGACTTCAAAAGCGTGTAAAGAAAATAGTTTAAAATAAAAGCAGTTGCTCTCTGGAGTTAGACCGCTTGCATGCAAGTAAAACTTCTGGATCAAATATTTGCCAATAATTTAGCCTTCAGAAAATCATTCAACTATTTTAAGTTTCCAAGTCTTTGAAAGATAGAGTACATAATTTTCTGGGATGATTCCATAAAGAAATCACTGTCACTGTCCTCCCATTGTTCATCGATTTGCTTGAGCAGGCCCAGTAACGTCTCCATTGTGACAATTGTTACTGTGTTTGGCATATTGAATACGTCATGGGTAGCTTGCTAGGCTTTACCGTGTGAGCGAGATACTATCGGTAGCTTGCCGGGCTCTCTGAGAGGGGCGGAGGAATCAAACTCGGGTCGGTCATGGTGGCCTCTACCCACTGTGCTATTGCTCCAGCACCATAAAGAAATAATTAATTGATATTAAGTGTGAGACACAGCACTTGTTTTGTAATGAGTACTCATTGTTCTCTTGATTACTGAGAACAGTTCTACTCTTTTTCTTTTTTTCCTTTTTTTGGGGGGAGGGAGTTCATACCCAGCAATGCACAGGGGTTACTCCTAGCTCTGCACACAGGAATTGCCCCTGGCGGTGCTCAGGGAACCATATGGGATGCTGGGAATTGAACCCTGGTTGACCACATGCAAGGCAAATGCCCTACCCACTTTGCTATTGCTCCAGTTCTGCCAATTCTACTCTTGGCATGAAATATTATAGTGTTTTACCACAGAAAATGCTATTACACAAATGGAGTGCTGTGAATAGTTTTTAAATTAATTTTATAAGTTCCTCTTTAAATGTAGGAGAATAAATACATAGATTATCTCTGCAATGTCTAATTTTTCTTTTAATAACTTGTTATTTAAAATTATACTGATGGTCATAGTCTGCTCATTACTGAATTAGTAGTATAGTGAATTGAAATCAGTAGGTTATAATTTTCAAAACCGCCTCCCAAATACATTAGTTTTGATTTTGAAAAAAGTAAGATATAACTTAATTTTTTTCTTGCAAAAACCACTGTAACCTAGAACTGAACAATGACTTAGGGCATTATTCATATTTCAAATAAATTAAGTATGATACTCACTACTGGTGTATATGGCTGTTCTCTATTAGATTAAGAGAAGTATGTTTACTCCTAGCTTACTAAGGAATTTTATACTTTTTAATTTTGAATTAACACATCATTTATATTATTATTCTTTGATTAGGTTTTTTACATCCAAAGATTTTAGTATAATATTTTAGTTATTAATGTAAATATTTAAACAATATCTTAATGAATGTGTTATAATAAAAACAATAAGATAAAATGCTGTTATAGATCTATTCACATTTTACCATTTACATTTTCTTAATACTCTTAACTCTTACTAAATTTTACATTTGTTGGTTTTGCCTATTTCTTGAAAACTCTAAGATTCATTGGCACAGAATTTTTCCTCCCATTGTTCATTGATTTGCTCCAGCAGGCCCAGTAATGTCTCCATTGTGAGACTTGCTGTTACTGTGTTTGGCATATGAATACCTCACGGGTAGCTTGCCAGGCTTTGCCCTATGGGCGAGATACTCTCGGTAGCTTGCCAGGCTCTCGGAGAGGTGGAGAGGAATCGAACCCGGGTCAGCCGCATGCAAGGCAAATGCCCTACCTGCTGTGCTATCGCTCCAGGCCGCTATATAAGCACAGAATAAAATTTACTGTTGTATATATTTTGGCTTTGTTTATGGGAAGCTTTATTGTCCACAGATTGACATATGCTGAGGTGCGTTGGCATTGGGCAGATGCCTCCATATGTACACAACTATAAGAAGTCTGATTTTGCCTTTCTGTGGCGGGGGCCGAGGAGGATGAGACAGATGTGATAACCAGGGTGATATTCAGGCCGTGCTGGTTCTGGCCTGGAACGTCAGGAGCTAAGACGGCTCTTGGGGGTGTGCGGGGAGGAGGTGGAGGCCGCGAGTCCAGTAGGCCTGCCGGGAAGGCCTTCTGTACCACATCTTCCCACGAGCATCTGAGATCCCCTGAGGCCAGGTGAAAACCCAGGCGCAGGCAGCCTTACTACATTCATCGTCCTTTTGACCAGCTCTAGGTGGTCTGGGTCCATGGGAACAGAGCTGTGACTGCTCAGGGCTGTTTCCTCATCCTCGCTGTCTAACAGTGGGTCTGACCAAAGAAGCCCCAAGGTCTGGATCCGATTTTGAATATCAGCAACAACATCTTCATCCTCCACTGGAACCAGCTCCGCTTTCTCTGGTTCCGGCTCTTGGTTCAGGGGCTGGTAACCGGAGCCAGTTGGGCGAGGCCCAGTGTCCGCCTCCTCTTACCCAGCACCGCTCTGCTCCATTTTCCTCTGCCTTCCATGTTGCCCTGCTGTGGCCCCAGCTCCTCAGTCTAGAAAGATAAACTCAGGACCCACGGTGTCTCCTGCTAGGACTGCAGCTGCCAGTTGGCCAGGGGCCACTTGGAGTGGTGGCCACAGACCTGCAATTTCACTTCCAGCCCTGCAATGTATTTTAGATGCCAGAACTGAAAACTTATTTATGTAAATGAGAATAGACAGTATGCTATAAATGATTTAAATTTCTTTTTAAAAGTAGTTAAATCATATAGCTATCAATCTTCACAAATGGACTTTTCTTGAATCATTTTTAATAATCATTCAATTTCGGATACATTTATTTCTAATAACTTATTTATAATAATCCCTCTTATCATTTCTATAAGTTCTGTTGGAGCAAGTAATACGGAATGAATTTGTTATATGTCTGCCAAGGGGATGGGTTTGGGGATGGGAGAGAACTTGGGTTCAGTGTTGGTGGGATTGGTGTTGGGACATTGTATGCCTGAAACTATTATATTATGAATAACTTTATAAATCATGAACCCTTAGTAAATTATTTCAAACTTTAGATAAAGATGTATTGATGTGTTCACTAGATCTTTTACTATTATAAATCAAAGACTCTAACTTCAAGTAAATTTCTTCTGAAGATGCTGTAAACACTTTCAGTGAAACACATGCAGATATAGTAGTTCTTCTATATATATAGACATTTGATATTTATTTAAATTGTCACATCTTCATCATTGAGACTTATTAAAATGACAGTATTACAAAACCCTAAAATTTTTCATGTAAAGAAAACCTAATGCTATGGTATGAAAATTAAAAAAAATGAAAATATGTAGATTGTTGCATTTAAGTAGAATAACAACATTTTAGTTCTAATAGTCTTACTTTGTTGCTCCCAACCAGCCAGATTCATGTTTTTATTTCTCCTTTTCCTTTTTAACTGCAACAAGAAAAAAATAAGAATATCTAATTCAGCACAAGATTGATCAAGAGGGCCCAAAATACAACATATTTAAAAATTTCTCTGCTTGATTAAATTTCAGCATATGTATTTTGTATCATATACCAAAATAGTTTTTAAATAAAAATAAGCTGTTTTTAAATATTTATGAATCATGTGAGCACTCAATCAAGTAACTTGGTATCTCATATATAATGTTTGTGGTGACCTAGAATATTCTTCAACATTTTATTAAATTTATCTTTAATAATATTTAGAAAATATCAATTTAAATTTCATTTACTTTTAAATCATTTTTATTCCTCTGTATGCATAAATGTCTTAAACTTTTAAAGTAAGATTTCTATGTTGATATTTCTTAATCTAAGTCCACTTAAGTAAGATTTAACATCTATAATCAGATATGAAAATTATATAGTATGAGCTATCTAATAAAAAAACATAAACAAATCATGCAACACAAAAGCAAAGAGCATAGGAATCACCCAACACTGAACACAGTAGATATCACTGTTTATAAATCTATAGCACTCATAGTCAACATTTGGTTGAAGACTTCTATATTCAAGAGAAGTGAGCTGACATTGATTCTACAGGACCAGGGAAGCATAAATCTGTCCTTGGTAACGATTTGCTTAAATAGTTGAGGTCTAGATAGTCATTCCAGTTTTTTATCTTTTTTAGACCAGATCCTGGGATTTTATAGAAATGGATCTGATTAAGTGTCTAGGAAAAATCATACAATTAAAAAAAGGAAAACTTTTATAGTTTCACCACCAAGAAATAAACACTTAGGAAACAGATTTGTATATTTCTTATTAAGCATCTTCCTACAAGAAATAAAAAACTAAGTCAGCTCTATCCTGAATATTTGGACAAACATTCTTTAGGGACTGGCCAAGATCAACACATATTCCTGGACTGCTAAAGTGATTTCATAACCCATCAATTGGCCTTGCATCTGAGTTGGTTGCAAATCTCATCAGTTACTCATTCTCAGGAGTGAACTTTTCATTCAGTATGAACTTTATTTAGATTGGATACATATGAAAAAGGGTTTGATGAAATTATAATCCTTTGCAACAGTTACTTTCATTATGCAAAGAATATTTAGTGCATAATGAATACTTGCATTATAACTAATTTAAAAAGTTTGGGGAACAACTTCTCATTCCTTATGGAAAACTAATTTGCAAAAAATAAGGTATATACAACTTTAATATTTAACTAATTTTTCTGTAACTAAGAAAGGTCTACAGAGGTCTAAGAGTATGTTCCTTAGGCCAACCACAATTTCTCAATTTCCTTAAGAACATGTAGATTTACTGATGATAATCTTAAATTTAACAAGATTCTCAATAATTTAAATACATATCATAGTTTGACAATCCTGTTCTAATCAAGTGACTTTTCATTACTTTACAGAAACAGAAAGTAGTTTCTATTTCCTCACAACAAGAAATTTCTTAATTTTGATTTAATGTTCCAAGAAACTTTTGACTTATGTTCCATGAAAGCTAACATAATAACTCTGTATACAATGTCGTCACTTGATTTTGTTGAAATCTAACTCTAAGCCTTTGGCTTAATGTTCCAAGAAGGCTAACATAACTCTTTATATCATGCCTTTACATAATTTCGTTGATGATAGGGAGGGCAGTTTCTTTTTTTGGTGGGGAGAAAAACCTTTGCAAAAGCACTGCTCTGTTTACAAAGGATATTCTAATATCCTTTCATCTCTTTTGATGCCATTGGTTCCTACTGGATGATATCATTACAGGAACAGTGGAAGCTGAGAGGAAGAGATTGAAGAGGATGGCTAAGTATTCTGGAATTAAGAAGGGTCAGCACTCCTGGGCACACACAGATACCACAGGGGCTCTACTACTGAGAAAATTATGGGGAGAGTAGGTCATCAGCAATAAATGCCAAAACTCTTGCTGCTTCTGTTTATCCAACAGAAAAAAAGCTGTGAGACTCACAAATGTTACCACAGGAATCCACTTCAATGATAATGACTGTAATTTGAGTGTCAAATAAAAGTATTTTCTTAAGCCTATAATAATGCATTGTTTCTTTTTATGATCATCTGGAAACACAATGTCATATAGAATGTCAATATGTAAGCCTTTCCTTTGTATTGTAATGTGAGGCTATCCACTGTTATTTGCAGTTTGAAAAAATAAGAGTATGTATTCTCTCAAATTTAGCTTTAAAATAGGATTCAATGAGATGAATAAGCAGACATTTATTTTGAGTAAGTCTCACTTCCAGTATTTTGTTTTCCTTTTTAAAATTACAGTTTAGGAACCATGATAGCAATATTATTAAAGTTTATGGTATTGATATATGAAGTTAATGCACCACACACACCAAAATGCTTCAGCTGACACATCCCTATATTACTGCTAGGTTTCACTTTCTTTCTCCAATTGCTACCCATTATTGTTTCGGGTTCTGAGTTTTGTAATCCAGAACAAGGGTTTGTCTTCAATTGATACTGTTTCGGTTTTTTTTAAACTCCTAAAGCAAACAGGTAAATATTGATCACTTGATCACTTGACTTCTCCTTAATCATCGATTTGCTCGAGCAGGTGCCAGTAACGTCTCCATTTGTCCCTGTCTCATGCTAGTGTAGACCAATAGTGTCTGTTCATTCGAGGAACATGAAGAGCCTCAAACTGGTCGTTCAGGGTCTTGACAAAGAAGTCTGACCATCTGGTAGGTGGGTGGTCAAGCGGTCTTTTGATGTCCCGTGGAATCCAGTTGGTAACAGCTCTAGTCCAGCAGTCGTCTCCAAATGTCATTACGAGTCCAGCCCATCTGATTTTCAACACCTTGGCAAACGAGACAGGATTTCTGATTCTTGACTGTCGACGGAGGTCAGAACTCCAGATTCTTTCTCTCATTTGAGTGAAACGTGATACTCCAAGCATAGCTCTTAAGATTCCTCTTTGGGAGACCCGAATAGCGTTCTCATCCTGTTTTCATAGGGCCCAGGTCTCTGAGGCATATGTTAATGCAAGAAGAAGAACAGTGGAGTCGAAGAGATGTGCCTGGTACCGGAGCTTCTTTGTCCTCTTAGTTATTTCTTCGACACTCTTGAAGGCGTTCCAAGCCGCTCTCTTCCTCCTGTGCAACTCAAGTGCCAGGTTATTTGTCATGTTGACTTCTCAACCTAGGTACACATAACTGTTGCATTTGGAGATGGTTGTTCCATTGATAGCGAATGGAACATCAGGAACGAGGCTGTTTCTCATAAACATTGTCTTCATAAAATTCAGCTGTAGTCCAACCTTTCCACACTCATGGTCGAAGTCGGCCAGCATTTGAGCCGCTTGGCTAATGTTTGGTGTTATTAGAACAATGTCATCAGCAATGCGAAGGTGTTATGTTGCTGACCATCTATCTTCACTCCCATTCCTTTCCATTCCAGTCATTGCATGATTTTCTCGATGGTGGCACTGAAGAGTTTTGGTGAAGTGGTATCACCCTGCTGAACCCCTCTCTTGATATCAATGATCAATTCTTTGAAAAATGGTGATATCCTGGTAGTGAATTCGTAATACAGTTCACGGAGGATCATGAAGTATTGCCCTGATTGGCTAGGGCTACGATGACCACTTCCATCTCAACAGAATCAAAGGCCTTCTTTAAATCAATGAACGTTAGACAGAGTGGCATCTTGAACTCCCAAGAAACCTCAATGAGCTTGGTTATCGTGTGGATATGGTAGATGGTGTTGAATCCTTTTCGGAACCTGGCTTGCTTGCATGATTGTCCTTCATCTAGTGTTCAGCCAATCCTATTCAGAATGATTTGAGTGAACAGCTTGTAGATGACAGACAATAGGCAGATCGGGCGATAGTTGCCAATGTCATGGATATCCCCCTTGTTTTTAAGTAGTACAGTCCTGCTGGTTTTCCACTGGGATGGAACTTTGCAGTCAGACAGGTAGCGTGTGAAGAGCTGGGCCAGTGTAGTGATGAGTACTGATGGCAGGTTCTTCAGGTGTTCGGGTATGACCTTGTCTGGGCCAGGTGATTTTCATTTCTTTATAGACGAAATGGCGTGTTGGATTTCAGAAGGAAGAACATTGGGAACAACATATCTATCCTGTGGAATTTGATATGTGGGCAGGAGGACGTGGCTAGTGAAGAGATCTGAGTAGAAGTCATGGATAATCTTCTCCATTGCCGTTCTGGAAGATGTGATAGATCCATCAGAATGTCGGAGGGCAGTCATCTTGGTCTTGTAGTTGGTTAAGGACAGGCAGGCATTACAAATGCTTTTCCTGGCTTCTGCCGCACCTACTAGCACTTCTGCTCTTCTCTCTTTGAGGTCTTCCTTAATTGCATCATTTTGAAGAAAGACAAAAAATGATTGTCTGTTCTTTCTATGCACATATGCTAGTATCAGATGCATCCATCAAGGACCTGATGGTACAAGCGCAAAAGATCAAGTACAACACCATTGGTCTGACTGAGATGAGAAGGCATCAATCACATCACGCCATCTTCGACACAGAAGAAGAACTGTTCCTTGGAACATGCGATAAAAGAGACATCAGAGGCATCGGTATCCTTGTCAACACGAACTTGGCCATGAGCAGTGATTCATTCGAATGCCTAACAACCTGAATCAGATTATTATACTTGAATAGATGTGGCTCACAGCCAGCCGTTTCTATCTTTGTTATCTACACACCAATCCAATTATGATGAAGGTGAAATTGAGAAGTTCTACATGGAGCTGGAGAAGTTCTATAAAGAAGACCAGACCTTCAAGATCATTGTTGGTGATTTTAATGCCAAGATAGGACCAAGAAGATCAGCCAAAGAACTCCACATAGGGACCCATGGCCTAGAATGGAACAAACAGGGTGAGAAACTGTCTGAGTTCATCATGTCGACCAAGACCATCCATGGTAACTCACAGTTCCAGAAGGCCGACTCTAAACATTGGACATGGGAGTCTCCCAGTGGACGGTTCCACAACAAAATTGATCACATCATATTCAATCGATGGTTTTGCCTGACCGATGTTGCTGTTGTCACAAAATTCCAAACAGAATCAGACCACCGTCTCCTTCATGCAAAACTCTACTTAACAGAGCGGGGAGAAAGGGCTGCAAAGTTTAAGAAGAGAATTCCCGGTATGACCACCAACTGGGAGCTCTTTGGCTCTGTTGCAGCAACATGGGAAGATGCAGTTGTTGACAACATTGACGAGGAATTCGATCAACTGGTTCAGCGCCTCCATGTTTGTGCGAAGAATGCCAAGAGAGAGATAGCCACAAAAAAAAAAGGCCTGTCTTTGAAAACTCTTGAGCTTATTTGCCAACGTGGTTTGACGCATGCCTCAGGCAACTACAAGTGAATGTCCGAAAAGTACATTGAGCTACTGGGAAATGAGGTCACATGATTTATTTAGTCAAAAAATACTAAACTGTAAGTATCCACAAAATAAGAGTCAGAATTGTGGAGGTTTTTAAGTGAATAGTAAGGCAGTATCTACACACAATCACTACATAACAATAATTGCCAAAAGAAATGAGGAAAAGTAAAATAAAACAAGACAGTGCTGAGATAGTTATTTATTAGATTAGAAGTTAAGGAAAGTTGTTATTTAACTTATGATTTAGACTATATGATCTGCAAATTACATCATCTCTTTTGATCTAAAATTAGCTCTACAGGGGCTGGAACGATAGTACAACAAGTAGGGGGTTTGTTTTGCACATGGCCGACCCAGGTTTAATCCCTGGCATCTCATTTAGTCCCCCAAGCACCGCCAGGAGTAACTCCTAAGTGCAGAACCAGGAGTAATCCCTGAGCATTGCTGGGTGTGACCCCAAAAAGTAAAATAAAATAAAAATAAAAATAAAATAAAATTGGCTTTACATTAAAATGTATTTTTGAGGAAGATTAAATATTTTCTGTACATAAAAATTATAAAAATAAAAATGTTTGTTCCTATCAGTAATATTGTACTAGGACATACATATGCTCCTTTAGAATTTTTGTTCTATCATGACAAGCTTGGATAATTGTGATCAGATGCATGACCCAGAGTCTAAAGATACTCTCTGAACCTTTACAGAATTTTGTCTGTTCTTGACTAGAGATAAGCAGAACTCAGGAAGAAGGGAATAAGATTCCACCTAGAAGGAAGAACATGCCCAGAATGAAGGAAAGGGGAGGATAGAGGGCGAGAATAATGAGGAAGGGTGGAATAGACAGAAGGAGGAAGAATCATCAAATATATTTTCTTTGGAATTACAGTCAACTTCTTTGCTATATAATGTGATGTTTCCTTTTTCGATTTTATGTATGACTGAACAACAGTGTATGTTTTCTTTTGTTCAGTGAAATAAATCAAAAGTCTTTATATTATCCAGAATGAAAACAAGAAGCTTTATGAAATAATTGAAAATGTTATATATGTTGCATATTTGGCTGATTTTCTCATATTGTACTTGTAAGGACTTTATTCTGCTTGGCATATAAAATTCTGAATTTCTTACATATTCATTCTGGAAAGAGACTATGAAACTAATATTTAGTATTTGGGGGGGGTCATGTCCAGTAATGTTCAGAACTTGCTCTTAGCATGGTGATGGGTCCGGGAGAGGAGGTGGTTTTGTGGTCCCAGTAGTTTTGGGGGTCCGTGCCATTGTGTTATCTCTCCACTCGCCCTACCTCAACTTGGGAGTATTTTAGTTCAAACTATTTGAAATAACATAGTCTCTTGTGAAGGAGCCATCCATAACAGCTTCTTTATATCAGTATATCCTTGACACCATGCATCAGTGCCAACTCCTGATGGCCTGTTTAAAGTAATGCATAAGAAAACTGAATTGATAATAACAGCATATTCAGCACATCATATAAATGTTTGTTTTTATTGTTGTTAGTATACTGGGCACATTGTCAAAATTAATGGGCAATTCATTTGAAGTCTGAAACTTTGAGCAATAAGTAAAGGAAGTTAATTGATTTATAATAGCATATATACACAGGGCCTTTTGTGCAGCTGAAAATTGGTTGAGGAAAATTTGTGTAAGCATGGTTCTAACCAGGAAATACATTAAATACTTAAAGTTGAAGAAAGATTCTAAATGTGAACTGAGACAACTTCATTATATTTCAGCATAGTATAGCAAGCATAGTAAAACTGAGTACTGGCAATAAATAAAGAATTTTACATTTTGTTTTGAATTTTGTGACTTTCAAATGATTAAGTACTTTTAGCTACCTTTGTTTAGCAGGAGACTGGAAGGATTTTATTTAATGCATGGTCTGTTTTTTTTTTTCTGAAAGTTATCTAAGAAAGCTAAATGAAATAATGATGGAGAACATACTTTGAAAATTATTTTCTCACAGAATTATAACAAAACAAATTTATTAAATAAGCCCCACAGTCAATATAGTCACTAGCACATTGAAAGCAAGAACGTTAAATGTTTCTGAGCATAAATAGGGCAGAAACATCCCTGAAATATTTCCTTGTGAGACTGAAGAAGGTAAGAGGAGTCAGGGGTCTATAAATCATCGCAAACCTACTCTGTCACTGTTTATTCTCACGCTGACTTCGGAGTGGGAAAGGTTGCCCCATCTCTGAGTTCAGCTAGGCTCCCAGACATAAGACAGATGAAGCAGGCTTATCAGCAGCTAGTTTGGGGAGGCCAGCTTATAACTTTTCACCTTACAACAGGATATTTTCAAAATTGCACCATAAATCTGGACACATGCATTTCATATAAGATCTATTTTTTCACCCTCTAATGTCTATTCTCAAGCGCATATATATATACATACATATATATATAACATATATATATATATACACAGAGAGAGAGAGAGAGAGTGAGGAAGTGAGAATGAAAACAACACCGACTCCATATTGTGTTGTGGCTCTTTGGGTCCCACTGCGGGTAAGGAACCGAATGGATATTGAAACCAAACCTGTAAAAAAATCAGAAGTTATAGCCAGAAGCTAAAGCACTCTCTAGCAAATGGTAATCACAAATCTTTTCTGAGGTGACCTGGGTTATAAAGAAAACGAAGACCCCCTCTTCAGAAAAGGCCATATGAAATAGTGTTATCTTTCCAAGTGGAGGTTACAGTTGTTTGTGACCTTAGACTTGGCAGCAATGGAAAAATCATGTTGAACCTTAATGTTATTCACGTGTTCCCCAACCCCCAGGGGAATAAATGCACATGTGATTTTGATGACCTCATACCAGATACAGGGGTGTTAGAGTGGAAGACCAGCCAGGCTTGACTTGAAATCTTTTTCAAGCAGAGTGCTAAGGAAATTTTCTACAGCATATAAATTATACATTATTTTCCAAACTTATAATTGCTTTTAGCTAAAGCAAAAGCAGGCTGGCTGGAGGATTTTACTGTTTTGACCACAGATAGCAATATAAATAAGGCACGCATACTGACTTTAGGAGAAAGGGAACAGGAAATATTTTCCAGTAAGAGTATTCTCAAGAGTATCCAATATTTTTTTAAATGCACATGCACACATTTTATATATAAGTTAAGCTATACCTGTAAATAAAATATTCATGGGGACAAAACAACTCGATGATAAAGTATTTGAAAAACATAAAGCAGATACAATTAGCATAGTCATTAAATGTAGAGTAAATTTGGAGGACTAGAATAACAATAAACTGAGATAGGTTTGTCTAGCCTAGATACAAACAGTAGCAAAAGTCTGGAACCATTTACGCTCTTTTGATTAATTTTTACTATCAGTACATTTTAAAAATGACTATGGAAAGCCATTTCTTTAAACAAAAGGTAGAATCTTAGAGCTTATATTCCAATTCAGAAAAATTAGTTTTTCCAAAATAGCTAAGCATTTAAAAGAATTAAAAATAGATTTGAAAGGTAGTACATGTATCATAGATATTTTTTAAATGATATATATATTTATGAAAGGTATTACATGCATTGCATTTATTATTACATATCAAGAAAACGCATATGCATAAAACATGTCCAGAAAATGATATGTGTATATGTGTGTATATATGTAGAGAGAGGGATGGATTTTTGCCAAAAATGAAAAAGTCATTATGCATACTTCCTCGGGAACAGTTGATTAATTGACAGTGCTCCAACTGACTCAAGTAGCTGTTCAAGGACACATTTCAAATGCTTATATTTTCCCTTCTTAGTTCTTATGTTGGTGATTTCAACAGAATGGTGAAGATCTTGTTCCCTTGACTCTTGTTATAATGAAATCAGCAATATAAGAAAAAAACCATTTAATCAGATAGATATTCTTTTGACAATAAATCTTTACTACAAACAAACCAAAAAGGTAATCAAGCCATTTACTGATTGTGGAATATGTTGACTTGTATAATTTAAGAAGTATTTTTTAAGAGATAATTACAAGAGAAAATCTTTTAAGTGCTTATGTTCTATGTTCTTAAATTTCTCTTTCTCAAACATTCACTCTCTCTCTACCCCCCATTAAATAGCATTAGTTCATTGAAAAAAAGTTTGAAACGTATACCTTTTCACCATATTAAATTTATATTTGTTTTATTTTATGAAGCAAAAATATATTACTTTAAGATTGTATTGCTATATTTTTCCAGTTTTAACCAGTTGAAAGAGATACCAACCACGTAACTGAAGTTTGTTGCTATTTCTATCCACTTGCTGAGTTTCCATTTTTTTGCTCCTTGTCTGTTGTCATTGTTATTTCTATCAGAATCACACATGCTTGCCGCATGCTCACACTTCAGTTAAAGTGCTTGTCAGGGATTGACTCACTTTTGGTAGTGGTGCTAGTGCATATTTGACCGTGATGTCCTAGAGCAGTGTGCTTTATAGTTATTCTGGAGCCACACTTGGATGTGTGATATAATGGCATGAATGGACTGACAGTTCTCTGCTCTCAAGGCAGGGTCCTGCCTCTGTGCTATTCCCACTTATCAATTCTTCCTCCTACCCATCATTTGAAAGTCATGTTTCACTCATACTTAGAGAACTCATAGCATTAAAGCATTATTTCACTAATCTTTTTTATCTATCTTCTCTCTACTGGTTTGTGTTTCATATCACTTGATCACTTGACTTCCCGTTAATCATCGATTTGCTCGAGTGGGCGCCAATAACGTCTCCATTTGTCCCTGTTGTGTGCTAGTGTAGCCCAATGGCATCTGTTCACTCTAGGAACACCAAGAGCCTCAAACCGATCGTTCATGATCTGGATGAAGAAGTCTGACCATCTGGTAGATGGGCAGCCACACAGTCTTTTGACATCCCATGGAATCCAATCGATAACAGCTCTAGTTCAGCGGCCGTCTTTAAATCTCATTACGTGACCAGCCCATCTGATTTTTGACATCTTGGCAAGTGAGACAGCATTCCTGATTCTTGATCATTGATGGAGGTCAGAACTCCAGATTCTTTCTCTCATTTGAGTGAAACGTGATATTCCAAGCATAGCTTTTTCAATTCCTCTTTGGGGGACCCGAATAGCATTCTCATCCTGTTTGCGTAGGGCCCAGGTCTCTGAGGCATATGTTAATGCAGGAAGAACAGTGGAATCAAAAAGATGTGCCCGGAGCTGGAGGTTCTTCATCCTCTTAGCTATTTCTTCAATGCTCTTGAAGGCGTTCCAAGCTGCTCTCTTCCTCCTGCACAGCTCGGGTGTCAGGTCATTTGTCATGTTGACTTCTCAACCTAGGTACATGTAGCTGTTGCATTCAGAGATGGTCGTTCTGTTGAGAGCAAATGGGGCGTCAGGAATGAGGCTGTTTCTCATAAACATTGTCTTCGTAAGATTCAGCTGTAGTCCGACCTTTCCACACTCACAGTCAATGTCGGCCAGCTTTTGTGCTGCTTGGCTAATGTTTGGTGTTATTAAAACAATGTCATCAGCAAAGCGGAGGTGGTGTAGTTGCTGACCATCTATCTTCACTCCCATTCCTTCCCATTCCAGTCATCGCATGATGTTCTCGAGGGTGGCACTGAAGATTGTTGGTGAGATGCTATCACCCTGCTGAACCCCTGTCTTTACATGGATGATTACTTCTTTGTAGAATGGTGAGATCCTGGTAGTGAATCTGTAATACAGTTCACGGAGGATCTTGATGTATTGAGCTTGAATGCTCTGACTGGCTAGGGCTTCAATGACGGCTTCCATCTCAACAGAATCAAAGGCCTTCTTTAAATCAATGAACGTTAGACAGAGCAGCAACTTGAACTCCTAAGAAACCCCAATGAGCTTGGTTATTGTGTGGATATGGTCGATAGTGCTGAATCCTTTGCGGAACCTGGCTTGCTCACATAGTTGTCCTTCATCTAGTGTTCTGCCAATCCTATTTATGATGACTTGAGTGAACAACCTGTAGATGACAGACAATAGGCAGATTGGGCAATAGTTGCCAATGTCATGGATTTCTCCCTTCTTTTTCAGTAGTACAGTCCTGCTGGTTTTCCACTGGGATGGAACCTTGCATTCAGATAGGTAGTGTGTGAAGAGCCGAGCCAGCGTATTGGTGAGTACTGACGGCAGGTTCTTCAGGTGTTCAGGTCTGACTTTGTCTGGGCCAGGTGCTGTTCGTTTCTTTACTGATGAAATGGCGTGTCTGATTTCGGAAGGGAGAACACTGGGAATGACATATTCATCCTGTAGAATTTGGTATGTCAGCAAGTGGACACGGCTATCGAAGAGATTTGAGTAGAAGTCATGGATAATCTTCTCCAGTGCCGTTCTGGAAGATGTGATAGATCCATCAGGACATCGGAGGGCAGTCATCTTGGTCTTGTAATTGATGAAGGACAGGCGGGTGTTACGAATACTTTTCCCGGCTTCTGCCACATCTACCAGCACTTCTGCTCTTCTCTCTTTGAGGTCTTCCTTGATTGCATCTCTGCACTGCTTTTGCGAGCTCAGAGGTTTGCTTGCGGTTGCCTGCGGAATGCGCCAAACCACGTTGGCAAATAAGCTCAAGAGTTTTCGAAGACAGGCATTTTTTTGTGGCTATCTCTCCCTTGGCGTTCCTCGCACAATCATGGAGGTGCTGAACCAGTCGATCATATTCCTTGTCAATGTTGTCAACAATGGCATCTTCCCATGTTGCCACAATAGTGCCAAAGAGTTCCCAGTTGGTGGTCTTTCTGGGAGTTCTCTTTTTAAACTTTGCAGCCCTTTCTCCCCGTTCTGTGAAGTTGAATTTTGCACAAAGGAGACGGTGGTCCGATCCCGTTTGGAATTTTGGGACAACAGCATCATTGGTCAGGCAAAACCGTCAATTGAATATGATTGAATTGAATATGGTCTATTTCATTGTGGAATCGTCCACCGGGAGACTCCCATATCCAACGTGTAGAGTTGGCCTTCTGGAACTGTGAGTTACCATGGATGGTCTTGGTCGACATGATAAACTCTCTCACCCTGTTTGTTCCATGCTAGGCCATGGGTCCCGATGTGAAGTTCTTCAGCTGATCTTCTTGATCCTATCTTGGCATTAAAATCACCCACAATGATCTTGTAGAAGGTGTGGTCTTCTTTATACAACTTCTCCAGCTCCATATGGAACTTCTCAATTTCTCCTTCATCATAATTAGATGTTGGTGCGTAGACAACGAAGATAGAAACTGCCTGCAGTGAGCCACATCTATTCAAGTGTAATTATCTGATTCGGGTTGTTAGGCATTCAAATGAATCAATGCTCATGGCCAAGTTTGTGTTGACAAGGATACCAACACCTCCGATGCCTCTTTTATCACATGTTCTGAGGAACAGTTCTTCTCCAGTGTTGAAAATGGCATGATGAGATTGGTGCCTTCTTGTCTCGGTCAGACCAATGATGTCATACTTGATCTTTGTGCTTGTACCATCAGGTCCTCGATGGATGCATCTGATGTTAGAGCACGGTCATTGAAAGTACAGACGATCATTTTTGTCTTCCTTTGTTGTGGCAGCCTAGTTCGGCTAAAATCTCAAGGCCAGTGTTTCATATACTCTCACTAATATACTTGTGTATTCTTTCACTTAGAAATATACAAAGAAACACACACACACACACACACACACACACTTAGAAACTTTTTCTTGGTTTTACCTTTTCATGGTGGGGAGACGCTGTACCAATAGCATAGCGGGTAGAGCATTTGCCTTGCACAAGGCCAACCCAGGTTTGATTCCTCCGCCCCTCTCAGACAGCCTGGCAAGCTATCGAGAGTATCCATCCTGCATGTCAAAGCCTGACAAACTCCCCGTGACGTATTCAATATGCTAAAAACAGTAACAACAAGTCTCACAATTTGTTGTGAGATGTTACTGGTGCCCACTAAGCAAATCGATGAATAACAGGAGAACAGTGCTACAGTGTTACAGTGCTACCTTATCATGATATATATTCTCTATATATTTTAATGATTTGAAGTTTCTTCAGATACTTTACTTAAAAACTACTCTCCCAAAACTTTTAGGCTTTTCATGATTATACTAACAATGTGTTAATGTTTCATGGCAGGGATTTCTGCCATAGGTAGATGTTCCAACAAATTTTCACTTGTGCAACAGGTGATAACTTTTAGAGCTGCATTGTTAAGAAAACATAATTCTGAAAACAAACCAAGTGTTGAATAGATGGATTAGTAAACTTTTTGTTCATTTGTTTGAGGACAACCTACCCCTGGTGGTGCTCAAAGCTTATGCCTGGCTCTCTTTTCAAGGATGACTCCTGGTAGCACATAGGGGACCATACATGAGGTGCTGGCAAATTGTGCAAGGCAACTGCCCTACCCATTCTACTATCTCTCTGGCCTCAGATAAGTTAAGTTTGGTATTTCTTAGATTAAAAAACTATAAAATAAAGAATATGACTTTCTAATTTACAATAATGATGGACAACTCAATTACTTTGAGTAAAAAGAAATGTGGTGTATTCTTTTTAATAAAATAAAAATTTGTAAGATTTATTAATGTATTTATTAAAAATATAATATTGTGATGTTACTCTAGATAATTAATGTTAGCTAAATATACATATTCATTAATATAAAGCAATACAAATAAGTAAAACAAAATTTCTTATATCAATATGTTATATATATATCAAAAGGAGGTTGACAAGAATTGGAACATAGAATAATAAATTACAGGTCAAATTCTCTTTCTTTTAAAATGTTTTTTGTGGCACAGGGAGATTAGGGATATACCCAAATGTTCTCAGAGGCTATTCCCATTTCTGCTCTCAGGAACCCTGGTAATCTCCAAGTACTATATGCCATGCTGTAAAAAACTATGCACGCAGAAGGTTGTGTGTTCGTAGGCTCTCGGGAAGGCTTTATTTCACTGCCCGCGCTCGGTGCCCTAGAGGCCCTGTGCGTGGCCTGGGTCTGGACTGCTGCTGACCGAGGGCAGACGAAGGAAGAGACGAGGGCCAGGCGGTTGATCTTAGTAGCAGTTTATTACAAGGAAGTTTATCCCATAGAAGAAATTTATGTTATGGAGGACCTAGGTTCTCTCAAGCACATGTTCCCCTTGCTAATCTCTCTGTGGTCCATTTTGCAGCCCTGCTCTCTCTTTCTCCAGCTCCCTTGTAGTCTGGGTTGACACTCCACCCAGTCAAGTCGCCAAATCAACATAAGAAAGCCCTTTCAGAGGGCCCACCTACAAGGTATTCTAAAGCCCTTCCTGACTGCCCCAGGCAAAATACCTCCTTAAGGTGTTTTTTTCTTTTCCTCAGTCCAATAAACTATTAATAAACTATCAACTATTCCTGAAGCTATGCAGGAAGGACAGAACAGTGTTATCCTACATCTCCCCCTTTTTCTTTTTACAAAAAAAAAATTGAAACAGAGTAAAAGTTACTAGCTATTTTTGTATGGACATAGTAAGAGATAACATTGAGACTTGTAGGGCAGCTCTCTGGGAACATCTTGCCACAGACTCAGACTACAGCGCTCAGGCCAGATTAATCTTTCCTAACCCTAGCAGGGTCCAAATCTAGTTATTACTTTTTGGATCATGACAGCATTTGTTCATAACCAAGCTCTTAACTTATAGTTAAGCATTATGGCACTTTGGCCAGGCCCATCTCGATGCCAGGGTAGCATATAAATTACGGCTTGCCCTGGTTCCAACCAGTCCCTCGTTGGGACCCTGGTTTTAGGGGTGCTAGGAAGTGAGGGCAACTGAGGCTTAAATTGAGAAAGCAGACGCCCAGGAATGAAATATCACTGAGAATCACATTACAAAACCATATCTTCCTGTGTCCATACAAAAAGGACAATGCAAAGGACTTAGGGTGAAGAGAAAAACAATATTTACAAGTCAACAGAGCACAAAGAAAAAAGTTACAAATAAACAGAGGAATGGGAGCACTGTGATGAGAGCAACCAAATAAACCTAAACTACCTGAGGCTATGCAGGAAGAACAGAACAGTGTTATCTTACACCATGCCAGGGATTGGACCAGCATCCTCTCATTGACAGGTTAGCTTTTTTTTTTTTTTTTTTTTTTTTGCACAGGGATTACTCCTGGCTCATGCACTCAGGAATCATTCGTGGCAGTACTCAGGGGACCATACGGGATGCTGGGAATCGAACCTGGTTCTGCTGCGTGCAAGGCAAACACCCTACCCACTGTGTTATTGCTCGAGCCTAGGTCAGTTCCTTAATGCTGCACTCTTTCAGGTCCTCTGCTTCTTTTTTTTTTTAGTGTAGGAGTACTGCTATTTATTCAGTCACTGATTAGCTGATTGAATTGGGCATAAACTCCACCTTACATTTTTTTTTCATTTTTTATATTTTTATTTACTGAATCACTGTGAGAGCAGTTACAAAGCTTTCAGGTTTAGGTCTCGGCCGTACAATGAAACACCCGTACCTTCACCAGTGCCCATTCTCCACCACCAAAAACCACAGTATACCCCCATCCCATACCCTCCCCTACCTGTGGGGCAGATGATTTCCACATTACTCTCTCTCTCTACTTTGATTGCATTCAATACTTTGACCCATCACTATTATTTGGGATTTTACCCCAACACTCAGCTCTGCTGAAAAGGCAACAGTGGACAATTTGTTTTCTATTGCTGGTTATGAATAACATATGATGTCGCATGGCTGCAGTAGTGTCTGAATGATTTTGAAATTACAAAATTTTAACACTTATATCTGGAGGTATTTCTGCCCAAACCTGCTGGGTTTCGAGATTTGTTCCTGAGTCTTTGGGATCATGGCCATTAAGCAGCTTTATCAGGAGCGAAAAAGGCTGTTCATGGGAAGCGACTCGGGGTCTCATTGGGAAGGGGAGGAAAGGGCTAACTTCACCCCCATCTCATGAGGCCCCACATGTCTCGTCACTGAGTGCCCAAACCTGACTGTCCAATGACCTCTGGAGGATGGCAGCCACCGAGCCAACCAAGGGGGAGCAGGCGGAGGGACAATACCTTTACCCCCTCAGGGTGGCCCGGCAACAATAACCTACGATGGGGTCCAGACACATCTCTGCCAAAAGCCGCTGGGTTTCTAGATTTGTTTCTAAGTCTCTGGGATCATGGCCCTTAAGTAGCTTGATCAGGAGCCAGAGAGGCTGTTCGTGGGGACTCAGGATCTCATTGGGTTATGAAGGAAAAGGCTAGCTCCACCCCCATTCTGTGAGGCCCCATGTGTCTTGTCACTGCAGGCCCAAACCTGATTGTCCAGTAGCCTCTGGAGGATGGCAGCCATCTGGCCACCAGGGGTAATAGGCCAAGGCACGAAATTTATTCCCACCTGGGTTGGCCCAGCGCCGGTAACCTACTGCAAGGACCAGATGCATTTTTACCAAAAGCCGCTGGGTTTTGAGATTTGTTTCTGAGTCTCTGGGATCATGGCCATTAAGCAGCTTGATCGGGAACCAGAGAGGCTGTCCGTGGGCAGCGACTTGCGGTCTCGTTGGGCTGGGGAGGAAAGGGCCGGCTCCAACCCCATCCCATGAGGCACTGTATGTCTCGTCACTGTGGGTCCAAACCTGGCTATCGAATGGCCTCTGATGGATGGCAGCCACAGAGCCACCAGAGGGGAGCAGATGGAGGGACAGCACCCTTTCGCCCCTGGTGTGGCCCCGTGACAGTAACCTACTGTGGTGTCCGGACATATTTCTGCCAAAAGTCACTGGGTTTCGAGATTTGTTTCTGAGTTTCTGGGATCATGGCCGTTAAGCTGCTGGATCAGGAGCCAGAGAGGCCATTCGTGGGCGGTGACTCAAGGTCTCATTGGGGTTGGGAGGAAGAGGCTGGCTCCACCCCCATCCTGTGAGGCCCTGTGTGTCTCGTCACTGTGAGCCCAAACCTGACTGTACAGTGGCCTCTAGAGGATGACTGCCACCAGGCCGCCAGGGGGAACAGGCCAAGGCACGAGACCTATTCCCATCTGGGGTGACCCGGCGCTGGTAACCTACTGTAGGGACTGGACTCATTTCTGCCAAAAGCCCTTGGGTTTCGAGATTTGTTTCTGAAATTTGGCCGTTAAGCCGTTCGATTAGGAACCAGCGAGGCCATGCCTCCAATAATATAGCTGAGCCGGAGGTGGTTTCTGGGTGTGTCTCCCACATATCTAACTTTTTGCCGTTTACTTTCTTGGTAAACTTTGCCTCAAGTTTTTGGGGTCTGGCCAAAGGCACAGCAGCAATTTTGGGGTATCTGGAAGTCTGAAGGCACCACGAGGCTGCTGATGCACTTGCCTCACAGGTACAGATTGACTGCTGGCGGCACCATATCCCCAATTTCCTCTACTTTTAAGCACCTGGTAAACTTATGAAAGTTACATGTAAAATTTTGTTGGATTTTTATTTTATTTATTTATTTTTCCCTTTTGGGTCACACCCGGTGATGCTCAGGGGTTTCTCCTGGTTCATGCACTCAGGAATTACTTCTGGTGGTGCTTGGGGGACCATATGGGATGCTGGGAATTGAATCTCAGTTGGCAAGGCAAAAGCCCTACCTGCTATGCTTCTGCTCCAGCCCCAAAATTTTGTTGTATTTTTTAATTAAAAAAAACCTTTTTTTCTTAATCCTATCATATTTCATATTCCTGAGCTGATGATTTTATATACCTTGTCCTCTGCCCGCAGCAATGTTTGCTGCTTAACTCCTCCTGTTTCCAGTGTCACCTTTGTTACCTGTCTTTTCCCTAGGCAGGTCTTTCTGATTTTATAGTAAGTCAACACCTTTATTATACAGACCAATGTCATCTTGCACTTACCTTTTAAAGCCCAGTTTACTCAATTCAAGTGTCTTTTTACCTAACAAGTCTAAACTGACCAAAGCACTGTAGCACTGTCCTCCCATTGTTCATCGATTTGCTCGAGAGGGCACCAGTAACGTCTCCATTGTGAGACTTGTTATTACTGTTTTTGGCATATCAAAACACACCACCGGGAACTTGCCAGGCTCAGCCGTGAAGGAAGGATACTCTCAGTAGCTTGCCGGACTCTCTGAGAGGAATGGAGTAATCAAGCCCCGGTCAGACTTGTGCAAGGCAAACGCCTTACCAGCTGTGCAAAAAAATATATTAATTACCAGTATTTCTTGAATCAATCCTTTTTATTCTTTTTTATTTACTTACCATAAAATTATGAAATTATTCAAAGTTGGGTTTCAGGTGTACAGTGTTTCAAGATTGATTCTTTCACAAGTGTCCCCCTCTATCCACCAAGGCCCACATCTCCACCTTTTGCGTCAAACCCACCATTCGGCTTACATGAGAGGCAATTTTTTTTTAAAGACATTTTGCAATCTGATTCAGAGTGCTGTTGCTGATACACTTTCATACATAACGCTCTACCACCTTTCATCACCACCTCCTCCTCCTGACAGAAGGCTTCCCTTCACCATAAATGTTGCCCCCTCCTGTCTCTAACCCCTCAAGTGTCAGACTTGTTACTATATGCCCGTTCTTATGTTTTTGGTCCCACTGTCTTTGGATATTCATTATTCTTCCATTATGTTTCTTTAAATTCTGCATATATGAGAGATCAGTCTGTCAGTCTCTCTCTCCATCTAATTTCACTCAGCATATTACTGTCCGGTTCCTTTCATGTAGCAGCAAATCTCATGACTTAATCTTTTCTTAAGGCCAAGTAATATTCTATTTCTCATATATCCCATAATTTCTTTATGCAGTCATCTATTTTGGGCCACTACAGTTGTTACCAGAATTTGGTCATTGTGGATAGTGCTGCAAGGAACATAGAGGTGTCAATGTATTTTCTCTATTTTGCTTTTGGGCCGTTGGAATCAAAGAAATGGCGTTGCTGGATCAAATGGGGTAAAAAAAAATTTTTTTTCTAGAACTACTTATCTGAGTTGCTTAAAATCACCATGGAAACTTTTTTAGGTCAATTTTTCGTTGTTTCTAAAATGTTTTTCTTTTTTCCAAACTTAATAATTTATCTCAAAGAAGTCACTAGTGATCTCGTAAGTGCACTTATTTGATCTCTCTAGGGACTTTTGATACTCTTTAAAAAGCTTTGGCAATTTTCTCAACCTCTACATAGATTTTCCAAGTGTCAGAAAATGTGAAACATTCTGTAGACTCTTAACATCACTTTTCACCCAGTACCTCTATTTCAACGTTTCTTTCTCCCTTTTTTTCTGCTTTATTTTCTGTCTTGTAACACCAACCCTTTACTCTTCTTAGAAGATTATTCTTCAGTTCATGACATCATTATTCTTAAACTATTATAATACCCCTGACTCCAACACCAGTATGACTCATTTTAATACTAAATTTTCCTAAAATAAATCTTCTAGGGGCTGGAGCAATAGCACAGCGGCTAGGGTGTTTGCCTTGCACGCGGCCAACCCGGGTTCAATTTCCAGCATCCCATATGGTCCCCTGAGCACCACCAGGAGTAATTCCTGACTACAGAGCCAGGAATGACGCCTGTGCATCGCTGGGTGTGACACAAAAAGCCAAAAAAATAAAAAATAAATAAATCTACTAAAATCAGGAACAAGACACAAAGAGGGCAGAACCGGGATTCCGACACCAAGACAGATAGGGCTTGAGAGAGCAAAAGAGTTTGTCCCAGATAGACAGATTCTAGATCATAAACAAACACTGAAGGCAAGAACAGCATAGGGACAAGACTAGATAATTCCTCACTGGAGGTGACCAGGTTGTGGTAATCCAGGGGGAGAGGGAGAGGAAGAAAGAGAGAGAGAGACAGAGACAGAGAGAGAGAGAGACACAGAGAGAGACAGAGACAGAGACAGAGACAGAGACAGAGACATAGAGGGACAGGGAGAGAGAGAGATCAATCAGCCATAAAATTTCTCAGCTATCTTATCCTGGTTGAAACCTCCAGGGCTACTTCAGGATGGGGGCCTGTAACAAACCATCATGAACAACTTTGTCGACTATGGTGTTTAAATAAAGTGGGAAGTTAAAAAAAAAACCTTCCAATAGTTAATCACATACAAATTTCTATTGACATCATAATTATGCTTTTACTCGACTTTTTTATTCAGAAAATTTGGGGGCCTGAGTAATAGTACTAAGGACAAGTGCATATCTTAAACAGGGTCCACTAAGATTATCCTCAGCACTACATATGATCACTCAAGCCCTACCAGGAGTGATCCCTGAGAACCATGGGGTGTGGCCCCTAAACAAGCAAATATAAGTAAATAAAATAAAATTCTAAGATGAAAACTCTTGAATGTAGGAAGAATAGTTTTCAGTATACCATTTTAGAATCAAATAATATTAAAACTAAACTGGTTAAAGAAGCTTTGGTACATCTACACAATGGAATACTATGTAGCTGTCAGAAAGGATGAAGTCATGAAATTTACGTACAAGTGGTACTACATGGAAAGTATCATGCTAAGTGAAATGAGTCAGAAAAAGAGGGATAGACATAGAAAGATTGCATTCATATGGGGAACATAACATAACAAAATAGGAGACTAACACCCAAGAATAGCCGAGATAAGTACCAGGCAGATTACTCCATGGCTTTGAGGACAGCCACACACGCTAGGGGAAAAGGCAGCTCAGATAGAGAAGGGAGCACCAAATAAAGGGTGTTGGAAGGTTCCTCTCAGGATGGGAAATGCATGATGAGAGTAGACTATAGTCTGAACAAGATTGCCACTCAATATCTCTTTTGCAAACCACAGCACTCAAAAGAAGAGAGATAACAAAAGGGAATGCCCTGCCACAGTGGTAGGGTGGGATAGGGGATAGGGGGAAGGGGGGTGGGAGGGATACTGGCACTGGTTGTGGTGGAGAATGGGCAGTGGTGGAGGGATGGGTATTCGATCATTGTATAACTGAAACCCAAGCACAAAAATTTGTAAGTCTACAACTGTACCTCATGGTGTTTCACTAATAAAAATCTAAGGGAAAAAAAAAACAACTAAAATCCTAAAATTCTGTGTTGTTGTAAACAAGTTAAAAATTTTAGATAGAAATATATTCAGCACTGATATTTATAATGTATTATTTAAATTTGTGTGTAGATGTCTTAAATATCGAATCCTTCTATATATCGGGCTGAAGTGATAGCACAGCAGGTAAGGTGTTGGCCTTGCACGTAGCCGACCAGGGTTCGATTCCTCTGCCCCTCTCAGAAAGCCTGGCAAGCTACCGAGAGCATCTCGCCTGCACGGCAAAGCCTAACAAGCTCCCCCTGACATTTTCGATATGCTCAAAACAGCAACAACAAGTCTCACAATTTGTTGTGAGACGTGGCTGGCGCCCGCTTGAACAACAGAAGGACAGTGCTACAGTGCTACTATTTCATCATTGAAATTGATGATTCAAAAATAAATATGCTAACTCTCTTGTTAGATAAATCAGACCTGAACAAGCAATTTTATATTGAATTTCCTGAAATATTTTTTTAATTTATTTTATCATAAATTTAAATGAGTTGAATAGGAACATATTATGAAAATGTGAGGGACTCTTCCAACATTTTTTAAAAAATTCTGCTATTTTTCTTGTTTAGAGAATCTAAGTATAATGAGCTATAATTATTTTGAATAAATTTCAGTGCTATTAGGATAGGCATGCTTAAAACCAGATTTTAGGAGCTAGAGTGATAATACAGCCAGTAGACTGATAAATCAGCTTTAAATCATCTTGGATGCTTCTTTGTAAGTAATTTCCTTCTTTGATCTTGCTGCTTTCAGTGTTCTATCTCTATCTATGGTTTTCGTCATCTTGATTAGGATGTGTCTTAGAGTATTTTTATTCTGATTTCTTTTAGTCTGTACCTTTTGGGCCTCCTGGATCTGGGTGCATGAACTCTTCAGCTCAGGGACATTTTAATCAATGATGGCTTTGACAGTTGCTTCGTCACCAGAGTTTATTTCCTGCCCCTCTGATACCCCAATGATTCGTGTGTTGTTCCTTTTGAATTCATTCCAAAGTTTTATTGTTATCTGTTGGTTTATTTTAAACCTCTTTTCCACATTTTGATGCTGTCTGGAGATTTCCTGCACCTCATCTTCGAGCTCACTGGTTCTGTCTTCAGCAGCTGTTACTGTCCTACTGAGGCCTTCCAATGAGTTTTTCATTTCACCTACTGGGTTTTTCAGATCTGTCATTTCTGGTTGTATTTTTGTTTGCGTTTTTTTAATTTTTGTTTTCATGTTTTCTTGTATTTTACTGATAGTGCATTCCATTTTCTTTGAGTTTCTTGTGCATCCTCAACAATTCCATTCTAAATTCTTTATCAGAGAGGTTATATATTATTACTGATTGGGTCATCTGGGCTAGTGTCTTCACTCACTAAGCCTGGTGGGGTTCTGCATTGCTTTATCATTGTGACCTTCGCCATTCGGAGTTGTTTCATTCCTATTGTTGTGTGGTTGGGAACTTACAGTTAGGATGTTTACAGTGAATTATGGAGAGACGAAGAAATGCACAACATGGGCAGGATTCAAGCATACCTGTGGAGCAAAATCAACCTCCTGAGTTCAGTGCAAAGCTCTGAAATCCAAGTCTGCCTGTGCTTTTAGTGTTAAGGTCCAGGAGTTGGGCCGGGGCAGGACAGGATGGGTAGCCACACTCCTTCTTTGAGGTTAGGGTTTTATGCATACCAAAGGAAGACTGCTTCTTCAGTTTGAAACATGGAATAACATTTATAAAGCACAAATGACATTGGGCAAAGAAGCAGACCAATTCTGGAACCTGCTTCTGCTCCTTTAAGACAATAAAATTACTTTATTTCCGAACTACTGTTAAATGAAAACAACAAGCACCATTTATGTGGAAAGCAAAGCTCTAAAACTCTTGCTCATTCCCTTAAAATTGTCGAATTAGAAAGCCCTTTGTAATGACAGTGTAATGTATTCTCAGGTACATATTTGCAGCATTCAGGGTTAGTATAAAGAGGATGCCTACAGAATGTCTAATGTCAATAGAACCATAGGGCCAGTACAGCCAGTAGCGTGTTTGCCTTGCATGTGGTCAATCTAGGTTAAGTCCTTGACTTTCCATATGTTCCCCCAAGCACCATAAGGAGTAATTTCCAAGTGTAGAGTCAGGAGTTACCCCAGAATATCTTCTAGTGTGGCCAAAAAAAAAAAGCAAAAAGCAAATAAAAAACAGATTGTACCTGTACATCATCTATGATTTTTTCCAGGTTTTTAGCATATCAAGCAGGTCTATAGCATGAAAGATAAAGCATTCCCCAATCTCAAATTAAGAAGTACTAGAAATAATAAGAGTCATAAGAAAAAAATTATAACAGCAGCATATCAGAATATGGAAAATTAGTAGTTTAAAATTATTCAGGTCTTATAACCATTCTACAAACACATAATATACCTTGATCCATCTTAGACATTATGCTAGATACTAGGATAGAGATACTGATTTTCAATGGCCTATTGTATGGAAAGCTAGACCATTATTTATATCCAATTTCTTAAGAGATATCTAAGTATTTTTTCTCACACTTATACATGCAGGTTATTAGAGAATTTAAAGAAAACAGGTTGATTGCCCAAGTTTGAACGTCAGTATCTTCAACTCTGATTATCATGACAAGTTTGGTATCCAAAAGGGAAAGCACAGGAAATGCTAACATAGGGGCTGGATAGAAAATATAGCATGTAGGGCCCTAGACCTGTAAGCAGCTAAGCTGGTTTCAGTCCAGGCATCACATATGATCCCTGAGGCTTGTCAGGAGTGAACCCCAGCATAGAGTCAGGAGTAAGTCCTGAACATCACCAAATGTGGTCAAAAAACGAAAACAACAAAAAGAAATGCCAGTATGAAGTTTATGAAATCTGAAAGGAAACAGCAAGTATAAAGCCAAATATTATATAATATATAGTAGAAAAAGTATGGCGAGTACCAATCAATATCACTCATATATTAGATATACTCATTATGATTTAGCAGTATTGAATGTGATTATAATGTTTATCACTATCACTGTCCTCCCATTGTTCATCAATTTGCTCGAGTGGGCCCAGTAACGTCTCTATTGTGAGACTTGTTGTTACTGTGTTTGGCATATCAAATACATCACAGGTAGCTTGCAAGGCTTTGCCGTGCAGGTGAGATACTCTCAGTAGCTTGTCGGGCTCTCCGAGAGAGGCAGAGGAATCGAACCTGGGTTGACCCAGTTGGCTGCGAGTAAGGCAAACGCCCTACCCACTAGCGATAATGTTTATAAAAGCAAAAAATAAAAATTTGAAAAAATGATAATTTTAAAGTTTAATTTGCCTTATATTCTGAAGCATGCTATAATTTTGTTTAAAGACATACTCTCCATGCTAAATTGCTGAGTGTATTTTGAAATAAATATGTTCACCACAAACAATGAAACCATGGAAATTTTTATTACATCTACTAAAAAAACGTGTTTCATGAAACTGAGGTCTGAAATATGTAGGTTTTTAGCTAGATTTCATAGTTTATTTCTAATACTTTATATAACAGATTTTAACATGAATACAAATTTTAAATCAAGGTTAGAAAATAAATAAAACAACTATTATGCAGTATAAAAGGACTATTATATGGTAGATAATTATTGAGATGGTGTTAAGCAAATTTGTTTTTTTATTCTTTTTTTTTGTTTTTTATTGAATCACCATGAGATACTGTTTTGTAGCTTTCATGATTGAGTTTCAGTCATAAAATGATTGAACACTCATCCCTCCACAAGTGCACCAGCAATATCCCCAGTATTCCTCCCGCCACCCCCCACCAACCCCATCTCCTGTGTCTATGACAGCCAATTTCCTTCTTTCTCTCTACTTTTAAGCATTATGGTTTGCAATACAGATACTGAGAGGCCATCCTGTTGTCCAAATATTTGAATGAATGTGGGTATTTTGTTTGTTTGTTTGTTTGTATTTTGGCTTATGAACCACACCTGGTGGTGCTCGAGGCTTACTTTTGGTTCTGCACACAGGAATTACTTTAAAATCACAATTATTTTATTCATTTAACTTTTACATTCTTATCAATTTTTGGAGTACAAATTTTACTGAAAAGGAAATGGCAGTTCTGAGGTAGTTGAACAAGTGGATCAAATTCAAATGTCAAGTGTCAAAGTTAGTAGAGTTAGCTTAGGGTTTTACTATGTAAGCTCTTGGACTTGACACATCTAACATAGTGACTAAGGTCCTCAGCAAGAATGTGAAACATTGGGCCAGAGAAACAGTACATAGTTAAAGGCATTTGCCTTGCATATAGCTGACCTGGGTTCATCCCTATTCCCACATATGTACCCTTCAGCACTGCCAAGAATGATATCTGAGCACAGAGCCAAGACTAAGCCCTGAGCACAGCCAGATGTAGTCCCAAAACAAAGAAACCAAGAAAACGTGAAAACTGAAAAATAAAAATTAAAAAATAGTTAAAAGAACAACCGAGGAGAACAACTACATAAATTAGTAACAATCAGAAGAAGAAATGAATTGCATACCATTTTGCCTTCTAAGTCTTTTAGAGGTATGATATTTTAATAAGTCTCAATAAGTACAAATCAATCAGTAGTAGAACTTCTCAGCTAACATTTTCAACACAATGTCAATAAAGAATGAAGAAGTTAAAAACCGAATTAAGTAAGACTTTGTCATCCCCTTGAGTAACATTACACCAAAGATAACGACTCTGAATTTGATCATGTCGACTAAGAGACACATGGTCTAAATCAATTACTATTAATACAAATACCAAAAGAGACCCCTGAGACTCTTCAACCTGCCATATTACCCCACAGCTGCTGCACAGCTATTCCTATCTAGTCCATTACTGCTGTGACGTAAATTCCTTAGTATTAAGGAAGTTAGCATACCCCGAAGTCTAGTATTTTGTAAAGACACCAAGAATCCACACACAATAATGCTTTTCCTTGCTTCCTTTTCTTTAACCACCTTCAACATTAGAGGAAGCAAAGCTAAATGTGGATATTTTGATGAAATTATAAGATCATAGAATCATTAAGCTAGTTTTCTGGTAATCTCTGGGAGAATCATTTTAAGACATTTTTCAGACTATAGGTTTATTGGTTAAAAAAATAATAAGATAAAGGACTAGAGAATCAGAAACTCCATGTGTTTTCTTTTATAAAATTATGATTCCTGCATCTCTGCATAAAGCTATGAAGTACTAGGATTAATTTGAGTTAGTATCAGTTTACAAATTCAGTTTTTCTTAGATTTTGATTGAACTTTAAAAGCTGAGTTTTAAGTTTAGTAGAAAATAAAGTAGGTTTTGAAATTATTTAATAAAGTAAAATATAGAATTTAATAGCAATTGCAAATTTTAGCTAATTAATATATTAAATACCTACTAAATGGGGAAACTTTCAGTTGTGAATAATTATCAGAATATATTGATGAATTATTTTTAATTCATATACATTATTTGGTATCAATTAACTCTACGTTAACCACTTTATATTGTTCATTGTGAAAATTCAGTTATTAAAATATCACAAATCTTGCATGGAAATTTAATTTTGATATTTTTATTTCTCTACTGTAAGATGAGAGTTTCAGTCACAAATGTGAGAATATAGACGCAAAAAGCTAAAAGAAACTTTTATATTCTGAAACTACATAAAAATGTTACTCGGTTAATTAAGATACTTAAAAATTTTATCTTGATTGTGGATTTTAACATTATTAAAATAAAGTGTATACTGAATTTAAACTGCTTAACCTATTTAGACTTTGAAAATTTATTTTTAAAAAGCATACTTAGCAATAAATACAATAGAATTTGAAGCAAAACTGTAGGAGACCAAGAACTATTACTTGAAAAAATATCCACCTTGATAAAATAACATTAGAAAAATACAAATCAAAGTATAAAAATTTATATTATTGATGTCTTGGGATAATTTTTACAGAAAATAGCCATTTATGCATTTCTAATCACAACTATTATTCTCCATGAGTTCTTGCTGAAATGTTTTTACATGTGAAATGTATTAAATCTTTGTTAAAAATAGTCAATTATAGATAATCCATTGGCTAAATGAAGTATCTATCAACAGTCTAGAGTGGTAGTTGCTTGAAATAGGATTGTAGGCTAAATCTGTTCCGAAAACGTGCTCCGTTGGACGGATGCTTAGAGAAGTTGAACATTTACTATTGATTTAGCTATAGTTAGTGATCCAAAACTTTACTTGAAATTTATTTTCTCAGTCTTTTTTCACAAGGGAACCAAGCTATACTTCCTCATAACCACCGTGCAATTTTCAGGGATTACTCTAAGTGTGAATTGTCAAGTATTCCTTCCAGCTGCCTCCTGTCAAGCTATAATCCCATACTGAGCCCTGTCAGAGGTCACTGAGCTCTTGACTAATGCACTTCATTAGAGGAAGAAAGCAGAATGTCTGCAGCACACAAATGGCAGGAGACATAGGGCAGAACAGGGCAAAACTTAGAAAAATAACATCACAATAAATTTTAAATTTATTAAATATAAAATGCCCTTTGTGTTATCTCTAATCATTAGGACAAAGTTATTGTATCAATTGCTTATAATGCTTTGGCATTATTTCTTAATAACGAACTTTGTAATTCAAACTTTCAAGCTGTTATCATGATGAATGTATCATAGATAAGAAAAACAATTTTTTATAGGGAACAGTGAACCTGTTCCCTTTTCATAGTTGTTTTTTTGAGTCAATGTTTGCTATATTTAAACTTTTATTTCCTTCACATTTAATGTATTGTCACATCACATCAGCTTAAATCTGTAAAATCCTTTATACTTCTTATACTCTCAGTAAAGATGGACCTTTGCAAATGTAGGAAGTGGTAAGTTCTTAAAGTTTTAAAAAATGGATCTTGTGAAATCCCATGATACACAAATATTTGATTGTCTCAGTAACACATAATTAGTCAAAAAGTTTACCTACAATTGTGTAATAAGTAGTTTGAAGCATTGTCCTTTAAGTGAACCCCTAATTATTTGTTTTCTATGTGGTCTTGATGCAGATGCTTTTGTTTTTGTTGTGATTTAGTCTTAGAGGAACAATTCCAAAAAGTATTGTCTATTTAGTAAGACAGCAATGTTAATTATGATGCATGCTATGAACTATGTTTTTCTCATTCCCATTGCCAAACTTAAGTAATTTTAACTTAAGTACCTTTTTAAAGGTAAAAAACTTTGAGTCTATAAAATTTTGCATAAAGTAGGATTTTAAGACGGGGACCTTTATTTCTACATTAAGGATCTACCAACTCATCCAACTTTCTTTTTACTTCTTCTTTTTTTCATTTTTTGGACAAACCACACCTGGCTGTGCTCAGGGCTTACTCCTGGGTCTGTGATCAGGTATTACTCTCATCAGTGCTCAGGTAACCATAATGGGATGTGTGGAATCAAACTCAGGTCGCCTTTATGCAAGTAAGCGCCCTATCCTCTATACTGTACTATTTCTCCAGCTCTACATATTTTACTCATGTCTAACAAAACTGTGAAATTAAACTATTTTGTCAACAGTTATAAAATAAAATAACCAATATCTGATGAACATAATCCTCCCCCCCCCATGATAATCATTAATCATTCTATGAAAGATTCCTTTCCTTCAGAAGATAGGTTAAATATCACTTTATAATGTCAGTTAAAGCAGACAAAAGGGGGCCAAAGAAATAGGGGGAAAGGGATTAAGACCTAGGCCTTGAATGCAGCCTACCTGGCTTAGTACCTAGTATCAGATGGTCTTCTAAGCAACACTAGGTACAGTCACGATGGCCCCTTGAGCACTGCCAGATGTGATCCCAGTTTGTTCCCAGCTTCCTGAAGACAGCTTTCAAACTCCCCTGCAATACAAACAGACAAAAAAATCTACATGAAACACATAAAATTTCATTGCAAAATTTAAGAAGCATATATTTAAAAGTCAATGCTTTGTTTTCCCACCTAAAATGAGGAGGATTTGTAATTTTTTTAAGAATGAATTAATTGTGTGTTGGGAAAAAAAAAACTCACAGGGCTACAGTGCATGTATGGGAACTAAGTTCAAACCCTGACTGTGCGTGAATTTCTGAGCACCATGTAGAGTAGCCCTCAAAGTGTCAAGCACCTCCAAACTGATATTGATGGTTCCTAGCACTGCTGGGCATAAGCACTGGATCATTTGGCCCCAAAGTGACTTAAGTAGGAGTAGCTCCTGGACACACTACACAATTCTTAGAATCCCTCTCTTAAAAACAAATAATGCATTGACTCCACACCTAGCACAAGAAATTATCTTTATAGGTAACTATAAAAATTTCCCTGCATTGCTTTTAAAGACTGAATACAAAAATCTGACTATTTTAAACTCAGAAATACCATTCTTTGCATGTTATAATTTTGATTTTTAACTCCTTTGCACTTTATTATTTTTCTTCCATAAAAACTATTATCCTGGGCTGGAGCGATAGCACAGCGGGTAAGGTATTTGCCTTGCACGCAGCTAACATGGCCAACACAGGTTCGATTCCCAGCACCCCATATGGTCGGTCCCCTGATCACTGCCAGGAGCAATTCCTGAGTGCATGAGCCAGGATTAACCCCTGAGCATCGCTGGGTGTGAGCAAAAAGCAAAAACAACAACAACAACAACAACAACAAAAAACTATTATCCTTTTTTCATTTTGTATGCTCTAACATGGCAAATACATTTTACCATAAAATAAAATGTCTTTTGTAAATATACAATATATCACACAAATAATATATTAAATAAATATATACTTATATTTAATTGAAATATAAATATTTCAATTTATTTACCTTAAGCAAATTAAACATTATATCCTAATTCAGAAGATAATATTTTATCTTAACTTAACAGTCTGGAACCAATTTAGAAATTAATTAACTAGCTTCACGATTAAAACTTACTGTGGTAAAATTAGTAAAAACTGCGGCAAAGTCTAACTAATATTCATTACTTTGTGGTCAAAGGAACTCTGAAGTGTGCAATTATTTTTCAGTCATAGTTTTAAAAGCCATTTATCAAATCAGTCTAAATTAAGAACCAGTGGTTTTTCATAATTACTTGAGGTTTCTGGTTTAGAGAAAGACACAAACTGATATCAAATTTTACTAAAGGTATACTTTTTTCAAAACATTTCAAATGTCCTGATATTTATTCTCACAAAAATGTAATGACATTTTGATATGGTTTCACAATTTTTTTTTCTCACTAGAGTTAACAATCACCCGCTGGACCTCCATAGCTGTGGAATTAAATAGCTTTCTCTTTTTACTTTCTAAATTGCCAAGACCTCAAATTAGGGATCAGGAGTAAGCTCTTCTCAACAGAGGGTTCATGGGTCTGGAATTTAATTAAAGTTCTTCTAGTGATCTAAAATGTTCTCAGTTTTCCTTCTTATACTGCCATCTGGGAATTAGGTTAAAATTAAATATGTTCTCCAAGTAAAACTATAATAGTATATAGTATACATCATACTTGAAAATTAATCTTTTTCATACTTTAACAGATAACTGTAAATATAGAATGTGAATAAATGAATCATTACAATGCTAAAAAGAGATAAACAATTGCAAATAGAAAATGTGAATGTAATGAACCATTAAAATGCTAAAATGAAACTATATTGCAATGGCAATGTATCCTTTATATAATAGAGACTATAGACTTTCTCGATAGTCTCACATTCAGTCCGGAAAACCAAAATTGTTGCAAGATAAAATTTATTGTAAGATAGGTTCAGAATCTGAAATGCATCCCATTTGACATAACCCAGGAAAGTTGTGTGTGTGTGTGTGTGTGTGATATCTCAAGTTTGAAATAAATATCAATTTGATTTAAGAAGCTATCTCAAATGGTAGAGCACATGCTTAACATAGACAAGGTCCTGAGTTCAGGCACCAATAGCGCACAGCCCTGTTCCAAACACACCAAACTCTACCGCAATAATATTATCAGTAGTATCTCTAGGGTCCCTTTCTCCTTCCTGAGTGAATGCTTATAAACATAAATGTTATACTTGCATAGCAATTTTTATATTTTAATATTAAACTAGATTATAATGTTAGAAGCCTTTTCTACCTATTTTATAGATTAACATGGTTTTGTGGTATTAGCAAACAAAAGAACAAGAATGCATGTACTGTAAAGAAAACAAAAAATGGCTTCTTCCATGCCCAGGTCAGCGACTCGAACCTGGGACTTGGCTTTTCCCACCCATGAAACCCAGGCGTCCTCTAAGACCCTGGGATGCTCACCATCCCTGAGCCTCTTCCTGTTCGTCCACAACGTGGTGCCTCGACTTCTTGCACCCCCAGGTTTTAACCCCCACAGACACCAGGTATCTGTAGGGGCGTAGCCTCTGTAGAAGTGGGCATGGCCCAATTTTGGGCCGCAGGTAATTTACTCATACCCAGCATTCTCTTACTTTGGACAACCTGGCAGGCTACCGAATGTAACCTGCCCACACGGCAGAGTCTTGCAAACTCCCCGTGGTGTACTCAATATGCCAAATATCAGTAACAATGATGGGTCTCATTCTCCTGACCCTAGAAGAGCTTTTAATATGGCACTTTAAAAAAAAAATCTCCGGGCTAGGACAAAGGAGAGGTTACAGGGGCCTGCTTGAGGCAATCAACGAACAACAGGATCGTCGTGATCTTTGTGATCAGCAATCTCATGTAACGACTCAGTCTACATACATCCACACAAACATGAAGAAACAACGCAAATCCCCACCACGAGGGGAGCACGATGAAAAGAGTCCAGAAGCCTCAGTAGGTGCTACTCACCTAAGGGACCTCTCTGAGAAAGAATTCCAACATGAAGTAATGAGAATGTTCAATGAATTTAAAGAAACAGTGAGTCAGATATCCAGTAAATTAAAGGAGGACATGAGAGAAACAATCGAGAAATTACAGGAAGAAAAGAGAGCAGAAATTGAAAAGCTACACACAAAAATGTCACAAATAGACTAGTTGCCCCCCACGAGCGGCTCTCCGGCACGGCCACGGCCCCGAAGCACAAGGACATAATGCAGAAAACCAGCAGCTTGGAGCAGAAAAGGGAATGGACTATGCATTAATCCACGCCATCATGCCTGCACGGAGGGGAAAGGGTGTTGCCCCACTCACCCTCTCCTCTCTGGAAAGACAGATGGCAGCCGCATGGGAGCCTTGTGGACAGCAGGTATGAGCCGGGGGTCTGGGGGCGACGAAAACCTCATGGGAAGGGGGGCGTTCTGGCCCATCCTTCACGCCCTACCGAGGCCACTACTCCAGAGCACAGAAACCAATCTCTTAATTATCTGACTTTTAGTAGAAATACTTCCAGAGTTAATAAGTAAAATAGCAGAAATCCAAAACCACACGGCCACGCGACAACATTTAATTCTTGAACCCAGCTGTAGAAAGCAAATCATTTCACAACGCTTTTTCAGCATGATGATTCCAAGAGGAACAACATTAGAATCATTGGAGTACCAGAAGGTCAAGGGAAAAATCCCAATGAAAAAGCCACAGTTAAACAAATCACTGCTGAAAAATTCCCAGAGCTGGACAATGCAGCCATTCAGATTCAAGGAGCCTGAAGGGTGCCAGCTAAAAGAGACCCTAACAAAAACACTTCAAGTTATATCAAACATAGAATCATGGAAGCTGCCAATAGAGACACAATACTGCAAGCAGCAAGGTCAAAGAAGGAAATCACATACAAAGGAGTACCCCTTAGATTCACAGCAGACTTATCAGAGGAAACCCTCCAAGCCTGAAAGCAATGGTGGGATATAGTGAAAAAACTCACTGAAATGAATGCTTCACCAAGAATAGTGTATACGGCTAAACTCTCAAGTAAACTTGAAGGAACGGTACACAATTTTCTGGATAAACAGCAGCTCAGGAACTTCATAGACTCCAAACCAAACCTAAAAGAAGGGCTAAAGAACCTACTATAACACAAGACAAACCCTACAAGCACAACAAACCCTTACAGAAGATGACACAAAACCCCATAACCATAATCTCTCTCAACATCAATGGACTAAATTCACCAATTAAGAGACACAGAGTGGCAAAATGGATTCAGAGACAGAACCCAACATTCTGCTGCCTAGAAGAAACTCACCTCAACAGTCACAGCAAACACAGACTCAAAGTTAAAGGATGAAAAATAACCCTGCAAGCAAACAGCTCCCTCAAAAAGCTGGGGTGGCCATACTAGTATTCAACAACATAAATTTCAAGTTCAAAAAGATTAGAAGGGACAGCAAAGACCATTTTCTATTTATCAAGGGATACGTAAAACAGGAAGACATTACACTCTTAAATGTATATGCACCTAATGAGGGAACAGCTAAATATTTAAAACAACTGCTAAGAAATTTTAAGGAGGACATTGCTAGCAACACAATAGTAGCCGGAGGCTTCAACATTGCCTTATTTACAAAAACAAAATTCAGCAAGAAAACATTGGCTTTGAAGGAAGAAATAGAAGAGAGAGGGCTTATAGATCTATACAGGGCTTTAAATCCCAGGAAGAAAGAATAGACATTCTTCTCCAGGGCACAAGGAACATTTTTCAAAATAAACCATGTGCTAGGCCACAAAACATACCTCGGTAGAATCAGGAAGATAGAAATAGTATCAGCAATCTTTTCAGACCATATGCACTGAAGATAGAAGTGAATCACACACAGACACGAAGAACCGAATCAAACAACTGGAAATTAAACAACTCAATGTTGAACATTGAACATGTAGTGATTATGGTACAAGTTATTCATGTTCATTTATAGTTTGAAATTTATAGCAGGACTTCAGGTATAACTTTGCACTTCTTAAAAAGTTAAATTTTATATTTTATTAGCATTTTCCTGATTGTAAGTTCTTTATCAATTTTGATGGTTCAGGTTAGCTTTAGTGTTTAATGTCTTCTTTAAATCCGCCTGTCCTCACACCCTTCCTCTCATTTTTATGACTTATCAATCCTCTATGATGTATGCATCTTTGGTGCTGGGAATTTGCTATTTCTTTATGGATTACATAGCATTTACATTTATAATTACTCAAGTATATGGTAGTTGTAAATTGGTTTTATGCATGCTTATTTCTCAGTAACAAGTATAATCTACCTCCTAATTTATTAATAGTCTGGAGCGATAATACAGTGGGTAAGGCATTTGCCTTGCAAGTGGCCAATATGCCCTACCCAAGTTCAATTGCTTCACCCCTCTCGGAAAGCCCGGCAAGCTACCTAGAGTATCTCGCCCGCACAGCAAAGTCTGGCAAGCTACCCGTAATGTATTTGATATGCCAAACACAGTAACAACAAGTCTTACGATGGAGATGTTACTGGGCCCGCTCAAGCCCGCTCAATGTTGAACAATGAGTGGGTCAGGAAGGAAGTCAAAGACGAAATCAAAAGATACCTGGAAACGAACGAGAATTGAAGACACGAGCTACCAGAACCTATGGAATGCAGCTAAAGCCGTGTTAAGGGGAAAATTTATAGCTCTGCAAGCATTTCTCAGGAAAGAAGAAAGGACCCACATAAACAACTTGACTTTCACAGCTCAAGAACTTACAAATAGACCAACAAAAGGAGCCCAAAAGAGAGAAGGAAAGAGATCATAAAACTTAGAGCAGAAATCAACAACATGGAAACCGAAAAAATGATCCAAAAGATCAATGAAACCAAGAGCTGGTTGTTTGATAAAATAAACAAGATAGATAAACCACTAGCAAGACTCACAAAGAGAAAGAGAACCCTAGTAAACCGAATTAGAGATGAGATGGGGGATATCACAGCAGAAAACAAACAAATTCAAAAGATCATCAGAGACTACTTTGAAAGTCTGTATGCCACAAAACAAGAGAACCTAGAAGAAATGGATAAATTCCTGGATTCCTATAATCTCCCAAGGCTGAATCAAGAAGATCTAGAGTACCTGAATAGACCTATTAACATCAAGGAAATTGAAACTGTAATCTAAAGTCTTCTCAAAAACAGGGGGGTGGGAGGGATATTGGGATCCGTGGTGGTGGGAAATGGGCACTGGTGGAGGGATGGGTATTTGATCATTGTATAATTGAAACACAAGCACAAAATTTGTAAGTCTACAACTGTACCCCATGGTGTCTCACTAATAAAAAAAAATTTTAAAGGAAAAAGAAAAAAAAAAGCCTAGGTGCAGATGGATTCACGAGTGAATTTTTCCAAACATTTAAAGAGAACCTCTTGCCAGTTCTTTTCAATATTTTCCAGGAAATTGAAGAAACAGAAACAATCTATGAAGTTTCTATGAAGCCCATATCTCTCTAATACCAAAAGGAAACAAAGACACCACAAGAAAAGAAACTACAGGCCGATATCCCTGATGAACACAGATGCGAAGATTCTCAATAAAATACTGTCACTGTCACTGTCACTGTCCTCCCATTGTTTATCGATTTGCTCAAGAGGGCCCAGTAACATCTCCATTGGAGACTTTGTTGTTACTGTGTTTGGCATATCAAATACATCACGGGTAGCTTGCCAGGCTCTGCCATGCGGGCAAGTTACTCTCGGTAGCTTGCCGGGCTCTTCGAGAGGGGCGGAAAAATCGAACTTGGGTCGGCCATGTTGGCTGCGTGCAAGGCAAACGCCCTACCGCTGTGATATCGTAGCAAATAGAATTCAACAATTCATCGAAAAGATCATACACCATGACCAAGTGGGATTCATCCCGGGGATGCAAGGATGGTTTAACATTTGGAAATCAATCAACATAATCCATCATATCAACAAAAGAAAAGTTAAAAACATATGATCATATCAGTAGATGCAGAGAAAGCATTTGACAAGATCCAGCACCCGTTTAAGATGAAAACCCTCAGCAAAATGGGTATATAAGGGACTTAAATCAATATAGTTAAAACCATCTACCACAAGTCTACACAAGCATCCTCAAAGGGGAAAAACAGAGACTTCCCTCTAAGATCAGGGTTGAGACAAGGATGCCCATTCTCTCCACTACTGTTCAAGATAGTACTAGAAGTACTGGCAATAGTGGTTAGGCAAGAAAAAGATATTAAGGGCATTCAGGTAGAAAAGGAAGAAATCAAGCTCTCACTATTCGCAGATGACATGATACTATACTAAGAGAACCCTAAAACCTCTACCAAGAAATTCCTAGTAACGATAGACTTTTATAGTAAAGTTGCAGGCTATAAAATCAATACACCAAAGTCCATGGTTTTCCTATAAACAAATAATAAGAGAGAAGAAAGTGACATGAAAAAAATCCCATTCACAATTGTGCCCCAGAAAATCAAGTACCTAGGAATCAGCTTAACTAAGTGTGTAAAAGACTTGTACAAAGAAAACTACAAAACACTACTTCAGAAAATAAAAGAGGACAAGAGGAAATAGAAAGATATCCCCTGCTCATGAATTTGGAGAATTAACATTGTCAAAATGGCAATACTTCTGAAAGCATTGTGCAAATTCAATGTGATCCCTATAATGATACCCATGACATTCTTCAAAGAAATGAAGAAAACACTCCTGAAATTCATAAGCCCCCACAAATAGCTAAAGCAATTCTTGAGAAAAAGAAAATGGGAGGAATCAACTTACCTAAACTTCAAACTCTACTACAAAGCAGTAGTAATTAAAACAGCATGGTACTGGAAGAAAGGCAGAGCCGCAGACCAATGGAACAGGGCTGGATATACTGATATATCCCCCCCAAATATATGATCATCTAATATTTGACAAAGGAACAAGAAATGTGTAGTGGGGCAAAGAAAGCCTCTTTAACAAATTGTGCTGGCAGCATTGGACAGCTACACGCAAAAAAATGTGCTCAGATCTCTGCCAAACATGTACAAAAGTAATATCAAAATGGATTAAAGACCTCAACATCAGACTGTAATCCATTAGATACATTGAAGACAAGGTTGGCAAAACCCTCCACGACATTGACGCTAATGGTATCTTCAAAGATGACAATCCACCTGCCAAGCAAGTGAAAACAGAGATAGACAAATGGGACTATCTTAAACTAAGAAGCTTCTGCACCTCAAAAGAAACAGTGACCAAATACTAAGACAGTCTACAGAATGGGAAAGAACATTCGCCCAATACTCAACCAACAAGGCATTGATATCAAGGATATACAAAGTACTGGTTGAGCTCCACAAGAAGAAAACATCCAATCCCATCAAAAAATGGGGCAACAAAATGAACAGAGACTTTCTCAAAGAAGAAATCCAAATGGCAAAAAGGCACATGAGAAAATGCTCTACATCACAAATCATCAGGGAGATGCAGATCAAAATGACAATGACATATCATCTCACACCAGAGAGACTGGCCCACACCCAAAAGATCAAAAGCAACTGATGTTGGTGCGGATGTGGCGAGAAAGAGACTCTCCTTCCCTGCTGGTTGCAATGCCAACCAGTTAAGGCTTTTGGAAAACAGTATGAAAAATTCTCAAAAAATTAGAAATTGAGGAAGGGGGACAGTACCGACTTGTCCTTCATGCCCTACTGAGGTCATGAGTTGCCCCACACAAGTGGCTCTCTGGCATGGCCGTGGCTCCAGAGGCAAAAGGACTTAATCCAGAACCTGGCAGCTTGCGGCAGAAAAGTGAATGGGCCATGCGTTAAACTACGGTGCCATGCCTCCCAGGGAGGGAAAGGGTGTTGCTCCCTTTCACCTTTTTCCCCCCAGCATCAAGGTGGCTGCCTCCTCAGAGCTTATTGGAAACCCAGGTATGAACCGGCGGTGAAGGGGCAACTGCAGTCTCATGGGAAGGGGGATGGTACCGGCTCATCCTTCACGCCCTACCGAGGTCATGAGTTGCCCCCCACAAGCTGCTCTCTGGCACGGCAATGGCTCTAGAGGCAAAAGGACTTAGTCCAGAGCCCAGCAGCTTGCAGAAGAAAAGTGAATGGACCATGCATTAAACTACGGTGCCATGCCTACCCAGGAGGGAAAGGGTCTTGCTCCTTTCCACCTTTTCCCCCCCTGGCAGCAAGGTGGCTGCCGCCTCAGAGCTTACCAGGAAAGCCAGGTTTGAGCCGATGGTGAAGGGACAACTGCAGTCTCATGGGAAGGGGGACGGTAACCGCATGTCCTTCTCGCCCTACCGGTCACAATTTACCCCCCCCCCCCCCCCCCGCACAGCCATAACACCAGACACACAGAAACCAATCTCGTAATTATCTGGCTCTTTGCAGAAATCCAAAATTGTGGCCACATGACATTATATGATTCTCATAACCAGCTATAGAAAAAAAAATATTTCACAATGCCTTTTCAGCAATTCTGATTGTTTGGGGGGAAGTTCTAGACAATAATGGTGCATCTGTTGTCGAAATAATGAATGTAATCAATGTAGAGAAGAGTTAAGTAGAAATCATCTGCCTCACAGGCATTTGGAGGGGTGGGAGAGGGGGTATACTGGGGTTCTTGGTGGTGAAAAATGAGTACTGGTGAAGGGAAAGGTGTTTGATATTTGTGTGACTGAGACTTAAACCTGAAAGCTTAGTAACTTTTCCCACAGTGATTCAATAAATAAATATAAAAATAAAAAAATTAAGGTGGAGTTCATGCCAAATTCAATCAGCTAATCAGTGGCTGAATAAATAGCAGTACTCCTACAAAAAAAAAGCTGAAGTCATAAAATTTACATACAAGTGGTACTACATGGATAGTATCATGCCTAGTGAAATGAGTAAGAAAGAGAGGGACAGACATAGAAAGATTGCATTCATCTGGGGAATATAAAGTAACAAAATAGGAGACTAACATCCAAGAATAGTCGAGATAAGCACCAGGAGGTTCACTCCATGGCCTGAAGGCCTGCCACACAAGCTAAGGGAAAAGGCATCTCAGATAGCAAATGAACACCAAGTAAAAGGTGGCGGGATGATCCTAACAGGATGGAAGATATATGCTTAAAGTAGACTATAGAACGAACATGATTGCCACTCAATGCCTCTTTTGCAAACCTCAGCGCCCAAAAGGAGAGAGAAAACAAAAGGGAATTCCCTGCCACACAGGCAATATGGGATGGGGGGAAATGGGGATGGAATACTGGGATCATCATTGGTGGAGAATGGGCACTGGTGGAGGAATGGGTATTTGATCATTGTATAATCGATACCCAAGCACAAAGATCTATAAGTCTACAACTGTACCTCATGGTGTTTCACTAATAAAAATTAATAAAAAAAAAGAAAAAAGAAAAGTAACAGAGGAAAGTATACCCTCATCCTCTATCTCCTTCACAAGAATGTTGATATAAAACTACTCTTTAGAGTGATAAAAAAAGAAAACACAAAATAAGGTATTTTATCAGGAACAAGGAGGCCTTGCAAGCCAGGTAGACATCAGAAATCTATCCAGCAATTTTGAATGGCTATTAAATGGAAATGGTGGCAAATGCTTTCTGTCTTGCACCATCATGGAGAGCTAATACTAATGGATAGAAGTCAGACATTTGGGCCCAAATTTAAAAATATATATTAAAGTAGAGAACTGTAACTTCAAAGGGTAGCAAAATTGTACCTATATTTAAGACAACTGTGTGGTATTCAATGAAAAATCTACAGAAGTTTCTTCAGCAGCAGAGAGCTGCAGTTATTTCGTATTTCCACCTTCAAATTATTTGCATCCAAATTTAGATAATATTGAAATCTACCAGCATTTGTTAGTCACTTTGGTGTTCATGAAATAACCTCAGTATATGTGACTATGTATTTTAGGAATTTAATTTCAACTCCTCATCAAAGTACAAGATACCACACCAAAACATCATCAAAGTATCAATAACCATCTAATATATTCCATGGGGTCCCCTCGCAAATTCATTCCCGTCTCCTCTCATTCCCCCTGATATCCACATCTCTGAGTTCTGAGCCCAAGAGTTATTTTCCTTTGGCTTGGGTTTTCCCTCTTCACTATGTCCTACATCCAAGCAAGATAATTGGTAGTTATCTTTCTCCTTCCAACCTGTTTCACTTAGCACAACTCCCTCAAATTTCAATTATGTGTTTGCAAAATCCAGTGTTATATTATTTCTTATGACTGAGTAAAATTTCATTGTGTACGTATGACACATTTCCTTTATCCATTTATTTATTTTTGGTGTATTTGAGTTAATTTCCATATCTTGGCTTTGTAAACAGTACGCATTAGTGTTTTGTATTCCTTGAATAGTAACATAAGAATCGAATTATGAATAATATCGTAGATCCTTTTTTATGCTTTAGTGACCAGAGAGATAGTACAGTGGGTAAAGTATTTTCCATGCACATGGCTGATCTGAGTTGGATCCAAGTACTCTTTATAGACCCCCCAAACATTGCCAAGAGTGATGCCTGGGAACAAATCAAGCAATAAGCCTTGAGTAATATGAGTGTGGTACCCCCCCAAAAATAAAAAATAATCCTTGATCACTTGATCACTTGACATCAAGTTACTCATCAATGGTTTGAGTGGGCACCAGTAATGTCTCCATTTGTCCCTATCAGTGCTAGTGTAACCCAATGGCATCGTCTCGTTCTTGGAACATAAAGAGCCTCAAACCAATCACTCAGGGTCTTGACGAAGAAGTCTGACCATCTCATAGGTGGGGGGGCCATGCAGTCTTTGAATGTTCCATGGAATTTAGCCTGTAATGGCTCTAGTCCAGCAGTCATCTCCAAATCTCATTACGTGTCCACCCCATCTGATTTTCAATGCCCTTGGCAAACGAGACAGCGTCCCTAATTCTTGACTGTCGGTGGAGGTCGAAATTCTGGATTCTTTCTCTCATTTGAGTGAAGCATGATACTCCAAGCATAGCTATTTTGATTCCTCCTTAGAAGACCCAAATAGCGTTCTCATCCTGTTTTCATAGGGCCCAGGTCTCTGAGGCATGTGTTAATGCAGGAAGAACAGTGGAATCAAAGAGATGTGCCCAGAGCTGGAGGTTATTCGTCCTCTTAGCTATTTCTTTGATGCTCTTGAAGACATTCCAAGCTGCCCTCTATCTCCCACGCAACTCAGGTGCAAGGTCATCCGTCATATTGACTTCATGACCTAGGTACACATAAGTGTTGCATTCGGAGATGTTCACCCATTGAGAGTGAATAGAACATCAGGAATGAGACTGTTTCTCATAAACATTGTCTTCGTGAGATTCAGTTGTAGTCTGACCTTTCCACACTCACGGTCATAGTCGGCCAGCATTTGTGCCCCTTGACTGATGTTTGGTGTTATCAGAACAGTGCCATCAGCGAAGCAGAGGTGGTGTAGTCGCCGACCATCTATCTTCACTCCCATTCTTTCCCATTCCAATCATTGCATGACATTCTTGAGGGTGGCACTGAAGAGTTTTGGTGAAATGGAATCAACCTGCCAAACTCCTCTCTTCACATCAATGATGACCTCCCTGTAGAATGGTGAGATCCTGGTAGTGAATCCTCAATACAGCTCACAGAGGATCCTGATGTATTGAGTTTGAATGCCCTGCTTGGCTAGGGCCTCGATGACTGCTTCAGTCTCAGCAGAGTCAAAGGCCTCATTTAAATCAATGATCCTTAGACAGAGTGGCATCTTGAACTCCCAAGAAACCTCAATGAGCTTGGTTATCATGTGAATATGATCGAATGCACTGAATCCTTTTCGGAAACTGGCTTGTTCCCATGATTGTCCTTCCTCTAATGCCCTGCCAATCCTATTCAGAATGACTCGAGTGAACAGCTTGTAGACGACAAACAACAGGCAGATCAAGCGATAGTTGCCAATGTCGTGAATTTCTCCCTTCTACAGTAGTTCAGTCCTGCTGGTTTTCCATTGGGATGGAAACTTGCATTCAGAGAGGTAGCATGTGAAGAGCCGAGCCAGTGTATTGATGAGTACTGAGGATAGGTTCTTCAGGTGTTCAGGTTTGACCTTTTCTGGGTCGGGTGCAGTTCTATTCTTTACTGATGAAATGGTGTTTCAGATTTCGGAAGGGAGAATGCTGGGAATGACATATCCATCCTGCAGAATTTGGTATGTGAGCAGATGGATGTGGCTATCGAAGAGATCCGAGTAGAAGTCATAGATAATCTTCTCCGTTGCCCTTCTGGAACAGGTGATAGATCCATCAGGACGTCGGAGGGCAGTAATCTTGGTCTTGTAGTTGGCGAAGGACAGGGCTGTATTGTGAATGCTTTTCAAAGCTTCTTCTGTATCTGCCAGCACTGCTGCTCTTCTCTCTTTGAGGTCTTTCTTTATCACTTCTCTGCACTGCTTTGTGACCTCAGACATTTGCTTGCGGTTGCCTGAGGCTTGAACCAAGACACGTTGGCAAACAAGCGCGAGAATTTTCCAAGACAGGCGTCTTTTGTGGTTATCTCTCTCTTGGCATTTTTTGCACAATCACGGAGGTGCTAAACCCGTCAATCTTGTTACTCGTCAATGTTGTCAACGACGGCATCACCCCATGTTGCTGCAATAGTGCCAAAGAGCTCCCAGTTAGTTGTCGTTCTTGGAGTTCTCTTTTTAAACTTTGCAGCCCTTTCTTCCTACTCTGTGAAGTAGAATTTTGCATGAAGGAGATGGTGGTCTGATCCCTTTTGGAATTTTGGGACATCAGTGACATCGGTCAGGCAAGACCGTCAATGAATATGATGTGGTCAATTTCATTGTGAAACTGTCCACCAGGAGACTCCCATGTCCAACGTTTAGATTCGGCCTTCTGGAATTGTAAGTTACCATGTATTTTCTTAGTCGACATGATAAACTCGGACAGTCTCTCACCTGTTTGTTCCATCCTAGGCCATGGGCCCTGATGTGGAGTTCTTCCGCTGATGTTCTCGGTCCTATCTTGGCATTAAAATCACCAATAATGATCTTGTAGAAGGTGTGGTCTTCTTTATAGAACATCTCCAGCTCTGTGTAGAACTTCTCGATTTCTCCTTCATCATAATTGGATGTTGGTGCGTAGACAACGAAGATAAAAACTGCCGGCAGTGAGCCACATCTATTCAAGTGTAATCCTCCAATTCATGTTGTTAGACATTCGAATGAATCAATGTTTATGGCCAAATTCATGTTGACAAGGACACGATATCACCAACGTCTCTTTTTGTCACATGTTCCGAGGAACAGTTCTTCCCCTCTGTCGAAAACGGCGTGATGTGATTGATGCCTTCTTGTTTCAGTCAGACCAATGATGTCGTGCTTGATCTTTCACACTTGCACCATCAGGTCCTTGATGGATGCATCTGATACCAGCATACGTGCATTGAAAATACAGACAATCATTTTTGTCCTTCTTTGTTTTGGCAGCCTAAATCGGCCCTGAGATTTTATCAGCCTCTCCTTCCCTATCCTTCTTAACGCTGCCATATCGGTGGCTCTTTCAGGGTTAGGGGAATGAGACCCATTGTATTTACTGTTTTTGGCATATCGAATACACCACGGGTAGCTTGCCAGTTTCTGCTGTGCAGGCGGGATACTCTCGGTAGCTTGCCAGGCTCTCCAAGAGGGTTAGAGGCTTTTAGGGAGGCCTCTAATAATCTTTGCAGGTGTTCCCATTGTACCATATTTGAACCCCATCATATATGGTGCCGTAATCTTGTATTAAGTGTTTTATGATGTGTCTCGTGGTCGCTTTGCACTCACATGGTCCGGAAAGCGTCCTGGATCATGGCAGCAGCTGGGTAGTGGAGGTATAGGGGATAATATAGTTCTGCCGGGCTGCTAGGGGTAGGCAGAGGATCTCTGTTCCCGGTTCTGATGAGTCTGGAGTCCAAGGTCACAGAGTTCTGCCTGTCTGGTTCTATGGGGCTTCACTCCTGCATGAGTCTTGGCTCAAGTGTCCAGAAAGTATCCTAGAGCGTGGGCGGTGGCTGGGTAGTGGAGATAGTGGAGGTAATGGAGGTCTGTTGGGCTGCTGGGAGCATTAAACAGATTTTAGCAGAGGATCCTAAAAAAATAAAATCCTAAAGTATCCTAAAAAAAAGTATAACATTTTTCCATAAAATTGGGACCAATTTACATCCCCACTAATCCACTAATAGAAAATGAGGCCACTATTTGCCTACAGCTCCATTAATACCTCTTCCAGATTTTTAATATTTTCATGGACCATCATTAGGGACATATAATTTATGGCCTTTAAGTTGAAGCCTATGTTGTCTGATTAATGTATGACAACCCTGTCTTTCTACAGGAATTTTCACCTGTAATGGTGTTTGACTTTGCGCCTATGTTTACCTGGACTGTTCAGATGTATCTATTGTAGGAAGCATCTTCTCTATGCCTCTTGGTTGGTACGATCAGACTATTGACATTGAATGAGATTATAGATATGAAGAGAATTATTGCTGTCATTTTGCACACTTAAGATTGTGAGGTTCATCTTGCTTTTTAAAGAAGTTCCTGAAAGGTTCTTGTAAAACAAATTTTAAAGCTGTGAATTTCCTAACCTTTTGCTTTTTCATGAAATGTTGTGTCATTCCTTCCAATCTGAATAATAATCTAGTTGGATAAAGTATTCACTCATTCTTCGTCGAATTTCCCATACTCTTCTGATCAGTAATCTCATTCAATAAATCTGCTTTGAAACTTAAAGGATTTCCTTTGCATATGATTTACTTCTTTTATTTTGCTGTTTTACACACAAAAGTTGATGCATTAGTTTTTGTCTTTTTGATTACATCTTGTGTATTTTCTTTATATAGTCCTCTTAGCTAGAACCCTTCAGTCTTCTTGACTCTGGATACATGTTCTCCTCAAGTCTGAGAAAATTTTAACTATAATTGCTTGGACTGACAGTTCTATAGAATTCTTCTTCCTATTCCCAGGGGTTTGTGATGGTTTTTATATTATTTCACTTGACCTCATTCCATAGTACTCTGGTGTATTGTTCATTTCTTTCCAGACTTTCTTACATCTTCAGTTATTTTCTAGAGATTTTCTGCACTCCATATTAGAGTGCATGATTAATTTTCCTCAAATTCTCTCACTGTGCTGCCAAAGTCGCCCACTGAATTTTATATTTCATTAAACAGATTCTAGTTCTGTCACTTCAAATTGAAGCTTTTTCATGCCTGAACTCATATTCTCTTACCTGTATGCTTGTTTGCTTAAACTCATTAAACATCTGTCTCACATATAAAGACTACTAACGCCTTTATCAGAGAGGTTATAGAGTGGCTTGGTACCTGTAGAGACTTCTGTGCTATTATCTCTTTCCCTTGGCCTTCAGTAACTTTTAGTTTCATCTTCAGTATCTGTTAATCACTGAGATAAATTTTTATATTTACCCCAATGTAAGAGTGCTATTAGCAGTGAAGCCAATGAAGGCAGTGCAGGGTATTCAAGGATTGGGGACTTCCATGGGTTCATTGGTATCTTCAAAGTGAAGTTGAATGAGTAGAAGTCTTCTAGTAAGTTCAGTGTTCTAGCAGTGTAGGGTGAATTTAGGGCTCCATTCAGTCTTCTTTGCAGTACAACTTCTTGATGGAGATGTGGTGTCCTTCCTGGACTTCGGATTCTTTCTAAACTATGCCCACTTCATTGGCACATTTACCTGGTAATTGGCAGAGCTTAAGAAGCCCCTGTAGGCCCTCTAGAATTCTTTTATAGGTCATTATTAAATATATGAAATGTTTTGTTTTGCATTTTTCTCAAAATAAATAATAATGTGAAGTCTTCCATGCACCTATTGACTATGTATATCTTTCATAAAGTGTCTGATCAGCTTTTCCACACTTTTTGATGAAATAGTTTGTTTTCTTACAGTTGATCTTCTTTCATATTCTGATATATCTTCAACAGCAGTCCTTTGTCATAGGCATAGTGTAGGAAGATTTCCTCCCTTTTTAGTATGATGTCTTCTTGTCCTATTGATGGTTTCTTTCACTGTGGTGAAGCTTAGTGTTTAATGTAATCCTATTTGCTTATTTTACTTTTGTTTTCCTTCCTGTTGGAGTCAATCCTTGAATATATCACAGTAACCAATATTGTTATTTTTGCCTCATTTGTAATGAATTTTATGGTATTAGATTTAATATTTAGTACACTTTGTGCTACTTTTTGTGTCTAACAGTAGAGATCTAGAATTTCTTTGCACATAGCTATATGTAAAATTTAATTTCTCCTTTCTATATTCTTGACTCCTTTATCAAAACTTAATGGTATATATGTGTAAAAATTCATTCTGAGCTTTCAGAATATTCATATTCCAATGAGCTCTGTGTTTATCTTAACTCTAATGCCATACTGCTTTGATTACCAGAGTCTGTAATATAGTTTGAAGTTGGGAACATAATGCATCCTCTCTTTTGGCATTCATTTAATTTGTTGTTTCATTGTGGGGTCCACCCAAGGCAGTGCTCAGACAGGTTGTCTGGTTCACTGGAGGCACTTAGGGTACATCCATGCTGCAACAATGTTGCCTTGGGACATATGGTGCTGGGAACAAACCCAGGACCTCTTGCTGCAAGTCATATGATGTAACTTTTGAACCACAGTCCTCGACCCAATTCTTACTTTTGCTCAGTCTTTCTTTGAATATTTGAGGTGTTTTGCATTTCCATATAAATTTCAGTAATTTCTACTATTCAGAATTTATACTATTTCCTAGAAAAATTTTACTAGGACTTTACTAATTATTTCCTTCAATCTGTATATTTGTGTAGAATGGGGGCATTCACAATGTCAAACCTTTCAAAACATGAACATGGAAAATCTTATCTATTTTGTGTTCTATTTCTTTTCAAAATTTCCTCTTTACAAGTCTTTCACTTCATTTGTTAAACTTGTTTTACATACAATTGACAATGTGGTTTTAAAAAATGTTCTTTCTCTTTAAGATCATTGCTTTCGTATGGAAGTGAAACATATATATATATATATTTGTTTTATAGTTCTACCACTTTTCTGTGTTGTTTTACTAGATATGATAGATTTTTAAAATATTTTCTACTGAAACTCTGAAATATATAACAAGAATAAAATAAAAATGCAAAATAAATTTTTTTCCTTAAATTTTTATTAGTGAAACACCATGAAGTACAGTTGTAGACTTACAAATTTTTGTGCTTGGGTTTCAGTTATACAATGATCAAATACCCATCCCTCCACCAGTGCCCATTCTCCACCACCACCAGTCCCAATATTCCTCCCATCCCCCTTCCCCCAATCCCACCCTACCTCTGTGGCAGAGCTTTCCCTTTTGTTATCTCTCTCCTGCAAAATGAATTTTTAAATAAATCATAAAATAACATTTTGACATTAACAAAGGCCATACTAGTTCATTATTCTCTTCCTATTGATTTTCAAGAGTAAGGAAGAAATAGCAAAGACTGGAACATTCATATTCCAAGAAGTAGGAGGTGCTTTAGATACAGAAGCCAACTTGAAATGGACCACTAGTATGCAATATATGTGTGAGGGCAATTGATAGAAGTAGGTTGTAATACATTAAATAATATAAAAGAAATCTTAATTGCTATAGCTAATTAATTTAAAACCTATTGTTTGACATTAACAAACTACTACTGATAGAGGGCAGATTAACTCTGCAGTGAAGAAGAAAACTTTAATTGGACAGTCAAAATGAATTTCAGCACAGAACTCTGACATTGCATGCCACCTAATAGGATAAAAAGAAAATAAAACAGTAATATCTTATGAGACATCACCTCAATTTAGTCATTGGGAAATACTATAAAAACACAATTTGAGAGAAGTCAACAAAATGACATATAAACATCAAAATATATCTCACTGAAAAATTATTCCATATTGAATAGAACTAAAGTAAAATAAAAATAAAATAAAATACAATTCAAGCATAATTATTTTTCTGTATAGAAATTATTGAGATAAATATTGAAGTGTAAGCTGGGTTTGAGGATAAAGAAATTTCCTTATTAATTTAATTTCTTGTTATTTTCAAGATAATTCTCTTATTTTGTTTTGTGTTGGGTGTCACACACAGTGATACTCAGGGGTTAGTTACTTCTGGCTCTGCACTCAGGAATTACTCCGGGTGATGCTTGGGGGACCATACTGGATGCCAAGGATTGAACTTGGGTAGGCCACATGCAAGGCAAATTCTCTACCACTGTACTATCTCTCATATCCAGACTTGTGATTAAGCAGAAGTATGTTAAACACAGTGTTTTAGTGTGATGAAGTGTCATATTGGGTCCACAGATTAAAACAGGTCAAAATACATTTTGTATGCTTTGTATGTTCAATAATTCCATAGATCTATTATTGCATAAATAAAATACCTATTTTATATATCTTATTCTGGCTTAGTTTATGTAAAGGTCACTTCTAATTACATAAAAGCATATGTTTATTTCTAATTATTTATCAAACCATTTTAAGTTTTTTTTATTTTTAACGGCTAATTTGTGCATTTTCTTTTTTTTTTTAATTTTTTTTTTATTAGTGAAACACCATGAGGTACAATTGTAGATTTACAATTTTTTGTGCTTGGGTTTGATTATACAATGATCAGATACCCATCCCTCCACCAGTGCCAATTTTCCACCACCATGGATAATATCCCCCCCACCCCCATCTCCCCATCCCCCCCTGCCTCTGTGGCAGGGCAATCCCCTGTGTTCTCTCTCTCCTTTTGGGTGTTGTGGTCTGCAAAAAAGGCATTGAGTGGCAAACATGTTCAGTCCATAGTCCACTTTCGACATGCATCTCCCCTCCTGGGAGGATCCCATTTTAAGTTTTAAGTTGAGTCTGTAATAATGTTTCTTGCTTATTAAGATTATTTACATTTTAGAATTATTTTTTATATTGGAGAAAACAGTGTGTTTCTGTGTTACAATAAACACTACAGCTAGATCATGTATTTCAAACCCACTACTAAGCATATGGGCATAACTTTGTTTTCCTTTTAAGTAGACTTAACACTAATCAGTCATTTTAGTGTTAACCCTTCTTATAGGGTTAAAACAATACAATGTACAACAAACACCTTATAACTTCCTCTTCATTTAATTTATTCAATAAATATTTATTGAGTGGTATATTGTTTCTTGATATAAATTACATGTAGGGATTTCAAAGATAAATAGATTGCATCAAGACCCTTAATAAATTACAAAACAGTTGTAAAATTCACAAAAATATGCTATTTTAATATTGCTGAATTAAGATATAGGTAACAGTATAAAAAATTAGAAACTAATATATCACTTTTTTGAAGAATACCTAAAATAAATAAAATCAGTGTTCTATTTGAATTCTAGTACCAAATGTTAATATTTTTATATGATGATATTTATACAGAAAAACAATAAATAGTGCTCCAATAATTTTGGGACTATTATATATGAATGAAGCAGCCAAATTCTATTTTTAAAGCAAAACATACAATTTCTACTCAATTAGGATTGACTGTATACTAAATAACGGTATGTGCACTTTCTATATATAACAAATTTAATTCTCAGGATGAACCCCAGAGGTAAATCCAATCTTTATATAAATCAAAAATCATGAATATTTCTCTATATGCAACATATAGACTTTATCTAAACTTACTCCTTTAAACACTATCTTATATAAATATTTGACATCCTTTGTTATATCAGAACTTGCAATTCGTATACCCCCTGCCTGATATAAAACAGGCTCTTCAAACTAAGCAAACTAGCTATAAAAAAAAAATAATGTAGGAGTACTGCTATTTATTCTGCCATTGATTAAGCTAATTGAATTGGGCGTGAACTCCGCATTACTTTTTTAAAAATTATATTCTGAATGTTAATTTTATTTTATCATTTTATTTTATCATTTCATTATTATTTCCCCCCCCTTTTTTTTGATTCACCATGAGACTTGATCACTTGATCACTTGACTTCCCGTTACTCATTGATTTGCTCGAGGGGGCTCGAGTAACTTCTCCATTCATCCCTGTTGCATGTAAGTGTATCCAATGGTGTCCTTTTGTTCTAAGAACACGAAGAGCCTCAAACCAATCATGCAGGGTCTTGATGAATAAGTCTGACCATCTTGTAGGTGGGTGACCATGCGGTCTTTTGATGTCCCGTGGAATCCAGTCAGTAGCAACTCAAGTCCAGCAATCATCTCCAAATTTCATTATGTGACCAGCCGATCTGATTTTCAACACCTTGGCAAACAAGTCAGCATCCCTGATTCTTGACTATCGATAGAGGTGGGAACTCCATATTCTTTCTCTCATTTGAGTGAAGTGTGATATTCCAAGCATAGCTCTTTTGATTCCTCTTTGGGAGACCCGAATAGCGTTCTCATCCTGTTTTCATAGGGTCCAGGTCTCTGAGGCATATGTTAATGCAGGAAGAACAGTGGAATTGAAGAGATGTGCCCGGACCAGAGGCTGTTCGTCCTCTTAGCTATTTCTTTGATGTTATTGAAGGTGTTCCAAGCCGCTCTCTTCCTCGGGCACAGCTCAGGTGTCAAATCATTTGTCATGTTGACTTCTCGACCTAGGTACACATAACTGTTGAATTCGGAGATGATTGTTCTGTTGAGAGCAAATGGAACATCAGGAATGAGACTGTTTCTCATAACCATAGTCTTCATGAGATTCAGCTGGAGTCCGTCCTTTCCACACTCATGGAAGTCAGCCAGCTTTTGTACCAACCATGAGATACAGTTACAAAGCTTTCATCATGAGACAAAGTTACAAAGCTTTCATGTTTGAGCTTTGGTCATTCAATCATCAAACACCCATCCAGTGCACATTTTACACCACCAAAATCCCCAGTATTCCTCACCCCCACCCCCACCCCCACCCCCATTCCAACCCTTTCTCTGCCTGCATGGCAGACAATTTCCTCCATACTCTCTCTACTTTGGTTACATTCGATATTTCCACACCAGTCTCATCACCAAACCTGCCAAAAAGGCAATGCTAGACGTTCTGTTTTGTATTGCTTGTTATGGATAGAATATAATGTCCAGGAAATTCTGTGTCTTCTCTTACAGGAGCTTTAGTTTACAGTCTCTGAGTACTAGCCATTGATGAGATTACATGGCGCCAGTGGCAGTTAGTGGTTGTGGCTGCCGAGCTACTGGAAAATAAGGAGCTGGGGGGATGAGGCCCAGTCCCAATCCAAGTGTTCTTGGAGATCTCAATCACGGGTTCCTGCATATCTGTTTTTTTCTGCTGGTCCACTCTCTGGTGTGAGGTTATCCAGTCTTGGGTGAGGCTCGTCCACTCTTGAGTGAGACTCGTCTAAGTGTGTAGGGAGTGGCTTTGGGCATGGCAGCAGTTGGGATCTGAAGGTTTTAAGCTGCTGGCACCCTGCTTGGGGCAGGGTCTTAGCTTTTATTCTTATTTAACTAAGTTTACTGTATGGCCATTCACCTTTTTATTAATAGTGACTTTGTTCCTCTGATAAAAAAATATTTTAATTAGACATGACTATATTTTCTTTTACTCAAGTAGTATAGTCATGGGGTCTACCAACTCAGTTTCCAAATTATATTTTCAAATTTGACGATCAACAACTACCTGATCAGTACATTTAAAACACTTGGCTAAATTTGTATGAAGAAGGTTGAGGGTACTGATGAAAGTTGAACCACACACCACAGTTTGGAGTGCTAACGGATCCCTCTTGACAGTGTTCAAGGGACCACCTTGACTGAATATTTGAAATAGCCTCTTAAATAATCTCATTTTTCTACCTTTATTCCATTTCAATCTACTCATAATGCAGAAATCAGAGTGATTATGTGAAAACATCAGTTATACCAAACTATAGCTCTATCAGAATATATTCATTGTTTCTCAAATCTCTCAAACAAACCAAAGGTCTAGAAATAGCCTAAGGGCCTATGACTTAAAATACCTTCCTCTGTATATACTTTGATCAGAACTTTTGGGCATGCTATTTCCTTCTTAGTGTTGTCTCCTCTATATTTGGGTCTTCCTTAGAATCATTCCATAAATTCAATGCCATCAGTGGAGTCTCTAGTGATATCTTTAAAATTATACCCAATGTCTCAGGGGCCCTTCCTGAAATACTTCTACATCCAAATCCCTCTTCTCTGAGATATAGTAAGTTTGGTTCATTAGACAAGTTCTCAGATTCTGTTGTCTTTGGTCATTTGTTGTTCCAGAAATTATTTTTCTAAGCCACATAAAAGAGATATCATTCTGTACCTGTATCTTTTCTTCTGGTTTACTACCAGAAGAAAAGATATCCTCTATTTCCAGTCATGTGGCAGCAAATGGCATAATTCCTTATAGTCAAAAAATATTCTATTCTGTATATACCATATATTTTCCATATATACATAGTTTCTTCTTCTGTTCTTGGACACCACAGTTGTTCCCAGATTTGGGCTATTGTGTACAGTGATGAAATAAACAGCAGTGAAATTTTCTTTTTGGCATAAAGTTTTTGGGGTGTTGGATTGATTTACAGAAATATGGCTTACTTCTGTAATGAAATCTGTAATTGATGGCTTACATGAAGCTCATTTCTTTCTTTTTTTTCTTTCGAGGAATGTTCATATTATTTTCCCCAATTTTGAATCAGTTGACATTCTCACTACCAGTGGACAAAGACTCCTTTTTCCCCACATCCCAGTCCAAACTGGTAGTTTTTGTCCTTTTTGATGTGTGTCATCTCACTAGTGTGACTTGATATCTCATTGTTATTTGATTTTTATTTTCCTGAAGATATAGAGAATTCTTATATGCTTTTTAGTCATTTCTATTACTTCTTGGAGGAAGCTTCTCTTCATTTCCTCTCCCCTACTTTTTTATGGGGTTGGACATTTTTTTTCTTTTACAGTTCTGAGAATCTCCTGCCTCTGCACCAGTCTGTATTCACTGGGGCCCCTTGAAGGGGGGGCAGGTTGCATTTCCCTCCCCAACCCAGCAGGCAAAATCCTCCAGAATCCAGTCATAGTCATGCTCAAGGCCACTCTCCACATGCTCAAACGAGCCTACGCATGAAGGATCCAACAGAGGAACCTAGGTGTGTGGGACCCGTGGCTGAGATCTCTAAGCCTGTTCAGATAGGGACTGGGCCTCCTCCACCCAGATCCCCCCATTTTCCAGTAGCTTGGCAGTCACACCCACAAACTGCACCCAGCACCATATAATCTCATCAACGGCCAAGATCCAGAGACTATAAAAAAAATAAAAGCTCCTGGAACAGAGCGATGCAGTTTCTCCCTTTCAAAGAGCTCAGCAAGCTACCAAGAGTATCCTGCCCGCATGGCAGAGCCTGGCAAACTACTTGTGATGTATTCAATATGCCCAAAACAGTAGCAATAACAGATCTCATTCCCCTGACCCCGAAAGATCCACCAATATGACATTGGGCTGCGCTAGCACGCAACAGGGACAAATGGTACTGCACCCACGTGAACAAATCGATGAACAAGTGATACAAGTGATAAAGTTCTATTGATTCATTATTAATACTTCATCAGACTAGCTGTACACAAATGTTTTCTTCTAGTCTGTGGTGTTTCTTTTTATTCTGGGCATTGTATTTTCAGTGCAGAAGTTTATAAATTTGATGTAATTACACTTTTTTTCAGTTTCCTTGGCATTGAATCATTGAAAATGTCTCTAGAGTCAATTAATTTGATAGATATTAATTGAATCTATTAATTGAATTAAATATATTAAATGCCATTGTAAGATCCCTCTAGATTATCTAACACTAAATAATGGAGGGATACATACACTCTAGTGGAGGATAAGGAAGGGGTTGAAACATTGTATATACAGAAACCTATCACTAATGGTATTGTGGACCTAGGTGATTAATAATTTTAATAGGGACTATTGTAAAATTATACCTAATTTCTTCTATATTCTAATTTTACCTGTGTCTCATTTTACTCAGTGTACATTGCAAATGTTTCAGCTTTTGTTATCTACTGTCTTCTCTCCTAAAATACAAACTCCAAGTTAAAGGAATTTTGCCTAAGAAAAATTTATTAAGAACCTAATCTTTTCTGAGTACTTAATTCAGTGTGTGGCATATATTAAAAATCAACAAAAACATTTTCAAAAAAATTTTTATTAGTGATTCACCATCAGATACAGTTATAGACTTACAAACTTTCGTACTTGTGTTTCAATCATACAATGCTCGAGTACCCATCCCTCCACTAGTGCCCATTCTACATCACTGATGATCCCAGTATACCTCCCACCCCCCCCCCCACCTCATCCCTCCCATCCCAACCTGCCTCGGTGGCAGAGTATTCCCCTTTTTTTCCTCTCTCTTCTTTTGAGTGTTGTGGCTTGCAATAGATGTATTGAGTGGCTATCGTGTTTGATCTATGATCTACTTTTAGCATGCATCTCCCATCCCAAGTGAGCCCTCCACCACACTTTACTTGGTGTTCCCTTCTCTATCTGGGCTGCCTTTTCCTCTAGCATGTGAGGCCAATTTCCAAGCCATAGAGCAAACTTCCTGGTACTTATCTCTACTAATCTTGGGTGCTAGTCTCCCATTCTGTTACTTTATATTCCAAAGATGAGTGCAATCTTTCTATGTCTGTCTCTCTCTTTTTGACTCATTTCTCTTAGCATGATACTTTCCATGTTGATCCACTTATATGCAAAGTTCATGACTTCATCTTTTCTAACAGCTTCATAGTATTCCATTGTGTAGATGTACCAAAGTTTCTTTAACCAAGTCATCTATCTGTCTTGGGCACTCAGGTTTTTTTCCAGATTCTGGCTATTGTCAACAGTGCTGCAATGAAGATACAAGTGCAGATGTCATTTTGACTATACTTTTTTGCCTCTCTGGGATATATTCCCAGGAGTGGTATTGCTGGACCAAATGGGAACTCAATTTCAATTTTTTTGAGAATTGTCCATACTGTTTTCCAAAAGGCCTGTACCAGTCGGAATTCCCACCAGCAATGAAGGTGAGTCCTTTTCTCGCCACATCCACACCAACACCAGTTGCCCCTGTTCTTTTGGATGTGGGCCAGTCTCTGTGGTGTGAGATGGTATAACTGTTTTGATCTACATATCCCTGATGATTACTGATAAAGAGCATTTTTTTCATGTGCCTTTTGGTCATTCATATTTCTTCATTGAGAAATTTCTGTTCATTTCATCACCCCATTTTCTGATGGAGTTGGATGTTTTCTTGTTGCAAAGTTCAACCAGTGCTTGTATATCCTTGATATCAACCCCTTATCAAATGGGTATTGGGTGAATATCCTTTCCCATTCTGTAGATTGTCTTTGTATTTTGGACATTGTATCTTTTGCAGTGCAGAATCTTCTTAGTTTAATATAGTCCCATTTCTTTATCTCTGTATCCACTTGGTTGGTCAGTAGGTGTCATCTTTGAAGATACCGTTAACCTCAATATTGTTGAGGGTTTTGCCGACCTTGTCTTCAGTGTACCTTATGGATTCTGGTCTGATATTGAGGTCTTTAATCCATTTTGAGCTGACTTTTGTGCATGGTGTTAGGTCGAGGTCTAGGTCCATTTTTTGCATGTGGTTGTCCAGTTATGCCAGCACCATTTGTTAAAGAGGTTTCCCTTGCTCCATTTCACATTTCTTGCTCCTTTATCAAAGATTAGATATTCATACATTTGGGCTTCTGTGTAGGGATATTCCACCCTGTTCCATTGGTCTGCGACTCTGCCTTTGTTCCAGTACCACGCTGTTTTAATTGCTACTGCTTTGTAGTAGAGTTTGAGATTGGGGAAGGTGATGCCTCCCATCTTCTTTTTTCTCAGAATTGCTTTAGCTATTCATGGGGGTTTGTTGTTCCATATGAATTTCAGGAGTGCTTGATCCATTTCTCTGAAGAATTTCATGGGATATCATTGAGTCTGTATAGTGCTTTTGGGAGTACTGCCATTTTGACAATGTTAATTCTTCCTATTCATGAGCAGGGAATATGTTTTCATTTCCTGGTGTCCTCTTTTATTTCTTGGACTAGAGTTTTGTAGTTTTCTTTGTAGAGGTCCTTTACCTCCTTAGTTAGACTGATTCTGAGGTACTTGATTGGGCACAATTGTGAATGGGATTGCTTTTTGTCATGTCACTTCCCTCTGTCTCATTATTTGCGTATAGGAAGGCCGCAGATTTTTGGGTATTGAAAAAATCATCAAAAACTTTTTTAAATGCTTGAACTACTCTGTCTCAGAATAAACATATAATCCAGACATGACACCCAGGCAGGCTTATTCTATTGTACTTGATATTGAATTTAGCTCCTCTTTATGGCAGTCTGGAATACACATTCTTTCCATCACTTTCAGTAACTTCTCTAAACATCCCAAAATTTCTCTGGTGTTGCAATGCTTACAATATGCAGATATTTTACTAATAAATGCAGAAATTGTTATAGAAAGGTAAGTTCATGAGAAAACTTTCTTTGTGAACGCGAGATTAGAAAATTATATACCAATTCACAGCAAAACTACATTTGATTCTTGAATCATTCCTTATGTATACATTCTCATAAGTTTTGACAGTAAATCCAATAAATGGTTTGTAAGCACTAGGAAAAAAATTACACTTTACAAATTACTTGAAAAATATTCATGTACACACACCTACCTCATCACACACATACCTCACCCTCCTAAATTTAAATTAATATCCCAGAATGTACTACTTCCTAAATGTAGACACACCTGCATAGGTTATTGTGAAAGTCAAGATTACAATACATCATGCTCTGGCTTATTTTTTTGCCAAATATTTCTTTTCTGTCATGGAAACCAGGCTCCAGAGCTGTTTTCAATGCAACATAATAGAACACATATACAGAATATCATCTAACTTAAAAATTGTATATTGAACACCTACTTTGTTCAAGGTGCAATGAAATTAGAAAGGATAAAAAACAGGTTTGTCCAAAAGTTTGATGTTTACACAAAAAGAGAAAATTAACATGCACATAAAATAGTTATCAAATTAGTGGAACTAATTGTAATTCATGCTTGAGAGAACTAGATAAAAATACAAAACTGTGAGCTAAAACAGCTAAGATATTCTCTATGAAGGATGAAAAAGAATACTTAGTAAAGACCTGGTCTATGCCAGGTGCTTTGCATATATTGCTCCACTTAATCATCATAATAACCATATGGGGTCTGAATTATAATGTTACTTTTATAGGTGAGGAAATTGCATTGAGTTCAGTCAGACAAGAATTTATGGCAACATTATTGCAACCATTCTATATCTTCATGCCAAACTAGGTGTTCCTGAATGAAGATATAAGAGAACTACGTTCTGCTATTTTTGACACTTTGATCTTGTAATATTGATTAGAAGATATTCCAATATAATTTCAATGTGATATTTTATCATACAAATGGAAGTAATTTTGCATTCTATTTGAACAAGAAACATCAAAAAATGTGAATTCCAAGGATTATTTATTTTTCTAAAAGTATTTCAAGTGTCTTCAAATTTTGAATTTGGTGAATTTAGTAAATCTTGAATTATGACTGGTGAAACTGATTTTCCAAACACAGGAAACTAATAAGAATTAAGTCGCAGGGATCTAGTACCAAATATAATGCATATTGATCACAGACATGCTTACTATTATAACAAATAAATCCAGAAATGTATATTGGCTTAACGTTATAGAGATAAAATTTTATCATCTAAACTATCAAAGTGTGTACATTCAAAAAGCTGAGTCTTTTTCAGCTGTGAATCAGGGTCTCACTGTCCTTTCATCTCAAATCTGCTTTGTTAAAGTTGCCATTATGTGACTTCTAAGATAAATAAACTTGAGAGAGAGAATAGAGAATATGAGAGAGAGAGAGAGAGAGAGAGAGAGAGAGAGAGAGAGAGAGAGAGAATATATGGGGGATTCTATTCAGAATTTTTGAGAGTCGCTGATCTCCCATCCATTATGTCACACGAGGGCAGTCATTCCTATGCTCAGGGACATCCAGGATTAAAATTTATATTTCACATGCTTGAGAATTTTTTTAATTTCCATAGAAAATAGTGGTTGTCATTGCACAAAATTATTTTAATCCTATGGGTAAAATGAAATAATTGAGAAAGGAATGATCTCATATAGAGAATCCTTTATTTTGTGACAAAAAGCTACAAATCAATAAAACTTTAGTGTGTAGAGCCACATAACATTAAACTGTAGAAGAGGTAAAGGTAAAGGTAAAGGCCCTCCCGTTGATCATTGACTTGCTCGAGCGGGCCCAGTAACGTCTCCATTGGAGACTTTGTTGTTACTGTGTCTGACATATCGAATACATCACGGGGAGCTTGCCAGGCTCTGCCATGCGGGCGAGATACTCTCGGTAGCTTGCTGGGCTCTCCGAGAGGGGCGGAGGAATCGAACTCGGGTCGGCCATGTTAGCCGCTTGTAAGGTGAATGCCCTACCCGCTGTGCTACCGCTCCAGCCCAAACTGTAGAAGAAAAAAAAATGTTTTTAAGCTTTTCTGTTAAGGTGATTATGTTTTAGTAGGCTACACTTAAAAGTATAAAATTAAGTGAAGCTTTGATTTTTTTTACTTGTAAGCAATGAATACATAATGTCAATCACGGCCATCCTGTTGTTCGTCAATTGCCTCGAGCAGGCCCCAGTAACATCTCATTCATCCTAGCCCTGAGATTTTTTAAAAAGTGCCATATTCAAGGCTCTTTCAGTTTTAGGAGAATGAGACCCATCATTGTTACTGGTATTTGGCATATTGGGTACGCCACAAGGAGTTTGCCAGACTCTGCTGTGTGGGCAGGTTACATTCGGTAACCTGCCAGGTTTGTCCAAAGTAAGAATGAGATAAGCGGCCGCGCGCTTCCAGGAGCTGGGTTTTATAGTCTCTGGATCTTGGCCGTTGATGGGATTAAACTGCGCCAGGGGGCCAGTTGTTGGGTGTGACCCCTGCCTACTGGAAGGTGGAGGATCTGGGTGGAGGTTGCTCAGCCCCGATCCGAGCAGGCTTGGAGATCGCAGCCCCCGGACTAGCATGCCTTTGTTCCTCTGCCGGTACCTTCATGCATGTGTAGAGTGGTCTCAGCATGGTGGTGGCTGGTTCTGGAGGTCTTCGGCTGCCAGAGCCCTGGTCGGGGCGGGGAGGAAAACTCAACCCGCCTCCCTCCAAGGGACCCTGGCGAGGACAGCCAGGTGTGGGGGCAGGAGACTACTATGTTTTAGTAGGCTACACTTAAAAGTATAAAATTAAGTGAAGCTTTGATTTTTTTTTTTACTTGTAAGCAATGAATACATAATGTAGGGAGTAGAGAAATGTTCTTATTTTATTTGGTTCATGATAATGTTCAGTGATGGCCAGGATGATGGATTTGAGAGTGAAAGATTAAAGACAAGCAAATGAATTTTTTTTTCTTAAAGCACTATTAGTGCGGGGCTGGAGAGATAGCACAGCGGGTAGGATGTTTGCCTTGCACGTGGCCGACCCAGGTTCGATTCTCAGCATCCCATATGACCCCCTGAGCACCTCCAGGAGTAATTCCTGAGTGCAGAGCCAGGAGTAATCCCTGTGCATCGCTGGGTATGACCCAAAAGCAAAAAAAGAAGAAAAAAGGGTGGGGGGAGGAGAGAAAGCACTACGCACTACTAGTGCTATGGAAGGCAAAACATAAGAAGTTGAACACAATATACTATTTGTAGAGGATAGAGGAAACATCAAACAGCAACCCCTGTTTTCTGACATGGGTAATTAAAGAAAAGAATTTTCTCACAAATAAGATATGCAATACAGAAGAAAAACTTAGACTAGGAGATAAGTAATGCAAATTCAGTTATGATTCTCTCTGTGAAAACAATTTTAGTTGAAGATGACCTACAGAGTGAACTATTAAGCCTAAATTTCTGAAAGCTTACTTGGCAATGGGACGTTTGTATGCTGGCTTACATGGTACAAAGAGACATTAGTTGCAGCTAAGCTAAGGATCCTCAGTGGGAAGAGTAGATTATACAGATGGACTCAATATAATAACAAAGATTCCTATAAGAGAGCAAAACAGGACCACAGTTAGAGAAAATGAGAGAATTGAAGCAGATTAGAAAGGGGAAATATGCTGTGCTGCTAGCTTTCTAAGTGAAGAAGGGGTTATAAGTTAATGAACACTGACTTGGAAAATATTCTTTCAAAAATGCAAGAAAACTTAATTCTCTATTAGGACATGAAACTAACAAGACTAGCAAATGAAATTACCCCCTGGCCCTTTGACTTTAGCCTATTGAAAGTGATTTTGAATTTCTTAACTTCATAAAAGTAAGAAAATAAAATGTTTCTTTTCAAGCCATTGATGCTGTGACCATGGGGAACTAGTACAGCAACAACAGGAAACTAATACAGTTAATATAAACGATATTGTTTTTCAGGAATTAACATGAAGGTTAATGAAAATTAAAATTATAGTGCTAGATGCATATGCACAGAGTGAAGGAAATGGTAAGGTAATAAACTGAGAATTAAAAAATACAGAAAGAGGAAAAATTCTTAAGAACTTTGACTAAGAATAAAGTTCTTTAGGAAGATACTTTCAGAAAGTATCTGGAAATTTGGGAATCCATGGCATCATAAAACTTAAGATTGTGAACATAAACAAAAAGAAAACACTGTCCTCCCATTGCTCATCGATTTGCTCAAGTGGGTCCAGTAACGTATCCATTTTGAGACTCGTTGTTACTGCGTTTGGCATATTGAGCATGTCACAGGCAGCTTGCCAGGCTTTGCCGTGCTGGCGAGATACTCTAGGTAGCTTGCCGGGCTCTCTGAGAGGGGTGGGGGAATTGAACCCGGCTCAACCGGGCTGGCTGCGCTCAAGACAAACACCCTACCACTGTGCTATCGCTCCAATATCCATTGTGAATATAATCAAGATGGAATTGAATTATCATCAGATGTAAAGGTAATACAGAAATATTTGTCATTTAGTGAATAGAAATTTCTTGGCAGGAAAGTCATAGTATTATACTGGCAAATAATAGCAATAAGAATAATAGCATATGTCTTGGGACATATATATGTATACATATACATATACATATTTCAAATCACTAGTGATATTATGAAGTTGACATGATATGAAGTTTTGATATCAAATTAAGATGGAATTTTTTGCACTATTGTTTCATCCAATTTCCATGGCATTTTGCTGTTTCCAATAATTTCTCAGCTTTCTTTCTTTTTAGCACAACTTAATCCATGGATACCCCAAAGATTTTTTACTATAAAAGTAATGCAACATGATCCTTCTCATTGGAATAGTTGTACTCCAATCCTCTTGTAAAGTAAAACTTTTATTCTACTTAAATGCATCAAGAAAAATAGATCTGCTACAGGAGGCAACAGACCATTAAACTAAACTCAAAATGATAAGATAATTATACATGGACATGAAAGGTCATTGAACTGACTTTCTGTCCTTTATTATACATATTTTGGTTCACTATATATCTGTATTTTCAATATATAAACATAGAGAGGTTAAATAAATAGCTGAAGCACATACTAGTAAATAGTAAAACTGAATATTAAAATAGGCCTAGTCAATCAGAATTTCAGTTCATTTCATTAATCAATTCAATATTACTTCTATAGAATGAGTCAGATCAAAAGTGAAATGATATTGTATTGACCATAAATTATTAGTCTACTAAAAGTGAATTTTTTCATACGAAGGTCTATGACTGTCAACTATTTTATGAAAAAAATTCATAACAAGTTTTTATTCTCATCGTATAATAAAAATTCATATCATAATACTGTTAATACTGAAGTTTCATCGGTTAACTGCAATGATCTAAACTAATGTCTGTATGATGAAAATCAAACATTACTTTTACTTTTACCATATTAAAGACTTCAGCACATGAGAACTGAAGCTACTATCATGAAAAATTTTAAACTTTTAATACTAAAAATTTTAAGTTGGTATATTCTTTGAAATAGTCTCCATATATTAGTAACATATCTTACTAGACCATATATATTGTAAATGCTACAATATAAAGTGTGAAATATAATATTAAATTTTAAGTACAATATTTCTCAAATATTTTATATATTTTGCTAAATAAAATGCTTCCATTATTTAGGAAACTGCTTCATTTTTTTCATGCTTTCCTCATTTTCAGTGAGTTTCCTGCATTTCATTACAAGGAATGTTGAAATAACAGCTGTGGTTTTTAAGGAGGTGTGTATACCATTTATTTTTACAGAGTTCATCCATCATATTATACTTACATGTTTCAAAAATTAATATATAAAATGATAATTGCAAAAGAATCTGCCAGCAGAAAAGACAAAAGATGTGAAAGCCAAGTGAGGAAAAATAAAAATAAATCAAATGTAAAAATAAATATGAGAGATATACTCGCCCAATCTTTTTCTTAAATACATGAAAGAAATTTAAGATTTCAGTTTCCCTCAAGTTTTAATATTAAATATCAGCACTGTATTGAAATAATATTGTTAAAATCAACTTAGTATTAGAACAAGACTAACTTATCTTTCTAAAAACAGTTTTTCTAACAAATTTGACATACTATACCCCATCCTTTGATTCAAGATTGTTTTTAAGGTTAAAACATTTCATGTTCATTGTTCGAAGACGCATTAACTACATTTTCTGTTTACATGGCAACATTAAAACTGCCTTAATTTAAAATAACAAAAGACCTCATAATCCAGTATACATTTCCATTCCATGTTTACCCATCATTGAGACTATGTTTCACCCTTCCTCTATACCAGCTTAAGCACACCCTCTGAGCCACTCTATATAGTTCAGCTCTAGTTATTCACCTCCTTCCCTGTACTACAATGACACTCTCATGATCAAATCTTTAATTAAAGGGTCAGTGATATAATATACTCTAGAAGACTAGCATCTGTCTTTATGTGCAAGACCTTGAGTTCCAGCCCTTGTACAGCATATTGAAGTTCTGGTACTATGGTTTCTTGTTGCCACAGTACTTTCGGATTAAGTTAAGTACCAAACTCCACCACTTTTAGCTTCATGGGCTGGCTCCTATTTAAAAAATACTTAATACCCAAATCCCCAACTGTATCCCCAAGTTGATGAATGGATCAAGAAATTGTGGTATATACACATTGTGGAATACAAGGCATCTCTAAAGAAGAGCAAAATTATGCAATTCGCAGCAACATGGATGGAACTGAAAGATAATCATGTTAGTGAAGTCAGTCAGAAAGGGCTAAATTCAGAGTGATTTCAGGCAAATGTGGGGCCTAAAGTTACATAGCAAGAAGCAACAAAGAACCAAAGTAAACACAATAGAAGTGATTCCCACAAATTAGTTGGTGAGGAGAACTTGAAAGGGAGGGCTCTTGGGGTTTTTGAATACTTTGGTGATGGCTATGGTGTTGGACTTATGAGTACGTGAAACCACCAATAACATTATTGCAAATTACAGAAAATCAATAGAATTTTTAAACAGAAAATATATAATACAATTTAACTTTGTCAATTAAAAATCTTTAATTTTCATTATATACTAAAGTGCAAGTTTGTGATTGAAAGTATGTCTATGTATAGTGCTGTGAATTTAGTTAAAACGGGAGCATCTTATTTTTTACAAACCCTAGGTGGTTTAATATGGCTGAATTTTGATTTTGTATCTAAAATTTTATTGAGATAAAATAAAACCTTTTTGACTTTTATAAAAAATAATATGATACATAGTACATATCTATATAAAATTGCAACCAGATAACAAAGACCATATCTTATAATAACCCAAATAATACATTCACAGTTAAACATGATATAATTAGTGCTCTTCAAATAAATTTTAAGTTTTCTTTCCTAAAAGCACATAGAAAATTAATAGATCATGTTGGGAGGAACTACAGTACTAGCCTTTTCTTTTGTAAATAATATATGAATATCATGTCCAAGGAAAAGAAGTAATTTTTAGTGAGAGATTATCTCTCCTCTCTGGGATGACAGCAATACTTCAGATCGTCAATGCTCTGTCAGCCAAATTTCTTGAGTGCCCATGCAAAAATATAGTGGGAATGGTGTTTTAATTCACTGTATTTGAGTTGATTATGACTGCAGAGTAACCTAGTTAATATTCAGTTACGTATCTGTGTAAGCATTCAAATTAAGAGGAAATGGATGAATGCCTCAAAGTAGAGTTTTGGAATCAAATGTAATCAAGTTTATTTGGTCATATTGAGTTTTCATACCAAATATTTGTAAAATATTTTGGATAACCAGAGTTCTATAAATTTGAAATCTGAAAAAGTTATTGTAATTCACTACAATTAATTTTATATTATGTAATATGGTGAAAGCATTATATTTAAAAGAGAAATTTTGAATATAAAAGAATAATTTTTTAAAATTTTTGCTTATTTTACCAATATTATTCTCTAAAATTAGAGTAAATATAAATTAAGGAAGGTCTATCAATATTAATTTTTGGTTTGTTTTATGCTGGTCTCCACAAGAAATTAATATAAAATTAGATTTATATGTGACACAGGAATGTCATTTACATCAGGAACATTCCCCATAACTTTTCTAACTTTCATACTTTTGTACATAAAAATAAACAGGAATTCTAGAGATAGTACAGCAGGTAGGGTGCCTGCCTTGCTCATATTGACACAAGTTCTATTCGGGTCATCCTATATGTTCCACAAAAACCACCAGGAATGTTTCCTGAGTGCAGATCCAGGAGTTACCCCTGAGTATTGCCACGTGTCACCCAAAAACAAAAACGTAAAAATGAGAAATTTCATAAAATCATTTTAATAGATAATTACAGGGACTGGAGCGATAGCACAGCGGGTAGGGCGTTTGCCTTGCATGCAGCACACATGGCCAACTGGAGTTTTATTCCTCCGCCCAGCTCGGAGAGCCTGGTAAGCTATTGAGAGTATCTCACCCCCAATGCAAAGCCTGACAAGCTACCCCTGATGTATTAGATATGCCAAAAACAGTAACAACAAGCCTCACAATGGAGACGTTACTGGTAGCCACTTGAGCAAATTGATGAACAACTGGAGGACAGGACAGGAGAGTGTAGTGCAGTGCTACTTACACTATTGTCCACTCAATTTACATGTGTTAACGTATGCTCCTTTAAAAACAATCTACAGAATAAACATCATTACAAGACCTATGTTAGCAAAATTGCATTGTTGTTTTGAGGCCACACCTGTCAGTGCTCAGAGCTTACTTCTGGCTCTCCACTCCTGGGTCACTCTTGGCAGACTAGGAAAAACACATGGGGTGCCTGGGATGAACCCAGTTTCATCACATGAAACGTAAACATCCTGCCAATAGTACTATCGCTCCAGCCCTAGTTTTAACAATATTTGACAAAGTAATAGATAAGCAAAATAAGCAAAGAGGGGCAAAAAAAGATCCAGAAGAATAAATGATGACCGAAGTAGGTGGGCACTCTGGTCTCCGAGACAGAGGTCTATACCATATGGAAGCTCTACAGCAGCTCTTCGCTGAAGAAAACTAGAGCAATTGGAGGGGGCGGGGAGTGGGGTGGGGGGGCACTGTTTATTTCACTCCATTTACTCTACGTCTTATTTTTCACAACATTACTGACTTTTTCTCCATTGAAATTATTTTAAAATTCTTTGATCCTGAAGGTTTGATCCAAAGTTTATAAAAAGATCAGCATCAGAGAAAACTTACTTGGTGACACAAGATCATATCAATATAGTGTTACCACAAAGATCATAACAAACTTTCAAAAGAGCATTTCTATATTGCTTTATATATTGTTCTCTAGTCATTAAATATAAAGTATATATTTTCAAAAAAAACATGTCCTAGGTATTCATCTTTCTGTTTCAAAATATATCTCAAAATTCACTCACTGACACTGGTAGCATTATTTTAAAATAATGCATAATGCTAGTTACTACCTATTGACCAAATGATCTCTGCTATATGTAACACTAGGGATTTTGTGTCCTTTATTTTGTCTACATAGTAATCTTTTTTCTTTCTTTCTTTCTTTCTTTCTTTCTTTCTTTCTTTCTCTTTCTTTCTTTCTTTCTTTCTTTCTCTTTCTTTCTTTCTTTCTTTCTTTCTTTCTTTCTTTCTTTCTTCTTTCACTCTTTCTCTATTTCTTTTCTTTTTAAGGAGGGTACATCCAGCTGTACTCAAGAATTGCTCCTGTCTCTCTGCTCAAGGGTCATTTCTTTGATGGCGGTTCTCAGGGGCCCATATATGGTGTCAGGGATCCAAAATAGGTAGGCTGTGTGCAAGGCAAGCACTATATCCACTATATTATCATTCAAGCTCCTAAAGTTAGCTTTCTTAATTTTATTTTGCAGATGAAGAACCCAAGACTTGGCATGGATTTAATAAATTACTCTGTCACTGATTCATTTGGAATTCCGAATGGAAGCAGCCTAGTTTCAAGGTCCCTGCTTCATATTCTAGGACACATTGAGTATCTAGATGACTATTTCAGTAGTTTTTATTTGTTTGTTCATGTTTGGACTTCCCCAGTGGTTCTCAGGAGTTACTCTGCATTCAGGAATCACTCTGGGATGTGCTCAGAGGTCACATAAGATGCCAGGGATAGAACCCGGATCAACCATGGACAAGGTATGTACTCCCTGTACTATCTCTCCACCCCCTATCATACTGGAAAATAAATTTTAAAATATTTTACATGCATTTCATTCTTCCCCTGCTTTTAAAGCTCAAAAAACTACCATAATATTTAACATAAAGGGAAAATGCAAAATATTTTAATATTACTTAAAAAATAAGTTAATTAATGAACATTCTCAAAAATCTCTAACAATTCATTTTATGTGGTACAGTAAAACATAAAGCAAGAAATTGTAATTTGATTTAAGTATATTTTATACAATTTTAGTTAAAATTAGGCATCTCAAAGAGGTACAATTATTTATTCAGCTACAAAACATCTTCTTTTCAAATTATAGCCTATTATTCATATATTTATACAAAGAATTTGATCTCCTAGTTCTTTTAGGGGTGAGTATATTTCAATATGTGTTTTTCATAACCAACCAACATCAAAACCACAGGCCATATGACACTTGAAAGAACTTCAGTTAAAAGGTTCATTTAAAAAAAAATCAAGCATTGCACATTTCAAATGAAAAAAATAATTTGGTAGGGAATATAATAACAGTTATGCCAAGAAATTAAGTTTTGATAAAATTTGGTGGTTATTTATTACCAGGTACTGACTAGTTTTCCTTAGAAATAATTCCTTTTAAGCAACCAACTTCAGAAACACACATGTCTAAGAGAATACCAGAAGCAGCATAAATCCGCTAAAAGAGCAATAAAATACCTTTCCAAAGAAACCAAATCCAGATTCCATACCATAATTCAGGCAGCACGGCCCATCATAAACAAAAATTCATTATGCCTGCTGTGTGGAAAAATGTTAAGCAAGAAGAAATAAACAAAGAATGTTTTAACAAATTATATTAGCCAAATGAAAAAAAAAAGAGAGAGAGAGAGAGGATAAAGCCACAGTTCTGAATGAGTCTGCCAATAAAGCTTAAAACTGAGCCAAAATTTGGAAGAAATCTAAACATAGCCAGACCAAGTCTGAGTCTTCCGAAGATATTATATTCTGGGTTTTTCCTTTCAACTATTTTCTTTAGGTTTAAGGGGAAACCTTGACCAGATCTAGAGATGTGATATTAAATCACACAGACTGCATCCAAACCTAAATTGAGGATGCAATCGAATGAAATTTAGAGACATAAAACAGAGCATCTTTCCCATACATGAATTATGCAATACTTTTAGTAGAACATGAAAATGACTGTAGTTGTAGACTGTTGCCTTCAAAAAATCTTTTAAATGGCTATTTATAATCCAGCCATACATGAACACATATACACATACATATATATATGCATGTATTTATACATACACATATTTTTCCTCACCAATTTAACAACACATTAAATTTTGCTATAAATATGTAATAAATCTTAGTAATCTAGTTATAATAAAAATATCTTCTAATTTGATGCAATACATAATGAAAACTAGTTGCCTGAAAAAAAAATCAAGAAAAAAATTAACTTCACCAAGAACTAAAAAGTATCAATTGTAGAACACAAATGTTTGAATTTTTTTCCCATCCTAGCACTTAGGCAGCTATTCTCTTCCTAATCAGAGTAGACACCAACTGACTCCTGTCTGTGTGGATAAGATCATTGCATACTGGTCAAAATCTAGGACTATAATCCTTGAAGAAGGAGTGACAAAGGAAGAGAAAATATAGATAAGGAGAAGGAAGGCAAATTAATCAGTAGAATCTGTTCCACCTCAGATTGGTAGAATTACAGTCACATTCTTTTCTCTCTTGAGAAATGTTTCTTGTAGTCAGTAATTATGCAGACCGTAGAATTTAACCACTATTAAGAATTATTTAATATTGAAGCAAAATAAAGTCTAGTATATTCTTAACAATATAATTATAAACATATTTAATTATATAATACCAGTGGGTATTACAGTGTTTTATGACATACTGAAATATCTTGAACCAAATACCGTTTACATACCTACATAATTTAAACAAATTTTACTATATTTATAAGTCAGAAACTTAAAAGAAGCAAAGTTAATTAATCACCTCAAATGGTATTTTTCTAGATGATAATATAAAATCATTGTTATAGTGTTCTCTAATATAGACTGTTTCAGAAATAACCTTCCAAGTATTGCATTCTTTCTTCATGAATACATTTCTGAACTAGCTGTGTGATTTAAAAGAATCTGTATTTATTTCTATATATTATATTCACACATACACATGTTATTTTTAAAAGGCAAGAGATGACAAGAGGAAGTGTAAGAAAAAAATAATGGCACATCTGTCCTGCACATTTGACTTATCAGTCGCTGTCCTAAGGCAATCTCTCCTATTGTCCTTCCTTCCTAAATTTCCTTTATATTTTATCAGACTTGAATCAGCGTTTCTCAATCTCCCTTCCTGAAAAAAGAAAGAGAATGCTGGTGGGTCAGGAGAAAGTACAGAAGGGAAAAATTCATCTCACAAGTAAGAAAAAGCCTTCTGAAAATCGGTATAATTAAGCATCAGTATAATTCAGGTGCCATTCAAGTACATAGAAATTGTATAAATTTATATTTCATTTTCTGCTTAATAGTGAGTTGGAGAAAATGGTATTTGGACAATTTCTAAAGGAAAAAATTTAAAAATAAAACTCAAGTGTTGTTTTCAGTAAATACATTCATTTTCTTCTTGAGTGTTCTTTTCTCACCAGAAGTAGTGACATTTTGAGATAAGAATGATCAATTCCACTCTCTTTTGCCCCTGCAGAGAGTGTATATATGTCTATTTTTACACATGTAGACCAACAGAAAAAGATTGAGTTTATAGTGAATAATTAGACTAAAAAATATGACCTAGAAAAGCTGATGTATGGATAATCCATAAATAATGCAGGATAGATCTTGTGGATTTTTTAAAAATAATTAAATCCAGCCTTATTTTGACTCACAAGTTTTGAAAATTATTGAATCCAGTTTTTAAAAAGTAGCTAGCAATTAATTTTTTTGCAAATTGTTATCAAAGACTTGCTTATTTGCCTATATTTTTCTTATTAGTTTATATTTTGATAAAAGAAGAGAAACATATTCATCAATATGAATTTATAACTGCCTTCCTTCAGACCTTAAACTAAAATTACAGAAAACAAATATGCAATAACTTATTTTCATGACATCTAGTATTTTATATCCTTTAAGTGCTATCAGAATAAAAATTATAGCAATTAATCTGTTTCAGGCTAATGGCTAAATATTCCAGTTTAAATACACATTCTTCTATGTGATTTTCAACAAAAGCTTTCCTTATTCTATACTCAATGCAGACAACTAACTAATTTACTGAAAATGAAATGTCCATATTTATAATATCAGTAAATCATTTATGCTTCCATAGTCATGAAAACAAATATTTTGCTGTTTGATTATATTATTTAGAAATCACAACTTTTCTAATTTAACCACATTATACTAAAGATTTAAGCTATGTTCTTTATAAAAATATACAGCAAGACAAGGAAAACTTATCATAATTGAAAACTTAAAAAAAGATAATGATTATTTCATTAAGACATTTTAGTAAATAATCTATGGTTTAGCTTTCAGGTATCTTGCTTTGGGGAGATGCTTGTTTTTATGCTTTGCAAGTTATAAACAAGGTTGTTTATGCATGTAATATGAAATCAGTACTGAAAAGTAAAAACTGATAATTGCACTGAATAAACACTTTATTTTAAAAGATTAAATAATTTTACTACTTTATTCACTTTAAAGTTTATGAGCACATTAAAATCTGTGCCAATTGTTATTCAGAATAATCAAAGAATTTTTCCAAATTGGTGTTTCTCTCTTTTTTTAAGCAGCAAAAGTGTATGTTTTTGAACTCACTATCTATAAAATTATCTCTCTGTGTTTATAGATTTTAAATACTCAAACTTGTGATGCTAAAACAAATGTTAAAACCTATGTAACTGGTATAATGGATATTAGCATTCTAAATTTAATAATTGTTTTCTTTGGTATATATACATAGACAAAATTATTATTAATCATCAGATGATATAGAAATGAATACATAAAGAAGAAGGTAAAAAGGATTAAGGATTGCTTAAGGATTCTCTGACAATGTATAAACACAAACATACTTCTGCACAAATGTGTTCATACACATATATTATAAATTTTTTCTCCTGTATTCTTTCTTTATATTTGATTCTTCTTTTGACCTGCAGATGCAAAAATGCATTTTAGCACCATTTTTATTTGTTAAAGTACAATAGTACATTGAAGAATTTAATAAATTTTAGAATCTGTAAAGCGGAAGCATATATAAACAGATAAGGAGGATTTGTATCGTTTTTCTATCTATATCCGTAGGTACACTGGATACAAATTTATATACATAGACATCCACAGAGCACATGTTACCAATTAAAAGTTACATAAACTTAAATCTCAGTAAGAGCTTCAAAGCATCTCAGTCTAGGAAAACATATATTGTCTTTAATTCAATGGAAAAATGCTTTTCATAAGTAAATAAGTAAATGAAGTCTATATTTAACTTTTTTTCCTGTGTATCTATAAAGTTGGAGAGTAAATAGGTAAAGATCACTATTCTCAATTTTTGCTAAGTATGAGTTAATGTAATAATTATAAAGTTACTACAGTAATTATTCCTGTTTGAAATCAAGTGTCATATTGCCTGTAGCCATTTGTTTATGATATTTTTGACTAACAGTAAATTTGATATTTAACTTTGAAACATAGAAGCAAGCACTCATTCATTTGTAGGCACTGATTAAATAAAAGAAACGTTTGGAATACTAAGGATATTTTCTTTAAATATCCTCCTGCTTTCTCTAAAGAACACTCGGGTTAAAAGAAAACTTGTGCACATTCAGCTATCTAATTCTTAAAAAAAAATCGAGGTATGATCAAAGTGGAGCAGCAGAAACCTTTAGAAGAGACTGATGACTTCCAACCAGGGGGCTGAAAATCTGGAGACGTTACAGATATCTTTCTTAAGGAACAGTAGCAGCAGATTTCAAAGAAAATGTCATAACTAGAAATTTACAAAAGTCAGGGACCCATGGCATGTCATAACAAACAAGACACAGAGTGATGCTGTCTAGTCATATAAACCAGTATGATGTTTTGACTGACTTAATCAGTCAGGTCAGAAAGAAAAAAGGTTTACTCTTTGACTGACATGATCGATAACAGACAAAACAATCACACTTGTCTCAGCGTGTAAAAAACCAGAGTGTATGTGTGTAAACATTGCACAAGTTAAGAGAGATAATGATAGAAGTGACTGTGTTCATGGATATATTGAATGTTCTCTTCTCCCTGCAATGATTTTGGAGACATGGAAGTCGAAGGAGAAACAGAATTATCAGTTGTAAGGAAATAGAGAGGAATTATACAGATCAGTGGTAGAGAGCAAGAGTCAATGTTAACAGGAAAACAAGATTAGAAAAATAAAAGGTAGTATGGAAAGAAGCAAAAAAAAAGTCAGAAGGGATGAGGAAAATAATTAGAACACTGGAAAGAAATAGGATCTATTGAAATAAGGTAAAAGCTAACATTTGTTGGCCTATTCATAAAGCAGAGGAAAGGACATATATACTTAGCACATCAACAAGGTGTGCCAAAAAACTAAAATGCTTTCATTGAATTATGTGCATATAGAAAAACAAATTCAAGTTTCTTATGCGTTAGTAACTATTTGTGTTTAGAGCAGGTTCTATGTTGCAAAATCTATGTTGCAATTGTCTGCTGAAAATGTGCACATATATCTTAACTAAAAGTGTATTCATAAAAGATATTTATTTTTAATTGAAAAAGATAATTTTTACTTCAAATTAGAAACAAGAAAAGTATTATTAATTTAACAAGATAGTAAGTAGTATTGACAAGCCTATTTCAGTATTATTTGTTCTGCTCTGTACCCTAAAGCATTCTATGTCTGCCAATAAATGAGTTTTAGAAACCTTTAGATATTTCCTTTATTATTTTAATGGAAAAATACATTTGAGGTAATAGTCACAAAATTACAAAACATGCCATTATTTTCAAGTATTCTTTTCTGCTTATTAGCTTGTCGACAACTTACCCAGGTAAAATATCTATCTTTACAACTATTTTTATGTGTATAAAATGGTTTTTATTAATTAAATAAATAAGACAAAAACATATTGCAGTTTTCTTCCACACTAGCAGATGCTTTGCAAACAAAACAGTAAAAATTTAAATATTTAATGCTTAATTGAAACTGTATATAAGATTTTATTTTTAAAAGTCTTTAAACTCATATATGGCTCTACAGTGCTTTTCTTCATATCTCTACAACTTTGGAAGCATTCTTCATAGGTTAATAAATTTAGAAGGTATTGAATAAGCACAATAAATTCTTGGTCTTGTAATTTTTTTCTAGCTTGGGAGATTTCTGGCTGGTATGGCATATGAAAGCACAGAGAATGTCTAATTGAGTAGTTAACATGTACAACATCAACATCTTTTTCACTTTTCAGTCTCTTCAAAAAGTATAAAATTCATTTATCCTAAGAAGCAGAAATATAAAAACAGTAAGAAGACGTAGCTGAAATATACATAGCCAAATGTAAAGAGTTTAAACATATATACTTAAATATCTCTACAGAAGCTTTTCAAATAATATATATGGAAAGGAGAAGGAAATTCAAAAATCACCATTAAACTATTAGGTAATAATTAGCTAATAATTAGGCAATAATTAGGTGATAAATAGTATAGGCCAGTTTTATTAATGTATACTGAAATTAGTTGGCAAAAAATTAATAAGAAACTATTAGATACTTGCATAGCCTACATGTGTCTGAAAAATAGTTATTGGTTTCTCCAGTTACTTTAACATGTTGCCAAATAACTTTAATAATATTTCCTCTAATATGTGGAGTTTAATCCACCTCCAAATATAGTATGGAATGGGAAAATTATAGTGGTAAAAATAAGAGAGTTAACACTTTGTTAACCAAGTGATCAAGGCTCTGATCATTAGTAGTTGATATTAGCTTTATCAACAATTCTGCTGATATTAAGTCCTCTAAATATGGTGCAATATGAATAAGATTTTATTTCTGGATACTGTTCTAGAAACACATAACCCCAAACCTAATAAATAAAAAAAACTTGGCCAGAGAAATAGTATAGCAGATAAGACACTTGCCTTGTAGTTGGCCAACCTAGGTTCTGTCCCCTGTTATAACAGCATCTGATCCCCGAAGACCCACCTGAAGTAATCCCTGAGCACAGATCCAGGAGTAAGTCCTAAGCATAGCATTGTGATCTAACAACCTCCTCCAGAAGAAAAAAACTCAAACAAACCCAAATAGGGGAGATTCTGTAATATTCCTTACAAGTTCCTTTTTTAAAAAGTGCTAGAACAGAAGGAAAAATGAAAAATTAAAACTCTATTATAGACAAAAGACCAAACATGATGACCTCTCAGTATTTGTACTGCACACCATTATGCCCCAAAGTAGAGAGAGAGTAAGAAGGAAAGTGCGTGCCATAGAGGCAGAGGGTGGAGTGGCGTGGGGTAGGGGGCTCGGAGTGATACTGGATACTGGGGGCATTGGTGGTGGGAAATGTATACTGATAGGGGAATGGGTATTTGATCATTATATGACTAAAATTCAATCATGGAAGCTTTGTTACTGTATCTCATGGTGATTCAGTAAAATACATATGTATATATATATATATATACATATATATATAAATAAGCGTTGGGAAAGACGAGTAAGGAGAGAATGCAAAAATCTCAGGGCTTGGGGCTGTAGTGATAGCACAGAGGGTAGGGAGTTTGTCTTGCACGTGGCCAACCCAGGTTCGATTCCCATTATCCCATATGGGGGCCTAAGCACCGCCAGGAGTAATTCCTGAGTGCATGAGCCAGGAATAACCCCTGTGCATCACCGGGTGTGACCCAAAAAGCAAAAACAAAAAAAAAACTCAGGTCTGGGATGAATAGAAACGTTACTGGTGCCCACTTGAGTAAACTGATGAACAATGGGATGATAGTGACAGTGAAGTCACACACACACATATATATATATAGAGAGAGAGAGCACTGTAGCACTGTCCTCCTATTATTCATTGATTTGCTCAAGTAGGTACCAGTAACATTAAACAACAAATTGTGAGACTTGTTACTGTTTTGGCATATCAAATATGTCATGAGCAGTTTGCTAGGCTTTGACATGTGGGCGAGATACTCTCTGTAGCTTGCCAGGCTCTCCCAAAGGGACAGAGGAATTGAACCTGGGTCAGCCGCATACAAGGCAAAGGTCCTACCCGCTGTGCTATCACTCCAACATAATTGATATATTTATATATATAAATATATATATTTATTTATTTATCAGGGCTTGGGGCTGGAGCAATAACACAGTGGGTAGGGCATTTTCCTTGCACGTGGCCGACCCACGTTCGATTCCCAGCATCCCATATGGTCTCCTCAGCACCACCAGGAGTAATTCCTGAGTGCATGAGCCAGGAGTAAATTGATGAACAATGGGATGACATTGACATTGAGAGAGAGAGAGAGAGAGAGAGAGAGAGAGAGAGAGAGAGAGAGAGAAAGAGGGAAAGAGAGTGCTAAGATCTGGAAATAGTCCTACTGACCACAAAATACCTTGATAAATAAATTGTGGTTTATATAAAAAAAAAAGACCCCTGTATCATAGACTAAAGAACACTGAGCAAACATACGACTAAGTACAATTTGTAATCTCTATGAAAAGCAGGAACAGCAATGAGCCTTCATGGAAGAGCTGATTAATCTGAATAAAACCAGTTTCTGTTTCTGCTAATGTGAATTTGTTTTGGTAAATTTGTTATGTTTAGAAAAGATTCATACTAGAAAATGCTGAATCAAGCTTCTTGACTGAGGAAAATACTTTGTACAAGAGAATTCTATGTTCTATCTTTATAATTTTTTGTCAATCTAATATTGTTTTAGATTAGAAGTAAAGAAATTAAAGTTCTTACAGTAAGGTATAACACTTTAGTAATTCTAATTCCATTGCCGTGAATCTCTTACCCTTTTCTTGACACAAAGGAAATCATTCTCCCTGGGGTTTTATATTGGTCACCTCTGCGACTAAGCCTTCTGCCTATAGTCTTTGCATCTCCCTAGAAGCAATTTCAAGTCACTTTCCTCAAGATTCCATCCCTGAACATTCCAGTTGCAATGGCCTTATACACTAGTGATTCCTTGCCTTGTATTCCTCTATTTTTTTCAACTTAACATTTTTTGTTAATTTGAAAATTTATGAAAGACTTATGAAGAATTATTGATTTTTTATGTTTCTACTAAATTCTCAAAGTTTAATTTCCATAAGAATAGGAATGTTGTTCATTTTGTTCATTGCCATGTATCAAGCAATTCTATATGTGCATTTCTACTATATTCCAGGTTCTGTGAACAAATGAACATTATCCCTTTGTTGGTGCAAAGTTATAGTACAGTTAACTACAGAAGATGTAGGAAGAGATATAAAACACATGATAATTGCTAAAATTAAGAAAGTAGAGATTCTAAAGGCTTTGAACAGAATCACCAAAGTCAAGTTCAGCAAAGGGTCAGCAAAGACTAGGACTTAGTGGTTTTTAGGTTACAATTCAAAGAGTGAAAATGTCATTAAACAAAGAGCAGAATAGGAAAACATTTTTTTCACACCCAGCAATGCTCAGGGGTTACTAGTGGCTCTGTAATCAGGAATTACTTCTGCAGTGCTGGGGGCACCATGTGGGATGCTGGGGATCAAATCCATGTCAGCCACATGTGAGGCAAACGTTCTACCTGCTGTACTATCATTCCAGCCTGAAAAAACACTTTTTCAAAGCAAGCACAGAAAAATCTAAAGTTCTATAAACTCATGGTGCATCCAGAAATTGAACAATTGACTCTGAATTGGAGCATCAAATGGGAAAGATTGGGTGAGTTAGCAGATTTCATATCAAAGAAGTTCTTGCCAACCACATTAAGGATTTTACTTGAACTTGAGGTACCTAATGGTATGGAAATGATTTGAGAAATGACTTAATCAAACATTAGTTTTATGCTAGATGGCCACTTGAGCATAGAGTACAGATTCTAATAAATGAGATTAGAGGCAGCGATTTATTAATTTTAGTAGAAATGATAGCTGCATATAATTTTATAACTATGTAGAGAAATTTCTCTTTTAATCTTGCATAACATGGAATATTTTTAAAAGCACCTTCTTCAAATTAATTTTTGTCATTAAATCAAAAAACTTATGCCCTCAAGATCAGCTTGAGGCATCTCTCTAACTCTCCTTTAGTTATGTATTCTTAATCTGTATACATATATAAACACATATATTCACATGTACAAGCACATAAATTTGACTTTGAGATACATTGAAATGGTTATTATTAAGGAGATAAAGGTCTTTGAGAGAATTCTTCTATAAGGTACTGACACACATAAATACTTAATAATGAAATTTAATTTACTCATAACAGCATGAGTTTTCTTTAAAGCTTTTTATCAATATAAAGTCCAACATAAAATGTTTCAAATGTGACATTTTTTAATAGCACAGCGGTAGGGCGTTTGCCTTGCACGCGGCCAACATGGCCGACCCGAGTTCGATTCCTCCGCCCCTCTTGGAGAGCCCGGCAAGCTACCAAGAGTATCTCACCCGCACGGCAGAGCCTGGCAAGCTCCCCGTGACGTATTCGATATGCCAGACACAGTAACAACAAAGTCTCCAATGGAGACGTTACTGGGCCCGCTCGAGCAAATGCAAATAACAGGCAAAACTCATTTTTAAACTTGTATTCTGTTTGTTTGGGGGCCCATATCCAGTAGTACTCAGGACTTACCTATCGCTTTTATGCTTATGGTTCACTCTGGCAGTGGTTGAGAAACAGTATGTGGTGCCAGAAATTACCACTTGCAAGGTACGTACCTTACCCTCTGCACTATTTATCCAAACTTATCATCATAACTAAACAATATCCATGAAGACAGACTCTGTGTCTTAAGGATATGTTTTTCATAATCTCATGGAGCATAGTGGGTAAGCATAGTGGGTAAGCATAGTGGGTAAGCATGCGGCTGACATGGCTGACCTTGGTTCTATTCCTCTGCCCCTCTTGGAGAGCCTGGCAAGCAACTGAGACTATCTCGCCCGCACAGCAAAGCCTGGCAAGCTCCCCGTGACGTATTCAATATGCCAAAAACAGTAACAACAAGTCTCACAATTTATTGCAGACGTTACTGGTGCCTGCTCCAGCGAATCGACTAACAATGGGAGGACAGTGCTACAGTGCTACAGTGCTATGGTACTCATTCCCTGTTTGCCACACAGAATATTTTCAGATCTGGTAAGCATGTATAGTCATCCGTACATGATATTTCATAAAATTAATTTTTTTAATTCTGTTGAGCCCTTCCTACATGTCATTATTGTTTAATCTATTGATGCCTCCGGAACCAGCCACAGCCAGGCTTAAGACCGCTGTCCACACGTTCCGACGAGCCTCACGCATGAAGGAACCAGCAGAGGAACCCAGGCAAGCGGGATCGAGACTGAGATATCCAAGCCTGCTCAGATAGGGACTGGGTCTCCTCCATGCAGGTCCCCCATCTTTCAGTAACTAGGCGTTACACCCACCAACTGCCCCCAGCGCCGTGTTATCCCATCAATGGCAAAGACCCAGGAACTATAAAACCCAGCTCCTGGAAGTGCATGCGGCCGCATTTGCAGCCACGTGACCTCTTATTGTCTAGTTCTCACTCTTGGAGAACCCAATAGACTACTGAGTGTACGTACTCTGCCTGCATGGCAGAGTCTGGCAAGCTCCCATGGCATATTGGATATGCCAAAACCTAGTAACTATGATAGGTCTCATTGTCCTGACCCTGAAGGAGCCTCCAATGTGGCACTTGCTAAAATCTCAGGGCTAGGACGAATGGAGACATTACTGGTGCCTGTTTGAGGAAATCCATGAATAATGGAATGACAGTGATACAGTGATTGATGCCCATTTGAAACTCACAAAAGAGCAAAGGGAACATACTTTTTAAATTATATTTGGTTTATATATCTTACCATCTTATTTAATTATCATGAGTATGTTAATTGATTTATTATAAATTAGTGCTTAGATGCCAATGCACATAGATTGGAAGTTAGTATAATTAACAACACAACAAAAGGCATTCTTTATATTTTGTTTTGTTTTGTTTTGTGGGGGGTTATTCTGTTTGTTGCTTTATTTCTGCTTGTACAAAGTAATCCATCATATTTCTAGTTTTTAACTTTAGTCTTGAACTTCTTGCATGGCTTTGTCTGTGATGGGATGAGTTAACCAGTAATCATCCCTAGAGGCTCTCCAACATGATCAAAAATCTCTTTCCCTCCCCCACCAATGAAAACTTGAGACCAATATTTTGGAAAAATTTTTCTGGAAGGCTGCCAGCCCCTGCCCCTGGACATTAGTGAAACTTTATTTTCATTCCATTTAGGTTACCATATCTCAAGAAAAAAAAAAGAAAAAGAAAAAAGTCCTGTAATTTTCAGATATGGGTGTATTGGTAGTAAAGACAAATAAAAGAATAAGATGAGGTCCTTTAAAAGGAGCCCAAATGTGAAAACTAGAGAAGTTAACATTTAACTTTTCTTTTGAGGGTCATATTTCATGTGCTTGTAATTAACTCTACCTTTACATACTTTGATTATTACATATGAGTCTTTGCCCAAAATAAACTCCTTGATATTTTGCTTTGTTTTTCATTATATCAATCTCTTACCTCATCAGGTGAACACATTCTTTTCATCTCTTATTTCTGATGGTATCAAAACAGAATTTCTTTTTGCACACGATTTCTTAACTCACATGCAAATTGCCTAAAATAAAATGACCCTAGAAACAATTGGGTCTTCCTGTAACTGAACCAGAAAGAGGTACTCAAGATAGTAGATTTCAAGATTCAGTCATCACACAGGGCTCTTACACTACTAACTCTGTTGCCAAGGTAGTGAAAATTCATGGTTACTGAATGAGGAAAAACTTACTGTAGTTGGGGGCGGGGGGATATATATTCAACACCATTTAGTTGTTCTTTAGTAAACCAAAAGAGTATCTTAAATGCTTATTTAAAGTGATTAAAGAGTTGGGGGCAGTAGGTTTTTCTGAAACTTGTACCCAAACAGCCATGGAAATCAACATGGCTGGCACTTCAAAACATATGTTAAAAGTGAAAGGTTAGTTGAAGGTCAAGAGGGGGGTGACAATTTACTTCATGTCCTCTCAAAATGGTTCAGTCAAAAGTACCTTGTTTTCAAGGTTACCTAATTTTCTCCCTCTATCAATGGAATCAAAAGTAATAATCCAAAGGAGATCTCTCCCTCTATGAGGCAGGAAGCTTCCACACTATGCCACTCATGTATTCCTTGCAATTGATTAAGATTCCCTTAGATGTGGGGAAGCTGTTTCTGATCCCCTTATCACAGTGTAAAGTAAAACATGCTTGACTGGTTAATAAAAATGGAAGATGGAGTTACAAAGAGGAAAAGTTCACTTGAAAATCCAAACAAAGACTAAAGTCCTTTGGTCACACCCAAGAAAGTCAGACAGCATCTTTTAGAAAGAGGTCTAAAAGTTCTCTACCTAAAAATTTTCTCATTTACCATTAAATATAAATGTAAATAAAAAAAGAGAATTCCATATTATCTGTCTGAATTTAAACACATAAAAATAACAAATATTGAATAGTCTCCAGGTTTATGTTCCTTACTAGGTATGCAGTTGCCAAAGGCATCTGTAAAAGCAATTTTTCATATGTATAGGGAATACTAAATGAGTTCACTGTATCACTGTACTTCATAAGTAATTAATATGTATGATTTTAACATCCTCTACCATAAATCACCATTCATTCTCTCTAGTTTTTCCTTTTATAATATAATCCATTTTGGACATTGCACACATGATCATTTCTCTAAGTTTTTGCAATAACAATCAAAGAGAAGCACAGAACACAAAGACTTCAATAGATCTTAGGAATCAATAGGTTGGCCCCTCATTTTATAGATGGGGAATTTTAAGGTAAAAGCCATGTCAGAACTGGCTTCTTACAATCCAGTTTTCTATGGAAGTTCATTATACCATAATGATTTCAACTGTTGTTTGTGGAAGCAAGTTGCTGAAGTTTGAATCCTGGCTCTTCAGCTCTCTAGCTGTGTTCTTGGGACAAATCGCCCTATTTCTCTAAATTTCCATTTCCTCATCTACAAACTAGGGATAATAGACATTATAAAAGCAAACTTGGAGAGGGCACAGAGAGATAGTACAGAGGGTAAAGCATTTGCTTTCCACACAGCCTACCAGAGTGTGATCCCATGTGGTTCCCCGAACAGCACCAGGAATAACTTCTGAGCATCACAAAATAAATAAATAATACAAAGTGCACTGGGATAAAACTGCTTCACAGATTGCTTTTGAAAGCTGTTGATTAAGTGCTTAATGTGATAATAAGTATGTTAACCTTTGCAATATGTAAACCTTTATTAAGATTCTCACGTCCATTGAGGCTGAGTTGGAATGAACATTTTCTCTAGAAGTTTTCTTTAAGTCTAAAAGTTTGCTGTCACTGTCACTGTCATTGTCTTCCCGTTGTTCATCGATTTTCTCGAGCAGGCCCAGTAATGTCTCCATTGTGAGACTTTGTTGTTACTGTGTTTGGCATATCGAATACAACACGGGTAGCTTGCCAGGCTTTTCCGTGCAGGCAAGATACTCTTGGCAGCTTGCCGGGCTCTCCAAGAGGGGCAGAGGAATCAAACTCAGGTCAGCCATGTTGGCTGCGTGCAAGGCAAACTCCCTACCCATTGTGTTATCACTCCAAGTTTAAAGTTGAACAGCAACCATAACAAATTCTTCATTTCTATATTCCAAAGTCTCTTAGCCAAGGATCTGATAGTACTATATGTCCATTTATATTGGTGTGAAGCAAGTTTATTCTGAAATTGAATAAGACAATACATAAAGAATTATGAAATCTTCAAGGATATAGTGCATATATAAAGTAATAGAAAAAATAAGAACCAAATATAGAATATGAATAATATTAGGCATAGAATTTATTGCTATGAGAAACCTATTTTTTGAGACTGAACTATTTGATTTTCAAAAACTGGAATATGTATCATTAACATGCATTTAATTAAGAAGACTCATCATCTTATAAGTAGCATTTGTAATATCACTGAATATATTTTCATATAGCTAACTCTTCTCTATGGTTGAAAAGTTCATGAGGCCCTTTTCCTTTCTCAAGTCTCACATAAATGGTGTCATTTTAGGATGTTGCTAAGCACTTAGAGTTTGCAATGTGGTTCTTTTTAGTGCTGAGAAATTCTTCTTGGTGTTACCCTGACCTCAAGTGGTCTATTTCCTGATGCTTTTAGCAGTGAAAAACATTACATTACATTTAAACTTATTTTATTAGTTATACAGTTTATAAATTGGGTAGAAAACACTATTGAGTTTAAAAGGCCAGTTTTTCTTAAAGTCTGCAACAAATGTTAGGAACAGCAATTTGCACTTTGTGGTTCACCTGACTTCATTTTTAAGTTCTCATCATCTTCCCCTTTATACAGCATGATAAAAAAAAATCTGTTCTTTTTGTCCTGTAACTCACATTTAGTGCTTCTGATTATTTTAATAGATTCACATCATTTATACCTTTGTATTCCCCCAGTGGAATCTATATTACGTGTTTCCTCAAGATGGCAGGAAAAAAAGTATATTTTTCAGTGTCAAAAGGCAATAAATGCCTACAACAGTATTCTGAAAACTATTAATATGCAGCATTATAACATTATAGTGCTTAAGAAAGCACTCACAAATCAAGCAGAAATAATTTCATAGCTCTTTTCAGTTACTTATTATCACTCTTATATAAGTTTCTGAATTTTTGTCATCTGTAAAACATACAGAAAGCAGGAGATCAACTTCAATTAGTTGTGGAAATAAGTAAGTGAAACAATGCAAGTAGAACAGCATTGGGCATAGCACTCTAAATTCTCCAAGCATTAATTAGTGTCACTAACATTATGTAAAGCAACTGGCAGAGTACTTAGCATGTGTGCTTGAACAAAAGGGACTTAGTGTTATTAAAGTTTAAAGTCACAGAATTTGATAATGATAGAACAAACTCATACAATTCCTACATAGACAGGTGATGTGCCAACTTTGAGGTGCAGCAAGATATATGTCAACAAACCAATGACATTCAATCTCCTTTCTCTGATGGAGGTAAGTATGATGTGGAAGGCAGATCTGTGGTTCTGGACTGCATACTCCAGCTCACAGGTGGCCGGCCACGTACTCTGATCACACACCAGGCCTGCCCTGACTGTTGCCTATGGGGACTTCAGCCATACAGCATGTGTTTTTCATTAGTGAAAATTGTAGCTACCTTTGATGTTCTTGTTTTAAAATCCAATAATACTAAATATTCAGCCATCCAAATTATATATAACTGCCCTAGGATTTTACATAGCTCCTTATGGGCTTACCAATTTCTGTGTCAAATACAAACTTCATTTTATACACACTAAATCCCAAGGACATTTATTTTGGAAACTTTTGGCATTCTAGTTCAAAACAGATGAACATGACTCAATAAAGCTAGGTCTAGGAGATAAATTATGTAATCACATCTCTGAGTCAGGCATTCCAAAGAATCTGTTTTTAACAATAAAAATCTGGTTGGTACACTCATTTAACCTGAAGGGAGCATCAAAACCTATACCAGAATTTCCCAAATAGGTGCTATGTAAAAAAGAGTCTTTGATTGATTAGATTAGAAAATTTTATTAGATATCACCGTCTGGAGGTTGACATGTTAAAGATTCTTAAATCAATCAGTAGGTCAAATATTTTCTCAAACACGATGAATTTAACAAAAAATTATCATGTGTATTGCATTTGAATAAAACACAGTTTGAAACTGAGGAGTTAGTTTTACTTGAAACATTTTCGAAAGAAAAATAGTTATTATTATAGAAAAGCAATGAAGCTTCCCCTACAGATTGGATGCTTGAGTTCTATTTTAGATCTCAGCTATTGTTTACATCCCCTGAAAGAAGTGAAAGCCCAATCTTTCACTACAATCTAGGTATGTTTCATACTTGAAATCTACCATTGAACTTTGCATGGCATTGTCTTTGTGTTTCAGAGTGTTAAGGCTGGCCTGGTATAAAAGTGACCTATTGTCATTTTCATTCATTCATCATCCTGTTATTCGTCGATTGCCTCGAGCAGGCCCCAGTAATGTCTCCTTCATCCTAGCCCTGAGATTATATTCAAGGCTCTTTAGGAGAATGAGACCCATAATTGTTACTGGTATTTGGCATATTTGGTATGCCATGGTGAGTTTGCCAGACTCTGCCCTGTGGGCAGGCTACATTCGATAGCCTGCAAGTTTGTCCAAAGTAGGAATGAGATAATAAGATGTCATAAAAAGATGTCCTGATAAGATGTCGCGCGACCGCAAATATGGCCACGTGGTTCTGGGAGCTGGATTTTATAGTCTCTGAATCTTGGTCGCTGATGGGATTACACGGCGCCAGGGGGCCAGGTGGTGGGTGTGACCCACCACCTGACCTATTTTCATCTTCACAAAATTCTTACCCAAGAACTTTAATCTTAATGCAAAAAAAGCAGTTTTAAATAAATCAAAATTAAGTGTAAAGGTTTCCAGGAGTTGACTTGATGGCTTCTTGACAACCTAAAGCTACAAGTTTGATCCCTGGTGCCATGCTATGTGCGAAATGTGAGTCTGGCAGCTATTCTCTTTGTGCCTTGGAGCCTGCTGTCGGAAATACCTGGCACAGGTGAATTTAGATCCCAATGCAACCATGATTACAGGCTCACTTCATTGATCTGACCACCAATGAGCAACACACAAAATGTGAGCTCTGCAGCCACCTCCAACACTATACACAGAATGTGCACCCCAAGTTTTTAAATGGATGAACATACAAAATGGATAGTAATCTCATCTGGTTAATGAGTACAAAATCCTGACATGCAACCTTCAAAAGCACCACAGCAAAATCAGTGAGCCTCACATCCAAGGATCTTAATAATAGACTCAAAAGAGGGAAGAAAAGGGGAAAAGCACATACTTGTAAAACATCTTAATACTGCAACCAATAGTATGCTAATCTTCAGTTAGAATTAACTGAAGGCATTAAATCCATTCATTTGAAAACACTTAATAAATGTTTGTTTAGCACCAACCATTGGCTGTCTAGGAACAGGAAATGTGATACTGAAATATCTGCAGGATCATGGTATAAGTGACTGAATAATAGATAAGTTACCATTGTGGTGGAATAAATGTAGACGGTCACAGGAAGAGATCAGAATGTCCATCCTAGTGGCTAGGACTTTATAAAAGAACATAGGACATAAGATTAGTGGTTGGGACTTCACAGACGCCCAAGCACATAAAACTGCCAGGTAAAATAGAGGATCCCCAGTTATACTGGAATTTCTAAGAAGCAATGAAAATAATTAATAATATAAATAATATAATAATATAAACATTTTCCATTAAATGCTTATAACAAGATATGCTTTATTTTTATTTTCAATACCTGATAATTCTAAAGACTGTTATATTTAAGTTGCAATCTGAACAAAATTGTCATATGAAGAGGAGAAACCATGAGACTAATGGACTCATGGGTACAGAGACAAATATTTTTCAGCCTTAATGCAATATCCATAGATAATTGTGACAGAATTAGTGTTTTGAATGAGCAGAGGCTTATTTGTGAATCCCAACTTTCATTGTAGATGATGGAGAATGATGTAATAGTTAGTTTGTAGTGAGAGTATGTTTGTACTTTCAGAACAGCATTCAGGAGTAGAAACAGACTGGGCACAAAAAAAAAAACATTAAAAGCATGATATTAGTAAACTTAAAATAACATGGCAGCAAGGATGATTAAGAGATACTAATGAATTCAACATATATTTAGAAATTAGTACAATGATTGTGGGTGCAGATCCCAAACTTCAATTGTTCAGTTGCTCATAAGCTACTTGTGCTAATATATCATAGTGATAAGAAAAAGATCTTTCAGTTTTTTCATAGAAGTAGTCTTTTCTAAACTAAGATTATTTAATATGAGATTTTATAATATTTTGTTATAAAAATATAAGATTTTATATTTAATATGAGATTTAATATGAGATATTATAATCTCATTATTCTAGTGTTATATTAAATGGTACTTCTTAAACAGATAAATTTACATGAAGTTTTATTTAATGAAGCATAGGACTAAGTGACCTATGGGCTGTAAGGAAGAAGAGGAGGAGTGAAAAATGATATTCAGGTCTATAGGCTAAAGTAGAAGAAAACGAGGAATGAAAATGAAAAGTACATCTGTAGTAAGTTCAAACAAATGTAGTCAAATGATTTTTGACAAAGGAGTAACAGTGATTAAGGGGGAAACAGTCTTTGAAAAAATGGCATAGGAAATCTTAAACAACAACATGAGAAAAAATGAATCTAAAACAACCTAACTCTCTACAAAATATAATACAAAATGAATCAAAGGTCAAAATATATGAATATATTTGTTGCTAATGAAGATACATAGGCATAGGTGACAAATATGTACATGAAAATATCTTCTGTTTATATGTCATGAGTGATTCGGAAGTCAAAGATCCAACTACATACCTATTAGAATTGCTAAAATCTAGAACAGTGGCCACCATTATTCAATGGAAAAAAATCATAAAACCACAAAAAGTTGTAAGAAAGAGAAAATATATTGTTATAAGAAAAGTTAATCTAAAAAGACTAACATTATTTTATTTTATTTTATTTTCCGTATGCCATACTGCAAAAGCCAAAGTTATGGAGATGATAGAAGACCAGTATTTATCAGGAGAGTTGAATGGTCTTCAAAAAATATTTAGGGCAGCAAAACTATTCAGCAAAACTACTGCTACAATGAAGGATGCATTTCTCAAAATTCATAAATTAGACAAAAGTGTGAACCCAACTGTTAACAGTGTATTTTAGGTGACAATAGTAGTCTAGATTAACTCATAATCTCTTTATGCATGTACCACACATATGCATTATATTAGTGGTAGGAAGACGTATGCAGGATCTTTTTATTTCCCTCATAGTTTTTCTGCAGACCTGAAACTTGCTCTAAAAATTAAAGGCAAAAATAAAGGCCCTCCCGTTGTTCATCGATTTGCTCCAGCGGACCCAGCAACGTCTCCATTGTGAGACTTGTTGTTACTGTGTTTGGCATATCGAATACATCACAGGGAGCTTGCCAGGCTCTGCCGTGTGGGCGAGATACTCTCAGTAGCTTGCCGGGCTCTCCGAGAGGGGCGGAGGAATCGAACTCGGGTCGGCCATGTTTGCTGCATGCAAGGCAAACGCCCTACTGCTGTGTTATTGCTGTAAAAATTAAATTATCGCTGTAAAAAAAATTCACTTAATCACTTAACTTCCCATTAGTCATCGATTTGCTCGAGCGGGCGCCAGTAACGTCTCCATTTGTCCCTGTCGCGTGCTAGTGTAGCCCAATGGCATCTGTTCGCTCTGGGAACATGAAGGGCCTCAAACCGATCATTCATGATCTTGATGAAGAAGTCTGACCATCTGGAAGGTGGGTGGCCACGCAGTCTTTTGACATCCTGTGGAATCCAGTCGGTAACAGCTCTAGTCCAGCGGTCGTCTTTAAATCTCATTACGTGACCAGCCCATCTGATTTTCGACACCTTGGCAAATGAGACAGCGTCCCTGATTCTTGATCGTCGACGGATGTCAGAACTCCGGATTCTTTCTCTCATTTGAGTGAAACATGGTATTCCAAGCATAGCTCTTTCTATTCTTCTTTGGGAGACCTGAATAGCGTTCTCATCTTGTTTGCGTAGGGCCCAGGTCTCTGAGGCATATGTTAATGCAGGAAGAACAGTGGAATCAAAGAGATGTGCCCGGAGCCAGAGGTTCTTTGTCCTCTTAGCTATTTCTTCGACGTTCTTGAAGGCGTTCCAAGCCGCTCTCTTCCTCCTGCGCAGCTCGGGTGCCAGGTCATTTGTCATGTTGACCTGTCGACCTAGGTACACATAGTTGTTGCATTCGGAGATGGTCGTTCCATTGAGAGCGAATGGGGCATCAGGAACAAGGCTGTTTCTCATAAACATTGTCTTCGTAAGATTCAGCTGTAGTCCTACCTTTCCACACTCACGGTCAAAGTTGGCCAGCATTTGTGCCGCTTGGCTGATGTTTGGTGTTATTAAAACAATGTCATCAGCAAAGCGGAGGTGGTGTAGTTGCTGACCATCTATCTTCACTCCCATTCCTTCCCATTCCAGTCGTCGCATGATGTTCTCGAGGGTGGCACTGAAGATTTTTGGTGAAATGGTATCACCCTGCCGCACCCCTCTCTTGACATCAACGATCACTTCTTTGTAGAATGGTGAGATCCTGGTAGTGAATCCGCAATACAGCTCACGGAGGATCCTGATGTATTGGGCTTGAATGCCCTGATTGGCTAGGGCTTCAATGACCACTTCCTTCTCAACAGAATCAAAGGCCTTCTTTAAATCAATGAACGTTAAACAGAGCAGCATCTTGAACTCCCGAGAAACCTCAATGAGCTTGGTTATCGTGTGGATATGGTCGATGGTGCTGAACATGCGATAAAAGAGGTGTTGGAGGCGTCGGTGTCCTTGTCAACACAAACTTGGCCAAGAGCATTGATTCATTCGAATGCCTAACAACCGGAATCGGATGTTTACATTTGAATAGATGTGGCTCACTGCCTGCAGTTTCTATCTTCGTTGTCTACGCACCAACATCTCATTATGATGAAAGAGAAATCGAGAAGTTCTACATGGAGCTAGAAAAGTTCTATAAAGAAGACCACACCTTCTACAAGATCATTGTGGGTGATTTTAATGCCAAGATAGGACTGAGAAGATCAGCTGAAGAACTTCACATCGGAACCCATGGCCTAGAATGGAACGAACAGGGTGAGAAACTGTCTGAGTTCATCATGTCGACCAAGACCATTCATGGTAACTCACAGTTCCAGAAGGCAGAATCTAAACGATGGACATGGGAGTCTCCCGGTGGGCGATTCCACAATGAAATAGACCACATCATATTCAATCGACGGTTTTGCCTGACTGATGTCGCTGTTGTCCCAAAATTTCGAACGGGATCGGACCACCATCTCCTTCGTGCAAAATTCTACTTCACAGAGCGGGGAGAAAGGGCTGCAAAGTTCAAAAAGAGAACTCCCAGAATGACCACCAACTGGGAACTCTTTGGTACTATTGCGGCAACATGGGAAGATGCCATTGTTGACAACATTGACGAGGAATACGATCAACTGGTTCAGCACCTCCATGAATGTGCGAGGAACGCCAAGAGAGAGATAGCCACAAAAAATCGCCTATCTTCGAAAACTCTTGAGCTAATTCACCAGCGTGGTTTGGTGCATGCCTCAGGCAACCGCAAGCTAACATCCGTAAAAAAAATTATTGCTCTAAAAATTAATTCTAAAATATAAATAGATAGGTATAATTTTCTGAAGTTGCGTTTGAGGTTTCCCATGTCCATTGTCTCTGGAGCCTAAAACATATAGTTTTGCTTCTCAGCAGGAGATCTAGAGTCAATGGAATAGTCACTGCAGTTTTAAAGAGTCTGAAAGGAATATTAATAATGATGAGGCAAGAGGAAAGCTCCCCAAATCCCCAAAATTGAGATACAGGGGAAGAGAAGAGTAGAAAGAAGAGGGAAAGATAAGAGGAGGGTTAAACGGATGTGGGGGCAAGAAAGCTTCCTGGGAGCCTCCCTTGACACTAGTAAAAGTACAAATGCCAAATACATCTGACACTTTGGATTAGTCAAGCTGTTTTAACAAAGTACCACAAACTCTGTTGCTTAAAACAACTGAAATCTATTGAATCTGAAATCCGGATGGTGATTGGACATGAACTGGAGACACTGGGTTGAATAGCCCATTCGGCAGTTTTTCATGTTGGTTCTACTTTAGGGATTCCTTCATCATCATAGGATTTTCTTTTTCTGTCTATCCCTGTCAAACTTTCTTCTTTCTTATAAACATAATAGTCATTAGATTGCAAATGTTCAAACTTACTTGAAACTTATCTTGATTGCATCTGTAAGGAGCCTATTTCTGAATAAGATGGCATTCATAGACACTGATGTTAGAAGTTTTAGGGGGACATAATTAAATCCAAGACAGAATTGAATTGAAAAGTGGCCATTACTTTTAGGTTATTGATCTTAAACCAAGTAATTTCCATGGATGAATCAAATAAAAAAACCAATAGCAGAACTTTGAATAGTGAGTAGTAAGAAAAAAGTAGAATTATTTAGAGAATATAAACCTTGATAGAAAGTTTTGGTACAAATCTGGAAGTAGTGAACTGGAGTTAATATTTGACCCAGCTTTTATTTTTATTGCTATTTAAATTATGTATGTAAATGGTAGAAAAGAGAAGTTGAAATGTATAAAGGATATCTAAACATTCTGACAAAATTAAAGGGTATGAAATACAGCACAAAGATTAGCATAAGAAAGAAAATTATTGTTCCCTTAAAATAACCCAGAAGAGGAAATCTATAGGTGTAGATTTATTGTTAAATGTTGTGATGAAAAAGGGGAGTTCACTTAAATTTTTTTTCTTGTAAAGATGCAAGGTAGGGATGGGGGTGCAGAAAGGAGAAAGTTTAAGGTAAGTGATTTGAAGAGAAACAAGACTCAGTGTTTATGGTGGAAAAGATGAAAGAGAAATAACTGGTTTAAGAACCAGACCAGGAATTGTAGAGTAATAAAAATACATTATAGGAGGGAAGCTAATCTGTACATGTTTCTGATAGGGTTATTTTTAAGATAATTAACACACTGGTGTCATTTTTTCACTGTGATAAATTAAAAACAACAGATCTTTGAAAGTATTAGTTATTGAGCAGCTGAAGAAACAGAAAATAACTTTTTAAACTGACCAAAAAAGAAGTAGTTACAGAAGGGAGTGTCAGAGAAATCATGCGAAGGCTTAGGGGATGGATTCTTCGATGGGCTCAGACAATCAATCCATTGTAAAAACTAAATTTAAAAAGTTTAATGGTGGTTGGGAGGAGAGGTAGTACATGGATTAGATCACACCTGAGCATCTTTGGGAATATAGTCCTCTGAACATCACTGAGTGTGGTCCAATCCCCATCCTCAAATTTAATGCTGTTAGGTACTACCACAGAATGCGGAGTTGGAATTTCAGATACCACAATGGCCTGGTTGTGTATAATATGAAACTTTGTAGTTTTACCAGGGATGTGGATGGTTGAAGGAAATAAAAGGTGCTTTACTGGCACTGATGATACAAAACATTGAGAAATACAACCTTGTTATTAGAGTTTTAAGTACTGTCTATGTCAGCCAGAATAAACAATATTAAGGATAGAGTTTGATTTTCTTAGTTTGTGTGTCAAACCTGTTGATACTGGGGCTGGAGAGATAACACAGAGGATAGGGTGTTTGCCTGGCATGCAACCAACCAGGGTTTGATTCCCATCATCCCCTATGTTCCCCTGAGCATTGCCAGGAGTAATTCCTGAGTGAATGAGCAAGGAGTAATCCCTGTGCATCACCAGGTGTGACCCCCCAAAACTAGTTGATACTTGAAGTAGCATGTGATTCCATGCATGTACTCCAGCTCTTTGTACTACCAGTTTTTTGTACTATCTCCCCTTCCAAAGAATAGATTCATTGATGAAAGTATCCTGGTATGATACTAATAAAAGTTGTAAATAGATTGATTTTTATGTATAATAACCTCTCTCCTGTGTTAGTTTGTCCCCTTTTTCTCCATTATGGACCCACAAAGCTCCTCTTAAAAGACCCTATTTGATTTTCTCAAAGTTACCTATAGGCTTCTAAGAATTCCCTTTCTTTCTGATTGAATGTATACATTTTAATACCTTATATTTTCAAATAAGCTCCTTAAAAGTTATTAAATATATGAATGAGTGATTTGTTCTAGGGAATTGAAAAGGAGCAAAGCAGAAAAAGAATAGACTAAATAAAACAATTGGGCCAAATTATTATCCTACCAGTTACTAATTGTGTGACACTAGAAAACCTTTTTTTTTTCCTATTCATTTTCTATTTTTTTATTTTAGCTGTTGGGCTGCACCTATGGTGTTCGGGGATTATTCTTGGTTTCCAATCAGGAATCAACCCTGGTGAGCTTGGGGAACTGTATGGGATGCCAGGGATTGAACCTAGGTTGGCCTCTACCTACTGTATTATCGCTCCAGCCCATGGCATTAGGAAAGTCTTGACCTCTTGGTGCTTCTGTTTTATTACCTGAAAAAGAGCTAACACAACATCTGTCATACTTTTTAAGTGTTTGATAAATACATTTGTATTAATGAATGTACATTCACTCACGCAGAAGCTGGGACTCCCAAATTCAATACTTGGAGAAAAATCTCTAGTGGAGGGAATTTTACTCTGCACAGTCACATAGATGCGGCTGTCTCCTCTATCTGTGCACTGCCATCTACTGGTAATAATGATGTTGATAGTGATGATGATGATAATGATTATTTGATTTTTCCCTCAATAATACTATTTTTTAAAAAATAGGCATTTGTTAGCCAGCTTCTGTTGAGGTTTCATAGCTTACAATAGTACTGATATTGTTTACTGCTTGCCAGCGCTGCTACACCATGGCCACTATCACCATGTCATGATTCTGTCAGCATTGTCGAAACATCTCTATTGTTTACATGCCTGGACATCCTCAGTTCTCAGTTAATTTCTGAACTTTAAAAAAGTGTTGAATTCTTAGATCTTTGGCCTATATGATAGCCTTCCCCTTGCCTATTTTCAAAAGGCAGGTTTCATAAACTGAAGCAATGAAATGCATGTACAAATGCTTTAGAAGGCACATCTCTGTACAAATTCCTATAACTAATTTGTTAATTTACAGGATAAAATTAGAAAATTTTAATCAATATAAAGTGTCTAAATTGCATCATAACCTTACAGAGACAGAACTGAAATAAAACCGTGGACAAAGGGAGACAAATAGCTGTTTGTGGCTTGTAGCTGGATTTATTTAAGATTATGCCTTCAGGGGCTGGAGAGATGGTACAATGGGTAGAGTGCCTGCCTTGCACACCCAGCCCCGGTTCCATCTCTGGCACCCTATATGATCCCGCTAGTCTCATTCTTGAGCACAAAGCCAGGAGTAAGTCCTGAGCACTTCTGGCTGTGACCCAAAACCAGAAAATGAAAATAAAAAAGATTATGCCGTTCCTTTTTAAAAATTGCACCAAGAAAACACGCACACTGGAGGATGTAAGGCAGTTGGTTTCTTACTCCTATGTAAGTATTTGAAGCTGCTGTTTCCAAAATGTCTCACATGACTCTAAGCTTTAAAAAATGAATTTAGTTATGGCTCTGAAGGTAGTAAAAGGGCTAAGGTCCTTGCCTTATGTGAGTGTGTGTGTGCTGGTATGTGTCAGACCCTCATTCAGCCCCCATCATCGCATATGAGTATGTCCTGAACACTGCTAGGAGTGACCCCTGAGCACTGAATCAGGGTAATTCCTGAGCACTGAATCAGGGTAATCCCTGAGCACTTGCCCCCTGCCCAAAAAATAATGGGTCTTAGTTAGGTAGGGGTCCTAGTAAAGGAGATGATAGGTTTTTTTTAAGGGTAAAGGATAGATTAAGGAGTGGGGAAGAACTGTGAAACAGATAAGGAATTAGAAGATGCATTTTTAAAAGATTTCATACAGTGAGTGGACAGGACAGATGCGAATGTAAGCAATATTTCCTCAAATATAATAATTTATTTTCAAGTTTGATTTTTCACCATTTTGAAAAGACTCTAATGCTTAGTTCTAGCTTTGTTTTATATGGTGCCACCAAACTGGTTTTGTGTGTTTTTAACATTTTAACAAGGCTTCAACTTATTGATCATTGGTGATTGTCTTACAATAGCTAAGGAAAAACTTACATAAGTTTTTGATGGAATTTCCCTTTGCAAACACAGACCTAACTAAATCAGAGACAGTTTCATCTCCCAGGTTTCACATCTTTTGGGGGTGATGAGATTAACAGTCTTTGCAGCATAGCTGTATGCACATTTAGAAAAATGCTTCTGTCAGAGCACTAGGATAAAAACAATCTGCCCCCAAAGGGGTTTGTTTGTTAATTGCTTTGGTCCACTTTACAAGGTCAAATCCATTCTCCTAATGACGAATCTCATCTGTTCTGGCAGAGAAAGAAATGTTTTCTTTCACTTCTACGTGTGGCAAGAGCTCATTCATCTCAGTAAGTTCTGAAGAGAAATCTAGCTACATCAGAGAGAGGAGGATTCAAAGGGCAGCTGATGGCCAGGAAGATATATGGAATTCACTTTCCTGAGACAGACATTCAAATGGTAACAAGTGATAGAAAACAGCTCTATATTTCAGCATGATGTGTGTTCGCTCCCGACGATTAAACCCCCTGTGAGCCATCTGCGTTTAATGGGTTAGAACTACTTTGTAGCTCCAGTTTTTTCTTTCCACTGCTCTCTTATTTATTTGAGAGGAGACCAAACTCCATTCTTTAAAAGTTAAGCACGTAAGAAATCCTGCCAAGAGAATCAGAAAGAAAAGGCAAATTTATAGCCTGGTGTTGTTTTAAGCATTTAGTAGTATAAATAATAAGTGTAGATAAATGTGTACAAGTAGACTCATAAGTGACCCTCTGTTTATCTCAGTTACATTATTTGCCTAAATTCCAGAGTAGAATTAACCCAATTAGTTTATATAATGGCTAATGCTGTCCCTCAGCTGAGCTATTAGGGATATGCATAGCCAATACTAGACAGGAGATGGTGTTATTTTACTTCTAAGCCTTTGGGACTGTGGTTTGTGTCTAGTGATTCTTGCAGATAGAAATCATGATTAAGTGTAAAAATTATTGTTCCTCAAAGCCGTGTACATTGTGGGTGTTATTATCACAATTAAATTGGACTTCTAGTTTAAAATGCTACTATGATAATAACTTTCTGTATGTGGTGCTGTCTTACTGAAGACATGTCACATTTTACTAGCATCTCATTATTTTTCTCTGACTTAGAAAAGTCGGCAGCCATAAGCACTCAATAAATATTTGCTGAATTGAATTGAACTCTGAGAACTGAGAGGTGAGGTGGCACTAAACATCGGTGACAGATCTGGGATCAGAATCTTGACTCTGTTTCTCCAAGTAGTGATCTCAGCCAATGCCACTGGAAATATACATGAAGAATTTTAAATTTAAGTAATTTTCACATGACAGGCTCTGTTAATCTGCATTATATAAGTAGAGACGTCATGCAAATCTCTCTTGCCATTTGTTTTTCACTTTTAATATATTGACTAATTTCAGGAGTTTTCTGCTTAATAAAATCCAGCTATTAGTTCTTTTTCTAGATTACTGAACCCTTTTTAGAATCTCCCCATGAATATTCTTTCCTGTCTCTCTCCCTCTTTGAACCAGAAAACACATACACAGGGGTAGGCTACTTGGACTTTAAAAACATCAATCAATTTCACAGCTGGGACTAGAGGGATCTAGATAAGAGAGCAATTCCTTCGGTAAGCCTCTGTTTACAAATTTTAGGAAAGGATTTTGTATAAAGTAAAACAAATTTTGACCATACAGAGGTAGGCAAAGAGTTAAATTAAGGATACAAAAGCAACACCCAGCTGCTACTTCTTTTTCTTTTCCCTTTCCTGGAGAAGGGAGTCATTTTCCTGCAATGACCTCAGAATCTTCTGTCTTTTTCTTGGTCAGAGATCAAGGGGTATAGCAGGGTGAAGCCTTCTTATTGAACTTTTCTATCAACTTTCTGCAGATGTGTACTTTGAAGGTGCACTTACAATTTTTTCATTGCCTCTGTTATGCATTTATATGGAATCTTATTAAACATTTTAATCTTCCCATTAGGCAAGCTTCAGCAAATGTCATCAAGCAACTGAGCTAAGGGCCATGGTTTGCATTTACTCCATTTCTGGATTAATACTATTTCGTATGAAATGGACACATCATCTTGATTTCTTTGAGAGTCATCAACTTTAATGACTATTGAATAAAACTATTTCTATTTTGAACCTGAGAATTTATATCCTATTAAACAGTAAAGTGAAGAAAAACACACTTAAAATGACAGAAAAGTTATAATATAATGTAAACAAAGTATTTCAAATGCTTTAACAGGATGGATTTAGCTTTTTATAAATTTATTTGGGTTCATTCAGAAAAAAGATAAAGTATTATAAATACAAATTCCTACTCATCATTAAAGGATTAACTTAAACATTACCTCCTCTCTACCGTTTCTCTATGACTTGTAAAAGGGTTGAATTAAATTATTCTTTTTTCAATATTTTTCTTGGGATTTTTTCCTGTCATGGCACAACTATTTGTCTCCTTTGTCATTTCAACAAGACATTCATTTCTTTTAGGTCTTGGCACTAAAGACAGAGGTGGGGAGGGGGTTATTGGTATTTTTGTGGTGTTGGGATGAATAACTTTGTATATCAGAATTATACATTTTAACATTAATGGGAGGAGAGTGCTACAGTGCTAAGAAAAGAAGATAAAACTCATAGGAAGAGAGAAAAATTTATAAAACAAATAATTAATTTCAACACTTGAGCCCGGCAAGCTACCGAGAGTATTCGATATGCCAGACACAGTAACAACAAAGTCTCCAATGGAGACATTACTGGGCCCGCTCGAGCAAATCGACGATCAATGGGAGGGCCTTTACCTTTACCTTTACCACAAACTATAATAAAATGCTTTTCAAATTCACATTTCAATTATTTTCCCTCATAGCTTTAAAGGTAGCCTAAAGAGGTAGAAGAAAAGACTTCACATTTATAAGTTCCTTAATACTCTATTCATAAATTTTCTTTAGTGTTAAATGGAGACAATGGAATATTGTTAAAGCCACAGAGAAAAATAACTTATAGATTTGTCACTGTCACTGTCCTCCTGTTGTTCATCGATTTGCTCGAGCGGGCCCAGTAATGTCTCCATTGGAGACTTTGTTGTTACTGTGTTTGGCATATTGAATACATCACGGTAGCTTGCCAGGCTCTGCTGTGCGGGCGAGATACTCTCGGTAGCTTGCCGGGCTCTCCGAGAGGGGCAGAGGAATCGAACTCGGGTTGGCCATGTTGGCTGCGTGCAAGGCAAACGCCCTACCACTGTGCTATCGCTCCAGCCCATAGACTTGCACATCTGTTAAAGATGAACAAATTAAGATTCACTGAAATAGAAAAACCTATCTAAACATTTAAACCTAAGAAAGGTAGAAATAGGATTTTTAAAGGGATGCAATTTTCTTTTTCTTGGTAAGATCTAGCTGGAGTGATAGCACAGCAGTAGGATGTTTGCCTTGTGTGTGGCCGGCCTGGCCAAGCTGGGTTTGATTCCTCCGCCCCTCTCAGAGAGCCCGGCAAGCTACTTAGAGTATTTTGGCTGCTCTACAAAGCCTGGCAAGCTACCCATGACATATTCAATATGCCAGACACAGTAACAACAAGTCTCACAATGGAGACGTTACTGGGTCTGCTCGAGCAAATTGATGAACAACTGGAGGACAGTGGACAGTGATACAGTGCTATTCTCTTAAGCCTTTAAAATGGTGCGTCAGGTAAGCAAGAGATAATCATTATACATTAGGTGACATATCTTTACAAACAGCATTTAAAAGCTGCTTTAAAAACAGTATTTAATCTACTTTCAGCATGCATCTCGCATCCTAGGCGGATCCTCCCAACACCCTTTATTTGGTGCTCCCTTCTCTATCTGAGCTGCCTTTGCCCCTAGCATGTGCAGCTGGCCTCCAAGCCATGGAGTAAACCTCCTGGTACTGATCTCGGCTATTCTTGAGTGTTAGTCTCCTATTTTGTTACTTTATGTTCCCCCAGATGAATGCAATCTTTCTATGTCTTTCCCTTTCTTTCTGACTCATTTTGCTTAGTATGATACTTTCCATGTAGTACCACTTGTATGTAAATTTCATGACTTCATCTTTTTTAATAGATACATAGTACTGCATTGTGTAGATATACCAAGGGGCACTGGTGGAGAGATGGGTACTCAATCATTGTATAACTGAAATCCAAGCACAAAAATTTGTAAGTGTACAACTGTACATCATGGTGTTTCACTAAAAATAAAACATTTTCATTGAAAAAAAACAGTATTTAATATCTAAAGATTAATGTGCTAGAAAATAATATCATGCTAGCACACTCAAACGAAACCATTTATTTATACAAACAGTTTTAAAAATGCATGATGATTTTTTCAACTCTACACTATATTATTCATTAAAATGGGACTAGAGAGATCATACCATGATTAAGATTCTTGCTTGACTAGCTCACAGCTGATTCCGGTTCAATCTCTGGTATAACATATCATCCTTTGAGCGCCTCCATCAGGAGTGGATCCCTGAGTGCAGACCCAGAGCAATAATCAAGCCCTGAGCTCTATAGACTGGGCCCCAAAACAAAAACAATAACAAAAATTATTCAGTAAAACTGAAGAATCGTCCCTGCTTGAAATCTTACTTAGAATTTTTAATTTATCTGGTCATTTAGTTTTGGAGTAATACCTGGCGATAATCAGGTCTTACTCTTGGCTCAACACTTAGGTATCACTCCTAGCAAGATCAGGAGACTATATGGGGTACCAGGAATTTAACCTAGGTCAATCACATGCATGGCAAACACCCTACTATTCTACTACTCCTCCAACCCCTTGCTTCAAGGTTTTTCAATCTATTTCAAAGACAAATAACAGTGATATATATTATTTTTTTACATTTTTTTCAAAAGCATGGTTTTGTATTTTCTATATCCTATAAAATCAATAGCATATTTGCTCTGGGAGTGAGAGATTTCTGTTATAAAAACTGGTTCTAGGGACCAAGATCTAGTATAGCAGGTGGGACACAAGGCTAGCATGCAACTGCCTAATTTCAATACTGGCACCATGTGGCCTCCTTAACATTGTCATGTGGTCCTGGAAGAACCCTGAGCATCACTGAGTATGGCACCAAGTATCATTTGGATGACCCTGGTGGTCTCTGGAAACACAGGAATCAAGGAAGACTGAATCCTAGGGCCTCCATATTGAACCACCAGCCCCCTGTAAATGAGTATCAGCAGTAGTGGTCCCCAGAACCCTTGGTCATTGCTTGAGGGCCCCCACCTGCCAAAAATTAGACCTGACCCTGCAGCTAGTATTTCACTTCTGAATAACTTTTTTTTCCTTTTTGGGTCACATCCAGCAATGCTCAAGGGTTACTCCTGGCTTTGCACTCAAGAATTACTCCTGGAAGTGCTCAGGGGACAATATGGGATTCCAGGGATTGAACCCAGGTCAGCCATGTGCAAGGCAAACGCCCTACCCGCTGTGCTATCACTCCTTGGCCCCAACATCTGAATTTTTTTAATTCAAATCATTAATGAAATTCCTCCTTGACTTATAAAATGTATTCTATATATGGACTTAACATCTAAAAACAAAAATAATATTTGATATATCACATTAATAGAGTCCCTTATAATAAGCCATCTTATTTTTCAATTACAGATTTTTCAAGTATACATGAAAAATAGAAGTTGCTAAAAGGAAATAATGTTTATTACAATTACAGACATCTAATTTCTTAGAATTGACTTAAAGCTAGAAATTGTGCCTAAATAGGAAGTATAGGTTTTATTCTAGGAAGAGAAATGGAAAGATAATCCAACCAAGATTTAAAAGTCAAGGTCACAGTGTGTAGGTGCTTGACCTGCATACAGCCAATCTGGATTCTATCTCCAGCACCACATATGGTTCCCCAAACCCTGCCAGGAGTCACTCCTGAGCATCACTGGGTGTGCCCTCCCCGTCAAAAAAAAAAGCCAAATGGTCATATAAATAAAAATAAAAATCATGATCACTTTTATCTTTCCCCTAAAATAGTTGCAGCATAGGTAGCAGTTGTTTTAAATTTTTCAATTTGCATCTACAAAATTATATCTCATTTTAAAATACTATTTAAGTTAAATGTTGAAGGACAAAAGTCGGGGACATTACTTCAATTCAGAAAATTGTTCAGATTTTTGGACAGCTAACCCTAAGATTGTCATTGATCTCACTTCCTGCTTTGTCATTGATTTTTCTTCAGTTGTTAAACTAAACCTGCAGCATTATATATTTTTTAAAATATACAGTAAACTGAAAAGTGATGAATAAATTCATTTAAGGAATTCAGACAAGAACCTGTACTTGAGAAGAGAAAGTAGAAAACAAAAAGTGTCAACACACCATCTTTACAGTAATTGCATAAAAGGGCAGGAGCGATAGAGAGTGAGTAAGAAGTTTTTGGCCTTGCAAGCTGCCGATCTGGGTTCCATTCCCAGGATCCTCTGTGGTCCCTGAGCCCAGCCAGGAGTGATGGTTTAGTGCAGACACAGGAGTAAACCTTATACTCCACTGGGTGTGTTCCCCCCCAAAATAAACAAAAAGCATTAAATGGGTGGTCTCTTTCTTCCCTATTGAAGGTTTAAAAAATGTCAAAATCCAGATAAAGAGCTATCACACTCACTTTATAGACATAATTCCATTCATTTCAATTAAGTTAAAAGATGACAAACTTTTTATATTTCCATAGAAAGTTATATGGGAAGAAAATAAAAACTATTTAGTTTTAGAAGTAAACGTTTTGTCTTCAAAGATTCACAAAGCCATTTTCTGAAATTTTATTTTATAGTAAAGAAATTGCAGGCTTACCTTATACTCCCTTAAATTTGTTTATCACAAAAATCCAGATGTTAACCAAACTGCTCAGGGAAGAATATAAGATTGTTCCTTTGACCATGTGCAGAAGAAAAATGTTTGGAAGAAATAATTAGATTCTCCTGAAGATGAATGACCTAATGCAATGTGTCTACACTTCCCCAACTCTATAGTTAGCCTACCATGCTGGAGAGATATATAGCACAGACATATAGTGTAGTAGGGAGGGTGCTTAACTTGTGCAGTGGACCTGGGTTTTGATCCCCACCATCCCATATGATGCCCCAAGCACCTCAAGGAACAAGTCTTAAGTACAGAATCCAGGAGTCCAGAGTAATCTGGAGTCCAGCAGTAATCCCTGAGCACTGACGGGTGTGGTTCAAACACATACACACACTCACACGCACACATACACACACACACATACACACAATTATTGAGTCTACCTAAAATTAAATGAAACACTCTTTTTTTCTCTAAGAGTTATAAATTTAACATACTTTATAAATAATATGAATTCTAATATACATGATACATGGTTTGGCCTTAGGCAAAAAGAAAAAATGAGACAGCTCAATTAGTGCAGTTTATGTCCTATTTTAGTGCTGTCTTATCATATTATTAATTTTATTATACTTCAGCAATTTAGCTACAAAGTTTAATTTTTGGTCAGTGAAAAAAGGAAGCTGGAATGACAACTTCAAACTGTCATAAAATGTGAGTCATGGTCAAGGGTACACACATTATGCACTCATTAGTTAGTCCAGAAAGATTGTGAGCTCAGAACAGACAAGAACAATGGCTCCAGTACTCATTTTATTATCCCATGTAGTACTTCACATACTGTTGTAGCATTGTAGCACTGTCCTCATTGATTTGCTCCAGCTGGCAACAGTAACGTCTCACAACAAATTGTGAGACTTGTTGTTACTTACTGTTTGGGGCATATTGAATACATCATGGGGAGCTTGCCAGGCTTTGCTGTATGGGCAAGATACTCTCGGTAGCTTGCTGGGCTCTCCAAGAGGGGCAAAGAAGTTGAACCCTGGTCAGCCATGTGGACCGTGTGCAAGGCAAACACCTTACCCGCTGTGCTATCGCTCCTTGTTGATTAAATTTTATCTATACAAAGCTGGAGAGCCTTCCTCAACAATAAATAATAAGTGAAGGGAAATGTGTTATAGAAGCCTAAATTAATTTTAGATAAAATACAGAGAAAAAAATTAGAGTAAAGATCCTTTCACCCAGTGTCACAATTATGCGCATAAGAAACCATTATTAACAGTACGGTAAACCACAGAAGTAGAATTAGTTATTTTTTTAATAGGGTAAGGAAACAAAGGAATGAAATTAAATTCAAACTTTATTCTATGAAATTTGGTTCTCCCTTTAAAACAAGACATTGGGGCTAGAGTCATGAGACTGAGTACATGATTTTCATAAAGACTTGGACTTGATTCCCAGCACCACGTGCCCCACCCCCAACCGACACATCAGAGACTGCCAGAGAAATGCTCTCCAATCTAAGCACAGATCCAGATTCAGTTGTAGGTACTGAGCACTGTAGAATGTGATCCTCTAAAAAGGGATATATAAATTTTAAAAGCAGATGAACACTGCTCAGGAAAAAAAATAAGAAAATATTACGCTTTTGTGGAGTTCATGCAAAATTCAATCAGCCTAATCAATGGCTGAATAAATAGCAGTACTTTTACCTACATAAAAAAAAAGAAGAAAATATTACGCTTTTATTTTGACTTTTAGTTTACAAATTCCTATTCACCGTGTGTGTATATGTATGTTTATATATACATATATATATTTGTGTGTATGTATGTGTTTTACAAGATAATGGCATGTATATACACATATATGCCATTCGTATGTGTCATTATCTTGTAAAATATCAAGGCTATTTAAACACTGCTTAAACAAGCCTTTAACAAAGCTCCTGCATGTAAGTACAACTGTCAAAGTCAAATAACTTTATCTTGGGAGCAAAATTAAAAAGGAGTGAACACAAATGTAATAAAAATCAGGGTTAATAAATGGTCAGGGGATGTTTATTTAGGACATCACTCATTTCCATCATCTGCTTGTTTTAAATTATATTATAAAAAAGATACAATATTTTAAATATTTTCCTACTAGAGACACTGCTGAATTTAAATAATTTTTTCTAAAACATAACCTTTAAAATTCATTTATTCTTATTCTGTAGCCCTCTAAGCATATCCCTAAAGGCTCTGGGAACCACAGGAAGATTCTAACAAAGTACAAAGAGCAGATCTTGCTCTGATCCAAGCCATGGAAGTCATCTTCATTTCAATTAATTTACTTTGCCTTTATGAACTTAAGAATCTTTCAAGGAGGTTGACATTTCACTCATCTGAAAAAGCTTGGAATGTGACAGGGGAAAGGGAGGAGAAGTAAATCAAAGGAGTTAGCAATTTTCCAGATGCAATGTATTTTTCTTCTCTTCTTTTCCATCAGAAATTTTAGAGAACCATCTGACATTTTTATTCCCTACACAAAACCACAGTAGCAAAAAGAGAAAAAATGCAAAATGCTTCTATGTCAAAACCAAATATACACATGCATTTACTAATGCATATAGTTTAAAACAAAAATTCAGATTTGCTGTTAATTGAAATGTTAACAGAAACTGTTTTTTTAAGTGAATGAGATTTTTTTGTTAAGGTTTTAATATATAAAATTTCAATTTAATCATGTCTCTGCCTTTTCGCTAAGATCAAATGTAGTTATCAGTTTAAAAGCAACATCAAGTTTTATACATTTATTCTTTTATTGCGTGATATAAATATTGTGTGTGACAAAGTCAGTGAATCCATGCTGGCTTTTACAGGGAAAGATGGAATTTATAAAACTTCTATGACTAAATTTTAAATCACCCCAGAATATTTCAGTTACCATGTCTAATCACATGATTTCAGACAACTATGTCCAAGTATTTCATGCAAATACTGGTCATTGTAACAGCTATTTTTTCTTCCAGAGTAGAAATTCATTAAAACAAGTAGAGGTAGAAAAAATAAATCTTTGAGGACTGAAGATAATTTCTTATCAAGAGGGATTATAGTCATCGTGTCTTCTAGCTAGAGAGAGAGAAATGCATTTTACTCCCTCCAAAAACCCTGTTTCAATATTTACCTGACAGCTTTGGTATACTGACTTTCCCCCAGTGCATTTCTCCTTTATCAGGTATTATTGTACAAGAGACTTCTTGTTATAAAGTACTAACATAAATCAATCTATAACCGCAGAATTTGTTTAATACATTTATTCTCTTAAAGGTTGCATGATCATATTTCATCAACTCGTACAATAGGAAAAAAATCTTACTACTAAAACAAAGTTTGTAGAGATTGGAGCATGGTAAACCTATTGACTCTTTCCAGAGGTTCATTCTTAGATTTAATGTTAAATAATAACAACTATTCATTTAAGCTGGTCTCGCCGTATATCTTGACCTTTAGCAATTCCACACACAGCAGCTTATTGTGGTATCCTTTAAATATGAGAAATAAGAATGTTTTACTTTGACATTAAAAAAAAATAAAAGAGCACTGTATGTTACATGGCCCATGAAATATTGGCAGTGTGCTCCTTGGCTTTCATTCGAAGAACTGCAATACTGGAAGACCTCCTTTCAAACTCTGGCTTTGTTTCAAATGCATGTCCATTGGTAGCCCCAGTAAGAAGAGAGTCAGTGAAAAAATTGTTGAGGGGCACGTGACTGAACTGGTTCTGGTGGTTTGAAAACCCTGTGTAACTGGAATCTGTCCGAGGCGAGTGAGAGTAAGGTGTCATACAGGAGGAAGTGTCACGTGGTAACATGCATGAAGTAACCACAGAACCGCCGCTTGCATTTCCTGCCCACAAATTGTTCTGAATCTGGAATATATAAAAACAAATATTACATTTAGACATTCTCACTTGTGTTCCCTTACATTTGCTAAACTGCATTTACTAAATTTTGTTGAGTGTTTACTGTTTGCTCCTATTGGGTGGTCTGTAATGATATTTTGTGTATTTAAAGCAATTACTGAAAAATTATTTGAATGATTCTTCCAATTTGTTATACTGTAATAGATCACCAAAACCCACATACTTGACCACATAAAACATGCCAAACTCTTGAGTATTCTTTTTATAGTCATGATTTAGAAAATGAAATCTGGAAGACTTAGTCATGATTCATGACCAATTCATGTGCTTAGAAAGCAGTTTAAAATATGGTTTTAAGTATAAATATAGTTTTCATCTTTCTAAATAAGATGACACAGTTGCACTTCTTAGTTCTATAGTTGGACTTTTTGGTGCAGCAGTTTTTATTGGAAACCATTGCAGACAGTGGATTGTTTGTTCTGTAAAGTTATTTTTTATTTCCTCCCCACCAAAAAAAAATTGTTGTGATAAAAATTTCAGTTTGGAAAATAATTTACTCTTTATGTCTTATTTTTTGCAATTTTGAATATAAAGCTATATGTACATAGCACAGCAGTAGGGCGTTCACCTTGTACACAGCCGGCCCAGCCGAGCCGGTCCGATTCCTCCACCCCTCTCAGAGAGCTCGGCAAGCTACGAAGAATATCTTGCCCACACGGCAAAAGCCTGGCAAGCGACCCGTGACGTATTCAATATGCCAAACACAGTAACAAGTCTCACGATGGAGACGTTACTGGGCCCACTCGAGCAAATTGATGAATAGTGGAAGGATCATGACCGTGTGACCGTAATGTACATGAAAATATATGTTTTGTAAATTTACCTTATGGTTTCTGTGTCATATAAAGGGTTTGCAACAGATCTATGACATATGAAACAAATTCATAATTCAAAAACATAGTCATTTAGAAAAGGTCATAAAGTACTGCATAATATCTGATATAAGAGTAAAACCTGTTCTTTCACATTCAAGAAACTTATATATCCATTGTTAAATCACTCCAACAGATAATTGAATGCAGTATTACCAACAAATATCTCTAAAGTTACTAGCATAAAAAACATAGAACATTACTAGCATATAAACACTAACTATAATTCATATAATAATTTTAATAGGATGAATTATAAAGTGTTTATTTAAATTTAAAAAAATAAACTATCATATGCATTAATGAGAAGATCATGACCCAGGGTAGAAATTGAAAAGAAAAAAATGTTGCATGGTATCGCATGAAACAGTCTATCCATATATAATTTAAAAATTGCTTAACTTTCTGAAGCATTATCAAAGTAGACTGAACTACAGAATGGCAATATGTTTTTATTCTGTCTTGTCTATGTTGAATACATACATAAATACCGTATTACATTTTTTTTGCATTTTTATAGGGGCCACACCGTGCAATGAGGCAGTGAGGGCACATGATGCTGGAGAATGAATCCAGGTCACACATAAACCAGGTATATGCTCCATTCTTTTGAATCATATCCTTGGCCCTTTACATTTATTTCATAAAGAACCCAGGATAATGCATATAAGAGCATGATGTTGGAATAACCAAACTTAAACCACACTTTCTACAACTTTCAATGAATAACAGAAAACAAGCTAAAAAAAACTCTAGATTGTTTAATCACAGATATTATTGTCTTTCATGAAAGGACTTCAAATCTGCTTCAAAACAAAGAAAAACTGATTTAATAGCTTGGCTGGAGCTTTAGTGATTGGCAACATGCTCATTTCAAGTTTTTTAAATAACATTCTATATAAGCGTTTATAAGCTATTTTAGGTATGTTCATCTGTGGGATATATCTAAAGATATGTACATATAATTTTTATATTTTATTCATTCTTAAATTTTTATGAGCTGTATAATTTTTTTTTTATTTTTGGGTCACACCTGTCAATGCACAAGGGTCACTCCTGGCTCATGCACTCAGGAATTACTCTTGGCAGTGCTGGGGAACATATGGGATGCTGGGAATCGAACCTGGGTTGGCTGCATACAAGGAAAACACCCCACCCCCTGCTGTGCTATTGCTCCAGCCCCAAGATGAGCTGTATAATTTTAGACTTGGCTCATTCTACTCTAAGTATCCCCTTTAGCAAAAAACATATGATTGATGTCAGTGATTGCTGAGGTATCTACATCAGACAACAGGGGCTGAAAACATACTCTGGGTGTACTCTGGGAGGAATACTCTGGATATTCCTCTGCCAGTCAGTCTATATTGTTCTAACCAGTACTGCCAGTAATATGTATAAAAAAAGAACTTTCAAGAAATTAAATTAAACTTGCATACTTATAAAAAAAGATAATGAAGGAGCGATAGCACAGCAGTAGAGCGTTTGCCTTACAAGCTGCCAACATGGCGACCCACCCGAGTTCGATTCCTTCACTCCTTTCAGAGAGCCGGCAAGCTACCGAGAGTATCTCGCCCGCACGGCAGAGCCTGGCAAGCTACCCGTGATGAATTCAATATGCCAAACACAGTAACAACAAGTCTCACGATGGAGACATTACTGGGTCCGCTCGAGCAAATCGATGAACAACGGGAGGACAGTGACCGTGGATAGATTTTATGTTCATTAACAATTTCTCAGTTGTACAGTTACTAGAAATTTTGCCATCTATTCATATTTAAAATACACATAGATGCACTTATGAATTAGTTAAAAGTTGGAAATAAGGGAGGTTATGAAGGGATATAATTTATGAATGTAAATTAATAATATATTTTCTTCTTAAAAATTTTAACACTAATATCCACAAATTGCAAAGAAAATTTCCAGTTTCAATGACAAATGTGAAGCTCCTGCTTGTAAATAATAGAATAAGAGAATTTTAAAAATTCATTGGTAAAGTAAGTTACTACAAAAGTTACTTTAGCTGCACTTGAGATTACATAAATACCCTTATGTAGTAGTAAGATTTTTGCTAAAACGTTTTTTCCAAAATCTCTCTCTTCTCCATTTCACTTTGTCTATCATTTTGAAATTTCTGGCATGTCTTCATTTGAGACTCTAGTTGGTTTCAATCTTAAAAGTTAAACAGAGTGGGAGACAGAGAGATAGTTTAGTGAATAGGACAGCTGCCTTGAAAGTGGCATACTAGGGTTTGATCCATGGCACTCCACTTGGGATCAAATCTAAGATGCTAGCACCCCTCTAGAGTTTGATTCCACCAACAATGATCCCTGAGAGTAGAGCCTGAAGTAGCCCTTGAGCATAACCAGGTGTGTCCCCTACACACCAACAATAAGACAAAACAAACCTAAACAGAAACATAAAAAATATATATCCCTAGTGAAGTCTGCCTTCCTCTGAAGCGTTTCCTCCAGACTTTCAAACATATGATGATGACAATCAAAATCATACTCATTACAGCTAGCAGTAATTAACTAGTGTGTCAGACTGTACATTAAAAAACATCATGAAGACTTCTAATCATTTCAAAGCACCCTAAAGGCACATGCTTTTCGAAAGGCAAAACTGTAGAACAGAGATCTTAGGAAACGCACCCAAGATTACATAACTACAATAGTGATCAACCCTAACCCCAGGAAATGTAAAACACTACAATGACATATCTGGTCTTATGAGTTGAAATTACAGATTTGTTTATTCACAATCCTAACATCATAAGATTTCATAGGCTTTACTCTGAAAGCAAAGTTTTCAATGATTGTTCATAACTGTTTCCTCATTCTCAGACTAACACAATACAAGATATGAAATATAATGTAAAGTTCTTAAATTCAAAATTCTGTAAGAATATGAAATTTTGACTGATTTATCTTATAGATGGAATAATATCAAATTTATGGGCATTTATATAGAGAGACAAATATATAAATATTTTTAATCAAGATTAGAATTATAGAATTAAAGTGCTGTATAATCTTACTGGAAATCATAAAATTTGCATACCTAGACCTTAATGACTTTATTAATATCTGGGAAGTTTTATTTTCTTTAAATTAATGTTAACCACACATTAATTTGGAGATTCTGATTCATTGAGCATGGGATATGTCTCAGACAATCTGTAGTTACATGATGATAATGATAATAATACAAACATTCAATTCTGAATATCACTGAATTTCAGGAAATATTATGGAGTTTTATCTTCTTCCCAAAGACTAAAGTATTTATATGTTTTGAATTATGCTTATTTGCTAAGACAAGAAGTCTATTTAAAATAGACTTTAATCCCTTTTTGGAGAACTCTGTAAAAAACAAGCTTAACTTCACTTATGACTTCTACTTCTTTCCTTTAAGCGATTCAAAATAAGTTCTCTTCTCACACAAAAATCTTCAGCTAACTATCACCAGAAGGATATTATGCAATAACAAGTCTCTTTTTTCTTAAGTTTCTTCATAAAACAAGGTTTTTATAGAGTGCATAATTCTAGTCACTTACTATGAATGCACTGAAGTTGTCAACATCCTTCACCATTATCATATCACAGCATTGGCTAGAATATATAATGTAGTGTGTGTTACTGATTCACTATAGAAAAATCCTAGTAGATATATATATATCATCATTGTTCTAGATGATGAATTTTGCAAAAAATATAGATATCTGATTAAATAAAGTTATCTAATCATGTAAAGGTGAGTTCAGCCAACTTCATCTCTTCACTAATTCTATTATGTGTTAACAATTTCACTATTTTCTCAAATTCATAACACACTGTCTTAAGTGGCATCTATATGTAAAAAGAACTTGTATATAATTTTCCATACATGTGCACATATACATATAAATGTGTGTACATATATATATATCAAAAACAACATAAACACTTTACCTCTTATAAAATTAGTACATATGCTGTTAACATTTTGGAATGAAGAATGCATTATTTTCTAAACTAAACCCTTTTTATTTTGAAATAGCTCATGAACACCTAAAATAGCAGTGTTCAGCACCAAATATTTTGGGACTGAGGGGAAGTTGTAGGCCTCTAACTGCACAATATTCAAGGGTTTTATTGCCAGAAACAAACATTATTCAATAATGCTCACAGCCTTCTTTCATGTATGCTGCTGAGAAAAAAAAAGACTAAATGCCTTTCTATAATTTTTTTTTGCCTTTAAAAGGAGTAGAGAACCTAAAACATTCCACATTTTAGTGTGCTTTGCAACTTTTTTTTAAATTCTAGGGATATGTTCAAAGCATTGACCAGGGAACTTAGCCAACTGCCTCCCATTAGCACGAATGGAAGTTGAACTGCCTTAACTACACTCCACTTTGAACATTTGTCTCTTAATGTTTTTCTAATCAAATAAAAACGTAACACTTAATTATTACATGACTTTGGAATTTTGGAGCAAAGTTGATTTTTGTCAATATTTTTCCAAATTAAAACAAATTTGTTTAACAGATTTCTTATAAGGGACATAAAAATAATATAAAGAAAAGGGTTAACATATATATGAAATATATTCAGATATACATAAGGAATTCTTATATGTATACAAATGCAAATGGAGAACTTCACTGTGGATATGTCTATCATGAAGCCATATGATAAATTACAAACATAATAAACATCATTCACTGTCATGCTAAATCCTTAATGTAAATGCATTTTTGTAACCCATACAACAGAGAAAATTTTAATGTGATAAACATTACAAAGCTTCTAACATATTCTCTGATTTTATTATGGCAAATAAAGGAAAATTTTGTTAGTTTTTTTTTTTTTTACTTTTTTGGGTCACACCCAACGACACACAGGGGTTACTCCTGGTTCATGCACTCAGGAATTACTCCTGGCCGTGCTCGGGGGACCATATGGGCTGCTGGGAATCAAACCCAGATCGGGCGCGTGCAAGGCAAATGCCCTACCCGCTGTGCTATCACTCCAGCCCCTTGTTTGTTAGTTTTTTCTATAACTACTGTGATGGCTACAGACTATAAAATTGTGTTATGATGGCATTCTATATAAACTAATATTAGAGAATTTAGTCTCTGGAATTTAATCTGAATTTGATAGAAATTCTGAGAAATATAAAAATATGAATATCACTTGTTCTCTAATTTTAAAAACATGTCTAAAATCAACAAAATAAATATTTTTCCTACTTATGTTTAGTCAACACTCCTCATCTTCTCTACATCAATGCTTATACTTGCAAAAAATATCTGTATGTGTACACCTACACCTCACATGTACAAATCATGCTTCATTCATACTGCCCTCACATCACATGTGGAACAAACACTTTTCTGTGGCACTTACACATTGCTTTTAAAAATAGATCAAGGATTCACAAAGAGTTATTTGTGGTGATAGTATAACAACAACTTCTTTGTTTTAAAAGATGAAAAAGGTGATTCAGTTTTTGCCTTTTTGAGAACTGTTTTTCATTTATTCCATAGTCTATATTACAACATACTTACTTCACAGGTTGACCATATTATCATTAGAAAATTTACCAATTTGTTAAATAACGCCTCTCCAAAGCATGTAGTTTCTTTATACAAAAGTTCATTTTTTTAAGAGCCTGCAACATTCTTATCAGCATTTCCCTTCCTTACAAGTCTAAGATGACAAAACTCATATAAATTAAATGATTAACAATACACAGATCTTTAGCTATATACTAAATTTAGAATCCCACTTAACTTTTCTAGTTACTGTATCAAAATGCAGGGAGAAAGAATAAATGGTTTCATAGTGAATTTGCCACCAGACCAGCACAGAGTCTGTCTTTATTCACCTGAAAAGTAATTATAACTTGAATTAATTATAAACAAAGATCAATCTGGGCATGTGCAGGTACTATCTGATCTAAGTATAAGTGAAAATTTTCATCATTACTATTTATTAAATTTAGTATTTACCAAAAATAAAACACTACAATTTTTAACCACCTGTTTACATGCCAAAAATCCTAAAAGGGTATTTTTCAACATGTATTAATCTAAAGTGATAGGAAATATGTCAGAAGAGGGTCACTATTAATTACTGATTCTTACTTTGAATTCTAAATAAAGTTACAATTTAGAAAAGTATGTACAGATTTTGAACAAGATACAGTATCTTTTCCACTAAAACAATCTGTCACAAAACAGTCAAATAAGATCAATAGTCTGAGGTGAAAACTGCTTTCTAGTAAAATTAAAATGTATATATCTTATTATATACTAAAAATGTTAAAACCACTGACAGAAAGGCTATTATGTTTAATATTTATATAAATCTAATTAAACTTTATATTATTCAAATAATATTGGAATGTATCCATTTAAATACATAAGACACATTAATGAAATTCTATTTCCTTTAATTTTGAATGCATTCTTAAATTTTATGAAAAGCATGATAGTTTTAAAAAATTATTAAAAAGTTTCACCACATATACCTTAAAATTAAATTTTCAAACAAACTGATTTAAGAGGGAAGTGAAATAGAGCTTAGACTTATTTTATTATCAAACAATAATTACTATGTAGAGTATTTCATAATGACTTTGGGAATGTAATACATTTTATTACTTAAAATTAGCTACAGTACTTTTCATATGTTTTAACACATTATAGCTATTGTTAGCTCATAAATAATTTATTATGTTTAATAACATTATTAACTTATTAAAAACTTTAAAATCATAAAATTAAATATTAATATATAAAGTTTTCCCTGCTAGTGAGTAATGTGATACTAATCAAATATGCAAATTCTGTGAATAGCACAAAATACCTTTAATCTTAGGTCTAAGATTTTTTAGATCTTGGGTTGGTGCCATATATGAACTTTAAAAATCTATTTTTGAATACCTGAGTAAATCTGTAAATTATATTAATCTTTTATTTGTATTATATACGTATACAGAATGAGAATGTTATTTTGTAGCTGAAATCAACTGTGAATTGATGCATTTTTTCTATTAAAAATTCCATGATTTAGAATAACAGATTAAAATCATATAAACATAGGATTAATGGAAATGGCATATATAAAATTATATAGTGCAGCATGTAGTTCAAACTCACAATAATAGTGTGAATTATAGGTCTTAACCCACCGGTCTGTTCTCATACACTTCTCAGGCTCTGATGCTTTAATTTCCCTTCTGTTTCTTCTTTATTCTCCTGTAAGGTGGTTTTTATATGTATAAGCTAACATTGACACTCTTTAAAACCTTATGTTTATATTTTCCTCACAATTTATTTGGTTAACCTGTTCAAGTTATTGATTTATCCTTCCTTTTTAAAATATACAGTATTCTTGGATTTTGCATGGGTTTTGTATCATTAGTTTGAAACTTATTTACTACAACCACCTTTTCACCTAATTGGTACTGACAAAATATGCTTCATGCTTCATATAGCTTACTTTAAAATACACAAATATGCAACAATATATGCTTTATGCTACATATAACTTTTTTGTAAATATAGCATGCAAAATATTTTATATTTAAATAAAGCATACCTACATATTCTGATATTTAATTCAATCAGCAATGTTACCCATTGAAAAAATAAGCAATTTAAGTAATATAGACTATTATATATTTTATGATTTTAACTATTTGTATCAGAGAGGAATTGTACAATATGAGTAAGACATGGACTAATGATGTTGATAGTTTTGCCCTCCTCTTCATTATGAGAAATTTCACTGAAACACTATATGACCAGCTCATCTGGTTGTTCCACAGATGTGAAAGGTTTCATTACACAATGCATCAATCATTACAATATTACTTTTAACTTTTTAAAAAGACTTCATATTATTCATTTGCTTCAAGTATTTAAAAAAATAGAAATAGTGGTACTAAAAATGTAATATTTTCTCTAGAGGTAAAAACTGTTCCAGATGCCTTTAAATTACGAAACCACAGTGGTTGATGGAGATGAGTTCCATATTTATTTAGCTGAGTAAAGGTAAATTTTAAGAATTGTAGCAACTGATGATGGATGAAAGTAGGAGGAACATTATGTTCACAATATCTATATGCAGAAGTTTAAATTTTTTATTTAAAATTGTGCAATTTTAATGTAAGCAAGAAATGTTATAGTTTTAATCTGTGCTTTAAATTACCCAGTGACTACAAATGATTTCTAAAGCTTAAGTTCAAACTCCAAGTGGCATATATTTATAATGTCATCAATTCGAAAATAAAGAATGTGTATCCCTTATGCATCTGGTAAATGGAATTAGTTATAATACCTGTTACACAAAAAGTAAAACATGGATGATTTTTTTCCTTAATGTTCTGTTTGTTGGATTACACCCAGGTGTACTCCTGGCTTCGAACTCAGGGATCACATCTGGTGCGGGTGGCTGGATCTATATAATGCCCAGGATTAAACCCAGGTCAGCAGCATGGAAGGAAATGTATAAACATACTGTACTATATCTCTGGCCCTCACTGAAAAATTTAGTATGAATAAAACTTCAACTCTTCTTTGAAGTGCTGGTGAAAATTTCATGAATAAATAGTCCTGTCAGATTGAGATCATACTCAAATTTTCCTAATGTTAGCATATTTTATTGTCCTAATTTAAGGAAAAATATATTTAGTGTTATCTCTCCCTATGTCTTTAAATAGAAATACTCACAGAGTAGATTTGCTTACATACAACAACCTAAAAGAACATTCAAACCCCTTAGCTACCTCTTCACTGTAAAATCAAATGAATAATGACTCAAGACTGGTATAGAATAGTCACTATTCATTAAGCACTGATGTGCAAGGCATTTCCCTTGCATAAATTATTCTATGCATTCCTTACAAAATGTGAACTTTCATTCCCCATCCCCATTTTTTAAATGGGGAGAGATATATCATAGAGGCTAATTTATTTGTAAAATCTAAAATAAATTTAGTGACAGAGCCAAGATTTGATTATAAGACTTTCTGACCTTGAAATCCCATTGTTAATACATTAATACCCTGCTCACCCTGTATTCTAGAATTTATTTCCATTAACTATTTGGAAGTCAATTAAATCCTTTCAAAAATAGAAATTATACATTGAATTATAATGAAAATAATAATCATTATTTATCATCTCACATCAACTAGCACCAGCAGTATCTTCATTTTAAGAATAAAACATATGAACGTCAAGTAAAGAGATTACCAAATTAATATAATAAATGAAATTTAATACACCTGTAATCTGAACCAAATATACTAAAATTTGCATGCCTAAATGAAATGGGGCTTTGTCCTAGAAATATAGTCTCCCAGAAAATGTTTATATCTTCACAGAAAGTATTTAGCAAAATTGTTTTAAATATATTTCCATATTGATAATGGAAATAGATAAATAAGAATTTAATGCCCATATACAAACCGCTTTTTAAACACAAGCAAAACACTGTTTATATCTTGCTTTGCTGGGTAGAGTTTTCATTAAGTACTTACAGAATTTCATACAGATAGAATCCAGTTTGTAATCTGTCCATTACAAGGATATTCTGGCTGGATTACTCATTTTATTCCCATGCCTAAAACATTAGCTAGCATTTATTGTTGGGTAAAATGTAAATAGCACTGGAAGGATAAAAGATAAAGGGGTCAGCAAAGTCTTTCTAGCCTATACCGTTTAGCAGAGAGGAAATCAAGGTTCAAAGAAGTTAACTGTTAAGATTGCAAAGCTGTTTAGTGGCAAAGATTCAGAAACAGATTATTTTACTAAAAATTATTTAGCCCCTAATTTATAATATCCTGCTAAATATTTAAATGCATCACTACATAAAATTTGCTTAATGTTATGATACAAAGATGAATCATCTTTCAAAACACATTACATTGTAAATGGGGTAGCAGACACCTTCTATACCATCCACCAAATGTTAGTCAGAAAAAGATGTGCTGATTTAGGAGAATTAAGAAGAGGTTACCTGGAGGGAAAAAGGTTTAGGTGATAGGAAGGGGAACGAGAATAGATTCAGCACCAACAATGAAACCATTTTTCGATGTCATATGATGGAGAACAATACTATAATTTAGTTAAATCATAGTATTACCATATGAGGACTGATATTGTGAGTCAATACAAAGTTTCAGTTAAAGACACTATTTTTGATACATCAAAATATAATGTTTTCGAGAATATCACCTTTTAATATCACTCTGCTCTCCTTTTTGTGTGCTATCCAAAATAAGGAAAATTAAGAAAAATAATTATCTTAACAGTCTAAAACAATGTAGTATTTTTAAATGCTTTACAGCCTTATTTCATGATTTTGAAAATTGAAGCATTTTTCTTTCCAAAGTTATCTAATGCATTTGTCAAAATTTTAAAAGTTAGTTGCTCACTTATGAATTAAGGAGGAAATGTTGCTAAACATCTCTGGACCCCTGAACTCAGAAATATAGGCTTAAATTTAGCCATTAAAATGAAGCCTGGCTTAAAATAAGCCTTCAACTTGTAGTTATTATTTTAACTATTAAGACTGTTACCATACTGTTAGAATAGTATAATGAAAACCAGTGGAAATGAAAATGTTAGCATTTTAGAAGCTGTTAATTACTGATATGAATAAATATTATGTGTTCCAAAGATACAGAGACTGAGTGATAAACTAGATATATACCTTTATACTAGGTATGGTTATTATGTACACAAAGTAGGCTTGAGATAATTTTCTAAACCATCTGTTTTTCATGTATTTCTGTGTATGCTTTTGCTTTCCTGCCAAATTGCTAATTCTTTATTTCTGTCTTGGCTCCAACACTTTCTAGTTTACAACATTTATTGTAATTAATAATTTTTTTCAGTAATTAGTAACAGTAACAAATTTCAATGTCTTATTTCAATGAGTTGTTGGATTCTATTTGAGTTCCCATATCTCCCATAATAAATTTCTATTTTGAAGACATATGATAAATAAGAAAAAATTCCCTTAGGTTGAAGCATGTGAAACATACTGTTGATAATTTTTTTTATCAATCTAAAAATGTCTACTGCAAGTTTTTAAGTTAAAATAGAATGTTGACTCAATTTTTCTTAACACCTGCAATGAGGTGTGGAGGACAATTTCAGATATTTTTGCAAACATTAAATGACCAACCAATATAGAAAAATATTTGATTTCTGATTTTTACTATTACTTGGAAAACTGAACTGTCAGGTAACTTCAATTTATGATCTCTGAGCTCTCATATTTGGATTATGATGTGGGTCTATATACCTAAACATACATTGGTTATATATGCCCTGTGTAGATATAAACAATGAAGAAGCCACTGGAAGAATTAATGCAGAATTCCAAGCATTTCTGAAAGAAAAAATTTTAATAAACCCTTTCTTGAAGTGGAAAGAAAACTGTCAGATAATTATCTAATTTTGTGATTAAATAATTTTCTTCCCTGCTTAGCTACTTCAGGTTATTTCATTCTGTTGACAGTGTCAAATACTTTCAGTTACAATAAAATAATGAAATATAATCCTGGGTTGAAGACTATTTCAAACATATTGTTATATTATACCATTATATAGTGATTAACTCGTGTCAGGCACTATTCTAAAAGTTTCACATACACTTAAATATAAAAGGGAGTGTGAGACAAGACAACCTGTAACAAGGAACAGAGAGAATTAGAGAACAGAAGTGAGAATTACAAGGAAAGGCACAATACTGAAATACTAAGATGCAAAGAGAATAAAGTGATATGGGAAAAATGTATCAGTAAGATTCTGTAAAGTCCCCCTGGAAAGATTTAAAAAGGGGGACTTAATTATTTCTGAAGTTATCAGTCAAGTAGCTGAAAATTAAGTGAAGTATAGATATAAGCACACTATCTTCAAACCACATTAAAAAATAGACTGATGCTGCCTGAATAGAATGATCCTTTGGTGTTAGTTCATTATTTATTAAATTATTCAAAGGTAGTTAATAGAGAAATTCAATTGTGAGGTTTTAGATCTTACATTGGGGTCATCACATTAACTCTGATCATTTCAGCGTGATGACACTTAAGAAACTGAGTAAATGCCTCATCACTATGTGTCTCAAGTTTCCTAATATAAAAAAAATGGGGATATTTTATAAACACTGTCTCTGTAGGACAATCATGAGGATCAAATAAACTAACATATAGTATCAATTATGAATAGTGCCCGGTAATCTAACAGCTACAGCTGTGTTAGTAACTAGGAAAATATCACAGTGCTTGGTATGTGGAGTTTACAGAATAGAAACAACTTCATAACATTTTATTTAGCGTTTAATTAGGACTCTCAAAAATAGTTTTTAGGGCTGGAGCAATAGCACAGTGTGTTTGCCTTGCACACGGCCAACTCAGGTTCGATTCCCAGCATCCCATATGGTCCCCCGAGCACTGCCAGGAATGATTCCGGAGTGCAAAGCCAGGAGTAACCCCTGAGCATCGCCGGGTGTGATCCAAAAAAAAGCAAAAAAAAAAAGTTTTGAATAAAACTTCATTATCTTTATAATGCAAGTGTTCTGGAGTAGACGGATGCCTTAAACAAGAGAAAAAAAAGTAACTATTTAAAGATTGTTTTTAATTTAAGAAAAACAAGCTTTTCCCATGGAAGATGAAGGTGTTTCTTTCAAAGGATATTCCTAACTTAGGTTTTCTAGCTAACTTTAATGGAAAAGCTTAGACACTGCAGCATTCTTAAGCACTGCCTGTGAATAATCACTTTGAGTAGGCACCACCCAATTCCTTAGCTCACCTGAGCCAAGTCTTCCTAACTTTCAAACTTCAAAACCTCTAGGGCTTTGCTCATACATATAATAGCACACAACAGCACATTAGCACATTAATTAGTACAAAAGCACACGATAGCACATTAATAAATGGTGATTACTTTCTCTTGATAAATTTTCAAGGATCAAAAGAGGTATAAGAATACAAACCTAGCACCAAATTGAAGGAGTGAGTAAATTCTCACAGGTTAAGAATTTACAATTGATGAAAATGAATGTCCTCGAGCTTGGAATTACAATGATTTGGTGATTGGACTATTATAGTAGTCCACTAGCATATACGTTTCCAAAGTGAAATCTCAGAATATATATCATTAAACAATAAGGAATAAAATACAGATGGCTTCCTTTTTATAATACAAATAATTGTATCAAGTATCAAATATGATATTATCAACATTATTTCATTAATAAAATACTACTAGGTTAAAAAGAGAAATATTTAATATATATGCATTACAAAAGACTACAAACAGAAAAATATTTCTAAATTTAAAGAAAAATTAGAATAGAATTTCTAAAAACTTTTTTAAAATGAGTCCCCACTATAAATAAAAATATTTCAAAGATTATCATTATTTTAAAATATGTCTAATTCCATATGTTTAAAGACATAAATTTCTAAATGTCTTCTTGGAACACCAGAGAAACTTCAAGATGGAAAAGACAATATAGAAAAACCTATTATTCAATGGGCTTGAAGGTTTCATAGGCCTTGTTTGGCAGTAAGTTATGGTATGGATCATAAAATAACTACAGAAATAGCATGACAGGCAATGCTGTAATTATTTTTTTAATTTTAAAGGGGACGTGAAACTAAATTATTAAAATGTATAGCAATTAAAGTATGTATACTATGAATGATGCTATTTCAACTGTTACAGTATTTAATGAGAAAAACACCTGAACCAGTTTTAAGTGACTGGCTCTGAAAGAAATAACAAATGAATATTTTACTAAACTGATAATCTAATTAAAGTAGAAAAGTTTTCTAGAGATTAATTTTTTATTCCATTATATTAAATACACTGGTACCCATACTAATCCTTTTACTACATAGATATTTTTACCATACCTGTGGGTAGCTGTCAGTCCTTGGCAAAACTGATATGTCATAGGTGGCAGCAAAATGGCTTTTAGCTTGTTGTATTTGGCCGTAACGTTCTCTTTTTCTCCACTTGGCCCTTCGATTTTGAAACCAAACCTAATATTTTCAAAAAAGTAAAATTTTTAACTAAGGAATATCTAACAATGCAAATATATTCAAAAACCTAAGTCAGAAAAGTCAATTAAAAAAAAACTACTAATATGGCAATTATTTATGTCAGAAAAGGAATACAAATTTTATTTTCTGTTGTACTGTGATAGTATGAGTGGTATGTCCATTAAGCTCAAAGTGAAGATACTTTGAGCATATGTAATTATTGTGTCTGAGCCTCCGTACTCTCTCATTTATGGAAAATGCAAGGATTAGATTATATGATCTTGAAGATTCCTTATATCTTCATGTGATCATAGATAATCCTCTTCCACAGGAATGCTGCTAATCTGGAAGACATTCATAAATTCAATTTGGGATATGTATATTGGGATATGTATATTAACCAAGCCGATCTATAACCACATTAGTATCTAAACCATTCAAAAACAATTATCTTTAAAATATGCCAGAGAAGACTCTTGTGAGTTGTACCCTTACGCAGAAATCTTAGAAAATTTTAAACATAAAGATGACATCTAAGACATATGACAGCAGTAGAAATATTACTATTATTTTAAAACAGAAAACATTAAGAGTACACTTTGAGAAACAGAGATTAGGAAACACAGAAGAAATGAAGTAGCATTATGGTTTTAAAATATACAAAGCTGCCAAAAAATAACCTTCATAACTTTTTTTCTGATTTTAAAACAGACAAGAAAATATGAAAAAAATAGAGCATCTAGAACCAAGTATCAAGAAAGCTTGTTAGTGCAGAATCAGAACCACCATAATTCTCACAGAATTAATTATTCAACAATTCACATTTGTCAGCTCTCCAGAATCTTCATTTTCTTATCTTAACATATTAAGGGGCAATATAGAAAATTGGATCCAGTATGTATTATAAGACGTTTTTAGTAAAAATTGCAGGTACAACTTTTGGGAAGCTCTTTAATCTAACAGAACCATATTCAAAATATAAATTTAGGAAACAAGCTGGAAATCATAAAGACTTTTTTTCCTGCATATTCAGTTCTAACATCTTGTATCTGTCCTTCACCTTTAGAAAAGCATTCTAGAACTCAGTTTAATAATTTAGGTACATATTTCAAATTAAAGATGGCACTTTGAAGAGTTTTTGGCAACTGAAACAGAGAAAAGAACACTATATATTATCGCAAATTTAATGTGGTACTCTGAAGAATGTGCAGTAATTACAAAATAAGAGAGCTACCTTATCAGCAGCTTCTGAGAACCCAGCTAATAACTGTATTATCCAGTAAGGTCAGGCTTAAGACAAAGTCAACAAAAAATAAAAGATGAATTTATGTGTCTCCAAAGACAAGCACAAAGAAAAAATACTAAAAAAATTCAGTAAGGAACTGTTTTGTTTTGGTTTTTCAAAGACCTTTACAATCTCCTAAAAATGTGTGCCAATTACCACTCTAATGTGAAAAGCAGGAAAGAGAAACTGAGTAAATTAGGTTCAGGTTCTTTCTCTGTGTCTGTTCCTAGACAAAAATTAATTAGCATCTGATAAAAGATAAAGGGGGACATGCACTGTCCGTAGAGTATGTTCACACAGTTGACTATATGAACACAGAATCAAAAACACTTATTTGTGTGGGACTCACATTAACACTTGCTAATTCTTAAATTCTTTCTGAGGTGCAACTCTCTCTACATTTTCTTTCTGCACCTTAGATAAAGTAACTATTTGCCTTCATAAGCCAAAGTAAAACTGCAGATTTTTTTTTGTTATTCATCAATTGCTGACTTTAATGATATAAGGATCTTACAGTGGCTAAATCTTCAGAAGGAATGCAATCATTGAACTGAGAATAAAATTTTTCATTAATTTCCCTATTTTAGAAGTTCATGAGATTTTCAAATTTCAGTATTTTCTTACTTGGAATACTAAAAACACAAAGAAAAAAAGCTGTTCTCCTGAGTTACTGATACCAGGACATGAAATATATTTTTAAAATATCCAAATCAATTCAAAATAAAATATATGATTTTATCCAGTAAATTTTTCTTTTTCAAAAAAAATGCTCTTAAAGAATCATCCAAATTGATAATTATATAACTGAGTATATATACATATATAAATTATTTAAGACAACGATTCCTAAAGCCTCTCAATAAACATGTTATGTAGAAAAAAATGAAATGGTTCTTTGGGTAACTATTAAAAATAGGTTATTATAAAAGAGCTGTGTAATTCTTAATTGCACATAAGAAAAATAGATTATGTTGTATATGATATTTGAGAATTTTTGAGATTACTTCATTGTTTCATTGTTTTATTATAAACCCAATGTTAATAAAATTATACATGTTTGGGTAATTATGTAGATAATTTACCAGTTCATACTATAGATAATTAACCAGTTCATCTGAAAAGAACCTCAATGTCTGAAAAAAAAATGGAAAATTTACAATAAAAAGCACGGAATACTAGAACAGCTAGTGATGACTGTTAGTCCTTTAAAATCACTTTTTAAATCAGATATTATGACAGTTTGTACTTTTACAGTAATTATTTGCTATGCCTGTGTAATAACTTGTTCTTTTATGGTTTTGTGAGTTGTTTAGCCCTCTGCGAGTAAAAAAAAAAAGAAGAAGTTTTATAGACCTAGAAGTGTCTATTAATTATTTTGCTCTGTGTCTTTAATTGAAGAATCAGTTTATTCCCTTGTGGCAATTCTAATATTTTTTTAATGTTACCCCTACTCAGATTCTTCCCACACATACCCAGGCCCATTTGATTCCTACCTGGACCCTGGCCTCAGTGAGCTCTGTCCTCAGAGCAAGCTGTTCTCTGACATATACATCTGGGTAATGGGTTTTCTGAAAGACCTTCTCCAGCTCCTCCAGTTGTAGGCTGGTGAAAGTGGTTCTGTGTCTCCGCTTCTTACTGCTGGAAACATTGCTGTCACATTTATCCCCAAGTTCATCCAGTTCTCCCTTCTCTGGCATTCCTTTCACTGGAGACATTCGGAGACTGTTACAGTTGTCCATAGCTCTATTCAGTTCGGTGTGAAGAGGCTGTCCTTCTACTTTAGTGATCCCATAGTTCACTGCATCCAGAGGAGGAAAACAACAATGAGAAACTGAGAAACATCTTGACAAAAAGAATTAGGCTGAAATAATTTAAAGTGTTAGGGAAGCAATCTGTTATTGATCCATTGTGGCAGTATTAATTTGATCATCATTGCATCATGGACAATTATTAATTTATTTTGATCATGCATACAATCCTTGAAAATGTATGTGAGAAACTTATAATTTGCCAAAATTCACAGCTCTACTTTATAGTGCTAATGTATTTTTATACATGTAATTTATAATTAAAATAAAGCAGTTATGCTGAAACATCTCTAGATTTTAAAATAAACACTAAGTGAACATAATTATTGAAAAATAAACCAAATTTAAATATAAAATATTCACAACAGATGAAATTAACACTTTCATCTGTTGTGAATATGTTATATGGCCCAGGAGATATATTTCAATTTTAAATAATATCTGTAAACTGAAATCCAAACTCTTATCCAAAGTTAACTTCCTCCTCCACACAAAGCCTATGGACTACAAATTTAAGATATTATTACTTCTATTAGTTCAATCATATATTCATGTCAACATTTAATTTTTCAGTGATCTATTAATAGTGATTTTCAAATCAATTTCTAGAAACACTTCCTATAAAAAAATTTTAAGTACAATCTTTTTCCTTGAAAACTCGCATTACTCCGAAACGTCAGATTTGTCCTTATCTCATTATATACGTTTTAGTGCAGAAAGCTCCATTTTTACTCTAGTAAAGTATAAAAATTAAAACAGCCATTAAAAGATTGTAGAGGATGTCATCTGGCATTCTGTTTAGGAATGTTTTAATTTCACTGATTTCCTTCAGATTTGATTGCATGCTTGCACTGTGATAAAAAACAAAACAGTTCCTATGGCAAAACACACGCAACGGACACATAAAGCGAAGTGGAAGACATTTTTCTTAAAACATAAAGTCGACCCATCCAAAAGAGCAATTTTCAATGAACTCACACATTTGGGATTTTTAAAATGATTCTCATTATTTATTTGCATAATGTCTCTAATCATTATACAAATGGATGAGCGACTATAAATGCCCACAAATTCCGTAAATGTCTAACAGTTTCTATGCCAAGAGTTGATGTAAAACTAAACATAAAGAAGAGCCATGCCAGATTAACAATAAGGTTTTGTCTCTGTGGGTAGAGTTAAATCGGGAACTTCGGTAATTAGTAAGGGGGTGGGGGATTGTTCTGATGCTAAGGGCATCTCAGGAGAAAGACAGGAACTTCCTAAATTTCGCGGACTGTTTACCCACATGCGTCTTACTCAACGCTTTCCTACTAAAATTCTTTCTAACAGTGCCATGTTGTTTAAAAGCCGATAAAGTGATCAAAAATCATGTTTATCTTTTTATTTTGGATTCCCGACAATTAAAAATATGATTAAGCAATGCCTGGCAGTCAAGGAAAGATACTGCAGGTCCATTTTAAAAATCCCATTCACTTTTTACGTGTACTTAATAACCACCAAATGAAATAATACAGGCAGAAATCCCCTACTACCTACCCCACCCCCGAAAACTGTAAATACAAATAGGTTTCACGACTTTCTCTATACAAATAAGAAAAAAAAAACTGCTTTTTTTTTCTATCACTGGTGCTTTAATTTCTAGTTTGACCTTACAGATGAAGTAACTTTCCACGTTGAATCAAATAAAATATATGAGGTCGGTGTTTTAAGTCCCCTACATAGAACGCATTTATGAAACAAGTTTCTATGAGCCAGCGCTTTGCCAGATTTTGAACCTCTATTAAAATAGGGGGCGGGAAGCTTGTTGTAAATATTTCACACTTAATTCGTTTGTTATTTTAATGCAACCCGCTCCTTACAGTTTTACTGTGCAATGTATACAATGATAAGGAAAGTCCTCTTGGAATTGTAAACTTGCTTTAGCTGTCGCTCTCTGAAAAAATAGGTTTGTATAGGGTTACAAGATAGAAAAGATAGATGGTTTGTTTTGATAACATTTTGACTTTGAGATACTCAGCCATTCAAAGTTGAAGACTTCACCCAGGAGCATTCCAAAAAGGCTTCTTGGATGACTTTTAACGTGGAATCAGAAAGACTGACAAGACAGAATTCGGGATGAGTAATTACGCTGGGGATTCTCTGCCCGAGAAACTATATAAAGACCTGGCGCTTAACCCCGTCAAGAAAAAAGAAGGAAGGGGGGGGGGGGGGGAACATAATATGAAGAAGAAGAAATAAAGAAAACATCGTATGGCAAATCCAAATGCGCAGAAATTGCAAATCCTCGGGAGCGAATCTAGCAGCCCTGCGTTTCGGACAGAACTATACATCGCGAGCTCTGGCAAAAAATAAAAAAAAAAAAAATGAAAAAAGCGAGAAAGGTGTTCCGCTTCGGAGTTATTCTTGACGGCGGTGACACTGTCCCGAAGCACTAGGGACCGAGTTCGCTGGCTCCGGCGGCGCGGGGGCTCCCCCGAGGACGCGCCGCTGCACTCCGTCGCCTTCGCGTTGATGCGCGGGTCCCCGAAAACTGGGGACTCGGGGTAGGGGTGGGGAGTGGCGACCCGGCCCCATCAGTCCGAGGCAGTCAGGGAGTCGGATCCTTTCTTTGCATCCCCCTTTCTTCCTTCCATCCACCCCCACATACCCCCCAAATCTCCGCTCCAGTCGAGCGCAGCCGTCGCGGACCGCCGTCCGGCCGCCCGTCCCCGGGCCTGTCGCCCCCGTCCCATCCGCGCGCCCGGGCCCGACACTCACCGCTGCCGTCCTGACAGGGCGACGTCCGCTCCAGGCGCACGTGATGCTCGGCGCGGGGCAGCGGCCCGAAGGCCTGCACGCATTTGCCCGCCGCCGCCTTGCCGTAAAAGGACTCATTGTCCAGCGTCTCCATAACGTGCTCCAACGCGCCTCCCGCGCCCATGTAGAAGTCGCTGCTTTTGCTCGGCGGGCTCTTGAGGGCAAACTTCTCGCTCAGAAACTCCATAATCCTGCAGCGCGGCGGCGGCGGAGCTCAGGGGGCGCCGGGGCTCGGCGAGCGGCTGGGGGAGGGCGCGGAGGGGCGGGAGCCGGGGAGGGGGGGACGCGAGCGCTGCGGCGCCGGGAGCGGCCCCGCTGCGGCCCTTTAATCCGTCCCGGCTGCACGGAGCGGTCCGGCCCGAGTCGCTTTTATATCTTGAAACTCAGCTGGGCTCCTCGGGCAACCTCCCAGTTCTAATGAATATGAAAATCAGCCCGGCGACTAACTCCACCCCGGGGCCCCCCTCCACCCCCACACTCCCCCTACCCACCCTCCCTCCTCCCCCCCTTCCCCTACGTCCCCGGCGACGGGCGCGTCCGGGCCGAAGTTAGACAGACAGCTCCGTTGCAGACCAATGCCAGCCGGGACGAGGCCCCGACACCCTGAAACCCTGTCGCAGCCACAGTGGACTTGGCGTTTCCGAAGAGCTCGGTGAGATCGCACCGCCGTTAACCCTGCACTCCCCGAGGCCCGCCGGCCCGGCCCCCCACCCCGCCCCCCACGCCGGCCCCTCCACTCCCAGAAAGATTTAGAGGCGTCCTGAGAACTTGAAAGGCCGGAGGATGGCTTGGGGCATGCATTCCCTCCATAAAGCGTTTCTGCCGCAGCTCCGCCGGGATCCCAAAGCCCACGAAGCGGGGCACATGGGCAGCTGTGAAGTGGGACCGCTAGGGTCCAGAGGGACGCTAACGCTTTTTCCCCGCGGGAGCGCGGCGCCTAGGACCCCATGGCATATATATATATATATATATATATATATATATATATATATATATATATATCTTTTTTGCTGGATTCCGGCGGTTAGTGGACGCGGTGGCAGTGGGGTGGCCAAGAGAAGCCGGACAAGAGGCATAGAAAACCCCGATCACAGAATCACCCCCCCGACCCCCGCCGCCTCCCCAACCCTGCCCCTAGGTCCAGGACTGAAGCACTCGGTGCAGAATCTCTGAGGACAAATAACCGAGCCCCTAGACGTGTCTTCCCCGGGCTCTGCTTCTCATCAGAGGGAAGAGAGTTACAGGAGGTGCGGGGGGCTGGGGTGGGGGCGAGGAAGAAGAGGCGGCAGAAGGCCGTCGGGATGGGGAGTTCGATCAAATGCCACCCCCAGCGCCCTTGTCCAAATCGCGGGAGCCACGCGTCCTTGCCCAGCGTGTGCGGGAGAAGCAGAGCTGTCCCCGGCTGGGCGGCCGGGGCCCCCGAGTCTGAGTTCCCGCGTGCGGGCGGGGTGCTGGCCTAGCCTGCATGCGGCGGGAGAGCGCTGCGAGGCTGAGAGTCCCGCGTAGGCCCGGGGCCTGTCTAAAGCACACGGGAGTCCGCGGAGTCTAAGGGAAAGACTTTCGGAGGCGCCTGGGTCAAGGAAAGGCGGTTCTTGCAAAGAGGCCTGTCCGATTGGGGCGAGTAGCACCCACCAGCTGCTGCGAAGTGTTTCTCTTCCCCAAGGGGGCTTCTTCGACTCGAGGGTGCTGATTGCGTGACTCTCCCGGGCCTGCGCAACCCCGCGGACCTGGGGCGCGACAGTCACCTCCCCCCGACCCCCACTTCCCCGACTCTGCGGGATGACCAGGCCATCTCCAGCTCGGGTGGGTAGTACTCTGGTTGATGGTGGGTTCGGGGAAGTCCAGCGCTCCCAATGTCCTCTCCCACTCCCCCTTTTGGCTTAGCGGATGCACGAATGTACATTCGGCTGCATCGATTTTTTTGTAGGTCAAAATTGGCCATAGTCTAGCAGGAGCAATCTGCAGCCAATCTGCAGCGAGGCGCATATCGGCGTGGCGCGGTGACGAGGCCCAGAACAGGGGTCCAGGTCCTTAACCCGAGGGCACAGAGGGTGGCTCTGACCTCTACCCCGGAGAGGAGGCGCTGAGCTCCGCAAGTCACTAAAGGAGCACTCGGGTTCTGGGAGTCTTTTCTGGGATGTCTTCCTGTAAATGTCCTAAAATTACTATCTCGGAGCTCAGGCCACGGCCCCAACCAGGAATGGTTAACCCTCGAGGGGGCGCGGTCAAAGAAACACCCTCGGGGACTGCATTCCGGGGGGGCGCTGAGCCTGACTTCTGAGGCTGGGGCGAGTTAATGGTTTGGGATGCTCTCCCATCACCCCTGTCCCTTATCTTTTGCTATTCTGTCAAGTGAACTTTCTCTCATCAACCCTGGGGAAGATGAGAGACATGGTCTTGGAATCGGTTTTTCAAAAATTCACAGCAGTAAGAACATCGCCTTGCTGACTTGAGGAAATATACAAACAACTCCCAGCTATAAACTTAGTTATGTCGTAGAGCTCTGGCAGCTTGTTTATAAATATGCGTCTTAAGAGCCCCAAATTCACTAAAAAACATCCAGTGTCTTTCAAATGAAAGACACATGATGCGAGCTCCAGTGTACTTGTGCACCAATGAAGGTCCAACTTAGAGAGGAAACGACCCCGAGAGCCAAGGACGGCAGCTGTTTACTAAACCGGTTTCCACCCTATACCTCAAACCCACTTATGATGTAGTGTTTGGAGAGATGGGTGCAAAGGTGTCACAACTTCACTTAATATCCCCGGAACTTTCTGAAAAAAAGCAAATCTTTATTACACGTAATACTCTGTATTTTGGAACATGTAACCACATGTGCCCATAACAGAGGGAACAGCTAATGGCAAACTCCCATAACGAATGCTTAATCTGCAGTTTTTGGCAAGAAGCTGGGTCTCTGGTTGCCAAGAGTTGCATTAAATGGATTTTGAGAGGTTGAGATGGAGTTTATGGTAATGACAGAGCTCTAGCTATTGAAGTGTTAATAAGACGTTTTAAAATAATTCTAATTAAAACAATAATTAAATGATTTCTGGAAGTTGCAAGAAAGAAGAAATCAGATTGGAGGCCATCCCACCTTCCAAGGGATCCACCTGGGCCTTTCTGCTTGATGCTTTGAGGATAACCCTCTTGGAAATTGACCATAGCACTTTGATAAATTCTTTCAGCTACTCTACCTAGACCAAGCATGGCTCCTTCCTTCTGAGCAAGCTTTCCTTCTTCTCCATATCCTTATGCCTTTTCCTGACCCGCTCCAATTCCAATTCTGCTTGGTTAGGACCTTGGGACCAGCATCTACAAGTCTTATCGTTGGCTGGCCAGAGAGACTTGTTTATTAAACTAGGTTCCAATGAGAATTCTGTCTCAGTCACCTATACCCTTTGCTCCACCCTCCTCTTTTCACCTTGGAGAGATTCTATCCATCTGGGTTCTAGACTGAATATTCACTCACTCATCTTCAGCCAGTTAGAAAATATGCCTGAATTAAAACTCTTGGTGATAATGTTGGGAGTGGTATATGAGGGATTGTGTTGGGAAGCTCTTCAGTATATTTATACACACATATGTGTTTGTGTGTATGCATATATATATATATATATATTCATTGAGGCTAACAAGATTTAAGATTCCAGCTCTTGGTAATTTCTGGACTTGGTAAATATTGATGAATATGGGAAAACACCCTCCAAGGGTGTTAATGTGCAGATTCCAGAAAGCAAAAGGATTCTGATCCCTTTTGCCTTTTAAGTTACAAAATCTTAGCAACAATTTCTTCCCATTACACTGGCAGGATGGGGTGCTACCATAGTGTAAATTAAGGTTATTTGGTGAAGTGACTTAGAATGTAAATTCACATCTAAGATTTTTGCAACCAGTTGGTTGTTGTTAGGTGCCAAATCCCCAAACAGCGCTTTGGTGTGTTTTTAAAAAGTTCTTTATTAAATTCCCTTTTGAGGACTAGGGGACAGAAGTAAGATTAAACAACTTGAGAAAGCCACTGAAATTACTAATTTATCTATCTCCCTTCCCTCTTAAACTAAAGGTAAGTTTAGATATGTCAAATTCAGATAAAGGATTGGCCTTTTGTCAATTTGACTTATTTTACGTCTTAAAAATTCTCACGGCCTAAAAGCTGCTTGTAATACTTTCCTCCCCCCTGAGAATATATTTTGGGAAATGAAAAATATTTTGAATACATACATCAAAGCTGAAGTTGAAACAATATGTCGACTATACTATTCCTTTCTCTCTCCGTGTATTGACAGAAACTTCACACTTTCATAGTCATAGTCGAAATATCAAGATAGGATTGCAAGAATTTGAGTCTTAGCACTTTCTTTTTGCACAGAGAATTGGAGGCATATTGGTGAGTAAAGCAAAGAAAAAATGCATGCTGAATCAGATGAACTATGCCAAATGTAGAAAAGCGTGGGTCTGAGGGGAAGCTGGGTGGAGGGAAAAACTCTCATGAAAAAGTACTAAAATAATTGAATGTCATGTATGATGGCAAGAAGCCAGGTGGCCTCATGTTTGTGTGTGCCTTGCTGCTGTTTTTCCTTCCCTGGCTTCGTCTTCAGTCTTCCCACACTTCTGCAGACACAACAGATACAGAAATATATATTTCATGGAAGTAGCTTGAGGTTTTCAACAAAATAAAAATATGTGCACACCGACATTTGAGCTTTTCTTAAAATATAAGACCCAATACTTCGTCTTCTATGCCAGAGAACATTTCTACAGTCTGATAAAACATCTTGTAATATTTTGAAACTTCTTGTAGTTTAATTACAGAAGAAACTCACAAGGAGCTGAATTTTAATAAATCCTGTCAATCTCCCAAGCATGGTGTTACACAGCTCCCAGATATATTAGATTAATTTACCTTGGGTTTCAGTAATACTTATTTTGCATTTCAGAAAGTCACAGGACTTTTCAAAGAGCCCTGCTTAGTTTTCACTTCCAGCTAGGAAAACTAATAGTTATTCAAGTAGTTGTTCTTCTCTTAAAGAAATGGATTGAATTTTGGCACTACTAATGGATCTACTATAGATGTCAAAATCTAAGAACACTATTGTATTCATGTGCAAATATTTTGACATTCCTTTTTTGACACATCTAAGTGCAATTGTTTCGGTCACTATAGAAATCAATTTTATTATAAATATATCATTTGTCTTTGATTAGTCACCTTATTTCTCAATGATGTAATCATTGCCTTGAAAATTCTTAATATAATAAAAAAGATTATTAAGTTTACATCTTTTCTGACACATGTCCCTTTAAATAGTGCATAAATCGGCTTTCACCATTTTGATACATAAATTAAACTTCTACCAATATTTTGACTGTTTAAAGACAGGACTTCTTATTTTCGGGAAGCTGCAGTGCATACACTCTCACGAGTTGTTTTCACGTTTCAGAGTCTTCTTAACAGGAGCATCTCCGTATAGATTGAGCCTAAAAGACTGGAGAAGTTCGTCCCGAAGAGTTACGCACTGTAGGACTCAAGTCCATGCCAGTCCTAGTACCCTGTGGCCAACAGATATAGCCCAAGCAGGTCCAAGCAGGGGGAAGCAGACCCCCACCGACTGCATCCCAGCTCGCTCACCATCAATGCCCTTTATCCCGGGACAAGAGTACAGGGTTTGGGTGATCAGGCGAGGGGGTACGCTTAGAATGCGCTTCATTGTCCACACCAGAATGCCACTTGCAATTTCGCTTTACCTCTAAGCCATGATCCTTTAGACTTTCAACAGAAAGGCAAGAAACACACCAACACCTTTGTTCCATCAAGGATTACAGCAGGCGGGCGAGAGGGAAGAAAGCGCCAGAGACTCGGATTTAAAACCCATTAAAGCTTGCAGAGAAAGATGAATATTCTCTCTTCTCCTTCCTCTACTATCCCGCGTCCCCCACCCCACCCCACCCCGCCCCCCCCCTAACCCACTGGATTCCAGATGGGAATTTCGATAAGAGCGATTCAACTTGCAAATGTGCCTCGGTGGGAGTTTCGGAACACAAAGCTCCCTAGGAAGGGCGGAGGAAAGCCGAGCTCCTGAACCTCCTGCTCCAGTGCAGAATACCGGGAGCTGGAGCAGCGCCTTGGCAGCGCCGACCCCCACGTCCCAGCGCCTGCACCGGCACCCAGCGGCCGCCGCAGTCCCGGCCCTCTGCTGGGCTGCCGGTCGCGAACGTGCGCCGGCTAGAAACGCAGCGAACTTCTACAAACGGGAGGTAGCGCCCCCTCGCCCCGGGGGGCCGCCACCTGGCGCGCACCTCGCTGCTGTACCACCCTCCCGGCTCTTGACTCTTGGCCTCACGAAGACTCCGCCGACCCCTCTGGAGGACCGTTAGGCTGCGGGTGGAGTCCAAATGCCCCCTGATTTGGCCTCAAGGCAGTAGGCGATGTCACCTAGGAGTGGGGACAGCTTGGTGATTTAGGTCGCGTCCTGTGGAGAACGCTCCTCCGAGGGAAGGAAAAAAGAAAGGGACGAGGTTTCGCTTCTCCTGCAAATTTGAAAGAGCCTCGACGGGCACAGAAAGAAGTTAGTGGTTAACCGATTTGTTGCTAATATTTCATCCGTGGTGCTTTCCCTCCTTTAAAGTCTAACTCTTGGAAAAACAACATATTTTAAGCTTTCCATCCAAATATTGATATTGGCAAATAGATCATCTAACCGTCCCCTGGCAAGGACAGTGCCCTTTTTGTTCCACAAGTTGGCAATCAGAATTAATCCATATCACAGACGGCTGCAGATTTAGGGGATAAAGCAGGAGACCTGTAATTCTGCGGCAGTAGCTGCACACGTGTGCGCAAGTGTGAGTGAAGGGGCGCACACCTCACTCTCTCCTACCTGCGTTCCACAGCTAGAGATCCACAGGCCCAGGCGGTGGATCTGCCCGCTGAAGAACGAGCCACGGTGCAGTGTCTTCTTGTGATTTACCGTAGAAATTCTTCCCTGTCATTGGAATTTTGATGCCTCTTCATTAAACAAAGCTAACGCTCTACTTCCAGCAGCGTGGCTCCTGCTTTATTGGAAGACTTCTGCTAAAAAGGATTCTGAACGGGATTTTGTCACCTTTCAGGTCCCAACCTTCCAACCTTAGATGCCCCAATGGGCCTTCGGTATAAAAGAAGTCCTTTTGAACACATTTTCTACCTTAGGTTTGCAGTTCTGAGATAACGAAACATGGTGAATGAACCAATTATTAATCAAGTTCAACTATAACACGTACTTAAAATATTTATTTCTATTCTACAAAATCTGTAGCAGCCTCCACCACAGTTTACTGAAAGAAATACACCTTCATATAATTGATTTTGTTAGACTCTTTATGATTTCAATTACTTGTGATAGAGATTGAGATAGATAAAAGCTTAGCTCTAAAGGATGACTTTAATTTTGAAAGAATTTACTTTAAGGAAAATATTTCATGCAGTTATATTTAGGTAACCCAAATAAATCTAATAGAGTCCATTTCTAGTTCATTATTTACACTGTATTTAATTGACATGTGCTACTTTTGATCCGAGAGCTTTGCAGTTATTCCTTGACTGCATTAAGAATTATTCAATAAAATAAACAAAAATTTCCCAGTGGATTGTATTAATCTAACTCATATTTGAGTGAGATTGTTCATTTTCATACATTGACAAAACTGAGTTGTAAAAATAAATTAAGGCTTATTAATAATAATTTTATTTTGAGATAAACTTACCCGAGGACATCATCTTATTTCAACTATGGACTTTTCTTTGATTATTTCTAGCTGCTAGATCACAATTGAGGCAAACCATAGGATAGACATAGATAAAGATTTTTTGTGTAACTATTGAGTTCCAGAATTTAACAATGTGGATTTCTGTAAATCATTTTTAAGGAAATTTCCTACAAATATGATCCATTAAAGGTGGACCTTACCATTATTCATTATTTTCACTTGAACACTCTCAAATATATCTACATTACAAAGCTTTACAAGTTATACAACTTTAGGAGGGCCAATACTTTAAAAACATAAGGGAAAAGGAGATAAAATACATTTGAATAAGGTAGAATGATAGAATTTAACCAAGGAGATTAGCTTAGAGTCTCAAATCAAGGTTAAAACATAAACATGAGGAAAACAAAGCTTATAAAGCTCCATACAATAAAGATACAAGGGTATTTTGAGTCTATAACATTACTTTGTTACCCAGAAAAATTAAACAAATTTAGTATATTTTACCGTAACAGAAGTCAAGCAGTCACATGTCATGAAAGATCATATCTTCATTACACACTGTATTGTGCAGAAATCCAGAGAACTGAGACTTGTTTTTGGTAACATTTTTACAGAGAAAAATTAATAATTTTCACCATTTCTCATGGGTTCTCAAAATTTATGTCATTTCACCAAAAAAAAAAGATGAATAGAAGGAGTTAAGTGATTTAAACTAGGAAAATACAATGCAAAACAGAGTTTATTCAGTTTATCACCACTGCTGAGCTTGGTAGATTGGCCTCAGTTAGGAAGCATAAATGTTAAGAAAATAATAGAAGTTTTCTGTGGCTCCAATAGACAGATTATTAAACGTTTACTAGACAAGAGGTGTCACAGGTGGATCTCACCCATATCAGAGTTTCCAAGTAGGTTTTTAATATTTGCAATATTGCTATATTTTAAAAATGTTTTTCTTTCAAGCAAAATGACTTATTTGAAAATATTAATATAAACGAAGGATAAAATAATTATATTTTACTTTTTTTAGGAGTTAAATAATCATATGGAATCTGGTGCTTTCTCTCATGTAACCATTGAATCACTCTGTTCTACTTATTGTCTAAATAATCTTTTAATAACCTGTTGAAAGACAGTTTGACTAGTAACACACAACTTTTACCATTCTGTTTAGATAGCCCTATCTAGCTCACCTTGATACTCATCAAAAATGTAGTAAGGGTACACGAGTGTTGAGATCTTCTGGTATGGATTCTGTTGTACCACCTGTCGTCTCTGGGATGCTGAGAAAAGTCTGTAGCCATCTATGAATTTATGTCATCTGCTATAAAATGGGCCTAGTAATAAAACTAATCTCAAAGGATGGAGTAAATATAAAAAGAGCTTATGATCAAAAACATTTAGGAATTGTACCTGGTTATATAAGCAACAATGTTTATGGATATTAGGATTTTTAAAAAACAATGAGAAAATAAAAAATAAAAGTATATACATAGTAAAACTAAATACCAATGCTATAAAATAACAGCCAACTTTAAAATGAAATGTATTTTGGCTGTATAAACTAAGAAAATTTAATATATAAATATGGTTATTTGAGGTTAGTGAGAAGTGATTACATATGTGAATTAACTTTCTTGAAGGTCTTATTTTCTGACATACGTGTACTAGTATGAGTAAACTTGTCTCAAAACTACTGTACAGTCAGGCTATAAACACAGGTATTAGCTCTAAAAAATTTCTCATGGCTTTTGAATCTTGTAACACCGGGGTTCCGCTGCTATCTAATCTCAAGCAAAGACATTTGCCAATTCACTTCTCAGCTCTTTCATTAAAATATTCTTGTAAAAAATAATACATTATAAATTATACTGAAGTTACTTGCTATAAATTCAAATCCTATAATTCAACTATAAGATTCTAGAAGGCTAATTTGGATTGAATACTAAAACTTGTGTGCCTAATAAATGTGCCTAAAAACACATCATAAAACAATTATGTGTGAAATATAATACTGAATGTCACATATTTGGAGGGGGCATCTGTGAAAGTTAGGTAGTTTGAGATTGGGTCTTTCCAGGTTCTTGTGATGAGAGTAAAGCGCTATAAAGGGTTGAAGGGGCAAGACATTTTTCTCCCTGTTGTGGAAGAGATGGCAAGAAAAATGTGTAAACAGGGATTTATGCACTTACCAAGCCCTACCACGTTGGCACCCTGTGAACTGGAGGCCTCCAGCACTGAAAACTAAATTCTTGTTTCAGTGACTGAAGCTATTGTATTTTACTGCAAAAGCTTAGGTCAACTAACACTTATTTGTTCTAATCTTCTTCAGCTAACTATTATAAATTCTAGCCTATTTTTAACAATTAATAGCACTGTAGCACTGTCCTCCCATTGCGCATCCATTTGCTCGAGCAGGCACCAGTAACATCTCACAACAAATTGTGACACTTGCTGTTACTGTTTTTTGGCATATCGAATACATAACAGGTAGCTTGCCAGGCTTTGCCGGGCGGATGAGATACTCTCAGTAGTTTGCTGGGCTCTCCGAGAGGGACGGAGGAATCGAACTCGGGTCAGCTGCATGCAAGGCAAATACCCTATCCACATAGAAAATAATATAGGGGTTCTGAAGACTTTATTGAATTCATTCCTGGAGGAGAGTAGCTTGTCAGTGTCCATATCACTATATCCTTTAAAGAAAAGCATTTACAATGAGTTTTGCTCATGTCTCAGCATAGGAAGCATCAGCACATGTAAAATCAACTCTCAATGGACTGAAGTATTTAAGTTGTTCACACATAACACTAATTAGGGACCTTGGGGCAGATTAGAACTGTTCTTACATTTTCTGTATGGAATCAGATATCCCACATAAAACACATAGAATAAATGTGTTCTTTGTGGAATAAGTATTTCCCCCAATCATGTATATGTTAAAATTACCTTAGTAATTAGGATAATTAGTAGAAAGTTTTCCATCTAGAGACCATAACTATAGCCTATCCTCTATAGGCTGAAGAAGTTTCAGAGTACATTATTCCTAAACTCATTTCCAACTATTTCTCTGTCTTTCTTATTGGGTGCTCACATTCTGTCTGTTAGATGATTTCTTGTATTACTTTAGTTTCATTCACTGGAGATGCCACTATTTTCTTATTCCAGAAATTTGTTCACCCTGCAGCCTTTGTCTTGTTATTTCCCTAACAATATTAATTCATGTTTAAAATAAGTAGAAGTCCTCAAAAGTTTGCTACCAATTCTCATTCAAAACTAATCATTCTCATTCAAATATTTTTTACCACTTTAAAGTAATTTTTATTGGACTGTCTAATGCTAATTAATCTTTAACTTATTAAATGATTTTTGCTCACAATAGGGAAAATAACTTTAAACACTTAAATTAAGAAATCAAATTATGAGAGATAACTAATTATTTATCTCCTTAAGAAATCAGTATTTTCCTTGAAGAGGGAGTGGAGATTGCTAGAAAAGTGGTGAATGTGAGAAAAATTAGACAATTACCTGACATTCATTTTGGGAGAAGGTACGGAAAACATATATTTTTGAGAATAGAGTACAGACATTCCATATCTTACAGAAATATTTTATTTTCTTTTTTGAAAAAATACGTTAACACTTTTTCTCTTTACTTTTTGTTTGGTTTTTATTTGGGGGCCACAACTGATGATACTCAGGGGTTAGTCCTGGTTATGATCTCTTCTGGCAGTGCTTGGGGGAACCATATGGGAATCAAACTTAGGTCAGCCGTGTGCAAGGCAAGCACCCTACCCACTGTAGTAGTATTGCTCTTCACCCAGCCCTACTCTTGACGTCTTAAAAGTGTTTTCTCTATACACTTTCAGTGAATGATTTTTCAAAATCAAGAGAAGTCACTTGGGGTGGGTACAAAACAAGGAGTGTAGAGGGATTAACGATCTTTTAAAAATATTTATCATTTCATAAAAATACTTTTTGAATAAGGTATAAAAAATTGTTTCCTTTGGTGGGGGTGGTGGTGGGGTTTGGACCACACTCGGTTTTGGCTGTTCTTTGCTCTGGACTCAGGGTTTATTCCTGGTGGTCTGGTGATGCTCAGGGGACTATGTGATACCAGGGATCAAATTAGGGTCAATTGTATGCAAGGTAAAAGCTTTTCAACACCTTTACTATCTCTTCAGCAAATTTTGATCCAATTTTTGGTTTAATTTTTTTTTGTTTTCAATTTTTGGTTTGACTTTTAAGGTTTGTTTGGAAAGGTTTCTGTGCCATGTTTTTTTGTTGAAAAGTTATGATATCCAAGATATTGAGCAAGAAAATTCTCGTACAATTTGTGTCTTGACCTTATAGAGTCTTATGAGGTATCCTTTTTTGGGGAGGTGGTGAAAAGTAGAAGGGGGGAATTCTATCTCTGCTGGGGCACTATGTATTGCCAGAGATCAAACCTAAACTTCCACATGCTTTGTCTATGCTTCAAACCTCTCTGTCATCTTCCCATTCTCTATAAATTATGATTTCAATTCAGTGTTAAGGCTCAAAGTGTTTTTCACTCATCAGATATAGTATAGTAGAGGATTATAAAAATAAATACTCTTTAAACCTTCTTTCAAATAACTGTCACTGTCCTCCCGTTGTTTATCGATTTGCTCAAGAGGGCCGAGTAATATTGTGAGATATGCCAAAATATAGAGAGAGCAGAATAAAATTACTGTGCTGTTTTTTCACTTTTTACTATGTATTATATTTGGCAATTTTATGCATTAGCGTCATTTTGAAGTTAATAGAAGATGACCCCCAGTTGGACCAAATCTAAGTGATCTAAAGAGAGATGTGTAGTGGACCTACTCTTAAGATGTCATCATTTTCTCTTGATACCTGAATCCTGGAAAAAAAATTTTGAATCCAATATAGATTCAGAGGGAACATCAGACCTACCAAAACTGTAAAATTAGGATGTTTTATTTCAAATAAAGAGTAATGAATTGCTTTGAGGGAGAGGTTTCCAACTGGAGGCCTGGGAGGCCTAGTGGTGATGCTTGATCAACGAACTGGGCCTTTGGTTTAAGGTAAGGGGCAGAGGATTCCCTGGAATCTCCCAGCCATGCTGGGGGGCTCCAGGACCATACTTGGCAGTGCTGAGGAGCCTGCAGAGCTGTTGCTAGTGACTCAGGGACCATGTGGTATTGGGTATCAGTTGTGAGTCAGAGGCATGCCAGGCATGCATACAGCTTAATTTTGCACTATCTTCCAGCTCCCCAAATGTGTATTTACTAGTAGTTATTCATTTATAGATACCAATCAAAATGATCTTTCATTTATATCTTTTATTTTTCCCTTAAAATGAGCATTTTTAGGGGCTAGTATAGATAAGATTTTCTTCCATAAAATAATGTCCTTATAATCTCATTTGATAAAATTAACATACAGGGTTATACACAACATATTGTTCTTATTTTTTTAAACATTTATAATGCAGCTTTTAAAAATTTAAATTGCACATATGGTTCACATTGTATTTATAGTGCTTATCTAGACCAAGTCTATGAAGATCACAAACCAAATTTCAACATTTTCATTATAACATTTGCAGGAAAATTAATTTTAATAATGTCCAATGTCTTATATGTCATATGTGTCCACATACATACATATATACACACATACTTTTAAATTTTACAGTCACATGTTTTCCATTGGTAGAGGCATTTAACCCTCCATGAAAATTCTATGGATCTCCTAAGATGTAGGAGATGCTTGCAGTTTACTCAATGATGGCCAATATAAGCCTTCAATTAAAAGAAAAATTTCATGTGTTTTCATGAAAATTGAATCAGTGCATCTTTATCAAAGACTTCACAGTAAGGGATCTTTCTGTAGTACCTTAGTAGTTATCATTGAAACACAAAAATGAGAAAGAGGTGTCGGAGCAAATTTCACTCCTATCCCGGTGCTTAGAGAGAAGACATTGTTGACTCTGATACTCAGGCATGCTGCTTCCTGCATTCTTGCTTCCTGCGCTCAGCAACCTCAGGATTCCTTTATCAGGTGGCCACCTTAGATCTACTCTAAGGTGTTTCTCAACCCCTTTGTGATCTTGTTTCCTTCCACCTTCTAGCCAACCCCATCCTATGAGTTGACTTTCCAGTGTCAAGCCATGGATATCAATTTAAGTGATTCTCAACTGTGTCCCCTGGCAGGGGTGGGACTGGGGGCATAACAGAAATCACATGTCCGGATTTACAAAACCTGTACTAGAGGTTTCTTGCCTTAAAGGACCTGCAGGAATATGAGTTACAAATGAAAAGTCACAGGGAAAGTTTCATTTCACGTTTTGACTTGGGTTAAATTCTGACTCCTGGGAACATAAATGAACTCCATACTTGGAGGAGAAGGAAGAATGGTGGTGAGGTAGCACCACATATAGCAGGTGCTGATTGTTTGCTTTCTAGAAGTTACAAACACATCACACTTGTTCTTTTCTAAATGCACTATTATTTATTTATGCAACTGTTATTGACTCCTATGTTGTATGTCTTAGATTAAAACTGGATTCATTATATAATTGGATGCCAAATATAATATGGCTCCCACAAAATGGTTCCATCTTTGTCACAGTTCTAGTCATGATGTTTAAAAATTACCAACTCTACAAATTTAAAGCCTGACTTAACAGAAAACAGGCTGGGTTCTAATCCCATTTTATAATCAATAGGAATATAAATAAAAACTATACATTGATTATTTGAGGGATTTTATAAAGAACTTTTATAAAATAATGAATTTTATGTTAACATGCATGTTAAATTCAGTTAATATAGAGCTAAATTCAATTATGCCATTCTAAAGACTAGAACCAAAGTGGAAGAATTTATCCTTTTATTTCATTATATTCTCTACATTTAGTAGAATTAAAATTTCCTTTGAAATTAACATTTTGTTCTAATTTTTGTTGTTCAGTATCACTCTTTTACCATTCTTACCAATTATTTCTCGATTAAAATACTATACCTAAATTATCTCACAGAACAGCACTGAGAATTAGTGCTAGTCAACAGAAATGTAATTTTAAAATATGTGTAGCTTAACTTTTTCTGGTTCTTCCAATTAATAAATATTGGACAAAATTTTAACTGTGAGATACACACTTACAAAGTTGTTCAAGATTAGATTCAGTCATACAATGTTCCATCACCTGTCCCTTCACCAGAGTATATTTCCCTCCACCAATGCCCCCAGTTTCCCTCCTGCCCCTCCTCCATGTCACCTACACTGTGGCAGACACGTTTCTCCTTCCTTCCTTCCTTCCTTCCTTCCTTCCTTCCTTCCTTCCTTCCTTCCTTCCTTCCTTCCTCCCTCCCTCCCTCCCTCCCTCCCTCCCTTTCTCCCTCCCTCCCTCCCTCCCTCCCTCCCTCCTTTCTCCTCTCTCTCTCTCTCTCTCTCTCTCTCTCTCTCTTCCCCTTCCCCCTTTGGGCATTATGGTTTTAATACAGATACTGAAAGATAGCCATGTCTGTTGCTTTACCTACACTCAGTTTTTGTCCAGATTGATCATTTCTGACTGTCTTTGGCATAGTGGTCCCTTCTCTATCCTAGTTGACTTCTATATTGGGAAATTTTATATTCGTTAACTTTATGTACATGCTTCAAATAAGATATGTATTTTACACTTACATAATATCTAAATTCAGGTTAATTATAATAAAATTATGTTTTATAATTATATTAAAATATATATGTTGCCAAATGTAGTAATGACTAATGATATAGATCACATGGGTTGATATTATAAGTTATTTTCTATTGAAAATAGCCTTTTTATGAATTTCACAATCATCAAGACAGCAATATATAGATAGCTGAAATTATTTTATCTTAAACTTGATATAAGTACATCTCCTACTAGTAATGAATTAGACATTATTATCTAATGAATTAGAAATTTGAAAAAAATATGGGGGTAGTCTCCCTCTAAATCTATAACATGATTACTTTGAAAACTCAATTTTCTCTATATAATAAACAGAAACTAAATCCAAATGCATAATTTTTCTTACCTTCAATAATGATGAAAACAGCATATAATGAAAAAAATTACTTTTAAAATATCTATAAGTGAAAGCTATTTTTAAATGCATAATGAAAATATTTTATAAGAAGTTATAAGAAGCTGATTACAGCTACTTTATATCATATGACCAGTAAAATATCATCAAAATATATTTTACATTTAAAATTTTATTACTCTGTATGTTGGATCAATGTACCTAGATTTTGTAAAAGTAAAAACAAACATGAGTAAATTATGAACAACTGAGAAGATCTTGGAAAAAACTGATTTAATAACTGCATAATAAAGAACCATAACTTATGCTGATATGAGGATTTAAAATTAGAGAAAGATATGTTACAACCTTACTACTTATTGACAATTTTTTTATTTTCAGCAGTATTTTAATTTCTATCTGTATCCACCAACATGTTCTTATTAATAGTTAAGATGTGTGTTTCTCCAAAACAGGAAAAGTCAAACATAATTCTCCAGATTCCTGGTATATCCTCTCATTTGCCTCTAAAAAAAAGCAGTGCCTAGAATAATACTTTGATTTTAGTATTTTACTTTTTTTTAAATGAGTGCAGAACCTCTCATGAATTTATAAGCACAATAAAGTTTTGTTACCTGAAACATCTAGTATCTACATTCCTATAATGCTTTAGGTGCTTAAAGATGTTGGAAGACTGGATCTTGGGAAGTGGTTATTTTATAACAATGTAATCAACTATCATATCAAGATATTATGCAATTTTCAACCCCTCAACTGACACTTCTGCCTTTCTGTGATCAGTGATTCACTTTGCCATGCTTAGTACGGGTATAAGTGATACTGTTTATGAAAACACTTCAGGAAGGTGACCAGTAATAAGTTAAGAACGTAGTTGGGAGTCAGTGGGATAGAACAGTAGGTGAACATTTGCTTTTCATGCAGCCAACCTGGGTTTGATCCCCAGCACCACATATGGTCCCCTGAGTACCACCAGCAGTGATCCCTGAACACTGAAATGGGAGTAAACCTGAGTATTGCAGGGTATGGTCCTCAAAACAAGCAAAGAAGCAATCAAATACAGAGTTGGCAAGGGTTTGAAGATATAAGTTTTAAGAAAAAAATGCTAATTTGGATCTACAGTTGAGTAGTTGCATTGTCCAAGTCCATTATCGACAATCCCAAATTTAGTGTCAACAAAGTGACAGGATGGACTCATATTTTTCTTTTCCAAAATCCCCAAGATAAATATTTGCCTCATGCTTCTCTAAGGAAATAAGGAAAAAGACTATGTCTAGGTTTGATTTCTTACAGAAATCAAATTATATGCAAATTTTTAATTATGAATTTTTAGATTAAAATGAAAACATACTAAATGCAACTTTTCAATTTAAAATCAAATATTTTATTTTGATAAAATTAGTGTTAAATTTGATGTGTGAGCTTTGAAAAATATTTAACATTATCTCTTCTTATTACTGAAAAAATACTCAAAGACCTTCCAAGTTAGAAACATGTTAATTGATTTTATTGACATTCCAAACATTATGTGCACATTTAATGAATCAGCATCCATCATCCTCTTACAGATTAATTTTAAGAAAGTTATATAGATTGTAGTATAAGGCAACTATAACTAAAAGTTATTTTTAGGCACTAAAGCAGTGTAATCATAAGCATCTCATTTCTCTTACTAGCCTTTCCACTCCATTGATTTGAGCATATGAACCATAAAACCCCATCAATATCTACTTTATTGTGGTTTTCTTCTGCCTGGTCCACAATAAGCTGAGATAAAATATTTTCCATCATTACATTATGTTGGTTTGTGGATGCTGTTAGTTAAAGGATGACATAACAGCATGTTCATAAGCAGCGACACATGGAGCTTATGTTCCAAAGCTCCATTTCCAGGCCACAACATATGAATCTATGTTTTCTTTATTGATTGACAACTCAAGCCTCATTAACATTCCTATCTCAAAAAGTTAAAAGAGATTTACAGTTTTAAAATGTAATAGAACTCTAAAAGTAGATGGGGAGTACAAACTAAATAAATGCCCCACTCAAGCTTAGTCACTTCTAGGTGAAATATTTCAATAAGGGATGGGAAAAGTTTAGAAAGAAATAAATATGAAAACCAACTAAAGTTACTGGAATCTATTATACAGTAACATACTGGAGAGCCACCAGAGAACTTAGCTTTGTGACAGAAACTCCAGACACAGAAAATTAATAGAGCCTGTGGGGCATAAACTAGAAACTGCACAAGATATCAGAGAATATTAATCATAGCACTAGTGAGAAATTAATAAAGCTGATTAGAATTTTAGAAAATAGATATTGATAGTAATAAGACTGAGCTTTGAAATTATTTTTATTGATAATTTTATGGGATGATAACAAAAAGTAAAAGAATATTCTTGGATTAATAGAGTAACAATTGACCAGAACCCAACAATAGACCAAAACTGCATCCACCTTAAATACAAATTAAGTTATTACATGAAATTTACAATATAAAGATACAATTACTAAATTTATATTTAATTTTAAACTATTTTCATATAATAGCTCTATATTTTAGAATATTTTAAAAGGTCAATTTCATTGTCTATTTTGACTTTATATATAACTTAAACTTTGAATATACAATTATAATAGTATAACTAAATAAAATTAATTATTCACTAATCTACATTAAGCAATAAAACTAATCTATAATTCTTTTATACTGTACCTATGATATTATAATTATTATTGGTAACAAAAGGAATCTTTATTACATCATAACATTTTAAACAAAAAATTGGATAAGCAAATTCCATTACAACATTTCAATGATTAATTTTCTGGAAGGCATACCATACAAACAAACTGCAGAGCTATATTTTACAGATGAGAAATAAAGATAATGTCTCCAGAAAGTAAAATTGAGAAATACGTATAATATGAAATTATATTATATAAATGAAATAATAGTAGTTTAAGACTTTGTACCCATTTGGAAACATGATTATATAGTCACAGATTTCTTAGAAAGAAATGGTTTGTCATATGTTTGGAATGCTGGAGCTTGATGGATTAGTTTGACGTTTTCGTCATCCTTTTGCCACTTCCCCATCCACCACTGAGCTGTACAGGATTGTCACGAAATGATATACGTTCTTTCTTTGTTGGTCTGGTATTTGTAATCTTTGGTGCAAGCACTCCCTTAATTGAAAAACCTAGACAGTGATATTAAACGTATATTTTTATTGAACATGATGCAAATAAAATTACATTTTAAGTGCCAAATATGTTTGTCAACAACATATAGTTTAGAAGTCTAGGATCTTTAAGCTTTAAAAAGCATCTTCCCTGGATTTCTCTTTTGTTTCCATGGTAATATTTTAAACAAACAAATCCCCCAGAAATAACATAGATATAAAGTATATACAAGTATAATTCAAATGTCTCTGGTCTCTTAAGACTATGAGATAGCTTGGTTCTGAAATGCTTAAATGTGTTTATGTTTTCAGTGTTTATAATTGTTTAAATTTATAATTGTTTAAATTGGTAAAATTGATTTTAAAAATATTGTTATTCTCATCTCAGAAAAAAAAGCAAACAAGCCTTGTATAAAAGGAAAAACAGGTCCAAATGATATCACAGCTTGCCTTGCACACCTCTGACTTGGGTTCTATCTCCAGACCCTATATAGTTCCGAACTCTCCCGGAGTGATCTTTGAGCTCAAACTCAGGAGTAAGCCCTAGAGCCCTACTGGGTTTTGCTAAATAAAACAGCATTTTGTTTTTCGCACAAAAGGGAAAGCATGTCTATAAACCAAAAATAATATGAGGGTTCTGAAAAAAAAAATCAACATAGTTCTAACTTCAGGCAGGTCATAACCTTCTTGAGCCTTAGTTCTATAAATGGAAATAACGTGTGCATCACACAGTCCTGGAGTGGTTTGCCTTTCTGATTGTACTGCAGTGGTGCTAAGTTTTGTTAGTGTGTTTCCTAAACAGGTGGCATAGAATGGAAATAATTATAATTTATATGTAATAAATTACATGTTAACCATAGAAAACTAACAAAATTATTAGAAGTTAAAAACAAATAGTAGCTGCAGGACTGGGATGGTGGATTAGGAATGTGTAACTGCACACGACTCTGAGATGCTATATCAGGAATACTATTAAAAAATTATGATCATCTGCTTTAAATCTCCTGAGGATTAAAAAAAAGTGCACAGGGCTGTCTGTGGGGAAAGGTTTGAAAGCAGCAGCATGAGGAATTCCAGAGTTCCCTCTGTACTGGCTGGAGGCAAAGCTTCTGATCATATTACTCTATCCTGATTTTTTTGGCTTAAATAAGTTTACAAATACCTATTTCTTCTAGGTTAATACTTTTATAGCTCAAAATATTAAAAATATATATCCAAATAGAAGAGCTAGGCAGCGTTAGGCCATCTGTTAGACTTTGATGCCATTTAAAATTTGGTGTAATATGGTGGTGAATGTTGATTATATAATAGTTCATTTCATATTTAATATTTCTTTAAAAATACTTGCTGCTTTATTTTTAGCATCAGAACAGAAATAAAGAAAACACTAAAAATAATTAGTGAACCTTCATAAAGGGGAGTGTATTTTCCTTTTAATTGTCTTTCCAAGAGAATATGACTGAAAATCAAGGTAATAAACTACAACTGGCTCTTTTAAGAAAGGATGTACTAGGCATAGATATTAAGATCTATGGCTTATAGGCATAATTCTATAATGGTGTTAGAGCACAGCTCAGAGTTTAGAGAGCCTCACAGCTGGTACCCAGGAAGCAACCCTCAGCAGATTAACTACTGAAAAAGATGCCAAAATGGAGCTGGCTACCATGTGCAAGCCAGATTTATGCTCAGTCAAGCCACTTCCTTTGCTAAACTGCAGGACGTTTTAAGTCATCAGGAATATTACTTGTGCATGAATATTAAATGATTCCAATGATAAAATGGTGGCATAATATGTCTTTAAACATAGGATTTTTTTCTCAAATGACAAAATGGAATTGTTCATTCTATCATAAAACAAAGAATAATGGTACAGGACACCCTCATCTTGTTCAGAAATTTGAACATATATATATATGTATATATGATTGAAGCATAGATTGGAGGGAGCAAGAATGTATTTATAGGAGCACTGTGTGTAATTGCTGAGCCTTGGGTAGCAGGTGGTCTGAGAAATGCAGAGAAACTAGGATATAGAATTCAGCAATAATTTTTATTTAAGATTAAAAAATTTAAGGAAAGAATAAGAGGTGTCTATAAATGGCTAACACATTGTTCTAATGGAGAAAGCTAAGTTTCTTTTCATCTTACTCAAGGTAATAAGCAGAAATATATATTAAAAATTCAATTACATTATTCATTATTGGTTAATATTTTTGATTAAATGATGTTCATGATATAGAGATACATTATTTAATGCATTTTACAATCTTTTTAGTTATATATGGTATTTTCAGTGCAAAAGATTGAAATATTTAAGAATAATTTTACATACTCTATATATATTAAATATAAACAGAATCACCTAAAATATAGCTTTTCGATAGACCAAATCCTCATTCAAAATGAATTTCTGCATTATAAAGGAATTTTTGTATTGATTGTAATCTTGCTGCATGGTACACTATTTCCCTAATAATATTCTGTTGTCTTTATTATTTTTAAGTTGTTAATGGATCCTTAAGTTTTTCTCTCCTTATTCACAATTGAACCTTGTATTTAAAAGGCAGTTTGTAAGCTATTATTTAGTACATTCCTTCAGCAAAGAAAACTTAGTAAGCATATTGTGTGAGACTACAGGGGCTTTATAGCTATTTTGAAGTATATTTTTAGTAGAATAAAAATGCTGTAGGTAATTAGTGTTAAATTGAATAACCATTTACTACAACAGTTAAAACATTATTTTAGAATGACTAAAAGCTAGCATTTTGTTTTGCTATATATAAATGAACAATTTGAGCAACAATCGATTTTACTTATTTTATTGCATTCAGTGAGTCTTTTTGTTATATAAATTCTTGAGCAGCTAGATATATAGAAAATAAATTGAAATGAAACAACACATCTCTGAAGAAACCACATATTGCCATTCATTGCAAAGCTATTACTTTGCCCTATGATTACTCTATAAATGAAGAAATAAAATAAAGAAGCAATTTAATACAGTCAATGTATAATCATTCTAAAATTACTTACCCATGCATGTGAAAAATACAATAGCAAGAGAGTCTTGCCTCAAAAAATTGATACTAGAACTAGACCTACTGATGGGCTCCTGGAATTAAAAGATTATGACTAAAGGAACTTTAAAAAAATGTCTTTTGCCTGGACACACTACTGTTACAGATTTTATGTTTCTTAACAACCTCCTCTTGCATATTTTCAGGTGATCATACAAATCAAACTGCAGGTCTTATGTATATGCATGTATATGTATGTACATGTATATATATATGTGTGTGTGTGCCCAAATATGTCTTGATACGTCTATTTTTTGATAAGTTACTTTTTGCTACATAATCTGTGTTCTGCTAAAGATTTGTTCTGGTCCTTTAATTTTTTTTCTTGGTTAAATCTCTGGTTCTTTAACAAATGTCAAGGTCTATATATGCTATGTTTTGATAAGTAATTTAATATGTAAAATGCTTTGAATAACTCTCCTGGTATGTATAAAAAAAAGTACTTCATTAAAGCAGGTCAAAATAGAAATTCCTTAATATACAGTATACGTCATTGGATTTTCATTGATACACCCACCACTATGTGTACGGATATAGAAATTATTTTAAAGTCCTTCCCATATTGTATTGCTTAACAGCAGATACAGAATACGTACAGCATGGAGCAAAAAAATCTAGCATTTTAATGAAAGTGACCATAACAAATTTTTAGCAGCAAAGCGTTTACATCAATTTAAGTGCTGTAAATGAGTCAAGTTTGAGGTTGAGCTAGATATTACAGTGTGCAAATAAGAATCTCTTTTTAAGGCTATGTCCAACCTTGTGGAATAAAGATAATTTACATAGATTGACTACAACTTCATGTAGAACTTTCAAACCCTAAATCAAGTATGAAAGTAAAATAACAGCTTACATATATCATTTACATTTCTTCAATGGAAATAGTGATTTTTGTTTGTTTTAAAAATATTTTAAAACTTTTCAGTAAACAGAAGTGTTTCCCATTATTATTTAAAATTACCTTTTTGTACTTGCAATCCCAATTGGATGTGGCATTTACAGTTATTTTTCTTACCCAATATTAAAGCGATAATTAAAAATATGATTTACATTTGACAATCATAAAAATGAACAGTATTTATTATTTGTTGCTGAAATCACCATTTGTTACTTACTTTTTAAAAATTAAGATATGACTCATAATTTTTTTCTGTGCACATATTTTCATTCTGCTTTCTTTTTCCTATGAGCATAAATTCTAATGCAAATATAGAGTGAAAAATTTTATTTTAATAAATATTATATAAGATTTTGGTAGTCTGCCTATTTTCTGATCTTTTATAATACAAACCACATATATATACATATATATTTATATATGGTTTAGAATCTCTGAGGTCTTTTTATAACATGCAGGATTTTTTCCAGGTTTTTATTCTTAACATATACTGTGTTCCCTTCTTCTTAAAGATAATATGTGGTAGTGTTTGCATGGATAAGAATGTGGTACTTAAATTACTGTATTGCTTCTATATATTTTTGATACCTATATTAATATTGTAAACATCATTTTTGTTTTATAAAAAAACATTTTCTAAATTATTTTTAGCAGTTAATTCTGAATTTGTGCATGTAAATATTTTCAGAGCTAGATTTTCCTTCTGCAACATGGCCCCTTCAACTTATTGAAACTCTTCTTTAATATCTTTGTCAGAGAACTCTGATTATTGTTGTTTCTTGCTTTTCAAAAACAAGTAGTATATATTTAATATTTACATTTCTAAATTGATGAGGTTATGATAGGCATAATTTATCAAAGAGTTCAGAGAGAAATGGAATAATCTATAAGCTATCTATATACCTTTCTACAGCTAGTTCTAAAAATCATATAAGCCCTAATACTTTTATGATTTTGAGAAATATGCATTTGCAACATTCCCATTTTTAAATGTTCTCCTCAAGAGACTATTAATTTACAACCATGTGTTCATAAATCTAGCAATTAAATATTAATGGCACAAATAATGCCAAAACTTAAAAATATTTTTACCTTTAATTTGAATGCAAACTGCTTTGAGACAACTTCCATCAGTTATTACATATTTTTAACTTCTACTAATATTGTCTCAACCATCATTTTTACATGTTAGCTAATTTTGTCAAAATGAATGGCTAGAAAAAAACGTGCATTTTAACTAAAATCCTTTTGAATTCATATAAATTAAATTTTCAGAATCATTTGGGGTTTCTGAAATTTTAGTTTAAAATATTCCTTTTATTTACACATTAATTCAACCTGCATTTATTTAGTGTTTATTATTTAGTAGACACTGTTCTATTCTGCCCTTCAACAGAGCTTCCATGTCAATTTTCATCCGTGTGCCAAATAATATTAGTAACTCATACTGTACTTGCTTTCCATTTGACTCTATTCTCACAATTCCATCTTTACAATCCTCATATGGAACTTGTATAAAACAAATACTTATTTCCACATTCCCAGATAGTGAAGACTTGTGGATAGGTTTCCCAAAAATTTTTCATGGAAACTTTCATTATCCCTTTTCATGCTTATTAGTTCTTAGCAGGGAGACATTTGGCAACAATAAACATGACTAGCCTGAGGATTTATTATATTATTGCACTTCAGTTTCATTCATTTGACAAATGCATTTCACATTTGACCATACTCATTTATTTTTGCACCACATTAGCTAGTGTAAGAAATTGGTTTGAAAGCAGCAACAATAATGACAACAATAAAAGAGTAAAGTTTATTTAAGAAAAACGGGATAAGAACTCAAGTAAAATAGTTAGGAACATGAGCTTTATTTTTTTTTTTATCAGTAAAGCAAACAGTAGAGCCTGTCTTTAAAAATGTTAAATAAATGTGGTTAGATGTTTTGGTTTCTTCTCCTCCTCCTCTTTTTCTTCATATATATAATTATATATAACTTTACATATATACATACACATATATAAGGAATAAATGAAGCTGACATATGTACAACTAGTTTCTTCACACAAATACAGATGCAATTTGTCTATTTCTGGATAACATCACTGCTATTAAACTAACTACTGATTTAGATATGTATACATTATTCTGTGGTTACCAATGACTTACATTTAACTGTGCTTTAAATTATTGTTGACAGTTTCATTAATCTCTCTCAGATCTTGGAAATAGGTATTATCAGCTGTTAACTATTGTGTGCCTACCTCTTCTAGACTTTTAATATAAATATTTATTTGACAATTTCATATACCTTATAAACATATTTTGGTATAATATAATTTTGACTATCCAGTCTGGTTATGATAATACTACTGATGTTGGGTTAAGTGTTAGGTTTATTTAGTTGTCAAGTTTCAGGAATGAAAATTTCTCTTTTTCCTGAAACTTGACAAATCTTTTATCAGATATTTCCTGCCCCTAAACTTCAGATCAAGAGGAAAAAAATGACCACAATTAATGGTATAAAAAATAACAAAAAGAGTCTTAAGATGTAAGTTTTATAGCTAGATACAAAATCTTGCTGAACTATAATAATCATCATTCTGAGATGTTGCTCTAACTTCTTTTCTGACACATTACACTTTGGATAATAAACAAGGGGATAAACAAAGCCAGTTTTCATTAGAAACACAACGACAGTTTTACTTGGTCACAACTGTTTGCAAAATCGTATTTTTACTTGTTTCTATCTGGGGAAAAATATAATATCGAGAGTAGATAGGACATTTGAATGCAATTTTAACTAGGAAATATTTTGAAAAGTCCAAGCTACCAAATAGTGCTGAACGGATCTTGGTGTCACTGCTGCTCATGGGTCTGATACTTTAGCCAGTGCTGCTCATGCTGGGTGGTTATGGGAGCCACCAGGGCAGCCTGAGTTTTCAGTGGCATTACACAGTGGGTTGGGTTTAACATTGGGGCCCAGTATGCCAATCACGTGCAAGAGTCCTTTGAATGATCTCCTGGCGCCCCTGGTAGTCATACTTAAATTTTATTTACACAAATAAATTTTATGAAAATTGGTCTTTTATTAGAAAACTTCTTGTCACTAAGCCTCGACCACTCCCTTCCCTGTTCCAGAGCCACCAATACCCCCTAAAGGTGTTAAGGAGGGAATGATATGATGCTGGAGATTGAAGCCAGGTAGTTGCATTTACAAGGCATGTCCTTTACCACATGAGTCATATCCCTGGTTCAATTAGACAATTTGGAGAAAGAACATTCATCATTTAAAAGTGTGCCAGTAAATTAAAATCATCATCATTGTGCATATTTTTAACAATTTAATTTGAATTCACTGTCACTGTCATTGTCCTCCCGTTGTTCATCAATTTGCTCGAGCGGGCCCAGTAACATCTGCATTGTGACACTTGTTACTGTCTTTGGGATATTGAATACATCATGAGTAGCTTGCCAGGCTTTGCCATGTGGGCGAGATACTATCGGTAGCTTGCCAGGCTCTCCGAGATGGGCGGAGGAATCGAATCTGGGTCGGCCAGGTCGGCCGCATGCAAATCAAACGCCTCACCCGCTGTGCTATAGCTCATTTTTCCTTCAAAGTGATTATATTGCTCAGAGCAGCAATTCTACTAAGTATATTATATGCTCCTGCAGTTATTTTCTCATCACCCATTTGTGCCCCAATCCTCTGCTAAAATCAGTGTGCTCATATTGTTCTTAGAAATGTTACTTTAAAGAAGTAGGAAGGATTAAGTGTTCACTATGTCCCTAAGCTCTTATTTAATACTTGATATTCACTTTCTCTTTTAATCTTCATTAAAACTCCATAAGACACGAATCACCCTCCATTTAAAAATGAAGAAAATGAGGCAATACGGTTTAATTATTTTCCAAAGAGATGCTTATCTGACTTTGCATGCCTTGCACTGAAAGTACTATCCACTACGTAAAAAGAAGCCCATACAATAATAAATTAATAAAAATTACATTTAATAGTATCTGTATGTAAAGACATTAAAATATTCTATTTATATTCATATGTATCTGCCAATATGTGTGACTTCATAACCCTCAACATGATCATTTTAATTTAAGAATTATTTTCTCGTTTTTTTCTAGATTTTTTTAATAATTTACTTATGATACTATCTTTCTGTTTATCCTTTATAGCCTAGAAACTAGATGTTACCATAATGTCTGGTGTTACTCACTCTCCCATAATTGAATGAGTGTTAGTACAGTACATGAACACATATTTTGTGAAATAATATTAACAAGTAGTTTTATCTGTTAAGCTTTTTCTAAAATAGACATGAACCCTAGAAATTAGATTTTTTTCCAAGACAGCATTTGAAGAAAACTTACAAGAATTATGTAAATATCTACATTTTCTGAAGACCTGGCTCAAGCAGATCCAGTATGATAGTTACAGTTTGCAAGTTTAGAGAGGACTAAAACTCTACTCAAGAATATAGACAAGATTAAATAAAATTTTACTCATCTTTGCACAATTTAATCTGAGACAATAAAAATGAAATATAAAAGGTGCTTATATATTCACTAAGAAAATTATTGATTGATAATTTTAATGTTGGCAGAGCCTGGGAAGCTACCTGTGATGTATTCGATATGCCGAACACAGTAACAACAAAAGTCTCAAATGGAGATGTAACTGGGCCTGCTCGAGCAAATTGATGAACAACGGGAGGATAGTGACAACAATTTTAATGTAGTATTGGAGATCAATAGCAAGTAGTAAAGTTCCAAAGTAGTTAAAGCACCAGAAATCTTTGAGCCATAATAAGGGAAATTTTTTCCTTTTTGGGTCACAGCTGGGATGCACAGGGGTTACTCCTGGCTTTGCACTCAGGAATTATTCCTGGCGGTGGTCCGGGGACCATATAGGATGCTGGGAATTGAACCTGGGTTGCCCGTGTGCAAGGCAAACACTCTACTCGCTATACTATCGCTCTAGCCTCTAATAAGGGAAATTTTAAAAGAGATGCAAGTTAGTCGCAGGGTGGCAAGATTTGGAGAGAAACAAGATGACAAGATGGGGAGGTACTCAATGGTTAATATCTTGATGAAATCAGTAATGTTTATAAAAATTGGGGCTAGCAAAAGAGTAGTAAATAGGGTGAAATTGCCTTGCATGTGGGCTGACCTGGGATTTGATCCTGACACCACATATGGTTCCAAGCTCTTCCAGGAGTGGTCCTTGAGTAGAGAGGCAGGCTGAAGCCCTGACCAGAGCCAGTTGTGGCCCCAAGCAAGCAAAAAATAAAATAATCTATAAAAATATTTTTAACTATTAGTTGTGATGTTCTGATTTCTCATGCAATGTGGGCAAAATTAGAAAGTTAAATTCTCCATGTATGCCTATGTATTGCTGGTCCCTATTTTATAGTGGCACTATGTAACATTATTAATTTGTATTAATAATATAATCATTAATAATTATATGCTATGATTAATAATTCTATTAAAATTATTATATACAATTATATTGCATGGCAGAGTCTGGCAAGCTACCCATGGCATATTCGATATGCCAAAAAACAGTAACAATAACGGGTCTCATTCCCTGACCCTGAAAGAGCCTCCAATTCGGCAGTTTCATTGGAAAAGACGAGTAAAAAGAGGCTGCTAAAATCTAAGGGCTGGGATGAATGGAAATGTTACTGGCACCCGCTAGAGTAAATCAATGAACAATGAGATGACAATGTTACAGTGATACAGTGATTAATTTATAATCATGTACAAGTCACGTGTTAACTTGTAACCAAACTTAACATGTTTCAATATACAATACTAAATAATTATAGCTTTTCTCTTTAAAAATGAGAAAATATGATGAGATTGATATTTTCCTGGTGGCAGGTGACAATATCTTCATTTATTATAGTGAAAGAGACTCTTCAGTAGTTTGAAACAAGAACTTGTCCATTCACAGAGCTACAATTCCCTGAAAGATATTGGGGCTCATAGTTTTGAGAACACTGCAGGGCCTCACATGGGCAGTAAATTTAGATTTTTCTTTAAAATAGTAACTGAGTTACTTAGACTGTGGTCTACTAAAGATAAATTTCAACAGACTATGCCTCAGCATGAGTGACTCACTTAATTGTAGAGGAGTTTTTCTGGAAACTATATTATCTCACCCAATCCATTTTTCTGAATAAGCTATGAAGAGACAGTTGATAACCATAGATGTAGGTCTTTCTGCTTTACAAATTAAACTGCAGTTAATTATCATATTTTTGCATAGAACTTACTGCTTTCATATAGGTAAAAAAAACCCCACAAAGCTATTCTATTATGCTTATATATTTGAAATGAAGCTTGCCTTGTACACATCCAATCTTACTTCAATCCCTGGTACCACATATGGTCGCCTGTACACAGCAAGTGTGACTGCTGAGCATAACCCTGGATTAAGTCCTGAGGACATTGAATGAGACCAAACAACAAAAAATATCTATGTTAAAATCAAAAAATAAAAATTATATTGGGAAACGTTAATATCAACTATTTATAATAAAATATCATTAAACTAAATTTTGTGAGCATATTGTTTCATAACTACTTCTAGCTTTTTAATTTTATATAATAGTTATCATCTTTAATATGTAATGAAATTTTCTATCTTGGAAACATTTTAAGGAAAACATAAGATATATTTTTATCATATATGTTGAATGAGATGGTAAAAAAATTAGAGAAATTTTAAATGTTTGAAATCAGAGTAATTTAAAAATATCCTGAAATAAAGAAAATTTTCAGTTACAAACATAATTTTCATATTATTAAACATTAGAAAATAGCTTTATTTTATATTTTAATCAGGAATTTGCCATATGAAAAATTTTATGATTTTAGTTTCAGAAAATGATGCACATACCAATATTACACATTCTTTCTTATTGTATTAAAAATGCAATTGGTATATTAATCATCTCTTGCCTCTTCACAATTCCAGTTTAAGATACACTATAATAATAAAGCTATTTTATTATTTCATTGGTATTGGTTCTTTTTCCAGTTCAAAACATAAATTTATAGGATGGGAGTTGCCTATAAAATATAGCAAAGGAAAATAATTCTTGTCATTTTCATGATAAATTGAGATTTTATATTTTTCATTTTTTTCTCAACTGTGAAAAAATGGTCACAGAATTTATTGCAAACACATTTTCTAAGCTGATATTCTGAGATGCTGAGAGTAAAATATTAAGAGGTCATTATTTGAGGCAAGCTGAAAATAAATTTCTTTCTCTCTGTGGCATTTGGACCATTCTTGGGGGCTATTTTTAGTGCAGTGCAGGGTTTGGGGGTGCTAATCCAGGTAATACTCAGGTATACATAATCCACTCCCATATGCAAAACTTGTGCTCCAGCTCATTGTCTTGACCACGTGAGTCTCTTTTAAATAGGAGAGTACTGACTCCCATTTAATTTAATAAATATATTCATATAGACACCGAAAATTCATTTGTATGTGTAATAATTTCATAGAGAAGAAAAATTCAGTGCAAAAATACATGCAAGCTATTAATTTACTGTATATTCAGAAGGGAAATAAGGAATTCTAGTAGTGTTTCTCTTTTAAAATATTAACATGTTAAACTTTCTCAGTAGGGTGCAGAAGTGTCCAGGGGCCAGAAAAGGTTTCGTTGTCATTTCTGGTTAGAGGATCTTGGTAAGCTAGCTCTTGTGAGCATGAGAACCTCTGATGCAGCTTACTTGAACCACAGGATCCAGGGCAAGATTCATCTGCAAACTTGCAGCTTTGAACTAGTGATAACCTATGTTAGTTTCTCCTAACAGGGCCTGTTCTCACTGTCTACTTATGCTGCTGATTGATCATCCATCACTGCTCCCCATTCTGTAGTGTGGGTGAATTACCTATTTTTTGACTAATAATTCCAAAGAAACTCTGCTCTGTTCACACAGGGAATATTTCTGGCTACCTCATGAATGAGCCATTTTGAACTTTTTATATAGTTAACCTGGACTGGAGCGATAGCACAGTGGTAGGGCGTTTGCCTTGCATGCAGCCAATATGGCTGACCCGAGTTCGATCCCTCCGCCCCTCTCGGAGAGCCCAGCAAGCTACCTAGATAGAGTACCTCGCCCGCAAGGCAGAGCCTGGCAATCTACCCGTGACGTATTAGATATGCCAAACACAGTAACAACAAAGTCTCCAATGGAGACGTTACTGGGCCTGCTCGAGCAAATTGATGAACAACGGGAGGACCGTGACCGTGATATAGTTACCTAATTGACTATATTTCTGGGATTTCTATTTTTTTCTATTGATCTTTTCACCTTTTTATTTTGTTTTGTGCCAGTATTTTAAATCTGTTTCCTTATAGTAAATCTTGAAGTTGGATATGTCAGTTACATAATTTTTATTTTTCCCTCTCAACGCAGAATTAGCAATTCTAGTTCATTTGTCTTCCAAAGCTGTATTTTATTTTTAACTGTATCTTCTTATTGACCTGTAGAGTGCTTTGCACATTATAGGCATGTATAGGCAGATGTGTGTGGTTTTTATAATCACCTACAGGTATATGCATATTATTTAAACCATGAGTCTATCCATTATAGGATTATACATGGATACTATGTATATATATATAAATATATATATATACACACACATATATATACTGCAATTAGACAGCAAAACCATTCATATTGTGTGTGTATTTATGTACTGATATACATAAATATATGATGTGCTAATAATTCTTGATTTATAAATTCAAAATTGTATTGAATGATGTATGCTTACTTCTTTTGGAATAAACCATAATATTTTTATTCTTTTGCCTTACCAGGAGTCAAACTTAAGATTTTACACATGCAAGACAAGAGCTCTTGTTTTCAGCTACATCTTCGATCCTGTGTCAGTAATCTTTGGAATCTACTTTTGCTTTAGATACCGCATTTACTCTCATCCTGTTTAGACTATTTAAATTTTAAGAAAAAAATTGGTCCACATATGGGTTGTTCAATCATTTCTCCTGGATCTCTGCTTAGGGATCACTACTGATGATCCTTTGGGACCACTGCTGGTATCAAAACTGGGTCTGCTATGTGTAAGATAAGGACCTTCCCATTCCCTGTTTATAGTATTGGGTATTAAAATCTAGTCAACTATTTACTTGTGCTTTTGATTACAAAAATTACATTTTAATAGAGTTTTACAATATATAGGGCTGGAGTGATAACACAACATACGTATGTTGGGAGTTTGCCTTGCACACGGCCGACCTAGGTTCGATTCCTTTGTCCCTCTCGGAGAGCCCGGAAAGCTACCAAGAGTATCCCGCCTGCATGGCAGAGCCTGGCAAGCTACCTGTGGCGTATTCAATATGCCAAGAACAGTAACAACAAGTCTCACAATGAAGACGTTACTAGTGCCCACTCGAGCAAATCAATGAACAATGGGAAGACAGTGCTACAGTGCTACAGTGCTTACAATATATTGGAGGAGAGTACAATGGATTCTAAAATAGTACTATTCTTAGAAATCTTCGATAGCAGTATATTATTGTTAGGAAAATCCAATTCTTCTACTTAAAATACTGATATAATTTTTTAAAAATTTATTTATTTATTGAATCACTGTGGGAAAAGTTACAAAGCTTTCAGGTTTAGGTCTTGGTCATGCAAATATCAAACACATTTCCCTTTACCAATACTTATTTTTCACCACGAAGAACCCCAATAAACCCCCACCACCCCAACCCTCCCAATGCCTGTGAGGCAGATGAATTCTAGTTAACACTCTATCTACTTTGACTAGATTCATTGTTTCAATAAAAGATGCACCATAATTATTTAGAGTTTACTCTCCTAAATCAGACATGCTGAAAAAGCATTCTGAAATGATTTGCTTTCTACAGCTGGGTTAAAGAAGAATACTGATATAATTTTTAACCAAACAGTGCCATTAGAATGTTGAAGCTCTGTTATTGATTAATTCTTTAATTTCTCTTCAGCAATGTTTGGGAACCTTCAGGCCACTCCTAGTGATACTTAGCCTGGAGGTGTGTGGGGGACGAATCAGCGTTTTGTGTTCAACACAGCCACTAAGTCCATCCTGGAAAAATGCTCTGATCTAAACAGGCTCCTCAATGTTTTACAAATATATATATACAAATCTTACCCTTTGTTATGGTTTAAATAGACTTTTTCTTTTTTGCTACTTCTTCCCTTGCTTAAATCCTGAATGGCATTGTATGCACAAATAGAAGACACTGCCTCCAAAATCCTTCCTCACTTCCTTCCACCACAAAAGTTGTTTTACTTCTGAAAAATACTTTTTTTCAATATTTAGAAAATGCACTACCATATTAAAAGAGTTTATCTTTCATGACAACTTAGACCTGCTCAAAGAAGTTGACTTCAGGCGAGTCTGCATTCTACAGCAGTACTGTGGATTTTCAATTTCTGGATATCTTTGAAAGCGGAGTGTGTTCTGGGAAATGCAGAGATGATTAGAAGGGAGGCAAGTGGAAACCAAATGCCAATGTACAGTGAGTCGTGATCTTTCAACAAATGCCTCATGAACGAATGAATGTACAAAAGCTATGTTATATTCTACTTTTATCCACTAAATTATATTTTAGTCCTTGGGAAAATAAAAGACCATTATGTTTTTGTTTCTGCTTTTTTGGCTATACCGGGTAGTGTTCACTGCTTACTCATGATTCTTCTCTATGCCACTGTGTTTGGAATAAGAAAATAAATGTTAAAGTTGCCAAGTTTTTTTCTTTACCAAATGTGAAATTAAATAAAATTACTGATTCTTATTTAAATTGGTGATAAAACAAAGATAATCATTATTAGAAAAGGTAATTAAAACTTATGTGGTCTGGGCACCAAATAAAGGGTGTTTGGAGGATCCTCCCAGGAGGGGAGATGCATGTCGAAAGTAGACTATGGACTGAACATGTTTGCCACTCAATGCCTCTTTTGCAGACCACAACACCCAAAAGGAGAGAGAGAACACAGGGGATTGCCCTGCCACAGAGACGGGGGGATGGGGGGATGGGGGTGGGAGGGATATTATCCATGGTGGTGGAAAATGGGCACTGGTGGAGGGATGGGTATCTGATCATTGTATAATTGAAACCAAAGCACAAAAAATTGTAAATCTACAACTTTAAAAAAATAAAATAAAATAAAGGGAAAAAAAAAAAAAAAAAAAAAAAAAAAAAAAAAAAAAAACTTATGTGGTCTTAATATAGCATTAAATAGGTAATAATATGTTTTTAATTTAGGTACTAAATGAGAAATTTGATAAATCATAATGATTAAACAAAATAAAATATTTTGTCTAAGTTTTGCCTAAATTGGGGCTGGAGCAATAGGGGCAATAGGCAGGTAGGACACTTACCTTGCACGCCACCAACCCAGGTTTGATCCCTGGCACCCCATATGGTCTCCTGAGCACTTCCAGGAGTGTTCCCTGAGTGCAGAGCAAGTAATTAGTCATAAGAACTGCTGTGTTTGGCCCCCAAACAAACAAACAAACAAATAAATTATTATTTGAATAAGTAGATCTACTGGAATTTTCCATAAAACAAATGACATATTTTGAGTAAAAATGTAACCATTCTTAAGAGTCTCTTAAGAGATGGGAGAGAAAATGTAGAAAATCCTTTAAGAGAAAACATTACTGATTAAGAAGGCATAAAAGAACCAAGGATGCCTGGGCTGGAAGAAAGTAGTGAGTTTAAGTGGTTGCCTTGCATGTGCACTGCCCTACCCATGTTTGTTCCCTGACCACACATGGTCTTCTGAGGACCTGGATGTGACCCAACCCCTAACCCATGAAAAATAGAATGAAAGATGCTAATACTGGTATTTGATACATAAAGTAAAAAGTCCTCTTCAGAGTAATTTTTAAATTACACAATGGCCAAAATAAAACATATAGCAACGATATAGAATAATTAAGTCATTAATATATACTAGGCAATACATCATGTATTTACATGTAAATATTTTTACTCATATCTTCATCTCTAATCCTCTGTAAGATAAATTATTATTCCAATTTTGGGGAATTCATTCTTATAGATTAAAAAGATTTTACCAATGTCACACAACTTAAGATATTGTGACATTGTAATTTTAGGCCAGATTATAAAGAATACATGTTACAGATATTATAGTAATAAAGAAAGAGAAATAGCTGGAAAACCTGAAAGACTCAAAGATTTTAAAAGCTATCACTAATAAACCACTCTAGATAGCTTGAAAGCTTTAAGAAATACTTTAATAAGGTGTCAGTTTTTTGAAACAATAGCAAAGAGGTAAAAGATTTTTCTATATACCAAAGCTTAAGTGGTTGGCTTAGGGCCAGGTAGGGCAAGGCTCCAAGAAGTTTGAAGGTTAAGAAAGTTCTATAGGGGACTATGTGATGTAGGTGATCTAAACCCTTAAACCAGAAACAGCTGTCTGCAAAGCAAATGACTCAACCTCTCTCTCTCCAGCTTCCAAGAAACTATTTTGGGTGTGTTGTCTCACAGTGCTCAGAGCTTTCTCCTGGCTCTGTGCTCAGGGGTCACTCCTGTACTGGTTTGAGGGACCAACATGTAGTGTGGGTCAGCTATGTACAAGCAAGCACCTTCCCCACTGTAATATCATTCTGTCCTCCTAATGACAACTTTTATGGTTGAAAAGTTAAACTGCTGATTAAATTCAGGAAACATGAAGCTAGAATTTACACTGCCATTTTATGCTATAGTAAATGAGAAATCTGTTTAATTGAATAGAGAGTATTTTATTTATAATAATTTGTTATTTACTAAAAAATATTTTTCTTAACTGGTCTATATTAAAGTGTTACTTAGTGAACAGATTTAGTTGCTAGTAGTGTTTGTAATTATGTCAGTTTTGGACAACTAATTGGAATTACAGTGAAAATTGGCCTTATTTCAGTTTCTTAGAGGCAGTTAAGAAAGAAGCTCTAGAACAATCTTATATATTCTAAGATTTGCGATTCAAAGACATGTAAGTGAAAGACGAAACTTGTGATTTTAAGGTAGTTGATTATTGAGTTATTTATGTTTTAACATTCAGATGACACATATGGACAGAAGCTTTACCAGTGTCTTAACCCCCTATACTATCTCCCAGCCCCATAAGCAGAAATTCATATATTCTGTAGTGACATTGAATAGATTTTGTCATTGATGATTTCAAATCTGCATTTATCCAAAAAGTTTTTAATAGGCAATGTCTAAAATGGCATACCAAAATTCATATTATGTGTGGCTAGGATTGATTTTATTTTCCTAAATGTATAGGTAATACTGTTTTGAAGAATGACATAATGTTATTAATACAGAAAATTTATGCCTCAGTTAAGATATAGAATTTTAATTTGAATTGTGTGTATATGGTGTGCTGGGGATCAAATCCAGGGCTTCATGCATGTATGGCACCTTCTTCAACACTGAGCTTACCCCCACACCACCCCCTCCAGCCAGCTATATTGACAAGGGGAACCTTTCAGCGATCAGGTTCTATAACCACAGGGTGGGGGGGAAGTATTCTAAGACCTTTTAAGACAGAAATTTTCTTCTGTGATTGTTTTTGTTTGGGGAGTCACATCCAGAGGTGATCACGGCTTACTCCTGGTTCTACACACAGGGATCACCCCTGGTAGTGTGGGGGGAATCATATGGGAACCAGGAATTTAATCTGGGTTAGCCAAGTGCAAAGCAAATGCCTTACCTGCTGTAATATCACCCTGGTCCCTGGGAAATATTTTTATTAAGCATATCAAAATTATCTTTTTAAAATAAATTAAAATTTATTGTAATATTTATATAAATGAATTAAATGACAGGAATTCATAATGCTAGCTTCCAATCATTTTGAAGTTTTTATTTAGATAACTGAACGTTTCACACATATTTGATCAAATTTTGATCTAGTATATATCATTATCAATGTATAATAACTTTTGTCAAAATAACAGAATAATAACATAAATTAATGTGTATGATTATGAAATTAACTATATTTTAGGAACCTGAACAAAATGTTTTCAAATAAAGCATCATTTATATTAACTTATGTTAAAGCAAATAAAACATCACTTATATTAACACACCATATCTTAGAAAAATTAAAAAACTTGAAGGGCTTGATCGTCGATTTGCTCGAGCGGGCCTAGTAACGTCTCCATTGGAGACTTTGTTGTTACTGTGTTTGGCATATCGAGTACGTCCTGGATAGCTTGCCAGGCTCTGCCGTGCGGGCGAGATACTCGAAGGGCTTATGTTAAATGAAGAATATAAAATAATAAGCATTATATAGTGATTTATAAAACATTTACTCTTTAAAATTGCAATGTAATTCTTAACTTTTATATATAGATATATACATAGAGTGTTTAAAAATAATTTTCTCCCTAACTAAAATGTAATATGTGAACAGAATCACAAATATAAAAAGTTGGCATTTATAAATATAAATGATCATTTATTCACAAAAATGTTTTTTAAAGCATGGTTTGGACAATAGTCTTATCTGATAATCTGATACTTTAAAAAAACTTTCCTTAAAAAATTTAACTTTGCCTAAAATAACTAATAAATGAAGGACAAAAGGATAAAATACACTACACTGGTATAGAAGTACAATTTCTTACAATTAGTCTAAAAAATTCTTTTAACTGAATGATCAAAGAATTCAATATGATCCATAGGGAGATGGGGTGGGGGTGGGTGGTTATAGTCACAGAATACAATTAAACTGATGCTGTTAATTTTATAAATAATTTAATTTTGTTGATATAAAAGACATTCATTTAAAGACAGAAAAAATTCAAGTACACTTTTGGGGGCAGTTCTGGTTGCTGGCATTCTACCCCGTATCTGTAGAAGTATGCTTGTTGGCATTAGGTTGCATCAATTCATTTGTGATTTCTAAATTAATTCTGAAGGAAACCACAACTTACTTGAAGATCCTGCTGAGTGTCTGTGTGCCTGATTTTTTTTTTCTCTCTTCACAGACAAAGCACTTCCACTGGTCATGGAAAAAAGGTCTAAATCCGTGTCTTCTCTGCTTACAAGTCTTGCCTGGGAGCAATAGGAGAGAATGTATACAATCATGAAACAAAATATGGCATTTTCTGAATACAGCTCACATTACCCCAAATAAACAAACAGGCTCTGTCAAACAACCTTCTTCAAAATGATACCACAATCCTTTATTGCTGCCTAGGCAGAACAAATGCACTATGTCAAAGCATTTTTTGCAAATAAGAGACGATTTTAAAATTGAGGTTTGCTATTTGAGTCTGTACAACAAAAGAAAACATTTTAGTATAGTAATTTTGATGAAAATCAATCTTAAAGGCAACGGATGAAAGTTTAAACAGCTTAACATTACTTACTTACTAAGTATATGATTTAATTCTTAATTGAATGTTAGAAATGTCATATTGTATTATTTTCTGCAATATTTATATTTTACCACTTATAAGTATTAGCTCTCTCAATAAAGTTCCCTCTAATCCCTTTTGTCTCATGTTTATATAGGACAAAGCCACAAAAGATCTTTACGTTCTCATTACAACTACTATTAATATGAAAATATTATGCATTGACTCTAATTTGGGAGTAATTTGTACATGTTTATGTGAGAAAAATCTAAATACAGCAAGATAAAACCACAAAATGATCACTGTGGTTAAAAAGTTGCTCCCATATGATGAGCTATAAAATCTCATGAAACCAGAATAGAAAGATCTCTTTCAAATTTAGATCTTTGCTCCTCTTCTATACATCCTCCTTCCCATCTTTCTATCCTCACATGCAAGCATAAAATGCTCATTGTTAAGTAAGTTTGCTGTTGATTAAGTCAGGGTAGAAACTAAAAATACAACTGAATTATCAAAAAAACTACATAATTCGAATGCAATAATAAATGACTTCCATTCACACATGTGATTTAGTATGAAAAATGTTATATATTACTTTGGAAATTTATTCCCATAGCTCAAGTAATACAAAGACTTAATAATGATCAGTCAAGAAAAAAGATGAAATACACGAGCAATACTACAGTTTTGGTGAGACCAGTTAAAAACAACAACCCAAACCATTTTAATCACAAGGATCACCCACCTGTTTATTGAAGAGGCTTTGACTATACACATCAAGATTCTAAAATCAGATTTTATTTGTTTCAGTTTGATGGCAAAATTTCAATCTATTTGAAAGTTGAATTCCAACCTTCCCCAAATAAGACAAAGTCTACATGGCAAGGAAATATTGCAAGCTTTCAATATTTCCAAAACTTTTTTCTTATCATCTAGCCCATTAGCTAATTTTGTTTCTTGCAAAATAGAAAACAATTATTGATAGTTACAAATTAGTCCAACTTACTGAAGGACACAAATTTAGAAGTTAAAATTATATGACTTGGCAGTGGTGCTAGTTAGTAGATTAAATGCAAAATTTCATAAAGGGACCAGAACCATTCAGATTATATTTCTGAAAACAGGCTTTCAAAGTGATCGCCACTCTTCTTACTATTAAAAGACAATAAATACAATATTTCTTCTGTATCATACACAATTAGATACTTAAAAGTGAACATAGCTAATCATGCTTTCACAATGAATTCCACAAAACTGTATATTTATTTTCAAACACTAGTAAAATATTTTACTTAGTGACAATACAGTTTTTAGTTAATTTCAGATAATACTTTATGCAAATATAAATTAATAACAAATATCTACTAATAGCTATAATGTCTATGTTTTCAAAAATTTTTAAGTTCTTTTCTATATTTGTAGCCACATACACAATTTGGGATATTTTCCCCTTTATTTTCACAATAAAATGAAAAGTCTGTATTTTAGAACATATCTTCTAAGCAATTACGTTGTAATTACCCTCCAACCTAGGTAACAATAAGAGGAAATTTCTAGAGGTCAGAGAGATAATATAGTGGGTTAAGAATTTGTCTAGTCTCCTATTTTGTTACTTTATGAACGCGCCCGATCTCCCTGAGATTAGTACCAGGAATTTTGCTCCATGACTTGGAGGCCAGCCACACGTGCTAGGGGAAAAGGGAGCTCAGATAGAGAAGGGAACACCAAATAAAGGTGTTGGGAGGATCCTCCCAAAATGGGAGAAGCATGCTGAAAGTAGACTATAGACCAAATATGATTGCCAGTCAATGACTCTTTTGCAAACCACAACACCCAAAAGGAGAGAGAGAACAAAAGGGAATGTCCTGCCACAGAGGCAGGGTGGCATGGGGAGGATGGGGGTGGGCGGGATACTGGGACTCGTGGTGGTGGAAAATGGGCACTGGTAGAGGGATGGGTACTTGATCATTGTATACCTGAAACCCAAGCACAAAAATTTGTAAGTCTATAACTGTACCTCATGGTGTTTCACTAATAAAAAAAAAAAGAATTTGCCTAACGTTCTGCTGACCTGGATTTGATCCCCAGAACCTTATGTGTACCTCAAGCCTACCACAATTGACCCAGGAGCAGAGATCCAGGAGTAAGCCCTGAGCACCACCAGACGAACCCCAAACAAACATAGACAAGTTCTCTCATTTAATTGAGAATACCTCTTTCTTATACTTTTTCCCGCCTCTCAGAAACAAGATTTTATTGTTTAAGTTAAACAAGAATATTAATGCCTTGAATTTTGTGTTTTTAGAAGACATACTAAACAGCATACAGGAAAACAATTACTATTTAAAATCGCACATCTATTTACATGAAAAATAAAATATTGAAATGGTATCTAATTACAAGCATCCTATGGTTTATCTCCATGTGCACATTAAAAGTTTTACATTAATTTTTGAAATTGGCATCTTTTTCTTCAACTTGCTTTTGTCATTGTAAATTAAATCTGTAGGATTTATATTTAGTTTATGCATTTTAATTGCTGGACTAATATTCAGATTATTTCAAAATTAATACATATAATATGAACATACTAGATCATTACTTGTAGTACTTAATTATGTATGAGTTATTTAAAAGCAGTTTTATATTTGGTTGCAAAAGCTGAATTACACATACTGCCTTAAACAATAGATTACCATCACTGCACCATCATATTTTCTAATGGAAATCATTCAAAAATATTACATTGCTATAATTTACAATGGACAAATATTAAAATTCAATCAAATTCAAATGTTTTACTCTAATCTAAAGTTTCCATAGAAATTGTAAATTTATGTTGAAAATTTCTTGTATATCCTTCAAACAGCTTGTACCAAAACAATGAATAATACTAAGAAAATTGAAGTTGGGACAACACTATTACTGAACTAACTCACCTTGTTGAGAGTTCATCAGTCTTCACATGTGTTATTCAATTTATCTGTTTATTCAACTATAATACCTTGTCACTTGTCTGGTTCATGTAAAAGCTACCTTAATCAGCACACAAATGTTTCATTTTACATCATAAACTTCCTTGCTTGCCTTTACAGTAATATCCTCCAGATCCTCTTCCTGAAAACCAGCAACCACTAATAATTTCTCTATTACATTATTTTGAGAAGCAAAGTAAATAAATATAGTACGTGGCCTTTGAAATTCTCTTTTTTCATTTTTATATAGATCTGTCCTTGAATGCAACATGAGGTTCTTATTGGTTGATTTTTATTTATTTTATTATATATAAATTGTATGCAAATACCATTATTTCTTTAGTAAACTGAGTAATATTTGGGTTTCTAAAACTTGGCTACTACAAATAACTGCTGTAGGTTATACATGTGCAGAATTTTGGTTAAATGTAGTTTCATTTCTCTTGAAAAGATCTCAGGAGCAGAATTCCTGGATCCTATATTTTTAACTACACAAGAAATTAACTTTTTTTCAGTGTTGTCATCTTAAGGAGCAGTATTTTATTGTCTGAACTGTTTCATATATTTGTCATACTGGATACCATCAGTATCTTATTTTAATCATGCTAGTATGCATATGTTGTTAGTAATCATTGAAGTTTATCAGCTTTTTATTAATTATTTATTTCTTACTTAGCATTTGGGTGTGTGTTTTATGAAAATATATGTATATATATACAAGTGCCTTGCTTATTTTTTAATTATACATTTTACTTTAATTGTTTTTTACTAATGACCCTTGTGATAATTTTTTGTTTATATTGTGATGGATATCTAGACTATTGGGTGATACTTGGGTCAGTGTTATTCTGGGCATGACTTTGAGAGGAATTTCCAAATTCAAATTTAGAATTTGAATGAGAACTAAATAGAACAGATAGTATTTCCCAAAGCAAATGGGCATTATACAATAAGCTGAGGATATGAATAGAACAAAAAAGTCAAAAAAGGGAGTATTTTTCTCTTCTGTCTGAATATTGACGCCTTCTGTGTTTAATCTAGAATTTATATAACACTAGTAGACTTCCAGGTTGGAGAGATAGCACAGTGGGAAGGGTGTTTGCCTAGCATGTGGCCAACCTGGGTTCGATTCCTTTCCCTCTCTGGGAGAGCACGGCACACTACGGAGAGTATCTCCCTCGCACGGCAGAGCCTGACAAGCTCCCTGTGGAGTATTCCATATGCCCAAAACAGTAACAAGCTTCAGAATGGAGACGTTACTTGTGCTCGTTTGAGCAAATCAATGAACAACGGGAGGACGGTGACAGTGCTACAGCAGACTTCCAGACTAAGACTTAAATTTATATCTTTAGGTATATTTTTAATCAAAGTTACATACTTTGATTCTCAGTGCTATGTAGGTACTTGTACTAGAATTTACACTTTTGGCTCTCCTAGTTATCAAACCTTCAGTTTCAGACTAGAACTATAGCATAAGTCTCTAGAGTTGGCAAAATCATGGGACATCATGTCTGCAGATCATGAGACCAAGCTTCTAAAATCAAACACATGGGTCAATTTCTTATATTAAATAATTTAATATATTATAATATTTATAATAAATAATCTATAATTACATGCAATAAATCATTCTGCATTTATATGTAAATGTGACTTTGCCCTCTCTCTCTCTCTCCACCTATATGTTGACCTATTAAACAAATGCATATGTATATATACATACACATATATGTAATACTTCTCTGGGAGACCCAGAGCGACATAACTATTAATCTTTTATTGTAGCTTTCATTAGAAGTTCATCAGAAGAAGAAAATACTGTTCAAATTCCATTTATCATTTAATAGGTTATTTTTCTCTTTTTAAACTTAATATAAATAAAATAATATGAAACTTTTGTATTTGAATTATTTACTTTAATGTATTTTTTTTCTTTTTTATGTAGGAGTACTGCTCTTTATTCAGTCAATGATTAGCTGATTGATTTGGGCATGAACTCCACCTTACGTTTTTTTCCCCTGGTTTTATTTATTTATTTATTTATTTTTTAATTGCTATATTTATTTTTTGAATCACTGTGGGAAAAGCTCTAAGCTTTCAGGTTTAAGTCTCGGTCATACAATGATCAAACACCTCTCCCTTCACCAGTACTCATTTTTCAAGAGTACCCCAATATACTCCCCCACCCCTCCCAATGCCTGTGAGGCAGATGCTGAACTCTTCTCTAAATTGATTACATTCATTATTTCAACAAAAGATGCACCATTATTGTTTAGAATTTCCCCCCAACAATCAGAATTGCTGAAAAAGCATCGTGAAATACTTTGTTTTCTATAGCTGGTTATGAGAATCATATAATGTCTCAAGGGATTTTGGATTTCTGCAAAGAGCCAGGTAATTACGAGATTGGTTTTTGTACATCTGGTGTTATGGCTGTGCCAGAAGGTTGCTCGTGGGGGGCAACTCGTGATCTTGGTAGGGTGTGAAGGACGATCTGGTACCACCCCACTTCCCATGAGATTGCAGTTGCCCCGTCACTGCTGGCTCATACTTGGTTTTCCTATAAGCTCTGAGGCAGCGGCCACCTTGCTGCCTCCTGAAAAAGGAGGAAAGGAGCAATACCCTTTCCCTCCCGGGGAGGCATGGTGCCGTAATTTAACGCATGGTCCATTCACTTTTCGGCTGCAAACCGCTGGGCTCTGGACTAAGTCCTTTTGCCTCTGGAGCTATGGCCGTGCTGGCGTGCTGGAGAACCACTCGTGGGGGGCAACTCAAGACCTCAGTAGGGCGTGAAGGATGAGCAGGTACCGTCCCCCTTCCCATGAGACTGCAGTTGCCCCATCACCGCTGGCTCATACCTGGCTTTCCAATAAGCTCTTAGGCGGCGCCACCTTGTATGTGGTCCAGATGCATTTCTGCCAAAAGCTGCTGGGTTTTGAGATTTGTTTCTGAGTCTCTGGGATCATTGCCGTTAATCAGCTTGATCAGGAGCCAGAGAGTTCATTTGTAGGTGGCAACTCGGGGTCTCACTGGGATGGGGAGGAAAGGGCCAGTTCCACCCCCATCTGGTGAGGTCCCGCTTGTCTCGTCACTGCAGGCCGAAACCTGACTGTCCAGTGGCCTCTGGAGGATGGCAGTCACTGGGCCAACAAGGGGCACAGGCCAAGGCACGAAACCTATTCCCACCTGGAGTAACCAGTAACCTACTGCAGGAACAGGACACATTTCTGCCAAAAGCCTTTGGGTTCCGAGATTCGTTTCTGAGTCTCTGGGATCCTGGCCGTTAAGCAGTTCGATTAGGAACCAGAAAGGCAATGCCTCCAATTATATAGCTGAGCCGGAGGTGTTTTGTGGGTGTGTATCCCACATACTTAACTTTTTTTTATTTACTTAACTTTTGGCTGTTTACTTCCTTGGTAAACTTTGCCCTAAGGTTTTGGGGTCTGGTCAAAGGCACGGCAGCAATTTGGGGGTATCTGAAAGTCTGATGGTGCCATCAGGCTGCTGATGCACTCGCCTCACAGGTACAGATTGACCTGCTGTAATGTATTTTTTATTTTTCAAGTATAAGACTTGGGGTCCACACTCTAGAATGATCAGGGACTACTCTAGCCTCAGTGCTCACGAATCACTCTCAGTGGTACACAGGAGACCAAGTGGTCCAGGAAAGTGCACCTGGATTTCCTACATGCAAAGGCTGTTCTGTGACCCCTTGAATAATCTATCTGTTCCTATAGTGTTTTTGGAATTTATGCTTGTTGGCATGTGTATCAGGAGTTCATTTCTATTCATGCTTCAGTAATTATGACACGCAAATATATCACAATTCATTCACTCATCCTCAAAACACTGAATTTTCAGTTTAGTTTTTTCTCTTTTTAGTTCCCACACAGTGGTGCACAGGGCTAAATCCTGGCTCTGTGTTTAGTGAACATTCTTGGTGGTGCCCAGACACACACATAACACACACACACATACACACACACACACACACACACACATATATAGGCTTTTTTGGGTTACACCCGGCCATGCACAGGGGTAACTCCTGGCTTTGCACCCAGGAATTACTCCTGGTGGTGCTCAGGGGCCCATATGAGATGCTGGGAATCGAACCTAGGTAGGCCACATGCAAGGCAAACACCCTACCCACAGTACTATCACTCCAGCTCCAACATAGAAATATTTTGAATGTTTGATGAGCATTACATTCAATACTGTATAACCTATTAGTTTTCTTAATAATTTCCTTAATGATGAACATGTAAATTGTCTCTAACTCTGAAAAATTAACACGACTATCACATTCTGCTATTTATCTACTGAAAGACCTTTTCAATGATTAACTGAATTATTCTCTTGCTCCCCCAACAACAAACCTGAGGGTAATAGTTCCTACAAATATCTACTTTAATAAACACTGACATTTTTTTTTCAGAATGAACTTATTTTTTCTACTTTCCCCATTTGTGTGTATTTCCATATTATTCCATATTGTTGGCAGCATTTTGAATGAGCACTTTTCTAGTTTTGAAATAATCATATGACTTCTTCATCTTTTCTTCTGTTTATATAATTGAAAGCCCTTCATATACATGTGTTCACTTATATATATTTCTGTAAAATTCAGTTATTTTGTTTTTCTACTATTACTGTGTTATATGAGTTTACATTAAAGTATAGTTTTTAATATTTTAATATAAAACTATTAGTTTTAGCACTGAAGTTAATTTGTTCATATTTGAAATATGTCAATCTTTCCCATTAAATTCATTATTCAGGAAGGAATATCTCATTTAATATAGTTTAATCTATCAGTTTTTGTGATATGAATTGTACCATTTGCATCTTCACACAGTTATTCAATAACAAATTGCAAGGATAGTATTGCATCAGTGGTTTTATGTATTTCAATTTGAGTTTCTTAAAAATTTTGAGTTTCATTTAACTGCTGTAAATATATATACATACATGTTATATAGTTTTATTTTATTTATCAATGCCAGTTTACTGAATCATATTTGCCAAACAAACTGAAGTTTCCCACTCTATCATACCACTCTATCATATATTACATTCCAATATAATCATAGGCCTATTCATGAGCTCTGTATCCATGTCATTAGATTTATTTATCCATGCATATGCATGAACTCTACAATTTACTTTAGCTTTGGAACAAATCTTAGTATCTGTGACAAGTTGGTTTTCTTTCCGAAGCAGACTTAAAAAATCTTAGATTTCTCTGCAATACTATAAATTATAGATGAGAATTTTTTAAGGTTTCTAAACAAAAGAGGAGCCGCAATTTGGGTTAAAATTGTTTTTAATTCATAAATTATTTGACAGAAATTGATATATTTTATGGAAATTTATGCTAAGTTGTTGCATCCATAAATATGATAAACTACTTAGATTAGTGAACGTTATGATGTTCTACTCATATTATATAAAAAAAACTGAGTCGCATTCTCCCAGCAGCGAACAAGAGTCAAAGTCTGGTTGCTCTTAGCTGAATTCCCCACCAAAATTGTCATAAGTTGAAGAAAGCTGTCTAGTTGAGTCAAAACCTCTCCTTAGGAGATACAGGATTTTTTTTTTAACAAAACTTGTTGCTCGATGTGTGCTGAAAGTAGATAAAGGACCAAACGTGATAGCCTCTTGGTATCTGTTTTGCAAACCATAATGCCCAAAAGTAGAGAGAGAGTATGGAGTAAATTGTCTGCCATAGAGGCAGGTTGGGAATGGGTGGGTAACTGGGGACACTGGTGGTGGAAAATGTGCACTGGTGGAGGGATGAATATTCAATCATTGTATGACTGAAACTCAAGCATGAAAGTGTTGTAACTGATCTCACAGTGATAAAAGGTAAAAGGTAAAGGCCCTCCCGTTGATCGTCGATTTGCTCGAGCGGGCCCAGTAACGTCTCCATTGGAGACTTTGTTGTTACTGTGTCTGGCATATCGAATACTCTCGGTAGCTTGCCGGGCTCTCCGAGAGGGGCAGAGGAATCGAACTCGGGTTGGCCATGTTGGCTGCGTGCAAGGCAAACGCCCTACCCGCTGTGCTATCGCTCCAGCCCCCATCTCACAGTGATTCAATTAAAAAAAAAAAAGAGCTTGTTCTTGCTTCAAACTGGGACAAAAACTCACTTCTGCTGTAAGCTGTTGCAGAACATCTTATACTCAGTCCTGCCTGCATGTGTGTTTGTGTGTGTCTGTGTGCCTGTGTGCATTATGTACTTATTTGACTATGAATGGAACCTATGGCCTCTCACATATGAGGCATGCTATGGCTGAGCCAAAAGTATGGCAATCATGTTTCTTGCACCTCTCTAAGGGGTTTTCCCTTAAAATCTTTCCAGTGAAAGTCTTGTATTCAAGCATCAGAATCTGAGTATATTTAGAGAGAACCAGAATAATAACTCTGTTTTCTGCATTGAAATTCTGAAGCTTGAGGAAACATATTTAACTTATTTGACAACACAATTGTTTCTAGATTATGGCATCTATATTTTGAAGTAAAATAATATTTTGTTTTCATTTTTAAAATTTATGTTAGCCATATGATACTTTAATAATGTTCTGAAAGGAACATTAGTCTATAAAACCTAGCACTTGCTTGATCATCATATTCTTTACTCACTCTTGAAAGTTTATTCTGTATGATTGTTTTTATTTGTACTGTATTTGTAGTTATTTTTATTATTAATAATGCTCGACCATGCTACCAGATGACGTATTCAATATGCCAAACACAGTTAACAACACGTCTCACAATGGAGATGTCACTGGGCCCCCACTCGAGCAAATTGATGAACAACGGGAGCACAGTGCTACAGTGCTATTAATAACGCGATGCATTTTATATGTATTAATTATGGTTTGATGTTAGTTGTCAATATAATTACATTGCCTTTTTAGACAATCTTTCTATTCATTTTCTCTCTTTTAAGTCCAGACAGAGTTCACTTTTTATATATTTCCAAAGTCCATAAATTATAAGATAATTTAAATATACATCTGTCTCTAATTAAAATGTATTCACTGTTGATTCACAATTGTCTATCATTTTATTGAGTGTTATTCTTAGGCCTCTGTGGATCTTAAAGACGTAAGAGATATAATACCCACCTTCCACTCCCTCATTTCCCTCTTAGTTACTATTTGTTTATAGTTGGGAAATCATCTGCCTTCTGTTTTCTAACACATTTTTCAACATTACAAGATTTTTACTCTGGGTATTCAGTGAACATATTATCATTTTGATCAATGCCCTTGACCTCTTGTTCTGTCTTCTCTCATGAGAACAGACACAAAATCAAATAAAAAATGGAGCGATAGCACAGCGGTAGGACGTTTGCCTTGTGTGCAGCGGGCGCCAGCCTAGCCAGGTGCGATTCCTCTGCCCCTCTCAGAGAGCCCGGCAAGCTACTGAGAGTATCTTGCCCGCATGGCAAAGCCTGGCAAGCTACCCATGACGTATTCAATATGCCAAACACAGTAAGAAGAAGTCTCAAAATGGAGATGTTACTTGGCCTGCTCCAACAAATTGATGAACAACAGGAGGACAGAAGATCTCAGTAGATTTCTCATTCTATTACCCTTTATCTTATTTTGTATTGTTACACCTCTTCATTATGAAAAGGAAGACATTTGTCACTGTTAGATATTTGTCATATATTTATTAGTAGTACAATATAGACATAGGAAATGTAGGTTAATGATAGATCATTGATCTTATAGAAAACTTGGTTTGTTATTGCCTAAATCACTCATCTTTTACTTTTTGGATGACTGATTCTTATTTTTACAGCAATTCATTCTTGAAAATTAAATTAATAAAATCCCGAGACTGGGTTATCAAATAAAAATGTACATCCTATAACAAAAGAGTGAGAAAATCAACATCACTTTAGATCCCAAAATAATATTAATGAAATCTTAAATGCAATTTCATAACATGTAAAATAAATGTGCAGTCTTAAATTACGAAGAAATTATAAAAATTTTTTTCTATTAGCAGTCACCAATGAAAAACAGGTCATATGTAACCATATAGTCTTCTTTTTACTCCGAGGAACAAGAGAACAAGCTATCCAGAATATAATACATAAAATATCTGGGATGCAATACAAAATTATTTGACAAAAAATTAAGATAACATAACCTTTTCTCAAATGATGAGAAAAACAATATAGATTAATTGTGATTGAAGTCAAAATTTAATATCTGTTATGAATATATTCAAGGAAGAAATGGAAATATAATAGCATGTGAATATATGAAATATAAAAATATATAAACGTGTTCAGTGATAACCAAATACAAATTTTAGAAATGAAAAATATAATACCTTAGTTAAAAATTCTCAAATTGAAAAAATTGATTCCGTTCTTCAAATTCTTTAAATAAGAATTCTGGCCTCTTCTCTCTGTCTTTCCCCATTATGGAACTACCAACGGTGTGAAAATTGTTGCTTTCTACGCTGTCCTATATAATTCTTACATTACCTTCATTGTTCTTGATTATTTTTTCTGGTATTTTTCTGTTTTCTAATTTACTTTGAACTCACTGATTCAGTTTTTATTTTCTGTCATTCTGTTATTGAGGCCCATCTACCACGATTACTATAGTCAGCTACTGTATTTTTGTTTGCCTCTATGATTTTTGTTTAAATGTTTTCATACTTTGTTGAAACTATTCTCTCAATATACATCATTAACATGAGTGTTTTCAAGTGTTCTCCAAATGTATTACATTTCTTTGACATAGTAAGAGTTCCTTATAGTCTGTTGTCTTGCTCTATCTGTGTTCATGAGACTGATAAAATGTGTATCTTTCAAATATATGTAGTTCCCTGTGGATCCGGATTGTTTTAGGGGTCTAAGTTAAAGTGATCTGTGTGGTAACCAGGTCTTTCAGATAGGACTGTGAGGCATCTGTATATCAAGTTCTAAAGGGCCTGGGAAGCAACCAGGTGTGGTACACTATAGATCCCAAAATAATACTAATGAAATCTTAAGTGCAATTTTATAACATATAAAATAAATGTCAGAAGGGCCCAGCGGCAGCCATATCCTATGATTAAGAGAACCTAGGTCACAAAGGTACCAGTTTCTAGCAATGACAAGGGTGTCCAGCTTCCTACTAAGCTCCCACTGAAATGGATAGTAGGTGAGGAAACTCATGTAGTTTAAAACTGAATTAGTTCTCTAGATCCAGTTGTAAAAAGCTTGCCCTCTGAGACTGATAGGGATCACAGTAGAAAGTTTGACATTCTAGCTAACTGGCTCTGTTTCTGGTGGCCCACATGGTGCTTTCTTTTCTAGAGACACAACATTCTTGAAAACACTAAGATACGAACAGTCAGGGAAAACAGGGAGATCCTTTTAGGGACTCACACTCAGGGCCTGCCACTATGGAGAGTGAGATCAGATAAAGCAACTGAAAGCAACTTTATCAGCAAATTGGGTAGAGGTTGTCAAAATGGTGCCTGCAAGTTTCTCCAACTTCTGCTTATATATTATAGTTTCTTGACTTCTATTCCAGTGTTTTACTATTGCATGGTTGGGGTGCAGAGTGTTTGGCACCATCCATAAGTATTCCCCTAGATGTCAAAGATAATGGTTTACTCCTTAAAATACATTCTTCATTGCTTCCTTTCTTGACGAGAACATCTCTGTCTCCAATATGCCTTGATGCATTACACCAACTGCATGCTGAAGACTTTTTAGTTGTGTTTCAGTTTCCCTATAGCTTAAACCAGGTCTTGTTTAGATTTGTTGTGATCATGGTAGGAGATAAATATAAATTCTCTCTTTTATTGTTCTGCTCATTCACTTTTAGAGGTACTGCAGTTATAGGTAATAATACTTCCCCTCCCTCCCTTCCTCCCTCCCTCCCTCCCTCCCTCCCTTCCTACCTTCCTCTTTTTTTCCTTTTTTTTCTTCCTTCCTTTTTTGTATTTGATTTAGGGGCCACATCCAGTGGTTATCAAGGCTTACTTCTAGCTCTGCACTCAGGGATCACCCCTGGTGGGTTCAAGGGACCATAAGTGGTACCTAGGATCTAGCTCCAACAACGATGTATAAGGCAAGTGCTTTATACATTCTCTGACCCAAATGTAACTTTATCTTTGGTAACCATGACAGTTCTACTTCATCTCCATTCTTGATCCAGGTGCCCAATATAATAAATTTTAACAAAGCACATCCAGATAATGTCTAATGTCTGAAATCTAGTTAGCATATTCCAATCGTGGATTTCCTTAAAAGTGTAAAAATTTACCCTCTGTTACAGGGAGTGACTGAGATCAAAATAACTTCCTGATTCTTATGAGTGTTTTTTGAGTTGTGATAATAATTTGATAATTAAAGTATTCTTATGTGCTTTTGGTGGGTTGGAGGACACACCTTCAGTGCTCAGGCTTACTACTGGTTCTGTGCTCAGGGGTTATTCCTGCTGGCGTTCTGGGGAAACACATATGGCCACATGTAAGGCAAGTGTTCTACACTCACTACTATAACTCCAGCCCATACTAACTCTTCTACTCTTTTAAAATATTTGAGAAAATAATCTTATCATGCAATTTTATGTCCAAGTAAAATCTAATTTAAAATACATATTCTAAATTAATATAATTGTATAAGTAAACATTATAACATGTAGTTTTTTACATAACCAGAATATAGTTTTAAAAATTTATAGTAACTATAGATGCATATTTATAGTTATTGTGTATATTTTTCTATAACTTTAAATATAATCTCTCACCACAAGCTGCACTCTTCCACCATTGCGTATATCTGGATCTAACTCAGGCAAGAAGTGTTCTCTGCAGAGGGATGAAAGCAGAAAACATGCTACAATAAAAATGTTGATGGTTAATATTAAAGAAGTACCCAATGAAAGGTTTAGTAGAAAACAGTAAATTACAAAATGAAAATATCTTCTTGCTTTTATAATTTGTAATTTTATCAAAATTTAGGTAACACAGTTACAATAGTGCTCACATCAATAGTACTACTGTAAAGTTATTACACCATAATATTTTTCTTAAATATGTTACATGAAAATTACACACAAATTCACATCTTTTTATACAATTTTAAAATTTAAATGTACATAAAATTTGAACCTTTCATACAGTACTAATACTATCCTTCTGTGATAGATATTACCATATACAACAAAGAACAAAATCTGAAACAAGTAATAATATGATAAACAAACTATTAAAAATATATTTACATATTCTTATATCTGTTACTTGCTTTCTGTGGAAGATAAGGTTTTGTTTTTAAAAAAGTTCTATTGAGATAACATGGGCTTACAATACTGTATATATGTTAGAGACACAATATCGTACCTCTTGATGGAATTACTTCATACTCACTACTGGAGTAATAATACATCTTCCATCGCAGTTCTCTGGATCCCCTTCTTGCATTAATACCCTGTCTTTTCTCCCACACTGCTAACCCAAGTTGTGTGCTCAGAGTTCAAGGGTTTGTTTTCCTTTGCTTTTGTTCCTTAGCTTTGCTTCTCTATATTCTAAATATGAGTGAGGTCATGAGTATTTGTTATCACTCCTCTGGTTTATTTTGCTTAGCATGACCCCCTCCCTGTTCTATCCATGTTGTTTCAATTGTACAACAATATGGAGAATTCAAAATATTTTACAAATTGCTAATTTTAAAAACAGTTCTAGAGGGTTTAATGCCTAGCATTAATATGCACAATTAACTATTGCCTAACGTTAGAAAACTGAAATTTGGCTTTTTCAAAAATTCTGTCACTGAAAAAAGTTTATCCTTAAATTCTGGACTTACCAACTGTGGGGACAGAAGGGAAAGGACTACAGGACAATGATAAAGGGATGTGAATACTCTGGCTGAGATATTACAAGGTTCAATGTATAAAAACCTATGAAAGTATTATAAATCATCGCTCTTCAAATTATAATAAATAACAAAATGGATGGAATTGATAAGATATGCAAAGTTTAACTCATATATTTTAAGAGAGGTTTCCATTTCATATACCATAATTTGCTGTTAAATTAAATTTTGAAACTGCAGGATTTTGTAATTCATTTAATGAGTTGCTAATCCACATTACTGGAAATATTTTCAAAACTGATCTCTAGAGTCAGAGATATATACTTGAAAATACTTATAACAGCACATTTAATATTTTTGGATATGTGTAATTAAAGTTCTCAAAGTGTATGTAAATATTATCTTTAGACTTTCATTTTATTATTTTCATAAACACTTTTGATTACATTGTTAGGGCTGAATTTTGTTTTGTCAGACTTCTTATGTTAGAGTTCTAATCCCCAATATTTCAGAATGTGACTGGAAATGGTAACTAAAGAGACTGAAAAGTGGTAATCAATGTCAAATGACATGCAGATGTTCCTTTATCGAAGCTGACTAATATCTTCATTTAAAAAAAGGTTAGGACACATTACACAGATGGAGATATGAACATGTGTGGACACAGTGAGAAAATAGCTATCTATGAGCCAAGGACAATGTGGCCTGGCCTTTCTATTTGCCGAGGAGCAAGCTCTCTAAAGAAACTGAACCTTGTCATTTGATCTTGAACTTGATCTAGTATCCAGAATAGTGAAAAAACAAAACTATATGTTTAAATAAGCTAACTCTATGCCAGGAAGAGCAAACCAACACAATAAATTAACAACAAAAGATAACTGGTTAACAATTAGATTCAAATAATCTTGTTTGTTGTTGGGGTATAAAATTTTGCTATTCTTACCCTTGTGTGCTCACCTCTGTCTTGTAAGGTAGATAAGTTACTATCATCTCTCTATAAAGGAGTAGAAACTAAAGCATTGAGACATCATGAAAAATTATGGAAATCACCATTTACCTGACTGATAAAATAATATCATCTGGCCTGAACAATATTTTAAATTTTCAAACACAAACATTAATACAATGAACACAAAATGCAAGACAAACCATTACTATTGCAATCCATGTATTGCTTTAAAATATTACAGTAATGATTTTCAAATATTTTAGAATGGACATAAAACAAGTTATTAAATCTATTTTATAGAAATTATTTTTTAAAAATCCTGGCAACATGCTATATTGTCCTTTGGCTATAAAGTCATGTTTGTTTTAGCACAATTAACCTAGGCTTCACTTGGCAAGATACGTTTATATTACAAAAATCTAATTTAAGGAAAATGACCTCACCCTTTCATATTTCTGGAACTAGTTTCATGAACCTTGACCTGTGTGTGAAGCCATTGATATGTATATTCCTTACTCCTTTCTACTTTTTCATGTCCAGTGGTATCCTTGTAGATAAATTCTTTGCCTGAGGAAGAAATACAGAACTTTTATTTGTTATTTAACAGATCAACCTTTTCATAAATAGTTAATTTTGGTATAAACTTTTCATCACAATTAATACAAACTAAGTTTATTATAGCTAAATCATTTATTATGTTTTTATTTCCTTTGATATTGTTACTACTAGTCAAGCAATTCTAGTTTTCAGTTCAAAGAAATATTAGAACCAATTTTCAGGGAAGCTTAAATTATGTTTTATTTCTTTATATTCTTTCTATTCTGCTAAATTATAAAATTAAATGCTCCTAACATGACAACAATTAATTTATCCTGCGTTTAAGCCAATCTCTGCACAGTAGTTAGAGAACTTTATATTATTTTATATGTGAAGACTAACCACTGAAATAATGAACCAATACCTTTTTCATAACTGGATTTATGGGTAAAGATAAGTTAACAAAAAGACTCAAAGGGAAGATTTAGAATTGCTGCATCAAGTTACTGTATATTAGTCTCTTCATTAGATTCCCAGAAGTTTATATACTTTTCTTGGGTGATGAAATTCAATGCTGGATCGATGAATATGGTGAAGGAGAATAGTGAGGACTCAATGAACTTGGGCTGGAGCGATAGCACAGTGGTAGAGCGTTTGCCCTGCATGCAGCCAACACGGTCGACCCGAGTTCGATTCCTCTGCCCCTCTCGGAGAGTCCGGCAAGCTACCGAGAGTATCTCGCCCGCATGGCAGAGCCTGGCAAGCGACTCGTGATGTATTCGATATGCCAAACACAGCAACAACAAAGTCTCCAATGGAGATGTTACTGGGCCTGCTCGAGCAAATCGATGAACAACGGGGTGGCAGTGGCAGTGGCAATGAACTTACTACGCTAATACCTTATATAATTTTGATATGTAAAGATTCCTTTAAAACAATTGAATTTTGAAATCAAACAAACGAACAAAAACAAAGAAAATAGCATGTGCAAACATGGGAACACATACACCCACCCACACCCACACACACACACACACACACACACACATCTTCTACATCTTTCTGTTTCCAAAACAATAAAACAATCTCCTTGACTTGTGTAAAACGCTCCATTCAAAAAGTTTTCCTCAACACCAGAGTTAACACTGAAACCCTAAGAGGTTTTAAATCTGAAAACAGCTAAGCTTCTAAACAATTCCTCAGTAAAGATGAAAGATTTCACTGCAAGGGTCTCAGTCATATTAACCAGTTTAACCCTAAGGCACATTGGTAGATTGGCATGAGCTCAGCATAAGAAACAGAACAGTTGCATTGGTGAGTTGGATGGAATATACTTAAAGATATTGCAATTAAAATTCTGTAGGAAGTAATCTTGTTTGTGCTAACTGATTTTAGGATTACTCTTGTCACTGAGGAAAAAGTAAGATTTATTCTTTGAAGTTTGCAGAAGGTCTGCATTTAGCATCTTATGTAGGATCAATAACGGTGACCTGGACTATTTAACTGATACTTATCAGTTTCAAGTCATGCTGCCTAATAAATCCTTTTAGTTTTACAAGAAACATCATTCTGCCTGCAGATTGAAGTGAAATCATTTGCCTATTTACACTATTTTTCTACTTTACTGGTCTTGCTTCATTAATTTCTAGTACCATAAATCCTAGAAAAAAGATCTCTGATTCTTGGTATCCTCTATTTACTCTTGTCTACACAGAAATCTTATTTTCAGGTTTTTGAGCCACACTGTACAGTTTTCAGGGCTATACTCCAAGCTCTGTGTGCAGAGATAATCCCTGGTAATACTCAGGGAACCATAGTGCAGTTATCAAACCAGTGTCAGCTGTGTGCAAGGCAAACCCCTTACGTTACCCATGTGTTACCTCTCTGGTACACCACAATATATATAAATTTATTTAATCAATCATAGTACTATTAAAATACTCTTATTTTAGTAATTTAGTAAATATAGAAATATATTCCACAAAATATCATTATTCAAAGACAATGGTTGGACAAAATTTTCAGACATTTTTGAAGTTCTATATATATGTATTTAATGTAACATCATTGGAAATTATAGATATATGGTTCTTGCTTTTATACAACTGTATGTATCCCATATGTTCCATGTTCTTTTGTTTCTTTATTGAGGTAGTGATTTTTCAATACTGTTAGCGATACCTTTGTGCATATATCTCAGTCACACACATATATCAAGTGCCTACTTCAAATCCTTTTCAAACAGGAATAACTATCTTGGTTGTATATTCTACTTTTTACTAGAACAAATTTACACAGTGCAATGGAAATACCATCCTAAATAATTTTATTGTTTATATACTTGTAAATATTAACACCATCTTTTTAATTGAATCACTGTGAGATACACAGTTACAAAGCTGTTCATGACCAGGTTTCAGTAACACAATGTTCCAGAACTATCCCTCTACCAATGTACATTTCCCCAGTAATCCTCCTGCCTCTCAACATGATACTATTCATGCCCATTCATTTATAAGAAAATTTCATGACTCCATCTTTCCTAACAGCTGCATAGTATTCCATTGTGTAGATGTACCATAGTTTCTTTAACCACCCGTCTATTCTCGGACATTCGGGTTGTTTCCAGATTATGGTTCTTGCAAATAGTGCTGCAATGTACGTAGAAGAATAAGTAGTATTTCTGCTGTGTGTTTTTGCACTCACAGGGTATATTTCCAGGTGGTCTTGATGGGTCAAATGGGGGGTTGAATTTCTAGGGGTTTTTTTCTTTTTTTTTAGGAATGACCATATTTTTTCCCCAAAAGTCTGCACCGGTTGGCATTCCCACCAACAATGAAGGAGTGAGGAGAGTCCCTTTTTCCCCACATCCAAACCAGCACTGGTTATTCTTGTTCTTTTGAACATGTGCCAGTCTCTGTGGTGTGAGATGATCACATTGTTGTTTTGATTTGTATCTCCCTGATGATTAATTATGTTGAGCATTTTTTTTCCCGTGTGTTTTTGCCATTTGCATTTCTTCTCTGAGAAAGTTTCTGTTATTTCTTCTCCCCACTTTTTGATTGGGTTGGATGTTTTTTTTCTTGTAAAGTTTCATCAGTGCCTCTTCTATCTTGGATATTGACCCCTCATCTGATGGGTATTTGGTAAATAATATTTCCCATTCTATGGCTATCTCTTTATCTTGGTCACAATTACTTTTGGGTTGCAGACACTTCCTAAATACTTAATGATACCATTTAATTAACCTAATTTCTTTCAAGTAGGATTAAAATTACATATCTCAAACTACAAATATCTCTGAGAAATCAATATAATCCTTATCAGGTAATTTTGAAAGCTTTCCCAATTTACAATATGCTATATGAGGTTACCCATTATACTGAATTTTAGGTTCATTCTGGGATACTATATATCTTAAAATTGTCATAAATTTGACAAAATCTGATTTGTGTCTCTACAGTAGTAAGATCGAGCATGATTATTAAATATGGGAAAATTACTATATATTTCTGTTATCCCCAATTATTTGCTGAAGCCAAGTATTTACCTTTTTATTTTCAAGTAACCATTCATGATCCTTCATCCATTTTAACTAGTGTAATATTTTCTACTTCCTTCTTCTACTAGATTTTTAGTTTGCACCCTAATCACAAAGGACTGTGTTTGCTTTTCCCCTATGCAATGCATTTATTTAACATCTTCTAAATTAGACAATTTCCCATCAAAATGTATAGGCTCATTTCCCAATTCAATAAGCTCATAAGAAGTAAAATAATGGGCTGGCGAGAGTACAGCGGGTACAGTGCTTGCCTTGAATATAGCTGACCCTGGTTTGAATCTGTCACCACATATGGATCTATGAGCCCTTTCAGGTGTGATCAACGGAGTATTGCCAGGTATGGCCTCCCAATAAAACAAAACAGATTATTTCCTCATACATAATTGTTTTAATACACTTACATCTCTATTTCTTCACTTTTTAGCCACTCGTTCACTTATAACAATCTGACAATCAAGTCTTTCTCCGTCTCTCCCCTCCTCTAAACCTCTGTCCTTCCCCCCACCCCCCAACTTCATGTTCAGAATCAAACCCAGGGTTCTATACAAGCAAAACATGAAGTTGATTGCCCTGCTGTGCCTTATCTCCTGCTCAGATTTGGCTGAATTAAATTGTCCTTTGTAAAAAGGTTTAAACATTTCCTATTTGTTAAACACATTTATCTTTATTTTTCTGCTAAATTCAAATGTACAGACTAGTTCCTTTTTCTTAAAATGAACTTCCCATCCCCAAGAACTTTGGACTAACAAATTTCATGTGTTCTTTAAGAATTACTTAGAGAATCCTTTAGGTATTGGCAGTTGTCATTCTACAATAGTCTAGGACATCCTGTCCTTGCCATCAAGCCACTCATTCAACCCCCATACCTGAATTTTGCAGATTTGTGATGAAAGTCAGTTTGTGGTCATCAATTATTATCTCATGGGACATGCAGCAAAGAAAATCAACAATTACCTTACTTCTGTTCACGTATCCAGTTAAGCTTCAAAATCACAGCTATTTTCCCCCCTTAATCATCCTACTCAAGTCTGTTTTGTCTACTGAATTCCCGATTCATATAGCAGGACATGTTCTGAAGTCAACCTTCTCTCCTCATTCTTTAAATACCACCAGGTAATCAGAAACTAGGTTTAGTCTACTGGCTGATTATTTCACTATTAAGTAATTCTTCCTTTCCCACTCTACTGTCACCATTCCACTGTGGGCTCCATTTTGATGAAGAGTTAACAGGTATGGTATTTACATGTTAACATGGTGACATATTTTCCAAGTCATGTTTCACCAATCATAATAAAAAAAAAGTACCCCTCCGTATAAGCCCAATGACCTCAATTATATTAAGATTCCAACACTTTGTTTTGGACTCTCTGGCCATTAGTATTTTCCTCTCCTGTATTTTAATGACTCATAAAAATAGTGTTCTACATTCCCCTCTAGCTAAGCTATTCTAAGTTTTGTCTTTTTTTTTACCCCAAACAAATACATTTCTTGAACTAGTAGATAAAGCTCAGGCTTTATAGTTATTATCATTTACACTTCAGTCCACTGCAAGATAACTTCCTTACATACAGCTCTTCACACTGAGATCAATAGTATTGTTAAATCCTTGAGTTTTTTCCAGGTTTGTACCTCTGTGATTCCTCTACAATATTATACACTGTTACCTACTTTTTCCTCCTTGAAAGGTCTGTTTTCATTAGATCACTGTGAAGAATATCTAGCATTCAGGCTACATAAGGCCTTGTGAAATCATGTGGTCTGGTCCAGGTACATGATGGAATAGACATGTATACTTCTCTTTGTTTTCAGCTGCCCATTTGTATTGTGTAGAGATTAATGATGCTATGAATTTCTAGTGGTCCTTGACAAAAAGGTTCTCACTTCTGCTTGAGATTTTATCTCATTATTCCTTGTTTTTCTCTAACATCTCTTATTCTCCTTCAAGTCCAATTTTCCTTGACTTCCATTAAAAATCTCAGCATGCACTGTTTACAATAGTCAGAATCTGGAAACGACCTGAGTGCCTGAGAACAGACAACCGGTTAAAGAAACTTTGGTATATCTACAAAATGGAATATGATGCAGCTGTTAAGAAAGATGAAGTTATGAAATGTGCTTATAAGTGATTGGTCATGGAAAGTATCATGCTAACTGAAGTGAGTCAGAGAGGGACAGACATAGATTGACTGCACTCATTTGTGGAATATAAAATAACAAAATATGAGAGGGATATTCAAGGACAGTAGACACAAGAGCCATGAATATTGTTCCATAGTTAGAAGCCTGTCTCATGAGCTGGGGAGAAGGCAGTTGGAATAAAGAAGGAATCACTAAGTCAATGATGGTTCAAGGAATCATTTTGGATGGGACATATGTTGTAAAAATAGATAAAGGACTACACAGGATAGCCTCTCAATATCTATATTGCAAACCATAATGCCCCAAAGTAGAGAGAGTACATTTTTCTGCCATAGAGGTGGGGGGTGTTGGAAATGAGGTGGGGGATACTGGGGACACTGGTGGTGGAGGGATGGATGTTTGATCATTGTATGACTGAAACTCAAACATGAAAGCTTTACAACTGCATCTCACGGTGATTGAAAAAAAAAATCAGCATGCTTTTCTGGCCCCATCTTAGCTAAAGTCTTCTATGAAGATAGTTGTTCATTTAAATTTCGCTCCTTCCTTCCTCATTATGAGATTTATACCCACCCAAATCATTTTAACTTAGGCATCCCATAGATCACTTAAGCCAAATATTAACAAAGTGAAACTTATATAAATTGATTTTACAGGTTCCTATAATTCCTCACTATAGTTCATGCATAACTCAGAAATCAGAGTGAGTTACTGAACCAGCATTCGTTCTACCCTCCGAAAATTATTTTGCTTCCTCATATTTACTCTTCAAAAGTCGTGGACTTTCATTGTCATTATTTGCATTCATCTCCTATTAATAATTATACTAGACTTATTAATTGTATTTCTGATTTTACCTTTTGTCTTGTTTCCAAATATTTCCTACACCAAAAGTAGTCTTTCTATAGTACAATTCAATTGTTCTACTTCATAGATTAAACTCCTGTATCTCCAAGTATTGTTAAAATTTCCTGAATAGAATACAGATTGCGCATAAATCTGCAGACATATCTTTAAGGCTACTGATTCAAATCTAAATATATTATACTTGCCCCAAATGTTCTCCTTAACCTAACCACTCTATGCTTGGGATAACCTAATTTATCAAAGGTGTTATTGCTTGAGATATTCAGGTCTTAGTTTAGAAACTTTAAATCATATTTTTTGAAGCAAGCTCCCTGGTCATCCAACACAGCTTTCATATGTAAGTTAGATTAGAAATGTTCTCCAAAATATCCTATAGATATCTCACCATATTTATTTCATTACTCTTTACTGCCATATTCATGATTCTGCTCTTTTGTATAAAATTAATGCTTAGAGACATTTTAATTGTTACATAGTAGGGTAGGATGGTGCTCAAGAAATACTGGTGAAATAAAGTTTTATATAATTATCATAGATGATTGATGGTCTCTCAGTGCCCAATAAAAGTTGAGCCAAAATGTAATTTGTATCATGTAGACAAACTGTATGTTGTGAAGAATAACATGTCTACACATGACAAACTTAATTACTATAACAGAAACATCTCTAAAAAATCAGAAATAGATTAGAATACAAATTGACACTAAAGGTAGCAAAACTACCTCTTCATATGAGATTATTTCATAAAAATCCATGATCTATACAATTCTAGAGGGAAGGAGTTCAGCTTTAAGAATTGTTTCTTAAAATTTTAAAAAATTAAGTTGTGGAGCTAGAGCAATACGGCAGCTGTTTGGTTGCTTGTCTTGAATGCAGAAGACTTTAGGTTTCATCCCTGGGACCTCAAATGGTCACTTGAGCCCTGCCAGGAGTGATCCCTGAGTCAGGAGTAAGCCCTGAGTACCACTGGGTGTGGCTCCAATACCAAAATAAATAAATAAAAGTTCTTTTTAAAATTAAAGAAAATATTTTCTTCATGAAAAGTAAAATAGGTGTTCATTAATACCATATGCTTCCAATAAATCAGTTTTCTAAATTTTCAATAGCATATAAAATCTCCCTTTCTATACAAAGGAAGATTATGATTTCATTATACTTTCAGGCATACACAAAAAAGAAATTAACTATTTATTCATTTAACACATATGGCAACTTTCCCACGACTATTTTCTTTTCCCTTAATGGTGTTTCTCAGTAATACAATAATAGAATACTCTTGATTTCATGGATGGAGATGAGTTCATTTCTTTACCAAAAGCTTTTTGAGGACACGCTTGCATGCTAGACAAAATGTCTCATGTGATGGAAATATTTTAGTAACTTTGATAAATGACTGATTCTATATATCTAGTGCAGGAAATACAAAAAATATGATTTATGTTATAAAGCATAAATGGTCTGTGTGTGCCTATTAAAATTCGTTATTGCATCATACCTCCCAAATAAAGCACAAATAAAATTGAAGTCTGGCATAAATTTTATACTAACAGAATTTTTAAGTTCGTTAACATCTGTATAAATACTTGTTGATAGGCTGTTTATGGCTTCTTCCTTAACCAATCCAATCTGTTGTTGGAAAGTTGACAGCATTGGCATGAAACCAATAACTTTCTAAGAGCCATTTATGTGTGACAAGCAACATCCCTATTCTTTAAAAATATATTTAAATATATATGTAATTGATCACTTAGGAAAAATGACTTCATGAATAAAGAAGAGAATTGTTGCTACAAAAGTTTAAAAACAGAAAATTTGGGAACAGAGCCAATGCTTAATGTAAGGGTTAAAGGTTAACTACAACACTAATCAGTCCTTTACATATTTCACTGTGTTTTATGGCTCAGAAGGTTAAAAAAAAAGTCCAAGTATAGTTTCTGACATTTGAATTAATTTTCAAAATTTGTCTGTTGGGGGATAGTAAATGAAGTATATGAATGGTCTTTATGAAAGGAAAGAAAAATGAAAGTGAGTTACTACATTCTATCTTTTAATATACATGAATTTTGAAGAATGCAGTTTTTAAATACAAAAATGGTAAATTTAAATGAATCCCTTCAGAATAACAAACATTCTTTTCACAAAGTGGATATACTTGTTCCTGTTAACCAATTGTAAGTGTTTTGTGTATTAACTTAGACACAAGTTGTAATCTACCTGCTAGATTAAGTTTTCAGAAGATATTATTCAGTGAGTGGCATTCATCTCTTATAGTGTAGTAGTAAAACTTAGCAACATTATAAATTGTTCTCCAGTTTCTGCTACTAGAGCCACATAGCTCAGAAAAATAAAACTGTTAAAGTTATAGATACTATTGTTTAAGGTATTACCAAACTTGCTGTTAACTAAGACTGGAAATAGGGCAAAAATACTCACCTTGGGCACAACATTTCAGTTCACCAAATACACATTTATCAACTTAAGTGTTAGTGTAATATTTTAAAAATAAAAATCCATGAAAAAATTTACAATGAAGAAAGTACTGATGTTTCAAATTTAGACTGTTAGTCTAAATAAGTCTTAAGTGTTAGTGTAATATTTTAAAAATAAAAATCCATGAAAAAATTTACAATGAAGAAAGTACTGATGTTTCAAATTTAGACACTAGAGTGATATTACAGTAGGTAGGGCATTTGCCTTGCACGTGGTCAATTGGGTTTTGATCCCCCACACCCCTTATGGTCACCAGAGACTGCTAGTAGTGATCCCTGAGTGCAGTCAGGAGCAAGCCCTGAGCACTGCCAGCTGTAACCCAAAAACCAACAACCAAATCCAAAAAAACTAAATTTAGGAATCATTAAATTATCACAGTAATGTGCCATTATTTTGGACTCTAAGTTAAAGTAAAAAATCAATAATACTGATCCTTCACTGCCACAGACATCCCCATCAATAAACATGATGTGTTTAGATTACCAGGCAGTAGCTATCTAAGAACATTCTCCACTATTTCCTTTGAATCTGTTACATCATTTAATTTTTCACTGTATGAGACCTTGGATTTGTGACATGTAAGAAAATCATTGTAGAATAGATTAACTTAGTTTATAAATGTGGAGCATATATTCTAATTATCTGCCTAGGAAAGAAGTTACTCATAGTAAGTTGGATTTTTCACTGTCTCTCATTGACCTTTAAAAACACTGACCTATATTTTTCTATATTTTCATAAATTTATATGACAATAATATACAATAGAATACATATAGTATAAAATCACACAATGATATAATAATTGCAGACACTTTAGTATGTTTCAAAAGTAAGCTACACTATGGATAGCCTTTATCTCAAGTGTCATGATCTGAGTTGTACCGATCCTTCAGGGGAAACTATCTTAATGTCTCTAAATTCAGGCCAAGGTCAAGGTTCCATAGGGTCACTGGCAGGAGGGGAGGATTCCAGGATTTACCACAGAACTAGACAGCGCAGTTTTCTTGGGATATGCTCAGGAAGTAATCCTTACCAGAATTCTAAATTTGCAATAGATATTTATTTTTTTAATGTATTTTATTTCATAATATATGAGGATTTTAGTGTGTCTTTAATAAAGAAAAATTAATTTCCAAAGATAAGAAGGATACACAGTCCTAATTGATTTGAAGTTATTTCAAATAATTTTTAGCAATTGCTCAGTAATAACCATGAAGGAGGTTCCATTGACATGATTCTCTCCTATTTCACTCTCTCAATTTAATTATCCTTGGAAAATATTCCTTTATCCAACCTAGACTCCCTCAGGGAGTGTTAATAGAGTAGGTCATCCAAACTTGAGCCCACCCGATAGAATAATGGAGAGTCTGAGGGTATAAGAAGGTTGATTTTCAGGTATTATGTCCATAGTAGTCATGTAGTCATATATATATATATATTAGTCATCTATTTTTTTGTTTGTTTGGGGGTATAATTTAGACTTAAAAGTCTCTGTCATATCAAATTAATTCCATTTTTGGGTAAAAAGTTTTCACTATTATTCATATATATATGTATTAGTTGAAGGCAAAGTGAATAGTCTGTTTCATAAATTGGATTTATTTCAAAAGAAGAGAATTAGCTGATACATCAATAGATTGGTGATAGAAACAATATAAAAGTAGTTACATATTATTACATAATCATTGTTTGCATTCATGACTATAAAATAGAAATGCTCATATGTCTAACTGAAGAACACACATGGTTACATAATAAATAAATTTTGCTGGCATTACAAAAAGGAAATAAAAAGTTTTTGCATTAAAATTGTAAATAATAACTCAAAATAATTATCTTTCACAATTTGGCTGATAGCATATTAGAGACTAATAATTACATTTTGCCCAAATTATTATTTTCCATAGACAATGATTGGCATATCAAATACTCTCCCAGACACAGTAACAACAAAGTCTCCAATGGAGACGTTACTGGGCCCGCTCGAGCAAATCGACGATCAACGGGAGGGCCTTTACCTTTTTACCTTTATAGACAATGATTTATCAGGTATACCTATAGCCTATTTAACTTTTCTAAGCATAATTTCATTAATATGAATTGTTATCTTGTTTATCTCCCCAAATATAATTTTATGTAACATAAATTCATTTATATATGAATCAGCACTATTATGGATTTAGTTGAATAAATAGTTAAGGAATTACTGACTTTTCCCATGTCACAGGAGGAAGAAATACTGTTGATAGACTGCTCTTTCCTATAAAATTAAGTTTTAGCCTTATGACATATTTTTTATATGCCTAATGCAAGCTGCCCCATTTTTTTGATCAGGAACTGTGGTTGGGGTTTGATGCTGAAAGGACTCTCAAATGGGCAAGGCACTTTGCTCAACATATGCTTAATATTTCAATTCACAAAACTTAATCAAAAATATAGAATATTCATGAACAGTTGTGTTATCCTTAAGCAGGTTCAAGTACTTAATTTCAAAACTCAGAAATCATTATAATTATGTAGCTATAGAAATTACATAATATATAAATCATTCAAATATAGTGCATTCGAATGTCTTAGCATTAAGTGAGATTACTCAAATAAATATTCCATGTGACCAGCATCAATTAAAAAATATAGGTTCTTGTTGCTGTTGGGCATTTGAGAGCTAGTCTTTATTTTTTTTTACTTTTTTCTTTTTTCTTTATTTATTTTTAAATTTTTTATTAGTGAATCACTGTGAGGTACAGTTACAAACTTATGAACGTTCGTATTTCAGTCATATATTAACTGTTTACCCATCCCTCCACCAGTGCCCATTCTCTCCACCTATATTCCCAATATCTTTCCCATCACCCACACCCCATCCCCCCCCCCACACTAACCCGCCTCTGTGGTAGGGCATTCCCTTTTGATCTCTCTCCTTTTGGGTGTTGTAGTGTGCAACAGAAGTACTGGGTGGCCATCATGTTCGGTCTATAGTCTACTTTCAACAACCCGAATGGTTGCTCCCAACATCCTTAACTTGGTGTTCCCTTCTCATCTGAGCAGCCTTTTTCTCCAGCATGTGAGGCTGGTTTCCAAGCTGTGGAGCAGACCTCCCAGTCCTTATCTCTACTACCCCGGGAGTTAATCTCCCATTCTGTTACTTTATATTCCACAGATGACTGCAATCTTTCTATGCCTGTCCCTCTCTTTCTGACTGACTCATTTCACTTAACATAATACTTTCCATGTTGATCCACTTATATGCAAATTTCATGACTTCATCTTTTCTAACAACTGCATAGTATTCCATTGTGTAGATGTATGTACCAAAGTTTCTTTAACCAGTTATCCATTCTTGGGCACTTGGGTTTTTCCCAGATTTTGGCTATTGTAAACAGTGCAGCAATGAACATACAAGTGCAGATGTCATTTCTACTATACTTTTTTTGTCTCTCCAGGATATATTCCCAAGAGTGGTATTGCTGAGTCAAATGGGAGAACTAGTCTGTAGTAGGAACTTTACCAAGGCCGGAGGCATGGGGGGATAGGAAGCAGGGTTTCAGGGTGTGTGTGTGGGGGGGGCAGGAGATGGGTGTGTGTGGGGGCAGGGGTTAGGGGTGAGGTGACACTGGGACAATGTTAGAGGGAAGCAGACACTCTGGTAGTGAGTATGGTGCTGGAATGTTTATACATTAAACTATTAAAAGTACTGTAAATGACAATACCTAAAATATGTTAAAATAATAGGCTCCTTTGATATAAATGATAGGAATCATTTATATTTTATGGATATAGTATCTCTGTTGGTATAACAAATACAACCTCCACTTTTAAAGGGATAACTATATATGCAAGGTCATGAATATATTTTTCACATTATCTTATATAAATTATACTTTTTGCCTTTTACATTTAGTGTTTTTAAGAATTCACAATTAGATTTTCACTGTAATCGTTTAAGAGAGATTTCTTGTAAAATGTATCCATTCCCTATCGACTTAGAATGTGATATACTTCTTCTCCCCTCTGTAAAGAAAGATGGCAGCCACTTGGGAGCCTTGTGGAAAGCCAGGTATGAGCCGGTGGTGACGGGGTGACTAAAACCTCATGGGAAAGGGGGCATTCCTGGCTCGTCCTTCACGCCCTACCGAGGTCACCAGTTGCCCCCCACGGGTGGCTCTCCGGCACGGCCATGGCCCCAGAAGCACAAGGACTTAATGCAGAGCCCAGCAGCTTGGAGCAGAAAAGTGAACGGACTATGCCTATGCGTTAATCCATGCCACCATGTCTGCCCGGAGGGGAAAGGGTGCTGCTCCCTTCCGCCTTCTCCCATCTGGAAAGAAAGATGGCAGCCGCTTGGGAGCCTTGTGGAAATCCAGGTATGAGCCGGTGGTGACGGGGCGACTAAAACCTCATGGGAAGGGGGGTGTTCCCGGCTCGTTCTTCACACCCTATCAAGGTCACCAGTTGCCCCCCACAAGCAGCTCTCCGGCACGGCCATGGCTCCAGAGCACAGAAACCAATCTCTTAATTATCTGACTCTTAGCAGAAATACTTCCAGAGTTAATAAGTAAAATAGCAGAAACCCAAAACCGACATCTTTCAATTCTTGAACCTAGCTGTAGAAAGCAAATCATTTCACAATGCTTTTTCAGCATGTCTGATTTGGGGCAGGGGGTAAACTCTAAATAATAATGGTGCATCTTTTATCGAAACAATGAATCTAGTCAACGTAGGTAGACTGTTAACTAGAATTCATCTGCCTCATAGGCATTGGGAGGGTGGGGGTGGGGGGTTATTGGGGTTCTTCGTGGTGAAAAATAAGTATTGGCAAAGGGAAATGTGTTTGATATTTGCATGACTGAGACCTAAACCTGAAAGCTTTGTAACTTTTCCCACAGTGATTCAATAAATAAATAAATTATAAAAAAGAATGTGATATACTTTATAATGTTAAGTATAAAATAATGAACCTTAATCAGATGTCCCTGTGACGTATTCAATATGCCAAAAACAGAAACAACAAGTCTCACAATTTGTTGTGAGACGTTACTGTTACCCGCTCGAGCAAATAGATGAACAATGGGAGGACAGTGCTACAGTGCTAATCAGATGTCATTTTTTATGGGCGTTTGCCTTGCACGCAGCCAACATGGCCGACCCGAGTTCGATTCCTCTGCCTCTCTTGGAGAGCCCGGCAAGCTACCGAGAGTATCTCGCCCGCACGGCAGAGCCTGGCAAGCTCCCCGTGACGTATTCGATATGCCAAACACAGTAACAACAAAGTCTCCAATGGAGACGTTACTGGGCCTGCTCGAGCAAATCGACGAACAACAGGAGGGCCTTTACCTTACCTTTACCTTTACATATTACTATATTCTACTTTATAGTTACTCTACATTTAATGCCATAACTTATTATATCATCCATATCATAATATATCACGCTATTTCACTGTCACATTTGCTTCAGTTTAATGGCATATTGTGGTATTTTTCCACTTTATTCACCATTGTGTGATCTAGTCGGGTATTAACATATTTTGGCAATGAATTTTTTTTTGCTTCTCATTTTCAACAACCATAAATCAGTATCTTTGGGGATTAATTAAGATTGCGTAGTATCCAAGTTTAATTATGAAGAACTTCAGTACCTGAAATACCTCAAATTTAGTATCTGAATACATAAATGTTTATACATTTTCTATAAAATTATTGGCATAATTTTATAAATTCCTTGATAAGATCTTTTACATTTTTTGTGTTACATATCATTTAGTATTTGAATAAAAAGTTACATTGCAATTTTTTCCTTTCTGCCTGGTTTCCTGCCAATAGAACTAAGTACAAAGGTTAAGGGGGTTGGAAAGATAGTGCAGGTGATTCTCCTGTACAAGGGTAACCCTGTTTTATCCCTGAGCATTATCAGATGTGATCTCTGAGCACAGAGAGTTCTAAGCCTTAAGTACAGACAGGTGTGACCCAACACTACCTCATATGACACACACACACACACACACACACACACACTGGTTTAATATTCATTTGGTATGATATATTTGTCAAAGAATTTGGTCAGTTCTTTCAATTTTTTAATTTGTGTCATTGTTAATACAGTTTAAGTCAGTTTCCCTTGTTATTTCAACTATTTTAATTCCTACTATTACTTATGATTCCTCTTAGCATTTAAAATCACATTACCAAGATTCATCAAATTAAGCTGGAGCGATATCACAGCAGTAGGGCATTTGCCTTGCACGCAGCCGGCCTGGCCGAGCTGGGCTCAATTCCTCCGCCCCTCTCGGAGAGCCCGGCAAGCTACCGAGAGTACCTCGCCAGCATGGCGAAGCCTGGCAAGCTCCCTGTGACGTATTCAATATGCCAAACACAATAACAAGTCTCACGATGGAGATGTTACTGGGTCCTCTTGAGCAAATCGATGAATAAGGGGAGGACAGTGCTACAGTGCTACAGTGCATCAAATTAATTTTTAAAATCTTTACTGATGTGTTGAACTCATGGGATACAATTCCCCTATTTTATTAATTATTCGTATATACTTTATTTTTTTAATAAATATTGAAAATTAAATGGGGATTTGTCTAGAAACATTGATTAGAACCAGATTATGAAAAATATCTTATACCATGGCATGACATTTCAGCAAATTTCCTTAAAATCTTTTTTTATTGAATCACTGTGAGATAGACCCTTATAAGGTTGTTCATGATTAGGTTTCAGTCAGTGTTCCAACACCCATCCATCCACCAGAGTACCTTTCCCAGAACCAGTGTCCCCAGTTTCCCTCCCATCTCCCCAAAACTCCCCACCCTCAGCCTGACTCTATGGCAGGCACTTTTCTTCTCTTCCTCTCTCTCTTTCTCTCTCTCCTCTTTCTCTCTCCTCTCTCTCTCTCTCTCTCTCTCTCTCTCTCTCTCTCTCTCTCTCTCTCCCTCCCTCCCTCCCTCCCTCCCTCCCTTTTGGGCATCATGATTTGCAACACAGATACTGAAAGGTTATCAGGAATATAATGTAGATTTTGAATTACTGCTATTTTTAAGAATCATTATTTATTCATAACCTTTAGATATTTTATTTCAGCAAAATATTTTAGTTAAATATAGTAGCATTCATTGACATATTATTAATACAATATTCAGATAATGTAGCACTGTCCCCCCATTGTTCATTGATTTGCTTGAGTGGGCATCAGTAATGACTCCATTATGAGACTTGTTGTTACTGTATTTGGCATATCGAATATGCCACGGGAAGCTCATCAGGCTCTGCCATGCGGGCGGGGGGGTGGGTGGAGGAACTGAACCCGGGTTGGCCGCATGCAAGGCAAATGCCCTAGCTGCTATGCTATCACTGCAGTCCTATTCAGACTTGATCACTTGATCATGTGACTTCCCGTTAATTATCGATTTGCTTGAGCGGGCACCAGTAACATCTCCATTTGTCCCTGTCGCGTGCTAGTGTAGCCCAATGGCATCTGTTCGTTCTGGGAACACGAAGAGCCTCAAACTGATCGTTCAGGGTCTTGATGAAGAAGTCTGACCATCTGGTAGGTGGGTGTCCCATGGAATCCAGTCGGTAACGGCTCTCGTCCAACAGTCGTTTCCAAATCTCATTACATGTCCAGCCCATCTGATTTTTGATGCCTTGGCAAACAAGACAGCGTCCCTGATTCTTGATCATCGATGGAGGTCTGAACTCTGTATTCTTTCTCTCATTTGAGTGAAACGTGATACTCCAAGCATAGCTTTTTCAATTCCTCTTTGGGAGACCTGAATAGCATTCTCGTCCTGTTTTTGTACGGCTCAGGTCTCTGAGGCTTATGTTAATGCAGGAAAAACAGTGGAATCGAAGAGATGTGCCTGGAGTGGGATGTTCTTTGTCCTCTTAGCTATTTCTTCGACGTTCTTGAAGGCATTCCAAGCCTCTCTCTTCCTCCTGCGCAACTCAGGTGCCAGGTCATTTGTCATGTTGACTTCTTGACCTAAGTATACTTAACAGTTGCATTCAGAGATGGTCGTTCCATTCAGAGCAAATGGAGTTTTAGGAACGAGGCTCTTTCTCATAAACATTGTCTTCGTGAGATTCTGCTGTAATCCCCCCTTTCCACACTCACGGTTGAAGTCGGCCAGCATTTGTGTGGCTTGGCTAATGTTTGGTGTTATTAGAATGATGTCATCAGCAAAACGGAGGTGGTGTAGTTGCCGACCATCTATCTTCACTCCCATTCCTTCCCATTCCAGTTGTTGCATGACGTTCTCAAGGGTGGCACTGAAGAGTTTCGGTGAAATGGTATAACTGTGCCGAACTCTTCTCTTGACATTGATGATCACTTCTTTGTAGAATGGTGATATCTTGGTAGTGAATCCGTAATACAGCTCACGGAGGATCCTGATGTATTGAGTTTGAATGCCCTGATTGGCTAGGGCTTCAATGACCGCTTCCGTCTCAATAGAATCAAAGGCCTTCTTTAAATCAATGAACGCTGACAGAGTGGCATCTTGAACTCCCGAGAAACCTCAATGAGCTTGGTTATCGTGTGGATATGGTCGATGGTGCTGAATCCTTTGCAGAACACGGCTTGCTCACATGGTTGTCCATCATCTAGTGTTCTGCCAATCCTATTCAGGATGACTCGAGTGAACAGCTTGTAGATGACAGACAATAGGCAGATTGGGTGATAGTTGCCAATGTTGTGGATGTCTCCCTTCTTGAACAGTAGTACAGTCCTGCTGGCTTTCCATTGGGACGGAACCTTGCATTCAGACAGGTAGCGTGTGAAGAGTCGAGCCAGCATATTGATGAGTACTGATGGCAGGTTCTTCAGGTGTTCAGGTGTGACCTTGTCTGGGCCGGGTGCTGTTTGTTTCTTAACTGACAAAATGGCGTGTCGAATATCAGAAAGAAGAACATTGGGAACAACATATCCATCCTGTGGAATTTGGCATGTGGGCAGGTGGACATGGCTATCAAAGAGATCTGAGTAGAAGTCATGGATAATCTTCTCCATTGCCCTTCTGGAAGATGTGATAGATCCATCAGGATGTCAGAGGGCAGTCATCTTGGTCTTGTAGTTGGCGAAAGACAGGCGGGCTTTTCAAATGCTTTTACTGGCTTCTGCTGCATCTACCAGCACTTCTGCTCTTTTCTCTTTGAGGTCTTCCTTTATCACATCTCTGCACTGCTTTGCAAGCTTGGACGTTCGCTTGTGGCTGCCTGAGGCATGCGTCAAACCATGTTGGCGAATAAGCTCCTATTCAGACAATATTGCACATTATTTCAATCCTTAATAAATTTTTTGAGACTTGAACTAAGGCCAGTGCAAGGTACAGTCTTATTAATGTACACTATGTGCGTAAGAATAATGTATATTCCTCAGTTGTTGAATACTCGATAATTCTTCTTTAGGCAAATCTTAATAGATTGCTTTATTAAACATATAACATATCCTGCCTGATAATTTGCATATTTGTATTATAAGTTGGAGGAATGAGGATGGTTGGAGTGATAGCGCAGCATTGGTTGTTTTCCTTGCATGTGGCTGCCATGGCCAAGCCGGGTTCGATTGCTCTGCCTATGAAGAGCCCGGCAAGCTACCGAGAGTATCTCACCTGCACAGCAAAGCCTGGCAAGCTTTCCATGACATATTCGATATGTCAAACACAGTAAAAACAAGTCTCACAATGGAGACATTACTGGGCCCACTCAAGCAAATCGATGAAAAACAGGAGGACAGTGCTAGAGTGTATTATAAGTTATAGAAATGCTAAAAATCATAATCTAGGAAAAGACACATAGCATAAGATTTAAAATTGCCAAAAAATAAAACTCTAAATAATAAATTTTGAGAGAAATATTGGGACATAAAAACCATGCTCATAGCTTACTCTAGACTTTGTGCTCAGGGGATCACTCCCATTGTTGCTCAGAACATTATAGTGCAAGTCAAGCACTTTAGTCCTTGTATTCTCTCTCCAGGCCCAAGTTTAGAATTTTCAACCACTCCTTGGTACTTCTTTAAATTTTGCCTTACCTTATTGCATTTTTTAAAACTTTTTGAAACAGTTTGACTTAGAACAAAATTAGGAGAAAGGTAAAGAGATATTTTCCATTTACTCTATTCCAACACATAAATAATCTCTCCCTTAACCAGTATGATAACTATTTCCTGCCCCTATGGTATGATAGTTACAACTGATGAATTTATATTGAGACATGTAGTCCTTCAAGGTAATTTTTTACATTAGTGTTCTTCCTTCGATGGGTTTGGATAAATCTACAATGACAATGTATCGGTCATAATGGTATCTTTATAAAATAGTTCCATGGATCTAAAAATCTGCAGTGCTCATCTTTCATCTAATTTTAGTGCTAAATAATTGTCTCATTTGTCACAGTTATCCATTCACTTACTGAAGCACATCTTGGTTGCTTCCGTGTTTTGGTCAAGATGAATAAAATTACAATGACACGTGTGGATTATTTTGGGTGAGAACATGTTTAGTTGGTGATAGGGAGATTGCCTAAGGGGGCTGAAGTCCTTGGGTTTGATCTCTGGTACTGTATAATTAAACATCGCTCCCCACCCCCAACCCCTTGACTCCAGTACTGTCCTGAGTGACTCCAGTGTTCCTTAGTTATGATGCAGGCACCAGCATTTTCATCACTTGGTTAGATCATAGAGCCATCTAACTTGTTTGGCCAAGGATTAGGTGTGGTCTCTGGGCCTCCTCTAAAACACTGCTTGGTAAGCGACTCCTCACCAATAATAATAATTAAAAAGTTTAGTATTGTAGTAAGCCTCCAAGCTGTCCAAATTTATTTCCAAGTTGACTATTATGATTCTTTTCTCCTACTAGCATTGTTCTGAATGAAAGTTTTGTTGTTCCACATCCCATCATAATTTGGGATTAGTATTCTGCATTTAGTATTCTGTATTTCCTTAATAATAGAGGAGGAACAACTTTTCACATGTTAATATATCATCTGCATGTCTTCTTTGTTGAACTGACTGCTAAGGTCATTAGTCAATTTAATCTGGTTGCTGGTCTTATTTTCTGTTGAGATTAACAATTCTTTGTATATTTTGGATAGTATTCCTTTATCAGATAAGTGCTTGCAAAACTGTTTCTCCCAGTTTGTAGCTTTTCTTTTCATTCTCTTGACCTTATCTTCAGCAGAAAAAAATTTGTAGTTTTAATAAAGTCCAACTACTCAAATATATTGTTCATGTATTGTGCCTCTGGTATTGTATTTAAAAAGAACACACAACCATATCTAAAGTTACCTAGTTTTTTTCCTATGTTAACTTTCAGAAGTTTTACGTTTTTAATTTTATGGGTTTTTAAATTTATGGGTTTATTCACTACAATTATTAATTTTTTGTGAGTGGTATGAGATTTCTGTTTAGATATTTATATTTTTTAATGTGAATGTCTAAGGGTGTTATAACACTATCTTTGAAAAAATCTATCTTTATTTCATTGTATTAATTGCTCCTTTGCCAAAAGTCAATTGGTTATAAATGTGAGGATCTACCTCTTGTCTGTATATTATGTTCCATTAATAAACTTGCACATTCTGTTGTCAATACCACATCTTGGTAATTAGCTTTAGTGTAAACCATAAAGTTGCATAATATTATCCATTTTTGTTCTCCTTAGTATTGTTGCTTAGTAAGGGTCTTTTGACTCTCTATACAAACTTTATAAACAGATTGTTAATATCCACTAGACAATACCCTACATTAGTTTAAGTTATTGATCAAATTTAAAAAAGAACTTATATCTCACCAACAATAATTATATTCATGAGCCTGGAATATTTATTTATCCATTTATTTAGTTTCTCGAGCTCGAGCGGGCCCAGTAACATCTCCATTGGAGACTTTGTTGTTACTGTGTCTGGCATATCGAATACGTCACGGGGAGCTTGCCAGGCTCTGCTGTGCGGGCGAGATACTCTCGGTAGCTTCCCGGGCTCTTCGAGAGGGGCGGAGGAATCGAACTCGGGTTGGCCATGTTGGCTGCATGCAGCGGTAGGGCGTTTTCCTTGCACGCAGCCAACATGGCCGACCCGAGTTCGATTCCTCTGCCTCTCTTGGAGAGCCCGGCAAGCTACCGAGAGTATCTCGCCCGCACGGCAGAGCCTGGCAAGCTCCCCGTGACGTATTCGATATGTCAGACACAGTAACAACAAAGTCTCCAATGGAGACGTTACTGGGCCTGCTCGAGCAAATCGATGAACAACGGGAGGGCCTTTAATTTTTTACTTTATTTAGTTCCTAATTTTTTCATTAGAGACATAGTTTCTGCATATATACATATATATAAATATATAACATATCAATTTAGATTTGATTCTATTATTCTATTTTTGCAGAGCAACATAAATGGATTAGCATTTAATTTCATTCATTCTTTGGTGCTACATAGGAAAACAATAGAATTTAATGTGTATGAATGTTAAATCTTCTAAGTTTATTAAAATCACTTAATTTCACAAGTGATTTTCTTCTACAATCAAAAGAAAGAGTTAATATTTGTGAAGAAATAAGGATTTAGAAAAGTTCTTAATCTAGAAAGCACCCACTTGCTTGCAAAAATTCAGGAGCGTTCAAAGCCTATCTTTATGTTCTTTTCTCTATAGTTGGTAATATGAAGGCAACCAGTGAGTTTTGAGTTGCTTGAAATTACAGATGTTTGCTATGTTCACAGGGGTCAAGAATGCCTTTTACCATATTGTTTTGATTGATAGGAGTCAGGACACAGGAAGAATTTTCTAAATCTCCCAGTATTTTTGATCAAGGGAGTCTTTTTCTTTTTCTTTTGTGACCACATCTGGTGGTGCTCAGGACTTACACCTGGTTCTGTACTCAAGGATCACTACTCTCAGTGCTCAGGAACCATATGAGGCAACTAGAATTGAACCTGTCTTGTAAGACAAGTGCGCTAACTACTGTACTACCTTTCTGGACCCTTATGTGAGTCTTAAGTAAATTTTACATTTATAATACTTTGTAGAAACTACAAATGACTGTCTTTGGTGTAATTGAGTAGATACTGCATAATATTAACCAGATGCACTGATTTTCTTCAATTAAGATATTTTTGTTTAATCCACCTACTGAGTTTATCAATAACATATCATTTTAATTACTTTACCAGTATAGTTTTTTTGGAAGAGAGTGTGGGGAAGGGTAGTGGGGGCACATCCAGCAGTGCTCAGACCTCACTCCTGAATCTGCACTCAGGGATCACTGTAGCACTGTTCTTCCATTGTTCATCGATTTACTCAAGCAGGCCCAGTAACGTCTCCATTTTGAGACTTCTCGTTACTGTGTTTGGCATATTGAATACATCACGGGTAGCATGCCAGGCTTTGCCTTGTGGGCAAGATACTCTTGGTAGCATTCTGGGTTCTCAGAGAGGGGTGGAACCGAACCCGGCTCAGCCGGGCTAGCTGCATGCAAGACAAATGCCCTACCACTTTGCTATTCGCTCCAGCACAGCGGGTAGGGCGTTTGCCTTACACACGACGGACCCAGGTTCAATTCCCAGCATCCCATATGGTCCCCCGAGCACCGCCATGAGTAATTCCTGAGTGCAGAGCCAGGAGTAACCCCTGAGTGTCACCAGGGATCACTAGGGGTTCAGAAAACCCAATATGTTGCCTGTGGTCAAACATGGGTAAGGCTCATGGAAGGTAAACGGCTTACCTGCTATACTATCACTAGGGTCCTCTTTATCCATCATTTTTTATTTCTAAAACTGCTACCCATTTTTTTCAAATCTTTCTAGTCACAGTGTCTTCTTCCTTAAATACATTTCAAACTCACTTACATGTACATATATATCTAATAAATTTCATTAAATTGAAGATGGTAGTTCATTCCATTTTTTTAGTATATTTGTTATATTCACAATTCCATTGATAACTTTGTGGTAATGTGGTGTTTAATAAGTAATTGTGTAGATACTGCATAATATTAACCAGGTGCACTGGTTAATATTATGAGAAACGTTTATTTTTTTTTCTAAGAAACATTTATTTCTTACTTTAGGACTTAATTCCCATGATGCTTAGTAAATGTATTGTTCTATGATTTCTAGATACATATTAATGGGAATTTTTAGAGATATGAGTTTAAACTATTCAAATTAGAATTATTTTTAATTCTTTTTCTAAATACCAAAGTGCATATACCCATTACCCTAGAGAAATAATTCTTATGCAGTCACATACTATAGCTATATATGTCATATTTATTTTCATATTTTAATACTTAATCATTGCTAAACAAAAATATATTTAAGGAGCACAGCTTAACTGTTTGCTATAAAATATGTAATTAAGTATTATTGTAAACCTAATTAACATATCAGTTAATTACCATTATCTAGGTAATTCATAATAGCACATAAACTCTACCTCACTAATAACTTTTCAGCATTCCATACTGCATTACCAGGCCTAGTCATCATAATTATCATGCTGTACACTTTAGGTCTCTACACATGTTCATCCTTATGTCTGAGTTTTCTTATAATTGCTGATTTCTTAGAAAATTTCAAAAGGGTAATTACCAGCTTTAACTTTTATTAACAATGATTTGTAGGAGCAATGTTACCTAACTTAACCACTCACAATAAAGTGACAGTAAACAAGAAACTGTAGCACTAACAAAAGAACAGACAAATAATATAGAATAGAAATCAAAGAAATAAACATGGGAATACCATCAACTAATATTTGATAAAGGAAAAAAGGCAATAAAATAGAGAAATTATTTATTTTCAACAAATGGTGTTAGAACAACTGGATAGACACATCCCAAAATATCTAAATACAGACTTTATATTTTTATAAGAATTATTATAAAATGTATCATAAATCTAAATGCAAAACAAAAATCTAAAACATTTCCAGGATGCAACATAGTAGAAAGGCAAAGTGACCTTGGTTTTAGTGATGACTGTTTAGATACAATTTCAAAGACATAATGTCAGAGATGGGACTCTGTGCCAGGCTGTTTTCACTGGGGGCACCCCAGAGGAGGGCGGTTATAGCCCTCCCTGCCCCAAGGAACCCAGCCCTGGCAGCCGACCTCCAGTACCCAACCGCTGGCATGCTCTAGGCCGCTTTCCACACGCTCGGGCCGAGCCTCACATATGAGTGAACATATTCTTGGATACATCATAAGACACTCCCTACCCATTTTCCATAACTACCACACCATATTTGATGGGATTAAGACAGTAGGCAACAAATCATAGAGGGAAATATACTATATATATATATATATCACTTAATCACTTAACTTCCCGTTAGTCGTCGATTTGCTCGAGCGGGCGCCAGTAACGTCTCCATTTGTCCCTGTCGCGTGCTAGTGTGGCCCAATGGCATCTGTTCGCTCCGGGAACATGAAGGGCCTCAAACCGATCGTTCATGATCTTGACGAAGAAGTCTGACCATCTGGTAGGTGGGCGGCCACGCGGTCTCTTGACATCCCGTGGAATCCAATCAGTAACAGCTCTAGTCCAACGGTCGTCTTTAAATCTCATTACGTGACCAGCCCATCTGATTTTCGACACCTTGGCAAATGAGACAGCGTCCCTGATCCTTGATCGTCGACAGATGTCAGAACTCCAGATTCGTTCTCTCATTTGAGTGAAACGTGATATTCCAAGCATAGCTCTTTCTATTCTTCTTTGGGAGACCTGAATGGCGTTCTCATCTTGTTTGCGTAGGGCCCAGGTCTCTGAGGCATATGTTAATGCAGGAAGAACAGTGGAATCAAAGAGATGTGCCGGGAGCCGGAGGTTCTTCGTCCTCTTAGCTATTTCTTCGACGTTCTTGAAGGCGTTCCAAGCCGCTCTCTTCCTCCTGCGCAGCTCGGGTGCCAGGTCATTTGTTATGTTGACCTCTCGACCTAGGTAGACATAGCTGTTGCATTCGGAGATGGTCGTTCCATTGAGAGCGAATGGGGCGTCAGGAACAAGGCTGTTTCTCATAAACATTGTCTTCGTAAGATTCAGCTGTAGTCCTACCTTTCCACACTCACGGTCAAAGTCGGCCAGCATTTGTGCCGCTTGGCTGATGTTTGGTGTTATTAAAACAATGTCATCAGCGACTGGTTAAAGAAACTTTGGTACATCTACACAATGGAGTACTATGTAGCTCTTAGAAAAGATGAAGTCATGAAATTTACACACAAGTGGTACAATATGGAAAGTATCATGCTAAGCGAAATGAGTCAGAAAGAGAGGGATAGACATAGAAAGATTGCATTCATCTGGGGGATATAAAGTAACAAAGTATGAGATTAATACCCAAGAATAGCTGAGATCAGCACCAGGAGGATTACTCCATAACTTAGAGGCCAGCCGGGTATCCTAGAGGAAAGGGCAGTTCAGATAGAGAAGGGAGCACCAAATAAAGGATGTTTGGAGGATCCTCCCAGGAGGGGAGATGCATGTCGAAAGTAGACTATGGACTGAACATGTTTGCCACTCAATGCCTCTTTTGCAGACCACAACACCCAAAAGGAGAGAGAGAACACAGGGGATTGCCCTGCCACAGAGACGGGGGATGGGGGGATGGGGGGTGGGAGGGATATTATCCATGTTGGTGGAAAATGGGCACTGGTGGAGGGATGGGTATCTGATCATTGTATAATTGAAACCAAAGCACAAAAAATTGTAAATCTACAACTTAAAAATAAAATAAAATAAAATAAAGGGGGAAAAAAAAAACAATGTCATCAGCAAAGCGGAGGTGGTGTAGTTGCCGACCATCTATCTTCACTCCCATTCCTTCCCATTCCAGTCGTCGCATGATGTTCTCGAGGGTGGCACTGAAGAGTTTCGGTGAAATGGTATCACCCTGCCGCACCCCTCTCTTGACATCAACGATCACTTCTTTGTAGAATGGTGAGATCCTGGTAGTGAATCCGCAATACAGCTCACGGAGGATCCTGATGTATTGGGCTTGAATGCCCTGATTGGCTAGGGCTTCAATGACCGCTTCCGTCTCAACAGAATCAAAGGCCTTCTTTAAATCAATGAACGTTAAGCAGAGCGGCATCTTGAACTCCCGAGAAACCTCAATGAGCTTGGTTATCGTGTGGATATGGTCGATGGTGCTGAATCCTTTGCGGAACCCTGCTTGCTCACATGGTTGTCCATCATCTAATGTTCTGCCAATCCTATTCAGGATGACTCGAGTGAACAACTTGTAGATGACAGACAATAGGCAGATCGGGCGATAGTTGCCAATGTCATGGATGTCTCCCTTCTTGAACAGTAGTACGGTCCTGCTGGCTTTCCATTGGGACGGAACCTTGCATTCAGACAGGTAGCGAGTGAAGAGCCGAGCCAGTGTATTGATGAGTACTGACGGCAGGTTCTTCAGGTGTTCAGGTCTGACCTTGTCTGGGCCGGGTGCTGTTTGTTTCTTTACCGACGAAATGGCGTGTCGGATTTCGGAGGGGAGAGCGTTGGGAACAACATACCCATCCTGTGGAATTTGGTATGTTGGCAAGTGGACATGGCTATCGAAGAGATTTGAGTAGAAGTCATGGATAATCTTCTCCATTGCCGTTCTGGAGGATATATATATACCTCTCAGAGAGACTGGCAATCTACTGAGAGTATTCAGTGCACACAGGCAGAGCCTGGCAAGCTACCTGTGGTGTATTCGATATGCCAAAAACAGTAACAATAACAGGTCTCATTCCCCTGACCTGAAGGAGCCTCCAATCTTTGGGAAAGATGAGTAAGGAAAGGCTGCTAAAATCTCAGGGCTGGGACAAATGGAGACCTTACTAGCCTTCGCTCGAGTAAATCGATGAACAATGGGGTGACAGTGAACAATGAATATCAGAGACAAATAATTGAAAACTTCTGAAAAATTACCGTTAAAATCATAAGAACTACTGTAAGATCCTTCAAAAGACTTATATATGATAATATATCATATACATAAAATAAAATATATCTATATGATAAAAGACTTATCCAACATATGTGTAGTATTTTAAACTAACAGGATAAACACCCTACTTATTATTTTAAAATGTGTAAAAAATTAAAAGTTTGATATGTCTACACACATATTAGAATGGTCAAAATACATAATACTAATAACAAAAAATTCTGGTGGGATGTGGGACAAAAATATTCATTTCTGGCAGGAATATTAAATTGTACAGTCATTTTGGAAGACATTTGAAGGCTTATCACAAAACTAAACATACAATTACCAGATGATATGGCAATCATGATGCTTGTTATTTATCCCCAAATGTTATAAGCTTCTGTTCACACAAAAACCTGCATCAGATGTTCATGGGAACTTTATTCTAATTACCAAAACATGAAACAACCAAGATGACATTCAGTAGGTTAGTGGTTAAACTGGTACAATGGAATATATTTTAGCACTAAAATAAGAAAAGCTATCAAGCCATGAAAGACATGGAGGGACTTATAAACACATTACTTTTTACCATAAAAAATGCAGCATATTAGCCCAGAGAGAGTACAGATGATAAGGCATTTACTATGTATGCCACAAACTGGTAGAATCTTACAAGAAATGAAACAAATAACAACCCCTATCAAACAAAGAGGGGTGGGGATGAGGATAGATGAACAGAAACATCCTCAAAGACTACAGAGAGATGGCCAAAGGCATATGGAAATATGCTCTTCATCACTAATAGTCAGGGGAGTGCAAATAAAAACAATGAGATGTCATCTCATACCAGTGAGACTGGAACACATCATATATGTATATGTATGTGTGTATATACATATATATGTATGTATATATATATATATATATATATATATATATATATATCGGGTCGGCCATGTTGGCCGCTTGTAAGGCGAACGCCCTACCCGCTGTGCTATCGCTCCAGCCCTATATATATACACACACACACATACTGGGCTACAATGCAGATATAAGGAAAGGTGAAAATCATGCAATTTCCTGCTATGTGGATCTGGAGAATATTATTCTGAGTGAATATAGTCAGAAGATGAGGGAAAGATAACAGATACTAAATAATATCTCATATGTGGGATTTAAAAAAAACATAGTAAGGTAATAATAACAAGACAATAAAAACTGAGGAGTTCAGTGATGGGAATGAGGGAACAGTGGAACAATGGTGAACGGAAACCTACACTGGTGGATGGTGTGATACTGCAATGTTTTATGTATGAAAGTTTATGATTTACAATTTTGTAATCCATAGTACATACAATAAAATTTATAGCGCTGTAGCACTGTCCTCCCATTGTTCATCGATTTTGCTCGAGCGGGTCCAGTAACGTCTCCATTGTGAGACTTGTTACTATGTTTGCATACTTGCCAGGCTTTGCTGTGGGGGAGACATACTCTCGGTAGCTTGCCGGGCTCTGAGAGGGGCAGAGGAATCGAACCTCGGTAGGCTGGGCCGGCAGCATGCAAGGCAAACGCCCTACCCTCTTGCTATTGCTCCAGTCCTGCTATCGCTACAATAAAATTTATAAAAAGAATTATATGCCATTCATGATTATAAGTATAAACATAATATGGAAAGAAAAATATTCCACAACATAAAGCGACTATTTACAACCATAGTAACCAACTATAGCCAGCATCATCCTCAATGGTGAAAAATAGAAAGCTTCCCTCTGAAATCAGGCACAAAGCAAGGATGTCCACTTTAATCACTATTACTAAATCTAATTTTGAAAGTCCTCAATATATTCAATCAGGCAGAAAAACTTTAAAGGTATCCAGGTTTGGAAAAAAGTTAAAAAATCACTATTTGCAAATGACATGATAATATATGTAGTAAAGCCTAAATATTCCACTTTTCAAAGAAATAAAAATGGAAACTGGGAAAGTTAAAACTACTCCACATTCATAGTTTGGAAGAATTAACATGATAAAAATGAACAATCTTCTCAAAGCAGTATGTAGATTCAATTGTACCAAAATTCTCATGTATTCACCCAGAACTTAGAAAATATCTTCTAATGTTTATTTGGGTTTATGAAATTCTCTGAATAGTGAATGGAATTCTGAGAAAAATATATGGGGGGTGTTGTATTTTCCTGACTTTAAATTGTACTATAAAGCTACAATAACTAAACAATGCAGTATTGGAATTAAAACATTTTAAAATTTAAAAATTATTAAAAATATCTGTATTCTGTGTACAGAATAAAGGGTTACTTATACAACTATTGGGAGAAAGTTATCTGGTTCAGATTCTTGGAAACCAGTATGGAGACTTCTCAAAAAAGTAACAGAGTTTTCATATATGACCCTGCTATTCTAGTAATCCACATCCACTCCTCAACTGTCACTGTCACTCTCACTGTCACCCCATTGTTCTCCGAGAGGTGAATATGGCTCTCTGAGAGGCATATTATATATAACTATATATAATATAGAAACTATATATAAACATATATAGTTTATGTTTAAACTATATATAAACATATGTATATTTCCCTCAACTGTAAAAATATTAATTTAAAAAAGATATATTCACATTTCTGTCCACGGCAGTGCGTAGTACAATATCCAGGATATGAAGCAACTCAAACATTCAGTGAGAAATGAATGGATAAAGAACTTGTACATCTAGTCAATGGAATATTGCATAGCTGTAAGAAATGATGAGTTCTCTCAATTTGCTACATTGTGGAGAGAATTCAAGGGTATCATGTTAAGCAAAATAACTCAGCAGGAGGACAAATATATCTTCTCACTCATTTGTGGTATATAAAATAGGGAACAGATGTCGAATTATGACATACCCTTAGCCTTAAGTTATAAAATTAAGGTCACCAAGAAGCAGGAGGAGTGTGTGAGGGAGAATGAAGTGAACTACAAAAGACATTAAGACAGTGGTGGAAGGGCATGGGCATTTTAGTAACAGTGAAGTGCATCAACTTTGTACATCAAACCTATAAATATTAACACTATTAAAAGTTATCCAAACTATAGTAATAAAATGCAATAAATTTTTTCTTAATGCTTTGATTACATTCTTGCCTTTATTAAATGTCTCCTTTTTCCTTTACCTTACTTTTATTGGCTTTTCCCCCCTTATCTCTTAGTGTTCATATTATGGTCATCATATAATATGACAACTTAGGTATCCATGACAGAATTTAGATAAATACAATTCTTAAGCCTTCATATAATTCCAGGACTGGTGTGGTAGTGGTAGCATCCAGTCATTTCTTCACAGTTTAAATAGGTAATTTTTTTATGTTATTTTTACACCAAAAGATCACTATTTTTGGATGTTTAATTTATATCTAGCCTCCTTAACAAAAGCATACCCAGGGGTATGTTACAGTGGGTTAAGCACTTGCCTTGCAGACAATTGACTCATGTTCAATACCTGGCACTCCATACGGTCCCCTGAGCCCTTTCAGAGTGATTCCTGAATACAGAGCCAGAAGTAAGACCTGAGAACCACTGGATGTTGCCAAATTGCTGTATCATGTATCACTGTCATCCTGTTGTTCCTTGATTTACTTGAGCAGGCGCCATTAACATCTCTATTCCTCCCAGCCCTGAGATTTTAGCAGCCTCTTCTTACTCGTCTTTTCCCAATGATTGGAGGTTCTTTCAGGGTGAGGGGAATGAGACTTGTTGTCATTACCGTTTTTGGCATATCGAATACACCATGGGGAGCTTGCCAAGCTCCACTGGTATGAGCAGGATACTCTCAGTAGCTTGCTGGGATCTCTGAGAGGCATATATTTATATATTTCTATGATTTGTTGCCTACTGTCTGAGCCCCATCAAATATGGTGTAGTAATTATGGAAAATGGGTAGGAAGTGTCTTGTAATGTGTCCAGAAAGTGGCCTGGAGCGTGGTGGAGGTTGGGTAGTGGAGGTTGGCTGCCAGTGCTGGGTCCTTTGGGGCCGGGAATGCTCTCATCTGTCCCACTCTGTGATGCCCAGAGTGAAAACAACCTAGCACGGAGTCCCGATGTTGCCAAATACAAAAAAAACAAAACAAAACAAAATACCATTATTCCCTAGTTGAGGGTATGCTTTTGAATTAGTCACTGTAATTCTCACATTAGGAGTTTCAAGTGTATGAGTCAGTTTTATTGCATATGGAGTTTTTTTTATTGTTTGCCATTTTATTTGCTTTACTCATTCATATTACACATACCAGTGAAACCATTTGGTAGTCTTTCAAATCTTTATATATTTCTTTAACTTGGCATAATTTCTTCAAGATTCTAACAATTTTGTCCCAAGGTCATATCATAATTTTATGATTTTAATTTTAATAGCAGAGTCAGATTTCATTGATCACATAAGAACAATTTTTCTTTCTTTCTTTGAGGCAGGGTTTGGGCCCCACCCAGTGTTGTTCGAGATCTATACTTGGCTCTGTTCTCAGAACTGATCCCAAGAAGTATGTGAGGGGCAGGAGATCTAACCATGCCTAGGAGTGTGCAAAGCAAATACCTTAATCCCTGGACTATCTCTCCACATAATTTGTTTATCTAGTCATCTGTTGATAGACATTTAAGTTGATTCCCATGCTGTAGACTATTATGAAAAATGCTTCTTTTACTATAAGGTCCCACATATATTTTTGAAACTTTTCGCACCATATAAATGCTTTATGTAGTAGTTCTGAATGAAATGCAATTAACTCTATTAAAAGTTATCCCCATGACATTATTCATATTATGCACCAGATTACATGCTATTTAATGCTGTGCTTTTTCTCATCCTCAAAAACACTTTTTTAAATTTGTGTTAAATACACACACACATACACACACATATAGGCCATTCTCAGTCTTTTGCAGTAAAATCTCATTGTAGCTTTTGTTTGTAAAAAAATGTGATTGTGATTGTCAAGTTTTTTCATGTGTGCTTAATACAGAAGTCTGTCTTCAGAGATGGTTTGATCATTATATCTTTGTCACATATTTTTCTCTAAACTTATTTATATTTGAGAGTCTTCACTCTGTTTGTCTCTATTATCTAAATCATTATCTCAAGCTTAGAAATTTTTTGTTTAGAAGGAATTAACAGGGTATTTTTGAGCCTTATTTTGTCATTTATAAAATTTGGGGATCAAATTAACAATGTCTTACTCTCAGACTTAGATAATATGAAAATATTATGTAAAATATTAATTATAGTAAAAAATTGAGCTCGATGGTATTGACATTGGCAAAGCAGAAAGGACATTGGCTTTGAAGTGGAGAAGACTTCTGGAGTGCTCCTATGATGCAAAAATGTTAGCTTTTAGGTAAATAGTATCACAGACCTGGGAGAGAACCTAAAGGGGAAAAGCTAAAGTTGCCAAAGTAGAGGGTCAAAACAGAGGAAAGATGCTCAAGGAAGTAGCAATCAGATAATATATTTCAGAATTTCAACAACTGTTCTTGTTAGACTTTCACATGACAGTTTTATATCAGCTGGTATAAATATTCATGTTTTAGAGCATTGTAATATTTCATAAAATGTATAGCATCTTGGTCTTAATGTTGACTTTACTAGAATGTGACAATACAAATTTTTCACTAATATGTTAGCTACCATCTCTTTGACAGAACTTCTAAGCCTCAAATAACTACAAGAAATTTTTTAATTTAGAAAGATTAACATGCAAAAATATTAGAATTAATGAAGCACTAAATTATTAATATTTATTAGTATACTAAGTCCCATAATATGTGGCATAACTTCATACGGGTCAAGCTTAGCTCACTAAATTAAGATCCTCAAAACAATAATTGTTATATGATTTTTGATTGTTACTGAATAGAATCTGACATGTTTTAGGTGTCAATATTTTTATTAAGTGCCTACTATTGCTAGGAATTAATTCTAAAAGGTAAATATCTAGGTAGTAACCAATAATATTGAACCTTACTGAATTTAGCACTCAGAATAAAAATATTTTATTTATAATTATTAATCATCTATATTCATGGGTAAACTTTACAGATACTAGGTTCACTGGGAGCATATAAGGGTAGGATATTGGCTGGTTGCATAATAAGACACAATACTTTTATACTGTGTTCTGCTCTATGGAGTTCTAGGAGGCGTTGTAAATGCCTATCATGGCCACTATGGGAAGCAGTCAAGAGATCAGACCCACTTCCTAAACCAGATCAGATGTATTCTTTAGCTGTTTCATATACTATATTGAATTTTGGGTAAAATTCCACTTGAAGAAAGAGGTTTTTCTACTAAAATGTAAAGTTTGAAAACCACTGAGCGTGTAGACAAAGCACTAATCTCAGCATGAAGATGTTTAAATTAAATTTCCAACTCTACTGCCCATTTATAACTTGACTTCAAATAACCAAACCACGTCTAAACACATGACTGACAAATTATTCTGATCCAAACTTCCAGTCAAACTGTGAAAAGAAAAACTATGTAAATTATTCTATTTGAGCTGCTATGCATTGAACATCCTTTACTGTATGCTATGATTGCAAGAATTTCTGGCATTATCCAATATCCATTGTGTAGAAGTGTTAATGCTTTTCCCTCCATTTGGAGGAATATTTAAAAAAATCATCATAAGAATGACAATGATAAGTACTCAAAGTTGACATGTCCTGTACATTGTATTATTTTAAGTTTAATTCTTATAAAAATTCATAGAGATGGCCTTCCTTTTTAAAGTGAGATACTGGGAGTTGAAAAAATTAAGTTGTTTGCCTATGGTGATAATGATAAAGCTATGGATTAAGAAGAAGAGTGTTCATTTGTGAAGTATAAAACAACATAGCATGAGGCTGACTCCTAAGGATAGTAGATACACAGGACAGGAAGAATGCTCCATAGCTAGAAGTCTGCCTCATGAGCAAAGGGGAGAAGGCAGGTGGAATAGTGAAGGAATCACTAAGAAAATGATGACTTGAGGAACCAGTCAGGATGGGAGATGTGTGCTGAAGGTAGATAAAGGACCAAAAATGATAACCTCTCATTGTATTGCAAACCATAATGTCCAAAAGTAGAGAGAGATTAAGGGAATCATGTCTGCCATGGAGGCAGGAGGAGTGTGGGAAAGGGGAGGTGGGTGGGTATACCGGGGATACTGGTGGTGGGGAATGTGCACTGGTGGAGGGATGGGTGTTTGATCATTGTGTGATTGTAACCCAAACATGAAAGCTTGTAACTATATCTCATGGTGATTCAATAAAATAAAATAAAATAAAAAATAAAATAAAATAATAAAAAAAATTAAAAAAGAAGAGTGTATTTCTCTGAGGTAGGCAAAAAGTAGATATTTACAAATATAAGCATACTTTTGCACTATATATTTAATGCATTCACAAACTATAACACAGAAAATTGAAAATGAATACTTTTTCTAAAAACAAATGAATCTTTTAGAGATTTCTATTAACAAAAACAAAAACATGTATGATTTACTAGCTGTGAGATGCTATCATTAAAGTACTCAGAGAAATGTGTATATGTGAAAAAATAATATTATACTATAGAGGTATATATAGCATATGTTCCTTAGACGAAGAAACCTGACAAATCTATGTTGGGAGACCAATCTTCCTGGCTAAGAACCAGGAGTTACGCTTGTTACATAGAACTCTCAAGAGTACCATGCAATCAGAGGTCACAATCGAGGCAACAGAAGCAATGTCACTATATCAGAGAATGGGCCAATTCAGATCTAGTCTCTGACAGTCAATGAGGTCAAGGCTTGCGGCAAATAATTGTATTTAACAAGAATATTCCCTGCACACTTTTAGAGTTGTCATCTGAACAAACAAGTCCAGGTCATCTGTAGGTTAAATCTGAGTTCTTTTTCCTGGTACTTAGAGTTGACTTTCTAGTCTTAATCCCTTACCGTTTTTACATTTACAACAGTAATTTTCTTTTGAATAAAAAAATTCTCAAATTCTCAATATTTTTTGTTTTCTGAAAAGTTTCTACTTTGATTGCATATATTTTGTCATTTAGTTCCACTTTATTTTCCTTGAAAAATCATTTAAAAATTTTTACTGTAGTTATAATATGAGCTAAACTTCAAAAAAGAAAGATAAATATATGTGTGTAAAAGTTGCAGTCAGATTAATGATATAAAATATATGATTTAAGTTTATATTTTACGTATAGCAATTTAGAATTTATGAATTATCACACTGGAATTTAAGAAACTTCAAATCACACTAAAAATCATTCAAAATTTTCGTCCATATTTTAAATTTAATTACAAATATTTAAAAACATTGTTAGGTATTATGCTATCTTGCTTACTTCTTTAATAAAAATCTTTGGAATTGCTGTTATTATAAATTTTCAAATATTTTACAGCAATAATAATTGAAAAATTATATATTAAAGGGCTATCTCATTCAGATACATTCTAAAAAGTTAGAAAATCAGGAGTTTGATGTTTTTAGTATATATTACTTTATATTAACTCTTAAAATTTCTTACATTCAACTTTTAAATTATATTCGGGAACATGTTATATAACATAGCTATGGTATACATAATAAACAAATTATTGTCAGTTTTAGCTTAAAATTTGTAATAGTTCAACATTCAATAGAATAAGACTGAAAATTATGTTTCATGGCTTTGTAATTATTAATAGAAAAAAGTGGTTCTTGCAAGTTATACAGTACATAAAAATTTTAAAATTGTATCTGAGATTCTTTTCTCACATCTTAATTTGTCCTATACATCTTAATTACTTCTTTTTCAGAATTATTTTTAGAAAGTTTAAGGTTAAAATAGAATTTATGGTTTAATAAACTGCATGTTTTCTAAATTTAGTCTGATAGCTCAGACTAAATGTCAATTTTTGAGATTTTGCTTAATATTATTTAGTTTTAGAAAATCATTTCAACTTTAGTTTAAATGTATTTTAATCCTTAAGTTAGTTAACTGTACAAAACAAAGAAATATCAAACGTATGTTGTTCATTAAAATTGTTATTTTAAGGAAACACTTCTTGACCTCATTAAAATAATTAACATTTCATAACATTATATTTCACATCCAAGATAGGAAAAGCAAAAAAAATTATCAAAACAAACTATAGTGAATTACATTTTCAGATCATAAAAATGCACTTGTTAAAGTCTTCCTTCCTCTAATCCAATTGCCAGAGGCATTTTAGCAGCTCAGATAGGTGGTTAGCAATTTCAGCCATGTTTTCTGACATGCACAGGTATTTTATTGTTGTTGCTATTTTTTGAATAAATGCATAGTAAAGCAAACAGAAAACAACACATATTTATCATAAAGACATGCATATATAATCAATGACAATATTTGCAGCACTGTTCTTAATCAATTTGGGAGAGTCGTTTAAAAATATAATTTATTATTTATTTACTTAATTACTTTATTATATGAGTTTCATTAAAGGACTAGAGAAAAATTGCACTACAAGCTAGTCTTCTAAATACATCCACTGATTTTCCTTACTAAAGAGCAACAAAATCAATGATTGCATCAGATTTAAACATGAACAAGCAGAAGGTAGTACATTTCATTTTGATTCTTTCATATTTCAGAAGCATCATTTCACTTTAAAAGAATTTTAGTTAAACAGTCTTCTACTTCTATAATTCTATGGTATTTGACTTGTTTCTAAAATTATCTAAGTTTCACACTCTGAGACCTAGGTCACAACCTTATTTACGGACAGGAAATAGTTATCAGGTCAGTGAATGGTCAAATGAAAAAGGATTTGAAATGCTTCAGCACTTAGGACTCTATTCATTGAAATGATTGACTCCTATGTTATTTGAAGGTTAACGTTTCTTTACTGGAAATAGTTATGCCTATATGATTACATCAATTTTTAAAAATTACAGTGTTCCTGGATTATAAGAGTTTAAGGGAAGAGTTTACCATGATAAGGAACAGTCTGATATATGCACAGATATCTTAATCAACCACTTATTTGAGTCCAAGACTAATATAACTCTTTAGCAAACAGGTAATAATAAAACTGGGGTAAATAAAGGAAATATAAAAATTGTTTCTCCATAACATTTCCTCCTATAGTAGGTTTTACCTATCCTATCACATTGTATAAAGCTATAAAAATAATTCCTGTATAACATATTAATTTAGTCCATGATAGATGTTTTCTGTTTTACATTTGCCTAATAATATAACTTCAAATGAATATAATCCTTCTTTTATGATGGGAACAAGCAAAATAGAGGATATGGGGACAATATAAGTAAATGGCTGATTTGAGTCTTTTCTGAGACAGTTTCCCTTGAGGTACTGATTATTATTAATAATAGAGATGACCATTTTACAGTTTTCAAGGAATGTGTTGTCAGCCAAATTGTGCAAATAAGAGGTTTTACTTGAAGAATAAAAAACACTTCAAAGGATATAAGCAGTAATGGAAGAGGATGAAATCAAGTATTGCTCGAATAACTCACTTTCCAATGTTCTGAAGCTCCCGAATAGTCCATTATAAAAACTGCACCAAATAAAGGTATTCCATATCTAGGCAATTTTTCTACATAATCAAGTAAAACTTAAGAAATGTATGTTTTATTCCACAAACGTTGCAGGAAGCAGTCCTACTATTGATCGACAGAAAGTTGGAAAATTAGGCACAGATTTTATTTTTAAGTTTTATTTTATAAGAAGAAACTGGGCCATTAAAAGTATGTAACCAAAGCTGGAGTGCGTGCACGGGAAGGCCCCTGCAGTCTTTTACAACTTTTCAGAGGCCTCAGTTGTGAACTGGGTTTGCACTCTGCCAGCAGAGCAGCTCTGACCCATGGAGAGCACTCCTTCAGATCAACACTGCCTCGGGCCTTTCTGCTTTCTCCAAGAAGTCTTACATTTCAGGCATCAAGTTGAATTTCTTCTGGAGATGATTAACCCAAACCCATGACAGATTTTTTCCAAGATATCCAACCCCTTATGTTTATTTTATCCTGGCTCTTTTTTGGATGTACTGGACACAAGTAACTTACTCATTTTACATGTTAAAGGGCTGGTAGAGAGCCATTAATTCCCTTAAAAAATGAGAAAATATTTCAATGTGCCGGGCTCTATTGTGTGAGCTCACATTAAATACATGATTTTGAATTTTAAGAAAGATGTTTCTCCTCGACTATAGATTTTTTAAAAGCATTTCATCACATATCAAGATAGGGATCTTACCCTTTTTGGAAAATGCATTCTCGTGGTGTATTAAAAAACACAATGTTAGAAGGATCAGTTACTGTTTCCATAAGCCCGTTTGTAGGGGGTTTCAACTAACCTAAATCTTGGCACACACAATTTTAGTTAATAGTCAAATAAAAAATATAAAAGAGTCTATTCTCCTTCTTATAAACCAATCCCTGTCATTGTTTCTATTTCTATGACATTTTCTTCTTATCATCTGAAAGCGGAATTATATGAAAATATTTCAGGTGTTTTTACATTCTTCTCGAAGTAAAATATTTTCTATCAGAGCAGATTGGGTCACTTTTTCAGTGATGAATACTCCAAACAAGATGTTAAACATTTTTTTTCCTTTGAAGAAAGAGTTCAAAAAGAATAAGATTTTTCTAGTTCTTTTTAAAAGAATATAGTCAGATTTCTAAAGGAGGTTATGTTCTAAGTTTAATGACATTTTTATTATGAATAGGTAATTTAAAAAAAATATAAATATTAACATTTAAATATATAAATTGCTAACATATATACAGCAATAGCAAAGTTTACTCAATATTATTTTTAGATATTTATTCTTCTAAAATTAACAGAAATATGTCCAAAACACATTAACATGGACATTTTAAGGGTAAAACCTTATTTTTTACATAGTGCATTAGAGGCAAGGAATTTAAGGAAAAATGTACAAATTCTAATGTAACTTTGCAGGTCAAGAATAAGAATTTATCAGATGGAAGTTTTTATATGTTACTGTGTAGATACATGAAATGAATATGACAACCAGATGACTGAAAGAATGAAATTTCTTTAGATAGACACTACTCAAACATAGATAATCTATTTGTAATAAGCATAAGATTTATCAGTGAGAAACTTACAACTGTGGTATTAATCTTTAAATGTAGCACTTGATGGTGTAAAATGCTGAACACTGGTTTTGATTTCTTAACTTTAGGTCCAACTTTTACAACAGAAATAAATTAGACTGTCAATATATTTCATACAATCCTTTCTCTTGAAAAGAAAAATCTTATACAATTTAAAGTCACAAAGAATGAAATATGTTCTAGAAAATTTTACCAGGTAATTATATTTCTATATAGCACTGATCAACTACACAGAAGAGTTAAATTATTGAAACCTAGACTCACAATTCACTACTAGAAAACCAATTCACTGCTCTAGGTGATCAATTCTAGAACTATTAGCCACACCTATTCTTTTTTCTCGAATTAAAGTAGAAAATAAATTCTATCTTTATAGAACATATGCCAATATCTGAATCAAAATACTTTATCTTTAAGTGGTAGATAAAAACTAAGTTAATTTTTATAATTAGATTTATTGTTGGAATGTTTAAAGATATCAGTTTCTTCTTTAATTCATGCTTCAATGGGTTACCCAAGTTCAAGACCTTACATAGAGTGAAGAAAAGAAATGAGAAGGGATAGTATATACATTGGAGGTGGTAGGTTAATGCCAGAAGTGTGACTGATTGATTGATTGACATCACTTTTAGAAATATGGATTAAAGCTGCCTTTCAAATGTGTCCAGCTAAACTTTTGAGAACAATGGATATTTGACTAGAATCTGTATCTTGTCTATGGCACTGTATGCCTTTACTTTCACCTGGAAAATTCCTCTGCTAAGTGGAAAATATTTCCCCAACATACATATATCACATTTTAAAATAAAATGCTTCAAAATGTATCAAATTATCAAATTCTGCATTGTACAGATTTTCTTATACATGCCTACTTTCCCTAATAATAGTAATAGTTAAATGCATTGACCACATTATAAGCTTAGTATATTTTAGGTACTGTGCCTACCATTCCACATGTACTCAGCATTTATTCAACTCTGTGAACTATGAATTACTTTACCTCATTATACCAATTTTATAACTAAGCAAATAGACACAGAAAGATTAAGTGTTCTTAAAATGATATGCTTAGCAAGAGGTTGTGTTAAGATCTTAAACCTAGGTATCCTGGCTTCACAGTTCACTCTCTTAAACATTAGGATGAGTATCATTTTTAAATTAAAATACTGACCTTGAATTTTTTGCATATTGTGAAGCTTCAATGAAAATGCATGCTATAGCACAGTTCTCTTAAACTACTGTAAAATCTCAATGAAAAAAACAAATAATTTACTTAGAAAGACAACACATATGACTTCAAACTATTACTCATCTCTAGTATACAAAATATTTCAAGAGCTATGAATGTTAATATGAAGGACACTCTATAATGATGTAGTTTTACAGGATCCCAAACCTCACAGCTGTTAGAGCTTAAGTAGGAAATGATTAAATGAATTCCAAAGTTTGCTAAATAGATCTAAGGGATGGCTGAGACAGTGGGACCTAAAGCTTGAATGTGAACACTGAATGAGTTGTAAGTTTAAGTTGGGAATAGGCCAATATCTGACTTTGAGTAATGGCAATTGGCAGGAAGAGTGTTTCTGAGAATCCAGAGATATTTTTTTTAAAGTCAGAACTGTTTATTAATTCAACAAATACTTATTGAGTACATCGTATAGATGAATCTAATACTGTTTCTAGATTGGGGGGATAGAAGGAAACAGAAATATGATTAAGATGTGATCCCTGACCTTGAAAAGATTTATAATCAGAAGGGGAAATAGACAAGAACATAGAGTCACAGGACAGTGATAAAGTAACATGGACAAAGGCTTATGTGAGACTTGGTGCTATTATGAATGACTTATAGTTGAAATGAAATTTGTCAGAGTCATATAGGATAAGTAGAAGTCTGAAACTAGAAAGGTGAGGAAAAGCAAAGAGATCAAGGAAATAGCCTGAATGTATAAAGAGCAAGATCTTTTTTTGAAAGAACAAGCATTCTATTATAGTTAAGGGTATTTGAAACAGTTGAATATGGTTTGAAAATATTTCAAAGGAGGGAAGAAATGATGCAAGGTATAATTGGATATTGTATATTTAATTGTATATTTAATACTGGAATTTTAGAAGAAACAAAGACATTCCATTACAGGGTTTTAAACAGAGGTGATCTATGTGCAGAACTAGTTTATAAGATGTTCGAGAAGAAAAAATGATAGTATTTACGAAAACTGGAGATTTCTGGATATTAGAAAGGAAGAAATATTTCAATATTTCAGTGTGAGAGAAATACAAAATTTCTAATACAATATTTCAGTGTAAGAAAAATATTTCATGCAGGCAATGACAATGTGAGAAGTAATTATAGCTAAAGAAAAAGTAAACATATTTAAAAATAATTCTAATTTTCTAGATTTAATGAATAGTCAATATTATTAACAGGGGTATAAAATATAATCAAACACGTGAGCAGAATGAAAAGAAAATAATATCCTTCATTTTGCTTGTGCTAGGTTTAAAGTCCTTAGGAACAAAAGAGGAATAATGGAGATTTTCTTTCTTTCTTTTTTTGTTTTTTGGGTCACACCTGGCAATGCACAGGGGATACTCCTGGTTCTGCACTCAGGAATTACTCCTGGTGGTGCCCAGGAGATCATATGGGATGCTGGAAATCAAACTCGGTTTGGCCCCGTGCAATGAAAACACCCTACCTACTGTGCTATAGCTCTAGTCCCATACTGGAGATTTTATTTTTACTGCTTGTAAAACCAAGAACTATAAGGCAGTTCTATATATGACTCTTATATATAGAACAGGGATGAATGGAGATGTTACCGGCACCCGCTCGAGCAAATCGATGAGTAACGGGATATCAAGTGAGCAAGTGATATATGACTCTTGTTATCATGCTATGGAAATAAGTATAATTTGTATTTGAATGAAGGTTGGTTAATTGTAGTTTTGGTAATGTGGCTAACATTCATGGTTTTAAACAATAAAGTTACTGCATCTGTGTCACCATCAAAGTGCTCGACACTACTCCCCACTCTTCTGCCTGTCCTAATAGTCTGTCTCTTCCTCCCCCTATTTCTTAGTATTCCACCTGAAGTGGGAACACTGGTATTTTTCCAAATAATGCAAAAGCATTAACTTAAAACACTGTATTCATACCAGTGTTTATTGCATCACTAAGTATGATAGCCAGGGTGTGGAAACAAACCAAATACACAACCTCAAGTGATTGAATACAGAAGTCGTGGTATATAAACACAACAGAGTTTTATTTCACCTTTATATATAAATCTCTTCAACTCGACTCAAGGGGTCAGTTTAAGAAAACTAAGACTATATGTATTTCAGCCATGTTCTCTTAGATTTTGTCTAATGTTTGGCAAAGTAACCTTTTCTGTATAACAGATAAATATAAGGATCAAAATGAATAAAATCAGCGAAAAACAAAATTTCACATTATTGATATTTAAAGAACAAATCAGAAGATACCAAAGAACGATGATCATAGAAAGAGAAGAAACGGGGATAAGTAAAAATGAAGATGTGAAGAAGACAGGCTAAAAGAGATACATTCCTGAAGAAAGGGTAAGCAGGATGCACTGCAGCACTGTAGCACTGTCCTCCCATTGTTCATGGATTTGCTTCAGCGGGCACCAGTAATGTGAGACTTAATGTTACTGTTTCTGGCTTATTGAATACACCACAGGGAGCTTGCCAGGCTTGCTGTGTTTGTGTGTGGATACTCTCTGTAGCTTGCGGGGCTCTCTGAGAGGTACGGAGGAATCGAACCCAGGTCGGCCACATACAAGGCAAACGCCCTACCCGTGGGAAGGTAAATGATTCACTGATTTAGCAATTCACGGGTTAATACATTACAATTTTAATGCATGTAAGATCTTTGACCAGAGTGCAAACTCTGTCTATCTTTGAACATGACTATGGTAACATTATAAATTGCAGTTTATTATTTTCTGTCATTAAACTGAGTTTTCTTAATAACTGATTTTTACTTATGAGACTTATGAGCCTAGTGTCAGGCACAGTGTAAGATAATGGAATCTTGAAGATACTTTTAAAAGGAAAATAAAAATACAAAGTGAATAGAAGTCAAGTAATTAAATCAGCAGAATGTGTAAAACATTTATAGGTAAAAAAGGGAGAGTTTGGAGAGAGACTTAGGGGCCTGAGTACAGGGTAAAAGCACATGTTTTGCGTGCTGGTTTTCCTGGAACCACATAGTCCCCAGCATCCCTAAGCATAGCATTAATGGTCTCTGAAGTCTAAGTGGTACCTGAAAAGCAACACAGCATACACAATTTCTTGCACGGAACCAACAGTCTAACCAACAGTGAGTGGCCCATGCCCCTTGAAAACCACTTTAGAGCTCCTCATCCTTCCAAAAGAAAAAACAGAGATAGTGGATGGGATTGAAATTGTATCAGTTTCAATGGTTGAGACAATATTCTCACATGTTCTTCATAAGAATTTGGGAATTTTGGGGTAGAGAAAACAATTTAAAAAATCAAAAGACAGGAGATTACACATGGGATCAGGCAGAACAGTATTCAAAGATGAAAATTTTTAGTCTTGGAAGGGAGGCGGGTCAGCATTTATTAAGACAATGAACATTTTATGGAAGTTGAAATGGTAATGGAAATAAAATGATTACATTTACATGATGAGAATCGTCAGCTGATTTCAGTCCTATGACTCGATGGACTAAATATTATCCACATTAATTAGAGGAGAGTCCAGTTAAACATACTCATATCTCATAACCGCTAATGTTTTATTTTTCTCCTCTTCAGCATCCACGTCCACTCTTCAGACTGGTTCAAGCAATTATCTCTGTGTTGGACCACTACAATGACCTTCTAGCTGATCTTACCATGCTCACTCTTGTTTCCATCCTACTCTTCACACCCCATGTTCCACAATCATATTATCAAAAAATCATATTATCATATTATCATTGTTCATCGATTTGGTCAAGCGGGCCTAGTAGGTATTCAAAATGAAAGACTAATATTCTCTGTCAACTTGCATTTCATCTAGCTATGTTTTTTCAGATGAACCAGATTTCTTTCAGTTCCTTGAGTTTCCTTGCCCTTCTCTTGTCTTTGAAGTCTTCCAATAAATAGGCCTTTATACCCTGATCCCAAAGAGTAATTGTATAATACTTCATTGATGACCTAATTATTCCTATAAAGCCTTCAAAGTCATGTCTCCCCATCTCTCTGGACATTATACATAATAATGCATAATGATCTTCCCATTTTGCTTCAATAGACCCTTATTAAACTATGTTATACACATATGAGTAACCATAAATTCCCATTACCTCCTGCTTCTATTCCTGTCAACTTGGCTTTCTTTCCTTATTTCATTCAAATTGCCTTGCAAAATAATAAGTTCATGGAGTATATTTAATAAGTATGTGCCTGTAGTATACATGGTCCATCATCACGGTCCTCCCGTTATTCATTGATTTGCTCGAGCGGGCCCAGTAATGTCTCCATCATGAGACTTGTTGTTACTGTGTTTGGCATATTGAATATGTCACGGGTAGCTTGCCAGGCTCTGCAGCGCAGGCGAGATACTCTCAGTAGCTTGCCGGGCTCTCTGAGAGGGGTGGAGGAATCGAACTCAGGTCAGCTATGTTGGCTGCGTGCAAGGCAAATGCCCTACCCGCTGTGCTATCGCTCCAGCCCAGTATACATGGTAAGACATGTAAATACGAATTCCCACAATCAGAAGGTGAACTCAGTCCAGTATCCTACATTTTGTTAAACTTATTCAATGAGTTCATATGATGCATATTATTTGCTCAATTAATGAGAAATTAAAAGAAAGGTTAAATAACTCCATCAAAATTATATATGTTTAGGCTAAGATCCAAACTCAGTCCTGTTTCATCCAAACTAGTATTTATGTTTTTGCTGTGCATAGAAAAATAAAGGAATGGTGAATATTGGAATTGTAAACATAATTTAAAAATTCTATACACAGGACCAGAGAGATAGTTTAGGCAACCCCAGAAAGGGGTTAAGGCACTTGGATTTTGGTAGCTGACTCCAGTTTGATCCCTAGAATCAGTTATGGTTACCCCAAATGCCACGAGAAATGATCCCTAAATGCATGGAGCCAGAAGCAAGCCCTGAGCACTGAGAAATGTGGTCTCCAAACCAAAGTAAATAAATAATGTACAAAATCCAGTGTACATAAAATATGATGCAGGACTAATAAATGAATTGTAAATGTTTTTATTATTAAGTACATAAATATTATAACTTCACCAGAAATCATCATTGTTAAACTACTTGCATTTTCAACAATGCCTACTTTTCCCCCATGTTCATTCCTTTTTCCTCTTTATTACATCTGGAATTCTTTGCCTTTACATGAAGAACCTCTAATGTTTCTTTAAGAATCAGTCTATTGGTGATGACTTTTGCTTTGTTTGTTTCAAAACCTTTTCCCTAACCACATGTTTTTATTTACTAAATTTTAATGAAGTACAAGATCATTTAGTTGGTTATTTCAAACAAATCTTGACATTGTATTTATTTAGAAATTAAATTTTATTAGTTCTGTATGCACATAAATTTAAGAAAATGGTAATGTCAATCTCTATTCCACTACTACCCCAATTATTATATCACAAGCAACGACATTTAAATATATTAGTAATTTATTTTGCTATTGATATGTACATACCTTAATTTCTTTAGTTTTTTTTTTTTCCTATCCTTGGTTTTCTGGAACAACACTCAGTGATCCTCAGGGCTTACTCCTGACTCTGTGCTTAGGGATCACTCCAAGTGTGGTTTGAGTGACCAGATGTTGTGCTGGGAATCAAACCTGGATTGGCCATATTCAAGGCAAGTGCCCTATCTGCTCTTCTATCATATCACCCTAAATTTTCTACAATCTATTGAATTTACATGATTTACCCTTTATCCACCTGATTTACTATATTTTCATGTGCTTTTTATGTTTTAGTCCCTGGAAAATTCATACTTCTTTTATTAGAGCATGATTCAGTACTTACCTATTTATAACTATGTAAATATAATTTATAGCTGAGTCAGATAGGATACTGGAAGGGAAAGGATTAAATCTTGTTCTGTGTTTTCATTATTACTTCCAGGAGAAATGAGGATCTGAAATTTATGTTCAGATTTTTTTAGAATTTAATCTATGTTGTATCCAAGATCAATGAGTCAGTCCAACCACTTTCACCTCATTTTAAAGACTGCTTATTGTTTATTGAAAAAATTCTACAGAACCAGCAATGGGAGCTAATTATATACTTCCAAGTGGACTCAGTTCTCATCTGGTCAGGCACCTGGGAAGCTACATAATTAACTATCTGCCTTACAATCTTACTATAAATGATCTTATAATATTTTGAACTTATTAATTTCTTGAACTAAGGTTGTCCTCACACTTACAAACTATCTATCATGCCAACACATTTCCTAAGCACAAAATCACTAAAATTCATGTGATATGATCAGGGATTGCTATGTCCTCAACTATATTAAGCATGTTTGTGGTTTCCTCTCCTATGTCCTTCCCTCAAACTAGGAAAATTCATGTTGTGTGAAGCCTGTTGTGTTTCCTGAGTTAGCTGATCTGCTCTCAAAACACATAACTGCAAGTGGAAAAAAGAGGAGGAGCAATTACAGACTACATATCCTTTTTTTGTGTCAATTTACTCCATATTCTAGAGCTTTGCATGGTAGAGGATTCTTTTTCTTTTTTTCATTTTTAAAATTAGGTCATTAAAAAAATTAATTTTCTATGAATAGAGTCCACAATTGTTGGTAGAAGGGTACATCAACTACTTGTTCATATATGAACAAACATCTACAAGTCATTCCTAAATTCCCTTCTAAAGTAGTATTTTTATGAATATGTTTAAATACATAGGAAATCAAATATTCTGGGCCCGCTCGAGCAAAATATTCTAGTCCTCAATAAATTTTTCACAATTTCTTCTGAAATTAGAAAGAAAAGAAATTAGAATGTAAATCAGGTGTTTATTTTATAAACCTGTGAATCTTTCTGGGATATCTCTTAATCCTCATAAAGATTTGTCTCTTTCCTTGGATAGACTCATACACTTCCACCCATACTTTACTATTTCATTTTTTGTCTGGTCTTCCAGTAGTTTCCTGCCCAGGGTTTGATGGGGGATAAATGTAGACTTGTTATATTTACATATTTTAACTTTTTTAATAATATTACTATCTATAAAATTATATTGTAAATATGTTTTTCTAAGAATGCTGAATATATTTTTCCATTATTTTGAAGTTCTAGGATCAATTTTGGGAAGTCTACTGCCTTTGCAAAACTGATATATGTGTTTTGTTTTTCTTGCCAAAATATTTTAATTTTTGAAGTAAAAGAAATTTATTGAAAACAATTTGCCTAGAAAAAAGTGGGGAGAAAAGGAGAGAGTGATGTTCAAGATAGAACATGAACTTGTACAGATGGAAAAAACATTGGTTAAGAGCTTTCTCTACTTTTTATCTTTGTCATTGGTTCTCTAATATATTTCCTAAGAAATGCCATAAAGATGGATTCATTTGCCTACCATTGAGTGGAATCCTTTGTTGCAAAAACCTGTAGATTTTGAATAACTATACTGAGAATTTCCTATAATCTATTAGTTATTATTGTGTTCACTCATTTTGAGATTTCTATTGCTTATCAAGGTTTAGACTTCTCGACTATTTAATTTCTGTTATGTTTTTCCCCCATGTTTTGCTTCTCTTTGTATTTTGTTTCCAGTTTCTGGGAAATTTCTATTAACACTATCTTCTAACTTTATCTGCTGCCAAGTTTTCATTTCTGTTACTATGGTTTTGTTTTCAAAGAATATTTTTGGTTCTCTGACATCTGTCATTATAAACTCTTTTTCTTATTTGATGAATGCAACATTTTCTTATGTCTGTGAAAAATGCAGTTTTAAAAGTTCATTCACCTGGTAAAATGTCTGTTACTTTCATCTTGACTGTTATTTGATGATGACTATTAAGGAGAGTTAAAACTTATATTGGAAATGCCTGGTGCTAGTATTAGGTGCTTCCTCTTACATTTATAAAAATCTTCAGCAAGCTTCTTATCTCTCTCCTGTTAAAAGCATATTGCTATAAAGTGAATAATTTTCTCTCTCTGAGCTTCCTAAATTGAAGAATTTACACTTAGTGTGATAGTAATTGGATTCTGGATTTGAGGGAGATAGAAAGGCAAGATTATGTCATGAGGATAAGGTCCTCATTATGCGTGTGGCCACAGAAGAGGGATAGAACGACATCTCTCTCAGTCTATATTCACTAAGGACAGATCTGATGTTTACATCACAAGTAGATAGATGAAAATCTGTAAGTCCAAACAGAGCTCTCACTAGCCAATGAAGTAGCTTGCAACTTAACCTTGACACTTTATCCTTCAGAACTGTAAGAAATAAATAGACCTTTTTTAACATCTCCTTCATGCTATTTTGTTGTGGCTATTTAAGTTAAAACCCTAACTATTAGCATTTTGGGAACTGAAGAGGGGAAGGACTTGGGGCCTTCATATTTAATATATATTTTACTGAATGTAATATAATGAATATTACATGTTAATATACTATATACACATCTATAAATATATATAAATCTGTTTTAGCAAGATGTCAGAATTTTCCTTTACAACTGAATTTGTTTTTATATAGGAGATTGTTCTATCCTATGTGAAGAATAAAGAGTTTAAGAATGTTCAATAGTAACTCAATTTTAATTTTATTATATACTTAAACCCACACCTAGAGAACTTAATACCATTAATTATTATACTTTGAGTTAGTGATATTTCTCATATTTCATTCCTGGTTTAAATATTTGTTTTCTAATCATACCCATGAACAACCTCTTGTGCCATGTAAACTCATTCACCAGCCATGATCCAGAGACCCATAAGTAGATCTTGAAAGAGGTCTACAAGTTGCACAGATTTTTCCAGATCCAGCGCAAGTCTGAGTCATCAGAATACCCTGGAGGTGGGTAGCTGAGTATCTGCCTAAAGAAAGCCCCAGCAGCTGAAAACCTCCAAACTTCACAATTCCTGTCATGTTCCTGCCTGGATTCCAAAGGGATTCCACTGCTCAGGACATATCTCATCCAGAAATTTACCTGCTGAAGAACTGAGGTATGCAGGTTTTGTGAATGAGATCTCCAGGCTTTCACTGAGTTGGGAATGGGCTACCTCCCCTCATTTCCCATATTTCTGACAGTCCTGGCAGTCACACCAATGTCCCATACCTGTCACCCAGTTATAAATTTAAATCCATTCCAACTGAAGGTAATTGGGATAGAGAAGGGACCACTATGACAAAGATAGTTGGAAATAACCAATCTGCATAAGAACTCTGTGCTGAAAATAATAAGAAAAAGAACAAAGATTATAAACTCTCAGTATCTTTATTGTGAACCATAATTCATGCCCAAAGAGACAGAGAGAGAGAGAGAGAGAGAGAGAGAGAGAGAGAGAGAGAGAGAGAGAGAGAGAAAGTACATGCCATAGAGACAGGCTGTGGGGAGGGTGGTGGGAAGGAAACTTGGGACATTGGTGATAGGAAATAAATGCACACTGGTGGAGGGATAGGTGTGTAGGAATACTGTTTGACTGAAACCTGATCATAAACAGCTTTGCACCTCTGTATCTCACAGTGATTTAAAAAATAATGATAAGAAAAGGAAAAGTTTTATGGTTGGAGATTTAAAATTAACTCCAGTTGTATTATCCCATTAAATATTTTGGACCTCCTAGAGTGTGCAGCACTTCAAATTCTACAACACTGATAAACCAGGAATAGCACACCAGATTGGATGGAAAATAATGCAGAAAGCATCCAATCTCAATTAACAAAATATCAACACAGAAGGCTTAATCTGTAACATTTTAGTAATCTCATATCAGGGCTTCATAGCTCCATGGTGAGATACAACAACCTTCACTAACTTTCTTTTGAGGAAGCATTTTCTTTCATTTTTTAGCAAGTTATAATAAGCAATATAGAATATGTTATTGAGGGCCTACTATGAGGGAAGGCTTAAGGGGTGGCTAGGAAAAATAGAGACAATAATGGTGGGATTGCTGTTGGTATATTGAATGTCTGTAATGAATCATCATGAGCAACTTTGTAAACCACAGTTTATATAAGTGTAAGGAGACAACAAAATTTAAATAAATAAACATTTTTTCTATGATTCACTTATTGTCTAGCCTAAAAATTTTGGTAACAACTGCCCATCCTCATACTCTCATGCTAGTTTATATCTTAAAAATATCTCCATTAGAATTTTAACTAAAAATTGTCATATTCATCATTTTTTATCCAATGAGCTTATACTATAATTTAATTTTCAAAATGTTGTGGTGGTCACGGTATAGCATTTCCTGAATGTGTAAGGCCCTGGCTTCTACACTATAACTGTAAAAAAGTTTTTTATATACATATAATGAAAAGTTACTGAAAAATTTTTTAAATTATACATGAAGTAGAAATACTTGTATCAGTGCACTGTTTGAAAATTAACCAAGATTCAAACATAAGTCTTCTTGGTCCTACAATATTGTTTATTCATTTTTATCCCTTTCTGTGTTGTTGTTTCATGTGTTTACTTAGAGTAGAATTCTAATATCCTCCATGACAAACTGTATAAGGACCTGCAACAATTTTGTGAGACCTTGATAGGATTATTGACTATCCCAGAAACACAGTGGTCCTAGGAAGCAAATGTGTAGGAAAGATAGACATGGGCTTTGGTGTTTCAGGGAGTAAGATAGAAACAAAGGATGTAATGGAAGTATGTTTTGCTATGTATAGACTTTCATGGTGGAATATATTTTCTTTTAGTAGTTTGATGATGATGTATTGATATTATACATTCGTTAGCAATGACTGTCATAAGAAAATACTACATAATGGATGATTAAACATTAGAAATGTATTCTCTCACAGTTCAATAAGCTTGAATTCCAAGATCAATTTGCCAGAAAGTTGAGACTCTCAGAGACCTCTTGCATTGGTTTGTGGTCATTCACCTTTTCACTTATTCAAATTGACTTTTCTTTTGTGTACCTCAACTTTTGTTGTCTCCTACTTGTCTTGTAAAAGATAACAATCTCATTGGATTAGAACCACATTCCTGTAACCTTTAATAGCTTCCTGTAAAGTCATACCTTCAAGTGCAGTCAATTGAGTATACTACACTGATTGTAACACAAGTCATGATAATTATCTTCTGGTTCTTCATGCCCTGTACTGAAAGTCAGGTTCAATGAAAATAATGCTTTCCTCTGGTTCTTATTTTAATTTTTCTTTCAGACGCCATTGGGTTACACTAGCCACAGCAGGAACCAATGGAGACGTTACTGGCGCCCCCTCGAGCAAATCGATGAGTAATGGGAAGTCAAGTGATCAAGTTTCTCTTTATTTAAAAATAATTTTATTCTGATTTGCTATGCAATATTTTTCTTTGTACATATTGTGTGATTCAGAAGATTTATTGTATGTACAACTAGAGACTTTTTCTCACTATGCTAAATTCTCAATAGTTAATTCAATACTACTTATACCATACTCTCATACCATACTCTCTTTCAACTCTCCTTCTTAGACTCTAATTAGACATGTCAAATATTTTTATTATATCTCATTATTTCTTCTCTTTTCTATATTCTTTCTTCATTATCTCCTAATGCTCCAATTTGAATATTACTTTCAGTGCTATATTTCAATCCAGTAATTCTCTCTTCGATTTTAAGTGATCACAGGTTAAGTTCTTAATTTGTGTTATGTTATTGTTTGTTTGGTTTGCTTGAACACATGTGGTGATGCTCAGGGCTTACTCCTATTTCTCTGCTCAGCTTGTCACGTGGGGACTACCTGTAGTGGGATTCAGGAAGCCTATATGGTTCTCAGTGTTGAGCTGATTGAGTCCTCCACTGCATCATTGTTAAGCTTTTAATGATTTTTTTCAGATCTTACAGGTACAATAGCTATTGAGAACTATCTTTAATATCATCTTCGATGTCTTTTTAGTCTCTACTATTGAGATTCTATTGCTTCTATTGTAATTTGTGGTGTTTGAGAATTTTCTTTATCTCCCAATATGCCTATTTTTGTTGTATACAACTCTAGAATAGAAAAACATCAGGTAATTTTAAGCTTTAGATGCTATTAGATAATTCTTGAGAGGGTTTCTATGTTTTTCTGGCAAAAGATTGGAAAGTCTGGTGATATTATGAAAAACTTTACTATGTCTCTCTAGATTTTATTCTGATTCATAACACTTTACTTACTTGTTAGTTTTCCAATAGCTTCAATGAGAGTTTGAAAAAATAATTTCAGCCATAAACATTGCTCTCTACAGGAGGTATGGTTTCAGTTACAAAGTTCTCTTTTACCAGAGTGGAAGTCTTTTTTACATTTTTTAATAAAAATAAACTAATAATATCTCAGTCTACATATCATGGTCCATTTCAAAGAACTCTAAGAGCTCTAAATTTCTTTCCACTTTCAAAATAAATATACATCATGTAAACATTTTCAATGAAATACTCCTCTAATATACACACATATATATGAAGTATAAAGTCTATACATATATGCTACTGAACATATATGATAATCATATGTAATACACATTTACATAAAATAAAAGTGGAAATGTACATAAATACAAAATTTGGAATAGAATAATGTATTCCATTATGGTCCAATTCAGGGAAAATTAGAAAATAACTTGTAATTGATATGGATAAAAAAACTTTTTCTAAAACTGTATTTCCAATATTTGAGTGTCTTATTCATAATGTCAAAAATTATTATTTCTTTCATGTTTCACTAAACTGAGTTTCCTTATCAAATTTTATTTTCTGTAGAAAATTGAAGAGAATTAAAACCTTTTCTTACTAAGTTGTATAATGTTTCCTAGAATACATTTAGGGGGTTTTATTTGTAAGTATATATTATACTTATTTTCTTTCATATTAAAATATTCCTCTGGCTACTAATTACCTATTCTACATGTAATGATGATCAGTGTTAAAACAAGCATAATTTTTCTTGGGACAAGAAATTTCAAGAATGTTAGTGTTATCATAACGTACAAGTAGCACTTCAAATTAATAAATAAGATAAATAACCTCAGAAAAAGTCGATGAATGGAGAAGATGCCATAAGAAAGTAATTGGCAAAGGGAGGGAAACCTAGGAAGTATGAAGTGAGAAAGTCCTGCCATATAAGAAACATATAAACAGAACAGAGAGCAGCTATTGGTGTAACATTTTTTGTGAAAAAAGGAACTTATATAAAGGCAGTTCCCAGGCAAAAAACTAAAATGAAAATCTTCAAAACAAAAACTTTTAATTGAGGACTTGAAGGAAAATCTGATATTATTAGTTTGGTGTGTTATAAGTACAGTGGGATGCATGGAAAAAATTAGATATTCAACAATCACAGATCTCATACTAAATTTTAAAACAGAGGTTGAAATTTAGCTTTGAGAGTATATTCTTTATAAGCTGTATTTCAACTATATTCAACTTTATTAACTTTTATTGTTGATTCATTCTCAGATCATTCTCTATTAGTAAAAGCAGAGTAGTACAAATATCATAAAAACATACTACAAGATTTTTCTAGTTCATCATTAATTCCTTAGAACAAACAGATTTTCAACTTTTGTAAAATTTAAAAAGTTCTTTACATTTTTAAAAATTTAAAAAGTTCTTTACATTTTAAAAATTTAAAAAGTTCTTTACATTTTTAATATTTTTGTGATATAATAATATTTAGTTATAGATAAATCACTTAAAGCAATGTCTTGAACAAATGAAGAGATTGATGAATAGAGTTTGTTGTATTACATTAAGTATCATAGCCAAAGACCTCCAGGACCAGCCACCACCATGCTGAGACCACTCTCCGCACACATGAAGGTACTGGCAGAGGGACAAAGTCACGCGGGTTCCGGGGCCGAGATCTCCAAGCCTACTCGGATTTGGGCCAAGCATCCTCCACCTAGATCCTCCAAATTCCAGTAGGCGGGGGTCACACCCACCAACTGACCCACTGGCGCCGTGTAATCCCATCAGCGGCCAAGACTCAGAGACTATAAAAACCAGTTCCCGGAACTGCACAGCCGCATTCGCAGCCGCACGACATCTTATTATAACATCTTATTATCTCATTCCTACTTTGGACAAATTGGCAGGCTACCGAATGTAGCCTGCCCACACGGCAGAGTCTTGCAAACTCCCCGTGGCGTACCCAATATGCCAAATACCAGTAACAATGATGGGTCTCATTCTCCTAAAGAGCCTTGAATATAATCTCAGGGCTAGGATGAAGAAGACATTACTGGAGTCTGCTTGAGGCAATCGACGAACAACAGGATGATTTGTGATTGTGATTTGTGATCATATAGAAGACAGTAGTTTATTGATTATGCTCAATGAACATAGTGAGTAATGTTCAAAAATAAAATCATAACTTGTTTTCTTCTGTTTTGGTGCCATACCCAGTGGTCCTCAGGGCTTACTCTTGGCTCTGTGCTCAGAGATCACTCCTGGTGGTGCTCAGGGAACCACTTAGTGTGCCAAGGATTAAACCTGAGTCAGCTGCATGATAGGTAAGCACTGCACCCACTGTACTATAGTTCTGGTCCCATAACCTTTTTTTTTCATATTAGACAACATTTTTATTATCCTCTGGTTGAAAAGAATCATAAATTTATTCTAAGGAGTTAATGCCTAGGAATGATAAGTAGTAATCAATTAAAGAGGTAGCCTATAAAATATAGATAAGTCCAATTTGTTAAAGGATGCCAAATATTCAAATAAATTATTGTTAGCATTCCATAGATTTCTTGGAATTTTAAGAGTAGGATCCTTGATACTTTAATTTAGCACCAAAACATTAATCGCACATATTACATGCTTTGGGTGCTATGCTAAAGGGCTGTGGACACTAACATGTTAACATTTGGTAGGAAATTTGTAATTCAGGAATAATGTAGTTGGAAACAGTTATTGATGGGCATATCACATTTTATCATTTTGATTACATATGTACTTCAACAAACACTGAGTCTTACTCAATGGAAATATTATGAACATCTCTTCTAAAGAGCTACCTTCAGAAAATCTTGACCTACCAATGGATTGTATTCATCTAGTTGATACTATGTAGTTACCTTATCATTACTACTACTGGCTAGAACTCTATACTGATCTGAAAACACAAAACTACTCTTAAACTATCTACCTACTGTGACTTTTTAAAGAAAAGTTGGTATTAAAAGAGAGAAAGCCGAAGAATAAAAATTCTTGTAATCATAAAATAAAAAAAAATACCACAAAAGAAGATGGTTTGATTAGAAATGCTCTGAAGTAAAATTTATACAAATTAAAGGTCTTTTTAATGCCTTCAGTACTCAGAAATTTAATGCAAAAATATTTGAATGTCTATGATGTCAAAAGACATATGGTATGTGTAAATCTTCAGTTTTATAAGAGGAGAAATAGGAAGCATGCTAGTGATGACAGCTCCAGACTGGGAATTAGGAAAACCTATCTTTAAAATCAAATAAAATTGCCCTAGAGATTGAAGAAGTTATGACTAAACTTGTCTCTCTAAGATGGTCTTGGGTCTGATCCAACTTTTTTTCCAGGCAAGGAAGAAGGCTGGTCTTCCTGCAATGGCAAAAAGCTAAAAGGCCAAAGATGTCATGTTTTCAGGAAGTAATAAATTTTAATTTTCAGCAGATTAGAGCAGGGGACATTTAACAAGTATCAATGAACATTTCTTTGCAAATTAAAAAAAAGAGTAATATTTTCAAAAACCACAGGATTACTTTTGCGATTATGTGGACAAATACTGTTAGGTTTAAAATTGAATTAGCTGATTTATAATGTGGCTACACCTAGACTAAAAAAAAAAATAGTCCCTGACATTATTAGATAATTATGGGTAGGGTGTTTGCCTTAACACGGCCGTCCTGGTCTGCCCAGGTTCGATTCCTCCACCCCTCTGTGAGAGCCCAGCAAGCTACCAAGAATATCTCCCCTGCACAGCAAAGCCGGAAAAGGTACCAGTGACATATTCGATATACCAAAAACAGTAACAACAAGTCTCACAATGGAGACGTTACTGGGCCTGCTCGAGCAAATCGACGAACAATGGGAGAACAGTGGTACAATGCTACTATATATATATATATATATATATACACATATATATATCATGGTTTTATGAGAATATTTTAACTTAAATGTTTTCATTTTGTTTGATTATATCAAGACATATTCATCAAGAAAGTAAAAAAAATACGACTTATTGCAAATGATAAAAATATGACTGCTTCCTAAATAATTACATGCCTTGTGCAATTATTACGTATTCATAGCATGTGTTTCAAGCATTTCACAAGTAGGGCCTTATAAAACCCTCAACAACAAGGTACTCTTTTTTTTAATTTTTATTAGCGAAACACCATGAGGTACAGTTGTAGACTTACAAATTTTTATGCTTGGGTTTCAATTATACAATGATCGAGTACCCATCCTTCCACCAGTGCCCATTTTCCACCACCACTGATCCCAGTATCCCTCCCATCCCCCCCCCATTCCCTCCATCCCACCCTGCTTCTATGGCAGGGCATTCCCTTTTGTTCTCTCTCTCCTTTTGGGTGCTGTGATTTGCATTGAGTGGCAATCATGTTTGGTCTATAGTCTACTTTCAGCATGCATCTCCCATCCTGGGAGAATCCTCCCAACACCTTTATTTGGTATTTCCTTCTCTATTTGAGCTGCCTTTTCCCCTAGCATGGGCGGCTGGCCTCCGAACCATGGAGTAAAGCTCCTGGTACTTATCTTGTCTATTCTTGGGTGTAAGTCTCCTGTTTTGTTATTTATGTTCCCCAAATGAATGAAATCTTTCTATGCCTGTCTCTCTCTTTCTGACTCATTTCACTTAGCATGATACTTTCCATGTAGTACCACTTGTATGTAAATTTCATGACTTCATCTTTTCTAACAGCTACATAGTACTCCATTGTGTAAATGTACCAAAGTTTCTTTAACCAGTCATCTGTTCTCGGGCACTCAGGGTTTTTCCAGATTCTGGCTATTGTAAACAGTGCTGAAATGAACAAACAAGCACAGATGTCACTTCAATTTTTGCCTCTCCGGGATATATTCCCAGGAGTGGAATTGCTGAGTCAAATGGGAGCTGGGTAAACTAGAAATTTTCTAATTTTTGGAGATTTGACCATACTGTTTTCCAAAAGGGCTGAACCAGTCAGCATTCTCACCAACAGTGAAGGAGTGTCCCTTTCTCACCACATCCACGCCAACCTCGGTTGCTTTTGTTCTTTTGGATGTGAGCCAGTCTCTGTGGTGTGAGATGATATCTCATTGTTGTTTTGATCTGCATCTCCCTGATGATAAATGATGTAGAGCATTTTCTCATATGCCTTTTTGCCATTCGAATTTCTTCTTTGAGAAAGTTTCTGTTCATTTTGTCGCCCCATTTTTTATGGGGTTAAATGTTTTCTTCTTGTGGAGTTCAACCAGTACTTTGTATATCCTTGATATTAACCTCTTGTTGGATGTGTATTGGGTGAATATCCTTTCCCATTCTGTATACTGTCTTTGTATTTTGGTCACTGTTCCTTTTGAGGTGCAGAAGCTTCTTAGATTATTATAGTCCCATTTGTCTATCTCTGTTTTCATTTGCTTTGCCAGTGGCATGAAATCTTTGAAGATAACATTAACTTCAATGTCATGGAGGATTTTTCCAATTTTGTCTTCAATGTACCTATAGATTCTGGTCTAATGTTTAGGTCTTTAATCCATTTTGATCTTACTTTTGTACATGGTGTTAGGCAGAGATCTGAGCCCATTTTTTTCATATAGCTGTCCAGTTTTGCAAGCACAATTTGTTAAAGAGGCTTTCCTCGCTCCACTTCACATTTCTTGCTCCCTTGTCAAAGATTAGATAATCATATGTTTGGGGGGAGATGTCAGTATATTTAACCCTGTTCCATTGGTCTGCAGCTCTGCCTTTGTTCCAGTACCAAGATGTTTTCATTATTACTGCTTTGTAGTAGCGTTTGAAGTTAGGGAGGTTGATTCCTCCCATTTTCTTTTTCCCAAGAATTGCTTTAGCTATTCGTGGGGGCTTATTGTTCCATATGAATTTCAGGAGTTTTTGCTCCATTTCTTTGAAGAATGTCACGGGTATTGGAATAGGGATCGCAATGGATTTGTACAATGCTCTGGGAAGTATTGCCATTTTGACAATGTTAATTCTCCCGATCCATGAGCAGGGCATATCTTTCCATTTCCTTGTGTCCTCTTTTATTTCCTGAATTAGCGTTTTGTAGTTTTCTTTGTACAGGTCCTTTACTTCCTTAGTTAAGCTGATTCCTAGGTACTTGATTTTCTGGGGCACAATTGTGAAAGGGATTGTTTTTTTCATGTAACTTTCTTCTCTTTCACTATTTGCGTATAAGAAAGCCATGGATTTTGGGTATTGATTTTATAGCCTGCAACTTTACTATACAAGACTATTGTTTCTAGGAGTTTCTCGGTAGAGGTTTTAGGGTTCTCTAAGTATAGTAATATATCATCTGTGAATAGTGAGAGCTTGATTTCTTCCTTTCCTACCTGAATGCCCTTAATATCTTTTTCTTGCCTAACTGCTATTGCAAGTACTTACAGTACCATACTGAACAGCAGTGGAGAGAGTAGGCATCCTTGTCTCGTCCCTGATCTTAGAGGGAAGGCTCACAGTTTTTCCCCATTGATGATGATGCTTGCTGTAGGCTTGTGGTAGATGGCTTTGACTATATTGAGGAAAGTCCCTTCTATCCCCATTTTGTCGAGGCTTTTCATCACAACTGGGTGCTGGATCTTGTCAAATGCTTTCACTGCATCTATTGATATGATCATATGGTTTTTATCTTTTCTTTTGTTGATATGATGGATCATGTTGATTGATTTCCAAATGTTTAACCATCCTTGCATCCCTGGGTTGGATCCCACTTGGTTATGGTGTATGGTCTTTTTGATGAGGTGTTGTATTCTATTTGCTAATAGTTTGTTGAGGATCTTTGTGTCGATGATCATCAGGGATATTGGCCTGTAATTCTCTTTCTCTGTGGTATCTCTGTCTGCTTTTGGTATCAGGGTGATATTTGCTTCATAGAAACTGTTTGGAAGTGTTTTTGATATTTCAATTTCATGGAAAAGCTTAACGAGGATTGGCAGTAAGTATTCTTTAAAGATTTGGAAGAATTCACTAGTGAAACAACACGATACTCTTATAAGTAGAAAATAATGCTACATAGTGAGATGTTTCCAATATCATAAAGTCAATAAAAATTGTGAATTCAATATTAGAACTCTAGATTCTACACCTATTTCCATTAAACTATATTTCTTTTACCAGTGATAGCTATGAAAAATCTTCTCTTAGGAGTCCAAATTTATTATTAAACAGAAAAAATAAAACAGGGAAACTTGTAGGGAGATATTCAAAGCAACAATCAGGAAATGACTTCAAAAGGCAAAACAACAACATATATTAAAACTCAGGAATGAATTATGATGATACAGAGTAAACCGATACAGGTATCAAACTAAATACATGCAGATAACTTGAAAAATCAAGTGTTTCTGACTCTGCAAAATTCTCAGGCTTTTGATCATTCCTTGTAGAATTGACTTATGTCTGACCAAGTTTAAAGGAATAACATTTTTATAGGTAAAGGTGTGATTTAGTTCTTCATTTTTGATGAGATTCAAATTTTAAATGTGGCAGGAAGGCAAAAACTTGCTAATATTTTATGACTAAAATAAAATAAAATGACATGCTTTAACATGGGTGCCTGCTAAAAGGGTATAATTATGTACCATGTACCATTTAATATAGATATTTCATTTTCTTTAAATACAAGCATACACTTTACTCTTTGCCAACAGACTTACCACTATCCTGTCCTACAAATTAATAATATTCAGGTAAAAGCACAAATAACAATACAAGTATTTTAAGGAGCAATTAAGGAAATATAAGGACAATGTCATAAAGTAGAGTCACCTTAGATTTATATTAAATTAGACAATGTTGTTATAAAAATAAATGGAAATTACAGAAATAGTCAAATAATATCTTGATCTAATTTCTACAAACTGAGGAGGATTATAAAGCAGTGATGTTCTAAGGTAATATTCAACATACAACAATTCAATTTAAACCTACATAAAGAAAATGTAACGTGGGACTTTTTCACTCTAAAGAGATAAGGTGCCAAAATATAAAAGTAGATTTTTTTTCGCTTTTTGGGTCATACCCGACAATGCACAGGGGTTACTCCTGGTTCTCCACTCAGGAATTACTCCTGACAGTGCTCGGGATGATGGGGATCGAACTCGGGTCGGCCGCGTGCAGGGCGAATGCCCTACCTGCTGTACTATTGATCTAGCCCCTAAAAATAGAATTTTTAAGGGAAAAAATTCTTAGTTTCTAAAACAAGATTATGGTGATGGTTTTATAACTATAAAAATACTGAAATATATTAATTTTTCTTTACCTGTATAACACATGTAATTGTGTCACAAAAGATCTGCTTTATAAAATGCTCTTTCCACTTTCATGCTACTAAGTTGCAGTAATGGTGTAAATAAAAACCATAAAAATTAACATATTATGACTTCATTATTTAAACTATACTAAGAAAAAAAAAACACTGTAGAATGAAAATAAAACATGTCTTCTCCCCGAGAGATGATATTAATTTGTTAACTTTGTGGCTGAGCTGTTTGGATCAATCACAACATGGTGAGCCATGAAGGTAGGTAAAACCAGAGTATTAAAGAAAACTAAATGCTCCGGTTCAAAGGGGGAGGGGTGGGAGAGGTAGTGACCAGATCACCCGTGACTCTAGAGTATAGGAAGAAGAAAAAGAATTAAATGGTGGGTGGGAGTATGATGCCACCAACAGGTCAACCTGTACCTGCAGGGTGAGTGCATCAGCAGCCCGATGGTGCCTTCAGGCTTCCTGACACCCCCAAATTGCCACTGTGCCTTTGGCCGGACCGCAACAACTTGGGACTAAGTTTACCAAGAAATTAAAAGGTCAAAAGTTATGTATTTGGAAGCCATGCCCAAAATCCACCTCCAGCTCAGCTATACAAGCTCATTTACTGGCCTTATTTCAGAGACCCATAGATAAATCCCATAGAAAGAGACCAAAAGACACAGTTAATCTCGGACCCAAGCATGGATGAACAGACTGGTGTAAATCGGAGGGGGGCAGGTTGGCCTGTGCCTGCCCAAGCAGAACCCCCCAGCATAGGCTTGCTTCCACAATCCAAAATCGCCGCCATACTCCCGGCCTGACTCCACTGTCTCAGGACAGATCTCACCAAGATATAAGCTGTTAAAATTTTGGGTATGCATGTTTTGTGACTGAAATCTCCAGGTTTTCACAGAGTTGGGGTAGGCTACCTTCCCCCACTTCCCAATACACATGGAAGCACTGCAGTCACCCCCACAAACCAACTCCAGTGCCAGCCTGTAAACTCTATAACTGGTCTTGCCTCAGAGATCCATAAATAAATCTCAAGAAAGATTAAAAGCCAGAGACTCAGCAGCAAATCCTGTAAGACACAACAGAACTGGAGATTTTTCCAGGCCCCATACCAGGCCATTTTCACCAGAGCACCCAAGATGGGGCAGATGCAGTCTCCCCCACATACTCCAAATGGAATCCTGGGAACCAAGAACTTCCACAAGCAAGGCCCAGGTACGTGGGTTCCAGGATTAAATCTCCATGTGGCATGACGGCAGAGGCACTAGCTGTCCCTCCCCAGCTCCCTGCCTGCTCACCTTTCTGTCACGCCCACAATGTGCCTCTGGGCACCATTTTAGCATACCAACCACCATGGTACAATGACACCCAGTTGAATCCCAAAATGGATTGGTGCCCTACAGAAATGTCTCTGGAACCCAACCATTTACAATCTAGGATTCCAGAAGCATGTGGCCGAGGCATCCAGGATATTCTAAATGAGCAATGGACAATAAGTGATCTAGCATCTGCCCCGGGCAGGCAGCTTGAATGGTGGTGGGAAAATTCGAGCAAAACATAATCCCCCAAAATAGAGAGAGAGTATTGGAGATATTGCCTGCTATGGAACAGGATGAGGACTCTGTTTGGGTATGGGGTGATATACCGGGGACACTGGTAGTGGATGGTGTGCACTGTGGAGGGATGGGGGTTCGATCATCGTACGGCTGAGTCTCGAAAATGAAAGCTTTCTAACTGTATCTCACGTTGATTTAATTAAAAAAAAAGGTAATGTGAAGTTCATGCCCAATTTAATCAGCTTAATCAATGGCTGAATAAATAGCAGTAATCCTACATTTAAAAAAAAGGAATCAAATCGTGGGTGGGGTACTGCGGGGGAGGGAGAGACAGATAAGAACCAATAGGGAGCAAGAGGATAGGGTATAGGTTGATACAAGATTGATGTAAATGAATGAGAGTTAAGTATCCAAAGCATAAAGTCAACAACACTGAAATCATAAGACTCAAACTTTAAAACCAAACCAAAAAAGATGCCTCTCATAATGGCAGGCTAGGAGTCAGGAATGGGTGGAGGAGGAAACCTGTGAACATCTCTAGAGGGAAGTTGACAGTGTGTTTGTGTGTGGGGGGGTAGGGGTGGTGGTGCTGGAACTACGCATGTCTAAGACCCATATATGTATGCTTTTGTAAGTCATGGTGCTGAATAAAATTTTAGAAAGAAGCACTAATGGACAACGAAGGGGAAAAGAAAAAATCATAGGGCTCAAAATTAAATGATAAAATTTACTTTCTTTAATCTTTTCCCCTTAAAAAGGGGGAAGAGATTAAACATACTTGAAAAAGGTTGCCATCTATAATTTTTCCTGACAGTCTCTCCATCCAATTCTATAATAAAAAGCCTTAATACAACTTTTAGTTACTAGAATATCTAATGTACACAGAAAACAACTCAGTAAAATAAATGAATACCAATTACACTATAGGGTACAAATGCAAAAAAGATAAATCTTTTTATAGGGAACACAAAACACAAGCATACACCACATCATATGTTAACTACTTCTAATATATTAGTACAAAAATCAATAAACACACATAAAACATGCATAGATAGCACAGCGGTAGGGCGTTCGCCTTACAAGCAGCCAACATGGCTGACCCGAGTTCGATTCCTCCACCCCTCTTGGAGAGCCCGACAAGCTACCGAGAGTATTCGATATGCCAAACACAGTAACAACAAAGTCTCCAATGGAGATGTTACTGGGCCCGCTCAAGCAAATACTATTCTTTAAGAAGGTAAGCAAGGATCAAACCCAGAACCTTGTGAACACATTCTTTATCACTGGGCTATATTCATGATCACATATTATTCCTGATGGTAACATATATTCCACCTTTATAGAAAATAAAATATAAACTGTTAGGAGAGATTTATTGCCTCTGATTCTGAGGTAAATGCTATGTAAAGGGAAACAGAACTCTAGACTTCTCTTTTCCTAGGTATTCACCCATTTGACAGTACAACAGATAGGATGCTTGCCTTGCACACAGCCAATCTGGGTTTAATACCCAACAGGAGTGATCCTTGATCACTGCCAGGTATGTGGGTCCCTGCCCTCCAAAAAAAGATATTCCCTTTTAAAATAACTGTGCTCCTATTTAATAAGTATTGTTTGTGGAGTTTCTATTAACTGTGAAACACATTCATTTATGAATAATGAAACAGCAAAGTTAAAATGATAACAAGGAAATGCACCCAGATTCATTTATTTTTATAGTTCAAATATTTTAATTCTATTTAAATAGCAATCCATAACTTTAAGTTAATATTTTTATACCTTTGATATCCACAAAATCTTATAATTTTCACCATGTAAAATTTTAAAGATGAAAAAAATTGAATTGTAAAATAGAATATCCAACGTACACAGAAGACTACTTTCATATATTATAGATAGATATTCTTTTATCTTATTGACCACAAAATTTCAAAACTTTTTGGGCCTGAGAGATAGTGCAGGCTATAGCATGCTTGCCTTGCATATAGCCAACCCAGATTAAATCCTTGGCATTACATACGGTGCCCCAAGATCACTGGGCATGATCCCTGAGAGCAGAGTCAGAGGTAAGCCCTGGGTACTGCTGGGAATAGTCCCCAAACAAAATTAAACAAACAAACAAACAAAAAACAACAACAACAAAAAGACCCAAAAAAATCACCACATTTGCTTTATTTGTTTTTCTCTAGATCCCGAATCTCCTTTTCCACATACTAAAATGAAGTTTAAAGAAAGCACGAACTTCACAGAATGTTCTATTGGATTGAGTCAAAAAGATAAGAACAAATATGAGACGATCTCACACATATGTGAAATATAAAGTAAAATAGCATGGGAATAGCCAGAGACCAAAGAAAACAAAACCTGAGTCTTCCCAGGGAGTGGATGATAGATAAAAATGGCCTAGAGACAGCAGTGAAGGATACTGGCACTCTAGTGCTGGGTGTGGTGCAGTAACTTTTTCTGTCTAAACCGCAACTGCTAATCCCACTGTAAATATGATGCCTCGGTTAAATAAAATAAAAATAAAAATTTTTTAGCAGAAGGATTCAGTGAAAAAGTATGACTCTTTAATATTTCTGTTCTATTATAAATATTTAAGAATCACATGGTAAGATCTGTTTAAATAATCAACTTAGAACACTCTGTTTCTGACATATTTGCTTTCTAGAACTTAAGGAATGCATTGACTAGCGCTCATTACATCTCAGGCCCACTCCTAGCAATTCTCGACCTGGTGTGGGTCAGACAGTTTTGTTGCTTGAGCTAAGTGGTATTTAGATAAGTACATCCAGGCACGTGGATTGCATCAAGTGCTGCTCTGGTGATCAAAGAGATACCGGGGGTCAAGTCAGATCTTTATACATACTAGGCAACTATTCTACCATTTGAGGTGTCTCCTAGTCCCTTTAAGATATATTTGACTCTATTGTTTCATTCTAGATATTATAAACCAGAAGTATGGCAGAACCATAAGCAAATCACTATTAAAGATAAAACAATAACTTTAAAGTGATTTTTGCAGCACTTAAAAATTTTTGTTAAGAACATGCTGGCATCTCTACACAAGCTTGGACGAGAACACTGTGAGAACAGTTTTCACAAGAGAACCTGCAGAAAAACCCAGGTATGTGGGACCCATGAGTGAAATCTCCAAGCTCACTGAGAGCCCGCCTTGGGCTCCCTCCCCCAGCTCCCAAGTTTTCCAGTGGCTTGGCAGTGACACCACAAACTGTCCCCAGTACCATATAACCTCATCAACAGCCAAGAAGAGAGCGACATAGGCCTTACCCATGAGTGAATCTGTTCTATAATCATATTCTAAATTTCAGAATTTGCAACCTCTCATACTTTAGCCCACTGATGTACCAAAAGTAGCACACATTTGTTTGGGTTTAACATACATGATGGTAATGTCTTATACAAGGGTTTAAATGACTCCAGGATGAAATACAACAATCTTCACACAATTTCCTCTTATGTTGGTGGGAAGGTGCATAGTGTTGGGATTGGTGTTTGACTATTAAATGTAATAAATTATTGTGAACAACTTTATAAAAATAAAATAAAAATAAAAAATTAATAATCTGACAATGATTTTGAATGTTTTTTAAATCAAAAAATAGTCTGATATGTAGGTCAAGTGCAAACTTTACATATTATAAAATATTCAAAATTTCAAAGTTAAATATGCAATGAATGAGTTTATATATATTTGCAATACAATAAATATAACAGAGTACCATTTCAACATGTGAATACTTACTTATATAGGCTAATATGTCAGTAAGGAATCTAAATTAACAACAAGCAATAAATAGCATTATAACTTTTCCATAAAAACTTTCATAAAATATAAAAATACTCTAACCGATACGCTGACTTGGTATTTTAATTCCAGGAGTCATGTCATGATTTTTATTTTTAAATATTTCTAACATAATTTTATAAATATATTTAGTAACTACTAAATATGTAAAATTTTTGTTTAAACAATTTACCAACTTTATCTTATTTACCAATTCTATCTATGTGATTAGCCATACCTTCCAAGTGACTGTCTTTGATGGACTGGGCTTTCTTTGGTGACTTTATAAGAGAAACTTTGTTTTCATTGTTTTTGAATATTGCTAGACGCACAGTCGGATCTAGAGAATAAGAAAAAGATGTGACAAAATTTCAGTGCTGCTTAATTCCTTCTCTGAAAAGCTACATATTTTTTTTTATCACAGTACATAAAAAAAGATAATACACGTGCTATAAAACACTGAAACTAGTGATGATGCCATTGATGCTATTCTTACAAACTTATAATACCAGATCAGGGAGAAAATTCGAAGGCCCAGAGTTGATTCTTTACATGCAGGAGTACCAATTTCAATACCTGGCACCACAGGGAACCAAGCACTGCCAGGGTGGCCCTGATGGCACCCTCACTGCTCTTTGTAAGCCTCGCCTACAGCAGGTCCTGGCCTGAACTGCCAGGCCCACACAGCAGGGTCAGTATCACTGCCAGACTCTTGAGCACTGTGTGGGAGGCCAAAGCAAACCAAATGAAACCAAGAAAAGAAACCTTCATAATGTGAATACCAACCATTCTTAGTTACTTGATTAGACACAAAACCAATAGATAGAGTAGAAATACTAACAAGGCGAAAACCCTTACATTTAAAAGTTTCAGTTATCCTTTTTTTTTAAGTTTGAGGAGTTTCTTAATAGTTTATTGAAAAAAAAACTGTAAACAATGAAATAGTGGTGTGATTATAGAGAGCAGTATAAAGAGTGAAACGTGTGCATTTAAATAACAAAAAACCCTATAATCCAGGAAATCACACATTTTCTTAGTATGTAATGCAATCAGCAAAAAAAAAAACAAGATACTAAAATTCTTTAATTAGTTCTCAATGCTGGAGCGATAGCACAGTGGGTAGGGTGTTCGCCTTACACGCGGCCAACATGGCCGACCCGAGTTCGATTCCTCCACCCCTCTCGGAGAGCCCGGCAAGCTACCGAGAGTATTTGATATGCCAGACACAGTAACAACAAAGTCTCCAATGGAGAAGTTACTGGGCCCGCTCGAGCAAATCGACGATCAACGGGAGGGCCTTTACTTTACTTTACTTAGTTCTCAATGCAATAGAATTGAATATATTTGGCAGAAAGGTAATGATCTTTTGTTTTGTTTCTTAGAGCGATACAGACTGGTGCTCAGCTCTGTGCTGATGCTCAGGAGAACATATGGTGTGTTGGGGATTAAACTAGAGTCAGTCATATGCAAGGTGAATGCCGTAATCCCTGGATTATTTCTCTGGACCCAGAAAAACAATTTTATATATTTCTCAGATTATATATCTATATTTTATACATTTATACAGCTGAAGACTTCCGGGACCCAGCCACAGCCATGCTGAGACCACTCTCCACATGATAGGATGAGCCTCACGCATGAAGGAACTGGCAGAGGAACCCAGGTGTACGGGACCCAGGGCTGAGATCTCCAATCCTGCTCGAATTGGGACTGGGCCTCCTCCACCCAGATCCCCCATCTTCCAGTCACTAGACAGTTACACCCACCAACTGCCATGTAACCCCATCAACGGCCAGGATCCAGAGACTATAAAACCAAACTCCCGGAAGCAAATGTGGCCGCATGACCTCTTATTGTATAGTTCTCACTCTCAGAGAACCCGGCAGGTTACCAAGAGTATCTTGCCCGCATGTATGCCTGTCTGGGAACACCTATAAAGGTGATTAGAGGCTGCTCCCAAAGCCTCCATCCCTCTTGGAGAGCCCAGCAAGCTTCTGAGAGCATCCCTCCCACAGGCAAGCTACCCATGGGGTACTCGATAACACAAAAACAGTAACAATGATGGTCCTCAATCCCCTGACCCTGAAAGAGCCCCAAATATGCCATAGGGCTACACCTGAACATGACAGGGACGAATGGAGATGTTACTGGTGCCCGCTCAAGCGAATCGATGAACAACGGGGTGATAGTGATAGTGGTAGTGATTTTATACATATTCCATAAGTTTATTGACCTAGGGTTTAATAAGAGCCTGTTTTTCTATACAGATTCAATATCATTATAAGGATAAGCCTATATTATTAATCTTGTATTATTATAAGTAATAGATTGTATTATTTTTTGTTTTAGTGCCACAGTCAGCAATGCTCAGGGCTTACTTCTGGCTGAGTTCACAGACCATTTCTGGAAAGTTTAGGGGGCCATATGGTGTGCCTGGGATAGAACACAGGTTGGATATGTCCAAAGCAAATACCCTACTTGCTGTACTATCACTCTGACCCCAATAATACTGTGTACACATTTAATATGTGAATTATCATATACCTTCTAAGTCCTTTACAGATAAAACTATACACATGTCAAAGGAGTATTAATTATGGAAGATTATTAAGGCTCTGTATGATATTCTATAATCTGCTGAACTTGATAATCCTTCTCCTATTCTTGACTTTCTATTTAATCTATGTAGTTCCTGATAAAAGGTAACAAAATTAAACAAACCTGAGATAGACCCAAACACCAACTTTTACTAGTTGTATGACTGAACAATTGTAGAATAAGATTGCTGTTACCCTCTGCCTCATCCTCTATCAAACAGAAATTATACCGACTTTGAAATCTTTCTATGAAATGACAAAAAGTGTAAAAAGATAAACTCATGCCTACAAGATTCTGTGCTCAGCATCAGTAAACACAAAATTACAAGTGTAAATGACAATATTATCTGCAATTTCTGTTCTTAGATCAGATCTTAAGTCATTTAAGGTGGGATATAAAGGAAACAGTTTAACATGCCCATAATTATTTCTATAATAAAACAAATGAAAGTTCTCTATCATTTAAATCATTGCATTCCCTTACTCAAATAATCACTTTGTCATAAATTCTTATTATGTGAAATATCAATAACAATAACATGTCCTCATACTATTTTCAAGAGAAAATAATGCATATAATGCTTAAAAATATTTAGCCCAATTTTCTCAAAATAATTATATTTATCAAGCGCACTGTATCATGGTAAATGTAAATATTGCCAATTCCAATATCCTTTTACCTCAAAATATTCTGATTTTACGGCTTAAAATTATTTTGTCTTCAATTAATTTTTTAAGGGATAATAAGAAAAAGAAAATGATAATTTCAAATGGGAAAAAAGTGACCTCATTTTGATTGCAACTTGAAGTAATACTGTGAATAAAGTTTTTTCTTCCTGAAAAAACAATTTTCTTGCCTTTCAAAATACATGAAAACCAATGTACTAATACAAGTATTAGAAAGAAGACCACTTTGACACCATCCTGTTTCTTGTATTATAAAGTCAGTTTTGTATTATCTAGTCCTTCAAGATCAAGGACTGAGTCATATGGCTCTTGGTGATTTTAATTTCTGAATCTCCCAATTTTACTTGTCCAGTATCTAAGGAAATATATGTCAAATACATCTGTATAAAATTTTAGAAAGATCTACAAAGAAACTGAAATTGTTATGATGCCTGTGCTTTGACACTTGACACATTATCCCTATTCTCATGTAAGCACTTTAATTAGGTATTAGGGTATGATTAAAATCATCTTGACCACTGTGTAGCCCTTATTTTTTCATTTGGTTTGGGACCCAATCCCATGGTTCTCAGGGCTTATTCGTAGCTGATTTCAGTAAACACTCCTGGCAGGCTCAGGGGACCATACGGTGTCCTGGGGATCAAATCTGGTTGTGCCACATGCAAGATAAATGCCTTCACCACTGTATTATGGCTCTATAATCCTTTTTTAAGTTTCTATAATACTGATCTTAGCACAATTATTTTACTTATATTTACTTCATACAGAAAAATCTGGTAATTATGCATTTTCTGCATGTGCCCCAAGTACAGCAGTGCAGTGAAGTAAGTTTTATGTTAAGGTGAAATGAGCAGTTATATACAGGGAATACTCATATAGGGATATCATTTACTGATTTAAATTTTCCTTTTAAAATTCTAAAATTAAATAAATATAATGTACATACAACCATAAACTTTTCCACAGTCTAATATTTAGGAACTTTCACTAATTTGTAGCTGATTTGATTAAAGTAGATTGAATATTGAATAAGTTACTGATTGAATATGCCAGAAATGCTGTTTAGTTCTGGGATTCTGTGAGAAATAAGGAGAACCTTGGCCTTCAAAGATCTTATGATTCAAATACAATTGTTTTGTTAAAGGCACAGCATAATAATACTTGATCAAAATACTTATAAGTTAATTTTGAAAATTAGAGGTAAAAAAATCACTAAACTTCATTTTGCCACAGTTGTATCTCTTTTGAGCCCTCTCTCATAACAATCTTTAGCTATATTTAGCAAAACAATCTATTTGTTATAACCTAGCAACTACTTAGTTTTTTTCATTTATAATTTTATAATTTTATTTTAATTGGGAGTAAAGGTTTTGGGCACACCACCAACAATACTCCAGTCTTCTCCTGGCTCTGTGCAGAAGGACCTTTCTCGAAAGTATTTGTGGGATCATTTTGGATACTGGGGATCAAACCAAGGTCTGCCAGATGCAAAGCAATTTTATGCCTACACTCTCTCTCCAGTCCTCAGACTAGCTACATTTAATTCATACTTTAAAAAGTTAATATTTTACAAACTTTTTATGCAACTTAATTATTGTTAGAGGTATTACCAACATGGTCTATTCTTCTTTTTCTTAGTTTTTTTTGGGGGGGAGGGGGCTTGGAGGGTGGGTGTAGGGGGCACATCTAGTGCTGTTCATGACTTATACATGTACCTGCACATAGTTGTCACTCCTAGTGAGGCTAGAGGACCATATGTGGTATTAGGGGTCAAACCCAGGTCAGCTGTGCTTGGCAAATGCCCTGCCACCTCTTCTGTCTCCCGTCCCCACCACCATAATTTTAAGCTCATTTATTCATATAAATAAAATTAGCAAATTGTATTACATACTTAACATATTTCACAATCTGAAATGTTTACAACTGGCTGCAAGTTTATTCTCATCCTTAGTTGTAGCGCTATCATCTTAACTCAATTAGTATAGTACTTTTCATTCTGATCTTTCTTTTTACTATGAAATTTAAAACTTGATATGCATAAATATGATAAGTGTAGGAAAACTACATATGTCTTCATCCTTGTGATCTTAGCTCTTATACTTCTTACCAGCTGATTTTTACCAAAATTCCTATATTCAGACCTCATCCTCTCCAAGGAGAACTCCACCTCAGAACCAATCACTCATGTCCACTCCCTGTCCAACTCATCTCAGTTTTGTAATTATCTTCACTACCTTTATGTTATTGAATCTGCATGTTTTCAGTGGTCTTTCAATCCTCACCTTGAGAGTGATTTATTTTTACTGCACTGCAAAACTATACTGGGTATATGCTGAATTCCAATGCAGCACAGGAAACAATAAAAACAAACTAAAGAAAATTTCAGCAAGTGAATCTGTTAATTTAAAATGGATTAAAGATATTGATATTAGAATCTATAAAGTTAATTGAAATACACATAAATAGAAACTATAAAGTAAATTGAAATAAAAATAAACAGAATTATATGGATATGACCACAGAGATGTCTCTAATGATTTGACTATGCTGCGGGAAAAAAAGGAAGAAATCAATGGCACTACCTCAAACAGAAAAGTTCTTTCACAATGAAATATACTAGGGTCAAAATAAAAGCACACTTTAGATGATGGGGAAAAACATACACACTTCTGATAAGGAATGTAAAAATTACAAAGAACTCAATTACAAAAACCAACAAATGAAAACACAACAACATCAAAAAATAGGGAAAGGAGATGAATAAGCATTTCCTCAAAGATGATACATGGATAATCAATAAGTATATGAAAAAATTCATTATTAATTTATTACCAGGAAAATCCAAATCAAAACCCCAGTGACAATGGTCTATATCAGAAAGAAAAGAAAAGATATTGTTGCCAGCATGTGGTAAAAGAGAACCCACATTCAGTCTTGGTGGAACTAAATATAATCTGGTTTCTTCTCTCTAATAAAAAGCATGGGATTGTCTCAAATAATTCATATAACCAGCAATTTTACTCTTTGGCATCTATCCCAAGAAAACAGAAACACCGACTGGAAAATATATATGCACACCTATGTTTATTGCAGCACTATTTACAATAGCCAAGGTTTGGAAACAAACCAAATGTCTCACTACAAGTGAATGGATAATGTTTTGATGCATATGTATATGTAATGGTGTACTTTCAGCTAGAAGAAATGGTGAAATCTTTGCTTTCTGCTACAATGTGCATGGGGCTAGGAATGTCATGTTAAGCGAAATTAGTCAGAGGAAGGACAAATGATAGCCTCCCTCATTGGCAATAAAGAAAGCAAAGATATGGGCAGTACCCAGTGATAATGAACCCCTACGGCTGTCACTACAGAAAAGAAGTTACCAAGAAGTAGGGAAAACACAGTGTATAAAGGACACAGAAAAGTTGTGAATATCTTTGACACATCAATAATGCGGGGCTGGAGTGATAGCAAAGCAGGTAGGGCATTTGCCTTGCATGCAACTGACCAGGGTTCGAATCTCAGCATCCCATATGGTCCCCTGAGCACCAGCAGGAGTAATTCCTGAGTGCAGAGCTGGGAGAATCCCTGTGCATCGCCAGGTGTGACCCAAAAATAAAAAAGTAATAATAATAATAATGGTTGACATGCACAAACTTTGTACATCAAAAATATAAACTTAAACACTATTTTAAATATGTTAACTCAAAATTGATGAAAGACCACAATGGTCATAATAACCATCATACTACATCATGAGCAAAATAGCAATAGCTTATAAAGAAATAACTATCAGAATTCGTTATTGGTAATCTCTTAACATTTTAGATTCCATTCCATTATTGTGCCTTTCACTACATCTTCTTCCCCTCCAGAGATTTGTTTCAAGCAGGTAACTTCATTTATCTCAGAAGTCATCGGTGCTGAATCTTCTCTGATAGCAGACTACACTGCATACTTCTTTTGCAATTTACTGAGTCACCATGAGATGCAGACTTACAAAGCTAGTCGGTTCAGTCATAGTGTTCCAACATCCATCCCTTTACCAGTGTACATTTCCCTCTGCCAATGTCCCCAGTTTCCCTCCAGCCACCCTCCCCCAAGTCTGTCTCTATGGTAGTCACTTTTTTCTTTATGTTCTCCTTCTCTCTCTCTCTTTCTCTTTCTCTCTCTGTCTGTCTGCCTCTCTCTGTCTCTGTCTCTCTCTGTCTCTCTCCTCCTTTTCTCCCCTTCTTTCTCTCCCTCCCATTCCTCCCACTCTTCCAATTCCTTTTGGGGCATTATGGTGTGCAATACAGGTACTGAGAGGTTTGCTCTTTTCCCTGTTTTCAGCACTAAGCAGCAGTCTTAGTGGCATTCTTCCTCTGTTTCTAACTGAACCATTTCTACTATCATCTTAAAGCTAATAATTTAGACTCAGATTCTTTGGCTTATAAATAAATATAAGTAAAGTAAAAAGTAAAGGCCCTCCCGTTGATCATCGATTTGCTCGAGCGGGCCCAGTAATGTCTCCATTGGAGACTTTGTTGTTATTGTGTCTGGCATATCGAATACTCTCGGTAGCTTGCCGGGCTCTCCGAGAGGGGCGGAGGAATCGAACTCGGGTCGGCCATGTTGGCTGTGTGCAAGGCAAATGCCCTACCCGCTGTGCTATCGCTCCAGCCCCTAATAAATAAATATACATATATATAAATTAAACAAATAGGAAATATAAAGTGCTTGCTATTAGCAAATTGCTTTTAAGGTTTTTTTGGCAGATATTTGAATTAAAGATTATATACTCTGTGCATATATGCCTTAGCTTCTTGAGGATTATTAGTTTCTTAGATTGTAAAATGTAATTGGTTTCATTTCATTAAAATTTTCTCTTTGCGGACACTTCCTCTTGCTTTCATCCCTACTCGCTAAGTTTCTCAAAGGTTTATGGACAATGTTGCCCTCTGGTGGTTGAAAATTTATGATTGGCAAGTTCATAGAAAATACTTATAGTTGCATATATATTTGAAAACTACTAGTAAAATGTTAGAACTTCACAGAAATTAAATATATATTTTTAAGTTTTATTAGTGAAACACCATGAGGTACAGTTGTAGACTTATAAATTTTTGTGCTTGGGTTTCAATTATACAATGATCAAATACCCATCCCTCCACCAGTGCCCATTTTCCACCACCACTGATCCCAGTATCCCTCCCAGCCCCCCCCCCCCCCCGCCCCATCCCACCCTGCCTCTGTGGCAGAGCATTCCCTTTTGTTCTCTCTTTCTCTTTTTGGGTGTTGTGGTTTTCAAAAGAGGCAATGAGTGGTAATCATGTTTGGTCTATAGTTTACTTTCAGCTTGCTTCTCCCATCCTGGGAGAATCCTCCCAACACCCTTTATTTGGAGCTCCCTTCTCTGTCTGAGCTGCCTTTTCCCCCAGCATGTGCAGCTGGCCTCTAAGCCATATAGCAAACCTCCTGGTACTTATCTCGGCTATTCTTGGGTGTTAGTCTCCTGTTTTGTTACTTTATGCTCCCCAGATGAATGCAATCTTTCTACGTCTATTTCTTTCTTTCTGACTCAAGAAATTAAATATTTAAGTATGGTTCCTGTGATTAACTTAGTTACAGTTAAGAATCATAGCTATTATCTTAGGAATTTTAAATAAGTATATATCATTAATTTTAACAATATAAAAGTAGAAATTCTTCATTTATAAAAATAAACTTTAAGCACAGTCTTAACTGATTCACTCACTGACACATAAATAAGTGCTATATTCTCAATATAAAAGAAAACGCATAATTTGAGAGTTTTCTGATGATTTTCATGTTTTCAACTTTTAATCCTACCTTGAATCTTGCTGTGGGAGAGTAGAGAAAAACCGTGCGAGTAATTTAAATGTCATTAAGACTTACATTTCAGCATTCAATGTTTAAAGAAAAATTGCTCTTATTTGATCACTAGTAACTTGAAAAAGCAAAACATTTTAATAGAAATCTGAAAGTTCACATAGTAACAAGAAGACAGTTGGTTTACAATCATTTAATTAATGGTTCCCATAAAAATTATAACTACCATCTTGGATTTTTACCTAACAGGTTAGGATTGATTACCACTGTCAAAACGTTAAGCTTGTGACTAGTTAACTTTTCTGCCTTCTATTTTCATTTGTTATCCTAGCATGCCCCCTTGTGACAGATAAAAAGACATTTTCATCTTTATAATAATTATCTAATTTTGTCATTAAAGTAACAATTTTATATATGAATATATATTTCCTATTTGAAAGTTTTATATCTTATTTATATTGCTCATATATCAAACATGTACTAGACATTAAAAACTCTGAGTTGTAAGAAATGACAATAAGACATCAGTATCTCCAGAGACAGATTGATATGAAAATTCTAGCATGATATACTTTTCTCTACCTTAATTATTAGAAACATGAGAATACTGGGAATATGTAATAGTTATATCAGTAATTGTTGAAATTCAATCTGTTCTCAAATAATACTATTTAAACTGTCCCATTTTTTACATACAATTTATGCCTGAAGATTAAAACTAATGTTCTCTCAATAAAAATTGTTTCAAAAAATAAACTTACACCAGAAGTTTCAGAAGTTATTCTCAGAACAACTTATTGGGTATGTTCATGGACAATGTTTAAGATGAGTAGGAAAGAACATTAAAACAATTAAAAAGTTAATCAAACTACTCTGACTTACTGACTGGATTCCACTTTCCCAACTAAAATATCCTATTAAAGACTTGCAGTTGCTATTTTCTTGGGCAAATACCACATCGATTTCAGTTCACAGAATATTGATGAACTTAAAATGTATTTATTAAACAGTTTTACAGGAGGCTTAAAGCAAGTTGACAAATGCCATATTTTTACCTTTAAAACATCTAAATTTTCAATATTTTAAATCTGAAAAACTTTTAGTAAATAAGTAACTTTGTTGTTTTAACAAAAAGATAAAATCTAGACATTACTAATATAATACCAAAAAAGTTACATTTGCAAAGATAAAATGAATTGTTTATAGCTGTCAATGGTTAATATGAGCTATGCCAGCAATTATTATCTCTTCTTCAGAAACCAACAGTATTATGGTTATTTTTGTTTCTGTTTACAAAAGATAAAATATGTTTATATCCTTATTAAATATAAATAGCACATATGTACATATTTCTTAGAATTTTACTAGTAAACTACTTATTACAGTAATGAATATAAAATTTATGAAAAGATAAAATTAAACTCATATGTAGAAAACTGTAAAGCTTTACTCCCAACATTCATGTAGTATTGTAAACAATGGATATTCAACAAAATATTTATTGAAATGTATCTAGATGCTTCTTTGCATACTTTTGCAAAAAGTAAAAGGATAGGTATAGTTTCCATAATTGTTTCAAGATATGGTAATTTTATTAATGTGTTTCATTACGTAGATAAAAGATAATTGACAAAACAAGAGAAACTAAGAATTTTTTAAAATTATTTTACTTAGAGTAAGTCTGTGATTTAATGTGTGAATAAAAAGTTATGAATAGGTGCGAAGAAAATGAAATATGCAAATTATTTCAATCGTAAAGTCATAAGAACCTGCATTTCTGTCTTCACTCCTATAAGCTTCTCTACACATTAAGCAATTACATTACAATGTCCAAGAGTGTCCAAATAAAATAATTTGGAAATTTTGTCAAGGAGCATAGAAGAAAAAAATGCCTTTAAATATTTTCCAAGCTCTGCATAATTATAAAGGATACACATTATGCTTCTCTTTTAAAGTGTCAAATAGGTTTTCATAGTGAAGAGTCAGAGAAACGATGAATTAAAACAAATAGCCCATCAGATGATTAATAAGTTAAAAAACATATAAAGTCAGATATATATTTAGAAAAGGTTGTGTTTAGAATCAATATTGTCCAAAATAAAATGACTTAGGAACAAATGCAGTATAATACTCAGTATACATTCCAACAATCAATGGCCACATAGATAAGCTACAGAGAGAAATGTGAAGATAACTTTGCAAACTCTAACAATCATTCAATGCAATAACATTATAATTTTCTCTAAGATTCTTATGTGTTACTTCGGAATTATTAATTTTATCTAGGATAATATAAGACAGATTTAAGAGATATATGTATTCATATATGTGGAATTAATTTATTCTTATTAAATCATATTTGATAAAATATTTTAAAAGTTATCTTTAATCTTACATACGATTATAATTGAAAGAACTTTGTTACCCACCTAAGTTTTTCCTTAATTTTGTTGCTTTCATTTTTCGTGCTCTTTTCAGCATTTGCTGAGCAGTTGAAATATCCTTAAATCCCCTATTAAAAGATTAAATTAATAAAGAAAAAACAAATATTGAGAAGATATTTACAATAGCATATATATGTAAATATACAAATCTGAGTCATATTACAAAGAATTTGGATTCCATTAAAGAACCTGCACTTAACAGTTATTATATAGTTTCTAAAAAACTAACAAAAGTGTCTGAAATTTTGAAAAATATGTCTAACATTTAATTTCAATTTCCTAACATTTAGTGTAAAATAAACTACCTACCATTCTTCTGAAATTTTTTCTTCTTTTTCAGATTTTAGCAAACTCTTTCTACTGGTCTTTGATTCAGGTGTCCAGGATAAAGTTCTATCTTCTAATCTGCTAGTAGAAAAAGACAACCCTTAATTTAGTCAACACTAGTATTTCAGCACTTTTGAAAACTGCAGGCTATTTATGTTGTCTGAAACTTGGAAATAGAGTCAATTTAAGTTACAGAAAAACTTTATCTTGAACAGTAATAAAAGTCTGCCATTAATTTTAAATGTTTACATTTCAATTACTTGAAGCATATTTCAATCCCTTTGTCGGGAGAAATGTAGCACTGGGAATTTTTATTCTAATTCTTATCTCTACCTATATAGCAGCATTTAAAAGTCTGTTCGTTTACAACAATTAATTATGCAATTTCACTCATACAAACTTTGCAGTTGTTTAATGTACCAGACTAGTATTTTTCAGAAACTGAAAATTCCATATAGGTATTATACTCTTAACATTTAACGTCCCTTCATCTTACGAAAAAATAAATTTTCATCTATTTTTATAATTCTATTACATTTGTTAAATGTGTAATGTTTTTGTCATTCATGAGTTGATCCTCTGAGACAGTTAATTTAATTTCAGTTAAAATAGCTTTACCTGCTAATTAAATGTGTGTGTTCCGATGAAAATGAATTTTCCTTCTCATTGCTGAGCCAAGCTTGAGCAGGATGACTTGGTAAACTAAGGGAAGTGTCATCACACTTGAATGTTCCAGAGAACTTTATCAGAAAAGACATACATATAAATATAAAGTAAGCTGAGAAATTATAGCATTCATAAGGTATTATTTTAAGAACATATTACCAGGTAGCCTCATAAGGGAAATTTATATAAGTTGAAAATTATAATAAAATTTATAAAAACATACTAATGTCTTTTCCTTTTTTAAAAGTGAGAAATATGGCTTTTGGTGTAGTTTGCATATACAAAATGATTAATTACAGAGATCTTTGAAAATTTTAGAAAATAAAAACTTCAAAGATCATCAAATAAATAACAGATATTGTAGTCCATTGACCTTTGACTGAGAATCTTCAGCTGTTGCCCTCTTAATGCATATTTTTGTAATTTTAAAGTGCTGTCAACTAGTGATTTTAGTCTACTGCCAAATATGCAGCTGAAGCGTATCATTTTTTTTTTGCTACTGTGAAATAAAGTGTTGAAAGAAATCCAAAATAAAGAAAAAATTAGGAGCAAATGAAAGAAAGCTACATGAAAAATCACATCTGGGGATGAGGAGGAAGTCAGATGCTTCTAAAAGTAATTGTGTTTTTCAAGTCAATAAATTGTATTATTAATCACTCCAGCATAGCATAACCTTAAGAAAATGAGCAAAGATTGAGCACTAAGAGGTTTCCATGACATGTTACCTTTGGCCAGTGCAGCTGGTTTGGGAGAAGCAGTGTTTGTGAAGGGAAGCGGGAGGAATCTGAAGCTAGCCATTCTTTCTCTAAGGCAGCCTGCACAAATAATAACATTAAAATGTACATACTTCAGTTTACACAGCTTTTACAAAGATACTTTTAAATTTTCTTAAGGCTACAGAAGTTAAGATAGTATATATCAGAATGCTTATTTACAGGAAAACTTTCTATTTGCTACTGAGAAAATATTAAGCATTTTTTCAGTGCAAACATGTAAACATATATGGTCTAAGACTTTTAATTCCCAAGTAGAATAAAGTGAGAACTTGAGTACTCAAGTGCTCTAAAATCAAGTAGTGCAAATCTCAGTGCAATTGTTTAGTAACTCTGAATCTGAACCAACTCCAATGCAAGTGAAGGAAATAATGTAATTTTTTAATAAATTAATAATAATTTCTAACAAACTTCAATATTAAAAATGTATTTGGAACAATATCACAGCAGTAGGGTGTTTGCCTTGCGTGCAGCTGGCCCGGCTGAGCCGGGTTCAATTCCTCCACCCCTCTCGGAGAGCCTGGCAAGCTACCGAGAGTATCTTGCCTACACGGCAAAGCCTGGCAAGCTACCCATGATGTATCCAATATGCCAAACATAGTAACAACAAGTCTCAGAATGGAGACGTTGCTGGGCCCATTCGAGCAAATTGATGAACAACGAGAGGACAGTGTTTGTTCTAAAATAAAGTGACGTCTACATCTTGTTTTTAAAATTTCACATATTTTGTAATAGGATGCACAAAGTACCAATTAAAGACATGGTTACTGATATTTTCTAATATAACCATTAAGTAAGAACAAACATTAAGTAAGAAGTACAAAAACATTAAGTAAGAAGTACAAAAATTGAGCAGTGCTATTTTGTATTTCCTTGCTCTTCATCTTAAAATATCTCTCTTCCATTTGTGCAGTTTCCAAATCCACTTTATTTCTAGAATAGAATTATATTGTTCATGCCAGTTTATAATTATGGATAAAATTATCTAAACAACTTCTTGAAAGGCCACTGTGAAAGTGAGATTAATATATCCTGACTATTGCCTAGCAATGCAATAAGAGAACTTTACTTGTAGCAAACAATATCATGAAATAATCAAATTCATGATACTTGACTATATATCAGCTGTTATATATACATAACAGCTTCAGTCAGTGTTTACACAGGTACCTTGATCAATTTCTTCGGAGTCTCAAGCTCATCTCAGTCTATGTCATTTATAAGATTTATACATATTTATTAGGTTTATAAAGTACTATTTTATGCACACAGGATTCATATTTTTAATCATTTCCTTAGTACAAGAATAAAGAAAAATTCAAATCTGTCCCAAAATTTTCGTAGCTTGTTAGTCATAATAAAACTCTTTCAGTGAAAACTAAATATAAAGATTCTGTAACTTTGGTACATCTACACAATGGAATACTATGTAGCTGTCAGAAAGGATGAAGTCATGAAATTTACATGCAAGTGGTACTACATGGAAAGTATCATGCTAAGCGAAATGAGTCTGAAAGAGAGGGACAGATATAGAAAGATTGCATTCATCTGGGGAACATAAAGTAACAAAATAGGAGACTAACACCCAAGAATAGCTGAGATAAATACCAGGAGGTTTACTCAATGGCTTGGAGGCCAGCTTCACACTCTAGGGGTAAAGGTAGCCCAGATGTATAAGGGAGCACCAAATGGGGGGTATTGGGAGGATTCCCCCAGGATGGGAGCAGCATGCTAAGACTAGACTCTAGCTCAAACATGTTGCCACCTGATCCCTCTTCTGCAGGCCACAGCACCCAAAAGGAGAGAGAGAACAAAAGGGAGTACCATGCCACAGAGGTAGGGTGGGATGGGGGGATGAGGAGGGTGGGAGGAGTACTGGGATCAGTGGTGGTGGAAAATGGGCACTGGTGGAGGGATGGGTACTCGATCATTGTACAAGGGAAAGCCAAGCACAAAAATTTGTAAGTCTACAACTGTACCTCATGGTGTTTCACTAATAAAAAAAATTAAAAAAAGAAAACAAAGAAAAAATTAACACCCCCCCCCCCCAAAATATAATGATTCTATGTGAAGAAGACACTGTTAGAAAAATTTTCATTCCAGAGGATTCTGGGAGGACAGAAGAGTAGCAAAAAACAGTGCAACCTAAATAGTAGTAATTGCACTAGTATAATCTGTCTGGTGTAACTATATAACTCTAGAGAATCTGAAGGCTTGTAACTTCTGAGGGATAAGGAAAATTAATCTTTCTAATTTTTTTAATTGCATCACTGGAGATTCAGTTACAAAGCTTACATGATTGAGTTTCAGTCATACAATGCTCCAATATCCACCCCTCCACCAGTGTACATTTCCCAGCACCAGTGTCCCCAATTTCCATCCCATCACTCCCAACACTCACCCCACCCAGTCTGCACTTCTCTCTCTCTCCCTCCTTCCATTTCTCCTCCATCCCTCTCTCCCTCCCTCTCTCTCTCTCCCTTTCTCTCCTTCTCTTCCTCTCTCCCTCACTCTCTCCTCTCTCTCTCTCTCTCTCTCTCTCTCTCTCTCTTTCTCATTCTTCCTGTTCTTCCTGAGTACCTTGAACAGAGTGTGTAGTAATATGGGGAACCTTTTCTGATCCTATAATTACACAGAGATAGGTGGCCTCCCTGGTTCTTCTGTTGACAGCTCCTGACTTTCAAGAGAAGTTATTTCCATAGAACTTAAAAGGTTTAGTAACACCCCGCAGTCCCATCCAATCTATTTTCTTTCTTTCTTTCTTTCTTTCTTTCTTTCTTTCTTTCTTTCTTTCTTTCTTTCTTTCTTTCTTTCTTTCTTTCCCTCCCTCCCTCCCTCCCTCCCTCCCTCCCTATCTCCCTCTCCCTCTTTCTTTCTTTCTTTCTTTCTTTCTTTCTTTCTTTCTTTCTTTCTTTCTTTCTTTTTTTCTTTCTTTCTTTCTTTCTTTCTTTCTTTCTTCTTTCTTTTTGCTATTTTGAGTCAGAAATAAAGACCAGAATATGTGGGTAATAAACTAGAAAGTTAGCAAATGCACCACAGCCAGCCAAAGACTTAGAGAACTGAGAAAACTTTTCTATAATGACTCAAGCTTATCGCTGCAACACAGAGAGCTGACAACAAAATGAAACAAAAACAGTCAGAGAAAATCAATGGCAGGACATATTCAAAGGATTATGCCTGGGTTCAATTCCAGCACTTCCTCATCCCCAGAGCATAGCTGAATACAGCCCTGCAGGCCATCAAATACTGCTGGGTGCGGCCCTGGGCATCTGCAGCACTGCTAGTGTGATCCAACTATCTCTAACACAGCAGTGCTCGGACACCATCCTAGTTATTGGCGCTTGCTCTGAACCTACAGAGCAGTTGGTAGACAATGGCCAACTGGACTCCACAGCTACATTATACCACTTGGAACACCCTACTCCGCAAATAAATAAATAAATAAATAAATAAACATCTGCTATGCAAAAATTCTGAACAGACTACACCTTCCAGGTATACTTCATTCTCTGATTAAAATATATATAGCTTTTAAGAATTATTTGGAAAACAAAGAAAATAGAACAAGCGATATAAATAGGAAAATCTCAAAGAGAAAGAGAAACAGACAGAAAGACAGACAGACAGATACAGACAGAGACAGAAACAGAGTCAGAGAGAAGAAAAGTGCCTGCCACAGAGGCTGGCTGGGGGCAGGGGAAAGAAATGGGGACATTGGTGGTGGGAAATTTACACTGGTGAAAGGGCAGGTGTTGGAACATTGTATGACTAAAAACCAATCACAAACAACTTTGTAACTATATATCTCACAGAGACTCAGTAAAGGATGGGTGTTAGAAAACTCTCACTCTTTTATATAGCAATAATTTCCCTTTTCATAAATGATGCCAATCTACCATAGTTTCATTATGTCTGTAAATCAAACTGTTTCTTCTTTGCAGAGCCTGGCAAGCTCCCCGTGACGTATTCGATATGCCAGACACAGTAACAACAAAGTCTCCAATGGAGACGTTACTGGGCCCGCTCAAGCAAATCGATGATCAACCGGAGGGCCTTTACTTACTTACTTACTTACATCTTCTTTGCAACAGAATAAGCCTGCTTCCACAGAACACAATTTTTTTTTTAGTAATATCATATATATGCTGAAGGAAGTCTGATTCATGGAGACGTTACTGAGTTGGAAAAACATTACTTGTAAATTTTTATCTAATAGTACATAAAACTGAAAAAATGTTTTCTGAATATGAGGCCACAAACTTTAATGATTTATGAATTGTTAGTGTCTAATAGTCACATCTATTAGAAGTTGTAGACACAAAAATATTTAATATAATATGCTGAAGTATCTTCTTGGACTACATCCCAGAAATTGAGTCACGCTTGAATTTTTCATGTTCTCTTCACTACAATTTACCCTATACCAAGCCTCTCTCTTCTACATAAATTGATCCTTTGCTTAAAATAATTATTTGTACTATTTCAGGTTACTTTAATGGAATCTCATATGAATATTTGTTTGGAATTTTCACTAATTATGAAGTCCAAAAATCACTTTTTAAGCTTTTAATGGAAATACAAAACTATTCCTATTATTGAAGATGAGTATTATATTCCCTAAATGATTCTTTTTCACTAAACTATCAATATATATAATTCTCTTATTTTTCCATTGCCAAGTGTGGTTTTATTTCCCCATAACATACTTAAAATGTAATCATCTATGAAGTTAACTGAGATAGGGATATTTTGATATGAATGTTTTTCCACCAGAACTCAAAAGCTGACCAGCTTAAACATTTTAACTCCTTCCACAAATTATTGATATAAACTGATTGAATTTGGCTTTGGTCTGAAGCAAAAAAATCCCAATTTTATGGTGTGGTTTTCTGCATTTATAATATTTTACCTTTTTATCTACTCTGGTTTAGGGAGCTGTTCTAGGTTTACATTATTATAATGATTTACAAAGAAATGTAAGTAAAAGAGAAAATATGTTAAAGTTAAGTCAACAGTCAGATAAAATACAGTTCACAATTCAAAAAGTATAAAATAAAATAGCCCACGTAGATCACTGTGCCATATCACTTAACATGATTATTATTATGCTAATATAGATGTTTTATGACAAACTGATAATTCTTTCCAAAGAAGATTGAGGTATAGGCTAACTAGAACTGCAAAAACTAATTATTTTTAAAAATGATTATTTACAGTCAACTAAAAAATAAAATGTCCTATTATTTGTCACTGTTTCAGAAGTTCATTCAATTGTATATAATAGGTGTTTAAAATTGAAAATAAAATAGGTGTTTATAACATAATAGTTATATATAGCAGGTGTATAAAATTATGCAAGTTTTGAATATTTCAGAATTTCCTGGAACTAGTTTTGTTTAAGACAACTGTATACTTAAGGATGCCTCTATGTTTAATACCTATGAAGATAGAATCTTCCTCCTGTGTTAAAAGTCGAAACACTACCCAGACTGATACATGACTCAACAGTGAACAGTGATTTAATTGATAACTTTGGACCTAGTTCACAGTGGAGGTAGGAGCTAAAATTAACTAAGGGAGGGACCTATAGGTCACATCAGTGCTCTGTTGTTATTGCTTTTATATATGAATATAGAATAATTTAATATGAAGTGTTTTACTTTTCAACCATAAGTGTCAAAAAATTGTCCTAACATAAAGAAACAAAATAGGAGACTAACACCCAAGAATAGGTGAGATAAGTACCAGGAGGTTTACTCCACGGCTTGGTGGCCAGCCACACATGCTAGGGGAAAAGGCAGCTCAGATAGAGAAGGGACCACCAAATAAAGGGCGTTGGGAGGATCCTCCCAGGATGGGAGAAGCATGCTGAAAGTAGACTATAGACCGAATATGATTGCCACTCAATGCCTCTTTTCCAAACCACAGCACCCAAAAAGAAATAGAGAACAAAAGGGAATGCCCTGCAACAGAGGCAGGGTGGGATGGGGTGGATGGGGGGGGGGGGATACTGGGATCCGTGGTGGCGGAAAATGGGCACTGGTGGAGGGATGGGTACTTGATCATTGTATAATTGAAATCCAAGCACAAAAATTTGTAAGTCTACAACTGTACCTCATGGTGTTTCACTAATAAAAAAAAATGTCCTAGTGGGGTAAATTTCAGAATTTAGAGTTTCAGGTGTGGTCAATTCCTTGGAGAGCGAAAAACATGATATAACCAATGAGACAAGACTTAGCATCAAGAGGTCAAGATTTCCTTTACCTAGTTCCTACCCACAGTTTTCATAGTATAGATGATATCCTGTTGGTTGTCAAGTCAACATGCATGTGAAGTAGGTCTTATTTTTTAAGATAATAAAGTTAGTATTTATTAAAATACAATAGTATTTGTATTTATGGTTCTGATGTACACAGTTAATGCTCCTCACAACCACCAAAGTACCCAAGAAATATCAACAATATTCTTATATAAATAACTTCTAGTCTACCTCTTCGTTCCTGATGCCCTTCTCATCACAGCCTTTGGTAAACTCAATTTTGTAATCTAGGTCAGAGATTGTTCATTTAATACTTTGTATTACCTTGTTGCTCTACATAGTACAGACTAGTGAGGTCATCCAGTATTTCTCCTCTGACTTATCTTGCTTAACATGGTTATGCCAAGTGGATGAAGAAATAGTACTGGGGCTAAGACATTTGCTCTGCATGTGGTCAGCTTTAGTTTGATTCCTGACACCGCATTTAGTCACCTGAGTACCTTCAGGTGGATTCCACAACAGACAGGCATAATGTCTGAGTACTACTGGGTGTGGCCCACCGCACCCCAACCCCTAACCCCCACCCCAAACATGATATCCCCGATTCTAACCAGACTTCATCTAAGTACAAGATTTCATAATTTCTGGTTGAGTGGTGTTCCATTGTTTACAGATATCACATTTTTCCATCCATTTATATGTTGTACATTTGAGTTATTTCATATACTAGCCATTGAATTCAGTGTCACAATTATGTATGCATATATTTCTTTGAATTATTTTGGGGGGAGTAGGGAAGGTGGCAAATGCCAAGCAGTTGAATTGCTGGATAATATAAAAATTCTCTTCTTATTTATTTATTAGAAATCTCCATACCATTTTTCATGGTGTTTCAACCACATGACATTTCCAAAACACTGAATGAGAATTTTTTTTTATCACATTCTGAACACTAGTTGTTTCTAGTCTCTTTGATACTCCAGTCTCACCAGTGTGATACAAGATCTTACTGTCATTTTTATTTTATTTCCCTGATAAGTAATGAGGAGGACATTTCCAGATGATTACTGATTGTATCTTTGTCTTCATGGAGGAAATATTTCTCTCTTCTCCCATTCCCATTTTTATTAGTATTTTTTTTACTATTAAGTTTTGTGAATGCTTATGAATCTTAAATGTTAGTCATTATCTGATGCAAATATTTTCTACCATTCACTAGAATATGATTCAATTTTACATTTGGGTTTTTCTTTTATATACATGTAAAAACTTTAAACTAGATCTTATCTTTTAATGGCCTTAGTTTCAACTATCCTCTTATTTATTCATTTCAGGGGCATTGGCTCACATCAAGTGGAACTTTTGGTTTACTTTTGGCTCTGTGCTCAGGGATCACTCCGGTGGTGCTCAGCCATATGTGATGCCATGAATCAAACCTGGGTTGGCAGAATGCAAGTCAAGCATCTTAGACTCTGACTATCTTTCCGAATCTCAAGTTTCCTCCTTCTAGGAAGAGTTGTCACCTCTGCATCTAGGGAGTTGGCTAATAATTCTGAACAGAATTCCTGGGACTACACTTTGTGCCTGTTCTTCAAGTAATTTCTAGGTGTGAGAGCGTACAATGCCCTATCTCTGTAATAGGCAACAAACAATTGTCCCTCAGTTTTCACTATGAATAAGGCCCAAATTCAATTGTACTTTTTCAGTACCAGATACAATATTATTTCTGACGGTTTTGACATTTTGTGCTTCTGCTCTACTCCTCCTATAGGCATCCTTGGGACTTTGGGTTTCTGGCCTTTCTGAAACATACAATAGACATAGTCTCATGAAAATAAGTTATTAATTTATTTTATCCTGAACTCATAATTAAATGACTGGGGCCAGAGAGATAATAAAGGGATTAATGTGATAGCCTTGTAAGTGACTGATTCCAGCTTGAGCCTGACACCCCATTTGACCTCTCAAGCATCTCCAAGAGTGACCTTTGAGCAAAATTCAGAAGTAACCTCTAAGCACATCCAGGTGTGGTCCCACAAGTATCCCTTTTTATAACTGAAAAGAAAATAAACTAAAAGACAAGGGTGGCCTGATAAAGGGCTTGGGATGGAACAACTAAGATTTGTTGATTTATTGTGAAGGTCTCATTCATCTTCACATGTCAAAGTTAAAGCTAACCTACTCTAGCAGCAATTTTACTTTACCTGGAAGGTGGAAGGTAGACTTCTCAGAGAAACTTTATGTCCATGTAGGGCCTGAATGAAAGCATCTGGTTTATAAGGACTTCTGTCATGTAAAAACTTTAACTTCAGTTCCACAGACAGGTATTATGATAGCTCAGGTAAAGTAACCATAACCAACCTCTAGATAATAGCCAATTACCTCATTATTGGGTGTAGTATGAGGAAAACAAGATGAAATTCTTTTTTGTGACCTCAAAGGGAAACAAATAATAGCTAAATACATAACTGTTTGATTACTACTATGGATGTCAATGGTGAGGGTCCATTTCCATTCCTGATGAGGTCACTAATAAATAAGATGTAGGGTGACATTGCTTTGTCCTTCTTCCACAAGGAGCTTAGGTTTAGCTGGATACACCCATCACAGTGCTCCTGAGGCACTTCCATTCCATTGTGTTTATCTGTAAACAGTCTTCCCTATGCTCTCCTCCCCACCCAGTTAATCAGCTTTCCCCCTAATCAGACTCTGTTAATTTGTAAGGTCAGATTCCTCAGAAATCTATGATTTTATATGTATGAGTGAAATATTGCCTTTCTCCTCTCCTTATGCCTTATGAACAGTTTACTTTAAAGCAATGCCCTTTTTGTATAGATACAGGAAGACCGTTAACATTATGCCTTGTAATTTAAGATTTAATTGGCTTTGAATATTATTCACTCCCAGGCATCTACTTTCTCAACTTAAGCCTCAGTTGCCCTTAGTTCCTAGCATCCCAAAAGCAGAGTCCCGACGAGAGACTGAATGGACACAGGGCAAGCGGTGAGCTACCCTGGCAACGAAATGGGCCAGGCCAAAGTGCCATGATTCTTAACTATAAGTTAAGAGTTTGATCATAGTCAAATGCTGTCATGATCCAAAGGTAACGACGAGACTAGGATCCTGCTAGGGGTGGGAAAGACTATCTGGACTGAGCACTGTAGTCTGAGATTGAGATGGCCCTAGGAGAGCAATTCTATAAGTTTAAGATATTTCTTACTGTATCCATACAAAATGGTTTATATTATATATGCTTATATGCTTGTCTGACAAGGAGAGGAGAGACACACCCATGGGATTCCGCTCTAGGGTGGGCCGTCCTGCTGAGAAAGGATCTGTCCTAGGAGAGGTTTTCCCTGAGGCTAAGATTTCTATCCCTATTGATTGTGACCACACCTATGTGTAATTGTTCCCCCAATTCTTCATGGAGAGAGATATAATGAGACTGTAGAATGGGCAAAGGGGGCAGAGGCAGAGAAGAGAGACTGATATGGATGGAGAGAGGATTGGAATAAACTGCAACTAAGACCAACCATTCTGGCCCTTGTTCCTTCCTTTGCCTGCCCATTGCCTTCGACCTCCCCAGGGTGGGGGAAGAAGGGTGAGACTACTGAACTTGGGTGGTGGGAGAGATAGAGCCACCGCTGCTGTGTGCCGTGCCCCCTTCTTGAGTTTACACACAAGGTACTATTTCTGACGGATAGTTAAACACACAACAGTTTTGTGACTCCTGCAAAAACTTGCTCCTTTGTTTTATGGTGAAAGAGATCCTATCCCATTGCTGCATTTGCTCTGAATAACTGGCTATATCACATTTTTAATCATTTTCTATCGTTGGAACCTATTACAATCATCAGTTGGATTTTGTCATACAACTTTTGATCTTGAAATTATCCTATATAAATTTTGTTTTCTGGACCATTCCTCAAAATTAGCTAAGTGTATTTTATCCACAATAAGCAGATAATTTGACACTTTCACTTTCTTCTGTCCATATGCCTTGATAAGGCATCTTGATCAATAATATGCCTGTACTCAGAAACATCAGAGTCTAGTAACTACTCCTTGGATAATAGTTGCATTTGGATGGAAATACAGGGAGTGAAATAAATATATATCAATAATTCAGGATTTTTTCCTGATATTTTAAGGCATGTGAATTTCTTTTCCCGACCCACACATTTAAGAACAGGTGTAGTCTAACTCAGTCTAACTCAGTCTAACTCAGGGGGGCTTAATATATACAAGCCTAATCTTGGTAAGTTTTATTGTTTCTCTTTCCTTGAATTTTTCAGGTGAGAGGTCTGGGTATGAACAGAGAATTATTTAAGTGTCTTTATTGCTACTAAATAAATGCTCTCATTTTGGGCTGAATAGAGAATTAAGGGAATGACTTGGAGTTAGAAGAGAGGGAATCTAATGATATTTTCCCCTGTAGGACTGTCTCTGAAGTTCTCCTTCATGAGAAAAAAGGCAAGGTCATTCAGACAGATTAATGATCCAGCACATACCCAGCATACAAGATCATGGGTTTAGTTCATGGCAGCAAACACACAAAAACAAACCCCATATGAAAAGGGATCAGAGAGAGTACAGGAGTAAGTTGCTTGCCTTCCATTCAGCTGATTCTGATTTGATCCTCAGTTACATATGGTCTCCTAGACACCACTAGAAGTGATCACTGAGCACAGAGATAGGAACACCCCCTCAAGCACCACTGGATATAGCCCCAAACCAAAAAACAAACAAACAAACAAAACAATCATATAATACACAAGAAATGCCCCCACATGGTGCTATCAAGATGATGCAAGCATCGAACATTCATCTTATTCTAACATCTGCTCTCCACTTACATGAGGCTGTAATCACAATCTGATAGTTATTTTGGTTGATTTTAATGATTGTGTATCCGAATACCAGGAAATAGATCCAGATCCTGAGTCTCCTGAGTAAAATGACTGCAAGTTTTTCACATTTCCATTCTCAATCATTATATGGGGTGGGAAAATACTACCCATGAACTGGCTTGATTCCAACTAACCATCAAGAAAATACCTCTATGAATCTGGGACACAGTCAACTATTTCAACTCACTGGCCACAGTTTGCAGTGGCATAATTGCCTTCTATTTCCTGGTTGGGGAACAAAAAGTATTCTGTGTAATATCTAATCCATGCAGCAATCAGCTATAATTGGCTAAAAAAACTCAAGTGTAGTGTGAAAGTTGATATAGAAACTTGGAAAGAAAATGGCTTGGCTTGAATTAATAAGTTTAATTAAATATATTGTGAGAATAATGTACATTTCCCTAGCATCTGTCACATTATCAAGAGTGCTCAATAAATTGAATACTTATGGAAAATATTGCCTTGTAGAAAGAATATTGCTGCGCAACCATTCCTCATAGGTCTCTAATATTTATGCACAAATTAGAACAGATTAGGTTCCAGACCACATTTTAAAGAAAATAATATAGCTAACATCAATGGAAGATCCAGTTTTTATTATTTTCCACAGGACAGAAGACAACAAATTTGTTTTATGTCTGCTGTAATAAAGATAAAGACATCATTTGGAACATAGAATGGGGGGGGGTGGATTTATGGTCCTTTTGTAAAACATGGGATTATTCCCTAGTGCTGGAATTCCTAGGGGAATTCCCTTGGGAGACATGTTTCAGATTTCCTCCTGGAATTTGGGAGGCTAGAGGAACTGATATGACCATGAGAAAGTTCTTGTTGCCTATCATGACAAGAAATGTCTCATTTCTTTTGCTAACATCCCTGAAAGTACAGCAATCAAATTTAGACTGCAAACAGGATAAACTCAGATTCGTTATAGTTTGTTACACTTAAAATTTAAAGTAAATTGTGTTTAATGAAACTGAAATAAATTTATTCTTAACTATCACTGTAATTTCAGCTAACCATTTGTCAAAAATATTTCAAAGAGAGATTTTACTAAGAAAACAATTTCATAGCACTTAAAAAATTAGCAAATATTTATACAAAGTTTCCTAAATCATCAGCTAGGTTATCAAGACAATGTTATATTTAACTATTGCAAATATGCAAATATTTTCTGGCACCTCATAAACTTAGTTTATGGTGTATGCTATATATGCCTATGAATATAACCTGGCACCAATCATGATATCTAACATATTGTGAACACTCATCATTTATTGGCTATTTATTGGCTATTGGCTATTATTTGAACAACTATATTTTTCTATCATTTTAAAATTAAAAATTTTTTTTAAATTTTTGGGTCACATCTGGCCTTGCACAGGGATTACTCCTGGCTAATGCGCTCAGGAATTACTTCTGGCGGTGCTCCGGGAACCATATGGGATGCTGGGAATCGAACCCAGGTCATCTATGTGTAAGGCAAACGCCCTACCCACTGTGCTATCGCTTCAGCCTCTAAAGTTAAAAATTCTTGACATAATTTCTTAGGTGTATACAGACTGGACCCTGATAGTATTTATCTTTATTATTTTGTTCTAGAATTTTACCCATTGCATATTTACTTTTCTTCTAAAACACTAAGGGAGTTACTGGTTCAAGGCTTCTATACTTGCCTCACATTTAGTTGAAGGCAATACTCTTTCTTTCACATCTCTATTCGCATATTTTTATGAAAATTTTCCCTAATGTTAAATTCTATGCTCTATGCCTTAATATTCCTAATTTTTGCAATAATTTTCATGATAATCAACTTTATATTTATGTGATATTGGGAGATATGCCCCATGCTGCTCAGGGTTTACTGCTGGCTCTGTGATCAGAGATCATTTCTGGGGCGCTCAAGGGACATATGGAATGCCAAGTCTCAAAGCAGGATGAAACACGTGAACGTGCAAACAGCCTACTCTGTACTTTTTCTGGGCCTAAGATTTTTTTCTTTCATTTTTAATTGTGGTTTAAAAAATTCTGGCACATTTTTAATTTTTATTTTTTTCTTTTGACCAATCCTGGTGTTCAAGATTTGCTCCTGGCTCTGAGCTCAGGACTTACACCTAGTGGGGTTTGAAGACAATATGGACTGCTAGGGATAGAACCTGGGTTAGCCACTTGTAAGGCAAGTGCCCTACCTGCTATATTATCTCTCCAGTCCTGAGACATTTTTTTAAAAATATTCCTTTATACACTATTTTGAAAAGACGTTTATGCCTCTATGTTCGCTGCAGCGCAATTCATAATAGCTAAAGTCTGTAAACAACCTAAATACCCCAAAAGATTAATGGGTAAAGGAATTGTGGTATATATTCACAATGTAATATTATGCAGTTATTAAAATGATGAAACTGTGCAATGTCCCATTAAACGGGTAGAATTAGAGGGTATAATACTAAGTAAAGTCAGTCAAAAGGAGAACAACAGACATTGAATGATTTTTACATATGTGGAATATAAATAAACACTGTGGCTCACAAAATTGCTTATAACTGTTACTTGTATTTAGTGTTCCAACACCAGTCCTACCCCCAGAGTGACCATTCCTCCACCACTGACCTACTTTCCCAACCATCCCATGCTTGCACACTCAGAACATACAAAACAAATTTTTATATTATTCGTTACAACAAAATGGCTAATGGAATTATTAAAAAATATTACAGTTAAGAGAAAATTTGTGAAAATTGTTATATCTCACCATGAGATCAGTAAATTCTTGTCTGAAAGTATACTAAGCTGATTCTTGTTAGTTGAATGTTCTGTTTTATTCTTTTGTTTATTAAGCTAAGTTGACTTCTATGTTACTTTCCCATCTGATTTGGTGTCTTCCTACTGGGATGTCAGTATTTAGGAATCTGGAGATGTTGTGCAGACAAGTCAATGAAATATTCTTTTATAAGTAGTTTAGTCTGGTCAAGGTATTGAAGCTTCAATTAGAACTAAGATACTATTTTTTAAAAAATTGAAAATGTAAAAGATGTTTAAGGTCCTGAAGACCAATCAGAGCAGACAGATTTAGGGAATCAAAATTCTAAAGAGTATAATCTCTGGTTGACAAGAGTCATATATCCCTACAACTTTCCTTCAAAAAAATCCCAATTTTTATTAATAAGAGAAACCAAGAAAAATACGAGACCCATTTGTGGCAGTCTTGCTGGCCTAAAGAGGCACTGATTGAAGGGAGGGATCCCAAGACAGGATTCAGGGACCAAGATCCTCAAGGAAAAGTATTACAGAAATTTAAGTTTTGTTTACATTTGTTTCCCAATATTGAGAAATATATGCGTAGGACGATGTCTAGAATGAAAGGGAAACAATAATAGCTACATTTTTTGTACAGTTGGGCTGGAGTGATAGCACAGCGGTAGGGCGTTTGCCTTGCACGCAGCCAACATGGCAGACCGCAGTTCGATTTCTCCGCCCCTCTCGGAGAGCCCGGCAAGCTACTGAGAGTATCTCACCTGCATGGCAGAGCCTGGCAAGCTACCCATTCAATATGCCAAACACAGTAACAACAAAAGTCTCCAATGGACACAGTACTGGGCCCGCTCGAGCAAATAGCTGAACAACGGGAGGACAGTGACAGTGACAATTTGTACAGTTGAAAAATAGTATGTAAGGCACAGACAAAGAAAAAATGATATGGTTACTGTTCAGTTTTCATTTAAGGAATCACATTAGCTCAACCCTAACAGAAACAAGAAGAAGACAAATCTTACAAAAGCTTAAAAATAGAATTCAAACAATTTATACCTATAAAAATATACCTACCAAAATAAAGTCAAATAATCTTTAAAAAACCAAATATATTCCAGTCTTTACATTTTTTACATATAAAATATCTGGTAATCAAAAACTAAATGAAAAATATAAAAAAATGATTGAAAATACAAGAGAAATGGTTAAGAGAAATTAATCTCGCTCTTCGTCCCCCAAGCTGTGGTGATCTTTTCTGCCACCCAGATCAGTTTATCCACCGGTACTTGAACCTGGGACTTGAATTTCTCCCTGGAAGCCCTGCAGGCGTCCTCTCAGACACTGGGAGAAAAGCAGCCCTGAGCCTCTACCTCTTCCTCTTCATCTCCCAAACTGTGCTGATCTTCTCTGCCACCCAGGTCAGTTTATCCACCACTTCTCAAACCCAGGACTTGGATTTCTCCCTGCAAGCCCCCCAGGAGTCCTCTCAGATGCTGGGAGAAAGGCAGCCCTGAGCCTCTGACTCTTCCTCTTTGTCCCCCAAACTGTGCTGGTCTTCTCCACACCCAGTCTTTACCCCTCCCCACACACCAGGTTTCCATGGGGGAGTGGCCTCTTCAGACGTGGGCGTGGCTTTTGTAGAAGTGGGTGTGGCCTAATTTTCGGGGTCAGCGATCATGTGGCCACAGGTAATTTACCCATACCAAGAAACCTAGTCCCCATACCTACACACAAACATGAAGAAACAACACAAATCCCCCACCATGTGGGGATGAAGATGAAAAGAGTCCAGAAGCATCAATAGGTGCTACTCACCTAAAGAAACTCTCTGAGAAAGAATTCAGATATGAATTCATGAAGATGTTCAATCAACTCAATGAAACAGTCAGACAGATATCCAGTAACATGACAGAAAAAATCGACAAATTACGAGAAGAAATGAGAGCAGAAAAGTCATGAATGAAAGATTCCGGAGATAAAATAAAAAACTCAGTCTGTGACCTCAACAAGAGGCTGACTACAGCTGAAGACAGAATCAGTGAGCTGGAAGATCAGCTGCACCAAACCAACAGGCAACAACAAACAATGGCAAGGGACCTCAAAATAGCTCTAGAGAGAATCAGAGTCCTAGGAGATGATTCCAAGAGGAACGACATTAGAATCATTGAACTACCAGAAGCTCAGAGAAACAATCCCAATGAAAAAACCACGGTTAAATAAATCATTGCTGAAAAATTCCCAGAGCTTGACAATACAGCCATTCAGTTTCAAGGAGCCCAAAGGGTGCCAGCTAAAAGACACCCTAATGAAAACACTCCAAGACATATCATAGTTAGAATGATGGATGCTGCCAATAGAGACACAATACTGCAAGCAGTAAGGTCAAAGAAGAAAATCACATACAAAGGAGCACCCCTTAGATTCACAGCAGACCTATCAGAGGAAACCCTCCAAGCCCGAAGGCAATGGCGGGATATGGTGAAAAAACTCACTGAAATGAATGCTTCACCAAGAATACTCTATCCGGCTAAACTCTCACTCAAAATTGAAGGAACAGTACACTATTTTCTAGATAAACAGCAGCTCATGAACTTCATAGACTCAAAAACCAAACTTAAAACAAGGGCTAATGGGGCTACTATAAGACAAGACAAAACCTACAAGCACAACAGACCCTTACAGAAAGATGACACAAAACCCCATAACAGTAACCTTTCTCAATGTCAATGGTCTAAATTCACCAATTAAGAGACACAGAGTGGCAAAATGAATTCAGAGACAGAACCTAACATTCTCCTGACTACAAGAAACTCATCTCAACAGTCAGAGCAAACACAGACTCAAAGTTAAAGAACGGAAAACAATCCTGCAAGCAAACAGTTTTCTCAAAAAAGCTGGGGTGGCAATCTGGTATCCGACAATATTAATTTCAGGTTAAGTTTAGAAGGGACAGCAAAGGCTATTTTCTCCTCATCAAGGGATACATAAAACAGGAATAAATAACACTCTTAAATGTACACACACCTAATGAGGGAACAGCTAAATACTTAAAACAACTGCTAACAGATTTTTAAGAAGGACACTTCTAGCAACACAATAGTAGCTGGAAATTTCAGCATTGCCTTATCACCTCTGGATAGATCAACAAGAATAAAACTCAGCAAGGAAACATTGGCTTTGAAAGAAGAAATAGAACAGAGAGGTCTTATAGACCTATACAGGGCTTTACACCCCCAAAATAAAGAATACACATTTTTCTCCAGTGTGCATGGAACATTTTACAAAATAGACCATGTCCTAGGTCACAAAACATATCTCAATATAATCAGAAAGATAGAAATATTTTCAACAATCTTTTCAGACAATGATGCACTGAGAATAGAAGTGAATCACACACAGACACGGAGAACCAAATCAAACACCTGGAAATTAGACAACTCAATGCTGAACAACATGTGGATCAGGAAGGAAGTCAAGGATGAAATCAAAAGATACTTGGAAACAAATGAGAATGAAGACACAAGCTACCAGAACTTATGGGATGCAGCTAAAGCTGTATTAAGGGGAAAATTTATAACTCTGCAAGCATATCTCAGGATGGAAGAAAGGATGCACATAAACAACTTGACTTCACAGCTCGAGATTTTAGAAAAGTATCAACATAAGGAGCCCAAATCAGGCAGAAGGAAAAGAGATCATAAAACATAGAGCAGAAATCAACGACATGGTAACTAAAGAAACAATCTGAAAGATCAATGAAATCAAGAGCTGGTTATTCGAGAAAATAAATAAGATAGATAAACCACTAACAACACTTACAAAGAAACAGAGAGAGAGAACCGTAATAAATCGAATCAGAAATAATAATGGGGATATCACAACAGAAACCAAAGAAATTCAAAGGATCATCAGAGACTACTTTGAAAAGTCAGTATGTCACGAAACAAGAGAACCTAGAAGAAATGGGTAAATTCCTGAATTCCTATAATCTCCCAAAACTGAATCAAGAAGATGTAGAGTACCTGAATAGACGTATTAACATCAAGGAAATTGAAACTGTAACCAAAAGTCTTCCCAAACACAAAAGCCCAGGTCCAGATGGATTCACTAGCGAATTTTTCTGAACATTTAAACAGGACCTTTTGCCAGTTCTTCTCAAGCTTTTCCAGGAAATTGAAAAAAACAGAAACTCTCCGAGACAGTTTCTATGAAGCCCATATATCCCTAATACCAAAAGGAAACAAAGACACCACAAGAAAAGAAAACTACAAGCTGATATCCCTGATGAACACGGATGCAAAGATTCTCAACAAAATACAAGCAAAATAGAATTCAACAACTCATCAAAAAGATCATACACCATGACCAAGTGAGATTAATCCCAGGGATGCAAGGATGGTTTAACATTCGGAAATCAATCAACATAATCCATCATATCAACAAAAGAAAAAATATTATGATCATATCAATAGATGTAGAGAAAGCATTTGACAAGATTCAGAACCTGTTTATGATGAAAACCTTCGCCAAAATGGGGATAGAGGTGACTTTCCTCAATATAGTTAAAGCCATCTACCAAAAGCCTACAGAAAGCATCATCTTCAATGGGGAAAAACTGAGAGTCTTGCCCCTAAGATCAGGGACGAGACAAGGATGCACACTCTCTCCACTACTGTTCAACATAGTACTGGAAGTACTTACAACAGCAAATAGGCAAGAAAAAGATGTTAAGGGCATTCAGGTAGTAAAGGAAGAAATCAAACTCTCACTATTCAAAGATGATATGATAGTACACTTAGAGAACCCTAAAACCTCTACCAAGAAACTCCTAGAAACAATAGACTTGTGTAGTAAAGTTTCAGGCTATAAAACCAATACCCCAAAGTCCATGGCTTTCCTATGCAAATAGTGAAAAAGAAGAAAGTGACATAAAGAAAACAATCCCATTCACAATTGTGCCCAGAAAATCAAGTACCTAGGAGTCACCTTAACTAAGGAAGTAAAGGAGCTGTAAAAAGAAAACTACAAACTGCTACTTCAGGAAATAAAAGAGGACATGAGGAAATGAAAAAATATCCCCTGTTCATGGATGGGGAGAATTAATATCGTGAAAATGGCAATTCTTCCCAAAGCACTGTACAAATCCAATGTGATCCCCATTACAATATCCATGACATTCTTCAAAGAAATGGAGCAAACTCTCCTGAAATTTATATGGAACAATAAGCCCCCACGCATAGCTAAAGCAATTCTTGGGAAAAAGAAAATGGGAGGAATCAACCTTCCTAACTTCAAACTCTACTACAAAGCAGTAATAATGAAAACAGCATGGCACTGGAACAAAGGCAGAGCTGTAGACCAATGGAACATGGTTGAATATACTGACATCTCCCCTCAAGCATATGATCATCTAATCTTCGATAAGGGGGCAAGAAAAGTGAAGTGGAGCAGGGAAAGCCTCTTTAACAAATTGTGCTGGCAAAACTGGTCGGCTACATGCAAAAAAGTGGGCTCAGATCTCTGCCTAACGCCATGTACAAAAGTAAGATAAAAATGGATTAAAGACCTCAACATCAGACTGGAATCCATAAGGTACACTGAAGACAAAGTTGGCAAAACCCTCCTTGATACTGAAGCTAATGGTATCTTCAAAGATGTCATGTCACTGGCCAAGCAAGTGAAAATAGAGATAAATGGGACCATCTTAAACTATGAAGCTTCACACTCCTTTACTGTTGGTGGGAATGTCGACTGGTTCAGCCCTTCTGGAAAACAGTATGCACGATTCTCAAAAAATTAGAAATTGAGCTCCCATTTGACCCAGCAATACCACTCCTGGGAATATATCCCAGAGAGGCAAAAATGTATAGTCGAAGTGACATCTGCACTTGTTTGTTCATTGCAGCACTCTTCACAATAGCCAGAAACTGGAAGAAACCTGAATGCCCAAGAACAGATGACTGGTTAAAGAAACTTTGGTACATCTACACAATGGAGTACTATGTAGCTGTTAGAAAAGATGAAGTCATGAAATTTACATACAAGTGGTACAACATGGAAAGTATCATGCTAAGCGAAATGAGTCAGAAAGAGAGGGATAGACATAGAAAGATTGCATTCATCTGGGGGATATAAAGTAACAAAATATGAGATTAATACCCAAGAATAGCTGAGATCAGCACCAGGAGGATCACTCCATAGCTTAGTGGCCAGCCGGGCATTCTAGAGGAAAGGGCAGCTCAGATAGAGAAGGGAGCACCAAATAAAGGGTGTTTGGAGGATCCTCCCAGGAGGGGAGATGCATGTCGAAAGTAGACTATGGACTGAACATGTTTGCCACTCAATGCCTCTTTTGCAGACCACAACACCCAAAAGGAGAGAGCGAACACAGGGGATTGCCCTGCCACAGAGGCAGGGGGGATGGGGGGATGGGGGGGGATATTATCCATGGTGGTGGAAAATGGGCACTGGTGTAGGGATGGGTATCTGATCATCGTATAATCGAAACCCAAGCACAAAATATTGTAAATCTACAACTGTACCTCATGGTGTTTCACTAATAAAAAAAAATAAAAAAAGAAAAAAAAGAAAAAGTATAAAAAAAAACTATGAAGCTTCTGCACCTCAAAAGAAACACTGACCAAAATACAAAGACAGACTACAGAATGGGGAAAAGGATATTCACCCAATACACATCCAACAAGAGGTTGATATCAAGGATATACAAAGTACTGGTTGAACTCCTCAAAAAGAAAACATCCAACCCCATCAAAAAATGGGGCTATGAAATGAATAGAAACTTTCTCAAAGAAGAAATCTGAATGGCTAAAAGGCACATGAGAAAATGCTCTACATCATTAATCATCAGGGAAATGCACATCAAAACAAGATATCATTTTACACCACAGAGATTGCCCACATCCAAAAGAACAAAAGCAATTGGTGCTGGTGGCATCATACCCCCCAACTAAGGAAATTATATTCTTAATTAAAATAGTATATGCTAATAAAAATAAAATCATTGAATATAAAAATTAATCACAACTATCTATATACTTTTGGAATCAATCTGTAAATATAAAAACAGCCATGTTGAATGGAAAAAATTATAAAAATATTATTAAAAATGTAATAGCCAAAAAGGTTGCAGGTATGAATACAACAGGAAATGGCTGCTAAGGAAATTAAAGTGGCAACCAGAGTTGAAGACCAAAAAATCTTGTGTTTACTAAAAACTCAGTAAGTGGGACTTCGAAATGTTAAAATCAAACCCTCAGGGCTAGGGGTGACAGTACAGCGGAGTGTGCATTTGCTTTGCACACAGCTGACCTGGGTTTATTCCCTGGCTTCCCATATGGTCCCTGAGCACCACCAGTAGTGATTCTTGAGTACAGAGACAGGAGTAATCCCTGACCATCACTGGGTGTGAACCAAAAAGCCAATAAAATAAAATAAAATAAAAACAGATCCTCAAAATATGAATAAAATTATAATAAAACTAAAAGCTGATTTAGAGAAACCTACAATTATAATAGACTTTTTTTAGCATAGCTCTGTCAAACCCCACGTCGTCAAAATAAGAATATTTCTAAAATTTATTCACCTTTAGGTCACAAATTGACATTTACAGTGTTGGTATGCGCAGTTGCCTAATCTCATCACCAACAGAGTTCTATGCCCAGCACACAAATAATAAGGTAACTAAAATGTTAGTAACTCTATGTATGTGTATATATATTTTAGGTTGATTTATTCTAGACATATGATTGTTTGAAAAAGTATCAATGTAATTTGTACAGAAATTTTGAATAAAATACAAATCATACAGAACCGTCATCATCATGTCAATATCTTTGAAAGATAAGAAAATTCTTATAAAGGTAACTTCCTTAATGTATTAAAAAGTTTTTTTTAAAAAATCTTTATCGAACATCTTATTCTGTGGTGGAATACTTAAAACTTTTCCTTTGAAACTCAAAACTAGACAAAGATTATTGCTAACAGCATCACTATTCAACATCTTACTGAAAGTAACAGGAAAATAAGACAAAAAATATAAATAACAGGCATATGAATTAAAAATATTTTCATTTTTTTTAGTGAAGAGAGTTTTATTATTGAAGAAATTTACTTAGAAAGATGTGATGGAAGAGAAAGAGAGGAAAACATGTTCAAGTGAGAACATGGGCTTCTCCAGAGTGGAAAAGCAGAAAAGCAAATAGAGTAATACATGTTTAGAGAGAACATGGGTTTCTCCAGAATGGAAAAAGATAAATTTTCATATTTAGGATGTGATTTTGTATATATAATATTCAAAAGAATTTTAAAAATTCTAAAAAGATTTAAAGCATTTCAGCAAAATATTGAATATAAATTCAATATACAAAAATAAACAAAACATAGTATTGTTAATAAAATTATTTTTCTTTCAATACAAAAATTTTAAGTGGCTAAAATATAATGGAAGATTATTTCATATCCATGAATTAAAAATATTACAGGGTCCAGAGACATAGTAGAGTGGGTAAGGTGCTTGCTTGCAATTGGCTGAACTAGATTCAATATCTCCACTATATATAGTCTCCCAAGCACTGCCAGAAGTGATCCCTGAGCACAGAGCCAAAAAAAGAACAATGAACATAAAAACTGGTTGTCAGTAGCAAACATACCACCTAAGGGGGCTGGGAGATAGAACAAGGAGTGGTCAATGACTCTGGTAGAGGAAAGAGCAAAAGAAAGGGGGAGATAGTTCTGGAAGGTTGTAAAGAGTTTTGTGTGGAACCGTATAGACAACAGAACAATAAACTGCATGCAAAAAGTTATATATTTTTATTTTTATTTTTTTATTAAAAATTTTTTTAATAGTGAGACATCATGAGGTACAGTTGCAGACTTACACATTTTTGTGCTTGGGTTTCAATTACACAATGATCAAGTACCCATCCCTCCACCGGGGCCCATTTCCCACCACCACGGATCCCAGTATCCCTCCCACCCCCCATCCTCCCTATCCCACCCTGCCTCTGTGGCAAGGCATTCCCTTTTGTTCTCTTTCTCCTTTTGGGTGTTGTGGTTTGCAAAAGAGGCAATGGGTGAGAATCATGTTTAGTCTATAGTCTACTTTCCGCATGCTTCTCCCATCCTGGGAGGATTCTCCCAACACCTATATTTGGTGTTCCATTCTTTATCTGAGCTCCCTTTTCCCCTAGTACGTGTGGTTGGCCTCCAAGCCATGGAGTAAAATTCCTGGTACTAATCTCGGCCATTCTTGGGTGTTAGTCTATTTTGTTACTTTATGTTCCCCAGATGAATGCAATCTTTCGATGTCTATCACTTTCTTTCTGAGTCATTTCGCTTAACATGATACTTTCCATGTAGTGTCCTTTTTAGAGGCAGACTGTTTGTCAGGGGAAAATGGTGGAGGACAGTGGACACTGGTGAAGGAATTGGTGTTGAAACCCAATTATGGGTAACTTTGGAATACTGCCATGACTGACTAAAAAGAGGGGGTTGAAAGAGCCAGAGTAAGACATTAACATCACCAGGTGTGGTACAAAAGCCAAATAAATAAGAAGTAAATATATAAAATCATAATAATATTCTAGAGATAGCTGTTCTCCTAAATTCACTTATAATGTCGTACCAATTGCAAACAAATTGTAACACTTATTATGTAAATTATGGGATTATTTTAGTATTAATACAGAAAGTAAAATAATAATAAAAGTAAAAGTAGTAATAAAAATAAATGTATAATATTAATAATATTAAAAGTTACACTAATAATTCTTCTTGACGATGACCAAAGTTGGGCCTCAATATCAAATTTATAATAAAACTACTCCAATATAAAAGTTGTTTACTAATGAAGGAAAGAATAATGAAAAAACTTAGAGAAACCACATATACAGACTCCAGAATGAATTAAGCTTTCACTACTCTCTATTGCTTGTGCATAAATAGACTAAGTCAAGGAAGCAGTCAAACATGGGTTTGGGCGGGGAGAGGGAAACTTGATTCATTTTCTCACGCTATACCTAAAAATTATTTACAGGTGTATCACATTTAATTGTTGAAAGCTAAGCTCATAAAGTTTCTAGAAATCTTAATGACCTAAGAGTAAGTACAGATTACATTTTTCTAAGTTAAAGAATTTTGTTAAAAAAAAACATTAAGTAAGCAAGTAATCAACAGAACTTAAAGAAAGTACTTAAAGAAATTTACACACAAGTGGTACTACATGGAAAGTATCATGTTAAGTGAAATGAGTCAGAAAGAGAGGTATAGACACAGAAAGATTGCATTCATCTGGGGAACATAAAGCAACAAAATGGGAGACTAACACCCACGAGTGGCTGAGATTAGTACCAGGAATTTCGCTCCATGACTTGGAGGCCAGCCACAAGTGCTACGGGAAAAAGAAGCTCAGATAGAGAAGAGAGCACCAAATAAAGGGTGTTGTGAGGAACCTCCCAGGGTGGGAGAAGCATGCTGAAAGTAGACTATAGACCAAACATGATTGCCACGCAATGCCTCTTTTGCAAAACACAGGAACCAAAAGAAGAGAGAGAGAACAAGGGGGAATGCCCTGCCACAGAGGCAGGGTGGGATGGGGGGGATGGGGGGTGGGAGGGATGCTGGGGCCCGTGGTGGTGGAGGATGGGCGCTGGTGGAGGGATGGGTACTTGATCATTGTATAACTGAAACCAAGCACAAAAGTTTGTAAGTCTATAACTGTACCTCATGGTGTTTCACTAATAAAAAAAAAATTAAGTAAGCAAGTAATCATCAGAACTTAAAGAAAGTATTTGCATGGGAATTAAGAATATATAAATATTCAGAATATATTTATGTATATGCATATTCTGAAAATATTCAGATATAGTATCTTATACGAATATATAGAAAATATTCAGAATATAAAAATAACCTTCAAATATTAATAATACACCACCCAACTAAAAATCCTGAGCTATAAAACCAAATTGATAACTAAATGTTCAGTTAGCATAAAATATTAATCAATAATATTTTTCAGTGAAATGCAAATTAGCAGAATAGTAAGATGATATCAAATGGGGTAAAATAAAACATCAAAACAACTAAGTTTTGCTGAAGATGGAATTACCCTGAACCATAAACATTCTGCTGGTAGGACTGTAAAATTGATAAAAAGCACTTTGAAATACTGCTAGTAACACTCTCTATGAAACGCAGTTTATATTCTGATCTATCTTAAGAAAAAATTATATACAAAAAATGTGCATAAGAATTTTCATCGCACTTTCAGTCATAATTGGCAGCATTACAATAATCGAAGTCATTCAATAGCATTAGAATAGGCTACAAGATATGTATTTTCAAATTACAGTTAATTGACTATTCAAAACCTTGTTTAATATTTATGTAGAAAAATTCAGGAGTACATTCTTTATGATTCTATTTTTCAAGATAGGGAGAAAATATAGAGCTCTGAATACTATGGAATGTATTGGGGGATGGTGCCACATCTCAATCTGAATGGAATTTATGTTACTGCTTAGATAAGAGGGAAGGGAATAAGGAAAATGAAGAATGTAGAAGTGCTCTGTACAGTAAAAGGATTCTCATTTTGGTTGATAACAATGGAAATGTAAAAGGTCAATATGTAGTTTGTTACCTTTTGGTGGAATACTCAGATATAATCCAAAAGCATTGTTATCAATTTCCTAGCTAACAAGAAAAAAATGTCTAGATAATGAGTATGATGAGAGTTATTGTTCAATGCTGAGTAATTAATAATAAAGCATTTTATAAATAATTTTTGAAAGGTACATGGGAACTCTTGTAAAGATCCCAAGACCACTTTTACACACTGTAAACACTTACAGAGCAAGTGATGACATTAAGAAATTAAAAGCATGTTTTCACAAGTGTTATTTGAAAAAAACTGTAAAATAGCATCAATAGGATAAACACATTTAGAAATGGGTTTAACTCCAAATCAGTATACTAAAAATATTCCAAGAGCAATATTTATACGTTGTAATTAATACTTACTTCATCAAATGTAAAATCCTCTAAATCTATCTCTTCATATTCTTCTTCAGATTCTTCATTCTTAATAGCTTCTAGAGCTGTAGCCAGTTTCTTTCGTAAAAGAAATCCCTTCCAAACTGCCTAAACAAAAATTTAAAGCATGTTATACAAGGTTATAGATCAAACTCCAAACCAGATTCTCTGTGTTATCCCATTAGGAAGATAAAACATCTTAGACCTCAGTTTAATGACTCAATAATCTGTTTTTTGAACTTTATGTGACACTTAAAACTGCAAGATAAATTAAAAGACTGCATATGTCTAAGGTTCTGAATCTCAGGAGACTTTACTCATGGTAAGCAGAAAAGAATCCATAAAACTCCCTTAATGGCACATGTAGGTCAAACAATCAATTATCTGACAATTCCTCCAGGACCCATTCTAAAATAAAAGGAAAGAGATACGAAGGAAAAAAATTGTAATTTTCAAATGATTAAATATAACATTAACACATTTAGGAAAACTTCAGCAGATATAAATAACCATATTAGAGAGATAGTATGATGACACTAATATTTAACTATTTTTGTCTAAATAAACTAAGCATAGAATAATAGGATTTAAAACGCTCAGGTTCCTCAAAAAGGTGAAAGTAAGGTAACTTCTCCTAAATATAATACCAGGTACACTGAAATTTTTGAAAATAAATATCATTATATACTACTCAAAGTGAGCTCTGGGTAAGCTAGTAAATTCTAGAGAATTGTAGGACATAGTTACTGCTAAGTGTGAAAAACAATGTGGAGATAAAAATGTATACCACATGCTACAATTTATGATAAAAATAGAGCAGTATCATGATTTTATGTGTCATATTAATTCTATATATCGAAATACCTGTCTATATACATTTTATTAAACTTCAAAGGGAAAGCATAGCTTTATAAAATGGTTATCTATAGAGGCAGAAAACAGGCAGGAAGGTACAGTATAGAAGGCAAACTTTTCTTAAGTAGGTATACTCTCTCTTCCATCACCTATTCATCATCTCTCTCCCCTCTATTTCTTTGTCTCACTCTCTGTTTCCTACTTTTTTCCCTGAATTTGTGTTTATGCCAAAGAAAAGTGATATGGCTGAAAGTTCAAACAAAACAGTTTCCTATGGCTGTCATTCCTTCTTTCAACTATGTATGTATGTATATACACACATAGAGGCTGGAGAAAAAGTAATAATAAATGTCCTTAGCAACAAGGATTTTCTATACATATGGAATACAAAAAGAAAAAAAATAAACACAAATAAGTAACATAGTCACTATCACTGTCACTGTCACTGTCCTCCCATTGTTAATTGATTTGCTCAAGCGGGCCCAGTAACGTCTCCATTGTGAGACTTCTTGTTACTGTGTTTGGCATATAAATACGTCACGGGTAGCTTGCCAGGCTTTGCTGTGTAGGTGAGATACTCTTGGTAGCTTGCCAGGCTCTCTGAGAGGGATGGAGGAATCGAACCCGGGTCAGCCAGGTCAGCTGCATGAAAGGCAAACACCCTACCCATTGTGCTATTGCTCCAGCCCAAGTAAAATAGTATAGCCCTAAATATAATTTTAAATATCACTAAAACATTCTACTGAATACAAGGAACTATTCACACATCATATAGCAATGCTTTCATAAAACTCAACAACAAATAAAACCATTCCATCAAAAATGGAGATAATCAACGAGGACATATGAGGACAAACAGATGATTAACTGGCATATTTAAAAGTTCATTGTCTGTTCATAACAGGTGAAGAAAGAAAGAAAGAAAGAAAGAAAGAAAGAAAGAAAGAAAGAAAGAAAGAAAGAAAGAAAGAGGAAGGAAGGAAGGAAGGAGAAGAAGAAGAGGAAGAGGAAAAAGAGGAAGAAAGAAGAAGAAGAAGAAGAAGAAGAAGAAGAAGAAGAAGAAGAAGAAGAAGAAGAAGAAGAAGAAGAAGAGGAGGAGGAGGAGGAGGAGGAGGAGGAGGAGGATCAGGAGGAGGCAGCAGAGGAGGAGGAAGGAGGAGAGGAGGAGTGGGAGGAAAGAAAGGAGCTCAAGGAGAGAAAGAAAAGAGAAGGAAGAAGAAAGGAAGATCTTTTCCACTCAAAGTTTGATAACAATCAACCTTCATTTATTCTAATTAATACTGCTATGATTTTTTAAGTTATTTTCTTTGGCCTTCGAAATAGTGCAGAGGAGGCCTGCAGTCCCCCTTGGTGATTCTCAGACAAGCAGTTTGGCAGTTCGATAATCTCGCCCTATGATGGTGCAGATAACATAACCTATCCTATTGGTACCCAGGGATTTGGAATCCAAGAGTGGACTGGGTGATGGTTGGGTGATCATGTGCAGCCAAGGTTATGCATGTTAATCCCTGTACTCTCTCTAGGGGCGACAATTTGGAAACAAAAATGAATGGTATTCTACGATGTGGCCCAGTCAAACCAGGGACAGTAAGTAAAAGGTATTTTTAGGTATATTAAGAGCCATACAACATGTACCACTACCTCCACTACCCAGCCGCCACCACGCTCCAGGATGCTTTCCAGATGCCCCGGCTGAGACTCAAGCATGACTGAAGCCCCACAGAACAAGATAAGCAGAACTCTGAGACCTTGGACTCCAGGCTCAATGGACCCGGGGACAGAGATTCTCTGCTTGCTCCCACCAACCACAGGTGATGAACGGATTAAAATCAGGATCCCCACCCACCTTACCCTGCCCAGTCTGCATCCACCAACCGCCAGAGACCCAGGGATTGGATTGTGCACAGAAGACCCACCCTACCCCTACCAGTATCAGATACATACCTCACCAGCAGACCTCCACTACCTCCACTACCTCCACTATCCAGCCGCCACCACGCTCCAGTATGCTTTCCGGACCACGTGGCCGCAAAGCAGCCGTGCAACACTTTATAAGACACTAAATACCCATCTTCCAGAATTGCCGTACCATATTTGATAGGGTTCAAATATGGTAACACCTACAAGGCCGATTAGAGGCCGCCCCACAAGCCTCTATCCCTCTTGGAGAGCCTGGCAAGCTTCGGAGAGTATTCCGCAACGAAATAGACCACATCATATTCAATCGATGGTTTTGCCTGACCAATGTCGCTGTTGTCCCAAAATTCCAAATGGAATTGGACCGCCATCTCCTGCATGCAAAATTCTACTTCACAGAGTGGGGAGAAAGGGCTGCAAAGTTTAAGAAGAGAACTCCCAGAACGACCACCAACTGGGAGCTCTTTGGGACTACTGCGGCAACGTGGGAAGATACTATTGTTGACAATATTGACGAGGAATACGATCAACTGGTTCAGCACCTCCATGATTGTGCGAGAAACGCTGAGAAAGATAGCCACAAACAAAGCCTGTCTTCAAAAATTCTTGAGCTTATTTGCCAATGTGGTTTGGTGCATGTCTCAGGCAACCGCAAGGGAATGTCCGAGCTCGCAAAGCAGTACAGAGATGCGATCAAGGAAGACCTCAAAGAGAGAAGAGCAGAAGTGCTGGTAGATGCGGCGAAAGCCAGGAAAAGTATTCGTAACGCCGGCCTCTCCTTCGCCAACTACAAGACCAAGATGACTGCCCACTGACGTCCTGATGGATCTATCACATCTTCCAGAAGTGCAATGGAGAAGATTATCCATGACTTCTACTCAAATCTCTTCGATAGCCATGACCACCTGCCGACATACCAAATTCCACAGGATGTATATGTCTTTCCCAATGTTCTCCCTTCCGAAATCCGACACTTTTTCGTCAGTAAAGAAACGAACAGCACCCGGCCCAGACAAGGTCAGACCTGAACACCCAAAGAACCTGCCGTCAGTACTCCTCAATACGCTGACTCGGCTCTTCACACGCTACCTGTCTGAATGCAAGGTTCCGTCCCAATGGAAAACCAGCAGGACTGTACTACTATACAAGAAGGGAGACATCCATGACATTGGCAACTATCGCCCAATCTGCTTACTGTCTGTCATCTACAAGTTGATCACTCAAGTCATCCTGAATAGGATTGGCAGAACACTAGATGAAGGACAACCATGCGAGCAAGCTGGGTTCCGCAAAGGATTCAGCACTATTGACCATATCCACACGATAACCAAGCTCATCAAGGTTTGTCGGGAGTTCAAGATGCTGCTCTGTCTAACATTCATTGATTTAAAGAAGGCCTTTGATTCTGTTGAGACAGAAGCGGACCATTCTACAAAGCAGTCATCATGCGACGACTGGAATGGGAAGGAATGGGAGTGAAGATAGATGGTCGGCAACTACACCACCTCTGCTTTGCTGATGACCTTGTTTTAATAACACCAAACATCAGACAAGCGGCACAAATGCTGGCCGACTTTGACCGTGAGTGTGGAAATGTAGGACTATAGCTGAATCTTACAGAGACAATGTTTATGAGAAACAGCCTCGTTCCTGATGCCCCATTTGCTCTCAACGGAATGACCATCTCCGAATGCAACAGCTATGTGTACCTAGGTCGAGAAGTCAACATGACAAATGACCTGGCACCCGAGCTGCCAGGTCACCGAGGAAGAGAGCGGCTTGGAACGCCTTCAAGAACGTCGAAGAAATAGCTAAGAGGACGAAGAACCTCTGGCTCCGGGCACATCTCTTTGATTCCACTGTTCTTCCTGCATTAACATATGCCTCAGAGACCTGGGCCCTACGTAAACAGGATGAGAATGCTGTTCGGGTCTCCCAAAGAGGAATTGAAAGAGCTATGCTTGGAATATCATGTTTCACTCAAATGAGTGAAAGAATCCGGAGTTCCGACATCAGTCATCGATCATGAATCAGGGACGCTGTCTTGTTTGCCAAGGTGTCAAAAATCAGATGGGCTGGTCACGTAATGAGATTTAGAGATGACAGCTGGACTAGAGCCGTTACTGACTGGATTCCATGGGATGTCAAAAGACCGAGTGGCCGCCCACCTACCAGATGGTCAGACTTCTTCATCCAGATCATGAACATTCGGTTTGAGGCTCTTTATATTCCTAGAATGAACAGATGCCATTGGGCTACACTAGCATGCGACAGGGATAAATGGAGACGTTACTGGCGCCCCCTCGAGCAAATCAACGATTAACGGGAAGTCAAGTGATCAAGTGATAACATGTACAAATGAGAAAGCAGGGAATAAATCATACACAACATCTCTATACATGTATTTTTCATTCTAATGAGGAGCAATAATTAAAACCTAAATTAAGGAGTTATATATTCCTTATTTATACGATTTGAAGAGAAACCAGAGTTAATCTAGACAAACACTGTGTATAAAAACTAATTATTGACAGTGGATGGAATATATTAGGGGACTGGAATTTACTTATTTTTATTTATGCATAATGGGCAACTAATAACTTAGTTGCATATGCACAACAGTGATTCAATATATTATATGTTACTAAATTACCATAACAATAAATCAAGGCACCACTATTTTAAATGAAAGTGACATAGGATTCTCCCACTATGTTAACAATAGAAGATACAAACATACAAATATTTACAAATGAACACACGGGCATGATGATTCTATAGATGACCCAACATCATCATGCAAAGTTGAACCTGACTGTCCTTCCTTACGTTTTTCCTCTGGCTCAAGATCAGAAAATTAGCATTTCTACAATAGTACACAAGTGAAGTCTTCATGTATTCTTGCAATTTCACCCTGCAGCCACTAACTTCCCATGACTTAGAAACATCAAAAACTCAACTGTAGTTGCTAATGCTGCCACCAGTCTTTAGCTAGATTTGGAAGATGTTGATTGAAACAGAAATACAATGTTCAAAGTGTCACTAGAATACCATGAGCTAATGTTTTTCATTAACTCATCAATAGCTTCTTTTAGTATAATGGAAAAATTTTGTATAATGGAAAAATTTCCCCACTGTTGTGGTACAAAATTGAATCTCTCCATATTTTTCTTCTTCCCCTCAAATCAAAGAAAAGGTATAGTCATCCATTCACTTCATGAGTGAGGATGTGTTTTTTACTTGTTGGTATGTTTTGTTTTGTGGACACATCTTTGTTACAATGCCAGTGTGAAGCAATAACAAAAATACCAGTCAGTGACTTAGTAACAAACATTTATTTCTCTTAGTTCCACTATAGAAACCCTAAAATCAGTGCACCACCAATTTAAAAGTCCAGTTCCTGGCTCATAAACTGAAGTCTTCTAGTGTCTCATAGGGTTAAAGGAGTGAAAGGGATCTCAGGGTTATTTTTTAGAAAGGTTCTAATCTTATTCCTGAGGGTTCTTCCTTCAAACAGACTCACCTCCTAAAGCCCACTTTGTCAAAAACATCATAATATTTAAGCTGATCAATTTTGAGAAAAGTGGTAAAACTTAGTTTCAGTAGCACCATTCATTGAGTTTTTCTGATATATTCTTTTTGGATTTTCTTATCTAGCATTTATACTTTTTTGGTCCTTTGTTATCTTTCAAACTGTTTTCTAATATGACAAATGGGCAAGTTACTTTGTACAACTACAAATATACCTCAATCTCTTAAGTGCCTTTTTTCCTGATTAAGTTCTGGCAAGGTTCTACACTATAGGAAGACATGCTGTTTTCTTTCACTTCCTCCGGTTTGTTCTTTCTTTGATTCTCTTTTATCTCTTCCTTCTTCCTCTTTCTTTCTGTTTTATTCCTTCTCTGTCTCATTCTCCTTCTTATTTCTCCCCTTCCCCAGTGCTACTCAGGCTTCCCACTAATATTTGGCTTTGTTATACAATGCTTAGTCCAGCAAATCTGTGCTCCTCAGGCGTTGGTGGTTCTGGGGGCTGACAGAGTTAGCCTAGTACTCCTAGGGATCACTTGATCACTTGATATCCCATTACTCATAGATTTGCTCAAGTGGGTGCCAGTAACGTCTCCATTCATCCCTGTTGTGTGCTAGCATAGCCCAATAGCATCTGCTCATTCTAGGAACATGAAGAGCCTCAAACTGATCATTCAAGATCTTGATGAAAAAGTCTGATGATCTCGTAGGTGGGCATCCATGCGATCTTTTGACGTCCCATGAAATCCAGTCGGTAATGGCTCTAGTCCAGCGACCATCTCTAAATCTCATTACGTGTCTGATTTTTGATGCCTTGGCAAATGAGACAGCATCCCTGATTCTTGAGTGTTGACGGAGGTTGGAACTCCAGATTCTTTCTCTCATTTGAGTGAAGCATGATACTACAAGCATAGCTCTTTTGATTCCTCTTTGAGAGAACCAAATAGCATTCTCATCCTGTTTTTGTAGGGTCCAGATCTCTGAGGCATATGTTAATGCAGGGAGAACAGTGGAAGCAAAGAGATGTGCTCAGAGCTGGAGGTTCTTTGTCCTTTTATTTATTTCTTCGATGCTCTTGAAGGCGTTCCAAGCTGCTCTCTTCCTCCTGCGCAACTCAGGTGCCAGGTCATTTGTCATGTTGACTTCTCGACCTAGGTACACATAACTGTTGCATTCGGAGATGTTTGTTCCGTTGAGAGTAAATAGAACGTCAGAAACAAGACTGTTTCTCATAAACATTGTCTTTGTGAGATTTACCTGTAATCCCACCTTTCCACACTCACGGTTGAAGTCGGTCAGCATTTGTGCGGCTTGGCTGATGTTTGATGTTAATAGAACGATGTCATCAGCAAAGCGGAGGTGGTGTAGTTGCTAACCATCTATCTTCACTCCCATTCCTTCCCACTCCAGTTGTCACATGACATTCTTGAGGGTCGCACTTAAGAGCTTCGGTGAAATAGTATCACCTTGCCGAACCCATCTCTTGACATCGATGATCACTTCTTTGTAGAATGGTGAGATGCTGGTAGTGAATCCATAATACAGCTCATGGAGGATCCTGATCTATTGAGTTTGAATGTCCTGATTGGCTAGGGCTTCAATGACTGCTTCCGTGTTAACAGAATCAGAGGCCTTCTTTAAATCAATGAACATTAGACATAGAGCGGCATCTTGAACTCCCAAAAAAATCTCAGTGAGCTTGGTTACCATGTGGATATGGTCGATGGTGCTGAATCCTTTTTGGAACCCAGCTTGCTCACATGGTTGTCCTTCATCTAGTGCTTTGCCAATCCTATTTAGGATGACTTGAATGAACAGCTTGTAGATGACAGACAAGAGGCAGATTGGGCGATAGTTGCCAATGTCGTGGATGTCTCCTTTCTTGAATAGTTGTAAGTCCTGCTGGTTTTCCATTGGGACAGAACTTTGCATTCAGACAGGTAGTATGTGAAGAGCCGTGCCAGTGTATTGATGAGTACTGACGGCAGGTTCTTCAAGTGTTCAGGTCTGACCTTGTCTGGGCCAGGTGCTCTTTGTTTCTTTACCCACAAGATTGTATGTTGGATTTCGGAAAGGAGAACGTTGGGAACAACATATTCATCCTGAGGAATTTGGTATGGAGGCAAGTGGATGTGGCTATTAAAGAGATCTGAGTAGAAGTCATGAATAAGCTTCTTCATTGCCCTTCTGGAAGATGTGATAGATCCATCAGGACGGCGGAGGGCAGTCATCTTGGTCCTGTAGTTGGTGAAGGACAGGCAGGCATTACAAATTCTTTTCTCAGCTTCTGCCACATCTACCAGCACTGCTGCTCTTCTGTCTTTGAGGTCTTCCTTGATTGCTTCTCTGCACTGTTTTTGAGTTCAAATGTTCACTTGTGGTTGCCTGAGGCATATGTCAAGTCAAGTTGGTGAATAAGCTCAAGGGTGTTAGAAGACAGGCCTTTTTTTGTGGTTATCTCTCTCTTGGCATTCCTCACACAATCATGGAGGTGGTGAACTAGTCGATCATATTCCTCATTAATGTTGTCAATGACGGCATCTTCCCATGTTGCCGCAACAGAGCCAAAGAGCTCCCAGTTGGTGACCGTTCCGGGAGTTCTCTTCTTAAACTTTGCAGCCCTTTTTTCCCGCTCTGTGAAGTAGAATTTTGCACGAAGGAGACGGTGGTCCGATCCCATTTGGAATTTTGGGATAACAGCAATATCAGTCATGCAAAACTGTCGATTGAATATGATGTGGTCAATTTTGTTGTGGAACCGTCCACCAGGAATCTTCCATGTCCAAAGTTTAGATTCGGCCTTCTGGAACTGTGAGTTACCATGGATGGTCTTGGTCAACATGATGAACTCAGACAGTCTGTCACCCTGTTCGTTCCATTCTAGGCCATGGGTCCTGATGTGGAGTTTTTCAGCTGATCTTCTCAGTCCAATCTTGGCATCAAAATCACTCACAATGATCTTGTAAAAGTTGTGGTCTTCTTTATAGAACCGTAAAACTTCCCAATTTCTCTTTCAACATAATTGGATGTTGGTGCGTAGACAACAAAGATAGAAACTGCTGGCAGTGATCCACATCTATTCAAGTGTAATCGTCCAATTTAGGTTGTTAGGCATTCGAATGAATCAATACTCATGGCTAAGTTCATGTTGGCAAGGACACCAACACCATCAATGCCTCTTTTGTCACATTCCATGGGACAATTCTCCAGTGTCGAAAACGTGATGTGATTGATGCCTTCTTGTCTCGCTCAGACCAATGATGTCATACTTTGTCTTGATCTTGTATCATCGCGCTTGTACCATCAGGTTCTTGATGGATGTATCAGATGCCAGTGTACGTGCATTGAAAGTATAGACAGTCATTTTTGTCTTTCTTTGTTTTGGCAGCCTAGTTCGGCCTTGAGATTTTATCAGTCTCTTCTTCCTCATCCTTCTCAATGCTGCTGTATTCAGGGTCAGGGGAATGAGATCAATTTTATTTACTGGATTTGGCATATCAAACACACCACGGATAGCTTGCCAGGCTCTGCCGTGTGGGTGGGATATTCTTGGTAGCCTGAAAACACAAACTTTACAGGTGTTCAATTTATAATTCAGGCATATGTGCTAGTATAATACTCTCAGTAGCCTGTCGGGTTCTCTGAGAGCGAGAATTAGAGAATAAGAAGTCGCGCAGCCACAAATACAGCCATGTGCTTCCGGGAGCTTGGTGTTATAATCTCTGGATCATGGCTGTTGTTGGGGGTACACGGCAGTTGGTGGGTGTAACTGTCTAGCTACTGGAAGGCCTAGTCCCGAACCGTAGGGATATTCGATGAATATAACTGACAGAACTCAGGGCCACCATCTACACCAGCACTGTTAGGAGCCATTCTGCACAGGGAATCAAACTGATTGTTGTGTACATCCAAAGATGGTATTACAACTATGTGAAATACCTCGTTCACCCTCTCCATTTGGGGTGGGGTTAGGAAGTTTATATATTCTATGCATAATTTTTTGTTCTTGTTTCAGGGCCAAGTGCTTGAGTGATCATATGTAATGTTGGGGATCAAATCTCGTTAGCCCAGTGCATAGTAAGCATGTTATTTACTGTATTCTATTTCTAGCTCTCCCTGCTTTCATCTTAAAATACCATAATGATAAAATATCTATATTTAATGTATACAGAAGGAAAGTGGTGACAAAGAGACATCTTTAATGTAGGTCCTAAATTATAACAGCATAAAGAGTGATTCACAACAACTCAGATCGAATCTTCAGTGGATCTAGTACAATTCCTCAAAGAAAGGGTTTACACAAAGCTATAGACCAGAATACATGCATAGAGTTAGAAATACAATTTATAACCACCTTTATTCAGTTTATCATAAATCAAGATAACAAAATACACATATATAAATAATTATTAGAAAATTTTCCAACTTATTTCCAAGTTTAAATCTTTATCTCAGCAATCTTTAAGTGATCATGTTATTTTCTTATTTCTCATGTTTTAGTTTTTTCCATATAACTATTTATGTGTGTATTTATCTATCTGTGAACTTTTCATTTCCAACTCCCACCTCTATAGTATACCATAAATTTGTCACTGAATAAACTTTATTTTATATACCAGAATAAAGCAAAAGTGGAAACATTTCTTGTTTTTTCTTTTTTACCATGAATGCAAACATTGTTAATGTACTGGTGATAGTGAATTAAGATTATGACACCTTATTCCTCATGTACCACAATGACATTCTGAAATAGTAACTACAGGTTTTTCTCAGTTTCCTTACATCCATCACTTATTCCACACCTATTAACACCACCCCTTGTACTATCACGGTCACGGTCGTTCCTCCCATTGTTCATCGATTTGCTCGAGTGGGCACAGTAATGTCTCCATTTTGAGACTTGTTACTGTGTTTGGCATATTTGAATACATCATGGGTAGCTTTCCAGGCTTCGCCGTGCAGGAGAGATACTCTCGGTAGCTTGCCAAGCTCTCCAAGAGGGGCGGAGGAATAGAACTCGGGACGGCCATGTTGGCTGTGTGCAAGGCAAATGCCTTACCCACTGTGCTATCGCTCCAGCCCCCCTTGTACTATACACCAGATAAACTAAGTCTACAGAAATAGTGGCTAAATTCATTAAAACCATTTCAGAAATAATTATCTTGAAACAGTAGCTATTATAAAAAGAGCCAGCCTTTCCTCCCCTGCCCCAATGAGACCCTGAGTGACCACCCACAAACTGGCCCTCTGGCTACTCAACAAGCTGCTTCAGCCATGATCCCAGAGACTCAGAAACAAATCTCACAACCCAGAGGTTTTTGGAAGAAATCCCTCCAGATTTAATTATTAAGATTCAGAATTTCAAAATTGACAACAGCTTCTGCGGCCGCGCAACATCATATGCTATTCATAATCAGCAATAGAAAATAAATGGTCTAATGTTGCCTTTTTGGCAGATCTGAGTGTTGGACTAAAATCCCAAATAATAATGGTGGGTCTGGTGTCGAAATATTGAATGTAATCAAAGTAGAGAGAGAGTGGGTGCAAATTGTCTGCCACACAGGTGGGGAAGATTGTGGGATGGGGGATATACTGGGGTTTTTGGTGGTGGAAGGTGTGTACTGGTGAAGTGACAGGTGTTTTATCATTGTATGACCGAGACTTAAACTCAAAAGCTTTGCAACTGCACTCACAGTGATTTAATAAATAAATTTATTTAAAAAAAGACAATGCATGACAACATAAAGATTTGTACTTCAGTTCTACTGGGAGGTAGATGAAAGTTATCTTATTGTTAATTTTATTGTACTCATAAAAGCCCATGGAATAAAATGTATTTTTAAGTGTGCTTGGTTGATTGATTTGGGGTCCACACCGGCAGTGCTCAGGGTTTACTCCTAACTTTAGCTCAGGAATCACTGCTGAGAGTGCTTGGGGAACCACGTGCTGTATCTGGGATTAAATCAGGGTCAGCTATATGCAAGGCAAGTGCCTTTCCTCTTGGACTATATCTTTGGCCCCAAACAGCTTAATTATTAAGGTAATTAATTCCTTTAGTATTTTTGCTAAATTCTTGGAAAGAAATCTTGACTTATTCCTGTCTCTCATGTACCTCTTCCATTCATCCCATAAGCTAATAATATTATCAGTTCTAATTTGAAACTATCACTCATTCACGTACATTCAAGATACATGAAAATATATACTGGGATGTGATTCTTCTAATCAAAATGACTGTAAATACTCGAGTCCATGCTCTTGTCTAGATTGTTACAACAACCTCCTTGTTGTTCTTACTGCTCATGTTCTTCTTTACAATATAATTACAGCATAAAATACACCCGATCATGTTGAATCCAATGTTAAAAATTATCACTATTCTCCCATATAATTTGGAATAAAATCTGGTGTTTTCAAACACTTTTAAAGTCTTTTTTTGGGTCATTTGTTACAGCTTCTTGCTACTCCTTATACAATGTGGGCATGCCCAAAAGTATCCCCACATTCAATTTAGCCTCAATACTGTGAATTTCCATAGACTTCCTTTTGTTAATTCACTTATTTTAGGATTGTCCCCTGCAATTCCATGAGAGTATGAATCTTGTCTGCTTTGATCATAGTTATGTTTCCTTAGATGAAAACATTGTGTGACAAATAGCAGATTCTAAAAAATATTAAATAAGTAATTTAATAAAATGGCACTGTAAAAAAATTTATTTCAAAATAAAATCCTAGTGAGTCAAGTCTGTTTACTACTCGCTTTATAAAATTTTAAATAAAATCGATATAAAAATTAGCAATGATGTTAGTATATTGTCAAATAGAGATAGATTAGAACAAGTTGATACATATGAACAGAATCTTTAGATATGAATGCATGTATGGTATAGAACCTAGGATACCTAGTCACGAGAATTGCATTTTCATATTAGAAACTGTTCCCTTAATGCTTAGGCAGACATAGCCAGCTGCAGTTAACCCCACAGCTAAAATGTCGCATAGTTACAATGAACTGACATACATATAGACCACTCAGTAAGATCAGGGATGGTGTATAAAGAATAACTAAGTGAGAAATGGCTAAAATATTATTCACAAAATATTTTACCTCATGACTATTAAAACCAACCTGAATAAGAATTGCAGCATTTTCTTTCTGTTCTTGTAAATTCTCAATATTATCTTTTCCTTTCATTTTTAAAATAATGCGATTTTTGATGTAGGAATCTGGCCTTGATGTCAGTTTACGTTCAATGTAACCACGCCAATATGCCTGGATTACCATAGCTGCCATACTACAAAGGAGAGAAAATAAAACTTTTGTTTTCACAAACACAGTTGCAGATTATGAGGTTCTCTTAAATTATGTAAGTACAAAATATGTTATTTATTAAAAATCAAAACCTCTGCTTATAGTCATAGAAGTAAAAAACCAGCATGGAGCCTTCAAATACAAATGAAAGGAATAGACTAATAAACAACAAGGGATATAAATCAAGGGTTTTTTCTTCCTAAAGAAGGAAGAAATAATATCAAGATTCTGTATGATATTGGAAATGTCAACATAGTAGAATGGAGCAATGATGATACAAAAGAGACACATCTTAAGTGGGAGTCAAGATGAGTTGGCAAGAGAAGATGGGATCTTGTGTAGACCGAACGGAGCACCCCTGGAGAGAAGGAACGACTCTCACTATCATCACTGTAATATCAGTCTATCAGGTCTATCAGGTCTTTGATAGTCTTGCTTTTCCTCTGGTTCCCAGACAAATAATCAAAAAAACACTTCTATATAATATACCATTTCCCTGGTCTATAGCTATTGTCCAATTTTAGGCTCTAAAAAATCATATGCTCCTTTTTTTCTTTTTTACATGTTTTCCCTTTTTTTCCCCTTGGGGTTCCCAGAAATATATCAAGTTTGGGTAACAATATGTAATTATTGTAAGTATGTTTAAAAAGTCTGCAATTATTAGTATTGTTAATGGATGTTGTGTTTCCCATGCATATTTTTCAGGAATATTATCAAAATATAGCAATAAAGTGCAGATTTTTCTATTTTATTCTTGATTCATACTTTTGAGTTTAAAAGGCATACAAAAGTGATCCTTATGTATATTTACATATACATAGATATCTTAATATGTAAGTATGCATGAATATATACATATATATGTATTCCTTCCCTAATGTTCCATTGAATGCTTTTATTAAATTAATAATTGCCAAAGTCAGTGAAGTTTTCTCTGTCTTCATATTAATACATTTAAATTAAAGTATAGTTAAATGATAGACTGCCTGACACAACCACACATTTTTTTCACAGCAATATGTTTTGGGTAAATTAGAAAGAAATGGTACAATAATTTAAAAATTTTATTAATATAATGTTACTGCTGGTGTTACCATCCTCATCATTAGAACTTTTACTAACACCTTTAGAAGCCCATATTATTTTTATATAAAAGTAAAATAAAAATTAGTTGCAAAGACTTCTGACATAAGTATATCCAAAAGAAAAAAAGCATTCTAATGGAAGATAAAGGAGCTAACACAGAGTTCTGATAGTGAAAAGATCTTGCTAAATTTTCTCCAGATTATTTATAACCTTTGTCAAATCACATTTCCCTGATTTCTTTTTCTTCTAACTTAATATAAAAATGTTCAAGCTTAACTATTTCTTCAGATCTTCATTTCCTGGAAGGCTCAGAGGTAAGAAAAAATACTTTCATATGCTGTTCTCTTATTGATCTGTCAATTTTCACAGGTGTCCCAGCTGATACATTAGAAACATTGAACCATACTTTCAATGGATCCTTTCAATATTTTTGCTTGCTTAAAAAGCATAAGCAATAGATCAAATGGATAAACTAGAGATCAGAGGGATTGGAGAGATATTATAGAGATTAAGGGGTATGTCTTTCAGGCTGTCAACCCTGGTTTGATCTTGACATCACATGGTGATTAGAGCACCGCTGGTGCACTCCTAGAGACCTCTAAGTACTCCCCAAATACTGCTCTGGAGGCCCTAACCACTGGTTGGCTGAGAATAACAGGAAAGTATTCCCACGTGTCTAGTGTACTACTTGCAAACTTCCCAATTCCAATTCCACACCTCACTCCCAAATAAGACTACAATTCATAAATGTTAAAGCCACTTTTAATATTTTTCAAAAACTTACATTAGTAAGCACATGTTCATTTTCAGCACATCACACTAGTATTTTGCTCTAGAAATCACTAAGCACTGCTCTGATCAGTGATAGCTGAAATGCCTTGTATGCAATAGGGATTCAACATGCATTTGCTAAAATAAGAGGCAGAATTTCTAAGAAAATACAAAAAAAGGTGGAAGACAACACACTTTCAGTAGCAGGCTCTGCTAGACCTAATTTAAAGGGGGAAAGAGGTTTCAACACTGAGTGAAAAGTATGCTCCAGGTATCATCTACTCAGTTGTCTCTTTTTCTTTTTGCAAAGGCAGGGACAGTGTGGGTGGGGGTTCCTAAGTACCTCCTCTGAGTGGCCACATTTTGGGAGACTGTTCTTCCTCTCTCTGCTATCCTGTGCCCCCTCACAAAAAAAAAAAAACTGAAAACATAATTAGGGTATCAGCATAAAAGATTAACATAGATCCCAACCCTTTATTAAATCATTTGGTAACATGATGAAGGCTTTTAACCAGAATAAAAAAGAAAAGTGGCACCTATAAAATAAAAAAAAAACAGACCTATATCTTACATTTTGTCATGATATCCAATATTTTGGCAGTCACTTAGTGGAGAATTTGTCATTACTGTTTCCATGGAGGGAAGTCTTTTGGTGGGGACACTGCTTCTGTTGCTGTCCTCAGCTTCTTGATGGATTGTTTCTTGACGTCTCCCTTTCCTACCTTCAAAGCAAGAGGAGGTGTCTAATGGAAAATGGACAGAATCAGAACCCTTCCTTTTCTCAGCAACATCTGGTGCTTCTGGGCTGTGTTTTCTCACATAGTTTGAGTTAAGGTCTCTCCTCTGCAGCACTGTATCACTATTTTTAGGCAATACATGTTTTTGCTGGGCTTCTAGCTCTTCTCTCATGTTGATAGTTTCATCACCTTGCTCATGTGCAAATCGATGCTCATTACTTAGTGTCATCATCTTCGTAAAATAAAGGCAAAGACTTTCTGCAGCATCCAAAGTGAATATATTTCTGACCGAATAAATAATGAGGGCATTTATAGTAAGAATTAATCCAGATAATTATAAAATTGTATACATTTACCGATATTTTCATGAACATTAAACTTTACTCAATTTTAACAACTGCATTATAAACAACTTTGTAAATCAGTGTTTAAACTAAAAAAATAGAAAAATTGTTTCTATTTATATAAAATTGATCTTGTTCTAGAAAATATGTAAATATTTGCTTAATTAATTTAGATATGTAAATCTAGAAAACTATGGAAGTTTTATAACCAATTTATTATAGGTATTTTTGATAGACATGAATGAGAAAAATGCATGCTTTTTTCACCATGAATATGAGAGATCATGGCAGCCTAAATTTAGAGATGTTATTTATGAAACAAAGATTAAAGTACTTTTGACATCAACTCTTGCCATGTGAAATATTTGTACTGGACTTTTAAACAAAGAACTTACATCATGGGAAAGTTTTTAGTCCCATTTTTCTCCGGAGAAAAAGATCCATTGCAAAGAAAATTCAATGCTTTAATACACAGATGCTTGTGATTCTTTAGAATAAATGCTGGTTAATATCATACTGAAGTTATGATTTGTTAAATTAATCAAATATTGTATGCTTTCTATATTTGAGCCATTCAATAATAATATGAAAGACTTTGCACATGTGAATCATATACTTGACTACATTTATTTTTCTTTATGTTTTGTTATTTCTAATTTTACTTTAACTTTATATTTTCTAAATAAATTTAATATACAGACAGGGTATCTTAATTATTATGTGAAACTATGCAGAATGTAGAAAATATAAAATTATTTAACTAAATCAAATAAAATAATTACTTTCTAAGGAGAAGGATTATAGTTTTAATGCTTAGCACAACAATAATTAGCCCTCTAATATATTTCAGATACGTTATATTTCATTTACATTAGTGGAAAATCATTCAGAAAAGGTTTAATTTAATATTAAGGAATGTCACAATACTAACCTCACAATGTTTGAGGTTAGAAGCTGAATCTATAATCATTTATGACTAAACATACCAGTGTAGTTTATTTTTCATTTAATTTTAATGAAACAATTTGTAATGATAATACACTGTCCAAAGAAATTGTGAAATCTAAATTTCAACATAGAGGATGTGGTCAATGTAAACTTTTAGGGCTGGAGAGATAGCACAATGGTTCGGACCCTTGCCTTTCATTTAGCCAGTGGTTTCATTCTCAGCACCATGTGTCTCCCTAAGTATTATCAAATGTAGCACTGAGGTCCCTGAGCACCATCGAGGTGGTCCGGGTAATGTCTAGCAACACAATTCTGAGTAGCACCTCATCTTTGAAGTCCCACATAGAACCTTCCCCAATAGAATCACAGAAAGTAACCCCAGAACCCTGAGCATTGCTGTAGGTCACCAAATCCTAAGAGTATTCTTCATATTAAAACAATATACACTAATACATATATTAAGGAAACTTAAATTTGCCAAAAGAGAGTTGTAAATTACCCGAGTATTTATTACAATTAAATAATTATAGCAACTGAAACTATTTCAAAGTTTCAATATGTGTTTATAAGATGAATTACTATTAAAATTATTTTGATAGGAAAAACCAACCCATGGAATTTTATGGACAGAATTATGAATGCTAATTTAGTTTAGATATTTGGAAGCATATATTAGCATTCCAGTTATACATATAAGATCATAATTAAAAATGTAATCATTTTCCTTTTCAGTTGAAATTTCTAATGCAACACAAATTTTACAATAGTTATGGAAAGGTCCATTTTCATTTTGAATTAAAATTTTGGATGGTAATACCTCTAACCTCAAAAGTTCTATCACTGTTATTTTTTATTTTCATTCTGAATTATAATTTTTGGTGTATAATACAAAGTTCCATTAATTTTGTTTCTAATTTAACTCCTGTAATAGCTTAATATATAAATTAAACATACGTACAATCTGATACCTTATGTATAATAAATATATCTATTAAAAACTTGCCTTGTTGTATCATGCTAAGTGAAATGAGTCAAAAAGAGAGGGGCAGACATAGAAAGATCATACTCATCTGTGGAATATAAAGTAACAGAATGGGAGACTAGCACCCAAGAATAGTAGAAATAAGTACCGAGAGGTTTGCTCCATGGCTTGGAAACTGGCCTCAGATGCTGGAGGAAAAGGCAGCTCAGATAGAGAAGGGAACACCAGGTAAAGTGTGTTTGGAGAACCCACTTGGAATGGGAGATATGCGCTGAAAGTAGACTATAGATCACGATGGCCACTCAGTATCTCTATTGCAAACCACAGCATCCAAAAGGAGAGAAAGAACAAAAGGGAATGCCCTGCCACAGAGGAGAGGTAGGGTGAAGGGGGTGGGGTTGGGGGTGGGATACTGGGATCATCCGTGGTGGAGAACGGGCACTGGTGGAAGGATGGGTACTCGAGCATTGTATGACTGAAACACAAGAATGAAAGTTTGTAAGTCTGTAACTGTACCTCATGGTGATTCACTAATAGAAAACTAAAAAATGAAAAAAAAATACTTGCCTTGCTCCAAAGTAACTGTTTATTCATTTAATTTTCTATTATATCTAATGCTGTACTATTTGAGTAAAGTATAATATATGGAGAAGTATTATGGTCTTATGGTCATTGGTGAAATAAATTTATAACCATCTACATGAATGACTGTATCTTTACAGGATGCAATCTTTATTTTCATTTATTTTAAAATGTATATTTCAAATTGCATTCATTACACACGCTAATATATTTTGAATAATAAGAATTAAAGTCTAGTTTTCTAAAGGTGAATATCCCTGAAACATACTGCTTTAAAGTCCAAAACAGTATGGTTATATTAATCAGATTATTTTAAGTAATATGCATTACTTCTTTTAGAAATGACAAGGAATATATAATACTCTTACCTTTTTCCAGTAATATACTTTTCGACCAATAATTTTAATTCTCTAATCTGGGACTGGCTAAATTCCAGCAGACAGCGAAATTCTGGTTGGTAGGATTCTTCCATGTGGTTTTCTAAATAAGAGTTTAACATTTCACCATTGAGGATTCTTAGAGCAGGTAAGATCTTAAGTAAAAAATTCCTATTGAAAACAGGAAAAATGCAATAATTTTGAAAAGAGTTTAAAACTAAAGTAAATTTCAGTTACATTCTGATTAAATGACAACTCAGAGAACTGAGAAAATGCAGATATGTAGAGAAAGCAATACTGTAAAATTTGTTTTAAATTTTATTTGTTATAAAACTGTATGTTTTGTTTGTTCAGTTTGGGAATCAAATCCAGTGGTATTTGTGGCTTACTTCTGACTCTGTGCGAGAGAACACACCTTGTAGTATTTGGGGACTATGTGTGGTGCTGGAGAACAGAAAGCAAGTGCCTTAATACCTGTGCTATCTTTCCAGCCTTTAACATTTTATATTCATGTTTCTCATGCATAAATATTTGTTTTCCACTTAAATGCAAATGGAAAATTTAAGCAGTTAGAAACTTGAGAATGGTAGAAAAAAGGCTGTATTTATGGTAATCACATGATAATCAGATAACAAAAAGCTGTACTTATAAATCAGCTGTACTTTTTTTTTTTTTTTGCTTTTTTGGGTCACACCCAGCGATGCACAGGGCTTACTTCTGGCTCATGCACTCAGGGATTACTCCTGGTGGTGCTCGAGGGACCATATGGGATGCTGGGAATCAAACCCCGTTTGGCCGGGCATGGAAGGCAAATGACCTACCACCCCAGATGAACTTTTTTAAAACAAGGTTATTAAAGTACCATTACTGAACGCTGTTGTTTACTTCAGAAATAGATTGGAACTCTGATTGTTTCATAGTAAAATATATTGAGAAAAGAGGTGAAGTAAAATATATTGAAAATAATAGGTGAGGTTTACCATATTTTTCATGACGTAGATATCTAAAATTACGATAAATCTTAAAATCCTAAAATCTTGCTAAGGATCAAACTAATAAATATTTAATAAAAATGGAAATCTCTATCAATTTAAATGATTATTGTGAAATAAAATGGCGTGGCAAAAACTTTTTAGTGGACCTAGCCATTTAAGAAACATACCTAGTCTTTCTACAAATATATCATGGGGGAGAGGGCTTTTTTTTTTTTTCAGAAGACCACTTTTCAAAGGTAATAATGTACTTTTTGAAACAATAAAACTTCATGGTCAAAAACCTGTTATGAAGAAAACTATATTATTTTGATAAAAGATAACAAGATCAAATAAATGGAAAGATATTTTTGTGTACCTTTATATTACCTTTATATTAAAGTGTCTGGGATGGGGGTGGAATCAGCACATCATTCTTGCCCTGCCGAGACCACGAATTGCCCCCCATGAGTGGCTCTCTGGCATGGCCATGGCCCCAGAGGCACACAGACCTAATTCGGAACCCAGTGGCTTTTGGCAGAGATGTGAATGGACTGTACATTAAGCTATGGCGCCATGCCCCACCCCCCAGAGGGAAAGGGTGTCTTTATCTTCCACCCACCCCCCCCAGCTGGCGGCATGGTGACCACTGCCTCAGAGCTTATTGGACAACCAGGTATAAGCCGACAGTGACGGGGCAACTGTGGCCTCATGGGATGGGGGGTGGAACTGGCACATCCTTCTTGCCCTGCTGAGACCACAAGTTGCCCCCCATGAGCGGCTCTCCAGCATGGCCATGGCCCCAGAGGCTCACAGACCAATCTTGGAACTATGCAGCTTTTTGCAGAAATTCCTCCATACTTAATTAGTAAACTATCAGAAATCCAAATCAGAAAACATCACACGGTCCTCATAACCAGCAAGAGAAAACAAATATTTCACGATGGCTTTTCAGCAGGTTTGATTGTTGGGAGAAAATTCCAAATAACAAGGATGCATCTTTTTTTGAAATAATGAATGTAATCAAAGTAGAGAGAGAGTTAAGTGGAAATCATCTGCTTCACAGGCATGGGGAGTCATGGGATTGGATAGGAGGTATATTGGGGTTCTTGGTGGGGGACAATATGCACTGGTGAAGGGATGGGTGATTGGTCATTGTATGACCGAGTCTTAAACCTGAAAGCTTTGTAACTGTTCTTATGGTGATTCAATAAATAAATTTTTAAAAAAATAATAAAATGAAAAAAAGTCTCTAAACTGTTTACTTTAATTAAAATACTTTAAATTAACTTTGTATATAAAATTTTTGTTTTTCTGCCTCTTCTAGACTACAATATACATTTAAAACTGTTGATTTTTATAATAAATATACAAATTAAACTATTTAATTTTAAAATATATTTTTCCTTCTATTAAGGAAAATTTCTCATATCTATATGTTATTAGTGCATGTAGTGCCCTTAAGTTCAAATGCCACTTTATGAGTCTATAATGAATATAGTAGAAAGTTCTGTCTCAAGTTGATTCATGCTGGAAATGAAGTATAAGAATATTGTGAGATTTCACATTAGTTTTTTCAGCTGGGTTCATCCTAGCCAAGAGCTGAATCAATATTTCATTTAGTGAAAATTTCCTGTGAATATTCTGTCACTTAAGAAGCTCTATTAATCATCAATGAATGAAACACACTCCCAAAGGAGATTCTTAACTGAATCTGCAGATTAAGGTTTTAAAAGAGATTTTTTTTTTTCAGTGCATCAGTTTTGTCCATGTTATCACTGGCTAGACATGAAAGTAAGAAGCCAATTGGGAAATTCTATAACTAATCCCTCTTTTGGTACCAAGGGGTTATATAAAGTTCATTGGATCTCACTATTAAAGTTAAATCTTTCATTAATAAATTCTATTTGACAGTTTACTAGATTTTAAAGCCTCTGCACTGTAGCACTGTAGCACTGTCCTCCCATTGTTCATTGATTTGGTCGAACAGGAACCAGTAACGTCTCTATTGCAAGACTTGTTATTACTGTTTCTGGCATATCAAATACGCCACGGGGAGCTTGCCAGGTTCTGCTGCGCAGGTGGGATACTCTTGATGGCTTGCCGGGCTCTCAGAGAGGCACAAAGGAATCAAACCCAGGTCAGCCACGTGCAAGGCAAACACCCTACCTGTTGTGCTATTGCTCCAGCCCTAGATAAATGAATCCTTTAAAATCATAAAAATTCTATTTAGGTTAACAGATAGAAGTAAAATTTGACAGGCAAAAATTTTAAAATTGATGTAACTAGTCTAGAATTTATTCAAACATAACATAAATTCTAATATCTAAATAATTAAGTAATAAATATACAGCCTAAGTTATTTCCATGATATAATTGTTTTCTTTAAAACTATTAAGTATATATGTACCTATATATAATTAACATGATAATATCTCAATATACACCTTTATATATTTGCAACAGATTCATATTAATAAATTTCTCTAAAACTATATTTTGGTCATAAAATAAGTGTGTATTTTCCATACAGACAAAATAATAAATAAACCAAAGATTATTAAAGACCTGGGCTTACTTTTAGTTGTGATAAGTAACATAATAGCTGTTCTGACAGACATTGGTTCTGCATCAGTAAGAGAATTCACATTGTGTTTGCCTAACACCTCATTGAAAAATAGGCTCTAATGAACTTTCTCTGAATAATAAGCTCATTACTTAATTTTGTTACCATAGACTTGTTATGTAATTGGGAAAGTAAAGGCACTTATCTAAAAACAAATCACCAGATGTTTTCACCATTAAAAAAAATCACTTTCTGAGATGAACTTTTTTTGTATAATATTGAACTATTCTTTTTGTAGGGACACTTGATTCCAAGACCTGGCTCATAGAAGTGAACACTCAATCCTTGGACATAGCACTGTAGCACTGTCCTTCATTGTTCATCCATTTGCTCGAGTGGGCACCAGTAATGTCTCCATTGTGAGACTTGTTGATACTATTTTTGGCATATCGAATATGTCGCGGGTAGCTTGCAAGGCTCTGCTGTGTGGGCGGGATACTCTTGGTAGCTTGCTGGGCTCTCTGACATGGGGGGAGGAATCGAACCCGAGTCAGCTACGTGCAAGTCAAACGCCCTACCCACTGCTTCAGCCCTACACTCAATACTTAGGCATAAGTGCTTTAAATCTCAATAAAGAGCATCTCATCTGGAAAGCATGATCTTGTTCAAGAGTATCTTGACTGCTGCTATTTGAGATGAGGGAGGAGAATTTCAGAAAGTAGGAAAAGATGGTTAAAAATATTTATGTTACCTTTAAGATATGCAAGGAATTTAAATAGCTATAAATACTGGTGCCATTATTACTTGGTATTTATTACTTACATAAAATACAAAAAGACTGATTTCTTAGGGAAAATTGAAGGTAAGGAAATTCATTTAAAATTACTGCAATATTCCAGGGAGCAGAGAGATGGTCCACCAGGTAGGTCATTTGCCATGCACAAGGCCACCTGGTGTGGAGACCCGGCATTGCATATGGTTTCCAGAGCCTGCAAAGAGCGATTTCTTAGCATAGAGCCAGGAGGATACTTCACACAGCATTAGGTATCACCTCAAAATCAGCCCACTCCCCAAATTTCTAAACAAGTATATTTTCTATTTTATAAATTCAAAGTTAAAAATTAAAAATAAAAATCTTTTGGGGCTGGAGTGATAGCACAGTGGGTAGGGCTTTTGCCTTGTACGCGGCTGACCCGGGATCAATTCCCAGCATCCCATATGGTCCCCTGGGCACCGCCAGGGGTAATTCCTGAGTGTATGAGCCAGGAGTAACCCCTGTGCATTGCCGGGTGTGACCCAAGAAGCAAAAAAAAAAATCTTTTTAAAAAATTTTTCCTTTTTCAAAAATTTTTTCTCATTTATTTTTAATATAATTGCATTAAATTTTCCCAAAGAATTTGCATATTCAGAAAAGTGTTCATCAAATTATGTTTCTCCTACTATCATAAAACATTCATGGGGAGCGACAATGCTTCTTTACCTCCAGTTTATTTCCTGAAGTATTGGGTTTCCAGTGAGAGATAATTCACGGAGAGAATAGCATGAATCAAACCAGCTTTTGGCACTTGAAAGATCTACCAAAAAAAGGACAATAAAAATAATTATAAAAGGTAACACAAAGAAAAACATATAAATCATTGACTATTGTATTTACTAGTTAGCTATTAAAAGCAAGAAAAACAATTTAAACTTTAAAATTCAATGATAAGAGATAATGTTTTAAGAATATAAACCATGACACATATGTATTTATGTATCCAGATACATAAATATTTTTACCCTGTAGCAGTTGTATTAATTATTAAAATAATACTACTTCTTTGTAATTCAGGTTTGCTAATCTTTATCCCATAGGATGATGACTGACATTGAGATAATGTGTGTAAGGGGCCTTAACAGCTCACACAGATTGTAAACCAAATTTAAAAAAAGTGAGATTATTTTTAAAAAGTTTTAAAACTAAGCAGACACCTAAAGAGAATTATATTGTTATCTTATACTTTCAAAAGTAAAAAAAAAACAGTAGGTCAGTTTATAAATATTATCCCTGGTAATTTACACCAGAATTGTTCTCACATAAAAAACATATTACTGAATGGGAAATAATATTCTTATTCAACACATAAGATAAAGACCTGATATCCAGGATATATAAAGTACTAACAAAAATCAACAACAACAAAAACCCACTGGGAGAGGAAATAAACAGATACTTCTCAGAGGAAGACAGGGGATGACCAAAAAGACATGAAAGAGTGCTCAGCATCACTTATTATTAGAGAATTTCAAATCAAGATGACAAAGATATCTTCTCACACCTGTGAGAATTGCACATATCAAAAATATTAGGGACAATCTGTGTTGTCAGGGATATGGTGAAAAAGAAATTCTCATTCACTGGTGGGAATTTTGTCTGGACAAATCCTGGGGAAAACAGTATGGAGAGCTCACAGGGAATTTAGAATTGAGCTGCCATATGACCCAGCAATTCCACTTTTGGGCATCAACCTCCAGGACAAAAAAACATTCATTCAAAAGGCCATATACACAGTTATTCATTGCAGCACTTAATGCAATAGCTAAGAAATGGAATCAACCTAGGTGCCCAACAAAAGATGCGGGATTGTGAAGATATGGTATATATAAAGGAATACTATGCAGCCTCAAAGAAAGATGAAATCATGCAATTTGCTGCAACTTTGTTGGAACTGAAAGACATCCATGGTGAGTGAAATAAGCTAGAAGGTCAACACAGAATAACTTCACTTATCAGTGGTGTAAAAAGTAACAGAAGAAAAAGGTCAAACACATGATGACCTCACTTATCAGTCACGACCACGATCACGACCATCCTGTTATTCGTCGATTGCCTTGAGCAGGCCCCAGTAACGTCTCCTTCATCCTAGCCCTGAGATTTTTAAGAAAGTGCCATATTCAAGGCTCTTTAGGAGAATGAGACCCATCACTGTTACTGGTATTTGGCATATTGGGTACGCCACGGGGAGTTTTCCAGACTCTGCCGTGTGGGTAGGTTACATTCGGTAGCCCGCCAGTATGTCCAAAGTAGGAATGAGATAATAAGATGTCCCACGGCCGCATTTGCTTCCGGGAGCTGGGTTTTTATAGTCTCTGAGTCTTGGCCATTGATGGGATGTCCATTAAAAATTTTTTCTTAAGTGAATAATCGTATTAGGGCACTCACTACAAATCAACAACAGGTAAATTCAGTAACAGAACAGCAAACTATAGTGGCTACAATACAAGAAAGAATAGAAAAGTACCTGCCAGAGAGGCGGGTTAGGGTGGCAGGAGGGAAACTGGGGACATCGGTGGTGGGAAATGTAAACCAGTGAAGGGATGGGTATTGAAACATTGTATAACTGAAACTCAATCATGAATAACTTTATAACTATCTATCTCCTGATGAGTCAATTAAGAAAAAGAAAAATGTGTAGTAGTAACAATGTATCAGTAAGGAATAACCAACCAACTAGCTTTAACATAAATTCTAAATCAAGAAAAAGTTCCCAAAGTGAAGTGAATGGAAAGACTACAATCAGTAAGCGAGATACTCACTTTTGACAATGGGGCGCTTTTTCTGGTGTAGGGGTGACAGTGTACTGCACCTGGTGGTGCTCAGGGGTTACTCCTTGCTGTGCTCAGGGGTCCTGGACATCAAACTTGAGCCTCCAGGAAACAAAGCATGTGCTCTAGCAAGCTGAGCTATTTCTCCAGCCCCAGACCAGATGGGGTAAGTCAGAGCACAGTCATTGAAAATAGAGAAGGAAAAGGACTGGAGCAATAGCATAACAGGTAGGGCGTTTGCCTTGCACACGGCCGACCTGGGTTCAATTCCCAGCATCCCATATGGTCCCCTGAGCACTGCCAGGAGTAATTCCTGAGTGCAGAGCCAGGAGTAACCCAAAAAACAATTTAAAAAAAAAGAGAGAAGGACAGAGATGAAACAGATACGGCTAAAAGGTGAGTACTACTTAATCTGTGTGTACTACGGGCAGGCAGATTACTTTATTATTCCATTCTCCTTTTGCTAACAGATTTGAACTTTGAACTTTTCTATGATAAAAATGTTAATAGAAAAAAAAGGGCAAGCAGGGTAACAGAATGTAATTCTGTTAAGTACAATCAGTTTTTATTTTTGAACAACCAGCAACCAAATTCTCATATATTCCTAGTCATTCAAAACAGAACACTGAGAGCTTAGTAATGTATAAAATAATTCAGTGAGAAAATGTAATATAGTAAAAGGGGAATCCTCGATCAGCCTTAGCCCTAGAGTATTAGGAGGAATAAGGACAGAGAAGGAAAGAAACCAAGGGGTGGGGGGGCGGTGGAGGAAGAAGTGAAAGGGAAGTAATGGGATAAAAGGAGTCAGGGCCCTGGATATACCTGTGAAGTGGAAGAGTGGTCTAGCTATCTATCTAAAGCACATACTCAATAACAATGAAGACACAAGATTTAAACAACCACAGGACTTTGAAATGTGTCTGTCAAGGTGGCAGGTGTGAGATTAGTGGGTGGGGGGGAGGGAACATGGAAATTCTAGTGGAGGGAAGTTGAGACCAATGCTGGGATTGGTGTCAAATTATGCATGCTTAAATCAATCAATAACTTTGCAAATCATAGATCTTTAAATAAATAACAGTTTTAAAAATGAAATAGAAGGGGTTGGAGTGATAGCACAGCAGGTAGGGTGTTTGCCTTACACGTGGCCGACCAGGGTTTGATTCCCAGCATCCCATATGGTCCCCCAGCACCATCAGGAGTAAATCCTGAGTGCAGAGCCAGGAGTAACCCCTGTCTGTGCATCACCGGATGTAACCCAAAAAGGAAAAAAAAAGAAATGGAAGATATGGGCCTAGCAGAAAAATAGGGCTCTTAACTCATCAGAGTACACATTCTTCTACAGTGCACGTGGGACACTTTCTAAGAGTTGACCACATAATGGGTCACAAAACAGCACTGTAACACTGTAGCACTGTTCTCCCATTGTTCATCAATTTCCTGGAGCGGGCACCAGTAATGTCTCCATTGTAGACTTGTTGTTACTGTTTTTGGCATATCAGATATGCCACGGGGAATTTGACAGGATCTGCTGTGCGGGTGGGAAACTCTTGGTAGCTTTCTGGGCTCTTCGGGGGGGGGAGGGGAGAAGGAATCGAACCCAGGTCAGCTGTGTGCAAGGCAAACACCCTACCCACTGTGCTATCGCTCAAGCCCATCACAAAACATATCTCCTTAAAATCAAATAAGTTATAAATTATATCAAATAACCTTCCAGATCATGAGGCTCTGAAAATTAAAATAAACCATAAACAGAAATGGGGGGAAAACTCAACACTAAAAATTAAACAATTCATAACTGAACAATCAGTTATATAATGAAGAAATAAAATTACTTCTGAAAACAAATGAAAATGAAGATTGAGTTATCAGAACATAAGGAACACAGCAAAAGTGAAGTTAAGAGGAAAGTTCACAGAATGCACGTGTTCACTAGGAAGCAAGAAAAGTCTCATATAAAGAACACAATAGTACAGTGTAGGGAGCTTGAAAAAGATCAACAAAAGGTATTCAAAACTAACAGAATAAAGGAAATAATAAAACTTAGAGAATAAATTAATAAAATAAAAACAAAATATAAAAATCAGTGAAATCAAGAGCTGATTCTGTAAAAGAAAAAACAAGATTGACTATTTTCAGTAAGGGTCACAAAGAAAGAACAAGAGAAAATCCTTCTGCCAAATCAGAAATGAAAGAATAGATATCAAAATAGATAGCACAGAAAGTAAAGTCTCATCATGAATTGATTACTTTGAAAATCTTGATGCCATTAGACTAGAGAACCTAGAAGAAATGGATACACTTTTGAACACCTATAACCTCCAAAGTTGAAACAAGAGTAAGCAGAGCACCTGGATAGGCCTGCTCGCTTCGGCAGCACATATACTAAAATTGGAACAATACAGAGAAGATTAGCATGGCCCCTGTGCAAGGATGACACGCAAATTTGTGAAGCGTTCCATATTTTTAAAAGAGACTCCAACAGAAACACTCCAAGACATATTATAGTTAGAATGATCGATGCTGCCGATAGAGACACAGTACTGCAAGCAGCAAGGGCAAAAAAGGAAATCACATACAAAGGAGCACCCCTGAGATTCACAGCAGACCTATCAGAGGAAACCCTACAAGCCCAAAGGCAGTGGCGAGATATAGTCAAAAAACTCACTGAAATGAATGCTTCACTGAGAATACTCTATCCGGCTAAACTCTCACTCAAAATCCAAGGAACGCTACACTATTTTCTAGATAAACAGTAGCTCAGGAACTTCATAGACTCAAAACCAAACCTAAAACAAGGCCTAAAGGGGCTACTATAAGACAAGGCAAATCCTACAACCACAGCACACCCGCACAGAAACATGACACAAAACCCCATAACCATACTCTCTCTCAATGTCAACGGTCTCAATTCACCATTTAAGAGACACAGAGTGGCAAAATGGATACAGAGACAGAACCCAACATTCTGCTGCCTACAAGAAACTCATCTCGACACTCAGAGCAAACACAGACTCAAAGTCAAAGGATGGAAAACAATCCTGCAAGCAAACAGCTCCTGCAAAAAAGCTGAGGTGGCCATACTAGTATCCGACAACATTAATTTCACCTTGAAAAAGACTAGAAGGGACAGTGAAGGCTATTTTCTCTTCATCAGGGGATACGTACAACAGGAAGAAATCACACTCTTAAATGTATACACACCTAATGAGGGAACAGCTAAATATTTAAAACAACTGCTAACAGATTTTAAGGAGGACATTACAAGCAACACAATAGTACTTGGAGACTTCAACATTGCCCTATCACCTCTGGACAGATCAACAAGAACAAAACCCAGCAAGGAATCATTGGCTTTGAAAGAAGAAATAGAAGAGAGAGGGCTTATAGACCTTTACAGGGCTTTACACCCTCAAAAGAAAGAATAGACATTCTTCTCCAGTGCACACGGAACATTTTCCAAACTAGACCATGTGCTAGGACACAAAACATACCTCAACAGAATCGGGAAGATAGAAATAGTATCAGCCATCTTTTCAGACCATGATGCACTGAGGATAGAAGTGAATCACACACAGACACGGAAAACCAAATCAAACACCTGGAAGTCAAACAACTAGATGCTGAACAACGAGTGGGTCAGGAATGAAGTCAAGGATGAAATCAAAAGATACTTGGAAACAAAAGAGAATGAAGACACGAGCTACCAGAACCTATGGGATGCAGCGAAAGCCGTATTAAGGGGAAAATTTATAGCTCTGCAAGCATATCTTAGGTCTGTAGAAACGATGCACATAAACAACTTGACCTCGCAGCTCAAGACCTTAGAAAAGGATCAACAGAAAGAGCCTAAATCAGGCAGAAGGAAAGAGATCATAAAACTTAGAGCAGAAATCAATGACATGGAAACCAAAGAAACAATCCGAAAGATCAATGAAACCAAGAGCTGGTTCTTCGAGAAAATAAACAAGATAGATAACCACTAGCAACACTCACAAAGAAACAGAGAGAGAACCATAATAAATCGAATCAGAAATGAGAAGGGGGATATCACAACAGAAACCAAAGAAATCCAAAAGATCATCAGAGACTACTTTGAAAGTCTGTATGCCACGAAACAAGAGAACCTAGAAGAAATGGACAAATTCCTGGAATCCTATAATCTCCCAAAGCTGAATCAAGAAGATCTGGAGTATCTGAATAGACCTATTAACATCAACAAAATAGAAACTGCAATCAAAAGTCTTCCCAAAAACAAAATCCCGGGCCCAGATGGATTCACTAGCGAATTTTTTAAAACATTTAAAGAGGACCTGCTGCCAGTCCTTCTCAAGCTTTTCCAGGAAATTGAAAAAACGGAAACTCTCCCAAACAGTTTCTATGAAGCTCATATCTCTCTAATACCAAAAGGAAACAAAGACACCACGAGAAAAGAAAACTACAGGCCTATATCTCTGATGAACACAGATGCGAAGATTCTCAACAAAATACTAGCAAATAAAATTCAACTACTCATCAAAAAGATCATGACCAAGTAGGATTCATCCCGGGGATGCAAGGCTGGTTCAACACTCGGAAATCAAACAACATAATCCACCATATCAACAAAAGAAAAGATAAAAATCATATGATCATATCAATAGATGCAGAGAAAGCATTTGACAAGATCCAGCACCCATTTATGATGAAAAGCCTCGACAAAATGGGTATAGAGGGAACTTTCCTCAATATAGTTAAAGCCATCTACCACAAGCCTACAGCAAGCATCGTCCTCAATGGCGAGAAACTGAGAGCCATCCCTCTAAGATCAGGGACGAGACAAGAATGTCCACTCTCTCCACTGCTGTTCAATATAGTACTGGAGGTACTTGCAATAGCGATTAGGCAAGGAAAAGATATTAGGGGCATCCAGGTAGGAAAGGAAGAAATCAAGCTCTCACTATTCGCAGACAATATGATACTATACCTAGAGAATCCTAAAACCTCTACCAAGAAACTTCTAGAAACAATAGGCTTGCATAATAAAGTGGCAGGCTATAAAATCAATACCCAAAAGTCCATGGCTTTCTTATACGCAAATAGTGAGAGAGAAGAAAGTGACATGAAGAATACAATCCCATTCACAATTGTGCCCCAGAAAATCAAGCACCTAGGAATCACCTTAACTAAGGAAGTAAAGGATCTGTACAAAGAAAACTACAAAACGCTACTTCAGCAAATAAAAGAGGACACAAGGAAATGGAAAAATATCCCCTGTACATGGATCGGGAGAATTAACATTGTCTAAATGGCAATACTTCCCAAAGCACTGTATAAATTCATCTCAATCCCTATTAGGATACCCATGACATTCTTCAAAGAAGTGGAGCAAACACTCCTGAAATTTATATGGAAGAATAAGCCCCCACAAATAGCTAACGAAAATCTTGGGAAAAAGAAAATGGGAGGAATCAACCTCCCTAACTTCAAACTCTACTACAAGGCAGTAATAATTAAAACAGCATGGTACTGGAACAAAGGCAGAGCTGTAGACCAATGGAACAGGATTGAATATACTGACATCTCCTCCCAAGCATCTAATCTTCGATAAGGGGGCAAGAAAAGTGAAGTGGAGAAGGGAAAGCCTCTTTAACAAATTATGCTGGCAAAACTGGACGGCTACATGCAAAAAAAAATGGGCTCAGATCTCTGCCTAACTCCATGTACAAAAGTAAGATCTAAGTGGATTAAAGACCTCAACATCAGACCGGAATCTATAAGGTACATTGAGGAAAAAGTTGGCAAAACCCTTCATGACATAGAAGCTAATGGTGTCTTCAAAGATGTCACACCGCTGACCAAGCAAGTGAAAACAGAGATAGACAAATGGGACTATCTTAAACTAAGAAGCTTCTGCACCTCCAAAGAAACAGTGACCAAAATACAAAGACAGTCTACAGAATGGGAAAGGATATTCGCCAACTACACATCTGATAAGGGGTTAATTTCAAGGATATACAAAGTACTGGTTTAACTCCACAAAAAGAAAACATTCAACCCCATCAAAAAATGGGGAGATGAAATGAATAGAAACTTTCACAAAGAAGAAATCTGAATGGTTAAAAGGCACATGAGAAAATGTTCCACATCATTAATCATTAGGGAGATGTAGATCAAAACCACAGTGAGATATCACTTCACACCACAGAGACTGGTCCATATCCACAAGAACAAAAGCAACCGGTGCTGGCGAGGATGTGGTGAGAAAGGGACACTCCTTCACTGTTGGTGGGACTGCCGACTGGTTCAGCCCTTTTGGAAAACAGTATGGTTGATTCTCAAAAAATTAGAAATTGAGCTACCATTTGATCCAGCAATACCACTCCTGGGAATATATCCCAGAGAGGCAAAAAATTATAGTCGAAGTGACATCTGCAATTGCCTGTTTATTGCAGCATTCTTTACAATAGCCAGAATCTGGAAAAAACCTGAGTGCCCAAGAACAGATGACTGGTTAAAGAAATTTTGGTACATTTACACAATGGAGTACTATGTAGCTGTTAGAAAAGACGAAGTCATGAAATTCACATACAAGTGGCACTACATGAAAAATATCATGTTAAGCAAAATGACTCAGAAAGAAAGGGACAGACATAGAAAGATTGCATTCATCTGGGGCACATAAAGTAACAAAATAGGAAACTAACACCCAAGAATGGCCGAGATTAGTACCAGGAATTCTACTCCATGACTTGGAGGCCAACCACACACACTAGGGAAAAGGGAGCTCAGATAAAGAGGGGAACACCAAATAAAGGTGTTGGGAGGACCCTCCCAGGATGGGAGAAGCATGCTGAAAGTAGACTATAGACCAAACATGATTGCCACTCAATGTTTCTTTTGCAAACCACAACACCCAAAAGGAGAGAGAGAACAGAGGGGAATGCCCTGCCACAGAGCCAGGGTGGGATGGGGGGATGGGGGTTGGAGGGATACTGGGATGCATGGTGGTGGGAAGTGGGCACTGGTGGAGTGATGGTATTTGATCATTATATAATTGAAACCCAAGCACAATAATGTGTAAGTCTGCAACTGTACCTCATGATGTCTCACTATTAAAAATTTTTTTAATAAAAAAATTATAGAAAAATAAAATATTCTTGACAAAAAAATCATACGCTATGATAAAGATGGACTTACCTGTACAAATGATAAGAAAATGTAACTTAATATTTTAAATAGACACTTGAACAAAGCAAAATAATACACAGAAATTACAAATAAATTAAAATAAAGATGATCATTGTTCTTATGCTTCAGTGAAATAAAAAGTTCACTATAATGAAATAACAAAATAAAATTCTAACCGCCCTCTGTAATGATCCATCTATAGTATGGTATAAATGTTATAACTACTTTGGGAATAGTTTCTCAGTTTATTATAAAGTTAAATATTCATCTACTCTATTACTCTAGCTATTATGTTCACATATTTACTCAGAACTAAGACATATACTCACAAAAATCATACAATAATTTTCTTAAAATATTATAATCATAATACACCCAACTTGCAATAAAATATTGATCAAAAGGAAGTATATAAAACTATATTATGTGATACTTACATACTAGTAAGGTAAATAGCATGGTAGAACTAAATTATCACATGAATGTGGGAAAAAGAAAGTTGGAGGCGCAGATAAAATATCATTTGATGGCCCTAATATAATAGGGTCAAACACTCAAAATGAATTTAGAACTGAGGTTTTATTCATGAGGGAACTGACTGGGTATAAGTAAGAGGAAGCGTTGGGAAAAATCAGTCAACAAATTAATGTGCCATTCTTTCAATAATTTTAAAGAGTGTCTCCTTTATATGTCTTAGGAGTCAATTAATTTCACAATTTTATTTACTCATTTCCTTCATTTGGCTCTAAGTTTAATGGGTAAAGAACATCTGAAGTTCAAATAAAATATAATTACCACATTTTCCCAAGTCTCTCACAAGATATGGAAACAATGTGATTTTAAAATTATTTTTCAATATGATTAAATTACTGTAGCATGCTTTCAAAGGAATTCAGAACATGCTACCCCAATCTGCTGTTCTGGCACATTGACTACTTTTAGTTAAACGTACAAAACAGTGAAAAAAAAGATAACATTACATTTCCTCATTGAATATCTTAGGTCAACCTTGATCTTCGGATATAGGGAGAAGACAGAGAAAGAACAATAAGGGGGAAAATGAAGAAAATGAGAATGGGAAGTAATGGGTTGAGGTTTCAGTTATACCGCTGATGTGGGTTTAGCTATATATTCAAAGCACAGAGTCAACAACACTGAAAAGATGAGATCTAAGCTGCAGTCACCGAACTTTGTAATGTGCATGTCAAGTTGGTAGGTCAGGGTTGTCATGGGAGATCATGGGACCACGGGAGGAGGGAAGTTGACACTAGGGGAAGGATTGGTGTTGAAATATTGTGCCTAAATCTCTGCTATCAATTACTCTGTAAATTACAGAACAGTAAAATAAATTAAAAAATAATATAAAAGATGGATGCTGGTCCAGAGCAATAGTAGTGGGTATGGGGTTTGCCTTGCACACAGCTGACCCGGTTATGCCAGGAGTAATTCCTGAGTGCAGAGCCAGGAGTAGCCCCTGAGAATCTCTGGGTGTCACCCAAAAAAGCAAAGGTTTAAAAAAAGATGGATGCCACAATCTTTTTTTATTCCATTTAGAAACAGAACATAAAATTCCCATGTGAAAGATACCTTCCCTGTCCCAAGAGAGCAACGTTCTATCTCAAGAATAGGAAACGGGCCAAATGAAAAGTACACTGACTTGTCACACTAAACCCTGTCTTTACTAGTCCCTTTGCACTCTGCTGTCTTCCTACTACTCCGTTCAACACAATATATGTGCTCAACTCGAACCCCTCCTTTGGGCTATTAGTTTTTGTGTGAAGATTCCCATATACATACAGAAAAAATAAACTTTTATGTTTTTCTCCTGTTAAATGGATTAATGTCAATAATGTCAATAATGTCGGACTGGAGGAATAGCACAACGGTAGGGTGTTTGCCTTGCATGCAGCTGGCCTGGCTGAGCCGGGTTCGATTCCTCCGCCCCTCTTGGAGAGCCCAGCAAGCTACCGAGAGTATCTCTCCCACATGGCAAAGACTGGCAAGCTCCCCGTGATGTAAAGGATATGCCAAACATAGTAACAACTAGTCTCACAATGGAGACGTTACTGGGCCTCCTCGAGCAACAAAATGAAAAATGGGAGAACAGTGCTACAGTACTAGTCAATAATGTCAATTTAACACTAAGACCTGCTGAAGACTGTCAGAGGATAGGGTTTAAATTTTTCCTTCTCTAAACTGAAATATGTAAACATTTTTGTAAATGTCATTAACAGATATATTCAAAACAACTTTGCCTTATTTTACCAAACAAAATATCAGAAATGTCTTTATAATATATATATATATTAGTCTAAACTTACCAGAAAGACAATTGTTGCTGACATCTAGTTTTTCCAAAGATATAAAATGAAAAAGTGGTGCTATCTTTGTCAAACTGAAAACAAAACATATATCATAAAAATGTTTATATACTGTCCTTATAAATGACTTTAAATAAGATGTAACTTTATATAGCAATAATTTATGATTATAATATAGCATAATAATGTGTTATATAGTTTACTTATTAGTAATAAAGATATATATTTTTTATATAGTAACTGACTATAAAATGGAGAGTATTCGATATGCCAGACACAGTAACAACAACTATAGATTTATCTCATATAATTATTTTCCATTATATACATTAGTTATGCAATGTGTGTGTCTAATACAACTGCAACAATCATTCCAAGTATTTTTTGATTTAATAATTATAAATTTCTAAATATTTATTTTGTTTGAAATGTTCATTTACATATCAAACTTATAATAAATTATAAATACTAATTGCAAATATTAATATTAATGTATATCAGTATGCAAATATTTTTAATATTGTATAGATTTTTAAATTTTGTATAGATTTGTCATGTTAAAAGAAAAAATTGCAGGCAATCTGTTATATCTTTATGTAGATTTCCTGAATGAAAACTATAGTCTCTAATTTTAAGAGAAAGCAATTATTTTCACTTTTCAAGAAAAAATCATCATCACCTTTAACAATAAAGATTTTGTTTACTAGATTAAAAATACACAAAGTATACAAAGTTTCTCTAGGGTTATTTCTACAGTATATTGTGTACTATATACATATGCTCACTACATAAATAATCCATGTAATACAATAATAGCAAATGTTTTGTACCAACAGAAAGAACTTAAATTTAGCAGAAATATACTAACAATTATTATTAATGCATGCATGCTTAAATTCTAATATTAAACTTTTGTCTTTCTTTTAAAATTTCAAATATTTTAAGTGAAATTGTCATTATAAAACCATATTCAAGCAAAGAAAGCATGTGATGGTTAAATACACATCAAAAATAAAAAAAAAACTATGTAAAAACTTAACTTTAGCTTGATTCGCAATAAAATATACATTCTCTATGTATAAAAAATTATTTTTTTAAAGTGATCTTTTCTCCTAATTGTTGGGGATGTGTAACTGATCAAATACGCTTTGAGTAAAGTACCACTTCTGATATTAAAAAATATGCATTGCTTTTCATTTATTTCAAATTTTTGATTCTTATATGGTCTTTCCAGTTGTCATAGCAGAGGCTTTTACATCTTTATTTTGGCCAAAATACACTGCCATGGAAAAAATTCTATTATTGTAAGGTCAGAAACTCACTGAATAATACTGTGACTACAAGTCTCCTGGGGTTTGGAACAAAAGTAACCTTTTTATTGACCTTGACTCCTCTCATGTACTAACCTGTTCTGCATTAGCCAAGAGACAGAAGATACTACTGATAAAAAAAATAGACTAAATAATGAGGCTGAAGAAGATCTACCTGAGTGTAGCCAATACTAAGTACATATTAGTCCATATACAAGTCTAACAACACAACTTCTTAAAGGCAATTTCTATAGAAAAAGAACAAGATATAAAAGAATGAAACAGCTAAAATCTTGGTCATTGTATTTATACATAATTATTATTTAATTGTTTGTACAGAAAATCCCTGATGTAATTTACTAAATTGTGACATACTGGAAGAGAAGAGTGAGTGAGAGAACGGGGAAAGTCAAAGCTTTGCTGAAAGTGAACTTAAGTTCAAATTTTGTGATATTTTCTACATAGAAATGTTCTAGATAATTATTACACATAAATAATTTAAACTCAAGTAAATACATATTTATAATTATTCCATTTATTTAATATTTTTTACTTTTAGTACAATTATACTATGCCTGTCTCTAAAAAAATTGCTAAATGGATAATACATCTCATGGTTTTGACAATAAGATGGCAAAATATAGGCCACATACAGGTCTTATGGTGATATCAGATAAGAATAAGTAATAATGCTTTAGAAACAAAAATAAAAATACTCCTAACAAAAATAAATCCTTGAAAGAAAATATTTTATTGCAACAAATACTTCTGCAATACCAAGATACTATCTTTTCAGATAATCATGACCTGAAATCACATTATTTTTCATTTATGAATTTTAATCAAGAAAGCTAGCTATTCATTCACCTTTATGACTATTCATAAGGATGGTAGAAACCTAATAGTAAAATCTGTTTCTTTAAATCTCTAGAATTTTTCCTTTTACTAACATTCTGTGTATATTTTTTCCAAGAAAATTCAAACCAGAGAGACAAAGGACATTAGTGAAAACCTAATACCATTTGACCTTGTCACATTAGCCCTGGGCATAAAAAAGATATAAATTTCAAAGACGACAAAAAGCAAAAGATTTGTACAATGAGAAGCCAATGGGTAATAGTTTCCACTTTCTGCTCCTACTTAGGATCTCACTGGAAGTAGAAAGGCTTGTGAAGCCAGAGAGTCTTCCAGTTAAAACTCCTCTGAGTCAAACTTAAAACAGTCACATGTTCTAATGAAAATTTAAAACAGAAGTCAGGATGAAACAAGTATTTCAAACAATATGTAGTAAGTATCATTCTTTATATGTATTTCATTTGTTAGAGAAAAAAGCATATGGACTCATAATTTCTTCCTTGTGATGAAAATATTTATCAAAAATTTTAACATATAGATTGTATAAATATACATATATAAATACAATTCAAATTACATATTAAGCACAAAAATATCACATTTATAAAACTCTCAACTTTGCAACATGTAATAACATATTTCATATTTAGATCATCATAAAATATAACAAGCAAGTATTTCTGTCTCTTTTACAGGTAAAAGAAAACTAGATTCAGGCTGTGAAAACTTTTTTCCACATCAACCAGCAGGTAATATGTACAAATACAATTCAAACACATATCAACAGATTATAAGATTTTCTAAATCTGCTATTGCTATAAAAAAAAAAGTCAAACAAACTGTAAAGGCTTAATGCAAAGTGGATAATGCTAACAACTAATAATTTTAGTTCACTTTTTATAAATCCTAGAATAAATATTAATTTTATGGTGTAAGTGTAGTTCATCCCTCTCCATCATATTTCCTTGGTGCCCTTAAACCGGCTTCCCTAACCGTTTCAGAAAGTGACAAAGCAAATTTTACAGGCAGAGTCAGAAGAGATCATCAATTAATATATTCAGGCATAAATGATAGCATTATCAAAATATTCAAAACAACATGTTATATTTTTATCCTTTAAAAATTATAGCTGAATTCAAAAGATTAAGGTTTTCTATACCTAAGAGTGTTTCAGGTCAGGAATACTACATTGCTCATTTGCATAATCTCCAAAATTGTAACTTCAACCATCTCAATAAGCAAATAAAATTAAAAACATCATTTTTATTTAGTATTCAAATAATTATCAAGATTAAACATTTACTGGTCTGATTATATAATCTAATTATATCATGTTGATATGAGAAATGTCACATGACATTTCAAGGGTAAAAGTCCATCAACCATATTAATCTAAATTTTTAAAACGATAATATTCTTTGAATAACTAAACCGGTCCAAATTACTTTAAAATTTTCTAGATCTAAATATTACATGATCATTCTGTGTTTGTTATATGATAGATATGTTGATTACTGAGTGATTTAATACATACATCCGGAGCCCAGCTGATTAGTTCTACTGAAATTATATTTCTTACTTGGAAAACACTGTAATCCAATGAGTTTGAAAGTGGACCATATCACTTTTGTTGTGTTTTTTCATTAAGATGGCTCTGAAATAAATGTCTTTATAACCAAATCAATTTTTATATTTCAGAATTGATTAAAATAATCCTTGGTAATTATGAATACATATTCAATTTTTATAAGTCAAACTGGAATACTTTAATTGAAGTTAAATTATTTCAGATATATATGTTCAAATTATTTCATATATATATTTTCCAAGGATGAATGCTATTATGACAGAAACAAAGGAAAAATATGTTTTAGGGGAAAAAATATATATATAAACTTGGTTGCCCTTGTTCATGTATTCTACAAGAATTGTGTAACTTAAAGGAGCAACAATTTCTTGTAAAATGATGGTTCCTTTTCCTATTCCATGTGCCTTTGATGAACAAATTAATCATATTAGAATGAGTAGGATTCAATGAAATATTAAGCGGTGGGAGATATATACATATTGTGCTCCTGTTTTGGTTTTAAACAGTTTTTCTCTGCAAAGATCCAGATGTTTGGTGGTTTCAAATGGATCTTCTATGGCAGGTACACATTTCATTTAATGTTAAGATTTTTTTTTTTAGTGTTACTTTATATCCTTAGGGAAATCAAATTTAAATCAATCTTAACAGTTACAAAAAGACATGCAAGTTGAGAGCAGATTAAAAATCGTTCTTCCAGGACTTAATAAGTACCATTTGAGAGAATGAGACATCCTTCTGAATTAAATTAACTACCTCCCCTATTTTCCTAAGACTATATTCTTTACAAATATAAACAAACCTCCTGTCAGAGATTTCTAAAAGTACATCTCTGAGAAGAAACAAAATAACAAGAAGAAATTGACAGTTAAAATTTTACTAAAATTTTAAGGGTATGTCAACATACTGACTTTTAAAACTCCTCAAGTTAATAATTATAATTTATAAACTAATTGAGACACACTCTCATAGAATTACTGGGAGAAAGCTAAAAACTTTTCTATGAAAAGCACAACTTAGTTTAATTACTCACTGCATCTACTGTTTAAGAAAAATACTTACCTGTTTTGAGAGAGAGAGAGGTTTTGTAATAAAGGCAGCCAATATGAGGAAAACGCTTCCACAGTTGAAATACTATTATCATCCAAGTTCAATTCTCTTAGTAGAACATGATTCTCCAGAGGTGGAAGCTATATTTAAATTTGGTACATTAACTCATAAAAACCAAACATCTTAAAAATTAAACCAAAATTTAAAAGCATGAAATTTAACCACAGATTTATTTTAGTAAACTACATAAACCAAATACATGTCAAAATATCTTAAGTATTAATAAAATTTCTAATAATTAACTTCATAACTTGAATTGTATAATTTATTTCATGGTCAATTCTAATCAGACTTTCAAGACAGATAAATTTGTTTCAATAAAATATTAAAATATACCTTTAAAATTCGAATTCAACTTAGCATTATAAAAATCCATTGCCAACTTATATGTCCTCATATTTATGTTGAAGTTTTTTTAAGTATATAAAAGTTCAAAATAAACTAAAATCAAATGTATTGAAAAACTAAAAAATAAATGAATCAAAAGTATTTAAATATATTCAATAGACGTGTCTATCAAAAGGGAAATGCTCTATTATTTAAGGACATTTAATAACTCAAAATAATTACCTCACTTAGATAATTTCCTTGTAATTTCAATACTTGGAGCAATCCACAGTTTTCAATACCCTCTACTTCAGTAAGATTGTTATGTGAACAATCCAGATAGATGATTGTTGGAGAATCAGAAAGACCTTTTGTACTGATTAACTGATTGTGATTCACAATTAGTTGCTGAAGATTTCTCAAAGATTCTAAACCAGCTGGAACATAAATTTTACAAGATCACTTGAATTATACATTCTTTCAAACACAAAAGGGAAGATTCATTTTTTCTCTAAAAATTGAAAATCTAGAAATGTTATTTAATTTAATTACAATATAATATGTGATCTGTGTAGGTACTATCATTTTACAAATATAAGTCACCTGTCCCAGGTGATAGGGAACCCGGGTCAGGGGAAGGGAACATTGGTGGCACAGTTGGTTTGGAACACTGTATTACTAATACAACTCTGTTATGAACAACTTTGTGAGTCATGATGTGTTAATAAAAAATATGAAAAAAATAAGCTTTTGTGCCAAATTCCCACAAATATCATCGTCAAATAAATGCTGGGATAGAAACAATTTTAATAATAAAATATTTGATAATTACTTGAAAGACGATCTTTTGAAAGAAACATAATTACATGTAGAGCTATTATCTGGCTCTGTGATAAATTTATTCAGGAGTAATATAAAACATTTTTAAACCAACATTTGTTCTTTGGTTGCATGTAATAAAATTTATAAAAGGAGGCCAGGCTACTTGTAGCACATATAAAGAAATAAAGGAAATATAACAAGTATAATTATTAGATCTTTAAAGAAAATTTAATATTTTATTATGTTATTAAAATTCAGATAATATATAACAGTGCTTTGAATGTATTACCAAAGTATATACCAAAATTCATGATTCAGACAAATTAAAAGTATCTAGTAATATAAGTCAAGTTAAGTAATAACAATGTGGATGGTTATGTTTTAAATATATTTTTAAGTATGTGTTTAATGGAAAACAATTTTGTTTAATAGATTCAGGAAAATACTTAGAATACTCCTAAATTAAAATAGACAACTAAATTTAAATTCAATCTTTTTTTTAAAGTTTTTAACTCATTTAAAGTTTTCTTATAATCAAGAAATTTGAAAGATCAAGGGCCTTAAAATTTAAATTCTTATAATAAACAAAAATTATGAATAATCATCTACTGTTATCAGGCACAAACTATCATACAAACTTTTTACTAAATTAAAATAATTCATATCAATAATAAATTATCAATTTCAAGAGATTTGAAATAGTACATTACAAATAAAATATATTTTTGTTATAATATAAAGTCTGCTGAAATAGAAAATATTTTAGTTTAAATTTAGTTTATACTAAATAAACTAGTTTATTTAGTTTAGTATAAATTATGATTATATGTGATCACATCATACGTGATCAAGTGGATTATCTGCCTTAAGGCTAATACTTTTAATGTTTATTCGAATTGCATTTGCTTGTCAGAGCTGAGTAAAAACAGAATTTTTAATGAACTCATTAGAATGCACAATGCATTGTGAAAGTTTTCAAACATCACCCAAGAAGAGATTAAGAACAGAAATTAAGCTTACACGTTCAGAAAAGGCAAAGGATTGAACACAAGAAGCTGAAAGAAAATGGCAGAAAAATTAGAATCCGAGAGAGAAAGGGAAATGGAATTTTGTGATGAAGTAGTGGTTAGTAAGGATAAACTTATAATATACAGTTTACAATGTCTAAAAGCATTCTTAGTTGCACTAAGCAGCATGCACTCAACAATGTGTTTTGGAACAGGCAGAGGGGTATGAATACCCCACTGCTTTGGAAGTGTTGGAAAAACTAAGGATTTTTGATACTGGCTTTGGTAGCAAAATGAGGATGGAGGCTACAGTGTAGTGGTAATGGCTGAAAAACTCATGTGGACTATTCTTTAGTTTTTCTTAGAGAAAGTCTACCAAAATCCTTTCAATGGAAAGAAAATTCTATGCAATATTTCATTCCCTTTCTGGACACATCATTTACTACTGTCCTCTTCCCTTAGTTATTCTAACATGCTGATGACCTTCTTATAGTTCCTTAAACACCCAATATGTGCTTCCATGATTTTCAATTAAGAAACAGGCAAATGTATTCAACAATTCATTGGAGATTCTAATAGGGTGAAATGACGATTATTTCAAAAATCAATGTTTGAAATTTATTTCAAATTCTGCTTTGAAATCTGTTTCAAAAATTTATTTCAACTCTTTGAGTACTATTTGCTTTTCTACTTCGTAAAATCCATTATATAGTAATACCACACCTATAAACTATCATCTAGAGATATTCTTTGTTTATCAGTTAAAAACTAGTAAATGAAGACAAGTTAAATTGAAGACATTATTTAAACACAAATACCAGTTATATGGACAAGTAAATTATCCAGCATTCATATATAAATATGCATTATATTCAAAATATTAAGTAGTCCAATATTACATGTTACTTCACATGAAACCTGTTTCAGAAATAGGCCTATAGGCCTTTCAGCCTTTCAGTATAGTTGTATGTAGGACCACTGCCAATGTTTCCCAGAACACTACCTGGACTGAACTGTAAGTGCAGTCAGGAATAATCTCTGAACACCACCGTTTGTTGCCCAAAACAAGACAAAACAAAAAAAAAGTACACCTAAATCTAAATCTACATATGTAATTGTGTTGCATAAACAAAATCTGGATTGATAAATAAATATCAAGAGTGGATATCTTGCTAAATAAAAAGAAAGAAACAGAAAAGATTCCCTGCTTACATCATATACCTATTTTAAAATTATTTAAATGAGAGTATTTAAAATTATGTGAATCATATATTTAAAAGTACTTGTCTTAAAATTATCTAAATTATTAATTCTTATATAATATTTAAAACATATATTTGAGAGAACTAGACCAAGTGTTGAATATTAGAGCTATACTTATTCAATCATCACCACTACCAAAAAAAAATATATGAAACTGAAGACATTCTTAAGGAAAACCTGATGCAATTACCCATCAACATTGGCATATTGGGGAAACCCTGTTATACTGCCAAAGAGGAGAAACACTAGATAGAGCAAGGAATACCTCATAAATTTTAAGATGAATGACTTAAAGAAAAATCTATGAAACTATAAGAAGGATATCCCATGGTATTAAAACACTAAACTAACTATAATGGTGAGTTGGAATGTTCATAGAAAAAGTTAATAGTGATTGTATAACATAAAATTTAGTCTAATGAGTAAAAAAGAATAAGGAAAGCATCCAAAAATGGATAGAACTGAGTAAGACTGGAGTAGTTCAATCTACAGTGTCATTAAACCTTGGGCTAAAGGAAGTTCCAGCTGAAATGTGTGACTGCAACCTCTTGAGAAACCTTAAATAACAACCACCCAGCTTCAGGTTCCACAGAACGCACAGTTCACAGAATCTCATAGTCCACAGAATGTGAGGTAAGAAATATTTGTGGTTTAAAACTGGTAAATGATAGTTGTGTACAATACTGCACATTCACATACACCTATAGAAAAAAGGAGTCTATCCTGAAAAAAATAAAGAACATGAGACAGAAAATAGGTTCAAATGCTTTAAGCTATGGAAGAATATTTCAACAAAATTTAGTGTCTTAAGTTCAAAAGTATTGTAAATAGACCAAAATAGCATCACGACAAAACTAACAAATAATTAAGAAAGAATGTTTTACAGAATAGATAACTACAATTTAAATTGTCTACATAAAGTACTAATCACAATAAAGATGAAATGCAAAGAAAAATAGACTATATGGATTAAATGCTAAATAATGATAGACAAGAAAGAGAACAATATCAATCAAAATATGAACAGGAACTGGGAACCTGGGTGTCCTGGTTTCAATCCCCAGCACTGCATTGGGTCCCTGATCACCTTCAAGATTCCTAAACTCAGAGACAGAAGTCCTGCACACCACCAGGTGTGGCTCAACTCCCTACTCTCCAAGAAAGAAAAAATAAAATATGGATCATTTGTGATGAAAATAGAATCATGCTAAACTATTTTTTTAAAGATTACAAAACAAAAACACTTCCAGAAATGAATAATTAACTCCATAGCTAAAAAAGAAAATAAGATTTCAAGAAATTTTATTGTCTGAATGAGTTAACAAGTTTGCTAAGTTACAGATCAAGGACAAAGAAAATGCTATTCAGATATTTAGATGAAAATTAATTCTGAGGAGAAAAAGTTGAGCTAGTCTCACTGTTTACAACATAATATCATATATGTATTGCACAATTTTCACAAAGCTCTAAGTGAAAGCTTTACCTCACATAGAATGCACAGCTATATTCTTATTCCAGTGTGAAGGCAATGAAAAGATGTTCCCTAATGTGAAAGAATTCAGGGAGTTCATTGGCCCCCTTCTTTGGAAAGTAAGATTTTAAAAAAAAAGTTACTAGGTAAATACTGACAAGCCAAAGGATGAAAGGAGGAATTGTTTTCAGGACAGGGAACAATTCATTTCTCTACAGTCCTAATGTTGCTAAAGGATATACAAGATCATGAATCCTGATGTGAAGTCATTAATCTTGATGTAAAAGAAGGGAAAATGAATGAAAACAGTGTAAAAATCTATTATTTTTTTCTATTTTCTCATAGAAGTGTTAATCAAAAGTGTATTTTAATAAAATTGCCAAAAACTTGACAAGACTGGGAGGAAGAGATGTCCGTATAAATGAAACATTAGCATGTTTAGTATGAGGAATGAGGAATGTAAGAGTTAAAAGTTCTGTTCACCTAATTTCCCACTCTACTACTTAACAGTGATTTAAGTTTTCATCCTTTTTTTTTTTTAAGATTTCCAATTCAAGCAAATTATTTTCAGGAAAAATTGACTAAAAATAAAGGTTTCTAGTCAGTAATTCAAATATGTGTGGGTACTGTGCAGATTGTATTGCTATAATTTAAGAACTGTATTATTTATTCATATATTCAAACAAAATTTTAGTTGTAAATCATTGCAATCTTTTAAAATGTAAACTGATGCTTTTAGTAGGGTAGCTCTGGGCTCCTAATCTCAAAAGCAGTTTTAAAGTGCTAGCTAATTTTATTGTTGTTGTTGTTAATGTTAGTAAATAAAATATCTACCTGAGTGACCCTGATGCCACCAAGCACTGAACAGCACAGATATGGGGCTGGCTCCCAAGCACTGGGGGAATAGCCTATAACAACAAAGAGTAAAAGAAATCTGTCTAAAGTACATGCCATCAGTCTGGAGCGATAGCACAGTGGGTAGGGCATTTGCCTTGCATGCAGCAGACCCTAGTTTGATTCCCAGCATCCCATACGATCCCCCGAACACTGCCAGGCATAATTCCTGAGTACAGAGAAAGAAGTAACCCCTGTGTATTGCCGGGTGTCACCCCCCCCAAAAAAAATAAAATAAAGTACCTGCCATCATATGCATTCTAATAATCACCCACATTTTTCCACATGTCTAACTCTATCTCATCATCTATATATTCTTTGATTAAACTTTATGCACATTTATTTATATGGGACATTTAGACATTGCCAAAATAGTAATAAAGTCTTAATTTCAAGTGAATTTTTCATTTAACCACTTTTTTTTTCTTTCTTGGCCACAATGAGCAATGCTCAGAGGTTACCCCTGGCTCTGCACTCAGGAATTACTCCTGGCTGTGCTGGAGAGACCATTTAGAATGCCAGGGATCGAACCTGGATCGGCCACATGCAAGGCAAATGCCCTACCTGCTGTGCTATTGCTCCAGCCCTTTAACCACTTTTTTAATATATATTATTAATAGAGGATGGCACTTCAAAATCATTTTATATTTGCTATTGCTCAGAATATTTAAAGTCTATTTTCTATGCTGATTAAATGTTTATTTCTTTCAAAAACAAACAATTTTTTTTACTCATGTAAAATTACTAAGTAAGTAAGTACATGATGTTTTGTTAGCATAGCTAGTATAGTTGCAGTATTTGAGTATTTTTTAAACTTTGAAATAATCAAAATAGCTTATCTTATTAAGTGATTTACATTCTTCATATGTATATATAATTAAAATGTTTTCTAAAAATAATTTTGGTTTACAAAACATACCAAATAACCCATACTACAAATACCAGAACTCTGTGGCATACTCATGGAAAAATAAAATGAACTACTAAGTCAAGGATTTATTCAAGGTGTCAGAGAAATAGTACAATGGGTAGGGCATTTGTCTTGCATGAAGCCAATCAAGGTTCGATTCCAGCATCTCATATGGTACCCTGAGAACTACCGGGAGTAATTCCTGAGTATAGAGCCAGACATAACCCCTTAGCATCACCAATATGTCCCCAAAACTGAAACAAAAACAAAATTCTATCCTAAATCTAAATCTAGTATGTGAAGAGAAGTATGTATACAATAAAATTACTTTTCAATTGAAAGAGTGATTGGTTTCTATAGACTCACAACCTAAGAAAACAAACTCAAAATTCACCCAAACTAGGCAAGTATAACAGATATTCTCAAATTAACCTGAAAACTCAATAAGATATTCTGAGTCAAAAGAACAGGAAAGTATGCAGCCTGTCTCAGGTCTCAGTACTAAATAAGGAGGTTAAAAATATCTGCTTCAAAATAAACACAACTTGCCTCTTCCAACGTAGCTCAAATTCACTTCAATAGTGACCACAAAACTGTACTAAAATCACAGCATAATCACTCTACATATACCCTCACATTTGAAAAATCTTCTCTATAGGGATAATTTTCATCTCATGTAGAATAATCAAAAACCTGACATTCTAAGTAAAATGAACGTCTTATTTAAAAAAAAATAGTTAAAGAATGAAATAAGAATTTGTAAGAACTGGTGAAACAACAGAATGAGAATGGTGTGGAAATTAAAATGACTGAAACTAAAAACCCAAGGGTGAAGAATATAGAAAGTAATAATTGTCAAGTGAGCTCAAATATATGGATTTACCTAGAGGCACCAAAGAGAAACAGAACTATGGAACAAGAAATATGAAAGATAAAATCTGAAGATCTTATGTCTATGTAGTTTATCAGGAGAGTAAACCCAAATTATATAGAATGGCATTTGATAAGATAATGGCTGATACTACTATTTCAAAAAAAAAGTGAATTATAGAGACAGCAGCACTGTCGCACGGTAGCACTGTCCTCCACTTGTTCATCGATTTGCTTGAGTGGGCACCAGTATCATCTGCATTGTGAGACTTGTTACTGTGTTTTGCATATCGAATATGTAAGGGGAGCTTGCCAGGCTCTGCCGTGTGGGCAGGATACTCTCCGTAGCTTGCCGGGCTCTCCAAGGGGGATGGAGGAATCGAACCTGGGTCGGCTGGGTGCAAGGCAAACGCCTTACCCGCTGTGCTATTGGTCCAATAACTCTAACGAATCGTTATAAGGAGTAATTAAAAAGAAGTTTATGCCAAAACACATAAAAAGTAAATAAGAGAAATAAGCAAGATAAGGTAAATATTAGTAAGTTCTAGAAATTAAACTGACAGCTGACTTCCCAGCAGCAACAGTAAAAAAGTAATGGAATAATATCTGAAAAGTACTAAAAGAAAATGCCAATTTAGAAAATATGACTGTTAAGAACAAGTTGAGGGGCTTAGATATACCTTAAATGGTAGAGCACCTGCCTATAGCAAGGCTCTGAATTCAATTACCAGCAATGCATACCTCCTAAACACAGTTAGGAGGGCATTCACAACTGTCAACAACAAATTGACATTTACAGACTAACAAAACCTAGTAGCAGTCTCTACTAGCTAGTGAAATAACTAGAGGAATTAATAGGGAAATTACTAGAGGAATTTTAGGATCTAATAAAGAAAAAGACAATCTAAGTTCTAAGTGAAGATGAAATAAAATGTTCAAAATCAGCAAATATGAGAAAGTATAATCAAATGTTGCATAAAATGACATTGATTAATCACTTGACTGGTTAGATTAAGATACATTTAAATATTAAAGAACCGACAAGTAAGTATAAGTCAGAAAAGAGGTAAAGATATGAATTACATTGATATAATATGTATATTTTATAATTCCTATGGTAAATGCAAAATCAATTGCATTTATAGATATGAAAGAAACTGAGCAAAACCATGATATAATGTTGGTGTTGGGATACAATACCAGTAAGTAAAAGAAGAGGGAGGGATTGAAAAACACATCTCAGAATTTCCATTTATGGTAATGATAATGGAGGTAATATGAAACAATCTACTGATGAAAATGATGACAAAATATAAGTATCTGCTCAAGATATTAAAGAACTACAGTGGTACTATAGAATAAGTTACAGAAAAAGTAAGTTGAGTGCAAGATTCAGGGTACTTATTAATTCTGAAAATGTGTTAGAAAGTCAAAATTTGGGCTCAGGTCTTTATCACAGGAGACCTAATGAATTCCTTTCTTACTCCTTTGGTTAGAAACTACAAGTGCTACTCCAAAATCCAAATATTCAATGACTTCCAAGGTACTGAAATTCAGCTTTAAATGCTCTTGGTGTTTAATATATAGATTTAGCTACCCAAAGCTAGGCAATGATTTCTAATGCTAAAATAATAAAGACCTTGATTTCATAGCATCAAATTGATTCACCAGTTTAATCTTTTTTCTTAATATCTGACTGCCAAATAAAAAAACAAAAACTAAGGAAGGAAACTGTAATAATGTAAATTTAAAAAGGAAAGAAACAGAAAATAAAATAATTTATAACATATTTAAATCTAATTACATAATTTCTAATACATAGAAATACAAAAACATAATTACATAATTTATAATACATAGACATACAAAATATTACACAGTATTTCAGTGGCCATAGTTAATAGCTCTATCTAAGCATATAAATAAATAATGCATCATATTCTTTCAACTGTGTAAAAAAACAAGCTACAGAGCAAAGAGGCACAGTGATTTGAATCAGAAAGTATACTGAGGGACCAGCGCCACTAGGACATTGGTCTTGTATACTGCTAACCTGTGTTCAATCCCCAGCATCCCATATGATCCCCTGAGCCCAGTAGGAGTAGTACTGAAATCAGAGCTAGGAGTAAACCCTGAGCACAACTGGGTATGGTACTCCCCCTCAAAAAAAGAAAGATAGAGAAATTCTACTAAGGTGATCAAAAATGGAATCACCAAAGTAAATTTATGAGAGCAATACAGACATAAAGAAAATGAAGAAGAAAATTATCTTCCAAGGATTCAGCAATAAGTTGATGCATACCAGTCTAAGTAAGGAATGTGAAAATATTATGTATAAAATATAGTAAGTCATTATTTTAAAAGAGTATACTTGAACCATGTGTGTTTATGTTTAAAACATGTTAGATAAAAAATATGAACCAGCAGACCCTAAATAAACACTAAAGTATATTATTTAGGTAGAAGAAATATTGTATATAAAAGATATAGAATAAAGGACAATGGAAAGGTATTAAACAGTGGGAGAACAAAGTGATACTGAGATCACAAAATAATGATGTCTTAAGGCATTAGGGAGACAGAAGCATACATCCACACAGTAATGCCAGTGCAATAACAATAACCCATTAAGGTGAAATGGAATAAAAAAAACCTTGTTTAAGGACTTAACATTACTTGAAAAAAGATGAAAGCATAAAGTATCTGCAGATTTTATAAATCTAGAAGATGTGATGTACTTTTTAAAAATCATATAACTTGCAATATAATGAAAATAAAAACTCAATAAGATAAAATGTGTTCTAAACTAAAACATGGACAAAAATACCCCAGAAAAAAATTATGATAAGAATAAATAATTAAAAAGTAAGAAGATATGAAATCAAATATAATCAATAACTACTTAATTACTATTGCATTTAATTTCTGGGGATTAAAGGTTACTTTCCAAAGCTAAAATTTGTTAGACCCTCTAGATAAAACAAAAACGAAAATAACAAATTTTTATATGGCATGACAAAGGCTGATAGAAATAGAACTTGAAGAAATATTATGAGGATAAAAAAATAAAATTAAACACTTAAAGAGCACTGTTTTTCAGTGAGTTTCAGAGATATCATCCTAGAGATTGTTTTAAAGGTTATGCAAATGCAAAACTATTTTCGTTATGACTAGATCTTATTTGCCTTTTCCACTCCCACTTGTTCCAAGTGATATTGTAGAAAACTAAATGTAGACTGAACTGCATGAACTCAGCTGTAGTATTTGTTAATATAGTCATTAAAAGGCTTCGTGACTGTATTTTACAATGCTCCCCTTTTCACTACATCTCTTGATTAACATATTATTATCTGTAAATTTTAGTGCTAGAAAGATTGAATAGTTGGTTAACTGTTTGCCTTGAAGACAGCCAAACCAGGTGCAATCCCCAATATCATATATAACCCTGCAAGTCCCACCAGGAGTGATACCTGAGCAGAGAGCCAGGAGTAATCCCTGAGCACAGGTGGGTGTGGTCCTAAAATAGCAACAACATATTTAGTGCAAAATGTCCCTTACATACTCTAAATGTGGTATCAACATAGCATTTGTTTTTTTCCTACTAATGAATATATTTACGCGTAGTAAATATTGATTGATATAACCTACATAATGGAATTTTTTTAGAGCATCTCTAGCGTAAAAGTGCCTAGAATCTAAAATAAAGCTTGGTACTTTATATTAGTCAAGAAGAACAAGATATTGAGCTTTACTTGAAGTGAAAGGGACACTTGAAAATGATAAAAATGAACAAAGTAATTTAGATATAGTATAACTATATACTGCACACAATAAATTTAATGATCTGGAAAAGATATGAAGCAAAAGAAAAGTGTTGAGAGTTGAAGTATCTATATATATATATCAAAACCAGTAGAGCTGATATTACTGTAAGCATGGGACAAAAAGTACAAAATTTAAAACCCAAAATATGTCTGTTAAGGAAGCAGGCTGGGAGACGGGAAGTAACCTGCATACATAGGCGATGGATACAGATACTGACAGTAGGATTGGAGCTGCAAAACACTGCATGCTTAAAACTCTACAAACAGCTGTGTAAATCATGATGTCTAAATTTTAAAAAAATGAAGAAATTATTCTACACTCATCATGAAAGCCATGTATAAATTTTTTTCTCCAGGACAATGCCAACATGTATGTGTCCCTTTTAGTCAAAAGACATTGTGAATAATGAAAAATAGGTGCTAAGTCAGTACTACTGAATTTTTACAAACACACATATTCCAATCTAGCTGTGTGAATATATTTAAATTTTCTAACTTCTCTGCTCTTTTGTTTCCTTATTATTTATATTTTTAAGTAGCAATGATTAAATAAGAATCAGGAAACTTGGATTCTAGCCCAAGTTTTTTACATTGTTGGCATTAGAAACGATAGCTATTACCATTCCCTAATATTGTCCTCAATAAAGATAAGGAATTAAGCTACAAAATCGTGTTGAACCAATAAAACATCAAAGAGATATTTGTGCTAAACCTTGAAAGTAAACAGTATATTAATACACACTCAAAAAGTCTATATACAAATGACTCGGCAGTGACTTAAGCAAGTCGATGCATTTGAATCAAAAGGGGACACTAAATGAGAAAATTCTATTAAGTTGCCAAATTGTAAAGTCTGCTATTAAGGATGAGAACAGAGTAAAAAGATTTATGGAATGCCTTACCTTAAAATACCATTACTTCCTTAATATTTCTAAGAAAATCACTCTCCCAGTCAAAATTTCTATTTTTTACTTCCCCATCCTAAATAAACAATATCCGTGAAAATAAAGGTCTTTTTTCAAAGAACTTAAATAATAATTAATATACAAAGTTGCTTAAATATCCAAGTTTACTGCTTCAATATATTCTTTATTAGCTTTTTGAAAGCTTCCAAAGTCCCACAAAATAAAACTGAAGCCAAGTATGTTTATCCCTCAAAGGACCCTTGCCCACGGCAAAATTAGCATTTGGCTATACTTGCTACAAATATCTATTTCAAAGAATTCCTCCCACAGAAATGAGCCAATGGTCTAATAAAACATCCCTGCCACAGGCTGGTAAGGGGGTGGGGTGGGAGTGGGGAACCTTCACAAGGAATAGCAAAAGTAAAGATGTTATATTAGAGGCTAGAGGCTTTTACTAAATAAGCATTTGGTGAAGGTCGACCTCCTTCAACTGCTCTGGCTGAGAGTTTCATACAAATATGCTGAGTTGCATTTGGGATTTTTAATTTTCAGGATCATACATGATCTATGGAAAAAATAATACTAAAATGGGAATCAGGAAACTTGGATTCCAGCCCCACCTCTGCCTGGAGTTAGATGAGAACTATGTGGGTCTGTTTTTCCATTTGCAAACTAAGAAACCTAAACTGGCAGATCTGTAAAATTCCTTCAGGCTTTGTATTTACACATTGTGTTGCAAAACTAAGGAGTCGTCTATCGCCATCTAGTGGAAAACGGGGAATTTACTACATATAGAAGAGTGGAAAACATCCTACAAGAAAATTTCTGGCACTTCAGTATATTTTAGATTGTTATTTTTATCTATCTAAAGTTACTAAGACAACACTCATTAACAAAAGTTTATCTAGGAAGATGACATGGCATATTTGAAAATTTTAGTGTTTCAATATCTTTCACGTATTTATTGTCCTAGTGATACTGTTATTTTTCTACTGCTTCATTTTCAGAAACGTTCTATTTTCTGAAAATAGTTCTATTTTCTGAAAATGAAGCAGTAGAAAAATAACAGTATCACTACTCAAAATGATATTTCATGGAAATATATTTTAAAAATTTATAAATTAACAATTAAACTGCTTATATGAAAGTATTCCATTATTATTAAAGATTTTCTAAAATAGAAAGTAGAAACTTCATGACAAAATAAAAACAATTACTTGTTCTTATACATCAATGTTCTTAATCATCTTAAATATCCATGACTTAATTATCATTTTCCTAATATTCTATATAGAAAAAATTTACTTAAATTATACACATGTGTACATCTACATATAACATAACTCTGTATATGTACAAACAGCTATCACAGGATATATCCTTGGTAAAAATCAGGAGAGCTGTTTTGTTTATTTCATGCCTACCAATATCTAGTGCTTTACACTTACACAGAGGAATAAATCAAAACCATTATAAGCATAAAAAGTAGTAATATAGCAAAATAAAGTAATTATTTTCAGACCGAATACATATTTATTGGAGCCAAGAGATAAGACAGCAGGTTGGGCACTTGCCTAGTATATGGCTGGACTTCCATTTATCATGGACACCACAGAGGTCTCCTGAGCCCCATCCAGTAGTGATTCCAGAATGCAGAGCCAGGAACATGCCCTGAGCACAATGGGTATACCATCCCCCAAAATTAATATATATATTTTAATAGTGGAACAGTAAAGTGTGGGTCAATAATAAAACTAGGCACTATGGTCAAATTTTGAAGTTTTAAATGCAAATTATAACATCTAATAGCTCTATGATATAGATACTTTACTTAACTTGTCTCAGATTTTTACTGGAAAATAAAATCAGTGCAACTAGCTTTTACATAAAATGCAAATTAACTAATATATGTCAAGCACTTAAAATAAATGCCTGATAGTAAGAAAACATTATTCATTACTATATTAGTTACTTTTTATTTAAAATTTGTAAAAATAAGTGTCATATAATTCAAATTTTACCACCAATTTAATTTCTCAATATTTCTGCTCTAAAATTAATAAAATTCAACATAATAAAGAAAAATGACTATATATTATAAATTATCATTTTTTTATTTCTCTAGACTACCAAAAAAACAAAAATTCAAACTCAAAATGCAAAAGGCTTCAACAAATTAATTTTATAAACTTTAATAATCTCTGTGTTTGGCATATCAGATACTGGGCTGGAGCGATAGCACAGCGGGTAAGGCATTTGCCTTGCACACAGCCAATGTGGCCGACCCGAGTTCAATTCCTCCACCCCTCTCGGAGAGCCCAGCAAGCTACCAAGTCTCACGATGGAGACGTTACTGGGCCCGCTCGAAAAAAAATCAATGACAACGGGAGGACAGTGACAGTGACAGGATAATCTCTGTGACAGTACCCACTCAAAAAATAAGATTTTCTTTTATGTAGAAACAAGACACTTTACCAAATATCTCATAAGTAACTTTCAGGCAGAGAAAAACTTAAAATTTAATCTTAAATACACCTAAATGAAGCTGATTTATAAAAGACAATCATATAATCTCAAGAAAAAATAAAACAGTTTAATTAATGAAAAATATAAAGTTTCATCTGATTAAAGTAAGGCTGTCTTCAAAATTATCAGGCTACATATGTGGTCTTTTTTGACTGAACCACTAACAGTATTTTTCAAGTTCTATTCATGCTGTAGCATGCGTGGAATTTTATTTTATAAAAGTAATTAATAAATTCCATAGTTAGAATGTGCCATATTTTATCACTCATTCATCAGTTGAATATTTTCATTTGTGTCAAACATGAAACTGTGATATACTTTTCCTCCATACATGACCAACTGGGTTAATAAAAATATTTAAAACTAATAAGTAAAATAATCAGACTAACATTAACTTAATGAACTGAGGAGTATTTTATGCATTCAAAATATGCAAGAATAAGTGTAGATCAGGTCCAAATATTTTATGCTAAAAAATGCCATAAAAATAGAACCAGTAACAAAATAATTCAGTATTATTTACATACCAAATTTAAACTACAATATTTACTGCTATAAAATAATTTATACCTTAGTATATAATATATTTTATAATCATATTTTTTAAATTTTATTCATCATTTCATGTTTAGTGATAAATAGTAGTTTATAGTAATAGAAAACATCTCTAAAACTTTAAAACTATAAAAAATCCTATTGTTTTCAATTTTAACGTATGTAATGAAATTTTAAACCATTTAAAAGTATATTTCACACTGTATTTCTACACTGACGTTTATAGAATTGAAAACATTCAACAAAGCTAATTTAAAATGGATTGCCTTAAATAGATTAAAGTATTTTATTCACTTAAATGCAAAGAAAATGAGTAATGTTTAAAATTTTCCTATTAAAAAAGAACAGTAAGAGCTAACACTGAATTCTGTAATAATTAGAATTTAGTAAGTATTAGGAAGAAATTAAAATTGCAACGACAAACGTAGCATATGTGGTATTGCTTCCAATTTTATTTCACCTACTTAAGAAATATTATAACATGGAATAGTAACTTGTTAACCTATAAATACAAATCTATCTTTGTGCCCCTTTTTAAGAGCTCTAAGCATCAATATATCATTAAAAAAAATACTATGCTTTTCACTAAGCTCAAGCAGAATCCTTCCTAAGCAGTTTCTGAAGATGAAAAACAGACTCCAAAACAGACTCCAAATGGTCTTCAGAAAATTTACCTTCTCATGTATACTCTGCTCACACTCAATAAATACAGTGTTTTCATTTACCAAACAGACAGCAAAGGCATTTTTTGCCTTGTTTGCTCTGTACTACATGGAGATACCTCAGGTACATCAATTAATACTATGGCAGTTTTCACATAAATTTTTTAGATATCCTATTCCAGGAAATCCACTAGCTACAAAAAATCCCATACAGCTATGCTGGCAATGGACATGAAGTGAAAGGGAGTTCAAGCATGTCTTTTCACAAACAGACATTTTCTTATTTTTAAGCTTGCTTCAGTGTTTGCCAATATCTAACATACATTACGATGCACTTGTCTTTATTCCAATAACAACAAAGTTATTTCTATATGTATTTTTAAACTAGAGATTTAATGAAAAATTTGCATCAGTGTATTAGTATTATCTATATGCAAAAAGTCTGTATGTTCCCAAATCAGGAAGCTTACATACATACATAGTCAAATAAATAAATAAATAATATTATACACTACATGTTCTAATGTTTTTAGAATGATCCTTCCTGCAGGATTCTGATAGCCCCCTTCCCACTGACCCAATCCATATACTCAAGTTGCAGCACGTGCAGAGGACTCCAGATATCGCCTTGGCTACCTTCAAGGAAAATCATGCACTTTAACCTAGCTAGGGTGACATAAAAAATAACTGAAATAAATGCTCAATGACAGAAAAAAATCTACAAAAGAAAAAGAAAATAAGTAAATAGTGATATGAAGAATCGTGTAAGTACAAAATGGTACAAACTACATGCAAGTGGCCAGTTCTTTCTTACAGATTTCCTTTGCTCTAACAATATATATTGCAGAAAACTAATTCTATAATATATCTGATAAATTATGAAGTAGCCTAGGAATCTGGTTAGCAGTGTGGAATGTTAGAAACCATCCAATGTCATAGGAATCGATGGAACAAACTCTAATCTACTAACATACCAAAATACTATGAAGACATTGAAAAAGAGTGCTATGAAGTCAATTAAATATTAAACAAAAAGATAAAGATAAAGAAGAGTACTAAAAAATTCTCTGTTCTATAAAAAGAATAACATACATATATTGCTTAGATATATGTATATGTAAACATGCCTATATATACAGACACGTGATATGCAAATTATTATGCACATGCATAAACAGAAAAAAAACTATAAATAAAAAGACTAATGACAGAATGAAAGTAATTGGAATGCAAGCACACTCCTTTTGAACCTATTTTTTAAATGGACATTGGAAAAATATTTTTGTTAAGTGTATATATATATTAAATAACACTGAATACATTGGGAAAGTATCTAGCTACATATCAAGTACACAATAGAAGCCCTCCCGTTGATCGTCGATTTGCTCGAGCGGGCCCAGTAACGTCTCCATTGGAGACTTTGTTGTTACTGTGTCTGGCAAGCAAGGGGAAAAAATACTTTCAGTCATCAAGAAAGCAAAGTTCAAAAATTAAGCATTTATTTAAAATTAAATAAAATTATTTAAAAGTTTAAAATTAGTATTTTTATTCTTGGTAATAATATTAGTGTAAACTTCAAAATTATTTTGTGTACATTATAAGATCATTGTCACTGTCCTCCCGTTTTTCATCAATTTGCTCAAGTGGGCCCAGTAACATTGTGAGACTTGTTACATATCGAATACATCACGGGTAGCTTGGCAGGCTTTGCCTTGTGGGCGAGATACTCTCAGTAGCTTGCCAGGCTCTCCGAGAGGGGCGGAGGAATTGAACTCGGGTCAGCCATGTTGGCTGCGTGCAAGGCAAATGCCCTACCCGCTCTGCTATCACTCCAGCCCTCCTGAGAAATTAAATGCCAAATTTAGGAATGTGGGAGCCATGTCCACAAACCAACTTCGGCTTAACCATACAAGCTCATTTAACAGCCTTGCTTCAGAAATCCATAAATAAATCTCAAAAGAGAGCAAAAGTTGCAGTTGATCTTGGACCCATGTAAGGCTGAACAGATAGGAAACATCGGTGGGGGCCACCCACCTAAACAGAACCTCTAGCAGCCACTTTGTCCCACAATCCAAAATCACTGCTATGTCCCCAGCCAGACTTCATCATCTTAAAATAGATCTCACCGAGATATTATCTGCTGAAAATTTGACTATGCAGGTTTTGTGACTGAAATATCCAGGCTTTTTTTTTTGGGGGGGGGGGGTCGTGATGGGTTATCTTCCCTCACCTCCCTGTACTTTGAAAGCCGCGGCAGTCATGTTCATACCCCAAAGGCGCTACCCAGTTTTAAAAACAGCTACTCCAGCTATAAGTTCCCAATAAAATACTGAACACCCTGAACAAACATGATGACCTCTTAGTACCTGTATTGCAAACCAGAATGCACAAAAGAAGAGAGAGAGAGAGTGAGTGAGAGAGAGAGAAAGAGAGAGAGAGAGAGAGAGAGAGAGAAGAAAGATATACCTGCCATAGAGGATAGAGGAAAGCGGGGGTGGGGATGGAGTGGGTAAGGAGGGGTAGGAAGAAGACTTGGGACACTGATGATGAGAAATGTACACAGCCTACATATCTACATATGATACAACTTTCTGATAAAAATTAGATAAGTTATTTTTTCATCAATCATGAAAATGTTTCCTTAATAAAGATGTTCAAATCCTTTGACATAGTAACAATTAACTCCAGAGACAGTTCTGCCTCTTTCCATCAAATTTAAAGTCTTGGGCTGAAGCAGTAGTACAGCAGGTAGGGTGCTTGCCTTATATATGTGGTAGGCCTGGGCTCAATCTCCAGCATCCCATATGGTTCCCCTGAGCACTGCCAGGAGTAGTTCCTGACTGCAAAGCCGTGAGCATCACTGAGTGTGATCCAAAAACATACATAAATAAATACATATATTTCAAAGTCTTTTCTTGTTCCTGTTAGAGAACCTATTTAAAAAAGCAAAAATAAGCAAACAAATAAACAAAAAAATCCTATGAAAATGTAGATTTTCTGTCAAAACAACTGAATGAAAATCGAATAAAAATCCTTTAAGCTTATGTGCACTTAGAAAAGTGCAGATTGGGGAAGAGCAATAATAAAGTAATAGGACAAATTCCTTACACAAGGATGACTGGGATTCAACCCTCATCACCCCATATGATCCTCTGAGTCAGAGTCAAGAGTAAGCCTTGAGCACCACCACACTTGGGGTACCTCTCCACCATAAAACAAGAAAAGGGCAATATGCAATTAAACAATTTTATGACACTAGAAATAAACAAGCTCATAATATATGATTGATAGAAAAAAATCTATCAATTTTAAGAGTTGTGAAAATGCATCGGTGGTTAAAAATTTATTAAAAATTATAAGAAAAATTTATTAAAAATTCATCTGCTGCACTATGTCAAAGCAAAATTTATATCTAGCTTTTTATTTTTGACAATCCCTTATATCCATTAACCATTATGTAAGTTCTTGTTAAAGGTAAAGGTAAAGGCCCTCCCGTTGATCGTCGATTTGCTCGAGCGGGCCCAGTAACGTCTCCATTGGAGACTTTGTTGTTACTGTGTCTGGCATATCGAATACTCTCGGTAGCTTGCCGGGCTCTCCGAGAGGGGCGGAGGAATCGAACTCGGGTCAGCCATGTTGGCCGCTTGTAAGGCGAATGCTCTACCGCTGTGCTATCGCTCCAGTTCTTGTTAAGAAACAAAAATAACAGTATATACTGTGAATTTAATTTCACAAGTTAGCTATTTAAAAATAACAGGATTTTTAAGTCAGATAGTAAAAATATTGATATCTTTATTTCAGAATTATCAGAATAAAAATAGCAGAAAATATGTTGAAGTTGAATTTTGATGGACAGAAGAGGCAAGTTGAATGATTAAAAAATAGAGAGTAATAACAGAACAGATATTCATAAAACTCCTCAGCAACACATAAAAAGGTGAGAAAACAATATAAGCAAATAACAACAGAATTTGACAGAATAGAGGTGATAAATAATAGATAAGGTTCTAGTTCCACAGGAGATGATGAGTACATTTATACGATCCAGGAAGACTGGCTTCAAACATGAAAAGTACTGCTAGATTTTAAAGTTGGAGTATAGAAATGAGTACATTTCATCCAGATAACTCTCCCAGACCCCTGCACAAGGATGAGTCATCCAGGGCACCCCAGAGCAAAGCAAGTCAGCCCAGGGCCCACTCCAACAGAGCCCCAGCAGCCAGCCGAAAGCTCCCACATTCCACAAAATGGCATGCTCCTGGCTGGACCCCGTTGCTGAGGACAAGACTCATCCAGAAATTAATCTGCTGAAAATATTCAGGTATGCAGGGGTTGTGATCGAAATCCCCAGGTTTTCAACAGCTGGGCTCGGTTACCTCCCCCAATCTCCCCTGTCCCCAGCAGTCATGCACAAACTCCCAGGTCATCACCAATTAAAAATTTATCTCCAGTCCTATCACCCCATTAAAAATTTTGGATATCTTGGAATGACATTTCAAACTCTACAACACTGATAAATCAGTAGCACACCAGATTGAATGGGTGCAGAATATAATCAATCTTGATTAGCAAAACACAAATACAGAAGTCTTAACCTGTAACAACATTTTAGTAATATCTTATTGAAGGACTTAATGGCTTCAAGGTGAAACACAACAATATTTACTAACTTTCTTCTAAGGAAACATGTTTTGATCATTGATCTTTATTTTGGAAAAGTATAGCTAACAAGCAATATTAAATAAATTGTTGAGGGCCTGCTATGGGGGTAGGCTTAAGGAGTGGTTGGGAAAATTGGAAACAATGATAGAGAGAAGGTGTAATGGTGGTGGACTTGGTGCTGGAATACTGAATACGAGTAACAAATCATCATGAACTTGTAAACCTCCATGTTTATATAAAGTGTAAGAGGAAAATTTCAAAAAATAAATTTTTAAAAAAGTACACTTCAATAGCATAGTCTTTAAAAGAAACAAAGAAACAAAATATAATCCCAGATTTCTCTGTTAAAATTCTTTTGTTCTTACCAATTCGAGTGATTTTATTGTGTGAAAATTCAAGACTTTGAATATTAATGCAGCCATCCAAACCATGAAAAGATGTTAGTTGGTTTTTATTCAAAAGAACAACACAGAGATTTTCTAAGTTTTCACAGTTGACAGTCTCAATATGATTTTCCTAAAACAAAGAACAAATGCAATTAGTTTTATTTCAATTGTTTATTATTAATGACACATTTCAAGCAGGACAAAGGATGGGAAAGATCTTCAAATGACTACCTAATTTAATATAACTATTAAAACATATACTAATAAATTATTATTTTATATTTACAATGCTTTTAAATATATAAACCAGAAAATATCATATAACTATATTTCAAACAATCTAATAAACAAGAGCAAGCATTTAGTGAAAGTTCCTACAAAGCCTTTGCTTTTAAATAATATAAATAATGTTGAAATCTGCAGATTTCTTAGACCTTTTTTAAAAGTTTCACCTGCAAAGGTTATAAATATAGGGGCTGGAGAGATAGCACAGTGGGGAGGGATGTTTGCCTTGCTTGTGGCTGGGTTCAATTCCCAGCATTCCATATGGTCCCCTGAGCACCACCAGGAGTAATTCCTGAGTGCATGAGCCAGGAATGACCCCTGCACATCACCGGGTGTGATCCAAAAAGGAAAAAAAAAAGGATTAAAATATAATGAATTATAGATATATCTTATATATGTTTCTATATTTTCTCCCACATGCCCATGTCTGTAATACACTCTATTGGTTTAAGTACCACAACTGTGAGCCAATGATGCAACAATAATTTCCTATTTTAAAGACCTTGAAAGATTAAGGTAATGGTAAAGGCCCTCCCGTTGTTCATCGATTTGCTCGACTTTGTTGTTACTGTGTCTGGCATATTGAATACGTCACGGGGAGCTTGCCAGGCTTTGCCGTGCGGGTGAGATACTTTCGGTAGCTTGCCGGGCTCTCCGAGAGGGGCGGAGGAATCGAACTCAGGTCAGCCATGTTGGCTGCGTGCAAGGCAAACGCCCTACCACTGTCCTATGAAAGATTAAGTTTTTTAAAATAAAGTTCCATGACAGGAATATTTAGTAAACAATATTTTCAGGTCTAAAATAAACCCAGAATCCTATATGGTCTCCCAAGCACCACCAAAAGTAATTACTGAGTGAAGAGATAGGCATAACCCTGGAGCTCACTGAGTGTATCCCAAAATCCATATATATATATACTTTTTTCAAATATATCTCTGCATATAGGTTTGTTTTAATGAAATCAGCTGAAATCATAGAAAACCCATGTCTTAAAAGACAATGTCTTAATGAAAGTAATGCCAGCTTGAGCTGAAAAAAAAATTAAAAAATAAAAGAAGACTCTAGTCTCCTACCTCCCTCTTCTATGGGAAAGAAGACAGAGAAACTAATGTCTTGTAATGGGGTGCTTTTTATATAAAAGCATGTGTTGAGAATACAGATAAGGTTCACAAAGAACCAATGCCATGGAGCAAAACTCATAATCATTTAAGGAATTGACCACATGTTCTAAGATATGTAAAAAACACTGCTAGGAAGTTCTGGTTTTCTGACCAATAGAATGTCAGCTAATATTATGTCAGTATACACTTGATGAGCTTTGGAGTTTGTATTTTTTTGAAAATTCAACCTTAAGTTCCAGACACAATATGAGTATGTTGAAAATCACATGAAAAGCAGAAGTACAGATATCAAAGAATGAAACATAAAAGGCATCAGAAATAGTTTAACCCTTATATAATTGCATTTAAAAAAGTCAACATAATAAAGCATAAATCACCATACAAGCTGGCCTCAAAACACTGAGCAAATAATATGGGTATTGTTTCAATTTAAGTAATTTGGTTGCTTGTAATAAAAACAAAAAGTGACAAAAAATACATTTCCTTAATGATATAATTTCTGAGGCATCCTCTGGGACCCTGGGCCATCCACCAACCCTGATCCCCAGTCCTACTCGTCCCCAACTCTGTGACCAGTTTTCTCACACTTCCAGGTCAGTCAAAACTAGAACCTGGGACTCCACCTGCCCTGTGTACACACCCCAGGAGTCCACTGGGACCCTGAGCCACCCACCAGCCCATTCCCCACCAGCCCTGAGCTCCTTCCTGCTCCCAGGTATCCATAGTGGGCATGGCATCTGAAGAAGTGGGCATGGTCTATTTGGGGGAAGGTAGATGACCAAAACCCAGCAATCTGGTGTCACATCCCAGTCTCCACACCACCACCACAACATGAAGAAACAACGCAAATCCCCACCACAAGGAGAGGACGATGAAAAGAGTCCAGATGCCTCAATAGGTGTTACTCACATAAAGGAGTTCTCTGATAAAAAATTCAGATATAAAGTAATGAATATGTTCAATGAACTCAAAGAAACCATAACATAGATATCCAGTAAGTTAAAGGAGGACATGAAAAAAGTGATTGAGAAAATACAGGAAGAAATGAGAGCAGAAATTGGAAAGCTATGCACAGAAATGTCATGAATAAAGGATTCGATAGATGAAATAAAAAACTTAACAGTATGTGTGCCCTCAACAGTAGAATGGCTACAGCTGAAGACTGAATCAGCAGGCTGGAAGATGAGCTGCAGGAAGCCTACAGACCTCAAAATTGCTCTACAGTGAATAAGAGACCTAGGGGATAATTTCAAGAGGAACAATAATAGGATCACTGGAGTACCAGAAGGTCAGGGAAGCAATCCCAATGAAAAAGCAAAGTTAAAGAAATCATTGCTGAGAAGTTCCCAGAGCTGGAAAATGCAGGCATCCAGATTCAAGGACCCTGAAGGGTGCCAGCTAAAAGAGACCCTAACAAAAGCATCCCAGGACATATCATAGTTAGAATGATGGATGCCACCGATAGAGACACAACACTGCAAGCAGCAAGGTCAAAGAAGGAAATCACATACAAAGTAACACCCCTTAGATTCACAGCAGACCTATCAGAAGAAAATCTCCACACCTAAAGGCAATGGTGGGATATAGTGAAAAAACTCACTGAAATGAATGCTTCACCAAGAATACTTTATCCGGCCAAACTCTCACTCAATCTCAAGGAACAGTACACTATTTTCTGGATAAACAACAGCTCGGGAACTTTATAGAATCAAAACCAAGCCTAGAAGAAGGGCTAAAGGGGCCACTGTAAGACAAGCACAACAAACCCTTACAGAAAGATGACACAAAACCCCATGACAATAATCTCTCTCAATGTCAATGGTCTAAATTCACCAATTAAGAGACACAGAGTGGGAAATGGATAAAGAGACAGAACCGAAAATTATGCTGCCTATAAGAAACACATCTGAACAGTCAAAACAAACACATACTCAAAATCAAAGGATGGAAAACAATCTGGCAAGCAAACAATCCCCTCAAAAAAGCTGGGATGGCCTTACCTGTATCGGACAACATAGATTTCAGGTTGAAAAAGATTAGAAGGGACAGAGAAGGCCATTTTTTATTAATCAAGGGATATGTACAACAGGTAGAAATCACTATACTAAACGTATACACACCCAATGAGGGACCAGCCAAATACCTACAACAACTGCTAGCAGACCTTAAGAAGGACATTAAAAGCAACACAATAGAACTTGGAGACTTCAACACCACCTTATCACCTCTGGATAGATCAAGAAGATTAAAACTCAGCAAGGAAATAATGGCTTGAAAGGACGAAATAGAAGAGAGAAGGCAAATAGATCTATACAGAACTTTGTATCACCAAAAAAAAAAAAGAATACACATTCTTTTCCAGTGCACATGGAACATTTTCTGGAATAGACCATGTGCTGGGCCACAAAGCATACCTCAACAGAATCAGGAAGATAGACATTGATCAACTATCTTTTCAGACCACGATGCACTGAGGATAGAAGTCAATCATGTACAGACGCAGAAAACAAATAAAACATCTGGAAATCAAACAACTCAATGTTGTACAAAGAGGTTAGGAAAGAAATCCAGAACAAAAAGACAAAAGACACCTGGAAACAAATGAGAATGAAGACACAAGCTACCCGAACCTGTGAGATGCAGCTAAAGCCGTGTAAAGGGAAAATTTATAGCTCTGCAATCATTTATCAGGAAGGAAAGGCCCACATAAAAAACGTAACTTTGCAGCACACAATCTTAGAAAAGGAACAACAAAAGGAGCCCAAAGCAGGCAGAAGGAAAGAGATCATAAAACTCAGAGCAGAAAATAACGACATGGAAACCAAAAAAAAAAAAAAAAAAAAAAAACAATCCAAAGGATCAATGAAACCAAGAGATGGTTCTTCAAGAAAATAAACAAGATTGATAAACCACTAGCAAAACTCACAAAGAAAGAGAGAGAACGCTAATAAACCGAATCAGAAATGAAAAGGGGGACATCACAATGGAAACCAAAGAAATTCAGAAAATCATCAGAGACTACTTTGAAAGTCTGTATGCAACGAAACAAGAGAACCTAGAATAAAGGGATAAATTCCTGGATTTCTATAATCTCCCAAAGTTGAATCAAGAAGATCTGGAATACCTGAATAGACCTATTAATATCAAGAAAATTGAAACTGTAATCAAAAGTCCTCCCCCCAAAAAAAAGAGCCCAGGTCCAGATGGATTCACTAGCGAATTTCTCCAAACATTTAAAGAGAACCTACTGCCAATTCTTCTCAAGCTTTTGCAGGAAATTGAAGAAACAGAAACTCTCTCAAACAGTTTCTATGAGGATCATATGTGTCTAATACCAAAAGGAAACAAAGACACCACAGAAAAAGAAAACTATAGGCTAATATTCCTGATGAACACAGATGTGAAGATTCTCAACAAAATATTAGCAAATAGAATTCAACAACTCATCAAAAAGATCATACACCACGACCAAGTGGGATTCATCCCAGGGATTCAAAGATGGTTTAACATTCCGAAATCAAGCAATATAATCCATCATATCAACAAAAGAAAAGATTAAAACCATATGATCATTTCAATAGATGCAGAAAAATCATTTGACAAGATCCAGCACCTGTTTATGATGAAAACCCTTGCCAAAATGGGGAGAGAAGAAACTTTCCACAAAACAGTTAAAACCGTCTACATAAGCCTATGGCAAGCATCATCCTCAATGAGGAAAATCTAAGAGCCTTCCCTCTAAGACCAGGGATGAGACAAGGATGCCCACTCTCTCCACTACTGTTCAATAAAGTACTGTAAATACTTGAAATAGCATTTAGGCAAGGAAAAGATATTAAGGGCATTCAGGTAAGAAAGGAAGAAGTCAAGCTCTCACTATTCGCAGACGATATGATACTATATTATAGAACCCTAAAACCTGTACCAAGAAACTCCGAGAAACAACAGACCTATATAGTAAAGTTGCTGGCTATAAAATCAAAACCCCAAAGTCCATTTCCTATATGCAAATAAGAGAGAAGAAAGTGACATGAAAATAACAATCCCGTTCACAATCGTGCCTCAGAAAATCAAGTACCTAGGAATCAGCTTAATTAAGGACATAAAAGACCTGTACAAAGAAAACTACGAAACTCCACTTCAGGAAATAAAAGAGGACATGAGAAAATGGAAAGATATCCCCTGCTCATGGATCGGGAGAATCAACATTGTCAAAATGGCAACAGTCCCCAAAATATTGTACAAATTCAATGCAACTGCTATAAGGATACCGATGACATTCTTCAAAGAAATGGAACAAACATGCCTGCAATTCATATGGAACAATAAGCACCCACAAAGAGTTAAAGCAATTCTTGGGAAAAAGAAAAAGGGAAGAATCAACCTCCCCAACCTCAAACTCTACTACAAAGCAGTAATAATTAAAACAGCATGGCACTGGAATAAAGGCAGAGCCGCAGACCAATGGAACAGGGTTGAATATACTGACATCTCCCCGCAAACATATGATCATCTAATCTTTCATAAGGGAGCAAGAAATGTGAAGTGGAGCAAGAAAAGCCTCTTTAACAAACTGTGCTTGCAAAACTGGACAGCTACATGCAAAAACATGGGCGCAGATCTCTGCTTAACACCATGTACAAAAGTAAGATCAAAATGGATTAAAAGACCTCAACATCTGACCAGAATCCATAAGGTACATTGAAGACAAGGTTGGCAAAACCCTTCACAAAAATTGAAAAGAAAAGTATCATCAAAGATGTCATACCACTGTCCAAGCAAGTGAAAACAGAGATAGACAAATGGGACTCTCTTAAACTAAGAAACTTCTGCACATCAAAAGAAACAGTGACCAAAATACAAAGACAGTCTACAAAACGGGAAAGGATACTCACCCAATACCCATCCGATAAGGGGTTAATAGCAAGTATATACAAATCACTGGTTAAACTCCACAAAAAGAAAACAACCAACTCCATCAAAAAATGGCACGACGAAATGAACTGAAACTTTCCCAAAGAAGAAATCCGAACAGCTAAAAGGCACATGAGGAAATGCTCTACATCACTAATTCATCAGGGAGATGCAGATCAAAACAACAATGAGATTTCATCTCACACCACAGAGACTGGCTCACATCTAAAAGAACAAAAGCAACCGGTGTTGGCGCGAATGTGGCGAGAAAGGGACTCTTCTTCACTTATGGTGGGAATGCCTACTGGTTCAGCCCCTTTGGAAAACAGTATGGACGATTCTCAAAAAATTAGAAATTGAGCTCCCATTTGACCCAGCAATTCCACTCCTGGGAATATATCCCAGAGAGGCAAAAAAGCACAGTCAAAATGACATCTGTACTTCTATTTTCATTGCTGCACAGTTCACAATAGTGAAACTTTGGAAAAAAGTACGAGTGCCTGAGGACAGATGACTGATTAAAGAAACATTGGTACATTTACACAATAGAATACTATGCAGCTGTTAGAAAAGACTAAGTCATGAAATTTACATACAAGTGGTTCTACATGGAAAGTATCATGCTAAGTGAAATGAGCCAGAACGAGAGGGACAGACATAGAAAGACTGCACTTATCTGGGGAATATAAAGTAAAAGAATGGGAGACGAACACCCAAGAATAGTTAAGTACCAGGAGGTTTGCTCCAGGACTTAGAAGCTGGCAGCATATGCTGAGGGAAATTGCAGCTCAGATACAGAAGGGAACACCAAGTAAAAGATGTTTGGAGGATTTGCTCGGGATGTGAGATGTGTGCTGAAAGTAGACTATAGACTAAAAATATGGTCACGCAATACCTCTAGTGCAAACCACAATACCCGAAAGGAAAGAGAGAGCGAAAGGAATGCCCTGCCACAAAGGCGGGGTGGGGTGGGGGGGAGGGGGCTGGTGGGGGGGAGGGCTCCTGGGATCACTGATAGTGGAGAATGGGCACTGGTGGAGGGATGGGTGCTCAATCATTGTATAATTGAAACCCAAGCATGAAAGTTTCTAAGTCTACTATTGTACCTCATAGTGTTTCACTAATAAAAAAAAAAAGAAAGAAAGAAAGAAAGGAAAAGAATAAATGCTGCAAGATCAAAAAGAAAAAAAAAGGCTCTCTAGGACAATTACAAAGCAGTAGGGAATTTTGCCTTGCGCACCACCAGCCTGGCCGAGCTGGTTTCGATTCCTCCACCTCTCTCGAAGGGCCCGGCAAGCTACCGAGAGTAACTCACCTGCACAGCAAAGCCTGGCAAGCTACCTTTGACATATTCAATACGCCAAACCCAGTAACAAGTCTCACAATGGAGATGTTCCTGGTCCCGCTGGAGCAAATCTATGAACGATGGGAAGACAGTGGGACAGTGCTACAGTGCTACATGCAAAAAATAAAATAAAAAATAAATAGCAATATAATTTCCACGAGCTGAAGCGATAGCACAGTGGTTGGGTGTTTGCCTTGCGTGCAGCCAGCCCGGCCAAACCGGGTTCAATTCCTCCACCCCTCTTGGAGAGCCCAGCAAGCTACCGAGAGTATCTCGCCCGCCCGGCAAAACCTGGCAAGCTACCCATGATGTATTCAATATGCCAAACACAGTAACAAGTCTCAAAATAGAGACGTTACTGGGCCAGCTCAAGCAAATTGATGAACAACAGGAGGACAGTGTGTGACAGTGTATAATTTCCACATGATCATCTTGCCTCTATGCTTCTCATACACTTTACCCTGATCTCTTCAGACCGTACTTTACATGTAGGGTTACTTCAAGACTGCCTTTTCTTTAATATAAATATTAATCTATTTTAAAACAGAGGGATAAAGTCACGCGGGTTCCGGGGCCGAGATCTCCAAGCCTACTCGGATTTGGGCCAAGCATCCTCCACCCAGATCCTCCAAATTCCAGTAGGCGGGGGTCACACCCACCAACTGGCCCCCTGGCGCCATGTAATCCCATCAACGGCCAAGACTCAGAGACTATAAAAACCAGCTCCCGGAAGAGAACAGTGCAGTCTCCTGCCCCCACGCCTGACTGTCCTCGCCGCCAGTGCCCCTTGGAGGGGAGCGGGTTGAGCTTTCCTCCCTGCCCCGACCAGGGCTCCGGCAGCCAAAGACCTCCAGGGCCAGCCACCACCACGCTGAGACCACTCTCCACACACATGAAGGTACTGGCAGAGGGACAAAGTCACGCGGGTTCCAGGGCCGAGATCTCCAAGCCTACTCGGATTTGGGCCGAGCATCCTCCACCCAGATCCTCCAAATTCCAGTAGGTGGGGGTCACACCCACCAACTGGCCCTCTGGAGCCGTGTAATTCCATCAACGGCCAAGACTCAGAGGCTATAAAAACCAGCTCCCGGAACCACGCTGCCGCGAATGCATCTTATTATGACATCTTATTATCTCATTTCTACTTTGGACAAACTGGCAGGTTACCGAATGTAGCCTGCCCACACGGCAGAGTCTGGCAAACTTCCCGTGGTGTACCCAATATGCCAAATACCAGTAACAATGATGGGTCTCATTCTCCTAAAGAGCCTTGAATATAATCTCAGGGCTAGGATGAAGGAAACGTTACTGGGGCCTGCTCGAGGCAATTGACGATTAACAGGATGATTTGTGATTGTGATTTGTGATCATCTTGCCTCTATGCTTCTCATACACTTTACCCTGATCTCTTCAGACCCTACTTTACATGTAGGGTTACTTCAAGACTGCCTTTTCTTGAATATAAATATTAATCTATTTTAAAACATCTTATAAATGTAAATAATAAAAAAATAGCATATACCTGGGCATCAATGTACTTCAGTTTTTTGCAATTACTCAGGCTATCCAAACTGGTTAATCCACAGCGTTGAAGAGATAAAAACTGAAGATTTGAACATTCTCCCAGTGTAGAAAGACTGCAACCTGGCAAATCCTGAAATATAATTGTTGTAACCTAAAGAATTAAAGAACATTGAAAAGCAAGTAGCATTTATCAAAAGCGAACATAAACTGTATTGACTTAGTATTAAATGTACTAAACTGTATAAATCTGTATTAAAATGTTTTGAAAACTCTAAACGAAGCAAAGAAATTCTATAGGTTGAAATCCACATTAACAAATAAATTTTATTTATAATCTTATTTTAATTATAAAATCATAAAATATGAAATCATTGGTTGCTTCTAGTTGTAAAGTAGTATGCATGGAAAAATATTATGTTATTAGTTTACTCCCTAATTGATCGCCAAAATCACTTGTGTTTTTTCTGTCCTTGGTACCACTTCAAGATTCATTGGATCACTGATTCACTGTCATCCCATTTTTCTTCGATTTACTTAAGTGGGCACCAGTAACATCTCCATTCATTCCAGTCCTGAGATTTTAGCAGCCTCTCTTTACTCATTGTTCCCAACCTATTGGAGGCTCTTTCTTGGTCAGGAAAATGAGACCCATTATTATTACTGTTTTTGCCATATTCAATATGCCACGGCTAGCTTGCCAGGCTCTGCCATGTGGGTGGGATACTCTAGGTAGCTTGTTGGGCTCTCTGAGAGACGCATATATGTAATATATTATGTGTATTGATTTTATTGATATTATGCATATTACGTGTATTAAATTTTCATATATATTATGTGTATATATATTTCTCTACCAAATATGGTGTGGTAATTATGGAAAATGGGTAGGAAGTGTCTTATGATGTATCTAGGACTATGTTCACTCACGAGTCAGGCTCAGCCCCAAGCTTGTGGAAAGTGGCCTTGGAGCGTGAAGTCTGTTGGGTAATGGAGGTGAGCTGCCAGGGGTTGGGTCCCTTGGGGTGGGGAGGGCTCTCACCAACCCCCCTCTGGGGCGCCCTGAGTGAAAACAGCCTGGCAAAGAGTCTCATTTCAAGATTACACTATAAAAACATTTGATCTTTGTGTTTGACAGTACCCCAAGGATACATGACTGAGACCAGTAGTCACCACTTGTCAAGGAATACATATTTTGTGTCCAACATGCCATACTTCAACTAGAATAGCTTATCTATTACAGAACAAAAAAGAAACTTTGAGGTGAGATATAAAAGAATATACAATAAATATACAAATATTCTTTCTTATCCCTACCAAGTAATATACCAAAACAAAAAATAAAATATGGAGAATGAAAGCAACATTTTCTTTATTTTTAAACATTTTGTAAAGGACTATTAACACATTTATTATTAAAATCTTATGTGAGTTCCAAACTGTAATTTTTTTTCCTTCGGGGAATTTCATGCCACATCTCGCTATTCTGAGCATCTACTCCTAGGTCTGTGCTTACGGGTCACTGCAGTACTGCTAGGCAGAGCATGTAGTACTAGAGATCAAGCTGAGAAGCTGTACTTGCAAAAGTGTGCTCCAGCCCTTTGTCTAATTGTCATTGAAATCATCTTGGAGAAAATATATAAGCAAAACCGCTTTAGAGTAAAAATATTTTCAAATTGCAACATGAAAAAATTCAAAACTCATATTTCCTAGATACTCAAATAACTAATTAAAAAATACAAAGTTTATAGGAAGAGTCTAGTGTGTAACCTGCTCCAAACAGAAATTTTCAAGAATGTTCTTGTTGAAGCTAAAATGAACAGTGCTTCGGGACATATATATATACATATATATATATATATATATATTATGATAGTTATATATTTGTTATATACAAACATTAGTTATATATACAGATATATATAATCTGTGTATATATATAACGAATGTATGTATATAGCTATTAAATGCAATTCCTCTGCATATGGAATATTTCCTGGACATTAAAATTAAACCATATTTGAAATTTACACATTTAGGTAGATAACTGGAGAGTCAATACCTCAGAAAGATATTTTTTAAAAGATTCAGGCTACAACTGGGTTGATTCCTTTATCAATTTTGTTTATAAGAACACACCCAGCTGTACTCAGGTTTTACCTTGGCCCTGTGCTCAGGGATTACCCTTGGCAGTGGTCAGGGAAATATCTGCGGTTCCAAGTCAACTGTCTGTAAGACAAGCACCTTCCCCACCACAGTCAGTTTTAAATCCTTTGAATATTTTAAAAGTAATTTTAAAGCTCAGCTGAATAAAAAAATCAAGTTTTATAGATATTTTATCAATTTTTCAAGCTTTCAAAAGACAAAACAATTGTTGAAACGATTTTCCTACAACTTTTTAGAAAGAAAAACACCCACCCATTTCTATTGAAATAGTGTCTATATAATGTCCATTTAACTTATTCATAAAGAGATGCTGTCAGAAAAGTCGCCCCAACTAAAAATCAAGAAACTCTTTTGATAAGAGCACTTATACATCAAAAACTCTATCACTACAAAATCATGGGTTAAAAAAAAAAACACTTTTGGGCAGGAGTGATAGCATAGTGGGTAGGGCATTTGTCTTGAGGCTGACTCTAGTTCAATCCCCTGCATTACATAATTCTGAGTGCAGAACCAGGAGTAATCTCTGAGCATCCTGAGCATGGCTGGATATGATGCAAAAAATAAAAAAAAAATACCTTCATTAACCCATAACATATTATTTTGTCAGGTTTAATAATATTTTGCTTATAATAAGCCAGTAGTATAATTAATTTCTAGTTATTATGATGTGAAAATTTGTTTAAATTTTTTAAAAATTGTTTAATTTAGTTATAATATAGATGTGACAACTGATACAGTAACTTTCTCTACAGCATCAAATTAAAAAAATTAGACACATTCCATGATGATCCCTCTTTCCTTTTATTGAGATTACATTTTTTTTACGATTTTCTTATGATACTGCAATTTATTGTCTATTCCACCCTAGATTTTCTAGGCATATGAGATAAAAAAAATTATTTGATCATTACTGACACATGCATGACAATAATCACACAAATAAATGTCCTCGGAATCAAGGCAACAGATAAGGAGTGCGTGTGCAGAACAACTAAAAGGGCTGGAGAAATAGTACAGGAAGTAGAGCGCTTTCCTTGTAGGAGGCTGATCTGGGTTCAATACCCAGAACCTTATTTGGTCCCCCAAGACCTGCTAGAAATGATGCCTGAGCAAGGATCCAGGAATAAGCTGCCAGCTGTTTCTCCAAAACTAGCAGATACAAAAAACAAAACAGGCACTGGAGCACAGCTGAAGGTCACTAATTACTTCTTTTAAAAATAAATGAATAGGGATGGAAAAGGTACAGAAGAGAAGGCACTTGCCTTGCATGTGACTGCAGCAACCATACCAAATCCCCAGCACCATATAAGGCTCTCTGAGTGCACAGCGAGGAATATCTCCTGAGTACTGCCAGATGAGGCCCAAACTCCAAAACACAAACAAATCAATACTATATGCTAGCCTTTTGAAAAATAAGTATATTAATATTTTATTAATTATTAATATATGTATTTATAAAGTTATTGATATTTATTTTATTATTTATTAATGCTACTAAAATATTAATAGAATTCCTAGTTTTCCCCAAATAAGGCCAATGCAAAAGATAATTGAAAAATTAATATTTGAGAGCTTCATGATTTAAAAATGAATTACTCCATCTACAGAATCAATGACTCATTCATATTAATTTGTTAAGACACAAAAATCAGTTTTGTTTAATGAACTATATCTTTTTCAAGATTGCATTCCATATAAAATGCCTAAAAATGTTATATTTTAGGGAATTCACTCACTCATTCTTGAATTGACTGAAAGGAAATATAGGTATCTAAGGCAAAGTGTAATTATAAAAGTAACAAAAGGAATGACTGCGTTGTGTTGTGTTGAACATCTGTTTAGTGCGACAGTCCCATGTCTATTCACTGCAGATTAAAAAAAATGTTTAAAACTCAGCTGCAGGGGCTGGAGCAATAGCACAGCGGGTAGGGCGTTTGCCTTGCACGCAGCCAACTCAAGTTTGATTCCCAGCATCCCATATGGTCCCCTGAGCACTGCCAGGAGTAATTCCTGAGTGCAGAGCCAGGAGTAACCACTGCATCGCTGGATGTGACCCAAAAAGGAAAAAAAAAATCCTCAGCTACAAAAAGATAATAAAAAGTAAAACTGACTTGAACAAAACAAAAATTAATTCCAAGTATGCCATGTACTATCACACCATTTATCATTCAACACATAAGAAAGTAACATATTCAAGCACAAAATCGTTATCACCATAATTGGTAAATAGCTGTCTCTCATGCCATGGTATAAAAGCATATAAGAAGGCCCTTATTTTGTGATTGTTATTTAAAAAAGTTAACATTAGTGAAAAAAATACCAAAACTTTAGTAGAGTCTAATACTGACACCAAGAAACACAAAATACTTTGTTAATTACCAATAACTATTCATCAATCATAATTGTTGTTGATATAGTTTACATTTAATATAAAATACATATATCACCTAAGACAGGACACCTGTTATTTATACTGCTCTTTCATATCCCAGATACCTTTAAACACTTGTCTCCTTAAATGCTCTACAGAATCTTCTGGAATCATATTTGAGACATTTCTAAATCTATAGCAGTGTATTTATCCATTGAACATCATTTTCTCAATTAAAGAAAGCTCCATATGACAAAGACCGTGTTTGTTTCTGTCTAATTTTATCCCACAAAAATTTCTGATTAATTATGAATAGAATATTGAGTGATCATTACAGTATGTTAAGGTACTCGCTGTGCATTAGGCTGACCCTGCTCCAGTCCCTACCACTCACTGCATGTGATCTCCCATACTGCCAGGAGTGATCTCTGAGTGCAAAGCCAGGAGTATCCTCTGAGTACTGCGGAGAGCTAGTCAAGCTCTACTTCAACACAAAATACAGTTAAGTCATATTCAGATTTCTTTACATCAGCAAAGGTACAAACAGAGGTTCCCAGGTTTCCTTTTTTAAAGCTGCATTCAGCAAAGATTATGGAGGGGCATTCAGTACTAGAAATGAACTCAGTACCTACTACATGCTGTTCAGGTGTTCCTTCCAGCACTTGAGCTATTCCACAAGACCTCTAGGAGTTCATAAAAGTAAAGTGGCATTATGTGAAATTTTTAATAATAGGATATGAATTTTTATTTTCTACTATTGCAGTGACAAAGCTGGCTGTTCGGAGAGCCCGGCAAGCTACCGAGAGTATTTGATATGCCAGACACAGTAACAATAAAGTCTCCAATGGAGACGTTACTGGGCCCGCTCGAGCAAATCGACGATCAACGGGAGGGCCTTTACCTTTTTTACCTTTACTATTGCAGTATCTGAAATTCTGTTTTTTTTTCTATATATCTGTCATCAACCTGTCTTATTTTTCCTTGAAAATATGGGTTTCATTAGAGGATTATTAGAAATATAATGGAATATAATCTTAAAGTTAAATCATATATGTACCAAATTTATACAGTATAAAAACTAATTATCTTTCTATATAAAATGTCTAGATTTCATTCTTACAACTTCTTTTCTGGAGCTTGTCAAGTACAGGGAAATCTACTTCATTCCAGAAGAAGCCACTAGGTGGTGGTGTGTCCAAGACTAAAGCAAAACTTCTATCAAGTTAGGAGTTTCCTACTGTAACTCAGGCCCCAGTGGGCTCGAGAGATAGCACAGCGGGTAGGGAGTTTGCCTTGCAGGGTTCCTCCGCCCCTCTTGGCAAGCTACTGAGAGTATATGGGCCACACGGCAAAGCCTGGCAAGCTCCCCATCGAATAGTATTTGATATGCCAAACACAGTAATAACTCTCACAATGGTGATGTTACTGGGTCCTCTTGAGCAAATCCATGAACAATGGAAGGACAGTGACAGTGACAGTAACTCAGCCTCAGCTTCCCAGAAGCTGCCACTCTTAGAAGTTTGATAATAACTCTTCAACACAGGTTTCAGGATAGCATCAAAGATCTTTAAAGTATCTCACTGGGATACTTCTCCCTCTTCACTGAGGGAGAAGATGCCCTCAAAAAAATTTAATTAAGTTTTTTTTTTTTTTCAGTTCGTCCCCATTTCCAATAGAGCAATTACTTCACAAGCAACTTCAGTAGTCAAAATGCAAAATTCACCAAAATCCAATTCTAGCACTTACAAAGTAGTTGTCCCCTTTTTCTAAATTTAACTTTCAGTGGTGAATAAAGTATGGTATTTAAACATTCTCAATAGTAAAAACCACAACTTTTATACATAATACAATCTAATTTTAATTAAAAGAGAGACAAAATTCTTAGATAAAAACTGTGTTCTATATTTTGGAAGCCAACTATATTTTCAAGTTTCACTGTAGGAAACCAACTATATTTTCAAGTTTCATAAAAATATCGAATACCTGTTTTAAAGTATTCCAAGGGCCACGTCGCAGAATTTCTATCATGTTTAAAGGAGGCATGATGTTGACTGGGCATTTAATAGGTCTTTTTCTCTTAACTATCTTCTTTTCCTGATTTTGCTGGAAAATTTCAAGCCAAGGTTTAAATGATTTCTTCCAAGCTAGTCTCTTCTCTTTAATAGTCAACAGGAGGGCTGTCTCTGGCAAAGATCTGGTTACAGTATTTTCACATTCAGCTCTATTTTCATGACATGGTTCTGGAATATCTCTCTTTTGAGACATAGGAGAATTTACTTCTGTAAAAACTAGAGCATTTTTTGCAACACATCCACCCATATCATTGCAAGGAGTACTGCTACCAGAAATAGCATCTTTCTTGATTATTTTGTCATCTAATTGAGTCCCTGCACCATCTCTCGTATAAAAAATTATGCTAGCATTTAGAGCATTATTTTGAGGACTTGCAACAGTATCTTCAATTTTTGAATTTTCTAGGTTTTGCACTATTACATTTTTCTCTTTGACTTCAGATTTTTCTAATTTTAAAGGTAGGGAATTTTGTCTTCTTGAAATAACTAGAGCATTTTCTTCACCTGGTATTCCATTCTGTTCTGATATCACTTTATTTTCCACTTTTACTATCTTAGTTTGCTGGTTATCTTGGATTATTTTCTGTAGCTCACTTTTCTTCACATCACTAATTGCCTCATTATGTTCTACTATTGTTACTTGTGTTTTTTGGCTCATATTCTCAGAGTTAGCAATTTTCATTGTTTCTTCTTTTAGTACCTGTGACTTTAATTCTTGCAATTGAAACTGTTCCATTGCATTTTCTTTGAAATTTTGATTTTCCAAGTAAGACTTTTGCTCTATATTTTCATATTCTGTTTCTTGCTTGTCTGATTTATCTGAACATTGTTGCTTTGGTAGGTTTCCTAGTTTTTCTTCCATTTTAAATTCAGTAAAAACTGTTTTGCTTGAGATAGAGTTGTCTGATTTTATTTGCTGTGATTCTTTCAATGCACTCTGTCTACATCCGTTTTCTCTATTCTTCAATTCTTCAACTAGCCCAAGGGGAACATGTTCCCACTTCTTTGATGTTTCATCTTCCAGACTTCTGGCTACATCATTCTTACCCTTTATTATACCCATAACAGTTGAATATTTGGCACTATACCCTCCCTGCTTTAATGTTCTAATTATCATTAGCTGCTTACTTGTGTCTTCTTTAAACCTTGCTTTTTCCATATTTAGTAGTTGTACTTTTTCTTGCCTCAGTAAGTTCTTTTTTTCTTCGTATTCTTTTACTCTTTCTATCCTTTCTTCATCTTTCTGCTTTCTAATCTCATTTTCTATCCTTTGTTTTTCCTCTAATCTTTTAGATTTTTCTTCTTCTATCTTTCGTATTTTAGCCTCTTTTTCTTTCCACTCTTGTGCTTTTCTTTTCTTAATTTCTAATTGTTCTCTTATGATTGGGCCATATTTTCTATGGACTACAAAAGCTTTATATGTAGCTTGAATTTTCACAGCTGCATTATGCTTCACTTTGAACAAACGTATTTTTTCTTTTTCCTGTAGGTCTTTAAATCTTGTTCTTTCTTCTTCCATTTGTAAATTCAAGTTTCTAATGAATTCCTAAAAGAAAAGAATTCAAATAGTAGTCACTATAATCTAAATACTCAATACTAGTAATTGTAGATTTTTAAACAAATATTAAAGCGAATTGATGAAGCAATTGCTAAAAAGTTAACTTAGCAAAATCAATGCCATTTGGAGTAAAGGATACCAATAAAATGTTTTCCATCCAACAACTGAGTAAAAATGTATAAGTTCTAGATATCACTGATACAAATATATAGATGTCAGCAATATTTTAGAACCCTGAAGAAAGTCAGCTTTATGAAAGCAAATGTTATCTATGTTGTATTCATTTCTGCTTTTTAAGTGTTTTAGAGAAATGGCTAGCACAATTTATATAAGTAAATTTTCATAAATAAAAATATAAAACATTCTAAAGTTTCAAAATAATGTAAGGAATGAATGTCAAATATGCAGTCATAGTAAAAGGAAAAGTTAATTAATATGCAAAGATGTTACATCATTAAGTTCTTGGAAAATTAGGTAGTAAGAAATATGGAATCTATGATGAAGAAAACAAATCTTTTAAATTTAACACTAGGGAAAAATGTTTAAAGTATCTAAAAATCAAGAATATTTGCCTTGGGGCTGGAGCAATAGCACAGCAGGTAGGGTGTTTTCCTTGCACGCGGCCAACCCAGGTTCGATTCCCCTGGGCCCTGCCAAGGGTGATTCCTGAGTGCAGAGCCAGGAGTAACACCTGTGCATCGCCAGGTGTGACCCAAAAAGAAAAATAAAATTGCCTTTCCCTTTAAAATTTTGAGAGAATTTAGGTATATTTCAGAAATTAAAAACAGATTCTAGAAAGAATGTAGAGAATGACTCAAAGAACACTCATGATCAAATAAACCATTAGTACTTTTTTTTCTATGCCTTCTTCCTTTCTCTTAAAAGGGCAGCTTGCTCTTAGTTCATTGTAAATTCTTTTTCTTAGGTAATACATTATATTTCTGGTTTCCTTATATTTTCTCTTGTCTTGAATTTAGTTGCTATATTTTTAAATTACCAGGGATGGTTTTCTTTGTATTGTCTCTACATGGACATCATTATTTCTGAACGTTCACTTAATCACCTAATTCCCGTTATTCATTGATTTATTCGAGCGGGTGCCAGTAACGTCTCCATTCATCCCGGTTGCGTGCTAGTGTAGCCCAATGGTATCTGTTCGTTTTAGGAACATGTAGAGCCTCAAACTGATCATTTAGGGTCTTGACGAAGAAGTCTGACCATCTTATAGGTGGGCGTCCACGTGATCTTTTGATGTCTCGTGGAATCCAATCAGTAATGGCTCTAGTCCAGCGGTTGTCTGTAAACCTCATTACGTGTCCAGCCCATCTGATTTTTGATGTCTTGGCAAATGAGACAGCGTCCCTGATTCTTGAGCGTTGACGAAGATCAGAACTCCGGATTCTATCTCTCATTTGAGTGAATCGTGATATTCCAAGCATAGTTCTTTCGATTCCTCTTTGAGAGACCCGAATAGTGTTCTCATCCTGTTTTCGTAGGGTCCAGGTCTCTGAGGCATATGTTAATGCAGGAAGAATAGTGGAATCAAAGAGATGTGCTCGTAGCTGGAGGTTCTTTGTCCTTTTAGTTATTTCTTCAATGCTCTTGAAGGCATTCCAAGCCGCTCTCTTCCTCCTGCGCAACTCAGGTGCCAGGTCATTCATCATGTTGATTTCTCGACCTAGGTATATATAACTGTTGCATTCGGAGATGGTGGTTCCGTTGAGAGCGAATGGAGCGTCAGGAACAAGGCTGTTTCTCATAAACATTGTCTTCGTAAGATTCAGCTGTAGTCCGACCTTTCCACATTCACGGTCAAAGTCGTTCAGCATTTGTGCCACTTGGTTGATGTTTGGTGTTATTAGAACGATGTCATCAGCAAAGCGGAGGTGGTGTAGTTGCCGACCATCTATCTTCACTCCCATGTTTTCCCATTCCAGCCGTCGCATGATGTTCTCGAGGGTGGCACTGAAGAGTTTTGGTGAAATGGTATCACCCTGCCGAACCCCTCTCTTGATATGGATGATTACTTCTTTGTAGAATGGTGAGATCTTGGTAGTAAATCCGCAATAGAGCTCACGAAGGATCCTGATGTATTGAGTTTGTACGCCCTGATTGGCTAGGGCTTCCATGACCGCTTCCGTCTCAACAGAATCAAAGGCCTTCTTTAAATCAATGAACGTTAGACAGAGTGGCATCTTGAACTCCCGAGATACCTCAATGAGCTTGGTTATTGTGTGGATATGGTCGATGGTACTGAATCCTTTTCGGAATCCAGCTTGTTTCACATGGTTGTCCTTCATCTAGTGTTCTGCTAATCCTATTCAGGATGACTCGAGTGAATAGTTTGTAGATGACAGACAATAGGCAGATTGGGCGATAGTTGCCAATGTCGTGGATGTCTCCTTTCTTGTATAGTAGTACAGTCTTGCTGGTTTTCCATTGGGATGGAACCTTGCATTCAGACAGGTAGCGTGTGAAGAGTCGAGCCAATGTATTGATGAGTACTGATGGTAAGTTCTTCAGGTGTTCAGGTCTGATCTTGTCTGGGCCAGGTGCTCTTTGTTTCTTTACCGACAAGATGGCATGTTGGATTTCGGAAGGGAGAACATTGCGAACGACATATCCATCATGTGGTATGTGGTATGTGGGCAAGTGGATGTGGCTATTAAAGAGATCTGAGTAGAAGTCATGAATAATCTTCTCCATTGCCCTTCTGGAAGATGTGATAGATCCATCATGATGTCGGAGGGCAGTCATCTTGGTTTTGTAGTTGGTGAAGGACAGGCGGGCATTACGAATGTTTTTCCCAGCTTCTGCTGCATCTACCTCATCCTTGATGGCTTCTCTGCACTGTTTTGCCAGTTCGGACGTTTGCTTGTGGTTGCCTGAGGCACGTGCCAAGCCACGTTGGCGAATAAGTTCAAGAGTGTTCGAAGAAAGACGGTTTTTTGTGGTTATCTCTCTCTTGGCATTCCTTGCATAATCATGGAGGTGCTGAATCATTCGATTGTATTCCTCATCAATGTTGTCAATGACGGCATCTTCCCATGTTGCCGCAACAGAGCCAAAGAGTTCCCAGTTGGTGGTTGTTCTGGGAGTCCTCTTCTTAAACCTTGCATTCTTTTCTCCTCGTTCTGTGAGGTAGAATTTTGCACGAAGAAGACGGTGGTCTGATCCCATTTGGAATTTTGGGACAACAGCAACATCAGTTAGGCAAAACCGCCGATTGAATATGATGTGGTCTATTTCATTGTGGAACCGTCCATCGGGAGACTCCCATGTCCAACTTTTACATTCAGCCTTTTGGAATTGTGAGTTACCATGGAAGGTTTTGGTTGACATGATGAACTCAGACAGTCTGTCACCCTGTTCGTTCCATTCCAGGCCATGGGTTCCGATGTGGAGTTCATCGACTGATCTTCTTGGTCCTATCTTGGCATTAAAATCACCGACAATGATCTTGTAGAAGGTGTGATCTTCTTTATAGAATTTCTCCAGCTCCATGTAGAATTTCTCAGTTTTTCTTTCACCATAACTGGATGTTGGTGCATAGACAACAAAGATAGAAACTGCCGGTAGTGAGCCACATTTATTCAAGTGTAATCGTCCGATTCGGGTTGTTAGGCATTCAAATGAATCAATGCTCGTGACTAAGTTTGTGTTGACAAGGATACCGACACCACCGACGCCTCTTTTATCACATGTTCCAAGGAACAGTTCTTCTCCAGTGTCAAAAACAGCATGATGGGATTGATGTCTTCTCGTTTCGTTCTTTTCTGAACGTTAAGATCAATATTTTTTAAAGAATTTTAAAACACTTTTCAATATTGTTTCTTTACCCATTGTTTCTTCTCTATTCTCTCCTTTCCTTCTAGAATTGCTATTCCATTATTTATAACCTTTTGCTATATGCTACACAATTGTTTATTTTTATTGTTGTTTTACGACCTTTTCTCCATTATGTGTTTTCTTATTGACCAAGCTTCAGTTTTATAAAATTTACATGTGAATATAATTACAACTAATTTTATTTTATATATTAAAATTTTCAACTCCAAGATGATATTTAATTACATATTCTAAGTCTCTTCTCATATCACCTCCCTGCTTAACTATTTTGAAGTTACACAAAAGAGCTATTTAATTATTCTGAACTACAATAGGTAACTTACTATTGGGTTTTTATTTGAGGGGAGTAACTTTTATTAAATTTTTATTCTTCAAGTATTTAACATAAGTTTTTTTTCCCCCTTTATTTTATTTTATTTTTTTTAAAGTTGTAGATTTACAATTTTTTGTGCTTTGGTTTCAATTATACAATGATCAGATACCCATCCCTCCACCAGTGCCCATTTTCCACCACCATGGATAATATCCTTCCCACCCCCATCCCCCCTTCCCCCCTGTCTCTGTGGCAGGGCAATCCCCTGTGTTCTCTCTCTCCTTTTGGGTGTTGTGGTCTGCAAAAGAGGCATTGAGTGGCAAACATGTTCAGTCCATAGTCTACTTTCGACATTAACATAGTTTTAATGAACAGTTGAACTGATCACATTATAATATTGAAGCATATCAATTCAACATGTACATCAAATCTACATAATGCTACACATTATAAAAAAATCTATCTGGACCAAAAAAATACTTTTTCAAAACTTTCCTTATATAAATAAATAAAAGATAAAAGAAATACAAAATTAATAAATTTTTCATTATCAATGGAAATTTTATCTACATTTGTGCTGACTTGAAGTATGTTTATATAAAAATACAGAATATATAAGTTATATATAAGTATAAGTTAAATATAAGTTATAATACTCTCCACGCGCGTGGATGAGCCTCACGTATAAAGGAAACAGCAGAGGAACCCAGGTGTGCGGGACCTGGGGTTGAGATCTCCAAGCCCGCACAGTTCGGGACTGGGCTTTCCAGTAGCTAGTTACACCCACCAACTGCCGTGTAACCCATCAACGGCCAGGATCCAGAGACTATAACACCAAGCTCCCGCATTCGTGGCCACGCGACTTCTTATTCTCTAATTCTCGATCTCAGAGAACCTGGCAGGCTACTGAGAGTATCATACCAGCACATATGCCTGAATAGGAACACCTGTAAAGTTTATTTGTGTTTTCAGGCTACCAAGAATATCCCACCCACATGGCAGAGCCTGGCAAGCTACCTATGGTGTATTCGATATGCCAAATTCAGTAAATACAATGGATCTCATTCCCCTGACCCTGAAATGGCAGAGTCGAGAAGGATGTGGAAGGAGAGGCTGATAAAATCTCAAGGCCAAAGTAGGCTGCCAAAACGAAGAAAGACATAAATGACTGTCTGTACTTTCAATGCACATACACTGGCATCTGATGCATCCATCAAGGACCTGATGGGACAAGTGTGAAAGATCAAGTATGACATCATTGGTCTGACCGAGATGAGAAGGCATCAATCACATCAAGCCATTTTTGACACTGGAGAAGAAACTGTTCTTTGGAACATGCGACAAACGAGGCATCGGTGGTGTCGGTGTCCTTGTCAACACAAACTTAGCCATGAACATTGATTCATTTGAATGCCTAACAACTTGAATTGGATGATTACACTTGAATAGATGTGGCTCACTACCGGCAGTTTCTGTCTTTGTTGTCTACGCACCAACATCCAATTATGGTGAAGGAGAAATTGAGAAGTTCTACATGGAGCTGGAGAAGTTCTATAAAGAAGACCACACCATCTATAAGATCATTGTCAGTGATTTTAATGCCAAGATAGGACCAACAAGATTACCCGAAGAACTTAACATTAGAACCCATAGCCTAGAATGGAACGAACAGGATGACAGACTGTCTGAGTTCATCATGTCAACCAAGATCATCCATGGTACCTCACAGTTCCAGAAGGCCGAATCTAAACATTGGACATGAGAGTTTTCTGGTGGATGGTTCCATAACGAAATTGAGCACATCATATTCAAAAAAAAAAAAAGACTGCACTGGCGCCGTGTAATCCCATCAGCGGCCAAGACTCAGAGACTATAAAATCCAGATCCCGGACGAGAACAGTGCAGTCTTTTGCCCCCGCGCCTGGGTGTCCCTCGCCGGGACCCCTTGGAGGGGAGCGGGTCGAGCTTTCCTCCCCGCCCCGACCGGGGCTCCGGCAGCCGAAGACCTCCAGGACCAGCCACCACCATGCTGAGACCACTCTCCGCACACATGAAGGTACTGGCAGAGGGACAAAGCCACGCGGGTTCCAGGGCCGAGACCTCCAAGCCTACTCGAATTGGAGTCGAGCATCTTCCACCCAGATCCTCCAAATTCCAGTAGGCGGGGGTCACACCCACCACCTGGCCCCCTGGCGCCGTGTAATCCCATCAGCGGCCAAGACTCAGAGACTATAAAATCCAGATCCCGGACGAGAACAGTGCAGTCTTTTGCCCCCGCGCCTGGGTGTCCCTCGCCGGGACCCCTTGGAGGGGAGCGGGTCGAGCTTTCCTCCCCGCCCCGACCGGGGTTCCGGCACCCGAAGACATCTTATTACCTCATTCCTACTTTGGACAAACTTGCAGGCTATCGAATGTAGCCTGCCCACAGGGCAGAGTCTGGCAAACTCCCCGTGGCCTACCAAATATGCCAAATACCAGTAACAATGATGGGTCTCATTCTCCTAAAGAGCCGTGAATATAATCTCAGGGCTAGGATGAAAGAGACGTTACTGGGGCCTGCTCGAGGCAATCGACGATTAACAGGATGATGAAATGAAATGAAATGAAATGAAATGAAATGTTCAATCGACAGTTTTGCCTGACTGATGTTGCTATTATCCCAAAATTCCAAATGGGATTGGACCGCCATCTACTTTGTGCAAAATTCTACTTCACAGAGCGGAGAGAAAGGAATGCAAAGTTTAAGAAGAGAAATTCCAGAACGACCACCAACTGGGAGTTCTTTGGCTCTGTTGTGGCAACATGGGAAGATGCCGTCATTGACAACATTGACGTCATTGACAACATTGACGAGGGAAATGATCCACTGGTTCAGCATCTCCATGATTATGCGAGGAATGCCAAGAGAGAGATAATCACAAAAAAAACGCCTGTCTTCGAAAACTCTTGAGCTAATTCGCCAATGTGGCTTAGCGCATGCCTCAGGCAACCACAAGCGAACACAAAGCAGTGCAGAGAACTGATCAAGGAAGACTTCAAAGAGAGAAGAGCAGAAGTGCTGGTAGATGCGGCAGAAGCCGGGAAAAGCATTCATAATGCCCGCCTGTCCTTCACCAACTACAAGACCAAGATGACTGCCCTCCGACGTCCTGATGGATCTATCACATCTTCCAGAAGGGCAATGGAGAAGATTAGTGATGACTTCTACTCACAATCACAATCACAATCACAAATCATCTTGTTATTCGTCAATTGCCTCGAGCAGGCCCCAGTAACGTCTCCTTCATCCTGGCCCTGAGGTTATATTCAAGGCTCTTTAGGAGAATGAGACCCATCATTATTACTGGTATTTGGCATATTGGGTACACCACGGGGAGTTTGCCAGACTCTGCCGTGTGGGTAGGCTACATTCAGTAGCCTGCTAGTTTGTCAAAGTAGGAATGAGATGTCATAATAAGATGTTGCGTGGCCGCAAATGCGGCCACGCGGTTCTGGAAGCTGGTTTTTATAGTCTCAGAGTCTTGGCCGCTGATGGGATTACACGGCGCCAGGGGGCCAGTTGGTGGGTGTGACCCCCGCCTACTGGAATTTGGAGGATCTGGGTGGAGGATGCTCGACTCCAATCCGAGTAGGCTTGGAGATCTCGTCCCCAGAACCCACATGGCTTTGTCCGTCTGCCAGTACCTTCATGTGTGCGGAGAGTGGTCTCAGCATGGTGGTGGCTGGTCCTGGAGGTCTTCGGCTGCCGGGGCCCTGGCGAGGGCGGGGAGGAAAGCTCAACCCGCTCCCCTCCAAGGGGCCCCGGCGAGGAATAGCCAGGCGCGGGGGCAGGAGACTGAGCTCTTCTTCTCAGAGACTATAAAAACCAGCTCCCGACTTCTACTCAGATCTCTTTAATAGCCACGTCCACTTGCCCACATACCAAATTCCACAGGATGAATATGTCATTCCCAACGTTCTACCTTCTGAAATCCTACACACCATCTTGCGGAAAAGAAACAAAGAGCACCTGGCTCAGACAAGGTCAGACCTGAACACCTGAAGAACCTACCATCAGTACTCATCAATACACTGGCTCGGCTCTTCAGACTCTACCTGTCTGAATGCCAGGTTCTGTCCCAATGGAAAACCAGCAGGACTGTACTACTATACAAGGGAGACATCTACGACATTGGCAACTATTGCCCAATCTGCCTATTGTCTGTCATTTACAAGTTGTTCACTCGAATAATCCTGAATAGGGTTGGAAGAACATTAGATGAAGGACAACCATGTGAGCAAGCTGGGTTCCGCAAAGGATTCAGCACCATCGACCATATCCACACGATAGCCAAGCTCATTGAGGTTTCTCGGGAGTTCAAGATGCTGCTCTGTCTAATGTTCATTGATTTAAAGGCCTTTGATTCTGTTGAGACAGAAGCGGTCATCGAAGCCCTAGCCAATCAGGGTGTTCAAACTCAATACATCAGATCCCCCATGAGCTGTATTACGGATTCACTACCAGGATCTCACCATTCTACAAAGAAGTGATCATCCACGTCAAGAGAAGGGTTCGGCAGGGTGATACCATTTCACTGAAACTCTTCAGTGCCACCCTCGAGAATGTCATGTGATAACTGGAATTGGAAGGAATGGGAGTGAAAATAGATGGTCGGCAACTACATCACCTCTGCTTTGCTGATGACATCATTCTAATAACACCAAACATCAGCCAAGCGGCACAAATGCTGACTGACTTCAACCATGAGTGTGGAAAGGTCAGATTACAGCTGAATCTCACAGAGACAATGTTCATGAGAAACAGTCTTGTTCCTGACGTTCCATTTACTCTCAATGGAACAACCATTTCCGAATGCAACAGTTATGTGTACCTAGGTTGAGAAGTCAACATGACAAATGACCTAGCACCTGAGTTGTGCAGGAGAGAGAGTGGCTTGGAATGCCTTCAAGAGCATCAAAGAAATAACTAAGAGGATGAAGAATCTCCAGCTCTGAGCACATCTCTTTGATTCCACTGTTCTTCCTGCATTAACATATGCCTCAGAGACCTGAGCCCTACGAAAACAGGATGAGAAGTTATTCTGGTCTCTCAAAGAGGAATCGAAAAAGCTATGCTTGGAGTATCATGCTTCACTCAAATGAGAGAAAGAATACGGAGTTCTGACTTCCGTCAATGCTCAAGAATCAGGGAAGCTGTCTCGTTTGCCAAGGCATCAAAAATCAAATTGACTGGACACGTAACGAGATTTAGAGATGACTGCTGGACTAGAGCCATTACCAACTGGCTTCCATGGGACCTCAAAAGACCGCGTGGATGCCCACCTATGAGATGGTTAGACTTCTTCATCAAAACCCTGAATGATCAGTTTTAGGCTCTTCATGTTCTTAGAATGAGCAGATGCCATTGGGCTACGCTAGAACACAACAAGGGATGAATGGAGATGTTACTGGCTCCCACTCGAGCAAATCAATGAGTAACGGGATATCACGTGATCAAGTGATGTCATCAGAATCTTCTTAGATTTTAGGGGTTTATTAAATTCAATAATTTTTCTTCAAGTAGTGCAATAGCCATCTTTAGTCATAATGAAATCATAAATCATCACAGTCTATTTCTTTATATCTTAAGGCAACTTTAGGATTGAAAATTCATATAGAGGGCAAGGGTTGTGGCAGATTGCCTACTATATACACATAAAACTTGGGTTCAATCTCTAGCATCACAAAAGCAAAGAAACAAAATCTCACTGTTGGTTCAGCTGTGGATGACAATTCTTTAAGAAATAAATTTCTTTGGGGCTGGAGAGGTAGTACAATGGGCAGAGTGCATACATTGCATGCAGAAAGCTTGGGTGCAATCCCAGCATGATGCCTTAAGTATGAGCTGGAGCTACCCCTGAGTGTGGAGCAGAGAAAAAACCCTAAGCACCACTGTGTATGTTCAAAAAAAACAGAAACAAATAAATAAATACAACTTAGTGTAAATATTAACTCATTAAATAAAGTTATTTAACTTAAATTTAGGAAATTATATTTTAATAATAATTTATAGTTATTAATTTTTTAAGATAATAAATCTCTTTGGGTGGGGTATTGGACTACATCTGATTATGCTCAGAACTTATTCCTGGCTTTGCACTCAGGGACCAATGTTCAGTCCTTGCAGGGCTCAGGGGACTGTATGGGGTGCCTGGGATTAAACCTATGTTGGCCACATGCAAGGCAAGTGCTTTACCATTTGGACTACCTCTCCTAGCCTTTAAAGTAGCCAGTCTCGGGGCTGGAGTGATAGCACAGCGAGTAAGGCGTTTGCCTTGCACGCGGCCAACCCGGGTTCGATTCCCAGAATCCCATATAGTCCCCCAAGCACCGCCAGGAGTAACTCCTGAGTGCAGAACCAGGAGTAACCCCTGTGCAATGCCAGGTGTAAGCCAAAAAGCAAAATAAATAAATAAATAAATAAATAAAGTAGCCAGTTTCACATTGTAATTTATCAAATGCAATTATTTTACTTATTAAAAAACAAATAGATACCTCATGCTGCTTAAATTTCTCTTTCCATATTTTCTCCTGTGTATGGAGCTCCTCATTAATCTTGTTTTGTTCTTGCTGAAAATTTGGTAATATTAAATATTACATTAGGGGGATAAAAAAAACATTTAAAACTTAATAATAAAATTGACAAGTGATAGCACAGCGGGTAGGGAGTTTGCCTTGTACGCGGCCCACATGGCTGACCCGAGTCTGATTCCTCCACCCCTCTCAGAGAGCACAGCAAGCTACCGAAAGAATCTCAACCGCACAGCAAAGCCTGGCAAACTACCCATGACATATTCGATATGACAAACACAGTAACAAGTCTCACAATGTTACTGAGCCCGCTCGAGTAAATCAATGAACAATGGGAGGACAGTGACAATGACATTAACATGTCAAAGTTCCTAACATAAGCTTATCACAACATTTATTTATAAACAATGATTGGAGATACCATCTTACCCAGTATTCCAAATTAGTCTTTAATTTAAACTTATAAATATATAAACGTACAAATCATATAAATCATATAACATATAAATCAATATTTTTCAACTGGGAATCACATGGCCATTTGTGGATTCCTGGGATATCCCAAGAGCGCCACATGTGAAAATCGCATAAATGGGGATCATGGCAGAAGACTTGTGTGGAACTACTGTTAAGATAAGAGGGCATATGAAATGCCAGAAGGGGTGTAATAGAAAAAAAATTTATAAACACTAATATAAATGATGGGCTGGAGTGATAGCACAGTGGTAGGGCATTTGCCTTGCATGCTGCCAACATGGCCGACCCGAGTTCGATCCCTCTGTCCCTCTCGGAGAGCCTGGCAAACTACCAAGAGTATCTCGCCCGTACAGCAGAGCCTGGCAAGCTACCCATGATGTATTCGATATGCCAAACACAGGAACAACAAAGTCTCCAATGAGACGTTACTGGGCCCGCTTGAGCAAATCGAGGAACAGTGATTGTCTCTCTGGCTCCAAATATAAATGATACCCATCTATATTTCCATTTTGAGTATATAAACAACATAAAAATAAAAATAGCTACTTTTGAAAAAACTAGTAAGACTGATAAATCCTTCCATAGACACACACACACACACACACACACACACACACGCACACACACAAAAGAATTCAGATGAAAATGAAAGGGGAGAGGTTAAAAAAGGATTACAGGGGAGAAACAAAATGTCAAAGAGGTTATTAAGCCTAAACATCATCAGGTGACTCTCCGACCCCACCCCCCTAAAAAAAAAAAAGATAGTTCATTAAAAATTCTAATGCCACAAAACTGGAGAACCTAGAAATAGATGATTTTTTTCTGGGGCTTGGGTATTAGGCCACACATAACTGTACTGAGGGCTTAGTTCTGGATCTGTGCTCAAATCCTGTCCTCAAGTCTGTGCTCAAGATCACTTTTGGAAGGGATCAAGAGTTCATATGAAGTGTCAAGGATTAAAACAGGATAGGCCACAGGCAAGACAAGCATCACAACCCCTGTGCTATCTCTTTGGCCCCAAAAATGAATACATTTTCAGAATCATATAACCTACCAAGACTCAACTGGAAGCAAATAGAAAACCTAACCTATTAATTACTAGTATGGAAATTCAAACAACAATCAAAATATCTCCAAAATCAAAAGTTCCTTTCAGAGGAACTCACTAACTTCTTTAAAGATAAAAAAGTGACAATCAATTTTTCTAAAACTCTTCCAGACATTTTAAGAAGCATAAATTCTTTCTAGTACTTTATATGAGGGCCCGATACCAAAAGCAGAGACACTAAATGAAAATTACAGACCACTATCCCTAATGAACACAAATACAAAATTCTTCAACAAAATCTTAGGGAACCAAGTTCAACAGTCTATCTAATGGGTAATATGCCATGATTAAACAAAATTTATCCCAGTGGTGCAAGAATGGTTCAATACATGCCAATCAATTAATGTGTCATGCCATTCAAATATCAAGAAAAACAAAAATCATATCATGATATAAATATATTCAGGGGAAATATTTGGCGAGATCATATTGTGAAATAAAAATGTAAATAAAATAAAGCTAAAATTTTGTCGTTTATATAAGAGAAAGCTATGATTAGACAAGGCCTTAAAACACTCTAATTACTTTTTAATTAATTTTTACATATAATCTGAAAATGTGATTTACTAAACCAGAATGGCTAGAATATCTAGGAACTAAGTGTGCACATATTCAAGTTCTCTTTAAGAGAGACACAAAACTAGAGGCCCTGTGAGGGTGGTGTCTGGAGCTATGCAGCTAGATGCCAGCAGAACCAGTTCTCAAGCTCAGATTTCCAAAGGACTGGAACCCAGGTGGGCCATGCCACTAAGAGCCAACTTTCAAGGACTTGTGTAATCTTCCCCTATCCAGTATAGCCAGTGGAGGTAGCATCCAGAGTCACACCATGAGTTATTCTCCCTCTCCATATCCCGTAGCACTGTAGCACTATTGTCCCATTGTTTATCGATTTGCTCAAGCGGGCACCAGTGCTGCCTCCATTGTGAGACTTGTTATTGTTTTTGGCATGTTGAATATGCCACAGGGAGCTTGCCAGACTTTGACATGTGGGTAGGATACTCTTAGTAGCTTGCTGGGCTCTCCAAGAGGAATGGAGCAATCGAACCTGGATTGGCCACATGCAAGGCAAACACCCTACCTGCTGTGCTATTGCTCCAGCCTGTAAGAACCATAAATTAGCCTCTTAGGTGGAACTTTCACTAGGACAGCCCGATCACCAAAAACACATTAGGCCAATAATTTATTAGCCCCACCTCAATTAATATTACATCAGAAACACAACAGTAACAGTGAGTGTGAAAGTCTAAACCTCACAGGTCAGTGGCAAAACAATGCAGAAGCACACCAAGCTCAGTTAGTGAAGAAATTAGCCCAGAAGACCCAACCAGTAATGGTGTGCTAGACAACCTCTCTGATCAGAAATTTAGAAGGGAGTTACGGAGAATGCATAGGGAGCAAAAAGAAACAATGGAACTCACCTCAAATAAAGTACAAGAGGATTTGAGAGCATAACTGTGGAAAATGCAAACAAAATTACAAGCAGAAATGACAGATCTGAAAAACCTGGTAGGTGAATTGAAAAACTCAGTGGGCGGGCTCAGCAACAGAGTAACAGCTTCTGAGGACAGAATCAGTGAGCTCCAAGATGAGGTGCAGAGACTCTCCAGACAACAGAAAAAAACGGAAAAGAGCCTCAAATGAACCAACAGATGTCAAAATGGGATAAAAACCTATAACAATAATCTTTCAACATCAATGGGCTAACCGAACCAATTAAAAGACACAGAGTGGCAGGATAGATCAGAAAATTGAATCCAACATTCTGCTGCCTGTAAGAAACACAACTGAACAGTCAGAGCAAACACATATTCAGAGTCAAAGGCTGGAAAACAATTCTACAGGTAAATAACTCCCTTAAAAAAGCTGGGGAGGCCATTCTGATATCCAACCACATTGGCTTCAGATTGAGGAAGGTCAAAAGAGACAGTAAAGGTCATTTCCTAATAATCAAGTGATCTGTACATCAGGAAGAACTTACACTCCTTAACGTATACACCTAATGAGGGACCAGAAAATACTAAAAACGATTTATAGACTTCAAGAAAGTCATAGATAGCAATACAATACTAGTGGAAGATTTCAACACTGCTTTATCACCTCTCAATAGATCAACCAGACTCAAGCTTAGCAAGGACATACTTTATCTGAGGAAAGAAATGGAAGAAAGGTGCTTAGTAGATAGGTAGGTAGATAGATAGATAGATAGATAGATAGATAGATAGATAGATAAAATAATTAGTGGTAAATATCAGTCTTCCTGTGATAATTTTAGAAACTTCATAAAAAATTAGGGTACCCATGATTCAAAGATGTAACTAAATTTTAGATTTCAGTAAAAACAAATCAGGTACTCCATATTAAAGACTATTTATCTAATCAATTGCTTCTAGTATCAGATATAAAAACCATAAAGCAATCTTATCTATACCATACACCCAAGTTTACTCATACTTCAGAAGTAAAAATAAAAACACATTACCTTATAAATATCTTCTAACTTCTTCTTTTCAGTTTCAAACTGTCTCATCCAGGAATATCTCTTTTCTTCTTCTTCTTGAAACTGTCTTTTTTCTTTTTCACTCTGTATTTTGAGAATTTCTTGCTTTTGGTCTTCCAGTTCTTTCTGCTTATCTTGCCAAGCCTCAAAAGACTGCCTACATTTTTCTTCCACTTCATAGTACCCAAAATTTATATCAAGATCATCTGCATTCATGAGGTAAAAATATTATATATAATATAAAATCTTTCAAACATGATTCAGCATAAAATATAAAAATTAATTGATGGGGCACTGGCATCACACCCAGTAGTACTCAGGACTTTTTCTTGGGTTTGTGCTCAGGAATCTTTCCTGATTGTACTTAGGGGATTATATGCAATACAGGATTGTATTACATACACAATCAGAACCAGATTGTATGCATGGCAAGTTATTAACCTCTGTAGTACCTAGTCTCTAAAGTAGCATAAAAGTGAAGAAATAATTCTAACAGATTTTCAAAACAAAAGTGCTTAAATACAAAAAGAAGAGTTTTGAGTAACATGGTAAACCTAATGCACTCAATAAATTACTTAATTTATCTTAAACTATCAGCACTTGATACAAAAATATATGTATGTGCAGGTGAGTTTGAAGTTAAATAACACTCAGGCGATAATAAAGTCAAGGATGAATATAATTATTACAGTCAGCAATGTGGAAACAAATTAAATAATTTCAATCAACTTAATTATGTCTATAAGGCATTTTTTGTCTTTGTGAAAACAAGGACAACTTCAAAAATTTGCAATTAGTTACACAAAGGCAGGATAATTTTTAAATATTGTGATTATTGTGCTAACTGACAAAAAAGAACTAGATAGTACAGGGAACACTATCCTTTGCTTCCTTTGCATGTGGTTGACTCTGGTTTGATCACTAGTATCACATATGGTACCCCAGACACTAAGAGAGATCATTCCTGAGCATAGAGATGGGAATGGCCTCTGAGCATCACTGGGTGTGGCAGCAACTCCACCACCTCCCTCTTCCCAAAAATAAAAAGACAAATGTCAAAAGGAAAGAAACATTATTTTTTAATAATAAATGCAAGTAACATAAAAATAATCAAAATTAGGATTCAACAGTCTGGTCCACCTGGAAAAGTATGTTCATCCATAGGTAACTCATGAGTACAAGACTCTAAGACAGAATCAGGATGATCACAATGGGTATTACTTCTCACAAATTCTTCTTTTTCTATTTCAGCTAATATCTAAGAGATTAAAAGAGTAATAATTAAAGAAAATCAAAATAGAAAATAATGTTGGCTTTTTAACAACATATGAACATATATCTAGAACTTTACTTCAAGCCCCTCAAATACAATTTAGTGAATAACTAATCTTAATACACTGAATAAGGGACTGGAGCAATAGCACAGCAGGAAGGGCATTTGCCTTGCATGCTACGGACCTGGGTCTGATTCCCAGCATCCCTTATGGTCCCCTGAACACCACCAGGAGTAATTCCTGAGTGCATGAGCCAGGAGTAACTGCTGTGCATTGCCAGGTGTGTGACCCAAAAACAAAAAAAAATAATAATACACTGAATAAATATGTTTTACAATGCAGACTGGATTTACAATGCAGGGCTGGAGCGATAGCACAGCGGTAGGGCACTTGCCTTACACGCAGCCAACATGGCTGACCCGAGTTTGATTCCTCCACCCCTCTCGGAGAGCCCGGCAAGCTACCGAGAGTATCTTGCCCACATGGAGGAGCCTGGCAAGCCACCCGTAATGTATTCGATATGCCAAACACAGTAACAACAAAATCTCCAATGGAGATGTTACTGGGCCCGCTCGAGCAAATCGATGAACAATGGGAGGGCCTTTACCTTACCTTACAATGCAGGCTATGTTATACCATCCTAATGTGTTACAAAATTCCAATACTTCTCTTATTGATCTATAGTATTCAATAAAAGTGACAATGATCAAATGTATCTAAAAATATTTCCCTCTAAATATGTTCTTTCCTGTTTTACTTATGATGATTGCTGACACTTTGCTAACACATGTATTAAATATATAATGATTATCTATTTCAACCTGAATTACGCATATCAAAATATTAAGCAATATTTACACTTAGACATTCACCATACATTAGGTAGAAGAAAACATGGAATCTTTTTTAAAGTGAAGTAATAGTACAATAACTCAAAATTAATATTGCACTTTTGAGTATGAACAAAAGAGAAAATATGAAACATACACTTAAGTACCCTTTACATTATGATAAACAATTTAAGGACAAAAATAGATTTATGTAAGAGCAGTGAAATTTCAGCAAAATGAGAAGTAAAACAAGTCCATAATTTTAAACATGTAGACTAGATCTCTTAACTACATTTCTAAAGGATTTTAATCAAAAATACTAAGATCCTTTGGAGCTGGGTAGATAGAACAGAAGATTCTATCTCTCCAGGGAATTTGTCTTACACGTTACCAAGTCAGATTCAATCTTTAGCACCCCAGATGGTCCCCCAAACACCACCAGGAGTGATCTCTCAGCCAGGAGTAAACCATGAACACGACTAGTTGTAGCCTAACCCAACCTCTCGGAGGAAAGAGTTTGGGTCACATTAGGTTATGCTCATGACTCTGGGATTGCTATTGGTAGCACATGGAGTGGCAGAGATTGAAAGGTAAACACCTTAACAATTAAGACTTCAAACTTCATTTAAAAATCTTTTCTTGCGTGCTGCTTTGTATTGGGGGAAGTTGAGTCAAACAGCATTGCTGAGAGCTTAATTCTGGTTCTGTGCTCAGGAAATATCCCTTGTGTAGCTCAAGGAACCATATATTTTGCCAGAAATTGAACGTAGTAGGCTGAGTGCATGGAATTGTGACTTCAATATGAATTCTCCTGCCAAATTTAAAATTATCAGTGAATTATCATAAGCAGAGTTCAATTCGAACAGTAAACTGAAGTATTTGCAGTCAAAAGTTAAACACATACCTTCATTAATTGCATTGGATTCTCCTTATATTCAGTTGGTAATTCTATCCTTAAATGCATGTGATCATTAGAAATTGCCCCATAATTACAACCTAGAATGAGAAAAATATATATATCTATTTTAAGTATTAGAATAATACAAAAAATGTTAAAATCCCTGGGTTAATTTTTTGTAACCATTATCAGGCGGTATAAATGATGCTTCTTGCCCTCTGAGGATAATTGATAGACTGTACAAGGTTCTCCCAGGTCTCAGGATTTTGCAGGGACTCTACTTCTTAGTGTATAGGTGCCATACAAGTGGAAGACAACATAAGTCAGTTTTTGATTACGAGTTCCAAAAGGACACCCAGCCAACAATTAACATCAAATGCCAGTCATTTCAGTGAGCCATCTTGGTACTCCAATCCAGTAAAGTCTTAAAATAGCTTCAGTTTTAATCAACATTTGATAATAGAGACACAAAAAATTCAACCAAGAGCTGCCTTACTAAGAACAGTCTAACCACAGAAATGCAAAAGTTAACAAATTATTTTATTGGAGGGGGCACCTCTGGCCGACTGACATGGCAAAATAAGTAAGTTTAGAGTTTACTGCCTGTGTGCTCAGGAATCACACCTGGTGGGGCTTGGTGAATCATATGTGGTGCACAGAATCAAACCCAGGTTGGCAACATGGAAGGCATGCAGCTTTCCAGCTGGCATTCTCACTGGTCTCATAAATTATGATTTTAAACCACTGCGTTTGTTTTATAACTTTGGGGATTTTTTTTTTTTGGTTTTGTTTGTTTTTTTTTTTGGGTCATGCCCAGCGATGTTTAGAAGTTACTCATGACTCTGCGCTCAGGAATTACTCCTGGCAGTGTTTGGAGAACCATATGGGATGCCAGGGATTGAATAAGGGTCGGCAGCATGAAGGTAAATGCCCTATCTGATGTACTAAAACTCTGGCCCCACAACTTTGGAACAATAAGCAGAATATCTATCTGGAAACACATACACACACACACACACACAAACACACACACAAATACTATTCTCCTGAGCTTAATGTTTGGGCTTTTTTTTTTGTCATTCATCTTAGTAGGTGGCTGGAGCGATAGCACAGCGGGTAGGGCGTCTGCCTTGCACGCAGCCAACATGGCCGACCCGAGTTCGATTCCTCCACCCCTCTCGGAGAGCCCGGCAAGCTACCGAGAGTATTCGATATGCCAGACACAGTAACAACAAATTCTCCAATGGAGACGTTACTGGGCCCGCTCGAGCAAATCGATGATCAACGGGAGGGCCTTTACTTTTACTTTATCTTAGTAGGTAAAACATCTTCTAGTGTCCACAACTGTCTCTCAATATATTTATACTTATAAATACAATTAGATTCTTTCTCCTATGTTTATTATTTATGTAAGTCTTAAAATATTTGATCTTTCATAAATTGGCTATGTAATCTGGAGGATTTTTTTCTATTTTATAGATTTTCAAATTCAATTACAAATTATTACTAGTTCATAATAAAATTTAAGAAGATATTACTTCCAACCTTCTTTTTAGATTGTTAATAGAATCATAATATTTTTCACACAATTTTGATAATTTGAATTAGACCATCAAACATATTTGGTCACAAATATATGTGATATGGTTTCCTAAATCACTATAACAGCAGTTGTGAAATGGATGATATCATTTGTATGTGGTATTTAGAATAACTGTAGCACTGTAGCACTGTCCTCCCCTTGTTCATTGATTTGTTCGAGTGGGCACCAGTAACGTCTCCATTGTGAGAATTGTTGTTAATGTTTTTGGCATATCGAATACACCATGGGGAGCTTGCTAGGTTCTGACATGTGGGCGGGTACTCTCAGTAGCTTGCCAGGCTCTCTGAGAGGGACGGAGGAATCAAACCCGGGTTGGCCATGTGCAAGGCAAACACCCTACCTGCTGTGCTAATGCAACGATATAAAAGGGGGATACCTAGGCCACCCTTAACCCTAGAGTATGGGGGAGAAGGAAAGAAATAGATTGAAGGAGAAGGGGAGTTGGAATGGATAAGAAGCAATGGGACTAGGGATCAAGGAGATTCATGAACATTAATGGTCTTAAGGATTAACAGAGCTAAATATTCAAACCATGGAGTCAACCGCACGGAAATCATGAAACTAACTTTAATAACCAAACTTAAAAGTGCAAAGATGACCGGCTGGGGCTGGGGCTGGAAAGCACATAGGAGAGGGAACCTGGGAGATGTGGTGGAAGGGAGTTGACCCTGGTGGTGGGATTGGGGATGGAACACTATATTCAAACACCCAACTATGAATAACTTTGTATCACATGGTGCTATAATAAAACAAAATTTGGGGGGAAATAAGGGAAAAAAGTTTTGACATACATTTAATGCAATCAATTTCCCATAATTGTATTTATGTCAATAAATATTGTATGTCATTAAATGTTTAAAAATCATTTCCTTTAATGGGATTACAGTTTATAAAACATGGTCTTGTTGAACATTTTGTTGCTTCCACTTTTCATGATAAAGTACGCTACTATTAATTCTAGTCATACTTTTGATCATCTAGTTATTCTTAGAATAATACCAAGAAGTGAATTTTCTCTGTTGATGCAATAAAGATTATTAGGTTTATAATAAAATTTTGTATTTAACACTTCTAAAATATTCTCATGATTCATTATATTTAATATGAATTTTAAAATATGATTTTAATTAAACCCTTTCAAACAAAACTGCTACTAATTAGTGTTTACTGGAGATACAAAGAAGGCATTAAGGAAAATAAATGAACTAAATTGAGTGGCTCAAATGGAGGAATTCTGACACTGGTTGCTAGAGATTCTATAAAAGCCTTGAAAGTATAAAAACATAGTACAGAAACAGTTGTGAACCACATTACCTCAATAAAAGAGTTTACTTTATAGATTAGAAACACATGCATGCATACAACAAGAGACAGAAATTCTAAATTATAAACTATTTTCTAAGTTACACACTATTCTTTTTCTAAGAGGTACCATCTGCCAAATAGATGGAACTTTATTCACCTAAATCATCAGTATCTTCCAAATCCTGAAGAATGAGTTCTTCAGTGCTGTTACTTTTTTGGCTTATGGTGTTAATACAGTGAAGAATTGAGTCAGGTAATTCAATTAAATCCTAAAAATACAAGTGAAAGAAACTGAAAAGTTGTTTACTACCATTACTAACTGACAAAAATTATCTACTTTATTCTACATCAAAAGTTTGAAAAAATGTATTAATGACATAGAAATGGTTCCTTTAAAGTTCACAGTTCAAAGATATTTGGTTTTCATGTTCAGATGGTTAAAACATGTTTGCCTTACTTAAATAAGCTGTAAATAAAAATACACAATCACAAAAATTGATTTTTCTAAGAACTATTTATGTTCAATGTAATATCTACTAATTCAAGGGATAATTATTCTTAATGATATTTTTATTTTCCTTTGTTTATGTTTTCGGGCCATACTCAATGATACATAGAGCTTAATTCTCAATCTGCAATCAACGATCACTCCTGGTACCTCACTGACCACTTGGGATGCCATGGATCAAACCCAGGTAAGCTAAGTTCAAGGAAAGTACCGTACCCACTGCAGTTGGAAAATGATCTTTAAGTTTAATGCATTTTTTAGCTATATCCAGTTATTCCTAAGGGTTGCTCCAAAGATACCATATGGTGTGTGGTTAGCTCTATGTAAGACATGTGCCTTAAACCCTATGTTATTTCTCTGGTCCCTTCAGATTTTTTGTGGTTCTTTTTTTTTAATATTAGTTGACAAGATTTGAAAGAGCACAATAAATAATGTGGCCCAAATGATATTTTTCAAATGAAAATCTATAGTAGGGTAAAAAATGAAGAGAATAATGAAATGGAAATATAGCTAAATACATGCAAAAGAAACATGACAGATCATCAAGAAGACCATTCAACAAGTAACCATGGGACTGTTGGCTAGGGAAATATATGAAGGAAAATTTCAAATTGAATCTGTATTTCATAATGTGTATGAAAAGAAATTTCTATTCTATAAAATATTATGCTACAAAATGGGTCTTTTATACCCATTTTTGCAAGATAATTGTTGTGAAAGAATAAGTTCTATGAGTACTTAAAAATAGCGGAGAAATCGTAAAATGGAAAGGTGTTCAACATAATATTCCCACTGATGTAAAAATTTCACTCTGGGACCAGGGAGAGTATAAGGGTTGAGACCTATGTAGTGAACTCTGGTTCAATCCCCTGCATCACATGGTTCCTGGGTATCACTGAGTGCAGTCTTGCAGGTCCCTGAATACTGCTAAAGCCTCTTGGATAATCTGCAGTGTTGTAGATCCCTAGCAGCATCATTTCTTAGGCCCTCACATTAGACCACTGACAGGGGAGACGAGAATTGCAGGAGTAGTCACCAAACACCCTTAGAGAAGCGGTCCAACAAAAGCTGCCTAAATTCATGCCAACTTACTTTGTCCTCATGTCAAATGCCTGGCAGGCTGAGACCCCCCCTAGCCAAGATAAGCAGCCGTGCCCAGGCTCACAAGTCCATTGCTCCATTCCACCCTACACTACATAGACTTAGCCTCTGCACCGCTGTTTTTTCAATTTGGTCTAGTAAGAGATAACATTCTGTGTCTTTGCCATCTAAATTAAATAAACACATACCAAAATATATTGTGATCTTAAGGAGAAAATAAAATAGAAAAATATATAAGGCATACTGAGAAAAGTAGTATTTCCTCCAGAAAGGTACTAAAGCTAAAAGATTTAAATTTCTAACACTTACTAGGGCCAGAGGGATAGTATAGTGGGTAAGGTGCTTGCCTTCTAGGAGGCCAATTTGAGTTCTATTCTTCAGCACCCTATACAGTCCTGACATCTGTCAGGAGTAATCCCTGAGTGTAGAGCAAGTAATAAGACCTGAGAACTATCAAGTGGTGGTCCTCCACAACAACAAAAGAGAAAACGGGAAAAAAAAACCAAAACACTTACTGAATCACTGTCATTGCTCTGTGTTTCTGATTTTGAGTCACTATCAACATACTTTTCCAAGGAAGAAATACTGATTTTCTCCAATTCAGCTTCTATTTCTTCATTGATCTTTGCCTCTTCATCATCATTGTCACTCATCATCCTTGTAGTAAGAGAAAACAAAGGTTTGAAGGGGTCACTGAATAGCCAATAATGGATATGTTAATAAGTAAAGGGAGCAGGAACCTAGCTCAGAGATTCTGAATCCAAAGCTAGTCCTCCTCTTCATCTCCCTTGAAGTCCAATATATTTTCTAGCCCAATATTTGTCAAAATGCAGATAATCATTCATTAGTGACCCAAGGAATTAATTTGGTGGCTTTTCCTCAGCAAGTTTTAAGAGTATGCTGGAACAGGAAAAGTTGGACTAGAAAAGAAAAGTTAGACCTGAAAAGAAACTGTAATGTATTATGTGTACTAGAGATAAGAAATCTTCCAAAAGCCTTGTTTTATTACAATGTATATGCATATGTAAGTATGTATAAATTGCAATAAAAATGTTATCTTTATCAATCTGTTCTCACGTTGGTGGGTTTGGAAAAGTGTGAGAAATTCTGTAGCAGTCAACTATTATATAATTTTTATTATTTTATTATATTTTTAAAAATTTTTATTAGTGAAACACCATGAGGTACAGTTGTAAAGGTAAAGGTAAAGGCCCTCCCGTTGATCGTCGATTTGCTCGAGCGGGCCCAGTAACGTCTCCATTGGAGACTTTGTTGTTACTGTGTCTGGCATATCGAATACTCTCGGTAGCTTGCCGGGCTCTCCGAGAGGGGCAGAGGAATCGAACTCGGGTCGGCCATGTTGGCCGCGTGTAAGGCGAACGCCCTACCCGCTGTGCTGAGGTATAGTTGTAGACTTACAAATTTTTGTGCTTGGATTTCAATTATACAATGATCAAATACCCATCCCTCCACTACTGCCCATTTTCCACCACCACGGGTCCCAGTATCCCTCCCACCCCCATCCCCCAATCCCACCCTGCCTCTGTGGCAGGGCATTCCCCTTTGTTCTCTCTCTCCTTTTGGGTGTTGTGGTTTGCAAAAGAGGCACTGAGTGGCAATCATGTTTGGTCTATACACATGCTAGGGAAAAAGGGAGTTCAGATATTTAATTTTTTAGACTCGTTTACATTTTAATTATTTCAAGCCCTTCAGCTTTATACCCCTCTTCTGAGCATTCCTTCCTTTCTTCTCTTCTCCTCTCACCTTCTCTCCTCCCCTCTCACCTTGCTCTAATCTATCCCATGATTCTCTTCTTGCTTGCTTCTCTTTTTCCGTTCCTTTGTTTCTTTTTCTCACTCACTTAGGAATTAAATTTTTCAAATTCTGTTAGACACATTCACCACAGCTGCATGCTGCACTGGTTTAATACACTGAGTAGATGACACCCCCAAAATCCTCTTTGAATTTATATCTTGCTTAACAAAAAATTAATCCCTGTATTTTACGAGACTTTTTCCCTGACATCTCTTATTTATCTTAGTAGGAAAGAAGCCTTTTTGCATAATAGTGTGTAGTCTTTTATTTATGCTCTGACTCTGAGGATGTCTCACCTATTGAATTGTGCAACTATATTTTTAAATGGATACATTTACTGTAGTAACAATGGAAAGTTAGCCAAGATTAAATAGTAAAAATTGACAAGCGGTGTAGTTTCTAAGCAAAATTAGGTATCATCGCACATACATACACATACATTCTCTTTCTCTCTCTCTCTTTCTGTCTCTCTCTCTCCCTCCACAGAAAATTTCTGAAAGCACTTTATGAATTTTCCATTTTCATTTCATAACTTTGAACTCAAAGCTCATACATACTGTGAATATGAATTATTTTTATATTTTACGTACACAAGGCTATTCCTAAGTTCCTCATCTGAAGGAAAACAAAATAATTCAGAACCGATGCAAAATATACTACCCTATAAATAAATATAAAATTTGATTCAAATGCCTTGGTAGGTAGAAAATTAATTTCTTTTAAACCATCTATAAAACAGAGTGCCAGGTATACAAAATTTCATGAGAAAATGAAAGGAGAACACGATTAGAGCAGGGAAAAGCTATTTCCAAGGTATACCCCTCTCTGTTCACCTACTATTTAGACCAGTAGATGTTAGACCAGTAGATGCTAAGTCATAATGTAACGCAATTACATTAAATTTCCAGTTGTCATTTTTTTAAATCGTACAGAGAAATTAATTTGTATCTAATTTGAGGTTTAATTTTAACATTTCATTTTATACAACATATTCAAATATTACTTCAATGTAAAACCACCAATATTATTGGGAAAAACATGAATAATGTACTTTTTAATGACTTTAACATTATTAAATGTGAAAACTTACATTCATGTTTCATATACCGATTCATGGAAATCGAATACATATTTTACACCTCCAGCACATTCCAACTCGGACTAGTAGCGTTTCCACTGGCACTCAGCAATCACGTAACTCTAGTGGATTTTATACAGGGCAGTGCAGGAGGTCACAGCAAACGACTTCAAGTTGAATATTAGTCCGCGAATTTAGTTGAAGATGATCAAAGTAAATGGAAAATCGTCAGCAACTCCACCCTTCGACCTTTCAAACCACCTTACTTTGCAAAGATAGTGCAAAGCAAGGTAAGGAAATTTTTATTAAAAGGAAATAAAATTATGTAGGAGGAAAGCGGGCGATAGAAACCTATTCAGCAAACAAGTAGTCAGCTCGAACCATCGACAACGTCTTGAGAGGAAGGGCAAGATTTCAGCAAGGGTATAGAGTGCACCAGCAGCAGAGACTCAGCTCCGCTGATCGCGCGGCTCCAACCCTCCGCGCGCGGTTTCCCGCAGACCCGAAAGGGGAGCTAGCCTGTCTGCTCTCTCCACACACCAGCCTCACCTCGCACAACTCCAACCCAGGGGTGGGCAAAAGCGGATTACCCACCCGTGGCTAAATCCCTCCGCGGGTTGGAAGACAGCGCCCCGAATCGCAAACAAACCGTAACCACGGCAACAGCCAATCGCAGGGCCGGTGCGCCGGGGTTGCCCTACAGGTGCCCCAGTAGGACAAACTTATCGCCATTCTGAAGTTGGAAGGGATGCTGAATTTCAGAAGCTAAACAAAAGTTTAAATTCCGCTTCCCCCACCAAACCAGGTACATTTTGAACTTTTGCATGTTGTGTAAACCTATTTAATAAAATAACTTTTTGTTAGAATTTCCCGGGAGAGTTTGACTTTAAATGATTTCAGAGCTAAGTGAATTTAGAGAGATCTAGGGATTGTTAGTTGCTCATACATACATCATTCATCCACAAAACCTTAATCCTGAAGAATGATTTGAGAGGCCTGGAAGTATGGAAGAGAAGTAAATAAATCGTTTAACTTTCCGTAGCAAGTTTTTAATTTTGACAAAAATTGATTATTTCTTAATATCTATCAAAAATCCTTAATAGTGCAAGTGCGAAAATTGTTTTCTGAACATGTTTATTTTCTGGAATATTGATGGCAACGACAATTGTTTTAAAGTAAAATAGACGTCTTAAGTACATCCCATGCTATTTAGTTTTTACTTCAAATGTATCTGTGTGTTTGTGTATAGCCAATTTTATAATAACACGAAATTTTATTTAGTCAAAAATAATTTTTTAATTGTTTTATTCGGTGCCGATAGTTAAACCCAGATATCATGTATGCAAGGAATGTTCTCTGAAAATGATTCTACATCTCTGACCTATTTAATTTTTCAGTTTTCAAACAAACATTAAATTCCAAGAGGAAGTAGGTATAATTAAAAAAGATATCTAACATACAGTAAGCTAAGAGCAAACATTTCTTTGATTCTTGGGAGGAAAAAAAGATCATATTTCCTGGTTTCATAATATTTATTGCAGCAACAGAAAAAGTTACTAATACAGAGTGAGAAGTGAGTAGACTTTCATGTTAAATAAATAAGGTAGTGCTGCATTCAAAAAACTGATTTTCCAAATAAAACTACTCCAGGTTTTAGAAGTAATAAAATTTGTAACATCCTAAAACAAACTCAGACTCCAATGCCTTTTGTTAAGATTTATTATTGATTGATATACTGTGCAAATACTTCATTTAAAATGCACATGCTGCCATATAATGCTGAATTCAGATGTAAAAATGTTAGCACCATAGCACTGTCCTACCATTGTTCATCTATTTGCTTGAGCAGGCCCAGTACTTATGAAATTATTCATGCTTTTCTGGAAAAGCATCAAATCCAGTAGTTAATTAGTGTTCAAAGCAATAGCTAATCTAGTAATCAATTAGTTTGAAAGTAGTTTCAAAACTGCTTTCTAAATTGTTCATTATTGAAACTGTTTCTAGCAAAATTGATTTTATTTAAGGTTCTGCAGATTATAGATTAATTGATGGTATGTGCTCCACTTTATGACCAAAACTCAGCAGACCTACGTTTCAGTTTCCCCCATCAGAAAGTCCCGACTTCTCAGAAAACAATATCATACTGGGCAGATAAACCGCCCTGTGGCAACAGCCTATCAGAGCAGGAGGCATGGGCAGTGGTGCCTAGCCAAATAGAGGGGATCAGGGTAGTGGAGTCACCAACTCGAGAGGGACCAAGAATTGGACACATAGACCTGGTGCCTGAAGTCTCAGGACCAGACAAGGACCGGAATTGGAAACATATTGCCAGTTTCGAGAAAAAATTGCTGTTATGTAACCAAACCCTATATAAGCTGCTTAAAATTCAGAATCGGGGTCCTTGTCAAGAATCCACTGTGTTGGATGAGACTTGGACCCTAGCTCCAGTTAGCGATAAAGCGGCCTTGTATTTGCATCCTCGTGTCTGGTCTGGTCAATGTGCAAGCGAAACTCCCTTCCCAGGACATAGCAGGTGCTACTATATATATTATGTTTAATATTTTTTTACTTTGGAAGAAAACTGATGACTCTACAAGTAAGCCCAATAAGGGACAAAATATGAAATTATCTCAGTAGCCACAAATTATAAGTTAATTTATCTTAAAAGTATTGTATAGAAATGCAACCTTTAGATGAAATGTATTTAATTCAAATTTTCTAGAAATTATAGCCTCAAGTTGTTTGTTTATTCAGACAGTTGTTTTTGTGGACCTTTCCCCCAATTTGGTAAGTAATTTTCTTTCTATTAAATTTTTCTCTTATGAAATTCATTGACAGGTCTGCTTAGATTATATTCTTGCTCACAGTATATTCCCCATTGCATGATAAATATTGAGTTCAGGAAAGGATAAAAGAGTACTATTTGATCCTTACATCCCTGGCAAGAATAAAATCTCTCTGAAATGTTAATTGAGGGGCTAGAGACATAGCACAGCAGGTAGGGAACTTGCTTTGTAAGCAGCCACCCAGGTTCAGTCCCCTGAATACATGGTTTTCTGAGCACTGGCAGCAGTGATTACTGAGCACAGACAGAGCAAGGAATAAGCCCCACAGCTAAAGTTGGCCCAAAAAACAAACAAAAATAGAAAAAGTAAAAAGATTTAGTTGAATAATAAAATCAATTAGTATAAAGGCATTCTCCAACTATTGAATTATTCTTTATATGGAAAGAACATAATTAAATACCTCAAAATATTGTTGTAGTTACTCGAATAGATGCATAACTGGTACTTGTTTGAAATTTCTTTAAGGTATTTATTGAGTACTAATATCTGAGTATGAAGTCCATTGTGATTCTAAGTTCTGTGCTTCAGTTTAATTTTACTTAAAGTCTAGCCCACATTTTGAGTTTCCATTATTAACCCTTTCTGTGCTCTTTCCTTGCTGCTGACACACCATCTACTTCAGCTTACCACTTCTTCAGCATCCCAAACCCATTTTTCATCTTCAAGTATTCTTCCTTATATAACCTCAATATTTCTATACAAAGAGATAATATAATGAAATTAATGACTGCTATTTAACCAAGCATTGGGCCAAATCACAAACATAATCTAATTCAGTTTTCATAGAGGAAAATGCTAATGTCATTTACATTTACATATGATAATATTAAAGCCTGTAAAGGCTAGTGAGAATATTTCACACCTTTAGGTTTGAATTTTAGCTCTGCCAGATTTTTGTTCCTTAAGCACAAAAGTAATAATTTTTCATTAAAGTAGTTTTACTTTCCATGTCTTTTCTCATTGATAACACTAGGAATAATAGCATAATAGTATATAATTTGCAAAATTCTTGTAGTGCATGGAATATTTTATATATATATGTATATATGTGATACATTATGGAATATGGGATAATATTTTAGTTAATCAGTAAGCTCTACAAACCTGGGTTTACATTTCATCTCAGCCTTTCTGAAGTCCCATGCTGTCACCTCTAAGTCCTCATTTTTCTCATTTTGAGTACTTTTCCCATTCATTTTCTCATTTAGACCACATATTTCTTATTAACAAGTACTTTAAAATTTTTAATAGGTTCCTGTTATGGCTTCTTTCCAGATGTGACTTACACTTATGACAACTTTAAAGTTTCCTGTTACTTTGAGAAAAATAGAAGCAATTGTTTAACAAAGCAAGCATGGTCCTCTGCAGTTACCAGTAGACCATCTTAGCAGGTCTACTCTCTAGCTTTATCTCATCTCTTGCTACTCTGAAGCATACCTTAGTGGTCTTCTCTACAAAGCTTGTCAACATGACATTTCACCTGTCTTGAAAACGTATTGCCTCCACTCTATGTTGTTTATTTTATCAAGTCCTTCAGAAGGCATCTCAAGTCCATCTCCAATGTGAAACTGTAGGGTTGTTTAATCCATGCCCTCCAACCCCAACACGTAAATCAGAATTCATTTCTCATGTTTTAATACTTCTCTTTTATGCTAATGAAAATTTAAAAAATACTTCTCTTTTATGTTTTTTCTGATTTATCCATTTTGTATTCTCATCTTACAGAGAACTTAAAAACAGAACCAAGGGGGCTGGAATGACAGTACAGCAGGTAGGGTGTTTTGTTTGCCTTGCATGCGGCTGACCCAAGTTCGATTCCCTAAACACTGCCAGGAGTAATTCCTGAGTGCAGAGCCAGGAATAACCTCTGAGCATCGCCGGGTGTGACACAAAAAGGAAAAAAAAAGGAACCAAAAAAGTAGTTTGGATACTATTTAAGTAGTAAAAAAATGACACATATGTAAAGCAAATTTTTTAAAATTATTCTTCCCATGTAGGTGTATATTACAATAAAATATATCTCTACTGGTAGGTCATCAGTTAACTAGTCATAAAATAAAAGCAATACTGCCACGAGATCTTGTTTTAATTTAGTACAATTCAGTAAAAATTTGATTTCACTATTTGTACTGTGGAAGGTATGTAAATTTTTTGTTATATATTGCAAATATTTAGATAGGGACGTCACTAACATGTTGTATATCTTTGCATTCACATCTCTTTGTTTTCAGTTAGGTTGCTTGAGTACATGGGGCTTGTGGTTGAAAAGACTAGCATGACCGTCTCCTCTTTCTATTTGTGCAAATATGACCTCTGACTTCCAGGTGTGTTGCTTGGACAGCCCATTTGTTGTGCTCTAGCTCTTTACCCTGAACTCCCTGCTATAGTTTCAGTGCCTGATTATCCTCCAAATTCACATGTTGGAATTCTAAAGTCCAATATATTATGTTAGAGGTTGGATTCTTTAAAAGATATTTAGGGATTACTGTTCTTATATGAGCAATCCTATAGAGCTCTCTCAGCCCACTTTTCCCCATAAGAATATAAAAGAACTGAACTTGGGAAGAGGATACTTTTCTTAAAATTACTTAGTCTCTTACAGCATCCCAAATGCACTAAAGTACTGCCATTTTGAGACTCCATGAACCTCTACCTTACCAAGTTGACTGGTTGTAAGAGTGAAATACTTCATCTTTTTTTTTAAACTTTATCATAACAGACTTGCTAGATATGTTTATTATTTTATATGAAACCTTTCTTTATCTCCTCAGTTCACTTTAAAAAGTTTATTTAAAAATAAGAATTTCTAAAAATTATATCTTCCTTCTTCACAAACCTCTTCTCATATTTATACATATATAAATACATAGGTATCACGTGTAGGCTGTTCATACTTGGGAATCCTTCATTGTATAGTTGATGTGATTGAAAAGAATGAATGAATGAGACAAGAAGTTGATTTATATATACAAATTTATATATATAAGTAAATATAGGAATTCAAGTGATTGAAAAAGAATGAATGAATGAGACAAGAAGTTGATTTATATATACAAATTTATATATAAGTAAATATAGGAATGCAAATATCTTTTGTGCCTTATGCTTTTGGACCATTGGAGTATATACTGTGGGACTTTAGTGGAGGTAAGTGGACACTAGTTATAGGGATTTGAATTCAAACATTGTATGCCTGAAAGCCATTCATGTAAATCTCTGTAATTCATGGTGACTAAAATAAATAAATAAATAGGGTTGAAATATAAATAAATCTTAATTAAATTTTGGTAATTTATTTTTTATCTAACCTAATAAGGTATGCATTTTAAGGTAACATTAATTTTAAGACAGTAAATATTCATGTGATTTTACAAGACAAATGTTACTTTATTATGCCAATCAATAAAGTTTCAATATTTCTACACTCAAAGTTATGAGACCCTTCCTTCTCCCAATTACTCAATCCATTTGAGTAATCTCAGTCTATGGCCTTGAATCTAACTGTGAGTTTCCATTCCCTTGCTTTGCTTATTTAACTGCTACTTGTAAAAGTGAGGTTGTCTGGTATTTTTTTTTCTTTTCTGACTTGTTTTGCTTATCATGACTCCTTCAGTTTCATCCATGTTGTAGCAAAAATCAAGAGTTTGTATAGCTGAGTAGTTGCCCCTTATGTATCTATACCAAAACTTTATTATCTACTCATTCGTCATTAAGCATGTGATTTGTTTCCAGTTGTTCTTATATTTTTTCAAACTTATGTTTTTCAAATAGTTATATAGGTTGAAAATTGCTTTGAGATCCTATGATGATTCTTTTTTATTTTGCAGAAATCATATTATTCTACATAACATAGCATAGTGGGTAGGGTGTTTGCCTTGCACGCGGTCAACCCGGGTTCGATTCTTCTACCTCTCTCTCTCAGAGAGCCCAGCAAGCTACCATCTCGCCCACATGGCAAAGCCTGGCAAGCTACCCATGATATATTCGATATGCCAAACATAGTAACAACAAGGTCTCACTACGGAGACTTACGGGGCCTGCTCGAGAAAATCGATGAATAACGGGAGGACAGTGACAGTGACAGTTCTTCAATGTATTCTACAAACTTTCGTCGAAGATCTAAGTTTTTACTTCATTTTGAGATAACTTTTGCACTTTTGCATGTAATGTGAGGCATAGGTCCAATTTCAGTCTTATAATCAATTAAATTGTATCCCAGAACAATTTATTGAAGAGACTTTACCTCTTCCATGTTTTGTTTTTGGTTTTTTGCCATAAATTAATTGTTCATATATGTGAGGATATATCTGGACTCTCAATTGTACTCCATTGATCTGAGTATCTTTTTTATACCAATAATACACTGCATTTTTCACTCTGCAGAATAAAATTTTATATGTTTAATAGTTTAAAGATTTATAGTATAGTTTAAAAATTGAATAATGCAATGCTTCCTTATCTTTGTTTTCTTCTGTTTTCCTAGACTGTTTGGAGAATTTTGTGATTGCATAGAAACTATATTAATACTTTTCTATGTCCTTAAAAATGTTATTAAAATGCTGATAGGGATTGTTTTGAAACTATATAGTATCTTCAGTAAGATGATCATTTTGACAAACATTAATATGGAATTTATTTGCATCACCTTGTGCACTCTGCTTATTTTGATCACAATTTTTAATGTAATTATCAAAATTTATCCATTTCTTCTAAGTTCTGTGACATAATTTTGTGGCATAAAATTATTTATTCTATCCTTTTATGATAATTTATATATATCTGTAGTATTTTAAAGTGCCATAAAGTTATTCAGACTCATCTTAAAGTTATTTTGTTGCTTAAAATTATTCAGACTCATCTCATGATTATTTGAATTTCTGTAGTACATGTTAAAATATCTTCCGTATAATTTATGATCCAATTTACTAGGGTTTTATTTTTACTCATTTCTTTATGAATCTAACTAGGCTTTGTCAGTCTTGCATTTGCTTAATTTTATTTATCTTTTCTATTTGTGTGTTTGTTTTCTATTTTATTTTTGCTCTTTCTTTGTCATGTCCTTCCAGTACCAACCTGAGTTTCACTTGTTGTTACTTTCTTAGTCTCTTTAGATGTGAAATAGTTTATTTGAGCCATTTCTTATTCCAGATACAAATCTTTATTGCTTGATGTTCCATGTTCCCTTTTAGAACAACTTTTAGTATGACCCATACATTTGGATAGCCCACGACTTCATTAAAATTTGTTTCTGGAAACTTTTATTTCTTCTTTGATTTCTTCATTGAAAAAATAACTTTCCAGTAGTATGTTTTGAGTGTGTATGTGTGTGTGCATATGTGTGTGTGTGTCTCTGTGTGTGTACTGGATCTACCTAACGCTGAGCGTGGAGTGTTAAAAGTCTCATGCTACTATTGTGTTGTCTTAGTATCTCATTTTAGGCATTATTTAGTTGGTTTATATATTTTGTTGTCTCTTCATTAATGCGTCTGTGTAAATGAGTATAAAGTTCTCTTAATCTTTTTATAAAGTCCACCCATCCTGTCTTTTCTTACCTTTTTGTTCCAAGAGATATGACTGCTACTGCCATTTTCAGGCTGTCATTTGCCTTTATAGAAGTTTTACAAACTTTTTTGCCCGCTTTGATTCTGTTTTTATTGAAGTTTGAGTGAATTCCCCTATTCAGCAGAAGGCTGGGGTGTGTTTCCTAATCCATCCAGAAGTTGTACCATTTGGTACATAAATTTATACCCTTGCCGTTTAGTGAAAATATTTAAATAAAGTATAAATTACCATTTTGTTTATGGATTATGCATATTTTTAAAGTTTGGTTTTGTTTCTTTAGACTTCTTTTGTGTTCTCCCCATTTACCTGGTATTTGTTTGTTGTGTAGCAAGAGTTTCCAAATGTTTACCACTTTTGGTTTATTTCGTCTAGGTAGTTTTGTCTCGAGATTTCCATAGAGATTTCCACAGGGTTTATATCTAGAGTCTCCACTCAGATTCCTTAATTTAAGGCAAATAAATAAGGTAAGGAATATAAGCTTAGATTTATTTAAGGCAAATATATTAGATAAGAAATATAAGCTTAGACTCTAGTTGAAAACTCTTCCTCCTTGACCACATTTTATGGTGTGTGTGTGTGTGTGTGTGTGTGTGTGTGTGTGTGTGTGTGTGTGTGTGTACCTTACTAGTTCCAGGTAGGGTTTCATTGTATTTTAAAGAAAACCACGTAGCATAACTTGCGGTGTTGAACTAATGGCAGTGAATTGTTTAACTTGTTTATCTAAAAAGCTTTGTTTAAATCTTTTGAATTTGAGTGGAACCTATCTGTACAGTTTTCTTCATTGGTGATGTTTTTTTTTTATTCAACATGTTGTACCATTTTCTTATTGCTTATAAGATTTCATTTGAAAAATCTGCTGACTCTTATGAAAGTTCCATTAGAGGTGAGGTTGCTTTTCTCTTGCAACTTTCTGGATTCAATCTCTCTTTGACTTTTGTCGTTTTGATTACTACATGACCTAAGATTCATCTGTTGGAATTTAATTTGTTCTGTACTCTGAGCTTTCTGGATCTGTATTTCTGTCTTCTTCTCAGATTGGGGAATTTCAAAGCTGTTATTTCTTCAGCCAGTAACTTTTCTTACTGGTCCTTTGTAACCTTCTGGTGAAAAATGTGTTCCCCTTCATACTGTCCCACAAATATCTAATATTTTCTTCATTTTCAAATTTCTTCTTTTTTTCTTCTTTTTTTTAGTGATTCTTTCTGTCTAAAGGAGCTGACTGATTTGATCTTGGCATATGGTAATCTGATGTTGAGCGCCCATCTATTGTGCTTCTCGGTTCAACTAGGGGCGAGAGTAATATTATAGATGGGAAGGTGCTTGCCTTGCACTCAGCCTACCCAGATTTGATCCCTGGCATCCCATATGGTCTCCAGAGCACCACCAGGAGTAACTACTGAGCACAGAGCCAAGAATAACCCCTGAACATAACTGAATGTGCCCTCCAAAAAAACACACACAAAAAAAATTTTCAAATACTGAACACTTTAATTCCATCATTTCTGTTTGAGTTTTTCTCAGACTTTCTCAGTCCTCGATGAATGTTTCTTTGATTTCCTCATTTCAGGGAACATTATTAGGATTGTTGCTTTGAAATATTTCTCAGGGAGAATAGAAAGCTCTGATCTGCTTGAGCTCTCTCCCAGATTTTGTTTTCATCCATCAGTGCAGGTGGAAGTCATGATTATTGATTCCAGTTAAAGACTATAGTCCTGAGTTTGTGCAGTTTTAGTACAGTGGGTTGGGCAGCCGACCCGGGTTCGATCCTTGGCATCTCATATGATCCCTCAAGCACACACCAGCAGTAATTTCTGAGTGCAGAGTCAGATGTGTCCCCTGAGCATCGACATGTGTGATGCGAAAAGGAAAAATAAATGCTGTTGGCAGTAGTAACACTAACATGCAACAGATCTGGGCTATAATCCAGGGTTCACAGTTTGTGATTGCCTGACGGTGGTTTTTGTGTTGAATTTCAGTGGGCCTCTGCAGAGACCAAGGGTTCATGCTCAAGAGTAGCAAGCACAGCACCAAGAATAACTGCACAACAGCCCGTGTGTTTTCCTCTGCAAGCGAGGGCTGTAATTATAATACATAGTCAAGCAGGCCTGTAGTGTGGCATGGTGATATTTGGCAAGGTCCGTAGCACCAAGTTGGAACAGATTGAGCTGCACTAGATGTTGAAAATCACAGATGCAACAAGCCTCCAGAGAGAGTTTTAACTCTGATATAGCAGCCTCCAAACCCTGTGATAATCCCACCAGCCTCCAAGAGGTTTGTTTGGGATTGTTGGGTTTAAGAGACTCAGTCACAGAGCCAGTTCTAGGGTTCCCTTGCTATAATGAATATGCTTTGGAAAGTCTACATGGGGTCTTGTGACTTTTGGCTTGCTTTTTGATTGGCTTCTGCCTGTGAGATGTGGACTTGGAGGACCTGGGTCTAGATCTTAACTACCACTTAGCTCTATGTCCCTTTCTTTTTAGCTTGGGATGAGTGGAGCTCACCTTAAATGCTCTTTTTTCTATTTTCAATGGGAACTAAAGATGTCTGCCAGCAAGACTGCAAGAGAGCATTGAGGCAAAGTCTGCAGTTGATTTTGGCTCCTGAATAATTTACCCTGTATAGTCTTTTATCTCCAGTTCTGGAGTAGAATAATAGAGCTGGGCTGCCAGATTTTGAGCTTAATCCCCCATTTCCCCAGGGAAAAATTGCACATGCCCCATTGCTTTAGAGATTGTTCCCCAAGTGCTGGTTAGTGCTCCAAATTACCCTCATTTATCAAGCTGAGGCCTTGAATTCCCAGATGCATCTTTTTGTTCCATGAGGGGAGCTTCTCTCCTGGTTAAGAGTCTCAGATCCCCTGGGAACTTTTCACTGGGATCTCACAGTTTGGATCGTAGATTTTGCCAAAATTACAGGAGACTACTGCATATTTTTTCCTCTTTATCCATTCTGCATCACCCCTACACAAGAGTCCTTTGTGACAGCATTTTAGTCTTAACCCTGATATGTCAAGTGTTTTCAAGTGCTTTTATTCATTAGTCTCCCATATCTTTTACTCACAGAAAAAATAGAAGTCAGTATTTGAATATTGAATTATTGCTCAGCCAAAGAAGATGATGACAAAATGTCTCATACTCGGCATTAAATTTAATAGCAGCCTAAAATATAAACCTACAGTGTCTTAGAGAGAAATAAAAATCAAATATTCTTAAAATCTGGTGTCATAAATGAGCCAAGCATCAGAAGAATGTAAGAATATTACTAGAGAATAGGAATCAGAGAAATCAAGTGTTAGCCGGTAATTTCAAAACAGAAGATAGAAGACAAGTCCTGGAAAGTCTCTTTAAGCTTGAAAGAACCTTAGAAATTTTAGAATAAAACTTTAGCCTAAAGTCAAAGAAGAGGAGAGATATTTCTTATTGACCTTGACATATATTATTTCTTTACATTCCAAGGTACCCTTTAGGTCAACAAATAGATTAGTGTTTTCCAGACTAAAAAATGGCAAAAATTACTCTAATTATATATATATGCTTTTTATTATGACAGTTATGCACTGCATATTTAAAAACAGTTTAAATTGTAGCATTTTTAAAGTATAATGGTTGCCCCATCTGTGCCATATGAAAAAACATAGTATAAAACCCAAGTATAAAGCCCAAGAAAAGTAAAAACATGGGCCAGGAGGATTGGTCCATGGTTGGAAGCCTGCCTCAGCTGGTGGGGGAGAAGGCAGTTAGGATAGAGAAGTGAACACTGTGACAATGATAGTTGGAAATGATCACTCTGGACAAGAACTGAGTGCTGAAAGAAGGTAAAGGACCAAACACGATGGCTTTTTAGTACCTAAATTGCAAATCATAATGCAGTACATCATGCGGAGAGAGAAAGAATAAGAGACAGAGAGAGAGAGAGAAAGATAGAGAGAGAGAAATGATGCAGGCTAGAGGGAGGAGTATTGATTGGTATGAGAGAAATTAGGGACACTGGTGGTGGGAAATGTACATTAGTGAAGGGAGCGGTATTGGATCATTGAGTGAAATCCAATCATGAACAGTTTTGTAATTGTATATCTCATGATGATCAACAAAAAATTAAGTATAGTGGTTGCTAGAATTTAAATAGATTGAAAACATTCATATTTAACAAATAAAACACCAGAAAATAGTGCTATTATTATTTATTTCTGATATAAATTTAAAGAAATTCGGCTATTTGGAAAATAATAAGTTAGTAATTATTAAGTTTTAGATTATTCAGATAGCTTCATTCCTTCCTTCAGCAGGTACCTATTGAGTTTACCTTCTATATGCCATACTGTGAGGTTGCAATGACTTGTAGACCTTTTCTTAAACACATAGTAAAAAAGTAAACAGGCAACAAATTGAGGTTTAACTAAATACTTCCATGGATTGATTTCATGAGCTAATAATATTCTGGTAAAGTGGAGGAGCAAGTATAAATAAATGAATCATCCCTGAGAGGAGAACAGAGCATGTTAAGATTTTTTTAAAGTGGTTTCCTTCCTGAAAATTGCAAGTATTTAAATAAGGAGTATTATTATGCACATTCTCTGCATGCGTATACATGGCATAGTATTCAGACTTTTTTTGGCTTAAATTAGACAAAAATGCAGAAAAAACAGGAACAATTTTATGATATCTTTAATATGTTCTTATGTTTTGGAGAGTAGAGGGAAATGTTATATAGACAATAGCATGAAAAGAAACATGTGTAAATAAGCAATATGAGTAAGCCAAATTAATTAAAGTTGTTAAATTACTTAAAGTAATTAAATGTTTACACTTAAAATTGTATCTATCTTTTCAGGATCATTGTATCCAGAATTAAAAAGATGTTAAGAAATACTAAGACACTGCTACTTAAGTATTGTCTTAATCTCATTAATGGAACTTTTTTGGTATGAACCTTCAAATCATTTTCTTTTGGTGGGAGAGGCACCACACCCAGCAATGCTCAGGGCTTACTCCTGGCTTCACACTCAGGAATTACTCCTGGTGGTGTTTGGGGGACCATATGGGATTTCGGGATCTAACCCAGACTGGGCATGTACAAGGCAAGAGCTTGACCCTCCAGTCCCAGAATCTTCAAATCATTTAATTAAAACTTTCCCTTTTACTGAGTTACTAAAAGAGCTATGATTTCTTTTTTTAGGTTCTTGGACTTTTACTCATAGGATTTGGTGTGTGGCTATTATTAGATATAAATAAGTTTTTTTCTGCTTTGGGTATGTATGTCAGTTTTTTTCTCTTCTACATAATGGAGTACTATGTAGCTGTTAGAAAAGATGAAGTCATGAAATTTACATACAAGTGGTACTACATGGAAAGTATCATGCTAAGCAAAATGAGTCAGAAAAAGAGGGATAGACATTAAAAGATTACATTCATCTGGGGGATATAAAGTAACAAAATAGGAGATTAATAACCAAGAATAGCCAAGATCAGTACCAGGAGGATTACTCCATGGCTTAGAGGCCAGCCGGGAATTCTAGGGGAAAGGGCAGCTCAGATAGAGAAGGGAGCACCAAATAAAGGGTGTTTGGAGGATCCTCCCAGGATGGGAGATGCATGTTGAAAGTAGACTATGGACCGAACATGATTGTCACCCATTGCCTCTTTTGCAGACCACAACACCCAAAAGGAGAGAGAGAACAAAAGGGAATGCCCTGCCACAGAGGCAGGGTGCTATGGGGGGGATGGGGGTGGGAGGGATACTGGGATCCATGGTGGTGGAAAATGGGCACTGATGAAGGGATGGGTATTTGATCATTGTATAATCAAAACCCAAGCACAAAAATGTGTAAGTCTACAACTGTACCTCACGGTGTTTCACTAATAAAAATTAATAAAAAAAGAATAATGGAGTTTTGGAGACACTTTTCTATTTTGGAAATATATACAAAATAGAAATGAAAAAAAAAAGAATACCATTTTAAAAAAATACATGAATTCTTCAGCAGGTGGCAGTGTTTCACTAAGGTTTTATTAAAAGTACCCAAATACCTTTCTAAGTCTTTGTCAATTGGTTTCATTGAGTAATTGCATTTAAATTGAAGACTGTAAAGGAAGTGAGAATTGAAAGAAAGAGGTCTAGTGACATTTGCTTGTAAAAGCAATGAAAGACTAGAAATAGGAAATTGTTCTTTTCAGTTAAAACATTTCATATTTGTAGATTTGAAAAGATTATAGATATGAATATAGTTTCACTGTCCAAGAAAATTTCTTTTAAAATGACTTTCACCTTGTACTTATATCTTCATATGGTTAAAATAAATTTTATTCCACAAATTACTGTATTGAACTCTATATAAAAGAAAATTTAGGTCTTTAATTTGCCCTTATCTAACCATTTCAATTTTATGATCATTTTCTGTGATTACTGTGGAATGGATTTTATTAGGCTGTAGGATATTTTGACGTAAATATTCCTGCTTGCAGAGGGAAGGAAGCCACATTTCCAGTGCTCTTCACTGTTCAGTATTCACATGGGGCTATTAAATCTTGACTGCCTTGCAGGGCTACTCAGATCAGGCAATAAGTATGCATTAGCTCAGTTTGTTCTACTGGATAGCATTGTTTATAAATAAAAATATCGTTAAAATCATGTGCAGGAGAGAACAACATTATCTTAGTGAATACCAGATAAGAAGAAGTAAGAAAGTAAAAACTAAATTAAATATTTATATGCAATAAAGAACACTTTGCTAAACTTCAGCTATTCCTAAGTGTCCGACATCTTTAGACTTTTTTGGTTTGTATACTTCGCTTATAAAGAGTACCCACTGAGTGAATGAGGATTTTACTCAGAAAATAGAAGTATGGAGATCTATGTCAATTGTTTTATTTTTCCTTTACTCATTATAATAATGACTAGAGTAGCACCGACTGTGTATCAGGCACTGGGCTAAACACCTCCCTTCCAATATCTAATTTAATAATGTAATGATTAAGGAACAACAAAGTTTTTTTCTTTCTTTCTCTCTATTTTGTTCTTGATATATAATTCTTATTAGCCCTCTTATACTAACTTGAGAAAAAAAAATCCTGAAAAAGAAGTGCAAAATGTATCCCTTCAAGTTTATTCTTTAGAGCTGGAGTAGGGTTGAGTAGGGTGTTTGGTAGGGTGTTTGCCTTGTGAGCAGCCAACCTACATTTGATCCCTGGCATCTCATATGGCACCCCCCAAGCACCAGGAGTAATTCCTGAGTGCTGCGCTGGGAGTAACTCCTAAGTATCCCTGGATGTGCTCCCAAAACAGAACAAATAAGTCCTCCCAAACAAACAAACAAAAATAAAGTCTATTGATTTTTAATGATGTCTTTAAGATAGTGGTGCAATAGCACAGCAGGTAGGGCATTTGCCTTGCATGTGCATGCGGCAGACCTCGGTTGGATTCCTCCGCCCCTTAGGAGAGCCTGGCAAGCTACCGAGAGTATCTCACCCACACAGCAAAGCCTCGCCAGCTACCCGTGACATATTCAATATACCAAAAACAGTAGCAACAAGTCACAATTTGTTGTGATATGTTACTGGTGCCTGCTCGAACAACAGGAGGACACTGACAGTGACAGTGACATTTAAGATACTAAAACTTCTATAACGATTTCAGGATATAGAACTGAAAAATAATCAGAAACTAGAAACATAATTTACTCCCCTCTTGTACCTCTGTTTGGATGTTCTCCTCTTGTCCACTTATAACACAATGCCACCTAAGGTTCCCATCTATGCTTTGTGACTGTAATAATTTACAATAGACGGGTTCTTTGACGCTTTTTATTAACTTTTAATTGCTGTTGAAGCAATTTATTTAAAATTCAAACTTAAACAAATAAGAGATTTTCTTTGACTTCACGTTGCCATCACTTACCCATATTGCTACAGAACAACCAATTAGGGTCTTTGTGGACAGTGTATAAAATTAGCACACTGACCACCAAATGTCTTTAGTATTAAAACATCTTTGATTTGGGTCTTTGTGGACAGTGTATAAAATTAGCACACTGACCACCAAATGTCTTTAGCATTAAAACATCTTTGATTTAATAGCTCTTATTTTATTGTTTATCTAAGTATACTTTTGCAGTTTGCAATAGCCACAGAAACAGGAACCTGTATATCTGGGACAGAAACCATTTGCCATTGTCATTGCTATAAAGCAACAAGTCAGGGGCACACAGGACTGAAGGCTGTAACTTCTGGAAATACCCCTCACAGAGCCAAGAAACAACCATCCCTTGGATTCTCTGGGGGCAGAACCAAAAAACAACTGCATACTATGGGAAAAAGCTTGAAGTCAGTACTTCATGGATTCCTGGAGTATGGCATAACTTTCACAAACCAGGCATCACCCCAGAACAAAACAGAAAGCAACAACTATTTGAATCCTTTGAAATATGGCCAAAAAGTAGCCACCAGACATCAGCCAAAGTTGCCTTAGGGCAGGATCAAAAGCATTTTCCTGGATGGATGGATGAACACCTTTGAATTAAAATCACCAAAGTAATAGGAAGAGCTAAAGGCAAATCTTTACCAGCTGATGAAAAAGGGAAGAATCCAACTGCTGTTCTGTGCCTATGGCACTCATCGTGCTTGATCTGCAAAACAATCATTCCTTGTCACAAACATGATCGGGAATTAAACGAAACAGGTTTCACTGAATTCACAGAGCAATAGGTCTCATCCCCTGAAAAGTGTATGTGGCCTTCTCAGGAAGGTACTCTGGGTACAAAGTGGAGGTAATGCTCAACAGGAGTAGGTAAAAAGATAATGAATTATGCATATGAAAATTAGGAAGTTCTCCATCCATAGGACTGGTCTAAGTATACATTGTCCAAGTACAGCATGGGACAGGATAAAATGGCCCTGGAAAGTTAATGTCTAACATGTAGAGTCACATTCTACACACACACACACACACACACGCACACACACACGTGTGTATGTGTGTGTATATCTATATCTATATCTCTCTCTCTATATATATATATAAAACCTACCTTTTCCCTCAATTTTCTGTTATCTGATGGGTTACCTCTCATGTCAGCAAGATATAAAATGATCAATCATATACTCTTTGACTATCTGCCCTGCGCTGCTCACTTCTGTATCAGTTTTATGAATATTTGTACAATAATTTCCACACACTAGGCAGGTAAAATTTCAGTAGTATATAAAAAATAAATGTTTTGTCCACATGGACTTTAGTAAGAGTGAGGAAGACTAAAACAACATGGAAAGTGCCCATATTTTTGACCCTTGAAAATCTTTTTTGCCTCACCTCCCTCAAACCAAGCACTGGCAAAGCTGAGTTTCCTACACATTATTTGCTGTTTGTAACTCAGTGCTTTCACTATTCCAAACTAGAATTTCCAGTTATCATTTAAAACCTAATCTCAGGTATTACTCCATACAGTAATTTTGTCTAAGATTACTAAGATTATCTAACCTCATATCCCTAGCAGATTAGGTGCTCTAGTACTCAGTTGCATATGGGGGAATGTTTAGTGACTGGTACTAGGATAGAAATACATGATTTAGGGCATTTTCCAATTTCTATAATTGAATGCTCCTACATTGGTTAGTGTCAAGGTGCCATTGTAAATAGAGTTAGTTTATAAATCATGTGAAAATTTAGCAATAAGTTTTAATGTGCTAGGACAAATTGTCTTTTTGAATAGTAGCACAACACTGCTTGTATAAAATATAGAGCATTTTTTTCTTTTAAAAATTTTGTTGCTCTATAGTATAGCATAAAATATTAAACAATTAGCCAATTTACTATTTAATTATAGTCTGTAGCACAGAGAGCTTACTCTAGTTAAGGAGAGAATACAACAGAAGGGAAGCAATCCAAATATAGTTTTTTAAATATTTTATGAATTTATTAATTAATTTTAATTAGATAACTAATTTTAATGTTTAGAGGTACTTGAATGAATGAATTCATGAATGTTTGGAGTTATGTTTTTCATGGATAGAAAATGTCTTCTTTTAGATAAGACATTGATAGTAAGTGTAAAGTAAAAAAAATCTAAGATATTTCTTATTATCTTATTCTAAGATATATTCTTAGAAATATCTAAGATATTTCAGTAAGATTGAAAAAATAATCAGTCTTGTAATTAAAGAAGAAAAGTTTTTGCTAAGAGAAAGTAAAAAAATATTTTAGAACGCTGTGTAAAATAAAAGAGAATCTTTATAATTTGGCAGTGGATACATAGGGAAAACTTAGATTATTGCATTTGTTGCTATACAGAAAATATTAGTAATGTTATTTTGTGGTTTCTACAGGTGAAGATAATTGCTTGATAGTGTCCAGTTTTCAAACTTTGATTGGAATTGGATCTGCTATTGTCCTTCTTTGTCTCTTTGGTTATTTGGGAATTCACAATGAAATGAGACGTCTCTTAATTCTGGTATTTCTTTCAATAGTCTGTATTTTTGTCTTTGATTTTAAGTATCTAAGTCAAATGATTAAATGAGCTTTTATGATTCATATCACCTTAATATTGTACTTTTGAAGCTCTTAATGGTGAGGCAAATGAAATCCCAGTGAATTTTTCTGGAAATAATTTTATTTTTGAGTTTTCCACAGATTCAATTTGTATCTCAGCACTTGAACATTTAGGTATTAATTTCCACTGAGTCTATAGAAACTGATTTGTCTTATGGGTGAACTGATATCAACCAAAGTGAAGAATCTGAATATTACAATCAGAATAAAATATATTAAAGGCAACAAGCAATGTATCTTAGAAAGGAGACTGAAATATGGCATGGAGTCAGCAATTTTTCTCCTGGTAATATGCCCTGTGGAAAGCTAACTTATAACTGAGGCAACCATTTGTTCCTTAACACGGAGAAATATAACTACAGGGAAGGCTAGAATATGGCATCTGGCTAGCACATTCTTTCTCCTTAGCAAGTAATAAGAAAAAATAAAGTATAATCAAGATTATAGACCTGAACATAAGTTATTAACAATATACATGGCAGGGAAGGATCACAGTTCACACAAATTCATCAAATCTGTTTAATTATCAGGGACTATTCTATAAAAACCAATGGGAAATTCAGTTGCAGTCATTGTGTCTCTTGCCAGGAAGAATGTAGAGACAAGTAGCTTTTTTATAGCACTGAAAATCTGCGTGGGCACTTTGGACATGGATTATTATAGGAGAGCCAAAATCTAGCACCTCAAAATGTCTTGGCAAATGTTAATTTCCTGGGAGGAACCCTGAAGGCAGGATTACACAGCAATTTAAGAACTCACTCCTGACCAAGGATTAGTTGCTACCTTTTGTTAATAATCATTGCTTTCTTAATTTTGATATTATCTCTGAAGAGGCATTTTAGACAAAGCCGGAAACCACACCTTCAGGTGGCTTAGGGGTCATGCTGTCTTAACAGGGAGGCAGAAATCCAGGTAACAATCCAGGTAACAGGCAGGAATCCAAGTAACAACTGTGTTGCTCTGAAAATCCCAGACATCCAAGATTAGTTTCATCGACTTTTTTTTCTAAAAGAAGACTAGCCCTTCTTATTCTCCTCAGAGGCCTCCCCTCTCTTTTCAAGTCCTATTCCTGTCTTTTTCAAGGATAATTAACATAATATGGTCATTGGATTTCTGATTTTGAAGACATGGTCACGGTCCTCACATTGTTCATCAATTTGCTCGAGTGGGCCCAGTAACGTCTCCATCTTGAGACTTGTTATTGTGTTTGGCATATTGAATACATCATGGGTAGCTTGCCAGGCTCTCCCATGCGGGTGAGATACTGTCGGTAGCTTGCCGGGCTCTTGGAGAGGGGCACAGGAATCGAACTTGGGTCGGCCATGTTGGCTGCTTGTAAGGCAAATACCCTACCATGTGCTATCGCTCCAGCCGCGCAATAGATTTTGAAGACAGAAAATGGAATATCAATGGCTTAAGAGAATTTTCTTTTTTATATCCTTACCATCATGGGCTGGAGCGATAGCACAGCGGGTAGGGCGTTCGCCTTACAAGCGGCCAACATGGCCGACCCGAGTTCGATTCCTCCGCCCCTCTCGGAGAGCCCGGCAAGCTACCGAGAGTATTCGATATGCCAGACACAGTAACAACAAAGTCTCCAATGGAGACGTTACTGGGCCCGCTCGAGCAAATCGACGATCAACAGGAGGGCCTTTACCTTTACCTTTACCATCATGGACACAGTGGCATATTCGATATGCCAAATATAGTAACGACAATAGGTCTCATTCCCCTGACCTTGAAAGAGCCTCCAATCATTGTGAAAAGATGAATAAGAAGAGGCTGTTAAAATATCAGGGCTGGGAGGAATAGAGACGTTACTGGTACCTGCTCAAGTAATTCGACGATCAACGGTATGACAGTGATACAGTGATACAGTGATATCCTTGCCACCAATTTCTACTTAGGTAAAGCATATGCAGACCATAAATTAATACCTCAAGTGGAGGGTGGGAAAGGAAGAATTAAAACTACAGAGAGAAATAAATAAGCATAATACATAAGTTTTACCTAAGATGAGTCAACTATTAAAGATTTCAAAGGATACAGCCTGATGGACACCGTTATGAAGAATATACTTAGTACAGTAATGTAACACTTAGGTCCTAGAACTGAGACTTTTTTTCTAATATGTGGGCACTCTGGAAGGATATTTTATATTTTTATAAGCATAAGTGCTTTTTGTTAATAATCACTGCTTTCTTAATTTTGATATTATCTCTGAAGAGGCATTTTAGACAAAGCCGGAAACCACACATTCAGGTGTTTAGGGGTCAGGAGATTTGACTAGTTTTTCACTAAACTCAGTTTTCCTTTAATAACCACTTCAATTCATACAGTCAATTTATCGACAAATATTATTGTTCAAAATGCTAATAAGTGACAGGTGATTTTATATGCCCAAACTCTAGTTAAATAGATAATAGCTTTATGGTTTGGCCGTCAGGGCAATTTTAATTCTCTTTTAAATGTTGGACAAAATTTCTAGTATTTTCCAATGTGCTCTTTGTGCTAATAACATAAATGCACTAAAATTTCCTTATAACCACACACCTAACTGCTGCTAAGAGAATTTTAGGTAGAAATCATGTCTCATACTTATGAAAATCATCGTGTGTCAAGACTTCATTTAAATAATTAATGAGCTAACTTATTGAAATGAGAATTATATTAGTAGAGATTTATATTCTCCATAGACTATACTCATTTACATGTCCATGAATAGGAATAATTTAAATTACTAAGGACAATACACTTTGGTATTACTATCAGAGTTCTGTAAGTTAATTATCTACAGAATCTTATAATAACTTTGCCAAAGTAAAGCTTCAAGTCCCTCATAGGATCACAAGCCTGAGACTATCCACTAAGCAGTAGTGAAAAGTAACCCAGTAATTGTTTTCATTTTAATAATTTTGCATATTTTCCTATTTCTACCAACAATTCACAGAAGAATCAATGAGAAATTGTATGGAGAAGTATTGCATACCTAACAAGATCTTAAGATCATATTTTTGTCAAATTTTTTATTTTATTGTTTTGGGACCACAACTGGCCATGTTCAGGGGTTACTCCTGGCACTGTACTCAGAAATTATTCCCCCATAGTGTTCAGGGAACCATATGGGATGCCAGCCATCAAACCATGTCAGTAGTATGCAGGTCAAGGGTCATCTCTGCTATACTATCTATCTTTCCAGCTCCTGTCTAAAAATTTTTATCTCTGAAAATAGGCTACATAATTTCTGTCAAGTAAGCACATGTATTTTAACTAAATTTTAATATAGTTAAGGAAGTTACAATAGTGTAAAAATTTATGGTATTGTTAGACTAAACTACTACATCCCAGCATTGTCAAAGTGTCTAAGAACCCACTCCACTGTCCCTGCACCTCTTGTCTGACCCTCCCTGCACTTTATTCCCCCACTATTTGGTAACTGGTTCAGTTCAAAAGTAAATATATCTTAATTAACTCTTTTCAAATATTAAATATTTAGAGCTTTGAACCAAGAGTGCAAACAGTAAATCTTGTATTTTAGTAAAATATTAACATGACTAACTTTTCATGTTAATGTGATTTTTATATTTTGGATCTCACTATGTGCTCTATTATGAGCAAGATGAAGTGGGCCTATCTTTTTGATGAAGAAAATCATCAAATAAGTGTGAAAATCACTGTATTTAGCTTTGTATAGAAATGTTCTCATTTTTAAAGTGTCCTAATGCAAATATAGAAAACTCTGGCAGTGACTTTTCTTACTCTCTGCTTTACTTTGTTACTTTCTGCGTGATGAAATAGTTTGCATAATGAGTGCTATTGTTTTCGCAAAGTAGAATATTAAGGGTAGTTCTAGATTATTGAATGACCCTCTCTGACAGTTTCAGAACTAAACGAAAAAAGTATTATCAACATGGGGCAGGAGCGGGTGCAGAAGGTACACTGGTGGGGCATTTACCTTGCTCACAGTTTTCCTGAGTTTGATCCCCGGCACCCCATATGGTCCCCTGAAGCCTCCAGGAGCGATCCTTCAGTGATCCTTAAGTGCAGAGCTGGGGTAGAGAAATCCTCACCCAAGGCAAGATTTGTACCCCCAAACCCAAAGAAAAAAGAAAAAATAATCAACAACCCTATCAAACCAAATAGCATGTAGAACTGTAAGAGTAAAGGTACAATTCTGCTACAACTCAACCTAGTCACTCCATTGAGAGACAAGGAGAAAAATCTTTATTAACAAGAATCCGGTAGGTTGGAAAGTGGAACACCTATGTCCAGAGAACTATTTTGCCTTCACTGTTGTAAATAACAACTGTATATAAGGTAAGGTAAAGGTAAAGGCCCTCCCGTTGATCGTCGATTTGCTCGAGCGGGCCCAGTAACGTCTCCATTGGAGACTTTGTTGTTACTGTGTCTGGCATATCGAATACTCTCGGTAGCTTGCCGGGCTCTCCGAGAGGGGCGGAGGAATCGAACTCGGGTCGGCCATGTTGGCCGCTTGTAAGGCGAACGCCCTACCCGCTGTGCTAACAACTGTATATAAAAGAACAGGAAAGTCTAATTTTAGACAAAGTAGGTTAATTAAGATTGGTGGATCCAGTGTGGTCAGTAAATTTTGTTATGGCCTGTTTTGTAACTAAAGAAGAATTTTCTAATGAAGACTTCTGCCTACATGCTGTCTTCTTTGTGTAGATGTTTGGGAAAAGGACAAATTAACAGAAAACATCCTATTTTTTCCAATTTCAATAGCTACCCCATGCTATGAGGAGTTTGTCAGTTTTAATTTTGAGTCCAGATCTAAATTCTGTTTGAGCCATTTTAGAACCTATGAAATACTATCCCTTCTATTGCAGTTTAATTCAAATAATCATTTTTCATTCGTTTTTGTGTAAATAACTTCACTAACATATACGATTATCAGAAGCCTTAGTTAAATTTGTGTGCATTTAAAGACCTTCATATAATATATGTTTTCTATCATTGTAGTGTCTAAATATATTGGAAGCATATTTGTCATTCATGTTTTCCTTTCGTTATAGTATGCAGTACTATTAATGGTGGCATTTGCTGTTCAACTTATGTTTTCAGCCTTAATTTTCACAAAGAAAGAGGAGGTATGAAAATATAATATTTTTATTTGAAACATAAGGAAAATTGAATAGTTCAGTCATTGAGACCTGCGAATCTCATTAAAATCTAAAGACAAATGTCTTAAAGGAGAGAACATTTAACAAAGCACTACAAATGTATACAGGAAGTGACTAGGGATCATAATAAATGAGTATGTTAGTAAAAAAAATTCCTCTTTAACTCTGTTTACAGAAGAGTGAGACTGCTGTAAATAAGAAAGTATGTTGAGAAAAAAAGAGATAATGATGAGCATGAGGACTATAAAATCAGGTTACAATGCCTTGACTGATCCTATCCATGTAGTCACTACTCTATATTCTAGTTTTAAAAAATGCCTTGAGACTTGAGCTACCTGAAATTTAGTAATTGCAGTTACTAAAATTATAAATAGTATAGCATGTCTCACACAGTTATTGTAAAAAGTGGCATAAGTAAACTTGAACATTGTATACATGAGTGTGTGTGTGTGTGTGTGTGTGTGTATAGGAAGAAAACAATATAGCCTATTATTAAAATTCTCTAAGAAATTGTGATTTAGAATAGTCAAAGAATGTTTCTTTATCATGGGAAATTGATCTGTAGTAAAAGACCATGAATTTAAAGTCATACATATTTCTGTGTAACTATCATTGTCACTGTCCTCCCATTGTTCATCGGTTTGCTCAAGCGGGCCCAGTAACGTCTCCATTGTGACAATTGTTACTATGTTTGGCATACCGAGTACGTCACTGGTAGCTTGCCAGGTTTTGCTGTGTGGGCAAGATACTCTCGGTAGCTTGCCGGGCTCTCCGAGAGGGGCAGAGGAATCGAACTCGGGTCGGCCATGTTGGCCGCTTGCAAGGCAAACGCCCTACCCGCTGTGCAAACGCCCTACCTGCTGTGCTATCGCTCCAGCCCCTGTGTAACTATAGATCAGCAGAATACTAAAGAGCCTGAATTCTTTGCCTTCATAAGTAAACGCTAGTTAATATTTTTCTACCTTATAGAATTATCATTAACTAAGAACTTACAAGGTTCTCATTATAGAGTATCCATTCCTTCTGCTCTAACTTGCTTTAGAAAGTGTACCTAATTAATTCTTATGCTTCCTAGGCTTTCTAGTCCCTCTCTCAGGGCTAAAGAGTTCCAAAGGTTAGAGCACATTCATTGAATGTGGCAGGTCTGGAATAAATACCTGGAAACACCTAGTTCTCTGAGTTCTGAGAACAACCCATGACAAGAAGTTAAAATACCATGGGGAATGACCAGAAACAAAACAAAACAAAAATTGATTATATACAGACTCCTAGGTAGTAGTCAAGCTCTAACAACATAGTACCTAATGCTGTTGCCCTAAAATTTATTTTATTTATTTTACTGGTTATATATTCTGGATATCTAATTCTTAAAGTCTCTTCTTTCAGCCAGCATTTTTTTTTCATATTGCTCTTCTGAAAGCCTGTTTTCCACTCTATTTACCTGAGACTGATATTGTGCCTCTACAGATTGCACTTTTATAAGTTTCTACAGGTTGAACCTCTATAAGGTTCAAAAATATAATGCCTGTAAAATATTACCAGATAGCACAGCAGTAGGTCGTTTGCCTTGAGCGCAGACAGCCTGGCCGAGCCAGGTTCGATTCCTCCGACCCTCTCAGAGAGCCCGGCGAGCTACCGAGAGTATCTCGCCCGCACGGCAAAGCCTGGCAAGCTCCCCGTGACATATTCGATATGCCAAACACAGTAACGACAAGTCTCAAAAAAAGTGGAGACATTACTGGGCCCACTCAAGCAAATCGATGAACAACGGGAGGACAGTGTTTGTTTTATATACTAAAGTTGCTAAGAAATTATAATATTTTAAAAATAATGTACTTATTTTTAAAATATTATAATAAAATGTAAAATAAATTGAACAATTTTGATTACATTAATTTTGTCTCCTATATTCAAAACTGGGATAAGTTCTCCTAAATCTCTAAATCTTTTACATCATTTACATTTTCTAATTCAGTGTTAGAGATGTACTAGAATTCAACCAGTGTTTGTCAGACCAAATAAGTCTAAGGTCAATTTATTTATATAATATTCTCCTAGAATACCCATAGAAAACTCACTTAACTCATATTCTAAATTGTCATTTGAATGTTCTCTGAATCTCAGTGGATTACAGGGTAAATGAGACATGTATTACCAAAAAAATATAAAATGGAAAATGCTATTTTCTATTTTAAATAAAAATAATCTAATAAGTGAATTATAAATATCTAAATAGATAAATAAATCTCTAAAGAGCAGTTTATATTATTCTAATATTCTTTTTAGAAAGTCTCCTGGCCCAGTGTTTGTTTGATTCTGGCCATGCTTAGGGAACATTTTGGGACCAGAGATAAAACCTGGATCTCCACATGCAAAGCATGTGATCCAGCTATTTAGACCTTCTCCCTGACCCATTCTAATATTCTTAAATGTTTAAAAACTCAGGTGCTTTAGAATTTAATTCATAACAGGTAACTGAATAGTATCTTTATTACAACCTAGTTTCTATGATTTGGGCTAAAATACAAATGAAATCTCTTTATAAGCCCCAACTACTCTTTCTCTCATGTTCAGAGCATATATCATATTTTGAGTGTTTTAATATCCTTATTTAAAAATGGAATTGATTTTTCTTCCCACCGCTTGGTATATTTTTGAGAACCAGTTAGAAATTTATCATGCAGAAAACATAAGTTTTTCAGCGCTTAAATTACTAATGTAACGTTTACAACTGCCCAGTGATAGAGCAAATGTGTCAAATATGTTAGACCCTGGGTTCTATCCTTGTCACCACAAAACAAAAACAAACAGAAAGAGAAGGTATTTGTTTAGAGTATGACTTGCTAGATACAAACTTGGAAAACAAACTTGGAAAGGAGAGGACTGGATTCTCATAAAAAAATAATTTGTTTATATGACAAAGAATTATTTTTCTTCCTATAATTCTCTGTAACATACAACATTATAAAAATAAATTGAAAACTAAGACTCTGTAGAGTCAGAGGACCTCATTTTATACTAAAGAAACTTCCCTTTCCATTAAAAATACTCAGTGGTTTTTTTATGGCCCATTTCAAAGCCTCCTACATTTTTCCTCAGGGGTAAAAGGAAGAAATGTTGAAACTGGGTATAGTCAGGAGATTAAGCTTACCATAAAATCTGTCCATTTTATTTTTCCTGTAGATTCACAGTAACAGACCAATAGTCTAAACACTTAGATTACTAAGAAACAATTTTTTAGGAAATTCTTTTTTTAAGAAAAAAAGTCCTTAAAATAAGCAGAAAACGTATAGTGACTTTGAATTTTCTCTTTTTATTTTTTTCAAAAATAATACTTTTTAACAGTGAAGATGTTTTAATGTTTTAGCAGCATAGCGTGAGTCATTCAGAAAAATTCTATTAAAACTTAAAAATGTAATATCATTTTTCAATAGGTTTACCAAGTGTGGCATAATAAATTTGATAAACTCATTTCTAATTATGGATCTAAAGATAGGCCTGAAGACAGAACCAAGTGGACTATTCTGGATGCTTTACAGAAAACAGTAAGAGAGAATTAATATAAAACTTAAATTTGATATTGTAGTTGCAAAATAGATATTGTAACATTATATACTGTCACAAATTTTGAGTGAGGATACAAAGGTGGGGGTTTGGAGATATAGGGCAGAGCAGAGGATAGAAGCAAACATATGACAGGTTCCCGTATTTCTTTCTATCTCACATAAAGTTATTAAAATTTCAGGGAATATATTAAGAGAAATAAATTTTATTACAATTGAAATATAATTGAAAGTGGCTTTACCATATTAATTTTCCTCTGATACATGTGATCCTTACTGAGATTGTATTATCAGATTGTGTTATGCCTAATTGCAGATGATCAAAACTTCTATGATCCAAAGCTGATAAATAGCAATCAATTCTAAGGATGACATCACTATTATATTTATATTATATTATATTATATTATTATTATATCCTGCCTCTGGTACTTGAATACAGTCATACATATAGTTGCAATAGTGTATATAGGTTTAAAGTTTAAATTAATATTTAATATTTAGTATCGATATAATTATAATATTATAAATATTATATAATTACATATTATATAATTATAATATAATCAAAATAAATTATGATTATAATAAATATTATATAATTATAATATTATAAATTATAATTATGATCAGTATTATATTATAATGTTATAAATATTATAATAAATATAATATTTAGTATTAATATTTAGTATCCTTATCAAAGTGATAGCACAGCGGTAGGGCGTTTGCCTTGCACGCAGCCAACATGGCCGACCCGAGTTCGATTCCTCCGCCCCTCTTGGAGAGCCCGGCAAGCTACCGAGAGTATCTTGCCCGCACGGCAGAGCCTGGCAAGCTCCCCGTGACGTATTCGATATGCCAGACACAGTAACAACAAAGTCTCCAATGGAGACGTTACTGGGCCCGCTCGAGCAAATTGATGATCAACGGGAGGGCCTTTACTTGCTAATATTTAGTGGTCAAACATGTGAGCACTATTTTGGTGTAGCAGTAAATTCTCCAAATTTACTGCTACATGAAACTGGCTAGCTCCTCAGTGTGAGCCCTTAAATATTGTGTAACACTAGTATAAAAAACTCTACATGTTTATGAAGTCATGTAATAGCTTTAAGAAGGTAGTTTTGAATCACCAATGTCATACATCCAGGCTCATGCTTCTCACTGACACCTGTGTATTGTATCTTGTCCTTGGCCCATGCTGGCTGACCACTTGCTGGTGCTTTCCCTCTGTGCTTCAATGTTCTCAAAGGCCCTCTGGCCATCTCTGATGATCTGTCACTCTTTGGAAGTGCAGCTGCTCTTGGTCCTTTAGTTTTTTGGTTTTTTTTTTTTCCAGCCACATTCTTTTCCTGCTGCCTGCTTATGTACTATTGTCATCTGCCCAGGCTGAGTGCAGTGTCAAAGAGAGACTACTGCCCTCTGTTCAAGTCACCAGAGTTTAAGAGAGGAAGTTTTCAGAACTGTATTGCCGTGTGAGTGTTGCTAGTCCCATTCCTTAGCCATTTCCACTATTCATCTGACTGATTGTTGTGATTTAAAATGACCGATTGTATTGACTAGATTCTCTGGCAACCCCTGCCTCTTTCTACCTCCACCATCACACTATGGAAATTGTTGAATATGTTAAAACATCAGTTTTAACTTATTAACAAACAGAAATGATGAGGTACTTCAACCTTTTCTTATTTTATACTTTAGCATAAATATAAGCATGTCTTTTACATTCTCTCAACCTCCTTTAATAAAATGCCAGAATCATCACTGAAAACTAGACATTTAGTAGAAGTTTAATCATTCTTCCACCTATTTTCTTGTCTCCTTAGGTCTTTTGTGCAAAGTTTTGTACAACACATAATACAGAGTTAAAATTTTATAATAATCTTAAGAAAGTACTAAATATACAAACCCATATTCTGGAAGATAGTTTAAGATCACTTGAAAGAAAAATGTCACTAAGGTGTTATACAGTGTCCCAATGCTAAATACTCCTAGTTTGGGCATACCAGGTATAACTTCCACCTTGAACTCCTATAAAATACAATTAAATTATAATAATGGCATATGAATATGTGTCATTTATATGAGTAGGTATATTTAGCTCTGATCAATCAACAACAATAACAAAATATTTAATTAAGCATGCATAATGTACTTGTTTATTTAATTCACTACATTTTACTGGAGAATAAATTAAACTGCCTTCATATACGAAATCACTTTCATGTGCATGTGAATCATATCATTAGCTGTATCTCTTAAAGAATGTGCATTGAACCTTTTTTCTAGTTAGAGTGCTGTGGCCAACACAATTACACGGATTGGACAAAGAATGGAAATAAAGAGAATTATGGACAGGTGCCATGTTCGTGCACAAACTCTACATTAAGAAAATGGTTTTGTGATGTACCACTGAATGCAACTTATACAGAGGTAAGACTTCGCCAAACATGCATGATGACTTTTTTTGGTTTGTTTTTACTTTACCTTTGTTTTTACTTTAACTTTTTAAAATTTATAATTCTGAGCAAGTTTTTGATGGTGATCATGTTCTTCAGTTACTTACCTAAAATTATATGATTCAGAGTTATTAAAAGTTAATTAAGCTGTGTTATACAAGCATTTCTAGAGTTTGAGATATCATCAAAGTTTCAAACATTTCTTATCAACTCCCTTTAGAGAGTTGACACTTCTGGCAAAGTAAGCTGGCTCTTTTGGTATGTAAACTTGTCAAGGGATTTGCAGTATCAGAAGTGAGAGAGGATAATTTGAAAAAGTTGAAAAAAAAGGTGATTCTAGCAATGTCAAAAGAAGTGTTCAGGTAAAGTTGGAAGGTGAGGGCCAATAAATAATACAGATATTCTGAGAGAGTCTTGCATACATCCAGTACTGGTTTTATTCTTTACATCACCTAGTCTCCACCTGAGCAGCAACCTAGGGCCCTTGAATTAAACTTGACTCTATGGAACACCGCTCCAAAAAAGAGGTGGCAGAATAATAGCAGAAGCACTTACTGTATGCATAGAATATTTATAAACCAGAAATTTATCTATCCCAAGAACTTCTAATGCTTTGGATTATTCTGTTTTAAGATACATATTTAAAATTCATAATTAATTTATATACTAATAGAATATCAAGTTTTTTTTATAAAGAGCTTCTTCTTATTAGTAAATAATTATTTTAGGTGGTTGCATATCCTATATTGAATTACAATAAGCTGCAGAATATTTTCCTAAACAAATTAATGACTTTCTAGTTTTATTCACATGACAATGTTTTAGCAACTTTAAAAGTAGCAGCTAAGTTGTTACTTGCTGCCAGTCTCCAGAAAGACCTTGCTTTTTAAATCTTGGTAATTACAAGTATCTATGTCTTCTTCTTTGTAATAGAATTATGTCTAAAGCATTTTAACCTTCAATCTAACTAGCTTCTTTTCTTTAGGGATGTGAAAATAAAATCTATCTGTGGTTTCATACAAATGCATTAGCATTAATTGGAATTAACTTTGGAATTCTGGCTTCAGAAGTAAGCATTGTTAATTACTTAATGATAAAGTATACTGAAAACAAACTATATATAATAATTCACTGAACTATGAGATGCACATCGAATAAGAGAAGATATTACAATATAATCTGGAAACAGTAAATTCACACACAAGAATAGATCCTTTAATTAGAAAGTGATATCCCTAAAGTGATATTTAGTTAATGGGATTCTACAAATTAATGGGATTCTACTGCAAAAGAGATAACATGTATTATATATGAGGTATTATATTGGATGTTAGAAATTCAAGGGGAATTTGGAGAGATATTTTATGCTGTGTTGGTGATAACTAAAAGATGTATAATTAGAAGCAGGATTTCATCCTCTAGTTCCAGTAAAGAGAGTTCAAAGCAAGTGCATAGTTTCAAAGAAAGGTTGAAAATTTCATTATAATTGACTAGACTAAAATATTATCTATAACATTGTAATGAACATTTAATTTCTAGAACATTTTTATTGAAGTGAAAGGGCAATAACTCAAGTTTGAATAAATCGTCTTTGGTTGGTATCTGTTTTAATCTCATGATGGTGGTAAACCAAAACATCCTTTATAACACTAATATCGTTCTTTGTAAATTTTTATTTACAAAGATATTTATTATGCAAATACTTATTGTATTCATGCTGATGTGTTTAAGACTGAAGGGGGCATAATAATATCTGCATTTGCTTTTCTTCTACAATTCTCATCCACCCTCAATGATCCCATTCCAAAAAAGGAGACAGTTTTGTAGGACTGATCACGCAGAGATGATCATCAATTAATCAAGGCATCTAGCAAATGATAGGTAATGAAGTGAAAATAAAATAGTTTTTCTTAGTTCCCTCAAAAAATAACCTTACTGGTCGTGAAGTTTCTCTAGAAAAACCAACTCTTTTTTTAAAAATTTTATTAGTGAGACATCATGAGGTACAGTTGTAGACTTACAAATTTTTGTGCTTGGGTTTCAATTATACAATGATCAAATACCTGTCCCTCCACCAGTGCCCATTTCCCACCACCATGGATCCCAGTATCCCTCCCAACCCCCATCCCCCCATCCCCCCTGCCTCTGTGGCAGGGCATTCCCTTTTGTTCTCTCTATCTTATTGGGTGCTGTGGTTTGCAAAAGAGGCAATGGGTGACAATCATGTTTGGTCTATAGTCTACTTTCAACATTCTTCTCCCATCCTGGGAGGATCCTCCCAACACCCTTTTTTTTTTTTTTTGGTGTTCTCTTCTCTACCTGAACTCCCTTTTCCCCTAGCATTTGTGTGGAAAGTATCATGTTAAGGGAAATGACTCAAAGAAAGGGATAGACATAGAAAGATTGCATTCATCTCTGGAACATAAAGTAACAAAATAGGAGACTAACGCCCAAGAATGGCAGAGATTAGTACCAGGAATTTTACTCCATGGCTTAGAGGCCAACCACAAAAACCAACTCTTAAAAGTTCAATAACAAAACTTATTTGCCCTTAACGTTCACTGTTATTATTCGGATTGCCCTGCCACAGAGGCGGGGGGATGGGGGGATGGGGGTGGGGGGATATTATCCATGGTGGTGGAAAATTGGCACTGGTGGAGGGATGGGTATCTGATCATTGTATAATCAAACCCAAGCACAAAAAATTGTAAATCTACAAAAAAAAAATAAATAAAGTAACAAAACATGAAAAAAAAACTTATTTGCCTTACTTTGAAGTTTTCTCATGTTTTTGATAGAATTTTTCTTTACTAATATGATTTTTGTATTTACCTAGTAATTGCTAACATTAAAAAAATTATTACTGATACAATTTTTTGTTTCTTCTAGGTTTTACAAGTTTTATTGATTGTTTCTTTCTTCAGACACATCAAGAATAGAATATGTACAGAAATGTAAACTTTAGATTTTATCTGTCCAGAAGAATCCAGTTAATTTTTCTCAAATAAGTGTGGCGTTATTTTATTCCAACAAAAATAATGTGAATCATATTAAGTTTAGAGGTTATATAAATAATTACATGTAACATAGGATTTTTGAAAATAATAATTACTCCATAAAATATAACAATTTGCTTTTTTAAATATTAAATGTTACAGTTCATGACTTTACCTTAAATCATTTTCCTAAATTCATCACATATAGTGAATTCAGTATTCAAAATATGATAAAGCCTCACCATCTGTTTTGAGTTTCTTGTGTAGAAAAACCACTTACAAGATGTTACAAAATCTAATTATGCAATTGTAACATGTCATATACTTGCAATTCTTAAAAAAAAAAAAACTTAAAAAAATACATGATATTTAAGTGAAAGATTGAAAATTCTGGTGCCTGAGCTATAATAAAACAGATAGGGTATTTGCCTTGCACATGGTCAGCCAGATTTGATCCCCTGCACTGTACCCCATATGGTTCCCCAAACCCCTGCCAGGAATGATCCATGAGAGCAGAGACAAGACTAAGCTTTCAGTACTGCCCGAAATTGCCCCAAAAGAAAAAAAAAAAGGAATAAAGATTGAAAATTCATTCAAACACTAACTTCTATAAATGAGTCAGATATTTGTCTTTTCTGATACTGGTTGAAAATAAATAGTAAGTTAGATTTTTATAAATGGAAATAAAAAATATGGAATTTAGGGGCTGGAGCGATAGTACGTACAGTGAGTAGGGCATTGCCTTGCACAAAACTGGCCCAGGTTCGATTCTCAGCATCCCATATGGTCCCCTGAGCACCGCCAGGAGTAATTCCTGAGTGCATGAGCCAGGAGTAATCCCTTTGTATCACTGGATGTGACCCTAAAAGGAAAAAAAAAGGAATTAAAGTGTTTTACTATATCCAAACAATCTGTTTTAAATGATCACTGATTTCCCATATCCTTTACTTGCAACTTATTTTCTTCTTTTTCTTAATTTTTTGTCAGTGAGTGTATTCACAATTCCTTGAAATATGTTCAAATATATAGCATATTCTGTTTCCCTAATAATAATATTGTGAGGACAATATTATTGTCCTTTTTAAAAAGTACAGTCCTTTCAAAAATAAGAATGTTAAGCAAATGTGAGGTATTGGCCTATCACTGATGTCCTTTATAGCAAAAGGCTGCCTTAAACTTGGGAAAATGGGAAAAGAAATTGGAAGATTCTGAATTGCTCTCAGTTTTATTAAAGGCTCACTCTCTTTTACTATTTCAGTTATATCTCTTTATATTCATCTCTTCAGCACATTGCACATTTCAAAGTCCTAAGTACCTCTTTTCTAAGTCAAAAAACAAAGGAAAATTGAATAGCTATTTTTCTTTAGGATGACCTGTAAATAGACATGGCTTCAGAATTTAAAGATCAAATTCCCATTTTCGCTAAAATTAACTGTAAGAGCATAATAACAGCACACATTTCTCTTCCACAGGAAAACTTAAAGTTATTAGTAATCAAATAAATGTGCTAGATATATAATTTTATTATATTTGTTTTGCATTAATAAATACTTTTTTACAACAACTTTATTTTATTTTTTATTTTTTAATTTTATTTATTTTGAATACCCATCCCTCCACCAGTGCCCATTTCCCACAACCACGGATCCCAGTATCCCTCCCATCCCCCATCCCCCATATCCCCCCCCCCCCCCCGCCTCTGTGGCAGGGCATTCCCTTCTGTTCTCTCTCTCCTTTTGGGTGTTGTGGTTTGCAAAAGAGTTGAGCCTGATTTTCAGGGAGAGATGTTGGATGATTTACTTTCCATTGATCACTTTGTATATAAAGAGATGTCATGCAGCCACATAAGCGGCCGCGTGGTTTGGAAAAATGCCCGAGCTATGCTTGTAGAGGCTCATGGTCACCTGGGTTCCATCTGGAGAAGGTAGGATGGAGCACCTACCCCATCTGTGATCTCCCAGTGATATCGACTCTGTTTGGGACCTGGAGCATTCTCCAGGAGCTGTGGGGCCCTCCAGCGGTTTTCTTCTTTGTTGCTGTGTGCTGTAAAGATGGCGCTGGGGGGCAGGTTGTGGGCGTGACTTCTGGAATCAGAGGTTGCCTGGGAGCCGGGGTCACCACATTGCAGTTTGGAAGAAATGTCCTGGTTCCCGCACGCCCGAGCTATGCTTGTAGAGGCTCATGGTCACCGGGGTTCCATCTGGAGAAGGCGGAATGCAGCACCTACCCCATCTGGGATCTCCCGGTGCTATCAGCTCTGTTTGGGACTTGGAGCATTCTTCAGGAGCTGTGGGGCCCTCCAGCGGTTTTCTTCTGTGTTGCTGTGTGTTCAGTAAATACTTTTTAGATATAGATTGCCCACTTTCAGTTAATACAATTAATTTACAAAATAGATGCACTGCTGACTGAACCCTTTCCTTCATAACTCTTGGAGCTATTGCCTTGGGTGATAATTTATACCCTGAACAAAACTTAAGACTGTATGGTTAGATAAAATAGAATAGGTCAAGAATATAAATTTTTATTCAATTTTCTGAAATAGAAAATTTGGAAAGTTCTAAAAATCAATCAGGATCAGAAATGAACCCCTGACTTAGTATTTAGAGAATGTAGTCAACCTTTTCCCTTCACAATGCCAAATTATTTATCAAAAATATTTAACATGATTCAGATTTTTCATTTTTAAGGCTATTGTCTGATGATACCATAAATTGAAATAATTTTAACTTCTTTTTAAATAAGGATACTTGCATGCATGGGCTGGAGCAATAGCACAGCGGGTAGGGCATTTGCCATGCACGCAGCCAACATGGCCGACCCAAGTTAGATTCCCCTGCCCCTCTCAGAGAGCTTGGCAAGCTGCAGAGAGTATCTTGCCCACATGGCAAAACCTGGCAAGCTACCCATGACATATCTATATGCCAAACACAGTAACAAGTCTCACAATGTTACTGGGCCTGCTAGAGCAAATCGATGAACAATGGGAGGACAGTGATAGTGACAGTGACTTGCATGCATACATTCAATAAGACTTTTGTCAATAAAATACTCACTAGGGACATTGTAAAGTTGTTCTCTTGGATTGTGAGGGGGGCATGAAGATTTCATTTTGAAGAATTTCAGAACTAGTTTAATACTACTCTGTAGTTTTTATCTATTGCTTGTTTTTTTTTTTTGGAGAGCCACTCTGTGGTTGTCACGGTACTCCTGTCTCAGTGCTCAAGATGGCTTTTGGTCTTTAGGACTCTATATGGTGCCTTGGATTGAACCCAGTCATTTGTATGCAAGGCAAACACACTGTCTTATATATTATCCTTATGGCCTGGGAGTATCATTACTAAAATTATTAATATTTTGGAGTCAGGGATGCCACATTTATGTTTTTCTATGAGATCTCTAAATTTAAAAGCAAGCCCTGTCTCATAACTTAAACTCAGTTACACAGCTTAATTTATAAACAAGAAAGAAAGTGATTCTTTTTATGACAATCCAGAAAAAGAATGTCTGTTTATACTTGAGGATCAGAAAGTCCTTCCAACAGGGAGAATCATTCATTCAACAATAACTTATTGAGCAAGTACTATGTGTTGGACATTGTTCTAAATGCTAAAGGAAGTGCAGTGAATAAATAAAAGCATAGTACGCATTACTCTTAATAGAGGTTGTTTCATTGCATTGCTCTTATGGAGGTTATTTCATTCCAAGGACGCTGAAACAGCAAAACTATCATTTCAGATGTTGGGAAATGCATAAAGAAAAGTCAGGAAGTAGAATGCAGGGTGTTGGATAATTGGAGGGATTGTATTTCTAAACCTTATTGAGAAAAGTCTTGAGTAAATTAATTACCAAAGGAGAGAAGAGGTTAGGGGAAAGACCATGCCAGCAAGAGGAAGGGAGAAACTGAGTGAGACAAAGTGAACAGGATAAATTCAAAGGTCAAGGATACTTGTGTGGTTCCAGTAGAATGAGTTGCTACTAGGGCTGACTCAAAGAATGTACAACCCAAGGCAGGGTGGGGGCGGGGGTAGGGGAGTGGCAGGGGAATGTCATTCAGGCACTTCTCAGTCATTCTTTGAACTTCAGTTTTTGCTTAGTGGAATGGAAAACGGCAGGTTTTGTTCAAGTGACACAGTAAGACTGTTTTTAATAAAAGCAGTCTTGCTGCCATGTTGAAAATAGAGCTAAGTGACACAGACTTGGAAACAGGGAGAACAAAAATGTGTTTTTTTTAATAATTGAAAGAATTCATGGTAAGGGGTTTGGCAGAGTCAAGGTGGAGTTGCTGGCAAGAGAACAGGTGGTTTAGGGTAAGTTTTGTGGTAGTTAACAGTTTTTTTTACCTGTAGAAATGATAGGAGAAGAGGGGGCAAAGACAACTTGAGTACAAGAATGAATTGCTATTGAAGGCAATGAAAATGTCTGTGGGAGAGGTGAGGTAATATTAAATAAACAGTTCACAATTTAACAATCCTACAGAAGGGGTCAGTTTTGTTGGCATATCCCACTGGTGAATCAAACTCAAGGTTAAGGTTTTGTATCTTCTTTGCAATTCCAAAAACCTAAATCAGTACTTACCAGTGTAAATAGGCAACAAATATTAATGAACTTAAGTAAGTCAGATTACTCATTATTCTATCAGATAAAACCCATTGCCCTCTTAGTTTGCCTGACACTTACTCCACTCAATGGTTCTGAATTCATTAGATTATCATAAATATGATCTGTCCAAACGTGTTTGGTAAAGCAGTCGCTGCCAGCTCAATTAGTCATTGCCACCCACATCTTCATTCTAAATGAGAGATGTTGGCAGAATAAAATAATCTTTTAAAATAACTCTATTGAAGCAATTTTTAAAAGAATACCAAAATAGAAATACAGTCTAGTGACCCTGTTTCATGTTTATGGCTTTTGTTTAATATTTGTACTCATTTGATTTGTTTCTGTTACTAGGTGACATAGTATTCCTAGCAAAAGGAAACCAAAACTGTGCAATACATAAAATGCAATAGGAAAAAAATCCTTATTATTTACTACTTTTTATTGTTTAGTCCATTTCATGCACTTTATTCTCTATCCCTTTTATTTTTGAACTTATGCATCAAGCTGAAGGGGATGATAGGTTTTAAAAATCTGTATTTATTAAACAATAAAAAATCTAAAGCTCTACAAATGACAATATCAGAAACAGAAGAAACTTTTAATAAATTAAGTCATAAAGATTAAATATTTATAGTATCCTGAATATCAGAAACAAAGCAAAAGGAAATATTGTGTACAGGAGAATTTGTAATGAAAAACTATAGTATATTATCACTCTCAAGGTTAGTAATGCTTAATTGAAAATTAACTTGAAGCATAGTAGATAATGCCTTAAATATCTGAAAAGATGAAATTAAACTTGCAAATTTGTTTATTTCTTCCTTATTAAGAACTTTGTTATAGTTATATCGTTTATTTCAAGACAAAACCTATAAAATATATCAGAAGTAGAATGTCTACAATAATTTCTAGTTTTTTAAACAGAAATTTGTTTAATATGTGTTATATGTTTGCAAATATTTAAATTTTCATATAAAGTAAATTTGAAAAGAAACAATTATATGAAACATGAATAGGTTGCTTGCTATTTACTTTATTTTATTCAGGAGAAAATGTTGACACTACAGTTTAAAAAGTATTGTTATTACTAATAATATTAAATAAAGCAAAATATTATAACATATACTTGGAAAAATGTTTATAAAAACAATCAGACATTTTTATATTGTTTTTTTTATATTGTGTTGTCTATCACTATCTCCCATGTTTAAATTAAAATAAATGAAAAATTGCTAGCTTATCATAGGACATAAATTTTAACCAATTAAGATTTCAAGAATTTCTACTACATTAAACAACACATGTTTTGAAAGCTCTAGAAAAATTCTATAATAAATTTTGGCCAGCATTCCTACAAACTGTAAATGAACTATAAACAAAACAGCCATAAACGTTTTCAAGTCAGCATAATACAAAGATACTGACATTCCCTGTTTATTAATGCTTGACTTTCTGGTACAATTTGTTTTATCCTAAATGTCTGAGTTATTCCCGCAACTACACTATCATAAATTCTTACTAAAGATAAGAAAAAAAGAACCCCAAATCCCATTATATAGGTTTATTGTAAAATTCTAGCTTATATTTATACTCCATATTCATCCATATTAATTAAAACATTACTATTGTCATTTAGCTTTAGTCCACTTTAAATTTAATCAATCATTTTATAAAATATATGATATTTATCTTCAGTCTATAGACATTATATCAGATTTTAATTACACGTAATGAAACTCAGTCTTTCTAGAAGTTATTGTTTTTATTTGTGTAAGTTAGATTTGTGACCCAAATATCATAACCATAGTTGCTGAATCTTGTCTTCCCCAAGGTTTTAACAAGGAGATTCAAGTGTATCCAAGCTTTTGTAAGCCCTCTACCACAACCTCTCCCTAAATTTGTGGTAGAGAACAGGCTAAAGTTTGTCCAATATATTTGAACCATTCCCTTTGCAGGACTTGCAAAAATGTCTTGTAATTTACTTTTGAATCTGACAGTATCTTGCAGCTATTTACTTGCAGCATCAGGCAAAAATCACTGTGTATATTTAAACCAGATTTGAGCACTGGAACTTAATATTCTATCAGATTAAAAATACACATTAAATGAATTTATTTAGGAAAACATGGATGGTTTTTTAACTTAGGGTCTCATACTCAGAATAAAAGGTAAGGTCTTTACCTTTAGTGAATATTTTCTGAAGACTTTTGTACAGAAAAGAGTTGTCAGAACAAACTTAAGGCTGCTTCTTCTTGTAAGATTAACTCTTACTTTCTATGATAAATACTGATGTAAACTTTCCTATAAAGATGAAATGGCCAGGGGACCACAGTACAAGCAAGGTGCTTGATTTGCACACGGCTCACCCAGGTTCAATTCTTGGTACTCCTTGTAGCCCGGCCATGGATGATCCCCGAACACAGATCAAGGAGTAATCCCTGAGCACTGCCAGGTGTGGAGGGGAAAATGTAAGTAATATATAAATAAACATGAAATATCCCATATTTACCTTTTCCCTTTGGAATTTTGCCTTTTACACATTCACTGTAATAAATCTTAGCCATGCATAAAATTGTGTACTTGTGTCCGTGAATTACTGAAACTAAATTGATATTGAAGGCCTTCAACATACTCCCTTGAAAGAAGAATTATGGCTTTGACAAAGGGCTTGGAATTAATAACAAAGCTGTGAATGCATAGGTGTGCATTGCCTTCTCTGAAAGTATGTGCTTCATATATTTATCCTGGTAGTCAAGGTAATTACTAACTAAAACTATTTTCAACTGCCACTCTAATTTCTGCCACTATCTAAATCTATTCCATAATAAAATAAGTAGCTAAATCAGTATGAGCACACAGAAATTTCCACATAATTTCTTTCATTTCTATTTTTACTTACTTTGTTCCAATTATCTTCATTGTTTCCTCCAACCCATTGTTCTTTAAAGGCCACAGAGGACAGAATAGTGTAGAAAGTAATGAATGATTTTGGAATTAGCTGATCTGGGCTCAAATCAATCAATTTCTTAGCTGTTCTTTCAGTAATTTATGCCTCCTTTCAGTAGTAGTATAATTTCCTTACTTTAAAAACGCTTCTATAACAAACAGTAAACCTATGAGGCAGATAGTAGTATGATTAGAATTGCACTGTAGCACTGTCCTCCTGTTGTTCTTAGAGTTGCTCGAGCGGACCTAGTAATGTCTCCATTGTGAGACTTGTTACTGTGTTTGGCATATCGAATCTATCACTGGGAGCTTGCCAGGCTTTGCCGTGCAGGCAAGATACTCTCGTTAGCATGCCAGGCTCTCCAAGAGGGGTGAAGGAATTGAACCTGAGTTGGTCGGGTCGGCCACACCCAAGGCAAATGCCCCTCCAGCTGTGCTATTGCTCCAACCCATGACTAGGATTAAATGATTCAAGATTCATAAAATATTTAGAATTGTATATTGCACATTGTAAACAAAAATTATGTTTGTGGAATAAAACATACCAACTCCCTTGCTTCTCAAAGAAATATGCATAAAGTTCCAAGTGATTGATCCACAGAATGAGGTGACACAACAAAAATTTAGAGAAAGTTATAGATTCTTATCTTGACATGCCAATGAACTGGTGCTCTAGTCTTTTGGAGTAACAAGTAGAATGGGACAACTTATTCTCTGCCTGATTTCTAGACTGCTTCTGAAGAGATCTATTCTAAAAGATCTATAATAACTACCAAAAAATATAACCAATAACTTCACAATAAACTCTTAACAGTCATCGTTAGAACGTCTGATTTTCAAGTGTGTTGAAATCATGTTTCAGTGTTTAGTTGTTGATTTTCAGGATTTGACTTTGTATTATAAATCTTTCGTTATAAATACAATAAACTGGATGGTTGGTTCTCTTGGTTCTTTGAACTCAATGAAAGTAGAAAAAATATCTTGGTATCTACCCACAACATCCGCCACTCTGTCCAGTAGTGACCACATAATAACTCTTCTTTTCTCTCTGGAGCCCTTGTCTATGACCCTTTTGCATTCTCTCTATTCATGACTACCTCATGTCTTCACCTTCTTTAAAAATTTAATATAGCTACATGATCTATAGTAACTTTACAACACCCCTTATCTTTCTTATAATCTCAGCAGCAAAGTCTATGCTGTTTCCAGTATAGTAAAATATTCTGTGAAAGATACCACAGCTATGTTAAAGACTATAAAATCATGATTAATGACTGACATTCTCTCTGCATGCCAAACTTTCTAATAACTTCTTTCTCTGGTAAGATTCTCTTATGGGGATGGGTAAATGATCATTGTATGATTGAAATGCAAACACAAAAGTTCATAAGTTTGTAACTGTATCTCACGGTGATTCACTAATAAAAAATATTATAAAAAAGATTCTTTTATGGGGAATAAGCTTATGAAGTGAGGGAGAAGTAAGGAAGTAATCTTTTAGGAACTGTAAATATTGAATATGTTAATACTCATTCTCATTGATGAATTTAGCAAATACTATTATTTAGACCTGTATGTTATGACAGTGTTAAAAGAATTCTGACCAAGAAATAGGCAGCACCCGGACTGTGAAAGAGATAGCCAGTTTATTACACATGTGAACTCAACCTAGCTATTGGCATAAGAATTGAGTCCCAAGTAGAGTTCATGATGGACAGGGTAGCAATTTGGTTCTGTATGACGTCCAGCATTCTATATGTCTGCTGAGGTGGGATCCTGCAATTAATGCATTCCATGGCTGATACATAATGTTATGCATTTTAAACTATGTTTATTTAACATACTTGTGGCTTCTCAGTTCCTGTTCTTACAACCCAGTCAAACTCATTCTGTTCTTATCATGATTTCTAACCCAATTATACCCATTCATATCCTGAAATAATTAATTCAGGGTTCCTTAGATTCCTCCTCATTCCCTCCTCTTTAGGGTTCATACTCAATAATTTGCAAGTCTAATTTTTATAACTCCTCCGGGAGTGCGTGGGAATGATAGATTAGGTATGTAGTGTAGAACACGCATGACTTTGCTATGACGACTGCTAACCCGGTGCTGCTTGGTGCCAGAACTGGGGTAAGGCATGGGGACTGTGAATGACATAAGTTGATCCCATTGCCCTGTGGTTCCATCTAACCAGTCTCATAGTGCTTAGCATGTTCTCTATCCTGCTCTTTCAACTGTTTCAAGTCTCCTTCTCTATAGCCTGACTGGTTGGCATTATAGGACCGGAAGCATTGTAAGATTTTCATATTTTCCTCTGGGTGGTACTGGTGAGAGAGAGGTGGAGGTGCTCACCTTGATCTGGAGTCAGTGCTTGGTTGTTTCAATCCAGCTTTCTGAATTATGATAATGTCTCCTGCATCCCGTTCTGCTTCATTGACTCATATATCTGTGGCCTGGTTGACACTCCAGTGGTTATTGCTGTGCTCAAGTATTTTGAACCTGCCTAGAGTAACCCTCCCATTTCCACAGCCAGTGGGGGTGGGTGCACAAGTCAATGAGGAGGAAATTTCTGTTCCCATAATATGGCATTTTACAGGTTATAGGGGTAATAGTACTTAAAGCACAAATACTTTTGTTGGGTAACATATGTCATTCCCATTTCAAGCTGCCACAGGACATCCCCACTCTGGGACAATTGCCCTGAACAAGTCAAATTTTAAATACAATCTTAGCTGGCCTCTGGACAATATAATCCATCACTGTATCAATGTATCACTATATCACTGTCATCCCGTTGTTCGTCAATTTGCTCGAGCGGGTGCCAGTAATGCCTCCATTTGTCCCAGCCCTGAGATGTTAGCAGCCTCTCCTTACTCATCCTTCCCAATGCTGCTGTATTGGAGGCTCTTTCAGGGTCAAGGGAATGAGATCCATTATTGTTACTGTTTTTGGCATATCGAATATGTCACAGGCAGCTTACCAGGCTCTGCCATGTGGACAGGATACTCTCGGTAGCTTCCAGGCTCACCAAGAGGGACGGAGGCTTTTGTAGTGAACTGTAATTGCTTTTATAGGTTTTTGGTTGGCTAGTTTTTTGTAACAATCTGCACGTTAACAAACACTCACCTGCCTGTGTCTCTGAGCAGCACCTGGGATATCTGTGGCCTCAGGTTAATGAAGTGCACCTGGAGGTTGTTCAGAAGCTGACAGAGCAAGATGCTATTCCGAAGTGTCTATGCATATATATATATATATATATATATATATATATATTCTTCTATGATTTGTCACTACCATCTAAACCCCATCAAATATGATGTGATAATTATGAAAAATGAGTAGTGAGTGTCTTATGTGTTGCGGTTGCGGGGTCCAGGAATATGTTCACTCATATGTGAAGCTTGACCCGATCATGTGGAAAGCGGCCTGGAGTGTTCCAGACGTTGGGTTGTGGAGGTTGGCTGCTGGAGCTGGGTCCCTTGGGGTGGGGAGGTTCACACCCGCCCCCCTCTGGGGCACGCCAGGTAAAAACAGCCTGCTGCAGAGTCCCCCATTGTTATGGGGGCCTCATTTTATGCTCCCTTCCTGGAGAAGCAGCAGTGACTTCTGGAGAGTGGCTGATGAGATTATCTGGCACCAGCAGGAGGTGGCTTTGGGCTTGACCCCTGGGTCACTGGAGACTGGGGGAATCAGGCAGAGGATCTCTGCTCCCAGGACCCATTGAGCCCAGAGTCCAAGGTCACAGAGTTGTGTACTACCTGGGTTCCGTGGGACTTCACTTATGCATGAGGCTCGGCCTGAGCATGTGGAAAGCAGCCTGGAGTGTGGAGATGGTTGGATAATGGAGGTCGGCTGTCGGGGCTGGGTCCCTTGGGGTAGGGACGGCTCTCACCCACCCCCTTTGGGGTGCTCTGAGTGAAAATAGCCTGATGCAGAGTCCAGTGAAAGAAGCTGCCTTGAGTTCTGGAGGGTGGCCATATTTAATCCATATATAATCCATATCCGTATATAATCCGTATATAATCCATATCCTCATTATTTTATCTTATTCTTTAAAATTGTATTAATGTCTCATGATCTACAAAGTGATTCTTAGTTGAGTTTTAGACACACTATGTTCCAGCACCAAGCTTACCATTAGTGCCAAATCCCCTCCACCAGCGTTCCTAGTTTCCCTCCCAACTCTTTCTCTCCTCGTCCCTACCACCTTGCCACACACGTTTTTTTGCTTTGGCTGTTTGGATCTCTTATTTCCAGTGTCGTTTACTCTCTGGTTTGAACATTTTGTCTATACCACTCCTTTATAACATCGATGGACTAGAATCTTCTTGAACCCTGCTCCCTGTTACTTCCTATCTCTTCTCTCTTCCCACCCCAGATGTTCTTTTTTTCTCTGTCCTCCCTATAATTTGGGGTCAAGTGTGAATTAAGCATCCCCACTTTAAAGTATTGTATTCCCTTATCCTGTTATTCTATGTACCACATACAAGTGTAGTCATCCTATTTTTATTATTTATGCTTTCTTCATTTAATTCTATTTTCCAGTTCCATCTATGTTGCAGTGGATTGCATGATTTCACTGTTTCTTACAGCTGAGTAGAATTACATTGTGTATGTATACCACATCTTTGTGACCCTCTTATCTATAATCAGGCACTGTGGTTGATTTCTTATCTTAGCTTTTGACCTAGAATTCTCTGGGTCCATCAGCAGTTGGTGTAATGACCTGGCAACAAGAGTAAACCCAGGAAACCAGATTCAGCAGTATCTGCTGCCCCAATGAATGCCCAGCTTGTTTCAGGGATTTAGACTCCAGGGTACTACAAATGATTATTTCATGAGCCATGCCAAATACTCACTTACTATGTTGACACGTGAAACAATTATTTCACAAATTGTCTCACTACTAGTGCTTTCCTCCTTGAGGACTAGCACCGGGAGTCAAGACACAAACTGTAACCCTTTTGCAGGGATAAGATTTTGATAAGATTAAATCATCGATGGCCTGCAAGAAGGTATTTTAGGGTTTCTTAAGGAAAATTTTCCGTTTCCAGGACCTCCCCAAATAACACTGGGAATTATTGAACCCTTGGAGTAGCTGGGCCCATCTTAGCTGAGTTTTCCAACACCTCTGGGTCCTCCCACTCAGAGGCAAACCATAAGGGCCTAAGTGCAATCCGTAAGTACAGTAAGTGCGTAAGTGCAATCCATAAGGGGGAAAATGCATCTTTACAGGCAAGTAAACCATCAGGCAGCAGGGGGCAGCAGACCCCAGAGAGTATAAGGTTTGGGGACCTCAGGGTGACTAGCAGCACTGCTGCATAGATGAGGCACGGGGAGATGGCCCTCTCCTTTTGGCTTCTAACTCCAGAGCAACTGGATATTCTGAAGCCAAGCGTGCTCCACTAAAATTCCAGCTTCCTGGGACTTATTTGGAAGTTCTCTTCTCTATTCTCTTATGTTCCCATATTCTCTATAAATTCTCTTCTCTAGATATTCTCTTATTTTGAGCTGAACCTTACAGGATATTGGGTCTACCCCTGGCTAACAGGACTAGTTCCAGGACTGAGTTTATTTCAGTTTCTCACCTGCTGGGAGCAATTCCTTCCCGCCCCGCCCCGCCCCCCCCCCTCCTCCAGGGTTCAGGGAATCTGATCTAGAATTTTCCAGGGTTTTCTTCTTCCAATTGTTGTGGGCTCCAAAGCCCATATTCTTCCTCCCTGAGCATCGTGATAGATTTTTGGGGGAGGAGAGGTGAAGTGGAGATCACACCAGGGAAAGACAACTGTTGTTTCCATCAGAGTGGAGATTCATTTGAGCTCCCAACCTTCTTAGTCATGACATGTGCTCAGTTCCTGTGTCAACCATAATGATGTAGGCAGGATAAGGAAGGCTCCCTCCCAAGGCAAAGGGCAAAAGTCAACCTTGCAGAAAACAGGAAAAACAGGAAAAAACAGCAACTAAGGCCTGATAAGACCCTCACCTGGTGCCAGCAACAGACCCAGAGAAGCTCCCACAGAAACAAAAGGCCAGGGAAGGAATTTCAAAGAAGACCATCACCACTTCCTTCTCCCCTGGTAACTTCCTTTCAACAGACTTTTACCTAGGTAGAAGCCCCATGTGGGGTCAGGTTGAAGAAACCCTATAAAGGCCACCTTGAACAAAGAAAGAGCACATATGCTGCCTGAGCCCATGTGCTGCTTGTGCCCATGTGGCCAAGGACGTGTGTCACCCGCATCTCCCCTCTTGAAATGTGTACATTCATGCTTTTGTGTCTAATGCTAGGATGTGTGTAGGGGCTCTCTTGGCCCTCTGAGAAGCCTACATTCTCTTTTGAGTCTCTCTCTTTCTCTCTCTCTCTCTCTCTCTCTCTCTCTCTCTCTCTCTCTCTCATTCTTTACCCCTCCACACCTTGAAAAAAAAAACCTTCAAATAAAATCTATTTTACTTTACTACTTGTCTACTACTGAAATTTCCTTTCTGTGAGCGAGACAAGAACCCAGTAACCCTGGGTCCCTGGGAGCAGAGGCAGATTGGGAGAAAGTGACTTTCTTTCTCCTTCCCACTTCATATGAGCCACCTGTCAGGTCCAACAACATCAATAATTCCCAGTTTGGAGCCCCAAAATTGCAGAGACGGTGCGGTCTTGGAGGCTCAGCAAATCCAAGTCCAGTCTGGGCTAACTTTTTCTGGGAAAGGCAAGAAAATGTGGCACTTTCTGACCTTTCTTTCCTCTCATCTCTGCTTTCTTCCTTGAGATTCTGGACCTACTTCTTCCCGAGATGTGAAAATATCACTGAGGAAATTTCTTCTAGTGATCCTCCTAATCACTAACCCAATGCTCAGAAGATTGATGGTCTTGTTGGAGGTTTCTTTCCTTCCTTCTTCCTCCCTCCCTCCTTCCTTCCTTTTCTCCTTTTTTCTTTCCTTCCTTTCCTCCCTCCTTTCCTCCCTCCCTCCCTCCCTCTCTTCCTTCCTTCCTTCCTTCCTTCCTTCCTTCCTTCCTTCCTTCCTTCCTTCTTTCCTTCCTAGTCCTCCCTCCCTCCCCTCTTTCCCTCCATCCCTCCCTCCATTTTTTTCTTCTTTCTTTTTTCTTTAAATCTTTTTTTTCTTTTGCCACACCCTACACCTGGCTGTGAACTCAGTATTCACTCCTGACTCTGCATAGTCAGTGGGAAATAAAGCCTGGCTGGCCTTTTGGAAACATATATGGGTATTGAGGATTGAACCCAGGTCACTCTGTGCAAGGCAAGAACCCTATTTGCTGTACTATTGCTCCAGCTCCCTTATTTCTTTTTGCTTTTAAAATTCTTTTTATTTCTGGCCTATTGACTAGTTTCATTCTTTCTTGCATCTATCTTACCCTTATTCCCTTCTTCCCTTTAGTTATACCTTGCTTTAATTGCTTTTCAACAATATTATTCATTAACCACAACAAACAATTAATAATAGATGCTTATTGTGCATAGAATGCCATGTTGTTGTTGTTTTTTACCAGGGAGCAATTCATTTTAAAATTATTTGCCATCTGGGAGAATTATTAAACTGAATATAACTCTATTTCAAGAAACAGATGAATCCAGTGGGAAAAAGTTTTCTCCTGACCCAAATAGCTTTTAAAATAGAACTGCCAATATGCAGGGAAGAAAGTATTCTTGCCTTGAATGTCCCATGTCTCACAGTGTAACTTGGAGCATCACCCCAAAGATGAATTCATCCTAATAGTTCAAATTTCAATAGCCTCAAATAAGTAGTCAATGTTCTCCTTTCGTAAATGATGATTACAAAGACATTTGATTTTAATATGCAATTTTTTTGTCCTTGTAAACCCTTTCTGACCTATATCCATTCTTCTGTATAGCATCCTCAGCTGGGGAGGAAATGCTACCATGGAAACTTGTCAGCTGCTGCCATATTTTCATGCTTACAATTGTCTACTGAAAAGCAATGAAAAATTTCAGACCAACTTTCAGTAAAGTTCCGTTTCATTGACACCTCAAAGCATAGGTCACTTGTATATCCTGTTACCTGATCCATGTATTTATAGAAATTCTTGGATTTCTTTTCAAATTAATTGCAATTTGATTTTGTAATTATAATTGTGATTTCTTCACATGGAAATTTAATCCCATTTTAAGCTTTACTAAAGTTCAAACTCTTAGCTGATAAATAACTTTTTCAAGAGGGGAATTCTCTCAAAACCAAGTTTAGTGAGTTTCATTTCAATCAGCAATTATCACGATTTGGATAAAACTCATTGGCTATGATACTGCCATTGTGCAAAGTTAGTGAATTCAATTTCAAATGAAGTGGGATTAGATATGCTATTGCATGCTATTCTTTAAACACTTTTTACTAAAAAAGTTTGTTTATCCGATATAGCACAGCGGGTAGATCATTTGCCTTGCATGCGGTCAACCAAGGTTCGAATACTTAGTCCCTCTTGGAGAGCCAGGCAAGCTACAGAGAGTATCCTGCCCGCAGGGCAGAGACTGACAAGTTCCCAATGGTGTATTAGATATGCCAAAAAACAGTAACAACAAGTCTCACAAGGGAGACTTTACTGGTGCCCGCTCAAGCAAATTGAGGAACAATGGGAGGACAGTGCTAAGATGCAGTGCTATATTTTAAATAATATATATATATATATATATATATATATATATATATATGGTGGGTGGCAGGAGGTAACACCAGCTTCTCCAGAAGAGAAAGAGCAGGATTGATATATCTCAATTAATATTTTGGGTTGAGATGTGAGCTACCTCCCAAGATGGACAAAGTGCCATAAAGTGAAAGAAAAGCATCGAATGTCTCAGGATGTGATGCAGCAACCCTCGAGAAGGAAAATGTGTCTTGCAAGGTTTCACAAAGCTGGTTTTATAGTAGGAATTTTCCCAAACTGCCCCTTCCTTGGTAAGACTTTGTTGCTAGGGTGTTGTTAAGAGGAAAACCTTTGGACTCTATTGTCTTTCTCAGATTCTTCTCAGGTCCTTTAATTTTTCTTGTTCCTTCTCTTCCTTTGAGGGGAATTTTCCTTTCTCTTAGTATGCCTCATATTTTCCCTTTCAATCAAGTTCAGTATTTTTGTCTGAAAAAGATGTATATTTCATGTTATGTTGTCAGCAACCTAAGGAACTATATTTTTCTATAATCCCACCTGAGTTGAAGTATAATCTGATCTATGCTTGCGATGGCTAGCTTGCTAACTTACAAACTGAGTGATTCAATACAGTATATTTCTATCTTCCTTCTCTTTTGATGGAGGACAGGTTTTAAATTGTGTTCAGGAGGCCCAGGGGTCCACACTAGGGATTATCAGCCAAGTAGATCATGACCCAAAATTCAGTGCTGCATAAGCCCTAAAATTTCAAGAATACCTGAGGTTCAGTTTCTGGTATCGCATTTGGTATCCTAAGCACTGCTGGAAACCATCCCTGAGCGCAGAGCCAGGAGTAAACTCAGAGCATTGCTGGGTGTCTTTCAAAAACCTAAAAAATATTTTTTTAATTGTTGTTACTGTTGTTACTGTGTCTGGCATATCGAATACTCTCGGTAGCTTGCCGGGCTCTCCGAGAGGGGCGGAGGAATCGAACTCGGGTCGGCCATGTTGGCCGCTTGTAAGGCGAACGCCCTACCCGCTGTGCTATCGCTCCAGCCCTAATTTTTAAATAATGATAATATTTACTAAGAATGAGACAACCATGGAAATAATGGAAATACTTCAAAAATTGTTAAAATGGATGATGCAGTTTTCTAGATTCATAATCTCTATTTTAGTTTACCAATGAAGAAGAATTAAGATATCCAATAAAAGGAGGCACGGATTATAATAGCAACAGTAATTATACAGCATATTTTAAATAATACAACTTAGAACACAATAATTATCCAGAGAAAACTTTAAACATTAAGAGAACATATGAGGTTATATAAAAATTAAAAGGAATTACATAGTGTCTGGTAGAACAGTATAATTATATCTATATTTCAAAAAATTACTTTATTCATTTAGCACAATTTCAATTAGAATTCCAGTTGGGAGCTAGAGAGACAGTGTAGAAGATTTTTTTTCCATGATTACAGCTACTCCAGGTTCTGTCCCTGGAATCCCAAATGGTCCCTCAAGCCCCACTAGGAGCAATCTCAGAGAGCATAGCCAGAAGTAAGCACTTCTAGGTGTGCCCCCTCCCCCAGCCCCAAACAACAACAATAACAACAAAACATCAGAAATAAAACATAACCAAAAATGAATTCCAGGTTATTGTTTTGAATAATAAAATTAGTTTGCTACAAAATGTATGTAAAAAGTATAAAGTTTGAAGAATTCCTAATTTGACCATAAAATAAATAAGATAAAAGATCTATCCTTCTTGATACAGAAATCCTACAAATAAAACAAAACAAAAAGTCAAGATTAACAGCAGAGAGTTGTAGTTTAATCAGAAAGTACAACACCAGAGTACTTACTGGGGATCAGAGATTATGCAATGATTTGTAGTGCGTATTTTGCATGTGGGAATGCCAGGTTCATTCAGTATCATGTACTCTCCTGAACACCACCAACTGAGGTCCAAAGACCACACCAACCTCAACTCAACAACAACAAAACAAAACAATAAGCAAAACAGAGTTCTCAGGAACTAATATCTGTAATGTGGGCATTAACATAATGTTAAATTTAGTGTTACATATTAATAGAAAATATAGGAATATCAAGTACAGATACTGGGAAAACTGACTTGCATATAGATTCAAATAGAAAAGGATCTCTTTTCAAATCCATATATAAAGGTGAAAATCTTAAAATTTTAATTATTAAAAATAATTATAAAGTTAATAGAATCAAAGAACAGAAAACACCTTTGTGATCAACATTTAGGGAAGGCTTAATAAAAAAATTTTACATTTACAAACCATATGGAAAAAGTCAACATCAAACTTAAGATTTTAGGGCAAGCCTGATAAAAATATAATCATTAAATTGAGAACCAACAAAAATCTAAACACCAAACAAATTCCTGCATGTGATAGAGATAGCTAAGTGCATTCAACGTAAAATAGAACAAATAATTCTAAAATTTGTTTAGAACTACAAAAAAAATAAACAAAAATAGCCAGGGTTCTGAGGGAAAAAAATGAAAAATAAGAAGACGTAATACTCTCTCACTAAAAATAGCAGCAGCAAAAAAATTTAACAATAAAATATACAAACATATAATAATCAAAACATCTGTCTATGTCCACTGTCATCCCATTGTTCATCAATTTGCTCGAGTGGGCACCAGTAATGTCTCCATTTGTCCCTGTCACGTGCTAGTGTAACCCAATGTCATCTGCTTGCTTCAGGAACATGAAGTGAGACTTGTTGCTACTGTTTTTGGCATATCAAAAACGCCACGGGGAGCTTGCCAGGCTCTGTCATGCAGGCGGGATTCTCTCTGTAGCTTGCTGGGCTCTCCAAGAGGGATGGAGGAATCGAACCTGGGTCGGCCTCGTGCAAGGCAAATGCACTGTGTTATTGCTCCAGCCAGACAACTTGTTAAGGGAAACTGTGGTGCATCTACACAATGAAATATTATGCATGTTTTAGAAAAAAATGAAGTCATGAAATTTTCTTATAAGTGGATGGACATGGAGAGTGTCATGTTAAATGAAATGAGTCAGAAAGAGACTCGCAGACATAGAATGACAGTACTCATTTGTGGAATACAAAATAACATAGTATGAAGCTAAACATCCAAGGACGGTAGAGACAAGGGTCAGTAGGATTGATCCATGTTTAGAAGCCTGCATCAAGTGCTGGGGCAGAAGGCAGTTAGATAGAGAAGGGAACACTAAGTCAATGATGGTTGGAGGGATCACTTGGGATGGGATATGTGTGTTGAAATTACACAAAGGACAAAACATGAAATAGCAATGAAATATCTATTGAATATTAATATAAAAATAAAATAACTTGATAAGGAAAAGCAAGAGCCTCATCAAAATATAGGAGAAACAGCTGAAGAGACACTTTTGCAAAGAATACAATATGGATGGGCCGCATGCAGCAGTGCTCAGGGCTTATTTCTGGTTCTGCATTCAGGATCATACCTGGTAGTCTCAGAGGAATTTAGCGAGTGCAAGGAATCAAATCCAGGTTGCCACATGCAAGGCAAGTGTCCTAGTCATTGTACTATCTCTTCATCCCCCTCAACATCCTTATTGGTAAGAAAATAAAAGTCAAACCAAAATGTCACCTCAAAGCTGGTAAATGGTGAGTGTGTTTGTGTGTGTGTGTGTGTGTGAGAGAGAGAGAGAGAGAGAAAGAGAGAGAGAGAGAAAGTGTGTGTGTGTGTGTGTCTGAATGTGTGTGTGTATGTGTTTAATGGAAACAATTGCTGGTGAGAATGTGGAAGAAAAGGATCTCTCTGCATCTCTGTTGGTGGGAATGTAAATAGTCAGCCTATAAAAAATTGTACGGAGGGGTTTGGAGTACAGCAGAAAGTGTACATGACTTGCAAGCAGCTAACCCCAGTTGAATCCCTGGAATTGTATACGGTATCCTGAGTGATCTCTATTGATTTTGCATGTGATCCAAAAACTGAAAGGATTTTTTAAGAAGAAAGAAAATGTCTTTATATTTAAAGTAAAATGTAAATTTAGAATACAGATAATAAAGATGTCTTTGTTTTCAAGACCAAACAAGAGAAACATAAACTGTTTACGATATTTTTTCTCTAATCTTTTCCCAGTCATTTTATCTGTATTTCTTTTTGTCTGCATTTCTCTTAGCATGGGGTTTTCAAGCGGAAGAAAGAGGATAAGACATCACACACATGACATTCTTTCAGCACAACACATCATAAAATGACACTGAAAAGTTTTTCTACCTCACTTCCTGATACTCATTTTACTGTCTTTACTTAAGGACCTTCCCAGGCTGAACTCTCACACTCAGCTTTATTTATTATTCTCCCTCTGAAAGAAAAGATCACTGAAAGGCATTAAATGGCTTGAGCAATAGAACAAGTACTTCATGACATGCTTTTCAGATAAGTACCCAAATGAGAAAATTATGGCAGAGAGGCATAGAGTAACTTGCATGCTCACGTACCCGTAGGAAATGAAAAGATGAAGGTTTTAAACAAGTTATCTCACTATATGGTAAACTCTGGGCTTTTCCTGTGCTTTGAGGGTTGTATCTAGTGCACTAGCCTTGCATGTTGCAGCTATCCCCAGTTCAATTCCTGGCATCCCATTTGGTTCCCAGAACACCGCTAAGAGTAATTCCTGAGTACAGAGCACCTCTGAGTGTGGCCCCAAAACCAAATAAATAAGTAAATAAATACTCTATCAAAGATGGCAGGGGAGAGGGTATTTTTTTTTTAAAAAAAAAGGTCTTGGGAGGGAGATAGTATAGCAGATAACACACTTGCTTTGTATGTTACCAACCTAGATTAGATCCCCACATATGGTCTCCTGAGTCCAGTGAGGAGAGATTCCTAAGCTATATCGTTCTGTGCTCAGGAGTGGTTCTAAGTCCTGAGCACAGAACCAGGAGTAAGCCCTGAGCAAGGCAGTGTGGCACAAAACACGAAACAAAACAAAATAAAACAACAACCAAAGGTCTAGCAAAGATTAAGTTTACTTTTCTGACAGTATTTTTGCCACAGTATTTTTGACTGAGTCATAATATGTCCCTCATAATACATATAAGAACCTATAGCAATGGTTAATAGAAAAAGTATTTTTCTTGCTTTTTTAAAATGACAGTAGTAATGGTTAGTAGATCCTCAATCTAGTTCCTAATTATGATGGTAGTAGGCAAATGTGTTTGTAATTCTAGAAACACCTCATTTCATATCAAGCAGAAGAACTATGCTTAGTTTATTTACTAAATATAAGTCACAGCATGATACACACAAAGGAAAAGGTTAACAACTATTTTATTTGTACAAAATTTAAATTAACTTTACAATAACCTCTGGAAAAATGCCTTACATTTTGTTATTATGATATCACTCCAAATGGTTTTCTTTACTATTTATTTTGTGTAACAATCTGCAGTATCATTGCAATATCTTGAGAAGTCTAGTTGTTTGGATCAATATTCATGTCTGTTTCATTTTGCTTAAATCTTTCTACACACTGGAGCAGGCCAGCAGAGTCACATAAGCACTGTCACATGCTTTTTTGTTGCTAAGGGCAACTCTACAGATGGCAAAAACTGGCTATAGTACGTCACATGTTACACGCACAAACACATGATGGTTTCAAACAGCTTAAGCCATTCAAGGGCAGTTTGCCTCTAAGTGTTAGGATTTTCTATGCCATGTGACTAGATGACCTTTGAAATACTGAGCTGAATCCAGTTAAATAAAATTACTTACCCTCCTGTTATAAAATCAATTGAATGCCTTTATGACTAGGTTAAGCCTTATTTCAAAGTCAATAAGAAATATTTAAAATATGTAAAATACAAGGTCAAGTGTGAAAAAGGATAGAGTTAAATTTATCTTACATTTGAATTTCTAATTTGAATAACTGTGGATCCAGTGTGTATGCTGTTTTATTCCTGATTTTACTCCAAATAAATGTAGACTTGGGGATCCCAAATGTCTCTAAATAATACCAATAATAATCATGTAAAAAATAAATAAACATAGGTAGGTAACTCATAATATAAACATACAAACATAAAATTATATAAGGCATTAAATTATTAAACAAGAACTTTTTAGGAGACAAATCATTAATTTGGTGCCTCACTTTGTCTGGGTTTTTTTCTTCTGAGAAGTTGTCAATTATTTTGCAAACAAAATTGAAAACATTATTTTGGCAAAATCAGAAATGTGATCTTATTTCAATGAAAGTTTAATTTCACATTGTCAATACAAAGAAAACTGAAAAGGCCAAAGCAATTATTCAGCTAATGAATGTCAGAAAGATGAAGTATATTACTCAAACTAACTAACTAAAGCATTACTCAGTTTCCGTATTTTCTATTGTAAATATGAATTAACAGTGTATTTAAAAAGTGAATCATCTAGCAACATCTGAATATTTGTAGTCACAGAATCAGTAGTCTTGACTTTGGTTGTCAAGGTTAATAAATATCTATATACTCTGTGTCCTTCATTTTTGGTCATATCAAAGAAAAAAATGTTTAAGTCAAAAATAGGACTTGATACGCTGGAGATATAGTACACAGGTTAAAGCATTTGCCTTGCATGCTGCCTATCCTGGTTTGATCCCTGGCACTGCCTATAGTCCTCCTGACACCATTTGGTAGGATTCCTGAACAGAGACAGGAATAAGCTAGGTATGACTCAGAAACAAATAAATAATAAAAAAGGGACTTTGAATTTATCTGCTCCTACTCAATGCAACATGATATGGGACTTTGCTTTACCTCTGTGAGACTCCTATTTAAAAGAGAAAAACAATGCATAATTTTGAAGCTGTTACATGTAAATATACATTTAAGTCCTATATTTTCACATAAATGTGCTATTTTAGAAACTGGCTTACTTTCTTTAGATTATGCAAGTAGTAGTACCCATTCTGCAAAAATTAAAATTGTAGTAAAATAAAAAAAAAACAGATAAAAGCTAATAATATATGAATCCTGAAATTAAAATATTGCATAATAACATAATTTGACATGGACAGATGTGTATTTATTTTTATGTAATGTGTTTGTAATAAATTTTAGGCGATAACTATTTCATCTTTAAGGTAACATTAATTTACAAAATTTTATATGCTTTGCACATACAAAACTGTCCACCACACTCACCATCAGAATGCCAGTATCTTTAAAAAGTTATATAGATGATTCTAACTTATACCTTTATTTAGCCCTTTTATCATTTTAATTATTTTTTTATAAAAGCACTAAACTTCATATTTGTTTAACATAAAATACATTTTAACATCCTCATTAGAGGTAAAATATAAATTTTAGATGGGGATGTTAATTGCAGACACCTAGCTCCCCTGCAACTACTAAAAACTAGTCTATACTGTGGCAGTTTAAAGACCTTCCCTTATTCTCTTTAGGAATTATTCAAGGTATTTTTGCTTCTAGCAGGAATGTTGTTTCTTATTTTCTATGTCTTATATTAGTGCGACTTGGCTGTAAATCTTAGCTCCTTTTATAGTCTATTTCACTAGCAGTTCACATGGAAAAAATATTTTATTGGATACAGTGGACCCAACTAGAGATTTTGAGTCTTTGTTGAAGAAGATAGCAGCCCTCCATGCCCATTCCCCATCTCAGGAACATTCTTCCGCCTGAGTCAGAGAGTATTCTGAGTCGGGGCCTTACCTCTTACTTGCAGCTTTCCCTTCTGTACTGTAATTGTTCAGTTCTGAAAATTAAGTGGGTTTCTTTGGACTCTAAACACTAACATTCTGAAACCCACCAAGGAGTTCAGTGCATAAAATTGGAGGCTGATAAACTACACTATTAAAGATATACTTTAAAAAGAAGTATATATACCTAACTTATGAACTTATATCATATATAGATATACAAATATAAATGTGGATGACTAAGAAGAAAGGGTATTTCCAATCTGGGATATAGTAGAAACTGGGAGAAACATAGTCCAAGAGGAAGTAAATAATTTGACAGTGGCTAAATGATGATTTTAAGCTTTATTCGAGGTGTGAGGAGGGGAAATCTAGTCTCTGGCACTGCTATTTAGATGAATCTAATACTCCCAATCCCATAAACTTGCTTTCCTCTTATTCGTCACATCTCTGTAATCCCAAAGTTGGGATTCTCTTCATTTTCGTCACCAGCACATATTAGCTTTTGCCTGTGCTTGATTATGGCAACGAGAAGACTGTGAATCTAAATTCTTAACTGGATATCTGTTAAGTAATCAAAAAAGTTTTATTTTTGTTTTAAATTTTTATTTTCCCCTGATCTTACCAATTTTCCACTGGCACTTACCAATGCCTATTTACCCACTTGAATTGTTCTTTAAAAAATGAGCTCATGAGATTTTTTTAAAAGCCAGCTAGTAATATTTGTTATGTAAGAGAAAGAAAACAATGAATTCAAACTACTGTTTAAATCAATTGCCTTCAACAAATTGTTATCCACTGAGTGATTTCATCAGTTAAGATGATGTTAAACATAAAGCAACTGAAAACGTAGAAACTTTTTAAATATTGATAATTGAAGTATTAGTCAGCCACTAGTAGTGATGTTTGTATTCAATCTATTCTGTCTTTCCTCAGTACTGTTTTGTTTTGATCACCCATATCTCAATTTCTTTTCAAAAGGTCAATATTTTGACTATTTAAAATGCACAGTTATATCAGCTGATGTATATTAAACTTCACCTATGTGACAGAACTGCTCTCATTTGTGGGGATTCTAGAAACATACAGGACAAAAGCCTTTCAATTGAAGAAGACAAAATATATTTAAGAAAAGAAAATAGTGACAGGGATAATTTAAAGAACAAGAAGTGATACTGTACTAAAGAATGTCAGGCTTTCTTTTCTTTTTTGTAGACTCTAAAGTGTTGATTGAATCTCTTATTTGTTTGTTTTCTTTCTATTTAACTTTTTCATTCTTTTTCTTCATGTATTTATTTTTATTGAGATAATATTTGTTGATAAGAGTGCAAATACTTCATTTTTGGAGTCAAATGTCATTACAGCATACCCACCACCAAAGTACCAATATCTTTCCTCCACAGTCAAAAAAAAAAAAAAAACCCTTTTAGCCCATTACCTTGTATACCCACCACCACCTTCTTGTTAAACTCAATTCAGCATCTAATGTTTTCTTTTCACTGGACATTTTCTTTGTTTCTTTGCTGCATCTTTTGTTTTAACCAGGCTTGCTGCCTAATACTTTGGTTAAAAAGCTAAAAAATTGTGTGAAGATGGCCCTCTTGCCCTTGTGAAAAGCCACAAACATCAAATAATTAGCAGCAAGAGTGAAGAAGTGATTAAAATCATCATTAGCACTTTAGAGAAAAAGAATATCATATAAGCTGCAGCAATAAAGGAAACAGACCTAGAACTCAGATTTGAAAAGGGTTCCCCCCAGGAAGTTGCATTGAAATTGGTAAAGATGGAAGAATAGATTGTGATTGCAGGGAAGAGGATAATGGGGAATCATTTAGAGTTCAGACAATCAAATGTTACATTATGTTCCTCTTGCAATGAAGCAGAATATACTGAGTTAGAAATTGGAGACAAGGTTACAGAACCAAAAAACTATGTCAAAATGAATATGGGAAGAATATTCTCTAAAAAAGAAAAAAAGACTAAAGACGTAAATTTGTAATTTATAAAAAAATTGTTTTTCTTTCTCTATATTATAGTTTAAATAACAAGATTAAAATAGTGTTATGGCATGCTTATGGTATTGGTGTGTACCCTTCTACAACCAAAGTAGCCTGGAGTTTATTGATCCCTCTTCCAATGATTTCTTCAGTCCAGTGAATATCAAAAAAATCATTGCTCTATCCTCATCCTTGTGCATTATTTTGTAATGAGAAACTTGTAATGAAATAAATACACAAAAGATTAAATTTAATAATCTATTTATCAGAAAATAACATAGATAATTAAAAGTCAGTTTCACAATGCTTACTACTGTAAACCTCTAAAATCAAAGCAAGAAAACCTCAACTAATAGCAGAACAAAAATTTGTTTTAACTTCTTTTTTTTTAAAAAAATTCATATTTTGTGACTTTTTAGTAACAGAAAGAACAGTATATTTTACTTTGAAAAATTATTGTAATAGATCAGTATGAAATAATTGAGTTAAGCTGGCAGTAAAAATACAAAGAAAGAGCAGTAGGAGTAATTTTTTTGAGGTACGAGAGAAAAATCAGGGAATTAGTAAACAACATTTTAAAAAGAATGAATTATATTATATTAATGAAAACATGAGAGAATTATTGTTAATCATATAAGTTCCAAATTCCTTGCAAAGGAAGATGAAGATTCCAATGTTGAAAATTAAATTAGTGTTCTAGCGGAGATATATGACTAGAGCATAGAGGGATATATCTATATATTATAAAAATAATAGAAGACTAGGGACTGGACATAATGTACTGCTGGTCCAAAGCTTATGTTTAACACTTTCTACAACAGAATAGTAGGATTTGTATTTAAAATCAGTAACGACAAGATTAATGTTTTCTGAGGAGCTATATGAGTATTCATTGGATGTGATTATAGATTAACTCACTCAAAGCACCGTGCATATGCACTGTGCTCCTGTTGTTCATCGATTTGCTCGAGCAGGCTCAGTAACGTCTCCATCATGAGACTTGCTACTGTGTTTGGAATATTGAATACATCATGGGTAGCTTGCCAGGCTTTGCCGTGCGGGGGAGATACTCTCAGTAACTTGCCGGGCTCTCCGAGAGGGGCAGAGGAATCGAACCCGGCTTGGCCAGGCAGGTCAGCAAATGCCCTACTACTGTGCTATTGCTCTAGCCCAACTCACTCAAAGCAGTTTAGTTTAATTTTGTCTGGGTACTATGACTATGATAAGAAACCATGTCAGATGTAAATTATATCATGAAAGTATTAAGAAAAAAATCTTGGGAGTTGGCTTATAGTTCAAAAAGAGAATTAAAAAAAAGTCTGACATTGTGCTATTTAAGGTTTTTTCCCAACTGGTTTCTTTTGGATTAATTTATTAAAAAACAAATAATTTATGATTATGCTTTACATGAAAGACATGAAGAATATTATTTTGGGATAATTTTCTACATATTAGAACTTGTTTTCATAATTCACTATAGTTAATTGAAAATAAATTATTTCTGTTTTATCTGTGAGTTCTCAGTTTGACTCCTAATATTACAAGCGGCCAACATGGCCGACCCGAGTTCGATTCCTCCGCCCCTCTCGGAGAGCCCGGCAAGCTACCGAGAGTATTTGATATGCCAGACACAGTAACAACAAAGTCTCCAATGGAGACGTTACTGGGCCCGCTCGAGCAAATCGACGATCAACGGGAGGGCCTTTACCTTTACCTAATATTTTAATTACAAATATTTCTAATGTAAGTGCTATATTATTAATTAGAATGATTATAAAATTAAAACCTTTTTTCTTCCATTAGAATTTTTTTTCCATTAGAATTTAAAATCAAAGACAGACTCTTGTGCCTTGCCTTCTAGGATATTGATTATGAATTGCTCAGTAACTATTGAGTGAGTTAATATATCTTTTATAATCATTACCATTTCAGTAAGAACTACATTAAAAAAACATAATATATTCTTATTTAAATTCTATACTCGAGGCATAATAATAAAAGATTTTCCCATATCCAATCAAACTTTCTCCCTACAGCTTTATCTTGAGAATTATTGAGATTTAAATAACAAAGAATTTTATAGGAAATAAATGTATACTAATGATTTTGGTTCTACAATAATTTTGATACTATTCCTATTTTTGCTTTTAATATATACATTCTATGATCCATTTATTAATCTGCTTTACATTTTTATGACTTCCCGAATAACAGACATGCACATATTGTTATTTCTCTCACAAATTTTTGAACATAATAGCATAAGTGAGAGTACACATTTTATAAAATTATGTTTTTACACAAAATTTGCTTGTAGTAAAATATAAAATCAGGTACACCACTCATTAAATTAAGATGCTATTCATGTAATAAACACATGGAATTTTAAATTTCTAACAAGATACAAAAAATTTTTTGTAATGTGATGTTTTCTTCCTTCATATTCCTTCTCTGTCAAATATTAATTCCAATACCATAAAACATATACCATAACTGTCACTTTCCTCCCATTGTTCATCAGTTTGCTTAAGCGGGCCCAGTATAATTGTGAAACTTGTTACTGTTTTTGGCATATTGAATACGTCACAGGGAGCTTGCCAGGCTTTGCTGTGTGGGCGAGATACTCTCAGTAGCTTGTCAGGCTCTCCGAGAGGGGTGGAAGAATTATTCCCTTTCTTGCCCATGGTATTATCTGCTCTAGAATTTTACATGTGCAATTTCTTTATAACATTTCTTTTTCTGTTTTTAGTTTAGTTTTCTTTGGTTTCATTTTTAGTTTATTTATTTATTTATTAAATTTATTTATTTAATCGCCGTGAGAACAGTTACAAAGCTTTCAGGTTTACATCTTGGTCATAGAATGATCAAACACCTATCCCTTACCAGTGTATATTTTCCACCAGCAAAAGCCCCAATATACCACCCATTCTACCCTTCCCCGTGCCTGAGGCAGATGATTTCCACTTAACTCTCTCTCTACTTTGACTACATTCATTATTTTGACAAAAGATACACCATTATTATTTGGAATTTTCCCCCAACAATCAAACCCACTGAAAAGGCATTGTGAAATAATTTGTTTTCTATTGCTGGTTATGTAGACCATATGATGTCACCCAGCCGAGATAGCGGCTGGGTGATTTTGGATTCTTGATATTTTACTAATTAAGTCTGAAGGGATTTCTGCCAAAAGCCGCATAGTTCCAAGATTGGTTTGTGTGCCTCTGGGTTCATGGCTGTGCTGGAAAGCCGCTCGTGGGGGGCAACTCGTGGTCTTGGTGGGGCAAGAAGGGCATGCTAGTTCCGCCTGGATCCCATGAGGCCTCAGTTGCCCCATCATTGCTGGCTCATACCTGGCTGTCCAATAAGCTCTGAGATGGCAGCTACCATGCTGCTGGGGGGAAGAGGGGAAGGCGGAAGCGGAAGAGACAGACACCCTTTCCCTCCTGGAGGGTGGGGGGCACAGCACCATAGCTTACTGCATAGTCCATTCACATTTCTGCCAAAAGCTGCTGGGTTCTGAATTAGGTCCATGTGCCTCTGGGGACATGGCCATGCCAGAGAGCTGCTCGTGGAGGGCAACTCATGGTCTCGGCGGGGCAAGAAGGCTTGTTTTTAGTTGTAAAGTATGAATAAGTTAAGTCTTTAAGAGCAAAAGTTTATCACAAAAATATTTTACTATCTTATTTTTTATTTTCTTTTATTTTTATTTTGCTATCTTATTATTTTACTATCTTGCATATACATGGGCTGGAGCGATAGCACAGCAGGTAGGGCGTTTGCCTTGCACGCACACGACCCAGGTTGGATTCTCTCACCCCTCTCTGAGAGCCCGGCAAGCTACCAAGAGTATCTCACCCACCTAACAAAGCCTGGCAAGCTCCCCATGAAGTATTTGATATGCCAAAAACAGTAACAATAACTCTCACAATCTGTTGTGAAACGTTACTGTTGCTGGCTCGAGCAAATCGATGAACAACGGCAGGACAGTGCTACAGAGCAACATCTTGTGTATGTATACAACATTTTCACGTTATCTGGAGCAAAGAGCCACAGGGTAAATATAAGTAAAATTTTAGAAATGTTGGCAGACTTCTATCAAAGTAGTTGTACTTCTTCCCTCGGTCACCAATCTATAGTTTGTTTATAAAAGTTTGATTAAATTTTCACTACTTTTCATGTTGTCTACAATTTTGAATTTAAAATATTGATATATGTAAGAGAGTTGAAAAAGCCACTGCATTTCTAGACACTCCAGCAGGTCACAAAACAGTGTACATAGTGACTAGAACTCCAAAATACACATAATCCTGTACAACTGGTCCAATCAAAAAGATTATAAGATAAGAATCTCTAGATAAAACTGTTTCTCTCCAGCATCTAGGATTCAGAGGAAGCCCAGAACACCTGTGTGATTTAAAGAGAACAAGTAAATCACCTAAAAGTAAGATGTAAAATCATGAAAATGTCTGTTTTCAAACTAATTCCATAAAGAACTCTCCTCTAGAGAATAAAATTAAATTTGATCCCAAGTTATATTTCATGATACCCACTTGTTCAACATATTGACTATGAGAAAGATCTCTAAAATACTGGGATTATGAGATCCTAGTCACATGATGCAGTATTATTATATCCAAGTTTCATAGCAGATTATTAGATATTTTAACCCTGCTTTCATAAAAATGCAAGGTTACTGTTTTTTTCTGATTTAAAGAAATGAGTACATTGCCATATGTAAAATTACGTATTTCTTTAGTCAATTTTGGATTATGTGTAGTTGGTCATTAGAATCTATCAGAAAAATAAAGCACTTGTCAGCTTGTGCATTAAGGATTTTTGTTCTCTACAAATATTTTTAATTTTGAGAAAATAAGAGATAAAAAATTAACTGCAATTATTAGATATTAGGAAATAAACATAGTTTGCTTCAAGTTGTGTTCTATATTTTTAACCACTCTAAATCTGAATCCCAGAAGAGAACAGTGCAAAGTCTCCTGCCCCCGTGCTTGGCTGTCCTCACCTCCTCACCGGGGCCCCTTGGGGTGGGGGGCAGGTCAGGTTTCCCTCCCTGCCCCGAGCAGAGCCCTGTCAGCTGAAGACCTCCAGAACCAGCCACAGCCATGCTGAGACCACTCTCCACACGTCCGGAGAAGCCTCATGCATGAAGGAACCGGCAGAGGAACCCAGGCATGCGGGTCCTGGGGCTGAGATCTCCAAGCCTGCTCGAATCAGGACTGGGCCTTCTCCACCCAGATCCCCTATCTTCCAGTAGTAGGCATTACACCCACCAGCTTCCGCCAGCTCCAGGTGGTTTCTTCAACGGCCAAGACCCAGAGACTATAAAACCCAGCTCCCAGGAGCGTGCGGCCACAAATGCGACATCTTATTATCTCGTTTTTACTTTGGAGAACCTGGCAGGCTACTGAAAGTATCTTGCCCTTATGGCAGAGTCTGGCAAACTTTCCGTGTCATACTCAATATGCCAAATACCAGTAACAATAATAGGTCTCATTCTCCAAAACCTGAAAGAGCATTGAATATGGCTCTTTTAAAATCTCAGAGCTGGGAAGAAGGAGACGTTACTGGTGCCTGCTCAAGGCAATCAATGAACAACAGGATGATTGTGATCGTGAAATCTTAATAGTGTTTAAATGTATTGAATTAGTCTAAGTACTAGTATGCTTTCTTAAATGCTACCCTTTCCTCTAACTTAACCTAGAATGTAAAAACATCATCACCTGAGCAAGCATTCCTTCCATATTATATATCTATCAGGCATGTCAAATTCAAAAAAAATTTCTATATCCAAGACAGTTTGTGTGGGGCATTTATATCCACTGTGAAATCAAAATAAGATTATCAAATATTGGAATTTGTTATAACGTTATAAAATTTCTAGCTTTTTGGTCTGGAGCAATAATACAGACGTTAGTGCACTTGTCTTGCATGTAGAGCCTTGGTTCAATCCCCAGCACTACATATGTCTCCTGTATCCTTCCAGGAGAGATTTTTGAGCCAGGAGTTAGCCCTAAGCACCACCCAAAAAGCAAACAAACAAAAAATCCCTAAGTATTTTCTTATCTTCATCACAGGTTGGGCTGGAAGGATAGCACAGTGGGTAGGGTTTTTGCCTTGCATGCGACTGACACAGGTTAGATTCCTCTGCCCTTCTTGGAGAGCCCAGCAAGCTACCGAGAGTATCCGGCTGCACAACAGAGCCTGGCAAGCTCCCCGTGGTGTATTCGATATGCCAAAAACAGTAACAAGTCTGACAATGGAGATGTTACTGGTGCCCGCTCGAGCAAATCGATGAACAACGGCAGGACCGTGCTACAGTGCTACAATCACACAATGAATGAATATTCATGTTTTTTACAGTCCTCATGTTTTTACAGTATTTTTGAGATAACACTGAATACATTCACCATGTAAATGGGTCAGAGATTTTTCAATAACTTCTTTAAAATTACATATATCTGACATATATCCTCAGAGACTGTGATCATCAATATTCTGATTACACCAACATTGGGTTAGAAGAACAATGTGTGCATTAGTTATGTTCCAATGCGAGTGCGTGATTCTCCTTATGACTTCTCATGCAAGCTATTCCTTTTGAAATTATATTCCTGTTGTTGAATCTGGCTTGGCACTTAGCACATATAGCATAATGTGAAGGAAGGAGTACTGTTGAATTGGTAAATCACAAAATTTTAAACAAAACAAAGCACTTATCATATGACTTCCCTTTCTTCCTCAAGGGAAAATATTCAATATGAAGAAGTTTTGACAGATCTAATGAAGGGAGGAGATAGACCTTGTTTAGAAAAAATGAGTATTCAGGCATTCAATCATGACTGTCACTTGATGTAACTATGTGAAGACACTAAGCAAGGGCAATAGAAAAAGTGTGTCTTAATTCTTGGCCTGCTCTTGAATACATTAAATTTCTTTTCAAATTCTCCAATAATTCTACATTTGTGTAGGTTAAAATGATCGATTACTTTTAAAAAAAGAAACTGCTCTTGAATTTTTTCCTTACATCTGACATGTCATCTGTCTAAAGTACATCACAAGAAAAACTTATCTCCTAAATATAAAATAGACATCTTACTATCTCTTTTCTCCTCAGGGGAAATGACAAAATTTCTTCTCAAGTGACTCATGTTCCTGTCAAACAAGTATATACAGGAAACTGGAGACCCGATAAGAGATAACCAAGATAGCCTTTTCCTATTTGTTTTGGGTCTCTGTGCCAAACTTAAAATGAGGGTACTGCAAAGATTGGAATTATACAAATTTGAGCTGGTCTCATACAAAAGTAAAGTTCCCCATTTTGGATCAAATTTCTAGAGAATATAAAAAACTCTAAACACCACATGATACCATCTATTATAGGTTATTATTTACAAACTTGATTTGTTGTAAATAATAATATCAAGTTATTGCTACATGAAGCAGAAAAACTCACATACTTTTAGATGAAATTATTATGAATTTTCTACACTCTAAATATTGTGGTTGTGAGGAATGAAGTTTTAATTATATATAAAATGTCACAATTTTGAGTATTCCAAGCAATGCTACCTCAGGTCATAACGAAGATTAATAAAGAAGCTGTTTCCAACATACTCTTTTTATGATATTAAGAGCTCTTTGTCTTTGTCTACATAACATAGTACAAATGTTTAAAAGCAAATCTTGAAAAAGGAAAGATCAAGAACTTCTAAACTCAACTCTGGCAGCTACTAAATGAATGATATACCATACCATTGCCATCATTTATAAGATTCTGTTTGTTCCATCAATTCATCTACTTGTAGTATTTTTGAATGTCTGCAATAAACCCGACAATGTGCAATGATATTTCAAACATTAATACCTAATAGGCCTTATTAGGGGCAGAAATGTATATACCATGAATTTGATTCTTTAATTATATTATAACCAAAAATTCAATTTTAAAGCTTGAGAAAAATATAAATTTTATTTCAATTATCAATTTGAAATTGTAAAACATAGACATACTTTTTTTAATATCAAGATACTTTTATTTTATTTTGTTTGCTTTTGGGGTGACACCCAGTGATGCACAGGGGTTATTGCTGGCTCTGCACTCAGGAATTACTCCTGGCAGTGCTCAGGAGATGGTGGGAATCAAACCCGGGTCGGCCACGTGCAAGGCAAACGCTCTACCAGCCCCAAAATTTTTATGCTTTTAAGAAATGTTACATATCTGGTAATGTAATATTATCCCTGAATGGTTCTATAGTATTCAATTAAATGTGACATAAAGCTACAATGTGGGAAAATTTTTTTTCTTGCAATAATCTGTTATCTAGCATAATAGGTTATGCATAGATATTATAAGCATAGTATAGTGGAAAATATTATTCAAATTTTATGTAATTTATATTATAATCTCTAAAATTAAGTTTTATTCTTTGTATTACACCTGACTGGGAGATGTATGAAAGATAGAAGGGGCACTGGACAGAAGTTGTGTATTTTTCACAAGTTCACAGTGGGATATGAAAACTACTTACTTTAATAAATCCTAGGTGTAATTGCTTAAGTAATACTTAGTAATTAAAAGACAGTCAGACAGTAAAAGTCAATGGCTAGGGGTGTGGTTTAGTAAAAGAGTACCTGCCTTGTATATTTCATGCTCTGGGTTCAATTCCTGACACTGCCTGATCCCTCAAGCACCAAATGAGATGTAGCTCCCAATCACATGTAATGGAACCCCACATTAAAACAAAAAATAGAAGAGCAATGATAAATGTAATCCTTACTTAGTTCTGATAAATGAGTGTTTTTGAAGACATCTTGAAAACCTGCATTCTAACTGACTCTCCATTGTCTAAAAATACACTCAAGACTGAGTATATGTCTTTTAACTTTGCTCCCTTATATTGCAGATGAGAAAGAAGAGGCACTGAGAGATTGAGTAATGTCTTATGTAGTCTGGCAACAGTTTCTTTTTCAAAAATTGAGTAAAAAGAACAAACTCTAACTTTTTAATACATTATAAACTGGAAAAGAAAAACAATAAAAGGGTATGATGAAGATAAAGGCTATTTACCACAGTATGCTTTTTCTGTTTTTATCTCTAAGTATCTTTATTCCTTTTCATCCTCCTTTAAAAAGCCCTTCTACTCTAAGGGGATTCAACTGAAATTTTGAAAGCTATTGACCTTAAGTGTGTTTCAAATCATTTTAGAAGACAAGTAAAATCACAATAATACAAAATCAAAACAGAGTAAAAGGCGGAAAAACACTTAGGTACAAACAATTGGGCATATTCAAATCACCTGTCTCCTGAAATAGCCCTGATTGATAATATACACTCGAAGCAATACTAACAGTATCAGTTTTAGTGCATAATTACTTACCTTAAAATAGATACTTTTATTTATTTATTCATTCATTCATTTTTGACTTTTGGGTAACACCAATTGATGCTCAGGGGTTACTCCTCGCTCTGCACTCAGAAATTACTCCTTGTGGTGCTCAGGGGACCATATGGGACACAGGGGCTTGAACTCGGGTCAACTGCATGCAAGGCAAATACCCTATCCACTTTGCTATCACTCCAGCCTCCAAACAGAGACTTTTAGAAATAAACATTATTATTAAAATAGCTCTGGCCGAGACCCACGCACGACTGAAGACCCACAGAACAAGATAAGCGGAACTCTCTGAGACCTTGGACTCCAGGCTCGGCGGACCCAGGGACAGAGCTTCTCTGCTTGCTCCCACCACCACAGGTGACAAAGGGATTCTAATCAGGAGCCCCACCCTACCCTGCCCTGGCTGCTTCCATCAACCACCCAGGGATCGAATTGTGCACTGGAGACCCACCCTACCCAGATAAATCCCCCACTGGCAGACTTCCACTCTCGACACTACTTCCACTACCCAGCCGTCGCCACACTCCAGGATGCTTTCCGGACCCGCGCAGCCGCAAAGCGGCCGCGCGACACATCATAAGACACCAAATACCCATCTTCTGGAATTGTCGTACCATATTTGATAGGGTTCAAATATGGTAACACCTACAAGGGTGATTAAAGGTCACCCCAAAAGCCTCTATCCCTCTCGGAAAGACTGGCAAGCTACCGAGAGTATTCCGCCCGCACTGAAGAGCCTGGCAAGCTATCCACTGTGTATTCGATATGCCAAAACCAGTAACTACAACTGGTCTCATTCACCTGACCCTGAAGGCTTCACCGACATGGCAGCACTGAGAAGGATGAGAAAGGAGAGGCCGACAAAATCTCAAGGCCGACCTAGGCTGCCACAACGAAGGAAGACAAAAATGATCGTCTGTACTTTCAATGCACGTATGCTAGCATCAGATGCATCCATCGAGGACCTGATGGTACAAGCGCAAATGATCAAGTACGACATCATTGGTCTGACCGAGACAATAAGGCACGAATCTCAACATGCCGTTTTCGACACTGGAGAAGAATTGTTCCTCTGAACATGCGATAAAAGAGGTGTTGGAGGCGTCGGTGTCCTTGTCAACACAAACTTGGCCAAGAGCATTGATTCATTCGAATGCCTAACAACCCGAATCGGACGTTTACATTTGAATAGATGTGGCTCACTGCCTGCAGTTTCTATCTTCATTGTCTACGCACCAACATCTCATTATGATGAAAGAGAAATCGAGAAGTTCTACATGGAGCTAGAGAAGTTCTATAAAGAAGACCACACCTTCTACAAGATCATTGTGGGTGATTTTAATGCCAAGATAGGACCGAGAAGATCAGCTGAAGAACTTCACATCGGGACCCATGGCCTAGAATGGAACGAACAGGGTGAGAGACTGTCTGAGTTCATCATGTTGACCAAGACCATTCATGGTAACTCACAGTTCCAGAAGGGAGAATCTAAACGATGGACATGGGAGTCTCCCGGTGGACGATTCCACAACGAAATAGACCACATCATATTCAATCGACGGTTTTGCCTGACTGATGTCGCTGTTGTCCCAAAATTTAGAACGGGATTGGACCACCGTCTCCTTCATGCAAAATTCTACTTCACAGAGCGGGGAGAAAGGGCTGCAAAGTTCAAAAAGAGAACTCCCAGAATGACCACCAACTGGGAACTCTTTGGTACTATTGCGGCAACATGGGAAGATGCCATTGTTGACAACATTGACGAGGAATACGATCAACTGGTTCAGCACCTCCATGAATGTGCGAGGAACGCCAAGAGAGAGATAGCCACAAAAAGTCGCCTATTTTTGAAAACTCTTGAGCTAATTCGCCAGCGTGGTTTGGCGCATGCCTCAGGCAACCGCAAGCTAACGTCCGAGTTTGCAAACAGTGCAGAGATGTGATCAAGGAAGACCTCAAAGAGAGAAGAGCAGAAGTACTGGTAGATGCGGCAGAAGCCGGGAAAAGTATTCGTAACGCCCGCCTGTCCTTCGCCAACTATAAGACCAAGATGACTGCCCTCCAACGTCCTGATGGATCCATCACATCCTCCAGAACGGCAATGGAGAAGATTATCCATGACTTCTACTCAAATCTCTTCGATAGCCATGTCCACTTGCCGACATACCAAATTCCACAGGATGGGTATGTCATTCCCAATGTTCTCCCTTCCAAAATCCGACACGCCATTTTGTCGGTAAAGAAACAAACAGCACCTGGCCCAGACAAGGTCAGACCTGAACACCTGAAGAACCTGCCGTCAGTACTCATCAATACACTGGCTCGGCTCTTCACTCGCTACCTGTCTGAATGCAAGGTTCTGTCCCAATGGAAAACCAGCAGGACCGTACTACTGTTCAAGAAGGGAGACATCCATGACATTGGCAACTATCGCCCGATCTGCCTATTGTCTGTCATCTACAAGTTGTTCACTCGAGTCATCCTGAATAGGATTGGCAGAACACTAGATGAAGGACAACCATGCGAGCAAGCCGGGTTCCGCAAAGGATTCAGCACCATCGACCATATCCACACAATAACCAAGCTCATTGAGGTTTCTCGGGAGTTCAAGATGCTGCTCTGTTTAATGTTCATTGATTTAAAGAAGGCCTTTGATTCTGTTGAGACGGAAGCGGTCATTGAAGCCCTTGCCAATCAGGGCATTCAAGCCCAATACATCAGGATCCTCCGTGAGTTGTATTGCGGATTCACTACCAGGATCTCACCATTCTACAAAGAAGTGATCGTTGATGTCAAGAGAGCGGTGCGGCAGGGTGATACCATTTCACCGAAACTCTTCAGTGCCACCCTCGAGAACATCATGCGACGACGGGAATGGGAAGGAATGGGAGTGAAGATAGAGGGTCGGCAACTACACCACCTCCGCTTTGCTGATGACATTGTTTTAATAACACCAAACATCAGCCAAGCGGCACAAATGCTGGCCGACTTTGACCGTGAATGTGGAAAGGTAGGACTACAGCTAAATCTTACGAAGATAATGTTTATGAGAAACAGCCTTGTTCCTGACGCCCATTCGCTCTCAATGGAACGACCATCTCCGAATGCAACAGCTATGTGTACCTAGGTCGAGAGGTCAACATGACAAATGACCTGGCACCCGAGCTGCGCAGGAGGAAGAGAGCGGCTTGGAACGCCTTCAAGAACATCGAAGAAATAGCTAAGAGGACGAAGAACCTCCGGCTCCGGGCACATCTTTTTGATTCCACTGTTCTTCCTGCATTAACATATGCCTCAGAGACCTGGGCCCTACGCAAACAAGATGAGAACGCTATTCAGGTCTCCCAAAGAAGAATAGAAAGAGCTATGCTTGGAATATCACGTTTCACTCAAATGAGAGAACGAATCCGGAGTTCTGACATCCGTCGACGATCAAGGATCAGGGACGCTGTCTTATTTGCCAAGGTGTCGAAAATCAGATGGGCTGGTCACGTAATGAGATTTAAAGATGACCGTTGGACTAGAGCTGTTACTGATTGGATTCCACGGGATGTCAAGAGACCGCGTGGCCGCCCACCTACCAGATGGTCAGACTTCTTCGTCAAGATCATGAACGATCGATTTGAGGTCCTTCATGTTCCTGGAGCGAACAGATGCCATTGGGCTACACTAGCACGCGACAGGGACAAATGGAGACGTTACTGGCGCCCGCTCGAGCAAATCGACGACTAACGGGAAGTTAAGTGATTTTAAGTGATAAGTGATTAAAATAACTTGGGCTGGAGCGATAGCACAGTGGTAGGGCATTTGCCTTCCACAGGGCCTAGCCGGTTCAATTCCTCTGCCCCTCTCGGAGAGCCCGGCAAGCTATCGAGAGTCTCTCTCCCGCTTGGCAAAGCCTGGCAAGCTACCTGTGACGTATTCAATATGCCAAACACAGTAACAACAAGTCTCAAAATGGAGACGTTACTGGGCCTGCTCAAGCAAATCGATGAACAATGGGAGGACATAACTTAGCTGCAAATAATCCATGAAATAATCATATACAATAAATAAGGTCACTAGATTCTGCTTTATTCTGTAGATTTTTAATATTTATTAATCACTGAAAACTTTCACAAAGAAGGAGATTATGTATTTACCCACTCCTATGATCACAACTTGTCTATACATTAAAATTTGAATGAACTTTCTCTAAAACTTAGAGAAAACTCAAGGGGGAAAATTGCGACAAGGGTCAAGAGAAGATTCAAAAGCTTTGGAGACCCAGAGACATCTTTATCAAGAAAGAAACCAATTCGTGAATCAAGAAGCACCAACTGGAAAATGCACAGAACTTTATCCTGAGAAGCATAAAAGCTTCCATCAAATACCCAGCACCCAATATCACAACACTCTACTTAGAGTACTAGAATAGGAAGCAATCAGTTATACATATGAAAAGGCATCTGATTTGCTGCAGGTGCCATCTTTTTTACCACTGACTGGAAACCTTGCTGGTAGAAGTAATATTGAATATCAGAATCCTTCGAAACAGATTCTGAGGGAAAATTACTGAGGAAAGCAGCACTGTAGCAATGTCCTCCCGTTTTTCACCGATTTGCTCCAGCGGGCCCAGGACCGTCTCCATTGTGAGACTCATTGTTACAGTGTTTGGCATATCAAATACGTCACGTGGAGCTTGGCAGGCTTTGCCTTATGGGCAAGATACTCTCAGTAGCTTGCCGGGCTCTCCGAGAGGGGCAGAGGAATGGAACTCTGGTCAGCCGGGCCGGCCACGTGCAAGGCAAACATGCTACCGTTGAGCTATCGCACCCACTATTAACAAATAGCTGGTCTATCTTGGCATAAAGAGACAATCACTGAGAGAGTATTCTCCTGGCAAATAGATCTTGTTTCTGACAGTCCATATTTCCAGCAAGCAAGACACATACCTCTACTAACAGAAAGTGTTCTGTAGACCTCTCAAACAAAAGCAATAAATCAGGATGAACCACTGTGTGCTATGCCCCAATGCATGCACTTTGTTACTAACTGGAATTAAAGTCCCAGCCTCTTCTTAAATCCACCCTATTAAAAGCTCTTCTTCCAGGTCAAAGAGACCATGGCAGATGGTGTCTGGTAGATACTGATAACCCTGAATATCTCATCACTGTCCAGACCTCTCAAACTTAAGATTCAATTGCCCCTGGACATTCTTGACTGACAGCCCTGGTCAACACTGACATCCTCTTGAATTTGGCAAATAGGTTCCCTTAAGAACTTAATGTTTCAACCCCACGGTCACTGCTCAGGCCCACTCAAGCATAAGCTCTTGTGCTCATGTGGAGCACCAGACTTAATAGGGTGACAGAAGAACTCACAATGATTGGTCTTGATAGATCAAGACAGAAGCCTGAAAAACTTCTCCCAAATACAACAGAACTATGTGAGGTTCCCAGGGATTTCAAAGTAATTATCTTAATTATGCTTGGTGGGATTAGAGATCAATAGGAAAAGGAAGATGGAGAAGTATGAAAGAAAGTTTAATAAAAGTGCAAACAGTCACATTAAGACAGTGAGATAGGATAGGTTAATAGTCATGCCTCACATGCGGTGCTTGTGGTAAGCTCTAATTCAATCCGTGATCCCCATATGATCCCTCAAGAATATCTCAGTGTGGGGGATGGAGCAATAGCACAGCAGGTATGGCGTTTGCCTTGCACGTGGCTGACACTGGTTCAGTTCCCAGCATCCCATCCCATACCGTCCCCCGAGTATCGCCAGGAGTAATTCCTGAGTGCATGAGCCAGGAGAGCCAGGAGTGTTGCACCCCTGTGCAACACTGGGTGTGATGTTAAAAAGAAAAAAGAAGAAGAAGAAGAAGAATATCCCGGTGCAGGCCCTGAAAACTACAAAGTAGATGTTGGAGCATTACTGGAACACCTTGTGTAAGCTCCCGCATTGCATAAAATAATATAAAATGTTGAAGTGAAAACCAAGAACTTTTATAGCATAAAAATGTGGCCCCTTTCACTAAAGGGTGCTGGCTGGGTTGGCCAAGAATCTCTGAGTCTCTGCCCCCAGGTTATTATTGGTTCCCACACACTTACTTCTAAATAAAAAAAAACAGACAAACAAACAGAATAACACAGTAGTTGAACTAAATATAATGCAGGATATTAACAGCACCACAGAAGAAACTGGAAATCAAGGCAAAGAACTTGAATATACGTAGTAAAAACTATCCAAAAGACCAGCAAAAAGGATAAAAAAAACATGAAGGTAAAGAGCAATATAGGACAATAATAAGAGGAAGAAAATGTTCACCACAGAGAAGAAAGAGAAAGGAATTATTTTAAATTAGAATAGCTTAAAACTTCCTCAAGCTGCGAAATGCATTAGACACTCAGATCCAGGAAGCTAGAAGATTACATATGAAATGTATCCACAGACACACCAGTACAAATAAAATGGCAAATATCAGAGATAGAGAATCCTAAAGCAAAGAGACAGACATAGGTAAAGGAATGCACATAAGGTTCTCAGTACATTTCTTCACAGAAACCCTCCACATGAGAGGAAAGTGAAATGATAGACACAAATTACAGACTAGAAAAGACCTCCAACCCAGAACATTAAACCAGTCAAGTCATAATGAAAATACAAAAAAGAAATAAAGAAATTTGCAAATTCAGTTAAAAGAGTTCATCAAATCCAAACTGGTCTGCCAAGAAGTACTTAAAGGGCTTTTTACAAATAAAAAGAAAATGCAACTTTGCTAAAAGTAGTCGATAGACCAAACATGATTGCCACTCAAAGCCTCTCTTGCAAAACACAGTATCCAAAAGAAGAGAGAGAGAACAAGGGGGAATACCCTGCCACAGAGGCAGGATGGGACAGGGGTGGGGGGGATGAGGGTTGGGGGGGGATGCTGGGACCCATGGGGATGGATGACGGGCACTGGTGGAGGGATGGGCACTTGATCATTGTATAACTGAAACCCAAGCACAAAATTTGTAAGCATATAACTGTACCTCATGGTTTTTCACTAATAAAAAAAGAAAAAAAAAAGAAAATGCAACTTAGAAGTAGCAACAAACCTACAAAACATGAGGTGTGGGAGAGAATGGAACATTATAATAATATGCTCCTTCCAAAATTTATTCATCATTTACTTGTCAAAAATCTGGATCAAATTTAGAGAATATAAGTATATATGTAATATATTCATTTTTACATATTTTCCATTCTACTGTTGGCTAAGATTATTATAGATGCTTCATATTTTTGGCTCGATGTGCCAAACACAATAACAACAAAGTCTCCAATGGAGACGTTACTGGGCCTGCTTGAGCAAATCGATGAACAACGGGAGGGCCTTTATTTTACTTTACTAAATAAATATTTGACTAAAATAATGGTGATCTATGTTGATTTTCTTACTTTTTGAGAATGAATATATTGTCCTAAGTCTTACTTTGCCAAATAACTTCATAATAATAGTATTCCACGTACTTTTTATATTCTATTTTGAGTCTCTAGATTCTTTTGTCTCTTCAAATACATATTACCTCTTTTTAATGTTGATATTTTAGACTATCCTTCTGTTGTGATTTAACAATCAACTCTTTAACTTGACTTGTGATACTATTATATTTTGTTTCCATAATATCCTCTACTATCTTTATTTTATGATATGTTGCTTTTTCTAATTCTTGACATTTGTTACCTTTTATTTTTTAATTTATAAGTATCCTTATGAATTTTTAATTTTTACTCATACCAGTAAAATAAATAATTATTCATAAATACACATTTAAAATAAGATTTCTAAATCAATGATGTTAAAGGTCTATCTATAGCTCTCTGTTGAGATTCTAAGTGTAAGTTTTATGATGGAGCATTAGGATGATGATAGTAGGTGGTAGGTGTTGCCTATAAGGTATTTACCTTGTGAAAAATTTATTGAGCTGCTTACTTAATGGTGTGTTATATTCTCTTTCTGTATGATATGCCTCAATAAAGAGGAACTTAAAAGTAAAAGAGACTAATATGCTTTTTGTGTTTAGTGATTACCTAAGACCTAAGTTATTCTTTGAAGAGGTTGAAATCAGTATAAATTTCAAAACAATTTTATTCATTATATCTATTCTTTTCCATATATAAGTACTGTTAATTTGCCACGATGTAAAAATTTTTTGTCTTCTTATATTGGATCAGTTTTCTTCTAGATAAATGGAATTTTAAACCTTATTCTTTGGTAAACAGTATTTGAGACTCTGCTACCAGTTATTTATGATACTTCCATCAAGAGGAATGAGCAGAACAGAAGCACATTTTAAAATTAGCTTAGGGGCAACTGACTTGGAAAAAAGAATGTAGGTGTTAGTAATACCATCCTGTGTGGATTAGTGTTTCACGCAACACTGCTAGTAGAAATTAATTTTTATTTGATGTTGAATTCTTGATGAAGTTTTAACTTGTCAGGAGTTATAAGATTATAAATGTGTGTATATGATGAAGTTTTATTCAATTAAGCCTCATAATGCTCTAGGTATTTTATTGTTCTGAAAAGGAGACCTCTTAAACATGTTGTTTCCTGTACCCACAGGCTAATCTTCAAAGTGTACATTCAGAACTAAACATTAGTCTACAATTTTCAAATAAATCCTGTGGCATTCACTAGTTAAATGTGTTTTATTTTCTGTATAAAACAGACTTTTGTTGACATTTTGGGGAGTATAAGATGGAATTAAGACCTTTTTATATCTTTACTTAACTCAAAGATATGAAGAAACTAATGACTAGAAAACTAATGGGGCACTGTGAATATATATACTTTAAAAGAGAAAATATAGTGATCTAGTATATTCAATAAGATGCATAAAGGTAAAGGTAAAGGCCCTCCCGTTGATCGTCGATTTGCTCGAGCGGGCCCAGTAACGTCTCCATTGGAGACTTTGTTGTTACTGTGTCTGGCATATCGAATACTCTCGGTAGCTTGCCGGGCTCTCCGAGAGGGGCGGAGGAATCGAACTCGGGTCGGCCATGTTGGCCGCTTGTAAGGCGAACGCCCTACCCGCTGTGCTATCGCTCCAGCATGCATTTAAATAATTTACGTTCAAAGGAAAATTTAATTGACCTTCCATTCATCTTACTTGAAAAAAGTGTATCACCAAAATGTAATAATAAAGCAATAGACTATTTATACTTCTGTGTATTTAATCACTGAACTTCACAACAAACTACTTGGGAAACTGAACTGTAAACCTTAAACCTTAACTAAATATAGGAGGATATTTGGCACAAAACTATTAGAAGAAATTTTACATTAACATATTGCAGTAAAGGGCATGGTAGGTAGGTAGGTACGTAGGGCATCCAGTAGGGCATTCATGTATGTATATATAAAAAGTATCATGTGAGCTAGTGTTTTATATTGCAGAACATCTGTGGTTCATGATTATAATATTGTAGCTATGGATAACAAGTGTCAGTCAAATATGAAAAGAGTTGAAAATTTGAAGTCGTTAAAAAATAAGTACATTTAGCCAAATGGAAGTGAAAATGAACAATGACTCATAAAGGTAATAACTTATTTTTATTTTCATAATTAAACTAGCATCGATTAATTAATTCTATAAATATTTACAAAATGAATTTTGTGTGCCAGGCACTACGTTAAATGTAAGCAAGTATAAAGTGATGAAATGAGGCACTATCACTAAAAAACTCCTGCATATGCCGTAACACGAATAAACATGGCAGGCATTATGCTAAGTGAAATAAGCCAGTCACCTCAAGGACAAATGCCGCACAGTTCAATTTGTGTGCTTATTTATAGAATAGTCTCCTAGAAAACAAAACTGTAAGAACTATTATTCAAAAGGTATAAACTTTCAATCATATAAGATGAATAAATTCTGGAGAAGTGATAAACAACATTGTTTTACATATCTAACAATACTGTATTGTGTTCTTAACTTTGTTAAGAAGATAGAACTCATGTTGAATTTCTATGAAACACAAACACACACACACACAAACACACACACAATTAAGAAAGAGGCCTTTGAACTCCATACTGGGGTCCGCAGCATCCCTCTTGAGGAGTGCAACTTCTCTTCTTTACATTATGGAACTGCCTCTTTTTTTCTCTCTCTCCTCTTGTATTTCCTAAATGAAGCTAGTTCATTTGGCAGAGATGGATAGATAGGCTTTTAAAAAGCACTCTCCTTTAAATATCAGATCTTTATTAATAATAAAACCTTACAATCCACATTTGTGTCAATAACAAAATGTTATTTTTCACTTGTTTCTTAAGTATAGCAATGAAATTAAAACTTATTGGATCTATAGCATATGTACAACAAAAATAATTCTCTATTGTAATTGTTTACTAATGCATCATTATATAAAGAAAGGCATCTTCTAAATAAGCCATTAGTTTCAGTGAATATAGCACAAAATTTCATGTATATAAATTAAGCAAGATTTAGAATAAGGAAAAGTAAAGAATATATGAAAAGTAAGTATGCACTTAGTGAAATGTCAATTGATAGTAAGATAAAAAAAATTAAAGTATTGTAGGAATCACAATCAAATTCCTAGATATTTTTTTCATTAATTATTGCTTAAAATTACATATATTTTCTATAACCTTGACCACTTGTAAACTTGGAATACAACTATAATCATTTCGATTATTTATCTAGAAAACTCAGTCTAGATAAGGATTTTTTTTCAGTGTTTCAATAATCAGTAATTTGGAAGAGAAAGAAGCTGGCAGGACCAAGCAAAAGTGTCTGAAGTAGAAAGGTGAAATTTGGAACTACAGATCTAGATTTTCAAAACAATAGAATAATTTGACTGTTGCATTGTACAGATCTAGATTTTCAAAACAATAGAATAATTTGATTGTTGCATTGTTCAGATTTTAGATTGTGAGTGCCAGGCAGAGACTGACAAAAATATAGGATGATATCCTTTTAAGTCATGGCATAGTACACAAATCTAATTGAGTAAAGGTGATGACTAATTACCAATTAATTGAGAGAAGAGATGATTGGTCATTTCAACTGAGGCAGCCAAGGGTGAATGGGTTGTCCTCCATTCATTCTTTTTTCTCCTCTTTGTTACTGGAAACAAGTTGAAGATAAGAGTTGGGCGTGTTCTTCAGCCATTAGTCTTGTAGAAGTACCACCAAAGCTGTGATGGATTTGATGTGAATGAGAAAGAAGACTTTTGTTGTAAATCTCCAAAATCTGGAGGTTGTCTTTTGTCAAAATTGGCACTAATTACCTAGCATATAAGGTTATCATTTATTTTAGAACAAATCTTGTAATTTCCCTAAGAGAAAACTTTCTTTAAAAAATAATTAAAATAACTATATTCCTAGAATTCATGTTAGTGTTGTTGTAATTTCTTTCTACCATATTGATAACAAAGAACCATTAATTCCAGATAATTGATGCGAAGTAGCTCACTCACCTCGCCCAAATTTTCTTGTTTGTCCTCATTAGCCTCATGATGGAATGAAGCTCTGATGACATCTTGGGGATAATTTGAGGGAATAATTTTACTCTTTACCTCTACCATTCAGCATCCTGTCACTTGGAGTTCTTGGTTCATATTTGTGCTCTGACTTACAGTATTCTCCTCTTTTTTTTAGTTCCTCCTCCCACCCCACCCAAACATCAAAAGTCAAGAAATAAATTCTCTATAAATGCAATCTGAAATAATATTCAGTATAGTACACTTTTTGCCATGATTTTTAACGTGTTCTGTGTGTTAGACTCTGTAGCACTACACTTGGAAATTTTCATTATAACACGGTAGAGACATAAGTATGGCATTAACCATCAAATGTAAGAGTAACATCTGTGCATACAACAAATTTTTACTAGAAGTAAGGTATATATAAAAAGGATAAAATCTAGACCTTCGAGTGTGTGAAACATAGTATTGCTAGAATGGTTGACTAAGAATGAATAAAATCCATTTTTCCCAGACTAGTTAAGAATACCTAATAGTCAAAACTCGTCAAACTCCCCTTTCAGGCTCAGAAAGATATCCCAAGGGCTGGAGTTCATGCTTTGCATAGAAGACCCCCGAATTTGATCATTGGCACTGATGCTACCCCCAGTACTGACAAGAGCACAGAACCAGGAGCAGCTCATGAATATTGCTAGGTGTGGTTCAAAATGCAAAAGAATGATAATAATAATAATAATAGTAACATAATGATAGTTAAAAGCTCACCTTTTCAGAACTAGAAATTTAGCAAAGTCTTACAAGAGCATATGTCCACAAAAGAAATTATGAATAGCAAACTTTCTAAATTTCTAGTTTGTCCCCTTCTAGCTCAATGGTAGCCTTGAAAACCAGCAGTCTTAAAAACTATGAGAGCTTTTAAAAACAAACAGGCTGAAAATCACTGGAAATTGGCAGGCAAATTTTGAGCTTCACAAATATTCTCATCGTGAGAAATCAGTCACTTTTAAAAGCTCCATGTATGAAATATGGGACTTAAAATGTGCAACTTCTAACAAATTGAGGCTGTTCTACCCAGTCACCCATCAAACTAAAGTCATAAGCTCTGTCATATTCTTCTAACTCTCTTTGGGTTGAGCAAGAAACACTACTCAGTAACTATAAAAAAAAAAAGAAACTTCAGCATTAGTAGTCTTAAGAATCCTCCCTGATCATTCTGATTTGAGGCCAAGATTGAGAAGGAAAGACTTAGTTTGCTCAGTGTAGTTGATTGGAACAAACTCAGTTTTACAGACCACTAGGCTAATATACCTGAAAGAAAGGTGTGTTTGTGTGTGTGTGTGTGTGTGTGTGTGTGTGTGTGTGTGGTGTAACTTGAAGTCATAAGAATATCCACATAATTTATAATTTCGTCTAAAAAAGAATATTTGATTAAGGGTTAAGGGGACAGAGAGATAGTTAAGACACTTGTTTTGAACACAGATGACTCTGTGACCCTGAGCCAATCACTGGCACCTGAGCACAGAGCCAAGAGTAAGCCTTGAACAATGGCAGAGTATGAAACATGATCCCTAACTGCCCCCCAAAACACACACCCCCCACACACATCCTTAGTTCAATATAATGCTTTTACTTTGAGAATATTTGGAAAAATACAAAATAAAAATACCCTTCAATTTACTTTTCATTAATGATTTCTTCTATATTTTAATCAATTGTACTTTTGTTAGCTTTCATTATTTTAATTTTATGCTCTCTGTATATGCTAACCATAAGAAGAAATTTGTGCAGTATAAATATTTTAGAACACTTGATTTGTTTTTGGGTGAAATAAGCTAAGTGGAATTGCCTAGGAAAGTCATAACAATTATCTGTGTCTGAAAATGTATATTCCCATAAGTAAAGTTTTGGGATTTAATGTATTTATAATTTGGGGGCAGCCTGCATATATAGAATTACATGTGGTGCATTAAACAATATAATAATACCTAATTCTAGCACAATAAACATTGCCTTATCTTTAGTGTTCACATAAAATATCCTATTTTAAATATGACAGAAATAGCATTTCTTTGATATGTCTAAGAGAAGTAGTACAATGCAAAGTTTGAATATTCAATGTTAAATTATATGATATTTGCAGCGTTTGATTAACTGCTCTCATCTAATTTAGGTAATTGTAATAGTTTGGGGATGGGCAGCCCCAAGTAATGCTCAGGCTAGCAGTACAGAAGTGCCTGGTCCACTAATTCCACCCGGTACACTGCTCAGGATCCATGCCTACATCCAGGGAGTACAGGAATTCAGGTGGTACCAAAGATCACAGTGGATCAAATCTAATCACTGCTCTATAGCCAGCCCATAATAGACTTATATATGTGGAAACTTGACATATCAAAGAAATGTTGGAAAAAAGTGTGTTGGCTCAAAACCAACATAATATCAAAAGTCAAAACAAAGCTAAACCATTTTGAATAGAACTTTGAAAATCACAATTCTTAATGATAATCTCATTTTCTATTTTAAAAGTTATGACTGTAACTTTTTTATTATCTCTTAGCATGAAAATTGTACACTTTGTAATGTAAAACATAAAAATTCACTATTTTAAAGAATCATTAAAATTAAGTTAGCCCGGCAAGCTACCGAGAGTATCCGATATGCCAGACACAGTAACAACAAAGTCTCCAATGGAGACGTTACTGGGCCCGCTCGAGCAAATCGATGATCAACGGGAGGGCCTTACTTTACTTACTTACTTTACTTTAATTTAGTCATATTAAAGCATTTTCCTTTTATACAGTGAAAATTTCTACTTAGTGTAGATGTGTGTAATTTAAAATTTATTTAGATTACTTGTATTTTTTTCTTCAAGTTACACATTATGGGAAGCACATGTTTTTCTACTTGGCTTTGTACTCATAGTTTCATGTGCTGATCAATTACGTCATATAAAAAATAGCAGTACAAATTTTATTTTTTTCTGTTCGGGTGACAACATCCAGCAGTACTGAGGGTTTACTCCAGACTCTGCATTCAGGGATCTCTTCTGGTAGTGCTCGGAGAATCACCTGAGCAGAGGAGTATGAAACCCCAGTAAGCAGCACAGGTTTTATTAAAGTTATAAAACCATTATTTTCAAGACACATATCATGTAGCTGGAGCGATAGCACAGCGGTAGGGCATTCGCCTTACAAGCAGCCAACATGTCCAACCTGAGTTCGATTCCTCTGCCCCTCTTGGAGAGCCCAGCAAGCTACCGAGAGTATCTCCCCCGCAGGGCAGAGCCTGGCAAGCTCCCCGTGATGCATTCGATATGCCAAATACAGTAAGAACAAGTCTCACAATGGGGAGGTTACTGGGCCCGCTCGAAAAAATCGACGAAGAACGGGAGGACTGTGATACTGTGACTGTGATATCATGTAGCATGTATCCATACAGGATACAGTCAGCGATATTAAGTGTTTTAAATGAACTGAAAGTGCCAAGTGAGTGAACCAATTAAATAGACTTTGAGATTGTGCTACAAATAATTCTAGCAAAAGAAATCAGGTAGTATTGTTGCTAAATAGCCCATCATTTTATTGAGCTGCTTGCAATCCTGAAGAGCAAAGCAGAACTGGGTGCAGCCCCAAAACCTAAACAAATAAAAAATAAATGGATTCAATATTTCCAAGAAACCAATATGAAAGCATTCTTCAAGATATACAAATGGGGCCATTGTGTTAATGCAGTGAAATAACTGAAGTACAATATATTGTATTAAACCTATACATAGAGTACACTTGCATCAGTTTTGATTGTTATAAACTAGATTCCTTATGTTTCCCTTCCCACCCATATTATTATGAGTATGAAGTAGCACTGTAGTAGCACTGTCCTCCCGTTGTTCATCTATTAGCTCGAGTGGACCCAGTAACATCTCCATTGTGAGACTGTTCTTACTGTTTTTGGCATATCAAAATGTCACGGGTAGCTTGCCAGGCTTTGCCATGCAAGCAAGATAGTCTCGGTAGCTTGCCCAGTTCTCTGAGAGGGGTGGAGGAATCAAACTCAGGTCGAATATAAAGAATAATATTTATCTTTTAGGGGCTGGAGAGATAGCACAGCGGGTAGGGCATTTGCCTTGCACGCAGCCAACCCAAGTTCAATTCCCAGCATCCCATATGGTCCCCTGAGCAACGCCAGGAGTAACTCCTGAGTGCAATGCCAAGAGTAACTCCTGTACATCTCCAAGTGTCACCCAAAAAGCAAAAAAAAAAAAATTACCTTACAGATTCCTGATTTTTGGTTTTAAATCATAAATAAATGTGTTAGAGCTTTTTAAAAGGTAGTTCAAGTTAAAATACAATTGAAGTTTGCTGTCTGTAGTTTCTTTCATGTCTGTAAGACTCAAAAGTAAGTCATACTGAGATCACAATCATTTAAGGCACATTATTTTAAATAATTAACATTAACACATTCAAAAAATTATTGATGAGTATGAAGTAAAATCATGAACAAATTTAAGCAAGGAGGATCTCATAAACTAGCTCTTATTAAGAGTCAAAAGGTAATATAGATACTTAAAATTATATCAATATTAATATATAATCAGCAACAACTCAGGGGTCCAAATTAAATTTATTAATTTATATTTATTCAGCTGGAGCGATAGCACAGTGGGTAGGATGTTTACCTTGCATGCGGCCGACCTGGACAACCTGAGTTTGATTCCTCTGCCCCTCTTGGAGAGCCTGGTAAGCTACTGAGAGTATCTTACTCACACGGCAAAGCCTAGCAAGCTACCTGTGACATATTTGATATGCCAAACACAGTAACAAGTCTTACAATGGAGACGTTACTGGGCCCACTCTAGTAAATTGATGAACAACGGAGGACAGTGCAACAGTGCTACATATATATTCGTCAATGACTAACTATGTCTCTACTATGACAGATAACAAAAAATATAAATCAATGTTATGTCTGCTTTTCACAAGTCATTCAAGACAGAAACATCATTTTCTAAGCCAGAATAAAATAATTTACAATATAGTATGGTAATAGAAATGGAAAACTAGTGCAATTGCAAGGGTACAAGTGGGTAGGAGAAAGTATCTGTTCTCAGGAAAAGCTTCATAGAAAGTGCATACAAGGATTTAAAATATGAATAGTGTATACTAAGGAGGAAAGTTGTAACAGTGTTCCTAGCATAGAAAACAGTGCAATCAAAAAAATTTAGAAAGCTGAAAAAAACACGGTTCATTTTTGAGTGAGCTATAACAAATTCCGTTTTGTTGAATTAAAATGAAGCACAATCTTTGGAAAGAAGTTATGGATAATTTTAGAAATGGGAAATATGGAGACAGAATATGAAAACTATAAAATGAATCTTAAGTTATCAAAGACTTCTACTTGCTAACACAGGAAGAGGGCATTAATGGGTTGTAGGCACATATATATAATTGATATATATAATTGAATATATATATGCTCGGAATGCCACACTGGTATTGGTGTGGACTATGTAGCTTATAAACATTTATTTTGATAAAGTTCAGACAAAAAAGTTATCACAATCCAAGTTGTAAAACGCTTAAAACATGAAATGAACTGATTCAGTGAATACTGAGTCTTTAATTTCTGAGGGGAGAAAGCCTTATTGCATTTAGCTATGAAAAGCTTCCTTACATTTGGCTCCTTTGGGTAATTAGCATATTATATCCTAATTTTATTTTTATTTGTTAATAAGTTTTTTTCTATTTTTATAAATTTGCTAAACATATTTTATTTGAGTGGCATCATTCAGTAAGTCTTGAACAAAATAGTTGACAATCAATCGAAGGTCTATTAAGTTGTCAGTCCTCAGCAGTTGGACCAAATACCTCCCTATGTTCTCCAAAAAACCATGCTCAGAATTTAACCAAGAAATGATTGTTTTCTGTGTCAAACCTTCTATTATTTTTTCACTTATTCAGAATTACTATTTTGTATTTATATGCAGGTGAAAACAAATGCCTGTGCATTTTAAGATCTATTTATGCATTTATTTTAGTAGCATTTTGATGTTTTCTTGGCAAAAATACATTATGACATTTGAATTAACATAGTATGGGTTTCATACAATCATACAATCGTTTTATATCCTTAAGCATAGATTCTGGCAGGAGAACAAACATCATTCAGAATCAAATACATAAAAGAGAAATAGGAACAAATGGGCAGGCAAAGGTCTGTTTTTATCATGAGGGCTAGATGTTTTATCAGTAAACCTATTCAAGATGTGCTTTTTTTTTTCTTTTGGGTCACACTCGCATGCTTAGGCATTACTCCTGGCTCATGCACTCCAGGAATTAATCTCCTGGCGGTGCTTGGGGGACCATATGGGATTCTGGGAATCATACTCGGGTAGGCTGCGTGCAAGGCAAACGTCATACCCGCTGTGCTATTGCTTCAGACCCAACAAGGAGTGCATTTTCAAGACAACCTATAACCTAAACTCGGATCCACTTGTTGAAAGATCAAACTAATATTTTATCTAATGTATCATCACAAAAAAAGTTCTTTTAGAATAACATATAGTAAAATAATTAGACTTTAGCTTTCTGTATCTGGCCTATAATAATGAACAGAATCTCACTGATGATTTTTCTGTTACTCCTAAGCTACATCATTAGTGGTTGCTTTATTTTTTCTAGCAATAGCTGGATTAGAAATAAAAAAATAAACTATAAGCTATCTAAATCCAGTATAAATATCTTTCATTTTAATAAAAATTTATTTTTAAAGAATCCTTCAAATATTTATTTATTTTGTCTGTTTACTCACAATTATTGTTTATCTCACCACGAGCTCATTGCTTTATGTGTCTGGATTATGTCATTACATAACATCAAAAATTTCTTAATCATTTAATCATCTTAATCATTTCTGTGATTAAGGAAAGAAACAGCTACATAAACATGATTTAATAATATGGAATAATAATAAGCTAACAAACTAGGAGCTGAATGAACAGAAAACAGAGCAAAAATATTGTTTAAAATTTTGTGTGGTGTGTTCTGAGATGAGACGTAGATTATAAGTGACCTTGTAAGTAATTTTGTAGATTTTTGGCATAACTTTAAACAAATGGGGAGCTATAGGAGTTTTATGAGACTGAAAGTAATGAAAACATCTTTCATTTTTAAAGTATTATTTTGATATCATAGCAGGTAGGGCGTTTGCCTTGCATGCCTTGCATGCAGCCGACCTGGGTTTGATTCCTCCGCCCCTCTTGGAGAGCCCCGCAAGCTACGGAGTATTCTGCCCAGATAGCAAAGTTTGGCAAGCTCCCTGTGACATATTTGATATGCCAAAAAGAGTAACAAGAAGTCTCACAATGGAGATGTCACTGGTGCCCGCTCAAGCAAATCAATGAACAATGGGAGGACATTATAGTGTTATTAAAAAATGAATTGTGCGGGAATTGGCACAGAGATAGTACATCAGTGAAGGAACTTGCTTTGCACTAAACTGACCCAGGTTTAATCCTTGGCACATCATATGGGCTGCAGAGTCCCACCAGGAGTGATACCTGAAAGCACAGCCAGAACTCAGCTCTGATCACAAGGCTATGGGACTCCTACGCCAATGTCAAAATAAAGAAGGAAATAAAATGTCAAGGGACCTGGACAGTAAGGAAGCTAATAGAGTGATATAAGTGAACAATGGATGGTAGCTCAAACTTGGTGGAAGAATAGACCATACCAGTATACAACTTTTAGATACACTGTGAAGGTTAATAACAATTTCTGTAATAATGGGACAGAAATAATAAACTTTAAAATGGTCATGTGATGCTAAAACACTCAAAGTATTGCAGTAACATGTTCTTTCATATACTTTTTACTATATGGAATGTAAATAGTGAGTTGTTAGAGGCTAATATGCATATTTTATGGATTATTCTACTTTAAAAGTAGCCAGTAAATATTGGTTGATTAAATTTATTACATAAATATTTAAGCAGTTTCTCTGAACATTTCCAATTTTATTAGGCTATTTAGTAAAGCTTTAGTGACAAAAAATAATAAACTTCAAGGTTATTTTTTAGAATTATAGACATTCATGATCATTTTAACGTGATAATATAACCCCAAGGGCCAGTTATCTGACCATTTCATCAATTTTAATGTTTTCATATTAACAGAAATACAATGTGCTTTGCTTTCTCAGTGCAAATATACAATCATGAAAGAGATACTAGCATTGAGACAGTCTTTTTCAGAGAGACATGAAAAGTGGGCTTTAGTACATTAGTTCAGAGAATTAAAAATGTCTTCTTACATTCATAATTCAATTTATATAGAAAGATTAAGGCAAATAATACATGTTCCTATGTAAGTACAAATACACGCACATATACATACAAATACCCTGAAAATATGTATTCTGTTTTCACTTTTTAAAGAGGACAAGATCCATTTTGTTCTGGGAAAATACATTTTGTCCTGTAGTAAAATATTTTCAAGATGAACTACAATTTCAATTTGTAAAATTACAATTCATATTAATTGTGTCAACCTAAATTAATTTAAATTTTTTAAAAATATAAATCCCACAATATTAGTGAAGATGACTAATCCAAGATACTGAAGGAGGTAAGGAATTATGCAGAAAGTAGATTGACTTAATATCCTTAATGAATAACAACACAAATTATCTGTTTTGGATTATTGGACTAATAACATTTACTTCATATGTTTTTCTGCATACACCTTTAATATTTAAATTTCAATATGATAGAAACAAGAGTATTTCCAGTTAAAAATATAAGCATAATATTTGTAACTATAAATAATTGGAAATATTGTCACACAGGACAAAATGATTAGTGATAAGCTTTTGTAGAATGCCATGTAATACAAGAAGTACAGTTTAAAAATACTTTTGAAGAATCTGCTCTTTCAAAATTCAGATCAACAGATAACCTTGTAATCTTTTTTCTCCTGAAATTTCACCTTTAGTAACCTCCACAGTTTGAATGAAATAATTTTGTGATCACAAAACAACTTCATTAGCATTTGTGTAGGTTTCCCTGCTATTTGAAAGTTACCAGTAATTAAAGACAAAACAAACTGATATATTTAATAGATAAGACATTTAAATCATTGACTGCTTACTGTAAAAGAATTCAAGTGCAAACACATATATATGTACACACATATAATCCCTTATTTTTTCAAAAATAAGGGATATAACAATTCAAAATAAAATCCAAATACACATTGATTCTAATTTATTATGAAAAACTTCAATACACATCTAAATCTGATAGTCAATTTTATCTGTAATAATATTTTTATCTTAAATAGATCAACTTAGCTGCAGCTTACTTGTTCTTACAATGCCCCATATTTACTGAGAATTCTATACAAAAATTCCCCGGAAATTTGGTCCTATACTTCCCTATTTGCATAGAACATCTTTCATGTCTGCAGTTATTTTTACATCTAAGACAGCCTGTGGTTCTGCTTGCCAACATGAAATTTGTTTCACAAAATTTTCAGCAGCTGGTATGATAATAAGCCAGTTTTTATGTAAATTAGTTTTTCTTCCTAATCAATTCTTAACCTTAAAGTTAAAAAAGCTTGTGAATTATTTTTCAAATGTTAAAGTACTTTATTAAATTTCCTATATATTTAGCATCTCCTAATATTATGTCTGATTCTAAGAATTATTTATAAAGGAGGCACTGTTTTGGATAGAATTATAATATTAATGAAGTTTATATGTATTGAAATGATATATACTGTAGTTTTCCTTTTAATTATCACTTGTATTATACAATACATTTATACTTGTGAAAAAATATTGATGTTGGCATCTTTTTGAAGTACTGTTGTTAAATGCCGCATATTTGTATCAATCATCTCTTTAGCAATACCAACACAAAAAAATTTCTCTTTAATGATGTAGCTAATAATTCTGTTTAATTGCTTGAGTCAAGGTTTTTCATTAACCACAAACTAAGGAACTATTAGATATGAACAGTTATTTACACAGTCAAAGTGTTTTTATTATTACTATGAGATATGATCATTCTTCTAAGAGTAATATTTAACACTTAATACCAGTGTAATTTTCAATTGACTACATGTATTTATGCTTTTACTCTCCCGATAATATACCCTGAAATATGTAGTAATCTGTTAAAGGCACAAAGAAAAATTTGTATTTTGCCTTTACCACAAAACAAAGAATAAAGTTGCTATATTTTATCTAAACAGTATATATCCTCTTACAAATACAATTAGCTATAACTTTGAGATGAGTTGTTTCCAAAATAATCAGAGATAGCTTTTGAATTTAAGCAATAGAAAGGACTATTTCACTATAATTTGTATTACATTTGTAGTAAAATTTGTAATAGACATTTGAAATGTGCATTCAGTGTATTTTGAAACACCAACATTTAAGTTAAAGCACATTGTAGTATATTATTATTATCATCAAGTAGAACATTTAGTCCCCTTAATAGTTAAGAATGAAGTTTTAATAAATAACTAAATAAAAAAGAATAAAGTTTTAAAAAAGAACATGGAATAGTCTAATATTTTTGGTATTAAAATTTGTCCTTTGTAGACTTGGTTATAAAATAATACAGAGTTTGATGCAAAGCAGTGTGTTTAAAAGAGGGCTTGAGCCCTGGAGAGCTTATACAGAGGGTAAGGAGCTTACATTGCAAGTAGCTCACCCGGGTTTGATCCCCAGCATCATATATGGTCCGTAGCTTCACAGGAGTGATTCCTGAGTGCGTAGGCGCAGAGCCGGAAATAATCTCTGAGCACCTCTGATTGTGGCCCAAAAATCAAACAAACAAAATATTGGGGGGAATGGGGAGGCATGAATGAGCCATCCAAGGTAGTTCTCGGTTTACTTCTTGCTTAACAATCTGTTCTTAATTAGAGCAAAATCATTATTTTAAGTTATTATCTAGCATGTAGTATATTGCAGAAAGACTCTTAAAATAAGTGAGCAATAGAACCAGTTGATTCAAGGAAATATTTTGAGATCAGAGAGCAATATAGTCTAGGATCTACAGACAAAAATCACACTAAATTATAGGGAAATAGATTGAACTGTACTAGCTGAGGAGTTCGTAGGGGAGATTCTAGCATGCACCTAGGAAAAGTGATGCAGAACACTGCTTTAAAAGTCTTTCAACTTCTTGCAAGTGATTTTTAAAGATAAAGAAGCCAATAATCACCAATCCTGTAGGTCTTATAAAGCACAATTGCATTTACCATCTTCAAGACTTAATAGAAAATGGAATGACTAATAAATTGCCTTCTCTGTTATTGATGGGTGACTCAGAGTCTGGGTGAGGCTGCACCTACAAAGAAAAAGTCTTTAGGAGGTGCCTTAGGCAAGATTCAAGTTGTCAAAAACAAAGAAGTTGAGGTACTTGGGCACAATTTGGCAGTAAAATACACAATTCTGGAATGAAGAGAACTCCAGCAAGAGAATAAAACCAAATCAGAACATCACACATGGCTAAACTCAGGGAAGTAACTCCATTACAGTGCTAGGATTGGGGTCCACATTGTTGCACAGAGGACCAAGGGATGCTAGTGGAAGGGGATGGAGGGGAACGGGGCTCCAACCTCCAGCTCTCACATGCACGGTATAACTCCAGCCCTCTGAGCCATCTCCATTGCCGCTAGTTCAGATTAAGTGCCTGTTGAATTAGATGGCTGTAAATGACAGCATGTAGTAATTTCCCCAATCTTCTGGGAGAAACAAACTTCCTTTCCCTGTGTTATGGAACTTAGTCAAATTCCTTGCTTTTCTGATAGGAGCTGGAGGCTCTGAATCATACACTAGATATAATCTCACTTTTAGCATCAATTTTTGTTGGGACTTTTCCCTCTTGCCTTTTGCCATTAAAAGAACATGTCTTGAAAATCATGGTTTCAGATAAATTAGAGATATAAATAAAATTTCAAACCATTGAGTCCCAACATGTATAGATAGGGAATTACTTATTGTCTCACAAATGTGTTGAAAATAGTTATAATTAAGCCACTGATTTGTGAATGTTGAGGGATTTTTTAAAAAAAATTAGCCTTATTCTGGCAATGGGCTAGAATGATAGCATAGCAGGTAGGGTATTTGCCTTGCATGCATCCAACCTGGGTTCGATACTTCCGCCCCTCTCGGAGAGTCTGACAAGCTACCGAGAGTATCCCGCCCACACGGCAAAAGCCTGGCAAGCTACTCCTGATGTATTCGATATGCCAAAAACAGTAACAACGAGTCTCACAATGGAGACATTACTGGTGCCCGCTCGAGAAAATCGATGAACGACAGGAGGACAGTGCTTACATTCTGGCAATAACAATCTTTTGGGTATTTCATGCTTTACACTTGAATTAGCAGTACTTTCTGATCAACTCTCCTCAGTCTCTTCCATTTACTCCTGTCATTTGTAATCACCATGCAACTGGGAAATTCCTGGTGACTCTTTCTCTCGACGTCTGCCTTCTATGGTCTCTGGCTACTTCCCCACCTGGGATGGCCAATGCTGTGGGTGGATGAAGGAGGAAACGAGGGCCAAGCTAGCTGGTGATCAATTGAGGTTTATTCATTCTCCCCATGCGCCTTTTCCAATCTCACTAAACTCCCCTTTCTGGTCTTAATCTGCCCCTCATTTCTGTCTCCTCCTGTTTCCTTCACTCATCTTTATGCGCTCCCACTCTCTGCTGTGGTCTCTCTCTAGTCTCTCTCCAACTCCCCATATTGGAAGTTGCCACCAAACCTTGTCCAGTAGCATAATCAACATAAGAAAGCCCTTCTTCTGCTCAAGGGCAAAATACTATTTAGGGGTTTTTCTCCTCTCCTTAGTCCTATAACAACATCTTAATTAAAATTTTAATTCTTCTTCTTAATATTAGTTATTTTGTATGGACACAGTAAGAGATACATTAAGCTTATAGGGTGGCTCTTCTGTGGACATCTCACTATAGTCAGACTACAGTGTAGTGCTGAGGCCATATTAGTTTTTCCTAACCCCAGCAGTGTCCTAATCCAGCTGTTACGTTTTGGATCATGACAGAATTTGTCCATGGCCATGCTCTTAACTTATACTTAAGTATTATGGCACTTTGGCCCAGCCCATTTCAATGCCAGGGTAGCTCACAGCTTGCCCTCGGTCCATCCAGTCCCTCGTCAGGACCCTGCTTTTGAGGATCTAAGAAGTAAGGGCAACTGAGGCTTAAGTCGAGAGAACAAATGCCCAGGAGTGAATATTATTCAGAGTCAATTAATTCCCAAGTTACAAAAGCATAGCATTAACTGTCTTCCTGTGTCTATACTCTTTTTGTATAGACACAGGACTTATGCAAAGGACTTAAGGAGAAGAGAAAAGCAATATGTACAAGTTAACTGACTCTGGTTAGGAGATAAAGGCAACTGATAGGTTGGGGAAGCAGAGCACAAAGAAAGAGTTTACAGATAAACACAGAGGAATGGGAGCACTGTGATGGGAGTAACCCAGTAAACCTAAGCTCCCTGTGGCAAGGCAGAAAGGACAGACCAATTTTATCCTACACTGTCATCCTATTATTTCAAATCCTGATGACTAGCTTTTATAATCAGAAATGGACAAAACTGTGTAGATAGGTAGAGAGGAGCCATTAAATTTAGCACTCAATATTATCTAATAAAAATTAAACAGTGGGAAAAAGCAGAATTCAACTGAAGGAAATACTTAGCTATGAGGAAATGTAATACTCAAATATCACTCACAAGAGAAACCTTTGTAAATAAACAAGAGTTTACATGTGCGAAATAGACTAAAAGAAAGGGCATTAGAATGAATGGCAAATATATGGACATAACTTTTATAAAACTATAGATTTTCTTCCTAAACACTGTGAATTATCATGTTTTACAAATATTTTATAGACTTAATATCAAAGCAATGAATAAAAATGATTGCACCCTGACTTTCTTTGACAGATAAAAGTGGCTGTATTGCTTAAATTCTGAAATTAGGAAGGTTAGGACCCACAAAAGACTAATATATATGTGTGTTATTAATTTCTAAAATGTCCTAAAAATCACTATCTAAATTCACAAATAGTGTCATTATATGTAAATAAAACATAACCTTGAATATATATCCTACAATAAATAAAATTATTTTAAGAAAATATTTAATGCTAATTTTAAATTTAACTAGATTGTAAGAATTTAATATTAAAATAGTCCAATAGTATTTTGCAGAGTAGACTAAGTATTCTATGTGAGAACTTAATATATTAATGTCTGTTACATTTAGAAACACTGATTTGTTGCATAGTAGTTTTGTGTGTTAAACATATGGCTTTTACATATTGTATATATCTGTAGACATTGTAAAGTGCATTTGACAAAAATATATATATATACTGTAAAATGATTACCATGCTATTTAGTTAACATAGATCACCATACATAATTAGAACATTTTGAGTGATGGGAACCTTTAAATAAATTCTCCTTGCAACTTTAAAATATGTGTTCCATTATTAACTATATTTATCATGATGTGTACCTAGTGCTTATTTCATGCAAGGAAGTTATAGATCTTTCTACTGGTCTCATTCACTTTGCCGTAAGTTTTGCTGAAATATTTTTACTACAAACAATTTTAACACTTACCTACCTGGTGAAAGCCAATTCTTCCATGAAAGATAAAATGACTGTTTGGTAGTTTAGTGTAAAGGTTAGTTTTGACTGCTGAAATGCTGCACTGTAGCACTGTCCTCCCATTGTTCATTGAATTGCTCGAGCGGGCACCAGTAACGTCTCACAAAAAATTGTGAAACTTGTTATTATTGTTTTTGGCATATCAAATACATCACAAGTAGCTTGCCAGGCTTTTCCGGGCAGGCTCGATACTCTCGGTTGCTTGCCAGGCTCTCTGAGAGGGGCGGAGTAATCGAACTCGGGTCGGTCATGTTGGCTGCATGCAAGGCGAATGCCCTACCCGCTGTGCTATATCTATTTAAAAAAAAATAGAGGTAGATGTCAAATGTGGCTGTGCTCAGGGGCGACTCCCAACTCAGTGCTCAGATTTTATTTTAATTTTATTCCTGTGGGACTCAAGGGACCATGTGGAGCTGGAAGATCTAATGCAGGTCTCCTACACACAAAGCACATGCTCCTGCCTGTTGAGCTGTCCACAAACCCTCATTCTCTTTTCAAAAATTATTTAAATCTCAGACCTATTCAATATGCCAAAAACAGTAACAACAAGTCTCACAATTTGTTGTGAGATGTTACTGGTGTCCACTGGAGCAAAATCAATGAACAAGGGGAGGACAGTGCTACAGTGCTACAGTCTTTATAACATTGTATATAATGAGGTATATAATGAGGAGTAGATCTGGAAGACTTTAGGGGTTAGAGCAAACATACAACGGGTGGGGACCCTTGCCTTACATGTGGCTGACCCAGATTGCAGTCCTGGCATCACATACGATCACCTGAACACAGAGTCAGGAGTGAACCCCGGTGCAAAGAGCTGGAAGTAAGCTATGAACACTGCTAGGTGTGGCCAAGAAATAAAACAGAACAGAAAATATGCTCTGGCAGACTCCAAAGGGCAGATAAGAATTATGTATAACGGTTTGATAGAAAACACAGCAATAAAATTTACTGAAAATGAAGTAAAAGAGGGTAAAGCCAGATTGCACATTCACTAGAAAATTATACCATATCGGTTTGCAAATACTTCAGAGCACAGTCATCCCTCCCACAAGTTGAAAATCAGAAGTTTACAAAACTAAGATGAATATAAAAGAGGTGCATAGTAATCCACAGTGCTTTACTTAAGAGCATGAATCCTCCGCTCACTTAGAGGTGTGGGAAGGCCTGCAAACAGAGCTCAGGAAGTAAGGCAGGGAACTCCTGGCAAGACAATTCTTGGCCAACCACTGAGGTGGCTTAATGCAAGGACCCAAGAATGAAGAACTGCTTGGAAACTGTGGTACCAGGGATGACTGGGACACACTTTCAGTGCTTTAAGTCATACTTGGCTATGCTCAGGATTTCTAGAGCTGCACTTTGAGATGCTCAGGATGTGGGTACATAAGGTATGTTGGTTTGTAGTTTGCTTTTGCTATCAAATTGACCTTTCTGATTTTTTGTGTATAAGTGTAATGTTTGCTTCACAAAACATGTTTAGACCTTCCTTCTCTTCAGCCTTTTGGAAGAGGTTGAGAATAGGCCAGGGGTTGGTGGTGGTGGTTTAAATCATGCCTGGCTCTGCTCAGGACTTACTCCTTGCTTTGTGTTCAGGGATCACTCCTAGCAGTTCTTGAGGGACCACATTGCAATATTAAGGCTCAAATTGGAGCCAACCACATGCTGACCTTACCCACCTTCTTGTGAAAAATATTTTGGATCACTCTTGGTGGAGTTTTCTCATTGTTATCTAACTTTATTATTTCTATTTGGACTTGTCCAGTTGTTTCCCTTATGTTTTGTTTTTGTTGACGTTCTCTTCCTTGGGCCTTTGATTTCACCAAGCAACGTTTAAACCACTTTGATTTCACCAAGCAACGTTTGACATTTTATTGAGCTTACACTGTTCACTTAAATCAGTAATTATATATCAAGGCTTTTTACCTTGATCCATCAATGAGGATAAATTCCTTCTTCTACCCATTATGTCTCCACAGGACCTTCCTGGGGACTGAAATCTTTGTCTTAAGAAGGGCTGGACTATGGCAAAATTTTTTTGTTTGCAGGAATAAGGTTGAACAGCCCTGGGGGTGGCAAGAGGACTCATAGTCACCAGTGCCTAGATCCAACTTTATCACCAAATTCAGGGTTGCCTGTAGTAATGGTGTATTCATCAGAATAGCCACATGACATGTGGAACGAAGTTTAATGGCATTCAGGGGCCTTATCAGGACTTTCAGCAGTCAGGAATCATTGGCGCAAGAGCAGGTCAGTGTAGCAGCCAGCTGTGTCCTCTTAGGTGTCCAGTGGTGACTGTTTTGTGAGTTCAGGGCTTGGGAATCTAGAACAGGACTATTCAATAGGCACCAAGGTTTTTTGTATGAAGGTGTGGGCAATCCGGGCTCCAAAACTTTGGTCGTTGCAGGATACACACATGGTGCCCCATGGCAGAGTTCAGTGACTGTTACTGTTTTTTTTTTCTCAGTAAGTGTATTTAGTAATTATCTAGGGCCTACTGCTGAGAAAAGAGTCACTCCAGAGTGAATAGATTGTAAACTTTGCTTGGGACTGGGGGTTGGCAGCAGAGAGAGAGAGAGAGAGAGAGAGAGAGAGAGAGAGAGAGAGAGAGAGAGAGAGAGAGAAGGAGAAAGAGGGAGAAAGAGATAGGGAGAGGGAGAAATAGAGAGAGCACAGCAGAGAGTGGGAGAGAGAGGAAGAAAGTGAGATAGAGAGAAAGAGAACACAGCAGAGAGAGAAAAAGAGAGAGGGGGGAGAGCGAGCACAGCAGAAAATGGGAGAGAGAGAGGAAGAAAGTGAGATAGAGAGAAAGAGAGAGAACATAGCAGAGAGAAAAAGAGAGAGGGGGAGAGAGCACAGCAGAGAGTGGGAGAAAGAGGGGGAAAAGTGAGAAAGAGAGAGAACACAGCAGCGAGAGAAAGAGAAAGAGGGAGTAAGAGGGGGAGAGAGAAAGAGAGAGGGAGAGAGAGAGGGAGAGAGAGAGAGAGAGAGAGAGAGAGAGAGAGAGAGAGAGAGAGAGAGAAGAGAGCACAGACAGGGTGAATGCCTCGCATGTGACTGACCCTGGCATTGCACAAGATCGCCCAAGCCCGATCAGGAGAAATCCTTGAACACAGAACCTGGAGTAAGCCCTAAGCACAACTGGTGCCCCATTCCTACTCCACCCCTCTAACCCTCTCCCTCTCCCACACAAAAGGTCTGCTTAGCCATGGCCTGGCAGAAGGGCACACCAGACAGTAGAGTCTAATTCTCTGTGCTTTGAGAGGTCTGCAGAGGTCAACAGGGAAAGTGTCTTGCTACAGACAGATGGCCTTGTGAGCTGGCAAGGACTGGGTATGTCAGTGTCAGAATGTGATTCTTTGCAGCCACCAGGACAGCTTGATTAAGAATTTGCTAGGGTTGAGTGGAGCTCCCCTCAGGAATTTGCCCTCAGCGTGTGTTGCTATGGTTACTGGGGACTAAAATGGTATCCACTACTGCACTATCAGTTAATTTCTGAGAGGTCTCCAAGATGGTACTTACCAGGGACTGATTCCTGTTTATGCCATTTGTTGCCTGTCATATGATCCAGTGCTAAAAGTTTGGGATCATAGTTTCGGGTATAACCAATCCACTTCACTCCTTACAAAAAGAGTTCACATTTCAACTCCTCCTAATCTCAGTGAGTTGTCTAGAAGTGGGGGTTCCTTCTAGTCAGTGTTCTCTCTCAATCCTGGGTGCTGTCCTTTACATCCTTAATACAGAAGATTTATTCATCAGTGACACGGAGGACCTTTTCACGCATCTATTGGTCATCTCTATGTTTTCTTTGGAAATGTGTCTACTCAAACATTATGCTCATTTTGGATTTGATTTTATGGGGTTTTTTTGTATACTTGTTGCTATTGTTAAATAATATATATGCTCTCCCATTCTAACACCTTTGATGTTGTTAGCAATAGAACATAATATATATATATATATATATATATATATATATAATGTAGGAGTACTGCTATTTATTCAACCACTGATTAGCTGATTGATTTGGGCATGAACTCCACCTTACTTTTTTATAGTTTTATTTATTTATTTTTCTTCTTATACTTATTTAATCATTGTGGGAAAAGTTACTAAGCTTTCAGGTTTAAGTCTCGGTCATACAATGATCAAACACCTCTCCCTTTACCAGTACTCATTTTTCACTACCAAGAACCCCAATACACCCCTCCTTCCACCCCTCCCAATGCCTGTGAGGCAGATGATTTCCACTTAACTTTTCTCTACATAGATTACATTCATTATTTCGACAAAAGATGCACCATTATTATTTAGAATTCCCCCCCCCCCCCCCAACAATCAGAATTGCTGAAAAAACATTGTGAAATACTTTGTTTTCTATAGCAGGGTTATGAGAATCATATAATGATTTTGGATTTCTGCAAAGAACCAGATAATTACGAGATTGGTTTCTGTACGTCTGGTGTTGTGGCTGTGCCAGAGAGCCACTCATGGGGGGCAACTCGTGACCTCAGTAGGGCGTGAAGGACGAGCCTGTACCACCCCCCTTCCCATGAGACTGCAGTTGCCCCGTCACCACTGGCTCATACCTGGCTTTCCAATAAGCTCTGAGGCGGTGGCCACCTTGCTGCCAGGGTTGAGAAAGGTGGAAGGGAACAACACCCATTCCCTCCCAGGGAGGCATGGTGCCGAAGTTTAACACATGGTCAATTCACTTTTTTGCTGTAAACTGCTGGGCTCTGGATTAAATCCTTTTGCCTCTGGAGCCATGGCCGTGCTGTAGAGTCACTTGTGGGGGGCAACTTGTGACCTCAGTAGGGCATGAAGGATGAGTCGATACCACCCCCTCTTCCCATGAGACTGCAGTTGCCCGGACACCACCGGCTCATACCTGGATTTCCAATAAGCTCTGAGGCGGCTGCCACCTTGTATGTGGTCCAGATGCATATCTGCCAAAAACCGCTGGGTTTCGAGATTTATTTCTGAGTCTCTGGGATCATGGCCATTAATCAGCTTGATCAGAAGCCAGAGAGACTGTAGGCAGCGACTCAGGGTCTCGCTGGAATGGGGAAGGAAGGGCCTATTCCGCCCCCATCTGGTGAGGCCCTGCGTGTCTCTTCACTGCAGGCCCAAACCTGACTATCTAGTGGCCTCTGGAGGATGGCGGTCACCGGGCCGCCAAGGGGAACAGGCTAAGGTATGAAACCTATTACCACCTGGAGTGGCCCAGCCCCAGTAACCTACTGCAGGAACAGGACACATTTTGCCAAAAGCCTTTGGGTTCCAAGATCCATTTCTGAGTCTCCGGGATCATGGCTTTAAGCAGTTCGATTAGGAACCAGAGAAGCTATGCCTCCAATTATATAGCTGGGCCAGAGCTGGTTTGTGGGTATGTCTCCCACATACCTAACTTTTGGCCATTTTCTTTCTTGGTAAACTTTGCCCCAAGATTTGGGGTCTGGCCAAAGGCACAGCAGCTATTTTGGGGTATCTGAAAGTCTGACAGTGCCATCAGGCTGCTGATGCACTTGCCTCACAGGTACAGATTGACCTGCTGGCGGCACCATACCCCCAAAATATATTTTTATGATAGGGCAGTTGGTGACAGGGAACTACTATGCTCCCAAGAAAGTGTGTCTTCAAAGACATTCTGTCACCAGTTTGTTAGCCATTCCTTGATTGCTCTTTAAATTCTCTCTCATGGTCAAGGCAGTGTTTGCCAATGATTCATGTTTTGACTAATAGCAATATCTCTCACTGAACTAAATCCAGTTTGCCACAAAATACATTAACAGTTATTCTTTTTCTCTGACATTGTTTAACAGTTTGCCCCCAGATGACTTCAGACACCAATGCAAGTTTGCATGTCTTAACACTCAGTAGATAATTACTCTAGAGAATAAATGACTGAATAAAAATGCCCCAAGTCCAAAACTTTCTGATTTCCCACTTTTTCTTTTCTCTTTAATTGGCCAAAGAAGTTTGGACTTCCAAGCGATGATCAGGATGTCCCAAGCGCCTCGTGATTTCCCATTTTTCTGGCATTAAGCCATATATCTTTAGCATTGTGGTCAAGCAGATGTTCGGGAAATGATTTAATTACCTAGGCAATGACATCTCTTACTATATCAAACACATACCTCATTTCCCCCATAAGAAAAATTCACTCTCACAATATGTGCTCTTTAAAATATAATTTTCCCAATTTGAAATATTTCTATTTTCATTTTGGAAAAAATCTATTTTTCCTGTAAGGCCCTTTTCAATATGGTTAAGACTCTGAAACTAGATCCCTTGGGAAAAAGTTGTCAGTTTTCTATAAAACTAAGCATATACTTACAGTGTACGTAAGCAAACACTTTGTATGGCAAGAGGAATTCTACTCACAGGAATTTTCCCGTGAGAAATGAAAAGATACATTAATGAAAGAAGTATGGAAGAAAATGTATTTATTATGGTAGCTCCAACTGGAAATGTCTAGATATGCATCAATATTACTATGGATATTTTTGTATACTTAAATTCACAGAAAGAATACCATTCAGTAATAAAATGACCCATTCTTACAATATAATTCAGTTTAGACATTAACTATGCTATGATTTTATTTGTATAAAATTTTATAGAAATAAAAATTGATTTTGAAAAAAAATAAAATGATGTGGATATTACTTAAATAGATAATGTGGGTATTACTTGGGAAGAGGCAGAAGGAAAATTACCAGAGCTATGATTATACAGCTTAAGAGTTGGATGAGTTACATAGTTGTTATAAAAATCATAATGGAATAAACTTGAAACTTATTCAGTACACTTTAGTAAGGGAAAAAAAAAGCTGTGAACACTTACTGAATTCCAGTAACTGATCTGTATGCCAAAAAGCTTGCAGTAAATAAAATGATGTATAAATCCTTTAATAAAATTATATGCATTGGTAATACAAATAGAATAATGGAAAGACTGATGTGTGATAAATGAAGTGTAGCAAATGTTCATGGTAGAATCTGACTGTTGAATATATGAGTAATCAGTAAAATTCCTCAAGCTTCTATTTCCAAGCTTTTGGGTTTGTTTTAAGTATTGGGAACCCTTTAGGCATTTGCTTTAGAAACTGTAAATGATACTTGCACAAATAAATTATTTCCCTGCTACTTTTTTTAAAAAATGGCAATTTTCTGGCCCTGGCTCCCTGGATCATTAGTCACCATCCAAGAACTTTCCCCACTCCTCCCATTTCTGTTTTATTATGAGTACAGCCCATGCATTCTTGTTCTACTTATTGAGTTATGCTACATTAATATATTATTGTCATTAGTGTTTTAAGCCAGAGTCTCCTCATATTTAAAAAGTTATACGTTTTTCAGCTAATCATGTTCTTTCACTAGTTGTATTTCTATCACTTCTGGTACAGGGGATATTTTTCAAAGCTCATCTTGTATCTTTTTGTTCCTAATACAAATTCAGTCATTTAGTTTAGAAACACATTCTTTTGAGCTTTGTGAAGGGATTTCCAAGTGATTCTAGGGGGGCCATGACGTGCTATGATTGAAACTTGAACCCATGCATACCAGACTTGTACTCCAGCTCTTTGAGTTCTCTCTCCACCTGGAAAGACACTTGTAAGAGTGGAAAATTATCACACTGACCTAAGGCCTTGGTGCTAGTTATACCCTTTGCTAGATTTGTCTTTACTTTTATATTCTCGAGTAGATTTCATGAATTTAGTGCAAATATATTTAAATGATATATTTAAACAATAGCTTACTCCAATGCTTTCATATCATTTCAATGTCAGAGTAACATTTTTACACAAATTTATGCCTTCATTGACATGCATAATTGCATTTTTGGTTCAACCTTCCCCATCAGTGCAAAGCCTGCTAACTTACAATCGATAGATTACATGTAGTCTATAGTTCACACATACAGTTCAAGAGAGGATTCCTGGGTGAGAAAATGATATGAGTTCAGGGAGTAAACATCTGTTTTTGTTTTGTTTTGTTTTTAAATCTTACAATTGTAATGACCAACAGGAACCTTAATAAGGAAATACATGAATAGTAAACTAAAGAAACTCATTTAAAAAAAAAGTGAAGAAATTTAACAAGACTTAATAAAGGAAGCTAAAATGTAAATTTTTTTCTCCTTAAAAATGCTGCACCACTATAAGCAACAAAATAAACCATTTTTGAGAGTATATAATATGCACTTTGACTTTTAGCACAAGAAACAAAGTTCGTGATCAACAAAGACAGATTTTATCAGTTTTGTTTTGTTTGTTAGTGTAGATCACAGTAAGAGGGAAAAAAAAACCCTGTATTTACCATATAAATGTGCAAACAGCTGGAATGGAAGCCAAAAGTCAATAGGAAATAGGCAGCAACTATCAGAAAGTAAATGACAGCTGGGGAAAGTTCCTGACATTGAGGGACATTAAGAGGTCAAGTCTAGGCACTACTTTTTAACTAGTAATAATACTTTATTCAGAAAACACTGAGATTAATTTAGAAAGTCAGAAATAGAAAGATAAAGCAATATAATAAATAAAAAGGGTAAACCAGGATTAGCAGTAAATATAGAAATAGAAAATCAATAGAGAGTGTAAATAAATTTAATATACGGAATTTTATAAGGTAAGACATTCTTTTTAAAGAATTTTGTTCCTTATATTTTCTTTTAAAAAATTTAATTGAATCACTGTGAGATATAGTTACAAAGCTTTGATGATCTGGTTTCAGTCATACAATGTTCCAACACCCAAACCTCCACCAGTGTACATTTCCCACCACCAATATCCTTCCTATCCCTCCTCACCCACCAAGTCGCTCTCTCCCCCTCTCTCCCTCTCCTCACCTCCCTCCTCCCCCTCCCCCGCCATGTCTCTTTCCCTCTCTCACTGTCTCTCCTTTTGGGCATTGTTGTTTGCAATGCAAAACTCAGAGGCCCTCGTGTTTGGTCCTTTACTGGCTTTCAAGAGCCATCCCTTTCAACCATCATTGTCATAATGACCCCTTCTCTATTCCAACTGCCCTCTCCCCCAGCACTTGACCAATCCTTCTTGCCTTGTCTCTACTTACTGTCCTTGGATGTTAGTCTCATACTATGGGTAAAACATTCTTATATCTGTAGTTTTAAGTAAAGTTCCATGGTTTGGTTTATCTCATCTTTCTCTTTGCCTTGAAAATGTTAGTGTACTGCATAAAATCAGCCTGGGGTCCACAATAACTCATGTGAAACATGTTCTGGCAAACTGCTAATAGAAAAGCTAATAAAGTAGGTTCTGACAAAAGAAAATATAAACAAACCCCCAAATGCTAATCCATATGTGGAATTGATATTAGTGAATTGGTTAGTGAATATATAGCTTGGGAAAACGACAACTAATATAACCATGTGGTAAAATATCTAATAAAACTGTTGTTTCCATTTATTTGAAATACACAATGTATCTAGTGAAGCTGTGGCTCAATAATAGGAGTTTTTAAATGGAATATATATATGTTTATATATATAAGTTTGTTAGTATTAACTAGAGGTCACCGTAAATTGCTTGCCAAGTAAGACTACTGGCTCACTTTTTAAGAAGGAAATTAGAAAAATAGCTAATTGCAGACTTTGAGGATTTAGAGATACAACTTTATTCTCCAATTGGTGAAAGAGCTAAACACAAAGCAAAGAATGAATATTTTGAACTATTTTCATGAACAAAATGAAAAATGAAGACATTGGCATCACGTCTCTTATTTTGAACTCAGATTTAATTAATTTGCCTACTTTCAATAAAATCCCTTTTATTGGACAAAATTCTGTGAGGAAAGGGATCATAACTATAATCTCACAGATAATCTGATAATTCAAAGCACCTTTAATTAGGTCTAAAGAGTCTGTCTTGAAAAGAACTGCAGGTGATACAGTTCTTGTCAACACAGTAACCATATTTTGTTGATATTTTAATTTGTCATATTCATCTTTGCTTCATTTCCAAAATCCAGAAATATTACCAATTTCAGACTACTTTGTACAATCTTGACTACTTCAATATTTTAGCCAATTTTTAGAAAATTGATTTGATTGCTTTGACTCTTGTCAATGAACTTTGTCCATCCTCAAAGTAAAGATTATCTGCTTTGATTCTACTTCTCATTTTTGAAAGTTGAGAACAGATTATTGACTACATATTTTGAGATCATGTAACCTGGACATAAAAATTTTTTACATCATGCATCAATTAGCAGTTTATAGGGAAAAGCTATTAAAATGGTAAGAAAAATAGCAAAAAATAAAAATAAAAGTTGTTGCACTGTTGCACTGTCCTCCCAATTTTCATGGATTTGCTCGAGCGGGCACTAGTAATGTCTCCATTGTGAGACTTGTTGTTACTATTTTTGGCATATTAAATATGCCATGGAGAGCTTGCCAGGCTCTGCTCAGGCAGGCAAGTTACTCTCAGTAGCTTGCTGGGCTTTCCAAAAGGGGCAGAGGAATCGAACCCAGGTCAGCCGCGTGCAAGGCAAATGCCCTACCCACTGTGTTATCACTCTAGCCCCCAAATAAAAGTATAATATGTGATATTATTTTAATACTTTTATTATTGTGGTTTAAAAGCTTTTTGGGAGGGGGATGGAATAAATCTTTAAATTGCTTTTTTGAAATCTGGTGGTGAAACAAGACCAAAATAAATTGAAAGTTGAACCAAAATTAAAATTAGCAACCTCTTCTGGGTAGAGTTGACTATTGAGAATGCAAAAGATTATCTGTTGTCCTTTCACAAAAGCCTAAACCGGGAATACTGCATATAATCAGAAGCCTTAATCAGAAATCTTTTGTTTTCTTTTTGGGTCACACTCAGCTAGCACAGGGGTTACTCCTGGCTCTGAACTCAGGAATTACTCCTGCGGTGCTCAGGGGACCATATAAGATGCTGGGATTCCAACCTGGGTCGGCCACGTGCAAGGCAAATACCCTACGTGCTGTGCTATCACTCCAGCCCCCAATCAAAAATCTCTTTGTTCTTTAGATTTACACAATAGAACATATGTCAGAAGACCAATCACAAGGAAATATACAGACTAGACCCCTTCCCCTCACTAGTCCTCAAGATAACTAGTCCTCAAAATAACTTCCTTATTTTCTTCCTATATAAACTGCTTCTTATAACACTACAGGCAAGATGATTCTCTAGCACATGAAGCCAGCTTGTTGTTAATAAACCTTTCTCTCTCTCTCTCTCTCTCTCTCTCTCTCTCTCTCTCTCTCTTTCCAATCAAGCATTTTGTCTCAACTGACCCCATTCAGATAAGCTGGAATTGACTCCTTGAAGTTACAGTACTACATCCTTGGATCTTTATCATTATGGACCTGAGGAAATAGTAAGGCAGAAAGACCTGTTAAGTTACATCCTTCCTGCATCACAAACCTTAATCTCTACCCAGCTCCCCACAAAAAGGCAAGAGAGTAGTGGATAGTCACACCTCTGCTGAAGAATGCTGAATAATTTTCTCAAATAAGAAGTGTAAGATCAATTGCTTAAAGTAGGTATCAAATTCAGAAACTAAGGGGACAGAGACATGAGAGCAGGTAGGGTACTTGCCTTCCAGGATGCAGACCAGGTTCTTCAGTAACCCATCTAGTCCCACCCTACCAGCCCTGCCAAGAGTGATCTGTAAAGGTAGAGTCAATTAGTAAAGCCCTGAACACTGCCAGTTGTGACCCCTAGAAAAATGCCAGAAATAAAACATTCAGAAATTGGTTAGTTAGGGACCACTTTGTAGTTATATCTAACAAGATAACATGATTGCATATAAATATATGCAAAACAACTAAAGTTTGCACTTTTCTTTTTTCTGAAATGTCCAACTGTGCCTACATCGTAGTGTCAGCATAAGGATTAAGAAAACTAAGACATCTAATTATGTAAACTGCAAAGGTATGCATTTAATAGCATATCAATTATCTGCTTAGAAAAATATAGTATATAATAAGCATTGTCCACATTTTTTAAAGAATAGTCCGCCTTGGTTTGAAGGATAACATTTTCTTCCAAGTTCTGTTCCTGCCCTTCTGTGTGCATGCTTCCTTCTCCCACACCAACACCATGTGGTCATTTTCCCACTGTGTGATGATAAAGCACAAAATAATCTTTTCCTAAAAAATAGCAGCAATTGAATACTAAACCTTGGGACTGTCTTGGCTGTCAAAATTTTGAAATGAATATCCTTTTCTCTGAGTTCCCAAACTCTTCTTTTGGTAAAATTCCATCCCCATACTACTTCTTTTCAAAGGTGCCTCATTGTTGTTTGAACTGTATTCTTCCATCATGTTAAAATCTGTATATTTACTAAACGCTTATATATACAATATAAAATGAAAAAATCTGAAATCAACCAGATCTGGATTTAAATCTCCACTCAGTTCGTGAATGAGCTCTGTGACTCTCTGTGGCCACCCTCCTTTGAAATATAATTTCTAATCTTTAAGTTAAGAAAATTCACCTCACTGATTAAGATTAAATTGGCTAAAGTTCCAGTACTTCGTGGGAAACTCACTGCTTACTCTTCTCCTCATTAAGTCATGAATTAAGTATGTCATTATTGAGGAAACTTGTCACATATTTTTTAGGACTTGTAGCTTTTTATGTGCATTTGATTGGTATCGAATGCCAGCAGGAAATTGTCAAGAGTACTGAGGCCTTCTTAGTACTACTGTAAACCATTTCTGCAAGCAGACAGTTAGGTTAACTTAATCTTGATATAATTATCCTGGTTCTGAAGTACAAAAATGTGCCAATTCTCTTAAATTTTTCTCAGCTGATACTGTTTAATATATGTTGTATATTTCAATTTGTAGTATATGTCTCTGTAGTGATATATAAACAAATATCTGCCTGTCATAAATACGTGAGGTGAAAAGCAAATTATGCAAGATGTTCTGTAAGGGCTTTATTACAACTTTCCTTTTTTTCCCATAGGGCATCTGTCAGATATTTATTTATACCAAGGCCAAGGGAGGAGAATCCAGAGGATCAAATTTAATTTAATTTTAAAAAAAAATCTTAAATGTGGGATTGGAAGAGAGTCTGAGAAAAAATTTTCTTGGCCAAGTTAAAAAAGCTAAGGATTAGTAGCAGTGTTCTGACCTGAAATTTAGGTCTTGTGATTTCTTTCCAAGGAGATTTTTCACTCTGTGAAAAACCTGTCAGCAATGGCATTATTATTTAATTCAATCTTAATTGGATACAAGCTGTCAAAATCTGAGGGTTTGTTGGAAGTCCTAGATGCACAGATTATGTATTTTAATACTATTATTAATCATCCGGTACAAAACTGTTCTTCAGCAGGACCTGAAACTTTCCTGTTTCGGGCTCATTTTGCTCTTCTCTGAAATCCTGAAAGTTTCAGGACATACAATTTAATTTCTTAAGTCCTATTTCTCATATGCTTTGTTTAGGGAAAGATTTCAGCTATTTTTCAATTAACAGTCAGGCTTTGTGCTTAGTGCTGGGTGTATATAGTTTTAGAATTTCTCCACGTGGTTTAGTTATACGTACATTTTGCCTGTCACGGACAGTGAAGTCCTGTTTCATCTCGAATGAGACTACCCTCTACAAAGGTAGGGTTGCGAACGGTGGACAAACATAGGATGGGGTGAGGGGCTGGGGGACTCGTTACCTAAAGGAACCTCTCAGGCATAACCTGACCCCAAGCACTCAGCATTTGCCAGCCTTTCTGGATGCCAAATGGCCTGGGCGCTTTCTTTTGCAAAAGATGCAAATAGTCAGCTTGGAGAGAAGGCTCAGGAAAAGAGTCCATCTGGGCCACCCACTTCCAGTCCACTTTCTGACTCTCCAAGAATCCTCGGAGGGTGCGAGATCGACTCGTTTCTATTGTTACCCAGGCTGAGACAAAGACGCAGGGTGGATGAGGTGGGGGCGGCTGGCAAGTGGTCCCCATCCTTTCATCCTTTTGGTGCCCGGCGCCGGGGAACGGCTCGGGCTTGGGTGCGGACTTCCCTGGTCGATCCCTCCCGCGTCCTCCAGGAGCAGCGCGAGGACGCGGGCAGCCGCAGCGGCCTCTGCGTCAGGGGGGTAGCGGTGGGGCGGGGAGGTTCGGCGCCGGGCACTGCGCCCCGGCTCCCCCCCCGCCCCCACCCCCACCCCCATTCCCCACCCTGCCGTAGGGTGTGCGGCGGCCGCTGCTCGGTCGGACCGGGCACGTGGGCGCCTCCGTCACACCCTCACTCACACACGCATATATATATACACACACATACACATACACATACACATACAAGCACAGGCACAGACACACACGCACACACACGAGCGCACGCACGCACACGCACTCACCGGCGCCGGCATCTCCTGCCAGCTCCCCGGCAAACACGTAAGCATTCGGGGAGTCTCTGCCTCCGCTCGCGGTGCCCGAGAAGCGACCCCCCGCGACTCCACCCGGCTCCCGGGCCCGCCTAGGGTGGCAGCTGCTGGGGTCTAGGGCGCCTTTCTCTGGCCTCCATCCCCCCACATCCCGCGGCGGCATCCGACCCGCGTGACTGAGAAGCCGTCAGAGGCGTCGGATCGGCGTTTCCCCCCAAACGGTGAGGAAAACGCTCCTCCGGCGGCGGGCACCGTTTGGGATGGGGTGGGGCTCGGAGTTGCGAGCTCCGGTGGATGGGGACGTGTAGATAGAGCCCGAGAGGACTCGGGGCTGGGTCCGAGGGAGCGGGAGAGAAGGAGGCTGCACGTCCTGCCGCGAGCAGCTGCGCCCTACACCTGTGCACCCCCGGGGGCGAGCGCAGTGCCTAGGGGAAGCACGTGGGTGCAAACGTGCCGCCATCCTGCCTCCCCCGTCGTTTCCTCCGTGGGTGGTAGGGTGGGATCACCAGCCCTGCAAAATCAAGTCGTTCCCAAGTCCAGTTGGGGCTGTCCTAAAGGTGGGGACCGACTGGGACAAGTACGAGAGAGAAAAGTTGGGAGAGTCGGGGCGGGGAAAAGGCGCTCCCGAGGCGTGCGGTCAGTGAGAAACGGCTGGTGCCAGAGGAAGGGTGGAAAGGAGCCGCGGCTCCATCCATCCCTCCTTCCTTTCTGGTGGGGGCCACTGCGGGAGGCCACTGGCCGAGTCAGAGTGTTTGCACGTGACCTTAGTTCCGAGTGGCCGGAGACACGCTGCGGGGGTAGTGGGGGGGGGTCCCCCGCAAGGGCTTCGGGAACGCGCTGGACACGTGTTTGCCCAAACAAGCCCCCACTTGGTGCAAATCTGCGCCTGCAGTAGTTTGAACGTGTGGCCGCGGGGGTGGTGGCAATGGGGTTTGCAGAGGAAGAAGGGGACTGGCCAGCCCGCTCGTCCGCTCCGTGCGGGGCCCGAGTCCACGGCCAGGTCGAGTGGCAGGGGCAGCCTCTGAGCGAACGCCAGCCTGTTGGTACACCCACCGCAGGAAACAGGACCGATCTGAGCCAGGCTCGTAGAGGTCCGGCTCGGGCCGACAGTTCTTTCCAGTTGGGTCGAGCCGAGGCGGCGGCGGCGGCGGCTGCGACTCCCGGCGCAGAGCGGAGCCCCCCGGGCTTGCGCGCCTCCGCCTCGGGCTGGGCCGTCCGCGCTGGACTCCAGTGCCCGCTGCGGACGCCGAGTAGGGCGGGGCGGGCTGCGCACGCGAGCGCGGTGACGTCGGCAGTGTTTGGGTGCTTATGCAAATGAGGCCGCGGCCGTTTCCCGGGCGGGCGGGTGGGGGGCACCGGGGCATCCTGGTCTTTACAGGGAGACCCGGGAATGGTCCGCACGCACGCACTCTTTGGGCGGTTCACGTCCTAGAAATGGGAGGATGGAAGGGAAATGTGGGCTTGGGTTGCTGCATTGCCTTTGGGCCCCATCGGCCGCTTTTCAAAGCTGCTTTTTTTTTTTTTTTTTTTTTTTGGCTTTTTGGGTCACACCCAGCGATGCTCAGGGTTACTCCTAACTCTGCACTCAGGAATTAATTATTCCTGGCGGTGCTCAGGGGACCATATGGGATGCTGAGGATCCAACCTGGGTTGTCCGTGTGCAAGGCAAACGTCCTACCCGCAGTGCTATGGCTCCAGCCCCCCAAAGCTGCTTTATACCCGCCATTGCCTGTATGCCTTTCTGAGACAGGGGAACAATGTGTCTGCCCTAGGAAATAATTATTGTCAGTGGGAGCCACCCCGCCCAGCAGTTGACTCCACCTACCTCATTGCAGCACGGTGTTGCTGTGATACAGACATGCTGAGGTCTTTCCTTGGAGAACTGGGCTTGACTTGTTGGTGCTTAAATACAGCTAATGGTGGACTTTTTCTTGAAAGGTCTGTGTGTATTCATTAAGTTGTGATTTTGATTGGACCATCAGAACCTTCTTTTTTGTTTTTTTGGGCAACATCTGGTCTCGCCACATGAAAAATAATCCACGTTATACATGTTAGAGCAACGTTTCTTAGTCAAATTTAATAATGAATTCCATTATTCCTTAATTCTAAGTGAAACATTCAATGTTCATTTGTTTCCAGGAAGACCAGAATTAATACCATTTTGAAAGGAAGATCATTCCTTTACTGTGGGTTCACACCAGCCATTTCTCTTTTTAATTTTGATTGCACGTTTTGGAGTTAATTCAGGAATTAATGCTTATAATGTGATCAAGATGAGTATTTTCATGAAGAAAAGCACAAATTCATGTTTCTAGAAAATAAGCGCTGTGTTAACCAGTTAATAAATAATACTGTTTTCCACGGATGGGGAACTGTTTCTCTGCCAAGGACAGTTGTGTAGTTATAACATCATTCTTGGGCTATACAATTCTGGCAGACAAGCCCAGCAGCCCATCTCAAACTCTGTCACGCACCAGGCACAGACCTCCTGATTTTTCTAGCCATGTGGCCCAGACTCAGGGTCTATAAACTATTCTGGAGGCTGTGAAGATCAAGATCTTGGCGTGGCAGATTCTCTGCCAGGTGAGAGCACACTTTCTGCTTCCTTGTCTACCTTGTCAGCCTTGTCCTCATGGGAGAGGTACCTTTTAGCGCTTTGAAGTCACTGTTAATACCCCATGAAGACTCCATCTTTTATTACCGTCACTTAAAATTTGAATGTACAAATTAGGAGTGGGGAGAGTGGTTGCAAACATTCAGACAATAGTAAATAGTAAAAATAGATTTAGCATATAGAATTTTGAGAAATTAATAATTGGGGGAAATTGCTTGCAAGCTTTTGGAAAAAATAAAATAAGTTAAATTAATTGTAAAACCTAATCTGTAGTTGAAATTTTACTGTGTGTGTGTGTTAGAGAACCTACTTCTCTTGCATATCAAAATAAAATCTTATTGTAAATATATATATACAAAATTGGATTCCTTAAATTGTAAAATCTTAAATCCTTAAATCTTGCAAATAATTAAATGGTCATTTATTTAGAATGATAGCCCTGAAAGAGATCCTTGTGTTTATGAAGAGTTCCCAAACCTTTCTTTTGCTTCTCAATTTATTTTCCAACTTATTTTGAAGAATATGTCCATATTTTATTGCTATAAATGCATACATGTTTAGATATATTAATAGCGTACTAAACTGGAGTAGAATTTTTATAGAAATATCTGAGCAGATGATATTATTAAAAAAAAAACCTGGCATTATATCATGCACAGAACATTGAGATTACATGGCAGAAGTATTTAAATTTATTTACAGTTTGCTATATAACTTAAAATAGGCATCAAATTCTGCAATTATTTGGTATTTTTTTTCTGGCCTTAATTTTTCTGTTTTGGGGCCACTAATGCCATTGCTACTATCCAGGAGTCAAGATACTTACTCCTGGCTCTTCTGCACTCAGGAATCACACTCTGTGGTGCTCAGGGCACCATCTGGGATGCCGAGGATCAAACTTGGGTTTACCTGCAGTCAAGGCAAGCATCTTTCTTGCTGTACTATGTCCAGCCCCAATATTGGTAAATTTTGCTAAACAAATTTATTTCCTTGAATATTAATTGTCGCAAATATTTTTTCTCATAATTCTTGGGCAACCAGACTGAGAAATGATTTCTGGGTAGTTTTATATTACAGTGTTACTTGCTGTAAAGGTAGAATTATTTTTGTCTTGAATCTCACCTTAAATGCTTGTGATTAATGTCCTAGGGGATCATTTCACATAGGAGTAGCTGATTCAATAGATGACTTATACTGGAACTTTTTCACCTATCGGATTGACAAAGGCCTAGAAGATTACTAACCATAACAATCACTTTCATGCATTACTGTTTCATGCAAACAGAAACAACCTTTGATTTATCAAAGGTCATTTGGTAATATTTATCAAAATTATAAAAGTGCATTATTTTCCACTTCTGTAAAAGCATCAGATATGCAGTTGCTTAAAGATTGTAGCAAATAGAATTGACCTAAATATATCAGATACTCATTCATGAAATATCATAGTTATTCTTAAAAATATATATATTTGAGAGGAAAATATTTCAAAGATTGTTTTAAATGAAAAAGCCCAGGTGCAGAATTTTACATGTAATAATAATTGAGTAGGAGGAATACATTGTGTAAGTGGGGAGAAAATATACAAGGCTGAATTGCTATTACACTAATATGCACAAAATATCTTGAAGGATTTTGGTAACTAATAGGAAGATAGTGGTGGAATTGAAAAATTGGGGAGGATATACTGGAAAGATATTTTCTCTCTTGCCCTTCAATACCCTATTTCTATCATACTTATAATTACAGATCAAATATATTATAAAGTGAAAACTATTGCAAATAAACACCCTTGTGATACCAGTATCCCAGCAAATGACTTCAAATTCGTAAGGTATAAATAAGTCAATGGGTATTTTGGCTTTGTAGTTTTAGACTTTATAAGGAAGTTATCTCTTCCAATATTTTTTAGTAATGATATTAGTGCAGCAAAAGAGTTAAAGGTTTCCATAAATTTAGCTGGCTATGTCAGCATAATATGCACATTTAGGGTAGAGTGAGTTTTAAAAAGTTTATGTTTTATTTGTGCTTGCAGATTCAAATGGTGTAAAGAAATAACCTAGATCTATTGTGTGCACTTTGCAAATTTATCTGCAAATGTAACATCTTGCAGAAGTGTTACTTTATAATCTGATTACTGCTACTGAGAGTCAAATTGCAGAATTACAGCACTATAGAGATCTCAATGTTGCTCTTTTATAACCACACTACTTGACTCTGCCCCAACCTTCCCTTAATTCCTGACAACCACTAATTTTTATTCATCTTTCTTTGGGTCAGTACAAAAAATTCATGTAAATTAAATCATACATTAGGCAACTGTTTGAAATTGTTTTTGTTTGTTTTTCGTTTTGTTTTGTTTGCTTTTTGCGTCACACCCGGTGATGCCAATTAGGAGTAGTGATGCCAATTAGGATGCCAATTCCTGAGTAGGAATTACTCAGGAATTACTTTTGACGGTGCTTGGGGGACCATATGGGATGCGGGGACTTGAACCCGTGTAAGTCAAATGCCCTACCCGCTATGCTATTGCTCCAGCCCCGAAATTGTCTTTTTCTAACTCATCACAGTTTTCTTGGATGAGATTCATCCAAGCTGTGTTTATTAGTAGTTTATTTATTTGATTTTTGATGAACCAAAGATTGTTTAACAACTTGCCCATTGAATAGTATCTGGCTTATTGTCTATTTGAATTTTATTATGAATAAAGCCATGATGTAAACTATATGCATGCATAGATTTAAAAAATACAAGTTTTTAATTTTTTGGTATAAATATGTCAACACTGTCCTCCCGTTGTTCATAGATTTGCTCGAGCAGGTCCAGTAATATCTCCATTTTGAGACTTGTTGTTACTGTGTTTGGCATATTGAATACGTCACGGTTAGCTTGCCAGGCTTTACCTTGCGGGCGAGATACTCTTGGTAGCTTGCCGGGCTCTCCAAGAGGGGCAGAGGAATCAAACCCGGCTCAGCTGGGCTGGCCGCACACAAGACAAATGCCCTATGGCTGTGCTATCACTCCAGCCCAGTATAAATTTGAAACAGTGCAGTTGTTGGACTGTATGGTAGTTTCATATTTACTGTTCCAGAGATCTGTAACATTCTGTTTTTATCAGCAGCAATGTATACATGACCTAGTTTCTCTGCAGTCTTTGCCAGAATGTACTTACCACTGTATACATGTGTATTTTTTGGAGGTGTTTCCTAAGTATTTATTGAGACACAGGGGCTTGTCAGTACTCAGGCCTCCAGGGCCCTATGGGTGATGCTTGGGCAACAACATAGTGTTGGACATCAAACCAAAATTGGCTGAAAGCAAGGTATGCACTCAAATCCCTGTACTGTGTCTCTGGGCCGTGCCACTGTATTTAAACCAATAGCTAAGTAGTGACACCCCCTCATAATTTCAATTGGAATCTCTCTATTTTATGTGCTCATTTGTCATCCACATGCCACATTCAGTGAAAAGACCTTTTATGTCCTTCACTCATTTTCTAAATCATGTTTAACTACTGAGTTTTAAAAGTTCTCTATATATCCTAAATACTAGACTTTGAATGATAGAGCTGGAGCGATAGCACAGCGGGTAGGGCGTCTGCCTTGCACGCAGCCAACGTGGCCGACCTGAGTTCGATTCCTCCGCCCCTCTGGGAGAGCCCGGCAAGCTACCAAGAGTATTCAATATGCCAGACACAGTAACAACAAAGTCTCCAATGGAGACGTTACTGGGCCTGCTCGAGCAAATTGATGATCAACGGGAGGGCCTTTACTTTACTTTACTTTAGACTTTGAACAGATAAGGTGTTCTTCAAATATTTTATATCTTTATTACAGATTTTTTTTTACAGAGCCAAAGTTACTGTTTATGGAGTTCAGTGCACCATTTCTTGATTTGACTGGTGTCATATTTAGGAGCTCGTGGCTTGGCTCTAGACCACTGAAGATTTTCTCTGATGGTTTGTTTCTGAAAGTTTTAGAGGTTTATGTTTTACATATGTACTCCATTTAAATTTTTGTAATATGTTTGAGGTTTAGTTCTAGGTTTATTTTGGACTAGAAATGGCCAGTTTATTGGGAATCAACTGTCAAATGTGTCTCCTTTAGCTTTTGGAATTTCTTTTGCAATTTTGTCAGAAATACTTGGGCATATTAATGTTGGCCTATTTCTGAGTACTCTCTTCTTTCCCTTTCATCTATATGTCTGTCCTGCCAGCTTCAGCTTCAATTAGTCTTCATTGCACTGTCTTTAGCACTGTCCTCCTGTTGTTCATAGAGTTGCTGGAGCAGGCACCAGTAACGTCTCCATTGTGAGACTTGTTACTGTTTTTGGCATATTGAATACGCCATGGGGAGCTTTCCAGGCTCTGCTGTGCGGGTGGGATATTCTCTGTAGCTTGCCCGGCTCTCCAAGAGGGATGGAGGAATTGAACCCAGGTTGGCCGCATGCAAGGCAAATGCCCTACCCACTATGCTATTGCTCCAGCCCAAGTCTTTATTACAATAGCTAAATAATAAGTCTTAACCTCAGGTAAACAAGTACTTTCCACTTCATTCTTGGATTTCAAAATTGTTGTAGCTATTCTAGTTTTTATCTTTATGCAGTTTTTTTTTTTTGCTTTTGGGGTTACACCCAGCAATGCTCAGGTATTACTCCTGGCTCTGCACACAGAAATTACTCCTGGTGGTGCTTCGGGGACTATATGAGATGCCTGAGATTGAATTTGGGTTAGCTGCAGGCAAGGCAAATGCCCTACCGCTGTACTATCATGCCGGCCCCTATGTATATATTTTTAATATAATTTTTCCTTAATTTCTATATGAATTGCTTTATACTTACATAACAATTTAGACAGAATTTATAGAATATTTTGAATCTTCCAATTCATGAACATGGTGTATATATCCATGTAGATAGATGTTCTTTAATTCGTTTTTGTCAGCACTTCATGTTTTTTTATCATAAAAACATCTTTTATAAAACTCAACATAGATATGGACCTCTGCATTCAAATTCATGCTTTTCAAGAATCAGTAGTCAAGACTAATTATACTCTTAGTTTACTTCAGCAATAATTCATTTCTCCAACAATTTTTAATCATACTTAGTATGTACTTTAATACATTATCTAAAATGTAGTGACTTAAAACAGTCACAGCGCAGTTATCATTATTATTCGTGTCAGCTGGGTCTTTCTGCTTCCCTCCTCAATTCAGTTTGTAGGCAGAGTGTCAGTGCTTTTCTTGTGACCTCAGCTCAGATGGTGAAACAAGTGACTGGGGACCGAGTCTTTGTCTTTGTCCCTTGCTTTACTCTCTACTTTCTGTTTTTCTTCCCTTTCTCCACGAATGTGGGATTTTTTTAAAATCTTTTTTGGTGGGGGTACATCCAATGTTCTTCAGGGTTTACTCCTGACTCTGTGCTCAGGGATCACTCCTGGTGAGCTCAGGGAATCATATGGGATGCTGAGAATCATAATATGGGATTTCTGCACTGTAGCACTCACTGTCCTCCCGTTGTTCATCGATTTACTCTAGCGGGCACCAGCAATGTCGCCATTGTGAGACTCATTGTTACTGTTTTTGGCATATTGAATACGTCATGGGTAGCTAGCCAGGCTTTGCCATGCGGGCAGAATACTCTCGGTAGCTTGCCAGGCTCTCCGAGAGGGGAGGAGGAATCGAATCCGGGTTGGCCATGTGCAAAGCAAATGCCCTACCTGCTATGCTATTGTTCCAGGCCCGTGGGATTTCTAACAGGTAGAAATATTTCCCCCCCCTCCTCCCTCCTTCCTTCCTTCCTTCCTTCCCTCCCTCTCTCCCTCCCTCCTTCTTTCCCTCCTTCCTTCCGACTTCAAAAGAGTTGAAGTAGAAACTTCTGGCTTCTGTAAACCTTAGAATTTGCAGAGTCCTACTTTTGAATTATCTCTGTGTCAGAGGAAGTTCAAGACCAGACAAAAATCAAGAAAAGGGAAAACAGTCTCTCCTCCTGATAGGAGTAGCAGAAGGGCTATAGAGTATTAGGAAAAATTGTTAAAATTTACTTTTACAAACAATCTAAGAAATAAATAAGAAGGAGCATATTTGATACTCTGTGATGATAAAATCTAAAACCTAAGTGCTTCCCTATTAATTTTTCTAAGACATTAATAGAAATACATAAAAAATGCACCATGTGATAGTTTATGTCTGATAGACTGATGACTCCTAATTTTTGGCACTTGTAAATGATCCTTTGTTTTTGAGATTATTTCTGTAGCCATACTGTTGAGATGAAAAGACTATCCTGGAATATCAGCTTGTGGGCCCTTCATAAATTCACAAATGTCTTTAAATGAATAAGTCTTTTGGAAGGGGGAGGCAACTGTATTTCAACCTGAAGCATGTACTTTCAGTTTTATTCCTTCTGCTGAGACCAATGTTCTCTTTTGAACATGTATATCTCTCTTCCCTCGCAATTTATAAGTAAATTTATAAATAAAATTATTTGAGAGATAGATAGAGAGAGGAGATTCAGAGGAAGGGAGGGAGGGCATTGTAATAATCAAGGAGAAAGAGATGAAATGCTATGGCCTGGAAGAAATGATGCAGACAGCCTCCCCACAGGCTGAGGAGGCAAGGTATGGACTATCCCCCCAGCCTTCTGGGCAGTGTAAACCAACCAAACTAAACCTGATTTTCAGTGTCTAGTTTACAGAACTTTGAAAGAAATTTTTGTTGTTTCAAGCTGCTAAATTGGGAGTATTACAGCAGTCTCAGGATATAGGCCTGAATGTGAGGGGTTACCAATCTTGTGTTTGTAATTTTGCATTATACAACTTTGTGTTTAAAATACTTTTGAAAGACTTTTTGGCTAACTTTGTGAAACTGCCCTTGATTCATAAAAGTCAAGTAAACATATACTTCTGTTATTTTCTAAAATTTTTTAATTTTTTTTATTGAATCACCATGAGATACTTACAAACCTTTATTGTTTGAGTTTCAGTCACACAATGATCGAACACACATCTATCCACCAGTGCACATTCTCCACCAATGTCCTCAGTATTAGCCCCACCTTTTCCAACCCTCCCCCTACTTCTATGGCAGACAATTTCCCCCATACTCTCTAATTTGGGCATTATGGTTTGCAATATAGACACTGAGAGGCTATCATGTATGGTCCTTTATATACTTTCAGCACACATCTCCCATCCCGAACGATTCTTCCAACCATCTTTGACTTCGTGACCCCCCCCCCCCATTCCAGTTGCCTTCTCCCCCAGATGATGAGATAGACTTCCAACTATGGGACAATATTCCTGGCCTTTGTCTCTACTGTCCTTGGGTTTCAGTCTCATATTATGTTATTTTATATTCCACAAATGAGTGCAGTCCTTCTATGTCTGTCCCTTTCTGACTAATTTCACTTAAAATGATACTTTCCATGACCATCCATGACACTTCTGTTTGTTTTAATTTAGAATTTAATTAAAATTTTGAAATCATTTTGAAACTTTAAAAATCGTTTCAAGCTCACAGGAAGATGCAAAGGGAGGTTCATCTCACTTGTCTTGTAGGTGCCCTTAATTTATATTTGAATGTGCAAATAAAGTAGACTATCAAAATCAGCATGTTGATGGTGGTAAAATCTAGTTTATTCAATCATCTCTTATCAGTATTTATGGGTGTATAGGTTTTGTCATTTTTTCTGATGTATGACTTCTACCTACCATAATCAAGATACTAAACTATTCCATTTATCTCAGAAGATTCTCATGTGATAGCTTCTTACTCCATTGCCTTTCTCTCTCCAAACTCCCAGCTGGCACAATCATTTCAGAAATATTATATAAAAGGAATCATAAAATATGTGTTCTTTTGAAATTACCATTTCTACTTTTGGCATTTATTTCCTTCAAGTTTACCCAAATTGTTGCAAGTATCAAAAATTTGTTTTCATTCCTCATTTTGCATGATATTTGCATGTTATGGGGAATATTACAGTTTGTTTAACTATTAGCGGACATTTAGTTTCCAGTTTGGGATTATTATGAATAAAAAATTTTTGTATATTTATATGTAAATTTCTGCTTAAAACATTTCTTTTTTTTCCCCTTTTTGGGGTCACACCTGACAGTGCTCAGAGGTTACTACAGGCTTTGCATTCAGGAATTCCACTTGGCTGTGCACAGGGAACCATATGGGATGTCAGGGACCAAACCCATTGGCCACATGTGCAAGGCAAATGCCCTACATGCTGTTCTATTGCTCTGACCCTGCTTGAAAAGATTTTATTTCTATGGGTGATATGCCTCAAAATGCAAATGAGGTCCAGGGAAATAGTTCAGGTGTAAGGATCTCATGCTTTGCATTTCTCATGGCCACTGTTTGATCCTGGGACCCACAAGATCCCTTATTACTGCCTTGCATAGCCCTGGAGGCCACTGAGCACCAGTGACTCTCGTGTTCCTCAGTTGAGAAGCTCTGTATCCTCAGGCCCTAGCATTGAGTCATCAAGACTGGTTGGCTGAGTGTAGAGGGGAGCAGCCCCAGGGTCATTAATGCACTGCCTTGGAGATCACCTCCACCAAACTTATACAAATGGATGGCTACTATAGCAATTCATAGCGTTATTGCTAAAATAAATTGCCGATTATATTTTGGAAAGGCTGAATTAACATCTATCAGCAATATGTGTTCTAGTTTTTCCTCTTCCTTAAGAATCATTGGAGTTATTATATTCTTTGTTTGATTTTAGTCATTCTGTATTTGCTAGCGTTTGTCTTTGGGGGCAATTCTTATGATTTTGCATTGTTACCTATAAAAAATCTTACCTCTCTTTTCATTTGTTCTTAAAAAAAATACATGGCTGAACGCAAATTACAAGTAGAAGGGGACTGTAGTTTACAAAGGAAAAACATTTAGGTTGAATTCTATATTGTTTAAAATAGTTTCGGTTATTTTTCAAGATTATTACTGGCCAGGTCCAGAGAGATGGTACAGCAGGAAGGACACTTGCCTTGCTTGCAACCCAGTTTCGGTCCCTGGCATGGCATATGGCCCATGTAGTCCTGTCAGAAATGATCCCTAAACACAGAGAGGAGTAAGCCTTGAGTAGAGAGGTGTGGGCCCCAAACAAAATGAAGTAAAGAGATTTATCACCGTTTATTCAAATCCCTTGCCTTTTTGCATCTGCAGTTATTCCATATCAATAAACTTATTAGCAGGTACTAGTCCCCGCCCCCCCCTCCCCATGGCAGTTTCAATATAGTTCAATATTCCCACCACCCCCCAGATCACTGTATCACTGTCATCCCGTTGTTCATCGACTTACTCGAGCAGGCACCAATAACATCTCTATTCGTCTCAGCCCTGAGATTTAGCAGCCTCTCCATACTTGTCTTTTCCAATGACTGGAGGCTCTTTCAGGGTCAGGGGAATGAGACCTGTTATAGTTACTGTTATAGTTACTGTTCGAATATGCCATGGGGAGCTTGTCAGGCTCTGCCCATGTGGGCAGGATACTCTCGGTAGCTCTCCAGGCTCTCTGAGAGACATATATATATATATATATGTCTCTCTCTATATATATATTAGGTAAAGGTAAAGGTAAAGGCCCTCCCGTTGTTCATCGATTTGCTCGAGTGGGCCCAGTAATGTCTCCATTTTTTGAGACTTTGTTTTGTGTTTGGCATTTTTTGTGTTTGGCATATTGAATACATCACGGGTAGTTTGCCAGGCTCTGCCGTGCGGGCGAGATACTCTTGGTAGCTTGCCGGGCTCTCCGAGAGGGGCGGAGGAATCGAACTCGGGTCGGCCATGTTGGCTGCGTGCAAGGCAAACGCCCTACCGCTGTGCTATCGCTCTATATATATTAAACATAAATATATATTTCCTTCTATAATTTGTTGCCTACTGTCTGAACCCCATCAAATATGGTGTGGTAATTATGGAAAATGGGTAGGAAGTGTCTTATGATGTGTCATGCGGCCTGTTCACTCATATGTGAGGCTCAGCCCAAGTGTGTGGAAAGCGGCCTGGAGTGTGGTGGGGATTGAGTAGTGGAGGTCAGCTGCCGGGGCTGGGTCCCTTAGGGCAGGGCTCCCCTCTGGGGCGCCCCAAGTAAAAACAGCCTGGCACAGTGTCTGGCGACATGGTCATAGGGGGCCTCATTTTATACTCCCGTCTGGGAGAGGCAACCGTGACTTCTGCCAGATAATCTTGGTTTTTAGAATTAGAAAAAATATACTTGAACTCAATGAATTTTAGATTGATGGTTCATATTTAAAGCAAACTTTAAAAAATTTGAAATTTTTAGATCTGGGAGATGCACACTAATTGAACATAAGAACAAGAGTTTATGTTTTTCCCCCTTTGTTCTTACAGATATTAAGTATGTGAGCTCTTAAATTCCTACTTTTTGCTGTTTCTTGAAATTCCTGGTTATTCTTTACCTCAGTAATATCTGTATTGCTTTATATTATTAAACATTTTTTATATTTACATTGCTTTATATTATTAAACATTTTTTAAACATACATATATATATACACACACACTGTTTTTCCTTTAGAGGCTATGATTTACAAAGTTTTGTTTATTTATCTACATTTCTGATTTTGGACCACCTCCCAGGTGCACAGGAATTACTCCTGGTTCTGCTCTCAGGGATCACTTCTGAAGGATCTTAGGGAATTGTATGTGCTGCTGGCAATCAAACTTGGTCTGCTGGGTCGTTGCAGGGCAAGCCCACTACCCGCTGTACTATTGTTCTGGTCCCCAACAAAGTTATTCATAGTTGAGTTTCAGGTATACAGTTTTCCCAACCCGTCATAAGTATCAAATTTTCTCCACCAAATGCCCCTTTTTCCCATCTCACCCTGCTCTCCCATCCTTGACAGGCACATTTTAAAGTTTGATTTTATAGGTTGGATCTTTTGCTTTCAGTGCTGTGGGTCCTATAGTACAGACATATAACACCTTTTCACCACCACTGTGCCTTAGGCCTCTTCAGCCTTCTCCTCTTACCTCCGATCTGCCTCTTCTTGCATGTTTCACTGATGTTTGTATCTCTTAAATTAGAGCATCACGAAGATGAGCAGATATATTTGAAAGGAAAGGATTCTATGCATGACAAATTTGCAGGTTTGCAGTTGTGTAAGTTATTCTGTCAGGAATGGGATAAAGAATACACTTTAGTGAGGAAGAACTATATCAAAAGTTTTAAAGTTTTAATTACTAAAGAACATACTATATTCAAGGGAATTCAAATGTTTGCAGGAAGGAAGAAGTTAAAAAATGAGATTAAGTAGTGGTGGGGTGGGGAGAAGGAATTTTGGGTACTGGGAAGGGACATGATGGACATAGTGACAACTATGTCACTTTGGCACTTTGGTGATGACAGAGGAGCAGTAGCTTTGTATGCCATAAGCATAACCAGTAACACTATCATAAACCATGTTATCATGATAGTAATAAAAATAAGTTAAAAAATTAATTGTGCCTGTTGAAGGTTGCCCTGAAAATTGTTAGCTGGAAGAAAATGTGCGGAATTAGTAAGTATTTTGCAATTCTTGTGCCTCTGAAAATATTAAGTGTCAATATTATATGGTTTATATTCTTTAGAAAGAGATTCCATCATAAAATTAAAAAGAAAGGGTATTGACTACTTTAAAATGCTTTTCAGTTTTATCTTACCATTTCTCAACTTAAAATTTTACAGGCGTCTACAGATTATTGGACAGTTTCAGACTCCATAAGACTTTATAATCTTAAATCAAGGATTTACTTGATACCCTTCTTGACCTTTACTTCTAATCAAGTAACAGTTCTAAAAAGGAATTGGCTCACTTGCTACAAGAGGAATTAAAAATATAAGCCATTCTTCCCAATGCCTAAAAATAGCAAGGTGGTTAAAAGAGAATTAGATGATGAGGTTATTGAATCTGTCAAAGATCTTCTTTCCAATGAAGACTCAGCAGATAATGCTTTTAAGAAGAGTGAACTCATTGTTGATGCCCAAGAAGAAAAAGACATAGATATTGAAGAAGGATCTGAAGTAGAAGATGAAAGACCAGTTTGGAGCAGTAAGCTACAATACATCCTGGCCCAGGTTGGATTTTCTGTAGGTTTAGGGAATGTATGGCGATTTCCCTACCTCTGTCAGAAGAATGGGGGTGGTAAGTAGCTTTTTTCTTGAAAGCAATCATTACTTTGTACATGATAATGGATTATCTCACATAGTGTATATTTGGTACTCTCTATTTAGAAACTATAAGCTCCATTGTAAATAGAGGGAGACTGTTGGAATTGAGTTCAAGCTTTGATTTAGGATTACGTTTTCATAAGGGAAAATTAATACTGAAGAGTATTATTTCTCTTTTCTGGGGTGGGGAATGCTATGAATATCTTTTAAGTTACTGATTTTTATGACAAATGCTGCACTCTTATGCCTTTCAATTAATTTTTTTAAAGTACCTAAATTTTCAGATTTAAAACATTCCTAGTGACGGAAGACATAAATTTCTCTCTATAATTTATTAACTGCATCTTAAGCTGTCTCAGTCTTTGTATAAGTCAAAATAACTTAAGATTGATAATTATTTTAATCTCAAATGTTGATTAAAACTATGGATTCTAGGAAAAGACAGTAATATATCTTTTCCTAGAATCCATACTTTAAAGTAAATAGAATGTCAGACATTCTTTTTTTCCATGGATATCTCATATGTTTGATTCTCTGTTCAATAATGTCTAGCGACAGAATTTACTTTTAGATAAGTATTCTGATGGCTGGAGCGAGAGCACAGCGGTAGGACATTTGCCTTGTGTGCAGCCAGCCCGGCTGAGCCAGGTTCGATTACTCTGCCCCTCTCGAGAGCCCGGCAAGCTACCGAGAGTATCTTGCCCACACAGCAGAGCCTGGCAAGCTACCCGTGATGTATTTGATATGCCAAACACAGTAACAACAAAGTCTTCAATGGAGACGTTACTGGACCCGCTCGAGCAAATCGATGAACAACGGGAGGACAGTGACAGTGACAGTGAACATTGATGTTAAACAAAAATAATCATTATGATATTTTTTAAAAAAAATTATGGATACTTAACAAAGGCTGCCATGAGTTTTTTTTAAAAAGAAAGACCTGTAAAAAAGTATGATTGATCATATAGAGATGAAGGTCTATGCTAAGCTAAGTCTAATAACATTTGGGCTCAAACTTGCAATGCACATAGAAGCATTTAAGATAAAGGTGACTAAAATAGTAAATATTCTGTAAATCACATTTTAACACACAACTTAGAAAGAATATATTGATATTTGATTTCAATTTGTTTTTTTATTGACTAGACAAAACCAAATTATTTTTAATGTAGTTGTGACATAAAAATTCAATGAAATAATTCAAAATTCATATTTTACATTTATTTTTACCACTAAGAGAAAAATTAAAGCATTATGGTGGCACCTTATGCTGAAAAGTTCTTCTTTACTTAATTCGAGCACTAACACAAGAGGTTTGGAAAATGTAGCTATTTTGGCTAGTCTGCCTGAGAGATGTAATAACATAAGCTAATTATTTAGTCATATTAGCATCACATATTAATTATTATATTATATTAATTATTATATTAAATATCAATATTATATATTAATTATTATATTAATTATTATATTAATTAATTGTATTAATTAATCATTAGCATCACATATTAATTACCAAATAGGTTTTCTACTGTCTTGCTTTTTATTCATTTGTTAGAAAGAAAACACAGGTCAAAATAGATTAACTCTATTAAATCTACCAAAACTTAATTTCTAACCTAAACGATATCAACCTCCTAGATTTTTTTCTTTCCTGTTTTTTTTTTTTTCAATTGGTCACACCTGACAGTGCTTAGGACTTACTCCTGGAGGGCTCTTGGGACTGCTGGGAACAAATCCAGGTCTGCAGTCTGCAAGGCAAACACCATATCCATTGTGCCTCCTCTCAGGCACCCTCCTACATTTTTTATCTGCCCTTGGGATCTACTTTTGACTGCTCAATGTGGGATTTTATGATCAGCACCCATTTTTCCATTCTCCAAGGGAGGATGAAATAATCTGTCAAAAGACCTTTTCCATTCCCCAATAGTGAGTTACATAATCCTGAAAAAATTTCCCCTTCCCTTTCTTGCCCTCTTTCTGTCTACAAAACTGCCTACTGCACAATCTTTCATTGTGTAGCTTTTTGGGACTCAACTTGAGATAAAGAGATTTTCCCAACCTGTGGGTAATTTAACAATATCTTTAGATCTTTACGTGCAATTGACTGGACTCTTGTTATTTAACGTCCAGGATTCGTGAAGACTTGCTGAAAACACTTTGATGTTCGGTTTGGACTTTCCACTTTAACAACCTAACTGGTTGTCCTGTTATGGAAGAAGACTGATGGGTGTAAATTTGAGATTGCTTTCCATTTAAAACAATCTCTTTCTTGGTGAAGTACACTCAGTGATTTCATATAGAGGTTCTCAAACTCACGGCCCACTGTCCCTTCCTTATTCAGGAAGAGAAATTACTTACTACCCCCCAGGAAATTTACCTTCTGTAAGGAAAAAAGAAAGAGCTTTCTCTCCCATTTGTATCCCTGATTACTACCAGGTCTGAATTGTTCTAGCCCTGGATTGTCACGCACTTTGAGAAACCACTTTAATTAGCTGTTAGAAAAAATGATACCTTTTTATTTTTACATGTGATAAAGGTGTAAATTCCATTCCTATTATTTTTCCTCTCTTGTAATCACAAAGCTAGAGAATTGTATCATCAATTATAAAATACAGAGGGACCAACGGGACTTTTTCATTTATAGTTGGCTGTTCGGTACAAAAAGCTATACTCAATATGAAATATTGCATTGAGCCTCCTATGTCATATGTTCTGGCTCATTCAAATTTATTAAATTTAGAGCAAATAAGTTAGATATGTTTAGGTTAATCTGAAGATATATCTTGTGAATAAGTACTCTATGAGTTTAAAAACAACTTGAAAAATAATTTTAAGGGATCTATTATTTTATTTGAAAATGAAATTATCCTACCCTTGGAATAATATGACATTAAAATTACTCATTACTATCGGTCTTTTACCATAATTATTTTCTACTAGAACTATATTCAAATTCAGGTTGTAGAAAGTTTAGAGTATAAAACTAGTTTCTTTAATATTATCTGTAGTTATACTTGTAGAAATAATATTTTTCATGAGATAAACAGAATTAGTGTATATTCTGAAACTATTGAAAATAAATATAATGTATTTTATTTGTTTTTATCTCCGTAGGTGCATATCTTTTGCCATATTTAATACTGCTTCTGGTAATAGGTATACCCCTTTTTTTTTTGGAACTTTCTGTTGGTCAAAGAATTCGGCGGGGAAGCATTGATGTATGGAATTACATAAGCCCTAAACTGGGTGGAATTGGATTTGCAAGTTGTGTGGTGAGTTTCCTCACAGGGTATATGGTGCAATTTTTACAGAATTTGTAATTGTATAGATTGATTTTAAATAGAAACCGTTGACTCTGTATTTGATCCAATTCTATAATCAAGTGTTAAAAAACCCACTGGAGCTTATAATAAATGATCTTGTCATTGCTTTATTTAAAACCATATGAGAAACACTAATTTTTAAGATCAATAATGTGTGTTATATAAAATAAAAATGAGGGAGGTATTTTTTAATGAACCTACTACTTTTTGTTTGAGCATTCTCATATAACCACATTTTGTTATTTTGCAGGTGTGCCTTTTCGTTACTCTCTACTACAATGTCATTATTGGCTGGAGTTTGTTTTATTTTTCTCAGTCTTTTCAGCATCCTCTACCTTGGTATCAGTGTCCTTTGGTGAAAAATGCTTCAAACGCTTGTAAGACATCTTCACTGTAGCATTTTGTATTTAAATATCATAAAGTTGAAAAATAATTAGATTTCAAGCTTTTTATTTAAATAACATGGGAAAAATCTAAAATTTAATATTATACTTAAATTCCCTTACTTTTATAACTGGAATATGCATAGAGATATTTTGGCACCATTTGATTTTTTTCTAACTGTTCTCAAGTAATTTTTTTATAGTGCCAAAAAATATTAGGGCAATATATTATAGCTATCAGTTGTTAGCTTGGCGATTTTCCATTTAGAAAAGACTTCTTCTCTTTTTTCATTCATTTTTTAATTGAATCACCTTGAGATACATAGTTACAAAGTTGTTTATGATTGGGCTTCAGTCCACAATGTTTCAACACCTGCCCCTTCCCCATTGTATCTTTCCCACCACCAGTGTTCCCAGTTACCTCCACCTACCTCCTGCCTCTATGATAGACACCTCTCTCTCTCTCTCCCCCCTCCCCCTTTTGGTCATTATGGTTTACAATACAGGTACTGAAAAGTTATCATGTGTGTCTCTTTACCTACTTTCAGCACTCAGTTCTTGTCCAGACTGATTATTTCCAACTATTATTGTCATAGTGGTCCCTTCTTTATTCTAGCTGCATTCCATCTCCCACACACTTGTGGCAGGCTTCCAACCATGGTACAGTCCTCCTGGCCCCTGTTTTTTCTTGCCCTGGATATTAGTCTCATACTATGATTTTTTTTATATCTCACAAATGAGTGCAATTATTCCAGGTCTCTCCTTCTGACTCATTTCAAAAACTCAGCATGATTCTCTCTATGTTCATCAATTTTTAAGCAAATTTCATGACTTCATATTTCCTAGTGGCTGTGTAGTATTCTATTGTATAGATGTACTGTTGTTTCTTTATCCAGTTGTCTGTTCCCAGGCAGTTGGGTTATTTCCAGATTTTGGCTATTGTGAATAGTGCTGCGTATATAGAAGTGCTGATGCCATTTCTTCTGTGTGTTTTTGGGCCCACAGAATATAGTCCCAGAAGTGTTATTGCTGGGTCAAATGGAAGCAATTTCTAGTTTTTTGAAAATGTCCATATTGTTTTCCAAAAAGACTGGACAATTTGGCATACCTACCAACAGTGAAGGAGAGTTCTTTTATCCCAGCATCCTTGCCAGTGCTCGTTGCTCTTATTCTTTTGGATGTGTGCCAGTCTCTGGGGTTTGAGATAATACCTCAGTGTTGTTTTGATTTGCTTCTCCCTGATGATTAGCAATGTAGAACATTTTTTCATGTGCCTTTTGACCATTTGTATTTCTTCTTTGATGAAGTTACTGTTCATTTCCTCTCCCCAGTTTTTGATGGGATTGGTTGTCTTTCTTGTAAAGTTCTACCAGTGCCTTATAGATCTTGGTATTTACCCCTTCTCAGATTGGTATTGGGTAAATGATTTTTCCCATTCTGTGGAGTGTCTATGTATCTTGGTCACCATTTCTTTTGAGGTGCAGTCCTGTTTATCTTTGTCTTGGCTCCTACTTGCTTGGTCAGTGGTGTTTTATCTTTGAAGATTCTCTTAGCTTCAATATCACGAGGGTTTTGCCTACATTTTCCTCCATGTGCCTTCTGAACTGAAGTCTGATGTTGGAACTTTTAATCATTTAAATCTGACGTTTGTGGCTGGCATTAGAAAGAAATATTGATTTACTTATTTATTTATTCCCTGTAGCAGCCCAGTTTTCCCATCACCACTTGCTGAAGGGGCTTTCCTAGCTCCACTTCATATTCCTTGCTCCTTTATCAAAGATTAAGTGATATTTGTGTTAGGATATTCCACTCCATTCTATTAATCTGTGTGTCTGTCTTAATTCTAATACTATGCTATTTTAATTACTACCCCACTTTCAATACAGTTTGAAGTTGGGGAAGGTGATGATTCCCATCTTCTTTTTTCCCAAGGATTGCTTTAACTATTTATGAGAGTTTATTGTTCCATATGAATTTCAGAAGTGTTTGATCTATTTCTTTAAAATGTGTCATGGGAACCCTTATACTGCATCGAATCTGTTTAATGCTTTGGGGACTATTAATATTTTGACAATGATTATCCTCCCAATCCATGAACAGGTGTTGTGTCTCCATTTCCTCTTGTCCTCTTCTGTTTCTTGAAGTAGTGTTCTGTAGTTTTTTTGCATAGGCACTTTACCTCCTCAGTTAACCTGATTCACAGATATTTGATTTTCTGAGGCACAATTGTGAATGGAATTTTAAAAAATAACTCTTTATTCTCTTTCATTACTTTCATATAGATTAAACCATGAATGATCTTTTGAGTATTTATTTGTAACCTGCCACTTCACTATACAAGTCTATTTTTAGGAGCTTTTTTTTGGGTGGAGTCTTTAGGATTTTCTAAACATCATATCAAGTCATCTGCACATAGCGAGAGCTTGACTTTTCCTTTCCTATCTGGATGCCCTTGATATCTTTTTCTTGCCTAATTGCTATGGCAAGTACTATCGAATAGAAATGGTGAATAGAAATTCTAACCTTGCCCTGTGCCTGATCTTAGAGGAAAGACTTATTGTTTTTGGTAGAACTTTCTTCATGCTTTTTGTTTTTATTAAAACCCAGAAGACAAAAATAAATTTTGATTGAAGTAATCGCTTTCATGTCTTCTGTTGCTATCATCTGTTTTATATTCTAAAATATAAACAACAACTTTTTAAAATTGTGATGTTCAGTTACTATGGACTGCAACTCATTCATGTGTAAAATTTTGTGGTGAACACATTAAAAAAGTACAGAAATCGATTAAATGTTTTATTTAATCCAACATATCTAAATATTGCATTTTCAAAATGTAATTATTATAACTATTAATGTAATGACCTAAGTTTTCTAATACAAAACTCCCCAAATCTGATTTCTGTTTTGTATTTATACAACATTCCTTTGTAGATTACTTTAATTTCTTTCTATTTTAAAATTTAAATTTTTTTTATTATTTCAATTATTTTTTTAATTGAATAACCATGAGTTATAGTTGTTTATAATTGGACTTAAGTCATACATTGTTCCAACACCCATCCCTTCATCAGTGTACATTTCCTACACCAATGTCCCCATTTTCCCTCCTGCCACCACTCCCTACCTCGTGACAGGCACTTTCTCTCACTCTGTCTCTCTCTCTTTCTCTTTCTCCCTTTTCTTTTGGACAGTCTGATTTATAATATAGATACCAAAGGGTTATCATGTGTATCCCTTTACTAAGTTCTTGTCCAGAGTGATCATTTCTAACTATTTTGTGATTTCAAAATCCACATATAGCCAGTAGCATACATGGTAACTTTGACCCAGAATGAGTCAGCAAAGGAGTCATAAGAAGTCTGATAGGTTTTCAATTCTTGAATCAAAAGCATTAGGTTCCTATTTCATAAGCACCTCATTAACCTGTGAAAAAGTTATTCTTGCCTTTTTTTCACAGTTGAGTTTTCAGTAAAAGTGATTTTAAATTCTTCTGGTGAATAAGCTTATTGATAAATAATAGTCTTGTTACTCCCATTGTCTAACATGATCCTCTTACCTCTCTTTCTTAAGTTGTAGAGCCAGAATGTGAAAAAAGTTCTGCTACCACATATTACTGGTACAGGGAAGCCCTGAATATTTCCAGTTCCATTTCTGAAAGTGGGGGCTTAAACTGGAAGATGACCATCTGCTTGCTGGCTGCCTGGTTCATGGTTTGTTTGGCTATGATCAAAGGCATTCAATCATCTGGAAAAGTTAGTATATTAGAGCCCCTCCTGATTCTGCTCATCACCATGCCTCGGTCTAATGCTTCCTCAAGCTCTGCTATAAATTGTGGGCAAGCTGCTAGTAAGCACTTTATTCTAAGTAGTTGGTGAAAAATTTGGCAGGGGTGGGGGAGGGATTTGCTTTTACAAATATGGAAATGACATATAAAGGTAAATAGTTTTATAGAAGAATCTGAAGTAGCTTATAGTCTTTATTTAATCAAGCTCTTTCTTGCAATTTTTCTATCAGTGCCTGTAAATTCTTTTTGTAAATAGCAATAGTTGTTTTAAATGCTATACTTCTGCCATTACCAATGAATTTTAATCATGGAAATTAGGGAAGGTGGTAAAATAAGCATTTAATTTTACTTATTATATATGATTTATATTTCTTAATTATATGTGTTCTTAGGGTAAGTTGCATTTAAAACAATTTAGAGCTGGAGAGATGGTATAAAGGAGCTTGCCTTGTATGCAGCTAACCTGGGTTCAGACCCTAGAACTGCAAATGATCCCCTGACCATTGCCAGGTGTGAGCTCTGAGCACAGAGACAGAAGTAAGCCATGAGTACCACTACATATGGCTGCCAAACCGAGATATATATATATATATATATATATATATATATATATATATATTTGTCATGTGAAACAATTCTTGATGATCTGAACTTCATTTACTTAATGGTACTATGGTAAACCCCAATAGGAATTTAAACTAATGCAAACACTCAAGCAACAAATGAAAAATTAAAAAATGCTGATTATAGAAGATATCAAATAAGTCTGGATATCCTAATCTTTAAATGATGTATGCAGAAAATAATTGCTATTACTAATTTCTTTCAGAAGAATTTCTCCCCATCATTGTTGTTAATTTAAATCTATCTACCTCTCTCAACTAGACCATATCAAGAATTTATTGTTGGTTCTTCTTTCTGCACATTAGAAATCCATTTCTACTACTTCCTTCCCCAAATCCCATACATAGATTTCATCAAGTATATTTTTATTTTCTGGCTTACTTTTTACCTGTCACTCTGATATAACAGCAGGAGTTAGAATAATAGTGTAGTAATAATAGTAAGTGATGAGTGTGACTATATTTCTGACAAAAATCAGAACATGAGCAATAATAAAAGTCAGTGTTGATGACATGCTCATTCTGCACTAGATGCTGTGTTAGTATTTTATATAATTCCATTTAATCCTAAAATAAATTTGAGAAGTAATTGCTGCTTTTAGGACTAATTGATAGAATAATATAATTTTGAGAACTTGTCCTTTGGTAACTTGCCCAAAGTATCATAGGTAGTAAGAACTATCATTAGAACCCAAAGACTTGCTGGGAACTGCCCTCGACTCTAGCCTCACTTCTTTAATTATAATATAATAATATTTTCATCTGTCATACACTTACTAACCAAACAGTAAACTCTTTGAGGAAAGAAGTATGACTTCACTAATTTTTGTTTCTTGCCTCAGAAATCTTTGTTTCTGCCACTTCAAAGTTAATTTAATAAGTATATGATTCTTTAAAATATGCTAAGCAAATGAAATCTGATGTTTGAATTTATCTTCTTGCTGCTTTTTTCATTTTAATTTCTTCAGAAATGAATATTTTTGAAAAACTTTAATTTCTATGAATACTGTATGATTACCAACTATGTTTTTCTTGGGGCACAGGAAAGTCTTGTTATTGGGCCATAGATGACTATGTTTAGACCTTACTCCTGACTCTGTGCTCTGGGGTCACTATGGGAGATGCCAGGTGCCTGAATTGGTCAAGGTCCTTGGCAAACAAGGCAAATACCTTAGCTCCCGTGCTATCTCTCTGCCTCCTACAAATAATATTACATCTCAAATAAGGGCCAATTGTTAAAGTTGTTTTGTTATTTTTTTTCTCATATTAGATCCCTCAAATCCAATTTGTATTTTATACTTCCATGTCATTTTGGACTAATTGAAAATCTCTTCTCTACTATGTAGGAGCTAGTCAGGTTGTAAGTAATGGAGTAGGTCTGGAAGCCAAATTTAATCATAGTTATATACTTCCTAAGATACTGTCATTGGTGGAAAAATAACCAATGGTGGCCAACCAGAGCACTCCAAACCACTGCTGGCAATTTTCTCCACCATGTTTTATTTCTTCTTAGGCTGAGGCTGCCTTTTATTATCACTTAAAAAATAATATTCATTTTATTAACATAGATCTTTAGCAAGTTTTAGAGTTGTGTAATAAAGTTTTAGCAAAATATACTACAACTTTTATAGCATATTGATTTATTATTTCAATGAGAAGGCCTCAAGGAGAGAGTGGCTTTGAGTGAGGAAGCAAAGACCTAGTAGTCCATCAAGTGTCACAGTTACTGAGTCTGAAATAGAGAGTGGGATACTTAGTGAAAAAATTTTCTAGGGATAATACAAAGCTGTGTGGTTTTGTTTTTGTTTTGTGGCCATACCCTCTGATATCCAGGGCTTACTACAGGTCACTCCCAGAAGGCTCAGGGGACCAAGATAGGGTGACAGGGATGGAACTTAGTTGAGCCACATGACAGACTAACAGCCTACCTTTGCACTATCTCTCTGGTCTCAAAGGTGTATGTCTGACTATCAAACAAAAAGGTTTCACAAACAATCACACAAGTATGACAAAATGATACCTGAGGATATTATATGAAAACAAAGCATCTTAGAAAACTGAGCTGTTAAAAGACTATGCATCAATTTAGTTTCATTTTCCTTTAGTTTCATTTGCTACAAAACTTATTTTATGGAAATCAGTTTTACCGAAACTTGAATTTTCTTCTGTATCATGTAGAAGAGAAATCTCAGCCCTGTGACCACAATCTCTAAATCACTGAATCAAATCAAAGGGAAAAATAAGTGCTGTTTTTAGTATTCTAAATGGCGACAGACATCTGAACTGTGATCGGACAACATTCTTTTCCTTAGGGTGTTCCACATATTTTTAAATATAACTCTAAAACCAGTAGAACTGGAGAAGATGTCCACATTGTTGCACTGTAACATGTTGTTTGTCCAGATTTATGTCATGATTGGATTCATTATTCATGGTCAGATTCCTGCCCTGTGTTGGTTTTGTTGTGTCCTCAAGGAGATTTTATTCCTGTAGGGGAATTGACAAACCAACCAAGCAATTTAAACAGTGCTAAGTACTGCCAACAACAAAACAGTCCTTGAAGTTTCTGGGGCATTGAGGAGAGGGAAGATGAGAGATAAGGACCGAAAGAGTCTCAGTCTTACTTTGGACATCTTCTTGGGTGGATTTGAGCAGATAAAGATGAAATTTAAATACCAAAGAGGAGTCATTTGCAGGGGAGAGGAAATAGTGCCCACAACTACCATAGGTATAGGTCTCTGTAGGTCCCGAGGGCTTGAAATGTTGCTCTCCTTGAAGAGTACCTCTAAGGGAAAGGTCAATGCAGGGGGAGTGGCACAGGCCGGTGGAAACTCCCACAGAAGGCTTTGCAGGTGAGAAAATAGAATTCACATTTTATCCTAATTGTAAATGAGAATAGGACTACACTTTGGATGTCTCACTTTTTTCTCCCCTTCTTTTACAGGTCATGTATTTTAGTTCTGTGTTCCCATACATTGTACTTCTGTGCTTCCTAATCAGAGCATTACTTTTAAATGGTTCACTTGATGGTATTCGTCATATGTTTACCCCTAAGGTATGTTTTGAATTTTTCAAAGACCTGTGATCATGAAAGTATTATGTATTTTCCAGTAATGTGCCAACACTTATATTTATGGATTAATTGCTCTGACATATGTACAGTGGACTCTTTAGAGATTTAACATGAGCCATCCTGGAGAGAGCAAGCTTTTTTATGTACACCTATAAGTTTTATCTGTCTTCAGTTTTAAATGATCCATATTAATTCCAAATGACCATTGTCTACTATATTTTAATAAATAGAAGAAACCAAATTTCATTTGTAACACATTTGGTGGCTTTGGCAAAAAAGATGCTGTGGTTGTTGAAGTCAATAATTACAAGTACAAAGGAAGTACTGAAAAACATTATTTTTAAAGGCCCGTATTAAATTTAAAAAATATTTATTATAAATTGAATCCAGTTTTTACACTGGAAACTAAAAACTTTTTATTCTTTCGTCTCTGTTGTTTCTTAACAGCTTTTATCACCATCCTTTTGAAAAACTGATAATAGAATTTTCTTTTTTAGAAAAAATTAGTAGCATATTAATTTGCTCCAGCTGGAGCAATAGCACAGTGGTAAGGCGTTTGCCTTGCACGCAGCCAACATGGCCGACCCGAGTTCGATTCCTCCGCTCCTCTCGGAGAGCCCAGCAAGCTACCAAGAGTATCTTGCCCGCACGGCAGAGCCCGGCAAGCTCCCCGTGACGTATTCGATATGCCAGACACAGTAACAACAAAGTCTCCAATGGAGACGTTACTGGGCCCGCTAGAGCAAATCGATGAACAACGGGAGGGCCTTTACCTTTACCTTTTATCTATTAATTTGCATTATGTCCCAGGAGAGTGACAGATCACCTAAAATATATAGATCCCAAATAAAAACTCTACTGTGCCTTAAATCCTACCTTAGAGAAAGAAAAATGCTTTGTCATCTCATATTTTATTTTGAGATTTATTGGCCATTGAAGATATCATCTATAGTTGTGAATTTTGGAAGTTCTGTAACATTTATAAGCATATATACATTTCAGGGATATTCTTGCTAGGTTTCATAAGATAGGATTTGTTATGTTATTCCACATAGAGATGAAGTTAATAGAGGGCATCCTAAACCTGATTAGTCAATGTCGGTAGAATTTTTGTGATTAGCAGGAAACAAAACTAAGTTTTGAGAGAGTGTGGCAGGAGGGAAGTCTGCTATAGAGGCAGGTGGGCGAGAGGGAAACTGGGGACATTGGTGGTGGGAAGTGTACACTGGTGAAGGGACAGGTATTAGAACATTATATAATTGAAACCCAGTCATGAATAACTTGTAACTGTGTGTCTCATTGTGATTCACTTAAAAAAACTTAAAAAAGTTTGAATATGCAATAATCAAAAATTATAAAATAAAACAAAAATAAGTTTTGAAGTATGTATATTTTTTGATTTTTTCACTAGAATCAGAATGCACCTATCTCTTTGCTAACAGTATTCTAGGCAGACACTGAGCTATAAAGACATAATCAAAATTAGTTCTGAAACGGGTGTTATCTGAAATATAAATATCCAACAAATATAGAGATTTGGGAAGAATTAGATTATTGCTTGGTTCTCTGGAATTCTTTGTCACTTTTGTAATTTGGCACTCCTATCTTGATACTTGGGCTTGAGTGACAGCAGGGCGGGTAGGGCGTTTGCCTTGCACACAGCCAACATGGCCGACCCAAGTTCGCTTCCTCTGCCCCTCTTGGAGAGTCCAGCAAGCTATGGAGAGTATACCGCCCACACGGCAAAGCCTGGCAAGCTACCCATGGCATATTCGATATGCCAAACACAGTAACAACAAAGCCTCACGATGGAGACGTTACTGGGCCCGCTCGAGAAAATCGATGAATGGGAGGACAGTGACAGTGACAGATCTTGATACTTGTTGATGAAGCTGTATTCATTGGGTGTCTAGTTCCTATTGATGTCCAATCTTTAGAGGCAAAAGTGCTGACATTGTTTTCTGCCTTTTTTGGCTATTTAAAAAAAATCTTGTTTGGGGCTGGAGTGGTAGTACAGCTGGTAGGGCATTTGCCTTACACCAAAGGGTTTAAGCCCCGGCATTCCATATAGTGCCTCAAGCTCTGCCAGGAGTAATTCCTGACTGCAGGAATCACTGGGGTGACCACAAAAGAAAAAGTAAATAAATAAAAAATAAAACATCTTGTTTAACCTCTAAAACTGTAGGAGCTACTTGCAAATAACTTGCTAACATATACAAATTTTAGCCATAATATAATACAAATCACCTTCAAATGGGCCATACCTAATGGTCAAACATCATGACCATCTTGTTATTCGTTGATTGCCTCGAGCAGGCCCCAGTAACGTCTCGTTCATCATAGCCATGAGGATATTCAAGCCTCTTTCAGAGTTAGCAGAATGAGACCCATCATTGTTACTGGTATTTGGCATATTGGGTAGGCCACGGGGAGTTTGCCAGACTCTGCCCTGTGGGCAGGTTACATTCGGTAGCCTGCCAGTTTGTCCAAAGTAGGAATGAGATAATAACAATCTTTCAAACATCTGTCTTTCAAATATTTATTTTTTTCAAAATTTAGAGAATAACTAGCTTCCATGTGAATCTTGAGATTATTTTTTTAAGTTGGCATCTACTTATGACATTCTAGAATATTTTATATAAATATGAATTTTACAATTTAATTTTTTTCATGGATATATCCCTATGTGATTCTGTATTTAAAATTACAATAACTGTATTTATGATATTGCATTTAAAATAGAAATATTGGTGATATTTTAGGTCAGTGGATGCCATTTTACTGGCGCCCGCTTGAGTAATTTGATGACCAATGGGTTAGTAGTGAGAGTGAAAGTGATTTTTAGGTCAGAACTAGAAATTATATTAAAATTTAATTTATTCAAAAAGTCAAAAATTTAGTTTTTATCATTTTATTCCTTAATTCTTGATAATTGTCCTTGATAATTTCCTTGATAAAATTCACTGTTACAATGTGACAGTATATTAGCAATAACAATCTGTCAAATGCTTAAGATCTCTCTATTTTTTTATTAAGGGTGTTTTGTCTAATCTCCCTACCCATTGCCTAAACCCTAAATTTATTAGTTCCTGCATTGGAGGTAGGCAGAATGTTTTTAGTTAAATGGGTGCCGCCTGCCATCTAGTGGATTGAATAGAGATAGACAGTTTGTAAGTAGTCTCACAGATCAGAGTTAACTATTGCATGTAAAATAGTCAGCAAACAATAACTGCATCTTACTTGTACGTAAATTATAATCCTTAATTTTCATCAAAATATTGCATAAATGTAAACTATGGTAACTAAAGATAATGTAAAAATAACTCATATTTGAGAGAACATGGGTTAAACATATTTTATGTCCAGTCTAGAACTGCTGTATAAGTTAGGTAGAATTTTCTAAGTTTTGTATTCTTAACCATAATCTTATGTATTGTTTTGAATAGAATGAATGAATTAAAATGTTTACTTCAGTGCCTGGCACTGTAGTCAATCAGTATGTATTAGTAAATTTTTGATAGGCAATGCAGAAACTTTTTTTTTTATACTCCCATCTTTCACTGTGTATTTAAACTCAAAACAAGCCATTTTTCCTATTTTGCACTTTTTAAATATTATTAGATAACAGAACCAAGATCTGATTTCGTATGTGAACTCATTCTTTATATGTGCGACTGTTCTCCATAAAGGTCACTGCATTGCTTATAATGGTAAAAATATATTAAAAAATCTATTTAGACACTACTATTACAGAAATAAAACAACTGTTTCCTAAGGAAGATGTTTGATATGACTAGTATTTTTTTATTGAATGTCTTTTACTGCATACAGTACTAAGTGACATTAAGAAATAAAGCAGAGGCTGGAGCGGTAGCACAGCAGGTAGAATGTTTGCCTTGTACACGGTCAACCCAGGTTCGATTCCCAGCATCCCATATGGTCCCCTGAGCACCACCAGGAGCAATTCCTGAGTGCAGAGCCAGAAGTAACCCCTGAGAATCCCTGGGTCTGACGCCCCCCCCTCAAAAAAAGAAATAAGCAGAGTTACTTGAAATATGCAATCTTACAGATTTAGAAATTTAGAACTTTATATATGAATAGAAGAGATGAGAGAGCTCAATTTCTTTAATTTACAAAAAATATTTTCATAAAAGTATTGAATAAATAGGGACTATAAATACAAAGAATTCAACAGCCAGGTTTATAATTATTATCTACATTATCTGCATTGACTATTAGATTGCCACCAGAAAGTACAAAATTCAGAATCTTATTCAACTTTTTTGGCAGTTCATTTATCTCACTGTAGCACTGTCCTCCTGTTGTTCATCGATTTGCTTGAGCGGGCCCAGTAACATGTCCATTTTGAGACTTGTTGTTACTGTGTTCAGCATATTGAATATGTCACGGGTAGCTTGCCAGGCTTTGCCATGCAGGCAAGATACTCTTGGTAGCTTGCCAGGCTCCCTGAGAGTGGTGGAGGAATTGAACCCGGCTTAGCCGGGCCGGCTGCATCAAGGCAAACACCCTACTGCTGTGCTATCACTCAAGCCCATTTATCTCACATTGAAGAGAAATACATAGAGGAAAATAAATAGAATATTTTCTCTTTTGATATTTCTTTCATAATTTGTCTTAAAAATATTAAAAAGTCCTATATAATGAAGAGCTGACCGTGTAAGTAAAATCTTCATCTAAGTCTTGATAATCTTGCTCATATTCCCTGTTCTTGAATGAAAAATGTTGCTTTTTCTACTTAGTAACACATTACTCCCCAGATTTGGATAACCTTTGGATAATTAAATATCATTATCATATATACTGTTTAGTTGAACTAGTATCATCTACATTATTTTTGGGTATCATGTTTGTAACTGACTCTACTATGTTTATTTTTAACAGATTGAAATAATGCTGGAACCCAAGGTGTGGAGAGAGGCTGCGACTCAGGTGTTCTATGCCTTAGGTCTGGGATTTGGTGGCGTCATTGCCTTTTCAAGCTACAACAAGAGAGACAACAACTGCCACTTTGATGCTGTCCTTGTGTCCCTCATCAATTTTTTCACTTCTGTTCTGGCAGCGTTGGTGGTATTTGCAGTTCTGGGCTTCAAAGCAAATGTCGTAAATGAGAAATGCATTGCAGTGTATGGACAATTTCTTTTTAGCTCTTGATGACACAATTATGAACAAAATATACCCAATAGAACCATAAATGTTGAGTCATATGTTGTTCTGTTTTGCAGAAACTCGGAAATGATCATGGGATATTTGAAAATGGGCAATATTAGTCAGGATATTATCCCCCATCATATCAACCTTTCAGCTATCACTGCAGAAGATTATCATTTAGTTTATGACATTATTCAGAAAGTGAAAGAAGATGAGTTTCCTGCTCTTCATCTCAATTCCTGTCATATTGAAGAGGAGCTAAATAAAGTTAGTAGGATATGGTTAAGCCATAAGATAAGGTCGTTAAGTTAAAATATGTATTATCCAGAAAGTGGTCTTTCAGATGTCTATGGCATATTATGCTGTTTAAACATTATTTCAGAGACTATACTACCTTAAATAGGGTTTGCTTCACTTTAAAAAGCAACTTCATTGATGAGTCTATAACCATTTAAATATAAATAGAACACAAGTGGGAGAAATAGTACAGCAGGTAGGGTGTGTGCCCTGAGTGCTGTTAATCCAGGTTCAGTCACTAGCATCCCATATAGTCCTCTGAGCTCTGCCAGGAGTGATCTCTGAGGGCAGAGCGAGTAAGCCTTGAGCACAGTGGGGTGTTGTTCAAAACCTGCCTCAAAATTTGTTTTTGTCAGGCTGGAGTGGTAGCACAGTAGGTAGGGCATTTGCCTTGCATGTGGCAAACCCGGGTTCGATTCCCAGCATCCCATATGTTCCCTCGAGGACCACCAGGAGTAATTCCTGAGTGCAGAGTCAAGAATAACCCCTGACCATGGCTGGGTGTGACCCACCCCCCTAAAAATGGGTAGGGGGAGGCAAAAATTGTTTTTGTTAAAGTATACACATAGTTAAGCTATTTTGTTTTTGGTTTTGTTTGAGAGCCATACCCAGAGGTGCTCAGGGATTATTAAGGCTCTGTACTCAGAGATCACTTATGGCGGGCTGGAACAACCATATGGAATGTCAGGGATTGACCCTGGGTTGGCTGTGTGCAAGGCAAGTATCTACCCTCTGAACTATCACTCTGGCTCTGATTAAGCTCTTTTCATCATAGAAAGTGAAGATTATTCTGCTAATTTTCTTGGTATTTGCAATAAAAAATTTGAAATTTATGGCTGTCATTTTTATAATATATGTGTTTTTAAGCACTTAAGCATATATAAGTTTTAAATTTTAAGCACGACAGAGCCTGGCAAGCTCCCCGTGGCATATTCAGTGTGCCAATTCAGTAACAGTAACGGGTCTCATTCCCTTGACATTGAAAGAGCCTCTAGTGCGGCAGCGTTGAGAAGGATGAGTAAGGAGAGGCTGCTGAAATCTCAGGACTGGGATAAATGGGGATGTTACTGGTGTCCGCTTGAGCAAATTGATGAACAACGGGACGGCAGTGATACAGTGATGAGTTTTTAAATATTGTGATAGTATTTGGACATTTTATTAATTAGGTTCACAGCTCAAGATAAAATTTTCTTAGCTATGGCCTATATATTTTGATAAACACAATAGGTGAGCATTAATAAATATCCAAGTTTGCTTGCCAACCTCATTCCTTTCTGTCAAGAAAGGAAAATATAATTGGTATGATTGACATTTAAGCACTTAAGATATCTAAGTGGGCTGGAACAATAGTTCAGTGGGTAGGGCATTTGCCTTACACAAGTCCTACCTGATTCAATCCCCAACATCCCATATAGTCCCCTGAGCACTGCCAGGAGTAATTCCTGAGCACAGAGCCAGGAGTAATCCCTGAGAATCACTGCGTGTGACCCCCCAAAAAAGCAAAATTTAAATAAAATTTGAAAAAAAAGATATCTAAGTAGAAACTAAAAATAGAAACTTATGTGAAGCCACCCATAATTTTTTAAAAAATACAAAAAAACCCTCTGATATCTGTAAGAATAAAATTAATAACTTACCTTTAAACACAGAAAACATTCTGGTCTATCTGTTATCTTCATGAGATGATAGTCAATTTGAAGTTTTTTAAAAGGTGAAATGTTAACATACTTAATTCCAGTAGCTCTTGGTCATTATTCAGAGATTCCCCTTTGCTCTGTAACTGATACATGCAGTTGTCACTCAATATTGCTCTGTATTAATCCTTATGTCTTGTGTATTCTGCAGGCTGTTCAGGGTACTGGCTTAGCTTTTATTGCCTTTACAGAAGCTATGACACATTTTCCTGGATCTCCCTTCTGGTCAGTGATGTTCTTCCTCATGCTAATAAATCTCGGGCTTGGCAGCATGTTCGGTACAGTTGAAGGCATCATTACTCCTTTTGTGGACACCTTCAAAGTGAGGAAGGAAATTTTTACTGGTCAGTTTTTACATATTTCATTTTATTTTGTTAGGGGAAAACCATTTTATGTTTGGTGAGAAATTAAATATGAAACAGGATTGTGTTATATTTGGGGTTTCATTAATGACTATTAATGTGTATTGCCATTATTTTTAGCTATGTATGTACTTAGTAAATGAAATGACATATTTATATAAATTTTATTATGCAAAGGCTGGAGCGATAGCAGGGCTGGAGCGATAGCACAGCAGTAGGGCGTTTGCCTTGCACTCAGCCAACATGGCCGACCCGAGTTCGATTCCTCCGCCCCTCTCGAAGAGCCCGGCAAGCTACTGAGAGTTTCTCGCCCATGTGGCAGAGCCTGGCAAGCTACCCGTGATGTATTCGATATGCCAAACACAGTAACAACAAAGTCTCCAATGGAGACATTACTGGGCCCGCTCGAGTAAATCTATGAACAAGGGGAGGACAGGATCATAACACGATCATATTATGCATTACTATATTTTAAGTGGTGTTATCATGAATTACTCAACTGTAAAGACTAAAGATGTTCATTTTGGTTTTGCATACATGATTATAAAGTAGGAGAAAGTAATTCACTTACATGCTTTATTCAAGTTATGCAGAGCTAAAGTTGACAAACTTGAATTCAGTTCTTATATAAATTAGTAACCGTGGCCTTTCACTGTTTAATCCCTCTTTTATCAGAAAGAAATTAATTCATCAATATTGATGGTTGTTAATAAATTCTATATGCAAGAAATTATTAAAGTGCTCATCTGTGCTGAATTATGCTTGCATTTGAGTGACTCTTTGCACTTGCTTTTAGTATCTCTCATAACTAAAACAAATTGTTTCAGTAATGAGAGATACTGAGATGTAAGAGAAAATTCTTATATTTCAAAAAATCATTGTACTATAATTAAAATAGATATACATAAGAGTTTTGTCATATATTGTACTGTGAAATAGCATAAATATCACGTCAAACGTTTAGAAGGGCAAATAATGCGAACATATGATAAAACTGTCAAAGAAGGAAATGGGGGTTGACAGGAAAGATGAATGAGGAGTCAGAGGACAGTTTAGGTTTGGGCCAGAGTGATAAACACAGCTGGTAGGGCACTTATTTTGCAAAGGGCCAAGCTGGGTTTTAGATGCTTGACTCTAATTGCATATGTTTTCATTTCTTTTGTCTAGTTGTCTATTGTCTCCTGGCATTTTCTATTGGCCTGATATTTGTGCAGCGCTCTGGAAACTACTTTGTTACTATGTTTGATGATTATTCTGCTACACTGCCTCTGCTCCTTGTTGTTATTCTGGAGAACATTACTATATCCTTTGTTTATGGCATAGATAAGTAAGTATATTGTTTTTATAAATTCATTTCTCATCTATTTTGGAAATACCAGTCGTTAATGTTGATATAATTGAATGCCAGATGACTAGAGAGAACTATTTGTTGCTACAAAATCACTCTTTTTTTCTGAGTTTTCTTTAGTTGACCATTTTAAGGCAATATTAGCTGATCAGATTGAGTAATATGGATAATAATATAGTTTTGAATTCTGGAATTTCTCTTTCACTTTTTAACAACATTTGTAGTGGCTTTCTAAGACCTAGTGAGTATTGGATTTATTCTGAATACCTCATTGTATTGAGTTATTGTTATTTTCTAAATAAGAACAGAGGATATAAATTCTCTAATGCTAAGTAGAATGATACAAAATTACTTTATCATCATACAACAAGACAGAGAGACCCAGGATTTATAAGTCATTTCTGTTGAACTCTAAAGTCTATACTCCTAATTGCTTTGCTAACCTGCTTTTTGAAAGAGATCTGGATCTCATAATGCTTGGTATAACAGCCAAACAATATACATGGCATTTGCTAAACAAAACTTTTTTTATATGGAGTCATTACTTTAACCTCAATAAATGTCTAAACTTCAGAATTATATACTTATTTGATGTAGAAAGATAGAGATAGATACATTTATGCATGATGTGAAATAGTGCATCTCTAATCACTTGATCTCAGAAGAAGAAAAATCTCTGGGTATCTTGTACAATATTTATTTATTCTTTTAATGTAGACACTGTAGGTTACAATACTGTTAATGATAGGGCTTCCTGCAATTAGTTCAGCCCCTCAACTTCTAGTAGAGTGGCCAGTGTCTCATCCACAGTTCTAATTCTCCCCATCCCTCCTCTGTGGGAAGCTTTATCCCGAAGACCACTTCTGTTTCTGTTGCCTTTGGGAATTTATTGTTCCCCTACTGTATTTCTTTGCCTGGCAGATCTGGGCAAGCTACCAGTGATGTACTCGATATGCCAAGAAAAGTAACAGTAACGTGTCCCTTTCCCCTGACCCTGAAAGAGCCTCCAGTATGTTAGGAAAGAGAAGAGGCTTCCAAAATTTCAGGGCTGGGACGAATAGAGACATTATTGGCATCCACTCAAGTAAATTGATGAACAATGGGATGACAGTGACAGTGACTGTATTTCTTTATATACCTCACACAAGAGATTTTTCCTTGTTTCGAACATAAAGGAATTTAGGAAATGAAAGCTTTCAGCTTAGAGATCTCTGTAAAGTAGGAATGACTACATTGAATACAAACAGTCCTCTTAAACTACATAAAAACTTCATTTTTTTTGGAGACCAAGGAAGTGTCAGGTTTTATTTTTTTTCTTTTAAAAAATTAACTTTTAATTTTTCCCTGAATTTTATTTTACAAAAGCACCATGATTTACAAAGTTATTTAGAATTGGGTTTTTGACACACAGTGTTCCATATACTCATCCTGCCATCAGTGTCAACTTCCCTCCATCGGTGTTCTCAGGTTCCCTCTCCTGCACCCGCACCCAAGCCTTCCACCTTTACATGTTTTAAGTTTTGTTATTAAAATTTAGATTTAGTTATTTCAGTGTAGTTGATTCTGTGGTTTTGATATTTATAATTACAATAGCACTGTAGCACTGTCCTCCCATTGTTCATCGATTTGTTCGAGCAGGCACCAGTAACATCTCACAACAAATTGTGAGACTTGTTACTGTTTTTGGCATATGGAGTACATCATGGGTAGGTTGCCAGGCTCTGCCGTGTGGGTGAGATACTCTTGGTTGCTCGCCGGGCTCTCCAAAGAAGGCAGAGGAATCGAACTCGGGTCGGCTATGTGCAAGGCAAAGGCCTTACCTGCTGTGCTATCACTCCAGCACATAATTACAATATTCATTGGTATTGTTCAACTGAACAATTGCCATCAAACGTTCTAGGAAAAGAAGAATAGAAATACATATATTTAATAATCATGTGTTATTAACACTATATAAGACACTAGTAACAGTGATTGGCCTGAGTTAGATCTTAATATCCATAAATTTTTTTTATAATGAACATCACTTAAGTATGCCTAGTTGTATGGAAGAACATCATAAAATATTTTCCTACAGTTTATTAAGTTTTCCACAATCCTTAATTTGTGTTAGAATTTTACTGATCAGAGCATCAATAGATGTATAATTTATATTTTCATTTAGTTCATTTATAGTAGGTATATTAGAGAATATCTATTTTTAGCCTATATTCCTAACTAATCATAACCTGGAAAGAATACTATTACTACTACTTTACAACTTATAATTACTTCTAAATATGACTAATAACTCCCTACTGTATGTGAGATAGTGTGCTTCAAATATATTGCCTATGAATCTACTATAATTCTTAATAGGTCTTATAATCTTGTTTGAAAATGTTAAAAGGAAAACTCATACAAAAATAAATATTAAAAGATAACATATATGATTTGAAACTAGTCTGCACTTGTAGCACCTTCCTCTTTAAAAAACATATTGTAACTTAGGAGCAAATAAAGAGTTCTCACATTCAAGATAGCCTCATTTAAATGTTTTCTACTCTCTTAAATATTTGTAGTGATGTTCCTATTTGATTCTTACTGTTTACATGAAACAATTTCCTGAGCTCAGTTCTTTTTTTTGTTATACTTATTTATTGAATTACTGTGGGAAAAGTTACAAAGCTTCCAGGTTTAAGTCTCAGTCATACAATGATCAAACACCTTTCCCTTCGCCAGTACTTATTTTTCCCACCAAGAACCCTAATATACACCCCCTCCCACCGCTCTCAGTGCCTGTGAGGCAGGTGATTTCTACTTACCTCTCTCTCTACTTTGATTACATTCATTATTTTGACAAAAGATGCCCCAATATTGTTGAGAGTTTCTGCCCAACAATCAGAACTGCTGAAAAGGCATTGTGAAATAATTTGTTTTCTAAAGCTGGTTCTGAGAACCAAATGATGTCTTGGATTTTGGATTTCTGATAATTTACTAATTAAGTCCGGAGGGATTTCTTCCAAGAGCCAGACAATTACAATATTTGTTTCTGTGCCTCTGGAGCCTTGCTGGAGAGCCGCTTGTGGAGGGCAACTCATGACCTCAGTAGGGTGTGAAGGATCAGCCAGTACCTCCCTCCTTCCCATGAGGCTGCAGTTGCCCCGTCACTGCTGGCTCATACCTGGCTTTCCAATAAGCTCTGAGGCGACAGCCACCTTGCTTGCTGCCGGGGGCAGGGAGGGGAAAAGGCAGAAGGGAGAGACACCCTTTCCCTCCCAGGGAGGCATGACGCCATAGTTTAATGCATAGTCCATTCACTTTTCTGCTGCAAGCTGCTGGCCTCTGGATTGAGTCCTCTTGCTCTGGAGCCATGGCTGGGCCGAAGACCTGAGCTCAGTTCTACTCTAGTTCTCTGCTGTTTTGTGCACATTCCCAGAAACAAGCTTGGGTGAAGTAAATAAATTAATACTAAACAAAAAAATGTAAATACGAAAAAAATATTATTTGGAGCATAGAATTTTAGGGACTAGCAAGAGATGTGAATAAAAGAGAATTAGAGGGGCCTGAATGTGTTGTGAGCATGAAGCTGAATAGGATTGCAGAGTTTTGTATCTCTCCACATCCTTTAAAAAAATAAGAGATAAGTATATTTTGCCCCCCTGCCCCCCCCCCCCCACACACACACACTCACTAGTTCTTATTCTGATGATCTGTAGCATTTTCAGTTGTTTAAGTAGTGTTTTTAACCTGAGGCTATATGGTCTCCTGTGGTTCCCTGGATATTCCAAGAAGGCTACAGGTGAAGAATTGCACAAGAGCAGGGCCAACTGATATGTTGTGTGATAGGTGGACAGAGGAAGGAATTAAGGTCAGAAAGGGGCCAAACTTGAGAAGTACTGGCCGAAAGCCTCTCAGCAGAAGAAGACCCTTTTTATTAATTGGCTTAAAGGCTTTTTTATTTCCACTTTTTTTTGGGGGGGGGTTATACCAGCGATGCTCAGGGGTCAATTCTCACTTGGTGCACAGGAATCATTCCTGGCAACTTAAGAGGACTTTTGGAATGCTGAGATCAAAGTTGGGTCAGCTGCATGCAAGACAAACATCCTAGTACTTATCTCTTCAGCACCCTCAAAGATATTTTTTCCAAGTAAAATGTTAAACCAGTTAGATTTTACTTTAAAAGTTTCAATATATAAATTCATTTTCTACTTACGAAGTTTTACTTACGAAGTTTAATGAGTTTTTTAGTGTAAAAATATCATAAATTATAAGAAATAAAATCCTGGACTCATTTATATATCATTCATATGTTTTAAGGTACATAAATTTCCACTCAGTAAATAATTGAATATTCTCTTTTATTTAGGTTTATGGAGGACCTAAAAGATATGTTGGGCTTTGTACCAAACAAATATTACTACTATATGTGGAAATACATTTCTCCTCTAGTGCTGTTAGCACTGCTATTATCTAGTTTTGTGAACATGGTATTAAGTCCCCCTGGGTATAATGCCTGGATTGAAGATAAGGTAAGTAGGTAAAGATACACATTAAATACTACTTCTGAGTACTATTTAAGATACTGCATAAAGATTTAAGATATTGCATAAAGATACACATAAATACATAAATATATAAATAATAAAGTAAAATATGAAAACTTCAGAAGTTTTTATATATATATATATATTACTGTCACTGTCATCCCATTGTTTATCGATTTGCTTGAGTGGGCTCCAGTAATATCTCCATTTGTCCCTGTCATGTGGCTTTTTCAGTGTCAGGGGAATGAGGACCTATATATATATGTGTATATATATATGTATATATAAAGACACCATGATTTAAAAAAATGATCTCAAGAATTATTTGAGACATACAATATTGCAACATCAATCTCACCACTAGCCCTGGGTCCCTGCCATCCCTCAACCTACCACCTTGGCAGGCATATGACAAATTAATTTCATATTGCTTGCTCCAATAATTTTACTTTATTTATAGTATAATTTTCTTTTTACTTATTTTTTACTTTTGTTTTTGGAGGCGGGGTTGGGCCACAATCAGAGATGCTCAGAACCTACTCCTGGCTCTGTGCTCGAGGATCACTCCTGGCAGGGCGCAGGGTGTTGTCATTGAACCTGGGTCAGCCATGTGCAAGGCAGGTAGCCATAATTTTACCTTTAATGAATAATGTCCCATTTATGTGACAATCTTGAGACTTTTGGAGGAGGGAATGTTTCCTAAGGAGTGCTCAGGATTCCCTTGGGCCCCTCCCAGAATTCTTAGCCAGCAGGATCATAGGTCATTCACTATGAGGGTATAGGGTGTGGTGCTGCTTGGTCCTGCAGTGCTCCGGATGACCCAATGATGCTCAGGGAAAATGTGGCCCTGGGAATTGGCCCGAGTCATCCATGCACCTTTACCTCTGTACTAGCTCTCTATTTTCAGGCCTTTGAGATTCATATTCTGTTTGGTCCCAAATATGTGTGGTTTTGAAGCCATGGTGGATTTTTAGATATGTGATTTTGTATAGTATATTTAATTATTTTATTGCTTAAAAACAAATTACCTAGAAAGTTGTATAAAATGGAAACAATATTTTATTTATTTTTTAAAATTTCCTAGGGTTCTGCTGTTGTCCCCACTCCCACCCTATACTCTTTGTTATTTGGTGTAATTCAGAAATTGCAAGACTTAGAAAGTCTTGGAAATTACTTACTAGAATTTCCATGGCATCCCAGCAAGTCACAGGTCTATTCCAGTGCTTACAAACCTAAGATAAATATAATTTGCTTTCATGTACTTGTATAGAATTAATATATATTATATATACATATATATATAGTATATATATATATACACACACACACACATTTGCCTTGCATGCGGCCAACTTGGCCGACCTGAGTTCGATTCCTCTGCCCCTCTCAGAGAGCCCAGCAAGCTACTGAGAGTATCTCACCTGCATGGCAAAGCCTGGCAAGCTACCCATGACGTATTTGATATGCTAAACACAGTAACAACAAGTCTTACAACGGAGACTTTACTGGGCCTGTTTGAGCAACTCAATGAACAACGGGAGGACAGTGCTACAGTGCTACATATGTATAGATAGATAGATAGATAGATAGATAGATAGAGATATAGATATATAGATAGATGTATTTGTTTTATTTAAAACAATTTACTTTTATTTAAACAGGCAGCTGAAGAATTTCTGAACTATCCAGTATGGGGAGTAGCTGTCTGTGTCTCTCTCATAGTGCTGGCAATACTCCCTGTCCCAGTAGTCTTCATCATTCGTCATTGCAACTTGTTACATAGTACTTCTGGTAACTTATCATCTGTGACCTATAAAAGAGGCAGGGTTTTGAAGGAACCTGTCAACTTAGAGGGAGATGATGCTAGCCTCATTCATGGAAAGATACGAAGTGAGACGCCATCTCCAAATTTTGGTAAAAATATTTATAGGAAACAAAGTGGATCACCAACCTTGGATACTGCTCCCAATGGACGATATGGTATAGGGTACCTGATGGCAGATATGCCAGATATGCCCGAGTCGGATTTGTAGCTGGTTGGGGGCATCATTGGGTTTCATTTGATTCAATTATATCAGTGAACATTGGCTCTACTAATTGAAATAATAGGTTTCACTTATCACGAGGTGATCTCAGGTGTTCTATGACTGTGATCTTTAACCCTAACTATATGTAAATACAGCTCGAGTACTCCTTTGGATTCCTTGGTTTACATTTGTGCAGGCAGAAGTACAGGCAGAATTTATAATGACTGAGGTCCATCCAAGCTTGTCAGATATTTGAAAAATACTTTCAATGTTTTTTCAAATATTTCTATCTCTTAAAAAACAAAACCAGGCATTACCTCAGTTTGGAATAATTTTTGATTGTAACAGTGTTGGCAATTCAAAAATGATATACTTAAAACTTTTAAAAGTTTGCCTTCAGGGTAAATTCCCTGTATTACATTTCTGTAAGTTGGTGCCTGTCAGCATATATATTGTGTATATGGGTTATAGTTATCTTGGTAGCATTGATACCTCCTTAAAAAATTAGCTGAAGAGGGGCCTGAGTGATAACACAGCGAATAGGGAGTTTGCCCTGCACGCGGCTGACCCGGGTTCTATTTTCAGCATCCCATATGGCCCCTGAGCACCCCCAGGAGTAATTTCTGAGTGCAGAGCTAGGAGTAACCCCTGAGCCTCACCAGGTGTAACCCAAAAAGCAAAAAAAAAAGAAAAGAAAAGAAAAAAAATTAGCTGAAGAAATGGCAAAGTACTTTCTTATGTACTAGCTGTGTAGAGCAATAGTATTCATAGGAAGGTGCTAATGCTGGGCTGAGGTTAGATTCAGAGGAGACTAGGGATCATGTGTGTGATAACTGTACATATTGTATAAAATAGAGGAGTGAAAATGATTTAAGATTGAGTTACTCAGCACTCTCAAGAATCATGCAGATTCTGCATTTTTCTATGCCGTGTGCCTAAAACTTTACCTGATATTTATTGTGGTTTCAAGATTACTTACAGTATTTTATATAATATACTTGTAATGTATATAAATATATATGTATGTTAGTACTCTGAGTACTGACGTAAAACTTGAAACAGGATGGTATTTTACTTCATATCTTTCTCTTTTGCTTCTGTTTTATGCAAATATAAATCCTTTTTTAAGTGATTGTTAAAATTGTATGTCATTACATTTTAAGGCTAAAAATAAAGAAAGTTAAAAAATAATGTTTGTTTCCTACTTTGCTTTTTTTTTTAAATATCACCTGAACAGGATTATGTTGCATTAAGGCATTTTGTAATGATTAACCATCATTTTCCAAGTAGGATTAATACACTCATAATAGTATTACCACTGTAAAGTAAGAGACAGGGAAAAATAGAGTATTTTTGTGACATGGTGTTCTGAAATAATCTCATAATTCATGAAAAAAAATACTGATAGTCTTCCTGGAAATCACATGTACAGATGCCGGCCTGAGTAAGCATAGCCTTTGAGGAATAAAAAGTTAGGATTGTTTTTTGGTGAAACTTGTGGTACTATTTGAGATCGGGTTTTGTAATTAGCTCCACCAATTATCATTTAGTTAAAGAGCTTTTATTTATAATATTCCTTACACATACATGAGTCCCATTTTCAAAATAATTATGATTTCAGCAGAAAAATCAGGATCGTGGTTTATACACCATATCCTTTCATTTATTTTAGCTAAATCTCCTTGGTCTGCTATAGGCATATATTAAAATATTTTAGCGGTAGGGCATTTGCCTTGGGTGCAGCCAGCCCAGCCGAGCTGGGTTTGATTCCTCCGCCCCTCTCAGAGAGCCCATCAAGCTACCAAGAATATCTCCCCGTGCGCGGCAAAGCCTGGCAAGATACCCGTGACGTATTCAATATGCCAAAGACAGTAACAACAAGTCTCAAAATGGAGACATTGCTGGGCCCGCTCGAGCAGATTGATGAACAACGGAAGGACAGTGATATAAATATTACTTATTTTGGGGGTATGGTGCCGCCAGCAGGTCAGTCTGTATCTGTGAGTGCATCAGCAGCCTGATGTCGCCTTCAGACTTCCAGATACCCCCAAATTGCTGCAGTGCCTTTGGCCGGACCCCAAAAGCTTGGGGCAAAGTTTACCAAGAAAGTAAATTGCCAAAAGTTAGGTATGTGGAAAACACACCCACAGAGCACCTCCAGCTCAGCTATATAATTGGAGGCATGACCTCTCTGGTTCCTGATTGAACTGCTTAATAGCCATGATCCCAGAGACTCAGAAGCAAATCTCGAAACCCAGCGGCTTTTGGCAGAAGTGCATCCAGACCACGCAGTAGGTTACTGTGCTGGGCCAACCCAGGTGGGAATAGGTTTCGTGACTTGGCCTCTTCCCCTTGGTGGCCAGGTGGCTGCCATCCTCCAGAGGCCACTGGATAGTCAGGTTTAGGTCCACAGTGACGAGACATGCAGGGCCTCACAGGATGAGGATGGAGCCGGTCCTGTCCTCCCCACCCCAATGAGACCCCAAGTCATCACCCACAAATGGCCTCTCTGGCTCCTGATCAAGCTGCTTAACGGCCATGATCCCAGAGACTCAGAAACAAATCTCGAAACCCAGTGGCTTTTGGCAGAAATGCATCCGGACCACGCAGTAGGTTACTGTCGCCAGGCCACCCCAGGGGGAAAGGGTGTTGTTCCTCCGCCTGCTTCCCCCTGGTGGCTTGGTGGCCATTATCCTCCAGAGGCCACTGGACAGTCAAGGTTTGGGCCCGCAGTGACAAGACATTTTGGGCCTCACAGGATGGGGGTGGAGTCGGTCCTATCCTCCCCACCCCAACGAAACCATGACTCGCCGCCCACGAACGGCCTCTCTGGCTTCTGATCAAGCTGCTTAATGGCCATGATCCCAGAGACTCAGGAACAGATCTCAAAACCTAGCAGGTTTTTGGCAGGAAATCTCTCTAGATTTAATTGTTAAAATTTGAGCGATAGCACAGCAGTAGGGCGTTTGCCTTGCATGCAGCCAACATGGCCGACCCGAGTTCAGTTCCTCCGCCCCTCTCGGAGAGCCCGGCAAGCTACCGAGAGTATCTCGCCCGCACGGCAGAGCCTGGCAAGCTCCCCGTGATGTATTCGATATGCCAGACACAGTAACAACAAAGTCTCCAATGGAGGCGTTACTGGGCCCGCTCGAGCAAATCGTTGATCAACGGGAGGGCCTTTACCTTTACCTTTACCAAAATTTGCAGCCACTACTGCAACTGCGTGACATCATATATTATTCATGACCAGCAATAGAAAACAAATTGTCTACTGTTGCCTTTTCGGCAGATCTGAGTGTTGAGGTAAAATCTCAAATAATAATGGTGGGAGTGGGGTCGAAATGTTGAATGTGATCAAAGTATAGAGAGAGTGATTTGGAAATTATCTGCCCCACAGGTAGGGGGAGGGTGTGGGATAGGGGTATACTGGGGTTGTTGGGGGTGGAGAATGAGCACTGGTGAAGGTACAGGTGTTTCATTGTATGATTGAGACTTAGACCCGAAATCTTTGTAACTGCTCTCACGGTGATTCAATAAATAAAATTATAAAAAATGAAAAAAATATTACTTATTTTAGCTAATTTTTTAACATTGAAAATTTATATATAATTTTAAAATTTAAATATAGTTCATAGAGAGTCATTTGATGAACAACAGGAGGACAGTGACAGTGACAGTCAAAATGTCAACTTATACAAAACTCAAAAATAATAACAGTTCAGTGTCAGGTAAATTTACTGCCCAAAACTTTTTATATTTGCCTGTTTTCTTTTCTTTAATGTAGTCATCATTACCAGTTTCTTATGTATCCTTCCAGAGATACTCTAGGTATACATATGCATAAATAATAATGCTGTTTTCTCTCTTTGGCTAATGTATCTCAAGTGAGCAATTTATTTTTAACAGTGTTTCATATGAAGGCATGCAAATTTACTCCATTATTTCAAAAGGTAAAAATGTTATTCATTTTTTATTTTTAAAAAATACTTCTTTTATTAAATTATCCAATTTTTAGCGCATGGTTCCTTCCAGCTTTATAGGTTATTGTGGTCATACACTATCTAACAGAACCATCTATCATCGATCCCCCTCTTGCCACTATAGCTCTTAATCTGTGACTTTGATAATGTCTTCAACTAGAGAATACCCTCCACTATGGTTCATACAATGAGACGAACAATACAAGTATCCAGCTTTCCAGATGGAAAATAATCCAATCTGTTTCTAATGCCCTCACTTGGCATATATATTAAGTTGGCCATAGAAGTTTATACAAAACAAATAAGGTCATTCTCATCTATGCTTTTTATTCAACCAGATTTCAGCCATTTGTTATTCATTCATTCATTCATTCATTCATCCTTTCTTTTAACATCTATTCAAGAATATGCTTTATTCTTGTCTATGCACTATGCCAATATGCCATTGCAATTAGGATATTAGCTGTCATTTTCCTGTTTGTTTCTTCTTGCCAGGGAAATTACTTGATCTTTCCTAAGCAGCTTAAAAATTAGTTAATATATAATAGTAAGAAGTATTATTTTCTGTGCTCTAAAATTAAGAGCTATGTTTTGTATTGTTTTCTGGAATACAACCTGGAAACTGAATGTAGCATAGAGTGGAGTATTTTTGATCTTCAGTTGGAAAGTAGATTGCAAAATATGGCCAAAAAAAGGCAATAATGTTCAGATTGAAATAAAAGGAAGAAGTAATAAGAAGTATTCACTATTTGATATTATGACTGTGATTGTGTCCTATTTCTTACTGCAACAATCTTAAGATGCAATTTTATAAAAGTTGGTGTACCACCAGGAAAATATCCCTCCCCCCCCATCCTCCCATCCTTATGATGGGGGGGAGGGATATTTTCCTGGTGGTGGAAAATGGGCACTGGTGGAGGGATGGGTATTTGATCAGGGTATGACCGAGATCCAAGCACAAAAATTTGTAAATCTACAACTGTACCTCATGTCGTTTCACTAATAAAAAAGAAAAAAAAAAAAGATCAAACTGAGATATACACTTATGATTACAAACCATAGAAAACTATAAAACCATGAGTAATTTTAAATTCCATTATTATGTTAATAAAATGGAAAACATCCCTGAAAAAAAAAAAAAGTTGGTGTACATTTTCATGTGCTTGTGTTTATGTGCATTTTTAAGACAAAAAAATTTCTTCATCAAATCTCCAAAATGGTCATGTGATTATAGAAATTTTAACATTAAAACGTAGTGTTCAATAACTATAATTGTACCTTTATGTCAATTGCATTCTTTGGAAAGACAGTTCCAATTTTCTGAATTCAAATATTTTGGAAATAGGCTTCAAATATCACCATTCAAAAAAAACTTTGATATGCATTCTTGGTTAAGAATCAAAGATATGAAGGTGATATAAAGCAGAACCAGTAAAAATATGAATCCTGCTTTTTCTGAATCTCATGATGAAAAGGTAGTATAACTGAGAAAAAATAATTTGAGTGGATAGATGATGGGATTCATAATGAAATTCCTTTGGAAAATAAAACATTTATCCTTTTGAGTTTATACTGTGGTCATTATTTCCTGACTGCTCCCCAAAGAGACCCATATTTATCATGTTTAAATATGAATAAATTAATACCAAACCTACCAATGAAATTACTTTTTCCATAAATTCTAGCTATAAATTTTAGAGCCATAAAGTTTTGTCAGAAAGAAAAGAATCACAAGACTCTAAGAACTATTGGAAATATTAAAGATAACACTTTCCATAAGCTATCCATTATTAAGTGTAGCATAATTTTTACCTCCATAACTTAGCTCTGAAGTAAAATGTTCCACATGTTATTTCTGCCTCAAATGGTTGACTCCCAAATTGATTGAACTCTCTAGTTATTCTGACATGCATCTGCACCAAAAACAGCACTTTAAGAATGCCAATTATGAGGAGGCAAAGGAGAAAAGAGATTGAAGTATCTTATTCTAGATTTAATGCCATTTGTAATGTACTATTACTTGAAAATGCCAAAATGATTCCTAGCATCACCATCAAAACCTACATACCAACCACCACCACCAAAAAGAATAAAAACAAAAATGTGATTTATATGAAGAACAAGAAACATGCTATGTGGAGCCTATTCAATAATACCATATGTGGTGCCTTTTAAGTAAAAGAAACCATGTACTGTAGATTAATGGTGACATCCCAGCTGCCATACTTTTTCCATCAATTGCCTTTTCAAGGAATTTTCAGTTGTATGAAATGGAAGTTAAAGACTCGCTAGAAACAATTGAAATTTATATTTCTGAGGATATAATTTTCTCTGGAAAAGGTCACTAAAAGTGTTATAAAATGTATGCTTTCACTGTTCTTTGATGGAACAATCAAAGAAAGGAAGAAAAATAGAACACAGAACCCCAGCATTTCTTATTTCAGAATATTGAACAAAATTAACAATTTCAAACATGATAAGAGTGAATTACTTATTTTATATTCTCATCTCTCGAATTTACCAACATTATTGGAGGGAACATAATTTTAAAAAAATTTTTATTAGTGGAACACCATGAGGTATGGTTATAGATTTACAAGTTTTTCAGCTTGGGTTTCAGTTACACAATGATCGAGTACCCATTCGTCCACCAGTGCCTATTCTCTACCACCAATGATCCCAGTATCCCTCCTACCTCCCTAGTCCCCCATTCCATTCTGCCTCTGTGGCAGGGCATTCCCTTTTGTTCTCCCCTTTTGGGTACCGAGATTTGCAAAAGAGGCATTGAGTGGCAATCATGTTCGGTCTATAGTCTCCTTTCAGCATGCATCTCCCATCCTGGGAGCATCTTCCCAACACCCTTTACTTGGTGTTCCCTTCTCATTCTGAACTGCCTTTTCCCCTAGCATGTGCGGGTGGCCTTCAAGCCATGGAATGAACCTTCTGGTACTTATCGTGACTATTCTTGGATGTTAGTCTCCTATTTTGTTACTTTATATTCCCCAAATGAGTGCAATCTTCCTATGTCTGTCCCTCTCTTTCTGACTCATTTCACTTAGCATGATACTTTTCATGTAGTACCACTTGTATGTAAATTTCATGACTTCATCTTTTCTAACAGCTGTGTTGTATTCCATTGTGTAGATGTACCAAATGGGACTATCTTTTTTTTTGGGGGGGGGGTCACACTTGGCGATGCACGGGGGTTACTCCTGGCTTTGCACTTAGGAATTACCCCTGGTGGTGCTCAGGGGACCATATGGGATGCTGGGAATTGAACTCGGGTAGGCCTCGTGCAACGCAAATGCCCTACCTTCTGTGCTATTTCTCCAGCCCTATAAATGGGACTATCTTAAGTTAAGAATCTTCTGCATCTCAAAAGATACAGTGACCAAAATACAAAGACAGTCTACAGAATGGGAAAGGATATTCGCCCAATACCCATCCAACAAGGGGTTGATATCAAGGATATACAAAGCACTGGTTGAAATCCACAAGAAGAAAATACTCAACCCTATCAAAAAAAATGGGGCGATGAAATGAAAAGAAACCTTCTCACAGAAGAAATTCAAATGGCAAAAAGGCACATGAGAAAATGCTCTACATCACTAACATCAGGGAGATGCAGATCAAAACAATGAGATACCATCTCACACCACAGAGACTAGCTCACATCCAAAAGAACAAAAGCAACTGGTGTTGGAGTGGATGTGGTGAGGAAGGGACCCTCCCTCACTGCTTGTGGGAATGCCGACTGGTTCAGTCCTTTTGGAAAACATTATGGATGATTCTAAAAAAATTAGAAATTGAGCTCCCATTTGACCCAGCAATACCCTTCCTGGCAATATATCCCAGAGAGGCAAAAAAGTACAGTCAAAATGACAGCTGCACTTCTATGTTCATTGCTGCACTGTCCACAATAGCCAAAATTTGTAAAAAAACAAAACAAAACAAAACAAAACAAAAAAAAACCGGAGTACCTGAGAACAGATGACTGGGTAAAGGGAACATAAAAGTTTATAGCTTCCGCCATGTGGACTGTTCTCATTTCCCCAAAGTTCTCTCTCTCTCTCTCTCTCTCTCTCTCTCTCTCTCTCTCTCTCTCTCTCTAGCTCTCACTCTTTTTTCTTTCTCTCCCTTTCTTCCCCTTACTTCATCTGAAATGTGCTTTTCTTTCCTCTTAAAGCTTTGTTCTTATTTATATAAAAAGTATTTCAATTCAGTCCTTTTGTGAACTAACCTATTAGATATTTTGTCATATCAATACTATCAATACTTACCCCCCCTAGAAAGAGGATTTGAAGTACTGCAAAGTTGACATAGCACTAGCTATTTTTAATATGAAAGGATATCTACTCCCCATTTAAGAAATGTCAAGAGAGGTGCCTGATAAACTGCTTTTAGAACTTAGAGTCAGCACAATAAGTATATGCTCTATAGTTTTATAGTATAGAATCCATTTTCTGTTTAATTTTTACTTAGCAACTTTTAGCCACAATAACCCAGAGTCATAAAATAGAGAATTTTCACATTCATAGAAATTTTTTAATCTTCATAGAATTTTATACTCACTCAAATCCAAACCCAAGTAAGTAGATTAAGCTACTCTCCAAAAGCAATCAAATTTTAGTTATCACTTTGTTCTTAATTTATCTTCCTGTTCTCCTTCAGAAAATACCATTGCCTAAGATTTTAAAAAATTTCACTTTTCTAAATTTTTCAAGTAAAGTTTTAACAACTGTTTCTCAGACTCAATAAAATACCTGCAGAACATGGGTAGTGTATAGAAATATTGTTTTGTGTGTTTGTGTGTGTATGCTTTACATGAAAGTAAGTCTTCTAGTGCATATAGCTATGACAAATACTAGTTAAAATGTTTTGCCTTGATTTTGTTATGCAGCTTTCTGTGAACCAACATCCCAATTCCTCTCCCTCCAAAAAATATCAAGGCAAGCTATTGTTATTATTATTGATTTCAGGGCCACGATAGGTAATGTTCAGAGCTTATTCGTGGTTCTGTGCTCATGGACCACTCCTGGCAGTGATTAAGTCTCATATGTGGTGCTGCAGATCAAACCTGGGTCTGCCTTATGCGAGACAAGCATCCAAAACACTGTGCTATTTTTTTGGCTCCAGTATTTCTTAATCATGATAAAATAATATCAAGTTGAGATATAAAATAAGATTTTGGAACAGAGGAAATATATTTTTGCAATTAAATGTTGCTATTTAATGGAAATGGTTATACTAAACATAATTATAAATCTCTGTCATTAGATTGTTATAGTAATCAGAGAGGAAAGTAATTTGTTTGCAAATGGATCCTTGCCTTTTAATAGGTTAAGAAAGCTTTGCCTGTGTAAACATCATGAAGGAAAGACAGAGCAGTCCATTTTCGTCTGTTTTAGTGAGAAAATGGTGAGAAATATTCCTGCACAGACAGCTCACTGTTGTGAATTAGAGGAATAAACTGTGGAACTCTCCTTTTCATTCTATGATGTCTTTCTCTAGTTATACATGTAATGCAGCATTGTCCGTTTTTACTGATCAACTTCAAGGCTGACTTTGAGTCTTGAGCTGCCAGGGGTTTAGATTAGTTTAGTTGGTTATTCGTGAAGGAAAACCAGGATCTATGACTATACAATGTAGCACTTAGAGTAGCCCACTGTTTATTTTAACTTTTAACTTAAATCCTATTAAGGTAATGTAATTTTTTAACTCTATATTTTAGGAATACAGGTTTACATTCTTCAAATGTACATTATCACAGTATACCTAACAGCGAAGTATCAATATTCAAAACTGCCCACTGTCTATTGAACCTCTTCTATCCTTTTAATTGTATATTGAACCTCTTCTATCCTTTTAACCTCCTCCACTCAACCTCTTTTCTAACCTCAGTTCTATGGTCAAAGTTCAAGAGCTTGTTTTGGTTTGATGCTGTCTGTGTTCTTGCTTTATTAATTTATATTATACATGAGCTCAGTTATTGTCTTTCTCTTTAGTTTTCTTGCACTTTTATTTTTGTATTTGTTAATGCCTAGTACTAGTAGTGGGAGGAGCATTCATTAGCATTTATTCCATTTATTGTGCTTAGTAAAGTATCTCCCAGCTCCAATTATTGCCATCACAGATGACAAGATATTTTTTCAATATCTTAGTAGTGTTCATTGTTCATAGTGTATATATTCCATGGGCTGGAGTGATAGCAACACGCTAGGGCCTTTGCCTTGCACGCAGCCAGCCCGGCAGAACTGGGTTCGATTCTTCCGCTCCTCTCAGAGAGCCTGGCAAGCTACCAAGAGTACCTTGCCCGCATGGCAAAGCCTGGCAAACTACCCATGACATATTCAATATGCCAAATACAGTAACAACAAGTCTCACAATGGAGACGTTACTGGGGCCGCTCGAGCAAATCGATGAATAACGGGAGGACCGTGACTGTGACCGTGACTGTATATACTCCACATGTTCTTTATCTACATACCAAACCACTTGGGTTTCTTCCATTTCTTGACTAATGTAAATAGAGCAGCAATCACACATCATTAAAAGCATAATGGAGTTTGTATTGCAAACTGCAATCCCCAAAAGGGTAGAGAGAGAGAGAGAGAGAGAGAGAGAGAGAGAGAGAGAGACAGAGACAGAGAGAGACAGAGAGAGAGACAGAGACAGAAACAGAGACAGAAAGAGAGAGAGAGCAGTAAGCTTGCCATAGAGACAGTCTGGGGAGGCAGTAATGGGAGGGGAACAGGACACTGATGCTGGGAAATGTACAGTGATAGAAGGATGGATGTTCCCTTCTTTTCCACTTTTAGGCTGTAGTGTTCTCCGATGACTGAACCCTAATCATGAACAGTTTTGTAAGGGCCTATTAAACAGAGATTCAATAAAAATTAAAAAAAAAATAAGAGCACAATGGAGCTGAGAGAAGACCCAGTGCAACCAAGGGAAACTGTAAAAAGAGCAATCCCCACCTGGTATGTTTTAAGAATCACAGAAATTTTTAATGTATGGACTTGAAAATCTAAATATTTGCTGACAAAAGTTTAAATTTGCAACAGTAATATATCCCCATCTTAGCTAAGAGCTTTTCTATGGAGGCTGGACAACGAGGTGTATAAAACTTCTCTGTTACATCTTTACTACCTAATAAACTCGAAGTGTATAGGATTTACCTGGATAACCCTAAGGCTAAAGTAAAAAAATATTACTTCTTCAATTTGTTCCCTTCTTTTCCACTTTCAGGCTGTAGTGTTCTCCTATCTATTCTTTCTTCCTCTCCTTAATTAATATTCATTAGTTAGGTCATAAATGATTAGTTAAAATATTAAGTTTGTTTTCACTTCACTAATATATGCATTTTACCATCTACTGCTTTATAATCCTGTACAATTTATGAAACCAATTGGAGTCTTAGTTTTCTTATCAATGAAGTGGTTAATAAGGATAGCTATCATATATAGGTATAATAAATTAAAAGAAGTTGCTGGAGCGATAGCACAGTGGTAGGGCGTTTGCCTTGCATGAGGCCGAATCGGCCAACCCAGTTTCGATTTTTCTGCCCCTCTCAGAGAGCCCAGCAAGCTACCGAGAGTATCTCACCCCCATGGCAAAGCCTGGCAAGCCTGGCAAGCTACCCATGACATATTCGATATACCAAACACAGTAACAACAAGTCTCACAATGGGGACGTTACTGGGCCCGCTAGAGCAAATAGATGAACAATGGGAGGACAGTGCTACAGTGCTACATTGCTGGCCCATATTAACTTGTTGCTATATCTAGTCACCTGAGAGATAAATGTTTGAGGTTATGAAAAATGCCTACAAATCAAACCTCAATAGTATTTTCCTATTTATGTGTCAGTGTAGCCTTGAGGTTTTAGCCTTTTTATTTAAAATAGGTTAGGCATTTTATATTTGTTTTCTTTCAAATATATTTCCTGAACTTGTATCACATATAAATTAGTGAAGCCCAATATGTTATAGGATTCAATCAATAATTCCAAGTCAAAGACTCTGGAAGAAATGAGAACTATGACGCTAAGTAGGTGCTGGAGAGATGGAACAATGGGTGGAGTGCTTACCTTGCTCACAGTTCACCCAGGTTTGATTTGTAGCACCACACGTGGTCCCCTGAGCTTTGACATGAGTGATCCTTGAGCATAGAGCCAGTAGTAAGCCCTTACCTTACTACTTACAGTTGACTATATCTCAAATACCTCCCCATCCCTTAAAAAATATAAGCCCAAGAACCCATAATTCGATGAACAAGGTACTGTAGCACTGTCCTCCCATTGTTCATGGATTTGCTGGAATGAGTGTCAGTAATGTCTCCATTGTGAGACTTGTTACTGTTTTTTGGCATATCAAATACACCACAGGGAGCTTGCCAGGTTCTGCAGTGCAGGTGGGGTACTCTTGGTTGCTTGCCAGGCTCTCCCAGAGGGACGGATGAATTGAACCCAGATGTGCAGTGTGCAAGGCAATCGCCCTACCTGCTGTGCTATCACTCCAACCCGACAAGGTACTCGTGTTTTTTTTTAATTATGTACAGATTTAGTAAGTTTACTCTTTTGACTTAAATAAACCAATTTAGGGAAAACCCTTCTTACCTGTCTTGTATTCTGTATCCAAGACAGGCACATCTATGTACATATATGAGAATTAAGGTAAATAGTGGATAGTGACAAACTCATATTCTTTAAGTTAAACCAATTTGAAAGAATAGGGTTATATGGGAAATAGTTGAAAATTGGGTTACATGTCTATATTTATTTGAAGTGATTTTGAAAATATTGAGAAACACATATGCAGATGAAATTGCAGATGTCTGGGGAGATGGAGAGATAGTATGAAACTTAAAGCCTTAGTCCTCAATGAGGCCAGGAGTAGATCCTAGGGATCTCTGGGTGTGGCTTAAGCACTGCACTCCTGCCCACCCCCCAATACCATACCAATGAAATAACCTGTCTGGCACCCAGATTCTGCTAGCAGGCAGTTTACAAACCACACTGATATACAATATGTTATTTATTCTTACTACCATCTTGGCACTCATGGATATGGCACCCATGGTATACACTATGGGCTGGAGTGATAGCACAATGGGTAGGGTATTTGCCTTGCACGCGGCTGACTGGAGTTTGATTCCTCCACCCCTCTCTGCGAGCCTGGTAAGCTACCGAGAGTATCTTGCCTGCATGACAAAGCCTGGCAAGCTACCCATGATGTATTCGATATGCCAAAAACAGTAACAACAAGTCTCACAATTGGTTGTGAGGCGTTACTGGTGCCTGCTCGAGCAAAATTGATGAACAACAGGAGGACAGTGCAGTGCAGTGCTACCATCTTGGCACCCATAAAAATTCTCAGAATCACAGACTGGAGAATATTTTGTCACATAATATTTCATCTAAGCAGATAAAAAAGAAAGTCCTTTTTATAAATTATAAATTATTTTGAGCATATGAACAATTGACTTAAATCTAAACACATCCATAAAGAAAATTTAGAGAGTGAAAGAAATGTAAAAAATGCCTCGCAAAATATATCAATGGCCTTTTCTCATAAGCTAGTTGTTTAACACTTGGTGAGTTTTCCAGTGTTTCTGATATGAGTCCAAAAGGTCTAATTGGAGGGTATGTCCATTTATATTAGTTCTATAGGACTTTCATGACAGAATACTGCAGACTCAATAGCTAAAACCACAGAACTTGATTGTTTCACAACTCTGGAAGTTAGCAGTTTAAAATTAGGATACCTTCTCTTGGAAGGCTCCAAAGGGGATCTGGTTTCATAACTTTCCCTTAGTTCTGGTGGTGATTGGCAGTGCTTGGTGCTCATTACCTTATAGATACACCTAACCTCTGTTCTCATTGCTGCCTGCTGTACTCTCCGTGTTCCTGTGACTTTTCTCTTATAAGATCATTCTTAGTGGATTAAGAATCACCCCAAGCCAGTAGAACCTCACTTAGCTTTATCCATCGAAACCAAAACTTTTGCACACACTGTTCCACATGTACATTACTCACCAATTCTCCCCATATCTGCCTTTATTTTATCTCTAATATGAGCAGATATTTAATTTTTCAGTAAAATGGTATTTCATTTGAAGGATTGACTTCATGTACTTCCTTTGAAGGGTTAATGGTTAATGTACTTTTTTTTTAATGCAGGAATGCTGCTATTTATTCAGCGATTGATTAGGCTTATTGAATTTTGCATGAACTCCACCTTACTTTTTATTCCATTTTTTATAATTTTATTAATTGAATCACCATGAGAGCAGTTGCAAAGCTTTTGGGTTTAAGTCTCGGTCATACAATGAAACACCTGTACCTTCACCAGTGCCCATTTTCCAACCCCAACAACCCCAGTACACCCCCATACCACACCCTCCCCCTACCTGTGGGGCAGATGATTTCCAAATCACTCTCTCTATACTTTGAACATCACTCACACCATTATTATTTGAGATTTTGCCCCAACACTCAGATCTGCCGAAAAAGCAACAGTAGACATTTTGTTTTCTATTGCTGGTCATGAATAATATAATGTCACGCAGTTGCAGTAGCGGCTGCAAATTTTGAAATTCCAAAATTTTAACAATTAAATCTGGAGAGATTTCCTGCCAAAACCTGCTAGGTTCTCAGATCTGATGCTCTGGGATCATGGCCATTAAGCAGCTTGATCAGAAGCCAGAGAGGACGTTCGTGGGTGGTGACTCGTGGTCTTGTTGGGGTGGGGAGGAAAGGGCAAGCTCCACCCCCATCCCATGAGACCCCACGTGTCTCATCACTGCGGGTCCAAACCTCACTGTCCAATGGCCTCTGGCGAATGACAGCCACCGAGCCGCCAAGGGGGAGCAGGCCAAGGCACAAAACCTATTACCACCTGAGGTGGCCCAGAGCTGGTAACCTACTGTGTGGCCCACAGGTGTTTCTGCCAAAAGCTGTTGGGTTTCAAGATTTGTTTCTGAAACTCTGGGATCATGGCTGTTAAGTAGCTTGATCAGGAGCCAGAGAGGCCGTTTGTGGGCGGCAACTCAGGGTCTTGTTGGGACGGGGAGGAAAAGGCTGGCTCCACTCCCATTCCGTGAGGCCCTGCATGTCTCATCACTGCGGGCCCAAACCTAACTGTCCAATGGCCTCTGGAAGATGGTGGCCACCGAGCCACCTAGGGGAGCAGGCGGAGGGACAACACCTTTTCCCTCCTGGGGTGGCCCAGCAACAGTAACCTACAGTGTGGCCCTCACGCTTTTCTGCCAAGAGCCGATGGGTTTTGAGATTTGTTTCTCAGTCTCTGGGATCATGGCCATTAAGCAGCTTGATCAGGAGCCAGAGAGGCGGTTCATGGGCGGCGACTCAGGGATCTGAGTTGGAATGGGGAGGAAAGGGCCGGCTCCACCCCCATCCTGTGTCTTGTCACTGCGGGCCCAAACCTCACTGTCCAATGGCCTCTGTAAGATGGTGGTCACCAGGCCGACAAGGGCAAGCAGGCGGAGGGACAGCACTCTTTCCCTCCTGGGTGGCCCGGCGACAATAACCTACTGCACGGTCCAGATGCATTTCTGCCAAAAGTCGCTGGGTTTCAAGATTTGTTTCTGAGTCCCTGGGATCATGGCCATCAAGCAGTTTGATCAGAAGCCAGAGAGGCCGTCCGAGGACGGCGACTCGGGGTCTCGTTGGCACTGGGAGGAAAGGGCCGGCTCTACCCCCATCCTGTGAGGCCCCACGTGTCTCATCACTACAGTGGGCCCTAATCTGACTGTCCAGAGGCCTCTGGAGGATGATGGGCACTGGGCCGCCAGGGTGAACAGGCCAAGGCATGAAACCATTCTTACCTGGGTTGGCCCAGCACCGGTAGCCTACTGCAGGGACTGGATGCATTCCTGCCAAAAGCCATTGGGTTTTGAGATTTGTTTCTGTGTCTCTGGGATCATGGCCGTTAAGCAGTTTAATCAGGAACCAGAGAGGCCATGCCTCCAATTATATAGCTGAGCCAGAGGGGTTTGTGGGTGTGGCTCCCACATACTTAACTTTTGGCCCCTTACTTTCTTGGTAAACTTTGCTCCAAGGTTTGGGGTCTGGCCAAAGGCACAGCAACAAGTCTGAAGGTGCCATGAGGCTGCTGATGCACTCACCTCACAGGTACAGATTGACCTGCTGGCGGCACCATACCCCTGGGTTAATGTACTTTTAATGGACTTGTCTTACCTCTGAAGCAGTGCTCATCATTTTGCTGAAATGATCTGCTTTCCCCATTAACTTGTAAGTTCCCAAAGGTCTGATGTTTAAATTTAAGGCTCAATTTTTAAAATCAGAATTGTATTTCTAGGTCTTAATAGTACCTGGCAAAAGAGATGACAATTTCCTCCTCTTTTACTTGTCTAAGACAAGAATAGGAAAAGAGAAAAAGTTATTAAAGGGAAAAGAATTTGAAGAGAATGAATATCACTGTGCCTTCTTATTTATGTATTTGTCTGAATATACAATTTGTTACAACTCAAAATTATCTAGCTAGAGATGAGCTGGCAATTTCTGGGTTATCTTTAAGGACAATGCATAATTATAAATTACTTATATAAATTATTTTGATGATAATAGAATTTTAAGTTTGAAAATGGATAATGAGATTTCTCGAGTTCAAATTCTGATTTCACAATTTAGCATCCCCCAAACTGAATAATTTGCATAGTACTACATGCCTCTTTTGCCTTTTCAATAATTTTGTGAGACAGGACTTAACTTATAAGATTTATGCGAAAATACAGCCATTTCTTATTAGATGTAAAGTGATTTGTCCATAGAACAATGAATATTAAATTGTACATGCTAACACAGTGTTAGCTAATTTCAATGTCATGTTCTATTTCATTTTTGCAATGATTAAACGCTATATTAACCAGCCGTAATTTAAATATTAAAATACCTTTATCTACCCTCAACATTAAGTGCTCAATTATTAGTCCTGCATTACAGTAATTTTGATATAAATTCAAAGGATATGTATAAGAAAAGAAGTTCAGAAGTTCTATAATAGATTAATGGGAAAAGAATTATCAAAATTAATATTTTATAGTCATAAAATTATTTAACAAAAGAAGACAAGAAGTAAGCAGACTAAAGAAATGTGATTTAAATTATATAGTTGGAACTTTCAATTATTTCAAAAGAATATGTAAAATCACTGCATGTCATTTGAGTACTTACCATAAGAGGGCAGTAGCATATTTCCATATCAGTAGTAGGTTTTCCAGTATTTTACAGTGTGTCCCAATAAATTTACAATAATCATTTTTGTTTGGGAAGGTATATACTCATGTAAAAGTCTTAGTTTTATTACTTAGAGCTTATTTTATACATCTACATTTCCATGTAACTAAAATATATTTGTTTATTTTTATAGAGAAATAAAATCTATCAAAGTATAAAAAGACTACTGTAAGTGATTTAAAAAATTATTTTGTCCCCATCATTCCCCCGGATATGCTTAGGGCTTACTTCTGGCTCTGTGCTCAGAAATCACTCCTGGGGGGGACTTGAGGATGACATGGGACGATATGGGGAGTCAGGGATTGAACCCAGCAAAATCACCTTGCGTCATGCAAGATAAGCCTGTACCCACTGTACTATCTCTCCAACCCCATTTGATTGATGCTACAAAAAACACAAAACTGGGCAGGAGTATAGCCTTGCACGTGGCCTTGCATGTGGTCAGCTGGGGTTCCTCCGTGCACGGCCAGGAGTAATTTCTGAGTGCAGGGTCAGGAGTAATACCCAAATACCACCGAGAGTGGTTCTTAGAAGAAAAAGAAAAAAGAAAGAAAGAAAACACACACATATAATGGTTAAAAATTAAAACAGTATTTTCTAGAAAAGGCAAACATACAAAAAATTCGAAAAATGTATTGATATTCTAGTTATAATTATGGGTATTAGTAAAATAATTTGATAATACTATCTTATTATTATTAGATAAAATGCATTATCAGATTTATTGTGTGCATGACCAAGCATTATTATATAAGAATCCCGCGAATCATCCTTGAAAGTACAAATCTCTTTGCAATGGGTAATATAGGAAAAAACTATCCATATTATTTTATATAGCATGCTCACACGTATATAAGATTTTTATTTTTGTAACCTTATGAATTTAAAGAAAAATCTGAAAATTTTTTAAGTAGGATTTTCTATATATGTTTATGATATAATGTATAACTTAATTTTAAATGTTCATGATTTTGTGGATTCATTCACTTTTATTTATTTTTTTAGGTGGCATTTTTATTTATTTATTTATTTTTATTAGTGAAACACCATGAGGTACAGTTGTAGACTTACAAATTTTTGTGCTTGGGTTTCAGTTATACAATGACCAAGTACCCATCTCTCCAGCAGTGCCTATTCTCCATCACCACTAATCCCAGTATCTCTCCCACCTCCCTTCCCCCAATCCCACTCTGCCTCTGTGGCAGGGCATTACCTTTTGTTCTCTCTCTCCTTTTGGGTGCTATGGTTTGCAAAAGAGGAATTGAGTGGCAATCATGTTCGGTCTATAGTCTACTTTCAGCATGCATCTCCCATCCTGGGCGGATCTTCCCAACACCCTTTATTTGGTGCTGCCTTCTCTATCTGAGCTGCCTTTACACCTGGAGTGTGCGGCTGGCCTCCAAGCCATGGAGTAAACCTCCTGGCATTTATCTCGGCTATTCTTGGGTGTTAATCTCCTATTTTGTTACTTTATGTTTCCCAGATGAATGCAATCTTTCTATGTCTATCCCTCTCTTTCTGACTCATTTTGCTTTTTAGCATGATACTTTCCATGTAGTACCATTTGTATGTAAATTTCATGACTTCATCCTTTTTAACAGCTACATAGTACTCCATTATGTAGATGTACTAAAGTCTCTTTAACCAGTCATCTGTTCTTGGACACTCAGGTGTTTTCCAGATTCTGGCTATTGTAAAGAGTGCTGCAATGAACAAACAAATGCAGATGTCACATAGACTATAGTTTTTTGCCTCTCTGGGTATATTCCCAGGAGTGGTATTGCTGGGTCAAATGGGAGCTCAATTTCTAATTCTTTGAGAGTCATCTATACTGTTATCCAAAATGGCTGAACCAGTTGGCATTCCCACCAGTAGTGAAGGAGGGTCCTTTTCACACCACATCCACGCCAACACCAGTTGCTTTTGTTCTTTTAGATGTGGACCAGTCTCTGTGGTGTGAAATGATATCTCGTTGTTTTGATTTGAATCTCCCTGATGATTAGTGATGTAGAGCATTTTCTCATGTGCCTTTTTGCCATTCAGATTTCTTCTTTGAGAGAGTTTCTGTTCATTTTGTTGCTCCATTGTTTGATGGGGCTGGATGTTTTCTTCTTGTGGATTTCAACCAGTGCTTTGTATATCCTTGATATTAACCCTTTATCAGATGGGCATTGGTAAATACCTTTCTCATTTTGTAGGCTGTCTTTGTATTTTGGTCACTGTTTCTTTTGAAGTGCAGAAATTTCTTAGTTTAAGATAGTCCCATTTGTCTATCTCTGTTTTCACCTGCTTGGCCAGTGGCATGACATCTTCAAAGACACCATTAGCTTCAATGTCATGGAGTGTTTTGTTCACTTTGTCTTCAATATATCTTATGGATTCCGGTCTGAATGTTGATGTCTTTAATCCATTTTGATCTTACTTTTGTACATGGTGTTAGGCAGAGTTCTGAGCCCATTTTTTTGCATGTAGCTGTCCAGTTTTGCCAGCACAATTTGTTAAAGAGGCTTTCCTTGCTCCACTTCACTTTTCTTGCTCCCTTATCAAAGATTAGTTGATCATATGTTTGGGGGGAGATGTCAGTGTATTCAACCCTGTTCCATTGGTTTGCAGCTCTGTCTTTGTTCCACTACCATGCTGTTTTAATTATTACTGCTTTGTAGCAGAGTTTGAGGTTGGGGAGGTTGATTCCTCCCATTTTCTTTTTCCCAAGAATTGCTTTAGCTATTCGTGGGGGCTTATTTTTCCATATGAATTTCAGGGGTGTTCGCTCCATTTCTTTGAAGAATGGCATGAGTATCCTTATAGGGATCGCATTGAATTTATCCAATGCTTTGGGAGGTATTGCCATTTTGACAATGTTAATTCTCTCGATCATGAGCAAGGGATATCTTTCAATTTCCTCATGTCCTCTTTTATTTCCTGAAGTAGCGTTTTGTAGTTTTCTTTGTACAGCTCCTTTACTTCCTGATAAGCTGATTCCTAGATATTTGATTTTCTGCAGAACAATTGTGAACAAGATTGTTTTTATTCATGTTACTTTCTTCTCTCTCACTATTTGCATATAGGAAAGCCATGGACTTTTGGGTATTGATTTTTATAGCCTGCAACTTTATTATACAAGTCTATTGTTCCTAGGAATTTCTTGGTAGAGGTTTTAGGGTTCTGTAACTATAGTATCATATCATCTGTGAATATTGAGAGCTTGATTTCTTCCTTTCCTACCTGAATTCCCTGAATATCTTTTTCTTGCCTAAGCACTATTGCAAGTACTTCCACTAGTTTATTGAACAGCAGTGGAGAGAGTGGGCATCCTTGTCTCATTCCTGATCTTGGAGGGAAGGCTCTCAGTTTTTCCCCATTGAGGATGATCCTTGCTGTAGGCTTGTGTTAGATGGCTTTAACTATATTGAGGAAAGTCCCCTCTATAGCCATTTTGGTGAGGGTTTTCATCATAAATGAGTGCTGGATCTTGTCAAATGCTTTCTCTGCATCTATTGATAAATGATCATCTGGTTTTTATCTTTTTTTGATAGGATGGATTTTGTTGTGTTTAAACACATAAAAAGAATCAGCAAAGAGATTGCAGTGGCATATCTCTCCCACCGCCCACTTTCGGTAGTCTCAGGACGTTTCCCCACTCTAGCGTGGTCTATGGCGATGGTCAGGCGAAGGAAGGAAAAGAGGGCCAGGCTGATTGGTCTTAGTAGCAATTTATTACATGGAAAAAATGTATGTCATGGAGGCCCCAGGATCTCTCAAGCACGTGCTCTACCAGAGAGCCCCGAAAATCTCCTTATATAGATCATGGTACCTCTAAAGGGCGCAATACAGTGATGTCATCAAAAGGAGTTACAGAAAGAACATTAGGCGGCAAAACATACATTCTTTCTTTACATCTGCAGGCCAGTAATTTTGGCCTCCCAAAAGAAGATACAAAAACCAAGACTGAAACCTTTCACAAGCTACAAGCACTTGGATTTGCATCCCAAAGACCATTCTGCTAGAATTTGGAATCTACATCCCAAAGACAAATATCTGAGCTTTGCATCCCAAAGACTAGCCTGCCTAGAGCTGGGAATCTACATCCCAAAGATCAGGCCTGGCTAGCACCTGAGATTACTGAGAGAAAAGGGAAATTGCCTCTTACAATATACTGAAATTATTTACTGAAGACAGTTGAAGGGGAGAAATGTTCAGTCTCATCCAAGCTAGTCAGGGCACACGGGAAAGCTGCTTCTAGGACAGATTCTCATTTAGCAGATCAACCCACCCTAGAACAGAATTCCCTGGGTGTGTTTCTCCTCTCCTTGTCCAATCAACATATAAGCATACATAATATAAATCATTTTGTATAGACACAGTAAGAAATACTTTAAGCTTATAGAATTATAATGCTCTCCTAGGGCCATCTTGATCTCAGACTTCAGTGCTCAGGACAGATATCTTTCCTATTTCTAGCAGGGTCCTAGTCTCGTCATTACTTTTGGATCATGACAGTGTTTGCCTATGATAAAACTCTTAACATATAGTTAAGTATTGTGGCATCTCGGCTTGTCCCATCTCGATGCCAGGGTAACCCATAACTTACCGGCTTGCCCTGGTTCCATCCAATCCCTTGTTGGGACCCTGCTTTTGGGGGCGCTAGGAAGTGAGGGCAACTGAGGCTTAAGTTGAGAAAACAGATGCCTGGGAGTGAATAATATTCAAAGCCAATTAAATCCTAATTTACAAAGCATAATATAATTATTCTTTCTGTATCTATACAAAAAGAACATTGCATTGAAGTAAACTATTCAAAAGACATTAGGAGAGGAGAAAGGCAATATTAACTTATAGTACAAGTTTATTGTCCTAGAAGGACCCGACCATACAAATTGGTTGGGGAAGAGAGCAAAAAGAAGTAGTTACAGATAAACAAAGTAATGGTGATGTCGGTGGACCCCACGGGTGGCTCACGCAAGTCGGGAGGAGAGAAAGATGGTCACTCTCTCTCACTCTGCCTCTGCCACCCAAGAGCCCCTGGGTAGGCTAGGACCGGTAAAGTCTCCGGTGAGCACCTGCTTGGCATGGGCCTAAGCCCTGCCAGCCCCACAAGGTGGCCGTCAAGCCACACCTGAAGTCCGCTTGATCTTCTCGGCACAGGAGTTAATCCCCGCCACCCGATTGCTCAGGGATCCACGAACTCAAGTTGGGGCGAGAATTCGCTCTTTGCAGAAAAGGAGAGACCAGTCCCAAGCCTTACCCGGGGTTTCTAGGGTTCTTGTCTTGCTCGCAGAAAAGAATTTCAGGAGTAGACGAGCAGTAAAGTAACAGGTTTTATTTGGAGGCTTTTGGAGAGGGAGAGAACGGGATAAGCAGATAAGCGGGGGAATGGAGAGTAAGAGAGAGAGAGTAATGCGTCCAGAGGGAACGCGGGCTTCTCCGAGGGTGGAGAGAGCCCCAAGTGGGCTCTTGAGCTGGCTCTTATAGATCCTTCTGACTCGGAATGTTCTGGAATCTCCTTGGGGCTGGGTCGCTGGAGTTAACTGGATGGAAATGGGGTCCGAGAATCTTCTGACTTGGAATGTCCTGGAATCTCCTTGGGACTGGGTCGCTAGAGTTAACTGGATTGAAAGGGAGTTTTCAAAAAGGAGGAATTTCATGGGGAGGAGGCCCATATCTTCAGGGTCTGGGGATGGTCTTACCAAGTCTTTGTTCTCTGTGTCCACAGGGTGGGTCGGTCCTAGAATTCTTCTTCCATGAAACTTTGTTAATTCAAGTTTCATCACCCCTATCTACCTGCCTACATCAATGGGAATGACTAGGGAGGACTGTGATGGGTGCACCCTGATAAACCTAAGGTCCTTATATTCCAACAATGTTGCTTGATTTCTGAATGTTAAACCATCCTTGCATCTCCGGGATGAATCCCACTTGGTCATGGTGTATGATCTTTTTGATGAGTTATTGAATTCTATTTGCTAGTATTTTGTTGAGAATCTTCGCATCTGTGTTCAGATAAACGAAGGAATGGGAGTGATTTGGGAGCACTGTGATGGGTGTAACCTGATAAACCTAAGTTCCTTGTGCAGAAAGGGAGAAAGGACAAAGCAATGTCATTCTACAGGTAATCCCTCAAAATCCCAAAAGCACCGGTTGACCAAGTATCAGAATAAGGAAACCTCAGGTCTCCTGAGCACTGCTTGGGAGGACTCTTCTACACCTAAAATTGGACAGGAGCACATATGACATAAATAAAAATGTAAGATCAACTGCTAGATATTTATAATCTTTTACATTATTAAAAATATATCAAAATGAAACTAGAAAAAAAAGGAACAAAGAAACTAGTTGAAATGCCTGCCTGAGACTCATTTATTGATACTATAAATTTGATCAATAGCCTCTAGTCCTCGAGCATAAAGTTATTTTAATATTGAGCTCAGATGCATGTTGTAAAGAATGAATGAGTCCAAAGATATAAAATTCTTTCCATGAACTTTATCTGACATGTAGGAAATGCTGAGTCAGAAATATTAACTGTTATTGCTACTAAGTTTAATTTATGACAGTATTAACATTGGAACTCTTTTAAGTTTTGTCTCCTTTAAAAGTGAATGAGGCAAGCACCCCAGTTATCCTCTAGGACCCTGGGTCATCAACCCACCCCGAGTCTCTTCCTGTTCATCCCCAATGTTGTGCCAGTCTTCTTCCCCTCCTAGCTTGTATCCCCCCACACACCAGGTAATTGTTGGAGCGTGTCCTCATCAGAAGTGGGTGTGGCTCCTGTGGAAGTGTGCGTGGCCTAATTTTAGGTGAACCAACACACACTCGGCTGCAGGTAGTTTAGTCATACCAAGAAATCTAGTTAACATCTCAGTCCCCCTACCTCCACACCAAAGTGAAGAAACAACACAAATCCCCACCACGTGGGGATGAAGATCAAAAGAGTCCAGAAGCCTCAGTAGGTATATTCACCTAAAATACCTCTCTGAGAAAGAATTCAGATATGAAGTAATGAAGATGTTCAATTAACTCAATGAAACAGTCGGACAGATATCCAGTAACATGACAGAAAAAATCGAGAAATTACAGGAAGAAATGAGAGCAGAAATTGGAAAGCTATGCAAGTTAAAATTGCCATTCTCCTCTCCTTATGACTTTTGAGTAGTTTACTTTAAAACAATGTCCTTTTTGTATAGATACAGGAAGACTGTTAATATCATGCTTTGTATCTTAGGATTTAATTGGCTTTGAATATTATTCACTCCCGGGCATCTGCTTTCTCAACTTAAGCCTCAGTTGCCCTTAGTTCCTAGCACCCCAAAAGAAGGGTCCTGATGAGGAACTGAATGGACCCAGGGCAAGCGGTGAGCTACCCTGGCATCAAAATGGGCCAGGCCAAGGTGCCACGATTTTTATAAGTTAAGAATTTGATCTCCCATCCAAGTACTAACCAGGCCCGACCCTGCTTAGCTTCCGAGATCAGACGAGATCGGGCGCGTTCAGGGTGGTATGGCCATAGGGCTGGAGCGATAGCACAGCGGGTAGGGCGTTCGCCTTACAAGCGGCCAACATGGCCGACCCGAGTTCGATTCCTCCGCCCCTCTCGGAGAGCCCGGCAAGCTACCGAGAGTATTCGATATGCCAGACACAGTAACAACAAAGTCTCCAATGGAGACGTTACTGGGCCCGCTCGAGCAAATCGACGATCAACAGGAGGGCCTTTACCTTTACCTTACCTAAGAATTTGATCATACCAAAATACAAAGACAGTCTACAGAATGGGAAAGGATATTCACCGAATACACATCTGACAAGGGGTTGATATCCAGGATATACAAAATACTGGTTAAACTCCACAAGAAGAAAACATCCAACCCCATCCAAAAATGGGGCAATGAAATGAACAGAAACTTTCTCAAAGAAGAAATCTGAATGGCAAAAAAGCACATGAGAAAATGCTCTACATCATTAATCATCAGGGAGATGCAGATCAAAACCACAATGAGATACCATCTCACACCTCAGAGACTGGCCCACATTCAAAAGAACAAAAGCAACCGATGCTGGCGTGGATGTGGTGAGAAAGGGACACTCCTTCACTGTTGGTGGGAATGTCCACTGGTTCAGCCCTTCTGGAAAACAGTATGGACGATTCTCAAAAAATTAGAAATTGAGCTCCCATTTGACCCAGCAATACCACTCCTCGGAATATATCCCAGAGAGGCAAAAATGTATAGTCGAAGTGACATCTGCACTTGTTTGTTCATTGCAGCACTCTTTACAATAGCCAGAAACTGGAAGAAACCTGAATGCCCACGAACAGATGACTGGTTAAAGAAACTTTGGTACATCTACACAATGGAGTACTATGTAGCTGTTAGAAAAGATGAAGTCATGAAATTTACATACAAGTGGTACAATATGGAAAGTATCATGCTAAGCGAAATGAGTCAGAAAGAGAGGGATAGACATAGAAAGATTGCATTCATCTGGGGGATATAAAGTAACAAAATATGAGATTAATACCCAAAAATAGCTGAGATCAGCACCAGGAGGATTACTCCATAACTTAGAGGCCAGCCGGGTATCCTAGAGGAAAGGCAGTTCAGATAGAGAAGGGAGCACCAAATAAAGGGTGTTTGTAGGATCCTCCCAGGAGGGGAGATGCATGTCGAAAGTAGACTATGGACTGAACATGTTTGCCACTCAATGCCTCTTTTGCAGACCACAACACCCAAAAGGAGAGAGAGAACACAGGGGATTGCCCTGCCACAGAGTCAGGGGGGATGGGGGGATGGGGGTGGGAGAGATATTATCCATGGTGGTAGAAAATGGGCACTGGTGGAGGGATGGGTATCTGATCATTGTATAATTGAAACCCAAGCACAAAAAATTGTAAATCTACAACTGTAAAAAAAATAAAATAAAATAAAGGGAAAAAGAAAAGAATTTGATCATAGACAATTGCTGTCATGATCCAAAGGTAACGATGAGACTAGGACCCTGCTAGGGAGAGGACAGACTATCTGGCCTGAGCACTGTAGTCTGAGATCGAGATGGCCCTAAAAGAGCAATTCTATGTTTAAGGTATTTAAAATGTTTAAGGCATTTAAAATGTTTAAGGTATTTCTTACTGTATCCATACAAAATGATTTATATTCTGAATGCTTATGTTTGTTGGACAAGGAGAGGAGAAATACACCGATGGGATTCCGCTCGAGGGTGGGTCTTCCTGCTGAGACAGTATCTGTCCTAGAAGCAGCTTTCCCTGAGGGAAAGAATTCTATCCCTATTGATTGTGACCACACCTATATGTAATAGTTACCCCAACCCCTCATGCTTTGTGATTTAACTGTACTGTAAGAGTGGGCTGGGGGATCAGAATTGAGACTCCAGAGAAGGAGGAGAAAGGGGATCAGGATCCAGACTCCAGAAGGAGAAGGAGAAATGGGATCCAGGTTCCAGAGCCAGGAGAATGAAGAGGGATCGAGAAGGAGAGTGAGGTAGCATGGGAGAGGCAGAGGAGAGAGACAGGAGTGGGTGGAGAGAGGATTGGAATAAACTGCAACTAAGACCAACCAGCCTGGCCCTCGTTCCTTCCTTCGCCTGCCCATTGCCATCGACCTCTCTAGGGTGGGGGAAACGGCGTGAGACTACTGAACGCGGGCTGCGAGAGAGACAGAGCCACCGCCACTGCTGTCTTTTTTGAAAACAATTACCCAAGCTATTTTGATGGTGCTTGGGGACCTTGAAGATTACACCAGATGGTAACGTGGATTCAGCAGGAACTGCCAGCAGGTATTATCTCTGGCACCACATAGTTCTATTTTTGTTTGTTTGTTTGTTTTCTTTTCTTTGGGGGCCACACCTGGAAGTGCTCAAGATTAATTTCTGACTTTGCCACTGGAGGGCTGGGAAATGCCAGGGATTAAAGCCGGACTGACCACTTGCAAGGCAAGTACCTTACCCACTGTACTATCTGGGCCCCAAAGCTCCATTTTAAAGATTTATTTAAATTAAGATGACCAGAATGATACTGAAACTCTTTAAAGTTATGGAGAGCTTTTATTTTTTTCCCCTTTCTCTTTCCTTTCTCCATCTACATAGACGTTACTGAGCTTTTGGCAAGGCTGCTGGAAGTTTGCCATTTACATTCTAAGAAAAGGAGAAAACAGGGTGAAAAACCTATGATAACGGAAGGTGAGATTCTCACTTACAAGAAACAAACACACAAAGAGCTGAGACTGAGATTAAGCAGGAAGCCCTGGGTTCAAAGTCTGCTACCTGGAGGTAAGGTGCTGCCAGCAGGTCAAGTTGTACCTGTGGGGCAAATGCATCAGCAGCCTGATGGTGTCTTCAGGCTTCCTGATATCCCAAAATTACCACTGTGCCCTTGGCAGGATCCCAACAACTTGGGGCAAAATTTACCAAGAAATTAAATGGCCAAGAGTTAGGTATGTGGGAGCCACACCTACGAACTTCTTCTGGCTCAGCTATACAAACTCATTTCTTGGCCTTATTTCAGAGACCCATAAATCTCAAAAGAAATCAAAAGCCACAGTCAGGGTCAACAGGTGCGCCCTGCAGGACATATGCTAATAGTTTCCCTGGAAAAGATGGAAACAAGGGCCTTGACCCAGAGACACACAAAATATCTCCAAACTGAGCAGCTCACTGCAGAGATACCTCCGGACTTTAAGCAAGGCTGACTTCACCAGAGTGCCTCAAGCAGAGACAGGCGTTGTCCCTCCACCTGCCCCCTAAAGACCCTGGTGGCCACCAACTTCCAGAACCCAATGAGAAGTGCAGGTACACAGGTTCAATGACAGCAAGCTCCAGGACTCAAGGGGATGAACGGTCCTCCTCATTCACCACAACCCAGGCCCCATGGGACCCTGAAGGTCATGCCTACAAACTGCCTCTGGCTGCTACTTAAGCTCCTTAAAGGCCATCATCCAGAGACACACAAAAGAATCTCTGAACTGAGCATCTTGCTGCAGAGATTACTCCAGACCCTAGTTATCTAAAATCTTAGAATTCCAGGAGCAACACCTTCATGCTATTCATAACAGGCAATACAAAAAAAGAGTGGGGGGGAGCTTGTCTGCCATAGAGGCGGGGGGGGGGGGGGGATGAGATGAGGGATACAAGGGGACATTGGTGGTGGAAGATGTGCACCGGTGGAGGGTTGGGTGTTCGATAGTTGTATGACTGAAACTCAAACTGGAAAGCTTTGTAAATGTATCTCATGGTGATTAAACAATTTTTAAAAAATAAACAAAATAAAAATTACATTCTGAATAAAAAAAAGTAATGTGGAGTTCATGCCCATTTCAAACAGCTTAATCAATGGCTGATTAAATAGCAGTACTCTTACATTTAAAAATAATCTCTTACCAAGAGAAAAAAGAGAACAGTTAATAAAAAACAATAACAGATCTATAAAAATAGAAAGGGGAGGCTAGAATTAATTTGAGGTGGAAGAAGTGTAAATTAGAAAAAAAAGAATTATATATAAGTATAGAAGTAGATTCAGAGATTTGTGGATGGTTGCATATGCCTCTAGATTTCCCAACTCCATTCATCAGCCAATGCATAGCAACAGTCAATTTAAAGTAAGCACAACTGGTAACAAAATTTTATTTTATAAATATTATTCCTCTCAACGGAACAAACATCTTTGAATGCAGCAGTTATGTGTACCTAGGTTGAGAACTCAACATGATGAACGACCTGTAACCTGAGTTGCTCAGAAGAGAGCAGCGTGGAAAGCCTTCAAGAACGTCAAACAAATAGCTAAAAGGGTGAAGAACCTCTGGCTCTGGAAACATCTCTTTAACTCCACCATTCTCCCTGCATTAACATATGCCTCAGAGACCTGGGCCCTGTGAAAACAGGATGAGAATGCTATTCGGGTCTCCCAAAGAAGAATTGAAAGAGCTATGTTTGGAGTATCACGCTTCAGTCAAGTAAGAGAAGGAATCCGGTGTTCCGACTCCATCAACGATCAAGAATCAGCTGTCTCATTTGCCAAGGCATCGAAAATCAGATGGGCTGGACACATAGTGAGATTTGGAGACAACCGCTGGACTAGAGTCACTAGTGACTAGATTCCACGGGACGTCAAAAGATCACGTGGATGCCCACCTACGAGATGGTCAGACTTCTTTGTGAAGACCCTAAATGATCAGTTTGAGGCTCTTCATGTTCCTAGAATGAACAGATGCCATTGGGCTATGCTAGCATGCAAACAGGGATGAATGGAGACATTACTGGTGCCCACTCAAGCAAATCGATGAGTAACGGGAAGTCAAGGGATCAAGGGAAATATTATTTCACACTAAAATTAGCAAGGATCTGTTGAAGAAGAGAATGATTACAGGATTCATAAAAGGGAAATATAAAATGACCTCAGAATTGTTCGTTGGGTTGTGAGTGAAGAAGTTCTCAATAAGTGTGCAAAAAATGAGTAAAAAATATTTGTTGTCAAAAACAAGATGTGATTCAGTAACAATGTAAAGGGATTTTCACTGAGTAATTTTGAGAATAAAAATAAACAATAGTAACAATTATAGCACTTTAAAGAACAAATCCATAATTCACTATCCACAAATAAATAATTATGTATTACATAAAAAATTAAAAAGTAGGTTAAAACTTATATGTATAAAATGGATAGTGGAATTGGAAAATCAACATTTTATAAATATCATTCAGGAACTATAAGTGAATATGAACATTGATAGGAACTAAATATTTACAAATGTACTATTTTTTGTAAAATTCCTTAAATTGCTAATAAATATAACATTACTAACTTCAGAGTGAAGAAACCTAGCACTATCTAAATCAAATAATATAAGACAAATTTCACCAGTAATGAGAATTACTTACAATATACTTTCTCAGGGTATTATGCATTAAGAACACTAATCAACATCAAACGGTCTATGGAATTTTTGTCCTCTAGTCTTTAAATTTGTCACAGACATGACAGCAAGTAAAGTCTGACAAAATGTTCCTGACATTATAAGTTATATGGTACTATTTAAGCAATATTTGATCAATAGTAATTTCATGATGTGATGATTTTACTGTGGATATAAAAACTAGTATTTTAATCTGTCACTGTCACTGTCACTGTCACTATCCTCCCGTTGTTCATCGATTTTGCTTGAGTGGGCCCCGTAATGCCTCCATTGTGACACTAGTTACTGTGTTTGGCATATTGAATACGTCATGGGTAGCTTGCCAGGCTTTGCCCTGAGGGCAAGATACTCTCAAAACATTTAAATCTAAGCTAGTATTCAAAGGCATCTGAGAATATTATTTGGCAACTTTAAGTAGACTTGAGATTATTTAAAATAGGAAATGAAGAGTAAAGTCTGTCGGGCATAGAGAACAGCAAATGTCAAAGCACTATGGAAAAACAGGGAAAAGACAGGGAAAGACAGGGAAAAGACAGGGAAAAGACAGGGAAAGACAGGAAAGAGACAGCAGGGTAAAGCTGAGTGTAGTGTTGGGAGAAAGGTTTGGTATATCCCAGAAAATGCTTACTTCAGAAATGTATTTTCAGCCTATTTTACAGAGCTCTATTTGTCCAAGGCATTTGTTATTTTGGGGCTGGGAGTGGTATTTAGGCTATTCCCCATGGTGCTTGGGAACTATCTCTGGCTCAATGCTCTGGGATGATTCTGGTGCTCTCAGGGAAAATTGTGTTACTAAGGATGGAACTAGAACTGGCTGGATGTAAGGCAAGTGCTTTCCCTCCTGTCCTATCTCTCAGGCACAGATATTTGTATTTTATTATACAATTAATAAAAAGTTCTGAAAATTGTGTAATTGGCATATTCTGATTAATATTCTAAAGGCTGTACTATGTATACTGGGTGCTAATTCAACACAGCACAATGGTAGGGCATCTGCCTTGCTCGAGGCTGGCCCGGCCGACCTGGGTTTGATTCTTCTGTCCCTCTCAGAGGGCCTGGAAAGCTACCTATCTTGCCTGCATGGCAAAGCCTGGCAAGCTCTCCATGACTTATTCGATATGCCAAAAACAGTAACAACAAGTCTCACAATGGAGATGTTACTGGACCCGCTCGAGCAAATAGATGAACAACGGGAGGACCGTGCTACAGTGCTACAGTGCTAGGGTGGGAATATAAAATAAGCGTGGATCAAGGAGACAGAGTCATTGTAGATAATACTGCTTAGTCGACAGATGAAAAAAAGTAGACAGATTTAAGAAGTATTTTTGGAGTTAAAACACAGATTTATAGACAACTATCTTACTCGAATTGAGAGAAATTAAGGATGATTGTAAAATTAACGGGCATGTAGTTATCGTTTTTGATATGCTCCAAAGTACATTCATAACATAGGGTCATGTATAGATATAATGATCATATATGCTTTGTATATGTTGTTTGATGATATGTATAATTTGAAAATAATTAAAAGGGTGGATATTAACACATATTAAATTTTCCATAATGAATACTTTATGAGGAAATTATGCAGGCCATTGGTAAGAAGCTTTTTTTGAAGTATTAAAGTAACATATCAGTGATATTTTTGCTATTATCTTATCACAGTATTTATAATTGGATGACAATCCAATAATATTTTAGAACACCTCTTTAGCTGTTCCTGACTAATCAATCATAGAATTACAATATTTTAGCATTAAAAGTAATTTGAGAAGTGATTACTAGACTCCTAGGAAAATCCTCTATTTCAGTTTTTCTGAAAAATGTTCATCGGATGCTTCTCTATGAATATTCAGGGCCAAGGAAATCTCTGCATTAATTGCAAAGACAAATTAACTAGTATTTATTTCTGCTGTTTCTGTTTTGATTCTTCCCACTGCTTCATTCATGTCTTTTATGTTACTTATGAGAGAAAAAGTTGTATGGGTTAGAATGTCTAACCATTCAGATGTCAGTCTAAATTAATGTGATATAGAAAGACATTCAAATAAATAGTGCTGAGGTTTTCTAAACTATTGCAAAGGACGAACATGTGTTGGTTAGATAAGCACTTTAAGGAAACAGAAATGAAGATAGAGCAAGGAGATTATCAGTGGGGTCAGCTCTGGAGAACCTCGGAATACCACTCTAATGATCTTAAAGCCATGGGGCACTGACCTGGAAAATAGTTGCGAGGAAATCCAGAGATTGTCAGAAATAACCCTCCATACTTGTCTGATGATACATAAATACTTGTCTACAACTTCCACAGATTATTCCTCCCATCTCTTCTCTCTACCTCCCTGTTTATGAAAGAATCAGAAATGTGGCTGTTTGCTTTCTTCCCCTATGTGCTTTGGGGAAACTTTTAAGGTAGGAACAGTACAGAGAACCAACAAATGAACACATGTGGGTTGAGTTCTTCTTTCCTTAATTCTATAAAAAATAGGTCATAGGGTATATATACCTGATATTATGGTCAGTTGAAGGTAAATGCTTTGCCTTTAGTTCACCGTAATCTCATATCAACATAAAGGAAAACAAAGTGAGGAGCTGAAGAGTCTTTTTTTTAACGTAAATTTTTATTATGAAAACAGTTAGTTGAATTGCTTTTTTGTAATACTTACATAGGCATTTGAAATGTCAAACCTAAAGTTATTAATGCATTAGATCATTTGGCGCAGAAGACAGTCCTTGAATTGAAGATGATTTAGATAATTAATCTGATCAATAAATTTTATTCAGTTGCAAAATCTGTACCGAGAACTTGAATTGTATCAAAAGTTATGGGTCAGAGAGATAGGACCAGAGGTGAGGTGCTTGCCTTCATGTAGCCTCTTCCACTGTGATCCTGGTTCAATGCCGGAAATGCTTAGGGTCCCCATTACACCCAGAACTGCCAAGATGCAAAGAATAACCCTGGAGCACAGAACCAAGAGTTAGCCCTGAGCACTGCCGGGGTAGGTGCCCCCAAAAGCAAAACATGATCATGTTTGGTGTATACAAAATTGCTAATCACTTATCTTTATCCACTCCACATTTTACATGTTTATTGCCTGTCATCATGATTTTAGCTTGGTTAATTTTCATCTGTTGTGTTCTAAGTAGTAATTTCTGAGATGTCTGAATCTTAGTTATGTATTTGATTAGTTGATTGATTGCTAATTTATTTGTTCATTTGTTTATTCTAATTGCCAAGTACATTTACCATTTAGAATGAAAATAAGAGGAGATCCTAGAGATCTCAAGACCCTACAGATATCAAGGTTACATAATTTCCACTCCCCACGTCCTTTGTGTAGCAGTGACCAAATTATTCTTGCTAATTAGGATCTATCACCTAATTATCCTTGTTAATTAGGATCTATACCCCTCTTCTATACAGGAGAGTATACGCTTTTCCTCTTGCTTCAGTGGCATAGATAGTGAAAAATGGGGAAATGTAAATCTACCAGGTGTTCTTTCAAAGTCTAATGCTATGAAAGCAATAGTGCACTGGAGCCAATGGCTACGTACACCCAAGAACTGTTAATGCTTCTGATTTATCACTGTGTACTCAGAGATATCACCTTAAGAACTTGAAATATGGTGCTATAAAAGTCAGCACACACTACAAAGCAGAGATAACAACTGTGACTTTGTGACTGATTACAAAGACAAATAACTGTTCTCATTCATGTGTGTACATGTGTGTGACAATTACAAGAACCCTGCTCTTGTCACGGTCACAGTCCTCCCGTTGTTCATCGATTTGCTCGAGTGGGCCCAGTAACGTCTCCATTGTGACGTTTGTCACTGTGTTTGGCATATCAAATACGTCACGGGAAGCTTGCCAGGCTTTGCCGTGCGGGCGAGATACTCTTGGTAGCTTGCCGGGTTCTCCGAGAGGGGCGGAGGAATGGAACCAGGCTCCGCCGGGCTGGTTGCGCACAAAGCAAACGCCCTACTGCGGTGCTATCGCTCCAGCCCCCCACTCTTGTCATTAAAACTATTATGTGTGCGTATCTTTAGTATTTAGACTTCAGAAAATTTAGATGCCACCATAACTGTTATGTGAAAGGACAAAACCTTTCTTGTCATTTGTTCTATGACCATTTAGACTCAAGACTGCCTTTCTTTCTTTTTTTTCCTTTATTTTATTTTATTTTATTTTTTTTTACAGTTGTAAATTTACAATTTTTTGTGCTTTGGTTTCAATTATACAATGATCAGATGTCCATCCCTCCACCAGTGCCCATTTTCCACCACCATGGATAATATCCCCGCCACCCCCATCCCCCCATCCCCCCTGTCTCTGTGGCAGGGCAATCCCCTGTGTTCTCTCTCTCTCCTTTTGGGTGTTGTGGTCTGCAAAAGAGACATTGAATGGCAAACATGTTCAGTCCATAGTCTACTTTCGACATGCATCTCCCCTCCTGGGAGGATCCTCCAAACATCCTTTATTTGGTGCTCCCTTCTCTATCTGAACTGCCCTTTCCTCTAGGATACCTGGCTGGCCTCTAAGTTATGGAGTAATCCTCCTGGTGCTGATCTCAGCTATTCTTGGGTATTAATCTCCTATTTTGTTACTTTATATCCCCCAGATGAATGCAATCTTTCTATGTCTATCCCTCTCTTTCTGACTCATTTCGCTTAGCATGATACTTTCCATATTGTACCACTTGTATGTAAATTTCATGACTTCATCTTTTCTAACAGCTACATAGTACTCCATTGTGTAGATGTACCAAAGTTTCTTTAACCAGTCATCTGTTCTTGGGCATTCAGGTTTCTTCCAGTTTCTGGCTATTGTAAAGAGTGCTGCAATGAACAAACAAGTGCAAATGTCACTTCGACTATACATTTTTGCCTCTCTGGGATATATTCCGAGGAGTGGTATTGCTGGGTCAAATGGGAGCTCAATTTCTAATTTTTTGAGAATCGTCCATACTGTTTTCCAGAAGGGCTGAACCAGTGGACATTCCCACCAACAGTGAAGGAGTGTCCCTTTCTCGCCACATCCACGCCAGCATCGGTTGCTTTTGTTCTTTTGAATGTGGGCCAAGGACTGCCTTTCTTTATGAAGCAGATAAGAATAACTTCCTTTGTAATGAATTAGTTTAGGAGAAAGTATAAAACTGGTATTTCATTATATGGCATTCTAATACATGGCTGAAAGTAATAGGTGATGTGTCACACAAAGGATTAAGCATATTGGCGATCAATTTTTTTTTTTTTTTGCTTTTTGGGTCACACCCGATGATGCTCAGGGGTTACTCCTGGCTCTGCACTCAATAATTATCCCTGGCGGTGCTCGGGGGAAAATATGGGATGCTGGGAATTGAACCTAGGTCAGCCACGTGCAAGGAAAACACCCTACCACTGTGCTATCGCTCCAGCCTCTGACAATTGGTTTTCTGTTCTTCAATGTCAGTGCTGTTCCTGACAGTGCTCCCCAAGGATAACTTCTCACTCTGGAAACAGCACTATTTCTTGTCTCTAGAATTTTTTTAATTTATTTTATTTTATTTAAAATTGTTTTTTGCTTTTTGGGTCACATCCTGGTTCTGCACTCAGGAATTACTCCTGACGGTGCTCAGGGGACCATATGGGATGCTGGGAATCGAACCTGGGTTGACCGTGTGCAAGGCAAATGCCCTATCCGCTGTGCAATCACTCCAGCCCCTAGAATTTTTTTTTTAAATATACATTCCCACCTCCCCCATCCCCAAGTAGTTTCCTTACTTTCTGTCAGAAGTACCAACTGGGGGGCTGGAGCCATAGCACAGCGGATAAGGCGTTTGCCTTGCATGCGGCCAGAACTGTTTATGCTTCCATGTGTCAAAGTCTTCTCCTTTATCCATTCTAAGACACTCATCTCTTTAAGATACAATTTAATTTCTCTCCCTTAGAAAACTACAGTTACCACAGTACTCTAATTTCATTCTGAAATCAGTCCTTCTGGGACCAGAGTGAAAGTATAGCTGGTAGGACACAAACTATAAGAATTTTATCTTTCCGTTTAAGACAGTTGTGCTACAAATCAGAATGAAAATATATACACTATCAATTCAACTGTCTTGCCATTTGAGTAATCTATTAGCATTGATACCCAGTATCTCCCTAATGAAATTCATACCATTCACAATTCCTACTTGTTATAAAAAGATTTCTTCTTTTTATTCAAGAAATATCTGTAAGGGGCCTGGAGTCCGAGGTCAAAGAGTTCAGCTTCCCTGGCTCTCTGGGGCTTCACCCCTGCCTGAGTCCCGGCCTAAGTGTCTGGAAAGTGTCCTGGAGGGTGTCCGCAGCTGGGTAGTGGAGATAGTGGAGGTAGTGGAGGTAATGGAGGTCTTCCAGGCTGCTGGGAGCAGGCAGAGGCTCAGACTTCTTCGTCAAGACCCTGAACTATCGATTTGAGGCTCTTTGTGTTCCTAGAATGAGCAAGTGCCATTGGGCTACATTAGCATGCGACAGGGATGAATGCAGACAGGGATGAATGGACTCGCTGGAGTGAATCAATGAATAACGGCATGTCAAGTGATCTGTAAAGGACTGGAGTGATAGTACAGGGGGTAGGGCACTTGTCTTACAAACCATGGTTTGTTCCCCAGCATCACATGTGGTTCCCTGAGCACTGCCAGATGTAATCCCTGAGGACAGAGCCTAGAGAATGTCCCCCCCTCCCAAAACAGAACAAAACAAAACAAAACAAAACAACAAAATCACGTAGGACCAGAGTGATAGTGCAGTGTGTGAGGTGCTTGTCTTGCACATGGCTGACCTGGATTTATATGGTCCCCTGAACACTGCCAGGAGTGATCTGTAAGTGCAATATCAGGAGTAACAGGAGCACATCTGGAGAGTGACCCCAAAACAACAACAAAAAAAAGAAAGAAAAGAAAAGAAATATACATAGATATGAATTTGGAAAATACTAAGACTCAACAGTAAGTAAAGTTATTTATGATCTAAACAATGATAAAATCATCTGAAGTAAATTTAAGGAAAACATTTGTTTCACCCAAACAATCTTCAGATGTCTATATCAAACTCTTTATCCATTGTTTCCCAGCACCCTGAAATTATCCTTATAGGATAGCCCTCTTAGCCAAGTACTCATATTACTGTATCGTTAGAAGATATTAGCAGGTAGGGCTTAGCATTCGACTGACCCAGGGTCAATCACCTCAATCACCTCACATGGTCCCCTGAGTACTGCCAGGAGTAATTTCTGAGCATAGAGCAGGAGTAAGCCCTGAGCACTGCCCGTTGTGGCCACAAAACAAACAAACAAACAAAAGAATGTAGAAGGAGCCAGAAAAGTAACTTCTGAAATGTGCACATTTGAAGACAAGATAGGTGAAAAGCGTAAGTATTTTCTGAGAAGTGACTATGAACATTTTTTTCTTTTAAATTCATATAATTATATATGGCTAAAATGAAAAAATTATATTTAAAAGCTCTTAAAAGGTGGAAAATTTGGGTAATTTGTTAGTGGTGAGGTCTGGTAATTGTGCATCTCAAAGCTGTAAACAAGAACACTATTGTAAACATGTGACCTGACCTATATTAATAAAATCTAACAAAATTATATTTAAGAATAAAAAAGTTAAAAATATATGCATTATTTTTAATAACACCTTTATACTGCAATATAATTTCTCTGACAAATTTTTAGTTAAATTTAGAAGGTAAAGAGCATTAAAAGTTTACAATATTTTGATGTTTTACAAATTATTTTACTTTGCTCTTCTGAATTACTTGTTTTTCTGCTTTTTGGCTCATTTATGATCATTCAGCATTAAGGGGTATTCTACCACTAAGTGGCCATACAGACCTTTAGCACACCATATAGATGTGAGCTAAATATCACTTTTTAAATCAACCTTATCCCTTTTGTTAATAAAATCTCTATCAATTCACAAAGGATGAACTTTTAATGAAGTAAGCATTTTTAACTTCAAAATTAGATTTTTGGAGGGTTATCGAAGGGGAACTCCTCCTGGTGCTCAGGAATTACTTCTCATTCTGCATTCAGAGATAACTCCTGGCTGGACTCGGGAATTATATGGGGCACCGGGGATCAAACACAGATCAGTTATGTGCAAAGCATGCACCCCACTCACTGTCCTATCTCTTCAGACTCTCAAAATTAGATGTTTGGTGGACCTCCGTGCTTTTCAACTTGCTGCCAGTGAAGAAACATGTGACTAATTGGGGCTGACTGATTCATCATCAACCACAGAAAATATTATAGGTTACTATCTGCAACATGCCCTGTTTCAGATTTATATTTGAATCAAGATTGCATCTTCATTGACATGAGATAAAAAACATCACTCGATATATTTACTGTTTACCCTTGATGGTGGTTTTGTGCTTTGTGAGATATTACTCTGAACTGTGAAAATGATATGATTATTTTTGATTTCGAAGTTTATTATTTTTGCTGACTGTGACACTGTTTAAATCAGCATATGTGTATACTTAAACATGTAGATATTTATGTTTGAATACTAAAAATATGAATACAGTAATGCATAAATCCTAAATACTTTCAAAGATTTTTACCTTAGATGTTTTATTATGGGTTGCTATTTGTTCTTAAATAATCATTGTGAAAGGAAATTCTGAAATACATCTTGTGAAAAACAGAGAACATGAACAAAATGAAAAAAAAATAAAGCATATTATTTGGCAAATAATGAAAAATACTATCTATGTTTTTTCCCTGTATTTATTTGGTTATTTTTAAGATCAAACATATAGAATCCACTTATATTTCTAAAATAGGAAAAGAGACTTTTCTGATATCAAAAGTATGCTTTAAATAAGTAAAAAACTAATAAAGTGTTAAATTTATTATGATGATATTAAAAAAGTATAAATAGCTAATGTGACTGATTTATAATTATACAGACAATTTTATAACTTTTCTAGATTGTAAAATTACTATGAGAAAACATATAGATTAATACCATTCCATAAGGTTTCTGTACAATAAAAGGTTATTTTATTTTATGATTTGCATCTGAAAAATTGGTTTTAAAATCCATGAACATATTTACAGACAGACTAAAAGTAGTTGAAAATTTGGCCAGTGATTCAGAGAAGTACATTTCAAACTTCATGTACAAAAGATCTCTTGAAGAGTTTGTTAAAACAGAGATTAATTCCCAAGTCTTCTAATGAGATCTGACGGACTGAATTTCTCCCCGATAATACCTATTCATATTTTTTTAAGTCACATATTGAATAACTAGGATTTCAAGCAGTGACTTTAGTTACCTGTTAACAAAATCGCCTTAGTGATATTTTTAAAATCAATGAAAGGCATAGGTTTTTCTTCTAGATCTAAATTAAAATCACTCAGGAGGGACTCTGCAAGTGATTGAATAAGCTCTACCTGTGATCCTGAGACTGAGTCAAGGCCTGAGACAAATGGTTTTTCCCTGCCCAGAAAATACACGGACACAGGTGTGGTTGGGGGTCTATGTGAAGGAATTAAGGTTTTTTAGAGGTCAAGAGAGAAAAGAACTTTGTTTTGAGCCTATGGACCCTCTGCTCTCAAATTGTCATCCATTCCAAGGAAGCACTTATTTCTGAGACTACAATAACTTGATGAGATCGGGCGCGTTCAGGGTGGTATGGCCGTAGACTGGAGTGATAGCACAGGGTAGGGCATTTGCCTTGCACACAGCCAACATGGCCGACCTGAGTTCGTTTCCTCTGTCCCTCTCAGAGAGCCCAGCAAGCTACCAAGAGTATCTCGCCCGCACGGCAAAGCCTGGCAAGCTACCTGTGATGTATTCGATATGCCAAACACAGTAACAACAAAAGTGTCCAGTGGAGATACTGGGCCCGCTCGAGCAAATCGATGAACGGGAGGACAGTGACAGTAACAGTGACAATAACTTGACACATTGTCAGAACCTCATTATTCAGAATTAATCCAAAACCTCTTCATATGGAACTTCTCCAGCTCCATATAGAACTTCTCAATTTCTCCTTCATCATAATTGGATGTTGGTGCATAGACAACAAAGATAGAAACTGCTGGCAGTGAGCCACATCTGTTCAAGTGTAATCATCCGATTTGGGTTGTTAGGCGTTTGAATGAATCAATGTTTATGGCCAAGTTTGTGTTGACAAGGAAACCGACACCACCAATGCCTCTTGTCGCATGTTCCAAGGAACAGTTCTTCCCCAGTGTCAAAAATGGTGTGATGTGATTGATGCCTTCTCGTCTTGGTCAGATGTCCTACTTGATCTTTTGCGCTTGCACCATCAGGTCCTCGGTGGATGCATCAGATGCTAGCATATGTGCATTGAAAGTACAGACAGTCATTTTTGTCTTTCTTCGTTGTGTCACTCTGTGACCTCGGACTCCAGGCTAAACTGACTCGGGAACAGAGATCCTCTGCCTGCTCCCAGCTGACTCACAGACCTCCCTCCATTACCTCCACTACTGCCACTACCTGGCCGCCGACACACTCTGGGATGCTTTCTGGACACTCAGACCGAGACTTATGGATAAGTGAAGCCCCACAGAGCAAGGAAAGTGGAACTCTGTGACCTCGGACTGCAGGCTCGACGGACCCTGGAACAGAGATCCTTTGCCTGCTCCCAGCAGCGCAGCAGACCTCCATTACCTCCACTATATGCGGGCGCGTGACACATCATAAAACACTTAATATAAGATTACCGCACCATAATTGAATGCATTGAAATATGGTTTGAACCATGGGAACACCTGCAAGGACCAGTAGTGGCTGCCATAAAAGCCTCTATCCCTCTCAAAGAGTCTGGCAAGCTACTGAGAGTGTTCCGCCCACACAGCAGAGCCTGGCAAGCTATCCATGGTGTATTCGATATGCCAAAACCAGTAAATACAATGGGTCTCATTCCCCTGACCCTGAAAGAACCACCAATATGGCAGCGTTAGGAAGGATGAGGAAGGAGAGATGTCTTAGCTCTTTGAAATATTAGGATTTCCTGGTGACCCTATTCAAAGGGTAGTTTCAATCAGCTCTTCTGATATTCTCTGGTTTGTACATTTTTTTCTATAGCACATGTTTTATCCAATTGCTTGCACAGTGCGTTTAATGGTCATTCACCCTCATATCAGTAGAAAGTCATAATCTTTGCTTTGTATTGTTAAAGTGCAAGAAAAAGTCATACAGAGTACATGTTTTATACATGACTGAATGTATACATAAGCTCAGGCCCAGGTGTCACTTCAGAAAAAAAAGAAAACAAAACATTGTTCCAGTAAAAGAAATTTATTTTACTTTTTGGGCCACACCCAGTGATGCACAGGGGTTACTCTTGCCTCTGCACTCAGAAATCACTCCTGGTAGTGGTCGGGGACCATATGGGATGCTGGGAATCAAACTTAGGTCAACTGTGTGCAAGGCAAACACCCTATCCGCTGTGTTATCACTCCAGCTCCCCCCCTTTTTTTTGGGAAATAAAAGAAATTTCTGTGTTTAAATTTCCCCTTTTTTTCTACCCTTAATAACATTAGTCAATATATTATTGTTATTATATTGCTGTTTTTTATGTCTATTAATGTTTCTGATTATATACATAATTTTTATTTATTTACAAGTTTATTACTGAAGATAAAAACTGAGCACAGCCACATTTATTTTTGGGGGGGCGCGGGGGGAAGGAGGGGACAATATCCTGTGTTGTTTAGGGCTATTCCTGGCTCTTTGCTCAGAAGCGGCCCCTAGCAGTGCTTTGGGGACCATATCTGATACCAGTGTATAAACTGGGTGAAAACAAGTGCTTTAACACTGTACTGTCTCTCTAGTTCCCAACACTAGGGTTTTTGAGAGGAGGAACTGAACAAACACAATACCTCCTAACACAAAGCAGATGGGGAATATGTATTTATTCATTTTCTTAAAAGCATTGATTTTAAATATTTCACCTCCTTTGCATTGCTATAAAATAATGAAACTTTTTTTTTACAATTATATTAATGAGAAAGTATTGCCTGGAATTCATAACTAATTTAGTGTTCTTTTATTTAAGTGACAGAAGGCAGACAAATTAGTCAGCTGTTTACAGCTAATATTTATAGTAGGATCTTTTCACCAAGCTAGTTTATTTAGAATATAATTATGTCACTCCCTTGGTTTGCTAGCCAAAAGTAACCAGGTCATCAGATTTTTCCCTTTCTTGCTAACTTACTTCTTTGGCTCCAAAAGATGCCTAGTCAGAGTTGTACTAATGAAGAATAGGCTTGCAAACAAGTCTGGTTCAGCCCAAGGCAAAGTCACACGATTGGCTAAAGTAATCTCATGGTGGGATGCTGTTTTTCTGCTTAAATATATTTGTGGTCTACTGAGAGCTCACTGTTTCGAAGTTGTTTAATATTGATTCAATTTGGTCTGCGTTTTCCTTTACACAGCACTTTAGCAATGCCTGTAGCTGCAGACAGTGTCCAATGACATGACATACACCAGGCATCATACCCGGATTTTCTAAACAGACTTCATACTGGGTTCTGTGCATTTGTGGCACAGGCCACTGTACTCAAAATCTCCAAAGATAATTGGGCACTTGATGTGCTTCTTGGTTTACGTACAAGTATGGGTAGGTAATGAAAGTAAAAGAGGACCAAATTTCAAATTCAAAAATGGAATTATGTGCAGAAATAATTTTTGCAAGAAACACTATTATTATCAGTATTGTAGGGGCTGGGCTGGACTAATACCACAGTGGGTAGGGTGTTTGCCTTGCAAGCGGCCAACCCAGATGACCCAAGTTTGATTCCTCTGTCCCTCTCGGAGAGTCTGGAAAGCTACCAAGAGTATCTCGCCCGCCTGGCAAAACCTGGCAAGCTACCCGTGACGTATTTGACATGCCAAAAACAGGTCTCACAATGGAGACATTACTGGGCCCACTCGAGCAAATCGATGAACAATGGGAAGACAGTGCTACAGTGCAATTGTAGGGGCTAGAGAGGTAAGACAGCACATAAAGCACTTATCTTGCACATGACTGACTTGGATTGGATCCCTGGCACTCTATATCATCCCTTGAGCCCACCAAGATTGATCCCTGAGCACAGAGCCAGGAGTAAGCCCTGAGCACTGTGGGGTGTGGCCCAGAAGTCAAAAGCCCACAAAAGTGTAAACCCTAATATTTAAAAAAAATTTAATAGTACTATTTAATTTCTAAAATTATAATAATGGATATATCAAAATGACAATGGTTACTGAAATATTAGTTGACAAAACTAAAGACAGAATCTTCTGATGTCCTGTTATGCCTTTTTGCATAGTAAACAATAATCAGGAACTCATTAATGCTCTTGATAATATTTACTGTGATACAGCATAGCCATGCCGCCAGACCCCACGTCAGTCTGTTTCATTCAGGGCAACCCAGAGAGGGGCAGGTGAAGCCTCTCCCTGCACCAAGAGCCAGCCCTGGCAGCTGAAAAATCTTCAGAACTAATTTACTGCCAGGCTCACAGCTACTCTCCACATGCTTAGACGGGCCTCATCCATGATTGAATCTATTCCTGGACATCTCATGCATTACACCACTAATATATCAAGAGTAGCACACCACATTTGATGGGATTTAAAGTAGAAGGCAACCAATTCTGGGGGGAAATATATTTATACAGATATAGATATAAGCACACAAGTCTCAACCTTTAACAACAATCTCCTGTAAAAGGGCTTAATGGCTTCTGGATGAAATACAACAGTCTTCACACGCTTTTCTCTAAGAAACCATTTTGTCTTGTTTTTAGCGGGTTATTCATAACAAGCAACACAAAATAAATTATTTCAGGTCTGTTTTGGGAGCAGGGTTTGGGGTTCGGGATAGAAAAATGGTGGTGGGAAGTTGCGATGGGGTTGGGATTGGTGTTTGAATATTAAACGTAATAAAATATTTTGAACAACTTTTTTAAAATTAAAACAAAAATTAAACTACATAAAAAATATTTATTGAATTCTACAGTGTACCAAGTACTGTTAAAGGTATTTAGGAACAAAACTTAAATAATCCTTATTATATAAAATATTTTTTTAGAATAAAAAAAAGGACCAAGAATATAGTGAACGTAAATGTAACTAAAAAAATAAAACATGTGTTCAGGTACCTCTTTGGTGTTTAAAATGTGACACAGAGGCCAAAGATATAGGTCAATGGGCTGAACAATGTTTGCATGCTGGAAGTTCAGGTTCAATCCTAGGTCACATGGTGAAACATGAATTTGACAGATAAAGAGAGTTTGGATCTAGATGAATCCCAGAATATTAGGAAGATATTATTCATAGAATCATATCCATTGAGTTATATCTTTGGGCTATGTGACATTTTAAACACCAGAGAGGTACTTTAATACCTATCTATTAATGACAGTGGAACCAAAACTTCGTGAGTATATGCAATGTGTTGACTCCTGTAAGCTCGGGTGACACTAGGAGTGCTCACACATTTATGCATGTTCACGGGCTCTCCAGGTGGCTCTCTCTCACCGCTGGTGTTCGGTGCTCTCAAACCATTTCCCCACCCGGGAGGGCCGTTGCCATCGGTGGACACAGGAGGAACGAAAGCCTAACTGGTTGGTGATCGGTTGCTATCTATTCCATCCCTCGTCTCTCCCAAACTCTCTCCACAACTCTCACAACTCTCTCCTCAACTCGCCCCCAACTCCCTCTAACACTCTCCCAGCTTTTTCCAACCCTCTGCCGTGTAATCTTCTTGCAACTCTGTCCCCCCCTCTTCCTGCAGCTCCCACTCTGCCTCTCTCGAACTCTACCTTTCTCTACCTTTTTCTCAGTTCTTCTCCAGTCACCACTTTTACCACCTCTTCTTTAACCACGCCCCACCCACTCCTGAAGTGCAATCAACATGTTTTTGGAGCCTTCCTGACCACCTGCAGCCCACGAGGTCAAAAGAGCACTCAAGGTGTGTTTCTCCTCTCTTTAGACCCATAACTTAATTAGCATCTTAATTCTACTTCCTAATATTTGCCGTTCTATATGGACACAGTAATAGACAATTGAGCTTGTAGGATGACTCTCCTGGGAACTTTTCACCACAGACTCAAACTACAATGCTCAGGCTGGATTAATCATTCTTAACCCTAGCAGCATCCAAATTTAGTTATTACTTTTTGGATCATGACAGAATTTGCCCATGATCATGCTCTTAACTTATAGTTAAGCATTATGACACTTTGACCAGGACAATTTTGATGCCAGAGTAGCTCACTGCTTGCCTTGGGTACATCCCATCCCTGGTCGGGACCCTGCTTTTGGGGATCTAGGAATTAAGGGCAACTGAGGCTTAAGTCAAGAGAGCAGATGGCCAGGAGGTACTATTATCTGGAGTCAATTAACTCCCAAGTTACAAAAGCATGTCTTTTTAAGTGTCTTCCTGTGTCCATACAAAAAGTAATTGCTCTGAAGTAATTAACCATACAAAAAACATTAAGGAGAAGAGAAAAGCAATATTTATAAGTCAGCAGATTCTGATCAGCAGGCAAAGTTAATTGACAGGTTGGGGAAGCAATTACAAGCTTCCTGCCACTAGGGAGAAAAGGCAAACCAATGTTATCCTATAAAGAGACTCAATAAGTGTTTTTCAGCCCCCAGTATTTCAACCCCCATATATGTGTTGTTGGTGATAGGCTAGGTAAGGGTGTCAGGGCAATCTATTTAATCATTTATACTACATTCTGTTGCTTTAGTGAGGAATATCACAATGGTGTTCACTCTTGTTGGTATGAGCAAGACTGTAAAAATCACTTGTCTTTATCCTATGGTGTCTTGTCTTCTGTAGATTCTTTTGAATCTTTTGGTATAGTTTTGTCATATATAATGTAAACCTGTTTCAAATAATTTGAAATTATTCGACTCCTAGGCCAGTTGAGTTATTAGAGTTCTTGCTCCTTATATTTCAACCCAGTCCCTGTAGAGTTTATAACTAGATACAAAACACATTTCACAAATTCAAATTTATCTGTCTTCAATCATCTTAGTAAACTGATCAATATATAGATTATGAGATAAACTAGCTGATCAAAATGGAAGCAATTCATTTTCTTGTAAGTTTTATAAATTTACAATAGCTACTGAGAGTATCTCTCCTGCACAGCAGAGCCTGGCAAGCTCCCCGTGACGTATTCGATATGCCAAACACAGTAACAACAAAGTCTCCAATGGAGACGTTACTGGGCCCGCTCGAGCAAATTGATGATCAATGGGAGGGCCTTTACTTTACTTACTTTACTTACTTTAACTATTGAAAAGATTGATTAGAAACTGTGGTAGGCAGAATAAAATCCACTGCAAAGATGTTAATATTATAAGTCACAAAATATATGAATATGTTGCATTACATGCCAGATTAGAAATGACATTGCAGATAGAGCTAAAGCTTTTAATCAGTTGATTTTAGAATAGGAAGATTATCCTAGATTGTGTAAGTGGACCTGATATAGGTTCTTAAAATTATATTGATGAAGGTAGAATATAAAGAAGGAAATGTTCTATGAATGAAGTCAGATGAGATATCATATGATCACTCTTAGGTCAGAGTGTTTGGGATCAAATTCCAGTAACATCTGTTGCAAATGTGCATCAGAGCATGTGAAAATTCTCTTTTCCAAAATTTCTCCTCATAAAACAATGACTACACTCTCTCTCTCTCTCTCTCTCTATATATATATATATATATATATGTTCGAGTTATTGTGAAGTGAATAGAGTGGACTTTTTCAAATTATTAGAATTGTGTTATGGGAATCATTACTAAGATTATTAGCATATAATTATTTTATGCCAAACATATTTTGAACACAATAGGAAACTTCTGGAGATCCAGCCTTGAAATTTTCTCCTCCTCTGCCTGACATGTTTCTAAAAATCTTATTGCCTTCCTCCTCTCTTCTTTCAGACTGTGATTTAATAGCCACTTGCTTCTAAAATATGTTTGATTATTTCTAGTACATCTCATCACTTATCTGATATATTATTTAACATTCCTCATAATGGCAGTGTACAAGGCTTTGCTAAACTACATAATTTTTTTTTTGCCTTTTGGGTCACAGCAAGCAATGCTCAGGGGTCACTCCTGGAATTACTCCTGGCGGTGCTTGGGGGATCATATGGGATGCTGGGGATCGAACCCAGGTAAGCCGCATGCAAGGCAAATGGCCTACCCGCTGTGCTATCACTCTGGCCCCTAAACTACACAATTTTTAAGTCTCTTTTTTATCTATCCTACCATTGCTTTATTCTATTGCTTATTTCCATTACTGCTACTGCTATAGGCTGTTTTTTTGGTAGGGGGTGGGTGGGAGGCCACTCCAAATCACTGATCAAGGGACCAGTAACACTGTCTTATGGGTAGAATGTTCAATGCTCAGGACAGTGTACAGAACTGCTTGGTCTATAAAACATCAAACCAATAACTTTTGCAGATTAATGAGTCTTTAAAATTGTTTTTAATCTTGAACTAGAATTTCAAGTGCCTAATTTTTTTTATCTAATAAAGTAAATTCTGTTATTAAGAAGACTAACAGATTTCTGAAAAAATACAACTTAAGTGAGATTTTGATGAGGCAAGGGGCACAGAGAACTATTTGTTATTATATTCTCTCATACTCTCTCTGTGTCTCTGTCTCTGTCTCTGTCTCTGTCTCTGTCTCTGTCTCTCTCTCTCTTGCCACACCTGGCTATATTCAGGATTTACTCCTGGGTCTAATTTCAGGGATTTCTTCTGATTCATTTGAGAGGCCATTTGGGGTTCCAAGCCCCGAAAATGGTTCAGCCATGTGCAAAGTAAGAGTACTATGCATTGTACTATTGTTCTGTCTGTTCTGACTCCTATCCAGACCTCTTTAGAGGAGGCAGAAATGAGAAATTAGCATGTCTCTTTCTTCTAAATTAGTTAATGAGGAAAATAAAGTTGCAGTGGTGAAAATTTGGCTGTCTTTTGGCAAGTTATTCTGGAATTTAGACCCTGAAAAGATGACTTTCAAAAGATGGGGATAAAAGAACACTTCTGTTTCACTTGCCTCTCTATTTCCTCCTTGTTCCAACTAATTGGATAACTATATGGTTCCTATGCAGACACATTTTGAAAAAATACTACTATTCATATGTTCTGATATTTTTTCATATGTTTTATTCTCCAACTGTTTCAAAAATAACATGCTAATAATTGAACCAGAAAATATTTGATTAAATAAATGTTTTTTAAGCAAGCAAATTCCCAATGTTTTATTAAACTATTACAAACTATTTGTAATAGTTTTAAGTTTTGAATTTCCTTTACTTGTGCACTATATACAAATCATTGGTAATGGTAATAATGTTGAAAACACTATGATAAAAATTTACACATAATAATTTTACAATGCCTGTAATGTAACATTATTTTTTCCATATCACAGATAATGAAGCTACAGCATAAGGGAATTAAATGATTTAACAAGTTCCTCTTTATAAACATCTTGATCACTTGATCACTTGACATACCGTTGCTCATCGATTTGCTCAATTGGACACCAGCAATGTCTTCATTCATCCCTGTCACGGCTAGTATAGCCCAATGGCATCTGCTCATTCTAGGAACACAAACAGCCTCAAACCGATCATTCAGGGTCTTGATGAAGAAGTCTGACCATCCCGTAGGTGGGCAGCCACACGATCATTTGATGTCCCGTGAAATCCAGTCGGTAATGGCTCTAGTCCAGTGGTTTCAAAATCACATTACGTGTCCACCCTATCTGAGTTTCGATACCTTGGCAAACGAGACAGTGTCCCTGGTTCTTGACCTTTGAAGGAGGTCGGAATTCCAGTTTCTTTCTCTCATTTGAGTAAAGCGTGATACTCCAAGCATAGCTCTTTTGATTCCTCTTTGGGAGATCCGAATAGCATTCTCATCCTGTTTTCGTAGGGCCCAGGTCTCTGAGGTGTATGTTAGTGGAGGGAGAAGGTGGAGTCTAAGAGATGAGCCCAGAGCCAGAGGTTCTTCATCCTCTTAACTATTTCTTCGACACTCTTGAAGGTACTCCTAGCTGCTCTCTTCCTCCTGCGCAACTCAGATGCCAAGCCATTCGTCATGTTGACTTCTCGACCTAGGTACACATACTGTTGCATTCAGAGATGTTCATCCTTTTGAGAGTGATGAAACATCAGGAATGAGACCGTTTCTCATAAACATTGTCTTTGCGAGATTCAGCTGTAGTCCGACCTTTCCACACTCACGGTTGAAGTCTGCCAGCATTTGTGCTACTTGGTGAGATCCTGGTAGTGAATCCGCAATACAGCTCACGGAGAATCCTGATGTACTGAGTTTGAATGCCCTGTTTGGCTAGGACTTCGATGACCACTTCAGTCTCAACAGAATCAAAGGTCTTCTTTAAATCAATGAACATTAGACAGAGCAGCATCTTGAACTCCTGAGAAACCTCAATGAGCTTGGTTATCATGTGAATATGGTCGATTGTGCTGAATCCTTTTCGAAACTGGCTTGCTCACATGGTTGTCCTTCACCTAGTGCTCTGCCAATGCTATTCAGGATGATTAGAGTGAACAGCTTGTAGATGACAGACAACAGGCAGATCGAGTGATAGTTGCCAATGTCGTGGATGTCTCCCTTCTTGTACAGTAGTACAGTCCTTCTGTTTTTCCATTGGGATGGAACCTTGTATCCAGACAGGTAGCGTGTGACCAGCCTAGCCAGTGTATTGATGAGTACCAATGGCAGTTTCTTCTGGTGTTCGGGTCTGACCTTGTCTGGGCTGGGCACTGTTCACTTTTTTACCAATGAAATGGCGTGTGGGATTTTGGTAGGGAGAACTTTGGAAACGACTCATCCATCCTGCGGAATTTGGTATGTGGGCAGGTGGATGTGGCTATTGAAGAGATCTGAGTAGAAGTCATGGATAATCTTCTCCATTGTCCTCTGGAAGATGTGATAGCTCCATCAGGACGTTGGAGGGCAGTCATCTTGGTCTTGTAGTTGGTGAAGGATAGGCGGGCATTGCAAATGCTTTTCCCAGCATCTGCCGCATCTGCCAGCACTGCTACTCTTCTCTCTTTAAGGTCTTCCTTTATTGCTTCTCTGCACTGCTTTGTGATCTTGGAAGTTCCCTTGCGGTTGCCTGAGGCTTGCACCAAGCCATGTTGGCGATTGAGCTCCAGAGTTTTCGACAACAGGTGTCTTTGTGGCTATCTCTCTCTGGGCATTTTTCGCACAATCATGGAGGTGCTGACCCAGTTGATCATATTCCTCATCAATGTTGTCAAAGATGGCATCTTACCATGTTGCCGCAATAGTGCCAAAGAGCTCCCATTTGGTGGTCGTTCTGGGAGTTCTCTTCTTAAATTTTGCAGCCCTTTCTCCACGCTTTGTGAAGTACAATTTTGTATGAAGGAGATGGTGTTCCGATCCCGTTTGGAATTTTGGGACAATAGCGACATCCTGTATTTATAAACATCACTGAATCACTTAATCACTTAACTTCCCGTTAGTCGTCGATTTGCTCGAGCGGGCGCCAGTAAAGTCTCCATTTGTCCCTGTCGCATGCTAGTGTAGCCCAATGGTATCTCTTCGCTCCGGGAACATGAAGGACCTCAAACCGATCGTTCATGATCTTCAGGAAGAAGTCTGACCATCTGGTAGGTGGGCGGCCATGCGGTCTTTTGACATCCCGTGGAATTCAGTCAGTAACAGCTCTAGTCCAACGGTCCTCTTTAAATCTCATTATGTGACCAGCCCATCTGATTTTCTACACCTTGGCAAATGAGACAGCGTCCCTGATCCTTGATCGTTGACGGATGTCAGAACTCCGGATTCTTTCTCTCATTTGAGTGAAACGTGATATTCCAAGCATAGCTCTTTCTATTCTTCTTTGGGAGACCTGAATAGCATTCTCATCTTGTTTGCAAAGGGCCCAGGTCTCTGAGGCATATGTTAATGCAGGAAGAACAGTGGAATCAAAGAGATGTGCCCAGAGCCAGAGGTTCTTCGTCCTCTTAGCTATTTCTTCGACATTCTTGAAGGCGATCCAAGCCGCTCTCTTCCTCCTGCGAAGCTCAGGTGCCAGGACATTTGTCATGTTGACCTCTCGACCTAGGTACACATAGCTGTTGCATTCGGAGATGGTCGTTCCTTTGAGAGCGAATGGGGCATCAGGAACGAGGCTGTTACTTATAAACATTGTCTTCGTAAGATTCAGCTGTAATCCTACCTTTCCACACTCACGGTCAAAGTCAGCCAGCATTTGTGCCGCTTGGCTGATGTTTGGTGTTATTAAAACAATGTCATCAGCAAAGCGGAGGTGGTGTAGTTGCCGACCATCTATCTTCACTCCCATTCCTTCCCATTCCAGTTATCGCATGATGTTCTCGAGGGTGGCACTGAAGAGTTTCGGTGAAATGGTATCCCCCTGCCGCACCCCTCTCTTGACATCAACGATCACTTCTTTGTAGAATGGTGAGATCCTGGTGGTGAATCCGCAATACAGCTCACAGAGGATCCTGATGTATTGGGCTTGAATGCCCTGATTGGCTAGGGCTTCAATGACCGCTTCCGTCTCAACAGAATCAAATGCCTTCTTTAAATCAATGAACGTTAAACAGAGCGGCATCTTGAACTCCCGAGAAACCTCAATGAGCTTGGTTATTGTGTGGATAAGGTCGATGGTGCTGAATCCTTTGCGGAACCCGGCTTGCTCACATGGTTGTCCTTCATCTAGTGTTCTGCCAATCCTATTTAGATGACTCGAGTGAACAACTTGTAGATGACAGACAATAGGCAGATGGGGCGATAGTTGCCGATGTCATGGATGTCTCCCTTCTTGAACAGTAGTACGGTCCTGCTGGTTTTCCATTGGGACGGAACCTTGCATTCAGACAGGTAGCGAGTGAAGAGCCGAGCCAGTGTATTGATGAGTACTGACGGCAGGTTCTTCAGGTGTTCAGGTCTGACCTTGTCTGGGCCGGGTGCTGTTTGTTTCTTTACCAACGAAATGGCGTGTCGGATTTTGGAAGGGAGAATGTTGGGAAACGACATATCCATCCTGTGGAATTTGGTATGTCGGCAAGTGGACATGGCTATCGAAGAGATTTGAGTAGAAGTCATGGAGAGTCTTCTCCATTGCCGTTCTGGAGGATGTGATGGATCCATCAGGACGTCGGAGGGCAGTCATTTTGGTCTTGTAGTTGGCAAAGGACAGGCAGGCGTTACGAATACTTTTCCCGGCTTCTGCCACATCTACCAGTACTTCTGCTCTTCTCTCTTTGAGGTCTTCCTTGATCGTATTCTGCACTGCTTTGCGAGCTCGGATGTTAGCTTGCGGTTGCCTGAGGCATGCGCCAAACCACGCTGGCAAATTAGCTCAAGAGTTTTCGAAGATAGGCAATTTTTTGTGGCTATCTCTCTCTTGCTGTTCCTCGCACATTCATGGAGGTGCTGAACCAGTCGATCGTATTCCTCGTCAATGTTGTCAACAATGGCATCTTCCCATGTTGCCGCAATAGTACCAAAGAGTTCCCAGTTGGTGGTCATTCTGGGAGTTCTCTTTTTGAACTTTGCAGCCCTTTCTCCCCACTCTGTGAAGTAGAATTTTGCACGAAGGAGACGGTGGTCCGATCCCGTTCGAAATTTTGGGACAACAGCGACATCGGTCAGGCAAAACCGTCGATTGAATATGATGTGGTCTACATCATATTAACTACAACTGGTCTCATTCACCTGACCCTGACGGCTTCACCGACATGGCAGCACTGAGAAGGATGAGAAAGGAGAGGCCGACAAAATCTCAAGGCCGACCTAGGCTGCCACAATGAAGGAACACAAAAATGATCATCTGTACTTTCAATGCACGTATGCTAGCATCAGATGCATCCATCGAGGACCTGATGGTACAAGCACGAATGATCAAGTACGAAATCATTGGTCTGACTGAGACAAGAAGGCACGAATTTCACCATGCCGTTTTCGACACTGGAGAAGAATTGTTCCTTGGAACATGTGATAAAAGAGGTGTTGGAGGCGTCGGTGTCCTTGTCAACACAAACTTGGCCAAGAGCATTGATTCATTCGAATGCCTAACAACCCGAATCGGACGTTTACATTTGAATAGATGTGGCTCACTGCCTGCAGTTTCTATCTTCCTTGTCTTCGCACCAACATCTCATTATGATGAAAGAGAAATTGAGAAGTTCTACATGGAGCTAGAGAAGTTCTATAAAGAAGACCACACCTTCTACAAGATCATTGTGGGTGATTTTAATGCCAAGATAGGACCTAGAAGATCAGCTGAAGAACTTCACATCGGGACCCATGGCCTAGAATGGAACGAACAGGGTGAGAGACTGTCTGAGTTCATCATGTCGACCAAGACCATTCATGGTAACTCACAGTTCCAGAAGGCAGAATCTAAACGATGCACATGGGAGTCTCCTGGTGGACGATTCCACAACGAAATAGACCACATCATATTCAATCATATTTATAAACATAGGATACAATATATGTGTTACATATATCTGTACATATATATTTGCTCGTCTAGTTACTAACATAAAGCCAGAACTATTCTTTCAGTTTTAAAATAGTAATGACTTATTTAACTTATTTTTAAACTAGGAGAAACAATTTGAGTTAACCCATTTTTCTATATTTTCTTTGGAAGTATGTACCCTATCTCTTTTTTGCTACACTTTTTAAAAAATCTATAAATCATTATAAAGAATGAACCTAAATTGTACATTATATCATTTATTCTGGTGACATTATCTAAGGCAAATCCATAAATCAAATGTGGCCAGCAGTAAATTGGAAATTTAAGAAGCACACATACATTACTCACACATTTATGATCACATATACTTATACATGCACATATATTCTGTGTGTGAGAACCAAATCTCTCCAAAGGTCTTTCAAAATGGAACACTTTCTATTTTATTGTTTTTATTTGACTAGGTTTATTCAGTTTCACTAGTCCAACATAGAACATTCCATTCAATTCTCTTAGGATTGATAATGTAGATAGCTTTAATGTCACAAAGCTAGAAAATTACAGTATTGATGAATTGCATTCAATTTTATCTGAATCACAAATTCTCATGGAAAAAATATGTGTCTGTTTTTTATTTAAATTTTATACCTGAGACCGGGGAATAAATATAACAAAGATGAATTTTGGAAAGCAATAAATACCAAACAGCATAATTTTTCTTCTATTTCATGTGAGAGTGTGGAAATATCTTTATGTATGTTATTTTCTGGATGTGGTATCTTTTTAACATAATTTATTTCAACATGTTGTAAGACATCTACTTTTTACTTTGTTTGACAGATATCATTCAAGTTTATATTTAATTTAATATAAATTAAAATGAATTTAACTACAGTTATATGTTTTTTGAGTATTTGTGTCAAATGGACTTCACATTTATGTACACGATAATGAAGTTTGATTTGTTATTAACTTGCTCTGTAATGTTCTTTCTTTCTTAAAAATTGCATTTCATTTCATTCTGGAGAAACAGGTTCAGACTTGATTTCATTTACTTGAATTTCATTACTTTTCCTTTTAAATTTCAACTTCATAACTTCTTATGTTTTTTAGTTACTTCCAACTTCCAGTATTAAAAACAACAATAAGACAACAACAACAACAACAACAACAAAAATTTGTGGTTTTCTTATAGTGTGCTTTTATCTTCATTGTTTTTCTTTGTCATTCTTCAGGTTTTAATAAGCAGGTTGCCAGGGAGGCCACACATGGAGGTGCTCAGATCTTTTGGCACTGTGCTCAGGGTTTTCTCCTGGTGGTATATGGCTCCTACATAGTGTCAGGGATAAAGGATTGAGCTTGTGTTGGCTACACATTAGTGAAACCTATCTCTCCGAACTTACAAAAGATTTAAATAATTGTTCTTTGTAGAGTAGCTGCACAGCTAGTTACTGATTTCACTCCTCTTCTTTCTCAGCCCTTTAAAAAAATTGGTTTTTGGCCACAGGAGTTATTAAAATGTTCTTTGCTCAGGAGTCACTTCTTGTGGTAATTGGGAAACCATATGTGGTATCAGGGATTGAACCCTGGTTGGCAGGGTGCAATGCAATTGCCATGTCAGTTGTACTATTGCTCTGGCTCTCATTTTATTGTTTTTGATAAAAGTGGTATAAAATAAAAAGACATTTATATAATAAACTAAAAACATTCAAATATTTATTTAGCTATATTTAGACCACTTTTGTTAAAAATAACAGATATAATGAACAGATTCACTTTTATTCAGATGTTTTGGGGATAGATACATCAAATCCATATAGATAGGGGAGACATTATAAAAAATTAAACTTGCAAATACATGGGAAATGTTCTTGGGAACTAATGTACAATGATATAATGTGGTTAAATTATTGCAGTAAAAAATTTAATGTTGATGTTTATCAACATTTCTCAAAGTAACTTCATATTGGTTAGCTTTTGTATTAATGATTTTGTTTTAGGAACATTTATATAATCATTTGCAAATCAGGTGTACAGAAAATTATACACTTATAGATAAAAAGGAGCCTAAGGTAAAATTTGTATCCAGCATTTTATTCAGAATTTCTAATAAATTTTGTATCTGAAGACATTTAGAAACTCTGTTAACTTAATATTAGCTTTCTTTTTTTTTTTTTTTTTTTTTTTTTTTTTTTTTTTTTTTTTTTGAATTTTGTATTCTTTTTTTTCCCCTTTATTTTATATTATTTTTTTTAAAGTTGTAGATTTACAATTTTTTGTGCTTTAGTTTCAATTATACAATGATCAGATACCCATCCCTCCACCAGTGTCCATTTTCCACCACCATAGATAAAATCCCTCCCACCCCCATCGGCCCATCCCCCCTGTCTCTGTGGCAGGGCAATCCCCTGTGTTCTCTCTCTCCTTTTGGGTGTTGTGGTATGCAAGAGAGGCATTGAGTGGCAAACATGTTCAGTCCATAGTCTACTTTCTTTTTTTTTTTTTTTTTTTTTTTTTTTTCCCCCTTTATTTTATTTTATTTTTTTAAAGTTGTAGATTTACAATTTTTTGTGCTTTGGTTTCAATTATACAATGATCAGATACCCATCCCTCCACCAGTGCCCATTTTCCACCACCATGGATAATATCCCTCCCACCCCCATCCCCCCATCCCCCCGTCTCTGTGGCAGGGCAATCCCCTGTGTTCTCTCTCTCCTTTTGGGTGTTGTGGTCTGCAAAAGAGGCATTGAGTGGCAAACATGTTCAGTCCATAGTCTACTTTCGACATGCATCTCCCCTCCTGGGAGGATCCTCCAAACATCCTTTATTTGGTGCTCCCTTCTCTATCTGAATAGCCCTTTCCTCTAGGATACCCGGCTGGCCTCTAAGTTATGGAGTAATCCTCCTGGTGCTGATCTCAGCTATTCTTGGGTATTAATCTCATACTTTGTTACTTTATATCCCCCAGATGAATGCAATCTTTCTATGTCTATCCCTCTCTTTCTGACTCATTTCGCTTAGCATGATACTTTCCATATTGTACCACTTGTATGTAAATTTCATGACTTCATCTTTTCTAAGAGCTACATAGTACTCCATTGTGTAGATGTACCAAAGTTTCTTTAACCAGTCATCTGTTCTTGGGCATTCAGGTTTCTTCCAGTTTCTGGCTATTGTAAAGAGGGCTGCAATGAACAAACAAGTGCAGATGTCACTTCGACTATACATTTTTGCCTCTCTGGGATATATTCCCAGGAGTGGTATTGCTGGGTCAAATGGGAGCTCAATTTCTAATTTTTTGAGAATCGTCCATACTGTTTTCCAGAAGGGCTGAACCAGTGGACATTCCCACCAACAGTGAAGGAGTGTCCCTTTCTCGCCACATCCACGCCAGCATCGGTTGCTTTTGTTCTTTTGAATTTGGGCCAGTCTCTGAGGTGTGAGATGGTATCTCATTGTGGTTTTGATCTGCATCTCCCTGATGATTAATGATGTAGAGCATTTTCTCATGTGCTTTTTTGCCATTCGGATTTCTTCTTTGAGAAAGTTTCTGTTCATTTCATTGCCCCATTTTTGGATGGGGTTGGATGTTTTCTTCTTGTGGAGTTTAACCAGTATTTTGTATATCCTGGATATCAACCCCTTGTCAGATGTGTATTCGGTGAATATCCTTTCCCATTCTGTAGACTGTCTTTGTATTTTGGTCACTGTTTCTTTGGAGTTGCAGAAGCTTCTTAGTTTAAGATAGTCCCATTTATCTATCTCTGTTTTCACTTGCTCGGCCAGTGGCGTGGCATCTTTGAAGATACCATTAGCTTCAATGTCATGGAGGGTTTTGCCAACTTTGTCTTCAATGTACCTTATGGTTTCTGGTCTGATGTTGAGGTCTTTAATCCATTTTGATCTTACTTTTGTACATGGTGTTAGGCAGAGTTCTGAGCCTATTTTTTTGCATGTAGCCGTCCAGTGATGCCAACACAATTTATTAAAGAGGCTTTCCTTACTCCACTTCACATTACTTGCACCTTTATCAAAGATTAGATGAGCATATGATTGAGGAGAAATGTCAGTATATTCAACCCTGTTCCATTGGTCTGCAGTTCTGCCTTTGTTCCAGTACCATGCTGTTTTAATTATTACTGCTTTGTAGTACAGTTTGAAGTTCGGGAGGTTGATTCCTCCCATTTTCTTTTTCCCAAGAATTGCTTTAGCTATTCGTGGGGGCTTATTGTTCCATATAAATTTCAAGAGTGTTTGCTCCATTTCTTTGAAGAATGTCATGGGTATCCTTATAGGGATTGCATTGAATTTATACAATGCTTTCGGTAGTATTGCCATTTTGACAATGTTAAGTCTCCCGACCCATGAGCAGGGGATATCTTTCCATTTCCTCATGTCCTCTTTTATTTCCTGAAGTAGCGTTTTGTAGTTTTCTTTGTACAGGTCCTTTACTTCCTTAGTTAAGCTGATTCCTAGGTACTTGATTTTCTGGGGCACAATTGTGAATGGGATTGTTTTTTTCATGTTGCTTTCTTCTCTCTCACTGTTTGCGTATAGGAAAGCCATGGACTTTTGCGTATTGATTTTATAACCTGCAACTTTACTATACGAGTCTATTGTTTCTAAGAGTTTTTTGGTGGAAGTTATTGGGTTCTCTAAGTAGAGTATCATATCATCTGCGAATAGTGAGAGCTTGATTTCTTCCTTTCCTACCTGAATGCCCTTAATATCTTTTTCCTGCCTAATCGCTATTGCAAGTACTTCCAGTACTATATTGAACAGCAGTGGAGAGAGTGGGCATCCCTGTCTCGTCCCTGATCTTAGAGGGAAGGCTCTCAGTTTTTCCCCTTTGAGGATGATGCTTGCTGTAGGCTTGTGGTAGATGGCTTTAATTATGTTGAGGAAGGTCCCCTCTATACCCATTTTGGCTAGGGTTTTCATCATAAAGGGGTGCTGGATCTTATCAAATGCTTTCTCTGCATCTATTGATATGATCATATGCTTTTTATCTTTTCTTTTGTTGATATGGTGGATTATGTTGATTGATTTCCGAATGTTGAACCATCCTTGCATCCCTGGGATGAATCCTACTTGGTCATGGTGTATGATCTTTTTGATGAGTAGTTGGATTCTATTTGCTAGTAGTTTGTTGAGGATCTTTGCATCTGTGTTCATCAGGGATATCGGCCTGTAATTCTCTTTCTTTGTGGTATCTCTGTCTGCTTTTGGTATCAGTGTGATATTTGCTTCGTAGAAACTGTTTGGAAGTGTTTTTGATATTTCAATTTCGTGGAAAAGCTTAAAGAGGATTGGGAGTAAGTCCTCTTTAAAGATTTGGAAGAATTCACTAGTGAATCCATCCGGGCCAGGACTTTTGTGCTTGGGGAGACTTTTTATTACCATTTCAATTTCCTTGATGGTGATAGGTCTGTTCAGGTATTCCAGGTCTTCTTGGTTCAGCCTTGGGAGTCTGTAGGAGTCTAGGAATTTATCCATTTCCTCGAGGTTTTGATGTTCCGTGGCATAAAGCTTCTCAAAGTACTCCCTGAGGATCCTCTGAATTTCTGTGGTTTCTGTTGTAATGACCCCCTTTTCATTTCTGATTCGGTTTATTAGGGTTTTCTCTCTCCCTTTCTTTGTGAGTTTTGCTAGAGGCTTATCGATCTTGTTAATTTTCTCAAAGAACCAGCTCTTGGTTTCATTGATCTTTCGGATTGTTTTTTGGGTTTCCATCTCATTAATCTCTGCTCTGAGTTTTATTATTTCCTTTCTCCTGTTCGGGTTGTGCTCCTTTTTTTGGTCCTTCTCCAAGCTCTTAAGCTGTGAGGTTAGGTTACTTATGTGTGCTCGCTCCTCCTTCCTGAGGAATGCTTGTAGAGCTATAAACTTTCCTCTTAACACAGCCTTTGCTGTGTCCCATAAGTTTTGGTAACTCGTGTTCTCATTTTCATTCGTTTCTAGGAATCTTTTGATTTCCTCTTTGATTTCCTGTCTAATCCACTCGTTGTTCAATAGTGCACTGTTTAATTTCCAGGTGTTTGATTTAGTTTTCTGTTTTTGTGTGTGATTTACTTCTAATTTCAGCGCATTATGGTCTGAGAAGATTGTTGATACAATCTCTACCTTCTTAATTTTATGGAGGCATGTTTTGTGGCTCAGCATGTGGTCTATCTTGGAGAATGTTCCATGTACGCTTGAGAAGAATGTGTATTCAGCTTTTTGTGGATGAAGTGTCCTGTATATATCTACTAAGTCCCTTTCTTCCATTGTTTCCCTCAAATGAAGTATGTCCTTGCTAAGCTTGAGTCTGGTTGATCTATCAAGAGGTGACAAAGCAGTGTTGAAGTCTCCCACTAGTATTGTGTTGCTATTGATGTCTTTTTCCAAATCTATGAGTAGTTGTTTTAAGTACTTTGCTGGTCTCTCATTAGGTGCATATACATTTATTATTGTAAGTTCTTCCTGTTGTACAGATCCTCTGATCAATAAGTAATGGCCTTCACTGTCTCTTATGACCTTCCTCACTCTGAAATCAATGTGGTCTGATATAAGGATGGCTACCCCAGCTTTTTTATGGGAGCTGTTTGCCTGTAGGATTGTTTTCCAGCCTTTGACTCTGAGTCTGTGTTTGCTTTGACTATTGAGATGCGTTTCTTGCAGGCAGCAGAATGTTGGGTTCAATTTTCTAATCCATCCTGCCACTCTATGTCTTTTAATTGGTGCGTTTAGCCCATTGACATTGAGAGAGATTATTGTTATGGGATTTTGTCCCATTGTTATGTTAAAATTGGGTGTATTTGAGGGGCCTTTCTTGCCTTAAAGTAGCCCATTTAGTTGTTCTTGTAACCATGGTTTTGAGTCTATGAAGTTCCTGAGCTGTTGTTTGTCTGTGAAACTGTGTGTTGTTCCTTCTATTATGAATGAGAGTCTTGCTGGGAAAAGTATTTTGGGGGAGGCATTTATTTCATTGAGTTTTTTTACTATGTCCCACCACTGTTTTCGGGCCATGAGGGTTTCATCAGAAAAATCAGCTGTGAATTTTAAGGATGCTCCTTTGTAAGAGATTTCTTTCTTCGATCTTGCTTCTTTCAGAATTTTGTCTCTGTCTAAGGTTTTGGTCATTTTGATCAGAATGTGTCTTGGGGTATTTTTATTCAGATTTCTTCTAGCTGGTACCCTTCGGGCCTCCTGAATGTGGTCACAAGTTTTCTTCAGCTCTGGAAATGTTGTAGCAATGATGTCTTTGACAGTTTCTTCTTCATCGAGGTTTTCTTCCTGTCCCTCTGGGACTCCAATAATTCTTATGTTACCCCTCTTGGCTTCATCACGATCTTCTCTTGCCATCTGTTCCCGAATTGTGAGTCTCTTTTCCATTTTCTGCTCTTTTCGGGAGAGTCTCTGAACTTCATCTTCGAGCTCACTGATTCTGTTCTCAGCCGCTGTTACTCTGCTGCTGAGGCCTTCCACTGAGCTTTTCAATTCGCCTACGAGATTTTTCAGGTCTGACATTTCTGATTGCATTTTCCTCATTTCTGCCTTCAGATCCTCTTGTCTTCTATTGGCATTGCTTTCCATTGTTTCTTTTAATTCCCTAAGCATCCTAAGTAGCTCCCTTCTGAATTCCTTGTCAGAGAGGTTGTCTAACACTACAGTACTGTTGGTGTCATCTGGGCTAGACTCTTCAATATGAATATTTGGTGGGCTTTTGCGTTGCTTTACCATTGTGAGAGGTGTGGTTTAGTCCTTCACGTTCAGTGTTACTATTCTGCTTGATATGCAGTGTGAGTTAAGATAGGCTTATGAGTTATTGGCAACTGTATTTCTAGTGGCTGAGCTAAAATAGAGAAGTTTCCATCTAAGAAGTTAGCTTATGGTTCCTATGGCATATGTAGTGGGAAAATATTTCGCGGCCACGTCAGCGGCCGCGGCTCCGGAAAGAGTCCCTGGCACTGGGCGAGGAGTTGGGAAGGTCTCCTGTTTGGAATTGGAGCCGTTCAGCTTTGTTGCCCAGAGCTGGGCCTCTGTGCCCGTCCCACGCGGCTCAGGGGTTGAAAACCGGCTGTCTCGGGGCTGTTTCTAGCTGCGCGTGCCCAGAGAGGAACCCAGGCCCATGGGGGCGGGCTGTACCTGTTGGAATTGGAGCCGTTCAGCTTTGTTGCCCAGAGCTGGGCCTCTGTGCCCGTCCCACGCGGCTCAGGGGTTGAAAACCGGCTGTCTCGGGGCTGTTTCTAGCTGCGCGTGCCCAGAGAGGAACCCAGGCCCATGGGGGCGGGCTGTACCTGTTGGAATTGGAGCCGTTCAGCTTTGTTGCCCAGAGCTGGGCCTCTGTGCCCGTCCCACGCGGCTCAGGGGTTGAAAACCGGCTGTCTCGGGGCTGTTTCTAGCTGCGCGTGCCCAGAGAGGAACCCAGGCCCATGGGGGCGGGCTGTACCTGTTGGAATTGGAGCCGTTCAGCTTTGTTGCCCAGAGCTGGGCCTCTGTGCCCGTCCCACGCGGCTCAGGGGTTGAAAACCGGCTGTCTCGGGGCTGTTTCTAGCTGCGCGTGCCCAGAGAGGAACCCAGGCCCATGGGGGCGGGCTGTACCTGTTGGAATTGGAGCCGTTCAGCTTTGTTGCCCAGAGCTGGGCCTCTGTGCCCGTCCCACCAATATTAGCTTTCTTAACTGTTGAATAATGAAATATTGTTACCGTTTTCTCTTTTGAAAGCAGAGTGGTATTTTGTTTTATATTATACTTCTTACATATATGTATATTTGGACCCTCTAATTTCTTAATTATATGGTTTTAAGAATTCCATAATAAGTTGTAGATTCCACAATAAAATATCCTGTATCATTTTGCTAAAAATATATGTGATCATAACTTTCACTAATAATAATTAAAAAAACAAAAAAAGAAAACAAGTGGAAATACTCTGAATTATATTCCTGACTTACACAACTCAAACAAATAGTCTTAAAGAAATAGCTAACTTCCCATTGTCAAGGAAAAACTGTTCACATATATTAATCACTGTCATTGTCCTCCCATTGTTCATTGATTTGCTTGTAAGGCCCAGTAACATTGTGAGACTTGTTACTGTGTTTGGCATATATGTCACTGGGAGCTTGCCAGGCTTTGCTGTGTGGGCAAGGTTCTCTAGGTAGCTTGCTGGGCTCTCTGAGACGGGTGGAGGAATCGAACTCAGATAGGCCATGTTGGCCGCTTGCAAGGCAAATGCCCTACCCGCTGTGCTATCGCTCCAGCCCGGCCCACATATATTAAAGTGCAAAATAATTATAAGAATCTTCCTATAAATTTGGATTATTTTATTTAAATATATAAAACGGTCAAAGAATTTAAAATAAATAAAACAAATTTACTAATAAAGTTAATGAAGGTAATAATTATATTGAAAACATAGCCCCAAACATTGTCTTCTATAGAAAAAATGATAAATCATCTCAATTATTAAGAAGGAGTATCAAAAGAAATATAGCTTTATAAGACTCATTTAACAATTCGTATATGCTAATCAGGACTTTTTAAGGCCCTGCCACAGAGGTAGGGTGAAATAGGGTGGATGGGAGGTGGGAGGGATACTGGGATCAGTGGTGGTGGAAAATGGGCACTGGTGGATGGATGGGTATTCGATAATTGTATAATTGAAACCCAAGCACAAAAATTTGTAAGTCTACAACTGTATCTCATGGTGTTTCAATAATAAAAATTTTTAAAAAACCTAAGGAAAAAAATAATGAAATTTTCTCCTTACTGCAACATTCTTAACACTTCAAAACACCTCAAAATCTGTATTTATGTACATGCAGAGGCAGATATGTCTTTTCTTATAATATAAGACTAAGAAAACAATGAATATTAAGAAAAAGAGAACTTATTAATTGTATAGTTCTCCTATCTACGATATCACACATTAGACTGCAGTATCTAAGATTGCCGAAAACTATAATCTCATGCTTTCTATCTAGCATATTGTTGACTTTATTATAAATAAACCCAAAAGTGGAATTCATGTGCAAGTGTATGGTGGGAGTATTTTTTAAGTAATTCACATTGTTATTCTGATTGACCAGCCATCACATGATTAGTGGGAAATTTGTCTCCAGGACTAATTCTGTGCCATAGTTACCTGGCACTAACATGGAAATTACTAAATAAAGTCCTCCTTGAACTCTAGGATTCATTTGTCTTAGCAGTTTTTAATTTCAGGACTTACCAATCTTTCATCATTTTTTGTTGCTGTTGCACGCGGGAGAAATGAGCCTTACTAAAAGAGCTAGTTTCCGTGGGTAGTTCAGCTGCTAGTACCTAGGCGGCATGGTTAATCTGCATCTGGAATTCATTTGATTTATATAGTGCTGGAACTGGTTCCCACCACCTTAGTTTTCAGGGAGTCATGGACTCAGGCAGGAATTATGATGTAGGTCACCTGACTCCTGAATCATGCCTAGGGATGAAGATGATTTGGGTGAAGTGGTAACTTTGAGTGAGAGTACTAATTTTGAGAAAAGAGTTCTCCACCTCCATGCTTGACTCACCTCTGTCACCCAGTTTTGTCCTTGAAGTGGATCAGGGTTGGTAAAGTTGGACGCTAGTGCCTAGGCAGCATGGTTAATCTGCATCTGGAATTCACTTGATTTGCACAGTGCTGGAACTGGTTGCCACCACCTTAGTTTTCAGAGAGTCATGGACTCAGGCTAGAATGAGGATTGCTCTTTTTTTTTGTTTTTTAAATGGAACACTTCATGAATTTGCGTGTCATCCTTGTGCAGGAGCCATGCTAATCTTCTCTGTATTGTTCCAATTTTAGTATATGTTCTGCCAAAGCGAGCACGAGGACTGTTCTTTTATAGGAAAAGGGACATCAATTCTGACCCATTGCCTAAGTTTTTCAGGTCTGCCACTTTTTCTCACAGGAAAGATTTTCAAGAGGATGTGAATAATGAAGTAAACTAGTTTGATAGAGAGAAATTTATGTAGAAAACATAAGTAGAGAATGAGAGAGACAGACAGACAGACGGACAGACAGAGACAGAGACAAAGACAGAGAGTTGTTCAAAATAGAACATTCAGGCTTCTTTCTCCAAAGGGGAAAATGCTGAGACAGCATTGAGACTACATCTCAGACGGAGATTTAGGAGAATCTCTAAAATGAGGTATGTGCACATGCCACTTTATGAAAGTGTGTTTATAGTAGAAATTTCCCCAAACTGCTCCTTGCTTGGAGTAGTCGATGTAGTATGGGCATTGTCAAAGGGGAGTCTTAAATATTTGTTTGGGGGCATGTGATGATCAGAATCACTCTTGGTGATGCTTGGGAGAGCAATCACATGGGGTACCAGAGTCAGCCTTTTGCAAGACAAGATTCCAACCTGCTGTACAATCTCTCCAGGCCCTGAACCTAGGATTCTTCATGTCATTTTAATATCCTTATTACTACCTTTAATATTTTTGGAAAAAATTCTTGTTTTCTAAGGGGTTCCACCCTTCTACGGTCCACCGTTCTCACTTTATTCTTCTGGGTGATATATATGTATATATTTATAATATATATATATATAACATATACATACTCATACATATATAGGTTCTAGCTCCTTAGCTTTTTGAAGAGCTTCAGAGGTGGTGACGAGGCAAGTTCTTTTAATCATATCATGCTTTTATTACTAAATTAAAATCTCATTTCTCAGAACTGTCTACCTGCCTTCAATAGAAGCAATCGATCACAGTCTTCCTGTTGTTCATCAATTTGTTTGAGTGGTCCCAGTAATGTCTCCATCGTGAGACTTATTGTTAATGTGTTTGGCATATTGAATACATCACGGGTAGCTTGCCAGGCTTTGCTGTGCGGGCGAGATACTCTCGGTGGCTTGCTGGCCTCTCCAAGAGGGGCAAAGGAATTGATCCTGCTCGGCCAGGCCGGCTGCGTGGAAGGCAAACACCCTACTGCTGTGCTATCACTACTGCTCTTTTATACTAGAACTTGAAAAAGCATGGTTTGGGGCTTATTCAGGTACTATTTATCTGCAAATGTCTATAAAAGACACCTGAGAAATATCGTCTTATTTTTCTTTTGTCATCTCAATAGCATAAGTACTCTAACATGGGATGAAAAGTACATATGCCCCTCTTTATAATCAGAATTTAAATCCATGCAAAATGTGTTATATATTATCCAATTTATTATCTCTTTGTAAAGGTAAAGGTAAAGGTAAAGGCCCTCCCGTTGATCGTCGATTTGCTCGAGCGGGCCCAGTAACGTCTCCATTGGAGACCTTGTTGTTACTGTGTCTGGCATATCGAATACTCTCGGTAGCTTGCCGGGCTCTCCGAGAGGGGCGGAGGAATCGAACTCGGGTCGGCTCTGTTGGCCGCTTGTAAGGCAAACGCCCTACCCGCTGTGCTATCGCTCCAGCCCTGGAGCGATAGCACAGCGGGTAGGGCATCCGCCTTACAAGCGGCCAACATGGCCGACCCGAGTTCGATTCCTCCGCCCCTCTCGGAGAGCCCGGCAAGCTACCGAGAGTATTCGATATGCCAGACACAGTAACAACAAGGTCTCCAATGGAGACGTTACTGGGCCCGCTCGAGCAAATCGACGATCAACGGGAGGGCCTTTTTATCTCTTTGTTACTTTCTCTGATGCTGTTTTGATGACTCGTTTAATCTGAAAAGAACCCGAACAGTTGCACTGTTGTGTGACAACACTTTAGGAGGTTCATCCTTGATTAAACTGGATAATTTCTATGAAATTGTCATTGGCTCCTTCTGTTTTCAAGAATATATAAGAAGCTTTAATTTACTGTTTTAGTATACTACAGTAAAATGAATAGTTCTCCCTTTTTTTTAAATCAGGAAGCCACTCTGAGTCCCAAAGTAGTCAATCTATCAGGTACTTCAGCATGCAGAGAATAAAGTCTTTCCTTTTCCATGTTGCAAATTTAACCTGAAACGATGGAGAAAAAGTGAATTCTTGGAGTTGTAATTCTGGTGTCCAGGAATACAAAGGTATAGAAGTAGGTACAAAGGGCAAACAGAAATTCAAACAGATTTTGTCGTTAATGTAATCCAAAAATTTTAAGTGTTTAAAACAATGTCTGCTATTGTGTGTGCTTTTAATATTACCTTTACTTTCATAATGAAACAGGTAACATTCTATCTCTTTAAAAAATATAGTTTAAGAAATTATATAAAGAAAAAAGAAAAGAAGAAAAGAAAGGAAAAAAATAAAAACCACCTTTCATGCCATGAATCCTTAGGGAATGGATTCCAGCAGCTCAGGCTTCTTTCTTTGGTTCTCACAAAGAAATATTCTCAAAGTGGGGCTGGCTGGTGCTTCAATTGTATCCAAGCTCCTTTCTCTTTATCTACCTTCTTTTTCTCATCATTTCTTCCACCCATTTCAGGAAGCCGACTCAGCTCTGAGAGTGCTTAATATGCTCAATCCCATCATTAATTCTCTTGGCAAGAATCTTGCACTATGATGATGCGAGCAGCATTCTGGGTAACATGATAGGCTCAGTTTTGCCAGGGTAACACTTGTTCAGCTGTAAAATCTTATCACGCCGAAGGTTGTGTGTTCACGGGCTCACTGGATGGCACTGTCTCACCGCCTGCGTTCGGTGCACTTGAGCCGCTATGTGTGGCCTGGATCAGAATGGCTGTTCGCCAAGGGCAGATGGAAGAAGAAACGAGGGCCAGGCCGGTCTATATCAATAGTAGTTTATTCCAATCCTCTACACTCCTGTCTTTCTCTGCCTCCTTCTCTCCTGGGCCCCAATCTTGGAACCTCTCTCCTTCTGGCTCTGACTCTGGATCTCTGGAGCCTGAGCTCTCTTGCTTCTGACTCTCTTCTCTCCGAGCTTACATCTTAGTTTATATAGCAGTCACATAAGGCAGTGACATAAAGGTGGGTTAAATACTGACGAATCAACAAAGAGAGGTAAGACCACTCCTCCAGGAGATTAACTCAAGGATAAAATTTCATCTACAGAGATCACTTCAGATTACTAGGAGATCCGCTCAAGGGTGGGATCCCAACAAGTGTGTGTTCTTCCCTCAGTTAGTAATCTACTTAAATAGTTGTAATAAATCTACTTCTAATATTTCTAGCAATGTCATTCTGTATGAGCACAGTAAGAGATATAAATTTAGTTTGGTTCTTCCTGAGAACATCTCACTATACATTCCGCAGTCCTCAGGCCAGGTTAATCTTCCTAGCTCCAGCAAGGTCCTAGTCTCCTCGTTACTTACTTTTGGATCATGACAGCATTTGTCCATGATCAGGCCCTCAACTTATAGTTGAGTATTGTGACTCTTTGGCCTGGCCCATTTCGATGCCAGGGTAGTTCACCGCTTGCCCTGGGTCCATTTAGTCCCTCGCCGGGACCCTAAGGAACTAAGGGCAACTGAGTCAAGAAATCAGATGCCCAGGAGTAAATATTCGGAGTCAATCAACTCCCAAGTTACAAAGCATAATATTAACTGTCTTCCTGTGTCCACACAGAAAGGACATTGCTTACAATACAAATTCAGTGTCCTTAGATGGGTGTGACCTGACAAACCTAAGCTACCTAAGGAAGGACAAAAGAGTGTTATCCTACATTCAGCATTCCTTTTTGAACAGTAGCCATTTCCTATATGTCTGCAATATCGTCTTTCTTGCAGATTGCATGTATATGGTCAAAGTAACATTCTGACCAGAATAATTCCAAAGAAATATTTTTTTCCTGAACTGTAGGAATAAAACAGTCTTGGAGCATGGGGTATTTGTGTGTGTGTCTGTGTGTGTGTGTGTGTGCGCGCGCGCGCGCGTGCATCAGTATGTGTGTGTATGGTTTAAAAAGAACGACTTTAGAGGAAGAAGAAAAGTGTGAGGATAGAACAAGAAAAGAGTTACAGTGACTTTTGTGTATGTGTCTCTGATGACAGTGATATTTGAAATTGAATTTTTTATTTTCAGTCATAGGATCTAATTGATTTTCTTTACTTCCTAGGCAAGATTGTCCAGTCTTTTTTCCCCCTCCAAAACACATGGGATATATTTCAGTATACTTATAGTTATACATGTAAAATCTTAAATATTCAGTCTCAGGTAGTTTGAAGACCCCATGTTCTCATTTACTATTTGATATAGTTTCTTTTGAACAAATAAAAGTTAAGAGATAGCAGACAATTAAAAAACTTGATTTTGCTTAAAATTTTAATCACAGTTAGAAATATTTTATGAAAGGAGAGAGAGAGTAAAAGGGAATGTGCCTGCCACAGAGGCGGGGGGGGGGGTGGAGGGGTGGCGGGAGGGATACTGGGAACACTGGTGGTGGAGAATGGGCACTGGTGGAGGGATAAGTACTCGATCATTGTATGACTATGACTGAAAACTAATCACGAACGTTTGTAAATCTGTAACTATATCTCACAGTGATTCATTAAAAAAAGTTCTAAAAAAGAAAAAATGTGTTATGAAAGTTTAATAAACTAAGTCCTTTCTTTTCTATAACAACAACGATTATCCATACTTGTGGTTTAAATGAACCCAAGATGTTCATTTCTTTTTTGTGTGTTTGTTTTTGTTGTTGGCCTACATCTGTTAGTTTTCAGTGGATACTCCTGGCTTTGCACTCAGGAATCACTCCCGTAGGGGTTTGGAAAACCATATGCAATGTGGAGATGGAGCCCATTTCAGCCATGTGCAAGGTAAGTGCCCTAACCACTGTACTATCTCTATGACCAAAGATGCTCATTTCTATAACACAACTTAAATTTTAAAAATAGGGAAAGAAAATTTAAAAATATTAAAATCATGTATTTCATAATGAGGTGCAGATGATTTGATGGAAAGCAGCTAAAACACTTGTCTGGTAGCAAAGTTATCCCAAGGGAAAATCACAGTGGAAAATCATTTTGTGATATATATTCTGAAGTGCATGCACACTTACCCCCCATTGATTCAATTTAAGACTAAAATGAAATGACTTCAGCTAGCCATAATAACTTGGAGGAAAAAAAGAGAAAAATTGGATATCTTGCCGTGAAATAAATAAATACATAAATGTTTGGCAGGTAGTCTGTCTCAGTAAATTGAAGGATAATGAAAGCTGCATGTAAAATTTCTAACTTTCAGTTTCTCTGTGTTTCTGGTATTTATTGACTATTGTGAATAATGAAATGAAAACTTATTTTTAAAATCAATTCTTTAGGTGTTAGAAGGAGAAAAAAATTACATATCTTAGTGATTTATAAACTTTCTGGAAGAAAGTTTAAAGATCATAAACCATAGTCTTTAAACCATAGTCTCATAGGCAATCAGATGGATAGAATTTATTATATTTTTGAAGAACAGATGCATAGTTTTAAAAAAAATTGCTGCTGCTTTTGCAGTGTTGGTAATCACCTGTATTGGTTCTCAGGAATCACAGGTCCTGGGTTGAATCCATGGCCTCACACATACAAGACATATGCTCTTCCCCCTGTGCTACATTTCTAGCCTCCAAAGTGTATTTTTAATATTTCTAATACTGGGCATAAATGATATCTTCTAGAGAAATGTATTGTTTAAGTTAACCTAGTCACAAAAAGGATAAAATTAATTTTCAGATACTCATGTGAACCAACAGCACTGCCCCACTGTGGAAAACTGAATTTACAATATTGTAAAATTGCTTTTGTTTTACTGACAGACTTAGCATAAATGTGTATGTAATTATAGGTAGCACAAGTTATTACACATTGGTGCTCTAGGTTAATATTCAACATATATGACTGACTTTCATTTCATATTCTTTTATAAAAATTCTCATTGGATTTTTTTCAATTTTAAAATATTCTAGTCTATACTTCACTGTCACTTTCCTCCCTTTTTTCATCGAGCGGGCCCAGTAACGTCTCCATTGTGAGACTTTGTGGTTACTGTGTTTGGCATACTGAATACATCACGGGGAGCTTGCCAGGCTTTGCTGTGTGGTCAAGATTCTCTCGGTAGCTTGCCGGACTCTCCGAGAGGGGCGGAGGAATCGAACTCAGGTCGGCCATGTTAGCTGTGTGCAAGGCAAGCGCCCTACCCACTGTGCTATCGCTCCAGCCCAGTCTATACTTAAGGTAAGTATGATATTTTAAAAAGCCAAGACTAGGGCTAGAGCGATAGTACAATTGGTAAGGTGTTTGCCGTGCATGTGGCTAACCCGGGTTCGATTCCAAGCATCCCATATGGTCCCTCGAGCACCACCAGGAGTAATTTCTGAGTGCAGAGCCAGGAGTAATCCCTGTGGATCTCTGGATGTGACCCAAAAAGAAAAAAAAAAGCAAGACTATTCTTCCATCACCGGAAATAGTCTTGTTTTATTATTTATTCTATTAGAATGTGTATACAAAAATGTAGGTATTTATGTATGAAAATATTCTGTAAATAATTTTAGTAAAGGGAAAGGTAAAGGCCCTCCCATTGATCGTCGATTTGCTCGAGCGGGCCCAGTAACGTCTCCATTGGAGACTTTTGTTGTTACTGTGTCTGGCATATCAAATACTCTCGGTAGCTTGCCGGGCTCTCCGTAGGACCCATATTTATAGTTTTCTATTAATTTTATATTAAAGCTTAACCCTAAGTCTTATGTCAAAAGATTATTCTCTACTCTAAGTTGCACATGTATCTTAAAAATAGATCCAGAAATTGGTTAAATTAGAGTAGAAAATATCTTGTATGTAACATGAGATTTTGATTTCTTCTTTGATATGTAATTTTGAGGTTTTATTTTTACTTTTTGCTTTTTTTGGTGTCACATCCAATGATGCTCAAGCGTTACTCCTGGCTCTGCACTCTGGAATTTCTCCTGGTAGTCTTAGGGGGACCATATATAAGGCCCGGAATCAAAACCTGGTCAGCCACAAGTAAGAAAAACACCCTCCCCACTGCTCCAGTTGGTCCGATTTGATTTTTAAAGAGAACAAACTCCACTCAACATTGTTTGTTTTGTTTCTGTCCATGAGATGAGGGTCAGGGTGTTTCTACCTATTTATCTTGGGTCTGTGAGTCCCTGGGTTTGATTCCCAGAGTCTTGAATATGCAAGTGACACAGCAAACAAAACAAAACAGTGAAGACCTTGTTGTGTAAAAGATAGAGTTTTAAACTAAATTTTAGCATATGATCACCTTATTAAATTACTGTAGTTTTTTGTACTTATTTATATGTGTACGTATGCATCTGTTTATTTACAAATACATACATAATAATGAAAATATCACTGCCTCATCATTGTCATATGTTATAATTTCCACAGTAATTTTCCATAATTCCAGGTGTAGCATTTAATCTTGTAAAGACAGAAACTGAACTGTGTGAGTATTTACTCAGCAGGTCTCAGATATTTCTCAAAGGGCGTTAATCTTACCACGTAATTCTAAGTGTAAAAAAAAATTTTACTTTCTAGATACTCAAATCAATTTAGAATTGACTCAGAACTGTATTTCTCCTAAGCTAGATGGACATTTCATATTATAATTGAAATGGTAACTTTCAGCTTAAAAAAGATTAACAAAGATGTCACTTATGTGCAGATTGCTATGAAGATGAAATGGATTTACTGGAAGCTATTATTTTATAAAATAAACATACACACATTTATCATGAAGCATTAAAATTAATTTAATTGTTAATAGCTACTGTGATTTTGATAAATATACTTAAATGATTAATTCCTACCCATGATGATTATTTGTTTGTACATTTTTATCTCACGTCAAAATTAAATTTTTCCAGAATTTCTTTATAATGCAATATCATACTTTATACCTGAAAGATAACATAACTTTTATTCCATTTTAAGACTGTTGTAGGTTCATTACTATAGTGCATTTTAATTGCTGAAAAATTAAGAGTACAATATCCGGAATTAATGATTGTTGTAGATTACTTTTCTTCAGTGTTTTGTGTAGAATATTTTCATTCAACTGTTTCATTGCTTAAGTGTATTTTTTTAAAAGTATTTTAGATACTTAAATACTTAGCTACTTGGAACTAAATTCATTCTCAAGCATTATTCAAAAATGGTTGTTGATAAACTTTTTTTTTAATTAAATAAATCTTTAGTGATTCTTAAAATTGGGTTTTTGAAAAACCATTACAGAAACCTAAAATAATATAATTAGGATATATTTGTTTTACTTTGTTTTCTTTTGTAACAATCCATTATTATCTTTAACAATATCTGCAAAGTGTCATGTAGTGCATATGATATCAAATAATAAAATATGTATATATTTGTTTGTTTGTTTTTTGGCCACATCTGGCGATGCACAGAGGTTATTCCTGGCTCATGCACTCAGGATTTACATCTGGCGGTGCTCAGGGGATCATATGTGATGCTGGGAATCGAACCTGGGTCAGTTGCGTGCAAGGCAAACACCCTACCCGCTGGGCTATCACTCCAGCCCCCAAATATGTTTATTTTTAATTTGTCTAGATTTTATTGCTATGATATATAGTATAATTGTGGTATTTATTTTGCATAAACTCAGTTATTAAAATACAGTGCAACAGTCCAAGCTTAATTTCATGTACCTATGACTATAATAATAAAATGTTATTTCTTTTCCCATAAAAATCCTCAGAATAGTCCAATCTAAATTCTGTATTTTGCATTATTACTAGAATTTACTATATTGGCATTACAATTAGCAATAGGAGAAATTTAGTGTATATAATTTGTTTAGGATAAGTTCTTATCCTTTTAATATGATTTCAATATTTTTATGTACATTTAATCAAATATTTATTCACATAACAACACAAATTAGACTTTTAGTAGTCTGGGTAGTGGATTGTAACACTAGTTATAGTTCACCCACTATCCACCTTTAATTTAAAATTTCAATCACAAGCTTTTAAATCATTAACTTAGTATTTACCACTCTAAGCAAGAAACTTTTAAAAATTACATATTTACTGTCAGAGGATTAGAATGTACAATGTTTATTTCTTTGGGGTCACACCCAGAAACCCTAAGGATTTACTGTTTCTTTGCTCTGAGTTCTGGATCAGCCCTGAAGATCCAGAACAGGGCTCAAGAACCCTCTATCTCTCCAGCTTCTAGGATGTACACTTTTAAGATATCTATCCATTATAATACTCCAAAGGTAAAGGTAAAAGGTAAAGGCCCTCCCGTTGATCGTCGATTTGCTCGAGCGGGCCCAGTAACGTCTCCATTGGAGACTTTGTTGTTACTGTGTCTGGCATCTCGAATACTCTCGGTAGCTTGCCGGGCTCTCCGAGAGGGGCGGAGGAATTGAACTCGGGTCGGCCATGTTGGCCGCTTGTAAGGCGAACGCCCTACCCGCTGTGCTATCGCTCCAGCCCATAATACTCCAAGGGTTTCTTAATTCTTTGTTTTAAAGGCCACATATAAATTTTTAAGTATACATACAGTCATACTATGGATTAAACAGTAATTATACAAATAATAAGCACATATTAGCATTTAACCAGTGAAATTGCAAAATTAATTTTTCCTGATGGTAAAAGCGCGAATGATCAAGTACGAAATCATTGGTCTGACCGAGACAAGAAGGCACGAATCTCACCATGCCGTTTTTGACACTGGAGAAGAATTGTTCCTCGGAACATGCGATAAAAGAGGTGTTGGAGGCGTTGGTGTCCTTGTCAACACAAACTTGGCCAAGAGCATTGATTCATTCGAATGCCTAGCAACCTGAATCGGATGTTTACATTTGAATAGATGTGGCTCACTGCCTGCAGTTTCTATCTTCGTTGTCTACGCACCAACATCTCATTATGATGAAAGAGAAATCGAGACGTTCTACATGGAGCTGGAGAAGTTCTATAAAGAAGACCACACCTTCTACAAGATCATTGTGGGTGATTTTAATGCCAAGATAGGACCGAGAAGATCAGCTGAAGAACTTCACATGGGGACCCATGGCCTAGAATGGAACGAACAGGGTGACAGACTGTCTGAGTTCATCATGTTGACCAAGACCATTCATGGTAACTCACAGTTCCAGAAGGCAGAATCTAAACGATGGACATGGGAGTCTCCCGGTGGACGATTCCACAACGAAATAGACCACATCATATTCAATCGACGGTTTTGCCTGACTGATGTCGCTGTTGTCCCAAAATTTCGAACGGGATCGGACCACCGTCTCCTTCGTGCAAAATTCTACTTCACAGAGCGGGGAGAAAGGGCTGCAAAGTTCAAAAAGAGAACTCCCAGAATGACCACCAACTGGGAACTCTTTGGTACTATTGTGGCAACAAGGGAGGATGCCATTGTTGACAACATTGACGAGGAATATGATCAACAGGTTCAGCACCTCAATGAATGTGCGAGGAATGCCAAGAGAGAGATAGCCACAAAAAATCGCCTATCGTCGAAAACTCTTGAGCTAATTCGCCAGCGTGGTTTGGCGCAAGCCTCAGGCAACCGCAAGCTAATGTCCGAGCTCGCAAAGCAGTGCAGAATGCGATCAAGGAAGACCTCAAAGAGAGAAGAGCAGAAGTACTGGTAGATGTGGCAGAAGCCGGGAAAAGTATTCGTAATGCCCGCCTGTCCTTCGCTAACTAAAAGACCAAGATGACTGCCCTCCGATGTCCTGATGGATACATCACATCCTCCAGAACGGCAATGGAGAAGACTATCCATGACTCCTACTCAAATCTCTTCGATAGCCATGTCCACTTGCCGACATACCAAATTCCACAGGATGGATATGTCGTTTCCCAAAGTTCTCCCTTCCGAAATCCGACAGGCCATTTTGTCGGTAAAGAAACAAACAGCACCCGGCCCAGACAAGGTCAGACCTGAACACCTGAAGAACCTGCCGTCAGTACTCATCAATACACTGGCTCGGCTCTTCACTCGCTACCTGTCTGAATGCAAGGTTCCGTCCCAATGGAAAACCAGCAGGACCGTACTACTGTTCAAGAAGGGAGACATCCATGACATCGGCAACTATCGCCCCATCTGCCTATTGTCTGTCATCTACAAGTTGTTCACTCGAGTCATCCTAAATAGGATTGGCAGAACACTAGATGAAGGACAACCATGCGAGCAAGCCGGGTTCCGCAAAGGATTCAGCACCATCGACCTTATCCACACGATAACCAAGCTCATTGAGGTTTCTCGGGAGTTCAAGATGCTGCTCTGTTTAACGTTCATTGATTTAAAGAAGGCCTTTGCTTCTGTTGAGACGGAAGCGGTCATTGAAGCCCTAGCCAATCAGGGCATTCAAGCCCAATACATCAGGATCCTCCGTGAGCTGTATTGCGGATTCACTACCAGGATCTCACCATTCTACAAAGAAGTGATCGTTGATGTCAAGAGAGGGGTGCGGCAGGGGGATACCATTTCACCGAAACTCTTCAGTGCCACCCTCAAGAACATCATGCGACGACTGGAATGGGAAGGAATGGGAGTGAAGATAGATGGTCGGCAACTACACCACCTCCTCTTTGCTGATGACATTGTTTTAATAACACCAAACATCAGCCAAGCGGCACAAATGCTGGCCGACTTTGACCGTGAGTGTGGAAAGGTAGGACTACAGCTGAATCTTACGAAGACAATGTTTATGAGAAACAGCCTTGTTCCTGACGCCCCATTTGCTCTCAATGGAACGACCATCTCCGAATGCAACAGCTATGTGTACCTAGGTCGAGAGGTCAACATGACAAATGACCTGGCACTCGAGCTGCGCAGGAGGAAGAGAGCGGCTTGGAACGCCTTCAAGAATGTCGAAGAAATAGCTAAGAGGACGAAGAACCTCTGGCTCTGGGCACATCTCTTTGATTCCACTGTTCTTCCTGCATTAACATATGCCTCAGAGACCTGGGCTCTTTGTAAACAAGATGAGAATGCTATTCAGGTCTCCCAAAGAAGAATAGAAAGAGCTATGCTTGGAATATCACATTTCACTCAAATGAGAGAAAGAATCCGGAGTTCTGACATCCGTCAACGATCAAGGATCAGGGACGCTGTCTCATTTGCCAAGGTGTCAAAAATCAAATGGGCTGGTCACGTAATGAGATTTAAAGATGACCGCTGGACTAGAGCTATTACCGACTGGAATCCACAGTATGTCAAAAGAACGCGTGGCCGCCCACCTACCAGATGGTCAGACTTCTTCATCAAGATCATGAACGATCGGTTTGAGGCCCTTCATGTTCCCAGAGCGAACAGATGCCTTTGGGCTACACTAGCACGTGACAGGGACAAATGGAGACATTGCTGGCGCCCACTCGAGCAAATCGATGACTAACGGGAAGTTAAGTGATTAAGTGATTAATTTTTAATTTCCTCATAAATTTAAATAATTTATAAATTTGAGTGGAGAAAATGACTGTGTATCTTTCATTCTCCATCCAGGTATATCTCAATGGATAAATTCTAGATTTATTTTCAGTATCAGTTTAGATAGATCAAACATAGCTTCATTAACTGAGAATTACACTAGTATTTGTCAGTGAATATACAGTAGAAAACTTAGAAAAGACACTGACTTTAAGGTAGATAACTATCTCAGTTATCCCTTAGAAATAAGGACACGAATCACAGAATCTCCATATGTGAAACCAATTTTCAAGATGGTTCCCATGAACCCTGTCACTAGGTAACTGTGTCTTTGCATAGTTGTCACACTGTGGCAATATTGGTCTATTTAACTAACAAAAAGCCACCTAAGTCATTTTATGTATCTTTTGGAACTTAAACATAAAGTTTTTCTTCCTCATTCTTTCTTTTTCTCATAGAGACAACCAGAGTTCATGTCATGAGAACATTTAAACAACCCTATGATATCCACCTGGCAAGTAGCTAAGTCTTCTTCTGACAGCAGTATGGAGCTGAGTTGTCTGCCAACAGACTTGTGTGTGAGCCATCGTGTTAGCAGATTTTCTAGCCCCCTTCAAATCTTCTGATAATTGCAGTACTAGCTGATGTTTAAGACTGCTGTTACTTCAGACTCTAAATATAAACCACCCAGATAAGGAACTCTTCAACTCTGACACAGAATATTTGTATGAATAAGTGTTATTTAGGGGCCAGAATGATAGTAATGGCAGTGTGTTTGCCTTACATGCAGCTGACCTGGCATCCTATTTGGTTCCCCGAGTACCTCCAGGGGTAATTCCTGACTGAAGAGCCAGGAGTAACATCTGAGCATTACCAGGTGTGGGCCCCAAACAAAACAAAGAAATCAAAAGAAGAATAAATGTTGTTTTAAGGTGCTAGCCCCCCGATAGCACAGCGGGTAGGGCGTTCGCCTTACAAGCGGCCAACATGGCCGACCCGAGTTCGATTCCTCCGCCCCTCTCGGAGAGCCTGGCAAGCTACCGAGAGTATTGGATATGCCAGACACAGTAACAACAAAGTCTCCAATGGAGACGTTACTGGGCCCGCTCGAGCAAATCGACGATCAACGGGAGGGCCTTTACCTTTACCTTTACCTTAAGGTGCTAGATTCTGGATGTTGTAATACATAACAATATTTTAACTTTCCCAATGCCTTAAATACTTTTCTCTATTTTTTATATAGTCAATGACTCTTTTCATCACTTCCAAAGAATTTTTTTTAGAAATTGTGGAAAATTATAAGGCTTTATAGCTGTAACTAAAAACTTGCATTGTCACTGTCAAGGTGTGGTATATCCATGTTTCTGAACCACAGAATCAACAAAACATTAAGAGTGAGAACCAAACTACAACAACCAAACTTAAAAATGTTCTGCATCAGTGGTAGTCTGAGAAGTGGGAGGGAAAATGTAGACACAGATGGAGGGAAGGTTACACTGATAATGTGATTCATATGGGAACATTTTTGCCTAAATCTCAACTACAAAAAAATATAAGAAAAAATTTTAAAATCATGGTGCCCCGATTAAAAATTTTATTTCAAATGTCCTTTCTTTTATTGTTTATTTTGACCCTGGAGTCACACCTAGTGGTCCTCAGGGCTCCCTCTGGGCTCTGCATTCAGGAATTACTCCCCCACAGCCTCTGGAAATCCTATCGGATGTCAGGGAAGAAAGTGTCCTCCCTGCTTCACTATCTCCTGGACCCCTAAAATTGTGCTTTTTAAAGGAGTAGTGAATGGATTATTCTTTCATTTAAACACTTTTATAAATTTATTTATTTTTTCCTTTGAATCACTGTAAGATAAACAGTTACAAAGCGGTTCATGTCTGGGGTTCAGTTAAACAATGTCCCAGCAATCTTCTCTCTACAAGTGTACATTTCCCACAACCAGTGTACCCAGGTTCCCTTCCACCACTCGTTGCTGACCCCTCCCGCCTGCCTCTAACACAGACGCTTTTCTTCTTTCTCTTTATCTCTTCTTTTGAACATTATTGTTTGTAATATTGAGATGTTATCATGTTTGCTCCCTTATCTACTTTCATCATGCAGTTCTTATTCAAAGTGATCATTTCCAACTATCATTTCCAACTATCATTCCACTATTGGTCCCTTTTATATCCCAATTGCTTTCTCTTCTAGCACTTGAGGCAAACTTCCAACTGTGGTCCAATCCTCCTTGCATTTGTTTCTACTTAACTGTGATCTTAGTATCATACTATTTTTTTTAACATCCCACACATGATTTCAATGATTCTATGTCTGTTGCCCTCCTTCTGACTCATTTAACTCAGCATGATTCTCTCCATGTCTGTCCATTAATAACCAAATTTTGTGAGTTAATTTTTCCTGGTGGATGTGTAGTATTCCATCACGTAGATGTACCAAAGTTTCTTTTATCAGTTATCTACTGTTGGACACTCAGATTGTTTCCAGATTCTGGCTATTTTGAATAATGCTGTGATGAACATAGAAGTACAAATGGCATTTCTGCTGTGTTTTTTCACCCTCGTGGTATATTTACAGAAGTGGTATTGATGAGTCATATAGAAGCTGAACTATCATTAATATATTGAACAGATGTGAAGAGAGTGTTGAACCATGTCCTGTGTCTGATCTTAGAGGGAAGGTTTTAGTTTTTCCCCATTAAGAATGATACTTGCTGTAAGCTTGTGGTAAATGGCTTTGACTATACTGAGGAAACTCAACTCCCATTTTGTAGAGAGCTTTTGTCATAAATGGTGCTGGATCTTGTCAAATACTTTCTCTGTGTGTATTGATATAATCATGTTTTTATCTTTTATTTTTTATTGATATGGTATATTACAATGATTGTCTTGCAAATGTTAAAACATCCTTGCATTCCTGGGATGAATCCTATTTGGTTGTAGTATATGATCTTATTAATGAGTTCTGAGATTCTATTTGCTAGTATTTTGTTGATCTTTACATCTGTGTTCATCAAGATATTGGTCTGTAGTTTTTTTTCCAGTATCTATGTCTGCTTTTGGCATTAGGGTGATGTTTGCCTCATAGAAAGTGTCTGAGGGTGTTTCTGTTTCTTCAGTTTTTCTAAAATGTCTGAAAATTTAAGAAGAAGGTATTCTTTAAAGTTTGGAAGAATTCCTGAGTTTTTGTTTATTATATAAAGTTGTGCATTGTTCCTTCAAATCTTAATAAGAGTCTGGTTGGGCAAAGTATTCTTGATGAGGCATTTATTTTATTGAGTGTTCTTGCTAAATCCTACCAGAGTCATCAGGCCTGCAGGGTTTTTGTTTGGTGAGTTGGCTGTAAATCTTAAGAATGTTTCTTTGTAAGTAGTTTTCTTCTTTGATATTGCTGATTTCAGTATTCTGTCTCTTTCTTTGGTTTTTGTCATTCTAATTAGGATGTGTCTTGGCATACTTTTATTTGGAATTCTTTACCTGGTACCATCTGACCTCCTGGATATGGGTGCACGGATGGAATCCTCAGCTCTGGGATGGCTTTCACAGTTGCTTCTTTATCAGGGTGGTCTTCTTCTTCTTCTTCTTCTTCTTCTTCTTCTTCTTCTTCTTCTTCTTCTTCTTCTTCTTCTTCTTCTTCTTCTTCTTCTTCTTCTCCTTCTCCTTCTCCTTCTCCTTCTCCTCCTTCTCCTTCTCCTTCTCCTTCTCCTTCTCCTTCTCCTTCTCCTTCTCCTTCTCCTTCTCCTTCTCCTTCTTCTTCTTCCTCTTCTTGTGACAAACCATGAGGTACAGTTGTAGACTTACAAATTTTTGTACTTGGGTTTCAATTATACAATGATTAAGTACCCATCCCTCTACCAGTGCCCATTTTCCACCACCACGTATTCCAATATCCCTCCCACCCCTTATTCCCCCCATCCCACCCTGCCTCTTTGGCAGGGAATTCTATCAGGGTTTTTTTCTTTCCCCTTTGGGACCCCAGTGAGTCTTATGTTTACCTCTTGAATTCATCCCGATGTTCTCTTGTCTGTTGGTTTATTTTGAGGTTCTTTTTTTATCTTCGGCAATTGTCTAGAGATTTTGTGCACCTCATCTTGGTGCTCACTGATTCTTTCCTCAACAGGTCTCACCCTGCTGCTGAGGCCTTCCAGTAAGTCCTTTTTGTTTTTACCTGCCAGGTTTTTCAGATCTGTCATTTCCAGCTGTATTTTTGTTTGTATTTTGTTCATTTCTACCATCATATCCTTATATATTCTATTGGTGGTGTGTTCCATTGTTTCTTTGAGCTCCTATATATCCTCAACAGTTCTATTCTAAGTTTCTTATCAGAGAGGTTGTATTGCCCATGCTTATGGTTTGGGTCATTAGAAACTCAATAAGTGTGGTGGGTTTCTGTGTTGATTTACCATTATGACTTTTGTACTTTGGAGTTTTTTTATTGTTCATTGTTTTGTGGCTCAGAACTAACAGTTAGGGTGTCTTTGTATGTTTACTATGTGTTATGGAGGGGTGAAAAAACATGAGCTGAGAAGTGAAGCAGAGCTGATGCTCCTTTTGGGACAAGATTTCCTCATGACCTGGGGGTTAAAATGGCATTTCTGAGTTTGTTCTAGGCCAATGTGACATTTTGCCTGACCTTTCTTAGTTCTCAGGGACTTTAGATAGGCTGTTCCTCAGGCCACTATCTGGGCAGTATGGGATCTAAACATTTTTTAAAAAGGAATAATAATAAGCTTCTTTCTAGTTTATATGCTTTGGGGACATCTCTCTCTATCTCTCTTTCTCTTTCTGATCATTCAGTTTTGCTATTGGAGCATAAGTGTCTAGATATTTGCTACTTATTTGAGAAGATTTCTGCTTTATGATAAAGCTGTTAATGAATTAATTCAAAACTCTGGGATGCACGGGGGAGCCAAAGAAGAAATTGATGATTTGGGTTATGAATGGAAGTAAATTTTTGCATTTATGTTATTAAACATGCCTTGTGTTTCAGTAGTTCTGAAATATTGCTCATAACATTTTATATTCAAAACTTTTATATTCAATGTCCATGTCATTTACACATCTACACACAAAAATGATATATATATGTATACATATATATAAAATGCCTAACTAAAACTTTAACTAATACGTTCATTTCACTTCAGGCTTAGGACATTTCACAGTAAACAGAACTCAAATGATAGTTCTTTAGGAATATGCTTTCTAGGACTATTCACTACCCAACACACAATTACGGATCATAAATTCACTTAAGATGAAAACAAATTCTTTGTTAGAGAAAGGTAATAGTAAAGGAATAAGGGTTTTATAAATTTTTGTGGTAATCCATGTGGAGGAATTTTAATTTTTATACAAAAGACAATTTAAAACAATTATTGCATAGCTCACATTTCAAGTTTTAAAATCTATACCAATTTAACCTGCTCTCATTGGAGCTGTTCTTTCCACTATCCAGTTTTCATTATATTTTCCATTAGTGAAGAAAAGCAATGACCCAAAGAAACCATGTGTCTAAGACATAGAATTTCAGAAAGCAACAACTACATCATTGATTTTTCCTTCCCAAATGATGTGCTACAAAATAAAGACGATATAGAGATTCAGAATAAAATTTAAAAAAAAAACATGTTTCAGCAGTGTGAAACGATTTGATTTCAGATTCCTACTAAATATAGCTTATTCATTTAAAAATAAATTTACCCCAACCAACAACTCTGTCTCTTCCTCTTTTCCAATATCCCTCTCCCATTTGGCTGTAATATATTTTAATGCAAAAACTGTTATGTGTAAAATTCACTTAGCACTATTTTCAAGAGTGAAAAATATAAACTGGCTTACTTTGTGTGTAGTCTAAAAACAACATTTATATAAAGTAGCATGGGAGTCTATATGTCTTATTAATATTATAACAATGATCTCATTAACACTTCCATGCATTTATAAAATCCCTAAGAGAATGTTACTTATTATGTAAGAATTCCCAGGAATTTCTGTTAGAAAATTCAAAGAACAGGAGGAAACTAAGGCAAAGTTCTCAGAATATCTCTGCTTTGTAAATGATAGTGAAATAAGGGTGACATGATAAGCCCCAATGTCATAACTGAGAGGAGATTTGAAAGTTAATAAGAGTGGATAATGAGGCAGGAGGAGAATCAATTGATTGCTACCATGAATGAAATCAACAAATAACTTAAGCAATTGACTAAGAAAAATAAAACCTTGTTGCAAGAAACTTTTTCAAGGGAAGACTTGATAAGTTGAAGTTGCAGGTCAGTGATAAGAATGATAAACAACATGATGATGTGGTAACAGCAATCTAAACATTTCTCATTTACTAGCACCTTCTGTAAAAAATAGTACGTTAATTAATACTGGTAAGGCAGTGCTAGAGACTACTGATACAGATAGTAACCCACTGGCAGAATCCGTTTCATGATACAAAAGGGAAGGAATTGTCATCAAAGAGGTGAAGCACTCTTTACCTTCACATTCTTCTGCTGAAAGATGTCTAAGCTCTGTACAGTTATCTATAGAAATTTTCAAGTGTCTGCTTCATCTGCATACATATTCTACACATTTTTGCTTTCCTTCTGCCAAATGAAGCAACCAGAGAAATATTAAAACTTGTCCAACTTGTCCTTGGAAATATACTGCCATTTAAAAGGATAAAATTAGCATAACAAATGGTTATTGCTAGTTCACTATTTGCCAGGAAATGTGATAAGAGCTGGTGAATCAAGTATAAGGTAAAGGTAAAGGCCCTCCCGTTGATCGTCGATTTGCTCGAGCGGGCCCAGTAACGTCTCCATTGGAGACTTTGTTGTTACTGTGTCTGGCATATCCAATACTCTCGGTAGCTTGCCGGGCTCCCTGAGAGGGGCGGAGGAATCGAACTCGGGTTGGCCTTGTTGGCCGCTTGTAAGGCAAACGCCCTACCCGCTGTGCTATCGCTGAGAAAGAGAATTTCGTGCCCTCTGACATATTTATTTAAAAAGAAAAAAAGAATGTTTAAAATAAAATGTCTTCTTTCCTCAGTAAAGTTGATGAGAATACTGCAACTTCAAAAGTATGTTAGAACTTTGGGAAGCAATGTGAAAAATATAAAAAGAGAAAATTGTGGAACTTTTTATAGTATGATAATCAAAGCAAAAAATTCTATAAATGATTGTTTTCTTCTTACATTTTTATTTATCCTTTCCCTCCAGCTGCTGTTTTGACCTACTTGGCATCACATGGACAAAATATTGTTATTAAATTTATAACTGTCTTAAATTCAAAGTTTCCAATAAAACCCAGTTGCATCCTCTTACTACTCCTTACCTAGAGGAATTCTTATTAGTGTTATGTAACCATCTTTTGAAGATTAAAGATCACTTTCATCATTGGTTTACTGATTCAAGGTTTATTAAACCCCTATTTTGAGAAGGTATTAGTCTAAGCATTTGGAAATACAGTAGTGCGCCCAAAAAACACAATCAGTGTATGTTCTCTCTTGGAATTAGCACATCTCATGTACTTCCATCCCTTCATCTTATTTGATTTGCTGCTGCCATTAGAGCTGATGATTGTTCGTAGAATTTCCTCTGAATGTTTTAATGGTATTTCTCTTCATTTTCTTATCCTTTGTGTCTGAATCCTTTACTCCATAACCTTAACCTCTTTATGTCTGTTATCTGCATTCTTCCTTTGTGATCATCTTCAAATATATGTTTATCATTCTAAACACTCTCCTGCCCCTGCGCCTAGCTGTCTTCACCGGGCCCTTTGGAGGGGGGCAGCTTGAATTTCCCTCCCTGTCCTGAGCAGAGCTCCAGCAGCCAAAGACCTCTGGAACCAGCCACAACCATGCTGAGACCACTCTCCACACACATGAATGTACTGGCAGAGGAACAAAGGCATGCAGGTCCTGGGGCTGAGATCTGCAAGCCTGCTCGAACTGGGGCTGAGCATCCCCCACCCAGATCCTCCATCTTCTAGTAGACGGGGGTCACACCCACCAACTGGCCCTCCGGCCCGGGTAATTCCATCAACGGGCAAGACCTAGAGACTATAAAACCCAGCTCCCGGAAGAGAAGAGCGCAGAGTCTCCTGCCCCTGCACCTGGCTGTCCTCGCCGGGGCCCCTTGGATGGGGCCAGCTTGAGTTTCCCTCCCTGCCCCGAGCAGAGCTCCGGCAGCTGAAGACCTCTAGAACCAGCCACAACCATGCTGAGACCACTCTCCACACGCATGAAAGTACCGGCAGAGGAACAAAGGCAGGTGGGTTCCGGGCCTGAGATCTCCAAGCCTGCTCAGATTAGGGCTGAGCATCCTCCATCCAGATCCTCCTTCTTCTAGTAGGCAGGGCTCACACCCACCAACTGATCCCCAGCGCTGTGTAATCCCATCAATGGCCAAGACCCAGAGACTATAAAACCCAGCTCCTGGAAGCGCATGGCCACATTCGCAGCCGTGCAACATCTTATTTTCTCTTTCTTGCTTTGGACAACCTGGCAGGTTACCAAATGTAACCTGCCCACACGGCAGAGTCTGGCAAACTCCCCGTGGTGTACCCAATATGCCAAATACCAGTAACAATGATGGGTCTCATTCTCCTAACCCTGAAAGAGTCTTGAATGTGGCACTTTTTAGAATGTCAGGGCTAGGACGAAGGAGACGTTACTGGTGCCTGCTCAAGGCAATAGATGAACAACAGGATGATGGTGATTGTGATCATGAACCTCTCTACTGTACTTTAAACTACTATACTAGTATCAACCTAAAGTTGTCTGAAAATTAAAGATAACATGGCAAGATTTAAAAAGGACTCATGCTTTTTTTCCTCAATTTTTTTTTATTATTTATGTTTCCACTAATGAAAAGTGGCACCATTGTTTTTTTCTTTATTCAAGTTAGAATCTTACATTTACTCTTGATGCCATTTTCTTTTCTTAATACTTGTATCTACTACCTAAACAACAGTACAGTGGGTAGGGCACTTGCTTTGCACACAGGCAATCCAAGTTTAATCTGAACGCACCACATGTCTTCCCCCAAGTCCCACCAGTAATGGGCCTTGAGTTTAGAGCCAGGAGTAGCCCAGGAGTAGCCCTGAGTATCGCTGGGTGTGATTCTAAAGCAAATAAACATAAAATAAATTTAAAAGTAAAACATATCTAGTAGACAGATAATATAGTAGTTAAGGTATATGAATGATTCTATTTTAGTCCCAGGCATCCGAAGCATCACCTATGCAATCCCAGTGTCTCCAGAACATTGCAAGGTGTGAGCCAAGAGGCTGGTTAAGTGACACAAAGGTGGCTTGGGTACTCCTTGGCAATGTGGAGCTATGCAGCATCTCATCTACAGGCCCTCACATTAAATCTCTGGTTCAATTGGTAAAGAATTGCCTGGAAGGGTCTCTGACTTGAACACTTGGATGGCCACCAATCTCTCCCTTTAAATGTTCCCTTTCCAAACTGATACTAAGATAATTCTACATAAAAAATTCATTAATTGAGTGTTTCTTTTTCTTTGTCTATTGATATCTCCCGTGTCCAGACCTTTAATATATCTTGTCTGATTCACAGGCTGACCTTGTAATTTTGTTGAGTCTACAAATATTTTCAATTCATGTTTCACAAGCAAACTGAAAAATATTTAATATATTTATTCTTGTTGTTGTAAGGAAGGGAAGTTTTCCTTTCAAATTTTGTAGTTTAGAGAATTCAAAGTCAATATTTTTCTAAAGCAAATTTATTAATTTTCGTATGCTTCTCTGTTAGGTATAAAAGAAACCCTACATAACCCAATAAATAAAAAACACAGGCATTCTATTATAGAATAACAATAGAATATCTCCTTCTAGATATATACAATATCTGCTTCTAAGTAACTGTAGTTATGAGAGTTTTCCCAATATGCATCATTTAACTCATCCACCCTAAGATTTACAGATGTTTAGATGTATTTCCCAATTATGCATCTAAACATCTGTAAAAAAAATCTGTGAATGAGTTAAACTGAGGTTATGCTTTCACAAAAGAATATGGCCTAATCTCAGTGACTTAACACATAAGAACATATATGTGCACATGCAATGCACACAGATATGCAACATTATCTTCATGTATAATGAAATTGTTTTCTACAGGTTTATAGTCACTGAAAGACGCAGACTGAAAAAATGTCCTCATTCTTCATCATATGCACTACAGAAATTGAAAGGGGTGTTTTGTATATTTCTTTGAAAAATGCGATGGGTATTCTAATAGGGACTTCATTAAATCTGTATTGTGCTTTGGGAAGTATTGCCATTTTGATAATATTTTGATATAATGTTAATCCTCCCTATCCATGAGCAGGGAATATGTCTCCATTTCCTAGTCTCTTCTTTTATTTCTTGAAGTACTGTTTTGTAATTTTCCTTGTACAGATTCATCACCTCTTTAGTTGAGTTGATTCCAAGGTACTTGATTTTCTGAGGTAATATGTTGAATGGTATTTTTTTTAAATGTATCTTTCTTTCTTCTTATTCATTATTTTTATATAGGAAACCAATGGACTACTGGGTGCTGATTTTGTAGCCTGCTATTTACTATGCAAAGAAATAGAGGAAATACTTCTGAAATTCATATGAAGCAATAAATCCCCATGAATAGCTAAAACAATCCTTGGGAAAAAGAAGATGGGTGGCATTATCTTCCCCAACTTCAAACTGTACAACAAAGCGGTAGTAATTAAAAAAACACATGGTATTGGACTAGAAACAGACCTGCCAACCAATGAAACAGAATTGAATATTCAATTGAATATTCTGTCACAGACCCTCAAATATATGACCACTTAATCTTTGACAAAGGAGCCAGAAATGTGAAGTGGAACAAGGAAAGCCTCTTCACCAAATGATACTGGGAAAACTGGATAGGTACTTGCAAAAAAAATGAACTCTGATCTCTGTCTAAGGCCAAGCAAAAAAGTCAGATCAAAGTGGATCAAAGATCTCAAGATCAGACACGAATCCATAAGGTACCTGGAGGAAAATGTAGAGATAACTCTCCATGACATTGAAGCTAAAAGTATCTTTAAGGATGAAACACCACTGACCAAGCAAGTGAAAACAAACATAAAGAAATGGGGCTACATTAAACTAAGAAGCTTCTACACCTCAAAAGAAACAGTGACCAAAACAAAGAGAGAGCCCACAGAATGGGAAAGAATATTTACCTACTACCCATCTGATAAGAGGTTGATGTCCAGGATATACAAGACACTAGTAGAACTGTACAAGAAAAAAACCTCCAATCGCATCAAAAAATGAGGAGAAGAAATGAACAGAAGCTTCTTCAGAAAAGAAATACAAGTGGCCAAAGGCACATGAAAAAATGCTCCATATCGCTAATCATCAGGGAGATGCAAATCAAAACAACAATGAGATACCATTTTACACCACAGAGACTGGCACACATTCCAAAGAAGAAAAACAACCAGTGCTGGTGTGGATGTGGGAAAAAGGAACACTCTTTCACTGTTGGTGGGAATGCCAACTGGTCCAGCCTTTCTGGAAAACAATATGGACAGTCCTTCAAAAGCTCAAAATTGAGCTTCTATATGACCCCACAATACCATTTCTGGGAATATATCCCAAGGGTTCAAAAAAGCATAGTGCAAAAGACACATGAACCTATATGTTCATTGTAGCACTGTTCACAATAGCCAGAATCTGGAAACAACCTGAGTGCCCTAGAAGAGATGACTGGTTAAAGAAACTTTGGTATATGTACACAAAGGAATACTATGCAGCTGTTAGGAGAGATGAATTAATGAAATTTGCTTATAAGTGTAGAGACTAATGCTAAGTGAAATGTGTCAGAAAGAGAATGACAAAGAAGGACTGTACTCATTTGTTGAATATAAAATAACACAATATGAGACTGATACCCAAGGACAGTAGACACAAAGGCCAGGAATATTGCCTCATACTTGGAAGCCTCTCTAATGAGCTGGGGGAGAAGGCATCTGGAATAGAGAAGGGATCACTAAGACAATGATGATTGGAGGAATCATTCAGGATTAGAGATGTGTGTTGAAAGTAGATAAAGAGGTACAGCCCGCCCCCAAGGGCCCGGGTTCCTCTCTGGGCACGCGCAGCTAGAAACAGCCCCGAGACAGCCGGTTTTCAACCCCTGAGCCGCGTGGGACGGGCACAGAGGCCCAGCTCTGGGCAACAAAGCTGAACGGCTCCAATTCCAACAGGTACAGCCCGCCCCCAAGGGCCCGGGTTCCTCTCTGGGCACGCGCAGCTAGAAACAGCCCCGAGACAGCCGGTTTTCAACCCCTGAGCCGCGTGGGACGGGCACAGAGGCCCAGCTCTGGGCAACAAAGCTGAACGGCTCCAATTCCAACAGGTACAGCCCGCCCCCAAGGGCCCGGGTTCCTCTCTGGGCACGCGCAGCTAGAAACAGCCCCGAGACAGCCGGTTTTCAACCCCTGAGCCGCGTGGGACGGGCACAGAGGCCCAGCTCTGGGCAACAAAGCTGAACGGCTCCAATTCCAACAGGTACAGCCCGCCCCCAAGGGCCCGGGTTCCTCTCTGGGCACGCGCAGCTAGAAACAGCCCCGAGACAGCCGGTTTTCAACCCCTGAGCCGCGTGGGACGGGCACAGAGGCCCAGCTCTGGGCAACAAAGCTGAACGGCTCCAATTCCAACAGGTACAGCCCGCCCCCAAGGGCCCGGGTTCCTCTCTGGGCACGCGCAGCTAGAAACAGCCCCGAGACAGCCGGTTTTCAACCCCTGAGCCGCGTGGGACGGGCACAGAGGCCCAGCTCTGGGCAACAAAGCTGAACGGCTCCAATTCCAACAGGTACAGCCCGCCCCCAAGGGCCCGGGTTCCTCTCTGGGCACGCGCAGCTAGAAACAGCCCCGAGACAGCCGGTTTTCAACCCCTGAGCCGCGTGGGACGGGCACAGAGGCCCAGCTCTGGGCAACAAAGCTGAACGGCTCCAATTCCAACAGGTACAGCCCGCCCCCAAGGGCCCGGGTTCCTCTCTGGGCACGCGCAGCTAGAAACAGCCCCGAGACAGCCGGTTTTCAACCCCTGAGCCGCGTGGGACGGGCACAGAGGCCCAGCTCTGGGCAACAAAGCTGAACGGCTCCAATTCCAACAGGTACAGCCCGCCCCCAAGGGCCCGGGTTCCTCTCTGGGCACGCGCAGCTAGAAACAGCCCCGAGACAGCCGGTTTTCAACCCCTGAGCCGCGTGGGACGGGCACAGAGGCCCAGCTCTGGGCAACAAAGCTGAACGGCTCCAATTCCAACAGGTACAGCCCGCCCCCAAGGGCCCGGGTTCCTCTCTGGGCACGCGCAGCTAGAAACAGCCCCGAGACAGCCGGTTTTCAACCCCTGAGCCGCGTGGGACGGGCACAGAGGCCCAGCTCTGGGCAACAAAGCTGAACGGCTCCAATTCCAACAGGTACAGCCCGCCCCCAAGGGCCCGGGTTCCTCTCTGGGCACGCGCAGCTAGAAACAGCCCCGAGACAGCCGGTTTTCAACCCCTGAGCCGCGTGGGACGGGCACAGAGGCCCAGCTCTGGGCAACAAAGCTGAACGGCTCCAATTCCAACAGGTACAGCCCGCCCCCAAGGGCCCGGGTTCCTCTCTGGGCACGCGCAGCTAGAAACAGCCCCGAGACAGCCGGTTTTCAACCCCTGAGCCGCGTGGGACGGGCACAGAGGCCCAGCTCTGGGCAACAAAGCTGAACGGCTCCAATTCCAACAGGTACAGCCCGCCCCCAAGGGCCCGGGTTCCTCTCTGGGCACGCGCAGCTAGAAACAGCCCCGAGACAGCCGGTTTTCAACCCCTGAGCCGCGTGGGACGGGCACAGAGGCCCAGCTCTGGGCAACAAAGCTGAACGGCTCCAATTCCAACAGGTACAGCCCGCCCCCAAGGGCCCGGGTTCCTCTCTGGGCACGCGCAGCTAGAAACAGCCCCGAGACAGCCGGTTTTCAACCCCTGAGCCGCGTGGGACGGGCACAGAGGCCCAGCTCTGGGCAACAAAGCTGAACGGCTCCAATTCCAACAGGTACAGCCCGCCCCCAAGGGCCCGGGTTCCTCTCTGGGCACGCGCAGCTAGAAACAGCCCCGAGACAGCCGGTTTTCAACCCCTGAGCCGCGTGGGACGGGCACAGAGGCCCAGCTCTGGGCAACAAAGCTGAACGGCTCCAATTCCAACAGGTACAGCCCGCCCCCAAGGGCCCGGGTTCCTCTCTGGGCACGCGCAGCTAGAAACAGCCCCGAGACAGCCGGTTTTCAACCCCTGAGCCGCGTGGGACGGGCACAGAGGCCCAGCTCTGGGCAACAAAGCTGAACGGCTCCAATTCCAACAGGTACAGCCCGCCCCCAAGGGCCCGGGTTCCTCTCTGGGCACGCGCAGCTAGAAACAGCCCCGAGACAGCCGGTTTTCAACCCCTGAGCCGCGTGGGACGGGCACAGAGGCCCAGCTCTGGGCAACAAAGCTGAACGGCTCCAATTCCAACAGGTACAGCCCGCCCCCAAGGGCCCGGGTTCCTCTCTGGGCACGCGCAGCTAGAAACAGCCCCGAGACAGCCGGTTTTCAACCCCTGAGCCGCGTGGGACGGGCACAGAGGCCCAGCTCTGGGCAACAAAGCTGAACGGCTCCAATTCCAACAGGTACAGCCCGCCCCCAAGGGCCCGGGTTCCTCTCTGGGCACGCGCAGCTAGAAACAGCCCCGAGACAGCCGGTTTTCAACCCCTGAGCCGCGTGGGACGGGCACAGAGGCCCAGCTCTGGGCAACAAAGCTGAACGGCTCCAATTCCAACAGGTACAGCCCGCCCCCAAGGGCCCGGGTTCCTCTCTGGGCACGCGCAGCTAGAAACAGCCCCGAGACAGCCGGTTTTCAACCCCTGAGCCGCGTGGGACGGGCACAGAGGCCCAGCTCTGGGCAACAAAGCTGAACGGCTCCAATTCCAACAGGTACAGCCCGCCCCCAAGGGCCCGGGTTCCTCTCTGGGCACGCGCAGCTAGAAACAGCCCCGAGACAGCCGGTTTTCAACCCCTGAGCCGCGTGGGACGGGCACAGAGGCCCAGCTCTGGGCAACAAAGCTGAACGGCTCCAATTCCAACAGGTACAGCCCGCCCCCAAGGGCCCGGGTTCCTCTCTGGGCACGCGCAGCTAGAAACAGCCCCGAGACAGCCGGTTTTCAACCCCTGAGCCGCGTGGGACGGGCACAGAGGCCCAGCTCTGGGCAACAAAGCTGAACGGCTCCAATTCCAACAGGTACAGCCCGCCCCCAAGGGCCCGGGTTCCTCTCTGGGCACGCGCAGCTAGAAACAGCCCCGAGACAGCCGGTTTTCAACCCCTGAGCCGCGTGGGACGGGCACAGAGGCCCAGCTCTGGGCAACAAAGCTGAACGGCTCCAATTCCAACAGGTACAGCCCGCCCCCAAGGGCCCGGGTTCCTCTCTGGGCACGCGCAGCTAGAAACAGCCCCGAGACAGCCGGTTTTCAACCCCTGAGCCGCGTGGGACGGGCACAGAGGCCCAGCTCTGGGCAACAAAGCTGAACGGCTCCAATTCCAACAGGTACAGCCCGCCCCCAAGGGCCCGGGTTCCTCTCTGGGCACGCGCAGCTAGAAACAGCCCCGAGACAGCCGGTTTTCAACCCCTGAGCCGCGTGGGACGGGCACAGAGGCCCAGCTCTGGGCAACAAAGCTGAACGGCTCCAATTCCAACAGGTACAGCCCGCCCCCAAGGGCCCGGGTTCCTCTCTGGGCACGCGCAGCTAGAAACAGCCCCGAGACAGCCGGTTTTCAACCCCTGAGCCGCGTGGGACGGGCACAGAGGCCCAGCTCTGGGCAACAAAGCTGAACGGCTCCAATTCCAACAGGTACAGCCCGCCCCCAAGGGCCCGGGTTCCTCTCTGGGCACGCGCAGCTAGAAACAGCCCCGAGACAGCCGGTTTTCAACCCCTGAGCCGCGTGGGACGGGCACAGAGGCCCAGCTCTGGGCAACAAAGCTGAACGGCTCCAATTCCAACAGGTACAGCCCGCCCCCAAGGGCCCGGGTTCCTCTCTGGGCACGCGCAGCTAGAAACAGCCCCGAGACAGCCGGTTTTCAACCCCTGAGCCGCGTGGGACGGGCACAGAGGCCCAGCTCTGGGCAACAAAGCTGAACGGCTCCAATTCCAAACAGGAGACATTCCCAACTCCTCGCCCAGTGCCAGGGACTCTTTCCGGAGCCGCGGCCGCTAACGCGGCCGCGAAATATTTTCCAACTACATATGCCATAGGAACCATAAGCTAACTTCTTAGATGGAAACTTCTCTATTTTAGCTCAGCCACTAGAAATACAGTTGCCAAAAACTCATAAGCCTATCTTAACTCACACTGCATATCAAGCAGAATAGTAACACTGAACGTGAAGGACTAAACCACACCTCTCACAATGGTAAAGCAACGCAAAAGCCCACCAAACATTCATATTGAAGAGTCTAGCCCAGATGACACCAACAGTACTGTAGTGTTAGACAACCTCTCTGACAAGGAATTCAGAAGGGAGCTACTTAGGATGCTTAGGGAATTAAAAGAAACAATGGAAACCAATGCCAATAGAAGACAAGAGGATCTGAAGGCAGAAATGAGGAAAATGCAATCAGAAATGTCAGACCTGAAAAATCTCGTAGGCGAATTGAAAAGCTCAGTGGAAGGCCTCAGCAGCAGAGTAACAGCGGCTGAGAACAGAATCAGTGAGCTCGAAGATGATGTTCAGAGACTCTCCCGAAAAGAGCAGAAAATGGAAAAGAGACTCACAATTCGGGAACAGATGGCAAGAGAAGATCGTGATGAAGCCAAGAGGGGTAACATAAGAATTATTGGAGTCCCAGAGGGACAGGAAGAAAACCTCGATGAAGAAGAAACTGTCAAAGACATCATTGCTACAACATTTCCAGAGCTGAAGAAAACTTGTGACCACATTCAGGAGGCCCGAAGGGTACCAGCTAGAAGAAATCCGAATAAAAATACCCCAAGACACATTCTGATCAAAATGACCAAAACCTTAGACAGAGACAAAATTCTGAAAGCAGCAAGATCGAAGAAAGAAATCTCTTACAAAGGAGCATCCTTAAAATTCACAGCTGATTTTTCTGATGAAACCCTCATGGCCCGAAAACAGTGGTGGGACATAGTAAAAAAACTCAATGAAATAAATGCCTCCCCCAAAATACTTTTCCCAGCAAGACTCTCATTCATAATAGAAGGAACAACACACAGTTTCACAGACAAACAACAGCTCAGGAACTTCATAGACTCAAAACCATGGTTACAAGAACAACTAAATGGGCTACTTTAAGGCAAGAAAGGCCCCTCAAATACACCCAATTTTAACAGAACAATGGGACAAAATCCCATAACAATAATCTCTCTCAATGTCAATGGGCTAAACGCACCAATTAAAAGACATAGAGTGGCAGGATGGATTAGAAAATTGAACCCAACATTCTGCTGCCTGCAAGAAACGCATCTCAATAGTCAAAGCAAACACAGACTCAGAGTCAAAGGCTGGAAAACAATCCTACAGGCAAACAGCTCCCATAAAAAAGCTGGGGTAGCCATCCTTATATCAGACCACATTGATTTCAGAGTGAGGAAGGTCATAAGAGACAGTGAAGGCCATTACTTATTGATCAGAGGATCTGTACAACAGGAAGAACTTACAATAATAAATGTATATGCACCTAATGAGAGACCAGCAAAGTACTTAAAACAACTACTCATAGATTTGGAAAAAGACATCAATAGCAACACAATATTAGTGGGAGACTTCAACACTGCTTTGTCACCTCTTGATAGATCAACCAGACTCAAGCTTAGCAAGGACATACTTCATTTGAGGGAAACAATGGAAGAAAGGGACTTAGTAGATATATACAGGACACTTCATCCACAAAAAGCTGAATACACATTCTTCTCAAGCGTACATGGAACATTCTCCAAGATAGACCACATGCTGAGCCACAAAACATGCCTCCATAAAATTAAGAAGGTAGAGATTGTATCAACAATCTTCTCTGACCATAATGCGCTGAAATTAGAAGTAAATCACACACAAAAACAGAAAACTAAATCAAACACCTGGAAATTAAACAGTGCACTATTGAACAACGAGTGGATTAGACAGGAAATCAAAGAGGAAATCAAAAGATTCCTAGAAACGAATGAAAATGAGAACACGAGTTACCAAAACTTATGGGACACAGCAAAGGCTGTGTTAAGAGGAAAGTTTATAGCTCTACAAGCATTCCTCAGGAAGGAGGAGCGAGCACACATAAGTAACCTAACCTCACAGCTTAAGAGCTTGGAGAAGGACCAAAAAAAGGAGCAAAACCCGAACAGGAGAAAGGAAATAATAAAACTCAGAGCAGAGATTAACGAGATGGAAACCCAAAAAACAATCCGAAAGATCAATGAAACCAAGAGCTGGTTCTTTGAGAAAATTAACAAGATCGATAAGCCTCTAGCAAAACTCACAAAGAAAGGGAGAGAGAAAACCCTAATAAACCGAATCAGAAATGAAAAGGGGGTCATTACAACAGAAACCACAGAAATTCAGAGGATCCTCAGGGAGTACTTTGAGAAGCTTTATGCCACGGAACATCAAAACCTCGAGGAAATGGATAAATTCCTAGACTCCTACAGACTCCCAAGGCTGAACCAAGAAGACCTGGAATACCTGAACAGACCTATCACCATCAAGGAAATTGAAATGGTAATAAAAAGTCTCCCCAAGCACAAAAGTCCTGGCCCGGATGGATTCACTAGTGAATTCTTCCAAATCTTTAAAGAGGATTTACTCCCAATACTCTTTAAGCTTTTCCACGAAATTGAAATATCAAAAACACTTCCAAACAGTTTCTACGAAGCAAATATCACACTGATACCAAAAGCAGACAGAGATACCACAAAGAAAGAGAATTACAGGCCGATATCCCTGATGAACACAGATGCAAAGATCCTCAACAAACTACTAGCAAATAGAATCCAACTACTCATCAAAAAGATCATACACCATGACCAAGTAGGATTCATCCCAGGGATGCAAGGATGGTTCAACATTCGGAAATCAATCAACATAATCCACCATATCAACAAAAGAAAAGATAAAAAGCATATGATCATATCAATAGATGCAGAGAAAGCATTTGATAAGATCCAGCACCCCTTTATGATGAAAACCCTAGCCAAAATGGGTATAGAGGGGACCTTCCTCAACATAATTAAAGCCATCTACCACAAGCCTACAGCAAGCATCATCCTCAATGGGGAAAAACTGAGAGCCTTCCCTCTAAGATCAGGGACGAGACAGGGATGCCCACTCTCTCCACTGCTGTTCAATATAGTACTGGAAGTACTTGCAATAGCGATTAGGCAGGAAAAAGATATTAAGGGCATTCAGGTAGGAAAGGAAGAAATCAAGCTCTCACTATTCGCAGATGATATGATACTCTACTTAGAGAACCCAATAACTTCCACCAAAAAACTCTTAGAAACAATAGACTCGTATAGTAAAGTTGCAGGTTATAAAATCAATACTCAAAAGTCCATGGCTTTCCTATACGCAAACAGTGAGAGAGAAGAAAGCAACATGAAAAAAACAATCCCATTCACAATTGTGCCCCAGAAAATCAAGTACCTAGGAATCAGCTTAACTAAGGAAGTAAAGGACCTGTACAAAGAAAACTACAAAACGCTACTTCAGGAAATAAAAGAGGACATGAGGAAATGGAAAGATATCCCCTGCTCATGGGTCGGGAGACTTAACATTGTCAAAATGGCAATACTACCGAAAGCATTGTATAAATTCAATGCAATCCCTATAAGGATACCCATGACATTCTTCAAAGAAATGGAGCAAACACTCTTGAAATTTATATGGAACAATAAGCCCCCACGAATAGCTAAAGCAATTCTTGGGAAAAAGAAAATGGGAGGAATCAACCTCCCGAACTTCAAACTGTACTACAAAGCAGTAATAATTAAAACAGCATGGTACTGGAACAAAGGCAGAACTGCAGACCAATGGAACAGGGTTGAATACACTGACATCTCTCCTCAATCATATGCTCATCTAATCTTTGATAAAGGTGCAAGTAATGTGAAGTGGAGTAAGGAAAGCCTCTTTAATAAATTGTGTTGGCATCACTGGATGGCTACATGCAAAAAAATAGGCTCAGAACTCTGCCTAACACCATGTACAAAAGTAAGATCAAAATGGATTAAAGACCTCAACATCAGACCAGAAACCATAAGGTACATTGAAGATAAAGTTGGCAAAACCCTCCATGACATTGAAGCTAATGGTATCTTCAAAGATGCCACGCCACTGGCCGAGCAAGTGAAAACAGAGATAGATAAATGGGACTATCTTAAACTAAGAAGCTTCTGCACCTCCAAAGAAACAGTGACCAAAATACAAAGACAGTCTACAGAATGGGAAAGGATATTCACCGAATACACATCTGACAAGGGGTTGATATCCAGGATATACAAAATACTGGTTAAACTCCACAAGAAGAAAACATCCAACCCCATCCAAAAATGGGGCAATGAAATGAACAGAAACTTTCTCAAAGAAGAAATCCGAATGGCAAAAAAGCACATGAGAAAATGCTCTACATCATTAATCATCAGGGAGATGCAGATCAAAACCACAATGAGATACCATCTCACACCTCAGAGACTGGCCCACATTCAAAAGAACAAAAGCAACCGATGCTGGCGTGGATGTGGCGAGAAAGGGACACTCCTTCACTGTTGGTGGGAATGTCCACTGGTTCAGCCCTTCTGGAAAACAGTATGGACGATTCTCAAAAAATTAGAAATTGAGCTCCCATTTGACCCAGCAATACCACTCCTGGGAATATATCCCAGAGAGGCAAAAATGTATAGTCGAAGTGACATCTGCACTTGTTTGTTCATTGCAGCACTCTTTACAATAGCCAGAAACTGGAAGAAACCTGAATGCCCAAGAACAGATGACTGGTTAAAGAAACTTTGGTACATCTACACAATGGAGTACTATGTAGCTCTTAGAAAAGATGAAGTCATGAAATTTACAAACAAGTGGTACAATATGGAAAGTATCATGCTAAGCGAAATGAGTCAGAAAGAGAGGGATAGACATAGAAAGATTGCATTCATCTGGGGGATATAAAGTAACAAAGTATGAGATTAATACCCAAGAATAGCTGAGATCAGCACCAGGAGGATTACTCCATAACTTAGAGGCCAGCCGGGTATCCTAGAGGAAAGGGCTATTCAGATAGAGAAGGGAGCACCAAATAAAGGATGTTTGGAAGATCCTCCCAGGAGGGGAGATGCATGTCGAAAGTAGACTATGGACTGAACATGTTTGCCACTCAATGCCTCTTTTGCAGACCACAACACCCAAAAGGAGAGAGAGAACACAGGGGATTGCCCTGCCACAGAGATGGGGGGATGGGGGGATGGGGGTGGGAGGGATATTATCCATGGTGGTGGAAAATGGGCACTGGTGGAGGGATGGGTATCTGATCATTGTATAATTGAAACCAAAGCACAAAAAATTGTAAATCTACAACTTTAAAAAAAATAAAATAAAATAAAGGGGAAAAAAAAAAAAAAAAAAAAAAAAAAAAAAAGAAAGTAGATAAAGAACCTAACATGGTAACCTCTCAGTATCTATATTGCAAACCATAATACCGAGAGAGAGAGAGAGAGAGAGAGAGAGAGAGAGAGAGAGAGAGAGAGAGAGAGAGAGAGAGAGAAACTGTCATGGAATGGAGGCAGGGGAAGAGTGGGAAAGGGGGTGTGTACTGGGGACATTGGTGGTGAGATATGTGCACTGTGGAGGGATGGGTATTTGATCATTGTATGATTGTAACTAAAACATGAAAGATTGTAACTCTATCTCATGATGATTCAATAAAAATATTAAAAGGGGATGAAATAAATCAAACACTATTCCTAAAAGTTTTCTTCTACTGCAGGGCACTTTTATTTCTGCTTACATTTCACTTGCAAAAAAAATAGTGAATCTTATGAGCATGTATTTCTATGAAAGAGACAAGGGAAATACAAATCTTTATTGTTGCAGGAGAAGAAATACTTAAAAATATTTTGTAGACAAAACTATTTTGCAAGAGATTTAAAATGATATAAAGCATTTTATAGTGAATGCACCTTTTTAAATTTTTAGCTTTTATTCTAGAACACAAGCAATACTTTCAGAAAACATTAAGCAGGGGAGAAAATTATTAGGGGAAGTTTTATTCCTAATAAGGAATATTTTGCTGTAAACTATATTGCATAAAATAATATTATCTCTTGATTCTAATATATACACTATTATAGTTGAGAATAATTGCTCACTGATGACATGCACATGACATGGCAATGGTGAGGCTGGCACATGTTCTACATTCTCTCTAAGACACAAGATGAAGCTGCATCTGTGACCTGTGCATCACTGATGAGAGAGCACAGTGAATCATATACTGGCTCCCCAAATATTGCCTAGCCTGTTTATTCCATTATACATGCTGCTATTAATGAAATTAAGTATTTGTGACAGTCAGTAGATGGCACTTCAAAATTGGAGTTTGAAAATAATTGAGAAGACAAAAGTGATTGACAGTGATAGATCAGATAGAGAGGATTAACATTATAAAAATGGCAATACTGCCAAAAGCACTGTACAAAATCAGTGTGGTCCCTATCAGTATACCCATGACATTTTTCAAGGAAATAGACAAAACTCTCCTGAAATTCATATGGAACAATATACCCTCACGAATAGCTAAAACAATCCTTGGGAAAAAGAAGATGGGTGGCATCACCCTCCCCAACTTGAAATTGTACAACAAAGCAGTAGTAATTAAGACAGCATGGTACTGGGCTAGAAACAGACCAGCAGATCAATGGAAAAGAGATGAATATTCTGTCACAGACCCCCAAATATATGACTACTTAATCTTTGACAAAGGAGCAAGAAATGTGAAGTGGAACAAGGAAAGCCTCTTCAACAAATGGTGCTAGGAAAACTGGATAGCTACCTGAAAAAACATGAACTCTGACCTCTATTTAATGCCGGGCACAAAATTTAGACCAAAGTGTATTAAAGACCTCAATATCAGACATGAATCCATAAGGCACATAGAGGAAAATGTAGGCAGAACTCACCATGACATTGAAGCTAAAAACATCTTTAAGGATGAAACAGCACTGACCATGCACGTGGAAACAAACATAAACAAATGGGACTACATCAAACTAAGAAGCTTCTGCACTTCAAAAGAAACAGTGACCAAAATACAGAAAGCGCTCACAGAATGGGAAAGAATATTTACCCAATACCCCATCTGATAAGGGATTAATATCCAGGATATATGAGACATTAGTAGAATTGTACAAGAAAAAAAAACCCAACCCCATCAAAAAATGGGGAGAAAAAATGAACAGAACATTTCTCAAAAAAGAAATACAAATGATAAAAAGGCACATGAAAAAATGCTCCACATCACTAGCCATCAGGGAGATGCAAATCAAAACAACAATGAGGTATCATATCACACCACAGAGACTGGCATACATTAAAATGAATAAAATCTACCCAGTGCTGGTGTGGATGTAGGGAAAAAGGGACACTCTTTCACTGTTGGTGTGAATGCCCACTAGTCTAGCCTTTCTGAAAAACAATATGGACAGCCCTTCAAAAACTAGAAATTGAGCTTCCATATGACCCTGCAATACCATTTCTGGAAATATATCCCGAGAGTAGGATAACAATTGATTTGTCCCTTCTCCCTTGCCACAAGGAGTTTAGGTTTATCAGGTTGCACCCATCACAATATTCCCGAGTTACTCACATTCCTTTGTTTGTCTGTAACCACTTCTTTATGCTCTTTTCCCCAACCAATTAATCAGCTTTTACCCTGATCAGAATCTGTTAATTTGTAAAATCAGATCCTTCTAGGACACTGAACTTGTATTCTAAGTTAATATTGCCTTTCTCCTCTCCTGATGTCTTTTGAATAGTTTAATGCAATGTCCTTTTTGTATAGATACAGGAAGACAATTAATATTATGCTTTGTAATTTAGGATTTAATTGACTTTGAATATTCATTCCCGGCATCTGCTTTCTCAATTTAGCCTCAGTTGCCCTCACTCCTAGCACCCCCCAAAGCAGGGTACTGACGAGGGATTGGATAGAACCAGGGCAAGTGGTAAGCTATGTGCTTGCCTTGCATCAAAATGGGCCAGGCCAAAGTGCCACGATTCTTAACTGTAAATTAAGAGTTTGATCATAGACAAATGTTTTCATGATCCAAAGGTAATGACGAAACTAGGACCCTTCTAGGGATAGGAAAGACTATCTGGCCTGACACTGTAGTCTGAGATCAAGATGGCCCTAGGAGAGAAATTCTATAAGCTTAAAGTATTTCTTACTGTGTCCATACAAAGCGATTTATATTATGTATGCTTAAATGTTTGTTGGACAAGGAGAGGAGAAACACACTCAGGGGATTCCGTTCCAGGGTGGGTTGATCTGCTAAATGAGAATATGTCCTAGAAGCGGCTTTCCTGTGTGTCCTAACTAGTTTGGATGAGGCTGAACATTTCTACCTTTCAAACTGCCTTCAGTAAATAATTTCACTATATTGTAAGAGGCAGTTTTCCTTTTCTCACAGAAACCTGGCTGATCTTTGACATGCAGATCTCAGATGCTAGCCAGGCCTGATCTTTGGGATGTAGATTCCAGGCTCTAGCCAGACTAGTCTTTGGGATGCAAATCCAAGTGCTTGTAGTCCAAGAAAGGTTTCAATTTTGGTTTTGTATCTTCTTTCTGGAGGCCAAAATTACTGGCCTGCAGATGTAAGAAGCAATGCATGTTTTGCTGCCTCAATGTTCTTTCAGTAACTCCTTTTGATGACTTCACTGCATTGCACCCTTTAAAGGTGCCATGATCAATAAAAGGAGATTTGGGGGCTCTCTGGCTTGAGAGAACCAGGGGTGATAAGCCTGAGAGAACCTGGGCCCTCCATGACATAAATTTCTTTTATGGCATATAATGAGACTGTAAGAGTGGGCTGGAAGAGGCAGAGGAGAGACAGGAGTGAATGGAGAGAGGATTGGAATAAACTGCAACTAAGACCAACCAACCTGGCCCTCGTTTCCTTCCTTCACCTGCCCATTGCCATTGACCTCCCTGGAACAGGCGAAATGGCCTAAGACTACCCAGCTCAGGTGGCGGGAGAGACAGACCACTGCTGTTTTTTTGTGTTTACACACCGAGGATACAAAAAAAAGTGCAGTAGAAATGATATCTGTACCTATATGATCATTGCAGCACTGTTCACAATAGCCAAAATCTGGAAACAACCCAAGTACCTTAGAACAGATGATTAGTTAAAGAAACTTTGGTACATCTACACAATGGAATACTATGCAGCTGTCAGGAGAGATGAAGTCATGAAGTCCATTTGCTTATAAATGGATAGACATGGAGAGTATCATGCTAAGTGAAATGAGTCAGAAATAGAGGGACAGAGATAGAAGGACTGCACTCATTTGTCGAGTATAAAACAACATAACATGAGGCTAACACCTAATGATAGTAGATACACGGGACGAATAGATTGCTCCATAGCTGGAAGCCTGCCTCATGAGCAAAGGGGAGAAGGCAGCTGGAGTAGAGAAGGGATCACTAAGAAAAAGATGGCTGGAAGAATCGGTCGGGATGGGGGATGTGTGCAGAAAGTAGATAAAGGAATAAACATGATAACCTCTCAGGGTCTGTATTGCAAACCATAATGCCCAAAAGTAGAGAAAGATTATGGGGAATCATGTCTGCCATGGAGGCAGGGGGAGAGTGGGAAAGGGGGGTTATACCAGGGATATTGGTGGTGGGGAATGAGTACTGGTGGAAGGATGGGTGTTTGATCATTGTGTGATTGTAACCCAAACATGAAAGCTTATAACTATCTCACGGTGATTCAATAAAATTTAAAAAGAAAGTGATAGATCAACATAGGGCTAAACGACACTGCCACCCATGTGTCCCTAAGAAGGCTCTCTTCCCTTAAATGCTGGGTTTCCCCACTGGTCTGGTCTTTCCTTATAAGTTCTAAACATGAATTACTAGAAATTCAGGAGAAAGATAATTACTTTTTTCTAAGACTGGAGAAAGCTACATTTAACTTGTGTGTTTTGTTTTTAACCTAAGTTTTAGGATTGATGTAGGCAGGTAGATAAGGAAAGGCTCTCTGGAATGAAACAAAGTCTCATAGAAGAAGAATTCTAGGACTGACCCACCTGTGGACACAGAGAATAAAGACTTGATAAGACCATCCCCAGACCCTGAAGATATGGGCCTCCTCCCCATGAAATTCCTCCTTTCCGAAAACCCCCCTTTCAATTTGGTTAACTCCAGCGACCCAGCCCCAAGGAGTTTCCAGAACATTCCTAGTCAGAAGGATCTATAAGAACCAGCTCGAGAGCCCACTTGGTGCTCTCTCCACCCTCGGAGAAGCCTGCATTCCCTCTGGACGCGTTACTCTCTCTCTCTTACTATCTGCTTATCCCTTTCTCTCCCTTTCCAAAAGCCTGTTGCTTCACTGCTCGTCTACTCCTGAAATTCTTTTCTGTGAGTGAGACAAGAACCCCAGAAACCCCGGGTAAGACTTGGGACTGGTCTCTTCTTTCCTGCACAGAGCAAATTCTCGCCCCAGCTTGAGTCCGTGGCTCCCCGAGCAATCGGGTGGCGGGGATTAACTCCTGTGCCGAGAAGATCAAGAGGACTTCAGGTGTGGCTTGACGGCCACCTTGTGGGGCTGGCGGGGCTTAGGCCCGTGCCGAGCAGGTGCTCACTGCAGACTTTACCGGTCCTAGCCTACCCAGGGTCCCGGGTGGCAGAGGCGGGTGGGGAGAAAGTGACCGTCTTTCTCCTCCCCACTTCACATAAGTCACCCGTGGGGCCCACCGACATCAGAATGAAGAATTCAGCATTGCTCTTTTCAAGCCTGTGCAAGAGAGGTCTGGTAAAGGCTATTTATTGGCTCCTGGTAAAGGCTATTTATTTGCTCAGGAAAGAATTCATGTAATGGCGTAATGGTCAGAAGACCTCAATTTAAATATTCCTAGGCATGAGTAGTTGTTTAGTGTTTCTGAATGAGACAATGGCTGGGATGTGTGGCCTGGCAGCAAGTCTACAAGCAAAAAATTATTGGGCTGCTCTTGACCAAGAAAACTTCCCTGTACTGCTGCAGTTAGCAGTCCTGAGTTTAAATATCAAGCACGTTGTTGAATGATTGAAAACCTTAAGTAAACTATGCTACTTAAGTTCTCAGAAAAACAGCCAACTGCCAAGTTTGTTCATTATGTATTGCTCATTACACTATGCTTCATGTCCTCTGAACACCTTATTGAAATAATCCTCTAAGAAACATATCCATTTTTGCAGATGGGTATTGAAGTTTATTAAAGCTAAGTGACAAGCTCAAGGCCATGGTATTATTGAATTTCAGAGCTATGATTTAAATTAAAGCTGATTTGACATGAATACCAATGCTATCAGCAACATTAAAAAACAGCAACAAATTTTTCACTTTACCAACAGGAACTAAAGAAGTAACAGTAGGTTAAATCAGAGGAAATACATTAAAACAAACAAACACAGCACATCAAAACAAAGAAACTAGGGTATGTGGAAAATATAGAGTAATTTCTTGGTGAAAAATAATATTTAGGAACTGCTTTCAGGTGTGATAATGTAGCAGAAAAGGCTGGGTGACATGACGTTCTCAGTAGTTTTGTGGAGCTGGGAGACTTCTGCGGAAGTTAGCTTTCAGGCTTGACAGAAAAGGTACCTGGCATGTGATTAGATTTTTATTCTTAATGGGGGTTTAGTGTTATGTCTAGTACATTCTCTCTCTCTTTGGGGCAGATAGCTTTTCAGACCCATACATCATTAAATATGAGGGAGCTGATGTAAACGGTGGGATGATAGCGCTGGGGAACCTTCTGCTTTGTTTTATTGGGTCACATCCACAGTACTTGGGGACCAGGAGGTGTGAGGAAATCAAACCTGAACCTCTCTGACAAAAATTCACCTTTTAACTGAACTAATATTATTTTGTCTTGAAAACTATCCTCTACATAATATTACCTTTACCTTCTATTAAGAGAAACCTCAAAGAAATTCAATTATGTGTTAAAGTTCACTAATTTTCTATCCTGAGCTCTACACATAAACCATAAAATTTGAATGATCTGTCATCAAGTGAAGAAAAAAGAGAATTATTTTCTATAAAGGTTCTGCAGGCAGATGATATATGATCTTTAGTCAGTATTGGAATTAAAATATGCAATTTTAATTTAGAGAAAGTTTCCATTAACGACTTAAAGGGACTTTTTAAAATGGATGATATACCTATTTCTTCTTTTTAAATTTAGATATAAAATACATAATTTAAACTTCAAAATTGCCTTACTAGAAGTTACTAAAATATTCAGAACATTCACTTTATGTGGCACTTTTTTTAAAATCTAAATTCTGAGAGAATCTTCTTGCTTGAAGTTTCATTCTCAAATATTATGTATGTCCTTCAGGAAATTCACCTGCCTCATATGAAAAGGTAATATCCATAAAGAGAGCTCCAAAAAGTCATCCAAAACTTCTGTTAGCCATCACTGTTTACTAAAAAGATGTTAGAAATGGAAGTTACATAATTCAGATCAGCAAAGGATATGAATTTTTTTTTGGTTCTCTCCTAGGTTAGATTCTAGTGTTTAGAAGGCAATTATAAAAGAGGATTATAGATTTGACTTTTTATTAACTTCTTGTATGGATGTTTAAAATTGTATTTAGTTTAGGTGGCCTGTGGTTTAATAGAATAGTAGTGAATCTTTGGGTCTGCACAGGCAGGCCTGCATTTCAGCTTCTCTTTTAGGTAAGCATGTGCATAGAATAAGATTAGTCAATGGGGTAGCACTGTAGCACTGTAGCACTGTCCTCCTGTTGTTCATTGATTTGCTCAAGTGGGCACCAGTAACATCTTACACAAATTGTGAGACTTGTTACTGTTTTTGGTATATCAAATACATCACTGGGAGCTTGCCAGGCTTTGCCCTGCAGGCGAGATACTCAGTAGCTTGCCGGGCTCTCCAAGAGGTGCTGAAAAAACAACCTGGGTCAGCCGCATGCAAGGCAAACACCCTACCTGCTGTGCTATCGCTCCAGCCAGTCAATGGGTAGACCCAGAAAGAGGAAGTATAATTAGAGGAGAAGTAGTGCTAAGCAACAAATAAGCCTGGACAAAAGGTGAGCTCATAAGAAATCTCTATTGATAAAGCAGCCAGAGTTTTAACTTAAAAAAAGGATAGATTTACTATGAAAAATATCAATATGTAAAAATTTCAGGTATATTTTAATGATTTCCCTGTAATTACCAATAAGATTCAATAATTATCAGCCAGTGGCCAATCTTGCTTCCTCTATATAATACTGCAGAACATTTTAGTTACAATATAATAGAATTAAGAAGCATTTAGCTAAAAATAAAATGACTAAAGTTCACTTCGGTAGCGTTTTTATACCCTCCAGTAAATATCAAATCTTCCAAGGTATTGGGTTGCTGATTATGGTGATTCAGATATGCCCAACCCTCATAATTTTATTTTTTACTCACGTTGATTGAATCTTAAGTAGTTATTAATGATAGCATCACCATTGTATATGCTATTATTAAATAACAGTCAGATGAAATTAATAGATTAGTCATTATTTACAAAAAAATCAAAGAAAAAAATTTCTACCCTAAGCTAGTTGAAAATATGTCAGAAGATATCAATAGATATGTACCATGTCTTCTGTTTAGTAACTAATAGATGATGCCATTCAGATATTATTGTTTAGCATTTTAAGAGGAACCATAAGATAATGTAAATACATGGAACTTTTTTGTTACTTGAAATAAATCAGTTAAATTTTAAAATATAAATAAGTTTTGAGAAAAAAATGACCAAATTATCATCTTATTCAAAGGAGATGATCCTGTCTTAGGCATATGTCATCATGACCGTTGTCCATAAACAAGTTAGAGATGATTGGATGAATACATTTGATGCTAAAGAACCCAATTTAGAGGCTTAATAGTGTTCTATGGTCTATCTTAGAACAAGAGAATTTTTTAATAAGGAAAATTGTAACCTACTGGACCTTACTCAAAATTGAAGTAGAGTTACAAAGAGACTAAAATTAAGGCATAAAAGCAATGCCAGTCTGTAGATACCAAAACGCAGATGTAGCCATGAGTAAGTAGAAGCTCTGAATGAGCACCTTTTGGGAAACATTTAGAGTACCAATTACATATGAGTCAATATTATAGAAAAATTACTCATACAGCTCAATAAGCCAAGACTGGTACGGGCTGAGGAACCATGTTCATCCTCAAGTGACCTATTTTCTGAATTACATTTCTGTTTTCTAAAACTTTATTTATTTGTGCCTGTTTCTTCTGTGGTGCATGGTGGGGCAGTATCCTCATAACAGTGAAGCCTAACACCTGGCAAAAGTACCGATGTTTATTTCCGTAAACACGTTTTAGATAAAATTACAAAAAAATAAATAAAAATATGTATTTTTATGTCAAGAAACCAAGCATATGCCTTTATTCTTTTCAGTAAAAACCACTGATAGTAGATTATGATAGCAATACTGAGGAAGAGGAAGAAAAGAATGACTCAGGAAATAATCTGCAAAAATTGGGTATCAAGAGGATAAGAGGGACAAAGGTTTATAATAAAAAGAGCTACTTTTATTAATGGCTAAATATGTGACACTTTTTTGTGTAAAGCAATTTACATGCTATACCACTGACAACCCATGTTTATTGAGGCCCAGAAACACACACACACACACACACACACACACACACACACACACACTCACTCACTCACTCAGCACGCGACTTCTCACAACCGCCTCAGCAAGTGAGGTTATCATCAGTGCCATTGTAGTGAGAGACTGAGAGACAAAGTAGCTTCTCCACAGCACCCCAGAGAAGTGCTGGAGCAAGATGGGTCCCCATCACCATTGGCCTCCCTGAAATGACTCTGGGTACCCAGACTGCTGCTTCATGGACTCCTTCTGATCAAGCCAGACCCAACAGGAGTGGCAGTCCCTCCACAGGAGTGCGGGACCAGGGGGTTTCAGGGCACCTTCAGAGGGCTTGGAGAAGTAGAGCAGCAGGCAGGGTGCAAGTTCCACACAGGGCTTTCCCCAGATGCATCCTCTCAGAGCACAGGGACAACGATGGACAGAGCAGATGTCCCAGCAGTGCCTGGCCCCCAAGCTGAGAGGCAAAGGCCTTCAAGTTGGAGCCAGATAATGTGACTCTGGAGAGGAGGGGAGGGAGGGGAGGGGAGGGGAGAGCAGGGGAGGGAATCCCAGGATGGAGTGCTGTGTCTGGGCTGGAGGGCGATGGGCAGGAGACACAACCAGTAGCTGGTGGCAGGTCCTGTGAATGTTCCTCTCCACCTTACACCTCATGCCGGCCAAAAGGCAGCTTCTCCAGAGACGCTGCCCTGCTCAGTCTCTCTTCTCAGGCTTCTTCCAGAACTTGCGCATCTCTAGAAAAATCTTGACCAGGGACAGGAGGATGGGCACAGCCATGGGCAGAAAGAGCGGGATGTAGATAGCAAACTTCTGGTCATCGGGGAAATAGAGGAGGTGGAGGAGTGAGGGTCGAAAAAAGCTCGTTCTGAGGACGTCACGGCTTCCTGGCTGGAGGTGAAGGCAGAAACCAGGCGCCCTGAGGCCAGCTCTTCGGCCGCCCTCTGGACGGCGGCCACAGCCCGGTACACCTCCGAGGCCACATCGTTCTTGATGACAATGTTGCTGATCTTTCCCAGAAGCTGGGCCATGGAAGTGAGAGTGGACGTGGCCGTGGCCAGGTTCTCCACGGTCCGCGCCCACAGCAGCCGGTCCACCTCCCAGGTCATCAGCCCTCCACTCAGAGGCCCGAGAAACAGGCAGTTTGGGGGCATTTGCGGCTGGGGAATTCCAAAGAGCAGCCACAGTTGCGCCAGGAACACCTCCATCACAGGCACCATGTCCACCTCCAGCTTAACTGGCAGCTCCGAGCCATTGTAGGCTTTGGGCCTGGCAAGCCACCCTGCTGTATTCGATATGCCAAACACAGTAACAACAAAGTCTCCAGTGGAGATGTTACTGGGCCTGCTCGAGCAAAAAATCTATGAACAACGGGAGGGCCTTTACCTTTACCTTTACCTTACCACTGACAGCTTTGCAGCATACTTCCAATATACATATTGATATGTACCTATATATCAAACTTCAAAAAAAATCATAAGGAAATTCAGACTCAGAAGAAACTACATCAGTATTCAATAACATATATTTGGAATGTTCGCTTGAATCTCTTTCTTTTTACACTATAAATATGTGTCTATTAGGAAAAAAAGATTTTTTTCTTTTTGAGATAGATTACTATTTTTTTAGTGAGAAGATGACATAGAGGTAAATATCTTTTCTCATGATTTCCCTAATGCTAAAGCACAAGTTAACCATTTAATAGCCTATATAATCCTTATTCTAAAGTGAATTCACACACCATTACCTCAATATATTTACTATTTTTATAAAGTTATAGAAATTCTAAAAATAAACATAGGTATGGTATTTGTTATAAAGGGTTCCCACAATTTGGATGAAAATTTTGGTATTTCCCTTGACTTATGAGATTGAATTGTCTGAAGAGAGGACTGTCCTAGCGTGTATATCTGTTCCTCAATATTTCATTTTGTACTGAAAATCTTGGATTGAAGATGTTGTTCAGTAACAGAACACCTTAAATGTATGAGATTTAGTTTTGATCCCCAGCACTACACACATATCACTGTCACTGTCACTGTCACTGGACTCCCATTGTTCATTGATTTGCTAGAGCAGGCCCAGTAACGTTTCCGTTGTGAGACTTGTTGCTACTGTGTTTGGCATATCGAATACATCATGGGGAGCTTGCCAGGCTTTGCCGTGAGGGCACGATACTCTCAGTAGCTTGCTGAGCTCTCTGAGAGGGACAGAGGAACTGAACCTGGAAGGCAAATGCCCTACCATTGTGCTATCACTCCAGCCCTCATACACACACAAATTAGAAATATGTTATTTCTAATAAAGAAATAATTAGAAATATGTTACTAAAATCTAGAATAAACATATAACTTAAATGTATACTGAAACACTGATTCAAACCAGAAAAATCAATTTATTTTCTTATATAAATATAATTTACTAGATCAATAATATACATAATTATCTTACATGTGATGATATCACATAAATATTTTGTCACTAGAAAAAAATATTTATAACTTTTCCAATGACTGTATTGCCTTGAATATATGTAATATACTTAGCAAGAAACAAAAGGAAGCAAAAACCTTTTTTTCACAGTTGTGTTATGAAAGTTCTTGGTATTTTCTTCTCCTAGTAGAAATTGAAGTAATTTTTTTTCAAAACTAAAATATTATGTAATATTAAGTGTGCCTAACTTGAAAATGCGACACATGCATTCTTCTTATTAACCAGAATTTCTTCTTTTGCCTTTTGTTTTTCATACTAGCATAAATTTTCTAGACAAAGTTAAACAATCCACTTTAATCAAAGATCAATGGTTAACACCAGACCTAACATTAAAGAGTGAGAATCAATTGTTCATAAAACATTGGAAACTAGAGTCCATGATTTATTTCAATTTGCTGCTAACAAATGTTTGTGATAGAGGCAGTAAAACATAATTACAGTTCTTGCAACTCTTTTTGATTTTGGCAAGATATTGAAAGCAGATTATTCTTTCTTTTCTTCACTGTTTGGGTCTTACCCAGCGTTGCACAGGGGTTACTCCTGGTTCACGCACGCAGGAATAACTCCTGGTGGTGCTTGGGGGACCATATGGAATATGGAATCAAACCCTGGTCAGCCGAATTCAAGGCAAAGGCCCTACCTGCTGTGCTATTGCTCCAGAACCAGAAAGCAGATTATTCTTTAAAAAAACTTTTTCTTCAGTCCTGGAGAGAGATAATAGAGCAGGTAAGGTGCTTGTCTTGCATGCAACCAATTCACTGAGCCCTGCAAGGAGTAATATCTGTGCACAGATTAAACCCTGAGTTCCACAGGTGTGATTTTCCCTATTTTTTCAGATATTTCTCTTAAATTCGGTAGAAATAAACACTAAAATCCTAATAATGATACTGTAACAGACAATTATTAAAATTAAAATGACATTGTAATGATCCTCTCTGATTAAAGCATTATATGTGTTAACTACAATGGTAGTATCAGTGACTAATTAAGAGATGGGGACAACTGCCATAGAATCACTGTATCACTGTTATCCTGTTGTTCATAGATTTCCTCAAGCAGGCACCAGTAACGTCTCTTTCGTCCTTGCCATGAGATTTTAGAAAGTGCCACATTTGAGGCTCTTTCAGGGTCAGGAGAAAGAAACCCATCATTGTTACCGGTTTTTGGCACACTGAATATGCCACGGAGAGTCTGCCAGACTCTGCCTTGTGGGCAGGATACTCTCAGCAGCCTGCCAGGTTCTCCAGAGCAAGAACTAGGTAATAAGATATCTCGCAGCCGAGCACTTCTGGGAGCTGGGTTTTATAGTCTCTGGGTCTTGGCCGTTGATGGGATTACATGGCGCAGGGGGCAGTTGTTTGGTGTAACGCCTACATACTGGAAGATGGGGGATCTGGGTGGAGGATGTCCAGTTCCATTTAGAGCAGGCTTGGAGATCTACGCCCTGGGTCCTGCACACCTGGGTTCCTCTGCCGGTTCCTTCATGCGTGAGGCTCGTCCGAACTTGTGGAGAGTGATCTTAAGCGTGGCTGTGGCTGGAGCCAGAGGTCTTCAGAATACTAAGTTATTAATTAAAGCAGCAGCCTGCTAGCAAAGGCACTAAGTGACACAAGAAGGCAAGGACTAATAAGAACCTGGCTGAATCAGGAGTAAGCCCTGAGTATCACTGGGTCTGGCTCCCAAACCAAAACTAAACAAAACCTTGCTCTACTGAGAGGGCCCATTTAAACTAAAGTAACATGTAGGCTTGCTAATACAGCTCTGAAATATTTCATATACTGTACTTCATATTTACTTCATATCCACTGCACTATCATACCAATCTGCCAAGTCTTATCTTATGCCTTATTTAATTGGTTTGTACCCCTCCTCATTTTTCACTGCCAATTGAATAGCTTGGTAAAAAGTGTTGTAAATGTGAGACTATGAATTAGAACTTGATGCTGCCTAAGTTAAAACGGTCCCTCTAAATTTTAGGACTCCCACAAATAGAAGATGCACAAGAACTATTATGGGAGTGTGGAACTTCAGTGAACATTTCAATTGAATGTACTGCAAACACCATAAATAAAGAGAATGACCTTGGCAAACACATGTGGGAAGTCCCTGGCAAACACCATGACCAAATGTGCAAGCACTACAACCATGTGCATTTGTGACCCCAGTTCATGTGAATTACATAAAGGAAGGAAAAGGGTAAAATTATGACAATACACTTTTCCCTATAATATTTTTTGAAGATGGATAAGTCAGCATCAAGTTGTTCCTTCATTCTTCAATAAGTAACAATATGGCTGAACAGATCCAACTAGCTTAAAACAGTTCTAGATATTATACATAATACTAAATACATAAACTGTTGTTCAAAATTTAGTTGTCATTCTTCCTAAGATAGAATGCAGTCTTTATTCTTGGTAGCTGTGTATTCAGTTTAAAAATCAATATGGTTCAAGGCCAGAGAGACAGCATAGTGATAGTGTGTTTTTCTTTCTCAGGGATAAGCCAGATTCAACTCCTGACATCCCATATGGTTCCCTGTGCCTGCTAGGAGTGACTCCTACATGTAGATCCAGGAGTAGCTCCTGAGCACTACAAAATATGGCCCTCAAACAAACAAACAAAACTCAACTAATTATACTAGTAGAGAAGGAAAGGGATATTAGGGGATTTTTACTAACATCTATTGTAATATGTATTTAAGACATCTATTGTAATATGATCTCTATGCTATCCTCTGAAAACTATTTATTATTATTTCTTATTTATTTTGGAGATGTTACTGGGCCCACTCGAGCAAATCGATGAACAACGGGAGGACCATGATTAACTCCTGTGATTAACCCTGATTTATTTATTTTTATTGAGTCATCATTATATGATACAATGGAAGTCATTGTTACACAGCTGCAAAACTATGACACCAATCCTTCCATTTGGGTTTCACCATTATCCCAGTAACCCTTCCCTCTCCCCAACCCCAATCCCCGCCCCAGGCCTTTCAGTTCTCTCTTAATTACCCACTTAATTTCTCAATGTCAAGATATTAGCATATGGCTGACTCAGGTTTGAGGTTCAGCAATCCAGAATTAATCTCTGGACACAGACTCAATAGTAAGTCTGAGCACAACCAGGTATGGCCACATTCCCCAGTCACCCTCCTCCCCACACTGTAGCACTGTCCTCCCGTTGTTCATCGATTTGCTCTAGCAGACCCAGTACACATATCAACTGAGAGACTTCTTGTTACTGTGTTTGGCATATCAAATACATCACGGGGAGTTTGCCAGGCTTTGCCATGCAGGCGAGATACTCTCGGTAACTTGCGGGGCTCTCTGAGAGGGGCAGAGGAATCGAACTTGGGTCTGACAGGTCGGCTGTGTGCAAGGCAAACGTCCTATAGCTGTGCTATCGCTCCAGCCCAAATAAAAGTTAAAAAAAAAAAGAAATGAAGTTCCTACTACTGAGAGAGCCAGGCTCTCGGCTCTCCCATACCCAAGCCTAGAAAGAACCCAGATGCCCAATGCTTGGCTATTCCCATAACCAAGCCCCAAAAGCAGCTCAACGCGTTTCCAGTGGAAACACGTTTTCAAAGTAAAAATCTCTCTGATGCTGGTGAATTAATATTCCTTATTGATGTCAAGCCAGAGAGATCCCATCCTCAAAAAAAAAAAAGAACGAAAGAAAGAAAGAAAGAAAGAAAGAAAGAAAGAAAGAAAGAAAGAAAGAAAACAAGTTATAAATGAACTTTTAGTTTTTTAGGTACTTATCAAATGTATAATGAAGTCAACTTGGTGATATGCTATTTATCCCTTCATATTTCGATGTCAGTTAGCCACTCTTTTCAAGACAATCATAACTCTTTACTGTCTGAGAGAGGGATCATCATCATCAAAACCTCTAATTGGTTTTCATGATGAATCTTCTAATAAATTCTAAATAAAGCAGGTGTAGTTGTCTTAATTAGAATTACAATTGTAATTGTACAATTCAGGTATTATTTAGATTGAGTTTCTTCCAAGAACTTCTTACTGTTCTTCTAACTTCTTATATACATTAGGACCTGAAGGATCTGGCTGCCCCAACTTTTTTATCAATTCTCATAATTCTGTCACCTGGCCTACTTGATTATAGTAATTCTAACACTTGCTCATTTCAATACATTCATTAAATTCACCTTAGAGCTTTTTCACATTCTTATGCTTAAGAATGTTCATTCTTTTTCTGGAGTTCTGGGATCATGACTATTTTGCCCAGGATATTTTGTTTTTAAGTCAAATCAGGCAGGCACATATGAGTATATTTGTTGTTGGAAATAAACTTGAATATGACTTTCACAGCAAGTGTAAAGTATCTAGATGTGAGGCTCATAGGCATTTGGATCTGCAAAAATTTATGAGTCACACAAAAGAGCTTTTGGCTTTTCTCTTAAATCAGTGAACTCTCACTAAAATACTTGAATCAGGAGATTGAATAAAACTTAATTTTAGAAGGATTAATAATTTTAGTAAAACCAAGGAGTAATTTACATTACCAAGGGAGTTTAACATTAATAGCAATAACTAGAATAACAGTAATTCATATGATTTATCAACAAGTATGTAATATATATATATTGTCTCTAACTTTTAATGATCATGATAGTAATTTGTATTGGTTTTCTTATTTCATTACCTACTTCATTATATTATAATTCCTAAACAATTTTTAACCACACATATCTTCTTCTTAGAAAAAAATTTATTTTAGCTCAAAGAGAAATATATCAGCAAAAATGTTAGACAGAAACACCAATTCATACACCCATAAAATGTTGCTTTTAGATGAATAAGAAACTTTGTCAAATTATTTAAAAATAGAAAAAATATTGCTTTATACAAGAATAAAACTTTAATTTGTGTATTTTGACATAATAAGTTTACGAAATATTTAGATTTGAACATCTTAATATGGATACTATCTTTTTAAATACTATAATATTAATTTTGTTTTGTGAGGTAACTTTTTAGTTTATTATAATTTAGTTTATTTAGCTAATTTTATATCCCTGAGGCATTTATACTAGAAAGAAAAGAATAATAGAAACAAAAATAGTAACACATATGATTAGGGGAAAAAATGACCAATAAATTTGTGATGAATAATTGCTGGCCTAAATAAATTTTGCTCAAGTATAAACTTTTATAATTTTAAAACCTCACTTTAGAAACTTCAAATTAAAAATATTTGTCATTCTGAACATTTTAAATTGCTTTTCTAAATCATAAGATCTATTCTGAAAATTTTGCACAAGAGCAGCAGAATAATATTTACAGTAAATTAGTTCTCTTAAAAACATACATTTTTATATTTGTTGATACTTTTTTCTAGGCATTGGTATATGAGTTTTTCTATATATAGTTTAAAATTTGCAACAACATGAAGTAAAAAGTACAGTTTCCATTTTACAGGTAAGAAATCCAGTTACTTCTCTAACAAAGACAAATTGTCTTGGGTCAATGGAGGACAGATGTTTAGCTGTGAAAAGAGACTGGAAATATACCCAGTGTAGTTTTCAACGTTGCAGTTTGTGGAAGTCAGAAATAGCATTATCATTAATAACTATTGTCCATTGTATCTACTTAAGGAAATTACATCTTCTCTCTGTAGATTTAAATAACTACAAATGATGAGGCAAATGAGTAGAACTGGAATTTTGGCACAGGTCTCTCTAATTCCATAGTTTATGCTATTTTTCTACTATTTGTATATATTATTGATCTAATTATATTATCTTAATATTTGCATTTAAAATCTAATCTTTAATACCTCTGGAAGTGACTACATTTGGAAAGAGTTTTCAAAAAGGTAATCAAGTTAAAATGAGGCTATTAAGATAAGCCAAATCCAAACTGTGGAATTGTTATCCGTATAAGAAAAGAAATTAGGGTTTAAAGAGAGGACTCAGGGGCAAGGTGTAAAGAATAAAAGATCATATGAAGATGTAGCAAGACATTAGCTACCCACAAGCCAAAAAGAGGGCCAGCGTGAGAAATCACACCTGCAGATACACTGATGTTAAACTTACAATCTTCTAAAGTGTAAAAATGTGCATTTCTGATTCAGAGGGTTGGTACAGGTGTTCAGGAGCATGCTTTACCTGTGGTCCACCTGCTTGGTCCTTAGCTTAACCTGGTCCCTGAAATATTTCTAAGCATAGCCCCGCAGGCCTCTGAATACTGTTGCGTATAGCCCTGAGAACACTGAATGCCACTGGGGAGGCCTGGGTAAACAGCAGCACTACCAGGCCCAAACAGGAAAACATTTACTACATCCTGGCAGCCTCCACTTTGAACTGACCACCAGCTGGTTAAGAATCATTGGAGGGGGCTGGAGCAATAACACAGTGGGTACATTGTTTGCCTTGCACATGGCTGACCCGAGTTTGATTCCCAGCATCTCATATGGTCCCCTGAGCATCGCCAGGAGTAATTCCTGAGTGCAGAGTCAGGAGTAACCTCTGTGCATCACTGGGTGTGACCCAAAAAGCAAAAAAAAAAAAAAAAAAAAAAAAAAAAGGAATCACTGGAAATGGCCTCTCAGTTCTCAGAACTTCCCGAGAATACCCAAACAGACAGACAAATACATTTACGTTGTTTAAAACACCATATATATGGTTTAAATACATTTAGGGACCAGAGTACTAGTACAGCAGGTAGTACTCTTGCCTTGCATGAGGCTAATTAGGGTTTGATCTCAGGCACTCCTATAGTCTTCTGAAACCCTTAAGGAGTGATCCCTGAGCACAGAATCAGGAATAAGCCCAAAGCACAGCAAGACACTGGTCACTGAATCATTGTCACTGTCATCCCGTTGTTCATCCATTTCCTCAAGCAGTCACCAGTAATGTCTCCATTCGTCCTAGCCCTGAGATTTTAGCAAGTGCCACATTAGAGGCTCTTTGGGATCAGGGAAATGAGACCCACCATTGTTACTGGGTTTTGGCATATCGAATACACCCCGGGGAACTTGCCATGTTGGCAGGATATACTCAGTAGCCTGCAAGGTTCACTGAGAGTGAGAACTAGACAGTAAGAGGTCATGCAGCCGCAAATGTTTCTGGGAGCTTAGTTTTAGAGTCTCTGGATCTTGATCGTTGATAAGATTACACAGCGCCAGGGGCAGTTGGTGGGTGTAACTGTCTAGCTACTGGAAGATGAGGGATCTGGGTGGAGGAGGCCCAGTCCCCAGCTGAGCAGGCTTGGAGATCTCAGCCCCAGGTCCCGCACACCTGGGTTCCTCTACTGGTTCCTTCATGTGTGAGGCTTGTCTGAGCATGTGGAGAGTGGTCTTAAGCATGGCTGTGGCTTGTTGCAGGGGTCTTCAGCTGCCGAGACTCTGCTCAGGGCAGGGAGGGAAACTCAACCCATCCCCCTCCAAGGGACCCCAGTGAGGACAGCCAGGCAAGCTAAATTAATAAACTAAATAAATAAACCATCTAGTCTATGGTTTAAATAGAGTTAAACAGCACTGCATTTTATTATGGTGGTACTATTAATAACTATCAATATTTTATCCCTTCTAACTTCTAAATTTACAAACTCAGTTAAAATATTTTTCAAACATTAAATACTTAATATTTTATATGGGACAAAAGTAAAAGCTATCCTTAGGTAAGATTTTTTTTAAGAACTTGCATTATTAAATATATAGAAAAGAATTCTACTAATGTTATAAAAACAGATTCTGAATGGCCATGTTGATAAAGGAGGTTTCAAGGTAGTTCCTGTTTATCCCTGAATCTCAAGAGTATTTTCAGGGAGAACCCAGGTAAATTCCCGCCAAGTGATAGATGAGTTGCAGCAAATTATCATACCAACCCATTCTTTTAAAGTTTAAAATTAATTTCTGCCACCTTGGATCTCAAGGAAGCTGTAGAATCTAAATTCGAATTTTAACTCTCTGGGGTTCAAAAAATACGTGAGTAGCCTCCATCTAAAAGATCAAGTTCTTTGTCAGAGTAAGATTCGAGGACAAGATGGAGTGTGAGAGCAGAAAGTTGATTAAAGAGACAGTACACAAATGGGTGTGGGTTTAGGGGCAAATGTTTGTAAGGAATGAGTTAACTAAGGGAGGAAGGGGTATTTACGAAGGCATGGGAAGAGAAGTATAATAGTGATTCTGAAGATGTGTATAAGAACTACATGACTGCTTCCACACTGTATGTGTAATTAATCCTATTTATGCAGCTAGAGAGTATGTAAGTCCATATGTATTTGGAACTTCCTTAGGAAGAAAGTGAAATAGAGTCATAATTCTGCTCTTTGCATCTTCCAGTAACTGATTGAAAGTAACTCTCAAAGTTCTGTCTTTATGAGGAAGTTGATAAACTCAAGGATGACTCTTTTCAGATTTTTCTTCAGAAATATGAAACAGTGTTTTTTGTTTTACATTACTAATTTTCCACACTGAATTTACATTACTAATTTTCCTGACACAAAATTTGTTCCAACCTATATTTCTATAGATTTATTGTGAAATTGCATATATGTCATACATAGAATATTTAATTAGATTTATATATTTGTCATCTACACTAGTATACCTATAGTAACTCCTAAGAAACAAAAATAAGGGAAACTCCAGTATATTTTTATAAATAAAAGTGTTTTAACTCATACAAGTTAAGTGGCTGTAAACAAAATCTGAAACACTATGAAGGTTAACTTTTACTCATACATGTCATTTATATTGCTTTCCTGCCAGTTCCTCTTTGACTTAAAGTTTTGTTCTAATTGTAGCCTAAAAATTCTCACCTTACCGAATATGGCTTAATTGCCTCTTGCAGTTAAGATTAATTACCTATTTAATACCTGCAAAGAAGAACCCCTGCTGCTAAGTTTTATGATTTCTTCTTCCACTATAACATCATACCCTCCTCTGGAGATGTGAATAATTAAACCTTTTACAAACTACCTTATTATACGCTATTTCAACTAATGCTTTGTTTTTCTGTCCTTTTAAATCAAAGTTTATCCTCACTGGAAATTTTTTTTCTAGGGGTGTGCATTGGCCTATGGGCTATTATCTTTGCATTTATTGAAGTAGCTCAAGCCTACTACACTCTAAGCAGTGTTTGTTATTCATTAATGTTGGCCTGCTAAAACAGAATTTTAGAATTTTCCTGGAACATAAAGGTATGTAGCTCATCTGATTTGTGACAAATTTACAACTCAACCTAGGTAACACACATATCTTGTTTCTTACCATTAGGGCATCTCATAAATCTATTTATCTCTCAATAATGACAAAATACGTTGAGATAATCTTTATCAGGTAGTTATAAGGTTTAGTATGCAAAGATATTTGAGACATGAATTCTGAATTTTTTCTATCTTAGTAGATGGCAAAATATGTTGATAAAATATTACTCTGTACACAACCCTGAAGTAATTTTAGTAGTTTATAACTTCAATTATGAAAATGCACCATCAGACCTGCGCTATTTTCTGTGACCCATGCATGATATTTCACTGATACCAGGCAAGAATTAGGTTTTTGGAATATATTACTTGAGATGAAGATAATTATAGCAGAAAAAACTAAGAAAAAGGAAACCAACACTTAAAAGGAATGACTTTGGGAGAAAATAGCAAGAACAAACGGTAGCAGAGAGAAAATTGGAAGAATGCATGCTAGTGAAAGATGATGGCTCAGCCAGGCTATAGGAAACGAAGAAAAATATTGATGATTCTGGTGGTAAAGAGAGATGGGTTAAGATAAAAATGTGAATAAGAATGTAAGATAAAGACTACAAAGACCATAAAAAAAAGTTAGTTTCCCAAAATTTCTTAAACTTTTGTGAATCTGTACTGAAGAGTGGGATATAGTGGTGTGGAAGGGAACTAATTAATTCAATTTTTCATATTAAATCTCTCCCACTGGAAAGAGCATCCAGTGAAAATAGGAAATGGGGTGGAAGGGAAGGGAAGAGGCAGAGGAGAGAGCAACAAGGGGACACAAATAACAAGATTCAAGCTGCAGATTTCAGGCTAGGAACACTTACACTTGACAGAGAAAGATGTAGAAATAAGATTGGGCCATCATACACTGGAGGTGAGCAGACAGAAAGGGTCAGGGCTTAAGATGTTGTACATTGAACTGGCATTGAGGTACAGGGTAAGTGACATTGTGCAACTGTAAAAAGAGAGGCCTAAACATTGGGGAAAAATCAGAAACTTCTTCCAGAATTGTACAATAAACTTTGACTCCTTAAATTTCTTAGTTTTGTATACTCATCATTCATACAGTTCTCAAGAGCCATTAGCTCAGGAACAAATTAATTCTTGTGCTAACAATAATGTCAAAATTGGATACCAGAATTGTAAACTATTAATGAGTCTCAATTTTAAGTTAGTACAATTTTGACATTAATAAAAGTAGATGCCTACTTAAATTTAAGTGAGATAAAAATTCCATTTAGAATAGAATAAATTTACTTAATGACCATGACGATATGCAATAGATTTTTAGGGTGTAAAGTCAAGCCCTTATAGTTTTGCACAGAATCTATATATAATGTTTACATAGTACTTTTGTATCAGATAACCCCATTCTATGTATCAATTAAGTTTTCTCCATGGCAACAGATACCATGTTCTATGTACTTTTCATATTATGTGTGTCTCTAAGAGCTATATGGATTATAAAATTGGAACACTTATTTTACATATGAAATCATTGATATGCAATATGCAATATGCAATAAAGTTAAATGAGAATTTCAGGGCAAGGATGACCATAGCTCGACATTAGGATGTGTGTTATTAACAATTAACCTTTAATTTTCTGTTGTATTTTATAATGTGTAATAAGGCAAAGGAAATGCTGTCTAGTAATTGAGGGCTTTCTGCATATAGTTTCCGTATTTGTAAAGTCCAGTGGTAGTATACTATTCTACTTCTAAGCTTAGAGAGTGTTGTCTCTGAGTTTTGATTTCTCCAGAAGTGCACTGTGAAATAAGGATAGTGATACACTCCAGGGCACTCAACCATAGGACAGAGAAAGGATGATTGATGGTTGCTTACATCTGAAGTCCTGCACAGAATCTGTGGCAACTTCTTGGAGTACCAGGAGCTTACATTTATCAGGTTGCACCCATCACAGTGCTCTCGAGTCACTCCCATTCCTTTGTTTGTCTGTAACCACTTCTATGCTTTCTTCCTCAACCAGTTAATCAGTTTTTCCCTTAATCAGAATCTGTTTATTTGTAAGGTCTCATCCTTCTAGGACACTGAACTTGTAAGTTAATATTGCCTTTCTCCTCTCCTTATGTCTTTTGAATAGTTTACTTTAATGAAATGTTCTTTTTGTATAGATCACGATCATCCTGTTGTTCGTCAATTGCCTCGAGCAGGCACCAGTAATGTCTCCTTCGTCCTAGCCCTGAGATTTTAAAAAGTGCCATATTCAAGGCACTTTCAGGGTTAGGAGAATGAGACCCATCATTGTTACTGGTATTTGGCATATTTGGTATGCCACGGGGAGTTTGCCAGATTCTGCCATGTGGGCAGGTTACATTTGGTAGCCTGCCAGAATGTCCAAAGTAAGAATGAGATGTCGCGCAGCTGCAAATGCTGCGGTGCACTTCCGGGAGCTGGGTTTTATAGTGAAAGAATCCATATTAGGGCATCAAATTTTTGTGTACTTTAGCTAACTTGCAACATTGCTTTCTGTAAAACTGCTTGGCTGCTTTGCACCTGGGGGAGAGGGGACTTGGAAAGTGATTTACTGTCCCTGAAATGTATTGTCTCAGTAAAGCACCCTGCAGATTTGGGTAAAGGATAACTCAGGATGCGGGTGGTTGGGGGAAATTGCCCTTTCCTGGAATGTATTGTCTCACTAAAGCACCCTGCAGACTTGGGTAACTCAAAACGAGGATGGTCAAGGGAGATTACCTAAGGCTTAATGATTCCAGCTATAACCTTGCTTGTGCTGACAATGATGTACGTAAATGCTGATCTTTGAATCTATAGGCTAAGGAGTGAGGAACTTTTAAATGGATTGGTTAAGAAAGTATATGTTGTTACAAATCTATTGGCTATGAAATGCGCGAGCTTTGCTGTAACGGCCAGTGAAGGCCTATATAAGATCCCCTTTGAAGAAGTTCGGGGCTCTCAGCCACTGCCCGTTTTTGGGGTATGCTGCGGAGCCCCAGCATGCTGGTCTAAATAAACCCCGTTTTTACTCCTGCAGGAATTGTGTCTATCTGGTCTCTCCGCGCCTCCCAGGGCTAGGGAACTCCCGATCCCAACAATAGTCTCTGGGTCTTGGCCATTAATGGAATTACATGGTCCTGGGGGTCAGTTGGTGGGTGTGACCCCTGCCTACTGAAAGATGGCACTCGATGGAACCAGGGCAAGTCAGTAAGTTATGTGCTACCCTGGCATCGAGATGGAGCAGGCCAAAGTGCCACGATTCTTAACTATAGGTTAAGAGTTTGATTATAGGGAAATGCTGTCATGATCCAAAAGTAATGACAAGACTAGGACCCTGCTAGCAACAGGAAAGACTATCTGGCCTGGGCACTGTAGTCTGAGATTGAGATGGCCCTAGGAAAGCAATTCTATAAGATTAAGGCATTTCTTACTGTATCCATACAAAATGATTTATATTGTGTATGCTTATATGTTGGTCAGACAAGAAGAGGAGAAACACACCCAGGGAATTTTCTGTTCTAGGGTGGGTTGATCTACTAAATGAGAATCTGTCCTAGAAGCAGCTTTCCTGTGTGTCCTGACTAGCTTGGATGAGACTGAACATTTCTCCCCTTCAACTGTCTTCAGTAAATAATTTCAGTATATTGTAAGAGGCAGCTTCCCTTTTCTCACAGAAACCTAGCTGGTCTTAGAAGTGCAGATCTCAGGTGCTAGCCAGGCCTGAACTTTGGGATGCAGATTCCAAGCTCTAGAAGACTGGTCTTTTGGATGCAAATCCAAGTGCTTGTAGCTTATTAAGGTTTCAGTCTTGGTTTTCTATCTTCTTTCAGGAGGCCAAGATTACTGGCCTGAAGATGTAAAGAAACAATGTATGTTTTGCCACCTCAATGTTCTTTCTGTAACTCCTTTTGATGATATCACTGTCATCAACAAAATTGGTATTTTGCCCTTTAGGGGTACCATGATCTATATAAGGGAGATTTCAGGGCTCTCTAAGAGAATGGGGAACACAGGCTGAGAGAATCTGGGGAACACGTGCTTTAGAGTACCTGGGAAGACGGGGCTGAGAGAACTGAAGAGACAGGTCTGAGAGAATGGGGACAGAAGCTGAGAGAACAGGCAGCATGTGCTTGAGAGATCCTGGGGCCTACATGATGTACATTTCTTCCATGTAATTAATTACTACTAAGACCAACCAGCCTGGCCCTTGTTTCCTTCCTTTGTCTGACCATCGCCATCCACCTCCCTGGAGTGGGGAAATGGCCTGAGACTACCAAATGTGGGCGGCGGGTGAGATTGGGTGAGATAGGCTGCTGGGGTCCCTTTGCTTTCCTTTTGTGTGTGTTTACACAGCAAGTGTCTAAAGCGCAGATCAAATTACTTCTTTAAGGGATATGAGAGGCAGAGTGTTTAGACATTAACCCCTCATTTCTTAAGAAATCTTGAGGGATGTGGGTTTTATTTAGTTATTCAGAGTTAATTTAGAAAAAGCTTGGGGGATGCAGAGTGATAGGACAGCAGGTAGGGCAATTACCTTGCATGTGGCCAACCAGGGTTCAATCCTTGGCACCATTAACAGTCACCAAACTCAGACACAAATGATCCCTGAGCACAGAATCAGTAGTAAGCCCTGAGTATCGCTGTGTGTGACCCAAAACCCAAAAGACAACAACAACAACTAAGCCAACCAAAATGAGGGCACTCGAGTGTCTTTCTTTCTTTCTTTCTTTCTTTCTTTCTTTCTTTCTTCCTTCCTTCCTTCCTTCCTTCCTTCCTTCCTTCCCCCCTCCCCCCTCCCCCTCCCTCCCTCCATCCCTGCTTCTGTCCTTCCTTCCTTCCTTCCTTCCTTCCTTCCTTCCTTCCTTCCTTCCTTCCTTCCTTTCTTCCTTCCTTCCTTCCCTTATTCTCCCTACACTCACATTACTCTAAACAAAACCATTCAAATTCACTGTTCATGTTCTCCTGAAATTCTTTTTTGTGAAAGAAGGTAAATATTCTGGAAAAACCCAGGCAGGGCTTAGGATAAACTTATTTTTCCCACAAAGTGTAGTTTCTTGCTTCAGCATAAGTCCACAGATCTTAGGAACTCAGATGGTGAGAATAAGTTTCTCCACCATATTGATTGAGTGGAATTCAAGTGCAGTTTATGGCTACCACATGGGGCTGATGGGACTCTATCAACCATGCTGTGTAGGCACTCGTGGCATACTTTATCATACCTAACCCTCTGAAGTACTTCTGCAGGTGATGAAGGTATATGGAGAACAAAATTGGTAGCACCCTTCTGTTACAGCTCCTTCCCTTATTCATCAGTTCACTCAACTCACCTACATCACTTGGTCAGATACCTGAGTCAGGAGACTTGCAACATAAAGAGTGAATCACCCATGGAAACTACTTCTTTTTGTGGCAAGCACTATGTCTTTAAGCACTATTCTGAGTTTCAGTAATTTTTGATGGGTTTTTATTGTCTTTGCTTTAGTTCTATTCACTGTTGAACCTTTTGCAATAACCCAACAGAAATACTTGCGTACATATTGTGCAAGGTGACACCTCTAATTGTTGCTCCCTATAACACAAGATGGGCTTCTTTATGTTTGTTAGTAGATATGTTCTAAAACAAAGCTCATTTTCTGCAGTATCATATAGAAACACTTCAAAATATTTCAATAGTGACTGGAGAGAGTACATCAGTTAGAGTCTTGTAAGAGGCCAACCAGAATTTGATGACCAGCATCTTCTATGGTCCCCAGAGCAATAAAGGAGTAATTTCTGACTACAGGGTCAGGAGTAACTCCTGAACATCACTGAGTGTTTACCTCCCCAAAATAAAATTGAGAAACAAATGCTGAAAAAAGAAGGTGGTATCCCTTATCTGTCTTTATTTTTCTCCCATAGACTTCAGTTAAGGCTGTAAAAGCTTGTTGAATATGCACAAGGTAAATGTTCCCATCAAGGGAACTAATTCACTTTTGTAAACTTTCGTCAGTACAGAAATAAATATTCTAACTTTTTTCAGACAAATGAGATTTTCATTCTAATAAAATATTTATAGTTATTTATGAAAAGCCACCTTCTAAGCAGCTGCTGAGCCTGACGGGAAGTCTTCTCGAGCTGTTGTTGTTGCTTCTTAACCAATAGTTGAAGGTAACATCTAGTCCTGGAAGGTAGTCTCATCGTTGGTCAGAGTGAAACTCCAGAGTAATATTTAAACATTCTGTTCTTGTTCCAAGTCCCAGTCAGCCATATGTGTTATTGTTCTTTGAAGCTTTTGCCTGTCAGAAAAGTACAAAGATGCTCTGTTATCTTTTGTAATGTAACAATTCACCTCAAAACTTATCAGCTTAAACTAATGAGAATGTTTGCTGTGGAATCTGCTTTGTGAGTTGGGCTTGATAAGTATTCATGCTTCATTCAACCTCAGTTGGGCATGTTTAAATGCTCTGGGCTTGAATCATCCAAAGCCTCCGTCACTCACAGTCTGGCAAGTTGCTGGTGGTTGTTGGCAGAGAATTCAGATGAGCAATGGCCAGAACACATACATGTGGCTTTTCCAAGGACTGTTTGGCTTCCTCGATATATAATGGCTCACTTCCAAGGACAAGCATTCCAGAAGAGAAATCTCAGCACTCCAGAAGAGACATTTAGTATCATTTCTACCTCATTATATTCATTAGAAGTTAGTCACATAAGGCCAATTTATATTCATGAAGAATTCATCTCTACCTTTGGTTAGGAAAACTTTAAAAATTATTTTGTCATGTTCTGAAACAACCACTATATATGTATATATATAGATATATATGTATATACGTGTGTGTTTGTGTATATATATATCTCCAATGATTACTTAAGTTTTATTTTTCTCATTTGATGTGAACATATTTTAGTTTGTGAATTAATTAGTTTCTTTTTAGCACAACAAATTAGTGCTAACTTTATTGCCTAAAACATTACCATATCTGTAGGTCAGAATTCAGGTATGGCTTAAAAGGAATCTCTCCTTCAGAGTCTCATGAGGCTGAGGTCTAAGTGTTTACTGGGTTGTAATCTCATCTGAAGGCTTGACTCACAATCTGATTTTGGCTTAGGGAGATAACTCAAAGGGCCATGCTGTTTTGTGAGAAAATTTTGTTTTGATGCCCAGCTATCTGGCTCCCTGAGCTGACAATATGTACCCCAGTAGCTCCTAAGCACCTCTGGGTGTGACTAGGAGTAGAGCTGGGAAGCGAATCTGTTTTCAAGTGTCCTTTGGTGGATGTACCATTTCATCATTAAATGGGACACTTCATTAAACACTTCAGTGAAAGACAATGGTCTAACCACTGAAGTGTTTCCACCCAACTTTATTTCCTTCAGCCAAGAGCAATTATTTCAAGAAGAATCCACTTACAAACTCTTAGCATATAAAGCAGGACTGCACAGTGAGCTAGTAAAGATCTGAGTGAAACACTAAAAGTTTCTACCGTATCCCTGGATTGTAATTTGGATGTTCAAGTATTGGTAAATTACAAAAGTAGTATAATTCAAACTGTGTGCAAAAAAATGCATTCAATAGGATCACTATGAACATTAGAACATGGATTTTAGGGACTTCATTAAAAAAAATGAAATCTTTTTACTTTATTTATTTGCCACTAGCTATATATTATGACTCTGCATAGGACTGTTTTCACTTGGGACACCCCATAGAGCCCTCCCCAGCCCAAGGGACTCAGTTCTGGCAGCCGACCTCCACTACCCAATTGCCACCAAGATCCAAGCTGCTTTCTGACACATCATAAGACACTCCCTACACACAATCACAAATCACAAATCATCCTGTTATTCGTCGATTGCCTCGAGCAGGCCCCAGTAACGTCTCCTTCATCCTGGCCCTGAGGTTATATTCAAGGCCCTTTAGGAGAATGAGATCCATCATTGTTACTGGTATTTGGCATATTGGGTACGCCACAGGGAGTTTGCCAGACTCTGCCGTGTGGGCAGGCTACATTCAGTAGCCTGCCAGTTTGTCAAAGTAGGAATGAGATGCCATAATAATCTGGTTTTTATAGTCTCAGAGTCTTGGCCGCTGATGGGATTACACGGCGCCAGGGGGCCAGTTGGTGGGTGTGACCCCCGCCTACTGGAATTTGGAGGATCTGGGTGGAGGATGCTCGATTCCAATCCGAGTAGGCTTGGAGATCTCGGCCCCGGAACCCACGTGGATTTGTCCCTCTGCCGGTACCTTCAGGTGTGCGGAGAGTGGTCTCAGCATGGTGGTGGCTGGTCCTGGAGGTCTTCGGCTGCCGGGAACCTGGTCAGGGCGGGGAGGAGAGCTCAACCGCTCCCCTCCCTACACATGTGTACTCCCTACACATTTTCTATAATTACCCACACCATGTTTGATAGAGTTCAAACAGTAGGCAACAAATCATAGACACACACACACACACACACACACACACATATATATATATATATATATATATATATATATATATATATATATTTCTCAGAGATCCCGGAAAGCTACGAAGATTATCCCAGCCTGGCAAGCTCCCCATGGCATATTCAATATGCCAAAACCAGTAACTGTAATAAGTGTCGTTGCTCTGACCCTAAAAGAGCCTCCAAATGTTGGGAAGACTAAGGAGAGGCTGCTAAAATCTTAGGGCTGGGAGGAATAGAGACATTACTGGAGCCCGCTCGAGTAAATCCACGAATGAGATGACAGTAATACAGTGATACAGCAATTTATTATGAATTTATATATGTACATAGAGCTATAAATCATTGTCACTGTCACTGTCATCCCATTGTTCATCAATTTGCTCAAGTGGGCACCAGTAATGTCCCCATTGTGAAACTTGTTGTTAGTGTTTTTGGCATACTGAATACACCATGGGGAGCTTGCCAGGCTCCGCTCTGTGGGCGGGATACTCTCCGAAACTTGCCGGGCTCTCCTAGAGGGGCGGAGGACTTGAACCCTGGTCAGCCACATGCGAGGTAAAAGCCGTACTTGCTGTGCTATCGCTCCAGTCCTAGAGCTACAAATATGAGGCGTAATGCTGCTCTTGAAGACTTTGTAAGAATCACCCACATTTCAAGAATCAATGTAACAAATTTTAGTGGAAGTCATAGCAGTTACTATTTAATGAAAAAGGACACAAACATAAATGTCATGCTTGACTTGCAAATAAAAACAATATGAACATCTAGGATGAGAAAACTTGCAACATCTTGCAGCTTTATTTTTGTTATTTAGAGTACATCTGGTAGTGCTTAAACGACTCCTGGTTTTATGCAGCTCTATACTCAATGGTTCCTTTCTGTAGTGATGGGAGGACCAAGACCACACCAGGGAATAAATATGGGCTTCACACATGAAAAGCACACACTTGGCCAACTGAGCTATCACCTGGCACACTGCACATCTAAAAAAAAAAAATTCATTAATCCAGTTGGCCACACCTGCAGTTTTCAGAGGCTCCTAATGGTTCCGTTCTTGCAGATTGTTTCCTGGGACACTTGGGGACAATGTGTTACTTGGGTGTTGTGTGTTTTTAATTGGTAAAATTATTTTTTTAAATATAATTATAATTTTTAAAGAATAAAATTAAGTTTTAGGGCATAATCTGTAATCTCAGAGCTATCAAAAGTGAACTGTGAGAATGAATATTGTGTTGCGTTCAGTTTGTGCCTTTGGAAAAGAAGGGAACTCTGCAGTTTTAGTCTAAATAGATAATGATCACATCATCACTAACTGGTGTAACTTCCCCTTGTAACAGCAGTTGGTGTTGATTTTTTAAACTAAGCTCAGTCATCAGTGGTTAGCCACAGATACCAGGTTTTGGGGCAAATTTTTCTATTTAAATCCTCTTTACATGACAGGGAGGCAAACCAGACTTCAGTGAGGCACTCATTTTTTATTGTAAGCAAGAATCACAAGTAAAGTAACCAAAGTATGGGACAACATCTACTGCAAACATTATTGATTCCCCATAGCATAGCGGGTAGGGCATTTGCCTTGCACGCAGCCAACATGGCGGACCCGACTTCAATTCCTCCGCCCCTCTCGGAGAGCCTGGCAAGCTACCGAGAGTATCTCGCCCGCACGGCAGAGCCTGGCAAGCTCTCCGTGACGTATTCGATATGCCAAACACAGTAACAACAAATCTCACGAAGGAGACATTACTGGGCCCGCTCAAGCCTAAAGATATATTTTGAAATTATGTACGATTTTTTAAAGTTTATTTTTTATTGAATTATTGTGAGATGGGCTGGAGCAATAGCACAGTGGATAGGGCATTTACCTTACATGCAGCTGACCTGAGTTCGATTCCTCCACCCCTCTCGGAGAGTCCAGCAAGCTACGGAGAGTATCCCACCTGCACAGCAGATCCTGGCAAGCTTCCCATGGCGAATTCAATATGTCAAACACAGTAACAAGTCTCACCATGGAGATATTACTGGTGCCCGCTTGAGCAAATTGATGAACAGTGCAGTGCTACAGTGCTATTGTGAAATATAGTTACAAAGCTTTTGTGATCTAGGTTTCTGTCACACAATATTCCAACACCCATCCCTCCATCAGCATACATTCCTCCACACCAATATCCCCTGCATAGAACATGAACTGTATATGTGGAAAAGTGTTATCTTCTTAATTTTTTTTATAAAATTTATAAAAGTATTTATAATGGCATACAGTAACAGAAGGATATCATTGTGCATTTCACCAGGTTTTGTTTGGCATCATATACAACACTGATAACTGTAAGGAACATTTTCTAAGATTTCTTTTACAAATTTTTGTTTCATAAGTTGAGACTGTTATTTTGGTATGTTTCTAAGGTCACATAGATTCAATTACTTCTGATTCAAACTTTAAAGTATTTTAAAGCAAACTTACAAAGATATATACAGCAGAAACTGGGAGAATCCAAATCTCCAGTTGAAAGGAAATTGTTTAAATTACTGGACCACTGAACAAATTCCCTTTTGGAATACATTGCATGAAAATCTGAGATACACTTTGGAGTTAAGCTGCTTATCATGAGATTTAATAATTCTTAAATGTCCTCCTACTGAAGCAGCCAGGTAGGAGGGGTGTGTCTTTGGCTGTGAATTTTAGGTGAATTTAATAAATATCAAGAAGCTCCAATCTATCAAAGATTCATCAAGAATCTTTCAAATACCTATCAAAGAACAAAAGAGTAGTCTCTCCCTGACTATATCCCAGCAAAATGTTCCCAAGGTGGAGTAGCTTGCAAAATTCCTATAGGATCACTATGGAGAAGTGAGCACAGCCCATGCTCCACCTTGACCCAGAGTCATCGTAACCACAAATGGCAGTCACCTCAAGTCAGGCAGTGCTCTTTGCCCTTTCATTACGTGGGGTGAACTCCATTCCTAAGTGTCACCTTTATCGTGATTGGGGTGCATAATTCTCTTAACTTATTCTTCCTCTCCCCTTCTCTATCTCCTTTTCTCCCTCTCTCCATTCCTCCTCTTTCCTCCCCTCCCCTTTCCTCACATCGTGCCCTCTCATCTCCCCTCCCCTCCACTCCTTTCCCCTCTCCTCTCCTCCCTCCCTGTCACTTTTCCCTTCCCCCTCCTCTCCACCTCCCCTCTCCATTTCCCTCTCCTCTCCTCTCCTTGCTCCCCTCTTCTCTCTTTCCAGAGTTCACTCTGGAATATGTTTTCTACCTTTTCTTTCATTCTGTCCTCCTTATGTTTTCTTCATCATCTGCTTGTCCTGAAATTCTTTTCTGCAAGAACAGACAAGTAACTGAACTCTGACTCCCCAGGATCCTGTGGACAAAGCAGGGTAGTAGCACACACTCTCTGATGGCTACTTTCCCCTCTATGTCTCCCATGCACCAACTGCCCTAGGACCATTATAAGCAATACTGAGTGAATGTGTCAGTCAGGTCCGATCAGGAGAGAGCCCACACAGTGGTTCATTCTTAACCACAGTTGGGATTAGCCTGATGATGCATAGGCTGGTAAAATGTAAAGAGAACTCTAATGAATATGGGAATAGCAGACATGAATCAGTTACTATGTTTTGGTGGAGATATATATCCAAGGGAGAGCTCCTGCCTTCCATCTTGTCAGTGCTAAAAGCTATACCATTTGTCATTGAATTACAAAGAAGTAACCATGATGCAGTGTTGCTAGTATGTCTGAAGATTTTCCTTTTGTAACTTGCTGGGAACATTCTCTAAGGTGCAGAAGAAAACTATACAGATACACATACACACACACACAATTCTAATGGAAACAGGCTGCTATGGTCTAAAAGAGTTCTGAGAAGAAGCTCCTGGCTACTGAATAGTGCTGGAGGCCACATATGAACTGGGTGCTGAGGATGTTTTCCATGCAACACAGGAGCCTAAAGCTATAGAAACTGTAAAGTGTGCAGAAAGAGTTTGACACTGCAGTAGCTGACACGCAATCCCCGCTACAGTGACTCAGAGCTGTAAAAGCCAAGTGTGTTGCATGAGTGCCTAGTGAGGATATGCCACCAAGAGGAAAGGAACTTTATCCTAAACAGACTATCTAGCACTAAGCTACGGGAAATTGAAACTTGCAAAGGAAAACATATTTAAAATGTGATTCCTTTTTTCAGATTAGATAAAGAAGGGTAAATTTCAAGGTGACATGGATTAAGTAGATAACTTGCATATGTGATTTTTTTTTATTATTTTCCTTTTTTTAATCGAATCACCATGAGATACAGTTACAAAACTTTCATATTTGAGTTTCAATCATACAATGATCAAACACCCATCCCTCCACCAGTGCACATTCCCCACCATCAATGTCCCCAGTATACCCCTCCTTTCCAAACCACTGCCCCCCCCCCCCCGCCTCTATGGCATAAATTTTCCCTCATACTCTCTCTCTACTTTTGGGCATTATGGTTTGCAATATAAATACTGAGAGACTGTCATGCTTGGTCCTTTACTTTCAGCACATGTGATATTTAAAAGAAAACAAACTCTTGTGTTTTGTTACTCTTTGTCTATTTTTTGGGTAATCTATAAACCTAAAAATTTGGTTCAATTGTTTGGTAAACAATAAAATCTGTAAAATGTAATTAAAAATCTTTGATTTTTTTCATAAAAAGTCTTGGAAATGTTGCTTTAAGAGGGGGGTGAAGAGATCATACAGCGGGTAAGGTGTTGATCCCTGGCATCTCATACTTTCCCCGAGCCTACTAGAAATGATTCCTGAGTGTAGAGCCAGGAGTAACCCCTTAGCACCGATGGGTGGGGTCCCCTAAAAATATGTTGCTTCAAGATTCAAGGTATATTTGACATGATTGCTTCTGGTAGTGGATAACAGTAAACTATCAAATGTTACATAAGCAAATAAATATTATTTTCTCACATAAGGAAAAATCCTGCAGTAGACAGTTTTAGTTTTAGTTTTGTGGGTTATCCAATTCTGAGTTGTGACATCAATGCTTTTATTGGCATTTTCTTTGCACATAGATATGCAGAAAAAATAAAAGAAGGATGAATGTATGAGAGTTATAACTTTAGTTCCTTCTAAAAGCAAAAGGAAAGTATTGTTTTTAGAAGCCAAAAACTAATTTATTAATGAAACTGTATCATATGGCTACTCCTACCAGCATTCTGGCTAGAATAAAAAAAGTAATCAGTCTCTATAATGGAGCTTACAAAGATAAAAGGTTTGAGGGATTTTATTTGGTAAATCAGTGAATAGAATCTTCATAACAAGAGTTTCTTGAGAATTTAGAATTATGTTGCTAAAGGAACTTAATCAAGAATTTTAAAGGAGCTACATTAAAACAACAGAGAAGTTTGATAGACACAGAAATAACTAGATTTGAAGTCTGTCTTAATCCATGAAAATCAAATATACTTAAACGACATAGCAAAGGAGACATTACAGATAGAATAAAGTTTACTAATCTGTTGACCATAATATTGAGAGACTATCCTGTATTTCACTGTTTGGCGTAATGTAGTTCAAGAGCACTTATCATTGAAAGAGAGGGACTGCACAGCAAAGTTAGATGACGATGTACCTGCACAAGAATGTTGCTAGAGATGCAATATTGGTAGTTTTGAGGATGGAGGAAGGAGACATGGCCAAGGAATTTGGTTAACCTTTAGAAGTTACGAAATGCAGCATAATAGATTTCCCTTAGTGATAATATAATGCAGTTGTGTGTCAACCGTAATTGTAGTCCAATGAGCCCAATGAGGTTTTCTGCCTATGAAACTATTAGATCATAAGTTTTGGCAATGAAATGATAGTTCTATTACCATCTCAGTATGCATTGAAACATGAAGAGAGTTGATTGTTTAAGCTGATATATGTAATGTAGGATAATAAAAAAAAAGTGTATCTATTTTATATTGCAAGAATGGCTACATTAGAGAATATGAAAAGAGTATTATATCTTAACTGTGTAAACCTGGGAAGACAGGTAGGATGCCTGCAAGGTTCAGGGACAATCCCTAGCACCACAAGGCCTTGTGAGCACTGTCAGTATAGAGTCCTGGAGGCACAGCTGGGATGTCACCAGTGGTGTCTGGCATGTCAAGGCTCAAGCAGCACCACAGGGAATGAGCAACATTTTGTCTTTAACCCCATGATATGAACTGCCAGCCAGGTTGGTCAAGAATCTCTAAGACTTACAAATGTTTGTGCTTGGGTTTTAGTTATACAATGATCAAGTACCCATCCCTCCACCAGTGCCCACTCACTAATAAAAATTAAAAAAATAAATAAACTTCTTCCAATTATAACTATTTTGTTTCATTAAAAAATTTAAATAACACAATAAAGATTTTATGTTTGCATTGTCAAAAAAAAATTCTCTAAGAATGGCCCCCAGGTTCCTCAAACATTACTTGGGAGCAGCCCCACCCCCACCCCTCCTCAACCAAGGCAAACGGAAAAGCAAGCAAAACAATCAACTGCTCAAACATTTCTTTCAAATATTTTATAAGTTTCTTTATATAAATGATAATATGCGCACTGAAATTTCTAATGCTTTTTCTGTATCTATAGTTGAAAGTATATTAACATTTCCATTTCAAAGAAAATACTGAGGAGAAACGTAATATATACTTATTAAATAATACACATTCTAAAAATGTGATTTGTGCAATTAGTTGGAATTATTTCCATCTTCATAATTACTGCAGTAATTTCCATTTTATCAGATTTTTTGTTTTTCAATAGCAATAGTTAGATCATTGCATTTTTAAGTTTCAGTGGTTTTAAAATTGTGCTTTTATTTTATGAACAATATAAGAACAATATAAGGATGATCCAGTGCATAAAGAGGAAATATTGCTCTAGGGGTGAGCAATTGAAATAGATTTAAGAAATTTATTGAAGAAAACTCAGTCCTCTTGTAAATAATGATATGTTTAAAAGTTCACCTACTCAGGTGTTCACGCGCATTCATGACGGGTTGACTGGGCCTATTTTTAAGCAGAGGCTGGTATTGTAATTAGTTAAAATGGCTTATTAGTGGAATGAAAACAAGGATATAAAAGGAAAAAGCTATTTCCTGACATGGAACAATCAAATTAGAGAGAGGGATTTCTGCTCCATGCTCCTTAAATATTAGATCCTTATGTGCCAAATTGATGCTGAATGATTTTCCTTATGGAGACAAACCTCTAAGGGTTTGTCCACAGGTAAACAAAAGAAAATTAGTATTACAAAATAAAATTACCAATATTCTTCTAATTTTAGCTTTCTTTTGTTTTCAGTGCTAGAATAGAGTATGTGCTGTATTCTCTCTCTCTCTCTCTCTCTCTCTCTCTCTCTCTCACTCTCTCTCTCTCTGTGGTTGGACCATGCCCAGTGAATCTCAGAATCTCCTCAACCTACTCCAGCACTAAGAATATAATCAAGGTGATGTGCAGGGGACCGTGTGGTGTGGGAAACCCAACCTGAGCCTGCAGCATGCAAAGTATATCCTCCAACTCATTAAGTTATTTCTCTGGTGAAATATAATTGTTTTAAAATTAATTAATATCTTAATAAAATATTAATTAGAAACATAATGCTAACATAGTGTTTAATGCTAGTATCATAATAACATGTTATTTCATGTATCGCAGATTTATTTTAAGAAAATATATAAACTATTAACCTGGTCTCAATTATTTTCTAAAGAATTTCTCTTTGTGCTTCAATTTTCTTTAAGACAAAAGTTACCAAATTCAAACATTTAGATAGGCTTTCCTCTTTAAAAAGTCCTGCATGCATTTTTTAAAAAATATTTTAAGTCTCCCATTTTGTTACATAAAGTAACAAAATGGGAGACTAACACCCAGGAGTGGCCAAGATTAGTACCAGGAATTTTGCTCCATGACTTGGAGGCCAGCCACAAGTGTTAGGGGAAAAGGAAGCTCAGATAGAGTAGGGTACACCAAATAAAGGGTGTTGGGAGGATCCTCCGAGGATGGGAGAAGCATGCTGAAAGTAGACTATAGACCAAACATGATTGCCACTAAATGCCTCTCTTGTAAACCACAGGATCCAAAAGGAGAGAGAGAGAACAAAAGGGAATGCCCTGCCACAGAGGCAGGGTGGGATGGGGGCACGAGGGGGGGGGGGGGAGGGATGCTGGGACCTGCGGTGGTGGAGGATGGGTGCTGGTGGAGGGATGGGTACTTGGATCATTGTATAACTGAAACCCAAGCACAAAAATTTGTAAGTCTATAACTGTACCTCATGGTGTTTCACTGATAAAAAATAAAGGGAAAAAATAAAAATTAATATAACTAAAAAAATATTTTTAACTTTTTGGGTTTATAAAAGAAAAAAATCAATAATAGTTTCAGGGATATAAATTTAGAATACATAGTATGTGTATGTGTTAGGTCTTAGGTTGTTCTTTGACTCTGCATGACTATTGAGCATTACTAGATGAAGATCCTGACCCCAAGAACTTCCAGGCTTGGCCCAAGAGCACTGCAACAAAAATGGAAACAGGAAACTCTTTTCAACACGTGTTCCCTGTGAGTCAGGAATACTTCTCCTTGTACTTGGGGCTGCCATTCTAGTGGTGAGGGAAACAAAAGTAAAAATAAACAAATGTGATTACATCAAGCTAAAATGTTTCTGAACAGCAAAAAGAGACTATTACTGAAACAAAATTATAGCCTAGTGGATGAAACAAAGTATTAGCATGCAACATATCTGACAAAAGTGAAATATCCAAAGTCTGTAAGAAATTCAAAACACTCACCAATGTGAAAACAAAAACAATCCATCACAAAATGGAGAGAAGATATGAAAACTACCCAAAAAATATAGATGGCAAGTAGGCACATAAAAATACTCATCATCTATTATTAACTAAGAAATGTGAATGAAAATAATAGTAAAATATTGCCTCACACTAGTGAGATTAATCTATATCAGATGGGTCAGAAGTGACAAGTGAGAGGGAAAAAAAGAATTTTCATTCTCTAATGGTGGGAATATAAACTGATTAAACCTCATGAAAAACAGCATTTCTAAAAGTATTTTTTAAAAAAGCACACCATCATATGATTTAGCAATACCACTGTCAGCTATCTGTTTGAGAGAAAAAAAAACTCATTTGAAATGAAATATTAGCATGTGTATTCACTGCATGTTTACTGTAGCCATGCTTTGAATAACCTAAGTGCTCAATGACAGATTAGTAAAGAAAATATTGCGTATGTATGCAATATGGAATATTTTCTTTTGCAAAAGCATGAATGGAACTGAAGTAGTATTGATTAAGTAAAATAAGATAAAAGGAGAAACGGAATGATAGGTTGATTACACTAGTATGTGGGATATAGACAATTAAAGCAAAGAAGCAGTCAAAACCAATTGAATACATACCTTTGCATCATGACCTCAGAACCGAGACTACTGAGTGAAAGGGCAATAAAATGTGTGTCTATTTGTCTCTTGCATGATATCATCTTAATCATTTTTTTTCTTTCTATATTCATGGAGTAACTGAAATATGCCACCAAGCAGAATTTTCCTGGCACCTTCCTTGGGCTACTCCTATTGATGGCCTTTTGGATTACTTGGTTTACTTTACAAAGTAAATTATTGTACAAAAAAGCTAGCCAAAATTAATTTTATTTAAGCAATGTAGTTTACTTCTTATTCATTCTACATGTCAAGTGTGAGCAAACAAGGGTGTGTATATGCCTCACAGTTATCTGGGTACTAAGTTGATGAAGGCATCATCTTAGTAAATGCTTCCATAATTGAAAAGTCTGTGAAAAAATGTATAAAAGAGCATTTAAAATTCCAGCGTGGAACAGTCATGTCATTTTCATTTATCTTTTTTTTGCCTAATCAATTCATATGGTCATGCTTGAGTCTAACATGTTTAAAATACCTAACTATCTAATTAGAAATATTACCACATATTTTGATATTTAAATTAATTTTTCTGGGGTCTTTAGATCCTCTGACAGGACCTCAGTCACTTCATCGTACCATTAAGTTCTCTTTCCACCATCATATTTTCAGTTTGAGCAAGGAAAATACACTTGATTAATCTTGTGTCTTACTTCTTCAACCAAAAAAATGAATTTTTTTCTGAGACAAACTATAGGTCCTTTTCATTACTGTCAAGCTTCTCTTGATTTTTTATTGCAGACTCTTGCTTGACACACTCAATTTGACAATTATTTCACTCTGCCATGAAAATTATTAGGAGTTACAGTTAACTTGAGAATTCAAGATTTTAAGGGAAAAATTACGTTTAATTAGGACAAACTATTTTATTCATCAGATGGAGCTAATAATTAATATTTAGAAAGTATAGAACCAACTTTAAATTATTCATCTGTAAAATAGCTTTAATAGGTCCTTTTGCCTTAACTTACATTTCCCTTTCTAACTAATAGAACTTGTAGAAAAATATTTAACTGAATAACAGAATTTCTCAGATTTTTGTACTTAATAAAACTAAAAAAATATTTGAAAGTACTCTAAGGATAGAGCTTAAGTTTCGTTAAAGCTGAAAAGTGTTTGTAAAACAGTAAAACACATTATATTTTACTGAAACTCTTAGAAACATATAAGGATAGTGAGACTCCCTTATTTCATCTCAATTAAGTAATTTTAAATATAATTTTCAAGGAGCTGGAGAGAATACAACTGGTAAAGCAATTGCCTTGCAGGCAACCAACAGGGGTCAGATACAAATTATGACATACTGTCCTCCAGCTCTGCCAGGAGTGAGCACAAAACCAGGAGCAATCTTTAAACACAATAGGCCCCAAACAAACAAAAAACCCCACAAAAGTGAAAATATTTTTCAAATGCATAGAGGCATCCTCAGGAAAGCTTGAGAATGAATTTTTGTAGAAATAGGAAAATGTCAGAAAACTCATCCCTATATAAATGATACTATAGCACCATTTGAAAAGAACTACATAAAAGATTCATTTTGAGGAATATGTGTGTCCCCTTTGTGAACTGTAATAGTGCCATTCATGTAACAAAAAGCTACCAATTTTGTATAATCACTGGAAGTAGATAAATGACCTCCTATCACCAAGCCCATTCACCGTTTTAAATCTAAACCTGTATTTCTAACACAAAAATGCTTGCACATTAACCTGCTACAGTTGTTTTCTTCAAGCACACTTGCACTGGTATTTCACAAGGTAATGTGCCAATATTCATCAAAAAATACTTTTATAAACAAAAAAATAAAACACCATATGAAGATCAACCAAGTAGATTTTTGAGGTGCAATATGGCAAGAGCATAGCACTCGAAGCATGTTTTTAAATGTAAGTTTATTTTAATATAGAACTTACTCTAAGAAAAATATGTTTTCATTTTAGTTTTCCTCCTGATGTTTTCCCATAACAAATAGTCTACAAAATAACATGAAAAAATATCCCATTGTACAAACTTAAAGCAATCTTATGAATATTATTTGCTGCATGCATCCCACAATATGTGAGCAAATATCTAATCTTCTGGAAAAAACAAAGGCAACAGCAATGTAAGCATAAGAAATTTTCATGAAATTTCTTAGATTTCCAACAAACAAAAAAGCACTGGCTAAGCTGCAAAAGAAATCCTGAGCAATGAAGGACTAAATACAGCTCTTTTAAATAAACTGAGATGAATGGAAAACTGCTCATCCAACTATAATCATTTTGTTTCCTTTTACATTTAGCTTTGGGATATATTGTCCTTTTCCTTTGATTGCTTACTGCTCTTGTTAGATAAATTATGTATTTGCAATATCTATAACTAAAAACTATTATTGATGTTATGATATCTGAGAGAGGCATCTAACTGGAGGATTATAGGAGAATCAGGAAACCGTTTAGAAAATACATATTCTATTGAGAAGCCATGAAGTTATTTTGCTGGCCAGAGGAAAACCTCACCTTTATTTTTTTTTTTTGCCTTTTGGGTCACACCCAGTGTTACACAGGGATTACTCCTGGCTCATGCACTCAGGAATTACTCCTGGGGGTGCTCGGGGGACCATATGGGATGCTGGGAATTGAACCCAAGGTTGGCCGTGTGCAAGGCAAACACCCTAACCCCTGTGCTATTGCTCCAGCCCCAAAACTTCAACTTTCTAATTTAAATTGTGTAGGAGTCACTATGAGAAGTAGTTTCATGAATTATACTAAGATCTAAAGTAATCTGTTCTCTCTTGGGTAAGAAATTTTATACAACCCAAAATTTCTTGGAAATTAGTTCTTATTTGAGCTAAAATGTGCTTCAAGTATGTTGATCTTAACTGTTTCCTTCAGGAACAGTGAAAAAAAATCTACTTAGAAAATTAAATATTCCAATATATCATAACTCCTTGTCCAAAACCAATATTTATCTTTATCCCAAAACAGGTGCCACTTTTAACACTTGTTTCCTTCAACCATCATTATTATATTATACACTTAAGAAAACTATTCTGAGTGATTTTTTAAAATAATTTCTTCAGGTGCTAATTCCCAAAAGTGCTTTGAAACCTTTAGGATATAAGATCTTTTTATATATTTTCATTATACCCTTCAATTTTATTAAACTTTTTTTTAGGATCAAGGCTATAATATGGGAGATATGGAGCTTGTTTTGTATGCAGCCAATTCGAGTTTAATTCCTAGCAATACATAAGGTCCTCTGATACCCTGCAGAAGTGATCCCTGGTTGTAGAGCCAGGAATAAGCCCTAAGCACCCCTGCACTGCACCCCATTCCCCCCCAAAAAGCCAAAAAACAAAATAACTAGTTCCTAAGTAGCTCCATTGTATTTGTCATTTGAACTACTATATCTTTGTTATGATACTCATATAATTATTTTTAATTCTAACAATGTAATATTTATTTAAAACTATTATTGATGTCAGTCTGAAGATGCTGAATATATTTTATTTATTTTTATTTAATTTTTTATTATTATTAGTGAAACACCATGAGGTACAATTGTAGACTTAAAAACTTTCATGCTTGGGTTTCAGTTATACAATGATTGAGTACCCATCCCTCCATGAGTGCCCAATCTCCACCACCAATGATCCCAGTAGCCCTCCCACTCCCCCACCCCATCTCCCCACCCCACACCACCTCAGTAGCAGGGCATTCCCTTTTGCTCTTTCTTTCCTTTAGGGTCTTGTGGTTTGAAATAGAGGTATCGAGTAGTCATCATGTTCAGTCTATAGTTTACTTTCAGCACGCATCTCGCATCCCAAACAAGTCCTCCAAACACCCTTTACTTGGTGTTCCCGTCTCTATCTGAGCCGCCTTTTCCCCCAGCATGTGCTACAGGCTTTCAAGCCATGGAGCAGACCTCCTGGTACTTATCTCACTTACCTTACTATTCTTGGGTGTTCGACTCCCGCTTTGTTACTTTATACTCCCCAGATGAGTGCAGTCTTTCTATGTCTGTCCATCTCTTTCTAGCTCATTTCACTTAGCATGATACTTTCCATATAGAACCGATTGCATGTAAATTTCATGACTTCATCTTTTCTAACAGCTGCATAGTCTTCCATTGTGTAGATGTACCAAAGTTTCTTTAACCAGTCATCTGTTCTCGGGCACTCGGATTTTTTCCAAATTTTGGCTATTGTGAACAGTGCTGCAATGAATATACAAGTGCAGATGTAATTTTGACTGTACTTTTTTGCCTCTCCGGGATATATGGGTGTTGGGTCAAATAGGAGCTCAATTTCTAATTTCTTGAGAATTGTCCATACTGTTTTCCAAAAGGGATGAACCAGTCGGCATTCCCACCAGCAGTGAAGGAGAGTCCCTTTCTCCCAACATCCACACCAACACCGGTTGCTTTTGCTCTTCTGGATGTGGACCAGTCACTGTGGTGTGAGATGATATCTCATTGTTGTTTTTATCTGCCTCCCCTAATGATTGTTGATGTAGAGCATTTTCTCATGTGCCATTTTGCCATTTGGATTTCTTTTTGAGAAATTTTCTGTTCATTTTGTCGTCCCATTTTTTGATGGGGTTGAGTGTTTTCTTCTTGTGGAGTTCAACCAGTGTTTAGTGTAACCTTGATATCAACCGCCTGTCAGATGTGTATTCTGCGAATATTCTTTCCCATTCTGTAAACTCTCCTTGTATTTTGGTCACTGTTTCTTTTGAGGTGCAGAAGCTTCTTAGTTTAAGACAGTCCCATTTGTCTATCTCTGTTTTCACTTGCTTGGCCAGTGGTATATCATCTTTGAAGATACCGTTATCGTCAATGTCATGGAGAGTTTTGCCAACTTTGTCTTCAATGTACCTACCTCATGGATTCCAGTCTGACATTGAGGCCTTTAATCCATTTGGATCTTACTTTAGTACATGGTGTTAAGTAGAGATCTGAGCCTTTTTTTTTGCATGTAGCTGTCCAGTTTTGCAGGACTATTTGTTAAAGAGGCTTTTCTTGTTCCACTGCACATTTCTTGCTCCCTTATCAAAGATTAGATGATCATATATTTTGGAGGAGTGTCAGCATATTCAACCCTGTTCCATTGGTCTGCGACTCTGCCTTTGTTCCACTACCATGCTATTTTAATTATTACTGCTTTGTAGTCGAGTTTGAGGTTGGGGAGGTTGATTCCTCCCATTTTCCTTTTCTAAGAATTGCTTTAGCTATTTGTGGGGGCTTATTGTTCCATATGAATTTCAGAAGTGTTTACTCCATTTCTTTGAAGAATGTCATGGGTATTGTTATAGGGATCACATTGGATTTGTACAATGTTTTGGGGAATAGTGCCATTTTGGTAATGTTAAGTCTCCCGACCCATGAGCAGGGGATATCTTTCCATTTCCTTGTGTCCTCTATTATTTCCTAAAGTAGCGTTTTGTAGTTTTCTTTGTACAGGTCCTTTACGTCCTTATTTAAGCTGTTTCCTAGGTACTTGTGCTATTTTGTTTTTATCCTGGCTTTTTTAAATCTGAAATTTTAATGTCTTTGGCAACTATAACTAGGAGTTTGTTACATAAAAGAAGTAGGGTTGTTCTTTAGAATAAAAAGATACTTTGTGATTTTATCTGGTTGAATTTTAAGAAATTTATTGTACTCAAAAGATAAAGATGATTTGGAGAGATATGTTTATTTAACTTGGACTGGATGATATTGAAGTGTTTAAAAACTAACAATTATTGAAAAGGTAAGCTTTTATATTAAGAATAGTGGCTACTGAACAAAGAAACACTGAAAAGCAGACTGTGTATAGATGGTAACCATCAAAGACAAGTGAAGCCTAGACTAACTTGATAATCCTGTGAAATGCTACAGATCTCATGTTGAGGAACTTTCACGATTCACAGGGAAATTTAGAGAAGGAAGCCAATGGGCTCTATTTTTGCTCTGCTCAGAAAGCTGTTCTCTAAAATACGAATAGATACTTTAGTTCTGATGAAGTGACAAGCTTGGATACAGAACAACAGACAGAAAAGTTCTAATAACTGGTCTGGGGCCCTGGATGGTTAAGAGTTCAATTCCTTTGAAAGAAAGAAATTTAGAAAACTATTCTTATTAAAGAAGTCTAGAGTTTGATCTTTTAAGCCTATCATGTAACAGCACATGCCAGTGTCAATTAAATTGCAGTAAGTAGTAGTGTGATTTCTCTGAAGGAGTAAGTAATTAAGCAATTCAGGTTTATAGAGAACCTAAATATTACAGCTGGGATTAAGAAATTGGCCTGGGGAAGTAGTTTAAATCCTATAAATAATTTTAATATAGTTTTCTTTCCCATGGAAATATGTGTAAACCTAATTTGTCCTGCATTTTTCTTCTTTCCTGGGGAAAAAATGGGCACATATATTTACAATCTCCTAGAGAAAATTGCTTAATAAACATAGTAAAAGGAACTATTTTCTTAAATACTAATAGTTTTGAGTTAGGTGAGCAAGAAAAATACTGCATCAGGTTTATTTTATATTTCAGATGAATAAAAGTGAAGATGAGGGAAATTAAATGCCTTGAATGATTTCATAAAACAGATTAACTATATATTGCTTGGGGAAAAATTTCAGACCCCTAATAAGTTCTTTGAAGAATATGGAAGTTTATCCCAAGACATTCGATAACCACCATAAAAGCTAAAACTTAAATATTTACATAAAAATAATCAAATTTCATGCAGTTAATTATTTAATAAAATATTTGCATGGACCCTTTGAGACATTTAGGTTGTTAGAGAATCAAGCTGTTCGGAGCCTGAAGATACCATGTGATACAATTTTGAGGGGCTAGAGCTATAGCACAGCGGGTAGGGCGTTTGCCTTACACACAGCCAACATGGCCGACCCGAGTTCAATTCCTCCGCCCCTCTTGGAGAGCCTGGCAAGCTACCGAGAGTATGTTGCCCACACGGCAAGGCCTGGCAAGCTACCCGTGACGTATTCAATATGCCAAACACAGTAACAAGTCTCACAATGTTACTGGGCCCGCTCGAGCAAATCGATGAACAACGGGAGGACCGTGATTGTGACCGTGACCATTTTGAGAACATAGCCAGTATTTAGTCTCATGGTCATTAATTTTCAAGTTCTGTGACTAACTTCTATTTCAAAGATACAAATATGTTACATCTCATTGATAATTTTTTTTTTTTGTCTAGCACAGTGTAAAACAACAGAAAGCATTAAAAAGATAGATGGGAGACCAGAACGATAGTCCAGTGAGCAAGGTGCTTACTTGGAAAGTTGCCAGCCTGGGATTGATCTCTGATGCCACATATGGTCTCTCAATCCCCACCAGGAGTGATCTTCGAGCCCAGAGATAACAGTTCTGGACTGTTTACAAAAACGGGGGACATAGGACGTACAAGGAAATATAGGAGTGGGACAGTGGAATTTGAATAATATCTGTGGGAATGAAAAAATTGACACTTTTTTTGTAGGAGTACTGCTATTTATTCAGCCACTGATTAGCTGATTGAATTGGGCATGAATTCCACCTAAATTTTTAATTTATTTTTCTTTTTATATTTATTTATTGAATCACTGTGGGAAAAGTTCCTAAGCTTTCAGGTTTAAGTCCCAGTCATATAATGATCAAACATCTTTCCCTTCACCAGTATTCATTTTTCACCACCAAGAACCCCAGTATACCCCACCTCCCACCCCTCCAAATGCCTGTGAGGCAGATGATTTCTACTTAACTCTTCTCTACATTGATTACATTCATTATTTTGACAAAAGATGCACCATTATTATTTAGAATTTCCCCCCAAACAATCAGAATTGCTGAAAAGGCATTGTGAAATACTTTGTTTTCTATAGCTGGTTATGAGAATCATATAATATCACGCAGCCACGATTTTGAATTTCTGCAAAGAGCCAGATAATTATGAGATTGGTTTCTGTGTGTCTGGTGTTATGGCCGTGCCGGAGAGCCGCTCGTGGGGGGCAATTAGTGACCTTGGGAGGGGGTTGAAGGACGGGCCGGTACCGTCCCCCTTCCCATGAGACTGCAGTGCCCCGTCACCGCTGGCTCATACCTGACTTTCCTATAAGCTCTGATGTGGTGGCCACCCTGCTGCCGGGGGGTGGGGGGGAAGGTGGAAGAGAGCAACACCCTTTCCCTCCTGGGGAGGCATGACGCCATAGCTTAACACATGGTCCATTAACTTTTCTTCTGCAAGCTTCTGGGCTCTGGACTAAGTCCTTTTGCTTCTGGAGCCATGGCCATGCCAGAGAGCTGCTTGTGGGGGGCCAACTCATGATGTCGGTAGGGCGTGAAGGATGAGCCAGTACTGCCCCACTTCCCATGAGACTGCAGTTGCCCCTTCACCTCTGGTTCATACCTGGCTTTCCAATAAGCTCTGAGGTGGTGGCTACCTTGCTGCCAGTGGGGAAAAAGGTGGAAGGGAGCAACACCCTTTTCCTCCCGGGGAGGCATCATGCTGTAGTTTAACGCATGATCCATTCACTTTTCTGCCACAAGCTGCCTGGTTCTGGATTAAGTCCTTTTGCCTCTGGTGCCATGGCCATGCCAGAGAGCCGCTTGTGGGAGGCAACTCGTGACCTTGGGAGGGTGTGAAGGATGGACCAGTACCGTCCCCCTTCCCATGAGACTGCAGTTGCCCCATCACCGCCGGCTCATACCTGGCTTTCCAATAAGCTCTGAGGTGGCGGCCACCTTGTATGTGGTCCAGATGCATTTCTGCCAAAAGCCGCTGGGTTTCAAGACTTGTTTCTGAGTCTCTGGGATCAAGGCTATTAATCAACTTGATCAGGAGCCAGAGAGGCCTTTTGTAGGTGGTGACTCGAAGTCTTGTTGGGATGGGGAGAGAGTCGGCTCCACCCCCATGTGGTAAGGCCCTGTGTGTTTCGTCACTGGAGGCCCAAACCTGACTGTCCAGTAGCCTCTGAGGATGGTGGTCAGCAGGCCGCCAGGGGAACAGGCCAAGGCACAAATCTTATTCCCACCTGGAGTGGCCCAGGGCCAGTAACCTACTCAGGAACAGACACATTTCTGCTAAAAGCCTTTGGGTTCCGACTCTGGGATCATGGCTGTTAAGCAGTTCGGTCAGGAACCAGAGAGGCCATGCCTCCAATTATATAGCTGAGCCGGAGGTGGTTTGTGGGTGTGTCTCCCACATACCTAACTTTGGGCCGTTTTCTTTCTTGGTAAACTTTGCCCCAAGTTTTTGGGCTCTGGCCAAAGCACAGCAGCAATTTTGGGGGTATCTGAAGTCTGACGTTGCCATCAGGCTGCTGATGCACTCACCTCACAGGTACAGATTGACCTGCTGGCGGCACCATACCCCCTTGACACTTTTTTTTTAAAGTTGGTTCTTTGGGGCTTGAAAGATAGTACCAGAGGCCAAAAAAAAAAAAATTAAAAAAACTTACAATAAACAAAATAAACAAATAAAAAAGATAACATAATGAACAAAGGACTTGATTCTTTGGGGTATACTGTTTTAGCTTCGGATTCTGATGTTCTTTTGATGTTCTTCAATTATATAGAATCAGATTCTATAACTTCAATTCTGATGTTCTGATGACTGTCAGCATATGGAGATCTTCATGATACGGTCTTTGATCAGCCTAGTTGGCTGACTTCTTGAGTAATATCAAAACTTATATAGCAAGACCATGAAAAAATACAATCTTAAAACTCAAGGAAAAAAAAACTGACAAGTAAAAAGTATTTTTCCCCCACTTAGTACAATACACATACATATATAGATACACACAGACACACACACACACACACACACACACAAATGAAGAATGTATGCGACCAGATGTCCATTATCTAGTCATTGTTTTTCTTTTTTTCTTTCTTGCAGGGGTGGATACATAGCTTGCTTTTGTCACAATTTACTCCAGGGTCTGACCTCAGGAATCCTCTTGGCAATACTCAAGGAATCATATGGGTTGCAGGGGATTAAACCTGGGTTTATCAAACCTGTAAGCAAGGCAAGAGCCTTTTCTGTTTTACTGAACTATTTCTGTGCCCATCTATTTTTTATTGGAAAAAAATCTAAAAATATTTTGCTCAAAAAGTGAACCTGGTAAGAGTAGCATTAATGTTGCTAAATTATGAAAACAAATAAACAAATTACCTTGTATCAACTCAAAGCTACTTAATTAGCATCTCTGGGTAGACAATGAGGAATTTATAATACATCTCTGTGTGACTCTTACACAGTTAAGGATGAGAAACTTTGAAGTAGAGCCACTAACACTTTTGTCCTCTGTAGATTCATATTTAACACGGCCAGGATAAAAACAGGTGTAACATCAAGAATCATGGTGTAGGAAATGGTAATTTTATGAGATAACAGATAAAACTGCTCTTTTGGGTGTATTTTATATTCTAGCACATATGGAAATGGAGCAAAATATAATTTAATGAATAGTTTTTAAGAACAGACAGTGAAATTGCAGTGTTAATTTATATGGGAGGGAATTTTAAGATTATTTGTATATTGAATTTAATTAAGGCCTTTTTTATTTTAATAAAGTAACTTATTAAATGAACATAAAATTAAAATGTATTATTTTAATTAAATATTTTGTATCCATAAGACATTTTTATATTAAAACAGTAACTGATTTTCTTTTCAATGTAAGATATAATAATCTCTGCCATCTGCTCTAGTTGTGTCTTTATACCTGACAATTTTAGTTTGAGTGTAATTCCTTAATTTAAACATGCCCCTATGCCCCCTTCTTCTTCTCTGTAACAGGATTATAATGTAAGTACATTTAGTTTAGATTACTTGGAAATGGTTCACATAGATTTCCACCTGCTATGGTGTTTAAATTCTTTAAAAAAGAGTATCAACAGAAGAATATTTTATTTCATGCATTTTAAACAATGGCTACAAATAACTTGTCAAGATTTCTATTATATTAAACAATTAAAAATTGAAATAAAGTGAGCGTAAGGTGCTGTTTTTATACAGTGGGAAAATTGTTGTAAGAGTAATGACAAAAAAAATAATGTAAGTGGGCAGAGTTTGTTTCTGTTTTGTCAAGAACAGTTACTGTACATATGGTGTAAACCTTGAACAGCACAATAACAAGGTAGAATAATTGTGCAAATGACTCCTTAAAAGGCAAAAATTTGTACATGGTGTTAGGCAGAGTTCTGGCCCATTTTTTTTGCATGTAGCCATCCAGTGATGCCAGCACAATTTGTTAAAGAGGCTTTCCTTACTCCACTTCACATTACTTGCACCTTTATCAAAAATTAGATGATCATATGATTGAGGGGAGATGTCAGTGTATTCAACCCTGTTCCATTGGTCTGCAGTTCTGCCTTTGTTCCAGTACCATGCTGTTTTAATTATTACTGCTTTATAGTACTGTTTGAAGTTAGGGAGGTTGATTCCTCCCATTTCCTTTTTCCCAAGAATTGCTTTAGCTATTCGTGGGGGCTTATTGTTCCATATAAATTTCAGGAGTGTTTGCTCCATTTCTTTGAAGAATGTCATGGGTATCCTTATAGGGATTGCATTGAATTTATACAATGCTTTCGGTAGTATTGCTATTTTGACAATGTTAAGTCTCCCGACCCATGAGCAGGGGATATCTTTCCATTTCCTCATGTCCTCTTTTATTTCCTGAAGTAGCGTTTTGTAGTTTTCTTTGTGCAGGTCCTTTACTTCCTTAGTTAAGCTGATTCCTAGGTACTTGATTTTCTGGGGCACAATTGTGAACGGGATTGTTTTTTTCATGTAGCTTTCTTCTCTCTCACTGTTTGCATATAGGAAAGCCATGGACTTTTGGGTATTGATTTTATAGCCTGCAACTTTACTATACGAGTCTATTGTTTCTAGGAGTTTTTTGGTGGAGGTTATTGGGTTCTCTAAGTAGAGTATCATATCATCTGCGAATAGTGAGAGCTTGATTTCTTCCTTTCCTACCTGAATGCCCTTAATATCTTTTTCTTGCCTAATCGCTATTGCAAGTACTTCCAGTACTATATTGAACAGCAGTGGAGATAGTGGGCATCCCTGTCTCGTCCCTGATCAAAATGGATTAAAGACCTCAACATGAGACCAGAAACCATAAGGTAAATTGAAGATAAAGTTGGCAAAACCCTCCATGACATTGAAGCTAATGGTATCTTCAAAGATGCCACACCACTGGCTGAGCAATTGAAAACAGAGATAGATAAATGGGACTATCTTATACTAAGAAGCTTCTGCACCTCCAAAGAAACAGTGTCCAAAATACAAAGACAGTCTACACAATGGGAAAGGATATTCACCGAATACACATCTGACAAGGGGTTGATATCAAGGATATACAAAATACTGGTTAAACTCAACAAGAAGAAAACATCCAACCCCATCCAAAAATGGGGCAATGAAATGAACAGAAACTTTCTCAAAGAAGAAATCCGAATGGCAAAAAAGCACATGAAAAAATGCTCTACATCATTAATCATTAGGGAGATGCAGATCAAAACCACAATGAGATACCATCTCACACCTCAGAGACTGGCCCACATTCAAAAGAGCAAAAGCAACCGATGCTGGCATGGATGTGGCAAGAAAGGGACACTCCTTCACTGTTGGTGGGAATGTCGACTGGTTCAGCCCTTCTGGAAAACAGTATGGACGATTCTCAAAAAATTAGAAATTGAACTCCCATTTGACCCAGCAATACCACTCCTGCGAAAATATCCAAGAGAGGCAAAAATGTATAGTCGAAGTGACATCTGCACTTGTTTGTTCATTGCAGCACTCTTTACGATAGCCAGAAACTGGAAGAAACCTGAATGCCCAAGAACAGATGACTGGTTAAAGAAACTTTGGTACATCTACACAATGGAGTACTATGTAGCTTTTAGAAAAGATGAGGTCATGAAATTTACATACAAGTGGTACAATATGGAAAGTATCATGCTAAGTGAAATGAGTCAGAAAGAGAGGGATAGACATAGAAATATTGCATTCATCTGGGGAACATAAAATAACAATATGGGAGACTAACACCCAGGAGTGGCCGAGATTAGTACCAGGAATAGGGAGAGCTTGATTTCTTCCTTTCCTACCTGAATGCCCTTAATATCTTTTTCTTGCCTAATTGCTATTGCAAGTACTTCCAGTACAATATAAAGAAAGATTGCATTCATCTGGGGAATATAAAGACACAAAATATGAGATTAATACCCAAGAATAGCTGAGATCAGCACCAGGAGGATTACTCCATAACTTAGAGGCCAGCCGGGTATCCTAGAGGAAAGGGCAGCTCAGATAGAGAAGGGAGCACCAAATAAAGGGTGTTTGGAGGATCCTCCCAGGAGGGGAGATGCATGTCGAAAGTAGACTATGGACTGAACATGTTTGCCACTCAATGCCTCTTTTGCAGACCACAACACCCAAAAGGAGAGAGAGAACACAGGGGATTGCCCTGCCACAGAGTCAGGGGAGATGGGGGGATGGGGGTGGCGGGGATATTATCCATGGTGGTGGAAAATGGGCACTGGTGGAGGAATGGGTATCTGATAATTGTATAATCGAAACCCAAGCACAAAAAATTGTAAATCTACAACTGTACCTCATGGTGTTTCACTAATAAAAAAAAAAAGGGGGAAAAAAAAAAGAAATTCAATCAAACCCACCACCCACATGTGCCAACCCTGGCCCTGGCAACTTTGCATTCTGGGGCTCTCACCACCACAACAGAGTGTGTGATCACTGGTATGCAATAGCACCAAACACCTTCACAAAGTTTGTAATAGCACCAACACCTCCACAACAACAACAACAACAACAACAACAACAAAATGTGTGCAAATTTCATAAGCAGTGCAACTAAAGCTCAGGAGTGCTGTGTCCAAAAGTACGGCCTGCATCTTGCAGCACACAGCAGTGAAGAAACCTGCCCAGCAGGCTCCACAGCTCCCAGAGAATTCTTCAGGCCCCATACCAAGCCGATATCATCGGGAAGTCCCAGATTGGGTAGGTGCTGTCTCCCCGCCTTCTCCAGATGGAATCCCGGCAACCATGAGCTTCTACAAGCATGGCTCCAGTATGCGCTCACCAGGACTATTCTCCCAACTGCACAGCTTACATCCCCGCACTACGTTTCCTGATATGCAAAGTGAGCAATAGAAAGTAAATGATCTAGTGTCTTTCCCTGGAAGGCAGACTTGAATGGTGGTGGGAAACTTTGAGCAAAATATAATGCCCAACTGAAATGCACCTGGACTGTGCACTAAACTACGGTGCTATGCTACCTTGGGAGAGGAAGGGTGTTTGTCCCTCTGCCTGTCCCCCCTTGTAGCAGTGGCATGGTGGCCTCCATCTTTTCGAGCCTAATGTACAACCAGGTATGAGACTGCATTGACGAGGCACGCAGAGCCTCATGGAAAGGGGGTGGGACTGGCCCTGTTCCCCGCCCTGACAAGGCCCCAGGTTGCCACCACAAACGCCTCCTCCAGCTCCTGAATGACCATGATCCCAGAGGCATACAAACCAATCTCAGAACCCAGGGGTTTTTGGCAGTAATCCCTCTAGGCTTATTACTAAAATATCAGAAATCCAAAATCATGTGGCCGCAATAGTGGCCACACAGCATCATATGCTCTTTATAATCAGAAATAGAACACAAATTATCTAATGATATCTTTTTGGCAGTTCTGAATGTTGGGGAAATTCCAAATAATAATGTTGGGTCTTTTGTCAAAATATTGAATGTGATCAACATAGGGAGAGAGTAAAGTGGAAATCTGCCTCACAGACGGTGGGGGGGAGGTATACTGGGGTTCTTGGTGGTGGAAAATGTGCACTGGTGAAGGGACAAGTGTTTTCTCATTGTATGACCGACCAAGACTTAAACTGAAAGGCTTTGTGACTGTTCTCACAGTGACTCAATAAATAAAACTTAAAAAAAAAAGGCAAAAATTTCTTTGGGAAGTAATGTTAGGATCATGAATGTGATAGAACTTTGACTTTTCTCATTATCAGTATGCTAAATTGCTCCTTAATTACACATTGACTATTAATTTAACACCATGGAATGCACAGTAGATATGCACAATTAAATGCTATTCTGATTTTCTTACAAAAATAAAATCTGATTAGTTTTCACAACTCCACAGCGAACATTACTCAGTGGTCAGAAACTGAAAGCCTTTCTTCTAAGATCGGACAGGAGACAAGGTTATCTACTCTTACCATTAATATTCTACATAGTATTGGGAGGGAGGGAAATGAAACACTAGTGGAGGCAAGTAAACATTGGAGAAGGGATTTGTGTTGGACACTGTGTGCCTAAACCTCAATCATTAATTATTTTGTAAATTGTGATGCCTAAAAATGCATTAATTAATTAGTGACAATATTTTCTAAAAATCTATCCATTTTAACACTATGAAAGGATTCAGAAAAATAAGCTTAGTCATGTAAAACAGGAGAAAGATAAAAGCAATATGATTTGTGTGGAAAATAAGCTAACTACCAAGCAAACACAATTGCAACAAGTTCTTGGTCTATTAGTGAAAAAACTGGTTCCCAAAAAATGGAGTGAGTAAATCATAAAAACTTGTATAAAATAGAAATTTTGTGTTGAATACAATGTAATATATACTGATAATGATTTATATTATGGTACAGCTAAATCCTATGTCATATTGTAAACTATTACTTAAATAGAAGTTTTATAGTAGCTAGAGGTGAAATATTAAGAATATGGGTATCTTAATCATGCAAATACATAATCTTTAGAGGAAGGTGACAATCACCGAAAAACTTAAACTAGGAGAAAACAGGGGTCATCAAAGTATGACTCTAATTTATAAATATAGTTCATTCAAGAATACAGAACACACAGTCTCTCTCTCTCTCTCTTTCTCTCTCTCTCTCTCTCTCTCTCTCTCTCACACACACACACACACACACACTCCATAGAGGGAATTTTGTATAACTCAACAAAAGTGTGTAAAATAAGACACAGATGAAATGGAGAATGGTCAATAAATTGTATATTTCATAGAAAAAACTGACTACAACCCTGATCGTTGCAGAACTACAAATGAATGGTAACGAAATTTTGGTACCCAATGAAACTTGCAAAAATTTCTTCTTGCTTTCATGTGTGAGCAAGCTGTTTTCCCTATAGTTTGGGAAGGGAGTTTACTATGTTACTTTAAGAATCTCTCCCTTAACCACTCAATGCTATAAAACTTGATGGAATTACTAGTCAGTTTCATCATCCCAAAATAAAGTCAGTTCCCATTTAACTTAACCAATGACAAGGCACTGATAAAAGATGAATTGATCTACTCCTGTGAACCCAGTGAACACTTAATACTGCTTTTAAAGAAAAAATTGATCTTAACTGCTATTTTATAAAACATAAGGAACATGACTTTTTATCCAAACATGCCTTTTTATAGAATGGTATCAGAAATAGAAGCTAACATTTTCTTTTACAATAATAATAATGAACTATTTGAAGATGGTGAAAGTGCCTACCATCTAGATACAAAAACTGTGGCACCATGTAGAAAATGGGGGAATATCTCAGAAAGGGAGGTGCTTTGGGAGAATCTACATGAATATGAAAGGACCATCAAGAGTCCAAGGCTTTGTTTCCTGGTACATCCAGGCTAACTTTTCTATATGCAGATAACTTCAGGTTAAGGCAGTATGGGGGGGAAAAAAAACCCTACAGGCATGTCAACTTTGTAAAGGTATACAGGGTATACAGGGCTCATTCTAAACCTAGAAGATTGGCTGCTTCTCAACCTCAGATATGTACTCTGGGCTTTCCCCCATGACACCCCCAAAACCTGTGTTTTCTATTGAGCATGTATTCATGCATTGATGGGATTACATGGTGCTGGGGGCAGTTGGTGGGTGTAATCCGACCAACGGCCAAGACCCAGAGACTATAAAACCCAGCTCCCAGAAGAGAACAGCGCAGTCTCCTGCCCCTGTGCCTGGCTGTCCTTGCCGGGGCCCCTTAAAGGGGGGCGGGTTGAGTTTCCTTCCCCCCCCCTCCCCGAGCAGAGCCCTGGCAGCTGAAGACCTCCAGAACCAGCCACAACCATGCTGAGACCATTCTCCACACGCATGAAGGTACCTGAAGAGGAACAAAGGCGTGCGGGTCCTGGGGCTTAGATCTCCAAGCCTGCTCGGATAGGGGCTGAGCATCCTCCACCCAGATCCTCCATCTTCCAGTAGGTGGGGGTCACACCCACCAACTGTCCCACCCCCCCTCCGGCGCTGTGTAATTTCATCAACGGCCAAGACCCAGAGACTGTAAAACTCAGTTCCTGGAAGTGACATCTTATTACCCCATTCTTACTTTGGACAACCTTGCAGGCTACCAAATGTAACCTGCCTACTCGGCAGAGTCTGGCAAACTCCCCATGGTGTACCCAATATGCCAAATACCAGTAACAATGATGGGGCTCATTCTCCTAACCCTGAAACAGCCTTGAATATGGCACTTTTTAAAAATATCAGGGCTAGGCAAAGGAGACATTACTGGTGCCTGCTCGAGGCAATCAACAAACAACAGGGTAATAGTGATCATGATCGTGATGTATTCATGCAGTCTTCTCTATTTTATTCCTTTTACATTTCCCTAAATAAAGTTTTTAGATTTAATTTTACTTTTATACATTTTTTTCATGATGATTTATTACACTCAATATTCAACACTAATCCCACGACCATTACCTTCCCACCACCATTATTTACATTTTTTTCTAGCCACTACTCACGCCTGCCCCAATAACAGGCCCTAAGTACTTTATTTTGCATTGATTTTTATAGCACAGCGGCAGGGCGTTTGCTTTACAAGCGGCCAACATGGCCGACCCAAGTTCGATTCCTCCGCCCCTCTTGGAGAGTCCGGCAAGCTACCGAGAGTATCTCGCCCGCACGGCAGAGCCTGGCAAGCTACCCATGACATATTCGATATGCCAAACACAGTAACAACAAGTCTCATGATGGAGACGTTACTGGGTCTGCTCGAGCAAATCGATGAACAACGGGAGGACCTTGACCATGACCGTTTATGAATAATTCATTAAAAATTATCGAAAAAGATTTTCTTAGACAAAAGTGTGTGAAGGTTGTTGTCTGATCATCCTGGAGCCATTATGCCTTTGTATAAGACATTACTAACATGTTGTTACAGGTTAAGCCTTGTGTGTGAATATTTTCTTATCGAGATTGATTGCCTTCTACTTTACATCACATCCAGTGTGGTGGGAACCATTCAGACTTCTGTTCTTCCCCCAGTCCCCCTGTTCTTCTGGGAACTGGCAGCCATGCCCATGAACTGCCTCTGGTGCCAAATAAGCTCATTAACTGATCATGAATTGAGACACATAAATAAATCTGAAAGAGATCAACAAGCTGCAGAGATAGTTTGAACCCCTAAGTACCATCCAGTTAAAAATTTAACTCCCACTGTGTCCCACATTCAAAATGTTAGAATTCCTGGAGTGTGCAGCTGTGACATCTTATAGTCTAAGTACTTTTTTTCTTTTTTTTTTAAACAAAACTATTTCTATCACTAAACCAAACATTTCTGCAAGAGAAAAAATCCTTTGCTCTTAGAAGCAAAGGACAGAAAGTAGAGAGAGGTTTTCAGAAGAAGTTAAAGCATTCCAGGGGATATAGACAAGAACTCACAGTGCATGTTTCAACGACTTCACATCTGGATTTCCAAGTAGTGTGCTTATTACTTGAAGTAATTTACTGTTACATATAATAGGGAATGCAATTTTTAAATTTTATTAAAGTATTATTACAATACTTTTATTAAGGTATTATAGTTTACAATACTTTTATTAAGGTATTATAGTTTACAATACTCTTGAAGCCATTTTGGGGCATATAAAATTTGAGTACGTACAGAATTCAAGCTAAATAAGATTACCAATTTTCTCTCATTCTAGGGGCTGGAGTGATAGCACATCGGGTAAGGCGTTTGCCTTGCATGTGCCAACAGGGCCAACCCGCTTCGATTCTTCGGCCCGTCTCGAAGAGCTTGGCAAGCTACCGAGAGTATCTCACCCATGTATTCAATATGCCAAAAACAGTAACAACAACAAATCTCACAATTTGTTATGAGATGTTACTGGTGCCCGCTTGAGCAATCGATGAACAACAGGACAGTGCTACAGTGCTCACATTCTAAAGCACGAAAGTATTTTAAATTAAATAAAATAATTACACCCACCTACCAGATGGTCAGACTCCTTCATCAAGATCATAAACGATCGGTTTGAGGCTCTTCGTGTTCCTAGAGCGAACAGACGCCACTGGGCTACACTAGCATGCGGCAGGGACAAATGGAGACATTACTGGCGCCTGCTCGAGCAAATCCATGATTAATGGGAAGTCAAGTGATCAAGTGATCAAATAAAATAATTAAGTATTATTTATTTGGTTTGTGGGCCAGACCTGTGGCGCTCAGGAGTTACTCCTGGCTCTGCAATTTAGTGTGTGGTCAGGGGATCATGTGGGATGCCTGGGGTTGAAAGCAGGTCAGCTGAGTGCAAGGCAAGTGCCCTACCTGCTGTAGTATCTCTCTGGAACCAGATATTATTTAGTTAAGTATTTTTATCAATAAACTGACTAAAACAGTCATTTAAGTTTGACACCATATGAAGTAGAAATATTTGTAACAATTTGAACAATCAAAACTCTACAGTTAGAATTTTACATATGAAAATATTAGATGCTATTTAAAATGAAAAATATCTGGAATAGCAAAGGCTATAAGAAAGCAATAAAAAAAGTTCCAGATGGAAAAATGCTTTAAAAAGTAATCCAATACTTGCACGCGGCCAACCTGGGTTCGATTTCCAGCATCCCATATGGTCACCCCGAGCACTGCCAGGAGTAATTCCTGAGTGCAGAGACAGGAGTAACCCCTGAGCATTGCCGGGTGTGACCCAAAAAGAAAAAAAAAAGACATCCAATAGAAGCTAGAGTGCTATTTCTTTTTGTTCCTGTTGTTTATTTTGTTTTTGGGTCACACCCTATAGTGTTTGGGGATTAGTTCTGGCCCTGCACTCAGAAATCACTCCTTGTGGTATTAGAACAGTATGGGATGCTGAGATCAACCCAGGTGAGTTGCAAGCCAAATGCCCCCCTTCTGTATTAGTGATAAGGTATTCTCACTCTGGCCCTTGAGTGCTATTTCTTAATTACCAAGTAATTATTTCTTAATTTAGCAAAATAAGAAGGTATTTAGAATGGAGACAATTGGTTATATAAATATAAACAAAAGAGGATATACTGATTATATCACTGTATCACTACTGTTCTCCCATTGTTCATCAATTTGCGCAAGAGCAGGCACCAGTGAGGTCTCCATTTGTCCCAGCCCTAAGATTATAGCAACTTCTTACTCATCCTTCCAAAGGTGTCGTATTGGCAGTTATTTCAGGGTCAGGGGAATGAGATTCGTTATTGTTACTGTTTCCGGCATTTCGAATACCCCATGGGGGACTTGCCAGGCTCTGCCGTGCGGATGTGATCCTCTCAGTAGCTTGCTGGTTCTTCGAGAGGGGCAGAGAATGTATATAAGAGAATATAAGCAAGTATGTTAAAACCAAACACGTGTGTGCTGTTTAGGTACATTTAGCCTAGTCCACTGATGTACCTAAAGCCGCACACTGATTATATGTTATAATAAGATACTTGCCCATATATTTTACTTCTCAGTTATCGAGTATAAAAATACTTTTATTAATGGGTAATAGAATTATAAAACTATCTAATTTAGCTTTATCCATTTATAGGTTAGAACATGAAACAGAGATTATAGAATTTTCCATATCAATCAATAAAATTAGAGCAGAATGGTTTTAGGGCTCAAAAAATCATATTGTCATCCTCTGACTTCTTCAGCAGCTGAACAAATAATTAAGCATCAGGAAGATTGCTAAGAGAAAAAATTAAGAGAGATGTATTAATTATAAAAATAATTCCTATGCACATGAGAAGAACTCAGAGAAAAAATGAGTATTTGTTGTGTTTCTAAAACCCTTTTGAATGTTGTTCTTCTTCAGAGAGGATGTTGGTGTTGGGGAAAGAGAGTGGGTAATTAGGGATGTTGTTAAATAAGCACAGAATCAAAGAGATTTATTACATTAAAAAGATTTGGCCTTCCAGAAAGATATCCTCAGGGCATGTGTTTACTCTAAATATCTTTCCTCAAAGACTTTTTTTTTTGCCTTTAGGACAGGAACTGAATCTTTTAAAGTTTGTAGTTGCATAATTTTGCTCCTCAACAATACAAATCTTCAATCAGAATTCAGAAAAGAAGAAAAAAAATGTTCCAAATGACATGTTTATTCTGGGTTCCATCCAGACTTTATACCTAACCTAAAAGCAATTTAGGTCTCTCTCAGGAAATGTAATCTTAAAACAATCTGAGTTCTCTGATCAAACCTAGGGGTCAATGTGAATGAGAACCTTCTTGATTTTCCCTGAGGGAAGCTGAAATGATGTTTTCTTTTGTTAATAAATTTGTCCCACCCTTTTTCTGTCTCTATAAACCTCTCCTTTTGTATTACTTTTTGAAGTAACTCTTTACTTACTGGCAGGAGGCAGCTCAAGTCTTGAGTCAAATCATTTAATAGGGTCAATTAGAGATATAAACTTCTGAATTTTGTTTTATAGCATTACTCTGAAAGCTTGCCTATTAATGCCATTTCATTATCAGATGAATATTTTAGGATAAAAATTTGTTCCTTTAAATTTTCAATACTAAAAGAACTCAGAGAATTCCACTAGCAAAAATTTTTATTGAGAAAAGTATATATAGAAAGCATATATCTAAATAGATTTACAGAGTGGGAGGGGTGGGGGAGAGGAGAGAGAGAGAGAGAGAGAGAGAGAGAGAGAGAGAGAGAGAGAGAGAGACAGAGACAGAGACAGAGACAGACAGAGACAGACAGGCAGGCAGACAGACAGGCAGACAGAGAATAGATCCTGTACTATCTAAAAAAGATTATGGCTCATGATCTCTATATATATTCTGTATACACCAAAAAGCAAAGAGATATAAATAATAGCACACCTAGAGATTTCCTTATTAATGATGTAGACAGGCAGGCTGATAGGGAAGGCCCCCTCCCAAGACAATGGCAGTAAATTTCCTGGGAAGTAATAGCCCTGAAGCTGCTAAAGCCAACCTTGCAGAAAAACAGTAACTAAAGCCTGATAAGACCCAAGCAACAGACCCAGAGCAACTCCAGCAGTCAGAAGGCCAGGAAAGGATTTTCGAAGAAGACCATCACAACTCCCAACCCTACTTCCCTTAGCAATGTCTCCAGCAACAGACTTTTACCAAGGTAGAAGCCCCATGTGGGGTGTTGGAAAAACCCTATAAAAGCCATCTTGAACAAAAGGAGGGTGTGCTTATGCTGCCCGAGCCCATGTGCTGCTTGTGGTAGCCCATGTACTAGCATGTTGGAGAAATAAATATAGTCTTATTTTAGTGACCCAGTAATTTTACTCAAAATTTATATCTATAATAGAAATATGTGATTATGAACCATATAACCTCTAAAATTAAAAAAAAATCAATTGTGAGAAGTTGATAGCAGGGAATAATATAGATCAGAAGTGGGAAAATTCTAAAGAACCTAGATCCTGTATCTTGTATAGTTATTTGAGGTTTTTTGTGCCATTAGTCTCTAGTCTCTGTGACTTAAACTTTTCTCTTATAGTGTCTTATAGTGTGAAGATAGCTATAAACAGGTTCTCTCTGAGAAATGAATAGAATGGTATCCCAACACAACTTTTATTTTTTTTTTACAAAAATCAGGTAGTGATTCAGACTTTACTAGTGGAATATAGTTTAACTGGTGTTGGAATGCAGTGAGAACAAATATACTACATGAATAAGAACATTACGAATGATTCTCACAAACATATCATTAATGAGATAACAGAATAAAAACAATATAAAATGGTTTTCTTTATATCACTTAATCACTTAATCACTTAACTTCCCGTTAGTCGTCGATTTGCTCGAGCAGGCGCCAGTAACGTCTCCATTTGTCCCTGTCTCATGCTAGTGTAGCCCAATGGCATCTGTTCGCTCTGGGAACATGAAGAGCCTCAAACCGATTGTTCATGATCTTGACGAAGAAGTCTGACCATCTGGTAGGTGGGTGGCCACGCGGTCTTTTGACATCCCATGGAATCCAGTTGGTAACAGCTCTAGTCCAGCGGTCATCTTTAAATCTCATTACGTGACCAGCCCATCTGATTTTCGACACCTTGGAAAATGAGACAGCATCCCTGATTCTTGATCATCGACAGATGTCAGAACTCCCGATTCTTTCTCTCATTTGAGTGAAATGTGATATTCCAAGCATAGCTCTTTCTATTCTTCTTTGGGAGACCTGAATAGCGTTCTCATCTTGTTTGCGTAGGGCCCAGGTCTCTGAGGCATATGTTAATGCAGGAAGAACAGTGGAATCAAAGAGATGTGCCCGGAGCCGGAGGTTCCTCGTCCTCTTAGCTATTTCTTCGACGTTTTTGAAGGCGTTCCAAGCCGCTCTCTTCCTCCTGCGCAGCTCGGGTGCCAGGTCATTTGTCATGTTGACCTCTCGACCTAGGTACACATAGCTGTTGCATTCGGAGATGGTCATTCCGTTGAGAGCGAATGGGGCGTCAGGAACAAGGCTGTTTCTCATAAACATTGTCTTTGTAAGATTCAGCTGTAGTCCTACCTTTTCACACTACTTCCACTACCCAGCCGTCACCACACTCCAGGACACTTTCCGGACCCACGTGGCAGATCCGGCCGAGACCCACGCATGGCTGAAGACCCACAGAACAAGATAAGCGGAACTCTCTGAGACCTTGGACTCCAGGCTCGGCGGACCCAGGGACAGAGCTTCTCTGCTTGCTCCCACCAACCACAGGTGACAAAGGGATTCTAATCAGGAGCCCCACCCTACCCTGCCCTGTCTGCTTCCATCAACCACCCAGGGATCGAATTGCGCACAGGAGACCCACCCTACCCAGATAAATACCCCACTGGCATACTTCCACTATCAACACTACTTCCACTACCCAGCCATCGCCACACTGCAGGACACTTTCCGGACCCGACACATCATAAGACACTAAATACCCATCTTCCAGAATTGTCGTACCATATTTGATAGGGTTCAAATATGGTAACACCTACAAGGGTGATTAGAGGTCGCCCCAAAAGCCTCTATCCCGCTCGGAAAGACTGGCAAGCTACCAAGAGTATTCCACCCCCACGAAAGTGCCTGGCAAGCTATCCGTTGTGTATTCGATATGCCAAAACCAGTAACTACAACTGGTCTCATTCACCTGACCCGGAAGGCTTCACTGACATGGCAGAACTGAGAAGGATGAGAAAGGAGAGGCCGATGAAATCTCAAGGCCGACCTAGGCTGCCACAACGAAGGAAGACAAAAATGATCGTCTGCACTTTCAATGCACATATGCTAGCATCAGATGCATCCATCGAGGACCTGATGGTACAAGCGTGAATGATCAAGTACGACATCATTGGTCTGACCGAGACAAGAAGGCACGAATCTCACCCTGCCGTTTTTGACACTGGAGAAGAATTGTTCCTCGGAACTTGCAATAAAAGAGGTGTTGGAGGCGTCGGTGTCCTTGTCAACACAAACTTGGCCAAGAGCATTGATTCATTCGAATGCCTAACAACCCGAATCGGACGTTTACATTTGAATAGATGTGGCTCACTGCCTGCAGTTTCTATCTTCGTTGTCTACGCACCAACATCTCATTATGATGAAAGAGAAATCGAGAAGTTCTACATGGAGCTAGAGAAGTTCTATAAAGAAGACCACACCTTCTACAAGATCATTGTGGGTGATTTTAATGCCAAGATAGGACCGAGAAGATCAGCTGAAGAACTTCACATCGGCACCCATGGCCTAGAATGGAACGAACAGGGTGAGAGACTGTCTGAGTTCATCATGTCGACCAAGACCATTCATGGTAACTCATAGTTCCAGAAGGCAGAATCTAAACGATGGACATGGGAGTCTCCCAGTGGACGATTCCACAACGAAATAGACCATATCATATTCAATCGACGGTTTTGCCTGACCTATGTCGCTGTTGTCCCAAAATTTCGAACAGGATCGGACCACTGTCTCCTTCGTGCAAAATTCTACTTCACAGAGTGGGGAGAAAGGGCTGCAAAGTTCAAAAAGAGAACTCCCAGAATGACCACCAACTGGGAACTCTTTGGTACTATTGCGGCAACATGGGAAGATGCCATTGTTGACAGCATTGACGAGGAATACGATCGACTGGTTCAGCACCTCCAAGAATGTGCGAGGAATGCCAAGAGAGAGATAGCCACAAAAAATCGCCTATCTTTGAAAACTCTTGAGCTAATTCGCCAGCGTGGTTTGGCGCATGCCTCAGGCAACCGCAAGCTAACGTCAGAGCTCACAAAGCAGTGCAGAAATGCGATCAAGGAAGACCTCAAAGAGAGAAGAGCAGAAGTACTGGTAGATGCGGCAGAAGCCGGGAAAAGTATTCGTAACGCCCGACTGTCCTTCACCAACTACAAGACCAAGATGACTGCCCTCCAACGTCCTGATGGATCCATCACATCCTCCAGAACGGCAATGGCGAAGATTATCCATGACTTCTACTCAAATCTCTTCGATAGCTATGTCCACTTGCCGACATACCAAATTCCACAGGATGGATATGTCGTTCCCATTCGCCCTTCCGAAATCCGACACGCCATTTCATCGGTATAGAAACAAACAGCACCCGGCCCGGACAAGGTCAGACCTGAACACCTGAAGAACCTGCCGTCAGTACTCATCAATACACTGGCTCGGCTCTTCACTTGCTACCTGTCTGAATGCAAGGTTCCGTCCCAATGGAAAACCAGCAGGACCGTACTACTGTTCAAGAAGGGAGACATCCATGACATTGGCAACTATCGCCCGATCTGCCTATTGTCTGTCATCTACAAGTTGTTCACTCGAGTCATCTTAAATAGGATTGGCAGAACACTAGATGAAGGACAACCATGCGAGCAAGCTGGTTTCCGCAAAGGATTCAGCACCATCGACCATATCCACATGATAACCAAGCTCATTGAGGTTTCTCGGGAGTTCAAGATGCCGCTCTGTTTAACGTTCATTGATTTAAAGAAGGCCTTTGATTCTGTTGAGACGGAAGTGGTCATTGAAGCCCTAGCCAATCAGGGCATTCAAGCCCAATACATCAGGTTCCTCCGTGAGCTGTATTGCGGATTCACTAACAGGAACTCACCATTCTACAAAGAAGTGATCGTTGATGTCAAGAGAGGGGTTTGGCAGGGTGATACCATTTCACCGAAACTCTTCAGTGCCACCCTCGAGAACATCATGCGACGACTGGAATGGGAAGGAATGGGAGTGAAGATCGATGGTCGGCAACTACACCACCTCCGCTTTGCTGCTGACATTGTTTTAATAACACCAAACATCAGCCAAGTGGCACAAATGCTGGCAGATTTTGACCGTGAGTGTGGAAAGGTAGGACTACAGCTGAATCTTTCTTTATATAAAGAAAAAAAAGCCACCGAATTCATGGTATAGGATTCAGAATAATGATTTCCTCAAGTGAGAGGAGGGTTTCTGGAAGATTATTGGATAGCTTTTGAGATATTGATTTTTTCTTTATTACCCTCTCCATGCTCATTATATGCTACATTCAATTTGCAAAACATTGAGTTGCACATTCTTCTACATAAGGTAAAGGTAAAGGCCCTCCCGTTGATCGTCGATTTGCTCGAGCGGGCCCAGTAACGTCTCCATTGGAGACTTTGTTGTTACTGTGTCTGGCATATCGAATACTCTCGGTAGCTTGCCGGGCTCTCCGAGAGGGGATTCTTCTACATATATATATATATTACAATTTTATAATAATAATCTTCATATAAGATTTTGTTTGGGCATACTTCTAGGTCTGGACTCAGATATTATTTGTGGAGGTGCTGAGGGTGGGAGCACCAAATGGGATGCTGAGGATAGTACTTGAGTCAGTTGTGTGCAAGGCAAGTGTCCTGCCAATAGGAATTTATCTTGCATGCTGCTGACCACAGTTTATCAGCACTGTCAATATAATCCCTGAGCACATAACCAAGAGTTCATTTTGAGTACAGTTAGGTGTAGTTCAACTCTCCAAAATTAAATAAATTCTGGAGAAAATATCAATGTAGGAATAAGATGTAGTGAACTAACAATAAATTTAAAAAATGGTGAAAACAGAATCTTGCTTCTATTTCAAAATAAATCTAAGCCTCGATCAGCAAAATAGGTTCTATTATAGAATTTTAATCATTCGTGTATCGGTAATATTTATAACAGTGAAGAAGATAAGCATTTATAAATAGTTAGAAGATATCACAGAGTTTCATGCCAGAGAAGCATGGTAGATGGTACAATACTTTTAGACATTAAAATATATCTTTGTATGACACTCTATCAGAGAAGTGAACTGGAAATTTGAGCTCAAGAGAAAATAACCACAAAAAATAACAAATTCAAATGTTAAGAATAATACATATTGGTGCATCAAAGCATTCTTCTGAAAACTACTCAGCTCTCCCTGGTGGAACCCTAAATCCTTGGGCTCTCTCAGCACCACATTGCAGTTGCCAATCTTATACTGCAGAGCTCATTCCCCCCACCCCAAGAGTATAGAACATAGTCAGGAGTGGGGCCTGGAACCCCAGCACTGCTGGGGAGCCCTCCCACCTCTCTAGAATGGGTGCTCATAGAAGCAAATACCAGTAGTATTTTAGAAGCAATGAATTCATTCAAATATATTAGAAGTAGTTTCTCTTAAAAATCCATTTTTAACCATATGCACAGTCACTTCATCTGCTGGAATTTGTATTTTAAAATAGTTTAAAGTAAGATCTGTGAGACATCCATAGTTTTAATTTCTTTAAGAATACTTGGCTGAAAAGGTTAAACCCTCTACTCTAATAAATTTCGTTGTACTCAACTAAATAGAATAGACTAAATTCACATTTCCTCAGGATTTGGTATTTGACTTACTAGGATATCATGGGAAATATGTAACTTGGAGGCTTGCAAATCCCATTTAAATTATCCTTTGGGATTATTTTTTAATGAAAGTTTTGTTATGGGACATAAATTTTTGCTTTTAACCCTCAATTTGAATTTAATGTAATAATTACATTAATTTTTTTTTTAGTCAGAGACTATTTATTTGCTGCTCCCTAGCACATAGTTTTGCTGGCTGAATGACTATTTGCAAGCCAGCAGATCTACATGGACTAAAGTAAAATGAAAGGCAAATGATATTTTTATGCTAATAAAGATACATAATTTATTTGTTTATGTATATCTTTTGCTTTAATGTATCCAAAGATGTTTTAATGTTAATCCAAACAAATTTTAATGTTAATTATTTGAAGGCTATTCTCCAGAATAAAAGTTGAGATTTCTTCCTTGAACCATGGAAACTGTATATCGTACGCTTAAAGCAGTCAATTTCATACATGAGAATTTTTATGCCAGGACCTCTTTTCATTTAGCAGTGGATGGAGAGGTTATTTCTTTTAAACATTTACCCTAGAAGCCACATAGTACAAATTTGAAGTCTTTCTCCCCAAATCTAAATCCTGCACCTATAAGATCACTCTTCACAGAAACAGAAACCCATACAATCTGCTTGAGTGCTTGTCTCTGAGTTTTCTCCATCTGTCTGTTTTGCACACACTGCACATGTGCCTTTGTACACCCAACACTATATTTAGTTAATGTGCTATAACTGAGCTTGCATATTAATAAGAAACAGAAAACAAAAAAAAAAGCAAATGTCTAATATCCCCATTACAATGATACTACCTGAGCCTCAGAAAATGCATTTATGGAATTTCACTTCATAAGGGTAATTGCAATACTTTATAAGAAGGTACTTATAAAATATTTAGTACTTATAAAATATTTATGAGTACTTAGTGTTATTTATTTATTGACATAATTATCCATTCATTAGTAATATTAATAGTGTATCTATAAGAAGCCAGGGAAAATCCCAAGCTCTTAATAATGACACTAGTAAATATTCAATAACACTAGCCAGTATTTCATTAGTAGAGATTTATCTATTTACAATTCTGTAACAGAAATGAACTATCTAAGGTTGTACTTACTTTAAAATTAGGATTTATAACATTTATAATTTATTTACATCCAAAAACTATGTAGAGACTATATATGTGTGCCAGTTGGAAATAATATTTATCACACTATATGGAGATTGTTTAAATGTAGAGTGCTTAAATTTATAATGTACCTATCAATTTGTGTTCATTTAAATTATCTACTCAGAAGCTTTTACTATGTAAGTCTCAAATATGTGCATTAATCCACATTTGCATCAAATAAATGCTGCAAAAACATCTTTAATAAAATAAATGGATGTTAACTGTTAGGATTGTGGGGGACAACAACCTCTGTTTAAAGCAGATATAAGATCTTAGAAAACCAAATAGAACACATGCCTTTTGGAGTGATATCTTTGCTTAGGATTTTGCCCTGATTTGTGATCTGAGAGAAGATTTATGTCATCTCACCCAAACTAGATATTTAGCCAACAGGGAGCCAAATTCTGTCAGAAAAGCATTCCTGCAATTGCTGTTGGAACCTAAATATTTACCAAATGTACATAATAGTCTCTTTATGTTAATTTCTACTTGTTACTGATCCAGAGACCTGATGCTATTATGGCATACTGCTTGATACATGATATTACTCAATCTACTCAGGTGTAACTTTACTTAGCAAACTAAATCTACTATGAGTAGCTACATCTACCAATTGATTTTATTTGTTTGTTTATTTATATATTTTGCTTTGTTTTGGAGATGCAGCCAGCTGTTTATGGGGTTTACTACAGGCCTTTCCTCAGGGATCATCCTTGGGAAACTGTACCTGGTGCCAAGAATTAGAAAAGGATCTACCATATCCAAGGTATATCTCTTAAGTTTTTTACCATCTCTTGAGACTAAGCTTTCCCTTCTTAAGGCTGATTGATATTCTATCATGTGTATTTTGTGTGTGTGCATACAGAATGTAGCACTATGTTTTATACACATGTTTCAATGGACTCTTAAATTCTTTCCACGTCTTCACTGTTGTGAATAATGCATAAGTAAACATGAGAATAAATAATTTTGAGATGTGATTTCACTTTCTGTGACTATGTACTCAAAACTAGGATATTTGTAATAAAAGGTAGTTCTTTTTTAAAAAATATTGAGGGAACTATTGAGGTATTACTGTTCATTTCAGCAAAAGTCAATGTCCAGTCAGCACTCAACAGATCTGTTATCATAACAAATGAAATTTTTTCTAAAATGCCCATTTTTAAGTGACCAATTCCACTTTTGGGTATCTATGCCCAGGTCATTCACTCATTCAAAACATTCATTCAGAAGGACATATTCACACCAATATTCAATCAGCACTTTGTAAAATAGCTAAGAAATGAAATCAATGTTGGGGGTGTCAGAGGGCAGATTAATGGATTATTAAGATATGAAATATATCAACTATGAAATACGATGCAGATTCAAGAAATTATGAAATAATGCAATTTTCTGGAACTGGTTGGAACTAGAATGGGAGGATTTCATATTGAGAGAAGTAAGCCAGAAGAAGAAAGACATAGGATGATCTCACTCATCTTATGGTATATGGAGTCACTGGATGAGGAAATGTATCATAGCAAATGTCCAGATCAACCCTTGCCCCAAACTGTAGGGAGAATGTCAGAGAGAAAAGAAATTAAGGGGTGAAGGAAGATGAGAAAGTGAAATAATGGGGAACAGGTCTCAGTAGCCTTGGTTATGCCTGTGATGTGGGAGAGTTGTGTAGCTATATATCCAAAGCACACTCAACAGAAATGAAAACACAAGATCTAAAGTGCAACTTCTAAACTTTGAATTGTGTTTGGTAAGATTTGGTGTAGGTGTTGGGGGACCAGGGAGCATCTTAAAATTGGTGGAAGGAAGTTGACACTGGTGGTGGGATTGCTGTTGAAATATTGCATGCCTATAACTCAACTATCAATAACTTTGTAAGTCATGGTTCTTTAGTGCTTCTAAATCAGTCACTGTTCTCCCGTTGTTCATCGATTTTCTTGAGCGGGTCCAGTAACGTCTCCATCATGAGACTTTGTTGTTACTGTGTTTGGCATATCGAATACATCACGGGTAGCTTGCCAGGCTCTGCCATGCGGGCGAGATACTCTCGGTAGCTTGCGGGCTCTCCGAGAGGGGCGAAGGAATTGAACTCGGGTCGGCCATGTTGGCTGCATGCAAGGCAAGCGCCCTACCCGCCGTGCTATCGCTCCAGCCTCAGTTCTTCTAATTAATTAGAATAAATTATTTTAAAAGACTATATTACTTCTATTAAAATATATAATAATGCTAATAAGTAAGAGTGGAAATTACTTCCTAAAGATATCAGGGGCAGAAAAATATGACTTCTTGTAGAAGGCAGAAGATGTATCCAATAAAAGGTTTAAAAGAAAAGTTAACTTTTTAATGGAACTAGTAGCATGGAAAGTACAACAAGTGGTGAGAAGCAGAATTGTGAGTAAAATATATTATTTGCAAAGGTAAAAGTACAAGGCAGAGAGATGATGTGACTAAGCATGAAATTCAGTAAAGAGATCCATGATTTTGGTGACCTACAGAAATAATTTGATCAGAGTCTTTAAGGATTTCTCAGGCATTGGCTTTGCAAATACACAACAAAAAGAGAAATTATATTTCAGGAGATAGTACAAATGATTTAAAGCCAATAGTAGTGACTATTTTTTTAAAAAACAAAATATCTTTAGAACTCTAAAAAATGTAAGAATGTACTTATTATAAAAGACAATAGAACATATTTTAATACTTGGAGCGATAGCACAATGGTAGGGCATTTGCCTTGCACACAGCCAACATGACCGACCCGAGTTCGATTCCTCCGCCCCTCTCGGAGAGCCTGGCAAGCTCCTGAGAGTATCTCACCCGCACGGCAGAGCCTGGCAAGCTACCCGTGATGTATTCTATACACCAAATACAGTAAAAACAAAGTCCCAATGGAGACGTTACTGGGCCCGCTCGAGCAAATCGATGAACAACGGGAGGACAGTAAATTTACCAATATTAGACATCATTAAGGAGAAATTTTTAAAATATGCATTAAGCCACTTACGGATAACAATAATTAACCCCTTAATAATATAAAGAATATTGTTTTGCATAATTATATTTTATTAAATAAAATGAGAGAGGCTATTTGCATTATTTTATTATTTTAAAGTTAAATGTTCAGATATTAGCATATTTTATCTGCACTCAAACTATAGCTTTTTATTATTTAGATTGACAGATATCCATATCCAGTGTTTAGAAAAGGAAGAAGCATTTTAGTGTCCTTTTTATATAATTTGTGGATACTCTTGGACAATACCAAATCAATATTGGGTAGTATATTAAATGTTAATGCCAGGATAAAAACTTAAATTATTATCAGATTTTTGTAAATATTTAGTGTTTCATTAAAACCCGTTGGTCTCTTCAAGTGTATATGTGTGTATTATTTTGCAATTCTTTATATTAGATTTTCTAATATTTGATATAGAGTAGCAAACAGTATTAGAATATATTATTAATATCACCTCTAGTATCCTCAGAAAATTCCTTCTGTGATGGGAAAATATCAAGCTGTTGGTGGTGAACGTAATTTTTCTAAAATGGCAGTTTCTGTTTGTAAACTCAAATATTGCCATTGGCAATAAAACTACCATATCTTCCCCTGCAAGTGAAAGCACTGTGTTCACTCTTTTGGAAAAAAAAATATTCTAACAAAGCACAAGCCTCAATATCTATTATTCTCTCAAGTACAAATATTCTAGGGGGGAAAAACGCTTTCATTCAGCTCACCATTCAAAGAATCAGAAGAATGTTTTATCTTCAGACATCCTAGTTGATTCTAGGGATGTGATTTACTTTCAGTTAGGCAGGTGATATTTTGTAAGGACCAAATATGTTTGGCTGCCAGGAGTGAAGACTCCAGAGTTGACGCTCAGACATCATCAAGCTCAGCTATTGTTGGGGAGATTCTCTATAGAGTCTTGTGTTATGAAGAGCATATAAAAATATAATTTCCTTCAGGAAACCCATCAGCCCAGCTGTGAGAGTTTACCAAGACAGCTTCTTTGGACAACTCTGACCCTGGTTTATTCCTTAATTTTTCGTGTCAATGCTTGCTGTATGGTATCTTGGGTTTCTCAGAGACTGAGTATGCTTGTGGATTTACTATGTAAATTACATTTACTATCAAATTTAGCGCCTAATTTTTAAATATATTTTAATACTTCTGGCTGACAATCAATGTAAGGATTTCATGGGTGCCTGCACTATGCTTCATGTAAAGTTTGAGTCTTGATATTGGAACAATGCCTCATTAGGTTAAAGTTCTGTATCTTAAAAAATTTATTCTTAATTTTGTCTTGTTGTCCATGGGGTTTCTTTGAGGGGGATAACTCTAATTGCTATCCATCTGGATACTGTGTTTTCTCATTTGCTGTAAAAGCTCTATTTTTCTGAATTTAGGTTTCCTTCCTTCCTTTCTTCCTTCCTTCCTTCCTTCCTTCCTTCCTTCCTTCCTTCCTTCCTTCCTTCCTTCCTTCCATCCTTTCATTTTTTTCTTTCTTTCTTTTGTTTTTGGAACAAATCCAGCAATGCCCAGGGTTTACCCCTTGCTGTGAACTGAGGAATCACTCCTGATGGTACTCAGGAAACCATACGGGATGCTGGGATCTAATTTGGATTGCCACATTCAAGGCAAATGTTCCATCCAGTCTACTTTCACTCTACTATTGCCCCAGTCCCAAGGTCTACTTTTTGGTAGAAGAATCCTATGGTTTATGACCATATTTTGATGCAGATTTGTTATGTTGGTGGGAAGAGATCAGCATCTCTCATCTTTTCCCTAAGTTTTCTTCAATATCAGATGTTTAATTTCAAAAATTTATGAAAAAAATTGTGATATTGTTTCATATAATATATAATATTTAGGTGAATTTCCTGTTCTATTCAGGAAAGAGCTTCACTATTAATCAAAATTGTTTTAGTTTTCATTTAAGGTTTTTTTGGGATATTACTAATTATCACTATTCAACTCATTTTAGCATCAATAAAATTGGAATAATTGTGTTTTCAAGAATCTAAATAGAAAGTCTTAATCTTGAGCAATACTTTTCTATCTATTAATATGTAACAAAGTACTTGGGCACAATTGTATTTTGTGATGATAAATAGTTCTTTACCATGTTATTCTCTGGACTTCTGATTTGAAAAGCATTACAATGTATTTTGTCTTTTCAGAAAGATGATTATATTATGTAACAGTTTCTTAATTCATTAGACCACAAATTTCTTTGTTCCTAGAATTTCATATGAAATTATATTTTTTAATATAATACTTGGCACATCAAATGGAGTTATGAAGAATTTTAAAAAAAATCCCTCGCTCTCTTACTCATCAAATTTAAGTTAGATGGTGATAATTTATTGTAGATATGATTGACATATTTTGCTTTCTTTAGATATTTATCAGGAACCCCAGGATTAAATGTATGGACTTATTTTTTAAAAAAAAACAAAGTAATTTTATTTTTATAATGCATTAGGTTAATTATGAGAAATAACATCTGCCTCCTCCTTCAAAACATTACTAAGACCCTTTTCCCCTCCAACATATTTTCATGTTTTTAAAAAGTTTAAAAACATTTAAAAAGCAGACTGAAGTAATTTAATTTTAATGGGTAGTTTAAATTTATCTCAAATAAGATGTTTGTAATGATAGACTTCACTTTGGCACAGACAAAGTCATTTTGCATGTCATTGTGGACAAAGGACATCAGATGACTAAGCCTAAAATCTATGGGATGGGAAAGTACATAGTTCCCACAGAAAGTTACTACTGGATACATAGCAGTTGGCAAAGAAGGGTATTTATTCCTCTTTCAGCTAGGGAGAAGAAATAGAAGGAACAGAAGAAACCATGGTGATCCTTTCTTTTTCTATACAAATATTTACTCCTATTCTGCATGCAAAAGAACATTCTCTCCAAAGTCTCATACAATCATGGTAAATAGGGTCCAAGTCAAAGATCTCAAGGTCATCTCTATGTCAGATTAGATGATGGCTTCTCTTCTATCATCTGGCAGTAAACAGAAAGTTAAATAAATTATTTCGGGGGTAGGGGATATATTGCAGGTGTTATGGGACTTGCCGTACACATGGCCAACACAGATTTGATTCCTAACACCATGCTGAGCTCTGCTAGGAGAGGTCCCTGATGATGGAGCACGAATAAGCATTAAATACCACCAGGTGTGGTCCTTAAAGCAAATCAAACCAACACTGATCCTTCTTTTACTTACAGTATGTACAGTGGGAAAAAGGCACAGAAACCTAAAGTATATTCTTACTTCCTCAGTACAAAGGGGAAGCACAAGAAGTATATCGTGGCAGAACTTGATCTACAGTAACTCTGAACTTTTCTGGGGAAGTGTTGTAAAGTTCTACACCTTTGTTAGAGAAAGGATTTGTTCTGAGTAATTTATAATAGAAAATTCTGAAGCACTAAAAAAGTACAGTTAGGGGTGGAGAGACAGAATAGAAAGTAAATCGATTGCTTGATTTCTATTCACTGTATCATTGTTCAATCCCCATCATTTCCTATGGTCCCATAAGCATTGCCAGGAGTTATTCCTGAACACAATACCAGGAATAGTCACTAAGCACTGCAGAAGTAACCCAAATCCCATTTCCCCCAATCCCGCTCCCCAAATAAAACTGAAAGGCATGGTTATTTGGTTGATGATAAGGTCTACTGTAGGGAAGACTAAAACTAAAAAAATGATAAGGCTCAATGAAGATTATTTATAATAAGAAATAGGTAAAGACTAAAGAGTTAAAAGAAAATCAGATAGTTAAGATCTAGCTCTGGGGGCTAGAGTGATAGTATAGTAGATAGGGTGTTTGCCTTGTACGCGGCAGACATGGGTTCAATTCCCAGCATTCCATATAGTCCCCGAGCACTGCCCAGAGTAATTTCTGAATGCAAAGCCAGGAGTAACGCCTGTGCATCGCAGGGTGTGACCCAAATAGCCAAAAAAAAAAAATGATGCGGCTCTGTTGTGCTGAGAGATTGTGTAGTATAATAAAGATAAGAATATTAAAATTTATATAAGCATAAATAGTATATATGGCATAAAGTCTGAAGAAAGTCTAAATACAGCAGTTGTGTTTGAAGTATTTCTATTTATCTTTTAATATTATATTTAATATAATATACTAAAATACAAATGTATATTTTATCTACCCTTTATATTTTTGTGCACATTTTGTAAATTTCTAGAATTTATTTATTGAACTCACATAAACACTTTTTAATAAACATAGTTTTAAATGAAGTAATTGTACAATTAAGTACAAAACAGAAAAATAATATAAATGTCCTTTGCAATTCAAAGATTATTTGTTACTAAATATGGCTTTAAAGTTATATATAGAAACTTACTATTATAGTTATTTTCTAAATAAAACACTTGTAGTATCCTTTTTAAAGTCAGAAAAAGTATAAATAAATTCAGAGCAAAGGCCCACCTTTACTATAAACTTTGATATCCCTTGGAGACTAGTCTCTAATCTAGTCAATTCTTAATTGGCATAGCTGAGCATCATTATACACAGACTGGCTGCTTTTCCTTTCACCAAACTAGTTTATTATTATTATTATTATTATTATTATTATCATCATCATTATTAATTATGATTGGGCTGGAGCGATAGCACAGCGGGTAGGGCATTCGCCTTACAAGCGGCCAACACGGCCGACCCGAGTTCGATTCCTCCGCCCCTCTCGGAGAGCCCGGCAAGCTACCGAGAGTATTCGATATGCCAGACACAGTAACAACAAAGTCTCCAATGGAGACGTTACTGGGCCCGCTCGAGCAAACCGACGATCAACGGGAGGGCCTTTACCTTTACCTTTACCTTAGTGCTGGAAACTGAACCTCACATGTGCAAGGCAAATGTTCTACACTGAGTCACAACCCTGGCCCTAAACTACTACCTTTGAATATCTATAGATAATTAGATTGTCATTTTAGAACTTATAAAAATTTTAATTGATTCTGCATAATGAAAACAGTCATAGGACTTATATAAAATAAGAGGACTACTTCTTCATGAGAAAAATCTATGGAATTTGTGTCCCTTTGTGTAGAAATTTTCTTGAGTGAATGCAGAGAGAAGCTTAGGAGAATCAGTGTTGTGCAGTGAGCACGAAAGATTTGTATTCATCATTACAGTTGTATCAGCATATCTATTTATTCCTTCTTTCCAATGACACTATGATGAAGATTGGGAATATGAGGCTAAATAGGATAATGCCCTTGCCTGACCTTTTGAAAATTGAGGCAGTGATTTTATTGGTTAAAATCCTCAGGAGTTATTATACTCAGATCATTACTTCCTTTCAACTTTGGAGCTAGAAAGGCTACCTGACATGGGAGTAGCAGACTTTTGTTAATCAAGTGTTTCTATGGTCTTCCTTGAAGGAGGTCATATGAAATGCAGAACTTATTGAAATGCACCGGGGAAATTCACATTATAATTTTCTAGACTACTTTAAAGTCAGTAGATGTGAATATCTTTCAGAACAATATTAATTCAAAACTTAATTGACAATCAAAATATTAATGACTATGGTCTCCTGATGATTCTGGGATGATAGGTAACATTTTCTGATGAACATAGAACATATAGGATTTTTATATTATTTTCTAATATTATTGTAGAATTTATTTCAATCTAGTATGCTATAAATAGGTAAAGACACAGTTAATTTATGTTCAATTAAATGAATTAAAAATAGTGTCGAATACTCGCATAGTCATTAGCCTAAAAAATTTCTTAGGTGACTTAAAATGAGAGAACTTATATTGAAATAAATAATATAAAATTTTACATGTATGTGTAAAATGTGTATTTTCAGTAATATGTGTATTTTCAGTAATTTTTGGTACAAATACATTGATAAATAAAATAGATTGATCCATAATGCCTTTCATTAATTTTGCACATGATACTTATTAAAACTACGTTACAGAATCCTGTTCAAGAAATTAACGTCATTACAATCCCCTCTTTGTTTACCTGTCCCAGTTTTACATTTATTTCATCCAAGCATCAATGTATAATTATGTACATTTTGAACTACAAAAATGTCACATGTATCTATTTTTTGCATATCCACCATATAATATAGAATAATTCTTTTATAACATGAATACCTCTGTTAATCTTTCCAATCCCTGAATTCCAACTTAACCCTTAACAACTATTTTTGGTGGGGTGCCATATCCACCAGAGCTCAGGAATTACTTGACTCTCTACACAAGGAGTCACTTCTGACAGTGCTGGGGGTGAGGGGGGTCGCATTGGTGGTGCCAGGAAGCAAACTGGGCTGCTTCCATGCTAGTTAACCACCCTACCAATTGTACTATTTCTCTACTCACCTACTCCCCTGACAACTTTCTCTTTCCTTTTGATTTGAGGCTCACCATAGATAGCGCATAAGGGGATACTGTGCTCAGGTAGCTTTCAGAAATGCTGTCAATACCTTGCTGGTCCCAGGCATCAAACTCTGACCTCCTGCAAGCTAAGCATGCTCTCAGTCCATTGGGCTCTCTGTCTGCCCCATGATGACTTCTAATCTAGTCTCCATTTTTCATTGACAAAATTTAAAGAAAATATGTAGAAATGTAGAATATACATGATATTTTATTGTTTTTTTAGTCACCATAATTTTCTGGAAATTAAAAAAATGGGGAGGGAACAACATCTGGCATTGCTCAGAGCTTACTCTCGACTCTGTGCCCAGGGATAACTCTTGGTGGGCTCAGGGGACCATCTATGGGGTAGTGGGGATTGAACCTTGGTCAGCTGAGTATAAGGGAAGAACCTTACGTACAGTACTATCACTCTGGCTCCAGATCTCTAAAGATTAATACAAGGTGTAGCTCATAATGAGAGCTCCTCTCTTTGCAATCATAGTAATGTCCCATATTATTATTATTTTTTTAGACTTACAAATTTTTGTGCTTGGGTCTCAGGTATACAATGATCAAGTACCCATCCCTCCACCAGCGCCCATCCTCCACCACCACGGGTCCCAGCATCCTTCCCACCCCCCATCCCCCCCATCCCACCCTGCCTCTGTGGCAGGGCAATCCCTTTTGTTCTCTCTCTCTCCTTTTGGGTCCTGTGATTTATAAGAGAGGCATTGAGTGGCAGTCATGTTTGGTTTATAGTCTACTTTCAGCATGCTTCTCCCATCCTGGGAGGATCCTCCCAACACCCTTTATTTGGTACTCCCTTCTCTATCTGAGCTTCCTTTTCCCCTAGCACGTTTGGATGGCCTCCAAATCATGGAGCACAATTCCTGGTACTAATCTCGGCCACTCCTGGGTGTTAGTCTCCCATATTGTTATTTTATGTTCCCCAGATGAATGCAATCTTTCTGTGTCTATCCCACTCTTTCTGACTCATTAAGCTTAACATGATACTTTCCATGTAGTACCACTTGTATGTAAATTTCATGACTTCATCTTTTCTAAAAGCTACATAGTATTCCATTATGTAAATGTACCAAAGTTTCTTTAACCAGTCATCTGTTTTCGGGCACTCAGTTTTGTTTTTTTCCAGATTCTGGTTATTGTAAAGAGTGCTGCAATGAACAAACAAGTGCAGATGTCACTTCGACTATACTTTTTTGCCTCTCTGGGATATATTCCCAGGAGTGGTATTGTTGGATCAAATGGGAGCTCAAATTCTAATTTTTTGAGAATTGTCCATACTATTTTCCAGAAGGGCTTAACCAGTAGGCATTCCCACCAGCAGTGAAGGAGGGTTCCTTTCTCGCCACATTCGTGCCAGCACCGGTTGCTTTTGTTCTTTTGGATGTGGGCCAGTCTCTGTGGTGTAAAATGATATCTCATTGTTGTTTTGACCTGCATCTCCCTGATGATTAATGATGTAGAGCATTTTCTCATGTGCCTTTTAGCCATTCGGATTTCTTCTTTGCAAAAATTTCTGTTCATTTCCTCACCCCATTTTTTGATGGGGTTGGGTATGTCCCATATTATTAATGCACCAGAGATTGTTTAAAAGTTTGCCACTAAGACCATGTGGGTTGTTTCCAGGTTTTGTCTGTAACAGAGAAAGCTGTTCTGAAGTATCAGTATAAATATGAGCCTAAGTATTTATTTCTCTAGAATGAATGTCCAAGAGCACAATTCAGTTATATAAGAAACTTAAATTCTTGTTCAAAGTGGAAGATCTTTACCTTTTTAAAATCCACAATCTCACAGATTTATGTGAAATTCTTTATATGCAAATATACACAAATAATACATATTATAATATATAAGCCTACTGATATTTAGTGATACATTTTTCAAATGACTAATGTTAGGCATTCTTATATGCTTATTTTATGTGTGTCATACAGAAGATATATCTATGTTCTCTGCCTACTTCTAATAGAAATATTTACTTAAAAACAATCTATGATCTCTTGGGGCCAAATAATAGTGGCTAGGTGCTAAGCATGCTTTTGGCCAATCTGGGATCCATCCCTGGCATACCATGTGGTCTTTAAGCCCCTCAGGAGTAAACCCTGAGCACAATCAGGTGTGGCCACACACACAGACACCAAAAAAAGTCTACTGATCCCCTCTCTTGCTCTCTTCTAGATGTCTTCTATGTCTTCTAGATGTCTTTTATAATCTGTTTCACATCCATTTTCTACAAAGATAGAGGTAGGTTTATATGCTAACCATTGCTTAATTTCAAGATGACCCAATTGAGACTAAAACAATTATAAGTTTGCAAGTCATAGTTTTTTCATAAACTTAAATTTATTAGATAAATATAATATTTCATAGTTCTCAAAACAGAAAAATACATAAAGATAACAAAATAAACATAACTGAAATGAAAACATTTACTTTAGAGGTATAATTGAGATACTGGCATTACTTTTCTAGGAAAGGAAACTTGAAACTTACTTTTATTTTAATTTTTATTAAGATACTTTGATTCATAAAGTTGTTCATAATAGAGTTGTTCTAGACATGCAATGATACAACACCAATCTCACCACCAGTGTCCCTCTCCTTTCACCAGTGCCCCAGGTTCCAACCCATCCTCTAATCTGCCCCCTTGGCAAGCATATAACAAATTAATTTCATATAACTTGCTCAACAAAAGTTAAAGCAGTGACAAATAGAATGATTAGAAAATAAATCAATAAAAATCAGTTTGTGATGATTGATTGCTATGTAATTTTAATCAATATAGGATGACCATTTATTTTTGACAATGTACAAAGTCCCTTAGCAAGCAAGGCATAATTAAATATGCTTTTCTTAATCGGATAGATGACAACTATTTGTACTGTTGGTGAATGCCACACTCAATACCACATGTTGGTAACTTTCTTCTGTCCTTTAGAGAAGATCTTGTAAAACTTTTCTCAAGGCTATAAATTGCCTAAACTGTTGCCTGTCCATGAAACTCTATTTCATTTTTTAAAATCTGAATGCTAATCTAGCTGGATAAAGTATTCTTCTTGAGGTATTCATTTTCTTGAGTTTTTGTATTATAGTCCTCCACATTCTTCTGATTCACAGTTTCATTTGATCTGCTGCATATTTTATGGGCCTTCCTTTGAACGTGGTTTCATTTGATCTGATCTATGTTTTATGGGCTTTCCATTGTAAGTTTCTTTTTTGAACTCGCTGCATTCAGTATTCTGCCTCTATTTTTGATTTTTTTTTCATTTTGAGTACAAAGTCTATTAAAGTTTTCCTAGTTGAAGTCTAATTTCTCTAGGAACCTTTTGGGTCTCTTGGATCACTGGGCCTTAACTCTGAGTTCATATTGAAGTTTTTCTTAAACTTATAGTCTCTTCATCTCATTTGACTTGCTGTTTTTCAGAAACTGATGATTCTTATATTGCTTCTCCTGAACTCATCCCATAGTTCTCTGGCATTATGTTCATATTATTTTGCATCTCTTGCTGTTTTCTAGTGGTTTCCTCAGTCTCATCTTGGAGTTTCTCCATCTTTTACTCAGCTCCTGTTATTCTGCTATTTAGTACTACTTTTGATATTTTTTCATTTTTTATAATTTTATTTATAGATTCACCGTGAAAACAGTTACAAAGCTTTCGGTTTTAAGTCTCGGTCATACAATGCAACACCAGTACCTTCACCAGTGGCCATTCTCCATCACCAAAGACCCTAGTATGCCCCATCCCACACCCTCCCCCTACCTGTGGGACAGATGATTTCCACATTACTTTTTCTCTACTTTGATTACATTCAATATTTTGACACCGGACATAACATTATTATTTAGGATTTTACCCCAACACTCAGATCTGCTGAAAAGGCAACAATAGACAATTTGTTTTCTATTGCTGGTTATGAATAACCTATGTTGTCGTTTGGCTGCAGTAGTGGCCATGCGATTTTGAAATTCCTAAATTTTAACACTTAAATCTGGAGGGATTTCTGCCAAAACCTGCTGGGTTCCGAGATTTGTTCCTGAGTCTCTGGGATCATGGCCATTAAAGAGCTTGATCAGGAGCCAGAAAAGTTGTTCATGGGCAGCAACTCGGGGTCTCATTGGGACAGGAAGGAAAGGTCTGGCTCCACCCCTATCCCATGAGGCCCCACATGTCTCGGCACTGAGGGCCCAAACCTGACTGCCCAATGGCCTCTGGAGGTTGGCAGCCACTGAGCCGCCTAAGAGGAGCAGGCAGAGGGGCAACACAGTTTAACCCCTTAGGGTGGCTCGGCAACAGTAACCTACTACAGGATCCAGACGCATTTCTGCCAAAAGCCACTGGGTTACGAGATTTGTTTCTGAGTCTCTGGGATCATGGCCATTAAGCAGCTTGATCAGGAGCCAGAGAGGCCTTTTGGGGTCTTGTTGGGGTGGAGAGGAAAGGGCCAGCTCCACCCTCATCACGTGAGACCCCACGTGTCTCGTCACTGTGGGCCCAAACCTGACTGTCCAGTTGCCTCTGGAAGATGACGGCCACTGGGCCGCCAGGGGAAACAGGGCATAGCTCTTTCGATTCCTCTTTGAGAAACCCAAATAGTGTTCTCATCCTGTTTTCGTAGGGCCCAGGTCTCCGAGGCATAAGTTAATACAGGGAGAACAGTGGAATCGAAGAGATGGGCTCGGAGCTGGAAGTTCTTTGTCCTCTTAGTTATTTCTTCAACGCTCTTGAAGGCATTCCAAGCCACTCCCTTCCTCCTGTGTACCTCAGGTGCCAGGTCATTCATCATGTTGATTTCTTGGCCTAGGTATATATAACTGTTGCATTTGGAGATGGTGGTTCCTTTGAGAGTGAATGGAACATTAGGAACAAGACTGTTTCTCATGAACATGGTTTTTGTGAGATTCAGTTGTAATCCGACCTTTCCACACTCATGGTCGAAGTTGGTTAGCATTTGTGCCACTTGGCTGATGTTTGATGTTATTAGAGCGATGTCATCAGCAAAGCGGAGATGATGTAGTTGCCGACCATCTATCTTCACCCCCATTCCTTTCCATTCCTGTCGTCGCATGATGTTCTCGAGGGTGGCACTGAAGAGTTTTGGTGAAATGGTATCACCCTGCCGAACTCCTCTCTTGACATGGATGATTACTTCTGTGTAGAATGCTGAGATCCTGGTAGTGAATCTGTAATAGAACTCACGGAGGATCATGATGTATTCAGTTTGTACACCCTGTTTGGCTAGGGCTTCTATGACTGCTTCTGTCTCAATAGAATTAAAGACCTTCTTTAAATCAATGAACATTAGACAGAGCGGCATCTTGAACTCCTGAGAAACCTCAATGAGCTTAGTTATCATGTGAATATGGTCGATGGTGCTGAATCATTTTCAGAACCCGGCTTGTTCACATGGTTGTCCTTCATCTAGTGTTCTGCCAATCCTATTCAGGATGACTCGAGTGAACAGTTTGTAGATGAGAGACAATAGGCAGATTGGGCGATAGTTGCCAATGTCATGGATGTCTCCCTTCTTGTATAGTAGTACAGTCTTGCTGGTTTTCCATTGGGATGGAACCTTGCATTCATACAGGTAGTGTGTGAAGAGCCAGTGTATTGATGAGTACTGACGGTACGTTCTTTAGGTGTTCAGGTCTGACCTTGTCTGGGCCAGGTGCTCTTTGTTTCTTTACCGGTGAGATGGCGTGTTGAATTTCGGAGGGGAGAATATTGGGAACGACATATCCATCCCGCGGAATTTGGTATGTGCGCAAGTGGACTTGGCTATTAAAGAGATCTGAGTAGGAGTCATGAATAATCTTCTCTATTGCCCTTCTGGAAGATGTGACAGAGCCATCAGGATGTCAGAGGGCAATCATCTTGGTCTTGTAGTTGACGAAGGACAGATGGGCATTACGAATGCTTTTCCCGGCTTCTGCATCATCTACCAGCACTGCTGATCTCCTGTCTTTGAGGCCATCCTTGATCGCTTTTCTGCACTGTTTTGCCAGCTCAGATGTTCGCTTGCGGTTGCCTGAGGCATGTCAAAAAGTTTCACGTCGGTGAAAAAGTTCAAGAATGTTCGAAGAAAGGTGGTTTTTTTGTGTTTATCTCTCTCTTGGCATTCCTCGCAAAATAATGCAAGGAATTTTATCACATAAAATAAGATATAATAACATAAAATAAGAATATGAGACTAACACCCAAGGAAAGTGGAAACAAGGGCCATAAAGATTGTTCCATGGTTAGAAGTCTTCTTCATGAGTTAGGGAAGAAGGCAGCTGGGATAGAGAAGGGACCACCAAGTCAGTGATTGTTGGAGGGATTGCTTGGGATGGGAGATGTGTGCGCTGAAAATAAATAAAGGACCAAACAGGATGGCCTCTCAGTATCTGTATTGTAAAACATAATGCCCAAAATTAGAGAGAGTAAGAGGGAAATTATCTGCCATAGAGGCAGGGGGAGGGATGGGATGGGAGGAAGGATACTAAGGACGTTGTTTGTGGGAATTATACACTGGTAGAGGGATGGGTATTGGAAAATTGTATGACTGAAACTCAAACTTGAAAGCTTTATAAATGTGTCTCACAGTGATTCAATTTAAAAAAAAAAGAAAAAGAAAAAGAAAAAAAGTAATTAAATTTTCCTCTGAAATAATGAAATAACAGTTAAGAAAAAAATAAAAATCACTGTTGCTGTCACTGTCATCCTGTTGTTCATCGACTTCCTCGAGCAGACACCAGTAACATCTCCATTGGTCCTACCCCTGAGATTTTAGCCACATTGGAGGCTCTTTCAGGGTCAGGGGACCGAGACCCATCATTGTTTTGACATATCAGATATGCCATGGAGAGCTTGCCAGGCTCTGCTGTGAGGGCAGGATACTCTCAATAGACTGCCGGATTCTCTGAGAATGAGAACTATACAATAAGAGGTTACACAACTGTGACTGTGAACTTCTGGGAGCTTGGTTTTATAGTTTCTTGGTCTTGGCCGTTGATGGGATTACAAGGTGTGGGGTGGGGGTGGGAGGCAGTTGGTGGGTTTCATGCCTAGCTACTGGAAAAAAATAAAAATATATAAGTAAAATAAAGGTAAAGACACTCCCGTTGTTCATCGATTTGCTCGAGCGGGCCCAGTAACGTCTCCATTGGAGACCTTGTTGTTACTGTGTTTGCCATATCGAATACGTCACGGGGAACTTGCCAGGCTCTGCCTTGCGGGCTAGATACTCTCGGTAGCTTGCCGGGCTCTCCGAGAGGGGTGGAGGAATCGCACTCGGGCTGGCCATGTTGGCTGCATGCAAGGCAAACGCCCTACCCGCTGTGCTTTCAATAATTTTATAATTTTATCTGATGTGTCATAAAAACATAATAACATAAAATAACAATATGAGACTGACACCCAAGGAATATTCTAACTGAAGATTATAATTAAAATGTTTTTCAAATAAAGCAAGACTAAGAATGATATTAGATAAAATAATTTATTCTTGATTTAAAACTTTTTTTATGAATCTATATTTCAGTTATATATTTTGGTGATTTTAAATATAACACCAATATTCAAGTCATCTTTTTATATTTTATAGTATCTAACAATCAAATATTAAAATGTTTTTAAAAATAAATGCCAATATTAGTATAGTAATGTAATAAATGCAATTTCCTGAGAACAGACTTGTTTAGATACAAAGGAATATTTGTAAAGGAATATTTGTAACTAAATGGTAGAGTAATAAAGTTGGAAGAACAGTGCTTTAAAAGGGAAAGAGAAAATATGTTGTTTCAAAAGATCTTGTTTTAAGTTAGATATTGAAAATCCATTCAACCAAATTATATATTTATTTTTGCCTTGAGGATTGCACTTTCCTCTCAAAACTTTGAATACTCAATCAAGATTATAGAGAATCATTCTTTAAGTATGGGAAGGCTGAAACCATTTTTAAATGTGGTGAATTACTCAATTATTCCAAAAACAATCTACAGGGAAACCAAGGGTATGGTAATGAATGAAATTGTTCTAATCTTTCAACATAAAAATAATTTCTCAGAGAAGTACACTTTTTCCATAGAGGAATCTTCAGGGAAACAGATGGCAATAGCATTCAGTTTTGAAGGAATTAATCATAAGACTTGACATACAAGAGAAAGCCTGGACCTTTTTCATTTCTAAAGTAAAGTTTACCTATTGGAGTGTCAATATAATGCTGGCTACTGGGCAAATATTTTTTCTGATTCCGTGGGCTGTCTTTGTATCTTAATCATCGTTTCTTTTGAGGTGCAGCGGCTTCTTAGTTTAATGAAGTCCCATTTGCTGCTTCCACTTGCTTTGTCAGTGGTTCATCTTTGATGATGGCTTTAACTTCAATGGAGGGTTCTGCCCACATTTACCTCCACGCACCTTATGAATTCAGGTTTGTTATTGAGGTCTTTCATCCATTTTAATCTAACTTTTGTGCATGGTGTTAGAAAGAGGTCTCAGTTCATTTTTTTGGGGAAGGTAGCTGCCTCGTTTCCCCAGAACCTCTTGTTGAAAGGGCTTTTTTTGTTCTACTTCATGTTTCTTGCTCCTTTATCAAAAATTAAGTGATCGCATATTTGAGGGGGTCTGTGTAAGATAGTCAATTATATTCCATTGATCTGCATGTCTATCGTTATTGCAATACAATGCTGTTTTCAATTACTATTACTTTATAGGACATTTTGTCCATTTGTAGTACACTTTGAAGGTGGAAAAGGTGATGGCTTCCATTTTCTTTTTTCTGAGGATTGCTTTAGCTATTCATGTGGTTTATTGTCCCATATAAATTCAGGAATGCTTGATCTAGTTCTTTGAAAAATGTCATGGTACCCTTATAGGAACTGCATTGAATCTGTACAATGCTTTGGGGAGTATTGCCTTTTAGACCATGTTAACCCTCTCAATCCATGAGCAGGGAGTGTATCTTGATTTCCTTGTGTCATCTTTTATTTTCTGAAATACTGTTTCAATAAAAAAATAAAATACTGCTGACATCAAGGAAGTTTATAGGCATGGTAAAAAATGCCATAGCTCTTGGCTCAGTCATATATGCACATTTTTTCTAGATCCTTATAATTCTTTTCAGATAATAATAGGGAATTAGATTTACTTTACTGTATGTGAGGGGAAAGTTTTGAAACTTGTGAAAAGTACTAGGCATCTTTGATCTACTTTTAAGTTAAGTACAATAAAAGGCACTTTTACAAATTCATAAAGCAAAGCTACTACTTGGGATGTTACAGTACTGAATCCAAGTGCTAAATTTATCTATGGTAGTTTATAACTTTTGAAGTTTTTTCCATGTATTTTTGGTCACTTGAATACTTGTAGCAACTTCAGCAACCATTACAACTGCAATACTTAATTCATTTCATCATCTACTTCTCTTCATGATAGTAGCTAACTATGACTACAAAAAAATATAAAACTATGCTAGTTTATCTCACTTTAAATTCATCACCATGAATCTCAATTTGGTCCTTAGTTCAACAAGGAAATTTTGCTATATTTCCTTGACCAGTTTACAAGTATTTGTAACAATATATGATGGTATTACAACTCCTCTCTGTCTCAGTTAATAAGTCTGATTCTCAATTATTGAATTAATAGGAACAATTAGAAGGGATTTCTAAAAACACTAACATTAAATTTGTCATTCTATATGTTTTTCCCCCCTTTAAACAGAAGCCCTTTCTCACACAGGTTCAGTGACTCTACTTGTTCATCCTTTCAGTCTCATACCCTCTTATATATCACTCTTATATTAATTACTTTTTTGGTTTGGTGAGATTTTCTTCATTTCTCTCTCTCTTCCATCTGAGCAAAAATATATTGTGTCTTAAATTCTTCTCCTAAAATGTCTCTCCATTAACATTAGATTCCCTCCAATATTCAAATTTTCTAAATGTCACTAGAGTGTTTCAAACACTCTTTCCAGGTTTTTTTTCCCTCTCTTTCCAGGTCATGATCACTTGATCACTTGACATTGTGTTACTCATCAATTTGCTCTAGCGGGTGCCAGTAATGTCTCCATTCATCCCTGTTGCATGCTAGTGTAGCCCAATGGCATCCGCACGTTCTAGGAACACGAAGAACCTCAAATGGATTGTTCAGGGTCTTGACAAAGAAGTCTGACCATCTCATAGGTGGGTGGCCACATGATCTTTTGGTGTCCCGTGGAGTAAGTCAGTATTGGCTCTAGTCCAGCGGTCATCTCCAAATTTCGTTATGTGTCCAGCCCATCTGATTTTCGACGCGTTGGCAAATGAGACAGTGTACCTGATTCTTGATCATTGTCAAAGGTCGGAACTCCGGATTCTTTCTCTCATTTGAGTGAAGTGTGATACTCCAATAATAGGTCTTTCAATTCCTCTTTGGGAGACCCGAATAGTGTTCTCATCCTGTTTTCATAGGACCCAGGTCTCAGGAAGAACAGTGGAATCAAAGAGATGTGCCCAGAACCGGAGGTTCTTCGTCCTCTTAGTTATTTCTTCGATAGTCTTGAAAGCGTTCCAAGCCACTGTCTTGCTCCTGTGCAACTCAGGTGCCAGGTCATTTGTAATGTTGACTTCTCAACCTAGGTACACATAACTGTTGCATTTGGAGATGTTCATTCCATTGAGAGCAAATTGAATGTCAGAAATGAGACTGTTTCTCATAAACATTGTGTTTGTGAGATTTGGATGTAGTCCAAACTTTCCACACTCACGGTCGAAGTCAGACAGCATTTGTGCTGCTTGGCTAATGTTTGGTGTTATTAGAATGATGTCATCAGAAAAGCGGAGGTGTTGTAGTTGCCAACTCTCTTTCTTCAACCCCATTCCTTCTCATTCCAGTCATCTCATGACGTTATTGAGGGTGGCACTGAAGAGTTTCAGTGAAATAACATCACTCTGCCGAACACCTTTCTTGACGTCAATGATCACCTCCCTATAGAATGGTGAGATCCTGGTAGTGAATCCGTAATACAGCTCATGGAGGATCCTGATGTATTGAGTTTGAATGCCCTGTTTGGCTAGGGCTTCAATGACTGCTTCAGCCTCAACAAATTCAAAGGCCTTCTTTAGATCAATGAACATAAGATAGCATGGCATCTTGAACTCCTGAGAAACCTCAATGAGCTTGGTTATTGTGTGGATATGGTTGATGGTGCTGAATCCTTTGTGGAACTCGGCTCGCTCGCATGGTTGTCCTTCATCTAGTGTTCTGCCAATCCTATTCAGGATGACGAGAGTGAACAGCTTATAGACAACAGACAACAGGCAGATGGGGTGATAGCTGCCAATGTCGTGGATGTCTCCCTTCTTGTTGCACAAGAAGGGAGACATGTCTTCCTTCTTGTAGTACAGTAGTACAGCCCTGCTGGTTTTCCATGGGGATGGAACCTTTCATTCAGACAGGTAGCAAATGAAGAGCTGAGCCAGTGTATTGATGAGTACCGATGGCAGATTCTTCAGGTGTTTGGGTTTGACCTTGTCTGGGCCTGGTACTGTTTGTTTCTTTACCGATGAAATGGTGTGTTGAATTTTGGAAGGGAGAACATTGGAAACGACATATCTATCCTGTGAAATTTGGTATTTGAGCAGGTGGACATGGCTATCGAAGAGATCTGAGTAGAAGTCATGAATAATCTTCTCTATTGTCCTTCTGGAAGATGTGATAGATCCATCAGGGGTCAGAGGGCATTCATCTTGGTCTTGTAGTTGGCGAAGGACAGGCGGGAGTTGTGAAAGCTTTTCCCAGCTTCTGCTACATCTGCCAGCACTGCTGCTCTTCTCTCTTTGAGGTCTTCCTTTATCGCTTCTCTGCACTGCTTTGCGAGCTAGGACGTTCACTTGCTCCAAGCCACGTTGTGAGATTTAGATGTAGTCCAAACTTTCCACACTCACTGAGGCTTGCGCCAAGCCACGTTGGCAAATAAGCTCAAGAGTGTTCGAAGACAGGTGTTTTTTTGTGGCCATCTTTCTCTTGGCATTCCTCGCACAATCATGGAGGTGTTGAACCAGTCAGTCGTATTTCTAGATCCTATGCCAAGATAGCACCGAGAAAATCAGCCAAAGAACTCCATGTCGGACCCATGACCTAGAATAGAACGATCAGGTGAGAGACTGTCTGAGTTTATCATGTCGAACAAGACCATCCATGGTAACTCACAGTTCCAGAAAGCTGAATCTAAACATTGGACTTGGGAGTCTCCCGGTGGACGGTTCCACAGCAAAACTGACCACATCACATTAAATTGACTGTTTTGCTTGACCGATGTCTCTGTTTTCCCAAAGTTCCAAATGGGATCAGATCACCGTCTTCTTCATGCAAAATTCTACTTCAAGGAGCAGGGAGAAAGGGCTGCAAAGTGTAAGAAGAGAACTTCCAGAATGACAACCAACTGGGAGCTCTTTGGCACTATAGCGGAACACAGCAAGACTGTGTTCATATGATTAGAAATTTTCCTATTCCATTTATGGAAAATGGTAAAAAAAATTGTATTCGTCTGTCTGCTCTTTCTGTCTTGCATTGCCTTTCCCTTGCTTCCTTCCTTCCTTCCTTCCTTCCTTCCTTCCTTCCTTCCTTCCTCCCTCCCTCCCTTCCTTCCTTCCTTCCTTCCTTCCTTCCTTCCTTCCTTCCTTCCTTCCTTCCCTTCTTCCTTCTTTTCTTCCTTTCTGGAACTTCATGTCTCATAGTGCTCATGTATTCTGCCTCCTGGGACTATGTGATTCAGTGGGAGTGGAAGGATGGAGTTGATCTACTTACTCCAAGGTTGATCTAATCCAGCCATTTTAATTCCACTCACCTAGAAAAGAAGTTTCCCATCAAGAATAGATACTAGGATGGGAATGTCTAAGGTGAGAAATAACAGCAGATGAAATGGAACCCAAGTCAGGAAATACAAAAACAAGAACAACAGAGAATAAACACGCACACTCTCTCCCCTCCCCCACCCCCCCCCACCTCCCACCAGCACTCATCAAGTCTCACCCATGTCCTGGCATGAGGCTTTGGCCTGAGATTAGGAAAGGTGGAGCAACAGAAAACCTCTTTGGTATAGTCTTAAGAGATGATCAGTAGTAAGGAACAGAGTACAGGGATCTCACTCATGTGGCCATGACAAGAGACCAAAGAAAGTCAAGATGACAGAGAACAGCTAAAATGCAGTCCTATAGAGACATAGTGAGTTATCGAGTGCAAGCCTCAGGTGACAGGGTTCCTTTCGTCTGGTCAGATTCTCAATCAGGGATACCTACACTGAAAGCAGACTGCACAGAACCAACACCAGATCAACATGGTGGTAACCCAGACAGAGACGAGGTGAGTGACATTGCACACAAAAAATTAAACCCATCTTTTTGAAACTGTATCATAATCTTTAACTTCTTAAGCACATGTTTTTCTGTCCAAAGAGTAAAATAAACCTATAGCATGGGGGTAGGGGAGAGGAACTTTATGTTTTTAAATAGTGACAATAGAAACAAAGGGCAGAAGAACTGATCCTCTGTAGGATTCTTGAGGACAATGGTAGGGGAAAGCTATCAATTTGGATGAAAACTGGGTGCTTAAAGGTGGTAAAGTGGTTTTTGTGCCTCTCTGTCAGTGACAGTATTTCAAAGCACAGTGACTTAATGGAAAAATCAATAAAGGGAAAAGTGCTTGCTACAGATGGAGGTGTGAGGTAGGAGGGGAACTGGGAACATTGATGGCGGTAAGCCTACACTGGTAAAGGGATTGGCACATACTGTATGCCCGAAACTCAATTGTGAATAACTCTGTAACAAGATAATTCACAGTGATTCAATACATTTAAATAAATAAATAAACAGTGATAGACACACATAGTTAATAAATGAATGTTTGGTATGTAAACAAATGTTTTAGATTTATTATACATTTACTTTTTTCCTCTCTTCTTAGCGGTCTATCACCCTTATTAAGCTAGATTCACCATGGGGAAGGCCCTCCCGTTGATCGTCGATTTGCTCGAGCGGGCCCAGTAACGTCTCCATTGGAGACTTTGTTGTTACTGTGTCTGGCATATCGAATACTCTCGGTAGCTTGCCGGGCTCTCCGAGAGGGGCGGAGGAATCGAACTCGGGTCGGCCATGTTGGCCGCGTGTAAGGCGAACGCCCTACCCGCTGTGCTATCGCTCCATGGGGAAAACAAAATAAAATGAAAATAAAAACTTGTAGCTTTTATTTGGAGCTGTACCCTTATGGTTAGGCCAGTGTCTTAGTCAGAGAAAGAGTTGACCAATATATGTTAAATGCAATAATATACTTTAATAATATATGAGGAATGTAAGACTGGATATGCTTAATAAATAATTAACTTGCATTGCCATGCAAATTATGCAGAGAGACCCAGTTGATAATGTTAGCTATAACCTGGCGTCAATTTACACTGTCACTTTAATTCATATCATGAATTTTTCAACTTTCACATGCAACTCTAATTTTTCTTTTTAAAGTTTTTTTTTTTTGAATTACAGTAAGATACATACTTGCATGTTTGTTTAGGACTGCATTTTAATTATATAATGATCCAACACCCATCTCTTCACCACTGTACATTTCCCACCACTTATCTCCCCAATTTCTCTCTTATACCTCTGCCTGTTGCTTGAACGTTCTTTCATTCGGAGGCACTGAGACAAGGAACACAAGAGAAATTTATTTCGTGAAGGGTCCAGGATCTCTCAGACACTGTGACAAAAGTAGAGAGCCCAGAAACCTCCTTTTTTTTACTATCCTACTGTTCATACTCTAAAGGGCTCAATACAGTGACGTCATCAAAAGAAGTTACAGAAAGAACATTGAGGCAGGCAAAGCATGTATTGTTTCCTTGCATCCGCAGGCCAGTATATTTTGGCCTAAGGAAAGAGATACACAACCAAAACTGAAACCTTTCTTGGGTTTGCATCCCAAATACAAACTAGGCCACTGAAATCTATATCCCAAAGACAAACTGGCAAGCATTTGAAATTTGCATCCCCAAAACTAGGCTGGGTCAGAACCTGGAATCTACATGTCAAAGATCAGGCTGGGCTTCTGTGAGAGAAGGAAAAACTGACTCTTTCAATATACTGAAATTTATGAAATTATTTCCTGAAAGGAACTTAAAGGAAAAAGATGTTCAGCTTCATCCAAACCTGACACATGAGAAATCTCACCCATTTTCACGGGTCCCTATGTTCCTGCCTGTTGTATGGTACAGTCTACATGGGCTCATCCTGATAGCTCAGTTCAGCCCCATCACCTACCCTCACCAAAAGGTTATATTGTATATCACTTTACCTACTTTCGACATTCAGTTCTTATCCAGAGTGATCGTTTCTGACTATTACTTTCATACTGGTCCCTTCTCTATCCTAACTGTCCTTTGCCCCACACACTCTTGTGGCAAGCTTCCAACCATTGATCTATCCTCCTGGACCCTGTTTTCCCTGGCCTAGAATGTTAGTCTCATACTATTTATATATATATATATATATATATATATATATATATATATATCTCACAAATGACTGCAGTCAGTCATTCTATATTTTTCCCTCACCTGATTTGTTTCACTCAGATGATACTTTCAATGTTCATCCATATATAAGCAAATTGCTTACTTCAATTTTCCTAACAATTGTATAATATTCCATTATTTAGATGTACCAGTTTCTTTATCCAGTTGTTTGTTCTGAGGCACAATATTCTGGCTATTGTGAACAGTGCTACAGAGAACAAAGACATGCAGATGGTGTTTCTGATGCGTGCTTTTGGATCTCCAGGGTATATCTCGAGAAGTGGTATTGCTGGGTCAAATGTGAGATCAATTTCTATTTTTTTGGAGGAATGTCCATATTGTTTTCCAAAAAAGCTGGATCTGTTGGCATTCCCACCAGCAATGAATGAGAGTCCCTTTCTCCCCACATCTGCACCAGCACTGGTTGTTCTTGTTCATTTGGATAAGTGCCGGTCTCTGTGGTGTGAGATGATATACATTGTTGTTTTGATTTCCACCTCCCAGATGATTAGTGATGTAAAGCATTTTTTCATGTGCCTTTTGGCCATTTGAATTTCTTCTTTGAGGAAGTTTCTGTTTATTTCTTCTCCCAATGGGCTTGGATAATTTTTTTCTTGTAAAGTTCTACCAGTGCCTTATATATCTTTGATATTAACCCTTACCAGATGGATATTGAGTAAATCCTTTTTTTCTTGACCAAACACTCTTGAAATTCATATGAAAAAAACAAACCCTCATGAATAGCTAAAGCAACCCTTGGGATAAAGAAGATGGGAGGCATCACCTTCCCCAACTTCAAGTACAAGTTATTGACTCAATGAAACCAGACCAAATGCTATCGCTTATAGAACAGGAAATTGCATCCATTTTAGTCATTGTTATTTCTGGTTTAGATGCTCTCCTCTTTTGCGTATTTGTTAATATTTCATTTATCTTTCAAGATCCAATTCCTGTGTTGATTTCTCTTTGAAACCATTCCAGATATAGCCATATGGAATGAATTGGTTTTTATTTGTGTATTTCTGAAGCTCATTAATGTGTTCATTTACTAATTATTTGTTGAATTTTCCAAGAATCATACTAGGAACTGTGAAAAAAGAAATTATCACCTACATAAATATTTTACCATGACTGTCCTAAAGAATCTATCTAGGGCATTAAAAATAGTATACTCCTATTCATTTTTATGTTGGCAATACCAAAAAATTTTTTACAAGGATTTCAAAAATTACTTTGTGATTGTTATGTTTCTAAACATTGTATTTCATTTTAAAACACTCAGAAAATGTTTATTGAAGTAAGATTAAAATACTCTTACATTTTAGAGCTATTTCTCTAACTGCATGTAGAGAAATATAACTTATGGAATTTCTTTGTTATGCACAACATTCTATTTTCCAAATCACACCTGACCTCTCACACTCAATTTAAGGAAAGCACAATTTCAGTAAAATATACCCCAAGTTTCATCTAATTTTTTTCTCCGCAAGTGGTTGTTGACAACACTTTTAGTTTTATATTCCCACTGTGACTATTTTTTAAAAGTATAAATGATATACCTATTAACCAGAGTGAGAGAGATAAAAGATGTTTTGATCATGGGATTTGGGAGTGTCCTGCTTCTACATGAATTTTGCTTATTTTTTTTTTATTTCACAAAGTATTCCTTTTCTCTCAGCCAGAAAAGTTCAAGAGTTAAGCTGTTTGGAATAAACCTGAAAGAGCTATTCCCTTTGGAGATAATTAAGCCAAGATAGAAGCAGTGCTTAAGATGTTCTGGCAGGAATCTTACACCTGCTGTTTGGCCAATAATTTATAATGAATTAGGATACTCTTCAGAGAGATCAGAATTTTGATCATTGTTATAGAATGAAACTGGAAAATTTCCAATTGTTTAAACACTGCCTTGTTAATTTAATTCACCAAATGAATAATTGAATATAGGTTCATACATTTCCTGCCTGAAATACATACATACGCATATATAGTTATTTATGTACTTATTTATCTAAATTGAAAACTAGTTCTTATTTGTTTGTTTGGCAGCCATACTTGGCAGTGCTTGGGACTTACTTCTGTCTCTGTACTTGGGTGTTACACCTGGCAGACTCCAGGAGCCATATAGGGTGCAGGGGTCCAAACTCAGCTCCTCTCCCTGAAAACTGTTTATTTAAAGCGGCAGGTGACTTGATCTTTTCTATGTTACTTTATCAATCATGCTGATTAATCTACAAATCTTCCATCTCCAATTTTTTGTTTGCATGTATAGAAGGCTAAATGAAATTTTCTTATGGACATTTTTTAGCATTTAGCAACCATCATAAAGATATTTGAAGAGAGTCCCTAAAGTTTACATTCTTTTAGTTTTATAGCATTTGAAAAGACATAGTTGTAATACCTCTTATACAGTAGTATCTCTTATTTACATATAAAATACAAATTAAAACTTGGGATTAGAGTGATAGTTCAGCAGGAGATTTGTCTTGTATGTGGTGTAGCCAAACAGAGCCAAGAGTAATCCTGAGCACAGGTGGGTGTGGCCCCCAAACAAGCAAACAAACAATAAAATGCTAATTAGAACTTGAACATTATAATTATATTATTGCTTACTTAGCTTTTAATTTTCAAACAAAGTACAAAAAATATCCACTACTATATTTTATCAATAAAGTAATATTTAAAATTTGGCAATATATCACTGTCATCACCTTTTTCATCGATTTGCTCCAGCGAGCACCAGTAACATCTCCATTGGTCCTAGTCCTGAGATTTTAGCAGCCTCTCCTCACTCGTCCTTCCCAGTGATTGGAGATTCTTTCAGGGTCAGGGGAATGAGACCTTTTATTGTTACGTTTTTGGCATATTGAATACGTCATAGAGAGCTTGCCAGGCTCTGCCGTGCTGTTAGGTTATTCTCGGTAGCTTGCCAGGCTCTCCGAGAGGCATATATATATATATATATATATATATATATATATATATATATAGACATTTCCCTCTGTGATGATGAGTTGTGTCGCCACTTTGCAGCATCGAGGTCGGGTAATATGTTCACCCATGTGTGAGGCTCCGCCCCAGCGTGTGGAAAGCAGCCTGGAGCATGGTGGCAGTTGGGTGGTGGAGGTCGGCTGCCAGAGCTGGGTGCCTTGAGACGGAATGGCTCTCACCCACCCCACTCTGGGGCACCCCGAGTGAAAATAGCCTTGTGATATAAGATACTAATAGTCCCGGCATTATAGATACTAATACAAAATTTTTGGTAGAAAATTTTTATTTAAATAGACAATTTTTAACAGTATTAATCTGTACTTAAAGACATATTATTACAAAAATAATCATGTTATTTAACAACAAGCACTGACATCTTGACCTACTAAGGTACATGTTTTTAAAAACATGTAAATCAGAAACTACAAATTCTAGTCTAAATATTTGAGGTGTTTCTTTCTCCCAATGTGTGAATTAGCAGGTCCAATATACCATGGAGTATAATCCTCTATACTAATAAAATACAAGAAAGACTATCCTATTAACTGAGAAAATAGAACACAGAACAGGATTAAAGAGAGTTTATAATAAATTATTTATAAATTCAACTCATTATTTGACCTCCAGTTACATTGGTTCAGGAGAAACTCACAGAGATATGAGGTATTTTGATTGTTGTTGATGTTGCTTGTTGTATCCAAATGATATAGAAATATAAATACCAAATGTGAGAAAACTAAAGCAGCGTTAATTGGTCCATCATAAAATCACTTAATCACTTAATCACTTAATCCCCGTTATTCATCGATTTATTCGAGCGGGTGCCAGTAACGTCTCCATTCATCCCGGTTGCGTGCTAGCGTAGCCCAATGGTATCTGTTCGTTTTAGGAACATGTAGAGCCTCAAACCGATCATTTAGGGTCTTGACGAAGAAGTCTGACCATCTTATAGGTGGGCGTCCACGTGATCTTTTGATGTCTCGTGGAATCCAATCAGTAATGGCTCTAGTCCAGGGGTTGTCTGTAAACCTCATTACATGTCCAGCCCATCTGATTTTTGATGTCTTGGCAAATGAGACAGCGTCTCTGATTCTTGAGCGTTGACAAAGATCAGAACTCCGGATTCTATCTCTCATTTGAGTGAATCGTGATATTCCAAGCATAGTTCTTTCGATTCCTCTTTGAGAGACCCGAATAGTGTTCTCATCCTGTTTTCGTAGGGTCCAGGTCTCTGAGGCATATGTTAATGCAGGAAGAATAGTGGAATCAAAGAGATGTGCTCGTAGTTGGAGGTTCTTTGTCCTTTTAGTTATTTCTTCAATGCTCTTGAAGGCATTCCAAGCCGCTCTCTTCCTCCTGCGTAACTCAGGTGCCAGGTCATTCATCATGTTGATTTCTCGACCTAAGTATATATAACTGTTGCATTCGGAGATGGTGGTTCCGTTGAGAGCGAATGGAGCATCAGGAACAAGGCTGTTTCTCATAAACATTGTCTTCGTAAGATTCAGCTGTAGTCCGACCTTTCCACACTCACGGTCAAAGTCCGCAAGCATTTGTGCCGCTTGGCTGATGTTTGGTGTTATTAGAACGATGTCATCAGCAAAGCGGAGGTGGTGTAGTTGCCGACCATCTATCTTCACTCCCATGTTTTCCCATTCTAGTCGTCGCATGATGTTCTCGAGGGTGGCACTGAAGAGTTTTGGTGAAATGGTATCACCCTGCCGAACCCCTCTCTTGATATGGATGATTACTTCTTTGTAGAATGGTGAGATCTTGGTAGTGAATCCGCAATAGAGCTCACGAAGGATCCTGATGTATTGAGTTTGTACGCCCTGATTGGCTAGGGCTTCCATGACCGCTTCCGTCTCAACAGAATCAAAGGCCTTCTTTAAATCAATGAACGTTAGACAGAGCGGCATCTTGAACTCCCGAGATACCTCAATGAGCTTGGTTATTGTGTGGATATGGTCGATGGTACTGAATCCTTTTCGGAATCCAGCTTGTTCACATGGTTGTCCTTCATCTAGTGTTCTGCTAATCCTATTCAGGATGACTCGAGTGAATAGTTTGTAGATGACAGACAATAGGCAGATTGGGCGATAGTTGCCAATGTCGTGGATGTCTCCTTTCTTGTATAGTAGTACAGTCTTGCTGGTTTTCCATTGGGATGGAACCTTGCATTCAGACAGGTAGCGTGTGAAGAGTCGAGCTAATGTATTGATGAGTACTGATGGTAAGTTCTTCAGGTGTTCAGGTCTGATCTTGTCTGGGCCAGGTGCTTTTTGTTTCTTTACCGACGAGATGGCATGTTGGATTTCGGAAGGGAGAACATTGGGAACGACATATCCATCATGTGGTATGTGGTATGTGGGCAAGTGGATGTGGCTATTAAAGAGATCTTAGTAGAATTCATGAATAATCTTCTCCATTGCCCTTCTGGAAGATGTGATAGATCCATCATGATGTCGGAGGGCAGTCATCTTGGTTTTGTAGTTGGTGAAGGACAGGCGGGCATTACGAATGTTTTTCCCAGCTTCTGCTGCATCTACCAGTACTGCTGCTCTCCTGTTTTTGAGGTCATCCTTGATGGCTTTTCTGCACTGTTTTGCCAGTTCGGACGTTTGCTTGTGGTTGCCTGAGGCACGTGCCACGCCACGTTGGCGAATAAGTTCAAGAGTGTTCGAAGAAAGACGTTTTTTTGTGGTTATCTCTCTCTTGGCATTCCTTGCACAATCATGGAGGTGCTGAATTATTCGATCGTATTCCTCATCAATGTTGTCAATGACGGCATCTTCCCATGTTGCTGCAACAGAGCCAAAGAGTTCCCAGTTGGTGGTTGTTCTGGGAGTCTTCTTCTTAAACCTTGCATTCTTTTCTCCTCGTTCTGTGAGGTAGAATTTTGCACGAAGAAGACGGTGGTCTGATCCCGTTTGGAATTTTGGGACAACAGCAACATCGGTTAGGCAAAACCGCCGATTGAATATGATGTGGTCTATTTCATTGTGGAACCGTCCATCGGGAGACTCCCATGTCCAACGTTTAGATTCAGCCTTTTGGAATTGTGAGTTACCATGGAAGGTTTTGGTTGACATGATGAACTCAGACAGTCTGTCACCTTGTTCGTTCCATTCCAGGCCATGGGTTCCGATGTGGAGTTCATCGACTGATCTTCTTGGTCCTATCTTGGCATTAAAATCACCGACAATGATCTTGTAGAAGGTGTGATCTTCTTTATAGAATTTCTCCAGCTCCATGTAGAATTTCTCAGTTTCTTTTTCACCATAACTGGATGTTGGTGCGTAGACAACAAAGATAGAAACTGCCGGTAGTGAGCCACATTTATTCAAGTGTAATCGTCCGATTCGGGTTGTTAGGCATTCAAATGAATCAATGCTTGTGACTAAGTTTGTGTTGACAAGGATACCGACACCACCGACGCCTCTTTTATCACATGTTCCAAGGAACAGTTCTTCTCCAGTGTCGAAAACAGCATGATGGGATTGATGTCTTCTCGTTTCGGTCAGACCAATGATGTCGTACTTGATCTTTCGTGCTTGTACCATAAGGTCTTCAATGGATGCAGCAGATGCCAGCGTACGAGCATTAAAAGTACAGACAATCATTTTTGTTTTTCTGCGTTTTGGCAGCCCATGTCTGCCTTGGTGTTTTATCAGCTTCTCCTTCCATATCCTTCTCGACTCTGCATAATCAGGGTTAGGGAAATGAGATCCATTTATTACTGGATTTGGCATATCAATTTGGTCTATTTGGCATAGATCACGGATAGCTTGCCAGGCTCTGCCGTGTGGGTTGGATATTTAAGGATATTTAAGGTATCCTGAAAATTATTAAATAAATAGTCGCGTGGCCGCGAATGCGGCAGCGCGCTCCCGGGAGCTTGTTGTGATAATCTTTGGATCCTGGCCTTTGTTGGGGTTACACGGCAGTTGGAGGGTGTAACTGTTTAGCTACTGACAGGTCCAGTCCCAAACCGTGCAGGCTTAGAGATCTCAGTCCCGGGTCCCACACACCTGGGTTCCTCTGCCAGTTCGGTTATGTCTGAGGCTTATCCAAGTGTGTGGAGAGTGGCTCCAGTAAGGCCTTGGTTGGGGCCTGGAAGTCTTCAGCTGTTGGGCCCTGGCGAGGATAGTCAGACACAGGGTAGGAGACACTGCCTTGTGCTCTCCCGGGAGCTTGTTGTGATAATCTTTGGATCCTGGCCTTTGTTGGGGTTACACGGCAGTTGGAGGGTGTAACTATTTAGCTACTGACAGGTCCAGTCCCAAACCGTGCAGGCTTAGAGATCTCAGTCCCGGGTCCCACACACCTGGGTTCCTCTGCCAGTTCGGTTATGTCTGAGGCTTATCCAAGTGTGTGGAGAGTGGCTCCAGTAAGGCCTTGGTTGGGGCCTGGAAGTCTTCAGCTGTTGGGCCCTGGCGAGGATAGTCAGACACAGGGTAGGAGACTCTGCCTTGTGCTCTCCCGGGAGCTTGTTGTGATAATCTTTGGATCCTGGCCTTTGTTGGGGTTACACGGCAGTTGGAGGGTGTAACTGTTTAGCTACTGACAGGTCCAGTCCCAAACCGTGCAGGCTTAGAGATCTCAGTCCCGGGTCCCACACACCTGGGTTCCTCTGCCAGTTCGGTTATGTCTGAGGCTTATCCAAGTGTGTGGAGAGTGGCTCCAGTAAGGCCTTGGTTGGGGCCTGGAAGTCTTCAGCTGTTGGGCCCTGGCGAGGATAGTCAGACACAGGGTAGGAGACTCTGCCTTGTGCTCTCCCGGGAGCTTGTTGTGATAATCTTTGGATCCTGGCCTTTGTTGGGGTTACACGGCAGTTGGAGGGTGTAACTGTTTAGCTACTGACAGGTCCAGTCCCAAACTGTGCAGGCTTAGAGATCTCAGTCCCGGGTCTCATCATAAAATAGAAGTATAAATTCAATACCAGATAAAGTACTAAGTCACTGGACGTACTTAGAATATCTTCACAGGTAGTACATCACAATGAAACCAAGTCTAATGTTTTGGGTGTCTTAGTACTGGAGCTATGAGTAAAATATTCAACAAATAACTATCCCAATACTTTAAAATAAAAATAAAATTCATCTCAGTGTGAACCACATCTTTCACTGATCAGAGCATCTGAAATTCCATTCCTCTTTAGTTCTTTTTTCATGCACAGCTGACAGCACTTAAGGGATCCTCCTGACATGGTGTTTGGAGGCCAATCCAGAATTTCTCTGGAGACGATTTGGTGCCAGGGACCGAATCCTGGTCTTGGACATGCGAAGCAAATGCTCCAGTCCTCCAACTTATCTCCTGTGCTCATTCTTTTCAAATTAGAATCAACAATTACAAATAAAAATATTTCAAGAGGACATCCAGTTATAAACATTATTCAATGTTTATCTGAAATTCAACTCAAATTTAAGTCGGCACAGTGCATTTTATTTGGCAACCCTACTTAAAATGTCCCCCAGTGAATTACAATCTACTCACAGTTGGGCAGAGTGGGGCTCTGAGGAGGGTGGGGCAATCAGAGAAGTCTTCATGGAGGCGGTGGCATTTGCACTGATATTTTTGTGTTCTTGGTTTTTTGAATCACAGTTGGACTTTATGCAGTGACAGAATCAAACTTGGGTCAGCTGTGTGCAAGAAAAGCCGCTGAGCTGTTAAACTATCTCTCTGGCTCCTTTATGTCTTTTTCTGTTTTGTTTGGGCTGGAGCGACAGCCCAGTGGGTAAGGCATTTTCCATGCACGAAGCCAACCCAAGTTCAATTCCTCCGTCCCTCTCGGAGAGCCCGGTAAGCTATCAAGAGTATCTTGCCCACACGAAAAAGCCTGGCAAGCTACCTGTGATGTATTCAATATGCCAAAAACAGTAACAACAAGCCTCACAATTTGTTGTGAGACATTACTGGTGCCCGCTCGAGCAAATCAATGAACAATGGGAGGACAGTGCTACAGTGCTACTTAAAATATCAGAAACAAGTAGAAAGTCTAACTATCACTTAGTATAAAACTAAAAGATCTAGTTGGGATGATACAAAAACATTGTTTTTGTTTGTTGGCTTGATTTTTGTTTGAGGGCTGCACCTAGCAGTGCTGAGTGTTTACTCCTGACTCTGAGCTCAAGAATCACTTAATCACTTGACATCCTGTAACTCATTGATTTGCTCGAGCGGGTGCCAGTAACATCTCCATTCGTCCCTGTGGCATGCTAGTGTAGTTCAATGGCATCTGCTCATTCTAGGAACATGAAGAGCCTCAAACCGATTATTCAGCGTCTTGACGAAGAAGTCTGACCATTTCAAAGATGGGCGGCCACATGGTCTTTTGATGTCCCTTGGAATACAGTCAGTAACAGCTCTAGTCCAGCGGTCATCTCAAAATCTCATTATGTGTCCAGCCCATCTGGGTTTCGACACCTTGGCAAATGAGACAGTGTCCCTGATTCTTGATCATCGATGGAGGATGGAACTCTGGATTCTTTTTCTCATTTGAGTGAAATGTGATACTCCAAGCATAGCTCTTTGGATTCCTCTTTGGGAGACCCAAATAGCGTTCTCATCCTGTTTTCCTAGAGCCCAGGTCTCTGAGGTATATGTTAATGCAGGAAGAACAATGGAATCAACGAGATGTACCCGGAGTCAGAGGTTCTTCGTCCTCTTAGCTATTTCTTCATCGCTCTTGAAGGGGTTCTAAGCCGCTCTCTTCCTCCTGTGCACTCAGGTTCCAGCTCAAGGATAACTTCTGGTAATGCTTGTAGGACCATGTGGGGTCCCAGGGATAAGTACTTTACCACTGTACCATCTCTCCAGCCCCAGGACATTACCTTTTCTCTGTTGCAGAGCTTCCTTCTGCTCAGCTGAAGCTAGGTGCTGACAATGGTACACACATTTTATTCTGCAATAATTTTAACACCTGAGCCTCCTTGAAAGGGAATTAAGCATCTTCTTTTCTTCCATTTTTGTCCCATTCATGCATGTTCACAAAATGAAAGCAAGAATTAAAAGTATGTTAGTCTGAAAAGCAGACAAAATGATCTGCTTAATATTTTTGACCTCAAGATATCAGCGTATGATTATTTCCAAAGACACAGAGGAGTTTGTGTTCTAATGAAGAAGTGAAAGGAAGGCTTTTCTGTGGAGAGCATTTTGGTTTTAGTTTCAGAGAACTTGTTTTATCCTTACTTCTGTCTTTAACTGTAACAAACAATGCAATCTCTTAACTAAGTTTCTTTCTTCTTAAATTAGGGAAAGGTTCTTTCTAACTTAGGCTCATTCACATTTTTAAAGTATAAATGAAATTTCTTACTGTAATTGAAACTTTATTTAAGTCTTTATTTAAACATTTAAAAATCTGTTACTCCTGAAATTCTGCTTTTGCTTTGTTTCAAGACACAGATCACCTTTTCCCTTTCAAATTACATATTCAGGATCTGAAAAATAAAATAAATATCTGCTCCAAAGTAGAAGGAATACCAAGGACAGAAACAGAATGATAGGAAAAAAACAGCACACTAATTTTATTTTGTTTTTTTGATTCTTTGCCCCCAGTGCTGAAATTCAACTCAAATTTAACTTGGCACAGTGCATTTTATTTGGCAACCCTACTTAAAATATCAGAAACAAGTGGAAAGTCTAACTATCACTTAGTTTAAAACTAAAAGATCTATTTGAGATGTTACAAGAACAAATTCAGATTTGAATAAAAGCTCTAGGATGATGCCAAATATTTTATCTTTATATTGTTCATTGTTATATTGCAACACCTAGGAAAGTATTGGACATATCCTATTGCATGTAATAGCTATTGCATGGGTTTAAAAGTCTTCAGGATGTGCTTATAGTAACTAAAATATAAGGGCTATGCTTTGAAATTAACTACAACATAAAAATATTGGTGTAGAAACTAGAAAACATACATTTACAAACGTGGTCAAATATTTTATGACTTATAATAAATTTAATTCAGGCCAGGGAGGTAGCTAAAATAGCAGAGTACACGACTAATGTCCAAATCCTCAAGTTCAATTCCTGTCATCACATGGTACCCTCCTAAACAGTGTAAGTAACGGCCTGGTTATCTTTTTGTACTGCTCATCTGAGTGCTGCAATGACAATCCCACTCACTATTCCATCAGGTCCTTATAGCTGGCCTGGCTACTGTCCAGGTTGGCCTCCATAAGATAGAAAAGAGATTTGTCAGGAAACTTTATATGAAATATGAGCAAAACCAAATAATCTACATTTTACACTTCTGAGTCTATTTTAATTGTAACAGTAATAACTATATTTCAAAATGCCTTTTTGAAAATGGTCAAAATAATGATCACTGCTTTATTTTGAGTCTTTTGTTTTTCATAAGTTAATTCTTAGCATAGTTAAAGATTAACAAATTTTCAACTATAAATTCCCAACTATTCTTTATATCTGGGGACCAGATCCTAATGCATATAATCTAAAATTGTAATAAAACTCATTTTTACTTATGTGAATTGTATCAATTTATCTGTCGCCTCAATCTTTTACTTAATTGTTACTATCAGTGATTATTAAGACACTAAAAAGATAAATTAGATTAAAAGCACATTCTTATCTTCAATGGTATTCTGCGGTATTATTTATTTCTTTATTTAGTTTGTGGTGTCATTCCCATTGTGTTCAGGGGCTACAACTGGTTGTAACTTAGAGGTTCACATATGTGCTCAGGAACCATGCAGTGCTGAGAACCAAAATTAAGGTTTCTGCAGGAAGAGCATGCACACTAGTCCTTTGTCATTGGGTGGGTGGAAAGAGAAATAAATGGAGGATGTGGTTTGGAGCACGAATGACTATGTTGGAGAGCCAGTGCTACCGAGGACTATGGGAAGGGAAGAGAAGAAATGTCACGGAGGTATATAGACGTCTTATACCCACTTGCAAAGGCTGCATCCTGCCATGTCCTCCACAATCTTACTAGCACAGAAACTGAAAACAAAATAATAAAAATTCACCAGTACTTACAGGAACCAGCAAAAGCATAAGATATTTAATCTGATCTAATCTAGTCTAATAGAATACTACCTACTTATAAAGTAAAATTCTCTCATATTTATATTGTTAAAATTAAATACATGAAATAAAACATAGAAAGGAAAATTTGAATATAAAGCAAAATAAAAAAGAAAAAACTGAACACAAGGTAACATGACATGTAAAACAATGATGGGATCACAAGGAGGAAGAACTTTCTGGAATTCAACTTCAAACAAAAGGAAAAATATAAACTTTTATAGACACCTCAAAATTAAATAAAGAAGCAAAGGGGTAGGAGAAAATTCAGAATGGCAGATCAAACTGATGCATGAAAATTGACAAGATCGAATCAAAGAGTTAAAATGAATGGGCGATAAAATAAATCAATCAGCTAATAAAATTAACAACGGTAAAATATAAACTGTAGCTTTAAATAAGAAAACAGAGATTTAGGATACAAAGTTCTTACAATGTGAGCTAAGGAGTTATAGAGGAAGTGATGGAAAGAAAGACCCAAATGTAGAATCAGTGAACTTAAAAATAGTAATGTTGAAATGGCTCATTAGAAGAAAAAAAATAAAACATGAATGATAATGTAACTATCCACAAATTATCCACACTATTGAAAAGATAGTACTCAAATGATGGGTCTCCTGGGAGAAAAAGGAAAAAGAGAAAAGAATGAAAATCTCATTTAAAGAAATAATAATGGAAAAATTCTCAAACCCGAGAAAAGATCTAACTATATAAGACTATGAAGCTAACAGAATTCATGGCTATTTAAATAGATTCATACACCAAAGCATATAGCAGTAAAATGTTCAAGACAAAGAAAACACTTTGAAGGGAGTACAAAAGGAACAAAGGCAGACAAATCTCATAAGACTCTCATTAGACTCCATTTATACACAGCAAGAGGGAGTCAGGTGATTTTTCTTAAATTTCAAAGATTAAAATTGCCACCCAAGAAAATTATAATTTGTTTCCAGCTCAGACTCACATTACAGTGTCATTTACAGCACTGTCATTGTGAATCCCAAAGCCACAAAGGGTGTATGTCCCTTTCACATCACAACCACATTTTCACAGTCACATCAAGCAAGTGTGTAACTTCCAGCAAGTGCTACAACAGAGTGTGTGACAACCACAAGCTATCTCTTAAGCCCCAGTGTCAGAGAACTCTGTATAATGCAACAATAACTACGACAAAGTGAAGAGGAAGGAAGGGGTTGAAAACTGCTGCAACCACTATGGAAAGGAGAATGACGATTACTCCAAATGTTAGAGTAGAAATTACACATTATCCACTTTTCCCATTTTTGGATATTTTTCAAAACTCATAAATTTTATGAGATGCATGTACTCCCATGTTTAATGGGGTGAAATTTGTAATAGCTAAAATCTGAAAACAGCCTAAGTCCCCAAAGTCTGATGAGTGGATAAAGAAGAGGGGGTATATATCTACGATGGAATGTTATTGAGCTTTAAGGAAACCTAAAATTCTGGCATTTGTACTAACATGGTTTGCCCTAGAGCATACCATGCTTAATACACTTAAGGAAGTAAGTTATACTAGCATTGTATGATTTCATTTATATGTGGCAAACAGAGAAAACAAATATTAATTAGTTAAACAAAATAAAAATGAACTGCCATATGATAAGATAATTAAGAGTTACTAAAAAGCAGGAAGAGAAATTAATTATAACAAAGTGAAAAATATGTGTAGCATCTTTACAGCACACAGCTGCAGAGAAGAAAGGCCGCATGGGGGGACTCCACAGCTCCCGGAGTAGACACCAGGTCCCAAAAAGAGTCAAGATCACCGGCAAGTCCCAGATAGGGTAGGTGCTACATCCCACCTCCTCCAGATGGAATCCCGGTGACCAGAAGCCTCTACAAGCATAACTCGAGTATGCGGGAACTAGGACTTTTCCTCCAAACTGCGCGGCTGCTCACGCGGCCACGCAACATCTCCGTTTATACAAAGTGATCAATGGAAAGTAAATCATCCGACGTTTCTCTCTGAAAATCAGGCTTAACTCTTATACAAACTACAACACCCAATAGGAGAGAGAGAACAAAAGGGAATGCCCTGCCACAGAGACAGGGTGGGTTGGGGAGGATGGGGGGTGGGAGGGATACTGGGATCCGTGGTGGTGGGAAATGGTTACTGGGATCTGTGGTGGTGGGAAATGGTCGCTGGTGGAGGGATGGGTATTCACAATAAATAAATAAATTATAAAAAAGAAAAATATGTATAAAAGTTAGAACTGTACTTTCAGTGATGTATTTGATTATGTTTATTTTCAATGATGTATGAACAAAACATAAAATGTTGTAATGCTTTGGTATTCAATCAAAATAACAAAGTACCAACCTGTTTCTCACAGCTCTCCATGGAATTATCCAGGTCAGAATTTATATTTAGGAAGAGAAGATACTGAAGAATAAGTGTCCATGATCACAAAAGTCTATGTTGCATTATAAAGAATTTTCTTGGAGTTTCTTGAGTGATAAAAGTTCACTCTATTACTTAGTAATGGGTTCTGATATTTGTATTAATATAATGGCTTACAATGAATTGTTATGTAGTTTGTACTAATGATACATCTCAGGAAAACACCTGGCTATGTTCAAAATACTAGCCACATATTAAAGAATAGTTTCAAATAAAAAAATTGCAATCAATCTTTGAGAGCCATAGGAAGGGATTGGCTGGAGACTGTTAAATCACATACCTAGTGACTCAACAATAAAAATGTATAGCTGTATGATTAAAAATATAATAAAATTATAAATAAGAGGCAAGGAATAAAGCATAATACTAGAGTTCATGCCTTTTTTATATGGGATCCTGATTTCAAACTCTTGCTTGGTTTCAATCCCGCTCCCTGCCCAAATTCTTACAACAAAATATCAAAAGACAACCCAGATAAAAGAAATAGACATCAAAATTTGGTCAACTTCCCTAACTGGTATTACCATTTTCTTTAAAAAAAGATGCTTTCCTTTGAAATTTCATATGTAGTGAGAGTAGTTTATCTTAACTCAAAAAGAGAAACCAATAGCTTCAAATTTTGGACTATTCTACGTTCTATACTCTATGTGTGCCTCTTTTGCCTTTATTTGATTCATTTCTTAAATTGTAAGACTATAATTTTAAGTCTGTTATCTTTTCTAAGTTCAAATATTTGTTCATGTATTTTTTTTTAGTGTCTTATAGAACTTCAGTGTTTAAATCACTGTATCATTGTATCACTGTCATGCCCTTGATCGTCCATTTGCTCGAGTGGTCACCTGTAAGGTCTCTATTCGTCCCAGCCTTGAGATTTTAGTAACCTCTCCTTACTTGTCCTTCCCGATGCTGCCATATTGGAGGCTCTTTCAGGGTCAGGGAAATGAGACCCATTATTGTTACTGCTTTTGGCATGTCAAATATGCCATGGGTAGCTTGCTAGGCTCTGCCATGCGGGTGCAGTAATCTTGGTAGCTTGCCGGACTCTCTGAGAGGGACGGAGGCTTTTTGGGGTGATCTCAAATCAGTTTTATAGGTGTTCCAAGTTTACCAAATGCTAGCTTTTGGTCAGCTGGCTTGTTGTAATGACCTGCACGCTTACAAGCATGCATCTGCCTGCGTCTTCTGGGCAGCACTTGGGAGATCTGCAGTCTCAGGTTGATCTCCGAGAGGTTGATGGAGTACTCACATATGAAGAGAAAATTAGGATAGAGATAGTATAAGGGATGGTAGACAGGTGGCAGAATTACAACCTGAACACCCACAAGCTGGCATTTGGTGTATGAATCTAAGTCTGTTTGTGAAGGAAATTCCCTTAATCTATGAAAGATGTTCTAACTAAGAAATCTCAGAAGTTTTTTAGAAAGATAAGTGTTTTTAGGACAGTTATAATAATAAAAGGAGAATTTCAAAGGAAAATAAAAGAAAAGGAGTTTGTGGGGCTGAGATTTTAGCCTTGAGTTGAAGGATCCAAATCATCCGAAAGTGAGAAATGTAGATGTAGACATTTTGGGGCAAGAAAAATAACACACTTTCTCTGATAAAAATATATTTTTTGGGCAAGAAAAATCTTATGAAGATGGAGCAGAAGGATACAGAATCTCCTGCTGCCACACCAGGCTGTCTTCACCGGGGCCCCTCAGAGGTGGGCAGGTTGAGTTTCCCTCCCTGCCCCAAGCAAAACCCTGGCAGCCAAAAAACTCCAGAACCCAGTCACAGCCATTCTCAAGGCCACTCTCCACAAGCTCCGATGAGTCTCATGCATGAAGAAACTGGCAGAGAAACCCAGGTATGCGGGACCCGGGGTTGAGATCTCCAAGCCTACTCGGATCGGGACTGGGCCTCCTCCACACAAATCCACCATTTTTCAGTAGCTTGGCAGTCACACCCACAAACTGTCCCCTGCACCATGTAATTCCATCAATGGCCAAGATTCAGCAACTATAAAACAAAGCTCCTGGAAACATGATGAGAACTCTTATAGTCTAGCCCACTGATGTACCTAAAGCAGCACATATGTGTTTGGTCTTAACTTACTTGCTTGTATTCTCTTATACATTCTCCTCCCCTTTCAGAGAACCTGGCAAGCTATCAAGAGTATCCTGCTGGCATGGCAGAGCCTGGCAAGTTCCCTGTGATATATTAGTTATACCCAAAACAGTAAAAATAACGGGTCTCATTCCCCTGACCCTGAAAGAGTTTCCAATAAGGCTCTGTTGGGAAGGACGAGTAAGGAGAGGCTGCTAAAATCTCAGGGCTGGGATGAATGGAGACATTACTGGCGCCCGCTAGAGAGAATAGATGAACAAAGGATGACAGTGTTACAGTGATACAGTGATGGAGCAGAAGGAAACTTATGGCAAAGAAAATAAATGATAGATCATTTCAAGTTACATTTAACTATTTCAGTTAAAAGAGACCTAGATTCTGAGAGTTGAAAGTAGGCTTCCCTTAACCAGAATTAAAATGAAATATATTCTAAGATGTAAATTTTATGAATGCTAGGAATCAACCAATTAAAGTGTAGAATAAAAGAATAAGTGTAAAGACATTCACAATTCAAAAAACCAACATGCCAATTGGAGTATCTGGATTTAGATGAAAGAATAAACTAAGAATGTGCATGCACTTGAATGAATCATTGGTCAATGTCACAAGAATTTGAAATTTCCTTCCTTAGTTTTTGATATTTTGTATGTTAACATGAAGGTTGAAGATTTGGGGTAGGTCATAATCCACATATTGTATTACAGATCACAGATCACAGACCACAGATCATCCTGTTATTTGTCCATTGCCTCGAGCAGGCCCCAGTAACGTCGCCTTCATCCTAGTCCTGAGATTATATTCAAGGCTCTTTACGAGAATGAGACCCATCATTATTACTGGTATTTTGTATGTTAACATGAAGGTTGAAGATTTGGGGTAGGTCATAATCCATATATTGTATTACAAATTAAAATAAAACATATAATTGTGATTTGACTGCTAATTCCTTACATATCTCAAACAGTTTAAATTACCTAATGTATACTGACAGAAATATAATAAGTTAAGATACTGGGAAGTTTGGAGTTAAGCGTTTTATTAATGTATTCAGCTACAAAGTAATAAATCCAGAAAGAACCCTGTTTAACTGACTTCACAGACTTTATCGGTAAACTAAGCAACTGTTCAAAACATTGAACTTAAGCAGATATAATCACCTGTAGGTGATTAGACAAATCCACCAAGATGACTGATACTGCATCTTTAGAACAGATATATGGTGTTCCCTGTTTGCATAATTTCTTTTCTACTTGCCAGCTCAAGTTAACTTAAAAACTCACTAATAAAAAAGATAACATTAAACAAATAACATTTTATTAGACTACAATTATTTATTTTATATTACTCTAAGAAAAGGCTATTCCAAATTATACTTTCCAGCATAAGAATGGATTAGTGTTTTCTGGCTGTAGGAATAATACTCTGATTGCTATAAATACACAAACTAAAAAATTCAAAGTAAACTGCATCAAGTACACAGCAGGCCTCCTGTTTGAACGACCACCCGTGGAATAAATGGAATAAGTCTTTTTAAAAAAAAATTACAGTTCTTCTTTTTCTATTTCCTTTTTTTTTGAATTGTGCAAATACATAACGTCTCTGCTACTTCAGTGGTCTAAATAAAAAATATGCAGAAGTAATATTTTTTTAATTTAATACTTACTAATAGTTTTGTTCCTTTAAGTGATATCTAGGTAGTTCTAAAAGAGAATGAGCTTTTGAGTATTAACTTTCTGTCAAATATTTTCTGAAATATTGTATTTATAAAAAATAATAATAATAAAAAGGCAGAATCTCATGCCCCCATGCCAGGCTGTCCTCAACAGGGCCCCTCGTAGGGGTGGCGGGTTGAGCTTCCTTTTCTGTCCCAAGCACAGACCTGGCAGCTGAAAACCTACAGAACCCAGCCACAGCCATCCTCAAGGTCACTCTCCACATGCTCAGATGAGCCTCACCCATTAAAGAATTGACAGAGGAACCCAGGTATGCAGGACCTGTGGCTGAGATCTTCAAGCCTGCTCGGATTGGGACAGGACCTCCTCCACCCACCTCCCCAGTTTTCCAATAACTTGGCAGCCACACCCACAAAACCGCCCTCAGCGCCATGTAATCTCAACAGCCTAGTTCCAAAAACTATAAAATAAAGCTCCTGGAAGAGAGTGACACAGTATTTCCTGGAGCTCTTATACTCTAGCCCACTGATGTGCCTGAAGTAGTACATGTGTGTTTGGTTTTAACATACTTGCTTGTGTATATGGCTTAAATGAAATACAATAACCTCCACACACTTCCCTCTTACTGTGGTGGGAAGATGCTTGCTGGTTGGGTGGGTGTTTGAATATTATCTGTAATGAACTACTGTGAACTACCCATTGGAAACAAAATGTATAAAAATTGTAAAAAAATAAATAAAATAAATAAATAAAACCTCAGAAAGACAATTTTTTAAAAAAATTTATAGAATGAACTAAAAACCAAGATTTATACTCAGGTTATTATGAATATAAAAATCTTTAGTACATTAAAAATTTGAATTTTTGTCAGACCTTGGTATTTATTTTTAAATGAACATAAATTATTTTTTGTAACCATAATAGAAAATTTTATAAATTTTGCAAACACTGATATGAGCCAATATATTCCAGAGAGTTTGCTACATATAAGGACTTAAGGCAACAGAACAAAGAAAGACCATTCAGACCTCTTCGAAATTACATTTCAAGGAAGGCATAAAAATTAATAGACAAAAGTCATGTTATGTGACGTCTTGATTTTTGTTTTGTTTGGTTTTGTTGTATTTAGGTGACACCTGTCTCTGTTACTCCTGACTCTGTCCTCAGCAATTATGTCTGGTGGGTTCAAGGCACCAGATTAGGTACCAGGGATTAAATCTGGGGTCAGCCACTTGCAACACGAGCTCCTTAAACCTTATACTATCTCTTCAGCCCCTAATAAGGAGATAAGTTAAATTTCTAAATATATAAGAATGACTTGAATACTTCTATAAATTATGAAACCTAAATAATAAATCAATTAAAATAATTATGTAATATTTTCAAAGTTCTTTGTCTTTATCTTCAGCTGAATATGAACTTATATAATTATTAAAGCAGAATGTTGAATTTATATATATTTATGTGAATATTTTTCTTTGCGACGGTTGATGGGAAATATATAAGCTATTATGTGACAAAGAAAAAATAAATCAAATACTAATATTTCTTTTAAAAAAGGGGAGTTTATATATCTCACAAAAAGTAATTTATTTTTACTCTGGAGAAAATTCCCTAGGTATGAATAAAGCCAAAAACAGTGATAGCTACTTTTAACCTATATACTTTTGTCCTTATTTTAGAAACACTTCTGCATGGATATTTCTGGTACCCTTGTTTATTAGTAAAAATTACATGTTCTGGAACAATCCGTCTAACAACACTTGCAAGCTAGGACAAAATAATAAGAAAAATGTTTCATCACAAACCTAAATTGATCCACCAAGAAATGATCTAAGGCTGTTTGAACATTTGTTTAAAATGACCCTGGAGAACTTGGTTCTTGGACTACATTTAGATGCTTCAGTTGGGAAAATTATAGTTTCTAAAGGACAATGCATACCATCATCCCCATTTCAAACCCATGCTTTTTTATGGGCCCAAACCAGATGTAAACAATTTAATGACACTTAATGAAAACTTTATCTGGAGACCTATGGTAGAATAATGTTGCTGGTCATTGTTCAGAGTGACCTGGAATTCCACTTATTTTACATTTGTTTCTAAATATATAAAATATAATATGCCATAATCATGGTTGCTTCTCTCTTTTTTTTTCCCTGCTACATAGACTAGTCTTCTTTCCTTTACTTATTTCTTTACATTTATGTGAAGTAAAGTGACTTAAAAATAATAGGAACATCATCCTTTTCTCTGTTTTTTCCATTATGGAAATGATCACTGTACATGCAAAATTACTTTTCCCAGGGAATTATTTGAAAGCTATTTAAAGCTGCTGTGAGAAAACAACTGAATGTGCTTATAATGTTTTTTGGAGAAGTTCCAAGGACTTACCTATGATGCTATGGTCATGAGATAAGTATGGCTTTACATTTTCATTTAGTCTGTTCATTTTTTTCTTTTTCAAAACAGTGGTAAACAATCTGAAATATTTTACCTCGTTTAAATGTATAACCCAAATTTCCTGGATTCTCTTTGAGATTTTTATGGCACAAAGTGTTCATATCAACTTAATTTTCTAAAAAAAATTGTTTTATCTCAGAGAAAGTCTGAAAAAATTAGTAGGACCTATGTGGTAAGCATAATCATATTAGGATTACAAACTTGTTTGCTGCATGAAATTTATTATGTTGGGGAAAAATTAAGACAGAACTTTTTCCCAGTAAATTTCATCTTTTACAGTACCTATTTATTTTTCATACTGCAGGGCCCATCAGAAAATTTCCATTATAACCATGAAATTACATTTTACTCTCAGCAGAAAGCAAGGAACTTGCAATCTTTAACAATATATTTGGTGACAGAAAATAAAGGAAGATTCCTAACTTCACTAAGGATAAAAAATGAAGATGCATTTTCATTGTATAATAGTCACTGTCATTGTCACTGTCCTCCCGTTTTTCATCGATTTGCTTGAGCGGGCCCAGTAACATCTCCATTGTGACACTTGTTACTGTGTTTGGCATATTGAATACGTCACAGGTAGCTTGCCAGGCTTTGCCATGTGGACGAGATACTCTTGGTAGCTTGTTGCACTCTCTGAGAGGGGTGGAGAAATTGAACCTGGGTCGACCAGGTGGGCCTCTTGCAAAGCAAACGCCCTACCCACTGTACTATTGCTCCAGCCCATTGTATAATAGTAACATAAATAATTTTAAATTTTAAGTTTTAGACACTTTTCAGTTTCTTACAATTTTTTAAAACTTTCTGTAGAAAATTTTAGTCAGTTCTGGAAGCTTTGGTCACTGTTCTGAATATGTATTAAAATTAAGAAATAATTTTTTAAAAACAAAGTATCCTGCAACCCACAAGTATATATATGTACATTTGTGTGTGTGTGTGTGTGTGTGTGTGTGCAACACAAGTGCTTGCTCAACTGCTGAGCTAAAACTCAGGCATAGTTTTACAGATTTAGAATAAAAGAATATCACAAAGATTACTAGATTCTGAGCAGGATTCTTTCAGTCTTTTTTTAAAAAATGATTTCTTAATTTTAATTTTTTTAAGATTTATTTGATATTCTGTGTCTTAATATACTGGTTTATATAATTTCTGCACTCTCCTACTCTCCCATCTACGTTTAAATGTCTGGAGACATGATTTTTTGTGCTTGCATTATCAGTTGGGGAGCTGAAGGAAGAGAATACCGGGTAGGGCATTTGCCTTGCAAACATCCTACTTGGGTTTGATCCCCAATACTCTATATGTCCTCTGAACTCTGCCAGGAGTGACCCCAGAACTCAGTCAGGAGTAAGACCTAAGTACTGCTAGGGTACTCAGTTTTATGTCACCAATTTTAGTAATGTAATTATATAAAAATTTTATGATTCAAGCCTTTTAATGATTAAAAGAGCCTTTTAATATATTCTTTAATCGCTTGCATTTTTTCTTCATCAGGTGATTATGGTGTATCTAGTCTTATAATTTTTATTGCGCTATGTATTGTTAGAGAACCCTGGTATATCATAAAAGTTTGTGTTTTATGATTAGAAAAAAAAGCTAATACCATAAGCTTTACTCATGCATATTTGACTATGACCTTAAAATGAAATTGCAGCATGATTCAAATGAAATCATGTAAGATGAATGTGGCTCCGTGCTCAAGATTGACCCCAGCAGTGCTCAGATCATATGCTCTGCCAGGGATTGAAATCAGGTTCTGTTTAATGCAAGGCAAGCATTTTACCTCTTGCACTTTCTCCCTGGCCCGAGGGGTGGTCGTGTAAGGGGTACTTGGTAGTGCTCAGAGTTTACTCCTGGCGCTGTGCTTAGGGAACCATATGCTATGCTGGAATTGAACTAAGGTCAGCCATGTGCAAGGCAAGTGCCTTAATTCCTGAACATCACTCTGACCTGAGAAAATTATTTTCGAAAGGAATTACCGGTTCACAGGGACAGATAAAAGAAGTCAAAGAAAAGTGGTTTCAGAAAGTTTATTGGGCTTTTCATTAGCAAGTCTAATATTTCAAACATATATTCCAGGTAATAGAAAGGAGGAGGAACTGGGGTCAAGGAAAAGTAACATGAAAGAGACACATAAACTTCACTTTTCTTTCCAGCACCACTTTCCTGATTCATTCCTCATTTTATTTTATTTGGGCTACAGCCACAGTCTTCTAAGACCCTTCACTGGCACAATGCCTTTTATGCACAGCTGCAATATGAATCTTTTAAAACTCAAATTTGAACACATTATTTCTTTACTCAAAACAATCACTAGTCAGTCAGTATTTATGGCCCTAAATTTTTAGCATAACATTCAAAACTCTTCATTTTCTGCTTTCAATATATTTTGGTCTTATTCTTTTTAATGTTTCCTCACAGTTTGAATAATTACAGAACAATTTTCTAAATTTACTATTATTATTTCTTGCATCTTTATCTTTTCCCTTGTTTTTATTTTATGTATTTGGGAATCTAATTTATTTTGGTTTATAAATGTCAAGAGCCTCAGTATCTCCCATATCATCAATTGAATCCAACTTATCCAATTAGACTCATCCTGATTCTTTCCATGTTCAAATTGTTTTCGCTATTCACTCTTATGAGATGTATAAGATCATCCTCATACTTATGACTATATAAACATATATGTGTAAATAGATATACATCCTCATATTTTGGCATATATACATGTATGCATATGTACATGTATATATGCTTCAACAATGACTTTGGCCATATATATTATTTATATATTCATGTGTAAGTAAGGCTGGAGAGATAGCACAGCAGGTAGGGTGTTTGCCTTGCAAGCCTCCAACATGGCCGACCCAAGTTCAATTCCTCCGCCCCTCTTGGAGAGCCTGGCAAGCTACCGAGCGTATCTTGCCCACATGTCAAAGCCTGACAAGCTACCTGTGACGTATTCGATATGCCAAACACAGTAACACGTGTCACAATAGAGACTTTACTGGGCCTGCTCAAGCAAATCGATGAACAACAGGAAGACAATGACAGTGACATGTGTAAGTGTATATGTATATATACATTTATATACATGCATATGTATATGTATGGATTGCATATAAAGGCCTTTGGCTATTATACACACACACACACACACACACACACACACACACACACATATATAATAGCATCTGATGCATCCCTTGCTAGTATAATGGCCAAGAGGAATCAGAAATCTCAAGTTAGAAAGGCTCAATGGGAACAAGCTATGAAAGCCTAGTTTAGTTTAGGTAACTAGTTGAGCCAGTAGGATTGACCCAATTCCCCTGGGCATGATATATTTATCTGTGATCCCAGTAAGGAGGACAAAACAGTTGAAAATTAACACATAAATTTTTCTAAAATCTTGAGAAAAATATGTGTTCACACATATTTTTCACATTTTTTACCACATTCTACTGGTGTTGCTAAAGTGACAGAATTAATATCATGAGGACAATCTGACTGATTAATATGGAAATTAGAAGAAATTATAGATAAAGTAATAATAGACAAATTTGAATGAATTTCTACTTGGATTTAGAAATTCTGTACTGCATAACTTCAGGGGTTTAATTCATTTATTTTCTGTCTGAAGGATGCCCGTTGGAATTGTTCGATGTAGCAGCCTAACATTATAATTAATTGAGCTAATAAATTTTTGTTCTTGGCTTAATATAATTTAAATGAGTACTCAAAACTGGCATTTAAAATAAAACAAATAATACATTTAGATACATTTTTCTTAATAAAGAGGAAATTCTTGAGTACTATAGCTGTTTATTCAGATGAATTAGCATCATTAAAAGCAATGCCTTCTCCATGGTAAACAACATTTTTTTACTTTTTTTTATTTTAGTGTTTTATGTTAAATGTCCAGTCATAAAAAGGAAATTATCAATACAGAAAAATTTAAGAAATATAAATCATAAAGGATAGAATTCTCCATATTCTTACCTTGAATTTAGTACAGGGATAGTTATACCTAAATTTAATTTTTAGGGGTAGTAATTTGTTTTTAAAAATAATGATATCATATCACATCATTAATCATATCATGCTCTATTTCTTTATTTAAATTTAGGAGTTATAAATTAAAATTATTTATGCTATTATAATTATTATTATTATTACTTATTTGTGTAACTAACTGGAAAACATACAGAATCTCTATTAGGTTTGTATCAGTTAACAATGTATTTCTCTTAATAACTATAATTTATAAAATATTAGCCAATTAATTAATACCTAAATTGTAAAAAGATTTTATACATGTGCAAATTTAAATTCAAGCTCAATTTTCTTCTATGTTTCTCAAGGTATCTAAAGAACATTGTGACAATTGGAACTCCCCTTTTTCTCATACTAGCCTATTCAATTTTTAAATTCTCCAACTCAAATCTTGCTTCTCTCAGTTCTCCAGGAAATATTTATAACATACTAGTAAATATCTCTGAGTTATGAAAAAATTGTGTGAGACCCTGGACAATATTTTACTTACTTGAAAAATAAAAAAAATAAAAGCAGAGAGGACTAGAGAGATAGTACATGAGGCGAAGTATTTGCTTTACATACAGCAAATCGATGAACAACGGGAGGACAGTGCTACAGTGCTATAGTAAACCAGGATTTTATCCCCTGCACCCTATTTGGTCCCAAGTACAGCTAGGCCCAGTCCCTGAGAATTGAGAGAGAAATCTCAGCACCACTGGGGCGGCCAAAAGACAAAACACACAAATGTAGAACAACAAACAAAAAAGCAGTGAAAAGAAGCGTAACTTGGAGAAGAAAAGATGAATAAATAATTATGCCAATATTTTTTGATTTAAAATAGCATCACTTTCTTTCAAAACAAGGATGAGAAGACAAAAATTAATGCATCGCTAAAATGACAAAAGTAAGTTTAAATGGGTAAGAATTTACTCTTTTAACGGTTTGGAATGCTGGACAAGATAGCTGTGCTTATGTGTGTAATCCTTTACTTTGACATTAATGGAAAGTCAGATCATTCCTTTTCTGGACTCTGTCCAAGCCTATTATAACTTGAGATGTGAGGATGTACCAGATGACTTTGGAAATGTTTCCCTTGATTTATAACTGTCAAGATGATTATATGTAGACATGAATACACATGTGCTCAGTTTGAGAGAGCAATGCTCCAGATATGTGTGGGCATAAAAGATGTGTACTCCTTGACCATACCAAAAGGAAAAAAAAATTCTGTAGATCAAAACACCAACAAAATTTAAAGTAGTTTCTCAAGATTAATTTTAACTTTTACCAAAGGTACTTTAGTGAGTGTTCCAGAAAAATAAAACTTTCTATCTGATTTTTTTTCCCTCTTCTTTGAGTAAAAGGCCAGATTGTTAAATAATGTGATGCAAATTACTACCATTAACAACAATCCAAAAATGAATTTAGCTAGCAGAAACAGAAAATGAGTCAATATGGTTTCTTTTTATTACACTTTTATAGTTATTGGTCAAAGCAAGTAATTTACATTTCTATTTCTATCTAGTTGTGACTTTAGAACATACATTTGTTTTTAAAACAGCTGTGACATTTCCTTTAAAATGATAAAAAAAAACCCTTAAAATACCTAAAAAATATGAAGTCATTATACTTGGAAAAATTTAGCTTATCATTGGATGTTTTATTATTCAGTGAATTTTGATGCTGCTATTCATTTTTCAGTTTACTTACACAGTAGGAAAGCAGTTTGAGGCAATACTATATTATTTTCTGAGTAATTTAAACAGAAAATCCTAAATGTTGATATTTTATAGTAATGGTGAAAATGACAACATTTTCCATAATTTTCACGTAAATATAAATAGCTTTCCCATAATTTTCAGCAGTACTTGAGGTAAATTTGAAAATCACAGCAGTCACCCTTTATGCACGGGTATATGCTTCAAGAGTCCCCTGGTGATTCCTCAAACTATAAATAATTTTAAACTTCAAGTTTTTTCTTATACATAGTAACTATCATAATATTTAATTTATAAATTAAGTACAATAAGATATTAACAATAAAAATAATAATGAATTGAACAACTATAATGCAAGTTATGTTAATAATCTCCCAAACTATCTTTCAGTTGATAAGAATAGTAACAAAACATCTAAAAGAAAAACTACCATTAAAGAGGTGCTTGTAGGATAACATTGGTTCATGCTTTCCCCTATGCCACAAGGAACTTAGTTTTATTGAGTAATACCCTTCACAATGCTTCGGAAGAACTCCCATTTCCTTGGTACTCATCTTTAACTTCTCTGTGCTTTGTTTTCTCTACCTGTTAGTTACTCATTTTCCCTAAGTAGTATCTGTGATTTATAAAGTCAAATATCTGAGAAATCTCTCATTTTGTACTTGTAAATTAAATATTGCTTTTCTCTTTCTCTTATGCTTTTTTTACATAGTTTACTTCAGAGCAATGTCCTTTTTGTATAGATGCAAGAAGACAGTAAATGCTATGCTTTTGTAATGTGACAGTTAATTGACTCCAAGAAATAATCACTCTTGAGCATCTGTTTTCTCTACCTCAGTTACCCTTAGTTCCTAGCATCCCTGGATGGACCCAGGGCAAGCTGTGAGCTCCCCTAGCTCCCCTCCCCTCCCCTCCCCTCCCCTCCCCTCCCCTCCCCTCTCCTCCCCTCCCCTCCCCTCCCCTCCCCTCTCCTCCCCTCCCCTCCCCTCCCCTCCCCTCCCCTCCCCTCCCCTCCCCTCCCCTCCCCTCCCCTCCCCTCCCCTCCCCTCCCCCTCTTCTCTTCTCTTCTCTTCTCTTCTCTTCTCTTCTCTTCTCTTCTCTTCTCTTCTCTTCTCTTCTCTTCTCTTCTCTTCTCTTCTCTTCTCTTCTCTTCTCTTCTCTTCTCTTCTCTTCTCTTCTCTTCTCTCCTCTTCTTTCTCTTCTCTCTATTTGGGCATTATGGTTTACAATACAGATACTGTTAGGTTAACATGTGTATCCCTTTACCTACTTTTCAACACTCAGTTCTTGTCCAGAGTAATCATTTCCAACTATTGTTTTCATACTGGACCTTCCTTTCAATACTCAGCATCCCTGAGCACTGCCAAGAGATATCTCTGAGCACAGAGCCAATAATAAATCCTGAGCACTGCCAGGTGTGGCCCAAACACCAAAGAGGGGAAAAATAAATGTCAACATTATTGTAATTATATTATCTATACTATAATAATATTTTACTTAGAAAATGTGCAGCTAGAAATGGAAGCAATTCAGCCAAACTCCTGTCATGTAAACTCCTGGTATTGTGGAACTGAGAAGTGGAAAGCAAACAAAAAACAGAAAACCTTTGTGTCTAGGTCTCTTGCTGAGAGTATGTAAGTATGTGTATATATATATCTGTTGAGCACCACAACACAGATAGCTCTAATAAAGATTTTACTGAGATGGAAGCTAGAGAATTGAGGGCAATAGACAAATATATAGTTGTGATAATTATGGTCTGTTACTGCCTCATTATGAACAGTTATTGATTTTTTTAACATCTATTCCTCTGAATATGTTTGGTAACATTCCTTTTCTGATTACATCTGCATAGTCATATTTTTCACCGACTCTCAAACAGCTGAATATTGTTAGAAAAGTCACACATCAGTGTGACACTAAACTTATCAGAAACCTCAGCTGAGTATATGAAAAGAATGTTTTAAAATTATGTTATATTCTCATACTGTGTGTATAATGGTTTTTACTTTTCCCCTTGTATTTTTTACTATTTAAAAAATTATTGGGTCACACCTGGCAGTAGTTCGGTGCTAACTACCTTTCTATGTTTGGGAACCATGTGTGTGCCAGGGATTGAACCCTGGTACTCAGCAAGTATGCACTCCATTCTGTTGGACTCTTTATTTTTCCTTTAATTTCTGAAGGTCTAATTTGACTAAAAGAGGAGGAAACACCAACAGGAAACTCTAAATTTAGTCTTTTCTCAACCTGAGCTATGGAATTTTTAGTAAGAAATTAAATGGAAAAACAGATCTTTTACAAACAAGCCTGTGGTCTATGATTTGTATTTACTATAGTGTTTAATTTACTATAGTGCTTAATGACTTCTCTTTGATAGAAACTGCTTTACAATTCATTTTTTGCTCTCAGACTTTCTGGACGATATTATACTCTTGTCTTAAAAACTATTTTAATAGGGGAAAGTTTAAATTTTCTTTAGAGATACAAAATACAGTCACACTTACCCACATTTTAAACTCAAAATCTACAATATTCAATTCATTAGCATTTTTCTTGTTTGACTGCAAAGAATAAACACGTGCATGCATTTTCATATACTCATTTTGAGATCAAATCAATTTCAAAGCAATTAATGTGTTTTTCTCTTTGATGCTGATTTTCATGTGTATGCATTTTCTCATATTTTGCAATGTATGTCCCCCTAAATTAAATACATGGTGGATAATGATATCATTTGTCCTCCATTAATTTATACGACATCTATCTTCCTCTAAAGTTGTTATGAATTAAGCATATTTTAGCATCAGACTAATAAATTAATGGGTACACAAATCACTTTATTAGATAATATTTTAAATTATACAGATAGCACAGCGGGTAGGGTGTTTGCCTTGCACACAGCAGATCCGGATTCGGTTCCTCCACCCTTCTCGGAGAGCCTGGAAAGTTACCAAGAGTATCTTGCTCTCACCGCAAAGCCTGGCAATCTACCCATGATGTATTCGATATGCCAAAAACAGTAACAAGTCTCACAACTGAGACTTTCCTGGTGCCCGCTCGAGCAAATCGATGAACAACGGGAGGACAGTGCTACAGTGCAGTGTTACAGTAATAATGGAAGAACAGCAAATGAATCCCTTTTAGGAGTATTAATGCACATGAACAATAGCACAGTGTATTCAAAGTCACTACACAATGTGAAAATATAGTATGTATGGTCTAGTTTACTAGGTCATTGATAGTTCAAATTAAGTTATGGACAGAGTTTAAAAATGGGATAGCTTAAGAATTTAAGAATATTTTTAGAAAATAAGGGCATCATTGCTTTATTCTACAATTTAAGGTTTATATAGCTAATTATTTGTGCTATTTTTAAATTTTTACTTATGAGCAATGGCTCATTTTATCTTCATTGTTATAATTCAGAATTTAATTGACGTTTCTGTCATCTTAATGACTTCATATTGTTAAAATTCAACAATATGACTGGATGAATTTGGGAAAGAGGTGGGGGAGTTCATAGCCAGCGATGCTCAGGAGTAACTCCTGGTCTGCACCGAAGAATTACTCTTAACCTTGATTTAGGACTATATAGGATGTTGGGGATCAAACCTGGGTTTGCTGCATATAAGGTAAGCCTCCAGTCCACTGTACTAGCTCTCCAGTCCTTATGACTGTATGAATTTTTCCCTAAGCCAGTCTGAGCAGAGTAGAACTAGTTTGTGTGTGTGTGTTTGTGCGTGTGTGTGTTTGTTTGTGCATGTGTGTGTGTTTAGTTCTAGTTTTATTCTTCAATGTAATTAATTATATTTAATCACCAAAGGCAAGAGATGGAAAATTTTTCTTTTTACTGTTATCACAAAAGAGAAGTTTGCAATTACTTTCCAATTATGTTGTCCAAAGGTATCAAATTCAAAGTTCTTGTCATTAATGTGATTGTTACAGGCTACAGGCTAGTAGAGAACTGAGTGAATAGCAATATACTCGAGCAAATACGGCATGATTGCAACTTGCAAATAGTTAACACAAAAATTCTACACTAATTGTCCTAGATGTTAATTTATATGAGGTAATAACATTTATTCTTTAAATGTTATTTAAATAACATTTATTCTTTAAATGTTGCATATTATCTTTAAATGTTAAACATTTATTCTTTAAATGTTGCATATTATCTTACTTGTATCTTAACATATTTCAGCTATCAAATCTTCAAATTATCTTTTTGGTTTTTTGTTTGTTTTTGTTTTGGGGGAATTATTCCTGGAGGTGCACAAGGAACCTTATGGGTTGTCAAGGATCGAACCCAGGTCATTTGGTGGCAAGGCTACCCTACCCACTATATTATAACACTGCAGCCCCTTCAAATTATCCTTTTAATCATCTCCTATTTGCTGCATCTTAAACACTAGTGTAATAAATATGTTTCTTCCTCTCAAACAAACCCTCTATTTGTTTTTAGCTCACATCTCTCCTTGCAAAATCTTCTTTAGTTATTCAGTTACGCAGCTACAATTTTAGTTGTCCTATTTCTACCTGTCCTTACATTTCTTTGATATACTCAGGTTAAAGAACTAAAAGAAAATAAAGTCTGTTCCTTACATTATCCCCTAAAGGCCACCAAACCTCTGTTAGTGTTTTAGCAGAATCAAGATATTGTTTACATTTTTCACATTTGCATTAATTAGTTCTTTTCTCAAGAACAATATAAATCTCATCTTTAGCATTTTACTTAGGATCACCATTTCCCAAATCAACACAAATCATCCTCCTTGCTCCTCAATCTCCTGTTCCTTCATAGTGAATTACAAGTCTTTGGTTATTATTTTTCCCCTCAGTGTGAAGGCTTTCCTTTGGCTTTCCTTTGTATTATATTTTGTTATGAAACCTCTTTGCATTTACCTGAGTCTGAGACTCTTTTCCAAAATTTATTTTCTCTTAGTTTTATTTTCTGCCGATATTTCTCCTTCTATAAAATAGCCTGGAATTTTAAAGCAATTTTACTTAGTTCTATGACTTTAAATATTTGCTGTATTAATGCTCTCAAATAGACCTGATCTCTGTTCTCCAACTTCAGAAATCCACTTTATAATAATTCCTACAATACAGATTTATTTAGCACTACCAAATGCTGGACACTCTTGATGCTTGGGTAATATTTGTCTTCCACATGGACAGCAAAGTTATATGGAAGAGGGTTAAACATACCCTCTGCTTTTTAGACCATCTGTATCCTCTGGCAACTGCCGTGTGACACAGAAACAGAGACAATGTATAAACAAATATTAGTTTCTATGTTTTAATAAAAATTTTCTCACAAAATAATAGATCACACTTGGCACATGTCCCATGGTTAACTAACCCTGGGCTATCATATTTCATACTAAGTTACCCATGGGAATCACAAAAAATAAAAATCTCACATTAGGGCAGAAGTGTTGCTTTTCCCTGGCATGTTTTTTCTTTTTCTTCAGTCTGTACAAACTAAATAATTTTCTCTTTAATCTATTTACTTGAGCAAAATCAACAATTCTTTGCACATAAGTGTACATAGACATCATCACTTATGTATACGCATATCTCTTTCTCATATGTCAACATCCTCTTAACAAGCCATGCAAATTCTGTATCCAAATTATACTTTATACCCTCCTATTTACTTAGAGCTCTAGGGCACAATTGTTTCATTTCTCCAATACAAGCTTTGTTTTACTATTTTAGAAAGTTTTACAATTTTATGTTTTAAAACATTAAAAAAAGAGAAAGTCTCATATTTCTCTTTATCCCCCTGTTCACTTTCTATATAAAAGCTAGAAAGGTGTTTTCAAAATAAAAATTAAATTATGTTCTTCTTCTACTGAATCCATTTGATAAATTATCTTTGTCTTTTGAATTAACTCGAAATACGTATGATCTGACCCTACTGGAATCCCTTAACTTTTCTGAATGCACAAGAAACTTTCCCGTCTAGTGCAGTTTGCATTCACTCTTTCTACACCTGGAAGCGTCTTGCCTCAGTTCTTTATGTCTAACTCCTTGTTTGTATCATCGAATGTGATGTCAACTTTGATCTCCTTTGACAGTTTCTCCTTCTGTTTAGTGAAGCAAGAGAGTTTTTATTGACCGAAACTTACTTAGATGTGAAGGGAGAGGGAAAGGAATACACACTTCAGAGAAAACAAGAACTCAAAAGAGCAAAAACACAGAGAGACAAGCAAGGGAGACAAATGTTGAAGGAAGAACAGGGGCTTGAAGAGCAAATCTCCTTCAATAATTGCTACTATACCATTGTTAATGTCTTTTCTGACACCTAATAAAATCTAAGTATTTGTTTATTAACTTGTTAATTTTTCTTTCTTTGATACGCAAAATTCTTAAGTACCTAATTATGACTTACCCCAGAATCCCCAGCCAAGCATGATGTCTAAGAGTCAATATAATAAACAATGGCTATACAATTTTTAATGTCACTGTCACTGTCACTGTCCTCCCGTTGTTCATTGTTTTGCTGGAGCAGGCCCAGTAATGTCTCCATTGGAGACTTTTGTTGTTACTGTGTTTGGCATATCAAGTACATCGCGGGGAGCTTGCCAGGCTCTACTGTGTGGGCGAAATAATCTCGGTAGCTTGCCGGGCTCTCCGAGAGGGGCAGAGGAATAGAACTCGGGTTGGCCATGTTGGCTGTGTGCAAGGCAGATGCCCTACACGCTGTGCTATCGCTCCAGCCACAATTTTTAATAATTATTGAAAATAGTATAAATATTAGTGTTATACAAAGATTTTGTGTATTGCTGCACTTCGTTTTAATGAAAAAGTAGTTCATTGATTCTTTTAGTTAGTTATTCAATAAGTACTAAAACATAAAGCAAAGATTTTTCAGTGTGAATGTTTTTAATATTATGTGTTGGGTAGTTCTTTCTTGTGAATATCATTCAATAAGTCGTAGTAAGTATAGCATCACCCTTGGTCTGATCTTCTACATGTCATATCATCTTGATTTTTTCCCAATCCTGTCCAGTTATGACTATCAAGATGATTCCAAATAATGCAAAATATGTTTTTGAAGGGAAGATATGAACTACTTCTCAGTTGAGATCCAGTGTTAAAGAGAACGTTTTGCAGGCTACATGTTTTGCTATATGTTAAGAGGCTTTACTGGCACCTTCAAAATACTATAGTTTACAGGGAATAGTGAGTAAATTCCAAATTAGTGCTATAAAGAAAAAAATAAAAAAATAAAATAAAATAAGTGCTATAAAGAAATATAGGGTAAAATTAAAGTACTAGAGCTATTAAACATAAAATGGTCTTGGTAAAATCTTCTTTTGAAGACCTATAAAAGTTTAATTTGGTTAGAGTAATTAAAGAAGATAGTGCAAGGGTCGTGGATATATTAGAAAATAGCTATGACAGAGGAAGATCAAGCAGTAGAAAAAGTCTGGCCCATTTGAAAAAGTGCAAACAAAGTGTCGGTCTTTCTAATGTATAGAGAACAATTCATCATATGAAACTGTAGAGGCCAGCAGGTGTCATATAATGTTTATGCAGGTGTGTGCTCTTAAAGAGTTGAGACTTTATTCTACAAAGATTATAAAAGGTGACCATGATCAAACATGATTTAAAAAAAATTCACTCTGGATTGTCTGAATGAAATGTATGAGGTAAAAAGGGATCTATAAAATGCACAAGGAAGGAATTCAGTTGTAGGAGATTCAGGAAAGAGAGAAGTGGGTAGAAATGAGAATATTTTTGACTGTGAATCAACTAGGCTTAATAATCGCATAAATGGTAGGGGAAAAGGAGGAAAGGAAAAGGAATTGAGATGTAAGAAACAGAACAGATGGTAGTATTTTGTTATTATTAAAACTTGGTAATGCATTACAATAAATCATATTTCAGGAGATAGAAATATACTTCAGGGCAAACAAAAATTCTTTAAGTTAACAATCAATGGAAAAAGTTGCTGTTTTTATCTTTTTGCTATTTTATAAATTCATTTTTCATTGCAGCCTGACAAAATACCATTAATTCAGTGATTGAAACCTAGACATGTGTAGTTTTTCACTGTTCGTGTATGTCAGATAGCTGGGCATAACTTCACTCACTGGAGCTTCTGTGTTTCTTGCGTCAGACTAGAAAAAAATATCAGCTGGTACTGGTGTTTCATTTTTTTTGACTATAGAAAGCTTATATTCAAACTCTATTCAGTGATTGCTAATTGGATTTAGTTTCTTATTGGCCAGTAAATTGATACCCTCAATTCTTTACTTGATATTGGCTGGAGATTTTCTTCACTTCCTTATCCCATGCACTTCTCTGCATGGTAACTTTCTACATCAAAGCCAACAGAGAAAATGTGTTAGTAAGAACTGAATCTCTTTAGTTTAATCATAAATGTAACACATTCTCAGTTTTTCAAGTTCCTTTGGTTAGAATAAATTGCCAATAAGAATAGATTACATAAAATCAAGAATTCTACCAAATCTGAAACTGGGATTTGTGATATTTTGTGTCATCTTGGAAGCCTGTCTACTATATTTTACATTAAATAAAGTTTTCAAAAGATAGTGTGTATTATGTGAATGAATTGAGTCTAAAATAAAATTAGATGAACTGAATAAAAAATAAACTAAAATATTTTACTTAAAGTTATGTTTTTAGAAAAGTTTTCGCAAATTTTGAAAATTAATGTGTAGTATAGATAAAGAAATACATGTTCAATATGAAGTTTTCAAGTTTAATAGAAAACTTAAATTGGTGGCTGGACAAAATGATAGCATAGTGGTTAAGGCTATAGATTTCCATGAAGCTAATCTGGATTAAATTTCTAGCACCACATGCATGACCCCTGACCCCTGGTCAGGCATAATTCCTGAATGCAGAACTTGAAGTTAAAGACCTGAGCACAATCAGGTGTGACCCAAAAGAAAACAAAATAAATATAAATTGAGGAAATTTGTTTTAAATTATACAACCCTATAGAATGAGCAGCCAAAAAAAAAAAAAAGAATGAGCAGACAGCAAATGTGGGAAAAGATCTTAATGACAACTAACAGAAATTATAAATTTGAAGCATAAATGATGGTGATTTTTATTAAAAATTTCCTATTGTTATCTTCTGTGAAAAAAAGTTTTTACTTTTTTTAACCATTATTTTTACAACAAAATTTCAGAGTATAGCTTTATGTCTCTCTATACAATATATAGGACTCACTGTACCCATCACCAAAGTGTTAGGGTAATCCCACCTCCAAAGACTCCTCTACACATATCCCCCGATTCATTGCCACCTTTCTATCTGGTTATCACTGTAATTTTCACTAAGCTAAGTAGTAGTAGTGTGTGTATGTGTGTGTGTGTGTTACCAGTTTAAAAAAATGTAATTTTGCCTAGTCCTTAGTCATAATATTTTTGTAAAAGTTGGAGCATTCAATATAGCATTTTTTCAAATATTTTATATTACTTGCTACACATTGTTTGGAATTTATTTTTGAAGACTTTATCAACTTTATGGTATTCTGCAAATTTTCAAGCATAAAGTACAGTGCTTTGTCTACCCATTTTAGAGGACTATTAAAATGAATATAAATCATCTCTGGCAGTAGCAACATATGTTTAAGTATGCTGTTTTTATTTTCTCTAAAATGTCCTCATTAGAGCATTTTCAGAGAATGAAAACTTCCAGATCCTTTGCCTATCTTAACATGACATTATGATATTTCCAGATTGTTGATGTTGCAAGCATGTATGATTTGAAATGTTTTCATTAATATTTTCCTACTTTATTTCAAATTGATGTGTCAATGCTCTAAATATTGTTTTTATTATTCCCAGCACACATCTTAAGCTTTAAAAATAACTTAGTTCTATTTCATAATTCATTTTAGTAAGAATTTTCCATGCTAGTAACTCAAGTAAGGGCTATTATTTTTAATATCAGTTTCTATATTTTGTATTATTATTCCTGAATGTCAGGTCAGCATTGCCAATTTTATGATTTAATTATTTGATCCATGATGTCAGACACTTATTATAAATAATGAACAGTACTTCCTTTCATCTAGAGCAAATGTTATTCACATGGAAATTGGCCAATTTGGAATTTAACAAGAAGGGAAGTAAGATAATTTATTAGATTTCTTCTAACCTTGCTCATGTCCAATAGTGTGCAATGCATGCTATTAAAACTGTCTGCTGTAAGTCAGTAAGATAGGAGTCTCCGGTTAACAGGCTTGGTGAAATTGTAAGTCCTATGGCTACCTCTCTCTATTTACCTTTCCATAACCTAAATATTTATAGAAAAATAATTATTGAAAAACTTTTTGCTAATTTTGAATTACGCATAGTATGCTAACATAACTACTTGAACAAAAGTTGGATGGTAGCATTTTCAATCTTTTGTCAAACAATAGCAAAAAAAACAACCTCACTTTGGATTTCTAAAGATCATGTCAAGTAAGCTTATGAGACACTCAGGTTTCAAGCAATAAAGAGAGAGAATGCAGAGGAAAAAATAAGTGGAAGCTACTAATCCTGGAAGAAACGGGAATATTCGAAATGTTGAGAATGGGATGACAATTCACTGTTCATAGAAGAAGACCCCTACCTCAGAAGAGAATGGAACTGGAAAGGCTGGCAGTGTAATGTGGAGTTTTAGTTATGACTAAGATTTCTAACTGGTACTAAGGAAATGGAGTTGTCAACCATCTGGAGACCATATGAACTCAATGTATTGATCAAACCAGGGGACATAACTTCACCTGTATTATAATGACAAAGACTTTCATGATCTTTTTAGAAATTTGGAAGACTAAATAGGGCATAAATGCCAGGTTTTTTTGTTTTGTTTTGTTTTGTTTTAAATATTCATAAAAGGGATTTGGGTTCAGAAGTTGCAGCATCTGATTTAATTTAATTTATAAAACAGTTGCTGGGAACTTTTTTCACTTTAAAATATATGAATAAATTTTGTTTGCATGAATTTAAGAAATATGAAGAAGCATAAAGTAATATTTGGCAATACAGAATGTGCATGCTCTGCAGGCTAGTAGGTGACACAACACATTAAAACGGTTTTCAGAAAAACGTTTAGATATTGTACTCTTAGCATATATTATGTTTCACCTCCAGAATGTACAATAATTTGACTTAAAAAATTATAGTTTTGATACATATATGAGTAAAAACAAAAGAATATACTTCAGGTTTTTTTTGAGGTATGAAGCAAGAAGAGAATATTGTTTGAATAAGGACTTTGCTAAGTAAGTCACAGTTTTACTGATGAAGAGACAAAATTATTTTCTGACATGGAAAAGGATTCTTATTTAGTGAAAGTGACCTTGGGCTCTTGAAAGTGTGCTGATAACCTTTTATATTCATTGTATCTCTATAAAATCTGTTTGAGCATATTTTTATTTATTAAAGTATGTATTATGTATATACTATGTTCTATAATGTGTATCATCAGATATGAAAAAAATTTAAGGCAGCGAGGTACTTATGTCCAAAAATAAGTACACAACTACTGTCCTGTGCATAAGAACATGCTTCTTAGGTTATTTGTTTCATACAATAGCATTTTACCACTTGATGCCAGACATGGTAACAGATTTATGGCTCTTGTTTTGTGAAGAATAAAGATAAATAAACAGGCAACTTTGATTAAGATAACATGTGGACAAAATAAAATGATCTGTGGAAAATTTATCCTTAAAAAAAACCTTTTGGGGTTTGGGTCACACCCAGCTGTTCTCCGGGCTTACTTCTTGCTCTCAAGTCAGGGATTATTTCTGGAGGGCTCAGCAAACCTTATGGAGTGCTGGGAATCAAATCCAGGTAGATCAGGCAGAAAGCAAAGGTCCTTCACACTGTGCTATTACTCCAGCCCCCAGGATCTATGGAAATGTTAAAGAGGGTACTTGACCCATAGGAAGACTTCCTTCCTAGGGATGTTGTAAGTTAAAGAGAGTCAAAGTAGGAGTAGAGTGAAAGTATTTTACTGAGTTTCAGGCATCACGATGATGAAGGAGAACTGAGAAAACACAGTAAGCTTGAAAACTAAAGATAATATCAGCTAATCTAATGTGCAGAAAATTTCTTTCAATTTTGAAATCTTGATAAATAAATATCTATGAGAGAAATCATTACTTCAACTTACATTGTTTATCATGTAAATCAAAGCATATCACTAACTGCTTTTAAGTATAAATTAAAACTTGAACCCCATTAGTAAACATCAATGACAACATCAGCTTCAATAGTGCTGGCATCTCTTAGTAGTTTTCATAGTTTTATAGCCACGCTTTTCCTTATTTTTCTATCATTTACTCCAGCTTGTGAAAAAAATGCCTTTATAAGTCCTAATAGAATTGTATGTAATTTTTCATCCTGCAATTGGAATTTTTCTTATAAATGCAAATTAATTACACTTATAAAACTATAAAAATAATATTCATCTTTATAGTTCAGAAAATGAGAAGTGTTTTAAAAGTTATATAATTTACTGACATAATTGGCTCACTTTCAAATTTATTTTCCTGTTGTATTCTCAACATTTTCAAAATTAATTTGTGTTATTATTTGCACTAGTTCACAATCTGCTAAAGTTTTTCTCTTCCTGAAGTTCAAAAAAGAGTTTTCATGTCAATTTTCATTCCCACTGTCATCAAGGAAGCAATATGGCATATCAGTGAATACACTTTGCTAAACTTCTATCAATCTTAAGCTGCAGGAAATAAGCCAAGTCACCCTTAAACTTATACTGTCAATCAGAAAATCAGAAAGCAAAATACAAATAACATATGCTTGTAGCATTGTTGAATCCACATGTGGCTGATATGCTGAATGATTCATAAATATATATATCGTTCATCCTCAGAGAAGTACAACTTGGATGAATTATAAGAAATCAAAATGAGTCTTATCTATTCAAGTTATTTCCAAAAATCAATAAACAAAAAATGAGTTTTTCATTTTAGAGAAATATAGTAAAGGCAATTTGTTATTAAAATATTTAGTATAAACTGGGTATCTTTCACAATAATTGTGCTATATTTTGTATATATTTATTTGCAAAGGAACAACTGGATAAAACCTATGAATCAAAACTATGTTTAAAAAACTCCATTATTACTTTATTTTTGCTTTGCTTTTTGGGTCATACTTGGTGACACACAGGGGTTACTCCTGGCTCATGCACTCAGGAATTACTCCGGGCAGTACTCGGGGGACCATATGGAATGCTGGGAATTGAACTCTGGTATGCCGTGTGCAAGGCAAATGCCCTACTGGCTGTGCTATTGCTCCAGCCCCAAAACTCCATTTTAAGAACTGATTATTATTGCTCCCTAAAAGCCTATATCAGTTGATATTCTGACCAGCAGTGAAAAAGTCAGAATTGACAAATTTCCCCCACACCCAACCAAGTCAATATTGTTTATTTCTGTTCTTTGTGATATGTCAGTCTCACAGGTTTGAGATAATCCCTTGTTGCATTTCACTCATGAGAAGTGACATAGAACATTTTTTGGGGGGGTCACACCTAGTGATGCACAGGGGTTACTCCTGGCTCTACATTCAGGAATTACCCCTAACAGTGCTCAGGGGACCATATGGGATCCTGGGAAGCGAACCCAGGTTGGCCGCGTGCAAGGCAAACGCCCTACCCACTGTGCTATTGCTCCAGCCCCCGACACAGAACATTCTAAATAGACAGTTTGGCTATCTGTATGTCTTCTTTGAGGAAGTTTCTGCTGATCTCTTCCACTTTTTGATGGGGTGATTATTGTTTTTCTTGTGAAGTTTTACCAGTGCCTTATACATTGTGGGTATCAAATCTTTATCAGATAAGTAGCAAGGAAATGTCCTCTCCTAGTCTGTGGGGTGTCTTTTGATTCTAGTAATCATTTCCTTTCCAATGTAGAAGCTTCTTAGCTTGATATGGTCCAATTTGTTTAATTTTGCTTCTGTTTGCTTCGCCAATAGAATCAAATCATTGATGATACCTTTAGATTCAATGTCAGATACCTACCTATATCTCACTCAACTTGAATCCATGAACAAAGGTATAATATCAAGCTCTTTAATAATTTTGAGTTGACTATTTTGCAAATGTTAGAAAAGGAGCTGATTAAAAAAATTTTTTCCATGTTACTCAGCATGCTATTTTCTCAACATCATTTGTTGACGAGATTTCACTTAGTGCTACTTCATGAAATTTTCTCCTTTATCAAAGATTAATTGTCCATATACTTGAGGATATGACTATGGACTCTTGTTAATCTGAGAGCTTGTCTTTACTCTAGTTCACACTTTTTGATTACTACAGATTTATAGAATGATTTGAATTTGGGGTAAGAGAATCCTCCCATCTTTTTTCCTAGGATTTCTTTGGTTATTATTGAAGGGTATTATTATTATTCCATATAAACTTCAACAACTTTTAATCTATGTCTTTATAAAGGTTTATGGGTACAATTCTCAAAAAAATAGGAGTTAAGCTTCTATATGACCTGATGATTTCATTTCTTGACATCTACTCAAGGAACAAAACCTCTATTTCAAAAAGATATCTGCACTCCTATGTGTTTTTTTTGTAGCACTGATAATAATATCCAGAATCTGCTTAACAACCCAAGTTTCCAAGACAAGAAGACTGGATAAAGAAACTGGTACAAATACTCAGTGAAATACTACTCAACTTTAAAGAAAAGATGAAATATTGGAATTTGCTGCTGTGTGGATGGATTTGGAGTATCATGTTGAGTGAAGTTTGTCAGAAGGAGGGGACAGACAGAATGATCTATTGAATATGTATAATATAAATAACAGAGTAGGGGAATAAAAATGTCCAAAGGCAACAAAAATCGAGAAACTATCCCCAGCAGAAAACTTTCCACTGTGTTGTGGAGTGGACATTGGGACAATGGTGGCAAGAAGTGGACATTATGGTGGAGGGTGACGAAGTAGAATGTTTTATGCAAAAATTCTATTAAGATGTTTTAAAAACATGGTAGTTAAAATAAAATAAAGGAATTGGTTACTAGTTTTAATCTATTTGAACAAAAAATAAAGATTGACTTTAGGTGTTTCTTGAAGTGAAAAACAATATAGGAGGTCTCACATGGGCTTATGCTTAAGCAATGAGTAGGAAGCAAAGAATCTCATACTTCAAAACATTCCTGGTGTTAGGTACAGAGTTCAAGATGCTTTCCATGCACAAGGCCTACTAGAGTTTGATCCCCCACACTGAGCACCTAGGGAGGGGTCACTGACAAATTCAGGAGTAAGGCCTGAGTACCATAGGATGTGACTTCAAAACCAGAAACCAATTCAAAAAAAGAAACAAAATAGCAAACAAACAAAAAAATACTGCTGGTGACTGGTAACTGCAACTGGGTAACCTGTTACATTTCCATTGTTAGGAGAAAATGGTGAAGAAACTTTAGAAACATTTAAAATTAAAAGTGAATTGCTTTTTCTTTATGTCTAATATTTAAAAAAAACCATATTTTCTTGAACATACTATGTGCTTTCAACTTACATAATATACTTATTAGAATAATGAACCTTGGTAAAATAGATTTCAAATTCAGTGTGTGACTCAGATAACCAACATATCACAAATATGAAATCATTTAAAGATTAAAGGTGATTGTGAATATCAATTTTATTATTTTAATTATTTTAAGCAAATAAACCACGTGCAGATGTATCTTTATAAATGAAATAAAGCACTTGATGTCATCCTGTTTTGTCTCATTTTTTTCAAATAAAATTTTTCAGCTCTAATGTACTTCTTGTACACTGTCAATCACAACTGTTTGGACTTACTATAATTGTTAGAGTAATTACTTTTAATGCTTTTAAGTCATCTGTGCATTTTGTAACTATTAATCAATTTCCTGCTGTGCTATGAGTTAAATTAAATTACAATACTAATACCAGAAGGGTCCCCCCAAAATCTTTCTCAGTACTTTAATAAAACAATCATCAAGTAGAAGCAGGACTTTATTTTATTTTTTAATCACATAATATTGAGGACTACTGTTTTGCTAAAAAGCTAGAGAAAACATTTTAATACCTCAGGAATTATTCTGCAATAAGGAAACTGTGGAATAACACATTAGAAACAGTTGATGTGGTACAATTGTTTAGTGACTCCAAACAGCAGCATTTGCGTTTTGATTCTGCAGCTGCCTATCCTTGATCTCTCATTTGATAAAGATGAAATGAAGTGTAGACTGAACGTAAATATATTTCTACTCTATTCTCACTTTCATGGTTACATTGCTCTAGTGAAGCAGTTAATTTAAACCATATATATATAAGATTTTTAGGTTAGAGTGAGGTGGATTTTATGCCTCAAGAAGTTCCAATTGGCGCTATCTCCAAAATTTAAACCAACAGTCAGAACTTCACAATACCTTTACACATGTATTCTGGATCTATTCATTATATGGAAAGATGCTTATGGAGTGACCCAATGCATGTAGTTCGAAACTGGTGATTAGCTATTTAAGGTAGTAATTCATCAGACCTTAGCAAAACTTTTGCTTACAAATGGAATCTTGCAATATGATCTCAAACTAAAAACTACTCTGATCTGATTGTTTCCAACGCTGCATTTCGATGTCTTCAAGTATAATAAGAGATAATTCTTACAAAAATGAGTATACTTTGAACTTCACTAAATGCATACTTACAGAGGATGTAAAATTAGAGTAATTATGTGAGTTGTTGCACCATCATGTGTAATTGAGCTATTTAAAACTTTTGAAAAAGATGTTTATAAAAATTGCACCATAAAGCAGAAGTTGTATTAAGTGATAATATAAACTAAACACACACACACATACACACACACACATTAAAAAGAGTAAAAGAATAAAGATGCAAAATTTGTAAAATGCCAATGTTGGAAAATATCACACAAAATGGTATAATTAGATTTCCTAAAGAACACTTAGAGTAAGATAGGGAAATACTTTTTACATTTTGCTTTGTCTGAAAAGACTGGAATAATCCTCCTCTCCCACAATATATTTACTAGTGAAATTTTATTGTTCTACCAGTTCCACAGTATCACTTTCTTTTCCTTTTTTCTCTAATTAAAAGAAAAGAAACCACCATAAAGATCACAACAAAGTAACCTCACTTAAGTCCAATTCTTTGTACTTACGAATTGGACCTAGGGAGGGAGGGTGGGCTATTAAGGAAGACAGATATCATAGAGGCATGTCAATCACATTTAATAGGCAGTGGTAGAAGGTAATCTCCTTCTCCCCATCAGTCTCTAACAGACTAGTAGACAGAACTCATTACTGTGCAAATGAACCTGCCAGAGGCTTCAGCCATTTGCCTCACTAGAGGTCACAAAAGGTTGACACCAGTTAAAACTGGCTAAATGTGTCTCAGGAGGAAACAGGAAGACAAAGAAGCTCCATTGGATGAAAAAAAGGCATCATATTGACAATAATCTTAAAGGAGATTAAAAAGTCCTTTTTAGAATTTGGATGGGGCATAGGGGAGGGCATTGCATCAAAAGTATTCTTATGTTCAAAATGAGTTCCTCCCATCTTTTAATATATTTGGAAAATGTGCATTTAAATTTTTCAATATGTTGGTGACAAAATGTCAATTCAGCATTTGTTAGCCTATAAAGACCTACATATTTTAGGAGATTTTTTTCACCTAGAATATAGTATTTAGCTGAAAAACAGTCAGAAAATTTCGTGTGATTATTGATAATAATACTAATTACTACTGTTCACCTCACTGACTTTCAAGAGGTGTACTAAATATCCTTTGGTTTAATTTTCAAAGGTGCTTAAAGAGCCAGGTGTCATCATCTTTACTTTTTTTTTATAATTTATTTCTTTATTGAGTCACTGTGGGAAAAGTTACAGAGCTTTCGGGTTTAGGTCTCAGTCATGTAAATATCAAACACATTTCCCTTTACCAATACTTACTTTTAACCGCAAACCCCAATAGAACCCCACCTCCCACCCCTCCCAATTCCTGTGAGGCAGATGAGTTCTAGTTAATACTCTATCTACTTTGACTAGATACATTGTTTCGATAGAAGATGCACAATTATTGTTTAGAGTTTACGACCCCCCCCCAATCACACATGCTGAAACAGCGTTGTGAAATGATTTGCTTTCTACAGCTGGGTTTAAGAATAAAAAGATGTCGCGTGGCCGCAATAGCGGCTGCGTGGTTTGGGATTTCTGCTATTTTACTTATTAACCCTGGAAGTATTTCTATTAAAAGTTAGATAGTTAAGAGATTGGTTTCTGTGCTCTGGAGTCGTGGCCGTGCCGGAGAGCCGCTCGTGGGGGGCAGCTGGTGACCTCGGTCGGGCATGAAGGACGGACCAGATCGCCCCCCCTTCCCATGAGGTCCCTGCCGCCCCTACCCCTGGCTCAAACCTGCTGTCCACAAGGCTCCCGTGCGGCCGCCATCTTTCTTTCCAGAGAGGCCAGGGCGAATGGAGTAACACCCTTTCCCCTCCGGGCAGGCATGCTGGCACGGTTTAACACATAGTCCATTCGCTTTTCTGCTCCAAGCATTTGGTTTTTCTTTACTTTTTTATTTTTGAATTTGAAAGGAAAATTAATAGGAATAAGGAAAGTTGGGATTTGCATAAACTCATCAGGTTTGCAGCAGAAAATTTCTAATTTAGACTCAGAGAAGTCCTAAAATTTGTTAATAGAGCCTCTTAAGATTTTGCTTTTTTATATTTCTCTTCAATAATATGTTCAAGTAGATACAAAGAGCGCTGGAGTGATAGCACAGTGGTAGGGCATTTGCCTTGCACGCAGCCAGCCCGGCAGTGCCGGGTTTGATTCCTCTGCCCCTCTAGGAGAGCCTAGCAAGCTACCAAGAATATTTCACCCGCATGGCAAAGCCTGGCAAGCTACCCATGACGCATTTGATATGCCAAACACAGTAACAACAAGTCTCACAATGGGCCCAATCGAGCAAATCGATGAACAATGGAAGTACAGTGCTACGGTGCTATAGGTACAATGAAATAAAAACATACATATTTAAGTAAAACATTCTTAAATACCTCTTCTTATAATTTTACATATATATACATATGTGTATATTTATATATAATTTATATATATATATGATTTTGGACTACTGTTGAATAAATATTAATCAGTGTTTTCAAGGTAATAATGAAATTAGGCCAAAGATCAATATTAGATCAACTGTTCTTGCCCCCAAACCTAAAGATAAGGATAGCTGTTTTTATTTTCTCTTCTCCCCAAATGCTTACTCTATAATCGTTTGGGTTTGCTGATAAAACAATGTTCTTCAGAAGACCAAGCCAAGAGAGAATTTTATTGTTCATTCTGGCTCCCACTGGTCAGGAACCTATCATTCCTAAAAACATGGTCCCCTTTTAATCTCTGTATAAAAGACCTTCCTATCACCATTCACACAAGATAGCTACTTTGAAGACATGAATCTGTACTTTTCCAACCATCAAAGCTCTTAACTACTTATTTTCTCTCTCTCTCTCTCTCTTTCTCTCTTAAATAAACTTAGAACTTTTTTGTTTTGTTTTATTTTTGTTTTGTTTTATTTTTTTGTTTTTTGAGTCACATCTGGCAATGCACAGGGGTTACTCCCGGCTCTGCACTCAGGAATTACCCCTGGTGGTGCTTGGGGAACCATATGGGATGCTGGGAATAGAATCTGGGTCGGCTGCGTGCAAGGCAAACACCCTGCCAGCTGTACTATTGCTCCAGCCCCATATTTTGTCTCTCTTTTGATTGGCTTTGAAGTGACAGTAGAAAGGAACTTTTTATGGTTAATAGTATTTTTTACGAGTAATGGAAAATAAATGTGTAATTTTAAATACTACACTTAAAATGACAAATATCTATAAATGTACTCTTAAGTTAGTTTTTAAGTAGCTTCCACCTCATATTCAGTTTCTTTTCATAATTAAGATAGGTATTATTTTTCCCATCATACTGTATAGAAACTTAAAGTTTAAGTATTATCATATTTATTCAAATCTAGAAAGATAGTAAGAGCTTGAGCTTTCAATCATGGAGCATCTATAGGAAAAGATAGCTAAGCATTAGGAAAATAATAGGCTTGTATAATATTTTTTTCTCTCTTTATCATCCATTCTAAAATATCTCTAAACTTAAGTGAGATAGAAAAGAATTCAATGAAATTTTGCATGTCACTATGTCATGAGAAAAGAAAGCTGATGGGTATTTGGTAATGACCAAATTCCCACATCTGGCAATGAACATATAATTGAAACCCAAGCACAAAAATTTATAAGTCTACAACTGTACCTCATGGTGTCTCACTAATAAAAATTAAAAAAAATAAAAAAGATACTAAAATATTCATAAAAAAAGAAAAAGGAAAGAAAATCAAAGCATTATGGAGACTAACAGGGTTCCCATTATTTTTGCAGTAACTCTTTATTGTTTCTCAATTTATCTTCCTTATTGCTTCATTCATATAGCTTTATTCTCCACAATCTCGAACTCAGACTAAAATAGTAAACTAAATTCATAGTTTTTCAAATATTTTCTTCTCTCATTTCTATGTTATCAGAATCAGAAAGAAAATAAAAATTAAGCCAATAATGTCTCAAAATTTTTGTTTAAAAAAATAACATTAAAAATAATGGTTTAAATAAGAAAACATTTACATAAGAGAGTTAGCTTAAAACTTCTTAATTATATCCATTGGTAGAAGAATGAATGATTCACTTAGTAATTATAAATATCATGTGATCAATTGCTTCTTTATTCTAAACTTTATGTAAATAGCTGAATGTTGAGCTAATACTTTTTTTAGAATCATAAAATTAACTAATTATCTCTATCTAATTTATTTTCCCAGTGTTTTTTTCCAATCTTTGTCTAATTTCAAAGTTAACCTTTTAAAGATGAAAGAGCTGAAAATAAACAAATTATTGCTAGAGGAAAACTGGAAAGATTTTATCTCTGGATGACAGAAGAAGAAAGAGAATGAGACAAAGATAGAGAAAAAGATTGGGGATATATGAATCATAACAAATATTTTAGCCCAGAAGCGAGCATAGAATCCTAAGAACTAGTGATGGGTATGCCTTTCAAAGTTTAAAGATGGGGTCCAGATAAAACCCTGAGCATTCTTATTATTATCCTAACCTTTCTTACAAAGGTTGAAATCAGAATGGAAATATGAGAACAAGACTTCTTGTAATATATGACTCCTTCTAGAGTCAATCCAGCTGGAAATGCAGAGAAGCATGAAAATGAAAAAGAAAACAAATAGAAATAAGCTAACCAAATTTTGAACCATAGAAAAGGTTCATTTGGATTTGCGTAGGCATAGGTCACTTCTATTTTCATCTGTAGTGATTGTTCCTTTGTTTCTAGTAAGAACACTTTGCTGTTTTTTCTAAATGAGCCTTCAGAAAAATAGTTCATTATGTCTTCACAAAGACCAGTGATTATTGTTTTCCCCTCAGAAAGAGTTTAAAATATCACCACAAAAGTGTTGAAGAAAAGAACATGACTTTGGATTAAGGCATAATGGTTAAAATTGAAAGTAATTAATGAGAACATTTTTGCAAGCAGTGCAGATAACAAAATGAATAAAATGAGCTATATTATAATAGACTCAGGAAACCTTTGAAGGCCAGAAGTCTGACAGAATGATACAATGGGATCAATGTACAAATTGCAGCATTAGTGCTCTCATTCCATTTTTCTAAAGGGAAACATTATAATCACAGAGCCAATTATCTCAGTCTCTAATAATGAACTGAATAAGTATCTATGCATCCATATCTAAACTTATTTTATGGTTCAGAATGCAAAACCCCAGGCTTAGGTAATAAAAACTGCGATATACTTATTGCGAAAAAGAGAAAAAAAATGAAAGAACAGTGTTAAGTTTTACCAAAACGGAGGTAGAACTGTATAAATAAAAAAAAATTAAAAACAAAACAAAAATGTTTTTTCATAGTTCATGTCTTCACACATCTATTTGATCTTTTTCAATAAAATCTAGTATAATCGTGAAAATAGAAAAGATAATTTTATATACCTGAGCAATACAAATATAAATTTGGTGGCAAATGTGACCTTAGCAGGACCCCAGCTGCATATTTTGTGCTCTCTAAATATCCTCTACCTAGGCTGACTTGCTTATTGTAGAGAATGTTCACCCTTAACAACCAGGTCTTCAAATTGTACAGTTTGCACTAAGATAAAGGACAGAGGGAAATTAGCAGATACAGAAGGACACTGGAAGAAATTTATTTTGGACAATTTGTGGTGAAGGTTCAGTAACTTTGTTCATTAAAACCATGAAAGTTAATGCTATTCTTACTTAAATGGTAAAAAAGAATTTGCCCATGTGATTAGGGTGATGTGGTGGTTTTTTGGTTTTTTTTGGCTTCATTAAGCCTATAAGAAAAAAAAAGGAATTTTAGTAAGAAGAAGCTGGAATCATAGTATAGCAGGCAGGGCATTTGCTTATATCTTAGCCTACCTGGTTTGATCACTTGCATCACAAATGATCCCCCAAATCACAAAGGGCACAAAGCCAGGTGTAAGCCCTGAACACATCTCTGTGCAGCCCCCAAACCAAACAAAACAAAAAAAAAGAGTGATTCAAGCAAATCAATCATCTGTTTTCTATATTAAATGGTTTATATTAGAGTAAAACTTAATTATCCAAGGCAAATAAAATTCCTAATTTTTGAATTTTAAAGATTCAATATTCACTTTATATTTATTGAAAGATTAAAAATATATTTGCACATTTGTCTGTCTTCAAATTTGCTTATAATATGCTGCTTTCAGTCTCTTAGTATTTTGTGATTGTATCCATTTCATTATTGTCATGTCCTTCAGCAAAATCTCAAAAGAAACTCTCATGCAAATAAACAAATTGGGTGTACTACTGATTTCAATGAGGAAGAATACTTACTAAGAGAATTGTCATACAGCTTAATAAGAAAATGTCAAAAGGAGCTTGTAAAATATGAGCACTGCTTGAGAAATTTGAACAAAGTTATAAAGAAGTGGAGGAAGAAAATTTTGGGGATAAGGCATATCAATCAATTTTCATTACAAGGAGTACAGATTAAAGTAAGGAAGAATGTATAAATTAAAGGGAATAGTAGTCACTTATTTAATAAGTGAGAATGAGACTTTGGTGTATTGTGAATTGTTTAGTGTTTTATGAGATTATTTATGTCTAACAGGAACACAATATAGCTTAACCTTAAGTATCAAACAAATAGTAAAACCGAGGTTTAGATGTAAGCCTCTGACTTGTTCTCTAATAATCGAAGCTCAGGGTTGCCTTTTATAATAAAAATTAAGCACTATTTGATATCTTTAAGTAGAGAGAATTATATGCTTCTTTTGGTTTTAGGACAGTCTTTTTTAAAATATCAACATTTGGTAATTTTAACACTTTTGCAAAAAAATTTATAATTGTTATATTTTTCATTAACTAAAATATTAAGTAATATATGTCTAAGGCCAAATAAAATATTTCTACATTTTAAATTCATAAAGTATACTTTTCTTATTTTATGAGTGGTTGCAGTAAAAATTGTTTTCCAATACTTCTTCAGTAACATACATTTCATAAGTACCTAGAGAATTTGGCCTTAAGACTCATCAGGAAATTGGGCCAACCTCCTTAAACTGATTTGTTGGTGTATTACTCTACATGAGGAGGATTTATAGCTGGGTGAAATAGACCATGAAGGAAAGGGTAAAGAATCATTGGAATCAAATAAGAGCTAAAAAGTCAGTGTTTGAGTATATTAAGGAAATTATTATAAACTCTGAACTTTGGGGAGTCGTTATAAAAACTATAAAGAATATCCTATGGATTTGATTTTAAAAACAACTCATCTTTGATTTCACAATATAGAAAGCAGTTGTGAAGGGTTTTTTACCTTCAATCTATATTAGGATAAGGCTGGGTAAGAAATTTTGCTTTGCTAGCAATAAATGAAGCCACAGTAACTCAATTTAATTATCTTTGATATATTTTATGTGTGCTTTTACTTAAGTAATGTTTTAGGGAGTTTAATTCTGAGTCAAGTGAGTCCAAAACTTCAATGAATAACCAGGTTTCCACTGTATTTTCAATAATTTGAGACTAAAGTTATAATCATATTTTATTTTTAAAATAATTAATTTAAATTAATAAAATGCCACCTGAAACTCAACTAAAGTGGAGTTACACATTTTTCTTCTACCAGATTTTTCAATGTCAATGACTCTTTCAAAATTTGTACTTTCACCTAAAAATCCCTGAGATCTCAGATATTTAAAAGTTTATTTCAACTTTTTTCAACTTCTTATTTAATTAAAGCAAAATTTCATTTTAGACAAAATTACTATTCTCTCATAATAATAATTATGGTGATGTTAGAACTGTTTGTAGGACTAAGTAAATTTGTGCAATTTGAGAAGTTTTTCTTCAAAACCGGAAAGACAAAAAGACACAAGTCTTTAAACCAAAAACCTTATGTATTAGAAAAAGAACAGCTTGACTTTCACTTTAGCAGATTCAAAAATTATTAAAATTTATTTTCATTATTCAATGAATTTCATTATTCGAGGGCTGGAGCGATAGCACAGCAGTAGGGTGTTTGTCTTACGTGAAGCCAGCCTGGCCGAGCCGAGTTCGATTCCTCCGCCCCTCTCGGAGAGCCTGGCAAGCTACTGAGAGTATCTCGCCCGCACGGCAAAGCCTAGCAAGCTACCCGTGAAGTATTCAATATGCCAAACACAGTAACAAGAAGTCTCAAAACGAAGACGTTACAGGGCCCGCTGTAGCAAATCGATGAACAACAGGAGGACAGTGTTTGTTTGTTTGTTTTGTTTTCATTATTCAAATGTTAATAGTGCAAAGTATATCTCTTTCTCAAAATGAGACAACCTGTTTTTAGGACTTGGCCCTCTAAAGTTCCATGTTGTAATAACTTTCATCATTGCCATTCCCATTAGAGAAGCACTGAATGATTTTCTAATGATGCTTGTACTGGTAGACAGATCTAAAAGGGTCACTTAATGTTAAAATTTACTATAAGTTATGTGCTTTTTCAATTTTTTATTATTATTAGTGTTGTTTGAGTGCCATTGGTGGAGTTATTAATATTAAACATAACAAAATAATATTGCAAATAATATTGCATCAGGGTGGTTTTCCTAGGAAACTAATTCTCAGATGATAAGTAGTCTGCTACAGACTAGGTAAGAATATGCATTCATCAAAACCTGATGAAAGACAGTGTTGGAGAAAGAGTAGAGAGAAGGTGGATTAGGTAGTATAGTGCTAAAACACTTGCTTTGTGTATGTGAGGCCCTTTGTTAAATGTTTATTACTCCAAAAAATTATAAAACAGTACATGCTTTTAAGAGAAATAACTATATTAGTGCTAGAGATATGGATCAAAGGGCTGGAGAAAATACTTTGTATGGTGAAATCCAGGTTTGAGTCCCTGCACTACATTTTCCCTTGGGTACCATCACCATGGTTCTTCTCCCCTACCACAAAGAATGTTTCCATCAAAATATAAAACAAAACTTAATAATGGAAAAAAGATTATGAACTTAGATGAGGTCTCAGCAGAGACTAAGGCTGAGATGACTCTTTATAATAACTTTCAGTGCTTGAGTTTTTTTCCCAGGGAATCTAAATTTGATGGCCTCCAGTTGAACAAACATTGCTTGCAGTTTTTCAATATGATAACCTTTTTGCAGTTATCACCCTGAAAAGTAGAGTAAAATTTCATCAAAATTATAAATAAACTAGTTCTTTTGTGTAAGCAAAGTAATTTTCCCCTGTATCAAACTCAGAATTATAGAAGACTGCCCATATGATTATAGAAGATTGTGGAAAGCTAAAAATAAGTTTTTCTGAGTGCTGGAAATACTTTAATAATAATCGTTAACACTTAAGCATAACTACTGGAAAATATGGACAACTTTGAGATATGCCCTACAGGCTGGGAGAATATTTGCAAATCAATCACCTGGCAATGGGATAACATCCAAGGTACGTAAAGCACATGTAAAACTTTACAATAATTAAGCAAACACATCAAAAAATGGGAGGAATAAATGAAAAATACCTCCTTAAAGACATACAGATGGCCTATATATATAAAAAAATGTTTTTCGTCACTTGGCAATAACTTTTAAGTTCAGGTTTTCCACTGCTAAAGTATTGGTCCCAAAATACACTTAAATCCACATTTGTATTTCAGTTTAAGATAAGGAAAAGTTTCACAAAATGTTAATTTTAGTTATCACAATTCAATAATCATCTTCTAGATTATCTTCTAGAAGGTAAATAACAAATTTACTATTTTCTGATTTAATCACATTTATGTGTTTTCTGGGCAGTTGAGTTACTGTTATTTTGTTAAATAATTTATTCAAATTAGCAGGAAGTTTTTTACCTAATAAAGTGATGAATTATGCAATCATTTAGAAAACAAATGTTATATTTTCCAAAGATTAGTATTTCAGTGAAAAAATGGCATGTTTTTTTGCCATTTCTTTAAGAAATTGAGATAAGAACAAGTAAAATGCAATAACTTTATAATAAAACTGACTATTGAATTGAATATAATTTTAATATGCATATTAGGGCTGGAGTGATAGCACAGTGGGTAGGGCATTTGTCTTGCACACAGATAATCAGGGCTGACCCCGGTTTGATTCCTCCACCCCTCTCGGAGAGCCCAGCAAGCTACTGAGAGTATCGCACCTGCATGACAGAGCCTGACAAGCTCCCCATGGTGTATTCAATATGCCAAAACACAGTAACAGCAAGTCTGACAATAAAGACCTTACTGGTGCGCACTTGAGCAAATCGATGAATAATGAGAAGGAAGTGAAATGCTATATGCATCTCAGAATTTTAATTTATAAAAAAGTTCTTTTTATTTCTAAACTTCAGTTCTTCACTCACCATTTCTCTCTTAATAATCATTAGCCATCTTGTTCCCTTGATAGGGGAATAGTTCACACAAATACTGTGTACAGCTGACAAAGAGAACAGGAAAGAGACTTTGACTTTTCTGGAAAATATTTCACTTTGAAGACATCTGCAAAGCTTAAAAACTAGTACATCTTGTTATTCCCTTGAGCAAACATCTGCAAGCTTATACAAAAACTTGTAATGTCTTTTAACATGTCAACAAAATCACCTTCCATTCCTACTTTGACAAAATTTTTCTAAGTTCCTCACACAGAGCCTGGAGACATGAAATGCAAATGCAAACAAAATTAATGTTACTAGTTTCAGAGACCAAGAGTGAAAATCAACAAGGACTCAAATTGGATAAAAGCGGAGACACTGAGCCTCTTCCTGTTCATCCAGAATGCTGTGCCCAGTTTTCCTCTTCTCCCAGGTCAGTCATTTTTCGAACCCGGGACTTTACTTTCCCTGCGTACGTGCCCCAGGCATCCTCTAGGACTCTGGGCCTCCCACCATCCCTGATCCTCTTCCTATTTGTCCTGAACGCTGTGCCCGGTTTCTTCTTCTCTCAGGGCAGTCATTATTTGAACTGGGACTTTGCTTAGCCTGCATATGTGCCCCAGACATCCTTTAGGACCCTGGCCTGCCCACCATCCCTGAGTCTCTTCCTGTTCATCCCCAATGCCGCACCGGTCTTCTTCTCTTCCCAGGTTGTACTCCCCCATGAACATCAGGTACTCCTGGGGGGGGGGTCCTCTGCAGAAGTGGGCGTGGCCTAATTTTGGGCCATGGGCCTCTCATGTGACTGCAGGTAAATTACTCACACCCAAAAATCTCGTGTAACATCTCAGTATCTATACCACCACATCAACATGAAGAAACAACACAAATCCCCACACAAGGAGAGGATAATGAAAAGAGCCCAGAAGCCTCATTAGGTATTACTCACTTAAGGAAGCTCTCTGATAAAGAATTCAGATATGAAGTAATGAAGATATTCAATGGACTTAACGAAATAGTGAGACAGATATCCAGTAAATTAAAGGAGGATATAAAAGAAACAATCGAGAAAGTACAGAAAGAAATGAGAGCAGAAATTGGAAAGCTACACACAGAAATGTCACAAATAAAAGATTCGGTAGATGAAATAGAAAACTCAGTGTGTGCCCTCAACAGTAGAATGGCTACAGCTGAAGACAGAATCAGTGAGCTGGAAGATCAACTGCAGGAAGCCTACAGACAACAACAAACAATGGTAAGAGACCTCAAAATAGTTCTAGAGGGAATCAGAGTTCTAGGGGATGATTCCAAGAGGAACAACATTAGGATAATTGGAGTACCAGAAGGTCAGGGAAACAGTTCCAATGAAAAAGCCACAGTTAAACAAATCATTGCTGAAAAGTCCCCAGAGCTGGACAATTCAGGCATCCATATTCAAGGAGCGCGAAGGGTTAACAAAAACACTCCAAGACATATCATTGTTAGAATTATGGATGCTGTGGATAGAGACACAATACTACAAGCATCAGGGTTAAAGAAGGAAATCACATACAAAGGAGCACACCTTAAATTCACAGCAGACCTATCAGAAGATACCCTCCAAGCCCGAAGGCAATGGTGAGATATAGTGAAAAAACTCACTGAAATGAACGCTTCACCAAGAATACTTTATCCTGCTAAACTCTCACTCAAACTTGAAGGAATGGTACACTATTTTCTGGATAAATAACAGCTTAGGGACTTCATATACTCAAAACCAAACCTTAAAGAAGGGCTAAAGGGGCTACTATAAGACAAGACAAACCCCTACAAACACAACAAACCCTTACAGAAAGATGATACAAACCCCATAACAATAATCTCTCTCAACATCAATGTTCTAAATTCACCAATTAAGAGACACAGAGTGGCAAAATGGATTCAAGGAGAGACCCAATATTCTGCTGCTACAGGAAACACGTCTGAACAATCAGAACAAACACAGACTCAAAGTTAAAGGATAGAAAACAACCCTGCAAGCAAACAACTCCTTCACAAAAGCTGGAGTGGCCTTACTAGTATCGGACAACATAGAATTCAGGTTGAAAAAGTTTAGAAGGGACAGTGAAGGCCATTTTTAATTAATCAAGGGATATGTACAGCAGGACGAAATCACACTCCAAAATGTATATGCACCCAATGAGGAACCAACCAAATACCTACAACAACTGTTAGTGTAAGGGCCGTCCGGGCTAATAGTCATGAAAGAGTTAAGTGGTAGGAAAGAGTTAACCAGAAAGCTGTAAAAGCTGTGAAAGCAAAAGCTGGCTCTGAAGAGGTAATGTAGCTCCCACCTACCCTGTGTGATGACCTTGTTGTTGGGCCAGATATGGGGACATGTGATCAGATGTTCCGGAGAAGTTAATCTTGTGCAAGTGTTGTGCTGTTCTTGGTAAAGCTGCAGATTGCTGTACAGTAAGATTCCTTTGTTTATTCTTTGTTATAAAAACCCACTGTACTTTGGTTCGGGGCTCTCTGCCTCTGTCCAGTTTGCGGGACTGTAGTGAACCCCAGCATGCTTGGACAATAAACCCTGTGCATGTTGCATGAGAAAGTCTCTTGGAGTCTTCCTTCACAGGCAGCGAGCGTCTTGACCCTAACACTAGCAGACCTTAAGAAGGACATTACAAACATCACAATAGTAATTTGAGACTTCAACATTGCCTTATCACCCCTTGATTGATCAAGAAGATTAAAACTCAGTGAGGAAATAATGGCTCTTTATCGAGGATATATAAAGCACTGATTGAACTCCACAAGAAGAAAACATCCAGCCCCACCAAAAAATGGGGCTATAAAATGAACAGAAACGTTCTCAAAGAAGAAATCTGAATGCCTAAAAAGGCACATGAGAAAATTCTCTACATTACTAATCATCAGGGAGATGCAGATCAAAACAACAATGAGATATTCCCTCACACCACAGACTGGCCCACATCCAAAAGAACCAAAGCAACCGGTGTTTTGGCACGAATGTGGCAAAAAAGGGACCCTCCTTCACTGCTGTTGGGAATGCCGACTAGTTCAGCCTCTTTGGAAAACAGTATGGACAATTCTCAAAAAAATTAGAAATTTAGGTCCACTTGACCCAGCAATACCACTCCTGGGAATATATCCCGAAGAGGCAAAAAAGTACAGATGAAATGACATCTCCACTTGTATATTTATTGCTGCATTGTTCTCAATAGCCAAAACTTGGAAGAAACCTGAATGCCTGAGAACAGATGACTGGTTAAAGAAACTTTGGTACATCTACACAATGGAATACTATGCAGGTGTTAGAAAAGATCAAGTCATGAAATTTATATACAAGTGTGTCTACATGGAAAGTATCATGCTAAGTGAAATTAGCTGGAAAGACAGGGACAGACATAGAAAGACTGCATTCATCTGTGGAATATAAAGTGACAGAATGGTAGTTGAACATCCAAGAATAGTTGAGATAACTACCAGGAGGTCTGCTCCACAGCTTGGAAGCTGGCAGTACATGCTGGGGGTAAAGAATGCTCAGATTGAGAAGGGAATACCAAGTAAAGGATGTTTGGAGGACTTACTTGGGATGTGAGATGCATGCTGAAAGTAGACTAGAGACCAAACATGATGACCACTGAATACCTCTATTGCAAACTACAAGACCCTAAAAGAAAGAGAGAACAAAAGGGAATGCCCTGGCACAGAGGTGGGATGGGGTGGGATGAGGGGGTGGGAGGGCTTCTGGGATCATTGGTGGTGGAGAATGGGCATCGGTGGAGGGATGGGTACTCAATCACTGTATAACTAAAACCCAAGAACAAAAGTTTGTAAGTCTACAACTGTACCTCATGGTGTTTCACTAATGAAATAATAAAAAATAAAAGTAAAAGCAGAGACACAAAAGATTGAGGACTAAGTGATCACAGATGACATATAAAGTCACAATACTACATTATCACCTTTTCATTTTCTAAAATTTACACTCAGTTATGTCAGGTAATTTACAGTTTCTATAGTTATACTCTGGAAGTATCCACATATGGTTATTATCTGGGTGCCACCTAGGTTAAAGAAAATTATCTACCCACTTCTCAGGTATTCTATCTTTATTCTGCTCTTTTTATATTCGCCATATTCCTATACAAATTAGAAGTTGTCTTTTTTTTTTTTTAGAAACAGTATTATTCTCTTTCTTGTATTCTTGTCACTCTGTATCTTTCATGTGCTTCACTGATTTTGTTGCTGTTGTTGATTTGTTTGGGGATCATAGTTGGCAGTACTCAGAGATTACTCCTGGTTCTACACTAGGAGATCACTCCTGGAGGGGCTTGGGGGATGAAGCATGCTTCCAGAGATTAAACCTTTTCAGCTGCATGCAAGGAAAGCACCCTATTCACTGTACTCTTGTTTGGGCCTGTGCTTCCTTGTTCACATTTAATAAATGCTTTGCCTTATCTGGTTCACTTTTTAATTCTTTCCTGTTGGAAAAATCAAAAAACTCAACTCCTGAGGAAGCATTTATAATCTTGAGACTGACTACATCTTCCTTGTACACCTTAATTTCCTTTTATAAATCATTTCTCTAAACAACGCTTCTACTCATGCAAGTATTTTTGTACTGGATTTTGTTACTAGGTCAGCTTAGACAACAAATTACTTACTTTACAAATTAGACATCTAAAGCAAAAATAAAAAATATATAGTATTAAGACTTGCTGTAATAGATAAAACACTTTTCCTGCACACAGCTACTCTGGGTTCAATTGCTAAAACCATACTTGACCCCCTGAGTTTCATTAGTAGTCATGACCTTATAGAACAGAGCCAGCAGTAAGTCATGAGTACCACTGAGTATGACCAACCCACATAGAGAGAAAAAAAATCTGGTAAATCAGATTTGTTGACAGAAAGTTATTTAGAACATAAATAAGTATGATTTAGGCACTTTTTTTCAGTAAACAAGAATCAAAATTCTAACCAGAGGCTTATGGGAATTGGCTGGGGTACAGGGCATGGTGCTTGCCACGTACTTCATCAAAAATGTTGCAAGCGGTTGGTAGATCTCTGCATATTCCAGAAAAGTAGTGAATGTTTGTTAGGTTTTCATTTTATTTATGGAGATAATGAATATTTAAATAGAGAGGGAATAATTTCAAAATGTTATTGTGAGGTGACAATAAATTTGTTATAAGTTATTTCTGCCTTCTATAAAAAATAAGTTCTGTTGAAAACAGGACAACTGCTCATTTGATGATGTGTAGCCCTGCACTGTAGCACTGTCCTCCCACTGTTCATCGATTTGCTCAAGCAGGCACCAGTAATGTCTCACAACAAATTGTGAGACTTGGTGTTACTGTTTTTGGCATATTGAATATGTCTCGGGGAGCTTGCCAGGCTTTGCTGTGAGGGCAAAATACTCTTGGTAGCTTGCCAGGCTCTCCAAGAGGGGTGGAGGAATTGAACCCATCTTGGCCATGTCTGCTGCGTGCAAGGCAAACACCTTACGCACTGTGCTATCGCTCCAGCTCTGATGATGTGTAGGATAATTTATTTGATTGAATAACTTCAAAGTACTACAGTCTTCCCATTACTTAAAGTGTTTATTACATTTTGATCCATCTCTTCTTGCATCTTCTAATTTAAGCTTGCATTTAATTAGAGAAATTTGTTCACCTTCTAAAAATTATTAAACTTCCTCATTTAATATATGGCATAAGTTTGATTTGGAATTTCTTTATGTCAATTTGTGGTTCTGGGGGAGTAGGGTTATACCCCACAGTGCTCAAAGACTTGTGTGCTTATAGATTTTACCTCTAGATGTTCTTAGGTGATATACGTGGTGCCAGGGATTGACATATATGTTGCAAGGGATGCAAGGCAAGCATCTTACCCCTTTTCTCTGACTTTTATACTATAGCTAGTATATCACCTAAGAACCATATTTTATGAGTTCTTCCTTAAATCTGTTTTTCTAACTGATTAATGTAAAATACATTAACTGTTTCTGAGACCAAACAGATAATAAAGTAAGTAAGTCACTTTGATAATTACATGTAGTCAACCCCAGGTTGATCCCCAATCCCATGTGATCCCCCAACATCACTGGAAAGAGATAAGTGCAGGAGTCTGCAGTGCAGAAATACACACAATAAATTGGTGGATCCTTAGACCGACCACCGGTCTGGTAGGACACGAATCACTAAGAGGAATTCTTCAGTCTCCAGAGCATTGCCTGGGGGAACCCTCATCCCTCTACTAAAGAAATGTGTCAGTTTAAATGTTGATATTGCAAAAGGACACTCTCTAAAAATAGATAATAGGTCAGTTGTTTTGTTTCGAAGGATATGTGCTGACAATTCACAGAAAAAGGGAATTGATTTTATGACAATAATTAATCTTGAATGAGGTCAAAAGGTTTGTTTCATTCCAATCTGAAGCTAAATTAACATGTCAGTGTATTCTCAGCATATAAAACACTCCTCCAGTGTTTTGTTTATGTTCATATATTGCTATGCTAGTGGATTTTCCTAAACAGAGTTAAATCACAAAATTCCTTTTGAATTTATTATCAGAAACTTCTTCTCTGCTAGGAACTACTTGGCAGAGGGGAGGGGGATATGTAAAGATTATGAAGATTAGAATTGTTCGTTTTCCAAGTACTATCTTTTGTGTGCTGGAATTTTTCTCAAAGGCATCTTCACTTAAAATATGTTTAAATATTTCTTTCAGTGCAAATTTTGGGAAAAAGCATATAAAAATCAATTGAGTCTCTCAGTTATAAGCAACATAGCTGTCAGCTTATTTTTTAAAATTTTATACAAATCAATACTATAAATATTTGTTCATTAAGTAAAAATGAAACTTCAAAAATATTTCAATATCTTTGTTCTGTACATAGAAACATAAAACAGGGAAGAAAAACCAAATATTCAGTTTTAGTTGTAGGACAACATTGGTTTGTCCTTTCTCCCCTGCCACAGGGAGATTAGCTTTATCGGGTTATACCCATCACAGTGCTCCCAAGTTACTCCCATTCCTCTGTACTTATCTGTAATTTCTGTGTGCTCTCTTCCCCAACAGGTCTATCACCTTTCCCCCATCGTCAGACTCCGTAAACCTGTAAGGTAAGATCCTTTTAGGACACTTGACTTGTATTCATGAGTGAAATATTGTCTTTCTCCTCTCCTTATGTCTTTTGCATAGTTTACGTTAAACTATGTCCTTTTTGTATTGACACAGAAGACAGTTAATATTATACTTTTACAAATTGGGAGTTAATTGAATCTGAATAATATTCACTCCTGAGCATCTACTTTCTTGACTTAAGCCTCAGTTGTCTTTAGTTTCTAGCACCTCAAAAGAAGCATCCCAATGAGGAACTGAACGAATGCAGGGCAAGCTGTGAGATACCCTGGCATCAAAATCGGCCAGGCCAAAGCCCCACAATATTTAACTATAAATTAAGAGCAAGGCCATGGACAAATTCTGTCATTGTTACTAAAAAGTATCAACCAGATTAGGACCCTGCTAGGGTTAGGAAAGGCTAATCTTGCTTGAGCACTGTAGTCTGAGATCTATAGCGAGATGAATCCAGGAAAGCAATCCTATAAGATTAATGTATCTCTTACTGTGTCCATGCAAAATGACTAATATTATGAATGTATGTTTATTGGACTAGGAGAGGAGAAACATACCAATAGGTGGAATTTTCCTCTTGGGAGGCTCATCTTACTGAATGAAAATTTGTCCTAGAAGAACCATCCCCTGAGGGAAGGCCTTTACCTCTGTTGATTTTATGACCATACCTACGTGTAATTATAACCCCAACCTCTCATGATTTGGGATTTAACTAAGTATGAAAGATCGAAGTGGGGAGGCAGAAACAGAAGGAGAATAAGAGGAGAATGGAGATGAGATTGTAATAAACTGCAACTGATACCAACCAGCCGGGCCCTTGTTCCTTCCTTCATCTACCCATCGCCATCAGTCACCCAGGGTCGAGGAGGCGGCCCGAGACCACCGAACACAGGTGATGGGAGAGTGCTGTGTGCCATGGCCCTTTGTAATTTATTTTTTGAAAACTCATCTTTTAGTAACCTTTAGTAACTTTCACATTCAAAGATTTTTTATAGTTCAACACAATGTTTAAATTAATTAACTAGAAACCAAAATTTCTATATGAGAGAAAAAGATACCCTAATGCATGCTTTACTATATCATCCATGTTTTAATAAACTTTTCATCTCAACATGTCACAGTATCATCAAATCTATGTCTGCAAATGTAATTAATCAGTATGATAGTTCTGGTGAATAAAGATTAATAAATGGTTCAAGGTACTGAAATCTATCACTCACTATAATGCAGTAAAATGTAATGCATATCAAAGAGTAATAAAATAAAAGTGTTTACAAAACTAATCTTTTAAAAGCTTCTAGAAGAAATATAGTAAAACTGAATCGTTAAATATTACTTTTAACTCTGCTCTACTGTTTCTCTGGGCTGGAGAGATAGCACAGTGGTAGGGCGTTTGCCTTGCATGTGGCTGACACAGCCAACCTGATTTCCATTCATCTGTCCCTCTCAGAGAGCCCAGCAAGCTACCGAGAGTATCTCGCCCACATGGCAAAGCCTGGCAAGCTCCCCGTAACGTATTCGATATGCCAAACACAGTAACAGCAAGTCTCACAATGGAGACGTTACTGGGCCCCCTTGAGCAAATCGATGAACAATAGGAGGACAGTGCAGTGCAGTGCAGTGCTACTATTTCTCCTTCTATCAGTTTGTATACTCCTGTAATATCCACTTATTTAAGAAAAGAGGTAATTTTACAAATAAAGATACAATAATTGACCTGGAATTTACAATAATTCTAAATATGCATGTATTAAATTATACTGTTTCCCACCATGTAGGAAAAGTACTGACATAACCAGAAGGAAAAAAGAACCTATCAACAGACCAGTTATACTGGTATTAGTAGATAGACAGTGTTAAACAAAATAAAATTTTCCAGAGTGCATAATATCCTAGTTAACAAAGTTGACATTTCCAATGCATTTCTGCAGTCAATATTAACAATGTATAGATTCTTTTCATGAAAAACTTCATGGAACATCTTGCAAATTACACATACAGATTTACTGATATTATGGGCAAATCTCACCAAATTTCATATGGTTGCAAATTTGGCATGAGGTAATGTTCTCTGATAATAATTTAAGGAAGTTACTCTCAGTAACTGAAATAGAGCTTAGATGTTAAGAGCTGACTAAGCCTGATTTGTAAGCTTGAGGCTGTGAATTCAAATTCTGCTACTTTCCTGTACTCTGAAAAGATCCTGGCACCATATCTAATTGGTTTAGCCACTGAGGGCTGTTACAACTAACATTTATACTGACATTTATGGTTAACTTCATACATTTTGAAAGTATTCAGGTCTTTATGTTCATTCATGGAAAAACACTGATCAGTAGTTTAACACATGAGATCTATAAACCTTTTTGAAATCTTGATCCAGTCTCTTATTGTATAATCTTAGACAAGGTACTAAACTCCATTAAATTCAGATTGGTTATCTGTCAAATGGGGATAATGACCATAATTATTTCGTACCTTGACAATGAAAATTAAAATAATTATGTGCTGGAGCACTTTGTAAATGGCATACAACATTTCGCAAAATTTAGTGGAATATATATATATATATATATACATATATATCTTACATAATATTTCCCTTTCAATCTTTCAATCTGTCTCTCATCTCCAAGCACTCTAATGGACAATTTTTTAAACTCAGGAGAAATATCTTGGGACAAATATTTTTCAAAACAACACTCTATAAATTATATTTCTTAATAAATGTGATTGTTTACCATCAAAAAGTTTCAGTTATGAAACCATAGTTAAATTATAATAGCACAATACTGAACATGCTCTATCTGGAATCTCAAAATTATTTTCATATTGTCTTTCTGTTTCTTGTGAATAATCGACATCATGATAACTAGGTGAGACTCACTGTTTCTTATAGTTGAAAGAAACATGGGTTTTATTCCCTTGCATGTTGCGATCAATCTTTTTTTGATACAGTTGTCACCCATATTTTTGCCAAATGACTCCAGTATCTTCAAATTTATGCGAAATTTGCTATCTATAGAATTCCTCTCATTTTGAGTTTCTTTCTTCCTTTGTCTTGACTTTGGTGCTTTGGTTAAATGGACTGGATAATCTCCTGTCTTGATTTGGAAACATTTTGGCAAAATATATTTAGATGAATACCAGTCACTTGCAGGGCAAGTGAGATGTCAACCTGATTTCCAACAAAAGGAGTACAATAAAGTGAAAGAATATGAGCTGTAATAATGTGTTACCTGGAGTTAAATCCTGTATCACTTGTCAGTGTTAGTGTGAGTGTAGTCAGATCAGTTCCACAACCCCATCCTCTGATTTCTCCTGCAAATACAAGGACAGTGCTGATAGGAGTATTGTAAAGATCAGAAAGGTATACAAATAAAGGCAGGAACACAGGTACCCAGTGAACTTATTACTAAATGAGCCAGGCTGATGGACCACAGTGCTGGTTTATGAAAATCAAGTTCAGGCCATTTAGTCAGCCTGTTACCTTCTTAGAGGACCAAAAGACATGTCATAAGTTTGCTTGTTGGACTTAGGCAGAAAAGAGAAGAGAGTACAGGGAACTCCATGATCTTTGAGAAGATGGTCCCTTGATATGTGGTCCTGTATTTCTAGCAGTGACCATGCCACTTCCTAATAGGTAACTTAAAAATGCACTTGCAACTTAATAATCTCCTCAGCATTCCTCAGTAATCACAGGAATATTTTGTAATTGTAACCTTGTTAGCTTTGTATCTTTAGGTAAATGCTCAAGTTTTCAAGGTTACAATGTATGTACAACTAATATAGTCTTTAAGGTTGGTGTCTGCCTGATAGCATCTTTTACCTCTGGAGGAATTTCAGTCTTTGGAAGTTTACAAATTACTTCACAAAGGAGTTGATAAAGTATCTTTTGCTTTGAAAGGTTTTTCCTTGGGTGGCACCTGGGAATTTGGCATTCGAACAGTACTTTATTCCTCCCCTAATAAGGTGGGTTCACTAGCCTAGGCTCTTTGCACACAAAATGTATGATTTATATATGAAACATATTTTCTTTGGGGAATTTGGAATTTTGATGGTTTTGGAAACTAGTGTCTATTTGAGGAATCCCTAATTAAAAAGTCAGGATTCTGTATTCCTATAGCACACCCTCTGCATGTTTGTTACTACATTGTTTGCTACAGAGGAGGTGGCATGTGCTTGGGGCATGCAGTCTCAAGAGGTAAAGGATAAGAAGCCCATTACGGTTTTCTCTGGGTTCCACTCCTGGCTTTTTCCTCTGCTGATACCTATTCACTGTTGTGGAGTTTAACCCAGAGTTCCTCGTCTGCCCCTCTCGGAGAGCCCGGCGAGCTACTGTGTATCTCGTCCGCACGGCAGAGCCTGGCAAGCCACCCATGATGTATTCGATATGCCAAACACAGTAACAACAAAGTCTCCAATGAAGATGTTACTGGGCCCGCTCGAGCAAATCGATGAACAACAGGAGGACAGTGACAGTAACTGGGAGGAAGAATGTATTTATCAGGATGGGGTTCTTGGACTTGCAGTGCTGTCTCCATCAAAATTTAAATTATATTATTTACCATACAAATTGAGGTTTGATAAACTTTTTTGTTTTATAAAAAATATACAACTAAAACCGTCAACATTAATTGTCAAATCAATCATTTCAAATAATGAATATAATGGGTTCCCAAGATTTTCTCCTTATTTTATTAACATTTGTTTACATGGATTGAACATTTATGAAATAATTTTTTATTTTATAATGTTTCACTGAAATAAACTGAAGGAAAGGCTCATACAACTCTCAGCACAGAGGTTACAGCTATGTACACAGAAATTTCTGCTATATTATTTAAAACATGATCTTAAGTCAATTCCTTTCTGTGTATTTAGCTAACTTGAGCTAAGAAAATCAATTAAGGTTATCTGATTATTGAATTCTTTGTTTTTCAGGTAGTATGAGTGAGGCCAAAAACCACTTGATTAAAGGCAAAATTCAATTGATGCATTATTTAAATATAGTTCAGTAATGAACTAGTAGTCTTTCCTGTCAAGACCAAATGGTAAGTATTTTAGATTTTGCAAGCCATATGAATTTTTCTGTATCCTCAATTTTTTTATTTTCCATGGATTATTTTATTTATTATGTAGTGTGTGTGTGTGTGTGTGTGTGTGTGTGTGTGTGTGTGTGGTGCAGAAGTAGGGGCCGCATATCCAGTGATGCTCAGGACTCCTAACTCTGCACTCAGGAATTACTCCTTAGACGTGCTTCAGAGGACCATATGAGATGCCACAGATCAAGTCTGGGTCAGCTGTGTATAAGGCAAGCCCTTGCCCATTGTAACATTGCTCCAGCCTCCATGGTCTAATACTTTAAAAATGTTGGGAATATGACCGGAGTGATAGTACAGTGGGTAAGGGGCTTGCAGTGAATGCTGCAAACTCAGATTCAATCCTCAGCATCCCATATCACCCAGAAAGCATGGCCAGAAGTAATTCCTGGACGCAGCACCACGAGCAACCTTTGGGCATCTCCGGGTGGGGCCCCAAACAAACAAACAAACAAAAAAGTTAAATGTAAAATTGCATCTGGGCAATGTCACATCAGGCCATCAATATACTTTTAACTTTAGAGAATCTAAAAAAGCAAGGAATTAAAGTGGAAAGGAAAAAAAGTTTAGTTTACTTCCCCATCTTTATCACCAACATCATCCTTAGTAGCATTGGAATTCATTTAGTGTTTACCCGAACATTCAAAGTTGTTTTAAAATCTAAACATCACATGTCTAGAAACAGGGTATAAGGCATTTTCCTTTCATGTGGTAGGTCCTAGTTCGCTTATCAGGATCACTTACAGTTCTCTGAGAGCCACCAGGAGTGATTCCTGAGCGCAGGGTCACAAGTAAGTATGGAGCACTGGGAGTATAACTCAAAGTGCCCCATCTCCAGGAAAATATTTTTTAAACATCAATTAATATGATTTATTACAAGTACATAAATCAGAAAAAATAAAGCAGTAAAAGAATTTTTTGTGTTCAAGAACTGTCATGATGAAAGCTCTCAGCAAAACCAGAACTAATGAAATGTGATTCAAATTTTTTAAATTCTTGCTATATGAAAAAGTTATTATAAAACAATGATATCTATTATAGTTATTATAAAAATAATGATAAAATCGATGAGGGTTACTATAAAACTTAATAGTTTCCATTTGAAAGAAGAAAATATATGGATTTCATCCTTATCATATCATCAACAGCCTTTGATTTGGAGGCCTACTCATATTGTATGGAAAGAAAGTAAGTAAAGGTCATTTTAGTAAGCAGACAAGATGATAGTGCATATACAATATCTTTTAGCCTTTCCACTCAATATTTATTAATAAATTAACATAGTTAATAAATAAAACTTAATTGTATGTGTGTACACGTTATTCCCAAACCAAAACAGCATTTTTTTTGCTTTTTTGGGTCACACCTGGCGATGCACAGGGGTTACTCCTGGCTCTGCACTCAGGAGTTACTCCTGGCGGTGTTCAGGGGTCCATATGGGATGCTGGGAATTGAACCTGGGTCGGCCGAGTGCAAGGCAAACACTCTACCTGCTGTGCTATCTCTCCAGCCCCAATAAATTAACATATTTAATAAATAAAAATTAATTGTATGTATGTGCTCTTTATTTCCAAACCAAAACAGAATTTTAATAATAGAATCACTTGATCACTTGACATCCCATTACTCATCAATTTGCTCAAGCGGGCACCAGTAATGTCTCTATCTGTCCCTGTTGGGTAAAGTGTACACCAATGGCGTCTGCTCTTTCTAGGAACACAAAGAGCCTCAGACCGATCGTTCAGGGTCTTGACGAAGATGTCTGACCAACTTGGAGGTGGGCAGCCACGTGATCTTTTAATGTCCCGTGGAATCCAGTTGGTAACTGCTCTAGTCTAGCGGTCGTCTCCAAATATTATTACATGTCCAGCCCATCTGATTTTCGATGTCTTGGCAAACCAGACAGCATCCCTGATTCTTGATTACCAACGAAGGTCGAAACTCCAGATTCTTTCTCTCATTTGAGTGAAGCATGATACTCCAAGCATAGCTCTTTCGATTCCTCTTTGGGAGACCCAAATAGCGTTCTCATCCTATTTGCGTAGGGCCCAGGACTCTGAGGCAAATGTTAATGCAGGAAGAACAGTGGAATAAAAGAGATGTGCCCAGAGCAGGAGGATCTTTGTCCTCTTAGCTATTTCTTCGACGCTCTTGAAGGCATTCCAAGCTGTTCTCTTCCTCCTGCACAACTCAGGTGCCAGGTCATTTGTCATGTTGACTTCTCAACATGAGAAGTTGAGAAGGTACACATAACTGCTGCATTCAGAGATGTTCATTCCGTTGATAGCGAATGGAACATCAGGAATGAGACTATTTCTCATAAACATTGTCTTTGTGTGATTCAGCTGTAGTCCAACCTTTCCATACTCACGGTTAAGGTCGGCCAGCATTTGTGCCACTTGGCTAATGTTTGGTGTACTACAAAAGGCAAAAAAAATTAACTCAATTCATCAAGGGTATAATTCAATTGGCAGTAAAAAGAGGGAGGCTATGAATGACTGAGATAAGGTTTGGGAGAACAGCACAAAAAGCTTCAGAGTTCAGGATTTGAAATGTCACTTTTTTTTTGCTTGTTTGGGGACACACCCAGTACTGTTCATAGCTTACTCCTGGCTCTGTGCCCAGGATCACTCCTAACACAAGGGAACCATACGTGGTGCCCTTGCATTCTGCTGTGGTCATCCAGATGCAAAGCAAGTACCTTAACTCCAGTATATCTTTCAGGTTCAAATGAATGACCTCCTTTTTTTTTTTGGCTTTTTGGGTCACACCTGGCTATGCACAGGGGTTACTTCTGGCTCTGCACTCAGGAATTACCCCTGGCAGTGTGCAGGGGACCCTGTTAGATGCTGGGAATCGAACCTGGTTTGACCGCGTGCAAGGCAAATGCACTACCCGCTGTGCTATTGCTCCAGCCCCCATGACCCTTTAAACATCAAATCCATTGGTGGGGTTACCAGCATTCTTCAGGTGTTTGGGTCTGACCTTGCCTGGGCTGGGTGTTGTTCACTTCTTTACCGATAAAATGGCATGTCAGATTTTGGAAGGGAGAACATTGGGAACAACATACCCTTCCTGAGGAATTTGGTATGTGGGCAGGTGGATGTGGCTATTGGAGAGATCTGAGTAGAAGTCATGGATAATCTTCTCCATAGCCCTTCTGGAAGATGTGATAGATCCATCAGGACGTTGGAGGGCAGTCATCTTGGTCTTGTAGTTGGCAAAGGACAGGCTGGCATTGTGAATGCTTTTCCTGGCTTCTGCCGCATCTGCCAGCACTACTGTTCTTCTCTCTTTGAGGTCTTCCTTTATCGCTTCTCTACACTGTTTTGCAAGCTCAGATGTTCGCTTGCAGTTGCCAGAGGCTTGCACCAAGCCATGTTGGCGAATAAGCTCAAGAGTTTTCAAAGACAGGCATTTTTTGTGGCTATCTCTCCCTTGGCATTCCTTGCACAATCATGGAGGTGGTGAACAAGTCCATCGTATTCCTCGTCGATGTTGTCAATGACGGCATCTTCCCATCCTTTTTGGGTCATACCCAGTGATGCACAGGGGTTACTCCTAGCTCTGCACTCAGGAATTACTCCTGGCGTTGCTCAGGGGAACATATGGGATGATGGGAACGGATCTGGGTCAGCCACGTGCAAAGCAAACGCCCTGTTCACTGTGCTATTGCTCCAGCCCCTGAATTGAGTTACCTTGCTTATATCCTTATACTGTATGTTTCTCCAACAAAATCATATTGGAATAGGATATGACTGATTTGCATCCTAATGAAATCTTTCTACTTTGTTGGCAGTCATCAGAGCTTTCAAGGTACAAATCTTGTATTACACAATTTTTTTCTTGTAATTTAGAGTTTTGGGTCACACCTGGGAATAATTCAGGCTGTTTTCTCAGGGAATGGATTCTTAGAGGACCACAGGGTGACAGAAATGAAAACTGGGCTTCTCTCATGCAAAACATGTTCGCGTTCCATTGAGCTCTCTTTCTGGCCCCTATACTATATTCTTATATCTAAATGTTACTTGATTTCACAGCCTAAAGTAACAGGGTTTTATTTTAGGCAAGGGAAGATTTTTATAGAGAAGGCAAGTTGTGCAGAATTTTGACTTAAAATACAAGTAAAATAGCATTCTTTCAGAACTCGTCTTGACATGTCTCTCTGTAATTCCTCTTTTGTGACTTATAAGCTATTCCTCCTTCGTTTGACTTAAAAACTATGTTGGAAAAATGTCGAGAAATTTCTTTTAGACTGAAATCAGTGATTTTGATGTATGATATTTCACAAAACCATTTATGGTTTGTGCCTCAGGCTGCAAAACTCATCTGAAAAGCCAGCTAAAGTTCTTGTTAGCCGGCAAAATAAAACGTAAGTTTTGTTTACAGTTATCACAGTTGGCAGTCTGTGCCAATTCTCAGGGCCACTCAAGGGTGGGAAAGTGTGTGTATACCTGAGTGTGTGTCAAGGGAGCCTAAAGTAGAGCAGTTACTTTATCAGAGGAGACATTGACCCTGTAAAGGTACGAAATGTTACAGAATGAGAAAGAACAAGCAATTTACTCAGGAGAATGGACACAAGCTAAGCAAGCATCGAAGTATATAGAGACAGAACAGTTCTGAAATATATGAAAGAAAATCGTATACATGCTTAGAAACACACACACAGATAACACAAATATTCTCAGTTCTTTATGCATTCAGTCCTTCAAATAATACTTTTAAAGAATCAACCTGAAATAAATTGTCCAAATCTGCTACACAAAATCCAATTCAATTTTACTAGGCTTCCAGGAGAATATCTAGAACAGGGCTTTGTACACAATCCTAAATTTAGTGCACAAAATAATATAGTTACTCTAGGAGAAAGAAATTTGCTTGAGATGAAATTTTTAATGATTCATTTACATTGTAATAGTGTTGACAGTGGAAGCCTGAGTTTTATAATAGGTGTTGGAAACACTTTGTTCTTTACACATGGAGTCCTGATTAGACATTTTTTTGCTACTGTTGTCTCAATCTCATCTTTGAGTCCAGGAGGCAAGGAAAATACAATCATTTCTGTTCTGACAAGATAGAATTGCCAACAGGCATAATTAAAGCGAATATCAAATTAATTGCTTTTTGAAAATCAGTAAAATAATGTGAGATCAAGAGTGCATATGCAGAAAAGAAGGAAAGGGAGTAAGTAAGAAAGGAAGAAATAGAGAGAAAAAGAAAAAATGACAAAGGACATCATTACATGTAAATGGCACACATAGTATGATAAATATACAAGAACAGAACTGCAGACTGTAGAAAGTAAAAGAGATCAGAAAGAAGTGGTATTTGATACAGGATGTAATTCTGAGTACCATTTGATGACATATTTTTATTTTAAACTCGAAAAATTGACTTAAAACAGAGTTAATTTGCTTGGGAGTTGTATAATACAAAAAATTCCTCCTGTGATTAAAATATGCTTAAAATATACAGGACCTTGAGAAGTCCTAGAGTAAATATTTCTGTTTAACACATCATTGTTCTAACATGAAGATATATTTTAGTACCTCACACTGTAGAATATTTATTTGAGCAATGTAATGAAGTAGGAATTATAAAAATAAAAATCAAAAACCAAGGACAAGAGTCTTATCTGAGAACTCAAAAGATTTTATGACCAGTATGACTTGAATATGATATAAACTTAGAAGAATCTTAATATGAGAACAAGGATTTTAACTCAAAAAACCCAAAGACTTTCTCCAAACATAACATTTGTGAAAGCAGGAATTTTAATAAGAATCCCCTACAATTTATTAAGAGAAGATTTATGAATACAATAATCAGACTTGAATGGCTTAATCATTAAAACCACCCAAACCCATAAGAAAAGATTCACTTCTGAAATTGCACATGCTTCTTGTTGCTATATGACCTTTCACATTAAGGCGTTCAACTGTTATGGGCAAAAATAAACACACATGTGCATCACCTCAAAGCAGAGACTGTTCAGATAGGTGCCTGGCTTTCCAATAGAGTATTACTTTATTTCAAAGTATAAATTTTTAACATAATTTTAAAGAGTGAACATCCATAGAAAAATTTTCTATATTTTTATAGTAGGCATTAAGAAATAATGTAATGTAATGTATTAAAATAGATAATATTGTATATTAAAGTTGAAATTTGAGCAATTTAAAAAACTGAATAGCAGGAAAGGAATTCAGGAAATCAGTAATCAACAAATACCAATATCTCTCAATGAAATAGAGCCATTAGAATGATGGAAGTATACTTTGGGTGGAAATGGAGAAAAAAATATAAAGCTTTTTGTTCATTATGTGGTGAAGAAGGGCTTTGATTAAATATTATAATTCTCATATCAGTACACAGATACTATTATTCATTCCCATATAATAAATATAATTGCTCACAACGTTTTAATATCAAATAATTCAAGTTTATGCGTAATGAGATATTCTTTGGTGTCTAACAAATATTTCGGAAGAGATGGTAAGAACTGATGCTATAGAATCTGAATGAGGAGCTGAAGCATAATCATCTCTCTATATTTATTTATTTCTGAATGTTTGTTGTCATGTATGTAAAAGATATATATTAAAAGTACATTTTACTAGTACATAAATATATATTAAAGGCACACACTATTGCTTCTTGGCTTTGCTTCTCTTTCTTTACTAATACCAGATATTTGAGGCTCCTGGTGACCTACGGAAACCTGTAATCTGATTTCTGTGTTGCTTATCTGTTTTCTTGTTCTGCCTTATGACTTATTACCTGGGAATACTCAACTATTTGCAGAGATTTACTATATTAGCTTTGTTGTTCTTCATACTTTCTGTGTAAAATACCCATCCTTCTTTACTTATATTGAGTGCTCACCCTGTGCCAGATAATGTATTGAGGATCTTATCATGTTCAATTACAGCTCCATTCTTTCTATTGTTCAAGCCAAAAATATTGGCAGAGTATTTGACCCTTCTCTTTACCACTCAGCATCATCAGAAAATAGTTTTAGTTCCATCTCTCATAATCCTTCATAAGGTCTAGACTGTCTCTAAAAAAAAAGATTACTTGGATAGTCTCAAAACTTGATTGCTTATTGCGGCTGTTCTTGTACTTGATAAACCAAAGGGTTTTTAGTTATAAACCATATTATGTTAGATTTTAACTCAAAGTTCTCACTGTCTGCAAGTCAAAGATTTCAAAGGCTTATGTGAATAGGAAACTTATGTTTTTCTCTGAACTCATTCAAACTTCTCTTTTTTGAGTCATTTCCACTCAGTTCTACATACCTCCTTCCTTTTATAAAAGTATACTGTGGGCACAATTATGCACATGATGTTCATTTTCTTAGAAAGCTTTCTTTCTTTTTAGATAATTATGGGCAAACTTTCACTTCCCATCTTTTCTTAAAATTACTCCTCTTGAATTCTTCCGCTTTTTCTAATTATAACTGCAAACTCATTCACTGTGTATTCAGAGTCTATTTTTTTCTTATTTATTCCAATATTTTAAATTTTCGTTCAGATCCCTTCTCAACCTTTTGGCTAAGATCAAGTGTAAATTTTCATTCAGAACAATTATATATATATATGTATATACATATATGTATATATTTTGGACCTATGGTATTTAATTTTATTTTTTGTTTTGTGGCCACTCAAACTCATTTTTTGAAAAATTAATTCTTACAATGTTAGTTTTCCAATTTAAGTTTTAATTGTTATATCTTTGTTTTTTGCAACAGTTATCAGAATTTTTCCAAATCACAGATGATAATTACAGATATAACATTTGCAACAGACATAGCTGATAAATGACCATTTTTGAAAATAAAAACTAAAATTTAACTACAAGAAAATATTCCTATTAAAAATTCACCAAATATATTTATAATAGTTATGTCTCTTGAAAATATTTTCTTCTACACTTTATATGCATGTATACATAACACATAAAAATAAATATAGGTATATAAAAAGATGCTTTACATCATATGTCACTACAAAAAAAAACAAAGTAATGCAACAAAAAGATGCTATCTTCTACACTTATTAGTAGGCAAAAATATGGCACAGGGACAACCCTAAATGTTGGCAAGGTAAGTAATAATAAAAAGTATCTGTCATTACTGGTTCCCACCAAAACTAGAGTCCAGTATGAAAGTGTTTTAATGCTTCTTACGAAACTATATACACTCTTGCCATTTAGTTGGATATTGTGTTTTTCGGAATGTGTCCAAAAATTTGTTGAAAACTCATGTCCACATAAAAACCTGCATAAGTATGTTATAGCATTGCTATAATTGCCAATAAAAGGAAACAAAAATTTCTTTCCATAAGTGAATAATACATTAGGGACAGTCACATCAATTAAAATTACTCGCTCTAGGAGGAAATAAAATATCATCACGAAAACATGTGGAAAAATCTTAAATGCATAAAACTAAGTAAAAAAAGACACTCAAAATGTTGTATGAATCCAAGCACGTGGCATTTTAGAAAAAGGAAAACTATGCTGATAGTAAAAGTTCATTCATTGCCAGAGGTGGAATTAGGATAAAAAAGATATAAGGACAGTAAAAATATTATGTATGTATTCTTTCCCATTCTGTAGGCTCTCTCTGTATTTTGGTCACTGCTCCTTTTGAGGTGCAGAAGCTTCTTAGTTTAATGTAGTTCCATTTGTCTATGCTTGTTTCCACTAGCTTTGCTGTGGTGTTTCATCTTTTAAGATGCTTTTAGCGTCAATGTCATGGAGGGGTCTGCCTACATTTTCCTCTATGTACCTTATGAACTCAGGTCTGACATTGTGGTCTTTAATCCACTTTGATATGACCTCCGCCCCTCTCGGAGAGCCCGGCAAGCTACCGAGAGTATTCGATATGCCAGACACAGTAACAACAAAGTCTCCAATGGAGACGTTACTGGGCCCGCTCGAGCAAATCGACGATCAACGGGAGGGCCTTTACCTTACCTTTTTTTAGACAGAGGTCATAGTTCAATTTTTTGTAGGTAGCTGACTAGTTTTCCCAGCACCATTTGTTGAAGAGGCTTTCCTTGTTCACTTCACATTTCTTGTTCCTTTATCAAAGATTAAGTGATCATATACTTGACAGTCTGTGACAGAATATTCAACTCTGTTCCATTGGTCTGCAGGTCTGTTTCTAGCCCAATACCTCGCCATTTTAATTACTACTTCCTTGTTGTACAGTTTGAAGTTGGGGAAGGTGATTCCACCCATCTTCTTTTTCCCAATGATTGCTTTAGCTATTCATGAAAGTTTATTGTTTCATATGAATTTCAGCAGCATTTTGAAAAATATTATGGATAGGGACAAATCCTGATAGGGACAAATACCCATATGATAAGGGATTAAAATCCAGGATATACAAGACACTAGTAGAATTGTGCAAGGAAAATCTTCCGACCCCACCAAAAAATGGGGAAAAGAAATGAACAGAAGCTTCCCCCCAAAAGAAATACAAATAGTCAAAAGGCACATGAAAAATGCTCTGCATCTCTAATCATCAGGGAGAAGTAAATTAAAACAACAATGAGATATTATCTCACACCACAGAAACTGGCCCACATTCAAAAGAACAAAAGCAACCAGTGTTGGCATGGATTTAGGGAGAAAGGAACACTCTCTCACTGTTGGTGGGAATATCAAGTGGAAAACAATATGGAGATTCCTTCAAAAACTAGAAATTGAGCTTCCATATGACCCTGCAATGCCACTTCTGGGAATATATCCCAAGGATGCAAACAAGCACAGTAGAAATGACATCTGCACTTGTATGTTCATTGCAGCACTGTTCACAATAGCCAGAATCTGGAAACAACCCAAGTTCCCGAGAAAAGATGACTGGTTAAAGAAAATTTGGTAGATCTACACAATGGAATACTACAAAGCTATCAGGAAAGATGAAGTTATGAAATTTCTTTATAAGTGGATTGTCATGGAGAGTATCATTCTAAGTGAAATGAGACAGAAAGAGAGGGACAGACAGAATGACTGCACACATTTGTGGAATAAAATATAATATAATAAGAGACTGACACCCAAAGACAGTAGAGATAAGCACCAGGAATATTACTCCGTAGTTGGAAGCCTATCTCATGAGCTTGGGGAGAAGGCAGCTGGAATAGGGAAGAGATCACTAAGTCAATGATAGTTGGAGGAAAGGTTTGGGATGATAGATGTGTGCTGAAAGTAGATAAAGGACCAAACGTGATAGCCTCTCAGTATCTATATTAAAAACCATAATGCCCCAAAGTAGAGAGAGAGTATGGGGGAAATTGTCTGCCATAGATGTAGGGGGAGACTTGAAAGGGGGGGTGTATACTGGGGACATTGGTGGTGGAGAATGTGCACTGGTGGAGGGAGAGGTGTTTGATCATTGTATGACTGAAACTCAAACATGAAAACTTTATAACTGTTTCTCATGGTGATTCAATTTAAAGAAAGAAAAAAAGAAAATATTATGTATGATATTAAAATAAATATACATTATTAAATTTTTCCAAATCAATAGAATTTACAACATAAAAAGTAAACCACAAAGTAATGAAAGGACTTTAGCTATTATGATGTGTGAGTGTAGTTTATCCTTTGCACATATGCACCATCATTCTGAGTGATATTGATTACTAGAATATTTTCATATTGATAATGGTGTGCTCGAGCGGGCCCAGTAACGTTTCCATTGGAGACTTTGTTGTTACTGTGTCTGGCATATCGAATACTCTCGGTAGCTTAAATGATGGGTGTGACCAAAAAGCAAAAAATAAAATCCCCATCACAAAATGGTGATAATAATCTCTTCTCTAAAATGATACAAGGAAGGTCAATAGGTATATGAAAATATGTGATCATCAATAATTGTCAGAGAAACAAAAAAAATCAGAAAGACTACTTAATATTGGTTAATACCTGTGATCACTTCACTTTCAATTTCATCTGGTTGTTCATTGATTTCCTCCAGCAGGCACCAGTAACGTCTCCTTCGTCCTAGCCCTGAGATTTTAGAAAGAGCCATATTCGAGCCTCTTTCAGGGTCAGGAGAATGAGACTCATCATTGTTACTGATTTTTGGCATATTGAATACGCCACAGGAAGTTTGCCAGACTCTGCCTTGCGGGCAGTATGCTTTCGGTATCCTGCCAGATTCTCCAGAGTAAGAACATAGTGAGGCATAAACCCTAAGAACTGTAAGGTAGTAATTCAAGGAAACTTTTTATTTTTTAAAGAAAACATGCTTTATGAACTAGTGCCCTATTGCACTAAATGCAACAGAAAGAAGGGTTATCCAGCCCTAAGTCTGGCTCCCTGGATCGCTAACACAAAGTCCACTCAGTGAGAAGAGAATGACTGCACGACGGCACTATCTGCTTGTCCATCCCTTTTGGGTGCTCAGACATAAGCAGGAAAAAACTCTCCAGAGTGTGTGGGGGGGAGGGGGCATTGGAGCTCAGGGGCACTGTGCATGCTTCATGGCTGAGGCACCAGGCTCATCCCTGGCACAGGGTAATGTAAATAAAACGGTCAAGGGGCATGCACAGGGAAATGCAAATAAAAAAGTCAAGGGGCTGGAGGGATAGCACAGCGGGGAGGGCGTTTGCCTTGCACACAGCCGACCAGGGTTTGATTCCCAGCATCCCATATGGTCCCCCAAACACTGCCAGGAGTGATTCCTGAGTGCATGAGCCAGGAGTAAACCCCTAAGCATCGCCAGGTATGACCCAAAAAGCAAAAAATAAAAATAAATAAATAAAATCCTTAACACTGGCTCCAGGGCAGGTTCAGTCAGACTGTGCCAAAGAACTACTAGCTACAGTGCAGGCCCCGCCCAGTGGGAAACACACGTTACCAAGGAGCTCCCCTGCGGCACTGTGGTTTCGGTTCTCTCCGGGTCTGGAACTACCCAGACAACACTAAGGGCCACCAGACACCGACTCCCAGAGTCCCACTTGCCCCTGCCTCGGTGCACCGCAGTCCCTGCAGCCCAGGCGCCTGCACTTCCTCACTTGCAGCAGCTCCGCTTCTGGCTTCTGGTCTAATACCTGCGATATTAATATAATATTATCACGGTCATGGTCCTCCCGTTGTTCATCGATTTGCTTGAGCGGGCCCAGGGTGAGCATTTGTGCCACTTGGCTGATGTTTGGTGTTATTAGAATGATGTCATCAGCAAAGCGGAGGTGGTGTAGTTGCCGACCATCTATCTTCACTCCCATTCCTTCCCATTCCAGTTGTCGCATGATGTTCTCGAGGGTGGCACTGAAGAGTTTCAGTGAAATGGTATCACCCTGCCGAACCCCTCGCTTGACATGGATGATTATTTCTTTGTAGAATGGTGAGATCCTGGTAGTGAATCGTAATAGAGCTTACGAAGGATCCTGATGCATTGAGTTTGTACGCCCTGATTGGCTAGGGCTTCTATGACTGCTTCTGTCTCAACAGAATCAAAGGCCTTCTTTAAATCAATGAACGTTAAACAGAGTGGCATCTTGAACTCCCAAGAAACCTCAATGAGCTTAGTAATTGTGTGGATATGGTCGATGGTACTGAATCCTTTTCGGAATCCAGCTTGTTCACATGGTTGTCCTTCATCTAGTGTTCTGCTAATCTTATTCAGGATGACTCTAGTGAACAGTTTGTAGATGACAGACAATAGCAGATTGGGCGATAGTTGCCAATGTCGTGGATGTCTCCCTTCTTGTATAGTAGTATAGTCCTGCTGGTTTTCCATTGGGATGGAACCTTGCATTCAGACAGGTAGTGTGTGAAGAGTCGAGCCAGTGTATTGATGAGTACTGATGGTAAGTTCTTCAGGTGTTCAGGTCTGATCTTGTCTGGGCCAGGTGCTCTTTGTTTCTTTACCGACGAAATGGCATGTTGGATTTCGGAAGGGAGAACAGTGGGAAGACATATCCATCATGTGGAATGTGGTATGTGGGCAAGTGGACGTGGCTATTAAAGAGATCTGAGTAGAAGTCATGAATAATCTTCTCATTGCCCTTCTGGAAGATGTGATAGATCCCTCATGATGTTGGAGGGCAGTCATCTTGGTCTTGTAGTTGGTGAAGGACAGACGGGCATTACGAATGCTTTTCCCAGCTTCTGCCGCATCTACCAGCATTGCTGCTCTCCTTTTTTTTTTTTTAGGTCATCCTTGATGGCTTCTCTGCATTGTTTTGCCAGCTCAGACATTCGCTTGTGGTTGCCTGAGGCATGTGCCAAGCCACATTGGTGAATAAGTTCAAGAGTGTTCGAACAAAGGCAGTTTTTTGTGGTTATCTCTCTCTTGGCATTCCTCGCACAATCATGGAGGTGCTGAATCATTCATGTAATAATTATATGCATATAAATATGACCCAAGCGGGCCCAGTAACGTCTCCATTGGAGACTTTGTTGTTACTGTGTCTGGCATATCGAATACTCTCGGTAGTTTGCCTGGCTCTCCGAGAGGGGCGGAGGAATCGAACTCGGGTCGGCCATGTTGGCCGCTTGTAAGGCAAACGCCCTACCCGCTGTGCTAAAAATATAAAAGAAAATTAAAATGCAAAATAAAGACAGTTATTCTTATTTCTTTAATTATGTCTTCGTAAATACTCTGGCAAATTGGTTCCATGTAAATAGAATTGCTGGACTGTCTCTAGGGGAAAAATAGAGGAAAGTTTGAACACCAGCTTAAATAAAATGAAAGAAACTAGTGTTTTCTCCATTACGTTATTCTTTCTAAGGTGTGCTTCATACAAATTATTGAGATCAGGTTGTTGGGTATAATTATGTCAACAGCTAACAATTTGTGCGTTCTATAAAGGCCAAAATTGATGGGCACTGGTGGAGGGATGGGTACTCAATCATTGTATAAGTGAAATCCAAACACAAAAACTTGTAAGTCCACAACTGAACCTCTTGGTGTTTCAATAGTAAATATTTTAAAAAAAAAATGCCAACATTATAATACTTAGAAGTCTTTATTATCAAATATGCTTCATGTTAATAACACAAAACCTTTATGATAAAAGTCATTTTTCATGTCTTATTGTTATAGAGATACAAGAGACAGTGGGGTTAAATGATTTGTCTAAGATCACCTGGATTATGCTGAGAATAAAAGGATAGCTATTTAAACACTTAAATCCAAATGAGAATCTTAGCAACCTTGATCTTTTAGCATTAAATAATGACATGCAGTCCATTTTATTTAATTAATTACTTAAATTCATGTATTATTCTGCGGCTACTCTCAACAGTTCTCAGGGAATACTCCCAGCTCTGTGTTTGGTAATTACTCCTGAGAATGCTCAGGGGTAGCACTGTAGCACTGTCCTCCTGCTGTTCATCAATTTGCTCCAGAGGTCCCAGTACTGTCTCTATTGTGAGACTTGTTACTGTTTGGGCATATCAAATACGTCATGAGTAGCTTTCCAGGCTTTGCCATGTGGGTGGGATACTCTGGGTAGCTTGCTAGGCTCTCCGAGCGAGCCGGTGGAATTGAACCCGGCTTGGCTAGACTGACCGCGTGGAAGGCAAATGCCCTACCGCGGTGCTATCACTGATCTATAATTCAGGAAATCAAGCTGGGGTCTGTAGCACTCAAGGTATGTACCTTAACTACTGTGCTATCTCCTCAGCCCTATAGTTCAACTTTAGTATTAAATTCAAGTTAGAGAAAACAATTCTTCAATTACTTTTCACATTTCTAGCATTGTTGCTTTATGTCTATTAAATTTCAATTTTTTTCATTAGCCCCATGTCACAAGACTTGTCTCACTGAATTTTGTCTTGTGAATTTTCTCAGCAGTGAAAAGGAACCTGAGTTCCTTTTCAGAATTTTTTTGACATCCCAAGCAATTGAAGATTTCTTATTTAAAGTAACAAATACAATTATTCTCATTTGGTTATTATGTAGCTTAACTTATGCAGAAGTTGAGGCTGGAGCAATAGAACAGCGGGTAGGGCAGCTGCCGTGCACGCGGCTGACCCGGGTTCAAATCCCAGCATCCCATATATTCACCTGAGCACCCCCAGGAGTAATTCCTGAGTGAATGAGCCAGGAGTAACCTCTGAGCATCGCCGGGTATGACCACCCCCCCAAAAAAAGCAAAAAATATATTAACTTATTCAGAAGTTGACTATTATTTTCTATCTATACCAATATGTTGGCAGGTAAGAACAAGCTTCTACATCAAACTATAGCACTCTAGGTTCTGTGACTGAAGGCTATATTGAAAATATAAACATAAATGGGGTGTTAGATGTTTAGAGTTTAGAATTTTTCTAATATTTCATAGAAATGGAGAACAAGATTCTTGAAAGGTAGACTGGAAAGATAATACAATGGGTACGACATATTGAATTACACTTGCATGTGTCTGACCCAGTTTGATCCACAACACCACATATGATTTCCTTAGCACAGAGGCAGGAGTAATCCCCAGTCACCTCTGGTTGTTACCCCAGATCTTTCCCCCTCAAGAAAAAAAGATTTTTAAATTATTAAATCTTTTTAAAATGTATCAAATCACTTATGCCCGTATTTTGGGGACATCTTGCTCCCAGATGTGCTTGGGACACTATTGCTTTTCACTCAAGAGTTAGTAATAGTAGGCTCAGGACCATATGGGCTGCCAGGGATAGAATGTTGGTCGGCAGCATGCAAGGCAAGCACCTTACCTGTAGTACTATCTTTCTGCCCCCCTACCCCCTCCTACTCTTCTGAGCTCTATAAAATAAAGTTCATATTAGAAATAATGACAATGAAAATTTAGAGAACAGTTGACTTTTATAATACAAAAAATAATGACAAATAAGCTATGTGTAAGGAGATGAATGATGAGTGATGTATAAACATTTTTACTTTGGTAAAAGATGTAGGAGAGAGCAGATCCACCTCTTTATAAGGTTGTGATTGTACTGATCTCAAAGAGGCAAGAACAACACATGGTTTGTGTGTGTGTGTGTTTATTTGTTTGTTTGTTTTTAATCTAATAGACCAAGAAAGTGAAAAATGTTGAATTTCCTAACACTCAAAAATTGGTAAAGCACAACACCCAAAAGGAGAGAGAGAACAGAGGGGAATACCCTGTCACAGAGGCAGGGTGGGGTGGGGGGGATGGGGGGGGGCGGGAGGGATACTGGGATCCATGGTGGTGGGAAATGGGCACTGGTGGAGGGATAGGTATTTGATCAGTGTATAATTGTAATCCAAGCAGAAAATTTGTAAGTCTACAACTGTACCTCATGGTGTCTCACTAATAAAAATTAAAAAAAAAAGGTAAAGCATTGCATTTATATTTTAAAAAGAAGCAGAATGAGTTAAGAGTTCTTCCACAGAACTTACAGTTTTGTGTTTGTGCAAGTTTTCCTTCCCAGCATATATTGAAGGACATTTATAATTGTTGTCAATGAATCTTTCCTTCACATACTTCACATGCAGTTAAGCATCCAGTTGAGTTAGTGTTAATGGATTTTTTTCTTTGCTATAACTCAAATTGTATCTAGAATAATAGTTAATTAGACCTCTTCTCCCCATCTACTTTTTTCGGGGGCAGGAGGTATTACAACTGGCCAACTTCTGGCTATGCATTCAGCCAGGGCTTACTCGGGTCCCTACACTAAGAGATAACTTCTGGCAGGGCTCTGAGGACCATATGAAGTGCTTAGGTTAGTTGTGTGCAAGCAAGAGCCCTGCATGCTGCAGTATCTCTTCAGCCCTTATAATATACTTACATAATTTATATATTTCTTGAAGCTAGAGATCTGTTTTATATTTTAGAAACACAAATAGATTTTTACTTTTAATTAAAAAAACTTTAATAGTGTCCATGTCTTTTAATAAAATCTAGAATCCTTGAAACATATACACATATGCATATATATGTATATACATGTATATGTATATATGTGTATTATATACATATATATGTATATACATGTTGGGGTCTCAGCAACTAGACTGAGACTTTGACCAAATTCCCTGTCCCTGGAAGGAAGAGCTGGCCCTGATTACAAAGACCCAGGGTGCCTGCTCCAGCACTCCCCACACACAGGCACTCTAGGTGAGGATGAGGGACATGACTGTGACCATCTACCCGTACTGATAATCGGGCCCTAAGAGCAGGATATGTGAATTAATATCTGTACAAGCCCTAAGAGAGAAGCGTGCTGTATGAGAGAAGCGAGAGAAGCATGCTGTACGTAAAATCTTGCCCCCCCCCTCCGTGTATGTATAAGAACCCCTGGGTAGGGGGTCAGTTAACGGAGAACTGCTTGACCATCTTACTCCCCCCTCTGTGTCTTTCTTTCTCATCAGCTGCAGCAGCAGGAATCCTGCTGTGCTCACAGGGCCAGGGCAGAGGCTTCTCCCCTTCCCTTTCTCCCATTCCCTCTCCCTCCCCTTTAGGGAGTAAGTCCAGAGACTTTGGAGGATCTTACGCCAGTTTGCTGCGGTCGACTGGTCAGGACCCCGATATATATATATATATATATATATACAGCACAGCAGTAGGGCGTTTGCCTTGCACGCAGCCAACATGGCCGACACTAGTTCGATTCCTCCATCCCTCTTGGAGAGCCTGGCAAGCTACTGAGAGTATCTCGCCCGCAGGGCAGAGCCTGGCAAGCTACCCATGATGTATTCGATATGCTAAACACAGTAACAACAAAGTCTCCAATGGAGACATTACTGGGCCCGCTCGAGCAAATCGATGATCAATGGGAGGGCCTTTACCTTTACCTTTACCTTATATTTATATATAAATTATATATATTATATATAATTTTTAGAGGGCTTCCTATTTTTGCTGTGGTTCTCCAGAGCTCTGTATATCCAAATATGCTCCAATCTTGTGAGCTATGTCCCTAGGCACAAATCAATTTTCGAACAATGTAAAATAATGTGTTTTTAAAAAAAATTTAGTCCATGCTTTGATAATAATCTTTTTATTCTTCCAGAGCATTTCATTGAATATGTTTTACATTTTCCTTAATGCTATATCTTTCTTGCTTTTAGTATCATAGTTGTTTTGCTTTCATACACACTGTTTTTACTTTCATGAGATATCTGTGCTCTACTCATTATTTTCTATTCTCAATTTAAACACCTTCCAAAAGCACTTTTGGTACCCAAAAGTTGTAGTGACATGAATAATTTTATACTATATATTCTATGTTTGTTTCACTTATAGTTTATGTATGCAATATCTTTTAGTTTTTATTTTAATTCATTTTGGTGAAGCAACATAGTTTTTATTGAAAGATATTTTAAAAAGGTGTTACGAGAGAAAAAGGGAGACATGTGTTCAAGATAGAGTGTGGGCTTCAGAGGGGTGGAAAGCAAAGGAGCAACAATATCTAGAGAAAAGCAAGTGAGATCAGGGCTCAAAGTGATGATAAACTTGAAGATCAAGCTGAAATAAATAGCTTTAAGATGGAAAATTTAAATGAGAATAGTGCCTTTTCTACCTGTTGGTTAAATAAATAACTCATAGCAGCATGAGTTGTTGGTATGGGATTTTTATAATGACATTAAATATAATACTGAAATACTTGATTTTCTGGAACTTGATTCAAGAACCAAAATAGAAGATGAAAGTGGATTTTTTTCCTAAAGTGAAATAAGACCTAGTGATCCCAAAGAATGCGAACAATTAAAAAAATAACAACAATATTTTTGGTTCAAAATCTTTGGGAGACTACAAATAGAGAACAATAGCACTGTAGCACTGTCCTCCCGTTGTTCATCCTGCGAACTAGTAACATCTCACAACAAATTGTAATACTTGTTGTTGCTGTTTTTGGCATATCCACTATGTCACGGGTAGCTTGCCAGACTTTGCCGTGCAGTCGAGATACTCTCAGTAGCTTGCCGGGCTCTCCAAGAGGGACGGAGGAATCAAACTCCAGTCGACCATGATGGCTGCATGCAAGGCAAACGCCCTACCCACTGTGCTATCGCTCTAGCCCACAGAACAATAATATTTACAAAATGTTTTCTCAAGCACATAGAATATAGGTAATGAAGCAAATGAGACCAATGTGTTGAAAATAGAGAATGAAGAGAACAATATGTTGAAAATAGAGTAAGAATTTATTTGCAATAAACATGTACTCATTGAGATATAGAAGTTGTTTCTTCTTTACTGAAATTACATGAAAAATGTTTTAAGAAGTTCATGTGTTATTTAAAAGAAGTATAGATTTGGCATTAAAAAATAAAAAGCAAAGTAAAGGTGATAGATGGTAGATGCGTTGTTATTATTATTATTATTATTATTATAAAATAGCAGCTTCTTTGCTACTAAAAGTAAAGTTAGAGGTATTTTTTTTTAGTATAAACTATAAGATCTCTAGAAAGAAAGCCATCTGAGAGATACTAAAAATTCTTATGGAATGTTGTCTAGACTATATTTGATTTCAAAAAAAAATCCAATAAAGCACATCTTAAGAGCTGAGGAAAAGCTAGGTAGGACCTATCAATGAAATCTGTACTAGTTTTCAGTGGCTTTAAAAATTTTGAAAAGGTATGTATAAAAGCATGAATCAAGGTTTAAAAAATTCATTTTAAGCATTTCGATGCCGATAAAAGCAACGCTTAAGGCACAAGCAACTCTAGTAAGTAGGGCACAGAGAACTGAAGTTACTCTAAGATTAAAGGTTCATAGCGTTTTAACGTCAGGCCTCCCACATACAAATCCATTATTGGAGACGCAAGAAATAATAAGTTTAAAATATGTTGTTATTACTATTATCTTTTAAAAAGAAATAAAGTACTTTGATAAATATTGTTTGACCATTAGAATAAATAGCTAGTTGCCATGGAAGTAGTAATTTTAAGAAATGAACTAATATATAAAGATTATCAAAAAGAAAATTTTGATGGACCCAGAAACAAAAGGAAAAGAACCCAAGAGTTAAACTCTGGTCAGAGGAGTGTTATCTCAATTAATAAAAATTAACAAAAGTCCAATTGTAAGTTATTTTATTAACGTTTTAAAATTTCTACACTTTCAGGATTGGTAGTCATGCTTTTTTATTTCTTAGTGGATAAGTATAAAACATTCAACTTGGAAATAGTTTTATTATTTTTTCTGATATTTTGTTTTGAACTCTTTCTAAATCTTTCTAAAAGCTGATGCCTAATTATTAGCTTAAGCAAAGTGTTATTTGATAATTTAAATGTACATAGTCTCAGAATTGATTTATATATATATTACTTATAATTTAAACTTTTTGTTTTGTGCATATTTCCAGTAAATTATTTAGTTAGTTGGGTCTTTGACTTAATTTAATTGTTTAGAATGTAAACCCTTTCTAGAAGAGTGCATAAAATCTAATTAAATCATGGGGGATGTGAAGTTAGTGGGAAAAAATGGAAAAATAAAACAAGTTGGATATACAAAGAGTGGTTAGTATGCCATTTGTTTAGTTAAACAAAGTTTAGTTTTAGCAGTCATGTTCTTTGTTTGATAAAGGATACAAAAATGTCTTACTTTTTTTAGTTATAATCTTGTTTATGGGAGCCATAGAGAACATCTTTAGATTATATTTTCATAGTGTCCCAGCAGAGCAGAATACATTTCTTAAAAATTCTAAAGGACATGACATCTTGGCTTTATCTAAAGATATGTAGCAGACAACTCTGAGCATTTTTTTTCTTTCTCTTCTCAGGACACTTTATCACTCAGAACCATATTATTTTGTTCCAAGCACTAACTGTTGATAATTCCCTATATGTCTGCCATTTTACTATGTTTCCAGGAGCCTGAATATCTTTTAAAAAATAAATTGCAACCCTACATTATATTAATGAAAATGTCAGAGTTAAACAAAGTATAGATCAATTTGCATTTAAAGTTAGTGAAAAGAAAAATTAATTACTTATCCCCAAACATGTAGAAAGAGAAGTGACTGGAATGGCCACATTTAGTATTTTCTTAAATTAAAGCAAAATTCTGTAGAAAAAATAACATTTAAAATAGATCACAACTTCCAGAGATATTATAATTTTATTCAACTGTTGTAAAAGAATATTATCCAAAGATTCAAGTGACACACAGATTCATATATACCTTTTGAGATTTTTGGTTTGTAACTTTTATTGCACGTGATAATAGCTTTGAGGCCAGTGCTCTGACATATTTTCTTGAAGTTATAAAATTTAATTAATGTGAATAGTTTTCTCATTATGCAGTCATTTTTATAACTCTCAAAACTAAGTGGAAAAAGTTCAATAATGCCATTTCGAAGGTAGCGCCAGCTAACTATAGGAATTCAGGTTGATTATTTTTCATTTTCTGGTTTTGAAGACATACTCTGCTGGGCTCATGGCTTACTATTGGCTCACTCCTAAGGGTTTGTGGGGGAGAAAATGCAGGTCTGGGATAGAACTGAGGTCAGCTATGAGCAAGGAAAATGTCTTAACCCTAGTTTTTATTTTCATTATAGTAAAAAGTAAACGTTATATTTGTGACCATAATTTCTTAAAAGATATTTTCAGGTACAGAATTTAAGAGATAATTAATTTTTTCTTCATATCAATTCTGCCCAGCATAGCCTTAAAACTAGAGTTTAAAAGCCCATTGACTGTTATTCATTTAAATAATTGGACATAAAATGTCACTTATGAAGCAAGAGAGATCATGGGAGTATGGTGAGTGATGATTAATAATGGGTATCATGATGATGATGATTTTGAAACTATGGGCATATTCTACAGCATTTAAGAATTAGAGCATATTTCCAAAAGTTACCCAGCCTGTTCTCTTAGAAGAGAAACTTCCTTTTTGTAATAATATAATTATCCACATATATGACTTAAAAGTATACTGGTGATATCCCTATATAAGTTATTTTGAATTTTATGCAGAATTTAAGCAGTATTGTTCTCCTTTGTATTATAAAAATACAGGCAAAGAAAAGTTTTTATCTATTGTCATTCTTGGTAAATCTAACCTTTGTTTTGCTTCATTTTTGTTTCTGTTTTGGGTCACATCTGTCGCAGCTCAGGGTTTACTCCTGGTTCTATATTCAGGAATTAAATCTAACTTTGCTTGGGCGATATATGCAATGCCTGGGACATACCTGGATTGATTACATGTATGGCAAGTGCTATATATGCTGTACAATCTCTTCAGCCTAGAACCCAAACACTTTTTTCTCCTCCTACCAAGGTAGTTTGGTTTTCTCTTTTATAGCAAATTCATAATAATGACATGATGCATTTACAGAATTTCCTTTTTCATTTGAGAACCCCTTTTTAAATAGAAAGATCACCTTATCAGGCAGTAAGAGAGTAAAGATGGAAAAGAATTGTAATATGTTCTGCTATTAATCCCTTTCTATTTTGGAAGATTGTCTAAACTTTACATTTCTACTCATAATTTACCAGGCCTATAATTACTTTTCCAGATAAATAACTGTTCATGGAATGGTGGCAAAGTTCTTTTAGGTCTGTAAGTCAGAATAAATGTGATCTTTTGGTATACACTTAAGAGTTTTAAAATAAAACCAATTACTCCAACACACTGCTTAAAATGTTCACATAGGGACTTACTGTACAGCTACTGCCAATGAGAAGATATTGACAGAGTTAGGAATATAGTACTTTACCACATTTTATAAAGTTAAGAGTAACCTCACTTGTCTATACACTTACCTATTTCACATATACACTAAAATTTTTAGTAAGTGCATCAGATTAACAGGTTCAAAATAAACTCCACTTGTTATTGAATATTTCTGTTTTTCTTATAAATTTGTCCATATATATATAGAGAGAGATTCCAATCCTATCCTTTTATGCTCTTGGATGAACGAATGAATGGATAAAGCTTCAAATCATTTTATATCCCTTCATTCTCATATTCTACAAATAATTCACTAACACTGTTTAGCTCTATTATCCAATATACATATAGAATTCAGTATATTTAGCTTCTATTAAGTTTATATTTTGTCACATCTACATTTTTAAATACTTTTTAATGCATCCCCTTATTCCCAATCTCCCTCGTATGGTCTGTTCATTACCTAGCAGCCGAATTTGTATGTGGTGGGGAGATCTTTCATACACACACAGGGATCAAAGTAGTCATATAGTAGTGAAAGTTTGTGGGAGAACCGTTCTTACTAAAGGAAAAAATAGGGCTATTCTGCATTTTGATTTTTCCTCACATTGGGAAATACAGAATGATGTCTCTGGTTACAAAACAAGCTTATTAATCCTAGACAAAAGTCTGATGGTAAAATAGCAGGTAGACAGAAGCAGCACAAGTCTTCTTTGATATTCTTTAACATCAGTATGCTCACTGGACTGATTATGTGAAGCAATCATTTTATAATGAGAGAAAAAGACAGCCATTTAAATTCTTATAATATCTATTATTTGGTGCTTCAGCTCATCTATTTAGCATATTGAATACCATATTATTAAGATATGATACATCATTCACAGTAAGCTAAGATGAGGATTTATTTTGGGTTACCATGTCAAAAATTTTATCTGCATTCATAGAATGGTGGAGAAAAAACTGATTTAATTTACTTAAATGACTTGAATAATCAGCAAGACAAAAATATAAGGCAGAATTATACAATCAATTTTATTCCATTTCATGTCTGACCATGTATAAATTTGAATAAATATTGAGTAAATATATATATTTTTGCTTTTTGGGCCACACGTGGTGATGCACAAGGATTACTCCTGGCTCTGCACTCAGAAGTTACTCCTGGCGGTGCTCAGGGAACCATATGGGATGCTGGGAATCAAACCCAGTTTGGCCGCGTGCAAGGCAAATGCCCTACCTGCTGTGCTCTCTCCAGCCCCTTGAATAAATCTTTAAAAAATTAACTTAGTAGGTAATAAATTAGGTTGTATCATTTCTCCAAAGCAGATAAATATAGGGACACATTCCTTTTTGTTTTGGCAGTCTTAGATACTAAAGAATTTTATGAGCTCCAAAGTCAAAATAATCTATACTTTGAACTACTTTTCTTGACAAATTGTTTGAATATATAAATATGACATAGTCACCTAATTAAATATGAGTATAGTATCTTCAATAGCAACATAAATAATAATTTATTTTCCTATGTTGAAGAGTATATGGACTTTTATTAGTCTGTAATAATCCATCGTATATAACATATATTATATCTAAAATTTGATGCAAAATATGTGCATAAATTAATAAACAGAAATTTTTACTAAATGTGTACCTTTCATTGCTCAATATCAACTTTTCAGTTCTAATGCTATGAATATCATTGGTGGAATTATGGATTTGAATGAGTTTAGGTCTGTATCATTTTATGACAGAAAATAAAAGTCATGAATGTTGTTATTGTTTATAATATACTCTTAATGCTGCCGTATTGGGGGCTCTTTCAGGGTCAGGAGCTTGAGGCCTATTGTTATTACTGTTTTTGGCATACTGAATACTCCACAGGTAGATTGCCAGGCTCTCCTGTGCGGGCAGGATAACCTCCGTATCTTGCCGAGCTCTCTGAGAGGAATGGGGGCTTTTAGGATGGACTTATAGGTGTTCACATGGTTCACACCAGATTTGAACCCCATCAAATATGGTATGGCAGTCTTGGAAGATGGGTATTGAGTGTCTTATGATGGCCACAAGGTCCGGAAAGAGGCCTGGAATGTGACAGTAGCTGGGTAGCGGAGGTACTGGAGGTAGAGGATGTCGGCCAATGAAGTATTTATTTGACACCAGCAGGGTGCGGCTTCTGGGTGTGATCCCTGGGTAGCTGGAGAATGGTGGAAGCAGGCAAAGGATCTCTGTTTCCAGATCCTTTTGAGCCTGGAGTCAAGGTCACAAAGTTCCGCTTACCTGGTTCTACAGGGCTTCACTCATACATGAGGCTCAGCCCATGTCCGGAAAGTGGCCAGAGTGTGGCAACGGCTTGGTAGTGGAGGTAGTGGACATGCCATTTTGCTGGTAAAGAAGCGAACAGCATACGGCCCAGACAGGTCAGACCCGAACACTTGAAGAATCTGCCCCCAGTACTCATCAATACACTGGCTTAGCGCTTCACACACTACCTGTCTGAATGCAAGTTTCCATCCCAATGGAGAATCAGCAGGACTGTACTACTATACAAGAAGGAAGACATCCACGACATTGGCAACTATCACCCAATGTGCCTGTTGTCTATCGTCTACAAGCTGTTCACTGGAGTCATCCTGAACAGGATTGTCAGAACACTAGATGAAGGACAACCATGTGAGCATACAAGGTTCTAAAAAGGATTCAGCACAATCGACCATATCCACACGATAACCAAGCTCATTGAGGTTTCTCAGGAGTTCAAGATGCCCCTCTGTCAAAAGTTCATTGATTTAAAGTAGGCCTTTGATTCTGTTGAGACTGAAGCAGTCACTGAAGCACTAGCCAAACAGGACATTCAAACTCAATACATCAGGATCCTCTGTGAGCTGTATTATGGATTCACTACCAGGATCTCACCATTCTATAAGGAAGTGATCATCCATGTCAAGAGAGGGGCTCGGCAGGGTGATACCATTTCACTGAAACTCTTCAGTGCCACCCTCAAGAACGTCATGCGATGACTGGAAAGGGAAGGAATGGGAGTGAAGATAGATGGTTGGCAACTCCACCACCTCTGCTTCACTGATGACATCATTCTAATAGCACCAAACATTAGGCAAATGCTGACTGACTTTGACCGTAAGTATGGAAAGATCGGACTGTAGCTGAATTTCATAAAGACAATGTTTATGAGAAACAGTCTCGTTCCTGATATTCCATTTGCTCTCAACGGGATGAATATCTTTGAATGCAGCAGTTCTGTTTACCCAGGTAGAGAACTCAACGTGATGAACAATCTGGCATCTGAGCTGCGCAGGAGGAAGAGGGCAGTGTGAAACGCCTTCAGGAGCTTCAAAGAAATAGCCAAGAGGACAAAGAACCTCTGGCTCCGGGCATATCTCTTGACTCCACTGTTCTCCCTGCACTAGCATACACCTCAGAGATTGGACCTATGAAAACAAGATGTGAATGCTATACAGGCCACTATGCTTAGAGTATCATGCTTCACTCAAGTGAGAGGAGTTCTGACCTCCATCGACAATTGAGAATCAGGGATGCTGTCTCATTTGCCAACGCATCAAAAAACAGGGCTAGACATGGAATGCAATTTGAAAACGACCACTGGACTAGAGCTGTTACCGACTGGATTCCACGGGACATCAAAAGACCGCATGGCCGTCCACCTACAAGATGGTTAGACATCTTCGTCAAGATCCTGAACAAATGGTTTTTAGCTCTTCATGTTCCTGAAGCGAGCAGATGCCACTAGGCTACACTATCACACACCTGGGACAAATGGAGACATTACTGGCACCTGCTCTAGCAAATTGATGAGTAATGGGATATCAAGTAATCAAGTGATTATAAGATATTAATGGAACCAATAAAGACACATTAAAACTGACTTCTTGTTCTTATTCACTTTTAATAGAGTGATCTGGAACACTCCAGCATTTAAATATAGTCTGGACAAATTACTGTATACTTAACTTCATTCCATACAATTTTATAAACACTTATTTTATTTATATAAAGAGACTCTAAATTCAATAATATGTAAATGAAAAAGTACACTTTAGTTTATCCATTTTCTTATTGTCTTGAGAAATTCATAAGCCCACAAAAGACGTTCATTTGTTGACAAAGAGATAGTACTGGAGGTAACAAGTTTGCTTTGAATGTGACTACCCTTGTTTCATTCTCTGGTACTGCATATGATCCCCTGAGCATTTCCTAAAGTTCCTCCTGAATCCAGAACCACAAATAGCCCATAGCATTACAAGATATGGCTCCAACCTCCTCTGCTTAATAAACAACTTCTGATTTTACTGAAATTATAATTGTGTCCACAGTCAAAGTGGGAGCTGCAGGTTAATCCTCATTCATCTATCCAACAATGTAACTGAAATGTTGATGAAATAAACATACAGAACCATGTGAGCTTTCTTTTTACTGAGGTGAAAGAGAGTGTATACCTATCTGATGGGGCCACTGAAATCTCATGGGAAGTGGGGCATTCCCAGATCATCCTTCACGCCCTACCGAGGTCATGAGTTGCCCTTCACGAGCGGCTCTCTGGCATGGCCATGGCTCCAGAAGAAGCACACGGACTTAATGCAGAGCCCCACAGCTTGCAGCAGAAAAGTGGATGGACTATGTACTGATCCACAGTACCATGCCTGCCCGGAAGGAAAAGGCTGTTGCTCCCTTCCGCCTTTTTCCCCTTGGACAGTAAGATGGCGGCCACCTGAGAGCTTTTTGGAAAGCCAGGTATGAGCCGGTGGTGATGGGGCAACTGAAACCTCATGGGAAAGGTGGCGTTCCCGGCTCATCCTTCACGCCCTACCGAGGTCACGAGTTGCCCCCACAAGCAGCTCTCTGGCACGGACATGGCTCCAGAGCTACAGAAACCAATCTCATAATCATCTGGCTTTCAGCAGAAATACTTCCAGGCTTAATAAGTAAAATATCAGAAATCTAAAATCACTACATCATTTGGTTCTTGTAACCAGCTGTAGAAAACAAATTATTTCACAATGCCTTTTCAGCAGGTCTGATTTTGGGGTGTAAACTCTAAACAATAATGGTGCATCTTTTGTCGAAACAATGAATCTAATCAAAGAAGATAGAGTGCTGATTAGAATTCATCCGCCTCACAGGTATTGGGAGGGGTAGGAGGAGGGTATATTGGGGTTCTTGGTGGTGAAAAATAAGTACTGGTGAAGGGAAATGTGTTTGATTATTGTGTGACTGAGACTTAGACCTGAAAGCTTTGTAACTTTTCCCACAGTGTTTTAATAAATAAATGAATAAATAAATGAATAAATAAATGAATAAATAAATAAATAAAAAGAAAAAAATGAAAGAAAGTGTATACCTATCAGTGCTCAGGAATATTGCTCTGGGATTCCAGAACAATATCTGTGCTCAGAAGTATTAAACCTGATCTTGCATGCATGCATTCCAGCCCTTTCACCTATCTCCCTACAGAACCTGTTTGTACAAGGATTTAAATGTGGTTAACTGGCAGCCTTATGAAGAACAAATTATGAAATTGTATTATTGTACTCATGAGGAGAGTTTAGGCATTTGTGAAATATAAGATGCGGTCCTAAGGTGCATTTATCCTGATAGAATTTTTTTCTGTGAGCAATGATTATAAATTAAAACCTAATAGCAAAAAAAAAAAAAAGAAAAAGTAGAAATTAGCATTGGAAATTGTATGAGTGTCTATGTATTGTGGTTGAGCGTCATGAGGAAACAACTTCTATGTAGAAGTGCTCCATATCCATGGTTAATTGTAAGAGACAGGAGAGAATACAGCCCTTTCCACAAAGTGAAAATAATTGATCACAGATGGAAAATAGGAGTTTGGAAGTAGTCAAATAAGCTGGACAGCTATGGTAAGTGGATCATTTCTCTAAGAAACAATATCTCTGCAGTCAACCTTCCTTTCTCCTCACTATTTATCTTTACTCTTCTATTTAGATTGGTCTGACTCTTCTTTAAAACACCCACTTAGAGTTTCCTCATTAATCTATAGTTCCTTTTAAAGTGGATACAATGATAACTTTATGACAAATTTAAGCGTGTGGTTCTTTGCCAAGTCTGGAAGACTTGGCCCTAATGTTTAGCATTACAAAAAGGATATGTGTAATAAAATGTATGAAATCTGGCACCAGAAAATGGAGGCTGTCAAGTTGGTATCTACTTTTAATCTACTTTTAAGTAAACAAAGAAAAGAAATACTGTCTTTGTCTTTGGAGCTTATGGTAGCAATGTTGCTTTTTGCAATTCTTATTAACTTATCCTGTAAGAGAACGAAGCTTAGAATCAGACCAAACGGAGTTAAAAAGTCTCAGCTTTATTTCATGACAGCTTTATAGACATGGTTGAGTTACTAATTCCTTTAACATTTATTTGTTTCATTCATAATATTGGTGATTTAAAGATGTATCTTTGCATTGCTGATGAGATTAAAAGTTTTCATTATTTAAAGAAACTTTTTTATCAGTCAGCTGTGCTCAGGGCTTACTCCTGGCTCTGTGTTCAGGGATCACTCTTGGTGGTACTCAGGGGACCAAATAGGATGCTGCTGATAAAAACCATATTGGCTGCATGAAGACGAGAACCTTACCTGCTGTACTTCATTCTGGCTCTCAAAATAAGTATTGAAATATATTTGAAGAGTATTTAGCATCTGGGACTAAATTCATGATACTATGCATTTTATGTCTAGATTCTTAAATGGTATGTTGTGGTGGCTGTAGGATAACAATTGAGTTGTCTTTTCTCCCTTGCCACAAGGAGCTTAGGTTTATCAGGTTATCATAGTGTTCCTGAGTCACTCCCATCTGTTTGTTTATCTGTAACCACTTCTCTATGCTCTCTTCCCCAGCCAGTAAATCAGCGTTTTCCCCTAATAAGACTCTATTAATTTGTAAGGTCAGATCCTTCTAGGACACTGAACTTGTATTGTAAGTTATATATTGTCTTTCTCCTCTCCTTATGTCTTATGAATAGTTTACTTTAAAGCAATGTACTTTTTGTATAGATATAGGAAGAGTTAATATTATGCTTTAGGAATTTAGGATTTAACTGGTTTTGAATACTATTCACTCCCGGGCATCTGCTTTCTCGACTTAAGACTCAGTTGCCCTTATTTCCTAGCACCCCAAAAGCAGGGTCCTGACGAGGGACTGAATGGACCCAGGACAAGCTGTGAGCTACCCTGGCATCGAAATGGACCAGGCCAAAGTGCTATGATTCTTAACTATAAATTAAGAACTTGATCATGGACAGATGCTCTCATGATCCAAAAGTAACTATGAGACTTGGACCCTGCAGGGATAGGAAAGATTACCTAGCCTGAGCACTGTAGTCTGAGATCGAGATGGCCCTAGGAGAACAATTCTATAAACCTAATGTATCTCTTATTATGTCCATATACTGTCCTCCCATTGTTCATCAATTTGCTCGAGTGGGTCCATTAACTCCAGTCTCCATCATGAGATTTGTTGTTACTGTGTTTTGCATATCAAATACGTCATGGGTAGCTTGCCAGGCTTTGCCATGCAGGTGAGATACTCTCGGTAGCTTGCCAGGCTCTCCAAGAGGGGCGGAGGAATAGAACTCAGGTTGGCCATCTTGGCTGTGTGCAAGGAAAACGCCCTACCTGCTGTGCTATCTCTCCAGCCAGTGTCCATACAAAATGATTAACATTATAAATGCTTATATGTTTGTTGGACAAGGAGAGGAGAAACACACCCAGGGGACTTTGTTCTATGATGGGTTGTCCTGCTGAGAGTTTCTGTCCTAGAAGAAGTACCCCCTGAGGGAAAGAAACCCCTATTGATTGTGACCACACCTATGTGTAAGCCCCAACCCCTCATGGTTTTGGGATTTAAGTAGGCAGTAAGAGGGGGCTGAGGTGTCCAAATCCAGACTTCAGAAGGAGAAGGAGAAAGGGGATCCAGATTCCAGAGCCAGAAGGAGAATGAAGGGGGATCGAGGAGGAGATGAAGTAGCATGGGAGAGGAAGAAGCAGGAGGAGAGTGACAGGAGAATGGAAGTAGGAATGGAACAAACTGCAACTGGCACCAACCAGCCTGGCCCTTGTTCCTTCCCTCGCCTGCCCATCGCCATCGACCTCCCCGAAGTAGGGGAAACGGCGTGAGACTTCTGAACATGGGCAGCGGGAGAGATAGACCTCTGCTGTCTTTTTGAATTTACACAGTGGCTATGGTCAGGAATTAAAGAGACATAAAGGGATCAGGACTGTAGTACTGCAGGTGAAGCACTAGCCTTGCCTGCAACCTGATTGGATTCAATATCCTGCTACACTAATAGCCCATAGGTCACAGGCAGAAATGGTCCCTTAACCAGGACTAAGTATTACCTGAGCACAACCCAGTATGGCACATATACCCGATGTCCATCCCCATCCTAAGAGAGCTGTATTGAATGTCCATAGATATATTTAAATATTCCTGCAAAAATGAGTATTCCTTTTTAGGCTTATTGCATGAAAATGGTTGCATTAGTGCTGACCATATTTTTTATTTGTCCAAATATCTTTGAAATGGTAAATAGTATATGTAAACATATATAAAATATATATGTTAAATAACTAGGTTGTTTAAGTTAACTTGGTAGTGCTTTTTGTATGAATCCATTTGTATGAATTCTTACACATTTAGAGAAACTGATTAATGTAGCTCATATATAACAAAATGTCTGCTAATCATCTTTGTGTTGTTTGAAGATTATTAGGAAATAAATAACATGTTTATTAATGTATTATTTGAAAATATTTATATCAGTGCCAACTAATTTAATTTTTATTATTTTTTAAATTAAATCACTGTGAGATTAACAGTTACGAAGGTGTTCATGATTGGGTTTTAGTCTTACAATGTTTCAACACCTATACCTTCATCAGTGTATACTTCCAACCACCTATACCCCCAATTTCCCTCCTCCCACCCCCCAATCCCCAGGTTGTCTCTACAGCAAACACGTTTCTTCTCTCTCTGTCTCCCTCTCTATCTCTCTTCTCTATATCTCTCTGTTTCTTTTTGGTCATTATGGTTTGCTACAGGTACTGTAATGTTATCATGTATAGCCCTTTAACTACTTTTAGCACTCAGTTCTTCTTCAGAGTGATCATTTTCAACTGTCATTGTCATAACGATCCCTTCTCTGTCCTAACTGCCCTCATTACCTTCACCCCACTTGTGACAAGTTTCCAAATGTGGGACAGTCCTCCTGACCCTCATTTCTATTGTTGATGTGTAATAGTCTCATATTGAGCTTTTGATATCCCACAAATGAGTACAATCATTCTATGTCTGTACTTCTCCTTTGATTCATTTCACTTAACATGATACTCTACATATCTATTTATTTTTAAGCAAATTTCATGATTTCACTTTTCCTAACAGCTGTGTAATATTCCATTGCGTAGAACTACCATTGTTTCTTTATGAATTCTCTGTTTATGCACTCAGGTTGTTTCCAAATTTTGGCTATTGTGAATAGTGCTGCAGTGAACGTACAAGTGCAGATGGTGTCTCTGCTGTGTGCTTTTGGGCAGTATTTCTGGGTCATACATCAGCTCAATTTCTAGGTTGATAAGGATTGCTCATATTGTTTTCCAAAAAGGTGGAACAGTCAGCATTTCTAACAACAATGAATGAGATTTCCTTTCTCCCCACATCCATGCCATCAATTATTGTTCTTGTTCTTTTTGATGTGTGCCCGTTTCTATGGAATGAGATGACATCTCCTTGTTTTGATTTGCATTTCCTGATAATTCACAATGTATAACATGTTTTCAGTGGCTTTTGGCCATTTGTATTTCTTTTTTGATAGAATTTCTGTTCATTTCTTTCAATTTTGATAGGTTTGAATTTTTTTCATGTAAAGTTCCAAGAGTGCCTTATATACCTTTCATCAGATGGGGAAATACTTTTTTTTCCCATTCTGTGGGCTAACTTTGTATCTTGTTCACTGTTTCTTTTGAGGTTCAGAAACTTCTTAGTTTAATGAGTTCCATTCTTTTATTTTTGCTTCCACTTTATTGGTCAGTGTGTCTCATAATTGGTGCAGGTAGTCCATCAACATTGAGAGAGAGGTAATTTTTGTGCCATCTTTTAATAGAAGTTTGTTGTGCTTGTGTTATTTGTCTTGCCTTTTAATAACCTCTTCAGTTTTTCTTTTTAAGTTGGTTTTGAGTCTATGAAGTTCCTAAGCTGCTGTTTACCCATGAAGTTGTGTATTTTGACTTTAAATATTAATGAGTTTCTAGCCAGGTAAATAATTCTTGGTGAGGTGTTCATTTAATTGAGTTTTTTTTTCTCTTTCTGCCACCAGTTTCTTCAGGCCTGAAGGTTTCCATCTGGTAAGTCTACTGTAAATCTAAGTGACACATATTTGTATGTAATTTCCTTCTTTGATCTTGCTGACTCAGTGAAAGTTCTTTGACCTGGTTTGTTATTTTTATATTGGGGTTATATTGTTTCTTAGACTCACCATTATTTTTGTGAGCTTTGTTGGGACTGGAGGAGGGGCAGCAGGATGTTAATTGGAATAGGGACTAATAGGCTATTGGCCTCGTATGTTATATGTTAGGGATATCCAGGCTGCACTGCTGAAAGTTCAGTATAAGAGTCTGAGATGAATGCATGGGCTATGGAAGGGATGATTAACTGGTGGCCATGATAGTGGCAGGGCTTTATTTTTTAAAATCTTTCCAACAGTCCTGCTGCATGGATGCCACCAAGAGGGGTCTTGCACTGAACTAATTTAATTTCTAAAATAAATAAAAATCCTTAGTTTATTACCTAAATATTTGTATCTTTTACTTACTAAAAGCTACAAATACCTAAATATTATGGTTCAACATCAAAGTTACAAATGGAAGTGTACAGAAGATATATCAGAATAGAGATAAAATAATTTTCTTTGTTTTTTATCAAGATGATTATCCATACATTTAGGATCACATTAAAATTTTTATCTTACCAACAAATTCATTATTTTCTAGGCTTTTGGATGTCCTCTATCTATACAACAATAAATCTTGGTCTTTATAAACCTTTCATATATTAAAAAAACACAAAACAGGCTCAGAGATGGAAAAGCAAGCAAAGTGTTTCATTGCAAAAAACCAATCCAGTTCAATACCTGGCACTATATATGACCCACTGAGCTCTACCAGGAGTAATTTCTGAGCACAGAGCCAAAAACATATGTGCAACACATTACTGGGTTCCCCCCACCCCAATAAAAAGAAACAAAATAAAACCCACAAAGGTGGCAGTAGAGATCCTATAGAGGGATAATACTTGCCTTGCATGTGGTTGATGTAGTTCAGTCTTTGACAGTGCATGTCCCTGAGCATCATCAGGAATGATCCTTAGAACAGAGACAAATCCAAAAGCATAGATTAAACTCTTTTTACTTAGTACTATCTGTCCTAGAACATTAAATGTTTTAATGTGTCAAAGACTAGAAAATTTAGAAAAAGGGTTTATTTTATCAATATTTACCATGAGAAGATATGGAAATAACAGCATTAGAAAGGAAAGCTAAAATTCTTGGGAAAAAGAAAATGGGAGGAATCAACCTCCCTAACTTCAAACTCTACTACAAAGCAGTAATTAAATCAGCGTGGTACTGGAACAAGGGCAGAACTGCAGACCAATGGAACAGGGTTGAATACACTGACATCTCCCCTCAATCATATGATCATCTAATCTTTGATAAAGGAGCAAGAAATGTGAAATGGAGTAAGGAAAGCCTCTTTAACAAAGTGTGCTGGCATCACTGGACGGCTACATGCAAAAAAATGGGCTCAGAACTCTGCCTAACACCATGTACAAAAGTAAGATCAAAATGGATTTAAGACCTAAACATCAGACCAGACACCATAAGGTACATTGAAGACAAAGTTGGCAAAACCCTCCATGACATTGAGGCTAATGGTACTTTCAAAGATGCCATGCCACTGGCCGAGCAAGTAAAAACAGAGATAGATAAATGGGACTATCTTAAACTAAGAAGCTTCTGCACCTCCAAAGAAACAGTGACCAAAATACAAAGACAGTCTACAGAATGGGAAAGGATATTCACCGAATACACATCTGACAAGGGGTTGATATCAAGGATATACAAAATACTGGTTGAACTCCACAGGAAGAAAACATCTAACCCCATCAAAAAATGGGGCAATGAAATGAACAGAAACTTTCTCAAAGAAGAAATCTGAATGGCAAAAAAGCACATGAGAAAATACTCTACATTATTAATCATCAGGGAGATGCAGATCAAAACCACAATGAGATACCATCTCACACCTCAGAGACTGGCCCACATTCAAAAGAACAAAAGCAACCGATGCTGGCGTGGATGTGGCGAGAAAGGGACACTCCTTCACTGTTGGTGGGAATGCCGACTAGTTCAGCCCTTTTGGAAAACAGTATGGACGTTCCTCAAAAAATTAGAAATAGAGCTCCCATTTGACCCAGCAATACCACTCCTGGGAATATACCCCAGAGAGGCAAAAATGTGTAGTCGAAGTGACATCTGCACTTGTTTGTTCATTGCAGCCCTCTTTACAATAGCCAGAAACTGGAAGAAATCTGAGTGCCCAAGAACAGATGACTGGTTAAAGAAACTTTGATACATCTACACAATGGAGTACTATGTAGCTCTTAGAAAAGATGAAGTCATGAACTTTACATACAAGTGGTACAATATGGAAAGTATCATGCTAAGCGAAATGAGTCAGAAAGAGAGGGATAGACATAGAAAGATTGCATTCATCTGGGGGATATAAAGCAACAAAATATGAGATTAATACCCAAGAATAGCTGAGATCAACACCAGGAGGATTACTCCATAGCTTAGAGACCAGCCGGGTATTCTAGGAGAAAGGGCAGTTCAGATAGAGAAGGGAGCACCAAATAAAGGGTGTTTGGAGGATCCTCCCAGGAGGGGAAATGCATGTTGAAAGTAGACTATGGACTGAACATGTTTGCCACTCAATGCCTTTTTTGCAGACCACAACACCCAAAAGGAGAGAGAGAACAAAAGGGAATGCCCTGCCACAGAGGCGGGGTGGGGGGTGGGTGGGGGGGGGATATTATCCATGGTGGTGGAAAATGGGCACTGGTGGAGGGATGGGTATTTGATCATTGTATGGCTGAAACCCAAGCACAGAAAATTGTAAATCTACAACTGTACCTCATGGTGCTTCACTAATAAAATAAAATTTAAAAAAAAGAAAGGAAAGCTAAAGCCATCTAAATTACCCTCAGTTTATGCAAATGAGACATCCGATTTTCCATTCATAAAGAAGGAGCAAAGAATTTCTTAATATGAGTTTAATAAAAGTAGAGAATTAAAATATATAACTCACTTTCTTAAGTTATACATTTAGTTTGAGCTAATACCTCGCTCTAATATGTTTTGTTAGGTGAATATTTTAGTCTACATTATACTATCCAAAATTGTATAATGTAAGATTCTTTAAAAAATCTTGCATTTTGAAACAATTATGTAATTTAGAAAATTGTTTTGTTTATTTCTGTACACTAGAGGGCACTAAAATATCCTAGGATTAAATGTATTCACGTTGTTATAGAAGATCTAATTGCAATTTTTAAATACTTTAAAAGAAACAAAAATATAGGATTGATTTATCATTATAGATATTAATTTTGAAAAAAGATAGTAATATTTATTTTTATTTTTTAAATTTTTATTAGTGAAATACCATGAGGTACAGTTGTAGACTTACAAATTTTTTTGCTTGGGTTTCAGTTATACAATTATCGAGTACCCATCTTATTTTTAAAGAAACAGCTCCATCATATATCTTTAGTGTGTTTGGAACCATAATGGGCAGGGCTCAGAGATTGCTCCTAGGGGTGGTAGGGCATCATAGGCAGTGCTGGGGATAAAACGAGGCCAGCTGTATGCTAGGCAGGCATCTTAGCCATTGACTTTATATCTGCATCTCCACATCAAATATATTTTAAATAATTTTCTTTAATCAATCCATATTATGGATTCCTTCGTCCCTCTCGAAGAGACAGCAGGCTATCGAGAGTATCCCAGCTGCACGGCAGAGCCTGGAAAGCTCCCCATGGTGTATTTGTTATGCCCAAAACAGAAACAACAAGTCTTACAATGGAGATGTTACTGGTGACTGCTCAAGCAAATCAATGAACAAGGAGGACAGTGCTAGAGTGCGACAATCCATATTATAGCTTTTCTGCCATACTTGTATAATAATGCCATGTGTTATAATATCACAATGGTGCTAATAATATTATAGAACTATCTGATGCTGGTTGAGCCACTTGTATTATTATTTTCACTCATTTAGCTTTATAGGCTTCTATGCAACTTTCCCATGAAATTTGATGTGCTCCTAACTGACTATGAATATTGTGAAATATAAAGGCAGTTTGTGACTTCCCTATTCCTAAGACCATCTATGGTAACTCACAGTTCCAGAAGGCCAAATCTAAACATTAGACATGGGTGTCTCCGGTGGACAGTTCCACAACAAAACTGATCACATCATATTCAATCCATAGTTTTGCTTGACTGATGTCGCTGTTGTCCGAAAATTCCAAATGGAATAGGACCACCGTCTCCTTCATGCAAAATTCTATTTCACGGAGCAGGGAGAAAGGGCTGCAAAGTTTAAGAAGAGAATTCCCAGAACAACCACCAACTGAGAGCTCTTTGGCACTATTGCGGCAACATAGGAAGATGCCGTCATTGACAACATTGATGAAGAATACGATCAACTGGTTCAGCACCTCCATGATTGTGTAAGGAACGCTGAGGGAGAGGAAGGCACAAAAAGACGCCTGTCTTCAAAAACTCTTGAGCTCATTCGCCAACGTGGCTGGGCACGAGCATTGGGCAACTACAAGCTAAAGTTCAACCTTGCAAAGCAGTGCAGAGAAACGATCATGGAAGACCTCAAAGAGAGAAGAGCAGCAGCGCTGGCAGATGTGGCAGAAGCCGGGAAAAGCATTTGTGATAACCGCCTGTACTTAGCCAACTACAAGACCAAGATGACTACCCTCTGACGTCCTGATGGATCTATCGCATCTTCCAGAAGGGGAATGGAGAAGATTATCCACAACTTCTACCTGGATTGCTTTGATAGCCATGTCCACCTGCCCACATACTAAATTCCGCAGGATGTATATGTCATCCTCAACGTTCTCCCTTCCGAATTTCAACATGTCATTTCATTGGTAAAAAAGTGAACAACACCCAACCCAGACAAGGTCAGACCTGAACATCTGAAGGACCTGCCTTCAGTACTCATCAATACATTGGCTACTTGTCTGAACGCAAGGATCCATCCCATTGAAAAACCAGCAGGGCCATTCTATTGTAAAAGAAGACAAACATCCACGATATTGGCAACTATTACCCTATCTGCCTGTTGTCTGTCGTCTACAAGCTATTCAGTTGAGTAATGCTGAATAGGATTGGCAGAACACTAGATGAAGGACAACCATGCGAGCAAGTCAGATTCTGAAAAGGATTCAGCACAATTGACCATAACCACATGATAACCAAACTCACTGAGGTTTCTCGGGAGTTCAAGATGCCCCTCTGTCTAACGTTCACTGGTTTAAAGAAGGCCTTTGATTCTATTGAGACTGAAGTAGTCATAGAAACCCTAGCCAAACAGGGCGTTCAAACTCAATACATCAGGATCCTCCATGAGCTGTATTATGGATTCACTACCAGGACCTCACCATTCTATAAGGAAGTGATCATCCATGTCAAGAGAGCGATTCAGCAGAGTGATACCATTTCACCAAAACTCTTCAGTGCCACCCTCGAGTATGTCATGCGATGACTGGAATGGGAAGGAATGGAAGTGAAGATAGATGGTTGGCAACTCTCCCACCTCTGTTTTGCTGATGACATCGTTCTAATAACACCAAACATTAGGCAAGCAGCACAATTGCTAACTGACTTTGACCGTGAGTGTGGAAAGGTCAGACTGCAGCTGAATCTCACAAAGACAATATTCATTAGAAACGAACTCATTCCTCACATTCCATTCACTCTCAACAAAACAAACATCTCAGAATGCAGCAGTTATGTGTACCTAGGTCGAGAACACAACATAACGAACAACCTGCCATCTGAGCTGCGCAGTAGGAAGAGAGTGGCATATAAAGCCTTCAAGAGTGTCAAAGAAATAGCTAAGAGGATGAGGAACGTCTGGCTCCAAGCACCTCTCTTTGACTCAATCGTTCTTCTTGCATTAGCATATGCCTCAGAGACCTGTGTCTACGAAAGCAGGACAAGAACATTATTTGGGTATCCCAAAGATGAATTGAAAGATCTATTCTTGGAGTGTCACACTTCACTCAAGTGAGAGAAGTAACCTGGAAGTCAGACCTCCGTCAACGATCAAGAATCAGGGACTGTGTCTTGTTTGCCAAAGTGTAGAAAACCAGATGGGCTGGACATGTAATGAGATTTGCAGATGACTGCTGGACTAGAGCTGTTATAGACTGGATTCCACGGTACGTCAAAAGATCATGTGGCTGTACACCTATGAGATGGTCAGCCTTCTTCATCAAGACCCTGAACGAACGGTTTGAAGTTCTTTGTGTTCCTGGAGCGAGCAGACACCATTGGGCTTCACTAGCACACAGCAAGGATGAATGGAGACATTACTGGTGCCCTCTTGAAGAAATCGATTAGTAATGGGATGTCAAGTGACCAAGTAATAAAGTGAAGATTTTCTCAGTTAATTATAGAATTTTAATATACATACAGGTCATTATTTTATTTAATTTATTTTTTGCAGCATTCCCATATGCATGAGCTGGAGCAATAGCACAGTGGTTGGGCGTTTGCTTTGTGCACAGCCGGCCCTGCTGAGCCGGGTTCAATTCCTATGCTCCTCTTGGAGAACCCGGCAAGCTACCGAGAGTATTTTGCCTGCATGGCAAAGCTTGGCAAGCTACTTGTGACGTATTCAATATGCCAAACACAGTAACAACAAGTCTCACGATGGAGACGTCACTGGGTCTGCTCAAGCAAATCGATGAACAATGGGAGGACTGTGACTGTGACCATGATCCCTTATGCATTAAAAATTTCTTTCAGCACCTTGTTGTTTGTCCTTAGATAGCTCCTTATGATATATTTAGTAGTGCTACAGAACTTTTTCCCTTTACCTTTTACACATGTGCATTGATGAGTTCTCTAATTCCTTGGCCCACAAATATAAAAACATAAGTCCCTTCACTTCTTCTTTATTTTTGAGCTAATAAGTGTCCTTTTACTTTTTTATTAAAATAATGTGAATGCTTTTTCTCTTGCAATCAATGAATACCTCAATCTCTTTGAAAAAAAACTCAAAGAGGGGCCAATGAGATACTACAGCTCCTATGGCACTTGTCTTGCATCTGAATGACTAGGTTCAATCTTGGGCACCACAGATAGTCCCTGAGCCTACCAGAAGAGACCCATGAATGCAGTGGCAGAAAAAACTCTAGTATAACTGAGTGTGGCCCCAAAACCAGAACAACAAAAATTCAAAGAAGGGAGGGGAGCACTCCAAAATTCCACTAAACATGACTAATATTACTTTGATCATAAAATTAGATAAAATAGAGTGCACAAAAACCCTAAAGACTGATATCTTTGATAAACATGAACACAGAATTGATAAGTTCACATCAAATTGAACCAAACAACATATCAAGGGATTCAGTCATCATGATCAAGTGGTAGTCATTCCAGGGATGTGAGAATAGTTAAATGACAAAAATCAAACAAAAATTCAGATTATTACATCAATGGATATTAATTGAATATTTAAAACACTAAAAAGTATTTTATTATAGACAACATTTATTTCTGATTTAAGAATATACTCAATAAATACAGAAAACTGTACAGTGGGCAGTGTGCCTGCCTTGCACACAGATTAACTGGGTTTGTTTCCAGCACCTTGCAAGGAATCTGAGCTATCAGTGATGTCAGAGTTCAGAATCAGTAGTCAGACCTGAACACAGCTGAGAATGATCCAAAAAAGGGAAAGCAACAAAAATACATAATTAGCAATATAAATTATACAGTTAGATTGCACTCAATAGCGAAAAAAATGAAAGCTTTTCCATTAAGATTTGCCTGAAGAGGCATTCATAACTTCCAGAATGATGATGATGACCATTGGCAGATTTGTGGATTAGACTTATATTTACTATATTTAGAAGCTAGTATTGCTTTTAATGAAATAATTTTATTTGACAAGTCTGGATAACTTCACGAAGATTGAGCATGATAGACAATAGTCCATCTTTGAAACTATTGTCAAATTTGCAATTCTAAGGGAGACTTTTTACTACTGCTTCAAGTTCTTGCAGTTGGTCTTTACAAGTCATCAATTCATTCAAGATTCACTTTCGAATAATTAGATGATTCTTTAGCATTTTCCCCTAGACTTTCAATTTGTTCTCATACAGTGGTTCATAGTTGTCTATAATGATCCTTGTATACCAACAGTCCTACATGTAACTTCTCCTTTTTAAAAAATTATTTGCTCTTCATCTTTTTTCTTAGGGAGTCTTATGAGGGATTTATTAATATCTGTGTTTGTTTTGAGCCCACACTCAACAGTGCAAAGGGCTTACTCCTGGGTCTGTGTTCAGGGGCCTTGCCTACTATAGTATGTTTTCAACGCCTGGGATTTATCAAAGAGTGAGTTCTTGACTTTGCTGCTATTTTGTGTCATCTTTCGGTTCTTATTATATTTTCTGCTTTAATTTTATGTCTTTCTTGTGCTTTATTTATTTTTATTCTTTTCCTTTTTCTTTGTGCATAAGGTTCTATCATTTCTTGAGACTTCATTAGTTTATTAATATGGACTTATGGAATATTGAAATTTCCTCTTAATACTGATTTTTGTTGTACTCTGTAGGATCTAATGCTTCATCTATTTCTTTATATCCAGATTCCTTTTTATTTCTACTTTGACTTTAGTTTTGAACTCAAATATTATTCAGAAATATGGTGTTTATTCTCCACAGACTAGAGATTATTCCTGTTATCTTTTTGTTGATTTCTAGACTCCTTCCATTGTAATAAAAAAAAACTGAGGCTAATATGAACTGCTTCCTGTGTTCTAACATATGATTTATCCTTCAGAATGTTATACATGCACTTGGGAAGAATGTGTGTTCATTTTGGGGGCGTGGGTAATGAACATTTCTATAATTCTATTATTTATCAGGTCCTTGGACTGAAGCCAAATCACTGAGCTATTCCCTAAAGGAGAGGGTTGAGAGAGCTGGCGCAGCTGCCACTAGACAAAAATGCGAGGGATTAATTTTAGTTTCTTTCTGTATGTGCATGAGTGCGTGTGTGTGTGTGTATGTGTGTGTATGTGTGTGCATATGTGTAAACACAAGAGCCAAGTGTGCCTAAGAGCTCAGTTTCAGGGTTTCTGCCAACTCAGAAACTGTGTCTTTCACAGCTGGAAGGCCTGAAAGGTCACTGATTTTATGGACTGTTATTGAAACAGTCTCTGTCCTCTTCCAGCTTGATCTGGTTGGCCAATAGAAGTGGTGTTGCCTTCCACGCATAGATTCTTTCATTAATTGGTTTGCCCTTCTATGTTGTGCTACAGTTGCCCTCTTTCCAATATGTGGAAGCATTTGTCTCTGAGGCAACCTGGAGTTTCAGCTGTTTGTGTTTCCCTATGCACGGAAGCCAACTATAGATATACAGGACAGGAATTAAAACAATCATCTTTTGTTGACCTTGAGATTTCTCGTAAATTGCAAAATTTAGAATTTGGAAAATATATTTCTTTTAAAAGTTATGTAGATTATGGATGATATTTGGTGAATTTAATAAGCATGCAGCCCTTAACTTAATGTGAGAAACATGACTTTGTAAAGTTTTGATCTATAAACTCATTGAAGTTAAAAGTAATCTTGCACTGCCAGTCTAATAGTAGGTTGTTTTGACTGCCAAAATAATTCAGGACTATTCTAATTCAAGTGAATAATTTAAGCAACTGCAACTATAAATATAAAATTATATCTTAATAAAATTAAAGGTTGAACACAAATGGAGCATTTTGTTCTAATTTTCAATTCAGAATTATTCGTGTTACTCTCAAGAAATTTATGAAGGATACAATGGCTATGGATAATAGCTATGTATCATATCTTTATTGTTTCTAATTATGTAACCTCTAATACTGTTTGCTGATGACACTTAAATATTTATGAAACAATGCTTTCAATAAAATAAGATAATTCAACAAATATTATATTCAAAATTATGCACTAAATGCATATTCTGTCAATTCCAGGATGTGGCAATGTATTAGCCAGCAAAGCAAACTTTCTGATCGATGGAGTAGAAAAATTCTTAGCATTAGCCACAAACTGAGCTAAATATTTTTTTTACATTTCAACATCAAAACAGTAAGTGGTGGAATTTCTTTAGTACTTTCATGTTGGTGGTAGGATGCAATAACTGTAAATCAAAACCATAACCATTAATATCATCATGACCATTTTGTCTAAACTTTAAAATACAATATAATACCTAGATAACACAATAGTGCAGTTTCCAAATAGAAAACAGTATTGTTAGGGGAAACTAATTTTAGTAATAGACAAAGCCTAAAAATTGTCTCTGAAGGCCAATGGTAATATACATGTAATATAAGTAATATAATATACCAGAGATTATAATATAAGTAATATCGTGTACCGTAAGATAATATAGGTGTAAGGTATTGTCTTACACATGTTAAACATGATTTTGATCCCCGGCACCACATGTGTTCTAGTAAGCCCCTTATGGAATGATCCCTGAGTGCAGCTAAGTATGGCCCATTCTTCCTCCCAAAGCGAAAGTAGGTTAGGGCAAAACCTGGTCACAGAATCATATTTTAAAATATTATTATTTAACTAAGAAAATTTGTGTCAGAAATAGTAAATGATATAAACGATTTAAATATTAATATATCAATTTTTATGTAGTAGAATTAGAACTTTTTCTAGATTTGAGATTGAATAGAATTCTTTTTATTACTTTAGAGGATAAATAACTACTATCAATAAAATTGTATGTAAAGAGATGATAATATCTGTTTGTACTTACTATTTTTTCATATATTTTATGAACTTCCATCTGATAAATAATATTTTCATCCAATTATATACCTGATCTACTTTCCATTATAAGGATATATATCTAAATATTAAGGTTCTAGCTATTTACTTTTTTGTTGATAAAAATTGTAAATGATCCAATAGGATATTAAAGTTTAATTTTTTGATGTTTAGCTTATTGCTCTAATCCTGATAACATGGTCGAATTAGTTAAAAAATATTTTTTTAGTCAAAAAATAGTAAGTAAATCTACCTCATTATTTAGTAATGCAACACAAATATGTTTGTTAGTCTTTTACCATAACATGACCTCTACATGTAGATTTTTTTTTTGGCTAATAAATATCAAAGAATTTAATCACAGATTGTATAATAAAACATTTTTTCTAATATATTTACCTCTATCAGTACCTCTATCCAGTGGTATATGAATTGGCCAATTTTTTCCTATCAATGGCCAAGACTATAAAACACAGCTTCCAGAAGAGAACAGCACAGAGTCTCCTGCCCCCGCGCCTGGCTGTCCTCACCAGGGTGCCTTGGAGGGGAGCGGGTTGAGTTTCCTTCCCAGCCCTGAGCAGAGCTCCGGAAGCTGAAGACCTCCGGAACCAGCCACAGCCATGCTGAGACCACTCTCCAAACGCATGAAGGAACCGGCAGAGGAACACAGGCATGCAGGTCGCGGGGCTGAGATCTCCAAGCCTGCTTTTATCGGTACTGGGCCTCCTCCACCCAGATCCCCTATCTTCCAGTAGGTAGGCATCACACCCACCAACTGCCTCCAGCACCAGGCAATCCCATCAACGGCCATGACCCAGACAGTATAAAACCCAGCTCCTGGCAGCACACGGTCGCATTCACAGCGTGCGACATCTTATTATCTAGTTCTTACTCTGGAGAACCTGGCAGGCTACCGAGAGCATCCTGCCCGCACGGCAGACTCTGGCAAACTCCCTGTGTCATACTCAATATGCCAAAAACCAGTAACAATAATGGGCCTCATTCTCCTGACCCTGAAAGAACCGTGAATATCTAAAACTTTCTAAAATCTCAAAAGATAGGACGAAAATCGATGATCAACAGGATGATCATGATTGTGATAGTGATGAATTGGCAGTCTTTATGTTAAAAAAATAGTTTTCCCCACACTTTGAAACAACCCAGAATTATTATTTGTTTGGCCAATGCCTAGAATACTGTGGAGATGATGCTCTTCATGTGGATTACACCTTAGGTCTTAAAGGTTATGATTGTTTCCTTTGATTCCCTTCTCTCTGACCATTGTTACCATGAGAACTTGGCTAGATTAGTCCGCTAGAGGACAAGAGACATATGGAGCAAATCTGACTTATTCCAGACACCCGTGCAGATTTCAACAGCTAGATAACATATTAAAACGAATTGGCACTGTTGACATCACTTGTTCCATCTAGCTAATGACCACAGAAAAATTACTAATGTGCACTTGCAATATAACACTAGAAATTTGTGCTCTTTGAAAATTGGTAAAGAAAAAGTATTTAAAAGATTTTCAAAATCTACTTTAAAGGTGGAAATAGTGAGCCTAATTGGAGAATATTTAAGTTTCTGAATAATAAGAGCTTTAATCATACTGTTACTTACTTGTGATTTAAAGATTTGCAGGAAAAATTTTACAATAATATTGAAGAGGTGAAATAAGATTTCATATGAGAAAATATAAATAAATTTATACGATTATGAATTATGTTCTATCACTAGGACTGCCTCTGAATAAAATAATTTCCTTTAGTGGAACAAAGCCTAGTGATTTGAATTTGCACTTGCTTTTAGTGAAATATTTTAAAATTTATAGACAGAACTGTGTGTTAATACATGTGAATATGCTTTAATAAAAATTATTCTAGGAAAGAAAACCCAGTTGTAACTTAGCAATCTCCTAGGATTCTTTTTTTGCTTTTTGGGTCACACCCAGTGATGCACAGGGGTTACTCCTGGTTCATGCACTCAGGCATTACTCCTGGCCATGCTCAGGGAACCATATGGGATGCTGGGAATCAAACCTGGGTTGGGCCGCGTGCAAAGCAAACGCCCTACCCGCTGTGCTATCATTCCAGCCCCCAATCTACTAAGATTCTTTTTTTTTTTTTTGCTTTTTTTGGGTCACACCCAGCAATGCTCAGGGGTTACTCCTGGCTTTGCACTTAGGAATTATTCCTGGCAGTGCTTGGGAGACCATATGGGATACCAGGGATCGAACCCAGGTCGATTGCATGCAAGGCAAACACCCTACCCGCTGTGCTATAACTCTGACCCCTTCTACTAAGATTCTTGACAAAAAAATCCCAAGTTTAACTGATATAAAAATAAATTGAATTTTACTTAATTTTATCCATATATATTTTTTATTTTTAAATTTTTTTTTTATTTTTGGGTAACACTTGGCAATGGTCAGGGTTTACTTCTGGTTCTGCACTCAGAAATTACTCCTGGTGGTGCTCTGGGGACCATATGGGATGCCGAGGATAAAATTCTGGTTGGTCATGTGAAATGAAAATGCCTTACCCATTATATATTGCTCCAGATCCTATGTCATTCATATTTGAATAAGATAAAGCATAATCATAGAAATTTCCAGATAATAGACTTAAATGGCATAAAATCTACTGCAGTTCTTTGAAACAATAATTATAAAGGTGTTACAAAAGTAATTTCCTTCTTTTTTTTTTGCTTATGATTTTACTTTTGTTTATTTGTTTCGGATTCATATCAAGGTATTCCCAGGGCTTCCTCCTGCCTATATGAGCAGGAGTCACTATTTGTGGCTCTTGGGGAATACAGGCTATTCCAAGTGGTATAACTCCTGTACTATCTCACTGGCACCAACTCCTCTTAATTTTGGATTCAGCCTGCTTGAAGCTATGTTAAATCCGTAATTATAGACAATGTTCTTGTAATATTTCAATAACATAGTCACAATTAACTTATTGGAGTTTCTTTCATAAAACACGACCAAAAACTGATGGCAGAGTTAATCAATGTTAACTCCTATAATTCTATGGTAGTGAGGTTAAGTGCTTGATTTTCATTTAATTCAACTGATTACATCACAATAGTCAATCAGAAATATATATTAACGCACTGGAGGAGCTTTTCCTCTGTATAATTAAAAATCTTTTCCCACTTCTTATTTTGGTAAGAAGCCTGATGCTTAAGGGTTGATATTCGGTACTAAAAATAGTAGATGATAAAAAATGTTTTACTTTCAGAGACATACAAATAAAAAATAAATTTTATCTCCAGACTCTTTAATTTATCTTATTCTTTAACTTTTGGCTTCAAAATTGTTTTCATTTTTCTCTTTTTAAAAATAGCCATCTCATATGTATTTGTTTTCCAGCACTTTCAAGGCATTTGCCAGTTTCTACATTTCTTTGTGATTACCCCCTCTGACAATTTCTTATTTTCCCATTTGAGTATGCTGGAATGTCATGCTTTACTCTACTGCCTTAAGCATAGTGTGGACTAATTAAAAGACTATGCTATTTTTGTATATTAGAAAAAAATAGAAAACTGAATATGAATCATAATGCCTTGGCATTTAGAGAAACAATTAATTTTATTGATCACTTAAGTTGTTAGTTTAAGTAAGGAACTATTTCAATACTTATGTTAGTTTCAATGATGTCCTAGAGGGCATTTAATTCTATAAAGATAGTCAATAATAATAGTTAACATTTACTATTTTCTTAATCTATTCCAAGGAGAGTGGTAAAGCTGTTATCCAATAAAGCTGATCCAATGGAATTCGCTTTATTTTATGAATGTGACAGTCAAAATTTTGAAAAGAAAATGAAAAATTTTACAAAAGTTGTGGAGCTAATCACTATGGGAACTAGAATGTCATTAAACTGATTTTGATTCTAGAACCAATTTGCAATGCAGTCAGTAGCATTTAATTTCCAAATACTTTTCTGATAATGTTCAGCATTTTATGACCTTGAAACATCAGCATGTATGTTCCTTTTTTTGGGGGGGGGTCAAACCTGGCGATGCACAGGGGTTACTCCTGGCTCTGCACTCAGGAGTTACTCCTGGCGGTGCTCAGGGGACCATATGGGATGCCGGGAATCGGACCTGGGTCGGCCATGTGCAAGGCAAACACCCCACCTGCTGTGCTATCTCTCCAGCCCCAGCATGGATGTTTTTCTAATGAATTTTTATCTTATAAATTATAGCAGACTTTATTTTTGTTGTACCTTTCATATAATATCACAATAGAAATCTCAATTTTAGATTAGGGCTGAGAGTTTCTGTTTTATTTCAAGATGGCACTATTCAATGGAAAGAAGTCAACTGGACCTTGTGAAATGGTGCTTATTAAGAAAATGTTTAAATAATGCTTATTGCCCATATTCAAGAATATCTTTGAATGTTAACATTCAGTCAGCCCAGGTTCAATTCCTTTGCCCCTCTCGAAGAGCCCAGCAAGCTACCTACAAAGAGTATCTCACTCACATGGCAAAGACTGGCAAGCTACCCGTGACATATTTCATATGCCAAACACAGTAACAAGTCTCACAATGTTACTGGGCCCACTCGAACAAATAGATGAACAACGGGAGGACAGTGCTACAGTGCAGTGCAGTTAACATTAAAAAAAAAATGGGTGTATGGTGCCACTCAACCTGGACCTGTGGATGAGTGCATGAGCAGCGCGATGGTGCTTTCAGGAATCCTGCTACCTCAGAATTGAAGCTGTACCTTTGGCCAATCACCAACAACTTGGGATCGAGTTTACCAAGAAACCTAAAGGCCAAAAATTAGATATGTGGAACAGATACCCATAAAATATACAAGCTCATTTATCAGCCTTATTTCAGAGACCCATAAATAGATCTCGAAATAGATCAAAGGCCACAATTAACCTCGGATTCATGCATGGCTGAACAGACCTGGGTTAATAGAGGGGGGGTGGGTGAGTCTGGAGCCCACCCAAGCAGAGCCCCAGGAAGCCTCTTGCTTCCACAACCCAAAATCACCACCATACTCCATTCTGACTCCACTGTCTCAGCATGGACCTCATACAATCTTCTGAAAATTTAGGTATTTGGGTTTTGTGACTAAAATCTCTGGGCTTTTTCAGAGGTGGAATGGGCTACCTCTCCCCACTCCCAATACTCCTGGAAGCACTAGCAGTAACCCCCATGAACCAACTCCAGTGCAGTGCCGCCATGTAAGCTCTACTACTGGCCTTGTTTCAGAGATCAATAAATAAATATTGAAAGAGATCAAAAGCTGGGGACCAGAGAGATCGTACAGCAGGAGATCGTACACATGCCTTGTATGTGGCCAACGTGGATTCAATCCCCAACATCCCAGACCGCAAGGACCGCAAGGAGTAATTCCTGAGTGCAGAGGCAGAAATAACCCCTGTGCATTGCTGAGTCTGACCTAAATAAAAAAAAAAAAAGAAAAGAGAGAGGTCAAAAGCTGCAATTAATCTTGGAGCCACACAAGGCTGAACAGACTTTGGTCAATCAGAGGGTTGTAGGTCAGCTGGTGCCCACCCAAGTAGAGCCCCCTGCAATTTCTTGCTTCCACAATCCAAAATTGCGGTCATGCCTTGGCCTGACTCCGCTGTCTCAGGACAGACCTCACTAAGGCATAATCTGCTGAAAATTCTGGTATGTGGGTTTCGTGACTGAAATCTCCAGGCTTTCTAGGGGTCAGGATAGGCTACCACACCCCAACTGCCTGTACTTCTGGAAGCCTTGGCAATCACATCCATACCCCAAAGCTATCACCCAAATAAAATGCTACTCTAGCCTTACTGTCCTGATAAAAATACTGAATGTCCTGAACAAACACCATGACCCTTAGTATCTGTATTGCAAACCATAATGCACAAAAAGAAAAGGACAGAGAAAGTAAGAAGGAAAGTGCCCTCTGTAGAGGGAGGCTGGAAGTGGGGAGTAGGTTGTGGGGGGATGGTGGTAGAAAAACATTGATGGTGGGAAATGTACACTGGTGGAAGATTAGGTGCTGGGTCATTGTATGACTGAAATCCAATCATGGACAATCTTGTAATTGTCTATCTCATGGATATTCAATTAAAAACATTTTTAAAAAGACGAAACCCCACACAATCAACACAGTATCAAAGTGACAGTGTTTTAGGTTTTTAAATTATTGATTTCCATACCCAATTTATTTTTGAATTTCAAAAATAAAATTAAATAAGAACTCAAGAAAGATTTCTCTACTCTTAACTTTGTTATGAACAAGTTATGGTGAAAATAATTTGATTTTGTTAGATCTTCAAGAATCCCATCAATAAAATAGATGCTTTTGTCATTTCTGTACTCAATTATGGCCAATAATGCCATCTAATCAACTCAGTAGCATAAATGCTCATCTACCACGTGCAAGGTTTAGGGCATATATAGATGAATTTACCTCTACTCTTAAGTCTCTTACTTGAAGTAGATTTTAGTGTTTTGCATGGTGTCATAATTTCAGCACTATTTTTTATATTCAAGGTATATCAAGTAAACTGACTGTATTTGGCAAGGTAACCTGAAAATGAGTGATGTTTTAATAAACTACCAATTGTAACCCAAAATGTTTTATTAATCCTAATGATATGGTCTCCAAACTGCTGCAATGGATCCAAGAACCTATTGTATGAGTAGCAGTATTAGTATGAACAGTTTCCTAACACCGCTAAACTGCTTCCTTAAATTTTTCTATCTTCTCTTTCTTCATATTGGATTGTGAATTATCTGCAAATCAGGATGGGCCTCATAGAACAGATTGAGGGCTAATGAATGGTAGAGAGAATAAAGATTCAGATACCTCATTCCATGGGGTATAACTGTCTCAGTAGCTTAAACAAGCTGGGCTATTGTTACATGAAAAGAAATTTACTTATTTATGTCTGTTATGATTATATAACTCAGTCTTTCCCTCAACTGACAGAACATGTGAGTTAGATCTATTCTTACTAGAGGATGAAGAGCAGGGTAACTGGAAGATTAAAAAGGTAATAAGAAACCAAATCTGTAATAGGCATAAATTTCATAAAAAGATATTCAAAGTGATAAAAATAAGATAATGCCAAAAGCTAGAAAATAATTTTCCTATAAAAATATATTTTTCTTTCATTGTAATTTACTTAAGTTGCATAAAGTCATCTGCTAGGTCAGACAATTGTTTAGAAACTTAACAAGATAGCAGCTCCTTAAATCAGGCCTGGGCACACCATCCAATCAGAAAGTAGGTTCTCACAGAAAGCAGGAGTATTTTATATTGAGATTCTCTAGCTGAGCTTAGGAATCAAATATATTTCAATAAGCACACCTATCCACTCGTGGTTAATGTGGTAATCAGAGTGCTTTCCATTGGCACCGATAATTCCATTATCAATCTGTTTCACAACCTGTAATATCAGTTTCAGAAAGCTCTCAAAGCTTTAGTATATAGTAACAGTCAGTGTATGACTTTTTTTCTGGGTGAAGAAATCAGGCAGGGGGTGACAATTTGCAATTTCATTTATTTGAGAGCAGAGTTAAAACTATTTTCTTAGTATTTTTTCCTAAAGTGTCAGTTTTGTTTTTGTCCTTTTGCAAATAATCATAGTAAAACAAAAACAAAAATAAAAGCACGCAGGGTTGAGGATATTCCTAACTTAATTATACACTGGTTTATTTATACAAACATGTCTTCCTATTTCCAATCTGGCAAGTATCCCTTTCTCCTTATAAAATCAAGTATATGAGGAGTTTTCTAAGTTCTAGAGAGACAGGACAGTTACTGAAAAAGTGGGAAAAGTGGGAGGCATTGTTTACATAAGTCTATAGGACTGAGGGGAGAGAGAGAAAGAAAAGGCAGGGGGAGGGAGAGACAATGGTAGCGGGAGATAATTTTATACAGAAAAAGGATGGCCCATCAGCAATAGAGATGGAGTCAGAATTATGCTAAACTGTTAAAGTTTTTGTTACTTTCCTAGTTTTATCTTTATAACACCAAGGCTAGGTCTCTGAAAATTACATTCCAGTTTTATCCACTATCTTCTTTTTCTGCTGGAGCAATAGCACAGCAGGTAGGGCGTTTGCCTTGCATGTGGCTGACTTGGCTTCAATTCTCCTGCCCCTCTCAGAGAGCCTACACAGCTACCCAGAATATCTCACCCGCACGGAAAAGTCTGGCAAGCTACCCGTGATGTATTTTAAATGCCAAAAATAGTAACAACAAGTCTCACAATTTGTTGTGAGATGTTACTGATGCCCTCTGGAGCAAATTGATGAACAACAGAAAGAGAGTGCTACAGTGCTTCTTTTTCTGCTAGCAAGACTAGAGGAACAGACATCCAGGAACAGGAAACGAGAAAGGAAAGGAGAATCCTCCTCCGTTTTTTCTCTTTTCTATTATCTTATACCAAACAGCAAGGCTTCAGCAGGTTGAAGCACCTGATTTTGTGTTTTATGACACTTAGTGTGAGCCTTTTCTTGTCTTCTCACAGGCCTTTACATTAGGGGGACATAGTTCAACCCTTCAGGGACTCCATCCTCAGAGATCTGAATGCAACTCTGGATGGTCCCTCCCTCAGGTTTCTAAATTTTGATAATTTTACTTTCCACAGTTGGTCATTGTTTCATATTATTACTATTTTCATGTTACTGCAGTGTTTTCTTCTGTTTTATTTGGAGGGGTTTAGGTCCACACCCAGAGGTATTCAAAGCTTACTCCTGGCTCTGCACTCAGAACTCACTCCTGGGAGATGGATTATTGGCCAACTATATAGGTTGCTGGGGATCCAACTGGCCATGTGGGAAGGAAGTGTCCTTCCTGTTGTTCTATCATCAGTCCTTTTGTTTTTCTAGTCTTCTAAACAAAGAACTAAATTACTACACTAAATACTCTCTCAAAATATGTAATATAATTTCCATGTCTCTGTCCAAATCTTGACTCATATAGGCAGTAATTCAAAACTGAAAAAAAAACTTCCAGTTTTTTCATTCCAAAAGAAATGTTATTAAATAGACTCGATAATCAAGAAATCAGTTAAAAAAGATAGCACCTCCCATACAAAAGTGTCTCAAGTGGAAGAACCTGTGCTCTACATGTCTAAGGATCTATCGACTTAGATCCTTAGGACTGCATAACTCTGCTGGAAAGCCTGGCCTCTTTGAACTGCTGGCAAGTAGCTCCTCCTGAGAAAAAAATGCTGGTAAGTAGATCCTCTTTGAATTGCTGATAAGTAGTTCCTAACACCAAAACACAGCTACATGACCAATCAATTTTGGCAAAGACTAGTAGTTTTTTTCTAATACATACATGAATTCATAATAAATAGTCAACAAAGAAGTTCAAATCTAGTTGTCACTATTAATAATTCTGTCATTTTGGGGCCAGAGAGATAGTACAACAAGTATGCCTTGCATACATCTGACCCAGTTCGATTTCTGGCATCACATGATTCCCCACGCCTGCCAGGAGAAATCCCTGAGTAAGAACCAGGAGTAGACCCTGAGCACAGCTGGTGTGGTTCCCAATCAGAACAAAACAAAAATATCATGTGTTTGTATGATGACTAAGCACACATTTTTAAAATACTTTTGTTTGATATAGAATTGTGCTTTACTATTTTTTTCTTTGTATAACAAAGCACATAGGCTTTTGGTTCTTTATAAAGATGAACAAGTTCTATAGTGCACACTGTAGTTTATTATTTGCCGTATTATTATGAGAGACACTAAAATGGAAAATTACAAAATCCATTGTTTCATTTCCATATTCCTGAAATCAAATCATGATTCTTATGCTATCTATTAAAAATATATAGTTTGCACTCAAGGGTAGTATTTCATACTTTTTATTATGTTTCTATATGGTTATGGCTAAATGAAAGACTTAATATCCTAAACACAGCTGTACATCATTTCGTTACAAATTAATTTGTAATTTAATTATTCTTCTCAGAGTTATCATTATACTATCATAAAAATAGAAAATTTGTGGAATGTGGAGGAATTATTTATTTAAACTCATGTAGGTTTTTGCAATGAGTAGTCAAACCGAGGCTGACTTGCACTGTTCATGTATGCTCTAAACAAGGAATTCTTAAACTTTTCACCTCAGTACACAGAAGACAGGGATCTCCTTATCAGTGCTCAGGAAGCTCCAGGTATTCCTCCAGGTGATTTTCAGCCAAACCTAGGCTGCTGTCAAAGCAAAGATACCAGCCTGAGTATCCAGTGCTACTCAGTCCTGCAGTGTCAAGCATCACTGCACCACATTAATGGTGCTTGTGTCCGTCTAGGGTTGAATCCAGACATTCTTGCCAACTGAGAATTTTTATGTGACCCCGAGCATATAAAATAGGTATGTGAATCTCAATATTATGATAATAAATTATAAATTTATTTTAAACAGTTGTTGTAACCTCCCACTTTTAGTATTCCTACCCCATATGAGGATGCAGCCCACAGTTTATGAAACTAGGCTCCAACACACTTTGATATGCCGCTATTCACCCAAGTTGATGCTATGAAAATTTGTCTATTGTTGTGAGAACTTGATTCTGACTTCATATTAGAGAGCAATACTCTAAGTAAGAAGAAATAAACAGAACAAAATGGTATTAATCTTTTGTAAGATATAGAAAATTAATTTTGTGTTTTAAAATTACTCTGTGAGATGCAGAAAGATCTTATTTCTTATCCCTATTTTGTTTTGCAAAAAAAAATAAATAAAAAATGCCCACCAACTGGTATAAATGTATGCCTATGAATATATTATGTATTATAGTTTGAAATTAAAAATATGTTTTCAAGTAATTGCTTCAATAAGTAACTAATTCATTAGGATTAAACTCATTTTAAGGATAATTGTTAGTAACATGAAAAAAATACCTTTTTTTGGTCTCCATTACTAATAAGAGGAATGCATATGTCATAAACATAAATTCCAGCTCTTCCTCTTTGCCCCCAATGCTGCTCTGCCGGTCTTCTCCCTCACCCAGGTCAGTCTGCCCACCAGCATTCGAATCCGGGACTTGGCTTTTGCCTTGCAAAGCCCCAGGCATCCTCTCGGGCCCTGGGAGAAAAGCAGACCTAGCCTCTTCCTCTTTGCCCCCAAGGCTGCTCTGCTGGTCTTCTTCCCCACTCAGTCTTTACCCCCCCAATACACTAGGTTCCTGTGGGGGTGTGGCCTCTTCAGAATTGGGGTGGCTTCTGCAGAAGTGGGCATGGCCTAATTCAGGGCCAGCCAACACTGACACTGCCGCAGGTAGTTTAGTATACCAAGAAATCTAGCGTAACATCACAGTTTCTATACCTACACACCAACATGAAGGAAAAATGCAAATTCCCACCAAAGGGTGGGGAACGATGAAAATAGTCCAGAAGCCTCAGTAGGTGCTACTCACCTAAGGGAGCTGTCTGTGAAAAAATTCAGATATGAAGTCATGAAGATGTCCAATGAACTTAATGAAACAGTCAGACAGATATCCAGTAAATTGAAAGAAGACATGAAAGAAACAATGGATCGCACAATCGAGAAAATACAGGAGGAAATGAGAGCAGAAATTGGAAAGCTACATACAAAAATGTCACGAATAAAAGTTTCAGTAGATAAAATAAAAAAAAAAACTCTGTACCCTCAACAGTAGAATGACCACAGCTGAAGACAGAATCAGTGAGTTGGAAGTTCAGCTGCATCAAGCCAACAAGCAACAACAAAAAATGGCAAGAGATCTCAAAATAGCTCTAGAGTGAATCAGAGTTCTAGAAGATAATTCCAAGAGGAATAACATTAGAATCATAGGAGTACCAGAAGTTAAGGGAAACAATATCAATGAAAAACCCTTGGTCAAATAAATCATTGCTGAAAAATTCCCAGAGCTCAACAATTCAGATTCAAGGAGCCCGAAGGGTGCTAAAAGAAACCCTAACAAAAACCCTCCAAGATATATCATAGTTAGAATGATTGATGCCGCCAATAGAGACACAATACTGCAAGCAGCAAGGTCAAAGAAGGAAATCACATACAAAGGAGCACCCCTTAGATTAACAGCAGACCTATCAGAGGAAACCCTCCAAGCCCAAAGGCAATGATGGGATAGAGTGAAAAAACTCACTGAAATGAATGCTTCACCAAGAATACTCTATCCGACTAAACTTTTGCTCAAACTCGAAGGAACAGTACACTATTTTCTAGATAAACAGCAGCTCAGGAACTTCATAGACTCAAAACCAAACCTAAAACAAGGCCTAAAGGGGCTACTATAAGATAAGACAAACCCTACGAGCATAACAGACCCTTACAGAAAGATGACACAAACCCCATAGCAATAATATCTCTCAATGTCAATAGTCTAAATTCAATAATTAAGAGACACAGAGTAGCAAAATGGATTAAGAGACAGAACCCAACATTCTGCTGCCTACAAGAAACTCATCTCAACAGTCAGAGAAAACACAGACTCAAAGTTAAAGGATGGAAAACAATCCTGCAAGCAAACAGATCTCTCAAAAAAGTTGGGGTGGCCATACTAGTATCCAACAACATCAATTTCACATTGAAAAAGATTAGAAGGGACGGCGAAGGCTATTTTCTATTCATCAAGGGATACTTACAAAAGGAAGAAATCACACTCTTTAATGTATACACACCTAATGAGGGAATAGCTAAATATCTAAAACAACTGCTAACAGATTCTACAGAGGACATTGCTAGCAACACAATAGTAGCCAGTGATTTCAACATCGCCTTATCACATCTGGATAGATCAACAAGAACAAAACTCAGAAAGGATACATTGGCTTTGAAAGAAGAAATAGAAAAGAGAGGGCTCATAGACCTATACAGGGCTTTACACCTCCTAAATAAAGAGTACACATTCTTCTCCAGTGCACATGGAACATTTTTGAAAAGAGACTATATGCTAGGACACAAAGCATACCTCAATAGAATCAAGAAGATAGAAATAGTTATCAACAATCTTTTCAGACCATGATGCACTGAGAATAGAAGTGAATCACACACAGACACGGAGAACCAAATCAAACATCTGGAAATTAAACAACTCAATGTTGAAAAATTAGTGAGTCAGGAAGGAAGTCAAGGACAAAATCAAAAGATACCTGGAAACAAATGAGAATGAAGACACGAGCTACCAGAACCTATGGGATGTAGCAAGATGTAGCAAGCCATGTTAGGGGAAAGTTTATAGCTCTGCAAGCATTTCTCAGGAAGGAAGAGAGGGCCCACATAAACAACTTGACTTTAAGTCTCAAGATCTTAGAAAAGGATCAACAAAAGGAGCCCAAATCAGGCAGAATGAAAGAGATTATAAAACTTAGAGCAGAGGTCAATGACATGGAAACCACAAAAACAATCCGAAAGATCAATGAAACCAAGAGCCGGTTCTTTGAGGAAATAAATAAGATAGATAAACCACTAGCAACACTCACAAAGAAAGAGAGAGAGAGAACCCTAATAAACCTAATCAGAAATGAGAAGGGGGATGTCACAAAAGAAACCAAAGAAATTCAAAAGATCATCAGAGACTACTTTGAAAGTCTGTATGCCACAAAACAAGAGAACCTAGAAGAAATGGATAAATTCCTGGAGTCCTATAATCTCCCAAGGCTGAATCAAGAAGATATAGAGTACTTGAATAGACCTATTAACATCAAGGAAATTGAAACTGTAATTAAATATTTTACCAAAAACAAAAGCCCAGGTCCAGATGGATTCACTAGCGAATTTTTCCAAACATTTAAAGCAGACCTAGTCCCAGTACTTCTCAAACTTTTCCAGGAAATAGAAGAAAAGAAACTCTCCCAAACAGTTTCTGTGGAATCTGTATCTCTCTAATACCAAAAGGAAACAAATACACTGCAAGAAAAGAAAACTACAGGCCAATATCACTGATGAACACAGACGTGAAGATCCTCAACAAAATACAAGCAAATAAAATTCAACAACTCATCAAAAAGATCAAACACCATGACCAAATGGGATTCATCCCGGGGTGCATGGAGGGTTTAACATTTGGAAATCAATCAACGTAATCCATCGTATCAAAAAAAGAAAAGATAAAAACCATATAAGCGTATCAATAGATGCAGAGAAAGCATTTGACAAGGTCCAGCACCCATTTATGATGAAAACACTCACCAAAATGGGAATGGAGGGGACTTTCCTCAATATAGTTAAAGCCATCTACCACAAGCCTACAGAAAGCATCATCCTCCATGGGGAAAACTGAGTGCCTTTCCCCTAATATCAGGGACGAGACAAGGATGCTCACTCTCTCCACTGCTGTTCAATATAGTACTGCAAGTACTTGCAATAGCGATTAGGCAAGAAAAAGATATTAGGGGCATCCAGGTAGGAAAGGAAGAAATCAAGCTCTCACTATTCGCAGATGATATGATATTATACTTAGAGAACGCTAAAACCTCTACCAAGGAACTCCTAGAAACAATAGACTTATATAGTAAAGTTGCAGGCTATAAAATCAATACCCAAAAGTCCGTGACTTTCTTATATACAAATAGAGAGAAGAAAGTGACATGAAAAGAACAATTCCGTTCACAATTGCTCTGCAGAAAATAAAGTACCTAGGAATCAGCTTAACTAAGGAAGTAAAGGACCTGTACAAAGAAAACTACAAAACACTACTTCAGGAAATAAAAGAGGACACGAAGAAATGGAAAGATATCCCCTGCTCATGGATCAGGAGAATTAACATTGACAAAATGGCAATTCTTCCCAAACCATTGTAAAAATTCAATGCGATCCCTATAATGATACCCATACCATTCTTCAAAGAAATGGAGCAAACACTTCTGAAATTCATATGGAACAATAAGCAACCACGAATAGATAAGGCAATTCTTGGGAAAACGAAAATGGGAGGAATCATCCTCCCTAACTTCAAACTGTACTACAAAGCAGTAATAATTAAAACAGCATGGTACTGGAATCAAGGCAGAGCTGCAGACCAATGGAACAGTGTTGAATATACTGACATATTCACCCAAACATATTATCATCTAAACTTTGATAAGGGGACAAGAAATGTGAAGTGGAGCAAGAAAGCCTCTTTAACAAATTGTGCTGGCAAAACTGGACAGCTACATGCAAATATGTGGGTTCAGATCTCTCCCTAACACCATGTACGAAAGTAAGATAAAAATGGATTAAAGACCTCAACATTTGTCCAGAATCCATAAGGTACATTGAAGACAAAGTTGGCAAAACCATGACATTGAAGCTAATGGTATCTTCAAACATGTTACGCCACTGGCTGATCAAGTGAAAACAGAGATAGACAAGTGGGACTATCTAAACTAAGAAGCTTCTGCACCTCCAAAGAAATAGTGACCAAAATACAAAGACAGTCTAGAGAATGGGAAAGTATATTCGCCATAAACACATCCAACACAGGGTTGATATCAAGGGTACACAAAGCACTGGTTGAACTCCGCCAAAAGAAAATATCCAACCCCATCAAAATATGGGGCGATAAAATGAACAGAAAATTTCCCAAAGAAGAAATCCGAATGGCTAAAAGGCACATGAGAAAATGCTCTACATCATTAATCATCAGGGAGATGCAGATCAAAACAACAATGAGATATAATTTCACACCACAGAGACTGGCCCACATTCAAAAGACCAAAAGCATCCAGGGTTGGCGCAGATGTGACAAGAAAGGGACCCTCCTTCACTGCTGGTGGGAATGCCAACTGGTTCAGCCCTTTTGGAAAACAGTATGGACGATTCTCAAAAAATTAGAAATAGAGCTTCCATTTGACCCAGCAATACCACTCCTGAGAATATATCCCAGAGAGGCAAAAAAGTATAGTCGAAGTGACATCTGCACTTGTTTGTTCATTGCACCACTCTTTACAATAGCTAGAATTTGGAAAAAACCTGAGTGCCCGAGAAAAGATGACTGGTTAAAGAAACATGGTACATCTACACAATAGAGTACTATGTAGCTGTTAGAAAGGATGAAGTCATGAAATTTATATACAAGTGGTACTACATGGAAATTATCATGCTAAGCGAAATGAGTCAGAAAGAGAGGGATAGGCATAGGAAGAATGCATTCATCTGGGGAACATAAAGTGACAAAATAGGAGACTACCTCCCAAGAATAGCTGAGATAAATACCAGGAGGATTTCTCCTTGGCTTTGAGGCAAGCCACACATGCTAAGGAAAAAGGGGGCTCAGATAGAGAAGGGAGCACCAAATAAAGGGTGTTCGGTGGATCGTCCCAGGATTGGAGAAGGGTGATGACAGTACACTATAGACCGACCATGATTGCCACTCAATGACTCTTTTGCAAACCACAGCACTCAAAAGGAGAGAGATAACAAAAGGGAATTCTCTGCCACAGAGGTAGGGTGGGATGGAGGGGATGGGGGATGGGAGGGATACTGGGATCAGTGGTGGTGGAGAATGGGCACTGGTGGATGGATTGGTATTAGATCATTGTATAACTGAAACCCAAGCACAAAAATTTGTAAGTCTACAACTGTACCTCATGGTATTTCACTAATAAAATTTAAAAAGATATAAATTTCATAGTTAAAATCATATGGCTATATCCTAAAGATAGGTTCAATTATATAACTATTATAATAAACATAAAATATTCAACTGAAAATGGATAAACAAATAAAAAGATTTTATTTAATAAATATGGAAAATTATATTTCAGTAGCAACTAGTATACATTGATATTTTCTTCATTAGTTTGACATCATGGTTTATTATTAGATATATCAGGTTTCTTTTATTAATTTTCAAACAGCTGTCATTCAGGGTAAATAAGAAAAGTTATAAGCTGCAGGAAAGTCTCTTATATAATATTTGGTCTGTTCGAAGAGTGAGTGGGAGTAAATAATTATACATATAGGGGCCAGAGAAATAATGAAATGTGTTGAAATACATGTGCTAATGGCCTGGGTTCACTATCTAGCACTGCTTGGCTCCTAGAACACTTCCAGAAGCAACTGTTAAGTATACAGAGTTAGTAGGTTCCCTTCATCAATGCCAAGCCTGAGCCCAAACAAAAACACGTCATTGATCATCTTGTTGGTTTTTTTACATATATCTTTCATTATTACACTAAAACAGGTGTAAAAATGGGAATCAATTATATATTTTCTCAATTGGTCACTGTCCTCCCGTTGTTCATCGATTTTCTCGAGCAGGCCCAGTAATGTCTCCATTGTGAGACTTTGTTGTTACTGTGTTTGGCATATCGAATACGTCACGGGGAGCTTGCCAGGCTTTGCTGTGCAGGCGAGATACTCTCGGTAGCTTGTCGAGCTCTCCGAGAGGGGCGGAGGAATCGAACTCGGGTCAGCCATGTTGGCTGTGTGCAAGGCAAATACCCTACCCACTATGCTATCGCTCCAGCCCTTTGCAATTGGTGAATATTTAAAATTAATTTAGGATCATTTATGTCAAAAGTCATTCTAAATTATAATGATTATTTTATTACTATAGATGCTGAAGCTAGAGATAGTAGAGAGAGCAATATGAAATATTCTCACATTATAACCTTACAACATTAACTTTGAGTTAAGTGGAAAAATTAGTATATGAAAGATGTGATTTAGATGAAATATCCCACTAACTATTCCCCCATAGATTGGGATTTTTTAAATGTATATACTTAGGAGATCTTTAGTATCTCATAAATAATTTTAGAGCAGCACTATAAAATAGTCCTGTCATGGTGGAAACTTTTTCATCCTCTAATATGACTCTAGAGCACTAGATATGTGATGTGCACATGTTAAGTTCTCAGTATTTCTCCATCTTTTTTTCAAAATTTTATTTTATTAAAGTACTGTGAGTTACAAAGTTAGTCACAGTTGGGATTTTGACACACAATGTTCTATCCTCACCAATGCCACCATCAGTGCCAAGTTCCCTCCACAGATTTTCCCAGATTCCCTTTCCTTACCCCTCACCAAAGCCCCAGATTGCCATCTTCATCAGCATTTTTATCTGATTATTAAAGTTTTTGTCTGGTGATGTCAGGGTTGTTGACTCTGTGGTTTGGATATTTAGCTCTATCATTCCTTCGCTATCACTATCACTATCACCCTGTTGTTCATTGATTTGCTCGAGTGGGTGCCAGTAACATCTCCATTCATCCCTGTCATGTGCTAGTGTAGCCTGATGGCATACTGGGGCCTCTTTTAGGGTCAGTGGAATGAGGACCATCGTTGTTATTGTTTTTGGCATATTGAGTACGCCACGGGTAGCTTGCTAGGCTCTGCTGTGCGGGTGGGATACTGGGATACTCTCAGTAGCTTGCCGGGCTCTCCGAGAGGGATGGAGGCTTTTGGGGAAGCCTCTAATCACCTTTACAGGTGTTCCCAGTCAGGCATATATGCGGGCACGATACTTTCGGTAGCCTGCCAGGTTCTCTGAGAGCGAGAACTAGACAATAAGAGGTCTCGTGGCTGCAAATGCGGCTGTGCACTTCTGGGGGCTTGGTTTTATAGTCTCTGGATCTTGACTGTTTATGAGGTTACACAGCAGTTGTTGGGTGTAACTGTCTAGCTACTGGAAAATGGGGGATCTGGGTGGAGGAGGCCTAGTCCCTATCTGAGCAGGCTTGAAGTTTTCAGCCCCGGGTCCTGCACACCTGGGTTTCTCTGCCAGTTCCTTCACGCATGGGGTTCGTTCTAGCATGTGGAGAGTGGTCACAGCATGGCTGTGGCTGGATCCTGGAGGTCTTCAGCTGCTGGAGCTCTGCTCAGGAAGGATAGCGAAAGTCAACCCAGCCCCTCCAAGGGACCCCAGTGAGATCAGCCAGGCAGGAGACTTTGCCTTATTATTCCTTAACACCACCAATGTAGCTGACTCCCCTTGACCTCATTTTTGTTGCTTCTCTTTCTTCACCTCTTCCCCTTCATTCTTTCCTTCTCTTCCCTATACGCTGAGGTCAAGGGTGATCTAAGCATCCCCTTCTTTAAACCATTGCATTTCCTTAACCAGTTACTCTGAATACCATCTATAAACGAATCATCCAGTTTGTTGTTCTTCTTCTTGCTTACTTCAATTTTTAATTTATTTAATTGTAGAAGTTAAAAAAAACACCTATGACAATTGGCTTTCATGTTGTCTATTTCAGCTTAGAACTTTACTTGTGGGTGGAAAATGCAAATAACACTGAGAAAGATAGAACATTTGGGCAACTCGTAAACATCAAACAATGCATTTTATGCACTTCTACCTCTACATATGAAATCTCTTTTCAGCAAAGAAAAAAAACACTATAGATTGACTCCAGAAACTGAACTAGGACATTAGAAATCACAGAATGCATATAGTTTGAGGGGTAACTTATATAAAATTTTATTAAATATTTAAATTAGATTTTCATTAACTCATCCAATATACCCAGAAACAGAATGGCAAAGAGAATTACTGATTTGTATAAATTATAAATAAACAATAACAATGACTAAAATTAGCTAATATTTATAACATAATAATCTTAAATGGTTAGCATTGTTATTGTCCTGTTATACAGAAAATGCAGAGAGGTTATGTAATGTTTCAGTATAATAATTTTGTTCATTTCATTTTATGTGGGGGGCATCCCCAGTGATATTGAGGGATTGCCCTATGTTTGTTACTCAGGGGTTATTCTTGGAGCTGCTCAGGAGACAATGTCCAGTGCTGTGGATTGACCCCAGGCCTCTTTATATGAATCATGTGCTTTTTCCAGTTGAGCCATCTCTTTTATCTAGTTGTAATATTTTGGTATTCATCAACAGGTTCTATACAAAGTTTCAAAAGTTACTACTATATCTCAGTAATGATAATATACCTACTAATATGTAATTAATAAGAATATATATGTATATATATAGAGAGAGAGACATAGAGAGACAGAGAGTGGGGGAGAAGAAAGGGAGAGTGGGAAAGTGACCCTGGTTCCTGAGACAGTTCTGGGTTTATAGTTGAAATTGGTGTTTTTTTGCTTTGTTTTGTTTTGTTTTTGTTAGACATACATTTCACTTTTAAAAGAAATTATATTATTGTTGCCAAAGCAACAATATGATTACATGTTTGGAATTTTGAATTATACTTTCTGATTTCAAAACAGGAAGCTAGAAGGCTACAGTTTGATTTCCTACCTCATGGCAATGATCCACTCATCCTTGTTTTACTTGCTCCCTCCATAAACACCAAATCCAAGGGTTTAGAGAGCTTCTTGGTTGATGAACATATTCCTGTTCTGGAGGAAACACCACATCGTAACTCCAGGACAGAAATTATTCTTCTGAGTAGTCTTCTGGTTCTTGCTCTATATATTTCTTCATCTCATTCATTCATTCATTCATTCATTCATACCCTTTGTAGTAACTTTTGTCATAAACTGGCAATGCTAAGTAATGTTTCCCTGTGTTCCATTAAGTTCTCCTAGGAAATTATTAAACCTAAAAAGGAATTTGTTTAAACCCCTGATTGGTAGCAAAATTTGATAGAAGGAGCCCTACTGGTAAAGATTCACACAAAACTAAATTGTGGAGCTGGGTCTTTACTCTGTGGAATTTATTCTTTACTCTGTGGATATGTAGTGATCAAAAATGTTAGTATCCTATCCAAGTTAAACAATAGGACACCCAATCTATGTCTTCCCCAAACTGAAGAAATATTTAGGAAAAAACAACCCTCACAATTGGGGTCAGAAGTATTGCAAGAATGGAAGCAGATGATTTATTTTAAAAGCTCATAGAGAAGATTAATGGAAGAACTCATGAACAGTCTACAGTCTGATCCAGAATTGACTTCATTCCCTACAAACTGCTTCTTGGGATACTGACATTCTTCTATTTGGAATAGTTGGGGTCAACATGATGTCTTCCCTATAGATCTGTGCACCACTGTTGTGAACTCTGAAAAACTAGTTCACAAAAGAACTAAACAAATTGACGTTCTACAGTGCACAGAACTAAAAATTAGGAGTTTTGCCTCCAAACAATAAAAAAGTCACCTATAACATTCAAGTACTTAAACTTAACTTTTAGAAATATTCTTGAGTTGAACTAAAGCTACATATTTCAAGGAGATCTGCAGACCCTAGTATCTTAGGATGCAGTATTCTCAAAGTAACATAGATTTTAACGCATTAGCTGTAAATAAGTGTAACAGTTCTGGTGAGCATTTACTGGCTTGCAAGACATGACTTTAATTTTCAGGAATTTTGCAAGCCAGTTGACCTACTTGTAGCTTGAAATTGGCAATGGAGGCAGAATTTACACCATGACAACAGCCAATGTTACAGGTAACTGGTTTCCCTACTCTTTGGAAAGATGGTTATTCAGTATTTATCTATTTCATGTACCATAATCCTTGAGAATCTGGGACTGGGTGACAGTTACAAAAGGGTAGTCTAATAATTAGCATTAATTACATCCTCCCTCTCTCTCTCTCTTTGAAAAGTAGAAAAATTTACTGGAAATTAGTAGGGGAAATAGGCAAAAAAACTCCCCAAGTGGGAAGGATCTTAGTATAGGACTAAATTCACCTCAAGTATCTCTTGCATCAGGTTATCAATCCATTCTTTCAAGTTTCTTCTATGGCTGATCTGAACGTCCTTTGATACTTCTTTCTTTTCTAGCAATAAAAATACTACATGCCATTTTCCATAAATTTTTCCAGCTGCTATAATATGTACTTTTGCTATCCAGTTATTTCTCTAATCTTAGAGTATTATGTGTTTTAAAATTTTAGTCTATTTAAGTTGGTTTCATATTTGTTATCTATTTGAAAATAATTATGGAAATTACACCGTGTTTATTTGTATTTTGTATACATAAACCAATATAGGTTTGTGTGTGCTAATTATTCTTTGATTAGAAAACTTAAAAATGAAGGTATATAACTAAAAACTCTGAAAATTTTTAATTTTTTCCCAGTTTTAGGTACTCTGTTCTAACTGTTCCTCAAAATAATTTCAAATTCCCATTTAGATAATTTTTGCATTCTTTCTTCACAAGTCTTTCGACCAAATCTCCACAATCTACTCCCACATTTTTTGTGCTTTTTCATATAAAATTGACAGTAATTATTTAGATTTTTTGGAGTAATTTCAAATTGCAACATCTAACTTCATGTAATTTTTAAAAGAAAATTGCTACTTTAACTACATTTATTTTGCTTATCTACTTTGTTCTCTATCTACTAAAAATAATGAGTTCTATGATTCTAAAATTAGTAATTATTTGTCAACAATAGTATTATGAGTTTCCAGTGTATTTCAGGCATACATTAACAAATTTAAAACAAATGCTTAAATGACTGGTGAATGATAAAATTACTATGAAGTGACAGAAACTGTCCTTAGAATAAAGAGTGAAAAAGTGAATAGCAGACTAAGTTCCTGATGTCCTCTGTTTCTAAGAGAAATATATTCCTTATGGTCGTATTACTTGCAGTATATATACAACTTGGGAGTTATTATTTATTCTTCAATTCATTTCAAGTTTGGCCATGTTATTGACTATGACATAAGCATAAGTGATAAAAGCCATTGCCAAGATTGAATTTAAAATCTGTGTTGTTTTCTTTCATTCTCTTTCCTCTCTTCCATAAAAATTGTATGACTCAACTAGTGGATACTTGAATCTGTATTTCAGAATGAACCAGACTCAGCTGATGTTCATTCTGACATACTATGTGAATTAACATAAGCTTTGCAATTTTTTAAAGGCAATGAAGTTAGGTATTTATGACAACACAATGATTTAGGAAATGCAAATATGGTTTCTGGCACACAATGGAAAAGTGCATCACATTTCAAGATTATTTAATATATTTTAGTTAATTACCTTTAAGTCACAAGAGAATTAATTGAGCGTGGAAACTTTCCATTCTGTGAAGAAATCAGAATTCAGGTGTCTTTGAGGATTGCTGGGCCTCTTGCCCATATTGCTTATGATATGTCTTTATTCTGGCCAAATTCACACTTTCTCACATCTGTTTATTTGGTGTCTTTCAATTCTATAGAGACATTTTATGCAGAAGTAAGTCACTGTGATGAGAAGGAAGATGTAAATTTGTCCAACTTGTCACAGTTCAATGTGGTTCAGAATTCCTATTACATGGAATCATTTAGAACCTTTAAAATAACCTTTGATTTTTATAGATTTGATGCAAGTAGCTTATTGTGGGAAAAGTGCAGCTTTACACATATGAAACAGTCATGTTTTGAGCCTACTAGCCAACTGAATTTCAATGAATATGGTCCCACAATGATTCTAGTGTATGAACAAGCATAGGGAATAAAACAGCAGGGGGGAATGCATACAACTTTCATCCAAAAAAGAATTTATATAAGCTTATACCTCAAATGTTATCCTTAGAGTCCAATGCACAACTGATTCCAACAATGTGGTTATTTATTTTTATTTGTCTGTGCATGCCAAGTTTTACATTTAAACCAAAAACAACGTGCAGCATATTTTGGTAAAACAAACAAACAAAAAGTTATTTTTAGGGTCACCTTTTTTTCTCAAGTAATTATGTTACTAAATATCATGTAAAGAAGTATAATTATGTTTCTTTTTTTGTAGGAGTACTGCTATTTTTTTTTATCTATTTCGAATACCCATCCCCCCACCAGTGTGCATTTCCCACCACCACAGATCCCAGTATCCCTCCCACTCCCCATACCCCCTATCCCACCCTGCCTCTGTGGCAGGGAATTCCCCTCTGTTCTCTCTCTCCTTTTGGGTGTTGTGGTTTGCAGAAGAGTTAAGTCTGATTTTCAGGGAGAAATGCTGGATGATTTACTTTCCATTGATCACTTTGTATATAAGGAGATGTCGCATTGGAAAAAATGTCCTGGTTCCTGCTTGCAGGCTCATAGTTTCCCGGGTTCCATCTGGAGAAGGTGGGATGCAGCACCTACCCCATCTGGGTCTTCCCGGTGATATCGGCTCTGTTTCGGACCTGGAGCATTCTCCAGGAGTTGTCGGGCCTGTCAGCCGGATGTTTTTTGTTGTTGCTGTGTGCTGTAAGATGGCATTGGGGAGCGGGTTGTGAGTGTGACTTCTGAAATCAGAGGTTGCCTGGGAGCAGGGGCAGCCCCATTGCAGTTTCAAAAAAATGTCCTGGTACCCACTTGCAGGCTCATGGTCATCGGGGTTCCATCTGGAGAAGGCGGGATGCAGCACCTACCCCATCTGTGATCTCCTGGTGATATTGGCTCTGTTTGGGACCTGGAGCATTCTCCGGGAGCTGTGGGGCTCTCCAGCTGTTTTTCTTTTTTGTTGCTGTGTAGTACTGCTATTTATTCAGCCACTGATTAGCTGATTGAACCGGGCATGAACTCCACCTTACTTTTTTTTTTCATTTTTTTAATAATTTTATTTTTTGAATCCCCATGAGAGCAGTTACAAAGCTTTTGGGTTTAAGTCTCGGTCATACAATGAAACACCCATACTTTCACCAGTGCCCAGTCCCCATCCCCAAAAACTCCAGTATACCCCCATCCCACACCCTCCCCCTACCTGTGGTGTGGGTGATTTCCACATTACTCTCTCTCTACTTTGATCACATTCAATATTTTGACACCAGACCTACCATTATTATTTGGGATTTTACCCCAATACTCAGATTTTCTGAAAAGGCAACAGTAGAAAATTTGTTTTCTATTACTGGTTAAGAATAACATATGATGTCGCGTGGCTGCATTAGTGGCCGCATATTTTGAAATTCCGAAATTTTAACACTTAAATCTGTAGGGATTTCTGCCAAAACCTGCTGGGTGCTGATATTTGTTCCTGAGTCTCTCTGAGATCATGGCTGTTAAGCAGCTTGATCAAGAGCCAGAAAGGCCATTCATGAGTGGTGACTCGGGGTCTCGTTGGGATGGGAGGAAAGGGCCGGCTCTACTTCCAACCCGTGAGGCTCCACGTGTCTTGTCACTGATGGTCCAAACTTGTCTGTCCAGTGGCTCCTGGAGGATGGTGGCCACCGAGCTGCCTAGGGGGAGCAGGCGAAGGGACAACACCCTTTCCCCCCCTGGGGTGGCCTGGTGACAGTAACCTACTACGGGTTCTGGATGCATTTCTGTCAAAAGCCACTGAGTTCCGAGATTTGTTTCTGAGTCTCTTGGATCATGGCCATTAAGCAGCTTGATCAGGAGCCATAGAGGCCATTCGTGGTGGCGACTCGGGGTGTCATTGGGGTGGGGAGGAAAGGGCCGGCTCCAGCCCCATCCCATGAGGCCCCGTATGTCTTGTCACTGTGGGCCCAAACCTGATTGTCCAGTGGCCTCTGGCAAATGGCAGACCAGGAACAAGCCAAAGCATGAAACCTATTTCCACCTGGGGTGGGCCAGCTCCGGTAACCTACTGCAGGGACTGGATGAATTTCTGCCAAAAGGTGTTGGGTTTCGAGATTTGTTTCTTAGTCTCTGGTATCATGGCCATTAAATGGCTTCATCAGGAAGGTTGAGGTTGTTTGTGGGCGGCGACTCAGGGTCTCATTGGGATGGAGAGGAAAGGGCCAGCTCCACCCACATCCTGTGAGGCCCCGCGTGTCTCATCACTGTGGGCCCAAATCTGACTGTTCAATGGCCTCTGGTGGATGGCGTCCACTGAGGTGCCAAGGGGGAGCAGGTGGAGGGACAGCATCCTTTCCCCCCGGAGTGGACTGGTGACAGTAACCTACTGTGGGGTCCGGACACATTTCTTCCAAAAGCCTCTGGGTTTTGAGATTTGTTGCTGAGTCTCTGGGATCACGGCCATTAAGCAGCTTGATTAGGAGTCAGAGAGGCCATTCATGAGTGGCAACTCGGGGTTTTGTTGGGGTGGGGTGGAAAGGGCCAGTTTCACCCACATCCTCTGAGGCCCCGCGTGTCTCATCACTGCGGGCCCAACTCTGACTGTCCATTGGCCTCTGGTGGAAGGCTGCCACCGGTCCGCCAGCAGGAACAGGCCAAAACACAAAACCTATTCCCACCTGGGGTTGCCCAACACCGTAATCTACTGCAAAGACCAGACACATTTCTGCCAAAAGCCATTGGGTTTCAATATTTGTTTCTGAGTCTCTGGGATCATGGCCATTAAGCAGTTTGATCAGGAAAGAGAGAGGCCATGCCTCCAATTATGTAGCTAAGCCCAAGTTGGTTTGTGGGTGTGTCTCTCACATACCTAACTTTTGGCCATTTACTTTCTTGGTAAGCTTTGCCCCAAGTTTTTGGGGTCTGGCCAAAGGCACAGCAGCAATTTTGGGGTATCTGGAAGTCTGAAGGCGCCATCAGGCTGCTGTTGCACTAGCAGGTACAGATTGACCTGCTGGTGGCACCATACCCCCCTAATCACGTTTCTTTAGGTGGACAAGAAAATAAATGAGTAAGAGTAATATAAATAAATATATAATAGAAGATAGTTACAAAATTCAGTTTCTTATGTTATCCAAATTGAAAAGGAGTGTGTAGATGTCATGAATTTTATTCCACATGGTTCTCATATTGACTTCTTTATTTCTCTGGAGGCACACCCAGAGGTGTTCTGGGCTGACTCCTTTGTCTACACTTAGGGATCTTGCCTAGTTGGGCTTCAGGGACCATTTGTCATGCAGATCATTTGAAAGCAGGTCAAATGCATGCAAAGCAAGTGCCTTATCCACTCTGCTACCTTTCCAATCTAGTCATATTAATTTTATGAGTCACTCACAAACAATTGCTTACAGATAAAACTTTTCAGGAAAAAATTAAAAAATATTTAATTAATTATTATTATTATTATTATTATTACTATTTAGGTTTTTTGGGTTACACCTGGTTCTGCTCAGGGATAACTCCTGGATCTGCACTAAGGAATTACTCCTGACATATGGGATGCCAGGGATTGAACCTGATCTGTTCAGTGCAAGGCAAACTTCTTACCAGCTTTATTCTTGCTCCAGACCCAGGAAAAACAATTTTAGAATTAATCTTACCATTCCTCAAATGTAAAAGTGTTATAGTTAACATATATTACCGGGAAATAACGCTTAATCAGTAACTATGTTTTAAAATTTATTATTTAATATTTGAAACTTGATACATGTAACATACATGTAGATTATAAAGTAGAATAGTAAAATTAATCTTTGGGAATTCATTTGATATATTCATTAATTCATTTAAAATAAATCAGTATTTCAAGATAATCCTATCTTTTATGCTTTTTTACTTACTTAAAAAAATCACAGCTTATGAATCCCTACAGGAAAGAATAGTTCTGCATTTCAGTTTGTTATTTCCTTATAACTAGATCTTATGGAACACCTGCTATTTATTCCCCTGCTATTCTGAGAGAATAATATATGAAAACACTTTATACAAGGACCTTATCTTTTTCATCTTGTTTCACCTTACTCTGGTTTAATGCATTTGACTTAGTTGATTTGGCTCACTAAATCAAATTACCATGGATAAAGATTTAAACAACACAAATTCATTCCTCTAAGTTCTCCTCACTTGGTGCCAGCATGTTCATATTCTGGTGAAGATGATACCTAATTCTAAGATATTTGTGTCTTTCTTCATATATCAGAAATGAGAGAGAATTGTCTTATTTAAGGTGAAATTCAACCCTTCATAAAATTATTATGATTATTTAATTACTTTCTGGAACCTAATTCCAAATGTCCTTACATAGGGGTTTAGGGTTTGTACAAACAAATTTTGGAGAACCACTGTCATTTAGTCTAAACAATATCCAAATTACCAAATTATTATAGAGAAAACATATGTGAAGATAAATTATAATAACATTTGAATTAAATCACAGGTTTTCAATCTTCAATACTCTTAGAAATGTTATATTAGCCATACTGAAAATATGCTTAATTTACTTACAATTTACAATTGATGGCATGTATCTCAGAGAGGATAAGTGATCGTTCAAAGTCTTGCTGCTAGAGGCATACATTTTGTCTAGGTACCAAAGTACCTGATTCATGTGCAGGTTGACAATTATTTCCTGTTATCTACCAAGAGCTATATTTTTGCAAACATATATAATATAGAAGACATATGCAGGGGCTAGAGCGATAGTACAGTGGGTAGGGTGTTTGCTCTGTATGCAGCCCACACAGGTTAGGTTCCCAGCATCCCATATGGTAATTCCTGAGTGCAGAGCAGAAGAACCCCTGAGCATCACTGGTTGTGACCAAAAAGAAAAAAAAAAGACATGCAATTACCCTCCTCAGATTTATAAGGAGAAATCAGACTGAGAAATTTTATCCAATTTTAGACAGAAGGAAAAATGACAATAATGCAACAAAATGTAAATCACTTAAAAGTTTCTTTTTTTAGTCACCTATTTTTGTGACTTTCAAGCTCATTCTTTTTTACTAAACTAGGTGACCATTTAATATAAGTTAATGTAATAGGAAAAGTATTCCAGGAGAATGTGTAAGGTTTATAGAAGCTGAAAATAATTATAAATATGTAGGTACACCAAGTTAATAAAATGATGAAATATAGAGTGATTAAGAACATTAGAGTGATTAAGAACATTAGAGTGAGCAAGTCATATGAAGCAATAATTGAATACTTGGTTTAGTTTTTTTTTAATTTATTTTTTATTTTTAGTGAAACACCATGAGGTACAGTTGTAGAGTTACAATTTTTTGTGCATGGATTTCGATTATACAATGATCAAATACTCATCCTTCCACCAGTGCCCATTTTCCACCACCATGGATAATATCCCTCCAACCCCCATCCCTCCCATCTCACCCTGCCTCTGTGGCAGGGCAATCCCTTGTGTTCTCTCTCTCCTTTTGAGTGTTGTGGTCTGCAAAAGAGGCTTTGAGTGGCAAACATGTTCAGTCCACAGTCTACTTTCAACATGCATCTCCCCTCCTGGGAGGATCCTCCAAACACCCTTTATTTGGTGCTCCCTTCTCTATCTGAGCTGCCCTTTCCCCTAGAATGCCTGGCTGACATCTAAGCTATGGAGTAATCCTCCTGGTGATGATCTCAGCTATTCTTGGGTATTAATCTCATATTTTGTTTCTTTATATTCCCCAGATGAATGCAATCTTTCTATGTCTATCCCTCTCTTTCTGACTCATTTCGCTTAGCATGATACATTCCACGTTGTGCTTGGTTTAGTTTTTACCTTTTAATTCCAGTGTCATGGCTTCAGATGAAGGTCAAACAACTCTGAAGAATTTGACCCTTTGTTTTATTACTTCTCTGAAAGTATTAAAAATTAGATCTTTTTCCTATTCTAACTAACTATTCAAAACTCAACCACAATCATAATTGTTGGTAATTCCTATTGCCACCTATCATCATCTTGATTGATTAAAAGTCATGGTGAATTGCTTTAGAATTCACATAGCTGAATAAAGAGATATTTTTCAATTTCATTTTCTCTTCATAAACAAAGTTGTAAATATGTCTTATATTGGTATTGCTTCACTCATAAAACTTCATGTTAAAAGTTTTGAGCTGTAATAACAAAGTATGATACGATTTAATGTTTTGTAATTTATAGAAGTAGTAGTTTATGCTAATAACAATAGAATGTAGAGTTGCAAAGAAGTACTACAAAGGATATTATGGATGATGAATACTGACACAAATAAAGTTATAATTTATCTATCATTTATTATGAGACTGGAATAAAGGATTAAATCCTTACATGTAGACGAGGATATAAAATTGCTAATGTCTGCATTAGCTAGAAATTTTGTTAACAAGAGAGGGCTGGAGACACAGTATAGAGGTTAAGGCAAATAATTTGCACATGCTAGCCTGGGTTCAATCCCAAGTACCTGGGCACCACATATGCTCCCTTGAGCCTGATCAGGAGTGATTCCTGAACACAGAGAGAAGAGTATGTCGTGTGCACTGCTAGGAGATCCTAAACACCTTCCTTGAAAATAAAGAAAAATAAAGAAATTTTCAACAAGTGAAAAACCTCAGAACAATGGAATATTAAATCACAAATTATCTTGAAAACTAGAAAATAACTTTTGATCAAATAGTACTATATAATTGATGAGTACATTTCATGTATTTCCTTGCCACAGTAAAAAAAACTATAGTTTTCTACTCCACAAGAAAGGCCACATACGGGAAGCTAAAGAAATAGTATAGAAGGTAAGGTGCTTGTTTCTAGTTTAGCTAACGCAGATTCTATCCCCAGGATCCCATATGGTCTCCAGAGGACTGTCAGGAGTGATTCCCTACTGCAGAGCAAGGGGTAACCTCTGAGCATTGCCAGATGTGTTCCCGGCCCAAGTAAAAGAAAGTCCACAGTATAGTCAAAAGAAAACAGAAAATAAAAATAAAAATAATAATAAAAGTTTAAGTTGTGTTTTTAAAAAGGTTCATAAACTTACAGAATATAGAACAAAGTGACATCTCCTTATTTGAAATTCATGAAACTGCTCAGTATTAAATATCTCATGAATCATTACAGTCATGATTTCTGGAGCTTCTGACAATATAATCATTTGTAGTTTTATTGCAAATATTAATTTACTACTTTGTGAAAGTAAGTTTTGAAGAATCAATTACTAAATCAGTAAAGCTTAAGTTTTTGTTCATCAGATATAGGTATTTAGACATAATTTGAAAGCTGATATGCTGAAATAGGTAAAATAAATGTTCTAAGTGACTAATTTGGGTACTCTGCCTCAACCCCATTGAGAAAATTATCATTCTTTCTAGAGTAAATCTTGTCAACACACACACCTGAGATTTCAATAAAGGAGAAAATCACTGACAGGATTGAATAAGCTAGGGAGGATGATGACATTTATGAAATGAGTCAACATTTTATTTCTTGAGTTTTAAAAAATTACTGAAGAGAATAAGCTTTAAACTTTTGCTGGGCACACACATTTGAGCCTAGTGCCTTGGTTTTTCTTTTTTTCTTATTTATGCCCAATTCTTCATTTACTTCTACCTTTAAGTTAGTATTCTATTATCAATATGGACTGATAATTGACTTAAATAATACTGTGTTCTTTGCATTTTTCATCACTACCTAACAAAAGGAACCCTTAATATGATCATTTCATAGATACGAAAACAGAAACCTGAAACACTTGTCGAAACTCAATAAATAAATAAATGGCAGAGCTAGAACTATCACAAATTCATCCCTCTCCTCACCCTTCTAATTCCTTTTCCAACTATAGATTTCACTTCTTTTATTTTCCCTATTTAGCTTGAATTCCCTTCATCTGTTTTTAGTACAAAGCATCTTGTTCTCTAAATACTGCCATGATCCATAAATGTCTTGTATACTGAAAAGTTATATTCCCTATTTACTATTATTATTATCTTATGTAACTAAACTAAGTATTATGGTATCTTATATGTTACTTTATTATATATAGCAACTTATGTATGGTATCTTATACCTTATTTGAGATCTTGACAGCAGCATAATTTTTGTATTGCTAATTTATTAAAATACTGACTGCATTTTATATATCATGGACCATTATATTATTTTTTTACTCTGCTAGCTCTGAAAGTGAGAACATTTTAATGTTGAATATATTTTCATTATGAATTCATTGGAAATCTATATAAAAAATTTCACACAATCTTGTGTGAATGTTTAAGATAGGCAATAATATTATCACCTTCATGGTTTATATTTATTATTAAGTATTTTCAGGAAAAGTTTGTATCCAATAAAGTTATAAAATTCTCTCTATTGGATAAGTAGGTTTTGCTTGTTTGTTTTGGGTTTGCTTTATTTTGTTTTGGTTTTTGACAACACTCAGAGATGCTCAGGAACGACTTCTGGCTCTTCCCTCGTGTATCACTCTCATCAGTGTTTGGGGTACCACACTTGGTGATGGGGACAGAACAGAGTCAGTCTACTGTATGCAGTACAAGTTCCTGGACCACTCTACTATATCTTTTCCAAAGCTTTAATATATATTTTATCTTGCCCATGGAATAAAAAATAAGAATAGGGAGTAAAATATAACTGTGTATGATTTCATCAATTCTTTTCAAGTTACGTGGTTCATAGTGAACCTTTGTGTATTTGTATCTATATGCATGCATGTTTTAAACATATTTTTAATATGCAAGCTACAAAAAAAGAGTTCTATGTCTTTTTGTTGTTGTTCTGAAAAAATCTCTATTCAGATACTTCACATGGAATTTAAATATTAAGGTCAGTGTTAGGACAAGCATATGGGAAACTCAATTTGACCAAATGCACTTGGAATATACACTTGCGCACAGTATTGGCCACGTGCTGAGTACCAAATGAAATCACTGAAGTACAATATGATGGTTTCTTGGGTCATTAAAAGAGAAGCTAAGACTCTACCCTTCAGGTCCCAAACCTGAAAAGCTTCGAGCTGTGAACAAATGCAGCATAGTATATTTAGAGCCAAGACATGTAGAGAAAGTAAGTCCTGTTGACAGCTTTTGGGTCTCTGGATCAAGCTGCACCTGAAAACTTACAGCTGGACATTTCAGTTACATGAGGCAATAAATTTTTTTGCGTTGTTGTTTAAGCCAGTTCAAATTGCATTTCCTGTCATCTGTAAAAAATAATATTAACCAATACAAAACAGATGACTTGGATACAACCAAGCAGAACCCGGTTTTTATTAGGAGTTTTAAAAACTCTGAGTTTTCTAAGAAAAGTTATGTTTTGTATAGAAGATAAAAAGCAGTTTAGAGATGCAGATATATAGGAATAAAATAAAATCTGTATCTGTATGTACATGAAAACATTAATAGCAATAATATTTTAAAAGTTGATTGCTACTTAAAGTGACAAGCTGGTCAAATGTGGTCCCCAGTTAAAACAATATATTGAGAAAATTAAAATAAGCAGTACATTGACAAATATGGATTCTTATGATTTTGTTCAGCATAATTTTAGCTTTGAGAGTGTTATACTATGCCATGAATCACATTAATGGCTTATCTAAAAAATGTGTTCAAAGTGATTCCAGAGAATTTGAGGAGTGAACTTAGGGAAATAAGTTCTAAATATTGTATTTTGAGTAAAGTAAGTATAGAGGAGTCTGTGTCAAGAAGAACAGGCAAGCGTTATGAATGCTTTTCCCAGCTTCTGCTGCATCTACCAGCATTGACTGCTCTTCTCTCTTTGAGGTCTTCCGTTATCACATCTCTGCACTGCTTTGTGAGCTCGGACATTTGCTTGTGGTTGCCTGTGGCTTGCGCCAAGCCACATTGGTGAATAAGCTCAAGAGTTTTCCAAGACAGGCTCTTTTTTATGGCTATCTCTCTCTTGGCGTTCCTTGCACAATCATGGAGGTGCTGAATCAGTTGATAGTATTCCTCGTCAATGTTGTCAATGACGGCATCTTCCCATGTTGTAGCAATAGTGCCAATTAGCTCCCAGTTGGTGGGCATTCTGGGAGTTCTCTTCTTAAACTTTGCAGCCATTTCCCCCGCTCCGTGAAGTAGAATTTTGCATGATGGAGATGGTGGTCCCATCCCATTTGGAATTTTGGAACAACAGCGACATCAATCTGGCAAAACCTTTAATTTAATATGATATGGTCAATTTCCTTGTGGAACAGTCCACCGGGAGACTCTCATGTCCAACATTTAGATTTGGCCTTCTGGAACTGTGAGTTACCATGGATGGTCTTGGTCGACGTGATGAACTCAGAAAGTCTCTCACCCTGTTTGTTCCGTTCTAGGTGATGTGAAGTTCTTTGACTGATCTTCTCGATCCTATCTTGGCATTAAAATCACCGACAATGATCTTGTAGAAGGTGTGGTCTTCTTTATAGTATTTCTCCAGTTCCATGTAAAACTTCTCAATTTCTTCTACATCATAATTGGATGTTGGTGCATAGACAATGAAGATAGAAACTGGCAGCAGTGAGCCACACCTATTCAAATGTAATTGTCCAATTCAGGATGTTAGGCATTCGAATGAATCAAAGCTTCATGGCCAAGTTTATGTTGACAAGGACACCGACACCTCTGGTGCCTCTTTTGTTGCATGTTCCGAGGAACAGTTCTTCTCCAGTGTCAAAAATGGTGTGATGTGATTGATGCTTTCTTGTCTCAGTGAGGCCAATGTTGTACTTGATCTTTTGCGCTTCTACCATCAGGTCCTCGATGGATGCATCTGATGCCAGTGTAAGTGCATTGAAAGTACAGACAAGCATTTTTGTCTTTCTTGGTCTTGGCAGCCTAGTTCTGTCTTGGGATTTTATCACCCTCTCATTGCACATCCTTCTAAACGCTTCTGTATTGCTGACTCCTTCAGGGTCAGGGGAATGAGGCCCATTGTATTTACTGGTTTTCGCGTATTGAATACACCAAGGATAGCTTGCCAGGCTCTGCCATGCAGACAGGATACTTTTGGTAGCTTGCCAGGCTCTCTGAGAGGGATAGAGGCTTTTGGGGGAGTCTCTAATCACCCTTGTAAGTGTCCCCCTGGTTCAAACCATATTTGAGCCCTATCAAATATGGTGCAGCAATCTTAGAAGATGGGTATTAAGTGTCTTATGATGTGTCTGGAAAGCATCCTGGAGCGTGGTGGTGGCTGAGTAGTCGAGTTAGTGGAGGTAGTGGAGTTCTTTTAGTGAGGTGTTTATCTCATGCTGGTAGAGTGGTTCTTTGTGCATAATCCAGTCTCTGGGTCACAGGCAGTTGGTGTAAACCGACAGGGCAGGGTAGGGAGGGGCTCTTAGTTTTAATCCCTTCTTCACCTGTGGTTAGTGGGAGCAGGCAGAATATCTCTGTCCCCAGGTCCATTGAGCCTGCCTTGTTTGCCAAGGTGTCGAAAATCAGATGGCTGGACACGTAATGAGATTTGGAGATGACCCCAGGACTAGAGCCGTTACTGACTGGATTCCATGGGACATCAGAAGACCACATGGCTGCCCACCTACAAGATGGTCAGATTTCTTCATCAAGACCCTGAATGATGGTTTGAGGTTCTTAATGTTCCTGAACGAACAGACGCCATTGGGTAAGACTTGCACACGACTGGGATGAATGGAGACGTTACTGATGCCTGCTGGAGCAAATCGATGAGTAATGGGAAGTCAAGTGATCAAATGATCAAGTGTATCAAGAAAAAAGTAAAGGTCACATTTAAAGGATTAAATTCAGGTTAGTTGTGTTGTTGTGAAAAAGTAAATGAAAGAGACTTATAAAGAAGTCAGGAGGCTGCTGGTGGCCAAACAGGGTAAGACAATATAAAAGAAAGTGATTCCCAATGGAATTAGAGGAAAAAATGTCATATATAATTGTATATGCATATATAGTTTAATTTGTCTTTATATATATGTAAATATATAAATATATTTGATTTTTTGGTTACACGCAGGGATGCAAAGGGGTTATTCCTCTCTCTGCTCTCAGGAATCACTCCCAGTGATGCTCAGGGAACCATATGGGATGCTGGGAATTGAACCCAGGTTGACTGTGTGCAAGGCAAATGTCTACCTGCTGCGTCATCGCTCCAGCCCCTCTCTTTATATTTTTGATTTTCCTGCATTTGATTTACGGTTAAGAAAATTAAAGAGTGGAATCATTTATAACTTGCCCAAAATCTTATAGTTATGATTTGGAAAGAACATTTCAAATATATCACATATATTGTTCATGTTAAGTATTCATTGCATAAAGATTATTTAGTAGAGAAAGTAATGCAAAAGAGAATAGCTTGGATAGCAGCAGGAGTTTTCCAGATGTATTAGGAAATAATACAGCGGAGGGGGAGGCTAGAGAAATAGTAAAATAGATAGGATGCTTGTCTGGCAAGCTGGTATCACCCAGATGTGATTACTGGCACCTGAGTTCTACCAGGAATGATCCTTGAGTACAGAGGTAGTAGTAAGTAGTGAACACAGCCAGGTATGACACAAAAACCAAAAGAAAAAAATATAGTAGCAGAATATGCTTGAGAATTTGAGAGTATTTACAAAATTAATTAATGGAGCGATAGCACAGCGGTAGGGCGTTTGCCTTGCACGCAGCCAACATGGCCGACCCGAGTTCGATTCCTCCGCCCCTCTTGGAGAGCCCGGCAAGCTACTGAGAGTATCTCGCCCGCATGGCAGAGCCTGGCAAGCCACCTGTGATGTATTCGATATGCCAAACACAGTAACAACAAAATCTACAATGGAGACGTTACTGGGCCCGCTCGAGCAAATCGATGAACAACGGGAGAGCCTTTACAAAATTAATATAATCTTTGTCTTCTGATAGCCATAACTTTGGTAGATGTTTTTCATTTTATGTTCTTAAGTGAATTTTGATTCATAACATGATTGAAAGGTAATTTTATTAGTCAAAGAGTGACTTTAAAATATTTGGCATAGAATTGATGATTCTTGTGGTTTATGAACTCGGCAGCTTCCACCACATGAAGAGTCCATGCAAGTCAGAAAAATGAGGAAAAGCATAAATATTAATTATTAATGGATATTTCTAAGATTTTTATATTTTATTTGTTTCTCTGAATTTTAAAGATCTACTGAAATATATCTCCTTCTAAGATGCTAGAAGTAATAAACTGGTTTATGTTTTTCCCACTCAAGCTTTTATTTACCTCAATATTTTTGTCATTCCTCCATTTCAAGCTATTTGAAAATTGCTGCTCATGTTTGCAAGCATAATCCCATTGTGACTTTAAAATGAACAAATACATTTATCAACATAGTATTGGATATATAAATAGTAAAGTAAAAGTAAAGGCCCACCCGTTGATCATCGATTTGCTCGAGCGGGCCCAGTAACGTCTCCATTGGAGACCTTGTTGTTACTGTGTTTGGCATATCGAATACGTCATGGGGAGCTTGCCAGGCTCTGCCTTGCGGGCTAGATACTCTCGGTAGCTTGCTGGGCTCTCCGAGAGGGGCGGAGGAATCGAACTCGGGTTGGCCATGTTGGCTGCGTGCAAGGCAAATGCCCTACCGCAGCGGTAGGGCATTTGCGCAGCCAGCCCTACCAAGCAGGGTTCGATTCCTCCGCCCCTCTTGGAGAGCCTGGCAAGCTACCAAGAGTATTCAATATGCCAAACACAGTAACAAGAAGTCTAAAAAAGGAGACGTTACTGGGATATATAAATGTGCTAAAATAGTATAGGCTTATAAATACGACTAGAGTTTGAAAGTTTCTCCATTCTTTGAATACTTAAACTGTTCCATATGGGTTATAATAAGATTTTATAAAATTATTTCTTTTCTCTAATTTTTGGAGTTAAAATTTTAAAGAAATTTTTGATATTAAGAGGAAGAAGTTAGCTGCCTCTGCATCTGCCTCATTTCAACACTGTGTGCAGTGCTTATATTCTGCAGCCATGACCACCTGTCCATGAGCAAGGGTGAAGAGGAATTTAAAGTTTTTAAAATAAAGGTAGAGAACTATGGAGAAGATGTGCAAGATTATCTCTTAAACCTTCTCCAAATCCAGAGCTTCAGTCTAAAATGGCCCCTGAAGAGTAGGGAGAGAAGGTACACAAAAGGAAAAAGGAGAGAGTTTATAGTGACAAGATAGGAATAATCATACAGAAACAGACAACAAAGAAGCCCCACACAGAAAACTGAATGAACTAGAAATGCCAGGTGAAGTGTGTGCACTTATGTTAACTCTGCACTCCTGAGGACTGTACAGTTTGAACAACTATTTTAATATCAAGTTCTGTCAAAAAGCAAAATTTGTTTTGCCTTAGTATAAAAATGTACTGTTATCACATGTACTAATTTATTGGTATTTTTTTTGAAAAAGGGTATATGTCATTGAGAGAATGTCTCCAAAGTTGAATTGACCAGGGGGATAGATGCCTTTCCCTACTAGTTTTGAGAAACTTACCGTTGGTTCCCAGAAGGAGGGATTCCTGAATGCTAATGCATCTTAGCCACTTTGGTACAAATATTATTGTGGTGGAAATAATCTAAAATTAGTTTTATGCCCTGATCATTTTCTTTCTTTAAGATAGACTTGACTCCCTTAAACTCAGAGAGATATGCTGAACCAGGACTTCCAAAATGTGGTCACCAGGATTTCAGTGACTTTTCTGTGCCTTCATTTGCAGTGACATTTTTTCAAAGAGCAGCAGTTCCTTTTTGAGTGACTCTTCGGATTGATAACTGTCATTTTCACATTTTCTGAATTTCAGGGTTGGCTTTTGAAAAGTTGCTAAACCACATACCAAATGTGAAATGTCACATCCTAAACTATCTCATTCTAAACTTGCCATTTTGTGAGCATAAAACGGAGAATTCATTGAGTTTTAGAACGTCTTCCTTATTTGCATTGAAGAGGGGAAGTTGAAAGTTGCTGTATACTTTTATCAATTACCTGCTTATGCCCTGCCTGAAAAGTATCTTCATTTTTGTTTGTTTTTTGAGCCACACCCAACACTGCTGAGAATTACTCCTGCCTTTGCACACAAAAAATTACTCGTGGCAGTGGTTGGGGGACCATACGGGAACTGGGAACCGGGAACTGGATTGGTTGCATAAAAGGCAAATGCCCAGTACAATGCACTATCACTCCAGTACTCTTAAAAAATATCTTTAATGAACCGGGGCTAGAGAGATAGTATAGTGTGTGGAGGCTCTTGCCTTGCACATAGCCAATAGGAGTTTGATCCTCATAATTCTGTATAGTCCTCTGAACCCACAAGGAATGATTCCTGAATGCAAATCCAAGAGTACTGCCTGGTACTTTATTTTTTAAATAAATAATTTAAAAATATGGTGTATTCGATGTGCTAAACACAGTAACAACAAGTCTCACAATGGAGGTATTACTGGGCCCACTCGAGCAAATCGATGAACAATGGGAGGACAGTGCTACAGTGCAGTAGCTTAACGAAGCTTAATGAAGCTTAATGAAGCTTGGCTTAGGAAAAACAAAGTTTTGGGACTGGAGAGATAGCACAGCATGTAGAGTGTTTCTCTTGCATGCGGCCTGCTCAGGTTCGATTCCCAGCATCCCATATGGTCCCCTGAGCACCGCCAGGAGTAACTCCTGAGTGCAGACTCAGGAGTAACCACTGTGCATCGCTAGTTGTGACCTAAAAAGCAAAATAAAAAAAAAAGAGGAAAAACAAAGTCTTAAAATTGATATTGTTGACACAATATTAAATTGAAGGTATCATGCAACAGATGGTTGGATATTTTAAGTTCCATTTAGAGCATCTCAACGTTTTATATTTATTCAAAATGACATGTTAATTTTATAGGCCTTAATATACTCTAGTTTTGTTTGTTTGCTTGTTTAAGGGCCACACCTAGAAGTACTCAGGGCTTATTTCTGGTACTAAGGAATTACCCCTGGTGATGCTTGAGGACAAGATGCAGTGCTGGGGATCGAACCTGGGTCAACTTTGTGCAAGGCAAATGCCTTACCTCTTGTACTATCACTCCAGCCCACTCTTCAAATATTTTTTTATCTAGGTGCATAAGTAAGAACATGGGGCAATATTTGGTCAATATAAACCAGAACATAGTTCATTTTTGTTAAATACTTGAGTTTGTTTCCACTTGCATAGCCACTAGCTTTGTTTCATACTCCAGATAAGAGTGAGCTCATCTTTTTCTTCTGACTCAATTTAGTTAGTATGACACCTTTTAATTTCGTGTAAGTTGCATCAAACCTCAAGATTTCATCTTACCTTATACATGAGTAGAGTTCGAATTTGTGCAAATCTTACAGTTCTGTTATGTTTTAGTGCTCCTGGGAATTCTGTTTCAGGTTTTGTCAAGAAAGTAGACAGTTAACGATGGCAAACAAGTGGAAATCCAAGACATTGCCCTCTGCGTTTTTGACAGAATGATCCACAAAGTGAAATATAGGCTCTAAAAAAAAGACCATATGACTTAAAATGGCTTCAAAGTCAGAATGGTGAAAAGCATTGGAGAAATTAGGAACAGTTGTTAATAAAATTAACCAATGATACTTGGACCTAGTAACAAGAGAGAGGGGAAGAAATGGAGAAATGTGAGAGCTGTGATTCAGATCATGTCCTTGTACAAATTGGAAACACCTTTCTCCACTGAGCACAGGTGGCATTGTGAACCAGAGTTCCGCTGCTAAATATTAGGATAACAGAAACAGATGATGGTAACTGCAAATATCAGGCAGTCACAAGAACTTTGGAAATCATGACTGAAAAAAAAAGACACATTGAATCCCTCTCTCCAGCCCTGGAGCGATAGCACAGCGGTAGGGCATTTGCCTTGCGTTCAGCCAACATGGCTGACCCGAGTTTGATTCCTCTGCCCCTCTCGGAGAGCCCGGCAAGCTACCGAGAGTATCTCGCCTGCACGGCAGAGCCTGGCAAGCTACCCGTGATTTATTCGATATGCCAAACACAGTAACAACAAGTCTCATGATGGAGATGTTACTGGGCCCGCTCGAGCAAATTGATGAATAATGGGAGGACCGTGACCGGGACCATGAATCCCTCTCTCTGATCCATCAGTGACACCTATGACTTCCAGTATGGTCTGTGCAGTCAGGCAGATGGGCACTGGGATGTTAGTCTATCCTCTCCCTTTTCCCAGCCTGCCTATAGTAAGACAGAGGCAGGGTGGGAGAAATTAGCCGTGGAGTTTTGGTGAACTGAACATGCTTCTTTTACAGCCTCCTCATAAGAGAGGCTTCTCTCTGTATCTGGATTAAGATTATGATTCACATATTGTCACCAGCACTGAATTCACTTGAAATTTTTTTCATGTTAATAGGCAGAGTCTAGAATACCTGAAAAGAATGAGGGCATGGAAATGCTTCGCATAATCATTCTCTGTATATCTGTGACTCTTAGAAAGAATGCATGCTGGAGTCAGAGAGGTAGTACAGTGGGTAAAGCCCTTGTCTTGCAAGTGGCTGACCTGATTCAATCTCTGGCACCAGATATTGTTCCCCCTGCATCCCTGCAGGAGTGATTCCTGAGCACAGAGTCAGGAATTATTCCCAAGCACTCCTGATAGTAACTTCAAAACAAACAACAAAAAAATAAAACTCACATTTGATTAATTCTTACATAACACTTATGGACTAAATGTAAAGGTTTATTATTATTGATGCTTTGGATATTTAAATAATCATTCAGGGAGGAGGTTAGCTTTTGAGCTCTCAAGGGCTGGAGCGATAGCACAGCGGTAGGGCGTTTGCCTTGCACGCAGACAACATGGCCGACCCGAGTTCGATTCCTCCGCCCCTCTCAGAGAGCCCGGCAAGCTACCGAGAGTATCTCGCCCGCACGGCAAAGCCTGGCAAGCTCCCCATGACGTATTGGATATGCCAAACACAGTAACAACAAAGTCTCCAATGGAGACGTTACTGGGCCCGCTCGAGCAACTCGATGATCAATGGGAGGGCCCTTATTTTACTTTACTTTTAATGCTATGCCTGAGCACTTATTTGTAGTATTTCAATACATTTATATGCCATCTCTTTACATTTTTAAAGTAGAAAGTCAAGGTGTAGTGTTCTCTAGGTTTTCCAGGTACTGATCAGAAGAAATAAAAAACCTGACAAATAACAAAAGTTGTTTGTTTAATAAAAGTTAAATCCTCAAAGAGCTATCAAAGCTTAAATAACTTAATATTTTTAAAATATAGAACTGGAAGAAATTTAGGGACATTTTTTCTCGCCTATAATTCACAACACATTGTGTTGTTGTGATAAAATCAAAAGAAAAATAACAATGTTGCCAAGGAAAATAGGATGACAGACCAAGATTAATTATAGAAAAGTACACATCTTTATTATGAAATTAATTCAATTAGATAGAGAACTGTACCAACTATGAACAACAGATAATTTTTCATTTTCTGCCTTTCCTCTACAGATTTTACTATGAATGCAGAACTAATATAAGCAAGACACTTTAGACTTGATAAGTCTTTCGTACTGTTTAAAAATTAATACCCATGTTCAAATTAAAGCTATGATATTACCTGCAATGACCAGAATTTCAAAAGAAATCATTTACTCAATGCCCCACTGTGTGAACGCTGCATTTAACTGTTTCTTAAATTTTATGCTTTATAGAGCACAGGTCCTGGGATATGTTCCAGATTCAAAGGTTCAGAGTGGAGAAGGCAGCTGAAGGGAGACTGGTTGATAGAAGATGGTTCTCTCTCTCTCTCTCTCTCTCTGTCTCTCTCTCTCCCCCCCTCCTACTTGCTCGCACTTTCTCTAACACTCCTATTCTCTTCACAATATTACCTGAAAGTAAATTATATTGTAATGTCAGGAATTCCTTAGTAATATGGAATCTGGAGAGATATTACAGAAGTTAGGGAAATTACCTTGCATGTGGCTGACTCAGGTTCAATTCCCAGAACCCATATGGTTACCTGAGATCCCACCAGGAATGATCCCTGAGAGCAGAGTAAGAAGTAAAACCTGAGCATGGCACTCTGTGCAACTCCCTCCCCTACACCAGAAAAGAGTACCTGTGTTTAGACTTTGGCTCTGCTACACAAAATAATCTAAGACAAGTTATCTAGCATTATATTTAATTGTTTTTCTTTTAAAAACCCTTTTAGATGTTCTAATTTTTTAATTATACATATTTTCCTACATAATATGCACTAAAATTATGTTAATCTTTTATATTAGAATTTTCTACAATTTTTTTTACAATTAATGAAGCAATATTGATGCATTATTATTGACTAAACTTACACTTTATATAGATATGTGTTCATTTTGTATTTTAGGAGTCTATCCAGATTCTCGTGTTATGTGTTTTCTTAAAGCTTCCCAGTTATTTTGGGAAGTTTTTCTAATTTTATTTTTCATTCTATTTTGGAAGCTCTAAAAATTACCAGTGATATATATTTAGAATGTTTCTCTGTTGTATATGTTAAATATTTTGTTTCCCATAATCAGATTAGTTTATGGAATTTTGAGGAAAAATGTCAGAAATAAAATGCATTCTTATCACATCGTTTTAAGGGTACATAGTATCAACACAATCTATCACTGTTGGCATTGACTGATCACCCAGTTTGAAATAGTTTATATATTTTAAAAGGAAATTACTATGTGACTCTCAAATTTAAGGAGTAGAATGTTATGCTTCACTTGTCTGATGACAGAATCCCTAGATAAATCACTTGGAATTCTGCATAGTAAATTTCCCTCATCAAATTATTAACTTATATAAGGATTTTGAACCTTTGTTTAACAGGAAAAAGTCCAATGTGTACAGCACAGTGTTTAAGTATAGTTAAGTTGAGTTTAGTCTAATAGAGTTCACTCTTTTCCAAACTTACCTAGAGCAATACCTATTGCCCAATATCTTTTAGAGTGATTATATCCTTCATGCATACTGCAGTTGAATTGTTTTGTCACCTTCTGCATTCCACACTGCATTACTTGGCCTTCTCATTTAATTCACATACAGTGATTTTTTTCAATTCTTTGTGATGTAAAAGATTAAGTTTGCTAAGTACATAGCTATATGTATATATCACTGTATCACTGTATCACTGTCATCCTGTTGTTCATTGATTTACTCGAGAAAGTGCCAGTAATGTCTCCATTAGTCCCAGTCCTGAGATTTTGGCAGTGTCTCCTTACTTGTCTTTCCCAACAAAACTGCTATATTGGAGGCTCTTTCAGGGTCAAGGAATGAGATCCATTATTGTTACTGTTTTGGCATATTGAATACACCATGGGGAGTATATATAATTTGATGCCTACTGTCTGAACCCCAGCAAATATGGTGTGGCAATTATGGAAAATGGGGAGGGTGTGTCTTATGTTGTGGCTTTCACAATCACACCGTCCAGGACTATGTAAACTCATATGTGAGGCTCAGCCTGAGTGTGTGTAGGAGCAGCTTGGCATGTGTATATATGTACATATATGTACGTATGTAGACATATGTATGTATATGCAATATGGAGTATAGCACTGTAGTGCCGTCCTCCAGTTGTTCATCGATTTGCTCGAGCAGACACCTGTGATGTCTCCATTGTGAGACTTGTTATTACTGTTTTTGGCATATGGAATATACCACGGGGACTTTGCCCGGCTCTGCCATGCGAGCAGGATACTCTCGGTAGCTCGGCAGCCTCTCCAAGAGGGGTGGAGGAATCAAATCTGGGTCGGTTGTGTGCAAGGCAAGCACCCAACCTGCTGTGTGATGGGTTCTTTACTCTAATATTTTAGGTCAATTTTTGCCCCTTCTTTTTCCTCTACCGTCTCACTTCTCTCAGTATTTTCACTGTCTGCTTTTTGCCTCCTCCAGAATTCCATATAAGTATAACTAAATTAATTCAACTAAGATTGACTGGTTATACTTAGTGTTATAAATTAATAATCTAATAACCTTTTGGGAGGATGGCGGTTCACATCTTGTTATGTTCAGTACTTAATTCTGGTTCTGCACTCAGGAATCACTCCTAGCACTGCTGTGAGGAATACATGTGGCGCCAGGATTCACATTGAGGTCTGAACTGTGGGAGGTCTGAAGTGTGAAAGTGCAAATACCTGTACTGTCTCTTTAACATATATTAATTTTTAAAGTATAACTCGACAGCTTCTTTCTCTCTCTTTTCTTACCAGATGTATTTTAGCATTTGCCTACTGAGGAACAACTTAGTTGCGTCCATATTTTTTGAATGTTAATAAAGTCTCTGTTTATGTGCAGGAACAAGATCAGTATAGTAGTTATGGTAGGTCTATATTTAGCTTTTCAAGAAAATATCAAACTATCTGTTTAATACTGTACTTGTAACATGGTATTTTGTAATTTTACATTAAGTGGTTATTAATAAGAAAATTAAATTTATTTTAGAGATAAAGATGTGGCTCAAGTAAAAGAGCATGTGCTTAGCTTGTTCAAAGACCTGAGTTCTATCCCAGACCCACAAAACACCCTGAACAATGCTTATGGCAGCCTCAGAAGTCTCCGAAAGATTGCTGTGTGCTTCCCACATCATAACAAAATACAATTGCTGTTGAAATATTGTTCTCTGTTAGTAAACTACAAAATAGTAATTATTTGAGTTTTTTTCATATGGCGTATATAATTTTTTTTTTTTTACTTTTTTAACTGAATCACTGTGAGATTGACCCTTACAAAACTATTCATGATTGGGTTTCAGTCATACAGTGTTCCAACACACAAATGTACATCCCTTTACTAATATACGTTTTCTAGTACCTGTGTCCCTAGGATCTCTCTCTTCATCTGAATTATTAGAGTTTAAGCTTTAAGTTTAAATTTTTTTTAATGTGAAGGAATCAGATTATTATGGATGATTACCTAATTATATTTCATTGTGTGTTGGTCTGACTATTGATAACAATCTGATTGCATGATTGGCTTAAGCTTCCTGATGTAGAATGCAGTCTATAAAAAATAAACTTTTATTTATATGTTTAGTAAAGGAATACATTTTAAAAAATATAAGCAAGTTGAATGTTGAAGAAGAATTTTTGAAAACTAGACTTTCAAAATCTGTGTTAAATGGGAGGCCATGGCATATTCACTACAAAGTTATACTTCATAAAGATTATGGTCTCTTATCAAATATTCCTTAACAGTTGAAAGAGATTTTGAAAAATGTTGGCCTTTTGGGACTACTAAAGGTATGGCATTTCATATTCTGCAAAGCAATATTGGCCTTAAATTGAACCATTTATTTTGTCCTTGTTAAATGTCACAGTTGTCCTTTCACTTGAGTTATTAGTTTTATCACCTACAATTTCTTTCAAGAAAACTGGTGAATATAATAATAGACCTAAAAGAGAACTGATTTAATTGAAGATCTGAACAACTTATAATTGGACCCTCAAAGATCTATTTAAATACAGGATTCTGGAGCTGTAAGAAAAAAAGATACTGGAAATCTTGTGTCAGGAAATATACTGTACTAAGAAATAAAAAAATAGGATTCTCTCTTCCTTAGATTAAAAGCTGACACATGCATGACACTTGCATTTTCCAAAATTATGGCTTGTGATCTTCTTATTTCTTAATGACTTATAAAATAAGACTTTTTATAGAAATAAAAAGATTTATCTTTCTATGAAACAAATGTCTCAATCTCAGCACAATATACATTACTTTTTAAAAGCTTTTTCCTTTGACTCAGCTTCTTATGTTTAAATGCAAATCATTATTTTGCTTAATTTTTCATAATAGATTTTAAAAAGTGATAACAAACTATGTAGTCTCTAAGTTCCTGTGAGACAGTGCAATGATTAATGTGATTTCCTTGCATATGTCTGACTTTGTTTAGATCGTCAGCACTGCATACAGGCCCCAAACGTTGCTAGAAATGTTCACTAAATATAGTGGGGTATGGTCCTAAAACCAAAACACAGAAGAAAATAAAGTGAAACTGTAGTTTCTTGAGCAAGAAAGAAAAAGGAGGAAGTAAAGGCACAGGATTGTGATATTGAAGAACCACGACTGTAAGTACCAGAGAGGAAATCTACACAGAATAAAGAATACAAAATAAATTTAAAAAAACTCAGTATATCTGCAGTTTTCAACAGATTTTTTTTTCAGGGAAACAAATTGGTAAAAGGAAAAAAATGACATAAACTGAGACTTTTCATTTTGAAATTTAAAGTAAAGGAATTTTCCTATAAATGAAAGTGAAGTGAAACCAAAAGTCTCTACTACTTACAAAAGGTAACATGTTGTTCAACTTGTGCTTGATAGACTGTATACCAGAAGTAGTTTGACTCTGAACAAAAGTTCTGGCAGAGATTACATGGCATCAGCATCCTGAGCGAAGAGTTGAGAGAAATCTCAGTAGAAAATTGGGGAGATTGAATCCTAGTAATTTAACCAACAGAATAATATACTTGAGAGCTAGCTGGGGAAGCTGCAACTTAATGCTTCTAAGTAGCTGAAGAAAATAAATTTATTTTATATCTCATGGAATCCCACCAGATACCAGGAGGGAATTTGAAATATAGTTTCAAATCTCACTTTATTCCAGTGGACCAATGGGAGAACAACTCTTAATATACCATTAAGCGATACATAGTATTTTTAGGACTGGCATTGTGAACTGAAGAAACAGAGCTTTTAGTACGCACGGATAACGAAAAAGCAAAACTAAGAAATCGTTTGAATTCTATCACCTCCCATTTGTTCCTGAGAAACTATCAATACTGTCAGGGTTTACATGACCTTCAACAAAATAAAGAGGATCTAGAGAAATGGGTAATTAAAATATATAATGTATATGAAAAATGTCCCTTAAGATTAAATAGAAAATAATCTAAGTTATTATAAGGCTCTCTATATTAAGATATAAACTAAGATTAGAGATAATAAATAGCCACAGAAAATAAAAACATTGTATTTGGAATTTCAAATATATTTTATAGAAAAACGTCACTTTATTTATAAATATTGCTTTAAAGATATAGACTGTTCAATTTTCCTATTTTAAAGCATTCACAAAATTATTTCATTCACATTATCAAATGTGTTTCCTTTTTATAAAATACTACTTATATTTTTATAACTTTGAGAAAATTTATGCATCTTAAAAAGAAAAAAATCTAGTTCCCACTAGGGATTTAAAATTAGAGAAATAAATTAAAACCATAGTATAAAGTCAGATTATGTTCATTAATATAGAAGAATTATTAGGAATTTGTTAGATACTTAGAAAAATTTCTTAAGGTTCTGAAGAGAGTAGGTTGCAAAAAATATTCAGATTTTAAAGTCAAGCACCTATGTAACCTTTGTTGATTTGAACTGCTTATTATTTCAACCACTCACTTCCTTCTTTAGTGTAAATGAGGAAAGTATTTTACATGCATCTACATGCAAGTAATTTAGTTTTTAAAAGAAATAATAAAATGCACCCTGGAAGTTGAGCTATATTTGATAAAACCCAGATGTTTTTGAAGTATTGGGCTAAAGCTCACTAAAAGAATAGTTGCATGAGATACCATCTCACACCTCAGAGACTGGCCCACATTCAAAAGAACAAAAGCAACCATTGCTGGCGTGGATGTGGTGAGAAAGGGACACTCCTTCACTGTTGATGGGAATGCGGACTGGTTCAGCCCTTTTGGAAAACAGTATGGACGTTCCTCAAAAAATTAGAAATTGAGCTCCCATTTGACCCAGCGATACCACTCCTGGGAATTTATCCCAGAGAGGCAAAAATGTGTAGCCAAAGTGACATCTGCACTTGTTTGTTTATTGCAGCACTCTTTACAATAGCCAGAAACTGGAAGAAACCTGAATGCCCAAGAACAGATGACTGCTTAAAGAAACTTTGGTACATCTACACAATGGAGTACTATGTAGCTCTTAGAAAAGATGAAGTCATGAACTTTACATACAAGTGGTACAATATGGAAAGTATCATGCTAAGTGAAATGAGTCAGAAAGAGAGGGATAGACATAGAAAGATTGCATTCATCTGGGGGATATAAAGTAACAAAATATGAGATTAATACCCAAGAATAGCTGAGATCAGCACCAGGAGAATTACTCCATAACTTAGAGGCCAGCCGGGTATTCTAGGGGAAAGGACAATTCAGATAGAAAGGGCAACACCAAGTGGAGGGTGTTTGGAGGATCCTCCCAGGAGGGGAGATGCAGGTTGAAAGTAGACTGGACTGAACATGTTCACCACTCAATGCCTCTTTTGCTGATCACAACACCCAAAAGGAGAGAGAGAACAAGGGGGAATGCCCTGCCACAGTGGCAGGGGGGATGGGGGGATGGGAGGGAGGGATATTATCCTGGTGGTGGAAAATGGGCACTGGTGAAGGGATGGGTATTTGATCGTGGTATGACCGAGATCCAAGCACAAAAATTTGTAAATCTACAACTGTACCTCATGGTGTTTCACAAAAAAAAAAAAAGAATAGTTGCATGAAAACCTTCCAAGTGTAGATGTCATCATGAAGAAGGAAGCACAAAGATTTAATATGAAAACTATTTCAGACACTAATTTTATTTTCTTCTAAATTGAACATTAGCTGTTATAGTCTCAGAGAAAGGAATGAGTTTAGAAATCTTTGCTAAAAAGAAGCTTTCTGAAAGGATTCTGTACTGATATCTGTCACTCCAGTAAATAAGTGATCCAGAAGAAGCCAGAATCATAGAAATGATTCAAAAGTTTGCTAGGAGGGAAAGAACAAAGCTTCCTGTCTGTATTAGGGAAACAGTGAGAAAAGTTGAGAGGTAAACTTTTGAGAATGAAGAGGTGAAACCTTTGTCATGAAGAACAAGGATCAGTCTCAATATGTGTTCCATCTTCCTTTTGTAAATATACTGTAAATAAAGCTAGAACATTTTTTTCTTCTTTAGATTCCTTTTTGCATTTTATTACTGATAAAATTTATGTTTGACCAAGCAGATGTGTTTTTGTGAGATTGTGAAGGTAGAAACAAGGTGGTCCATACAAATGTCTCCTGAATCTGTGTTTTCTTCTACCATGCACAACACATTCAGGTTTGGATCATGTGATTCTTGATTTTAGACATAGCACTATCAGCATTCTCTACTGATAAAAAAGAAATAATGTGGTGTCTGATTCTGATTTATAGGAGATAGTTCCCAAAAGCTAGTTAAAGAGTTTACTCCTTTTGCTTCTGTTTTCCTTAAATAATCATAAGACTATTACTTGTGGAGGTGGATTGTGGAGGAAGGCTTCAAAGGATGCCTAAGAATTCTGGGAGCCTCCACCCCAGTGATGATTCTTGGCCATCCTGGCCAATTGATTAATTCAGGTGTCTAAGGAAGTGATGATGCTCTAGCCCTAGAGCTCAGGGGGTACCTGAGCCACTCTGCCTTTGCCAGGAGGTAGGAAGGATCTGCAGGGTCACAGTGATGCTAAGGTGGCTTTCAGGGCTGCAAATATTATCTTCTGGAACAGTAAGAATATTTCAATGTCATAAAACATTTTGTAATTATATATTGATCTGTTTTAAACACCTACTCCACTAGAATCAAAGCCTATCACCCCGGTGTGAATGCATAAAATGTATCAAGTAAAACAAAGGTAAAATTCCCTGTGATACTGTTTTAGTGGTACCCTCAGTGATCCAACCACAAAGGAAATGAAAGCAAGCACCCAAGTAAACTACAATGATTAAGTCAAACTAAAGAATTTTCTTTATTATGAATAATATCTATGACCAGAAGAAAAATGCAACCTATTGAACGGTATTTATATGTGTATATGTATATATAAATATCTATGTATATATGTAGATAATAAACATTCCATAAAGGGCTACTAATCATGATACATAAAGCACTGATAATATTCAATAATAAAGTAACATAAAATTACAACCCCATCATAAATTGAAAGAACTGAGTAGATACTTTTACAAAGAAATACAAATGATCAACAAAAACATGAAAAAAATGTGTATCATCATTGATTGTTAATGAAACCTGAAAAAAAATGACAATGATATACAATGTCATGCGAAGATGGTCTTTATCAAAAATTTAGAATCAACCAATACTGATGGACATGCTATAAAACAAATTCTCATTCACTATTGGTAGGGATTTAAATTAATTCAGCCTCTATAGAAAACAATATGGAGGATTCTTCAAAAAATGAACAGCTATCATTTGAGCTAGTTCCAAGAAAGCAGCAGCAGTAATTCTAATGATAGGAGCTGGAGTGAGAACTATGAGTAGGGCATTTGCCTTGCATGCAGTAAGCCTGAATTCAATCCCACATATTTTCCTGAAAAGAGCCCTAATAATTCCCCAGTGCAGAGCCTGGAGTAATCCTTGTACATTCGTGCATGTAACCAAACAAAACAAGATAATTGTATACCTGTGCTAATTAAAGTTCTATTTACAATACAAAAATTCCAAAAATTTTAATACAACCTAATTGACCCAAAATAAATGAAAGAAAAAAATGTGTTATATATTCTATGGAATATTATATAGCTGTAAACAAATGATAAATTTTTGACTTTCGCTAAAACTTAGACATCCAGATAGTATTATGTTAAAATTAATTCACACAGAGAAAGATAAATATTGGACATTATCACTGATATGAGGAAATATTCATATAAAGAAATAGCACAAGGAATCGATAATGGCCATAAAATCAAACCTAGAGTCTGCAACAGAACTGAGTATTACAAGTGGAGGTGGGGGTGATGGTGTTGGGGATGATGAGGTTGATGAGGATCCTAGGGTCTCTGGTGAAGAGAGAGTCTCACTTTTGTAGTGTAAAAAATTTTTATGCCTAATGTCTAAATATTATTGTAAAGCAGGTTACATAAAACATAAATTAACTGGCTCGTCCTTCACGCCCTACCGAGGTCACGAGTTGCCCCCAACAAGTGGCTCTCCCGCACGGACATGGCTCCAGAGGCAAAAGGACTTAGTTTAGAGCCCGGCAGCTTGCGGCAGAAAAGTGAATGGACCATGTGTTAAACTACAGCACTGTGCCTCCCCAGGAGAAAAAGGGTGTTGCTCTCTTCCACCTTTCCCAGCCCCCCCCTCCCCCCAGCAGCAAGGTGGCCACCGCCTCAGAGCTTATTGCAAAGCCAGGTATGAGCTGGCGGTGACCGGGCAACTGTAGTCTCATGGGAAAGGGGGTGGTACTGGCTCGTCCTTCACGCCCTACCAAAGTCACGAGTTGCCCCCCATGAGCGACTCTCCAGCACAGCCATGATACTAGACACACAGAAACCAATCTCGTAATTATCTGGCTCTTTGCAGAAATCCAAAATTGCGCAGCTGCGATCGCGGTCGTGTGACATTATATGATTCTCATAACCAGCTATAGAAAACAAAGTATTTCACAATGCCTTTTCAGAGATTCTGATTGTTGGGTGGGGGGGATTCTAAACAATAATGGTGCATCTTTTGTCAAAATAATGAATGTAATCAATGTAGAAAAGACTTAAGTAGAAATAAATCTGCCTCAGGCATTGGGAGTGGTTGGAGTGGGATATAGTGGGGTTCTTGGTGGTGAAAAATGAGTACTGGTGAAGAGAAAGGTGTTTGATCATTGTATGACTGAAAACCTGAAAGCTTTTTAACTTTTCCCACAGTGATTCAATAAATAAATATAAGAAGAAAAAATAAATAAAATTATAAAAAAATGTAAGGTGGAGTTCATGTCCAATTCAATCAGCTAATCAGTAGCTGAAAAATAGCAGTACTCTTACATTAAAAATATAAATAAATAATAAATTAATTAATTAAATTCCAAGATTTTACACTCCTCTCTAGAATAGAATACTAACTGCAATTTGGAAGTGCATTTGATACTGGATGTGGTCAGCAAACATCGGTTGAAGTCCTTACCTCATCTCTGAAAACATGAGTGGCTATTGTAATGAAGATACTTCTTATTTCACATGTGATAATTTGGACACTGGGAAAGAAATAACTTTACTGATTATTTTGGGTGTAAACTTTAACTCCAAATTATCTCTGAACCTTTCAGAATTGAAGTAGTAGTTTTCTGTCAAAGATAATGATCCTGTCTAACTTTTAAAAATCATAATGACCACATTTTATTTAGATGCGTCTTATGCAAATGAAAGTTATTTTTATTTTAAAATAAACCTATTTTGTAGACTAGAATCTTCACTTTGTCACTGAAATCCTATCAACCAGCACGTTACAGAATTAAAATCTGTGAGAATGATGATAAAAAAGAGAATTGCAGTTACATTGTATAGCAAAATATGAAAAATGATTTTTATAAAAATAACATGGTTGTAATAAATTCGATGTTAAATCTGGGACAATTCTGTATACGGGAGAATTTAATAGCTTTAAAAGTTGATACTTTCACTTCACTCTAGTGCTATAAAGTTGTAATTTTATAATACTTCTCACTTTTTAAAAAAAATGCAATGTACAGAATGGAAAAGAAGTCTTACTACTTCATTGACTCAAAATAGGTTTTCATAGAAGATGGATCAGTTACATTGCTATCAATATCATAAACTTTAGGGAATAAATAGTGAACTCATTTGATCTTTGTAATAAGAAGCTCTATCATTTGACTTTTGTAACACACTGATTCCCAAGTTGCTGAAACAACTTTATAAGAGTGTGGAAAAACTTGATAAGAGAACTATTACAAAATTTCATGTGTTTTGGAACAAATCCACGCTATGCACTATTTCTAAACATCTAATCCTTTGAGAGCTCCTAGTTTCACAGGAATATTAAATATTATTACTAAAACTAACTATGCACCATATTTCTAGTTCAAAAACCTGTATAATGGTAAAAATAAAAGTCTCTTCAACATTTGATGCTAGGGAAACTGGGGAACCCCAAGTAAATGAATGAAACTGATTCACTATTTCCCTTTAGAGATAACCCATAAGATGTATTGAAGAAACAGTCAAATTATCCAGATATAAACTTCAGTGGTAACACTGTAGTACTGTCCTCCCATTGTTCATCAATTTGCCTGAGCAGGTACCAGTAACATCTCCACTGTGAGACTTGTTATTATTTTTGGCATATCGAATACACCATGGGTAGCTTGCCAGGCTTTGCCATGCAGGAAAGATACTCTTGGTAGCTTGCCAGGCTCTGGGAGAGGGACAGAGGAATTGAACCCTGGTTGGGCATGTGAACGTCAAACACCCTACCTGCTGTGCTATCGCTCCAGTGGTCATTTAAACTTCAGTGGTAAATTTGGTAATTTAACTTCATTGTCATAGATAACATAAGCAAAAATAAATGAATTAAATCTAAGAGTTCCTTCATAACTATAAAACATATACTAAAAATAAAAGAAAGTATATCAAATGGAATAAATTATCTGCATACCATATGTTTAACAGCTAATATCAAAGGTTGTTACACCATTCAGAAAACTCAACAATAAAATAGCAAACAAACCCATGAAAAATGGACAGAAGAGCTAAACAGATATTTTCCCAAATAAGACATACAGATGGCCAACAGACATATGAAAAGTATTCATCATCATTTATTCGTAGAGAAATGCAAATCCAAACAACAATGTGATAGAACCACACACAGTGACCATCACCTGTATTTTAGTAAAGTAAGTAAAGTAAATGCCCTCCCATTGATCATCGATTTGCTCGAGCGGGCCCAGTAACGTCTCCATTGGAGACTTTGTTGTTACTGTGTCTAGCATATCAAATACTTTCGGTAGCTTGCCGGGGTCTCCGAAAGGGGCGGAGGAATAGAACTCGGGTCGGACATGTTGGCTGCGTGCAAGATAGACGCCCTACCCGCTGTGCTATCACTCCACCTGTATTTTAAGACCAGATAAATTTTTTAGTGGAAATGTGGAGTAGAAGGAATCCTCATTCACTGTTGATGGTAATGTATGTTGTTAGCCTCTATGGAAAACAATACAAATTTCTCAAAAAAATAAAATATAGCTACACTTCGACTCTTAGTTACTGATTCACAAAACACCAAATCACAAATTAAAAAAGATGAATGTGTACATATGTTCATTGCAATGATATTTTCAGTAACCAGGATCTGGAAATGGCCCACCTGACATAGGACAAATGAGCAGATAAAGAAAATTAGGCGTATGGAATACTGCATTCAATAATAAGATGAAAATATTCCATTTTCTATACCATAAATGGAAGCATAGGTGGTCAGGGCAAGCAAAATATTTCAGGAAAAGAAAGATAAATACTAAATTAGCTCACTTATCTTTAGAAAGAAAAGAAAGAAAACAAATCATCTGAATAGACAAGCCATAGAAGACAATTTCTTGCACTCTGACCACAAAAATCAGGTTACTGTGGGTGCAGAAGGGAGTGAGGATGAAAACTGTGAAAATCAAAGTATTGTTTTCTAGGTCTATTTTCTCTCACATGGTTGTATAGGACTTTCAGTTAAATAACGTGAGTATATATTTTTTAACTTATTAATTTAAATAATATGTCTGGCTAGTCCACTAGAAATATACAATGTAAAATATCTGATAATCTTTCCAAAAATCAAAGAATGCAAATGGGAATATGATTTTAATTTTTGATCCAAATGACATGGTTCATAGCATTATGTTTTTCTTGCAATGTTACTTCCCCACACCAATCATCAAAATGTCAATAACACTCCACCTTAGTTTAGTTCCTTTATAATCCACCCCGTCATCCTCCCTTCCTTCTTCCCAACTTGATAAACTCAGTTATGTTGACAGATTCTTAGAATTTATACTTCCTGGTTATTTTAGCTCCTTGATTTATAATTTCAGAGAACTCTGTTGGAAAATTATTTTATTGGAAGATGAATTTGTCCACATTTTAAAAAATGCATTCAATATTTTACATTTTGTTAAAATTCTAATTATAATATCATTTAAAGTTTATTATTATTGAATATGTTAAGTACATAAATGTGAGGATAATGAATATGCAACATATAAAACATGTTACTCATAATTTGAAAACAGAGCTGAATAGCTGATTCAATTAGCTTAAAACAATTTTTGGATGGCAGTAGAATGCAAGATGTAGAGAATGGTGATTTTCATGTAACATAAAATAGTGTCATATGTAAAATTGTAGACTAAATCAACAATTACACCAATAGAATTGCAGAAAGTGAAAGTATGATAAAAATTGAAATACCAATCGTTGTATGCATTTAACTTTTAATGATTATTGAGACACTTCACAGTTTCTATGTAATTTTATTTATTTGGTTATGGTGCTTTGTGCATAATTTTCTAGTATCTGATGCTAGAGAATATTTATGCATATGCTCTTCACACAAAAAGTAACTGGCTACAAAAGTAAATGGCTGATTATTTTTACAATGAAAACTGAAGAAGAAACATAATATTCAGCTTTAAATTTTATGAGCAAAGTTAACATTTTAGTCATGGGAGTTTTTTAAGTAAGAAAAGACTGATAGAAATTTTCCTCAATGTTAAGGATTTTTAAAAAAATCATTAAAAATAGGTAGAGTTTTCTTGCACTTGGCTGAGCCTTCTTTCATCCCTGGTATCACATATGTTCCCCTGTGAATGACCAGGTGTGATCCTTAAGCAGAGTCAAGAATAAGCTCTGAGTATAAAAAAGCAAATAAATAAATAAGGATAATAACAAAAATAATTCCCAAATGAAAATTGCGAGATAAACATATATAATAACTATGTAGTATTCAGATTCATTGTTTTTCACTTTAATAAGATGACACCTTGAATTTTTAACAAGAAAAATTTTATAAAAAGATATTTTATTTTTTAATACTTAGTATCTTTAAAGCAAAAATTTTTTTATTACTATGTTTCTAAATGTCACTGTAGATGAGGCCAAACATGTATTTACCTGTATTTGCTTCCCCTCACCTTATTTTGGAATTTCAGGTATAAAATGCATTAGCATTGTAGCACTATCTTCCTGTTGTTCATCAATTTGCTCTAGTGGGCCCAGTAACGTCTCCGTTCTGAGATTTGTGGTTACTGTGTTTGGCATATCCAATATGTCATGGGTAGCTTGCCAGGCTTTGCTGTGCAGGCGAGATACTCTCGGTAGCTTGCCGGGCTCTCCGAGAGGGGCGGAGGAATTGAACTCCGGTGAGCCGGGTTGTCTGCATGCAAGACAAATGCCGTATCGCTGTGCTATCGCTCCAGTCATAAAATGTAGTATTTTTTTGTAAATGATATTCTTATAAATTATACCTCCTTAATGGACCTTTGATCAATTCAAAAGGGCATATATATTACCATTTGCTCAAGTGGGCCCAGTAACATTGTGAGACTTTGTTGCTGTGTTTGGCATATTCAATACATCAGGGGTAGCTTGCCAGGCTTTGCCGTGTGGGCGAGTTACTCTCGGTAGCTTTTGGGGCTCTCCAAGAGGGGTAAAGGAATCAAACTCATGTCGACCGCGTCAGCAGAGTGCAAGGAAAACACCCTACTTGCTGTGCTAGCGCTCCAGCCCATATATTACTATGAGTATCCTAATTTACAGCTATAGTTTTCTTTGCAAAACATCCTGAAAATGTAACAAATACCAAAAAAATCAAAAGAAATATTGAGGAAAGAGTCAAAGTATTTTATTTCTATTTGCACACATAAAACACATACTTGTGATTCTTAGACGATAAAAGTTCACTGAGAAGAGTTCTGTGTCCCAGAAGTTCCAATATATGTCACACATACATTGTTTCAAATTACTAATACTATATAGATTACATATTATGAGAAAAAGCATTACCATTATTGCTTGTTTTCTCATAATTATTTTTCTATTTAGGTTGACTATATTTGTGTGAAACATACACCATAAGTAAGCATGAGTACTTACATATTTTATCATATAGAAATCTCCAATAACATACTAAGGTAAATGCATATGCTTATTGAGGCATGTGGCTTTTCTAACACAAACAACCTGCTTATATTTTGAAGACAAAGTTGGCATATTTTCTGTGGTCAGTTTCTTTACTTGGAAAGTCTACCATTATATCAATCTTCATTGGTGAAAACACACCATATTTAGAATTCCAATTTAATAATGTCCATGCAGTAGAGATACTTTTACCTATCTTATATTGATTTTCTACTGGTTTCTTGAAGCTATGAACTTACTTTATTCCGTCTTATTTACTGAAGAGTTTCTTAATTAGTATCTGTTCCAAAACTGTTTGGGGGCATGGGGGGAGGGGGTAGGAGCAATAACGCAATGGGTAGGGCACTTGCTTTTCACAGGACACCCTGGGTTTGATCCGCAACATTCTATTGGTCCCCTGAGCACCTCCAGGAGTAATTCCTGAGTGCACAGCCAGAGGTAACCCTGGAGTACAACTGAATAACGCCCAGAAACAAACCAAAAAAATTAACTTTTGTTTGGATGAAAGAGTATTGCCCACAGCATCTGAAATATTTCTTTTATCATATCTTCTTAAAAATAGGTTTGTAGTTTGTTGAATACAAACTTTCTCATGGCTATTGTGGGGTAAGTACCTATAAAGTCCCTATGGAAGGAGAATTTATAATCTTTTTTTAATTTCTTCTGCTGATTTAGTAGTTTAGTTAGAAAATCATATCATATGGCTGGAATCAGCACAAGCCACTAGAATATCATCATAAAGAGCTTCAGTTTCATCTGTTTTTTTATGAGAAAATAAAATAATAATTTCTACTTCATAATTTCCATAAAAGAAACATGAAGTGATGCATGTAAAATACTTAACAGAGGGATCACTTAATAATCAGGCAATGATGTCAGACCAAAAAAAAAGGAAACCCTTATGTTTTTAACGAATGGATCAACTTTGTTTAGGGAAAATAATTAGAGAAGATTTTCTGAAACATATCTTCTCATTACTGTTACTAATTAATTTTTATTTTATTAATTAATTTTATTAATAATCAAAACAATTAATTTTAAATTAATGTCCATAATTTACAAAGTTATTCATAGTTTGGTTTAGACATTCAGTGTCCTAGCACAGTCCAACAACCAGTATCTTCCTCCCTCCACCAGGGTTTGGAGGTTCCATCCCTCCACCCCTACCCCATCTTCAATCTGACACCTTGAAAGAAAGTTTCTTAATCTTGCTTGTTGAAGTTTGAATCTCTTGTTTTTAGTGCTGGTGACTCTGTAATTTGGATATTTAGCTGTACCTTTCACTTTCACCACTGACGAAATCCCATCCCTTTACTCCTCCTCCCAATAGCTTCCTGTTTATCTCTTCTTTTCTCCCTTCATTTCTTTCCTTTTCTACCCTTCTCCTCCGTCTAAACTGGGATTAAAGGTGATATAGGCATCTTGTAGTTAGTATTAGCATATAGCTCCTTATGTATGACTCTTATGACTCTTGCCATAACATAACTCTTATTTGTGACCTATTTTATTTAATTATTTTTGTTTTAAATTAAGCCATAAATTTTTTCCTACTCAGCACTACATTATGTACTTTTTATATTTTAAGGTACAAACTATAAAATTTATAAATTCCTGTAATCAAATAGGCCAAGTGGTCAAACATTATTGTTGTCCGTTTTAGAAAAAAAAATAAAGTTGTAGGTTATAACAAAAAAATCATTTTTCTAATTTAACTGAATCATAAAATTCAATTCTTCTACTTAAAAACTAATTTTTAGGGGCCTGAGAGAGAGTATAGGGTTAAGGAAATTACCTTACACATGGGTGACACTAGTTACTCAAGACATTACCTTACTCAAGTCCTGACACTATCTATGGTCCCTTGCTCACCGTCATGAGGGTGCACTGGGAATAGAGCCAGAGGAAAACTATGAAAAATATCAAGAAGGCAAAAATCCAAACCAACAATCAACCCAGAATGTAAGTTTTGAAAACTGTATATACTTGTTTTTGACATTGAAAATAATATAGTTTCACAGTATGTTTTTCTTGTTAGATAACTGAATAAAAATGTTGGTACCCAAAGCATTTAGGTTCGATTTGTCAGAAAAAGTAAAGAGAAAGAAAAAAATAAAACAAATGAGGCAATTGCTGAAGCAATAATGAGTTATAGGAAATGTTCTCCCAACGACATCATGCATTTCTACAAAGATACTTGGGTATATACTTTCTTTTTAAATTGTCTTGAAATGGCAAGGTTCATTTTAAACATGTTACAAAGACTAAAACATATACTAAACATTTAGTAAAGAATCAAAAGCAGCATATTTACATATAATCAACCTGGTTCATTAAGTTAATCAGAAAATTTAAACCTCAGAAAGCTATACGAATAGAATAGGTTTCTCTGAGAGATACTTCTCAGAGAAGTATCTCAGACACACAAGGCCTGTGGGACTTGGGGCAGTTTGTGCTTGGAGGGCACTACGAAAACAGGCAGTGGTGCACAGGTAGCCATGCTGTCCCAGGAATCAGACTCATGACCTCATACACACCTGAAGCATACAATCCCCTACCAATTCATTTTTGAAATGCTGTATTGTGATAGCTAATAACTGTTCACACTTTGCATAAATTAATGAATACATTTTTCTAAAACACCGAATATAATTTCCTCTGTCAAAATCGAACATATCCGTATCAGTGTTTGACCTTTTAGGGAGAGAATGATCTGAGTGACATCATGTCCTGTAATAGCAGAGAAAAACAAAGAAAAGCAGAGAAGACAAAGATAAGTGATTTCAGTATGTTGTGTCTGTTACTCGGATATTACTGAAACCATAAACAATGAATACAGGCCTAATAACTATGCCTAGCTTCCTGGCTGACAAAATCTTTAAGCAACCTTCCAGTTCTAAGAAATAAATTATGATACACATAATTCGGCATTTTTCTAACTATGGAATATGATCCAGTTGTGACTCATAAAATAAATCTAGTAGTTAGAAAAACTTAAACTATAATAAAAATATCAAAGTACTTTTTCCAAGAATATGGTAAATACACTTTCATGAATTTTGTTTTTATTATAAATATAAATTGTGTGTAAGATTTTTTTATGCATGAGTGGGATTCAGTCAGACACTTTCTTACTGTTGGATACAATCAAATATTTTTAAGTACACATGGGTGTAAGTCAATCATGTAGACTCTTGTCCTCATTGCCTTTGGTTTGTACCTTGATGGATGCAGTAATATTGAATACTCAATATTGATCCTCATGGATCATTTGTTAGAACATTTTTCACTAAGAAAAATGAGTTTTCTTATGCAAATTGATCTTCTCAATAATATACGACATCAAGTTGTTTCTCATTGTATATCACCTGAGGTTGTTTAGATAAACTGCAGCAATTTTTGAAATTTATTTTAATTTTTTTATTTTTTTGCTCTTTGTGTCACACCCAGCGATGCACAGTGGTCACTCCTGGCTCATTCACTCAGGAATTACCCTGGTGGTGCTCAGGGTACCTTATGGGATGCTGGGAATCAAACCAAGGGTCAGCCGTGTGCAAGGCAAACACCCTATCCACTGTGCTATCACTCTAGCCCCTGAAGTTTATTTTTAGAAATAAATTAAATTCAAGCTGAGTTACTTCTACCTTTATTAATGCTCAAATGAAGCTACTAATATCATCGATAGAATGATTCAGGATTGTTATCTTCAAGAATATTTATTTTATCAAATTTCACATATTTTCATCTATATGTGCTTTATTTAACTTTATTTATCTTCCCTAAAAAACTTCTTTTAAAATTTCTTTCTTTGATCTAAAACAGTTATTCCATTCTATTCTATTTATTTTATGTCATATCTTGCAAGAGCATGAGTTATAATTTGTGAAATATATTAATTTTCATGGTAAATAGAGTAAAGGTGAATTTTAATTTTAATGAAGCTTGGTGTAACCAACATTCCAATTCAATGAAACAGAATAAAACTACAGCTGGAGACCAGCTGTTTCCCATGCACTTTGACTGTATTGAAATCTTACTACAACCAAATAAAGCAGATGCTTCCATGAAGGTTGAGATGAACTTTGTAAATCTTCGCATCAGGTCTTTCATAGTCTATATTAGTTAAAAATAAAACAAAACCTTTATTCTCTTTGTATGCTTATTAACTTCTCTTAGAGGATGTGCCAAAAATTCAACTCTCTGCTAACAGATGGAGTGATGTCATATAAAATTACTTTGGCATTAATGACATTTTAGTACGAAAATGCCATCCCATATGGTTTTCCCAAACCCAGTTAGGAGCGATCCCTGAGCATATCTGGAATTGGATCAACATCAAAACAACAACAATAACAACAACTTCATTTTAATAATGTATTGTTGATTTTTGAAATCAAAATATACTCTTTTAAAATACAAAGGCATAAAAAAAATTTGTATTTTTCCAAACACACTCTTAAACATTAGAACTTTTCATTTTAGTGATTCCAAGGTAATAAGAGTAGATCATTATTAATTCAACTGCATTATGGGGCAAGTGCCTTTTATAAAAACTCCAAGTGGAAAATAATAGTAGAAAAATTAAAAAATGAGCAACATCACTTAATAAAAAATAGCAGAAAGAATGTTCTATTTATACAGTTATAGAAGTTTTAAATTTCAGTTAGTAGATTATTTCAATACCACTGATTTCTATAGGTATCATTATTTCAAGAATATTAAGGATGAAAATGTTAAGAAATTATTTGCCTTCATTTAATGACAACTTAAAATATTAGTTATACTTCATTTTCAGACCTCGCTGCAGCAAAATACAGTTTTATTCATATTTTTGAAGTTTATTAACTCATCTTGGTTAAAATCAATCCTTAATTATTTGATATAAAATGTACTTCTGTTTTTAAGTTGTTTCTTTTTAATTTTTGGCAATGATCAGGGGTTACTCCTAGTTATGCACTCACTAGTTACTCCTGACAGGATAGGGGAACCATATGGCAAGCAAGGATCAAACCCAGGGAGACCACGTGCAAGGCAAATGCCCTACCTGCTAAACTATTTCTCATTCCCATTTTTTTTATTTAAAAAATCAGAGGCAAATGTATCATAAAATTATAGCATGAAAACTTCAGAGACACCAAAGGGATACCAAAGGGAAATTTTAAAAAAATCTTCTAAAATTTGAAGTATATTTGTAAGTAGTTTGAATCTGTAGCGCTATTTAATATAATTTAATATAATTTAAATATAATGGATATATGTACTCCACTCTCTATGTTCTGCTTACTATTGATAACTTACTATAATGTGTTTGGGTATAAGTTTTTTGAGATTAGGCATGTATGTTTTGTCAATTTCTGAATGTCAATCTTTAGTCTTTCCCTTAAATTTGAGAAGACTTTATTTATTTCAGTCACACATGAAAAAGTTTAATGATACTTCAAACTAAAATGCATAATACTGTCCTTCCATTGTTCATCGATTCGCTCGAGCAGGCTCAGTAACGTCTCCATTTTTTTTTTTTTGAGACTTGTTGTTACTGTGTTTGGCATATTGAATACATCATGGGTAGCTTGCCAGGCTCTGCTGTGAGGCGAGATACTCTCGGTAGCTTGCCGGGCTCTTCAAGAGGGGCAAAGGAATTGAACCCGGCTCGGCCGGGCTGACTGCGCACAAGGCAAACATCCCACTGCTGTGCTATCGCTCCAGCCCACATAATACTAAAAATACTAAAAAAAACTAAAGGACTAAACGTATAATAAATCAAAGAAAGAAAGCCTAAAACTTACATCACGAAGACATTATAATGCAATACTTACTATAACTTAACACTTACTATAAATTAACACATCACTATCACTATCACTATCTTCCCATTGTCCATTGATTTGTTTTGAGCAGGCCCAGTAACATTGTGAAACTTGTTACTGTGTTTGGCATATTGAATACTTCATGGGTAGCTTGCCATGCTTTACCGTGCGGGTGAGATACTCTCGGTAGCTTGCCGGGCTCTCCGAGATGGATGGAGGAACTGAACTTGTGTCACATATTATGACTTAATGCTTATTACACCAAGAATATCCATCACATGTATGTGCCAAAAATGGGAGCAGTAAGATAGGTAATATAACTATTATCAAACCTGAAGGAAGAGGACAAAAACCCAATAGTTATAGAGTATTTTAACACCACCCTCTCACAATTAGATTGCTTAAATACACAGAGAATCAGTAAATGAACAGTGGTACTAGAAAGAGAAATAGAAACATTGTAATTAATAGATCCTTACAGTGTTCTCTTTCACCCAGAATCTGCCCTTATATTCTTTTCCAGTAGACATGGACCATTACCCAGGATTGAAACCTGTGGAGTCACACATAAACCCTCTAAAAATACAACAAAAGGAGATTGTAACAACTATCCACACAGATCACAATGTGCTAATTATGGAAATAATCACAATCGGAATATAGGGGAAAACCTCAAACACCTGTAAGCTGTGCAACACATATGAACCAGCTACTAGGTCAAAGAAGAAATGAAAGAAGGGAAAGTTTCCTGGATACAAATGACAGTAAAACACCAGCTAGGGAGATAGTACATTAGATATGATGTTTGCTTTGCACGCTACCAACCCGAGTTCAATCCTGGGTACCTTGTACAGACTCCAAATAAGTAAAGATTTTGTGTGCGTGTGTGTGTGTTTTTTTTAAGAAATAAAACACAATCTATCAGATACGATGTTAGAAAGCAAAAGTGATAATCAGATCAAAGTTCATTGCACAACAGACTTTCATCGGGAAACCAGAATAGATCCACCTGAGTAGTCTTACCTTAAACCTCAAGAAACTAGAAAAACTAATGAGAAAATTAGGCTAAATTAAGCAGGAAGAGGAAAGAATAAAAATCCAAAGCACAATTCCATGATAGAGATATGTAAAAGTCAATATTAAATATTAAATCAAGAGTTTATTTTCAAAAAGAGTTAACAAGACAAGAGAACTCACCCCTACTCCTAGACTCATCAAAGATTGAGAAACAGAGAATGAGAGATGAGAGAGAGACAGACAGACACAGAAACGGAGATAGAGAGATCTTAGAATAGGGCATGAAAGAGGAGAAAGTAAAACCAAAATATCAGAAATACAGAAGATTGCATGATATTATTATCACTATCACTATAACCCAGTTGTTTATCAATTTGCTTGAGCGGGCACCAGTAACGCCTTACTTGTCCCTGTCACGTGCTAGTGTAGCCTGGTGGCATATATGGGGGCTCTTTTAGAGTAAGGGAAATGAGGACCAGCATTGTTACTGTTTTTGTCATATTGAGTACGCCATGGGGAGCTTGCCAGGCTCTGCTGTGCGGGCAGGATACTCTCAGTAGCTTGTTGGACTCTCCAAGAGGGATGGAGGCTTTGGGGGCAATGTCTAATCACCTTTACAGGTGTTCCCAGTAGATATAATAGACTTTATTCCACTAAATTAGAAAATATAGAAGAAACAGATAAAATTATTCAGTACCATAGTACCCTAACTTCCCTCAAAAAATGACCAGGGTCAAAGGCTTCAAAATAAATTTATTCAGCTTTAAGAGAGGACCTTCTACTATACATAAAATCAGTAAAGGAACAGAGACTAAGAAGTCCTCAAACTCTACTAGACTATGGAAGAAACAGAAATCTTTCTTCACAGTTTATATGAGACTAACATCACTTTAATACTAAGATCTGACTGAACCATTGTTGAAAATTAAAATTTATGATGAATATCCCTGATTAATTTCAGTACAAATATTCTTAATAAAATCATGCTGAATATAATGGAATAACACATTAAATGCATGATACTCCATAAAAAATTGGTTTCACACAGGAATACAAAGAGGGTTCAATATTCACAGATGAATGAACAAAATATACCATTAAAAATGAAAGACAAAACCATAGTTATTTCATAAATGCAGAAAGAATTTTTTTTTGCCTTTTCTGATGACTTTATTTTAAGAAAGTTAATACTTTAACATTTGACCTTTAATTTTTTGTAATGTCTCAGAAATTCTTTGATTGGTAGGATACATTCAGCTGTGCTAAGTGTTTACTTATGACTCTCTACTCAAGGATCACTCCTGTAATGGCAATATGAATTTCTGGGGGATTGAACCCACATCAGCTGCATGCATGCAAAAACCCTTTCTGCTGGACCATCTCTCCAGTTCTAAGAGACAATTTTGACAACATTTAACAACCATTATTAGTGACAATCATCTACAAAGTGGGCATTAAGGAAACATCTCAATATTTAAAAGGTCATAGACAATAAAACCTCATGTAACACCATCATTAATGCAAAACAAAATTTTAATTTGTTTTACAAAACATAAATCTTTTAAAGTCTTTCTTCCAGGATTAGGCACATGACCACAGTAATACATTCACCAATATTACTCAATATAGAAAGGTTAAGTCTTAACATGTAATCATACAAAAATGATAAATTAAAGAAATCCAAATTGTTAAAGAAATTAAAGCATTACTATACATGGTATTTGACAAGGAAAACACAAAAAAATTATAGGCCCTCCCGTTGATCATCAATTTGCTCGAGCGGGCCCAGTAACGTCTCCATTGGAGACTTTGTTGTTACTGTGTCTGGCATATCGAATACTCTCGGTAGCTTGCCGGGCTCTCCAAGAGGGGCAGAGGAATTGAACTCGGGTCGGCCATGTTGGCTGCGTGCAAGGCAGACGCCCTACCCGCTGTGCTATTCAAATAGTAAATCTACAAAGTAAAGTGGCAGGAAATAAAATTAATACACAGAATTCTATTGCATTATAATTTGTAAACAGTAGTGTAGAAGATATAAGCACTGTAGCACTGTAGTACTGTTGCACTGTCCTCCCATTGTTCATCGATTTGCTTGAGCGGGCCCAGAAATGTCTCCATTGTGAGACTTGTTGTTACTGTGTTTGGCATATCGAATATATCACAGGTAGCTTGCCAGGCTTGTCGTTGAGGTGAGATACTCTCGGTAGTTTGCTGGGCTTTCTGAGAGGGGCAGAGGAATCTAGCCCGGGTCACCCGGGTCGGCTGCATCAGCCATGTGCAAGGCAAATACCCTACCCACTGTACTATCGCTCCAGAAAAATATAAAAATAAAACAAAATACTTCATTTAGAAACACATAAAATATAAAACCGAACAAAATAAAAAGATATATCAAGTGAATTATAATTCCCTTTTGAAAAGAATTAAAAGAAAATATAATAAAATTATGCATGATCCTTCTTCGTGGAAAAGAAAAATAAATATCATTAAAATTACCATCATACCCAAAGCAATTTACAGAGGCAACAACACAATCCCCTCCCAAATCCCAGTGGATTTACTTAAGGACATAGAACAAATACTTCTAAAATGTGTATGAAGCTATAAAACTCTGAGTTAGCCAAAACAATTCTGAGAAAAGAGAAGATCGGACGCATTACATTCCAGGACTTAAGTCTTTATTGTAAAGCTATTGTAATCAAAACCACATGGTTTTAGAACAAAGACTCAAACCAATGAGATAGAATAGAGAGTCCTTATGTAAAGCCTCAAAAACATGAATGGTTAATATATGACAAAGGGACTAGATGAATGTAGTGAATAAAGACCCTTCAACAATTTGTCCTGGGAAAAGTAAATGCAAAAAAAAGAGAGTAAATTTATATTTCTAACATATACCACACACAAAGGTCAATTTAAAATGGCTTGAAGAACTCAATGTTAAACCTGCTCTAATCTCTACAGCACATGTTGAGGATAGGTTGTACTATCCAAGAGCTTGACCTGAGAGGAATTTCAATGATAAAATATAATGGGCAAAACAAAGCAGTAATCATAAAATAGGATTACATTTTTAAAAAATAACAAAAAGTAATCTTCCACCAGGTGAAATAAATGAGGCTAAAATAAAATAATATCATACTGTTTGGGAGAAGATATCTGCATTCTACATTGCAGACAAAAGACTAATATCCAGGATGAGTAAACATACTCAAAGATTAATAGCAACCACCAATACAATATCAACAAAAATGAAAGATCCTATAAAAAATAATAAATTACTGGGGTATGGTGCTGCCAGAAGTTCAATCTGTACCTGTGAGGTGAGAGCATAAGTAGCCTGATAGTGCCTTCAGACTTCTAGATACCCCCAAGTTGCTGCTGTGCCTTTGGCCAGACCCCAAAAACTTGGGGCCCAGTTTACCAAGAAAGTAAATGGCCAAAAGTTAGGTATGTGGGAGACATACCATCTCCGGCTCAACTATATAACTGGAGGCAAGACCTCTCTGATTCCTGATCAAACTGCTTGACGGCCATGATCCCATAGACTTAGAAACAAATTTCGGAATCCAGTGGCTTTTGTCAGAAATGTGTCCGGTCCTCCAAGTAGATCACCAGCGTCAGGCCACACTAGGAGGGAAAGGGTGCTTTTCCTCCGCCTGCTCCCCCTTGGCAGCTCGCCACCCTCCAGAGGCCATTGGACAGTCAGGTTTGGGTCCACAGTAACGAGACACATGGGGTTTCATGGGGGGATGGAGCTGGCTCTTTCCTCCCCACCCCAACGAGACCCCAGGTTGCTGCCCACAAATGACCTCTCTGGCTCCCGATCAAGCTGCTTAATGTCCATGATCCCAGAGACCCACGAACAAATCTCAGAACACAGCAGGTTTTGGCAAAAATCACTCCAGATTTATTTGTTAAAATTTTGGAATTCCAATATCTCACACCCACTACTGCAGCCGCATGATATCATAGGCTATTCATAACCAGCAATAGAAAACAAATTGTCTATGATTGACCTTTTGGCAGATCTGAGTATGGGGGTAAAATCTCAAATAATAATGGTGGGTCTGGTGTCAAAATATTGAATGTGATCAAAGTAGAGAGAGAGAGTAATGTGGAAATCATCTGCCCCACAGGTAGAGAGAGAGTGGGGGAAGGGGGTTATACTGGGGTTTTGGGTGGTGGAAAATAGGCACTGATGAAGGGACGGGTGTTTCATCATTGTATGACCAAGAATTAAACCCAAAAGCTTTGTAATTGGTCTTATGGCCATTTAATAAATAAATTTATAAAAAAGGATGAAAAAGTAAGGTGGAGTTCATGCCCAATTCAATCAGCCTAATCAATGGCTAAATAAATAGCAATACTCCTACACTAAAATAGAAAAAAATAAAAATAAATGAAGAGAAACGATGAACAGAATTTCCTCAAAGAGGACATAAAGATGGCCAACAGACACATCATCCCTGAATATTAGATAAATTGAAATAAAAAATGAGATATCATCTCAAAACAGTGAGAATGGCCTATAAAAACAGTAAGTGCTGACAAGGATGTGCTGTGACAAAAATCTCATTCACTGTTAGTGGATTAGCTGCATAATTCAACCTCTGAAATAGTTTAGAGAATATACAACACATTATAAACAGAGTTTTCACATGACCATGTGATTCTGCTCCTTGAAATCTACCCCAAGAACACACAAAAAACTTATTTGAAAAGACATATGTACACCTATATGTATTGAAGTACTATTTTTGTTCACCAAGACCTGAAAACAAATCAAATAACCAAATAGCCCAACAATAGATGAGTGCATATATATATATATACATATATGTATATATATATGAATGCATACACACAATGGAATACCATATAGCATTGAGAAAAAATGAAATTTTGAACTTACCTGTAAATTATTGAAGAGTGTTGTGATAAATGAATTGAATCAAAGTAAAAGATAACTACAATGGATCAAACCAGAGTGATCATAAGGTGGAAAAGGTATTTATCTTGCATGTACCAATCCCTGGTACCACAGATGTTTCTCCAAATTCACCAGGAGTGATCTCTGTCCAAAGAGACAGGAATATAGACACAACAACTTGCTATGTAACCCTAGTCAATCCCTATTGCAAACAAACCCTGAGTCAAAATCAATAGATATGGGAACCGAGGAAGCTTAGACTAGGTAAGCAGATTGGACACTGGGATATTGGAGGCCTCTTAAAATAGTAATAGAAGATAAACAATTTCTATGATATTTATACTTATGTATCAATAAAAATAATTAAAAAATATACCAATGTGGTTTTGGAGAGTATGAAATTAAAAGATGGAAGCATATAATAATATTGGTAGGTTTCAAAAAAGTGAATAGCATCTAATATCCAAATATGGTACTCTAGACTTGAAAATAGTGTAATTTAATCTACTAATATTTTTCTTTTGGATCCATCAGGACGTCGGAGGGCAGTCAACTTGGTCTTATAGTTGGCGAAGGACAGGCGGGCGTTACGAATACTTTTCCCGGCTTCTGCCGCATCTACCAGTACTTCTGCTCTTCTCTCTTTGAGGTCTTCCTTGATCACATCTCTGCACTGCTTTGCGAGCTCGGACGTTAGCTTGCGGTTGCCTGAGGCATGCGCCAAACCACGCTGGCGAATTAGCTCAAGAGTTTTCGAAGATAGGTGATTTTTTGTGGCTATCTCTCTCTTGGCGTTCCTCGCACATTCATGGAGGTGCTGAACCAGTTGATCGTATTCCTCATCAATGTTGTCAACAATGGCATCTTCCCATGTTGCCGCAATAGTACCAAAGAGTTCCCAGTTGGTGGTCATTCTGGGAGTTCTCTTTTTGAACTTTGCAGCCCTTTCTCCCCGCTCTGTGAAGTAGAATTTTGCACGAAGGAGACGGTGGTCCGATCCCGTTTGAAATTTTGGTACAACAGCGACATCAGTCAGGCAAAACCAACGATTGAATATGATGTGGTCTATTTCGTTGTGGAATCGTCCACCGGGAGACTCCCATGTCCATCGTTTAGATTCTGCCTTCTGGAACTGTGAGTTACCATGAATGGTCTTGGTCGACATGATGAACTCAGACAGTCTCTCACCCTGTTCGTTCCATTCTAGGCCATGGGTTCCGATGTGAAGTTCTTCAGCTGATCTTCTCGGTCCTATCTTGGTGTTAAAATCACCCACAATGATCTTGTAAAAGGTGTGGTCTTCTTTATAGAACTTCTCTAGCTCCATGTAGAACTTCTCAATTTCTCTTTCATCATAATGAGATGTTGGTGCGTAGACAATGAAGATAGAAACTGCAGGCAGTGAGCCACATCTATTCAAATGTAAAGTCCGATTTGGGTTGTTAGGCATTCAAATGAATCAATGCTCTTGGCCAAGTTTGTGTTGACAAGGACACCGACGCCTCCAACACCTCTTTTATTGCATGATCGGAGGAACAATTCTTCTCCAGTGTAGAAAACAGCATGGTGAGATTCGTGCCTTCTTGTCTCGGTCAGACCATTGATGTCCTACATCCTCCAGAACGACAATGGAGAAGATTATCCATGACTTCTACTCAAATCTCTTCGATAGCCATGTCCACTTGCCGATATACCAAATTCCACAGGATGGATATGTCGTGCCCAACGTTCACCCTTCCGAAATCCGACACGCCATTTCGTCGGTAAAGAAACAAACAGCACCTGGCCCAAACAAGGTCAGACCTGAACACCTGAAGAACCTGCCGTCAGTACTCATCAATACACTGGCTCGGCTCTTCACTCGCTACCTGTCTGAATGCAAGGTTCCGTCCCAATGGAAAACCAGCAGGACCGTACTACTGTTCAAGAAGGGAGACATCCATGACATTGGCAACTATCGCCCGATCTGCCTATTGTCTGTCATCTACAAGTTGTTCACTTGAGTCGTCCTAAATAGGATTGGCAGAACACTAGATGAAGGACAACCATGCGATCAAGCCGGGTTCTGCAAAGGATTCAGCACCATCGACCATATCCACACAATAACCAAGCTCATTGAGGTTTCTCGGGAGTTCAAGATGCCGCTCTGTTTAACGTTCATTGATTTAAAGAAGGCCTTTGATTCTGTTGAGACGGAAGCGGTCATTGAAGCCCTAGCCAATCAGGGCATTCAAGCCCAATACATCAGGATCCTCCGTGAGCTGTATTGTGGATTCACTACCAGGATCTCACCATTCTACAAAGAAGTGATCGTTGATGTCAAGAGAGGGGTGCGGCAGGGTGATACCATTTCACCGAAATTCTTCAGTGCCACCCACGAGAACATCATGTGACGACTGGAATGGGAAGGAATGGGAGTGAAGATAGATGGTCGGCAACTACACCACCTCCGCTTTGCTGATGACATTGTTTTAATAACACCAAACATCAGCCAAGCAGCACAAATGCTGGCCGACTTTGACCGTGAGTGTGGAAAGGTAGGACTACAGCTGAATCTTACGAAGACAATGTTTATGAGAAACAGCCTTGTTCCTGACGCCCCATTCGCTCTCAATGGTACGAACATCTCCGAATGCAACAGCTATGTGTACCTAGGTCGAGAGGTCAACATGACAAATGACCTGGCACCCGAGCTGCGCAGGAGGAAGAGAGCGGCTTGGAACGCCTTCAAGAACGTCGAAGAAATAGCTAAGAGGACGAAGAACCTCCGGCTCCGGGCACATCTCTTTGATTCCACTGTTCTTCCTGCATTAACATATGCCTCAGAGACCTGGGCCCTATGCAAACAAGATGAGAACGCTATTCAGGTCTCCCAAAGAAGAATAGAAAGAGCTATGCTTGGAATATCATGTTTCACTCAAATGAGAGAAAGAATCCGGAGTTCTGACATCTGTCGACGATCAAGGACCAGGGATGCTATCTCATTTGCCAAGGTTTCGAAAATCAGATGGGCTGGTCACGTAATGAGATTTAAAGACGACCGTTGGACTAGAGCTGTTACTGATTGGATTCTACGGGATGTCAAAAGAGCGCGTGGCCGCCCACCTACCAGATGGTCAGACTTCTTCGTCAAGATCATGAACGATCGGTTTGAGGCCCTTCATGTTCCCGGAGCGAACAGATGCCATTGGGCTACACTAGCACGCGACAGGGACAAATGGAGACGTTACTGGCGCCCGCTCGAGCAAATCGACGACTAACGGGAAGTTAAGTGATTAAGTGATTAATATTTTTCTTTTGAAAACAATGGCTAATATAATACTAAAATATGGAACACTCTACCCTCAACATAATATAATATGCAAAAATATCTGCTGATTTTACCACTTCCACTCAACATTGTTAAAGAGGTGCTAAATAGTTTATTCAGAAGAAAACAGAAAAGAAATCAAAACATTGCACTGTTTTAAATCTGAGGCACAACATATAAATGATTGCCAAAATTCTGTAACAAAAGAAACCTTTTTAATGTCTAAATGAGGGACTGGAGGAATAGTACAGTAGGTAGAGTGTTTGCCTTGCATGCAACTGATCTGTGTTTGATTCCCAGCATCCCATATGGTTCACTGAACATCTGCAGGAGTAATTCCTGAGTTCAAAGACAGGAGTAACCCCTGTGCAATGGTGGGTGTGATCCAAACAAGCAAAACAAAATAAAATAAATGTCTAAAGATTAGAGTAAGTTACTTATATATATATATATATATATGGATTATAGATAAACATAGGAAGATCTTTGTTGATGTCAGTATTGATATCAATAGACTTTAGGGAGAGCAAATTAAGACTATGGTGAGATATTGTTGAATATGTTAGGCAAAATTTTTAAGACTAACCATATGTACATGTAAGAATATAGTGAACTGAAATTATGCAGTGACTTGGAGAAATTAAAAATTTACAATAAAAATTCTGTTTTGATTCTTTTAAAATATTTTCTTAAAATTAAAATTTAATCACTACATTTAGGAATGACAAAAAGGAAGATGCTTTCCTTCTCGTCTGATTGCTGTTATAATTTTATGACTTCACTAGTTCTAGGAAATAATATTTATGCCATATATAGTGATTGCCATTTTCCTAGGCCAATTTTCAATTTTCTCTTTTTTACTGGCTTCTCTTTACAGTATCTTAAAGCCTTGTGTGGTTGGATTTCACTAGAGAGTTCTTTTTTATAATCATACCCATTAAAGTCCTGGCAAGATTTTACTATGTCTTAATTACATGACCCTGACATAATTTATTAACCATCGTTATGAATCATACTGAAACTATGCTAATAAAATAAAATCCTGGTGTTTTGTGTTTATATCTATAATTTTAAGCATTATTGTAATTCATATCTCTGTTGAATAATGATTAGCTTATGTTAACCTATTTTATTTAGGTAAACATATATGATTCAATGATTTGGTTTTAATTTATCATCTTCTTAATTTAAAAATAAGTAAAATTATTGTGACTTATGTTTAATTTTTATAAACATAAAAATTTTTTTATTTTGAAAATAAAATGAAATCATGAAATAATTTTATTTATTTTTATGCAAAATGTATCAAGTATATTGGCTATTTCAATCTTAGATGTTTCTTTAAAGAAAACATGAAGTATATATAATTCATGTATATATTTGAATATGATTATTTAGAATTAATTTCTTTGCAATATCTCTACACTGTAAATAAGATGTCCATCTACTTGTGAACAGATTAATGATAATACTAGAATTTTACTCAGCCATAATGAGATTTTAGCATCGAATACATAAAGCATTGAAAAAATATCATAACTATTATGAATCAAAGAAGCAGAAAGAGATGAAATATGAAGTACTTTTGGTGCTATATTCATTAACACCATAGAAGACTTGAATTACTTTTCATCTTACTGATAAATTGCTGTTTGTTTCTCAATGGTGGTATTAAAAATGAATTAAAATGCTTGAAAAAATACAACTATCTCACTTTCAACTTGATTGCTACATTTACATTAAAACTTTACAATTAATATATTGGTATTAAACATGAATAATGAAAAATACTAAATTACATAATACATACTAGAATTTTCTTCTTTATTAAATTTTATTTTGATCATATGTCTTTAAAGCATAATGCTACAGATATACATTTTGAATATGTGTTGTTTCAGAAATCATTATTAAATCATTGTTCCATTAGAAAGGACTGTTTTTGTATTTAATGCGAACAATTATACACACAAAAAGCAACATAGAAAACAATGTGCTTGAAATAGTGTTTCAGAATCCTCAAGAAAGCTGTACAATTATGTTTTTATTTTTGTCTTATTTTTGATGCTAAAAATTTTATCTTGTTTTCTCATCCAAATGTAGCCATTTGCTAAAGCCATCTATTGCTTCCAAAATGAAATATTGCACTGTCAATAAATGTGAAAAATGTGATGTGTTAGACACAAACAAGACGAGAAGGGAATGGAAATGAAAGAGAAAAAATAGTAAAGCATATGAAATTGCATGAAACTCTGAAAATGAGTTTTGTATTTCGTAAATCTATTCTCCAATGGTATGATATTCAGCAGAGAATACAAAATATTGTTCCTAATAAGCTTTTAGTACTACCTGTCCTAGCAGAGCCTTTTTCTGTTAATACTGACTCCTTGGAAAAGCAATTTGCTTTGTGGAATAAAAAGGAATCAGCAGAACCCAGACAGAGAAATCCAATTTTATCCTAGACAAGCTCAAAGCTGAATGCCTTCCATTTTAATGACTGACAGCTTCTATTTCTTTATACAAGCATCAAGGTAAAAATGAACACAAGAACCAGCAGAGGCACTCTCCAACCTTAAAGCACTAGTGGCATCTTATATGTTGATGATTCTCTACATAGGTGACATAAAAATCATGTACAGAGAAGTACTATATGGTATTTTAATAATACAATGAACAACTCTCTATATATAAATTGGTGTTTAATAATATGCATATATCAGCATGTCTTTGTGAAATTCTCAGTAGAATATATCTTTCTGGGGAAAGGGACAAACCTGCTGTATATACGTACAAGGAGAGAGAGAGAGAGAGAGAGAGAGAGAGAGAGAGAACTTGAGAGTGTTAAGTACCATTGACTGTAAAGTGACTCCCTCCACATGTCTGGTTCTTCAGTAAAGTGAAAAATATTAGATTGAGGGTGTTCTTGTGAATACCAATCAAAAAATAGATTTTTCCAATTTAAAGGTTTAAAGGAAATCTAGCAAAGAAAATTGACAGCCAAGTGCAGGCATCAGTTGAAAAAAGAATAAATAAGGTACTTATGGGAAGATAATTAAGTGTTTTTCAGAAATTGAGTACATGGATTAAAATAAAAGAACTGAAATTAAGGCTTTAATTGTATTTTAAATACTTTAAATACAAAATTGTATTTCCTGGAACTTTTTAACGAGTTATCTAAAGTGACCACTGCGAAGTACATATTTCTGTATTATATTGGTAGCCCAGGGCTGGAGCGATAGCACAGCGGTAGGGCGTTTGCCTTGCATGCAGACAATATGGCCGACCGGAGTTTGATTCCTCTGCTCCTCTCGGAGAGCCCAGCAAGCTACCGAGAGTATCTCGCCCGCACAGCAGAGCCTGGCAAGCCACCCGTGATGTATTCGAAATGCCAAACACAGTAACAACAAAGTCTCCAATGGAGATGTTACTGGGCCCGCTCGAGCAAATCGATGAACAATGGGAGGATCGTGATTACCGTGATTACAGTGATTGGTAACACTGCACTATAACACTGTCCTCCTGTTGTTCATCGATTTGCTCGAGCGGGCCCAGTAGTGTCTCCATTGTGAGACTTGTTACTGTGTTTGGCATATCAAAAATGGCACGGGTAGCTTGCCAGGCTTTGCCTGCAGACAAGATACTCTCAGTTGCTTGCTGGGCTCTCCTAGAGGGGCTAAGGAATCAAACTCGGGTCAGCCGAGTCGTCAGTGTGCAAGGCAAATGCCCTATTCATTGTGCTATCACTCCAGCCCATTATATTGGTAGATTGAGTAGCTTAATTTATTATAAAATTTCATTTGTCTTCATTTTGAAAAAACTTAATCACCTATTGAATATATATCAATTTTGTCAGCAAACAAAATTAGTTTAGTGAGAACTGGGAAACTTTATTTATTTTTTTTTGTATTTTTGTTTTTGTTATTTATTTATTTATTTATTTATTTTTACTTTTTTATTAGTGAAACACCATGAGGTACAGTTATAGACTTTCAAATTTTGTGCTTGGGTTTCGAACTGGGAAACTTTAAAAGACAGATCTGTCCAAGATTTATTATTTTAAGTAATGAATATTTATATATTGTTATGAATAATTAAGGTAGAATATTAATTTTTATTTCAGAGAATATAATAAATAAATAATATATACATATATATTATGGAGCTCACACTTCTGTTTTACACCGTAATTAGAGAACTAAGTAATTTGATTTTCAAATCAAGCTACTATTTAGTACCGCATGCTACATTTAATTTTTTTCATTTCTAGTAGGAAGAACTATTTCTATATAGTTGAAATCTTAGGAGAAAATATAATATTAAGGAGAAATTATTTTAAGTGCTTGTGCTAAATTTATTGATGGGGCCTCATAGTTATTAAAAATGACAAGCAAATGCGTTAATTTTTTTATTTGTGTTTTTATTACCTAAAGAATTTGCCAATAGTGATGTGTATGTGAAAATATACTTTTACTATATCATATCACATTTTTTCACATGTACATTATTGATTATATTTTTCAGCAAATATTTGCTTTTACTTGATTTTATTTCAAATTATTTTATTATAGTATCTTGTACAGTTTTACAAAGTTACATGAAAGAATATATGATATTATTTGAAAAGTGAAAAACCCCACCCCAGAAGAACCCCAGCAGCCGTAAACCTCCAGAACTCAACCGCAGCCATGCTCAAGCTTGGACAAGCCTCACCTACAGGAAAATCTGCAGAAAAACTCAGGTATACAGGACTGGTGATAGAGATTGCCAAGTTCACTTGGAACTGGACTGGACCTCTTTCTCCCAGCTTTCCAGTTTCCCAGTAATTTGCCAGTCACATCCACAAACTGCTGTGATGCCATACAATCTCACCAACGGCCAAGATGCAGAAAGTGGATTACTCCTGGAAAAGAGTGAGCCCACTGATGTACCAAAAGTAGCATACATTTATTTGGCTTTAACATAATGTTTGTAATCTCTTGTACAAGGGCTTAAATGGTTCCAGGATGAAACACAACAATCTTCACACCCTTTCCTCTTATGGTAGTGTGAAGTTACATGGTGGTGGGATTGGTATTTGAATATTATCTGTAATAACCACTGTGAAACACTTTATAAAAATAAATTTAAATTTAAAAAATACGTGAAAAAGCTTTTCTTACAGTTAAATTTTTGATGAATGGAAAATATATATCTATTTTATCAAGCAACAAGAGTAGAAATGTATACTCACACAAATAAGGTTGTGTTTAAATTTAGTTTTTTAAAGAGCAAGAGTAATAGTATAGTCACTATGGTATTTGCCTTGCACATGGCCAAGCTGGGCTTATCCCAGGCATCCTATATGGTCCCCTAAGATGATCAGTGTGATCCCTTAGTACAGAGTGAGGAGTAAGCCCTGAACACCACTAGCTGGTGTCCCCCAAACAAAATAAATAAATAATAGATTTAATCTTTTCACTAGAACAGGTATATATTAACACTTAGAATTATAAGACAACTACACAGTGGATATCATTAGGACTTATACCAATGTTTTTTCATATGTCTATTGGCTTCTAGTGAAGTAAGAAAAATGTTTCTGTAATAAACATTGAAATACAGCAAATTTTATAGTTCTATATTGCAAAACTCATTAAACAAACTATAATAAAACTTTATATAAGATTTGAACCCAGATAAATCATTAAAAATATTAGCTTCACCATATTTGTAAACTTAGATTTGTGTTATATAAATGCCAACTATTATTTGAATTAAAATTTTTTAATAACTGTTTACAAATAACAAGCTAATTTTATACATATTTTGGTACAAACACTATTGAATTACAAACTTTAAAGAAAACTCTAGTGATTAAAAGTATCAGGCATTCTGTTTCCTAACTGTACTGAAAAATCATTTTTGAAGTTCTAAAATATATTTCTGTTTTATATATTTTTTTCATACACTTACCCATGTACAAGGAATCGAAATCTGTCAGCAGACACTAAAATGTTTTAGCGTTTGACACTTCAAATATCTTCTGGCAACATCCCTAACATGATGTCATCTCGTACTACACGGAACAAGTAATACTCCCCAAGAGTATCTCACATTCTGAGTTGGTTCATTTTCAAATATCAAGTGCACTTATGGTTTATGTCCAGACGATGATTAAAATCCTTCAGAAGTTATATTCCCATTTTAGCAATGAATGATACTAAGATGTGGGAAATAAAAGTGAAGAAAACAGATGAGCCTCACATCTAAGGTACCTTTTTTTTTCTTAATATGTCTTTTCCCTGGCTGTAGAGGAAACAATCTTTTCAAAAGAGTACTAGCAATAGTTTGGTGATTCATTGGCCTAAATGGAATCTCGTGAGATTACTTAACAGTGGGAGATATAAAGAAAGGGGAAAAAAATCACAATTGATTTAGATTAATTTTCAATTCTTTTCCTTGTGAAATATTCATATCCTAAAAATCCCCATTAATTTCCAGTGGAATATTAGGAGAAAGAATAAGTGTTCAATGGCTAAACGATTATAAATTTATGAATTATTTGTCTCATTCATTTTCCTAAAAGATAGTAGAGCTTAGTATATAGTAGGCAGGATAAGTAAATAACCCAAATGTTTGCTGTAGAATAGTGGTTAAAGAAGTTTACACACACATCCATATATATGTATACACATATCATATATATCTATCATATGACATATTAAGAACTTGAAGATATCATATACACATCACTATAAATATATTTTAATCTAAAATAAGAAAACTAATTTTAAAACTTAGATATTAATTTTGTCAAATAACTATTGTCAGTCAAATATTTTGTTCAATGTATCACTGTATCACTGTCTTCCTGTTATTCATCTATCGCCTCAAGCAGGCCCCAATAACGTCTCCTTCATCCTAGCCCTGAGATTTTAAAAAGTGCCACATTCAAAGTTCTTTCAGAGTCAGGAGAATGAAACCCATAATTGTTACATATTGAATATGCCACAGGGAGTTTGCCAGACTCTGCCATGTGAGCAGGATACTTTTGGTAGCCTGCCAGGTTCGCCAGAGTAAGTACTAGATAATACGATGCTGCATGGCCACATTCGTGGGAGCTGGGTTTTATAGTCTCTGGGTCTTGGCCTTTGATGGGATTACACAGCCCTGGGGGTAGTTGGTGGGTGTAATGCCTACATACTGGAAGATGGGGGATCTGGGTGGAGGAGGTCCATTTCCAATCAGAGCAGGCTTCAAGATCTACACCCCGGGTCCCGCACACCTGGGTTCCTCTCCCAGTTCCTTCATGCATGAGGCTCATCCAAATGTGTGGAGTGTTCTTAAGCATGGCTGTGGCTGGAACCAGAAGTCTTCAGCTACCGGGGCTCTGATCAGGGTGGGGAGGAAACTCAACCCACCCTCCTCCAAGGGGCCCCTGTGAGGATAGCCAGGTATGGAGGCAGGAGACTCTGTGCTGTTCTCTTCCGGGAGTAGGGTTTTTATAGTCTCTGGGTCTTGGCCGTTGATGGGATTACACGGCACTGGGGCAGTTGGTAGGTGTAACACCTTCATACTGGAAGATGGTGGATCTGGGTGGAGAAATATTTTGTTATAGTTACAATAGAACATAAAGATTTCCATTATTTTAACATATGTAGATAAAGGACCAAAATTATGCATTAAGTTAGATAAGTTTAGTTCATGGGAACTTTAAATAATCAATAATTTTATTCATATGAATACCTACAAATGTGTTTAAAATTATTTCATACTAATTTAAATTTTATTTTTTGTGAATTTGATCATTGCATATTTAATTTGTTAATGCATAAAACAAATTCCTTTGTATAATTTTTTTCTGCAACTTCTAAATCTATTTTGAATCAATAACTAAGTGATCAATGAACAATAATGTTAAAGAAATGAATTGTCATATAAAATATGAAACAATAATAAATGGGATCTCAAAGTGTTCATCAACAAATGAAATTTTCTTCTGTGCTACATCTATTTATTATATAGTGTTACAATATCAATAAGCACTTATGAAAAGATCCCAAACTGATGATATAAATTATACCCATTCTTATATATGTATATTATACATATATACATTATACACAATAATTAGATGTAGAAACCAACAATTTTTTAGTAGAATAATGCAAGACTTTCCCTATCATGTGTTTTTAGAAATGCCATTAAAAGTATTTTTGGCTTGAAAGAATTGCATCATTGTTAAACTGCCACATCCTTTATCTCATATATTCATTTTTCCCATATATTCTTGTTGAGAATATTTAAATTCTAACTTTTAGCAAATTTCGATTATACACTGTAAATCTACTTGCTTTAAATTGGTTTTTATTAAACATTGTAGCTAAAAATAATTGGTAGTACTAGTGATTTTTGTACTAGTGCTTTACCCAACATATTTCAAGTTTTTGTATTTTACTTTCTTCTTAAGTCTTTAATTTTTTCAGTTCAATTTTATTTTATAATGTTGTTCATGGTCATTTATTACTTTCAATATTCCAGCACTAATCTCACCACCATTACACCTTCCCATTCCTATTATTTCTAATTTTTCTAGCCACCACCCAATCTTCACCAATAACAGACACTAAATAATTTATTTTATATTACTTGTTGTGAATAATTCAGTAAAAATAATTGAAAATGCTTTTCTTTGAAGAAAGTGTATGAAGATTGTTGTATCTCACCTTGGATCCATTAAGCCCTTGTATAAGATATTACTAACAAGTTATTAGAGGGTAAGCCTTGTGTGTTAATATTTCCTTCTCGAGATTGGCTACCTCCTATTTCACATCCCACCCAATGTAGTGTGCTACTCAGTATATCAGTGATGTAGAGTCTGGTATGTTGCTTGGCTGCATTTGTGACAATGTGTTCCAGAAATTCCAAAATTTTGAATGGGTTTATACAGCTGGAGTTAAATTTTTAACAGGATTGTGACTTTGTGGTCCGAAAGCATCTCTGCAGTTTGTTGATCTCATTCAAGATTTATGAGTCTCTGGATTGTGGCAGGTTAATGAGCTTCTATGATGCCAGAGGCAATTCATGGGTATGACTTCCAGGCTCCCAGGAGAACAGGGAGAAGGGGAGAAGGTAGCCCATCCCCAACTCCATGAGATCCTGATATCCATCACAAAACCAGCATACCTGAACTTTTCATTTCTGGATAAGACTTATCCTGACCTTGTGGAGTCAGGATGTGAGTATGGCGATGTTCAGAGTGTGGAGTTTTCCAGCTCTCAGGGCTCTATTTGGGTGAGTTGTGGGCTCACATTCCGTGGTGCCATGAATGAGATTCAGCCTTGCACAGGGTCCAGAAGCATCTCTCAATTAATTTGTTTTTATGTCAGTGATAGGCTATGAAAATTGTTACATACTAGAACTAATGATGCATTCACTCATCTACTCTGCCATAAAATAAAGTTTCAAGTATGCTAGATTAATGGATTCTAGATATTTATTGTACAAATAGTCAACATTATACTATCATGCATTTCAAGATTTGTGAACTGTGTAGATCTCATGTTGTGTTGTGTCACACACACACAAAGCAAACTTTGGGAGGTGTTGGGTGTGTTCAATACTTGTTTATGGTAATTACTTTAAAGATATTTGAAGCATTCTTCAAAACACATTAAATTATAAATATTTAATATGTATTGATCTCAGCATATCAATTTTATCTCAATAAAGCTAATGAAAAATATTATCACTGAAATATCCTTGATTTATGTCTGAATATTTCACTGAAATCTTAATCAGCAAAAGTCCAAACATACTTTGTACTATATTAACGGCTTGAAATTGCTAATAAATTGTCCAATAGCTCTGAAACATCCTCTAATCTTAATGGCTTAAAAATGTAACCTACTCGACTGCAATCATTTGTGGAATATTAAATAACATAACATGAGACTGACACCCAAGGACAGTAGATATAAAGGTCAGAAAGATTGCTCCATAGTTGGAAGTCTGCTGCATGAGTGGGCAGGGAGAGGACAACTGGACTAGAGAAGGGATCACTAAGAAAATGACGGTTGGAGGAATCGGTCGGAATGGGAGACATATGCCAAAAGTAGATAAAGGACCAAATATGATGTATCTGCATTGCAAACCATAATGCCCAAAAATATAGAAATAGTATGGGGAATATTGTTTGTCATGGAGGCAGTGGGAGGGTCGGAAAAGTGGGGGTATACTGGGGATATTGGTGGTGGGGAATGTCTACTTGTGGAGGAATGGGTATTTGATCATTGTGTGATTGTAACTCAAACATGAAAGCTTGTAACTATATCTCACAGTGAATCAATAAAATTTAAAAAAATGTAATCTTCTCTTATTGGCTGTGGAACTTTGTTCTGCCTTACCTCCTCAGGAATCAGGACTCTGGTCTGATATAAAATGCAATGTCAGGTGAATACTCATGCACACATGTCATATTTGTCCTGTTAGCATTCTTTTGCCAAACTCCTTTTTTCACACTGAACTTTATATTCATAGAGAAAAGTAACAGCTCTACTATTAACTCCTGTTGTTAAAAATAATTTTTTTTAAAAGTCTAAGAATTAAGAGTCATCATAGTGTCTAAAATAATGCTTTTCAGAATACTTCAAAATACTGATATTAAGATCTGAAAGTATAAATTTAAATATTTATGACTTTTCTGCATATGTCTAAAACTTTATTTAACCTTTTAATTCTATTTTATTTTCCCAAGCATATGTTAATGCTTTACTGTCTTATAAAAATTATAAAAATTAAATATAATGGCATGTACAAATAAAATACACAGGGTAGTTTATGTGTTGACAAATTAAAAGTTGTAAAATTACCATTACTAGTTTGAAATTTTCATTAATCTGATGTTTCATTAAAATTTTACAGCCAAATATATAGTAAAATTAGTACTTAAAAGTTGAGTTTCTTAGTGCTGCAATTTAATAAATTAGGCAGTTTAATTCAAGCAATATTTTTAAATGTTATAAAGAAAAATTCATTCTCTGAGAGAATATTAGATTTGCAATTTTGTTTTTATTCATAATTTCAAATAAATATTTGAGGCAACATATCTATCTGCTAGACTAAAAAGTATTATATAAAATCTGAAAAAAAAAGAAATGAAAGTGAGCCACTTAGACATTTGGTAAAATATAGTAGCTAGGGAAAAATTCACGGTCACGGTCCTCCCGTTGTTCATCGATTTACTCGAGCAGGCCCAGTAACATCTCCATCATGAGACTTGTTGTTACTGTGTTTGGCATATCGAATACATCACGGGTAGCTTGCCAGGCTCTGCTGTGTGGGCGAGATACTCTCGGTAGCTTGACGGGCTCTCCAAGAGGGGCGTAGGAACAGAACTCGCGTTGGCCATGTTGACCGCTTGTAAGGCAAATGCCCTACTGCTGTGCTATAGCTCCAGCCCCAGGGAAAAATTACCTGAACAAAATTTAATCAGGATATTATGCAGTCATAATTTTATAGTCTTATATTCATATCACCTGTTTCCAAATAGTGTTTTCAAGCAGTAAACAGTAAACTGTTTACAAACAGTAAGCAGAAGATATTTGACATTTTACAAAAAAGGAGACCAGTAAAGCAAGATGATAAAAATGGCCTTTCCTGATTTCATAGTCATTTGAGTTGAAATGATAGTGTTCTACTTTTATTTATACTGATTTAATTATTGTATCATTATTAAAATGATACTACTTATGCTTAATTTTATGATGATCACTTAATCACTTAATCACTTAATCCCCGTTATTCATCGATTTATTCGAGCGGGTGCCAGTAACGTCTCCATTCATCCCGGTTGCGTGCTAGCGTAGCCCAATGGTATCTGTTCGTTTTAGGAACATGTAGAGCCTCAAACCGATCATTTAGGGTCTTGACGAAGAAGTCTGACCATCTTATAGGTGGGCGTCCACGTGATCTTTTGATGTCTCGTGGAATCCAATCAGTAATGGCTCTAGTCCAGCGGTTGTCTGTAAACCTCATTACATGTCCAGCCCATCTGATTTTTGATGTCTTGGCAAATGAGACAGCGTCCCTGATTCTTGAGCGTTGACGAAGATCAGAACTCCGGATTCTATCTCTCATTTGAGTGAATCGTGATATTCCAAGCATAGTTCTTTCGATTCCTCTTTGAGAGACCCGAATAGTGTTCTCATCCTGTTTTCGTAGGGTCCAGGTCTCTGAGGCATATGTTAATGCAGGAAGAATAGTGGAATCAAAGAGATGTGCTCGTAGCTGGAGTTTCTTTGTCCTTTTAGTTATTTCTTCAATGCTCTTGAAGGCATTCCAAGCCGCTCTCTTCCTCCTGCGTAACTCAGGTGCCAGGTCATTCATCATGTTGATTTCTCGACCTAAGTATATATAACTGTTGCATTCGGAGATGGTGGTTCCGTTGAGAGCGAATGGAGCGTCAGGAACAAGGCTGTTTCTCATAAACATTGTCTTCGTAAGATTCAGCTGTAGTCCGACCTTTCCACACTCACGGTCAAAGTCCGCAAGCATTTGTGCCGCTTGGCTGATGTTTGGTGTTATTAGAACGATGTCATCAGCAAAGCGGAGGTGGTGTAGTTGCCGACCATCTATCTTCACTCCCATGTTTTCCCATTCTAGTCATCGCATGATGTTCTCGAGGGTGGCACTGAAGAGTTTTGGTGAAATGGTATCACCCTGCCGAACCCCTCTCTTGATATGGATGATTACTTCTTTGTAGAATGGTGAGATCTTGGTAGTGAATCCGCAATAGAGCTCACGAAGGATCCTGATGTATTGAGTTTGTACGCCCTGATTGGCTAGGGCTTCCATGACCGCTTCCGTCTCAACAGAATCAAAGGCCTTCTTTAAATCAATGAACGTTAGACAGAGCGGCATCTTGAACTCCCGAGATACCTCAATGAGCTTGGTTATTGTGTGGATATGGTCAATGGTACTGAATCCTTTTCGGAATCCAGCTTGTTCACATGGTTGTCCTTCATCTAGTGTTCTGCTAATCCTATTCAGGATGACTCGAGTGAATAGTTTGTAGATGACAGACAATAGGCAGATTGGGCAATAGTTGCCAATGTCGTGGATGTCTCCTTTCTTGTATAGTAGTACAGTCTTGCTGGTTTTCCATTGGGATGGAACCTTGCATTCAGACAGGTAGCGTGTGAAGAGTTGAGCTAATGTATTGATGAGTACTGATGGTAAGTTCTTCAGGTGTTCAGGTCTGATGTTGTCTGGGCCAGGTGCTTTTTGTTTCTTTACCGACGAGATGAATACAGCTCACGGAGGATCCTGATGTATTGGGCTTGAATGCCCTGATTGGCTAGGGCTTCAATGACCGCTTCCGTCTCAACAGAATCAAAGGCCTTCTTTAAATCAATGAACGTTAAGCAGAGCGGCATCTTGAACTCCCGAGAAACCTCAATGAGCTTGGTTATCGTGTGGATATGGTCGATGGTGCTGAATCCTTTGCGGAACCCTGCTTGCTCACATGGTTGTCCTTCATCTAGTGTTCTGCCAATCCTATTCAGGATGACTCGAGTGAACAACTTGTAGATGACAGACAATAGGCAGATCGGGCGATAGTTGCCAATGTCATGGATGTCTCCCTTCTTGAACAGTAGTACGGTCCTGCTGGTTTTCCATTGAGATGGAACCTTGCATTCAGACAGGTAGCGAGTGAAGAGCCGAGCCAGTGTATTGATGAGTACTGACGGCAGGTTCTTCAGGTGTTCAGGTCTGACCTTGTCTGGGCCGGGTGCTGTTTGCTTCTTTACTGACGAAATGGCGTGTCGGATTTCGGAAGGGAGAACGTTGGGAACGACATACCCATCCTGTGGAATTTGGTATGTCGGCAAGTGGACATGGCTATCGAAGAGATTTGAGTAGAAGTCATGGATAATCTTCTCCATTGCCGTTCTGGAGGATGTGATGGATCCATCAGGACGTCGGAGGGCAGTCATCTTGGTCTTATAGTTGGCGAAGGACAGGCGGGCGTTACGAATACTTTTCCCGGCTTCTGCCGCATCTACCAGTACTTCTGCTCTTCTCTCTTTGAGGTCTTCCTTGATCGCATCTCTGCACTGCTTTGCAAGCTCGGACGTTAGCTTGCGGTTGCCTGAGGCATGCGCCAAACCACGCTGGCGAATTAGCTCAAGAGTTTTCGAAGATAGGCGACTTTTTGTGGCTACCTCTCTCTTGGCATTCCTCGCACATTCATGGAGGTGCTGAACCAGTCGATCGTATTCCTCGTCAATGTTGTCAACAATGGCATCTTCCCATGTTGCCGCAATAGTACCAAAGAGTTCCCAGTTGGTGGTCGTTCTGGGAGTTCTCTTTTTGAACTTTGCAGCCCTTTCTCCCCGCTCTGTGAAGTAGAATTTTGCACGAAGGAGACGGTGGTCCGATCCCGTTCGAAATTTTGGGACAACAGCGACATCAGTCAGGCAAAACCGTCGATTGAATATGATGTGGTCTATTTCGTTGTGGAATCGTCCACCGGGAGACTCCCATGTCCATCGTTTAGATTCTGCCTTCTGGAACTGTGAGTTACCATGAATGGTCTTGGTCGACATGATGAACTCAGACAGTCTCTCACCCTGTTCGTTCCATTCTAGGCCATGGGTTCCGATGTGAAGTTCTTCAGCTGATCTTCTCGGTCCTATCTTGGCATTAAAATCACCCACAATGATCTTGTAGAAGGTGTGGTCTTCTTTATAGAACTTCTCTAGCTCCATGTAGAACTTCTCGATTTCTCTTTCATCATAATGAGATGTTGGTGCGTAGACAACGAAGATAGAAACTGCAGGCAGTGAGCCACATCTATTCAAATGTAAACGTCCGATTCGGGTTGTTAGGCATTCGAATGAATCAATGCTCTTGGCCAAGTTTGTGTTGCCCAATACATCAGGATCCTCCGTGAGCTGTATTGCGGATTCACTACCAGGATCTCACCATTCTACAAAGAAGTGATCGTTGATGTCAAGAGAGGGGTGCGGCAGGGTGATACCATTTCACCAAAACTCTTCAGTGCCACCCTCGAGAACATCATGCGACGACTGGAATGGGAAGGAATGGGAGTGAAGATAGATGGTCGGCAACTACACCACCTCCGCTTTGCTGATGACATTGTTTTAATAACACCAAACATCAGCCAAGCGGCACAAATGCTGGCCGACTTTGACCGTGAGTGTGGAAAGGTAGGACTACAGCTGAATCTTACGAAGACAATGTTTATGAGAAACAGCCTTGTTCCTGACGCCCCATTCGCTCTCAATGGAACGACCATCTCCGAATGCAACAGCTATGTGTACCTAGGTCGAGAGGTCAACATGACAAATGACCTGGCACCCGAGCTGCGCAGGAGGAAGAGAGCGGCTTGGAACGCCTTCAAGAACGTCGAAGAAATAGCTAAGAGGACAAAGAACCTCCGGCTCCGGGCACATCTCTTTGATTCCACTGTTCTTCCTGCATTAACATATGCCTCAGAGACCTGGGCCCTACGCAAACAAGATGAGAACGCCATTCAGGTCTCCCAAAGAAGAATAGAAAGAGCTATGCTTGGAATATCACGTTTCACTCAAATGAGAGAACGAATCCGGAGTTCTGACATCCGTCGACGATCAAGGATCAGGGACGCTGTCTCATTTGCCAAGGTGTCGAAAATCAGATGGGCTGGTCACGTAATGAGATTTAAAGACGACCGTTGGACTAGAGCTGTTACTGATTGGATTCCACGGGATGTCAAGAGACCGCGTGGCCGCCCACCTACCAGATGGTCAGACTTCTTTGTCAAGGTCATGAACGATCGGTTTGAGGCCCTCCATGTTCCCGGAGCGAAGAGATGCCATTGGGCTACACTAGCACGCGACAGGGACAAATGGAGACGTTACTGGCGCCCGCTCGAGCAAATCGACGACTAACGGGAAGTTAAGTGATTAAGTGATAAGTGACCGACGAGATGGCATGTTGGATTTCGGAAGGGAGAACATTGGGAACGACATATCCATCATGTGGTATGTGGTATGTGGGCAAGTGGATGTGGCTATTAAAGAGATCTGAGTAGAAGTCATGAATAATCTTCTCCATTGCCCTTCTGGAAAATGTGATAGATCCATCATGATGTCGGAGGGCAGTCATCTTGGTTTTGTAGTTGGTGAAGGACAGGCGGGCATTACGAATGTTTTTCCCAGCTTCTGCTGCATCTACCAGTACTGCTGCTCTCCTGTTTTTGAGGTCATCCTTGATGGCTTTTCTGCACTGTTTTGCCAGTTCGGACGTTTGCTTGTGGTTGCCTGAGGCACGTGCCACACCACGTTGGCGAATAAGTTCAAGAGTGTTCGAAGAAAGACGGTTTTTTGTGGTTATCTCTCTCTTGGCATTCCTTGCACAATCATGGAGGTGCTGAATCATTCGATCGTATTCCTCATCAATGTTGTCAATGACGGCATCTTCCCATGTTGCTGTAACAGAGCCAAAGAGTTCCCAGTTGGTGGTTGTTCTGGGAGTCTTCTTCTTAAACCTTGCATTCTTTTCTCCTCGTTCTGTGAGGTAGAATTTTGCACGAAGCAGACGGTGGTCTGATCCCGTTTGGAATTTTGGGACAACAGCAACATCGGTTAGGCAAAACCGCCGATTGAATATGATGTGGTCTATTTCATTGTGGAACCGTCCATGGGGAGACTCCCATGTCCAACGTTTAGATTCAGCCTTTTGGAATTGTGAGTTACCATGGAAGGTTTTGGTTGACATGATGAACTCAGACAGTCTGTCACCCTGTTCGTTCCATTCCAGGCCATGGGTTCCGATGTGGAGTTCATCGACTGATCTTCTTGGTCCTATCTTGGCATTAAAATCACCGACAATGATCTTGTAGAAGGTGTGATCTTCTTTATAGAATTTCTCCAGCTCCATGTAGAATTTCTCAGTTTCTTTTTCACCATAACTGGATGTTGGTGCATAGACAACAAAGATAGAAACTGCCGGTAGTGAGCCACATTTATTCAAGTATAATCATTATGATGATGTCTACATAAAATAGTAATATGACTTACTCAATATGCTAGACAATGATTCTAAAAGCAACAATATTTCTTTCCATAAATATCACTATTCTGAGACTTCTAATAAATGATGAGATGAGCATTGGTGTTGCATGTCAGATATAGTCATGTCTTGTATTCATATTCCTTTTGTAGATAAAAATAATAAAACATTAAAACACTGTAAAAAAAGATATTTGGGAATTTGAATTTTTTAAAGCATCTAATTATTTTGAGTGTTTAGATTTAGGAGAAATTTACTGTCAAGCACCATTTCTTATTGTTTCAACTTGTTAAATAAAATTTAAAACATATGGTCATAATTAGTCACATACTTCTTAGCAAAACATTGATATAAAAGAGTTGATGAATTTTGTGTAAATTAATGGGTTATTTCCCTTTACTAAACTTTTACAACATTTTAACTGGGAATTGGGATTTAAGTAATGAGAGTATTTAAACTATTAGAACCTATTTGGGCCCAATAATATAAGGAATGACATGCTCATTAAATAACTTATCAATGCATTTATGTATGTATCAGTTTTTTACAATATCTCAAACTGCTATTGGAGATGTAAAGTAATTTGAGTTGAAATTTAAATTTTGTGGTTTTCATTTACTTTTTTGGTGGGAAGGTTATGTTCAGGGCCAATTTCTGTTCTGGCATAGAAGGCCACCCCAATGTACTACTCTCTAAATTTAATGTTCTCATCAGTGTAATAAAGATATCTATTTGTACTCCACACAATTGCTTTAAACAATAAATTTGCAAGTGCTATTGGAATATATATATGATATGGATTCCAGAAAAACACATATAAATTTAATATAAGATTACATATAATAGAAAATTTATGAGTTGAAGCTTCATATTGCACACTAAAATTTCTTTCAATATTCGTCGATTGCCTCGAGCAGGCCCCAGTAAAGTCTCCTTCATCCTAGCCCTGAGATTTTTAAGAAAGTGTTATATTCAAGGCTCTTTAGGAGAATGAGACCCATCATTGTTACTGGTATTTGGCATATTGGGTATGCCACGGGGAGTTTGCCAGACTCTGCCATGTGGGCAGGTTACATTCGGTAGCCTGACAGTTTGTCCAAAGTAGGAATGAGATAATAAGATGTCATAATAAGATATCTCTTCCGGGAGCTGGGTTTTATAGTCTCTGAGTCTTGGCTGTTGATGGGATTACACGGCACCAGGGGGCCAGTTGTTGGGTGTGACCCCCTGCCTACTGGAATTCGGAGGATCTGGGTGGAGGATGCTCAGCCCCGATCCGAGTAGGCTTGGAGATCTTAGCCCTGGGACCCGCTTGCCTTTGTTCCTCTGCCGGTACCTTCAGGTGTGCGGAGAGTGGTCTCAGCATGGTGGTGGTTGGTCCTGGAGGTCTTCGGCTGCCGGAGCCCTGGTCGGGGAGGGGAGTAAAGCTCAACCTGTTCCCCTCCAAGGGGCCCTGGCGAGGACAGCCAGGTGCAGGGGCAGGAGACTGCACTGTTCTCTTCCTGGAGCTGAGCATCCTCCACCCAGATCCTCCGAATTCCAGTAGGTGGTGGTCATACCCAACAACTGGCCCCCTGGCACTGTGTAATCCTATCAACGGCCAAGACTCAGAGACTATAAAAACCAGCTCTTTCAATATATTTCTTTGCATTATCTATCATCTATCATTGCTGTATATTTTTGATATAAATAGGATCCAGTTACAAATCCAGACTCCAGGTGAATACGAAAGAATGAACTTTATCATAGTGTTAGCCAAGGGAATGAAATGAAACACTCTTTCTACTTGCTTCTTAATTTAGGGGTCATCAAGGAAGATACAACACAATTAAGTACTGGACAAAACAGTGCTTTTATTTACATAGAGAATATACTGAGCAAAATCAATTTTATTAGATCAATTCCATTAGTCTACATAGGTCCCCAAAGACAGTGGTTGCTCCTGCTAGTCTAAGTAAGGTAATTGCCCTATGTGATTTCCTTTTCCCTAGAAGAAGGATCCTGGTGATTATTCTGAGATTTCTCATAGATTAAAGTTGGGAGTCGGCCTAAGATTCCATTTATATTCATGCTTAAGCAAAATCTCTTAGCATTCATTGACAATGAAGCAGGGTAAGATATTTCCACACAAAGTTTAAATTTATATTTATATAATGCCTATTAACTATTTACCCCTTGATAAGGAAGTGTCCCAGACTAACTCATTGTTATATGGAACAATAGCAGATAGGGATCAATAGATAATGCACATTGACATTCCAAATATTTTAAGTTAAACTTCTGTCAATAATGGTATATTACCACATTGATAGAATATCACTGGGTGTAGGATAACACTCTTTTGTCCTAACTCAGGCAGCTTAGGTTTATCAGGTCATACCCATCTAAGGACAATGAACTTGTATTGTAAGCAATGTCCTTTCTGTGTGGACACAGGAAGACAGTTAATATTGTGCTTTGTAATTTGGGAGTTGATTGACTCCGAATAATATTTACTCCTGGGCATCTGCTTTCTTGACTCAGTTGCCCTTAGTTCCTAGCACTCCAAAAACAGGGTCCCAACGATGGACTGAATGGACCCAGGGCAAGCTGTGAGCTACCCTGGCAACTGGGGAGCTTTTATTATCAGGGAAAATATTTTGTATGATAAATATAAGGATTTATATTTGTGTTTTTCTCCTTAATCATTTTTATATGCTTAAAATTTAACATACATGAAATTCAAACCGTGACTGAGGATATAAGTACAGCTTTTACTAAGGGAAAGTAATTTTTTGGTCGATGGATCCAAGATAAACAAATTTTAATTTTCTCTCTTATACTCTTTCCATGAATGTTAACATGGCATTAACTAGAGTGAACTCCCATTAACTCAAGAGGGAGAATTTAATTGAAACCTTGTCACTTGCTCTACTCCTACCAAATAATTAGTTTCAGTGGGAGTTAGTTGAATGTATAGATTGTAGGCTAGAACCAAATTAGAGTCATTATTCATTTTCACAGTTCTGATCGTCTCTTAAGTTAGAATAAAAGTCTTATCTTAAAACAAAATAAGGAAACTAATATATCGACATCTACTGCAAACAGGTTAGGTGTAAATTGAGGGACTTAATTTGTTTCCTTGTAATATCTATATTTGTTTGACAATATGACATAGGCATAGAAATAGTTACAACATACAAAGACTGATCTTAAATGTTTTAAGTGAATGCCTGAGTAAGTGTGTGTGTATGTGTGTGTGTGTGTGTGTGTGTGTGTGTGTGTGTATGTTTGGTAGAAGACAATCTTACTTTAATATTTCTGCAAATACTGTTAGGGAAGCTAATAGACTTATTGGGGCAGAATATCATATATTCTCTTCAGTACACAAGTATATTAACATTCATAAAACAAGAGATGTTTTATCACTTAAGTATTAGAAAACAATTTACTGATGAATTAAAATTGTAAGATTTTTTCACTTTAAGCAGTTTAAATACAATGACATAGAAAAATTAAAATTTGGTATAAGAGAAAGAATATAATTTTTTGATAAATGAAAATTGTATATATTTAAAGAAATAACAATTAGTATTGCTTTCCTCTAATTTTTCATAGTAAGTTACTGGGTATTTAAGAGATAAAGTAATGATATAAATTAAATTGGTAGGCTGAATTTTGAGCTAGTGTTTTATTCCAATATTTATTAAGGCATTACTTTTATAGTTTCAGTTTGAAACTTTAATGACTATGATATATCTGATAAATTTGTTAAAACATGACACCAAAATACACCACTGATGTCTTTTGTTTTTCACAACAATTAATGTTTATTAGGAAACACTTTTGTTTTTAAACAAAAGGTAATTAACATAAATTTGACATCAGTTTTCTCCCCATGATTAACTCTTAATGAATAGTTTAAAATGACTGTCCATGCTTTTATAATATAAAAACTAATTGAAAAATGCTTTGGGAGAATTTTAAAACTTGGAACCAGAGAGACTCAATTTGAAAATAGCATGAACATTATGGATATTTTTCAAGAGTTGAACCATTCCCTAGTCTGTACTTGTGGGTTATACCACTGTTGCTCTGTCTTAAACTCTATAATGAGTCCATTCCAGGGGTATTATGTCACTTTTAAAATTTTGTTTCTATTGATTCTTTACTATCTACTGAAATTTAAACACATCAAATTTAAAATTAAATTTTCATAATAATCACAAAATACATATAATTGCAACTAATAGATCCTGTGGAATTGTATTACAGACTTAAAGATTAATTTGCAGTCAAATGTTAATCTATAAAAGGAAAAGTTAGAGACAGAAAGTGATTGATTTAGGGCCTGAAATGGACTAAACCAATCAATATTGGGGATAAAAAATTCTAGATCCAAGGCTATGCATTAATAAATATTAAAAATATTCATCTTTAATCATGTTGAGAAAACTGTTTACACTACACAAAATATTGAAATGTTACTGCTAGTTTATACCATATACAAAATTTAAACAAAGTGAATTAAAACATTTGTTTTAGAAATGAATCCACAAAATCAAAGGGAAAAAAAGTCAATGTTCTCCATGAGATTATCTTCAAAGTGTTTTCAATAATTCCATATCAATTTCCAAGAAAATAAAAAGAAAATAAAAAATAGTACTACATCTAATAGAAATGTTATGTACTATTAAAGAAACTATGAATAAAATAAAGACACTACTCTCTGGCAGAAAATATCTGTATTTCATACATCTGGTAAAAGGATAATATCCAAAACACATATTGCCCAAAACCATAATCTCACTCTGATGTGGAATACAAAAATCACAAATCAAGGAAACAGAAAGTGAGCATAGAAATAGAAATAAAAACCTGGGCTGCAAATAGAGCAAAGTTTACCATGTGAGTGATGGGAAAAGAGGACTATGGACAATGTAAAGAAGTATTGGAACTTTGATGTGAATATGGTATGTATGGTATGCCTAAAATATAATTAGTACTACTGTAAACGATGTTTCCTGTAATAACAAATGCTAAAAATGTACTTCTTATTGAAATATAATAAACATATTTTCTTTGTTCCTAATATGCATCATGGATAATAATTTAATATATCTCAGCATGAATTAAATATTTGACAAGAATATATAAAAGTTGACCAGCCAATATGCATTTCCACTCTCAAAAACAAATACTCAAAATTCTTAAGTATAAATTAATTTAACAAATAACTTATTTTATCTAATATTATATTTTTGTTTAATAAAATTAGAAACACTATTTCTCATAAGCTATGGATCAAGAATTATTTTCTCTTTTGTCTTATGTCTCTATTGTAAATAGACATATCTCTATTGTAAATAGACATCTCTCTATTCTAAATAGTACAGCCTGCAGTGTTTCAACATCCATCCATCTACCAATGTACATTTCCCACATCAATGTCCCAGTTTCTCTTCTGCCACCCTTATCCCAGATTGTCTCTATGGCAGTGACTTAGCTTCTTTCTGTCTCTCTCTTTCTTTCTCTCTATCTCTCTCTGTCTCTCTCTCTGTCTCCCTCTCTTGGTCTCTCTCATTTTAGGCATTATGGTTTGAGTACAGATGCTGAAAGATTATCAGGAAAGATTATTCCCTTAACTATTTTCAACACTCAGTCCTCGTCCAGAGTGATTATTTCTAACTAATATTGTCATAATGAGACCCCCCATCTTAATTACCCTCCATCCCCCACACCCTTGTGGTAATTTTTCAACCATTGCCCAGTCCTCCTGGCCTATTTTCCCCTGGCCTTGGATATTTTTCATGCTAGTTTGCTTATATCCTAAAAATGAATGCAGTCATTCTCTATCTGTCTCTCTCCTTCCGACTCATTTCACTCGGCATTATACTCTCCAAGTCCATCCATTTATAGGCAAATTTCATTACCTCATTTTTCTTAACAGTTGCATAGCATTCGATGGTACAGATGTAGCACAGTTTCTTTAACCAGTCATCTGTTCTCTCACACTCGAATTGTTTCAGATTTGGGCAATTGTGAATAGTGCCGAACGGAGAAGTGCAGATAACATTTCTGCTATGTTTTATTGGGTCACTGGTGTATATTCCCAGAAGTTGTATTGCTGGGTCATATGAATCTCAATTTTTTAGCTTTTTGTTAAGGAATTCCCAATCTTGTTTACCAAAAAGGCTGAACCAATTAACATTCCCAGGAACAGTGAAGAAGTGTTTCTCCTTATATCCATGCCAGCATTGGTTGCTCTTGTTCTTTTGGATGTGTGCCAGTCTCTATGGTATATGATGATATCTCATTGTTGTTTTGATTTGCATCTTCCTGATGATTAGTGGAACATTTTTATCATGTGTCTTTTGGCCATTTGTATTTCTTCTTTGAAAAAGTTTCTGTTCATTTCTTCAACTCATTTTTTGATGGGTGTTGGATGTTTTTGCTTATAAAGTTCAACCATATATCTTGGATACTAACCCTTTATCAAATGGGTATTGGATAAATATTTATTCCCAATTGGTTGACTGTCTTTATATCTTGGTTGGTCACTATTTGTTTGGAGGTAAAGAAAACTGGGCAACAACATGCAAAAAGAAATGAACTCAGACCTCTTTCTAGTGCCATGCCAAAAAAAAAAATCAGAGCAGAATGGATTAAAGATCTTGCTATCAGACCTGAATCCATAAAATACATGGAGGAAAATGTGAACAGAGCCTTCCATGACACTGAAGCTCAAGGCATCTTCAGAGATTTAACTTCACTGACCAGGCAAGTAGAAGCAAATGTGACTACATTAGTCCAACTGGATTTTGATCCTCAGCCTCCCACATTGTTCCCTGAGACCACAAATATTAATCCTGAGCACAGACTCAGGAGTAATCCCTGAGTACCTCCAGGTGTGGCTCCCAAAACAAAAAATATAATAACAACTTATGTCTGTTCTAAATTCTTTTGTTTGTACAAAAAAATCAAACTAACATCACCCCTCCTCAAATTATAAAGCATCTCTAATAGAGTTAACTATAATTCACAATGCATGAGATTTTAGAATTATATTAAAACTTTTCTATGTAATTCTTCTATTTTTTTACACCAATACTCATATCTATATATGTATATGTGCATGGAAAAATATATGTAATTTTCAGATATTAATGCCTGTAAATAATTCTTTCTTAAAAATGAAAGAATCAGGCTAAGTGTTATGATCTTGTACATTAAGAAATTTATGTTATTACTCTTAGCTATATAAATTTCAGGCAAGTACACCTGAAACCCAAAACTAACTTCACTTCTCAAATAAAAGTCTGTTACCAAAAGACATATAATGCCCCTGGGAACACAATTTCCTTAGAAGATGCAGTTTGTCTTAAATACATGCTGATAATTCAAAAAAACTGTAACACATCTGCTTAGTTCTTTCCAAATCAACTAATTACAAACAGAAGTTGAAGCATAACATTTCACGAAGTGACGGAAAATAGAACCATAATTCACAATTTCAGAGACTATGAATTGAGTTCATGTGGTCTACAGACAGTTTTTATGAAGACACAGTAAATAATTGAAATAATTTATGAAACAATTTATTACTTTTTTTGTTTCAACTTTTTTTAATGAAGGAAAAAGAACATACTTTCTTATATTATTAGATCAGGAAATGTTTACAAAAGTAGGTTGGAGGTGAATAACATTCTCATTCAAATTGACTAGAAAATAAAATAGTAAAAATATGCATGGATGCAGATTTTATTGTGAAATCCATTATACCAAATATAGTTCCTTCTTATATTGGTATGGCTAAGTACATGAGAGTGTCTTGAGAAAAAGAAAAAACATTTCCTCAATTTTATAAGGTGTCTTAAAAATATTAAAAGATTTTCACTTTGCTGGGTCCTTAATATTGTTTAAGCACTGATAGTTCCCGGAAATTTACCATTGAATTTCAAGAAGTAATAAAATCAAGTTTTTATCTACTTAAAATCACAAGTATTTGCGTAAACGATTTTACTCAAAGATCAAAAAGCTCTGTGTTTGGCCTAGTCTTTAGTCTTTATTTTATTTATTTATTTATTTTGACTTTTTTTTTTTTTGAGTCACACCTGGCGATGCATAGGGGTTACTCCTGACTCTGAACTCAGGAATTACTCCTGGCGGTGCTCAGGGGACCATATAGGATGCTGGGAATTGAACCCCGGTCGGCTGCGTGCAAGGCAAATGCCCTATCCGCTGTGCTATTGCTCCAGCCCCTTGGCCTAGTCTTTAAACTCAGAACTAGCTGTGAAATCTCTTATTGCCATAGATCCTGATTAATATTCATACAATAACCATGTTGGCATATATTACCTACTGCATCTAGTGATCTAAATTGGAACCAATTTTGTTTTCACTAATAGAATTTATGTTTAATTGTACATAGCGTTAAAATCAGAAACCTCTAATGTTAGGATGTTTTCCTAAATTGGTTTTTATAAGCAAATGTCTCTTAAGAATCTAGCACGAGGATGCCAATTAGAGGAGATAATTAGTATTGAAACATCTCAGTATTTTACAAAAATTTGTTATATTTGATAGTGAGTCTGAGTTTGTGCCTCTATGCACTTAGTCTACCTAAATGCTAGATATTTGCAAGGAGGGAACACTGTTAATTTTATTAAGCATGAGTCATATTAAGAAGCTGATTTCTTTCTGGAACAAGCTGTGATGTTAGACCTGTGAAATATTAAAAGTAGAAAATTAATCATCTATTTATATTTTTCCAATTTCAAATTTAGCTGAGTATTAGGCATAGAATCATATTTTTATTAAACCTAAAATCAGACATTTTAGAGACTCTAAGGCTTTAACTACATCTTCAGATACCTGCTGCTGTTGCATAAAAAACATCAAATTTAGAGACAGATTAAACTTCAAATTATTATATTGTGTAGCTGTGATGACGGGCTGGCTGAGACTGGGCTAAGTGGCTTATTTCCTCCTCTCCCCCTCCGGCAGGCTCCTCAAATGAATCATTTCTTATTGAAAAATTTTAACTTGAGACATGCCTGTGGTTGAGCTATCTGAAAGGCCCCCATATGGCCTCTATAGTACACAGTGTTACTATTAAGACTGGGTACTGTCGGAAATAAATAAATGGGGCTAGAGCAATAGCACAGAGGTAAGGCGTTTGCCTTGCACACAGCCGACCTGGTTTCGATTCCTCTGCCCCTTTCGGAGAACCTGGAAAGCTACCAAGAGTATCTTTGCCGCCAGCAAAGCCTGGCAAGATACCCATGACGTATTCGATATGCCAAACACAGTAACAAGTCTCACAATGGAGACATTACTGGGCCTGCTCGAGCAAATCGATGAACAATGGGAGGACAGTACTACAGTGCTACTCATGTTCAATATCAAGTTTGAAGCATCACCGATTTTTAATTTGAAGATAAGTTGACAATGTGTAACCTAACTTATTTCTCAACATTATATCATTTGATGCTGTTTATGAAAAAGTGAGATTTTTATTATTTTTTTTTTTTTTTTGCTTTTTAGGTCATACCCGGTGATGCACAGGGGTTTCTCCTAGCTTTAAACTCAGGAATTACCCTTGGCGGTGCTCAGGGGACCACATGGAATGCTGGGAATCTAACCCGAGTTGCTGCATGCAAGGCAAAAGCCCTACTCGCTGTGCTATTGCTCCAGCCCTGAAAAAGTGAGATTCTAAAGTATTTGGTAGTATCAGAGGACATTCTCTGATAAACCATAATTAAAATATTGCGCCGTCGCACTGTCCTCCTTTTGTTCATCGATTTGCTAGAGTGGGCCCAGTAACCTATCCATTGTGAGACTTGTTGTTACTGTGTTTGGCACATTGAATACGTCACAGGCAGCTTGCCAGGCTTTACTGTACGGTCGAGCTAATCTCGTAGCTTGCCAGGCTCTAGGAGAGGAGTGGAGGAATCAAACCCCGGTCAGCCACAAGCAAGGCAAATGCCCTACTCGTTGTGCTATTGCTCCAGCCCTGAAAAAATGAGATTTTAAAATATTCGGTAGTATCAGAGGACATTCTCTGATATGTCATAATTAAAATATCAGATTATAAATTATATTAATTTATTTTATAAGTTATATATATCAGTTTCTAAATGTATAATTATGTATTAATGTTGTGGTGTATGTATATATGTATATGTTTTTATTTTGCCTACCTGAAAGATCAAAGATGTTTTCATTCTTTGAATGTGAATCAGGATTGTGTTTCTTTGGTTATAAATCAACATGAGTTTCAGCCTGCTGGTCTTGGTTAGAATCTTAGACCTTTCATGACTTCTCCTTTAACATACATTTGCTATTTCATGGTATCATTTTTTTAGTCCAATACTTTGCAAATTAAAGTGAAAATAATTTTCAAAATTTATGCCATTAGGAAAATCAGAAATATCAATGCTCCCAAGTGCATGTTTACTCAGCAAGAGGATGATAATTTTTCCAACCTAAAATGAGGTCTACCTTATAGAATCCTATCTACTACCCAAAGAATGATTTTATTCATAGAAAGATTTGCAGTAAGATTATTCGGTGCATTTGAATAAATCATTCTGACACCCTCAAATATGGGGAGATCCTTTTCTCTCCTCTCACCAAAAACCAGAATATAACATATCCAACACTGAAACTACTTCAAGTAAATCAAGCATGCAGTTTATTTATATTTCATAAAATTCTCAATGTTATGATAATGGCTAGGATTAAACTTTAATTTGTTTTCCAACTTTTCTAGCTATTTGAAAAATAATTAGAAAGTAAATACAGTATCTATTACAAAATAGAATACTGCTATTTAAAATACTGGTATAAATCAGACTAATCGATATTTATACTTACAAAATCTCTCAAAAGTAAAACTATTTAGCACAGCTCTTCTTATCACAAACAGTTTTTTGGTTCCACATCCAGCAGTGTGCAGGATTTACACCTGAGTGTGAACTCAGTGATCACTCCTAGTTGGCTAGTGCCTTACCCACTGTACAATCCCTCCAGTTACATAATCAGATATTTTTTACAGCCACATAATTTATCTCTAACATACGAGAGATAAAACACAAAGATACCTATTTCTCATGTCTATAAGTTCATTCCCTCCTACTTTCCGTGTCTAGAGAGACAAAGTATGTAATGATAACTGTAAAATTTCATGTAAGTTAATCATATATATTATATTAAATAATCTTAAATGGTGACCATAACAATGTATAATGCAAATAGATTTGAAAACCAGGATTCTTCAAAACAGATTATAGATTTTACAAAAAAAACAACTTAAAGACCTTTATTTATAGCAATATTCCTATGTGAGTAATCAATATCTAACACATGCTGAATTGATCTTAATTTTTCTTTTTTATAATCCACATGTAGGTCTAGCAACCACTTCTGGCTTACACTTGGTTAAATTTCAATTAATAAAATAATATAATTAATAAGTAATAAATTATTACTTAATTATAAGTAATAAAATAATTAAGTGTAATAATATAATCACGCATAAAAGAACTGGCAGAGGAACCCAGGTATGTGGGACCCGGGGCTGAGATCTCCAAGCCTGCACGGTTTGGGACTGGACCTGCCAGTAACTAGACAGTTACACCCACCAACTGCCATGTAACTCCAACAATGGCCAGGATCCAGAGATTATCACACTCAGCTCCTGGGAGAGAATAAGGCAGAGTCTCCTACCCTACGCCTGACTGTCTCCACCAGGGCCCAACAGCTGAAGACCACCGGGGCCCAGCCAAGGCCATGCTGGGACCACTCTCCACACACTTGGATGAGCCTCATGCATAAAAGAACTGGCAGAGGAACCCAGGTGTGTGGGACCCGGGGCTGAGATCTCCAAGCCTGCATGGTTTGGGACTGGACCTGCCAGTAACTAGACAGTTACACCCACCAACTGCCGTGTAACTCCAACAACGGCCAGGATCCAGAGATTATCACACTTTCCCACACGGCAGAGTCTGGCAAACTCCCCGTGGTATACCCAATATGCCAAATACCAGTAACAATGATGGGTCTCATTCTCCTAACCCTGAAAAAGCCTTGAATATGGCACTTTAAAAATAAAATCTCAGGGCTAGGACGAAGAAGACGTTACTGGCACCTGCTCGAGGCAATCGACAAACAACAGGGTGGTCGTTATCGTGAATATAATCAGTATTTTAAATCATAAGCTTGCCCCAATTCAAATTGAGAATTCAATGTCGGAATTTCAGTCCAAGGGAAAAATACAAATTTGAACTTAGTTTCTTCAATCTTAAACACACGTCATCTTGTACTCGGAATAGTAGGAGTAAGACTTGTTTGTGGACAATCACTATTTGAAAATTCACAAGGCTATCAGAGTTGGAGATACATTAAAAAAGTGAGAAAACAAGAAAATTTTTTATTGACTAGTCTACATATTTCATTTGTATATTTTTAGCATACAAATCATTTTCTCAAATAGGACATAAACATTACAAATATTCCTTGCTGAACTTTAAATCAAAAATTTTAAGAACAGTCAGCAAAGAAATTTTTATTTTGGCTTCCCTACATATATTAATCATACATATTTAAGTCATACACATTTATACAAACATGAATATTATATATACATAAGATATGCAAATAAGGAACAAAGCTGAAGAAACTTTGAGTAAAAAACTGAAGATATTTTATGCAGTAAATGTAGAATAGAATGCCGCATTTTAAGATGATAATAATAAAATATCTAAATGTCAAACTATAAAGAGTATTTTGTGCAACAAGACTTGTTATAATGATTACTGAGACGGTAAAGTGAGTTGTGCTTTCCTTGCACACAATTGGCCTTTTTTGATAACTTGTACCCACACATGGTTCATAAGCCCTATCAGGAATGATCATAGCTGAGTGTGACTCCAAAATAAACAAAACAAAACAAAAAAGATTTATTGGCATTTTGAAACACATGGATTCTAGATTTAAGAAGTAAATCCTGAGAAAAGGAAATTCAACTAAATCTATTTATTATGCATTATGAGACATAGTGTCATTTGGGGTTATGACACCGTGGCATTTTACATTTTAGTATAAAATATAAAAATAAATCATAGTCACATCAATAGATTAACAAAAATCACAGAAAAAAATTTACCAGGTACTTAGTAACAAATGGAAAGCTTGTTATGTGAATTAATGTCATATTCTTTAAGTAAATGGGGAATTATAAGGCTAATATTGATCCCTATAAAAAGAATAAAGGAACTATTCTGAACTAAAGTATTATTTTTTTTTCTATATTTGGAAAAACCTATTCTAATATAATGGTATTTGGAGGTGGATCTTTGGGAATCAAATAATTCAGAAGAGTGGAGCTCTCAAGAATATAATGGAGTGCTTGCCTTGCAGTTGGTGATATAGGTTAGATTCCTGTCATCCTCTATAGTGTCCCCAAGTGCACATGGTATAATTTCTGTTCACGGATCCAGGAGTAAGTCCTGAGCACTGCCAGGTATGCTCTACCACCAAGAAAAGAATGGAGTTCTAAGATGTTAACAACTAGCTAGTCCACATTTTGCTATGTGAGGATGCAGTCAGAAGGCAACTCTTCCTATAGACTAGAATGCTTGCACCTAGCAAGAATATAACCAGACTCAGAGGAAATTATGGAAATTACGAAAGGGGCAATGCCTAGACCACTCTTGAGATGGACAGAGACGAAGATAAGTTACGAAAGTGGCAATGCCTAGACCACTCTTGAGATGGACAGAGACGAAGACAAATTAAAGGGCAAAGGGGAGGTGAGAGTAAGTAGATGATGAAGGGAAGTAAGAGGGGACCAGAGCTCAAGGACCTGGGAGAGATGGTATAGCTTTATATCCAAACCAGTGAGTCAACAACACTGAACAAAGGAAAGGCGAAGTACAACAACCAAAATTTAACATGTTCCTATCAAGGTGACAGCTGACAGGATGGGGGATTTGGTGCGAGGGAAGAGGAAAAGGACATTTGGGAACACTGTTGGAGGGAAGTTGACGTTCTTGGCAGGATTGTGCTAGAATGCTATGTGTCAAAACTCAAGTACAATAACATTTAAATCACTCTTCTTTACTTAGATAAAATTTTAAATCCATGTAGCAAATGATAGTAAAATGTAGCACTATCAAATATCTGAAGAGTAAGTCTTAAAAGGAATCAAAAGATTCAATGTAAATAATCATTAAACTTTATTAGTTAACAGACAAAATAGAAGAAAGATATATGAAAAATAACTTTCCCATTCATACATGAATTAATGATCCTGGCTTTAGATATAAAGTCTAAATGTTGGAAATATGTTCACTATCCCTATATAGTCTATAAATGAGATGAAATTTCAAATTTAAACATTACACAGTGTAAGAGAACAAACTCTTTACCATCTCTAAATAAAATGCTTTTAAAGATTTTCTATAAAGTGTGAAAACTTTTCATGATTAATATATAAATTAAAAACTAACTGCTAGAAAAAAGTCACTAGTAGGGAGATGAATTTCTATTAGTAACCTATGACATAACCTAAAATGTATCTGTACAAATAAATATATTACTTTCCTATGGATTTTTTTTTAAAAATCACAAACTGGGTAAACATGAAATGTATTTTTTTCTCACAGCTTTTTAAGCTATCAATCTGAAATCAAGATATCAGCAGTGCCATGCTTTCTCTGAAACTAAGTGGAATGCTTCTTGTCCAGCAATATCACAAGGCATTGTTCATCTGTCCCTTCATCTATCCCTTCATCTGTCCCTTCATCACATAGTGGTATTAGATTAAAAGTCAGCTCTGCTCTTTGATCTTATTTTAAGTTAAGTAATTCTGATCATAGTGGAGCTATTAAAAAATAAATTTCATAGTCTGAGATAGTGAGGATTGAGATTAAAGCAAAATTTTCAAGGTGAATTAAATTTGTAGTATTTAATATTTACAATTGACCCTCAAAAATTCATGTACTTTCATGCATTAGCATTGATTCAGTCCAACTTTCCAACTTCTAAAGTAAAAAGTATTACTGCATCAACTCCATCTATACTTAAAACTTGTTGAATGGGTATCAGTTTAAATCCTTAAGTCACATATCTAAATTGGTTATTGGTGAGAGTTAGGATATGATTTTTTTCAGCGACAAAATTCTATTCCATGTGTGAATCTCTGATATTGTTCAAGCTGTTGACTTCCAATATTCCATAGGTAAAACAAAAAAGAAAACTGCAGATTCTGTTGGATGAGGATTTAGATTCAGCAAAACAAAATTTATTAGGTTTGAAGAGAATGAGTGATCTTTCAAATCTCCATACTCTGTTCTCTGTTCCTATGGAGCAATTTCACCCCAATTTCTCCATGACCAGGACCATGATCTTGGGCCTGAAAACTGAGGCTCTAGATTCTCTCTGAGTGGCTTATGCACTTCTGAACCATCATAATCCCAGTAACCCTACCAACTTCTGAATTTTTGGCTCTGCACTCAGAATCATGCCTTTATTTCCTTCCATCTCTCTCCCTTTGAGTCAGCAATTACATTGTTTCTGCTGGTATAAATGCTGAAAAGAATCTCTGATATTTATAAAATTCTTAGATATTCCTGAGTAATCTTATCTGTTTTCCTGGTTAATGCTGAAACAATGAATTTAACGTGTAAATTGCAAACTTAATATCTCTAGCAAATAATTACTGAGTTCATGATTAATATTTTTAACAAATTTATAACTACCTTTTAATTTAGCATAAAGAGCAAATAAAACTTGAATTGGATACTTTATTTGGAAATGTCCTTAGTTAAGTATTAAAATTTCTTGCTTTCAAATTATACTTTTCACAAACAGTTAATTACACAGTCAGGTTCTTTAACTCTTTGATAAAGATTGTCTTGTACATTTTTCAATATGTGGCCTGTATTCCCATCTGATGCCTTATAAAGAGCACCTGTAAAATCTACATTTCTAGACATGATTCTGTACGTAATTGCACACATATTTATTTTATAAAAATATTTTTCTACTGCTTTTCTCACTTTCTATGAACTCTTATAAAATTATACTATTTTCATAACAATGACTTTATAAAATGTGGCTGTTGTTTTTAAATCTATCTCATACACCCAAATTCTTCCATATTCTACTCATTGTCCAGTTCCAAAGTCATGTCCATAATTTTAGGTATTAATGACAGTAGCACCACAATTCCTAGTACTAAAATATGTTTTTGTTTCCTAGGGCTTCTGTAACAAATTACCACAACTGTGACCACAAGGCATACCTTCATCTACCTCATCTTTTGTAACCAAATTTCATTCTTATAATGATATCAGTCCTATTAAATTAAGGGTTTACTCAATTCCAGTCCTACTTCATTCTGATTTACCTACTTCCATCTGAAGTAACATAATATCCAAATTAGATCACATAGCAGTTATGACTTCAATATATGTATGTTTGTAAAGATAGTTACAAAAATATTTGGAATAAATTATCAAAATATTTTTGGGCATAGTATTAAATTATGAATTTTCTCAACCCCCAAAATAAGTAAAAATACTGTATTGCCTTACAATTATATACTCTTATATAATGCAATGATCAATATAATAAAAATCAAACCTTGAGCACAACCCGAACAGGAGAAAGGAAATAATAAAACTCAGAGCAGAGATTAACGAGATGGAAACCCAAAAAACAATCCGAAAGATCAATGAAACCAAAAGCTGGTTCTTTGAGAAAATTAACAAGATCGATAAGCCTCTAGCAAAACTCACAAAGAAAGGGAGAGAGAAAACCCTAATAAACCGAATCAGAAATGAAAAGGGGGTCATTACAACAGAAACCACAGAAATTCAGAGGATCCTCAGGGAGTACTTTGAGAAGCTTTATGCCACGGAACATCAAAACCTCGAGGAAATGGATAAATTCCTAGACTCCTACAGACTCCCAAGGCTGAACCAAGAAGACCTGGAATACCTGAACAGACCTATCACCATCAAGGAAATTGAAATGGTAATAAAAAGTCTCCCCAAGCACAAAAGTTCTGGCCCGGATGGATTCACTAGTGAATTCTTCCAAATCTTTAAAGAGGACTTACTCCCAATGCTCTTTAAGCTTTTCCACGAAATTGAAATATCAAAAACACTTCCGAACAGTTTCTACGAAGCAAATATCACACTGATACCAAAAGCAGACAGAGATACCACAAAGAAAGAGAATTACAGGCCGATATCCCTGATGAACACAGATGCAAAGATCCTCAACAAACTACTAGCAAATAGAATCCAACTACTCATCAAAAAGATCATACACCATGACCAAGTAGGATTCATCCCAGGGATGCAAGGATGGTTTAACATTCGGAAATCAATCAACATAATCCACCATATCAACAAAAGAAAAGATAAAAAGCATATGATCATATCAATAGATGCAGAGAAAGCATTTGATAAGATCCAGCACCCCTTTATGATGAAAACCCTAGCCAAAATGGGTATAGAGGGGATCTTCCTCAACATAATTAAAGCCATCTACCACAAGCCTACAGCAAGCATCATCCTCAATGGGGAAAAACTGAGAGCCTTCCCTCTAAGATCAGGGACGAGACAGGGATGCCCACTCTCTCCACTGCTGTTCAATATAGTACTGGAAGTACTTGCAATAGCGATTAGGCAGGAAAAAGATATTAAGGGCATTCAGGTAGGAAAGGAAGAAATCAAGCTCTCACTATTCGCAGATGATATGATACTCTACTTAGAGAACCCAATAACTTCCACCAAAAAACTCCTAGAAACAATAGACTCGTATAGTAAAGTTGCAGGTTATAAAATCAATACCCAAAAGTCCATGGCTTTCCTATACGGAAACAGTGAGAGAGAAGAAAGCAACATGAAAAAAAAAATCCCGTTCACAATTGTGCCCCAAAAAATCAAGTACCTAGGAATCAGCTTAACTAAGGAAGTAAAGGACCTGTACAAAGAAAACTACAAAACACTACTTCAGGAAATAAAAGAGGACATGAGGAAATGGAAAGATATCCCCTGCTCATGGGTCGGGAGACTTAACATTGTCAAAATGGCAATACTACCGAAAGCATTGTATAAATTCAATGCAATCCCTATAAGGATACCCATGACATTCTTCAAAGAAATGGAGCAAACACTCCTGAAAGTTATATGGAACAATAAGCCCCCACGAATAGCTAAAGCAATTCTTGTGAAAAAGAAAATGGGAGGAATCAACCTCCCGAACTTCAAACTGTACTACAAAGCAGTAATAATTAAAACAGCATGGTACTGGAACAAAGGCAGAACTGCAGACCAATGGAACAGCGTTGAATACACTGACATCTCCCCTCAATCATATGCTCATCTAATCTTTGATAAAGGTGCAAGTAATGTGAAGTGGAGTAAGGAAAGCCTCTTTAATAAATTGTGTTGGCATCACTGGACGGCTACATGCAAAAAAATAGGCTCAGAACTCTGCCTAACACCATGTACAAAAGTAAGATCAAAATGGATTAAAGACCTCAACAGCAGACCAGAAACCATAAGGTACATTGAAGATAAAGTTGGCAAAACCCTCCATGACATTGAAGCTAATGGTATCTTCAAAGATGCCACATCACTGGCCGAGCAAGTGAAAACAGAGATAGATAAATGGGACTATCTTAAACTAAGAAGCTTCTGCACCTCCAAAGAAACAGTGACCAAAATACAAAGACAGTCTACAGAATGGGAAAGGATATTCGCCGAATACACATCTGACAAGGGGTTGATATCCAGGATATACAAAATACTGGTTAAACTCCACAAGAAGAAAACATGCAACCCCATCCAAAAATGGGGCAATGAAATGAACAGAAACTTTCTCAAAGAAGAAATACGAATGGTAAAACATCACATGAGAAAATGCTCTACATCATTAATCATCAGGGAGATGCAGATCAAAACCAAAATGAGATACCATCTCACACCTCAGAGACTGGCCCACATTCAAAAGAACAAAAACAACCGATGCTGGCGTGGATGTGGCGAGAAAGGGACACTCCTTCACTGTTGGTGGGAATGTCCACTGGTTCAGCCCTTCTGGAAAACAGTATGGACGATTCTCAAAAAATTAGAAATTGAGCTCCCATTTGACCCAGCAATACCACTCCTGGGAATATATACCAGAGAGGCAAAAATATATAGTCCAAGTGACATCTGCACTTGTTTGTTCATTGCAGCACTCTTTACAATAGCCAGAAAATGGAAGAAACCTGAATGCCCAAGAACAGATGACTGGTTAAAGAAACTTTGGTACATCTACACAATGGAGTACTATGTAGCTGTTAGAAAAGATGAAGTCATGAAATTTACATACAAGTGGTACAATATGGAAAGTATCATGCTAAGCGAAATGAGTCAGAAAGAGAGGGATAGACATAGAAAGATTGCGTTCATCTGGGGGATATAAAGTAACAAAGTATGAGATTAATACCCAAGAATAACTGAGATCAGCACCAGGAGGATTACTCCATAACTTAGAGGCCAGCCGGATATCCTAGAGGAAAGGGCAGTTCAGATAGAGAAGGGAACACCAAATAAAGGATGTTTGGAGGATCCTCCCAGGAGGGGAGATGCATGTAGAAAGTTGACTATGGACTGAACATGTTTGCCACTCAATGCCTCTTTTGCAGACCACAACACCCAAAAGGAGAGAGAGAACACAGGTGATTGCCCTGCCACAGAGACAGGCGGGAAGGGGGGATGGGGGTGGGAGGGATATTATCCATGGTGGTGGAAAATGGGCACTGGTGGAGGGATGGGTATCTGATCATTGTATAATTGAAACCAAAGCACAAAAAATTGTAAATTTACAACTGTAAAAAAAAATAAAATAAAATAAAGGGAAAAAAAGTTAAAAAAAATAAAAATAAAAATCAAACCTTTAACAGTAAAATATGAACAGAAATTTCATTAATTTCCTTCTATATAGAAATTTCATTAATTTCCTTCTATATAGAAAAAATAAAAGAAAAACAAAATATAGAAATTTCAAGAGGGAATTCATATCAGATTCTAAGTATCACTAGTTTTATGGAAAATATTTTAATTGAAACTAATTATTCCATCTTGTTCTGTGGGTCTTCAGTCGTGTGTGGGTCTCGCCCTGAGCTGCCGCGCGGGTCCGGAAAGCATTCTGGAGTGTGGCGACAGCTGGGTAGTGGAAGTAGTGTCGAGAGTGGAAGTCTACCAGTGGGGTATTTATCTGGGTAGGGTGGATCTCCTGTGCACAATTCAATCCCTGGGTGGTTGATGGAAGCAGACAGGGCAGGGTAGGGTGGGGCTCCTGATTAGAATCCCTTTGTCACCTGTGGTGGTGGGAGCAAGCAGAGAAGCTCTGTCCCTGGGTCCGCCGAGCCTGGAGTCCAGGGTCTCAGAGAGTTCCGCTTTACTTGTTCTGTGGGTCTTCAGTCGTGCGTGGGTCTCGGCCGGAGCTGCCGCAAGGGTCCGGAAAGCGTCCTGGAGTGTGGCGATGGCTGTGGTGGTGGGAGCAAGCAGAGAAGCTCTGTCCCTGGGTCCGCCGAGCCTGGAGTCCAAGGTCTGCCGTGTAGTCTTCTTTATAGAAATTCTCTAGCTCCATGTAGAACTTCTCGATTTCTCTTTCATCATAATGAGATGTTGGTGCATAGACAACGAAGATAGAAACTGCAGGCAGTGAGCCACATCTATTCAAATGTAAACGTCCGATTTGGGTTGTTAGGCATTCGAATGAATCAATGCTCTTGGCCAAGTTTGTGTTGACAAGGACACCGATGCCTCCAACACCTCTTTTATCGCATGTTCCGAGGAATAATTCTTCTCCAGTGTCGAAAACGGCATGGTGAGATTCGTACCTTCTTGTCTCGGTCAGACCATTGATGTCGTACATACTCCAGAATGGCAATGGAGAAGATTATCCATGACTTCTACTCAAATCTATTCGATAGCCATGTCCACTTGCCGACATACCAAATTCCACAGGATGGGTATGTCGTTCCCAACGTTCTCCCTTCCGAAATCCGACATGCCATTTCGTCGGTAAAGAAACAAACAGCACCCAGCCCAGACAAGGTCAGACCTGAACACCTGAAGAACTTGCCGTCAGTACTCATCAATACACTGGCTCGGCTCTTCACTTGCTACCTGTCTGAATGCAAGGTTCCATCTCAATGGAAAACCAGCAGGACCGTACTACTGTTCAAGAAGGGAGACATCCATGACATTGGCAACTATCGCCCGATCTGCCTATTGTCTGTCATCTACAAGTTGTTCACTCGAGTCATCCTGAATAGGATTGGCAGAACACTAGATGAAGGACAGCCATGCGAGCAAGCAGGGTTCCGCAAAGGATTCAGCACCATCGACCATATCCACATGATAACCAAACTCATTGAGATTTCTTGGGAGTTCAAGATGCCGCTCTGCTTAACGTTCATTGATTTAAAGAAGGCCTTTGATTCTGTTGAGACGGAAGCGGTCATTGAAGCCCTAACCAATCAGGGCATTCAAGCCCAATACATCAAAATCCTCCATGAGCTGTATTGCGGATTCACTACCAGGATCTCACCATTCTACAAGGAAGTGATCATTGATGTCAAGAGAGGGGTGCGGCAGGGTGATACCATTTCACATAAACTCTTCAGTGCCACCCTCGAGAACATCATGCAACGACTGGAATGGGAAGGAATGGGAGTGAAGATAGATGGTCAGCAACTACACCACCTCCGCTTTGCTGATGACATTGTTTTAATAACACCAAACATCAGCCAAGTGGCACAAAAGCTGGCCGACTTTGACCGTGAGTGTGGAAAGGTAGGACTACAGCTGAATCTTATGAAGACAATGTTTATGAGAAACAGCCTTGTTCCTGACGCCCCATTCGCTCTCAATGGAATGACCATCTCCGAATGCAACAGCTATGTGTACCTAGGTCGAGAGGTCAACATGACAATGTCCTGGCACCCGAGCTGCGCAGGAGGAAGAGAGCAGCTTGGAACGCCTTCAAGAACGTCGAAGAAATAGCTAAGATGACGAAGAACCTCTGGCTCCGGGCACATCTCTTTGATTCCACTGTTCTTCCTGCATTAACATATGCCTCAGAGACCTGGGCCCTACGCAAACAAGAGGAGAACGCTATTCAGGTCTCCCAAAGAAGAATAGAAAGAGCTATGCTTGGAACATCACTTTTCACTCAAATGAGAGAAAGAATCCGGAGTTCTGACATCCGTCGACGATCAAGGATCAGGGACGCTGTCTCATTTGCCAAGGTGTCGAAAATCAGATGGGTTGGTCACGTAATGAGATTTAAAGACGACCGTTGGACTAGAGCTGTTACTGATTGGATTCCATGGGATGTCAAGAGACCGCCTGGCCGCCCACCTACCAGATGGTCAGACTTCTTCGTCAAGATCATGAACGATCGGTTTGAGGCCCTTCATATTCCCGGAGCGAACAGATGCCATTGGGCTACACTAGCACGCGACAGGGACAAATGGAGACGTTACTGGCGCCCGCTCGAGCAAATCGACGACTAATGGGAAGTTAAGTGATTAAGTGAATTATTCCATAAATTGATCAATAGTAGTGGAAATAATGAAACAACACTGCATAATATTAACAATAATAAATATTAAGGAGTCTTTTCTTTTTTTTCTCTTTGAGTCATACCCGGCAATGCACAGGAGTTACTCCTGTCTCTACACTCAGGAATTACCCCTGGTGATACTCAGGGGACTAAATGGATGCTGGGTATCAGACCTGGGTCTGCCACGTGCAAGGCAATTGCCCTACCCGCTGTGCTATTGCTCCAGCCCAGAAATATTAAGGATTCTTAAAGTCACTTTGAAAAAAAATTAGTGTATTATGTAGAAAACATTCTGTAAAGATTCATCTCCCAGAACCCCTGACAACTGCTTCGAAAGCCAAAAAAAAAGAAAGAAAAAAAGAAAAACAAAAGGATTAAAAGAAAAACTTCAAGAACTACTTTAAAATTTGATTCACATTGATTTTATGTCTTAGCATTAGATATTGCTATTGTGATTCTGCATAATAAATACTCAAGAACACAGTGAACAAAGAAAAAATGTTGATTGCTATTAATCTGAGAGTTTTCTGAGATTTGCATTTTTTAAGTATAAGTAGAATTCAAATGAATAAGTACTAACAATTTAGATATTTAAGACTTACTCTCAGGACTGCAACACTTGTACTCACATTTCTATTGCCCAAAGTAAAAAGAAGTAGTACCTAGGCTTTCCAAAGAAACTGAAACATGTATCAACTCACACAAAAAAAATCAAAGAAATAAAGAATGTTAACTACATTTTTGGAATCCATTTAACAAAAGATATGAGAGAGGCACAGTCACTATAGAAAGAAATAAAACAGGACAACAGGAGCTAGAAAATTGTTTTGTATTTATGGATTGCCAGAATTACCATTGACATGATTAGCATTCTACACAAAGCACTATCTAGAACTAATGAAATACCTATCAAAATTCTAATAGTTCTTCAAGGACTTAAGTCTACAACTGTACCTCATGTTGTCTCACTAATAAAAATTTTTAAAAAATGAATGCTTATCTGCTCCATGAATAGCCAAAGCAATTGTGAGAAAAAAGAAGATGGGTATATATCAAATTCCCTTGCTTAAAGTATAGAATACTATACTATAAAAATATAATATACTATAAGGTATACTATAAAGTATAAGTAAAGCTGTGTGATTCTAGAATAAAGATGAATTCTCATGTCAATAGAATATAACTAGAGTCCAGAGATTAACCTTTATTTATATGAACAATCTATGACAAAGATATTTTCTTTAAGTGGAGCAAAGGAAGCATCAACATATGCAGTTGGAAAAACTGGAAAGCTGCATATCACCATCATGATAATAGCAATAATAAAAATAGATATGTATCTCAGGTGATGACATAGAATATAACTAGAGTCCAGAGATTAACCTTTATTTATATGAACAATCTAGGACAAAGATATTTTCCTTGCCTCAAAAATGCAGTTCAATTTCAATAATTATCAGATAAATGCAAATAAATGTATATATGGAATTTTATCTAATACCAGTGGGAAATAAAGATATCAAAAAGACTGTAAGCAAGCAGTATTGGCAGGGATATGGTGAAAAAGGAACCTTCCATTCACAAGTTAGTGAGTATGTCATCTTGTTCAACCACTAGGGAAAGTGGTGAGTTTTCCCAAAAGAGTTGGAAAAGAGCTTCTATATGATTCAGCATTTTTAGTTTTTAATATTTCCCCCAAGAACACAGAGGCAATAACGGAAAAAGATGTATGCACATTGTTAGCATCCAAGAATGGGATACGACCAACACCACCACCCCCCCATCCCGCATGTTGCACAAAGTGTCCAGTCAGTAATGCAAGCCACACACGGAGTTTGTTCAAGACAGCTAGCTGGGGTCAAGCCATCAGGCATGCAGGCCATGGCAAGAACCTGTATCAAAGAAAACTTCAAATCCTATAGTTGATGTTTGCTTCACTATTTGCACTTTTGTGGGTTACACACTTCAGAGAAAAAGATTGTTGGTGGGTTCTGTACCTAGGTTGCCCAGAGGTGCCATCTCACTTATCCCAGGATGTTCTAGTGGTTTCTCACCCTTCTTCTCAAGCCTAGATATCCTCGAAAGATAGCGATTGTAAAAGAAAGAACAGGTTTGCAAGTTTGCGTTAGCTTCTCCTTCCTGCCCAGTTGGTCCAGAAGGGTGGGTGTGGGCATCTATTACCGCAAGCTGTGGGGGCTTCTTGGGCCTTGGCTCCTCCTGGGCCAACACACACCAATGTTCATTTCAGCACTGTAGCATTGTCCTCCGGCTGCTCATAGATTTGCTCAAATGGACACCAGTAATGTCTCCATTGTGAGAGTTATTGTTACTGTTTTTGGCATATCGAATACACCACGGGGAGCTTGCTATGCTCTGCCATGCAGGCAAGATACTCTCAGTAGCTTGCTGGGTTCTCTGAGAGGGATGGAGAAATCAAACCCGGGTCAGCTGCGTGCAAGGCAAACGCCCTACCTGCTGTGCTATCACTCCAGCCCCATTTCAGCACAAAGCACTATAATCAGAATATGAGAATAACCCAATATCCAACCACACAATATACTCAACTCTTGTCGTTATGCACTTACAGATGAATCTTTCAATTTGCTACAATTTACATGGGACTAGAGGACATCACATTATAAAAGATATATTAAAGGGAGATGAGCAAATATTGGATGATCTCACTCATCTTTCGTATAAAGAGAAGCAAGAAAGGGAATGAATAGCATTAAAGAGTGACAAATATTTCACCTGTGACTATAAATAAGGAAGGAAGAGATGAACTAAAAGTGACATAAGAATAGTGGTGGATGATCTTGGACATGTTGGTTGTAAAGATGCCGTAACCTTGTGCATCAAACCCATTAATATTTATATTGCTGTAACCACATTGCTTAAATACCAATAAAATGAAGCATTTAATAAAATATAATCTAATAATACATGAAGTATGCTTTATCATAGCTATACACATATAAAACATGTCCATTATTAACCCAAATCCTATAATCTAATTACAGAACCAGAGAAGAAGCCAAAAATCTTGTTTCCTAGGTCTATATTAACTTCGGATTATTTCTATAAGTCAAAAACATGTACCAAAAGAGGAAATTCCTCCCAAATCACAGGGAAAGTATATCTTCAATAAACTTGCATTTAGATAATGGTGACAGATACAAATTGTTCATCTGTTCTTAGCAATCTCGAAATCATACCAGATAAAAGATAAGTGCTCTCCTTATGTCTAGGGTAGAAAGCACATCTTATTCGATCTGTGTTCTGTAGCATTGCTTTGCTATTTTTATATTCTCCAAAGTTCTTTAATCTACCCAAAGTATATCATTCTCATTTTCATGGACTTTTATTGACTGTTTCTTGTGAAAAATCGCAAAACATACTTTGGTGCATCGAGCAATTTCTTCCCTTCTGTATTTCTACAGTAAATTGAGGATAAAGATGATTTTTCTTGTTTTAATCATCTTGTCAAAGCATGATAAAATTTAAAAGAAAATGTATTTTTCCTAAACATTTTATGGATTATCTATTGTACATAATTCCTGTAAGCAATCAGTCACAAGCTATACTCATAATTCTTTTAGAGAGCATTTATTTTCCTCTATAGTTAGTTATAAATAACTTGGGTGCACTTTTAATTTTGGCATACTGTCTTTGTATAGTCCACCTATAAATCATTTCACCCAAACAAAAGCATAAAGTGAAGGAAATTTCTAATTACTTTTATTCTTTATTAAGCTAATTCCACTACACTTGATTTTGTATGAGTAATAAGGCTATTTTTTCATTTGAAAATTTGTACTGACAAGACTGACAGAAAAGAAGATGTAGTCTTATTTTTTTTATTCAGTACTAAGTTTCCTGCAATTTTTCTAAATTCTACTTGATGTCTGTCAAATCATTTTCTAAATTATTAAATATTTTAGTACTTCATATATATCAACAATAATCAACAATATCAAGCTTTGGCCTTTTTCTCACTACAAGTTTCTTTGACATATTTTCTAATATTAAATTTTTCCTGTGACATTTTTGAAATTAACTAGAATCTACTGTAATAACAAATTAAAGATCTCTTTTAAATTATTTTGTAAAATATAATATCATCCCTAAATGACACATTTAGTGACTAGGAATAAAAGAAGACATATGTTATATGCTGATTAATGATGCATCATTCATTCCGTAAATAGAAAAAAAATTAAATAATTTTAAAACATTTTCCTGATTTATGAAAGCATTAAGAAATATCTCAGTACCAAACAATATATATTTTAAAACAATCATTAATCTATGTAGTATGTTGAGTTTCCAACTCTAAAAAATACTACTAAGCTGTTTAGTCATAAAATAAAACAATCCTTACTAATTTTAAATCACTCTCTATTTGTATATTCAGGGAACTATGAAATGTTTGCATGATATTTACAAATGCTGTGTCTTATTTTCGTATAGTTTCTTTGTGTGTTAATATGACAAAAATCTAATTGAAACTCATAATAATTTCATGGATCCTATGGGAATATAAATGCCAGACACACATTTTTAACAGTTATGCTTTAAAACAAATGGGTTTTGAATGCTGTGCAACAAAAACGCTTGTAAATATCTATATATTATTGGTGTATCCAAATTGAAGAATTTGTCTTTCATAAACATTGAATGAAAATAAACCTTCAAAACACAGACGCTTTTTATAATAATTGTTATTTATGTGTAGTGCAGCCAAATTAAAATTTATGCAATTGCATATAATATTATATCTTATGTAAAATTAGTTTTTATAAGAAATCTGTTTTTAACACTAGCAGAGTAACAGATGAATTATTTTTACATAGGCCCTTGATAATTAGAAATTTTCTTTTCAGGTTAAAATATTTTTGGGGAAAATTACTTTTTATTATGTCTAATTTCATTATTCTCTTTTTAATACTAAAATTTAGTTGTTATATACTTTAGGTACATACATTATATGATAAAAGTTTATGGACTTTTATTTATTTTAAAAGTTTATTAAGTCATCAATAGCTTTTCTGCGCAGAAGAGAAGAGATACAATCTCTGTTTAAAAAAAATCTCCATGTCAGACTCTGCTAGTAGAAAACTCTAGAGGGCAATTAAAAGTGGGGAATAAAAAATTTCTTGTTTCCAATGGTTTTATCCTGCATATGAAACATAACAATATCTCCTCAGGTGACAATAGCAGTTGCTTCCTGTTTTCAACATTTGTTTGGTTTTCCAGTTCCTATATATATAGGAAACCCATCCTGTTCTTCCTTCAGACTCAGTAGGAAAACGAACAGAATTCTCGAAAGTATCCAGAGAGTCTAAGTGGATGGTCTTTTGCACAAGAATGCTGCTGCTAAGGAATGTAACAGTAATTACTCAAGTCATAACTATCAATAAACAAATAATACCTAGGGATAAAAACATTGGATCAGAAATAATATAGGGATGGGGCGGAGGAGACCAGTGCAGTCTCCTGCCCCTGCGCCTGGCTGTTCCTCGCCGGGGTCCCTTGGAGGGGAGCGGGTTGAGCTTTCCTCCCCGCCCCGACCAGGGCATTCACGGCCGCGTGACATCTTATCAGGACATCTTTTATGACATATTATCATCTCATTCCTACTTTGGACAAACTTGCAGGCTATCGAATGTAGCCTGCCCACAGGGCAGAGTCTGGCAAACTCCCCGTGGTGTACCAAGTATGCCAAATACCAGTAACAATGATGGGTCTCATTCTCCTAAAGAGCCTTGAATATAATCTCAGGGTTAGGATGAAAGAGACGTTACTGGGGCCTGCTTGAGGCAATCGACGAATAACAGGATGATGAAATGAAATGAATGAAATGGGGCGGAAAATGTCAAGGCAAAAAAGATGCAAACAAATGAATAAATTACAAATTTTACAAGTAGAGGTACCAATACTTGTCAAAGATTAAGAAATTTAAAAATTAATAAAGAAACAAAACATCAACTACCAAACTAAGATATTGAGCTCAGGGATGTCTTCAGTGAATAACCTTCATTGTCATAGATAACAACAAAAAAAATAACTGATATGGGGTGCATTCACTAAGAAAAAAGCTAACTAAAATATGGACACAAATTATTAACCTCACATAAGAAAATATAAAAATTTTAAGAAAGTATATGAAAAGATGCTCAAACTTGAGTATCACTAGGGAAATGCTAATTAAAATGAAAAAAGATATTACTGCACATTGAGTGGGATAGATGGGAGTTTATTGATAATGCCAAATGCTTCCCAGGACATAGAAAAACAGAAATTTTCATTGCTATTATGAATGCAAAACTGGTATTGCCATTTCATAAAATATTTTACAAAATTAAACAGTCTTTTCATACAACCCAGCAAATGTTCATTTACTTACACAAGCTTATTGCAAAACTAAGTACAAACACACGTACATACACAAAATCTTTTACATAAATTTTTTGCAGCTTTTTCTAAATCTTCCTCAAATTGTAAATAAATAGTATATTATTCAATAGTTAGTATAAAAATATCTGTATATCCTTAATGATAAGAAATATACCATCAGGGCACAAAAATGACATTAAATCTTAAATAAATATTAGATAATAGACATGCCACTTTGAAAAGATAGGATTTGTTTTTTTAAAGATTATTTTATTTTATTTATTCTTAAATTCTTAATTTTTTATTTAGATATTTATTAATGAAACACCATGAGGTACAGTTGTAGATTTACAAATTTTTGTGCTTGGGTTTTAGTTATACAATACCCATCCCTCCACCAGTGCCCATTCCCCCCACCACTAATTCCAGTATCCCTTCCACCCCCCCGTCCCGCCCATCCCACCTTGCCTCTGTGCAGGGGCATCGCCCCTTATTCTCTCTCTCCTTTTGGGTGCTGTGGTTTGCAAAGAGATATAGAGTGGCAATCATGTTCGGTGTATAGTCTACTCTCATCATGCATCTCCCATCCTGGGAGGATCTCCCAACACCCTTTATTCGGTCCACCCTTCTCTATCTGAGCTGCCTTTTGCCCCAGCATGTGTGGCTGGCCTCAAAGCCATGGAATAAATCTCCTGGTACTTAAAACCTGGTACTATGCTATTCTTGGGTGTTAGTCTCCTATTCTGTTACTTTATGTTCAGATGAATGCAATATTTCTCTGTCCTCTCTTTCTGACTCATTTCGCTTAGCATGATACCTTCCATGTAGTACCACTTGTATGTAAATTTCATGACTTCATCTTTTCTAACAGCTACATAGTACTCCATTGTGTAGATGTACCAAAGTTTCTTTAACCAGTCATCTGTTCTTGGGCATTCAGGTTTTTCCCAGATTCTAGGTATTGAAAACAGTGCTGCAATGAACAAACAAGTGCAGATGTCACTTTGACTATATATTTTTTGCCTCTCTGGGATATATTCCCAGGAGTGGTATTGCTGGGTCAACTGGGAGCTCAATGTCTAATTTTTTGAGAATCGTCCATACTGTTTTCCAAACGGGCTGAACCAGTCGGCATTCCCACAAGCAATGAAGGAGGGTTCCTTTCTCGCCACATCTGCGCCAACACTGGTTGCTTTTGTTCTTTTGAATGTGAGCCAGTCTCTGTGGTGTGAAACGATATCTCGTTGTTTTGATCTGCCTCTCCTTGATGATTAATAATGTAGAGCATTTTCTCATGTGCCTTCTTGCCATTCGGATTTCTTCTTTGAGAAAGTTTCTGTTCATTTTGTTGCCCCATTTTTTTGATGGGGTTGGATGTTTTCTTTTTGTGGAGTTCAACCAGTACTTTGTGTATCCTTGATATCAAACCCGGGATGATATGATTTTTAACTACATGACATCTATTTTAAAAAGTCAAAATTCCATATTTTAATAATATCAGTGGAGACCAAGTATTTGGGAATAATGATAGAGGTTCAAGAACATTGAAATCATACTACATTATATTACCGTAGTGAATATATGACAGGCATTTCCAGATTCCATGGAACTGAACAACAGAAAGAGTTCTATTTATACTTTGTTGTTTAGTTATTAACAACGTATGAGTATAGTTCATGAATTATGACAGATACTCCACTAATGAATATACTAATAATAGTGGATGGAATTGATGTGTGGGAAAAAAAACAGAGTATTTTTTTACGAGAACTCTTGTTTCATTTTTCTGTAAGACAAATCTTTCTAAATACTTTCTATCAACATTATATTTAAAAAGATATTTATAGGAGCTGAGAGATAGTACACGGGTTGGGCAGTTGCCTTTCATTCCCCTGCCAGTACTGCCAGAAGTGATTCCTGAGTTCAAAGTAAAATAAACCCTGAGTACTTATCGATATGGTCACACCCTCTTCTACTTCATTCTAGGGAAAAATCATTGGTTTTCTTTTCATAATTTCTTGTGATCCATAACTCTTGGTTTATTGTTTGGTCATTTCAATGGCTGTCTCTCTTGGCAAATGTGTTCCTATGTGTACCTCAACATTACTCTTTCTGTTCTTACAAAAACAGACTTTATGTGGCCAGCAGAGCCATAAAACAGTACTTTTTATTTGCACCACAAGCAACCAACGCAGGTTCAATCCCTGGCACAGCCTATGTTTCCCTGAGTACTCCAGAAGTGAACCCTGAAGGCAGAGTCAGGAGTAAGCCCTGAGCACCTCAGTATATCTTCTAAAGCCACTGCACTGTAGCACTGTCCTCCCATTGTTCATCGATTTGCTCGAGCGGGCCCAGTAACATCTCCATTGTGAGACTTCTTTTTACTGCGTTTGGCATATTGAATACATTATGGGGAACTTGCCAGGCTTTGCCTTGTGGACGAGATACTCTCGGGAGCTTGCCAGGCTCTCCGAGAGGAGCCGGAGGAATCAAACTCGGGCTGGCCATGTCGGCAGACGCCTTACTGCTGTGCTATCTCTCCAACCCCAGAATCAAAAACCAAACAAAACACAACAGACTTTAGACTTAGGCTCACTCTAGGAGCTGGAGAAATAGCTCAAAAACCTGAACATGTACATTGCACACAGTAGGCAGAGTTTGATCCCCCTCATGGTTCCATAAGGGTCCTCTGTAAGCACCCTCCAAGAGCAAGCACCAGAGCTCAGAATAGCCCTTGATTATTACCATATATGACCCACCAAAACAAATGAAACAAACAAAAAAAAATCACTCACCACTCGAAATCCTTACACTCTCACAATTTTTGTACATGTGCAAAGGCTGTACTTTCAAAAAGTTCATATATTAATATTTCATATAGAAATTACACATTTGGGAAAGCTGCCTCTCTTATTGTGAAGCCTACTTATTCACGCTATCTTCTCACTAGGAGATGATACATCTTTCAGACATGATCTTTTCTAATGCCTGTTTTAAATTTGTTTAAATTTAAGAAAGTACAGGATAGTCTATAATTTTTGCAGTCATAAAAATATAGCTTTTAAATGACTCTTAATGTTTCTTTTTCCTAACACAGAAATTTACTTCTATTTATCAGTGATAAAGCATTTCATAACTGGGCTCTGAAAATTATGCAGCATATACACAACTATTTTAGCCTACAAGGTTTGTTTTTCTAATAATTAATTTGAATTTCTTAAAATAATTGGTCTCTGATCAGCTAATGTGGGTATTTTTAGTACAACTTAGCTTTTATTCTGGTTTATGCCTAGGGACTTATAAATGCATGTTTGCGTGTTAGAGTAATAAAACTACCAACTTAATTGCAAAATAATAAAGATGTAATAATAAATAAAATGAGCCAAGTTTTCCATTGAGGTTGACTTAACTTATTGAATTATGTTATTCAAAGAAACACAGAATCTACTTATGGAGCATAGGTGTTCCTTGTGTGTATATATATGTATATATATATATGTATATATATATATATATATATATAGTCCATAAATACCTACTTGCAAATTTAATGACTTGGTTTATTATACTATTATTAATTTAATTTAATAGGTTATATTTCCAGTGTTTAGAGATATTTTAAATTAATAAAAACTATCCTTTAAACTTTATGTCTCCTAAGACATAAGTTACCATATAAGTAACTCTGTATCTATTAAACCAAACTCCTACTTTAATTGGTCAGTAATCACTCCTTTATGTAGTATGTACCCAAAAGCATTTAGATGCACTTCTTCAAGAAGTATATCCCAGAAGGGGATCAGATATGTGTATGACTTATTGGGAAAAATGACTATGAAGGATAAAGAAGAGGAACAACAGCAGATCTGCATGTGAAAGAGGATGAGAAGGATAGAGTAGTAAAAGTCTTATATACGACACTGCATTTCTAAGAAAATGTAGTATAGCATTGTAGCACTGTCCTCCGGTTGTTCATCTATTTGCTAGAGAGGGTCCAGTAATGTCTCCATTGTGAGACTTATTACTGTGTTAGGCATATCAAATACATCACGGGCAACTTGTCAGGCTTTGCCATGAGGGCAAAATACTCTCGGTAGCTTGCCAGGCTCTCCAAGAGGGGTGGAGGAATAGAGCCCAGGTCAACCCAGTCCACCGTGTGCAAGGCAAACGCCCTACCTTCTGGGCTATCGCTCTAGCCCTAAGGAAATGTAGGTCAGGGATATAGTTTTGAGTAAAAGTTTCCAGTGAAATAGGTTTTAATAACCATAAGAATGATCCAGGGCTAAAGAGGTAGTAGAGTAGAAGTTCCTTACATGCATTACGATAACAAAGGTTCAATTCTTGGCACCCAGCTTGTCCCCTGAACAATGCTAGAAGTTATTTTTGAGAATAAGCCAGGGATAATCTCTAATTACTGCTGGGTGGTTCCAAAACAAACCAACCAACAAACAAGAGGATCTGATTCATGTACTTCATGGGCACTCCTCAGCATATGTATAGTATGAATAGCTCTTTGAAATATCAGAGATATTTTAACTTCCATGCTCTAAAGAATTTGAAGAGTATTTATTATTGTTTTTCTTTTATTTCATAAAATGTTATTTTTAATTAATGGTGTAACAAAGTACCAGAATTTCAAAGACAAATTTAAACTGAGTATTCTAGGTTCATTTTTCATTATCTATTTGATTTTTCAGGTGAATACAGTTTTGGAAAAAGGTAAATAGTTCCTTTAGAGATTATGACATGTTAATTATTCTACTTTCTTTACTCTAGTTTTCCTTTTATATTAACAAGCATAAGCAGACTAATTGGGTATAGAACTTTACTATGATACAATATCAAGTGCCTTTTGTCTATTTTGTTTCTAAGATATTTGTATTAAAAATTATTATAAACACATTAAAAAGTGATTGAAATATTAAATGGCTTATAATTTAGTTCTTTAGACTTTTTTGTCAATATTCAACTGTGCTCAGGGCTTTCTCTTGGCTCTGTGCTATGGGTCACTCCTGGAGGGGCTCAGGAACCTTATATTGTGCTAGGAATCAAACCCAGGTCAGCTACTTGCAAGGCAAGTGCAGTACCCCCTGCACTATCCTTTTGGCCACGATTTCCTTTCTTTTGTTAAGTTTAAAAATCAGTTTTCTCAGATAATTAATTTTTGAATTACTTTATGAAGTTTTGTGGCATACCCCAAAAGGAAGAGTACTAATCTCATATATGTTTAAACTGAAAAATTTCATAAAGACAGCTTCATTACTAAATATTTTATTTCCAATCATTTTGAAACCTGGATTGAAGCATAATTTATTTATACCTTGGATTGTTTCTATTTATCAGTGGAACTTCCTCACATTATTAAAGTCATATAATTTAATGAACTCTCAACAAATTTTACTCTTGGTTGGATACGTATAATTTACTGTATACTAATGTTGATATCTTCATCTTAAGGAATATATTAACTAAAGCTAAAATATGTTTTTTTACCTATTACTTTTTTCCTATTACTTTCCTATATTTTTGTCAGCATTTTAGATGAATAGTTTAGAGATATTCTCAACTTGAATACATTCTAGTAAATTTCAATTAACACCTTCCCCAGCAATATCTTTTTTAATTCTGTTTCAACATTCTTAGGACATTGTACTCAAATTCTGGCTCTTAAATACTATTTTAAACTGTAAATTTTGGGGGTATTATTTTCGCTAATATATACATCACTCCAGCACAGCGGGTAGGGTGTTTGCCTTGCATGCAGTCAACCCATGTTTGATTCCTCCGCCCCTCTCAGAGAGCCCGGCAAGCCATCAAGAGTATTCTCCTGCACAGCAGAGCCTAGAAAGCTACCTTGGCATTTCTGATATGCCAAAAATAGTAACAATTCTCACAATGAAGACTTTACATGTGCCGGCTCAAGCAAAATTGGTGAACAATGGGAGGACAGTGCTACAATATATACATATCTTCTTGTGGGTTTCAGAGACTAATACTTGTTTTTCTCTTGAATTATGTATGATAAGGTGTCGGAGGCTAATCATTTTATCCCCCTTGATTTAGAACAAAATCACAGGTCATTTATAGCATACTATCTTTAAATTACTTTGCAACAGCCTATGACAAATTGAGTATAGCTAGCTATTGATATTCACGGTAAAGGAAGTGTATAACATCAGGATAGTTTCTTTGTGGTACAACTTATTTTTTACTTTGTTCATTTTGTCCAGACACCAGAGCAGGCTGTTTTCACTGGGTGAACCAGAAGTGGGTGGGAGAGACCTCCCTGCCCCAAGGGATCCAGCCTCAGCAGCCAACCTCCACTACCCAATCGCCACCATGCTCCAGGCTGCTTTCCACACACTCGGGGCAAACCTCACACATGAGTGAAGTCCCACAGAACCCAAATAATGTGAAACTTTGTGACCTTGAACTCTGGGCTCAACAGTACCCAGGAGCAGAGCTCCTCTGCTTCTCCCAGTCTCCAGCGACCCAGGAGTCACATCCATAAGCTACCTCCTGCCAGCGCCAGATAAGCTCCTCATCGGCCACCCTCTAGAACTCACAGCTGCTTCTCTCAGAAAGGAGCATAAAATGAAGCCCCAATAACCATGCCACCAGACTCTGCGCTAGGCTGTTTTCACTCAAGGTGCCCTGCGGGGGGGGGGGGGGGGGGAGGGTGAGAGCTCTCCCTGCCCCAAGGGACCCAGCCCCGGCAGCCAACCTCCACTACCCAACTACCACCAAGCTCCAAGCCACTCCCCACATGCTCTTGCCGAGCCTCACATATGAGTGAACATATTATTAGACTTCCGAAATCCGACACGCCATTTCGTCGGTAAAGAAACAAACAGCACCCGGCCCAGACAAGGTCAGACCTGAACACCTGAAGAACCTGCCGTCAGTACTCATCAATACACTGGCTCGGCTCTTCACTCGCTACCTATCTAAATGCAAGGTTCCGTCCCAATGGAAAACCAACAGGACCGTACTACTGTTCAAGAAGGGAGACATCCATGACATTGGCAATTGTCGCCTGATCTGCCTATTGTCTGTCATCTACAAACTGTTCACTCGAGTCATCCTAAATAGGATTGGCAGAACACTAGATGAAGGACAACCATGCGAGCAAGCCGGGTTCTGCAAAGGATTCAGCACCATCGACCATATCCACACAATAACCAAGCTCATTGAGGTTTCTCAGGAGTCCAAGATGCCGCTCTGTTTAACGTTCATTGATTTAAAGAAGGCCTTTGATTCTGTTGAGACGGAAGCAGTCATTGAAGCCCTAGCCAATCAGGGCATTCAAGCCCAATACATCAGGATCCTCCGTGAGCTGTATTGCAGATTCACTACCAGGATCTCACCATTCTACAAAGAAGTGATCGTTGATGTCAAGAGAGGGGTGCGGCAGGGTGATACCATTTCACCGAAACTCTTCAGTGCCACCCTCGAGAACATCATGCGACGACTGGAATGGGAAGGAATGGGAGTGAAGATAGATGGTCGGCAACTACACCACCTCCGCTTTGCTGATGACATTGTTTTAATAACACCAAACATCAGCCAAGCAGCACAAATGCTGGCCGACTTTGACCGTGAGTGTGGAAAGGTAGGACTACAGCTGAATCTTATGAAGACAATGTTTATGAGAAACAGCCTCGTTCCTCATGCCCCATTTGCTCTCAATGGAACGACCATCTCCGAATGCAACATCTATGTATACCTAGGTCGAGAAGTCAACATGACAAATGACCTGGCACCCGAGCTGCACAGGAGGAAGAGAGAGGCTTGGAACGCCTTCAAGAATGTCGAAGAAATAGCTAAGAGGATGAAGAACCTCTGGCTCTGGGCACATCTCTTTGATTCCACTGTTCTTCCTGCATTAATATATGCCTCAGAGACCTGGGCCCTACGCAAACAGGATGAGAACACTATTCAGGTCTCCCAAAGAAGAATAGAAAGAGCTATGCTTGGAATATTACGTTTCACTAAAATGAGAGAAAAAATCCAGAGTACCGACATCTGTGGACGATCAAGAATCAGGAACGCTGTCTCATTTGCCAAGGTGTCAAAAATCAGATGGGCTGGTCACGTAATGAGATTTAAAGACGACCGTTGGACTAGAGCTGTTACTGACTGGATTCCACGGGATGCCAAAAGACCGCGTGGCCGTCCACCTACCAGATGGTCAGACTTCTTCGTCAAGATCATGAACGATCGGTTTGAGGCTCTTCATGTTCCCAGAGCGAACAGATGCCATTGGGCTACACTAGTGACAGGGACAAATGGAGACGTTACTGGCACCCGCTCGAGCAAATCGATGACTAATGGGACGTTAAGTGATTATAAGTGATTACTAGACTGAGATACAAATCATAAGACACTCCTACCCATTTTACGTAATTAATTGATGGGGTTCAGATAGTAGGCAACAAATCATATATATATATATATATATATGTATATATATATATATTCCCTGACACTGAAAGCTCCTCCAATAAGGCAGCGTTGGGAAAGACAAGTAACGAGAGGCTACTAAAATCTCAGGGCTGGGATGAATGGAGACATTACTGGTGTCCACTCAAGTAATTCAATGAATAATGGGATGGCAGCGATACAGTAATACAGTTCATTTTGTCTTTTAAACTTACTTGAAGACTGTAACATGGATCTTAACCTTGCTATTTGTGTCTCATTCTCCTTATTTCAAAGGAATCAAAAAGTTATCATTCTAATTAAGTGGCTGAAACACTTAAAATGGTGCTTTCCACACATTAATGGACATAATAGTGATGTAGTGGTATTCAGGACTTACTCAGTTTCCAAGTATACTGATATAAAGATGATAAAAATTAAAATATAAAGCATATATAGACAAAATAAATTTTTGTAATGTATGTCAAATATTCTGGATATTTCTAGTTTATTAATAACTCCAAAGCATTTCACTGTAATTGATTTAATTGCAATTGATATAGGTACCAATTATTTTCTTTCAATATTCTGCTTATTTCTGAGTTCAACGTATTACACATTAATATATATTGTTTAAGAATATCACACATTTAGGATTGTTATAATCTAGTTGTTTGTCTATTAAATTTGAAATTTAAAAATAATATGTAAAACATTACAAATTCTGTGGAGTGAAAATAGATACTCTGTATAATGAATTTTGTGGTGCAAATTCCAGATGTCTGGTTTGGGAATATTGATTTTAAGGTATCTTTTAAAAATTTTGAAGCACTTAGTGGTAATGATCCTCAAGAAAAAAGACGTTTAAGTCTGTGGTCTCTTCTGCAACAATGATCATCATTCTTGGCATATCCTTTTGTGACTCTTTATAATCACTAGAGTATAATAAAACATAAAAGTTCAGAATACATATTTACAACTTAAATAGGTAGTAATAGAATTGTTGATAATAAAGTATTGTGCAAGTAACTATGTAGAATAGATCTTTAATATGTTTGCTTTATAGTTTTCTAATTTATAAAGACATCCATCTCATTAAAAATTGATTGTAGAATTATGGTTGTGGGAATTATAAACATTAAAAAAATAAAAGCAGTATGTTTCAAAATAATTTAACAAATGTATAGCACTTGCATATATAGAGCCAAAATTCTGATATATTCAGTCAGTCAATTTTTACCCCAAAATGGGATAATCCTTGGTATAAAGGGAATAAAGAGAAAATTCCTCTGCCCCTCTTGGAGAGCCCAGCAAGCTACCGAGAGTATCTCGCCCGCACGGCAGTGCCTGGCAAGCTCCCTGTGACATATTTGATATGCCAAACACAGTAACAACTAAGTCTCCGATGGAGACGTTACTGGGCCCGCTCAAGCAAATCGATGATCAACAAGAGGGCCTTTACCTATACCTTTACCTTAATTTTTGTGAAGTAAGAAAAATATGAAAATGTGTTAGTCACTATCGTGAAGCATAATGAAGTCCTCTTTTATAAACATAAATAAAATGTCTCCTTATGGTCCCTCAGGCATCTTCAGGAATGATCTCTGAGCATGGAGCCAGTAGTTAGCCCTAAAAAAAAAACAAAAAACACAAACAGACAAAAAACATCCACCTGAACTGGTATAGAAATGAACACAATTGAAATAATATTTTGAAATATATATTTATTTACATATATTTGCTAGAGATAGAATTTATAAGAATAGTTACATACACATTTTTAAACTTACTTGAAGTGAACTGAAACCATCATATATATTTAATCTTCTTATTTATTTATTTATTTATCTATTTATTAACTGTACCCTGTAGTGCTCAGACTTTTTCCTTGCTCTTCAGTCAGGGATCACTCCTGGCCGGGTGCAAGGAATAATAATGGGGTGCTGGGGAACAAACTTACACCAGCTTCATACAAAGTCGGTTCACTACTCACTGTGCAGTTTTTTCAAAATCCCTAACTCTCTTTAACTCTGTCTAATACTATTTTAATTGCATAAGATTTTAAATTCTCAACAAAATAATAACAAAATTTTATCTCCACAGCCATGCTGAGACCACTCTCCACACGTCCAGACAAGCCTCATGCATGAAGGAACTGGCAGAGGAACCCAGGCATGCGGGTCCTGGGGCTGAGATCTCCAAGCCTGGTCGGATTGGGACTGGGCCATCTCCACCCAGATCCCCCATCTTCCAATAGGTAGGCATCACACCCACCAGCTGCTGCCAGCGCCAGGTTGGTCCCATCAACGGCCAAGACACAGAGACTATAAAACCCAGCTCCCTGAAGAGAACAGTGCAGTCACCTGCCCCTGTGCCTGGCTGTCCTCACCGGGGCCCCTTGGAGGGAGACGGGTTGAGTTCCTCCCCTCCCCCACCCAGCAGAGCCCCAGCAGCCCAACCAGAGACCTCCAAATTTAGACACAGCCATGCTGAGACCACTCTCCACACATCCGGACAAGCCCAGCTCCCGGACATCTTATTATCTCGTTTTTCCTTTGGAGAACCTGGCAGGCTACTGAAAGAATCCTGCCCACTTGGCAGAGTCTGGCAAACTTCCCATGTTGTACTCAATATGCCAAATACCAGTAAGAATGATGGGTCTCATTCTGCTAACCCTGAAAGAGCCTTGAATAGGGCACTTTTTAAAATCTCAGGGCTAGGGCGAAGGAGACGTTACTGGTGCCTGCTCGAGGCAATCGATGAACAACAGGATGATTGTGATAGTGATCTTCACCTGGTGTTCATTTCTCTTATTTCACATGTACAAATGCAAATTTAATACCTGTAATATAGAGTATGATGTCTAAAATAATACTAGCCTATAGAAATGCACAAATTTGTGCGAAAAATATTCAAAATCACAGCACTGTAGCACTGTAGCACTGTCATCCCGTTAATCATTGATTTGCTCCAGCGGGCACTAGTATTTGTTCTAGCCCTGAGATTTTAGCATCATAAACTTTATGTCCTCTCTACACAGATGCTGCATGCCAGCTGCATGTCCTAAGGCATAATGATGATGCACTTGGCGTGAATGGTGCAAAAGTTGGTATTCTTCAAGAGCCCCACCAGGTAGGACTCTCATGCCTCCTGCAGCACCTTGGGCGGGGGGGGGGGGGGGGGGGGTGTCTCTGGGAGCACATGTCAGTCTTGAATTCCTGTGTGGTCTTGTGCACCCGCCGCTGGAACGGCAGCTTGTGGATACGTAGCTTGGTGGACTTCTGGTAGCGGCGGAACTGGCGCAATGCCATGGTGTCGGGCCAGAATCAGTGCTGCTTCTCATGCTACCTGGGGCTGGTGCTCTCTTGCAGGCCACCTTGGTGGCCAGCTGCTTGCAGAATGCCTTCCCGCCTGTTGACTTGCATGCCATCTGCTTAATACTAGCCCTCATGTTCTTCCCAACTCAGCTGGAGATTCCTTCAGGGTTAGGGAAATGAGACCCATTTTTGCTACTGTTGTTGGCATATTTAATACATCATGGGTAGCTTGTCAGGCTCTGCTGAGGGCGGAATACACTCCGTAGCTTGCCGGGCTTTCCAGGGGATGGGGATGGAGGCTTTTGGGGCAATATCAAATCGTCCCTGCAGGTGTTCCCAATCTATTGAATGTAAGCTACTGGTGACCGGCCTGCTGTAACGATTTGCACGCTGACAACACGCACCTCCCTGTGTCTCCAGGCAGTGCCTTGCAGGACATCTGTAACCTCAGGTTGATCTCCTTGAGGCAGATGGTATGTGCCTGGAGGTCGTTGAATAGATGATGGAGCAAGTCCTCATCGCGTAGGGTCTATGCTGGTGGAACATCTGTGCTGAGTCCCAAGTCACTCGGTGGTTGGCAGATAGCATCCTGCCTTGGATAAGCCATTGTGGCCCTACTGTCTCTGTTCCAAGCTCAATGGTGTTATGACTCAACCCAACTGGGGGAGGCGGTGATGCTGCGACCATAAAATCATAATAAGGAAATCATAATAAAGAAAAGTGTTCATTTCCTTTATAAAATAATGCTGAAGCACCTAAAGCTTCAGTGGTTCAACATATGATATTATTTTTGAAGTGTATTTTTAGAAGCAGATATAAATAGAAGGCATCAGGTTAATTCAGTACTATATTTTAAAGATATGGAATAATATATTAAATATTGCAAAATGTTATTTAATAATTGTGCAGTGAAAGACTGTTCTAATTATTGAGTGTTAAACAGAACTTAAATTTACATGATAACATTATTTTAAAAGTTCTGATCAACAAGAGACATTATAAAAATATGATTAATTCTGCAACATAGAATGTAAAATGTAGGTATTTTATAGAAGTAAAGTTTCATAAATTTTTGTTGTTGTAAGATTTGATTTTGAATGTTAAATTACATCTCTTAAGTGAATTTATGTGTAAGAGTCAAATTAAAACTGTGAAAAAAGAATCCAAACAATACGTTGATCAAGGGAAACTGATTCTAAGAACATTTTAATTATAAGCTTAATATCCATTTACTAAAATAGAGGAAAAGAGTAATAATAACACTAAAGAATAGAGAAATGTGACTACAGAATTCTCATCATTTTTAATAGAGGCTCATGACCGTATCTCAGACATTATTAAATGGTTACATTTCAAACCCACCTGTATGATTCACTGAAAATCGAGGTTTTGGGGCTGGAGTCATAGTACAACAGGTGGGGAATTTGCTTTGCATGCTTCTAACACAGGTTGGATTCCCAATATCCATTATAGTTCCTTGAGCACTGCCAGGAGTGATCCCTGAGCACATAGCTAGGAGTAAACATCAGGGACTGTTGAATAGGCTGTAAAACAAAACAAATAAAAGAGAGCAATTTTTTTTAGAAATTATTTATAAGACTTGATTGTGTTAGATGTAAGTGTTGAGAAAATGAGATTTCAACATGGTCAATTTCTTCTCCTCCCACCCAACCCTACCTCCCCTTGAGCCTACCAACTAATAGAAGTAGGAAATGCATAACAAGTTTGGGAAACATCTGAAGTTTATTTGTTTCTGTTCATTTTGACATTGTATTCTGACTTTTTTGTTCTTATTATCATCATTGTCATTGTTTTGGTTTTTTAAATCATACTCAGGCTTACTCTGTATTTACTCCCGATTCTTTGCTGAGGAGTGACTCTTGGCTTTGTTTATAAGACCATAGATAGTACCAGAGGTGAAATTAGGGTCATCCATATGTAAGGTAAGTCTTTGGTTCAGTCTTTTAATTGGACATAACTTCTATTAGTTTGGAGTTTCCACCTTTTTTTCTTACTGTTCATTGTCAATTTCTCCATTCCTATATTGGTTCCTACTAATTTCTCTATAATTAAGAATTTTCTTTCTAAAATTATTTTTGTTCTATGCCACAACATCAAATTCTGAGTTATTATGAATACGTTTGTTTCACTAAAAAACAAAATGTGTATGAAAGTATCAAAATTTCCTTGATCCCACATGCCTGGAAAAGGTATCATTTTTTTTTTTATTCCCAGTACATTTCTTAATATGTGCATGCATACTCTACAAATCATAGTTTTTTTTCATTTTATACTCTTCTCAACCTATTCCAATTTTACATTTTTCATTTCTTTAAACTGAAAGGTTCTTGTTAAGTATTCCATGCTTCTGTGCTTGTGTGCTTGTCTCTTTACTTTCATTTGCATTTTATGCTCTGTTATTTTTTTCATTTATTCATTTTTTAAAATTTTGTTTAGGCTTGGGTGAGAGGACTTTCTTGACCCATAATTCTAAATTTTTGTCATTTTATTAATATACTTTATTTTCTGATTTGAGTTTTGTCAGATATGTTCCTACACAACTATTTACTTACTTATTGCTTGGGGACTACACCTATTAGTACTCAAGGTTTACCCAGGTTTAACAAGCAGGACCCTTTCTCTCAGGACCATATGGTATATGAGGGATGGAACCTGGGTCAGTCACATGTAAAACAAGCACATTACCTGATGTACTATCACTCTGGCCTCAACTAAAAATAATTTTATTATTAGTTTTTTATATTCTTTATTATTATTTGGGCTGGAGCAATAGCACAGAGGGTAGGGCATTTGCCTTGCATGCAACCAACATGGCTGACCTGAGTTCGATTCCTCCACCCCTCTCAGAGAGCCCGGCAAGCTACCAAGAGTATCTCGCGCGCACGGCAGAGCATGGAAGCTATCCGTGATGTATTCGATATGCCAAACACAGTAACAAGTCTCACGATGGAGATGTTACTGGGCCCGCTCGAGAAAATCGATGAACAATGGGAGGACCGTGACCATGTGACCATTATTATTTATCTCCGTTTTATCATTTTATCATAAAAATATGGATATAGACAAATTGAAAACTTATTTTTGGTCACAATTGCAATCCTAATACTAAAAGATGAATAACAGATGAATTAAAATTTCTAGTATCCAAATCTCCACTTACTTCCTACTGTCATGAAATTGAATGACAGAGACAGAAAGATAGTTCAGTATTTGGGACAGATACCTTATCTACACTTGACCTGGCTTCAGTTTCTAGCATCATATGATCTCTACCACATTTCTGGGTGTACAAGGGAAAGGTCAGAATATGACCAGATCCTCAGGTCTTAATCTTCACTGCAAGCCGAAATCATGACCAAAATTTCCTGTTGTCTAACTTCTCTCCAATCTCATAATTTCCGCATTTTCATCTATATTTGACTTACTCATGAAGGTAAATATACCAACATTTTTGCACACCATAAATCTTTGCCTGGATTATTATCACACAATTGATGCTTGTATCCTGAAAAATATTTCCCCTGACCCTGAAAGAACCTCCAATGCAGCACTGTTCGGAAGGACAAATAAAGAGAGGCTGCTAAAAATCTCAGGGCTAGGATGAATGCAGACATTACTGGTACTAGCTTGAGCAAGTCGGTGAATAACAGTATGACAGTGATACAGTGATACAGTGATCCTTCTGATCATTATCTGGGAGGAAAAAAATTGATCTGCAGTGCTATGGGCATTGCAGCACTCTTCACAATAGCCAAAATCTGGAAACACACTAAGTGCCTGAGAACAGAGAACTGCATAAAGAACTATGTTACATCTACACAATGGAATACTATGCAGTCATCAGGAATAATGAAATGATGAAATATGCTTATAAATGGACGAACCTGGAGAGTATCATGCTAAATGAAATTTGCCAGAGGGAGAGAAACAAACATTGAATGACTGCACACATTTGGAGGAAATATATATATATATATATATATATATATATATATATATATATATACATAGTATGAGACTAATATCCAGTGACAATAGAAACACGGGCTAGGAGGACTCTTCATGTTGGAAGCTTGCCACAAATGTGTATGGGGGGAGAAAGTAAGGATAGAAAAGGGACCACTATGACAGTGAGAGTTGGAAATGATCACTCTGAACAAAAACTGAGTGCTGAAAGTAGATAAAGGGAAATACATGCTAACCTTTCAGCACCTGTATTGCAAAGCATAATGCCCAAAACGAAAGAAAGAAGAAAAGTGCCTATCACAGAGAGAGGCTGGGGGAGGGGGATGGAAGGAGAAAACTGGTGACATTGGTGGCGGGAAATGTACATTGGTGGAGGGATGGACTTTGGAACACTGTAGGATTAGAACCTAATAATGAACAACTTTTTAACTGTGTATCTTATGGTGATTCAATAAAAAAATAAATTAAAAATAAAAATTATGAAACTTGAATCTGAGATAATGTACAAAATATAGAATTTTTTAAATAATTTTATTTGAACATTCTGAGGTAAATAAGCACTTTATTTTAGCTTAAAAAAGAAAACATCAAATTCTTTTTGGTACATTATTGAAATTCAGTTTATACTTTTGAATGAATTAATCACTTAACTAATTAATATGTAGTTGAGAGTTAAATAAACTTGAGAAAATATTCTGTGGAAAATAATGTAGGTTGTACTGAAAACAGCGGATGAGTATTTTTCAATAATAATGCTATTCAGGTCTCCCAAAGAAGAATAGAAAGAGCTATGCTTGGAATATCATGTTTCACTCAAATGAGAGAAAGAATCCGGAGTTCTGACATCCGTCGACGATCAAGGATCAGGGACGCTGTCTCATTTGCCAAGGTGTCGAAAATCAGATGGGCTGGTCACGTAATGAAATTTAAAGACGACCGCTGGACTAGAGCTGTTAACGACTGGATTCCACGGGATGTCAAAAGACCGCGTGGCCGCCCACCTACCAGATGGTCAGACTTCTTCGTGAAGATCATGAATGATCGGTTTGAGGACCTTCATGTTCCCGGAGTGAACAGATGCCATTGGGCTACACTAGCACGCGACAGGGACAAATGGAGACGTTACTGGCGCCCGCTCGAGCAAATCGACAACTAACGGGAAGTTAAGTGATAAGTGATGGAAATAACTTCTATGATTTCAAATATGTATACTGCATTGATTACTCCAAAATCTGTATGTTCTCCTGGGTATTGTCTCCTTAAATACACTCTCTGCTACCTAGAGAATGGTTCACCTGTGCTGTCCAACAGCATGCAAATAGAGCATGCCTAAATTCTATGTGATTACACTCCCTAACTCTATTCTATTTTGTTATATTTTAAGATTATTTTTCCCAAATTAAAAGTCTAAACACAAATTGACTGACACTGATCAACAGCAAGTTCTACACATCAACTTTGTGAAGAGAGTGTTATTAACCATGGGGTCAGTAAGTAGGCTATATTAGGCAATGCAAAACATTGTGTAAAGGAGTTGACACTTTAACATTACCCTTTCATTGTTTCAGACTAGCACTATTAATTAATGTTCCAAAGGTAAATGAATTGTTGTTAGCATGGAGCATTCACCTGAGTCAGGTTTAACACTGAGACCCTCCACCTTCCAGGAGGCAGGGTCACACCCACCAACTGGCTCCCTGACGCCGTGTAATCCCATCAATGGCCAAGACTCAGAGACTATAAAACCCAGCTCCCGGAAGAGACATCTTCTTATGACATCTTATTAATTCATTCTTACTTTGGACAATCTGGTAGGCTACCGAATGTTACCTGCCCACACGGCAGAGTCTGGCAAACTCCCCGTGGCATACCCAATATGCCAAATACCAGTAATAACAATGGGTTTCATTCTCCTAACCCTGAAAGAGCCTTGAATATGGCACTTTTTAAAATCTCAGGGCTAGGATTAAGGAGACGTTCCTGGAGCCTGCTCGAAGCAATCGATGTACAACAGGATGATCGTGAATACTAATTACTATGGATAATAACTATGTAAACATAATAATAATTACAAATACTAATTAAAAACCAGATAATAATTATGTATACATGATTTTGTTCTAAAGAGATAGTGACATACCACAATAAAAATGAAACAATATAATAAAACAAAATACTTTGAAAAATTAAGTAGGAGTATGTATGGGGATACACCTAAGTTATATCACTGTCAAGCCTCATCGAATATAGAACTTTAAAATTAAAATTATACTATTTTTCATAAGAAAATTCTTTAATAATTAACAAGGGTAGACTATTGACATTTACTGAGAATACCTAAGACCACTAGAAATGGGGAAGGGTAAGTTTTATATATAGAAAATTATATAAACATGCTTTTGTTTTAAAAAAAAGGGAGTGAAGGATTAGAAGTAGGAGACCATTGTCTGGGCAAGTAAATAATGAGATCATTTGGAATTGGGAAACCATTTAAAGTGAAACATATTTTAAGAGCTTCTTTATTGGCAAAACTCTTTATAATTATCTTTAAATTTGTATTTAAATTAATTTTGGACATTAATATCGCTTCTACCTATCCTACTAACATTTTGATCTTTATAAAAGTTAAAGTTTTCTTCTGTATTTAAATATTTCCTAAAGTTTATGTTTGAGTGTGCATTTACTTATACAGGTGAAAGAATAATGGAAACATAAACAACAGAGGTAAGGTACTGAATTTACTGTTAGACAGAGGTAAGTGCAGTCCCATATTAGAAATGAGAAGAACAACTTAAAACTGAGAATTTTACTAATTTTAAAAATGGGGATTTGAAATTCCAAAGTACATATAGGTTTAGCCATTTCTCAGGATAACCTATTTTGCTGGAAGTGTCCCTTGAAATATTTGCAGAAAATTAAGTGATCTTCATTCAGATTTTTAGATGCTCTATCTGTTAGAATAGATTCTTTGAATATATATAAAATACAACTTTTTAAATGTCTGTATCTTTCAATACATCTTTTAATTCATTCTTGAGGTTTTATCATATTTTCTCTCTGGTTAAAAAATAAGGAAGGGCTTTCAAAGAGTATTTTTTATATCTATTGCTCTGAACTTATTGCATACAAAGACTTTGTTATCTCACTATTCCTGTGAAACAGATATGTCTTCTTCCACAGATTCTATTCTTTTACAGAGCTTCAGTCAAAGTATTAGCTATGGCCTCAGTCTACCCTGTTGTCTTAATTGGAGAATGGATCTATGTCCAGAATCATACTACCCAATATTGACATGATTTTCCCAGACACTAATGAATTTAAGAACACATATATTGCAAATTCTTGACAATAGAATTTTTACTTGCCTCCCCAGGGCCACCCCATACTGTCCTTTGAGATCATTTAAGAGTGACCCCTGAGCACAGAATCAAGAGTAATAAGCCAGAAGCACTGCTGGTTCAATCCTTAAAAAGAAAGAAAGAAAGAAAGAAAGAAAGAAAGAAAGAAAGAAAGAAAGAAAGAAAGAAAGAAGGAAAGAAAGAAAGAAAAAAGAAAAAAAAGAAGCAAAGATAATATGGCACCTGGCTTTATCAAAATGAGCATGCATGAAGTTAGAGGAAGCATGCCAGCAAGACAGATCTCACAGACGGAGATGATGGTCTTTTTTAGTGATGCAACCACAAAATACACGGTCACTTCAAATTACAAAGCACACATTTTGTTTAGTCACTTGAAGTTTAGTCAAGTGTGTGTTAAATCAATTTTAGTCAAGTTTTAGTCAAGTCAATTACATTTCTTATCTTTTAATTTAATTGATAAATTATCCTCCCACCATTTCCTTATTCAAGTGTATTGGGAAAATGATTTGTTCCCACTTTATCTCTTCCCATTTTATCTTTTCCCAGTCAATCTTCAGATTACTCATCTTTACGACTGCATGCATAATGAGATAACATCAATTTCTATTTCAGGAGAATGATATATTCTAGAGATTCTGTCATGATAATGATAGTTTGGGGTTTTTCTCTGGTTTAGAATAAGAAAGGGAAGTACAAAAGAAAAGGAGGAAGAGGAATCTTGAAAAATACCTTTCTCAAATTCTTTTAATATAAGGTGGCGAGAATTGAGTCTTATCTGGCAGTGCTCAAGTAGTTTTCCTGGCTCCGAACTCAGAAGTGATCCTTGGTGGTGCTTGGAGGTCCATATATGGTGATGGCAACTAAAAATCAAGGTCTGTGGATGCAAGGCTTGTGCCTTAACCCGTGTACTATACCTGGCCACAGTAACAAAAGCTTCATGAACTTGAAATTATTTAACATGAATTTTATTTTTCATAAAAATTACAAATATTACTCATCAATAAGGAACTGGCAGTTATTTATCTAAAGATGCCTTGGTAAGGATGAATATATCTCTACACTTTGCAGTGGTTTTGTCTTTGTTCAACTAAAATGTTTGCAGTAATATCGCTAATGTCTCTTTGAGGAGGTCCTTTTACACCTCAGGCAGTTTTCTTGGCGAGGAGCCAAAACAAAACCATACGAAATCTCTGGTGGCATGGCATACATCTGGTCCTTAGTAAAAACAGATGTTTTATACCAACAAGCTCTGGGAGGGACGGCCACCGACAGCAGCTACTTTTCTCCAATCTGCCTGTCAAAGACACGAGCCATATCATCATTCTTCCTTTCTATATCTCAATAGAAATCAAATGTCACTGCACTCTTCACAGGACGTTAATCATGCTCACTACATTCTTTTAAAGCCTTACTCCTTCCTCTTTTTCCTCATGGATTAAGTATAACCTAGAGCAGACTTTAACTTTGTCAGTAAATCCTATTTTAGCTTCTAACTCCAGAAACATTACATCAACTACGATGATCAAGGAAAAGTATTCAGAAAAAATAAATGGAGACCATTGAGTGAATATGAAAAAGAATTCAGAAAAAAATGGAGACCTTGTTAACTCAGCTTTTGAAAAATTATCTTTCACAGTCATGTGTCATATTCCATATTCCAGAAAGAACATGCTAATTGCTTTGGTGATGCCAGAAATAGCATTGTATATTTAATTAAGTAAATGTTTTTTAAAAAATATTATGATGTTGACTTATCAGCAGAACAAAAAAGTAAAACTGAACTACATAAATGATAAAAAAAAATCTGTTGTATTTCTATCTGTTGCACCATAGCACTTTTGTCCCCTTGTTCATCGATTTATTAGAGCAGGCACCAGTAAAGTCTTCAATCTGAGACTTGTTGTTACTATTTTTGGCATATTGAATACACCATGGGGAGTTTGCCAGGCTCTGCCATGCGAGTGGGATACTCTCTGTAGCTTGACGGGTTCTCGGAAAGGGTGGGAGGAATTGACCCCAGGTCGACTGCATGCAAGGCAAATGACCTAACTGCTGTGCTATCACTCTAGCCCCAAGCAATGAACTAGAAAAGAAAAATAATCAAGAAAAAAACTATCGATTCACAAGTTTGAAACTATTAGTAATAATTTTAACTAAGGTGGTGAAAAGTTATTACATATCAAAAATTATATCACTCTTAGGGATAGAGAGATAATACAGTGGGTAGGGTACCTATCTTGCACACAGTCAAACTGGGTTTGATTCTTGGCATTCCATGGAGTCCTCAGATCCTTCCAGGAGTGATCCCCAATCACAATTCCAGGAGTAAGCCCTGAGAACTGGCAGGTGAGGCCTACAAACAAAAATATACAAACAAAAACATATCACTGCTAAAATAAACGGATTAAGACACAAGGAAATGAAAGGTTATTCAATACTCTGGAATTTTGGGAATTAACCTTGATAATTTAAAAGCCTACCTAAAGTATCACACTAATTTAATGGCATTTCCTACGTAATTCTCATGAAATTATAGAAATTAGAACAAATACTGTTAAAATTTGTGTTCCGCTACAAAACTCTTTGGAAATTCTACTAAAGAAGACAGAGAGGCATCATGGCCCAATGATACACTGTTAACATAATGCTAAAGTAATCAAAACAGTGTGATATTGGAATCAAAGCAGATACTAGAGCTGAAGACCTAGCTCAAAGGGCTGAACACATGTTTAATACATTGGAGGCCTGCAATGAATCCCTGGAACCACATGTCCCGCAAGCACTGCCTGGAGCAATCTCCATGCATAGAGTCAGGAGTAGGTCATGAAAAATCATTGAATAAGATGCAGAAACCAAAAATAAATGTATAAATAAATAAATTAAATTAAATAAGACTGTTAGACCCGAGTTTGATTCCTCCGCCCCTCTCGGAGAGCCCAGCAAGCTACCGAGAGTATCTTACCCACACGGCAAAGCCTGGCAAGCTACCCATGATGTATTCAATATGCCAAACACAGTAATAACAAAGTCTCACAATAGAGATGTTACTGGGCCCACTCGAGCAAGTCGATGAACAACGGAAGGACAGTGCTACAGTGCTACAGTTAGATAAATGGAGTAGAATTAAGTGCTAAGATATAAACCTTTGAACATACTGCCGGTTAACGTACAGCAAAGAGCTGTATGGCGAAAGGAATGTTTCTATACAATGGAGAAAGAAAAGCTTCTCCAAGAAATTGTGCTGGAAAAGCTGAATGAGCATATGAAAATACAACATAATTGAATGACTATGTCATTATAGGCATGGAATTAACTCGAAATGAGTGAAGGTCTGAGGCATTAACCTTGAATGCATTAAGTACATAGAAGAAAACAGACTGTTTCATGATATTGACATCAATGGTAGCTCTGAAAATTAAAATTAATTAACAAGACAAGAAAAGCAAAAACAAATGAATTTTATATTTGTAGCAAAAGAAATTATCAACCAAATAAAAGACAACCTATTGAATGTTAGAAAATAATTTTATACCATACATCTGACCAATGGTAAATAGCTAAAATATATTTTAAAAATCACAGAAATAAACATCAAGGAAAAAAATCTCATAAAAAATGGAGGTCTTACAGATACTTATTAGTACAGTACTAGAGCACTTGCTTTGCACACTACCAATGTGGTTTGATCCCTAGCACCACATAAATTCCCTGAGCTCTGCCAGGAGTGATCCTTGAGCACAGAGCCAGGAGTATGTCCTAAGCAGTGCTGGTGTGGCCCCCAAACAAGAACAAAAAGAGAAAGAAAGAAAGAAAGAAAGAAAGAAAGAAAGAAAGAATAAAGGAAGGAAGAAGAGAGGAAGAAAGGAAGAAAAATAAGAGGAAAAATGAAAAAGAATGGGGGAGAAAAAGAAAACAATAATCATCAAATAAACAGTGTCCTCCCATTGTTCATCGATTTGCTCGAGCAGGCCCAGTAATGTGTCCATTTTGAGACTTGTTGTTATTGTGTTTGGCATATTGAATACATCATGGATAGCTTGCCAGGCAAAGAAAAGATAAAGAAAAGAAAATATTATAGTGATTTTTCAAAAAAATAAACCAAAACTACAATTGACCCAACTAGTCTGTCCCTGGGTTTGTATCTAAAAATCCTAATTAAAAATTATGTACATAAATTTTAATTAAATCTTAATTAAAATGATATATATTTATTTATATATGTCTGAACATCTATTTTCCTTGAAGCATTATTTATAATAGCTTGGATAGGAAAACAACCCTAGTTCTGAATTATGGATGAGAGGATAAAGAAAAAGTGTTATATATAATAAACAGAGGAAGATTCCTCAATTCTAAGAAATAATAACATTTTATCTTTTGTTAGAAAATGGATGGGCACAATGAAAACAAATAAAGTCAGAATAAAAAATGAAATATGGTATTGTATCATCCCACTCATATATGGCATATAAAATAAAGAACAAATTAAGGGAGTATACAACGTCTAAATGGAAATAAATCCTTAGAAAAGATCCCTGTACTATGAGTACACAAGTAGGATTATCAAAGTTTTGGGAAGATATGGAAGAGAAATATCAGCACTTTGGTGATCGGCATGATATGGTGACACTGGCCTTTAAAACAGAAGTTTTAAACTTTTGTAAGTCAATTTTACATCAATTATGACAAATTTAAATAATCTATAAGTAATAGGTATATATACATACACACACACACATATATATATTTCAAAGCATTTTTCTCATTTCTATTGTCTCCCCAGACACAAACTGTCAAGGTAAGGCTAAGAGTACAAATGAAATTGTGAGGAAGTACACTGAGGATGCTGATACAGAAGTGTTGCTTTGACTTATGAGAAGTGGGAAATAAAAGAAATAGTAATGCCCAAAAGAAAAGAGAAAAAGGGCTAGAGAGAGAAGGAATAAAAGTGCCTCCCATAGAGGAAGGCTGAGTGGGTGGGGGTGGGGATGAGCGAGATAAACGGGATATTGGTGGTAGGAAATATACACTGGTGAAGGGATGGGTGTTGAAACACTGTATGACTGAAACACAATCATGAATAGCTTTTTGTATGTCTCGCATTGATACAATCATCAATGTCCTCCCGTTGTTCATCAATTTGCTCAAGCAGGCCCAGTAACTCGATTTGCTCGAGTGGGCCCAGTAACATCTCCATTGTAAGACTTATTGTTACTGTGTTCGACATATCGAATATGTTAGGAGTAGCTTGCCAGGCTTTGCCATGTGGGCGCGATACTCTCGGTAGCTTGCTGGGCTCTCTGAGAGGGACGGAAGAATCCAACCTAGGTTGTCCAGGTTGCTGTTTGCAAGGCAAACACTTGACCTGCTGTGCTATCGCTCCAACCCAACGTATAGGTTAATGTTGGCAAAATTGTGTCCGTGGGCCCCCGTCCAGGACCCAGACTGCAGTACCGAGTGCATAGTGGCTGCCCAGATAAACATTTGTGAATGTTCAGATGACTGAAAAGCTGCTCTTGGGCCACGCACTGGTGATGAGCAGTCAACACATAGTTCTTCACAGGAGCCTAGGCGACTGCTCCTTGTTTTATCTTAACTAAAAAACGCAGCCTGTTTCTACTAAGAATGAAGCCCAGGCAGGAATCCCATAGACTGATCCCATCATTTATATATGCAAAGTGAGATCAAGGTGTGGTTTTTTTTTTTTTGGCTACTAAACCACTCAATAATAATAATAATATATTCTGAGCAATTACCAACCAAAAAAAGTGACAGCCTGATATTATGTTTTTTTTTTTCCCCCTTGGCATAAAAGAGAGCGCAGAGATACCTTTGGGTGCTGTAAGTAATTCCTGTACTGGAAACTGCTGATAATACAATAGCACAAACACACACACACACACACACATACACACACACATATGCACACACACATTTGCAGAAAAAGCTGGATGATCTGCTTGTATTTCGGGGTGCTGGGGGAGGTGGGTAGAGTGGAGGGTCCCGAGTGGTACTTGCTTAGGGCTGGCCGGGCGGAACTCTCACGGCCCCATGCGTGTTGGGGTGCGTGGAAGAGCAGGAAGGATGCAAACATGACACAACAACAACAACACGGGGGGGATGGGGAGGGACAGAGAGGGGCAGAAGCTTCCTGTTCCCTGGAAGAGGGGCCATGCTGACACGGCTCTGCCCACGGGCCCCAACGCTGTGCAGACACACACGTGGAGCCACAGAAAGGTGCCTCCTGCCCCTCTGAAGTGGCTTCCTGGGGTCGCAGGGGGGTGAGGGGTGGGGGGTTTCACTTCCAGATCGGGGTGTCCAGGCAGCCAGACTCCCAACCAGTCACAGCTCTCAGCAAAGGCCTAAATCCTGCAGCATTTTGCGACCTGCACATTGCGACCTGCCTGTACTGGTCTGGCTGGCCTGTCTCAGGAGGCTGAGAGCTGCCAGGTTCTTGCCAGTGATACAATAAGAATAAATAAATAATAAATGAAATAGTAGCCTCAAGATGAGAAGTGCTGTTGGCTTCCTATTTGACCCATCTTGGTCACCCCAGAAATGTATCTTATTTCACTAATTACCTCCTGAAATTCCTTGTTACAAATGGTCCCATCTGAATCACCATGTTCATTCCTCAACTCTTCTCAGAAAGAGAAAATCCTAATGTGGATTATGGTAGCCTGGGGGTTACACGATCATAATCACGATCATCCTGTTGTTCATCGATTGCCTTGAGCAGGCCTCAGTAATGTCTCCTTAGTCCTAGCCCTGAGATTTTAAAAAGTGCCATATACTGGGCTCTTTCAGGGTTAGGAGAATGAGACCCATCATTGTTACTGGTATTTGGCATATTGGGTACGCCACAGGGAGTTTGCCAGACTCTGCATGTGGGCAGGTTACATTCTGTCAGGTTGTCTGAAGTAAGAATGAGATAATAGATGTTGAGCAGCCACAAATGCGGCCACGCGCTTCCAGGAGCTGGGTTATATAGTCTCTGGGTATTGGTCATTGATGGGACTACAGAGCACCAGGGGGCCAGTTGGTGGGTGTGACCCCTGCCTAGTGGAAGATGGAGGATCTGGATGGAGGATGCTCCGCCCCGATCCGAGCAGGCTTGGAGAACTCAGCCCCAGGACCCGCATGCCTTTGTTCCTCTGCAAGTACCTTCATGTGTGTGGAGAGTGGCTTCAGCATGATTGAGGCTGGTTCTGGGGATACAAAAGTTGTGCAATGTGCTCAAACTCAAGAGTATTTAGGTGGAGTTCCAAACTTGTAAAACACACCTTTAGCATGTGAGTATCACTGTATCACTCTATCACTGTCATCCTGTTGTTCATCAATTTACTCAAGTGAGCATCAGTAACAGCTCCATTCGTCCCGGCCCTGAGATTTTAGCAGCCTCTCCTTACTCATCTTTCCCAATGCTGCTGTATTGGAGGCTCTTTCAGGGTGAGGGGAATGAGACCTGTTATTCTTACTGTTTTTGGCATATCGTATACACTACAGGTAGCTTGCCAGGCTCTGCCATAGCATATGCAAAATCTTTTTTTTTTCTTTTTGGGTCACACCCGGCGATGCACAGGGTCTATTCCTGGTTCTGCACTCAGGAATTACCCATGGTAGTGTTCAGGGGACCATATGGGATGCTGGGAATAGAACCTGGGTCGGCCACGTGCAAGGCAAACACCCTAACTGCTGTGCTATTGCTCCAGCCCCCCGTACTAAATATTTTTTAGTTTAAGTTAGTTATCATATTTTTTCACTTATAAAATTTTCTTTTCTTTGCCTTATTTATTTTACCTTTTGAGGGATTAGAGGGGTGGGGTTAAGACCACACCCAGCAATGTTCAATTTATAGTAACAAGATGCCCCCCAAATTGGGGGTTGTATGGAGTCCAACACAACCTGCTGAGCTCAGTGATTAATCTTGTCTCTAAGCTCAGGGTTCACTCATGGTGGGCCTAAGTGAACTATATTGGGTGCTGGGGATCAAGCCAGGTTAGTCACCTACAAGGCAAGCTCCCTGTCCTCAATAGTATTGTACTGGTTCCACATTTTCAATATTCTTACCAAAGAAAATACAAATAAACAGTTATAAGAGTTATATATGTATATAATTTTTACTGTGCCCAGAATTTCATAGATGCATGTAATTGTGTATACTAAATATGTACTGTGTTTTTCCCCATATATCATTTTTTGAGCAGTTCTTTATGATAGAAAAATTGAGAGGAAGATACAGGCATTTTCCATGCACCTTATTATCAACTTTTTCTAGCATGAGTAATCTACTGCAATTGATGAATTCATATAGATACAACAAACTCTCCCAAAGTCCGTGTGTTAATATTTGATTTGGTGCCATATATTCTGTAAGTTCGGAAAAAATGCACAACATATATTTATCATAAGCATATCATAATAACATTTTAACTACCCTAAAATTTCTCTGAAATCCTCTATTCATTTCCCTTTCTATTTTCAATTCCTTGCAATCCATGTTGTTTGCTGTCTCCATGGTTTTGCATTTTCTAGAATGTCATATACTTGGAACTTTACACTATTCAGACTCTTAAAATTGCTTGTGCCTAAAAATTACTATCAACAATTTTCACTGCACTCAGCAATGAATGAGTAGTCCTAATTGTTCATGTCCTAATCAACATTTGAAATTAAGCCAGTATTTTTAAACTTGGTCGTGGTAGAACTCTCCAAAGCTCTCATCTGTACACAAAAACAGAAAAGTTCCTGTAAGCAATTTTTGCATATAAATTATACTTCAATAAAAGGTATATTGTAAAAAGTAAGCATATTTTGATAGATATTGAATTTTAAATATAAATGACTGTCTAAAATGTTAATAAATTTAAACCAACCCTGATTAAATTTCTATGTAATAGAGTAAATTACCATACTTATATTTTGTAAGATGTGGCATACTCACAGAAACAGTATACTAGCAGCAATATGTTAGAAGATAAAAATCAATTTTACAACATGGAGTATAGGTCTTATTCTTCAAGATGTATTGCTGTAAAAGTGTATCACTATTAAAAATATACTGTTATACCAATGGAGATTTTAGTCAATGAAATCAAACAAAAGAAGAACTAGACCTAAATTAATTGTGTAAGGCCACAGGTAGCTTAAGTGATAACGCAAAGCATTACTAGGGCCTGATTTCTATCTCCGGGATTACATGTTTTGAACCCCCACCACTTCTGGGTATAACACTTATGTTTTTTTTGAGTATCACACTATTGGGTCCAAAGCTTTTTTTGTCAGTCATCACTAGATGTGGCCCTACTCCCACAACTACTGCCACTTTCCTAGAAAAGTTGGGTGTGATTCCTATGACATAAACTAATTTTTTGAAAATAACGCACATGCCTTACATACAGTGAAAGTACGAGTTTATGAAATATGGGGCTGGTGTGATAGTACAGTAGTAGGGTGTTTGACTTGCAAGCCGCTGGCCCTGCGGAGCCAGGTTCGATTTCTCTGCCCCTCTTGGAGAGCCCGGCAAGCTACCGAGAGTACCTCGCCTGTATGGCAAAGCCTGGCAAGGTACCCGTGACGTATTCGATATGCCAAACACAGTAACAACAAGTCGCACAATGGAGACATTACTAGGCCTGCTCGAGCAAATTGATGAACAGCAGGAGGACAGTGCTACAGAGCTATGAAATAAAAACGAATAAAATAAATTATTTCAGCACTAAGTTATATAACTTTTTTTTCAAGGATCATATTATTTCAGATGGTCTAATCATAAATGTAAGTAATCTAACAACCCAATGTACACATTTGTAAGCTAATAAATATATTGATTCACATTGTATGCCATTATGAGAATTACCTTGATCTATGGTTAGTAGCTCTTCAAAAATAGAAAACTAAATTTTTTCAGTGTAAAATAAACATGCAATTTATAAAAAATGCTAAATATTTAATATATAGCATTTAAAATAACAGTGAAAATAGATGGCTGTTAAATTTGCAGTACTTGGTATAAATAAATAATTAAAACAATGGATGGTATTCATGAAAATATGTAGTAGCATAAGACTAAAGATAGCAAAGATACAGCATGAAGTGAAAATAGACCCACAAATGTACACTGCTTTATTTTTGTAGCTATTTTAAATAAATTGATTTGAGAAAGAATATTTGGTAGAAAAATTATAAAGAGTTCTGGCAACAAAAAATAAAATTTTTATTTACATCTTTTAGTATGTCAGAAGTTAAGCTTGGTTATGTGATTGAGTAAAAAAGTTCAAGTTGTATAGTTTTACAAACCAGGAATTTCACTCAGTAGTAGAGCACTTGCCTTGCATGAACTAGTCCCTGTGTTTGAGTAATTGTATTATAAAGAAATGCAAACAAAAATCACTAATTAGCAAAGAAGAAAAGTACAAAAGAAATATGGAATGGCATGTGTGATATAAAGAAGGATTAATAGGGGTTGGAGCGGTAGCACAGCAGGTAGGGCGTTTGCCTTACATGAGGCCAACCCGGGTTTGATTTCCAGCATCCGGTATGGTTCTCCAGCTCTGCCAGGAGTAATTCCTGAGTGCATGAGCCAGGAGTAACCCCTGTGTATTGCCAGGTGTGACCCAAAAAGCCAAAAAAAAAAAAGGATTAATATTCAGATAAATTAAATTATCACTAGGAGGTCAATGATTAAAGCAATTGTAAAAAAATGAACAAAAATTATACAATTTACAAAGTTACACAAATAAGTAGTCTTTGAAAATATTCTCAAATTAAATAATCGTCTTTAATACACAATATAAAATCACTATGAAGTAGGAGCACCAGTCTTCAGAATGACTAAAATTTCAAAAGGAATGTTTTGCCAGGATCTAATACAGATTGATTTCTCATATTTGGTTTTTCTTTTCTTTTCTTTTCTTTTCTTTTCTTTTCTTTTCTTTTTTTTTGCTTTTTGGGTCATATCCAGTAATGCACAGGGGTTATTCCTGGCTCTGCACTGAGGAATTACCCCTGGCGGTGTCAGGGGACCATATGGGATGCTGGGAATCAAACCTGGCCGCGTGCAAGGCAAACGCCCTACCCGCTGTGCTATAGCTCCAGCTCATTCTCATACTTGGTTTAATAAGGTATTGGATAGAATACTATGAACACTTTAGAAAGTGTTCAGCATTTACCATACACACACACACACACACACACACACACACACACACACACACACACACATATATACCTCCTATCTTAGGTATTTCCAGAGCAAAAAAATTATAGGTTCAAAGGATTATATTAGAATGTTTATAGTAGCATAAGTTTCATTACTTCAATATTGTACATAACAGAGAGAAGAACAAAAAATCTGAGAGTACCACTTAACAATAAAAAGAATGAGCTGTTACCGATTTATCAGGGAATGCATAAAAACAAGTCATAAAATATTTACATTACAAAATTATATTCATTTAAAATTCAAATGAATACAAATATAATGTTCTATTTAAGGCCACAAAAGAGCTTCCATTGGCCAGCAGATGATGTCGATTGGAACGCTTGATGAGAGTACTCTCTGAAATGCTAGAAATAGCCACACCTTTAACTATGGTATACCTTGCTCGGTATCCCTTAAGTCTCATCTTACTCTGCAAGGAAAATTTAGATATTTTGCTGTGTATGCCAGAACTAAATGGAAATAAATGTTATGCAAATGATCAAAGAAATAACATTGCCAAAAACTTTCAAAAAAGAAATAAAAAATCATAACTTGACCTGAATTATTTGAATATTCAATGTCATTCATACTAAGAAAACTGTGAAATAATTTTTTTACCTATGAGCTGAAAAATATAACACTTTATTAACAGGGAGAGATTAACAAGATTTGAGTGAGATGCAGCATAAAAACACTATTATATTTTGTAATTAAATTGTGGTTCAATTTCCAAAGGTGTGAATTTTCAGAATCTGTATGAAATAGATTTACTTGTGACCCTTTTTCTACCAAGATTTCTTTTAGAAATTTATCCTGAAGATGCATACCTTTCCTTTTCAAAACAAACATGATGATTTAATAATTGTAAAAAACACAAGCACTTATTTATTCACAAAGTTTAATAAGATTATTCAGGAAATAAACTAACAGTATATATGTTTATTGATTGAAAAACATTGACATATCTGTACATTACAATACAATCAATATATTATGCAGCTTAAAAATTATAAAGGTTTTCATGGAATTAATTAAAACATACAATATTTTCTAGGCTAAAATAGTTAAAGTCAAAACAAAGTTAAAACAATTAGGTATAAGGGACTGTAGCGATAGGGGCTGGAGCGATAGTATGAAGTGTTTGTCTTGCACGTGGCTGACACTAGTTTGATTCCCAGAATCCCAAATGGTCCCCTGAGCTCCACCAGGAGTAAATTCTGAGCACATGAGCCAGGAGTACCTCTGTGCCTTGCCGGGTATGACCCTAAAAGCTAAAAAAATAAAACAGATATGGAATGATACACATATTACTTTTTAATGTAAAAAATGAAAGTAAAGGTCTTTTTAGAAGTGTTCTATACAAACAATTTTTTAATTTTTTTATTGTATAAAGTAGTTCACATTTAATTTTCAAACACCAATCCCACCACCATTACACCTTCCCACTACCATATTTCAGATAGTTCCATCCTGAAACCCAATGCCTGCTCCAATGCAGAACCAAAATAATATATTTTGTATTGTTTCTTATGATAAATGGCTGAAAATTCTACCAAAAAATTTCCTTAAAGGAAAGATTATGAAGATTGTTGTGTTTCACCCAGGGGCCATTAAGCCCTTTGATAAGAGATCACTAACATGCTAAAGGTTGTGCCTTGTGTGCTTATATATACATGTCTTTAAAAAAAAATTCTTCCCTCTAAGATTGAACCCCATTAAATGTGGTGCTATACTCTTGGAGTATGGGTAGTGTATAGTATGAAGTGTCCAGGTGTGTAAACCCCTTCTTCAGAGCTGTGTAAGCTCCTTTTAGCTTGGGTGACACTATTAGTGATTACACATTAATGGATGTTCGTGGGATTCTGGGCGGCTCTCTCTTGCTTGCCTTGGGCCACCGAAGGAGGAACAAGGGCCAAGCTGGTTGTTGATTAGTCGCTGTTTATTCCATTCTCATCTCTCCCAAACTCTCTCCATAACTCTCCACCTATGGCCGCAACTCTCTCCCCAACTCACAACCTTCTCTCTAACTCGCTCCACAATGTTCTCTCCAACTCTTGCTGGCTAATTCTGTCTTTTGCTCTGTCCACAGCTCCTACACTGCTTCTCTCCAACTCTATACCTCTGTCTCCTCTCTGCAACTATCACTTTTACCATCTCTTCTCTCACCACACCTCCCTAACCATGCCTCCCTCCGGGAGTGCAAACAACATGTTTTTCAAGCCTTCCGGATCACCTGCAACCCACAAGGGCAAAACAGCACTTAAAATGTGTTACTTCTCTTCTTAGACCAGTAGCTTAATTAACATCTTAATTCAACTTCTTAATATTTTCATTCTGTATGGACACAGTAATAGACAATTAGGCTTGTAAGGTGACTCTCCTGGGGACATCTCACCACAAACTCAGACTACAGTGCTCAGACTGGATTAATCATTCCTAACCCTTGCAGAGTCTGAATCTAGGTATTACTTTTTGGATCATGACAGAATTTATTCATGACCATGTTCTTAACTTATATTTAAGCGTTTTAAGCATTGTGGCACGTTGGCCAAGACCATTTCGATGCCAGGGTAGCTCACCACTTTCCCTGGGTTCATCCTGTCCCTTGTTGGGAACCCTGCTTCTGGTTTCTAGGAAGTCAGGGCACAGAGGCATAAGTTGGAAGAGCAGATGTCCAGAAGGTAATATTATCAATATCCAAGTTACAGCCTTTTCTTTTTAACTGTCTTCCTGTGTCCATACAAAAAGTAATTGCTCTGAAGTTACGAATCATAAGACGGACATTAAGAAGAGGAGAAAAACAATATTTACAAGTCAGCAGAGTCTGATAAGGAGGCAAAGACAACTGACAGGTTGGGGAAGCAATCAACAAACCCAAGCTCCCTGCGGCCAGGGAGGAAGGGCAAACCAATGTTATCCTACATCCAGGAATATGTTCACTAGTGGGAGAGGCTCAGCCAGAGCGTGTGGAGAGCAGCCGTGAGCATGGTGGAGGTTGAGTTCTGGAGATTTTTGGCTGCTGGGGCGGGGTGAGGAGGGGTCTCACCCGCCCTGCTCCAGGACATCCGGAATGATACAACCTGCTGTGGGGTCGGCTGCATGGTTATGACAATAAAATTTTTAAGCTAATGAAAGTATCTACTTCTAGGTTGTAGACTGAAAGATGAAGACAAATTATTAAACATTTCTGAATATGATTTCCCCAACGCCCTACCCGCTGGGCTGGAGCGATAGCACAGCGGGTAGGGCGTTCGCCTTACAAGCGGCCAACATGGCCGACCCGAGTTCGATTCCTCCGCCCCTCTCGGAGAGCCCGGCAAGCTACCGAGAGTATTCGATATGCCAGACACAGTAACAACAAAGTCTCCAATGGAGACGTTACTGGGCCCGCTCGAGCAAATCGACGATCAACGGGAGGGCCTTTACCTTTACCTTTACATTAAAAATAAAACTTGTTAGCTGGAATTACAAGTAAAATAATAAATCTATTGATATTCTTACAATTGTTCTTAGTGAAACGTATGAATTCATTTTTTAACAACAACAACAAAAAAAAACAAGGATGGGATATGGCCTTAAGTAAGATAGTTTAGGTTTTAGAATGCCAAGGCTTTCCAAAAATGTGCCCAGAAAATATGGCAGGGAAAAATCACTGTATCACTGTCATCCCATTGTTCATCGATTTACTCAAGCAGGAGCCATTAACATCTCCATTCCTCCCAGCCCTGAGATTTTAGCAGTCTCTCCTTACTCGGTGATTAGAGTCTTTCCCGATTAGAGGCTCTTTCAGGGTCAGGGGAATGAGACCTGTTGTTGTTACTGTTTTTGGCATATTGAATATGCCACAGGGAGCTTGCCAGGCTCTGCAGTGCAGGTGGATATTCTCAGTAGCTTGCTGGGCTCTCTAAGAGGCATATATGTATATATATTTCCCTTTATGATGATGTGTCAGTGCAGAAATATGTTCAGAAATATGTTTCCACACACTGAGGCTCGGCCTGAGTGTGTGGAAAGTAGCCTGGAGCATAGCAGTGGTTGTGTAGTTGAGGTCAGCTGCCGGGGCTGGGTTGCTTGGGGTGGAGAGGGCTCTCACTCGCCCCCTCGCCCCCCCGGGGTTCCCTGAGTGGAAACAGCCTGGCACAGAATCCAGTGGCATGGTTATGGGGGCCTCATTGTATGTTCCTTTCCAGGAGAAGCAGCTGTGAGTTCTGGAGTGTGGCTGATGAGGAGATTATCTGATGCAGACAGGAGGTGGCTTATATGTATGATTCCTGGGTCACGGGAGACTGGAGAAAGCAGGTATAGGATCTCTTCTCCTGGGTCCCCTTGATTCCAGAGTACAAGATCTCAAAGTTCTGCATTACCTGGGTTATGTGGGACTTTTCTCATGCATGAGGCTCGGCCCAAGCATCTGGATAACAGGGAAAAATAGAATGGATAAATATTTGTGTGTTTGTGTGTGTGTGTGTGTGTGTGTGTGTGTGTGTGTGTGGCAAAGATAGACTTAGACAGTTTGGGGTCTTTTAGATAAAGATAGTATAAATGGCAAAAAAGAAAGAAGAAAAAAAGAAGGGGAAACTGTCAAACTTTATACTTCTGATAGCTAAGTTAAATACCCCAGGCCACTGATTTTCATGTACCTATTGAATTCTGATGTGCTTACAAACAGTACTTAATGTCTCTGTCAACAATGACTCATTTGTTGGGAAAATGGGGGAGAGGAAGAGGAGCATGATATTGTATTCAATAAATGGATGGCCAGTGAAGCCAATGATGGTGTTTAGGCAACCTAAAGCTTGAGCAGCCTATGGATGTTTATGTGTTATGTGTTTGTCTGTTTTGTTCTCTGCAATTGACCTCTTTTGGATTGCGGTCTGAGAAGCAATAGACAAAGAGCGATGAAAATATGGAATAAGGAAAACATTGAGGAGTTATATTTAATAATGACTACGCTGAAATAAAGCTTTGGGTTAAGTCATAATTAAGATATTCAGGGGCTGGAGATATTGTTGTAAGTAAGTGACTACTTTGCACTTGGCCGAGTTCGATTACTGGCATCATTCATGTTTTTCCGAGCTCTTTGAGAAATACTCCAGCACAGATCCAGAAGTGTACCTTGAACACACCTGGGTAAGGTCCTGACAATAAAGAAATAATATTCCAGTTGACCCTTTTACTAGCAGTGTGAACGTTCATAAGCATTCTCAAAACTGCTCACTAGGAGGAAAAGTGCTGTTTTTAATAAAAGAAAAATGATTATTTTCAGGTCTGTATTCTGTAAGCAGAATTCATATTAAACTAAATTTATAATTGTCCTATAAAGTAAAAATGCATCCAGGTAAAGGAGATCTGGAAATTTACCCCTGAGTCAGATTAAATAATGGCAAAGTTCAAATATGAGCTTCAGAATGCATACTTAACAATTTCTGAATTCAACGTTATTTTCACACAAAAAATAGTTTATTCTTTACAGAAACAGACTAATAATTTAAGAGAGTGGACTAAAGGGGGTTTTCTTTTTTTTACTACAAAATAGTATTAGTCATTGAGGACATTAATAATTTGGTGCGAATTTTATAGAAGGTGTTCATGGATATGCCATTTTACTTAAAAGAATTCAAAGCTTAGTTTTCTCAAATACTTTATCTAATATTTCCTAGTTTTTAATTTTATTTTTATCATTTTTTTCATTATTTACAATTTACAATTCTATCAACAGCAATGCTTCAGGTATACAATGTTGCTACTCTGTATCAATACCAGTTTCAGTATCTTCTTCACTGTCTGTTATTCCTTACATTCCATTCTTTCTACCTTCCTCCCACACCTAGGAAACTTAATTTCTATAAACCAACTTCCAGAGCTGTTGTCATTGGCCATTTAAAAAATTTCGTACTATTTTTTGTTATGCTGCACATATAAAAGAGATCATTCAATATCATACATTCCATTGACATTGTACCCTCCCATTCCATCCACATAGCAACGACCTGAAGAATTTAATATTTCCTTACACCAAAATAGTATAAATTGTGTGTATAGAAAATGCAAAGAAAAGAAAAATAGTACCAATGCCTCTTTTTATTTAGAACACACCATGACCTCTGATTCAAATTTCATTAAAATCCAAATTTTTTACAGTTCTCACAGTCCTCTCTGCCTGGACTAGCCATTTAAACTCTTAAAAGGTAAAGGTAAAGGCCCTCCCGTTGATCGTCGATTTGCTCGAGCGGGCACAGTAACATCTCCATTGGAGACTTTGTTGTTACTGTGTCTGGCATATCGAATACTCTCGGTAGCTTGCCGGGCTCTCCGAGAGGGGCGGAGGAATCGAACTCGGGTCGGCCATGTTGGCTGCATGCAAGGCAGACACCCTACCCGCTGTGCTATAGCACAGTGGGTTTAAACTCTTACTTGGTTGTATTTATCATTCTCTTATACATGGTTGAACATAGCAAGTTATTTATCTGTATCAGAGTCTATATATGCCTTAACTCTGCCTGATATATATGTCTTAATTCTTCCTGGATTTATTTCAGATTTATTTCAGCTATTTTCATAACACAAAAAAATAAGTTTTAGTTACTAATTTCACTTTCTTAATCACCTCATACTCATCACTTGATCACTTGATACCCCGTTACTCATCTATTTACTCGAGCGGGTGCAAGTAACGTCTCCATTCATCCCTGTTGTGTGCTAGCATAGCTCAATGGCATCTGCTAGTACTAGGAATATGCAGAGCCTCAAACGGATCATTCAGGGTCTTGATGAAGAAGTCTGACCGTCTTATAGGTGGGCATCCACGCAATCTTTTGACGTCCCGTGCAATCCAGTCAGTAATGGCTCTAGTCCAGCGGTCGTCTCTAAACCTCATTACGTGTCCAGCCATCTAATTTTTGATGCCTTGGCACATGAGACAGCGTCCCTGATTCTTGAGCATTGACCGAGAGATTGGAACTCTGGATTCTATCTCTCATTTGAATGAAGTGGGATACTCCAAGCATAGCTCTTTCGATTCCTCTTTGAGAGACCCGAATAGCGTTCTCATCCTGTTTTCGTAGGTCCAGGTCTCTGAGGCATATGTTAATGCAGAAAAAAACAGTGGAATCAAAGAGAGGTCCTCGGAGCTGGAGGTTCTTTGTCCTCTCTAGTTATTTCCTCAATGCTCTTGAAGGCGTTCCAAGCTGCTCTCTTCCTCCTGCGCAACTCAGGTGCCAGGTCATTCATCATGTTGATTTCTCGACATAGATATATATAACTGTTGCATTCGGAGATGGCGGTACCATTGAGAGTGAATGGAACATAAGGAACAAGACTGTTTCTCATGAACATTGTCTTTGTGAAATTCAGTTGTAATCCGACCTTTCCACACTCATGTTCGAAGTTGGTTAGCATTTTTTCCGCTTGGCTGATGTTTGGTGTTATTAGAACAATGTCATCAGCAAAGAGGAGGTGGTGTAGTTGCCGACCATCTATATTCACTGCCATTCCTTCCCATTCCAGTCGTTGCATGATGTTCTCGAGGGTGGCACTGAAGAGTTTTGGTGAAATGGTATCACCCTGCTGAACCCCTCTCTTGACATGAATGATGACTTCTTTGTAGAATGGTCAGATCCTGGTAGTGAATCCGTAATAGAGTTCACGGAGGATCCTGATGTATTGAGTTTGTATGCCCTGATTGGAGAAGGCTTTGATGATCGCTTCCATCGCAACAGAATCAAAGGCTTTCTTTAAATCAGTGAACGATAGACAGAGTGGCATCTTGAACTGAGAAACCTCAATGAGCTTGGTTATCGTGTGGTTATGGTCTATTGTGCTGAATCCTTTGCGGAACACGGCTCGTTCTCATGGTTGTCCATCTAGTGTTCTGCCAATCCTATTCAGGATGACTCGAGTGAACAGTTTGTAGACGGCAGACAATAGACAGATTGGGTGATAGTTGCCAATGTCATGGATGCCTCCCTTCTTTTATAGTAGTACAGTCCTGCTGGTTTTACATTGGGATGGAACCTTGCATTCAGACAGGTAGCGGGTGAAGAGCTGAGCCAGTGTATTGAAGAGTACTGATGGTAAGTTCTTCAGGTGTTCAGGTCTGACCTTGTCTGGGCCGGGTTCTGTTCATTTCTTTACTAATGAAATGGTGTTTCGGATTTCGGAAGGGAAAACTTTGGGAACAACATATCCATCCTGTGGAATTTGGTATGTGGGTAAGTGGATGTGGCTATTAAAGAGGTCTGAGTAGAAGTCATGAATAATCTTCTCCATTGCCCTTCTGGAAGATGTGATAGATCCATCAGGATGTCAGAGGGCATCTTGGTCTTGTAGTTGGTGAAGGACAGGCAGGTATTACGAATGATTTTCCTAGCTTCTGCCGCATCTACTAGCACTGCTGCTCTCCTGTCTTTGAGGTCATCCTTGATTGCTACTCTGCACTGTTTTGCTAGCTCAGACATTCACTTGTGGTTGCCTGAGGCATGTGCGAAGCCACGTTGTCGAGTAAGTTCAAGAGTGTTCAAAGAAAGGCAGTTTTTTGTGGTTATCTCTCTTGGCATTCCTCGCACAATCATGGAGGTACTGAATCATTTGATCATATTCCTCATCAATGCTGTCAATGACGGCATCTTCCCATGTTGCTGCAATAGAGCCAAAGAGCTCCCAGTTGGTGGTCCTTCTGGGAGTTCTCTTCTTAAACTTTGCATTCTTTTCTCCCTGTTCTGTGAGGTAGAATTTTGCACAAAGGAGACAGTGGTCCGATCTCGTTTGAAATTTGGGACAACAGCAACATCGGTTAGGCAAAACCGCTGATTGAATATGATGTGGTCTATTTCATTGTGGAACCGTCCACTGGGAGACTCTAATGTCCAACGTTTAGATTCAGCCTTTTGGAACTGTGAGTTACCATGGATGGTCTTGGTTGACATGATGAACTCAGACAATCTGTCACCCTGTTCGTTCCATTCTAGTCCATGGGTCCTGATGTGGAGTTCATTGGCTGATCTTCTTGGTCCTATCTTGGCATTAAACTCACCGACAATGATCTTGTAGAAAGTGTGGTCTTCTTTATAGAACTTCTCCAGCTCCGTGTAGAACTTCTCAATTTCTCCTTCACCATAATTGGATGTTGGTGCATAGACAACAAAGATAGAAACTGCCGGCAGTGAGCCACATCTATTCAAGTGTAATTGTCCGATTCTTCTTTTTAGGCATTTGAAAGAATCAAAGTTCAAGGCTAAGTTCATGTTGACAAGGATACCGGCACCACTAATTCCTCTTTTGTCACATGTTCCAAGGAACAGTTCTTCTCCAGTGTCGAAAATGGCATGATGTGATTGATGTCTTTTCGTTTCGGTCAGACCAATGATGTTGTACTTGATATTTCTCGCTTGTACCATCAGGTCCTCTATGGATGCATTAGATGCTAGCATACGTGTATTGAAAGTACAGACAATCATTTTTGTCTTTCTTCGTTTTGGCAGCCTATTTCGGCCTTGAGGTGTTATCTGCCTCTCCTTCCACATCCTTCTTGACTCTGTCGTATTTAGGGTCAGGGGAGTGTGATCCATTTTTTTTTTTACTGGATTTGGCATATCAAATATACCACGGATAGCTTGCCAGGCTCTGCCATGTTGGTTGTATATTTAAGGTAGCCTCAAAAAATAAATAAACATAAATAAAAAGTCGTGCAGCTGTAAATGTGTGATAATCTCTGGATCCTGGCTGTTGTTGGGGTTACACGGCAGTTGGTGGGTGTAACTGTCTAGCTACAGAAAGTCCAGTCCCAAACCATGCAAGCTTGGAGTTCTCAGCCCTGGGTCCCACACACCTGGGTTCCACTGCCAGTTCCTTTATGCATGAGGCTCATCCAAGCTCAGCATGACTTTGGCTGGGTCCCGGCGGTCTTCAGCTGTCCGGCCCTTGTGAGGACAGTCAGGTACGGGGTAGGAGGCTCTTCCTTGTTCTCTCCCGAGAGCTTGAGTATGAGCTTGAGTATGAGCTCTCTCTCATACTCATAAAAGGTAAAAGGTAAAAGCCCTCCCGTTGATCGTCGATTTGCTCAAGCGGGCCCAGTAACGTCTCCATTGGAGACTTTGTTGTTACTGTGTTTTGCATATCAAATACTCTCGGTAGCTTGCTGGGCTCTCCGAGAGGGGTAGAGGAATCGAACTTGGGTCGGCCATGTTGGCCGCTTGTAAGGTGAATGCCCTACCGCTGGGCTATCACTCCAGCCCCTCATACTCATACTCTTAATTATTTTTTATCCATAATTAGATGACACTCCTTCCAAGAACTTAAAATAATTGTCAATATTAATCCTTGTACTTGTTCATTTGTTTGAAGATTTTTACTTCCTTTAAACTGTGACTTCTATTTTTCTTACATAATGTGTTTGTTATCATTTCTCTATCCTAATGTATTTATTATTATTTCCTTATTATTTGGCTCAGGTATTAGCATATATTAAATGTCTCAATATAATTATTAATGTCACCTTGGTTTTTCATGTTGCTATTAACACTGTTTTAGTGCAAGTGATTTATTTCTTAAGCAATTTTATTTAACAAAGGATATTTTATTTTATTACCAATTTACTAAGCACATCTTTTTTGCTTGATACAAGAATAATAAAAGAAAATGTACAGCAGATGTTTATAGTTAGAATCTGTAAAGCATATCTAAAAGATCACCGTGATTTAAGAGTTAGGTTTGTATAAAGAATGGAGAGACTTCTTGTACAAGACATATGATTTTAAAAAAAGAAGTAAACTGGCATTAGTAAGAAGTCATCAACTACACACAATCAAAAGCCAAGCCTCAGTGGTTAGAAAGGAAGATATTTATTATAAAACTCACTCCCTTCCTTTCTTCAGAAGAAATAAATCTTGGAGTTTCTCACTGAGATCTGTCCTTAGGCCAATAGCAATAAATCACATCTTAAAAAAAAATCTGCAGAGATAAACAGGTGCAGCAAGATTTAAAAAAAATAATGCAACTTTTTTTTATATAAAAATCTGTGAAAAGTTAGTACCAGGAATCAGAATTTTTCGGGAAACAATATTAGAGAAGATGTATGTATAAAGATTGGAAGTGAATGCCAGCTTTTTCAACACAATTCAGTGGCAGCCGGCATGTTGGCATTTGTGTAAGCGAAAACATGTATGTTTGGTCTGAAAAACAGTTGACATTACTCTCAGTGGAAGATGCAAGCTTCAGACCTTACACTTAGGAAACTGAGTAGACAACTCTTATGGGCTACAAAGGACAAAAAGAAGCATATTTATTGATTTATTTTTAAGAGGACTAAGTATTTATGATAGTGTATAGTTAAAGAGAGGTTTTACACTTACAACTTCATTTTCATTCCCAGATCGGGAAAATTCAGAATTACACATATGACATGACTTAAAGTCTTCAAGACTAATTTATCCACTAAGGGATAAATAGAGTGTTTTAAACCATTATCATGAAAATATGTGAAGAAATATTTTGAAATAGGAACGTTTTGGGGGGAAGATTTAAAGATACTGCTGTAGAATACTGGGGGTGGGGAGTGGTGGTGAAGGGGAAAATAACTTGGGATAATGGGGAAGGCGATAGTGTAGTATCTTTGCAACGATAAAATCAGCAGTATTATAACTATTATAAACTATTATACTTAAATAAAATAGAAAATAATTAAAATTAGATACAAATTAAATCAAATAAAATATAAAGATAATATGAATTATTGAAGCCCTGTAGTTGTGAATTATTTTCTAAATTACAAATCTGCACTGCAGCACTGTTGTCCTGTTGTTCATTGATTTGCTCAAGCAGGGACCAGTAATGTTTCCATTGTGAGACTTGTTGTGACTGTTTCTGGCATATCCAATACACCACGGGGAGTTTGCCAGACTCTGCCATGTGGGTGGAATATTCTCGGTAGCTTGCTCTGCTCTCCGAGAGGGACAAAGGAATTGAACCTGGGTCAGCCACATGCAAGGCAAATGCCCTACCCGCTGTGCTATCACTTCAGTCCACATTGTACTAAAAATGAAAAATCCAAATATACACACAGAATATTGAAATCAGCAAGATCAACAAAGGAACTTCTATATAGAGTCCATAATATTCACAGCAGAATTATATAATCAAACTCTACGAAGAGAATGGAGGTGATTTAGGTCGAACTCACGAGTGGTTCATGTGAATCGGGAGGAGAGAGAGATCATCATTTTCTCTCCATCTACCTCTGCCACCTGGGACCCAGGGTTACTGAGTTCTTGTCTCACTCAAAAAAAAATTAGGAGTATAGAAGCAGTGAAGTAAAACAGATTTTAGTTGTTTTAGTTGGAGGGTGTTTGAAGGTGTGTTTTTGTGTGTGTGTTGTGTGTGTGAAGAGAGAGAGAGAGAGAGAGAGAGAGAGAGAGAGAGAGAGAGAGAGAGAGAGAGAGAGAGAAAGAAACATGCTCAAGAGATCAAGAGAGAACTGTAGAGAACTGTGGCTTCTCCAAGTGTGGAGAGAGCCCCTACACGCATCACAGCATTAGAAAGGAAAGCATGGAAGTACACATCTCAAGAGGGGAGATGCGGCCGACACGTGCTCAGGCGCCACATGGGCTCAGCTGCCACATTTGCTTGGCCGCATGAGCACAAGCAGCACATGGGCTCGGGCCATATGTGCAAATTATAAATCTATTTTCTAAAAAGTTATTTTCTTATATCTGCATCCAATCAATCAAGATAAACAAAGTTACTAAGAAAAATGTTGACCCTGGGGTGAGAGAGACAGTTCAGCAAGGTAGGCATTTGCTCTGGCATGCACCTAACCATGGTTTGATAATCCCTAGCACCATACATAATCCCTGAGCCCTGGCAGGAGTGATCTCTGTCCAGGAGTCAACAATAATCTATGAATAAAGCTAGCTGTACCCCAAATCAAGAAGATAATAGCACACAAATAAATATACCAATCTTTAGTTTGAAAAGAGAGTTAAGAGAATAGTCAGATGCTGAAAATGCAAACTACTTTAAAGATTCAAAGTTTTTAATTTATATTGTATTTTGGGGCCACATCTGATGTTATTCAGAATCTTAAAGAATGTTGCTCAGGGGTTGCTTCTAGACAAGATCACGGTACCATGTGGTACCAGGAATACAACTGGTGACTGCAACATGCAAAGCATATGCTCCAGATATGCATAAGTCCTCCCCCAGGCCATCAAGATAAGACCAAAAATGAGATCCTTTCTTGATTTCCTATCTCCTATTATGTTATTTGGCTACTAACATGCTATATTGCTTTAATAATATTAGCTTAATGAGCTTTCAAATAGAATGATATAAAATTCCAGATTTATTAACAATATTTGAATTTATTTGCTAAAATTATTAAAAGTAATAGAGTTTTGCATTGCATAATGAACAAAAATCATTTCCAAAATAAAAACTAGAGCCAGGGAGAGAATACAATGGATAGGGCATTTGCCTTGCAGGTGGCCAACCTAGGTTTGATTCTGGGTACCAGATATGGTACCCCAGGCACTACCATGAGTGATTCTTGAGTACAAGCTAGGAGTAAGCCCTGAGTGGTGTGCCTCCCCTCCCGAACAAATAAACACAAATAAATATCTTATTTTTTATACAAAAGTGTACACATAAAAGTAAAATTAATTTTATTGTCTGTATCTTAAATCCTTGTACTCAAAACATGTTATTATTTCTATACTTCTCAACTCTCTAGAAAGTTAAATTGTGACATTACAGGAAAAATTCTAAAATGTTATTTCACATCAACAATTCTTAGGTGATCTTGGTCTATTTTTGTGTTTATTGAAAGTAACCTTATTAATTACATTTGTTTTGCTGTGATATGGATTTTTGGATTCAGTGTTTTGCTTTCTTTTGATCTGGAGGTGTTAAACTTTATTGCCTGAAGTGGTACCATTTGATCTTTGTAAAATATGGTTAGCATCACCTCACTTTTTTATTAAGTGTATATTTATAACCTTTAGAAGCGAATGTACTCTGTCCACATGGCTAGCGTTTATTGTTTTATGTTCTGCACGCAAAGCTGCTTTTCTTAATAATAAAAAACAGCTGTTGTAAGCACAACAATGAATGCAATGGGTCATACATGCCTAAATTAGATACAAAGGGAGCCAAGCAAGGCTAAACTCTTTAATTCTGTCTCACTCTTCTATGATTGATGCACTCTAAAAAGAGCAGTTATGCACTGTGTTGAGATTTAACAGATGCGAAAAGGAACCCATTCCAGTGTACATTTGTTAGGCAGCTGTGTTTTACACCAGCAGTGATTACAGTGGGGAATACATGTTTCCATGACAGTAACTGACAGAATTTACACACTACTAAACTAAGGTAAAATAATGGAAAATATTAGTGTAGTCCAGAAATGCAATCAATCATTTCAATGATATACATATATGTATTTATAAATATAAATGTACAAAGTTAGATATCAGTGCATAGTCTTGGTTTTTGTTTGAATTTATATACATTACTCATTATTCAAAAAGCTCAGTCCTTTGCATAAATGATAATTTAGCTGCTGAGCTATGTATGGTGGTGGTTAAAAGACATGTGGAGCTATGTATATTTTAAGGAAAAATAGAAATAAACTTAGAATTCATGGCATGTGGTGCATAAGGATAGCCAAAAGTTTTGATTCTATTTTAACCTTTTTTCATGGATTTAAAAGTCATATTTAGATTATGTATTTTATATTTAAACTTTAGATTTTTGCATTAATAATGTTATGATACCAAACAGAGTCTTTCTGAATGCACGTATCTACATTGGAAGGAGGTAAAATTTAGATATAAAATGATCTCCATAGAGGATTTATACATAATGATTTAAAAGATTTACTGCTAAATACAGAGAATTTCCACATTTTGATTATAGTGACAATTTTTGAGCGGACATGTAAATGTATTTAAACCTCAATGTCCAATTTTTAAACCCTATTGGCTAAGTTAGATAATTGAGATTACTTATATTATAGTTCTAGATTTAAAATTTGGGGTTATCTCATATTATTTTTATAGTGGGTATACCATTTTATATTTCCCAAAGTTAACATATTATATTACCTATGACTAGTGATTTTTACTCCTTGCCTACTGAAACTACTAATTAAATAGTAACTCATCTTTCCCATATATCCCTGAAACAGTAACTCATCTTCCCCTACTCTTGCATCTATTCAGTATTTCCTTTCTTTAATTTTTATAGAATATAAATATAATTTGTCACTAATATAACAATTAAATGTCCAGATGATTATATGCAAAAAATGACTGTGATAATAATCTTAACAGATATGAAGTTTTATCCCATTTTATTGACATTTCCCTGATAAGTTTAGGCTTTGACATCTCTTAATATACCCATTTATCATTTTTGTCAACCTAAACATAAGGTAATTAATTGATTACAGAATACAAGGACAGAAGATAGACAATAGAGATTTTTGCACCTGCTTTGTTTGTGACTGACCCTAGTATTAATCACAGAACTATAAGGGCACTTCAGTAATACCAGTGGAATCCAGAAAACACCTAAGCACTGCTGTGTGTTACCAGGGACCCAAACATCTCAGCATCCTCAGGTTCTCTCACTGAACTTAGCAATGATGTTGCCTAAAAATCATGAATAGAGGCTTCTGGGTCTCCTGATATCTGAGAAACCCATCGAGAAGAGTATGTACATATGAGGCAACAATTTTCAGGTGTAAAAAAGGTGATCTTGGGGCTGGACCGATAGCACAGCGGGTAGGGCGTTTGCCTTGCACGCAGCCAACATGACCGACACAGGTTCGATTCCCAGCACCCCATATGGTTCCCTGAGCACCGCCAGGAGCAATTCCTGAGTGCATGAGCCAGGAGTAACCCCTGAGCATCGCCGGGTGTGACCCAAAAACCAAAAAAAAAAAAAAGGTGATCTTCTTTCAATATAGATGAAACATCAGAGCATTTTCCAGAATGTAGTAAATGAGTCAAATAAATCAGAAAAGGAACATCACAATTCCACTACATGAGGTATCAAAAACATTCAAATTCATAGAAGCAGAAAACAGATTGGTAGTAAACTGGACTTGGAAGGAATGCGGGGGTGGGGGGTGGGGGAGGAATTACCATTTAATCAGTAGTTCCAGTAGTCAAGGAGAAAAATCACTAGACATAGGCAATAGAAGAGTGGGTGTGTAGTTAAAAATAAGGTCTATTTAAACTTTTGATATCATGTCAGATTACATTGTGTTTCTTTAACCACAAGCAAGAATTTGGAATAAAATAGTACAATTTTGCATGCACTTTCCCCTATATAACCAAATGTTACATGTGGCTCTTTTAGCTTTATAAAATATTTTTCAAATGTTTATTTCATAAGGTGTATTCATCTGCTTGAGTTGACACAACAATACTACTCCACAGATGGGGTGATTTAAATAGGAGGCAATTATTTTCTCACATTTCTGGAGTTTAAATGGAAATGATCAAGGGTTTGGCAAATTTGGTTTGTGGTAAAGACTCTTGGCCTAAATGGATAGCTGTCTTCTCTGTGTGTCCCCACATAGTCTACTTTGATGGCTGCTTTAGTCTGTGGGTATGTCTCATTTTATGAAAAGGACAGCGATTCTATCAAATTATAGCTCAATCCTTTTGATATGTTTCATTTACCTTCACAAATGTCTCGTCCTGAGAAATAGTATGACTATTGAGTTAGGTTTTCAAAGCATGAGTTTTATAAATTTTCTGTCTATGTTCATGGGGAACTTGACATATAACTCTTTGTTTGGCAGTACATTTTTTCAGGTTTGGGTTTTAGAATTGCTCTTTCCTTATAAAAATGAGTTGGAAAATATTCTTTATGTTTTTATTCTATTACCTAATTTGCATATGATTGGGGTTTTTCTTTCTAAAATTTGTTATGGAATTTGCTAGAAAAGTCCTTGAGGCCAGAGTTTTCTTGAGAAATAATGGTTTTATAGCTATGAAAATCCCTCTGTTGCTGTCTCTATGATGCAGCTTGACTTAAAAATTAGAAATTATATTTCTATCTAGCCAATAGCCAAAATTGACTCATTCTGACTCATTCTAAGTCACTTTGATTTAGTCCTCATCATTTGGTGCCTGTCCTATGAAACAGTGTTCTCCATCCAATCACCAGCCTGTGGATTAGTGTCAGACCACAGATTTAGAAAATTTAAAAACTGCTGGTCTACTTGCTTACAATCACAGAACTGTTGTTGGTGATGGTCTGCAGGTGAAAAAGGGTTGAAGAATGTTGCTTTAAGGACATATATCTAGAAAAATACTAACAAAGTCCTAATTTTGCTCACTAGAAATTTCCTAAATCCTGGATATTCAAGATATCCTGAATCCCTGGAAATACTCTAATCTTTCTGTAAGAAGAGGAAACAACGGTTTTGGTTATATTTACTCTTCTCCTTTTTAATAATGAAATGCAGATGCAAAATAAGTCATTGTAACTCTCTTTTTCTTTATAGTAAAAGTACTGGGAGTGAAAAGACAAAATGTTGTTGGTCATATGCTCATAATATATATTTATACAAAAATAAAGACAAATATTTGTCTTCTTTTCTGCAAGTGTTCAGATTTTAAAGGTAGCATTTAAAGTTACCTTCTAAGAATATACAGTGCATGCTCTTTGGACCCTTATCAAATGCCTTCTCTCGGTATAAGCCATATCTCTCACCATAATTTCATTTCTGAAAGATTTGAAGAATTATAAATCTTGCCTAATATCTATTACCCTATCTGTACTATTGATTATTTTTGGAGATGGTGGTTATTTATGTTTTCATATATCAGGTCATGTGTACTTTGTGCTTTAGGTTATATTACATATTCAAGCATAGACTTTCATCTTTATGTATAAGCTCAACTCAGCTTGAAAATCATTAAGTTTACTATTTTGTCAAGATCATGTCTTATCAAGGTGACCTCATGTTCACTTGAAAGTCTAAATGTATTTTTCAGTCTTGCTGTAATGTGATAATGGTTAAAGGTTAGTAGATAAAGTTTGTCTGTATTGAAATTTTAAGAATATATTTTTAATTATTTTCCATTCCTGTTCTATCAATCTTATATAGCTATGTGTATAAAACTTCAATTTTTGGCTTCTTATTTTCTTTGGCTCTGAAAATTAATTTATATACATTTTGAATCTAGTTTTAGAGAGAATGTTATACATCTGTGTTTAAAGATAAGCATATAATTTTATAATTGTGATAACAAACACAAGCAAACACTGTCCTCCCGTTCATAGATTTTGCTCAAGCGGGCCCAGTAATGTCTCCATTTTGAGACATCTTGTTGCTGTGTTTGGCATATGGAATACATCATGGGTAGCTTGCCAGCTTTGCTGTGCGGGTGAGATACTCTCAGTAGCTTGCCAGGCTCTCCAAGCGGGGCAGAGGAATCGAACCTGGCTCGGCTGGGCTGGCTGCGAGCAAGGCAAACACCCTACGGCTGTGCTATCGCTCCAGCCCTCATAATTGTGATGGTCAAGTTTATCTGAAAATTCAGTTTGACTTTACATGATTTTATATATTATTAATATACAATAACATTTTAAAGCTGTATAATATATATTTTCTATATATTTAATTTATACCTATACATTTATTTGCATATTTATAACTATATTAAAAAGTCCATATATTCCACTAATTTTTATTTGGCAGACAACCTCAACCTTTGAATGGAAAGGTTTAAACTATGCAAAATATTGAAATTATTCTAATACATAAATAAGCATTGCCTGAGGTTGGCGCCAAACCTCATAGGCGAATGAACTTGAGAGTTTTCGAAGACAGGCATCTTTTTCTGGCTTTCCCACTCTCAGCATTCCGTTGTGCAGTCATGTAGGTGATGAACCAGTCGATTGTATTCCTTGTCAGTGTTGTCAACGACAGGATCTTCCCACATTGCAGCAATGGTGCCAAAGAGATCTCAGTTGGTGGTCATTCTGAAAGTTCTCTTCTTAAACTTTGCAGTACTTTCTCCTCACTCCATGAAGTAGAATTTTACACGAAGGAGATGGTGGACCAATCCTGTTTGGAATTTGGGGACAATAGCGACATCAGTCAGGCAAAACCAAATGGATATGATGTGGTCAATTTTGTTGTGGAACTGTTCACGGAGAGACTCCCATGTCAAATGTTTAGATCCAGCCTTCTGGAACTGTGAGTTGTCATGGATGGTCTTGGTCGACATGATGAACTCAGTATCTCACCCTGACCAATCCATTCTAGGCCACGGGTCCATATGTGGAGGTTTTTTTGGGTGACCTTCTCGGTCCTATCTTGGCATTAAAATCACTGACGATGATCTTGTATAAGGTGTGGTCTTCTTTATAGAATTTCTCCTGCTCCATATAGAACTTCTCAGTTTAGATGTTGATTTGTAGATGACGAAGATAGAAACTGCTGGCAGTGAGCCATATCTATTCAAGTGTAATCATTCTATTCAGGTTGTTAGACATTCGAATGAATCAATGCTCATGAACAAGTTCATGTTAATAAGGACACAGACATCACCGATGCCTCTATCATCGCATGTTCCGAGGAACAGTTCTTCTCCAGTGTCAAAAGTAGCATTGATGTGATACATGCCTTCTCGTCTTGGTCAGACCGATGATATCATACTTGAACTTCCACACTTGCACCATCAGGTCCTCGATGGATGCTTCTGACGTCAGTGTATGTGCGTTGAAAGTACAGACAGTCATTTTAGTTCTTCCTCATTATAGCAGCCTAGTTTGGCCCTGAGATGTTAACAGCCTCTCCTTTTTAATCCTTCTTACCGCAGACTTACTGGGGGCTCTTTTAGGGTCAGGGGGAAATGAGGGCCATTTTCTTTTTTAATGTTTTTGGCATATTGAATATGCCACGGGTAGCTCGCCAGGCTCTGCCATGCAGGTGGGCTCTATGAGCGGGATGAAGTCCTTTAGGGTGGCCTCTAATCACCCTTGTGGGTGTTCCCATGGTTTCACACCATATTTGAACCCCATCAAATATGGTGCAGAAAATGGGTACTATGTATCTTATGATATGGTTGCAGCTGTGCAGTCTGGATAGCAGCCTGGAGTGTGGCAGTGGCTGGGTAGTGGAGGTAGGGCAGGTTAGCCAATGAGTTATTTATCTGGCACCTGCAGGGTGGGTCTTCTGGGTGTGCTCTCTAGGTTTCTGGGAATTGGTGGAAGCAGGCAGAGGATCTCAGTTTCCGGGTTCCATTGAGCCTGTAGTCCTAGGTCACAAAGTTCCACTTTACCTGGTTCTGTGGTGCTTCATCAGCCAACCACAAACTAACATCCAAGCTCGCAAAGCTATGAAGAGAAGAGATAAAGGAAGACCTCAAAGAGAAGAGCAACAATGTTGGCTAATGTGGCAGAAGCCTGGAAAAGTATTCGCAATGCTTGACTGTCCTTCACCAACTAAGATGACTGCCCTCAGACGTCCTGATGAATATATTGCATGTTCCAGAAGGGCAATGGAGAAGATTATCCACAACTTTTGCTCTGATCTCTTCAATAGCCACATCCACCTGCCCCCATACCAAATTCTGCAGGATGGATATGTCATTTCCAACATTCTCTCGTCCAAAATCTGACACACCATTTCTTTGATAAAGATGCTTACAGCACCCTGTCCAGACAAGATCAAACCTGAACACCTGACGAATCTGCTGCCAGTACTCGTCAATACACTGGCTCAGCTCTTCATACACTAACTCTCTGAATGCAAGGTTCCATCCCACTGGAAAACCAGCAGGAGTGTTCCTTTGTACAAGAAGGGAGATATCCACAACATCGGCAACTATCGCCAGATCTGCCTGTTGTCCACTGTCTGCAAGTTGTTCACTCAAGTCATCCTGAATAGTATAGGAAGAAAATTAGACGAAGAACAACCATGCAAGCAAGCCGAGTTCTGAAAAGAATTCAGCACAATCGACCATATCCACATGGTAACCAAACTCATGGAGGCTTCTTGAGAATTCAAGATGCCACTCTTTCTAATGTTCATCCTTTTAAAGAAGGCCTTCGATTCTGTTGAGATTGAAGCAGTCCTCGAAGCCCTAGCCAAACAGGGCATTCAAACTCAGTACATCAGGATCCTCCGCGAGCTGAATTACGGATTCACCACCAGGATCTAACCATTCTACAAAGATGTGCTCACCCATGTAAAGAGAGAGGTTCAGCAAGTTGATACCATTTCATCAAAACTCTTCAGTGCCACCGTCGAGAACATCATGAAACCACATGAATGGGAAGAAGATAGTTAGTCGGCAACTACACCACCTCCGCTTTGCTATTGACATTGTTCTAATAACATCAAACATTAGCCAAGTGGCACAAATGCTGGCCAACTTCATGAGTGTGGAAAGGTTGGACTGCAGCTGAATATCACCGACACAAAGTTCATGAAAAATGAATTAGTCCCTGAAATTCCATTTGCTCTCAATGGAACAAACATTTCTGAATGCAGCAGCTATGTGAACCTGGGTCAAGAACTCAACATGAGGAACGACTTGGCACCAGAACTGCACAGGAGGAAGAGAGCGGCATGGAGTGCCTTCATGACCATTGAAGATGTTGTTAAGAGGACAAAGATGGGCTCTGGGCACATCTTTTTCACTCTACCATTCTTGTGTACTAACATACGCCTCAGAGACCTGGGCACTACGAAAACAGAAACAGAATGCTATTCGGGTATCCCAAAGAGGAATTGAAAGAGCTATGCTTGAAGTATCGTGCTTTACTCAGTGAGATAAGGAATCTGAGTTCAGACCTCTGTTGACAATCAAGAATCAGGGACACTATCTTGTTTGCTAAGGTGTCAAAATGAGACGGACTGGACACTTAAAGCGATTTAGATACGACCACTGGACTAGAGCTGCTACCGACTGGATTCCATGGGACATCAAAATGATGTGTGACCACCAACCTACGAGATTTTCTGACTTATTCATAAAAACCCTGAACAAACAGTTTGAGGCTCTTCATGTTCCTGGAGCGATCAGATGCCATTAGGCTATAATAGCATGAAGCAGGGATGAATAGAGACATTACTGGCACCCGCTCGAGCAAATTGACGATCAACGGGATGACAAGTGATATACACATATGTATATATGTATTAGAGATGTATGTATATACCCGTATTTATGCATGGAGAAGACCATCAGGCAGTGATCAGGGATTACTCCTGGCTCTGTGATCAGGAATCACTCCTTGGGTCCGTATGGAGACCATATGGCGTGTTTAGAATCAAACTGGGTCATTCATGAGCAAGACAATCACTTTCCCCAGACTTACTATATCTGGGCCCTCAAACAATTTTTTTACCATTCTACTTTATTTATTCCATTGGCTTTGTGTCTATAAATTTTGACATTTTGCTGTGTTATTGTTTTAAAGACCAAAACATGCATTTTTATCTTTTAACAGTGGTAATTTGTACTAAATGTTAAGCATTTCATATAAAAAGAGTTGCAAGTCTAAAATTTATTAGTCCTCTGGGTGTTGAAATGAAATGTGATATAACACCATCCAAAAATATTTTTTGCACGCAGAGAGATAGTAAATTGTGTATATAACTTGTCTTACATGTGACTGACATGATTTCATCTCCAGAAATACATAAGGACCCCCGAGCACAGTTGTGAGTGATCCCTGAGCACAGAGTCAAGAATAAGCCCTGAGTACTTCCAAACAAAACAAAACAAACAACAAAAACAAAAATTTATTATAGAAATGGACCGATGAATGAGAAGCAAATGGTGTTGGGGACAAGGGGCCTTTTTTCAAAAAAGTGGACACTGGGAAAGAAATAGGTGTAGAAATGGGTGCTTGAAACCCAATCATTAATAATTTCGTAATTTCATGGTGTTTAAATAAAAACAAGTAAATCAGTAAGTAAAGTTTAAGAAAAGATAATATTAAAGGACCCAGCTCCACAAGTAACTGGAAAGAACATGATGCCACTGAATCTTTCCATGTAGATTGGTCCAGGCTGACAACTCTTGGGTCTTCTTTGAATGGGGATGGGAAGATTTCCCTTCCTGCCTAAAGGCATAACAGCAGGCAAATACATCCAATCTAAGATCAAAACTTCCCTGTTCCACAATTAATCTCAAAGCAAATGACGAACAACTGGGACTAGTGTATGGGACGAAATCTCTGGGGTGTTCTTGGAATAGATGCAGGCATATTTCCAGGTAGGACCAGTGTATGGGATGAAATATCTGGAGTGTTCTTGGAATAGACGCAGACATATTTTCCCTATCTGGCACCAACAGAAAACCCAACCACTACCACCCATACCCATGGTCGAGCTCCACAAGTAATTGTGAAAAGAACATGCTGAATCTTCCCAGGTAGTCTGCTCTTAGCTGACAACTCTTGGGTCTTCGTGGGATGGGAGCAGGCATATTTCCCTTTCAGTCTGAAGGTATAGCATTACACAGCTGCACTTGACACTCTCTGTATGTATATGGCTTAAATTCCACAACTTGGCCTCATTAACCTGTCAAGCCACCAAATTGCTACAACTCTATAACTCCTCGGTGTCTCCAATTTTAGTATTATCAGTCTAGTAGAATCATGGCAAATCTGATAGGAGAGTTGCATAGAAGACCACAAAGTTCAATTGATCTAAACAGTAATACAGATGGTTTAACTATCAACAACCATAACCCAAATTCTCAGACATTGACTTTAGTAACAATACCAAGAGATATAACAATTATCACAAGTTGACTTTTATTGCTCTAACTTTTGAAAATTCTATTTGCCTTTGCGTTGTACCAAACAATATGAAGTAAGTTTGTTCCTGCCAAGGGGCAAGCTGGAATGGTGGGTAGGAAAGTGGGATAACTGAGGGGCAGAAGGTCACATTAGTTGTAGAATTGGTACTGGAACATTTAATCCCTGAAACAATTGTGTTATGAACAACTTGGTAAATCATGGAGTTATAATAAGGTTTTGAAAAGATGTTGTGAAAAAATAAAAAAAATATGACATTAGATAACACCTATTCAATTGCTGATATCCATTTTAAAAAGATCAGGGAGAAATCCATGGTGTCATCCTCACTGCTAATTCATACTAACAGTCCATCTCATCATCTTCACCTATGGGCTTCAATTGGTGTTTCACTATTCCTGACGGAGTGGCGAGGGGTAATACTGGTCCCACTGACACTACCCTTGGGATCAGAGATAGAATAGAAGATGGGAATGTTCTTGTCTTTGTGATCCTTGCCAGGAGTGACCCTTGAGCACATGGGCAGGGGTAAGCCCTGAACAATGCTAGGTGCAAGACCCAAAGAAACAAACAAACCAAAAAGGAAAGCAAATAAAATAACAACTACTGCTGTCAATATACTACCCACTTTTGTTCTTTGTTCCAGAGTTCTGGTTCTTCCAAACTTTCAGCCTGACTTCTTGGGGGACAGGTCTTTTTAAAATGATTATTACATTGTTGTTTTCATATCTCTGTTCGTTTTCCTTCATAGTTAAGGCTGACCATGCTCATGAATGATGGGTGTGCATTATGTTGCATGGGGTTGGGTCAGGGGGTGGGGTAGCTTTGTGTTGCTTATTGTATATCCTCAAACTCCATTCCATAATCACACTCCATCAGATAGAAAGACATTGATTCTCATAGGCAATCCAGTATGTGAGCAGAAATGGATTTTTCTGTGACATGAGTTGATATCTGGCTGTACTTTAGCAGGGAAATTTGCTCGACAGCATCTGTTCTGTTGTTTCACTGAAGTGTAGACAATCCCAAAAGAAATGAACACACATTTTTCTTAAGTACACATCAACATTTCTCAAGGATATATCATATCTTGAGACACAAAAGAAATAACTTTTAATAACTTTTAATAACCTTAATAACTATGTGAAGATCTAAATCACATCAAAATTTTTTTTCCAACCACAGTGTTATGAGACTAGCGAATTAATAACAAAAAGAAAACAAGAAAAGTCACGAACATGTGGAAACTAAGAAGGATGCTTGTGAATAACTCTGAGTCAACCAAGAGGTCAAAGGAGAAATAATATAGTACCTGGGGAAAATAAGATGAGTTATCAGACCCTGTGGAATGCAGCGAAAGCAGTATTGAGTAAAGTTCATAATTATGCAGGCTTATATAAATAAATAAGAAAATTGTAAAATAACGATCTTGAAAGAGCTAGAAAATGAGAAATAAATAGAAACAAATGTCAACAAATGGCAGAAAATAATAAAAATAAAAGGACAGATAGATGAAATAAAAACCAAGAGTCTGATTCATGACATTAGGAATTGATTCCTTAAAATGCTTAACAAGTTTATATCACTATTTTAGTTTCAGTTATATAGAAAAACTTGATAAAATGTCTGTGTTTAGAGATGTGAATTAAAACTAATATAACAGAAATAAAAAGAGAAAGAATCATGAGACTAATATCTATATCTACATGCAAGTAATTGTGACAATGGAGAAGGCATGCATAGTTTATTATCACAATAGACTATACTAGGAAGAAACAGGAAAAAGTAAGCCGATCATAATTATGGTCATACTATACAAAGAATAATAAAATTAACTCCTTTAAAACAAAGGACTATAATCATATTGCTACATGGGCTAATTCTATAAAAATTTCAGAATCTAGTACCTAATCAGCCCAGATTCTTATAAAATTCATAGAAAATTTCTTGCCAAATACTGAAGAGGGTGAAACACTTCCAAGCTCACCAATCAAAATATGACATCACAAAAAAAGAAAATTAAAGAACAATCCTTTATGAATATTTGTGAATATTATAAACAAAACTTGGAAAATGAAGCATATAAGAAGATTATTCATCAGGCAATATGAAATTTTATTGAAATTTTATTTTGAGGATGTAATTATAATTCAACACATTCAAAACAATTATGATAATGAACCTTATCAACAATAAAAAAAGGTAATTGTATCAATAGATGCAGAAAAGTCCTTGCTAAGATAAAATATCAATATATGATATATGATATTTGTATGATTATCAATATATGATTAAGTAAAATTTGGGAATAGAATCTCTATAACTCAACATGATACAGGTTACATAAGATAACCCACAAATAACTTCATATAGAGTGGTAAAAGTTTGAAGATTTTTTCATAAAATTAGAAACTAAATGAACTGTTCTTACTCCCGTCCCCAAATGGAATGGGAAGGAACGGAAATGAAGATAAATGGTTGGCAACTACACCACCTCCACTTTGCAGATGACATGTTCTAATAATACCAAACATTAGCGAAGCAGCACAAATGCTGGCAGACTTTGACTGTCAGTGTGGAAACGTCAGACTACGGCTGAATCTCATGAAGACAATGTTTATGAGAAACAGTCTCGTTCCTGATGTTCCATTCACTTTCAACGGAATGACCATCTCTGAATGCAACAGTTATGTGCACCTAGGTCGAGAAGTCAACATGATGAATGACCTGGCACCTGAGTTGCACAGGAGAAAGAGAGCGGCTTGGAACGCCTTCAAGAGTGTTGAAGAAATACCTAAGAGGATGAAGAACCTCCAGCTCTGGGCACATCTTTTCGATTCCACTGTTCTTCCTGAATTAACATATGCCTCAGAGACCTGGGCCCTATGAAAAAAGGATGAGAACACAATTTGGGTCTCCCAAAGAGGAATCGAAAAAGCTATGCTTGGAGTAATACATTTCACTCAAATGAGAGAAAGAATTCGGAGTTCCAGCCTCTGTCAATGATCAAGAATAAGTGATGCTGTCTCGTTTGCCAAGGCATCAAAAATCAGATGGGCTCGACATGTAATGGATTTGGAGATGACCTCTAGATTAGGCTGTTCCTGACTGGAATCTACGGGATGTCAAAAGACTGCATGGCCGCCCACCTACCAGATGGTCAGACTTCTTCATCAAGATCCTGAATGATCAGTTTGAGGCTCTTCGTGTTCCAAGAACAAACAGAAGCCATTGGGCTACACTAGCACATGACAGGGACAAATGGAGACATTACTTGAGCCCCCTCGATTAAATGGATGATTAACGGGAAGTCAAGTGATCAAGTGATAAAAAATATAAAGCAAACCTAAAAATAATGAAGTAAAAACCTATTATGAGAAAACTATATTACTGGGAAGATATAAATAATTCCCCAAATGATCTGAATCAGGGAAATGATCTGAATCAGGGAAAGATAAAATACAATAATAGTCACCTAACTTAAAGAAATATGCACATTCAATTCATTTCTATCAAAATACAAATGATATTTTTGAGGTAATAGAACAAACAATTCTATAATATGTATGGGCTCATAAAATAAGCTAAGGATCTGAGCTGATTTTGAGAGAAAAGAGATAAAAGTAATATAGAGATATCACACTTGCTGATTTTAATATATTACAGAGATATAAAATTAAAATTGTATGATATTGTACCCAAAGTAGGTGAACTGTCTCTCAAAATATGATACTGAGACCATTCAATCTATGAAAAACTCATTAATGGATAAAAGAAAAATCTTATCAAGAAATGTCACTGTCACTGTCACTGTCTCCCATTGTTCATCGATTTGCTCGAGTGGACCCAGTAGCATTGTGAGACTTGTTACTGTGTTTGGCATATCGAATATGTCTTGGTTAGTTTTCCAGGCTATGCCGTGAGGTTGAGATACTCTTGGTAGCTTGCCAGGCTCTTCAAGAGGGGCGGAGTTATTAAACTTGGGTTGGCTGCATCGGCTGTGAGCAAGGCAAATGCCCTACCTGCTGTGCTATCGCTCCAGCTCATTAAGAAATAATGCTGGTACAAATGAATTCCTTCTTGCGAACTGATAGAACTTGATCATTATTTAATACCACATATAATAACCAAAAATTAGCGATAGCACAGCGGGTAGGGCGTTCGCCTTACAAGCGGCCAACATGGCCGACCCGAGTTCGATTCCTCCGCCCCTCTCGGAGAGCCCGGCAAGCTACCAAGAGTATTCGATATGCCAGACACAGTAACAACAAAAGTCTCCAATGGAGACGTTACTGGGCCCGCTCGAGCAAAATTAATTTAAAACTTTGATATCAAAGAAACCACAAAATTCACAGAACAATTATGGATAATATTATCCAGATAATATTATGCCTCTCGGAGATCCTGGCAAGCTCCCTAGAGTATCCCACCAAATGAGCAGAGACTGGCAAGCTTCCCGTGGCATATTCCATATGCCAAATACAGTAACGACAATAGATCTCATGCCCCTAACCCTGAAAGAGCCTCCAATAGTTGGGAAAAGATGAGTAAAAAGAGGCTACTAAAATCTCAGGGCTCTGAGGAATAGAGAAGTTACGACACCTGCTTGAGTAATTCAACAACAGGATGACAGTGATACAGTGATTCTCCAGTAACTTAACATAAGTAATGTATTAAGAGACTTAATTGAAATAACAAGGGAAACAAAAGAAAGAACAAATGAGACTGCATTACGTTAAAACTTTACATGGCAAAAGAAACTATCAAGGAAACAAAAAAGTCAGTCTAAAAAATGGAAGAAAATATTTCAATCTAATTTACTGTGACTAGGAGTTATAGAGAGAACTCTACAATATAAGAACACTTAGCAGCACTTTATTTATTCATTTTATACTCTCAAATTTTAAAAACAATTTTCTCAAATACCTTTCTGTTTAAAAATGTGGATAATTTATTGTTGTTTTTACAAGACTATAATCATAACTCCACGCCAGGCTGTTTTCACTTGGGGCCTCCCAGTGTAGTGCAGGCTAGAGCCTTCCCCACCTCAAGGGACCCGGTAGCCAACCTCCACTAGCCAGCCATCACCACGTTCCAGTCCCTTTTCTGGACTAAACGGCTGCTTCCTACCCATTTTCCATAATTACCATACCATGTTTGATGGAGTTCAGACAGTAGGCAACAAATAGAGAAATACATATGCCTCTTGAAGAGCCTGGCAAGCCACCAAGAGTATCCTGACCGCAAGGGAAGAGCCTGGCAAGCTCCTCATGGCGTATTTAATATGCCAAAACCATTAACTATAACAGGTCTCATTTGCCTGATCCTGAAAGAGCCTCCAATCATTGTTAAAGACGAGTAAGAAGAGGCTGCTAAAATCTCAGGTCTGGGAGGAATAGAAACATTACTGGTGCCCGAGTAAATTGTTGAACAAAGGAATAACAAGTGACAGTGGTAATTACAACTCAGAATAAAGTAATATATTTTTAAATTGAATCACCATTAGATGCACAGATACAAGGTTGTCTATGATTGGGTTTCAGTCATAGAATGTTCCGATACTCATCCTTTCACCAATGTATATTTCCTATCACCAATGTCCCCAGTTACCCTCCTGTTTTCCTCCCCACCTGCCCTGTCAACCTCCACCATCACAACCTGCCTCAATGGCAGATATTTTTCTTCTTTTCTCTCTCTCTCTCTCTCTCTCTCTCTCTCTCTCTCTCTCTCTCTCTTCTCTTCTCGGCATTATGGCTTGCAATATAGGTACTGAGAGGTTATCATGTGTATCCTTAACCTACTTTTAGCACTCAGTTCTTGTCCAGAGTGATCATAGTTTATCATATTTTAAAATAATATTTCTAACAGAGTAGTCAAATGCAGAATATCTCCTAATAAAGCAGAATGATAGTGGGCATACAAGATGAAATACATTCTAAAGGATGATATAATAATCTATAAAATTTACACTTAGAACACAAAATGACAGGAAGGCAATAAAAATTCACTACACATGCACAGAAACAGAAAAATATGATTATCATGCTTTTTAAGTGTTAAATACATTATACATCTGAGTCAATACCTGCCACCACACGGTCCTCTGAAGATATATCTGACGGTAGCTCTGGTTGTCTCCCAAAACTATCGAGTATCAGCCATGATAGTGGAATTTGCATACTCAGTTTTCTGCCTTACCAGGATAATGAAAATCAGAATGTTTGTACATATTTGGTTGTGATGGATATGATTTGTACCCATTGGCTCACCATGAACTCCAATGGCAGTGAGGCAGGAATTGCACTAGGCATGAATCTCAAAGGAATGGACTGAAACATGGGCTTGCAAAGTCATAATGGCCATTATACAATTTAGCAATAAAATAAGCAAAGAAAGAAAAAATATTTAAAAATCATAAGAATGAATATATTTGAAATCCTGTTACATATTCATTGATTCTAAAATTTAACGTTGGATTATCTACAAGAAAACTTCCAAATTTTCCTATAACTTAACTATTCAAGGATTCACTGTATAGTTAAGTTAGGATATAATTAGAGGATAGAATAATCTGATAATGGATTAGCCTTAGATCTTGGTAGTCTTTTTCAGTTCACTTTTTTCTTTTAATTGAGATAGAGCATTACAAAACTGTTTATGATTGGGTTTCAGTTATCCAATGGTCCAACATTCATCTCTCCATCAGCGTAATTTCCCCGTTTCCCTTCCACTCCCCAAAACTCCTGCAACAACTCTTCTTTCTCTCTCTCTCTCTCTCTCTCTCTCTCTCTCTCTCATTTGGGCATTATGGTTTGCAATACAGATGTTGAAAGGTTATCATGTATATACTCCTTTACCTACTTTTAACAGAGTAGAAACATCATCTGCATATCTACTTTCATTGCAGCACTATTCACAATAACCAGAATATGGAAACAACCTGAGTGTCTGAGAACAGATGACTAGATAAAGAAACTGCTACATTTACCCAAGATATTATAAAATTGAATAAATATAAAGACATACTGTGCTCAGGGATTGAAACAACATTGAACTTGATAATTAGCCCAAATATACTTGTCCTATCAAACAGTGGTCTATTTCAAAGAAATAGAAGAAACAATTGCATATTTTTCTACAGAATCAAGAAAATGTCAAACACTCCAAGTAATACAAGATAAAAGATGAAAAATAAACACATCACCTGACTTCAAGCTATATTACAAAACATATACAGCAAAATGTCTGGTTATAAAGTCAATACACAAAAGTTAGTTCCATTCCTATATACAAATTATGAATCAGAGAAGAAAAAATTAGTCTCTCCCACTTAAATAGTGTCCTAAAATGTTAAGGAGGTAGGAATCAACTTAACAAAAGAGGTTAGAGACTTCTATCATAAAATCTTCAATGTACTTAAATGGATTAAGACCAGAAGAAATGGAAAAATGCTCCATGCTCCTGGGCTGGAAGAATTAAGGTTGTCAAAATGACCATCCTACCTAAACTATTATATAAATCCAATGTAATCCCTATACAAATTCAAACAACATTCTTCCAGAACTTTGAACAGTCAATAAAAATATTCTGTGGAATCATAAATGACTTTGAATGGCCAAAATAATACTTAAAAATAAGAAACTGGAGGCATTTTATTATGTTACTTGAAGCTATACCATAAAGAAATATTGATCAAAACCTTGTGATGCTGGAATAAAGACAGAGTCTTTGAAAAATTGTTCAGAACATAATATCCAAGTACCAACTCTCATGTATACGGGCAACTATTTTTTTAAAAATTTTTATTAGTGAGACATCATGATGTACAGTTGTAGACTTACAAATTTTTGTGCTTGGGTTACAATTATACAATGATCAAATACCCATCCCTCCACCAGTGCACATTTCCCACCACCACTTTGGTACATTTACACAATGGGAAACTAATTTTTGACAAAGTAGTAAAGAACATGAAATGGAATAAAGAAAACCTATTTAATAATAGGTTGGGATAATTGTATAACTATGCATAAGAAATTAAAACTAGATCCATTTCTCACACTTTACAAAAAAAGTTGGTTATCCCTGTGGTAACTTTTCTGACACCTCCTACTTAAAACCCCAAAGATCAGAAGGATCTCAGAGATTCCTGCACCTGCGCCTGGCTGTCCTCACTGGGGCCCTTTGGAGGGGGGCGGGTAGAGTTTCCCTCCCTGCCCCGAGCAGAGCCCCGGCAGCTAAAGAGCTCCGGAACCAGCCACAGCCATGCTCAAGATCACTCTCCACATGTTCGGACGAGCCTCACTCATGAAGGAACGGGCAGAGGAATCCAGGTGTGTGGGACCTGGGGCTGAGATCGTCAAGCCTGCTCAGTTTGGGATTGGGTCTCCTCCACCCAGATCCCCTGTCTTCCAGTAGCTAGGCATTACACCTACCAACTGCCCCGGGCGCCATGTAATCCCATCAATGGCCATGATCCAGAGACTATATACAACCAAGTTCCTGGAAGTGCACAGCTGCATTCAAGGCCTGAGGCCTCTTATTGTCTAGTTCCCACTCTCAGAGAACCGGCAGGCTACTGAGTGTATCCTGCCCATACGACAGAGTCTGGCAAGCTCCCAACATTGTATTTGATATTTGACAATACCAAACCCCAGTAAAAGTGATGGGCCTCATTTCCCTGAACCTGAAAGATCCTCCAATGTGGCACTTGCTAATATCTCAGGGCTAGGACGAATGGAGACGTTACTGGTATCTGCTTGAGGAAATTGATTAACAATGGGATCACAGTGATACGAAAAAGTCAAATTAAAGTGGATCAAAGACATTGAGATCAGACCAGAATCTATAAAGTAAACTGAGGAAAATATAGGCAGAAAACTCTAAGACTTAAATCTCAAAGGAGTCTTCAATTATAAGATAGCATTGGCAAAATTAAACAAATGAGATGACATCAAATTAAAAAGTTTCTATAAAGCAAAGGAAACAAGTGCTAAAATCAAAAGAGCTGAATGGGAGAAAATATTTGAACGCAACACAGACTTAAGTTGATAAAGAATTAATATACAGGTAAAATAGAGGAGTTAAAAAGATAAACAACGACAAAGTTTTAAAAACTCAGTAAAAAGTGAGGGGAGGAAATAAATAGACACTTCTCTGAGGAAGACCAACAGATGGACAGCAATTGGCTAACCTCACTTAATTTCTTGAGGGGAATCCAAATCAAGGCAGCAAAGATATATCATCTTATACCAGTGAAAATGGCATATATCAAAAATACTATGAATAATTTGTGTTGATGGGGATATGGTGAAAAAGGAACTCTCATCCACTGCCATTGGGTATGTTGTCTGGTTCAACCTCAATGGAAAGTAGAGGGGGTTCTCAATAAATTCAGAATTGAATTTCCATATGATGCAGTGATTCCATTTTGTAGTATCTGTCTCAAGGACAGAAAAGAACTTATCACCTATGACCTATCATCCTGTTGCACATCGATTGGCTCGAGTGGGTCCCAGTAATATCTTCATTCACCCCTGTCTTTGCTAGTGTAGCCCAATGGCGTCTGCTTGCTTCAGGAACATGAGGAACATCAAGCCGTTCGTTCAGGGTCTTGACGAAGTCCGGCCATGTCGTACGTGTGCGGCCAGGCATTCTTTTGATATCCTGTGGAATCCAGTTGGTAACAGCTCTAGTCTAAAATTATGCACGTAATTGTTCATTGTAACAGTGCACAATACCAAGAGTTGGAATGAATCTAGGTGTCCATAAACAGTTAAGTGAATCAATAATCACCCCTCACAGTGATGCAATTCATGCAATTCTATGCAATATGGATGGAACTGGAAAATATGTTAAATGAAGTAAGCTAGAATAAAAAGAATAAACACAGGTTGATATCATTTTTATGTGTTATTAAAATACCTTGGGGCTGGAGTGATAGCACAGAGGTAGAGTGTTTGCCTTGCACACGGCCGGCCAAGCCAACCTGTCAAAATGGCTGGCTGGGGTTGGGGCGACGGTGGGAAGTAGGGGATGGGATCAGTGTTGAAATATTTTATGTCTAAAATTCAACAATGAATCCCTTTGCAAATCACAGTGTCTTAATAAAAATTATGAAAAATAAGAAAATTCTCCAACTGCCGACGAAGGGGAAAGTATCACTTTGCTTATTTAATTCCTTGGATGTATTCGAATGCCTGGACCACACTGAACTTTTTAAAAATACTAAAGGAGTGATTTATAAAAATACACAATGAAACAACAAACCCAAAGTAGTAAATTCTTCATGTGACTGAAAGAAACTTATTTTGAAAATGCAAAGGGAATGTGTAATGCCAAAATTTTGAGAGGGTAGTATTTAATAAAGTCTCTATGTTTTACATAACAAATGTGAAAGTGTTGATATATTCCCATAGATTCTATTTAAATTGAAACAAAATGTTCAGTGGAAAATATTTTGCTTAACAAAAATTCATCAAATGAAGATCATAATCTAAGAGTGGGGCAAGGACCGTCTATGATTCATACGATCAAACATTCTTTGTTTTAGATATCATGAATGGTGTGGAAAAAATTATCTGGTATAAGTATTTGTACTGGGAGCAACTTACACCCTTTTATGTCATTATCAGAAATGTGAAACTATAAAGGAAAATTAACACTGACAGAAAAGGTTGTTGGAAAGAAAATCTGTGAAATGAAAATGATAGTATAATAAAACGTTGTGAGATAAATTTTCTAAAATACCAAAAGAATAACTCAAAAATATTTCTCTTGTTCTGAGTTTGTTTAAACTTTAGAGTCATTGAACAATTGGGAAAGCACTAATGGCATCAGATATTATACAAAATATTAAAAAATATATTTTAAAATGCCCCACTATAGGTAAGTTGAGGAAAGTCAGTCGATAGATTTAAAGAGATCTATTTAGTTAATAGCCTTCCTTTCAGCTATATAACCTCCTCCACTAAGGACTGAAATATTTAACTTGGACTGTTAAAGCTAGCACTGAGAGGGTATAAACTTCCTAGGATTTTGATTTGCCTGTATAAAAGACCATTGGAAGTGAAACAAAAGTGAAACTTAAAATATTGTATTTCTTCTTCCTCTCCCTTATGATTTTATTGTTTTCCTATTATTGGTGTTCACTTTTCTAGTGTATCTGCTTAGTCTGAATATGTGATATCAAGTCTCTCAGCTTGGCAGTAATTTTGAATATTTAGACTATATGGTGAGCCAAACTGCTATTTCTAGTTTCACATAAATTCGAGGTTCTACTTTACAAAATTGAGGAAAAAATGTGCTCCACATTTGTTGAAAATTCAATTCCTTACCTAAATTTCAAATTTCAAGTAAGTGCTTTTGTAACATTAACTTAATTTAAAAAAATAGTTCTTAATTTTAGTAATATTATTTCTTTGAAGAGTTCTAAATATTGAAATCTTAATATTTGTATTAAATTTCTTTAAAAATATATTTGCATTTTCCTTTTTACCAATATGAAAATGCACATGAAATTGTATGTGTTGTATTAGGCAAAATATCAAATAACAGTAATATAAATGGCCAAAAGAAGACCACCTAGGCTGAGAAGAAATTTGCATCTGTCTAGAAATACTTAGCGAGTTCTTGATTGATCATACCCTCACTCTCAGGAATAATTATTATGCTAACTATTGATAGCTTTATATTTAAAAAAACATTTTTATATCTTCTTAGTTTTATTCGCTACCTTTTTTTAAATCTTCCTTCACAGATTTGGAATGCACTGATTATTGTTGTTCTGCCATGATGATCTTCTACCTGTATCTTTATTACCTCAGTTTTTATTATTTTTTAAATATTTTATAAAACAAGTCATTCTTTTACTTTTGTTGTTGTTGTTGTTTTTTGTTTTTTGCTTTTTGGATCACACCCAGCGATGTTCATGGCTTACTCCTGGCTCTCCAAAAAGGAATTACTCCTGGCCATGCTTGGGGGACCATATGGCATGCTGGGGATTGAACCTGGTTGGGCCATGTGCAAGGCAAACAAACACCCTACCCACTGTACTCTCGCTCTAGCCCCTTTTTCTATTTTTGATAACATAATTATTTATATTAGAAAGGATTCAGATATTAGTACAGATTCAGTATTTTATTCTCTAATGATTATTTTATTAAGATTATTATTATTTTATTTTTCTCAAATATATGTATATATATCTTTGATAAAATAATATGTGCTAAACTATGAACGTAGGACTGTCATCGATTTGCTTCAGTGGGCACCAGTTACGTCTCCACTGTGAGACTTAACGTATACTATGAATAAAACACATATATAATTTTATATATTATCTGAAATAAATTCATATATTACAAAATGTTATTTTAAAATTAATTTTCCAAGTGAAGTCCTAAAGACTTGGCTACCAAATATAATGTAAATAGTTTAAAACAGCACATATTATAATGATCTTACTATCTTGTGTGTATTGTTTCACTTAGAATCTATTAGCATATCAGAAAATAGAGAAACATTAAAGTTCTTTGAAATTAATTACTTAATCATTTAAGTTCCCGTTAGTCGTCGATTTGCTTGAGCAGGCGCCAGTAACGTCTCCATTTGTCCCTGTCGCGTGCTAGTGTAGCCCAGTGGCATCTGTTCACTCTGAGAACATGAAGAGCCTCAAACCAATCGTTCATGATCTTCTCGAAGAAGTCTGACCATCTGGTGGGTGGACGGCCATGCGTTCTTTTGACATCCCGTGGAATCCAGTCAGTAACAGCTCTAGTCCAGCGGTCGTCTTTAAATCTCATTACGAGACCAGCCCATCTGATTTTTGACACCTTGGGAAATGAGACAGTGTCCCTGATTCTTGATCGTCGATGGATGTCGGAACTCCGGATTTTTTCTCTCATTTGAGTGGTAAAGGTAAAAAGGTAAAGGCCCTCCCGTTGATCGTCGATTTGCTCGAGCGGGCCCAGTAACATCTCCATTGGAGACTTTGTTGTTACTGTGTTTGGCATATCGAATACTCTCAGTAGCTTGCCAGGCTCTCCAAGAGGGGCAGAGGAATCGAACTCGGGTTGGCCATGTTGGCCGCTTGTAAGGCGAACACCCTACCGCTGTGCTATCACTCAAGCATTTGAGTGAAACATGTGCTATCACAGCATCATTTGAGTGAAACATGATATTCCAAGCATAGCTCTTTCTATTCTTCTTTGGGAGACCTGAATAGCATTCTCATCTTGTTTGCGTAGGGCCCAGGTCTCTGAGGCATATGTTAATGCAGGAAGAACAGTGGAATCAAAGAGATTTGCCCGGAGCCGGAGGTTCTTCGTCCTCTTAGCTATTTCTTCGACGTTCTTGAAAGTCGAGAACTGAGAAGATCATCTGAAGAACTCCACATCGGGACCCATGGCCTAGAACGGAACGAACAGAGTGACAGACTGTCTGAGTTCATCATGTCAACTAAGACCATCCATGGTAAGTCACAGTTCCATAAGGCAGAATCTAAACGTTGGACATGGGAGTCTCCCGGTGGACGATTCCACAATGAAATAGACCACATCATATTCAATCGACGGTTTTGCCTGACCGATGTCGCTGTTGTCCCAAAATTTCGAATGGGATCAGACCACCGTCTCCTTCATGCAAAATTCTACTTCACAGAGCGGGGAGAAAGGGCTGCAAAGTTCAAAAAGAGATCTCCCAGAAAGGCCACCAACTGGGAACTCTTTGGTACTATTGCGGCAACATGTGAAGATGCCATTGTTGACAACATTGACGAGGAATACGATCGACTGGTTCAGTACCTCCATGAATGTTCGAGGAACGCCAAGAGAGAGATAGCCACAAAAAAAAACGCCTGTCTTTGAAAACACTTGAGCTAATTCGCCAGCGTGGTTTGGCGCATGCCTCAGGCAACCGCAAGCTAAAGTCCGAGCTCGCAAAGCAGTGCAGAGATGTGATCAAGGAAGACCTCAAAGAGAGAAGAGCAGAAGTACTGGTAGATGTGGCAGAAGCTGGGAAAAGTATTCGTTACGCCCGCCTGTCCTTTGCCAACTACAAGAACAAGATGACTGCCCTCCGATGTCCTGATGGATTCATCACATCCTCCAGAACGGCAATGGAGAAGATTATCCATGACTTCTACTCAAATCTCTTCGATACCCATGTGCACTTGCCGACATACCAAATTCCACAGGATGGATATGTCGTTTCCAACGTTCTCCCTTCCAAAATCCAATACGCCATTTCGTCAGTAAAGAAATGAACAGTACCCGGCCCAGACAAGGTCAGACCTGAACACCTGAAGAACCTGCCATCAGTACTCATCAATACACTGGCTCGGCTCTTCACTAGCTACCTGTCTGAATGCAAGGTTCTGTCCCAATGGAAAACTAGCAGGGCCATACTACTGTTCAAGAAGGGAGACATCCATGACATTGGCAACTATCGCCCAATCTGCCTATTGTCTGTCATCTACAAGTTGTTCACTCGAGTCATCCTAAATAGGATTGGCAGAACACTAGATGAAGGACAACCATGCGAGCAAGCCGGGTTCTGCAAAGGATTCAGCACTATCGACCATATCCACACAATAACCAAACTCACTGAGGTTTCTCGGGAGTTCAAGATGCCGCTCTGTTTAATGTTCATTGATTTAAAGAAGGCCTTTGATTTTGTTGAGACAGAAGCGGTCATTGAAACCATAGCCAATCAGGGCATTCAAGCCCAATACATCAAGATCCTCCGTGAGCTGTATTATGGATTCACTACCAGGATCTCACCATTCTACAAAGAAGTGATCGTTGATGTCAAGAGAGGGGTTTGGCAGGGTGATACCATTTCAAATAAACTCTTCAGTGCCACCCTCGAGAACATCATGCGACGACTGGAATGGGAAGGAATGGGAGTGAAGATAGATGGTCGGCAACTACACCACCTCCGCTTTGCTGATGACATTGTTTTAATAACACCAAACATCAGCCAAGCGGCATGAATGCTGGCCGACTTTGACCGTGAGTGTGGAAAGGTAGGACTACAGCTGAATCTTACAAAGACAATGTTTATGAGAAACAGCCTCGTTCCTGATGCCCCATTCTCGCTCAACAGAACGACCATGTCCGAATGCAACAGCTATGTGTACCTAGGTCGAGAAGTCAACATGACAAATGACCTGGCAGCCGAGCTGCGCAGGAGGAAGAGAGCGGCTAGGAACGCCTTTGAAATTAAATATATTATTATAGTCCAGGTAGCACTGCACTGTCATGTAGCACTCTCCTTCCATTATTTAAAGAATTGTTTGAGCAGGTACCAGTAACATCTCACAACAAATCTTGAGACTTGTTGTTATTGTTTTTGGCAGATTGAATACATCACGGGTTGCTTGCTAGGCTTTGCCGTGCAGGTGAGATACTCTCAGTAGCTTACTGTGATCTCTGAGAGGGGTGGAGGAATCGAACCTGGAATCAGTCACATGCAAGGCAAACGCCCTACCCTCAGTGCTATAGCTCCAGCAAATGATAAATATTCACATAACAATATTTTGAATAGTTATGTCCTTTATAACCACCAGAGTGACTAGTGATGTAGTGTAATCTACTCTACACCTTTCCATCCCTCTACTCACAGCAAAAGAGCAGCTATTTTTAACAAAATTAATCACAAATTTAAGAATAGTGATATTAACTATAAATGAAAAACAGTATTATAACAGTACTTTGAATAAGGAAGGAAGATTACTATATATGAATAACAACATCTGATTTAAACATCATCTAGTAATTGATCTTCCCTTCGTCAATAAACCTTGACTTCTTTACTGGTAAAACAAGAACAATAACAGATGTTGATTTGAATTAAAAAAGCAAATGTTTGGTACATTAAACCTGTTCTGCTTCTCATAGCTGTAGATAATTGTATTTTTATGAACATTGTGACACCAGTAGTTGACAAACATATATTTAAGGAAACAAACTGCTGTGAACGATCTCCCTTTGAGACAAAAAATATGGAGCACACTATAATAAATTTAAATTAAATTTTTCATTTGCAGTGATATGTATTTAACTCAAGTCCTCCCACATGTGATATACATGTGCCCTGAGCTTCATCCGTGGCCCAAATTAAATTTTGTTTTTCCGTGTGATTTTTTAAAAGAAAATTTTGTGAAAAACCAATAGCATAAGTTTCTATGTATTTACATCTAGACCACGCTTAATAAAAGTCAAAGCATCAGTAAAGAGAATAATGTCAATATTATTTGAATAAGAAATGACATGTAGGGGGTGGGAAGAGCAAAGTCGTTAAGGCACTTTCCTTACATGTGGCCAGGTCAGATTTTATCCCTGGCACCACATAAGGCCCTTGAAGCACCAATTAGAAAAGATACCTGAGCACTGTAGGATGTGCTGGCACCCTCCCCCAAAGAAACACTTGTACAGTTTTAACATCTTTTTAAATTTTAGTAGAAACAAAAAGCTTTGTAGCACTGAAGAAATTAATCATTACCACAGAATGTTATATTACATAAGAATCTTAATAGATTTATGAGTTTAAAATCTCGGTTTTAGAGCAGTTGGAGAGATACTATAAAAGATAGGAATTTGAACTGCTCACAGCTGAGCTCGGTTTGATCTCAGCATCCCATATGGTCCCTGCAGCCTGCCAGAAGTGATCCCTGAGAAGAGTGCCAGGAATAACCTCTTAGTACCACTGGATATGGCCCCAAAATCAAACAAACAAAAAATTCATTTCTAGAATCTGCAATTTTCAATCCCAACTTCTGCATAGTCAACAAAATATCTATCTAATTAATATTATTAAAAACAGACACCACTTCTCTCATTTGTTGAATATTTTTTTCTCAAAATGTACAAACAAATACCAGTTATAAAAGCAATAGAGCAATAAATTGAGAAGATAAAGAGACTGAAAGTAAATTAAAATTTTTAGCAAGACTGAAACTAGAGAGGAAGGTGCGAGATTGGTTATGATGAAATGGCTAATCTCAGGCTCAAGATTTTATTTAGACAGCTTATTCCATTGTTTTAAGAGGTCTTTTGCCAAGTGTGTTGTTGGAGCTTTTTCATTCTTCACTCTTCTGGGTTCAGAGCTGACAATCAGTTTAGCCAAAGGTAAAAAGCAACAAACATAAATCTCACCTTTGGTCCATTGTGATTTCTGATCTTCTCCCCATGTGTTCTATTATCACAAATATGCTAGAACTTTTATCAGAGCACAGGAAAAACAGTGATTTAGATAAGGAATTGCAAAGAATGGAGAGAGAGTAGAGAGGGCAGGGTAATTGTCTTGCACGTGGTATGTCTGGGGTCCATCCAGCCCCTAAAACTATTTTATGTCACGTAGCATTATAAGGAGAACTAAGTTTTCAGTACTGGAAAAATAGGTAGATAGATGCCTTGCATGAAGCTGGCCCAGGCTTGATCCCCTTTGTCCCATACGTTTCCCCCAGCACCATATGTGGTACTGTAGCACTGCAGCACTGTCCTCCCATTGTTCATCGATTTTCTCGAGAGAGCCCAGTAATGTCTCCATTGTGAGACTTGTTGTTACTGTGTTTGGCATATCGAATACATCACAGGTAGCTTGTCATACTTTGCTGTTCGGGCGAGATATTCTCCATAGCTTATTGGGCTCTCCGAGAGGGGAGGAGGAATCGAACCCAGGTCGGCCTCATGCAAGGCAAATGCCCTACGCACTGTGCTATCACTCCAGCCCATATTTGGTACTAGGGACAAAAATTAACTATTCCACATGTTTGGGTAAGCATAATCTGAAAATTTTATAGGATCAGAAAATAATATCAGTTACTTATTAGTTGTGAGTCGAATTCTGTGAATCATTTTATAAATTTTAAATGGTTTACAAGAATAAATTGGACTTAAATCTCAATTATCAAATTTGGAAATAAAATATTATATTCAAATAATATTTAGGATATAAACATTAGAAGTGTGCATGCTTGGTTAGGAAATTTTTCTGAAAAATTATAAAGGAGGTATTAGTTTTACAAGTGTATTTCCAAAGTGTTTGTGTTTTGTGCCTTTGAGTGTGTCAATGTGGAGTTATTAATTAGCTCTTTAATGTAGCTTAGATGAGTTCTTTCACATAGTTTATATATATATATCATTTAATAAAATAAAGAAAGGAATCTCTTTGTTAAAATTTTCCATACTATAATGTATGTTTTTTACATTTACAATCGAGATTGTTGTGATATGTTTTGTTTGACCTTGTCTCAACCTCAAGATTCCAAATGCCCTGTGACTTTTCATGCAGACACATGAAAGCTGGGAGTTGTCAGGAGCACCTCGATGAATGTCTTGCTTTTACAATTAACATCAAGTGCTAAGGTGGGAGTATAGGTTGGCTTATATAATATTTTCCATCTTATACACGAAAATGTTTTTTAGTAAAAGTCAGGATCAGACAGGTTATTTTACCAGTAAAAACATATTACTGTTATTAGAAAGATATAACTTTGAAAACAATATTTTCTATAACAAATATGATACTTGATGTTTTGGAGAAAATGAAACATTTTCACCATGTTTAGTTTCTACAACTCTGATATTTATAAACACCTTATTCTTACTTTGACATGAGTTAGTTCATTCTCCGTTAATTTCCTGGGCACTAGCTAAAACTTTCAACAAAACAATTTTTTTTTAAATCTCATTTAGAATCAGATCAGCTTAGAAAATTACTAGCAGTCTGCCACATCTAAGCCAGGTAGACACCTCCCTTGGGTCCCCGACCCTGGAAGGGAGCCTAGCAAAGTTCTTTCAGGAGGTAACCTATGTTTAGCACAACTACAGCACCAGATGAAATGAAGAAGGAGAAGCAGAAGTGTTCACCTGCACTAATGCACGGTGAGAAAAGACTCAGAAGGTCCCCGTGCACAAACGATCTATCTGATATCTTGGATCAGTATTTCAAAGTGACAGGGATTAGAGTGTTCACTGAATTGATAAAAAATAAATAAATGAAAGTCCTGATAAGTAAAGAGAATGCCGTATGGGCGAGATACTCTTCGTAACGTGCTGTGCTCTCCGAGAGAGGCGGAGGAATTAAACTTGGGTTGGCCATACAAGACAAACACCCTACCCGCTGTGCTATCACTCTAACCCACAATTTAGAATTATAGACTTCTAATTATTTTAGACTGCATATAACATATTATTGAAAATATCTGTGGTATTGATTCTGTGAAATATTTAGGCATTTTTTATAAGAAATGTAGTTACCTACAAAGAGTAAATAAATCTGCCAGTCATTTTGAATTTTCTGTAGCCAGAAATTATTTGCTATTAAATAAGCCAACCTAAACTTGATATTGCTAATAAGAAGCTATTAGGAAGAAAGTAAGAAAAGGTAAAATATATTGGAGAGATAGATGAGAAAAAAAATGCCATGAAAAGACAAAAAATTTTTCTGAATTAGTACCTTGAGTCATCTAACCAACTCAATCTCTTGGTTCTTTGCCTGTGGTTTCTGTACTCTCTACTCTTTTCTCCAAATATTGTCACCAAGAACTTCTAAATCTCACTTATCAGGGACATTATCACAGGGAAGGACTGATCTTTGTTTTGTTTTAGGTTGGAGAAATCTAGTAAATTTTTTAAATGGATTAATTTGATTCAGGGGCACAACTCTGACTCATACTAATGTAGTCAGAAATGTGTGACTGACATGATTGGCTCAGCTTGGTCAGGTTCTAACTTCACATGGGTGAAAGTTCTGTGAAGATAATGCAGACAAGCCTCCTGGGATCCAATGACATACCGTTACAAATGTTATAAAAGGAGCAATCAGTCTGAATTAGGTAATTTCCCAAATTCCTCATCCTTTAAATCTTTTTTGATTCTAAAACTTAAAAATAGTACACTTTTCTTCTGTAGGATGGAACTATATCTCTACTTCAAAAACATGCTGCAATGTTTTACAAATGTTTTACAAATTTGTTGTAAGTTATATATGTCGCAAGATTTCTGCTCAGTGTCTCGTTCATAGTTTGTAATTCAGCGATGACTTTGAATTGCTGTACAACTAGTTTATATCACAAATATTTCAACAATTTTAAGAAAGGAAAGAAAATACTTAGTTATTTTTCACAGAAATTTCTAATTTTAGAGTATAAAATCAAACAAGGAAAAAAATGATTATTCCATCATATCAACAAAAGAAAAGATAAAAAGCATATGATCATATCAATAAATGCAGAGAAAGCATTTGACAAGATCCAGCACCCCTTTATGATGAAAACCCTAGCCAAAATGGGTATAGAGGGGACTTTCCTCAACATAGTTAAAGCCATCTACCACAAGCCTACAGCAAGCATCATCCTCAATGGGGAAAAACTGAGAGCCTTCCCTCTAAGATCAGGAACGAGACAAGGATGCCCACTATCTCCACTGCTGTTTAATATAGTACTGGAAGTACTTGCAATAGCGATTAGGCAAGAAAAAGATATTAAGGGCATTCAGGTAGGAAAGGAAGAAATCAAGCTCTCACTATTAGAAGATGATATGATACTATACTTAGAGAACCCAATAACCTCCACCAAAAAACTCCTAGAAACAATAGACTTGTATAGTAAAGTTGCAGGCTATAAAATCAATACCCAAAAGTCCATGGCTTTCCTATACGTAAACAGTGAGAGAGAAGAAAGCTACATGAAAAAAATGATCCCGTTCACAATTGTTCCCCAGAAAATCAAGTACCTAGGAATCAGCTTAACTAAGGAAGTAAAGGACCTGTACAAAGAAAACTACAAAATGCTACTTCAGGAAATAAAAGAGGACATGAGGAAATGGAAAGATATCCCCTGCTCATGGGTCGGGAGACTTAATATTGTCAAAATGGCAACACTACCGAAAGCATTGTATAAATTCAATGCAATCCCAATAAGGATACCCATGACATTCTTCAAAGAAATGGAGCAAACACTCCTGAAATTTATATGGAACAATAAGTCCCCACGAATAGCTAGAGCAATTCTTGGGAAAAAGAAAATGGGAGGAATCAACCTCCCGAACTTCAAACTCTACTACAAAGCAGTAATAATTAAAACAGCATGGTACTGGAACAAAGGCAGAACTGCATACCAATGGAACAGGGTTGAATACACTGACATCTCCCCTCAATCATATAATCATCTAATCTTTGATAAAGGTGCAAGTAATGTGAAGTGGAGTAAGGAAAGTCTCTTTAAAAAATTGTGCTGGCATCACTGGACGGGTACATGCAAAAAAGTGGGCTCAGAACTCTTCCTAACACCATGTACAAAAGTAAGATCAAAGTGGATTAAAGACCTTAGCATCAGACCAGAATCCATAAGGTACATTGAAGACAAAGTTGGCAAAACCCTCCATGACATTGAAGCTAATGGTATCTTCAAAGATGCCCGGCCACTGGCCGAGCAAGTGAAAACAGAGATAGATAAATGGGACTATCTTAAACTACGAAGCTTCTGCACCTCAAAAGAAACAGTGACCAAAATACAAAGACAGTCTACAGAACGGGAAAGGATATTCGCCGAACACACATCTGACAAAGGGTTGATATCAAGGATATACAAAATACTGGTTGAACTCCACAAGAAGAAAACATCCAACCCCATCCAAAAATGGGGCAATGAAATGAACAGAAACTTTCTCAAAAAAGAAATCCAAATGGAAAAAGCACATGAGAAAATGTTCTACATCATTAGCTATCAGGGAGATGCAGATCAAAACCACAATGAGATACCATCTCACACGTCAGAGACTGGCCCACATCCAAAAGAACAAAAGGAACCGATGCTGGCGCGGATGTGGTGAGAAAGGGACACTCCTTCACCGTTGGTGGGAATGTCGACTGGTTCAGCCTTTCTGGAAAACAGTATGGACGATTCTCAAAAAATTAGAAATTGAGCTCCCATTTGACCCAGCAATACCACTCCTGGGAATATATCCCAGAGAGGCAAAAATGTATAGTCGAAGTGATATCTGCACTTGTTTGTTCATTGCGGCACTCTTTACAATAGCCAGAATCTGGAAGAAACCTGAATGCCCAAGAACAGATGACTGGTTAAAGAAACTTTGGTACATCTACACAATGGAGTACTATGTAGCTGTTAGAAAAGATGAAGTCATGGAATTTATATACAAGTGGTACAACATGGAAAGTATCATGGTAAGAGAAATTAGTCAGAAAGAGGGGGATAGACATAGAAAGTTTGCATTCACCTGGGGAATATAAAGAAAGATTGCATTCATCTGGGGAATATAAAGAAACAAAATATGAGATTAATACCCAAGAATAGTTGAGATCAACACCAGGAGGATTACTCCATAGCTTAGAGGCCGGCCAGGCATTCTAGGGGAAAGGGCAGCTCAGATAGAGAAGGGAGCACCAAATAAAGGGTGTTTGGAGGATCCTCCCGGGAGGGGAGATGCATGTTGAAAGTAGACTATGGACTGAACATGTTTGCCACTCAAAGCCTCTTTTGCAGACCACAACACTCAAAAGGAGAGAGAGAACACAAGGGATTTCCCTGCCACAGAGGCAGGGTGAGATGGAGGGATGGGGGTGGGAGGGATATTATCCATGGTGGTGGAAAATGGGCACTGGTGGAGGGATGGGTATTTGATCATTGTATAATCGAAACCCAAGCACAAAAAAATTGTAAATCTACAACTGTACCTCATGGTGTGTCACTAAAACCTAAAAAAAAAAATTTAAAAAAAAGAATTCATTAAAAAAAATAAATAAAGGATTATTAACAATAGAAAAATCTAGATAAAATATATAATAACTGTAGGGGCTGGTTCCTTTTTAACCATTGAGTATTAGGAGGAAATAAATAACATTCTAAAAATATAATTCTGATTTCTTCCCATTTATGATACATATCATAAAGTCCTAAATAGTACTGCATACTGAAAATTTAAATACTTTCACCATGTAAAGTTATGTGTGAAGTAATGTATGAATGTACCCTTTCAATTTTACAGCATGCCCTTTACTTTTGTGATAGTAACTTTTTTAAATTTAGTGGTTTATATAATTATAAAACATGAACATTTTCATTTAAGAGAAGAAAAATGGGTAAAGAAATATTGTAATAAAGAAGTAACCCAAGGTCTAGTCTTTTAATACAGTAGTAACTTCAGGTCTGCAAGTAATTGTTTTGAGTAGGAAATAAATCTGCTGAGAATACCTTTATTTCACAATATCATTCACTTTTTTTCCCATGATACATATTCAAAATTACACAATTAGTTGGTTCTAAAGTTGGAAATAGGAGTTATTTGCCTAGCTTTTCTGATCTCTACTGTTTCTATTCTGGTAGAAAATGCTAATGACATACATTTCCATGACACCAACACAAAAGCATCTATGTATTTTGAAGGACTAGTTCCCAGATAATAGACTTGGTGCTTCAAAGAGGCAAGTAAGCTGTTATTTTTCTTAAATTAATTTTTCTAAAATTCTTTGTCATATATGTAAGCACAGCTAATCAAATATCCACTGATAAAAAGTAGAGAATGTAAAGTTAAATGACTTTTAAATTACAGGTTTTAGAAATACTGGACTTAGGGGTTATTAGCTTCTTTGGAAATGACATTTAAAAATAAGATGGATTTTTCATGTTATATTTTCAAAACCTTATTTTGGTTCATGTTACAACAGCTAAATTGGGTGTATTATGCTTTAATTTATGTTGTAAAAATATATACTTCAGTTTGCTTAATATTAATTCATATTTTACTTTTGGAGGGTATGTGTTTTCAAAGTCCAGTTCTTACACCCATAACATTTTTTTTTGTTCTCTTTGCAAAGCAGACTTTTTGAAGAGAAAATAACATTGACTTAGAATCTAAATAAATATCTACTTACTCTATTATTTACTAGATCTGTGTTAGTGTGCATACTTTCATCCTGCTCATTGTATTCATGTCAATGGGAAATATTTTGTAGCTTCCAGATTTGCTGAGAAAATCAGTTGATTTTAACATTTTAATGAAAATACTTAGGACATTAACTGGCATGTAGGTTGATCAATTTAACCATAAAGTAATGTAAATTATAATTAAAATTAAAAAGATAAATTAAAATTAAATACTATTTTGTTTTTATTCAATTCATGTTTCTATATACATGTAAGCAATTATTTTACACAAAAAGGCACAATTATTAAATCATTTATTTAACATTTAAATTCCTAATCTTATAATAATGGTTTTATTATTAAGTATTTCTTGTACTTGAGTAAGATATTATGGCTAATACTATCTATACTCAAAAACTCAACTGGGTCTCTGTCGGCAGAGCAATAGTAACATTCAGAATGAAACACATTAAAGAAAAAAGCTAAAAACAATAGGTAAAATAACCATGAATCACCAGGAAATGTTGTAACTTTCCCAAAATTTTATGAAACTATAACTGGCAGATTAAAAAGTTTTAGTTAATTCATTATTTACTAGAAATGCAAACCAGAAGAAATCATAATCACAAGTTAAATTTGCTGTTCAATCACTTTATGATGACAATATCTCACTCACTGCCTAATTCACTTACTCTGTAAATTGTCAGCATGTTAAAATTTATTGTTAAAATATTTTAAGTAATAGATCAGAAGATGTATTTTGTAATTTGAATATGGTGTAAATAATCACTCCTAGGTAATTGTTTAGTTTTACAATGATGTTCTAGCAAATAACATATATTAATAATTTGACATTCTTAGACATACATTTATTTCTGTTTGATATTGTGTCATCAGAAGACGAACTATAAATTTTCTTGGAAAATTAAAAATGTAAAGCAATAAAGTATTGTCTTCTTCATTTGAAATTTGTAGGAGATTTTTTACAAGGAGCAGAATCATGTAAAATTGCTCTGCCCAAATAGAGCTGCTATGTAGAAATGGGAAAACTACAACCTCGGTCTGAAATTCTTCTGGAATAAATAGATAATTCTTAACTGGAGAATAACTTCTTTCTAGCTAGACATAGCTGCTTTAACCAGAGCAAAATATCATTGATATTTTATGAAAGACCATTATGATGAGGTCTAAAAACAATAAAAAAAGTTTCGAAAGCACTAAAAACCTCACAATCTGTAGTGTTAAGTAAAATAAGATCAGAGGAATGTATATTTTCATTTATTCCTTTACATAAAAATGTATTATTGTATCTTCCAGTTTTCTATTTTCTATATGTTATTAAAGTGGAAAAAGAAAGGATAAAGAGATCACACTTGGTTCAAATGTTTGTTTCATAAACCTGGAGCTGATGTAGCTAACTGACTTGTTCAAATATATGGTTACATTTTATCTAGCAAGACAGCTCAAAGAAAGTTAAAAAGTCCCACCCACTTCTGAGTGGAAGAAAAGACAGGGAGAAATTAGATACTTTAAAAGAAAAGTTAATGATAGAGTTTACTTTGATTAGGTGCTTAATTGTAAATATAGTTGTCACTCATTATGGGGAAGTGTGAGTGAATCCCCAGCATACCATATGTCCCCTGAGCAGGCCAGGAGTGATTCCTGAGTGCAGAGCCAGGAATAACCTCTGAGCACCACCAAATGTTGCCCAACAACCAAAACCAAAACAAAAACAGTTTCACTTTTAGTTTCTGCTCACGTAGCTATTTTTAATCATTATGGTTTAAAACTCTGCTGTGACCGATGTTTTTAATAACTGTAAAAATTCCAGAATATTGGAAATTATGAGCATCATGTATTCTGTTTCATCTGGCATAATATTTGGGAAATAGTCTGGATCTGGGAATTATCAAAGTATCCCAAGATTTTTGCTTTATTCTGGAGGCAATGTTTGTAAAAAGAGGTTGGGGTCCCAAGTGTGCCCAGAGAAGGTCTATCTTGTAGTCATAAATATTTCAGTCGAGCTCATTAGTAAATTTCTGTTGATGTATAGGTTTTTATGTTTCCATGTGGAGGAATTTTCAAGAACAAGGCTGATATTCTGTTCACCAGTTACCCATTTTTTTTCTGTGGAGGAGTGAGTCTTCTGATTAGACAATTAAAGGTGTGGGAAATGCACAACTTTGCTCTCCCTTCTTTTATAGCTTTAGGCAGTAAATTTTACAAAAGTAGCCTTAACAGAGGAAGTTTGTGGTTTTCTAGCTATGCCTGTTCCTGGGTAAATAAATGTAATTCTTAGATACTTTGTTATGGAGTCATGTCTTAAAGTCTAGCTTTTGTTATAAATAACTATGATTAATCTCCATCTGTCTAACTCCTTCACCTAAGCCACATTTTCTTCTATTGCACTTTGTATATATTTATGAATGCTCTGGTTTCATTTGATTGCATTTTAAATTTATCCATCTCTTTCTCTAGGCTGTATTTTCCATTATAGAGAGGATGTCAATAACATTGAGTTATTTTACTAGCCTAAATCGTTTAAACATAGAAAAGAGATGGTTGATATTTGTAAAGTGAATGAAAAGTGCAAGAATAATATCTAAGTTTACCATTGATATGCATTATAGAAAAAACATTAAAATAAAGAATCAGTAAACTCACTCAATATATTTGCTGTTATTACTTGGAATATAGAACATAAAGGTAATAGATCAGTTCAAACAAGATCCATAACAGGTAGCCAATCATGAACCTTTACATGTTGAGCTTCGTAGAATCAAGGGAACTATTCCAGGAAATTAAATACCCTCTGAAGTATATAATGGCAAAGTTTTCTGTTTCTTCTGTTGTTTAATTTGTCTTAAACCTGTGGTACAGTTTGGGATTCTTTCCACCTAGATCCAGTGGAAAAAATAGGAATTTTATGGAGGGTAAAGAGATTCCATTGGCACGATGACAGGAGAAAGTCTTTGAAAATGTGTACATTTCTCATTCTACTCGCAGTGCAATCATTCTGTTGAAACCAGCTGTTTGATTCTCCAGGGTCCCATTTCATAGACTATTTCAACTTTGAAAACACTGTGGTGTAAACGTTGAAAAAACAACCATATTATAATAATGTTTTAGGTTTGTTATTTAAGATTACAGAAAATCCAAAATTCAGGAAAGCAGGATGATAAATGGAGACAAAGAAAAATGCATTATGGGCAAAGATATTAAAAGTATATGTTACATTAATGCTCATTTTGTAAAATATTTGCTTATGAATAAAGAATAGACCAGATATTATAAATACTAAATGTAATGTAAACTGTTCCAGGCCATGTTATAATGTCTCAAAAATTGGGCAAGAATTTTTCCATTTCCTTTCTTTACCAAGAGGAAAATAATAGTAATAACTATGATATTTAACCTCCACTGGGATTTGGTAAAACATTATAAAAAAATCCAACCTGCACATTTTTGGTTTTCGTGACCTGAACTGAACATGACCTTATTCCATATTTCCAGCTGTCTTTCCAAAATTGAGAAATTAGTGATTTATAACATCATGTCATTTTTGGCTGCAGTAACATCGTAAGTGATGCTGCACATTATTTTAACACTCAGAGTGTTCAACAAATATTTCTTTTTTCTTTCCTCTTTTTGTGTTGTTTATTCATTTTCATTCCTAGAAAATGCCAGTTCAAAGTTTTCTGATGTAGAAATCTCTAAATTAGAAATGATATTCAAGTGTATTTTTGGTTTAAGACTGCTGCAATCTATAGATTCCTTCTAGACTACAGGGAAAAACTATTAAATGGATTCCTCACATTTAATTTAATTTAATTTAATTTCCCACATGATCATTTTTGTGTGTTGAAAGGTTACATAACAATATAAACCAGCACACAAGAGCTCTAAAATGATTTGTGCATTTTTACATTCATTAGTATTAATACCTAATAGCTCTGAACATTTTATATTGAAATAAATGACATCACTTTTTAAAAATATCATGTCCATCTGTGGACATATGGGGTTTGTAAAGTGTCCCAATGTATAGCTATGATGGCCTCATTTCTAAATCTTCTACAGAATTTAGTTTTGATTCAAATTTAGTCCTTTTGATAAAATATAAAGGTGACTCTTGCTTTTAACAATATAAAATACAAAAGTAGACCAGATAAAGTCATACCATACTATCAGAAATTAAATGTTTAGTTTATTTTAATAAATCATATTTATCTTTATACATGTTTTTGCTAATTAATTTTACTTAAAAAATCAGTTCACTTAACCTTCACCAAATATGTTTATGAATTTTTTATGTATTTACTCATGTAATCCCTAAAGCCTTGGAATTTCTTATTAGAATTTGTGTAGTTTACTCTAGTTTCTTTAGATCTAAGGTAATGTTAAATTATTAATTTCCTTTGTTCGTTCCAATTTTTTTGTCATATTTATAGATTTTTTCTCACTATTACTTTTGCTTTATATCTTAAATTCTGATAGCTTATAGCGTTATTTTCATTTATCTCCAGATACTTCTATACTTATGCTTTGATTTCCTCATTTACCATGTTTTAATTTTCTTCATTTACTCAACATGTAGTCAGTAGAATATTAATCTCTAAATGTTTAAGATTTTCCACCTTCATTTTCTTGTGGTTTATTACAAATTACTAGTTTTAGTCTTCTTTTATCAGAGGAGTGCTTAATATCAATCTTCATGATTTTTTTCATGCTTGTTTTGTGTCCCAACGTGTCATCTACCACTGAATACACTCCACCATGTCCACACAAATAAGAATGTATATTCAACTTTTATGGTTGGTTTGCCTATAATTGTCTACTCTAATTCTATCTATGTAAAGGACTGTTATTTCATCTGGGGGAATGGGGGATGATCTTTTTTGATTGCACCCTGAGCTGCTTGGGGGTTACTCCTAGCTCTGTTCTCAGGAATTACTCCAGGCAGTGCTGGGAGACCATATGGGATACTGATAACTGAACCTGAGTGAGCTGCTTGCAAGGCAAACACCTACCAGCTGTACTATCACTTTAAAATCTTATTTCTTGTTTTATCTCTAATTCTTCTGTCCCTTAATTCAAGTAGGGTGTTAAAATATCCTACTGCTATTGTGGTGCTATTACATTCCTATTTTAATGTGTTTGATACGCCTGCTATGCAGTTAACTGTTTCTTATTTCATACATATACATTAATAAGTACTTTCTAGATAAACTGATGACCTAATTTTTATGTAATGTTTACCTTGATATAAGTATTGTTTTTTTCCTTATTTATGGGTTCCTATTTAAACCTTTTTGTTCTAGACTTGCTTGCCTTTGGAAAGATATAGGCCTTCTATAAATAGGGGTGCCAGGAATCCAATTTTGCTTTCTGATTTCTCCAGCTACTTGGTGTCTTCGTTGGTGACATCATCATATGTGTATCATCACACCTTCAAGATATATTTTTTTTCTGAGTAATACTCTTAGCTCTGATCTGAGCTCATTTGTAATTTCAGAAATTTGAGAACTTTTCTACAGAAAATAATTCACTGCCATTATTCTATGTGTTTTATTGAGTATAAGAATTCCATTATTAATTGTCTTCTCTTCCACATTTCATATTCTTGAATCTTGCTACTTTTAAATGAGATTTTTTAAAACTCCACTTAATGTTAATTGTGTTAAGTAAAGTGAACTTCCTAAACATTTTTGATTGCAATGAACTTTATTATCATCCATATCTGAGTATTAATGTAACAGATAGAGTATCCTTGGTTTGATGTCTTATTCATTCAGTACTTTAAATCATTCTTTCTACTTTACTCTTGTTTCTAAAATTTCTGCTGACAAATGTGCTGCTAGACATTTGAAGATTACCTTAAATATTCCACATTTAAGCATACTTTTCTCTTGCTGTGTCTAAGTTTTTTTATTCCCTTTCATTCTTGTCAGATTAATTATGGTGTGACTTTGTTTGATTTCGTTTGGATTATTTTATTTATAACTCTCTGAATTTTCTATATCTGGATGTTTATCTCCTCCATTTATGTTTTGTTCAATTATTCGGTTTTCATATCAAAATGTTGCCTTTTTTCTTTTGATTCCCTACTATTCTACTATCAAATTATTACATTTTGTTTTTAATTCAGTGACTGAATTTTTAGCTCCTTGTTTTCTTTTTGGGCTTTCTAATTTTTCCTTATCTTTTCTGAAGTACTTATCAAGTTTGTTCATTGTTATCCTAAGTTTAGCACTGCACTGAAATGTCCTCCCGTTGTTTACCAATTTGCTCGAGCAGGCACCAGTAATGTCTCACAACAAATTGTGAGACTTCTTGTTACTGTTTGTGGCATATCAAATACATCACAGGTAGCTTGCAAGGCTTTGTTGTGCGGGCGAGATACTCTTGGTAGCTTGCCGAGCACTCTGAGAGGGGCGGAGGAATTGAACCTGGATTGACGCATACAAGGCAAACGCCCTACCCACTGTGCTATCGCTCCAGCCCATTCTAAGTTTACTGACAATAATTATAATTATTAGTTGTTTTTCTTTTTAAAGACATTTTGCTTTCTTTTGGTATGTTAAGGATTCCCCCCCTCCCATTTTTTTCATGGTTTTGGTGAATCCCATAGTCTCATCATTATGGTTGGGTTAGTTCTATGTGGTAGTATAATCTTTCTTATTCCTTATTTAATATATTTTAATAAGAATTTTCAGATTTATGGCCTAAAATGTTGCCCTAGGGTGATGGGCTGGAGTGATAGCACAGTGGTTAGGGCATTTGTCTTGCATGCTGCCAACCAGGCCGACCCTGGTTAGATTCCTCCGCCCCTCTCAGAGAGCCTGGCAAGCTACTGAGTGTATCTCCCCAGCCTGGCAATATACCCAAGGCGAATTTGATATGCCAAACACAGTAACAAGATGTCTCACAACGGAGACGTTACTGGGTCCTCTCAAGCAAATCGATGAACTATGGGAGGACAGTGCTACAGTGCTACATAGAATGACAGGTGATGAAGAAATGGTTTATTGTCTTGTTGCCTCAGCCTACTGTTGGGGTTGGGGAGGGAGGAACCCAGAATCTGCAGGTCTAGAATGCTGTTGACACTAGAGTGTGAAAATAGTTGTTTGATATGGGGTCAGGAACTGCAGAAACCTTTTGCTCATTGTGGATTCTTCTTGCTGTACTTTCCTAGAATCATATGCTGCAACCCACCCGTTAGTGGCAATCTGACTCTAATCTCAGCAGATGTTCCTTTGAGGTTCATTCAAGATCAGTGTAACTGGAGGGTTGTGAGCTAAGACCTTAGGATGATGCCAGAGGTTGCAGATTTTTTTTTTAAGAGTCAGGATATCTAGGCACTTAACTGTGTCCAGTCACATGGAGAACAGATGTTTATTCTGAATTCAGTCTGACTGAAAGCACAGTCTGTTTTAGGATGAGGCTGACTTGCTCAATCTCTTCCTAGTAAGTTTCACAGAGATGTCATCAGAATATAATGGATCTGTTGTTGATGTGGGTCTTTTGCCAGGAAGCCAACAATGCTCAGGTGAAAGAGCAGAGGGTGCTTTGTGAGTCTGAAAGCTTAATAAAATTGTATTTTAGGATTATAGCTATAGCTCACTCCTAGTAGTTTTGTTTCCTGTAGAAATGTTCTGCTCTTGTAAAAGGAAGCATCTGTGAAATCAGAATGCCTGTGCAGAGTGAAAGGTGGGCACTGGATTCCCATGTGATTCAGACTACTCTACCTCTAGAATTCTCCCTTGAGTAAATCTCTAGCTGTGTCCGAGGAAGTGCATGAGTTCAGGAGTGAGGAGTCTCTGATGCATGATAGAAAGAAATGTGCTTTATGCTGGGTTAGTTCCATGGAGCTTCCTTTAGAAGCACTACTGCCCCTCTTCACCCTGGCATTGCCGATATGGCGGTGCTGCCTCCTCCCACAGCAGCGGGTAGGCATGGTGGAGGGTGGTCAGGCATATCCCCTGGTGATGAAAGCTGGCTAAGGTGAATTCTCTGCAAGGGACTGAGATCATTGTGTATTCCTAGCAAGTTCCACCTTTCCTTTGAAAGTCTAGCAATTACTCTGGGCTGTTACCTCAGAAGATGTGAGAATGGCTGGAAGCTATAAGTGGTAGAGGGTCACCCTGATTTACATCTTTCCTGGATCCTTATCCACCAGGAAGTTCATTTTCTATTTACACTGAAAAAGTAGAGGCCAGCAAAGGCAGGCAACACTCCTGTCGCAGAGAGTATATTTTGTCAAATCCTCCTATTGAGGTTTGAATTCCAATATACTAAGCTCTCCTCCCAATATACGTGTTCTCTGAATGAAATTTCCTTTGATTTCTATCTGAGAACTGTTTATACACACCCATTTCTGGTGTAACTCTCAGGTGCCAGTACATTTGGCACTGGGGTATACCCTCACCTCTCCAGGGATGTGCAATATCCTCAGACTCTTTCCCCTCTTTTCATCTCAGTACCTGATCCCTAGTCTGTCTCAATGTTAGGCACTTTTGCTTCGTTTTATTTTGTTTTTCTTGTATCCTTTTCCCCATTTTAGGCACTGGGGTTTACAGTACTATTGCTGATAGGGGACCACACATGGCATTTTACCACCTTTCCTTCCAAAGTCTCTATTGAGAGAACTCTTACTCCTCTCACTGCCACAGTCTTCCCTTCCCTGACCTACACTGCCATGATAAAAATCATATTAAGAACCAGTTCTCCTGTTTTTTATTTCCATTGTCCTTGGACATTAGTTATTGCCCTACTGCACTTCCTTATAACCCGCATATGAGTGAGATCATTTTATGTTCTATATACGTACTTCTCCCTTTGACTCAATTAACACAGCATGATACTCTCTTGATTCATCCATGGTTGAGTAAATTGCATGAATTCATTTTTTCTTACTGCTGAGTAGTATTCTTTTATGTATTATGTATATGCACCATAGTTTCTTTACCCAATCTTCTGTTCTTGGACACTTGGGTTGTTTTCAGATTTTGGTGCTGCAATAAACATGAGACTGATGAAGTCTTATCTACATTGTGATTTGGGATCCTTGAGAGTTTAATTCAAGGACTGAAATTGCTGGGTCAAAGGAAAATTCAATTTCTAGTTTTCTGAGCAATGTCCATATTATTTTTCAAAAAGGCAGGACTAGTCCTCATTCTCACCAGCAGTGAATGAAGACCTCTCTTCCTCAGCGTCTCCACAACACCAGTTGTTCTTGCTCTTTGTGATAAGTGTCAGTCTCTTTGGTGTGAGAGAATGCCTCACTGTTGTTTCTAGTTACATTTCTTGGATGATGAGTGATATAAAGCATTCTTTTCATATTAAATGGATTTTGGTCATTTGTATTGTTCAGAAGGCTTTGTTCATCTCCCCCGCCCCCACCCCTTTACTTTCCTAGGGCTGGAGGGATAGCATAGCAGGCTGGAGGGATAGCACAGCAGGAGGTTGAGCCAGGTTCTATTCCTCCATCCCTCTTGGAAAGCCTGACAAGTTACGGAGAGTATGTCCCCGGCACAGCAAAGCCTGGCAAGCTACCTGTGACGTATTTGATATGCCAAACACAGTAAGTTTCAAACAACAAGTTTCAAAATGGAGACGTTAGTGGGCCTGCTCCAGCAAATTGATGAACAATGGGAGGACAGTGTTTGTTTGTATGTTATAGTTTTTATCATTAAGAGAGAGGACATTAAAAATTGTCTATCATTAAAGCAGATAAGGGATGCCTCTACATGGAATCCAGAAATAGACTTAGCAATGATTGCACTGGATTAAAAGACCATCTCTAGGGGGCTTGAGCAATAGCACAGTGGGTAGGACATTTGCCTTGCACGCAACTGACTTAGGTTCGATTTCCAGCATCCCATATGGTCCCCTGAGCACCGCCAGGAGTAATTCCTGAGTGCATGAACCAGGAGTAACTCCTGTGCATCGCTGGGTGTGACCCAAAAAGCAAAAAAAAAAATCTCTAATAAGCATATTTGTCATTAATTTTATGAAAATTTATTTGTGTTTTTGTAGGAATATTTTATGTAATTCTTTAAGCATTACATAGATTTCTGCTGTGCCTGATTGCATAGCATCCTTATATAGTAGATTATAAGTATCACTAAAAGTTTTCTAGCCTTTATAAAATTGAGTTTAGATACCAGTTTACTCACCATGTTTTCTTGCTGCCTTCTGGTAGCCAGTATTTGATTTTATAGTAAAATATTTTATTTTATTTCAAATTCTTTTGTTTTATATCCTTATAGCATATGCATGAATAATCCAGCATTTATCTTTGATCTTTTTCTTACTTTATTAGGTATAACACCTCTAGGTATACCTTTGTACAAAATATGTGATTTAACTTGTTTCTATTGCTGAGTAATATTCCATCATCTGTTTGAGATACTGAGCATGATGCTTACCAGTTCCAAAGAAAGCACTTGGAAGGCCAATAGCTAAAGACATGGATTTAATAGTTTGATTATGGAAGCAGCAAGAAAGGTCAGTGAGAAGAGCAAAAAGCCCAGCAAGCAGAACCAATCAAGAAAGCAAGACCAGTGGTAATATACTAATTCTGATGACAGTGGTGGTTTAAATTGAATATAATATATATTTATATACAAATATATATTTCCAGATTGAGTACATATATATTTATATATTTACCATGAAGCTAGGTATGTGTATGTCTAGTGTATGTGTGTATATATATATATACTATATCACTGTATCAGTTATCCCATTGTTCATTGATTTACTCGAGCTGGCGCCAGTAACATCTCCATTGGTCCCAGACCTGAGATTTTTAGTAGCCTCTCCTTACTCGTCCTTCCCAATGCTGCCATATTGGAAACTCTTTCAGTGTCAGGGGAATGAGACCCATTATTGTTACTGTTTTTGGCATGTCGAATATGCCACGGGTAGATTGCCAGCCTCTGCCATGCTAATTAAAACTCTGGGAAATTCTGCATTGCTCTCTTCAGGGAGCTTTATTTTATAGTCTCTGGATCTTGGCCATTGATGAGATTACATGTCGCTGGGCGCAGTTTGTGGGTGTGACTGCCAAGCTACTGGAAAACTGAGGGTCTGGTTGGAGGAGGCCCAGTCTCGATCCAAGCAGCCTTGGGGATCTCAGTCATAGGTCCCACATACCTGGGTTCCTCTGCTAGTCCCTTCATGCATGAGGCTCGTCAGAGCATGTGGAGAGTGGTCTTGAGCATGTCTGTGGTTGGGTTCTGCTTGAGGCTGGGAAGGAGACTCAACCCACCTCCATCCAAAGGGTCCTGGTGAAGACAGCCTGGCCTTATCGCAGAATCTTGAAGATTCTATAATGGCTTAAAGATCCATTAAGGAAATAAAATACTCTATGAATCTCTCTATGCATATAGATATAAATAAGCACAGAATTTAATAAAGATTGTCATGTTATATATTAATATTACATTGCATTTTAATATTAACTGTTTTATTATTATTTATTTTTTCTCACATAAAAGATACAACTTCAAGGAATAAAATATCAGTAAATTTTGAAAAAATAAATCAAATTGATTAGGATAAAATTGGGCGTATAGATGTAGTTTGGAATACTGTGGGTGTCTAAATTAGGAATCCTTCAGAAAATCTATTTATACAATATAAATCAAGTAAACAGCCAAGGCGCGGGGGCAGAAGACTGCACTGTTCTCGTCCGGGATCTGGATATTATAGTCTCTGAGGCTTGGCCGCTGATGGGATTACATGGCGCCAGGGGGCCAGGTGGTGGGTGTGACCCCCGCCTACTGGAATTTGGAGGATCTGGGAGGAAGATGCTCGACTCCAATCAGAGTACGCTTGGAGGTCTCGGCCCCGGAACCCGCGTGGCTTTGTCCCTCTGCCAGTACCTTCATGTATGCGGAGAGTGGTCTCAGCATGGTGGTGGCTGATCCTGGAGGTCTTTGGCTGCCAGAGCCCTGGTCGGGGTGGGGAGGAAAGCTCAACCCGCTCCCCTCCAAGGGGCCCTGGGAAGGAACACCCAGGCGCGGGGGCAGAAGACTGCACTGAATCAGAGACTATAACATCCAGATCCCGGACGAGAACAGTGCAGTCTTCTGCCCCCGCGCCTGGGTGTTCCTTCCCGGGGCCCCTTGGAGGGGAGCAGGTTGAGCTTTCCTCCCCGCCCCGACCAGGGCTCTGGCAGCCAAAGACCTCCAGGACCAGCCACCACCATGCTGAGACCACTCTCCGCATACATGAAGGTACTGGCAGAGGGACAAAGCCACGCGGGTTCTGGGGCCGAGACCTCCAAGCCTACTCGGATTGGAGTCGAGCATCTTCCACCCAGATCCTCCAATTTCCAGTAGGCGGGGGTCACACCCACCACCTGGCCCCCTGGCGCCGTGTAATCCCATCAGCGGCCAAGACTCAGAGACTATAACATCCAGATCCCGGAAACGTGCGGCCATATTTGCGGCCGCCTGACATCTTATCAGGACTTTTTTTTATGACATCTTATTGTCTCATTCCTACTTTGGACAAACTTGCAGGCTATCGAATGTAGCCTGCCCACAGGGCAGAGTCTGGCAAACTCCCCGTGGCGTACCAAATATGCCAAATACCAGTAACAATGATGGGTCTCATTTTCCTAAAGAGCCTTGAATATAATCTCAGGGCTAGGATGAAAGACACGTTACTGGGGCCTGCTTGAGGAAATCGATGAATAACAGGATGATGAAATGAAAATGAAAAAAACAGCCACGAGTAGAAAATGTCTTTTTCATGTTGCAAGTATACATTTCATTATAAGTGCTAGAAATTGACTTACATATATACATATATATATAATCTCAGGCTCTCATATTCAAAGCACATGCTCTATTTTTATAGACCAGAATCCATTTCAACATGAATCTCTTAGAAATAACTACTCTGAACAGATCAGTTTTGTAAAACTTTCATGACACAAATTAATCAAAATATAATACTTATTTCTTTATTCATTCAATTTATCTGTATTTCATAGAAATCACTACTACCAGGTCTATTAAAACCTGTGTGTTGATAAAGAAAAATGGGAATCTTGGGGCTGGAACAATAGCACAGTGGGTAGGGCCTTTGCCTTGCACGCGGCCAACCTGGGTTTGATTACCAGCATCCCATATGGTTCCCTGAGCACCGTCAGGAGTAATTCCTGAGTACAGAGCCAGAAGTAACCCCTGTACATCACCAGGTGTGACCCCCGCAAAAAAAGAAAAAAAATGAATATCTCTTTTAGAAAATTTTCATTTTATTGGAAAAGTATTATAATAAAAACCAATATTTATAAAATAATAAATTTTATATATTGGTAAATGTTTTATTATAATAATGTTAAGGTAAAAATAAAAGATAAAATTATATGAGGGAATCAAGAATGTTTAAGGGGAGACATATGGAATGCAATATTAAATAGGATGGTAAGATTAATCTTTGAAAAGATGAGATTAAGACAAAGGCTTGCAGAACATGAGACAATTAGTCAAGTTGTGCATGAGAAAAATACATATGAAGTAGAATGACAGTGAAAGCCAAACCCTAAAGCTAAAATACGTGTGTACTCAGAGGTCAAACAAGGAGACTTTGGTGACTGGAGCAGAATGAGAATTAGAGTGGTAGATAAAGAGCTCGAAAAGAATTAAGCCAGGTTACAAAGGTCCTATTAGAATCTTGAAAACAAATTTTACCCTTAAAAAATAAAAATTTATAGTATTTAATTCATAAATCTAAACTTGGGGCTGTTAAATTTATAGAGCTGAAAAATTTGAAGAGTCACGTCACTTGCGTTTAAGAAATAAAATACAAGCAAGGAAGTGATTCCACTAATTGATACGTTTGCCTTATCACTGGGTTCAATCCTCCGGACTACATTTGATCCCCTGTGACCATCTACCACTCCTAGTGGTCCTTAGGGATCAGAAGTCAGCCTCTCAGATTAAAAGTACATGCGCAGTCTATCTAGCTTGTTTCCCAAGCACCTTGTGCTACGTTTTGGAATTTCCCCCCAATGTTGTTCAGATCAGTAATTCCTGATTGAAGTTTAGCTACCCGTAACGTATTTGATATGCCAAACACAATAACAAGTGTCACAATGGAGACCTTACTGGGCCTGCTCAAGCAAATTGATGAACAATGGGAGGACAGTGACAGTGACAGTGATTAATCTTATTTATTTTATATTTGTGAGAAAGCTGTAGCACTGTAGCACTGTCCTCCCGTTGTTCATCGTTTTGCTTGAGCGGGCCCAGTAACATTGTAAGACTTGTTGTTACTGTGTTTGGCATATCGAATACGTCACGGGGAGCTTGCCAGGCTTTGCCATGTGGGTGAGATACTCTCGGTTGCTTGCCAGGTTCTCCGAGAGGGGCAGAGGAATGGATCCTGGCTTGGCCGAGTCGGCCATGCAAGGCAAATGCCATACTGCTTGTCTTTTTTTTTTTTTGGATTCTTAAATTTGGAATGATTTTGTCAGTTTTTTCATTTAGATAGATTTGATTATTTGAGTAGTGTTATGTTTTCCTATTATTCCTAGTTACATGAGCAGGATTTACTATTATAGTATCAAAGACACACAAAAAGGAGTGTTTTGGTTCTGGTGGGGAGGGAGGTTCACTCATAATAGTGCTCAAGGATTACTCCTGGTCAGAAATCACTCCTGGCAAGATCCACTGAACCATAGGGGGGGCGACCAAAATTGAACCCAAAATAGCTGTGCCCAAAGTAAGCACCCTGTTCTTTGTACTATTACTTTGGTCTCAGAAAAAAATATTAAATTATTCTTAATTGAATTAAAGCATCCTTAATACTATTAAAATGTTGTAAACAATATATATACACATATATAAACATATATATGGTATGTGAATTTTTTCTGTATTATAAACTTACTGCTAACTTATATATAATTTTATTTTAAATAGATACAAATGGAATAAATATAAGCAGTAAGTTATAAACTGAGACAATACAGGTTGACAGGGTAAATTAAGTCCACTGTGCACAAATGTTGACAACTGCTTGTATTCTGTATATTTTATATCAGGCCATGCTGTATTTAGTAGAGGTTGACAGTACTTTTCTGATTTGTTGCATTTCTGTCCTTGAGTAGACCAAAGAAATAAAAAAATATAACACTCATCCTCTTCAGGCAATAATTGTGAAGCTTTATTTAGATTGGAATAGATTCAATATTGCTCTCAATTTTTTAGAATTGTTATGTCTAACAATTATAGATCTAGCCTAATTTATGGATCTCAATTTTCTTTAATTTCTTTACCTTCCTCCAAGGTCTGTTCTATAACATGTTCATTCTTCCTGAAGGCTCATTTAGTACTGATGATTGGAAGTAGTCTTGTTTTAGCCTAATTAATAAATAAAATCTAGGTATTTAGGGACCCAGAATGTATGTGGGTGATGTTTGTGAAAGAGTTCTCTTCTCTTTACCTCCCTCCAAAAAAGTGTTTGGTATTCATTTTCACTTACAGAGAGAATATATATATATATATATATATATATATATATATATGAGGAAATCAACTAGAGAGGAATGAAGAGGAAGGGGAAAAGGTGGGAGAGAGAAAAAATGGAGGAATACCAAATTTCAAAGTTTCTCTGATTTAAATTATGAGGTAATAAAAATATCTAGCCTTTAATAAGCCTGTCAATGTCCCTGTCCTCCAGTTGTTCATGGATTTGCTCGAGCGGCCCCAGTAACACTGTGAGACTTGTTACTGTGTTTGGCATATAGAACATGTCACTGGTAGCTTGAAAGGCTTTGCTGTGTGGGCGAGACACTCTCGGTAGCTTGCCGGGCTCTCCGAGAGGGGTGGAGGAATCAAACTCAGCTTGTCTGTGTTAGCCGAGTGCAAGGCAAACGCCCTACCTGCTGTGCTATCTCTCCAGCCCTTAATAAAGCCTAATAGTATGTAATTTATGTTAGAAAGGAAAGGGATTACTCATATTCTTGTTGTATTTACTTTCTCACACTCTTTATTGTAGAGCAGTTCACTCTTAGTATTTATGACAGGTTTTGGCTAAACAACTAGGAGTAGAAGTGGTATTTATCATTTCTATCTGGGAACCATGGTTAACCTGAAATATATGAGTATAAATAAAAATAGATCTTTATACTTGCAGCCACTGATACTTAATGTTTGTTGCTTCATAAGGAGTTATACAATCTAGATAGTACTTTGCAATGAAAAACACTTAACATTGGAATAGATTACAAATATTCCACTAGTGATAGTGGTGGCTTGCGTGCAACCAGCCAGCCGAGTTCGATTCCTCTGCCCGTCTCGGAGAGCCCAGCAAGCTACCGAGAGTTTCTTGCCCACACGGCAAAGCTACCCATAACGTATTCCATATGCCAAACACAATAACAACAAGTTTCAAAAAATGGAGACGTTACTGGGCCCACTAGAGCAAATCGATGAAGAACAGGATGACAATACCAGTGCCAGTGCCAGTGATGGTGGTAGTGGGGGGGGTGGCTGGAGGGGGTGGAAGACTATTACAGGTGACATAGGGAATGTGGTGGAGGGTTGTAGTCACTTTGTTCATGGTGGAGTAAAAGGTAAAGGTAAAGGCCCTCCCGTTGATCGTCGATTTGCTCGAGCGGGCCCAGTAACGTCTCCATTGGAGACTTTGTTGTTACTGTGTCTGGCATATCAAATACTCTCGGTAGCTTGCCGGGCTCTCCGAGAGGGGCGGAGGAATCGAACTCGGGTCGGCCATGTTGGCCGCTTGTAAGGCGAACGCCCTACCCGCTGTGTGCTATCATGGTGGAGTATTGTGTTTTTATAGTCCCACTGTAATTTTTTTTAAATTTTTATTAGTGAAACATCATGAGGTAGAGTTGTAGACTTACAAATTTTTGTGCTTGGGTTTCAGTTATACAATGATCCAGTAACCATCCCTCCACCAGTGCCCATTCTCCACCACCAATGATCCCAGTAGCCCTCCCACCCCCCATCCCCCCATCCCACCCACCTCTGTGGCAGGGCATTCCCTTTTGTTCTCTCTCTCCTTTTGGGTGCTGAGGTTTGCAAAAGAGGCATTGAGTGGCAATCATGTTCGGTCTATAGTCTACTTTCAGCATGCATCTCTCATCCTGGGAGTATCCTCCCAACACCCTTTACTTGGTGTTACCTTCTCTCTCTGAGCTGCCTTTTCCCCTTGCATGTGCAACTGGCCTCCAACCCATGGAGTGAACCTCCTGGTACTTATCTTGACTATTCATGGGTGTTAGTTTCCTATTTTGTTACTATACATTCCCCAGATGAATCCAGCCTTTCTATGTCTGTCCCTCTCTTTCTGGCTCATTTCACTTAGCATGATACTTTCCATGTAGAACCACTTGTATGTAAATTTCACAACAATCTTTTCTAACAGCTGCTTAGTACTCCATTGTGTAGATGTATCAAAGTCTCTTTAACCAGTCATCTGCTCTCAGGCACTCGGGTTTTTTTCAAGATTTTGGCTATTGTAAACAGTGCAGCAATGAACATAAAAGTGTGGATGTCATTTTGACTGTACTTTTTTGGCTCTCCAGGATATATTCCCAGGAGTGGTATTGTTGGGTCAAATGAGGGCTTAATTTCTAATTTTTTGAGAATCATCCATACTGTTTTTCAAAAGGGCTGAACCAGTCGGCATTCCCACCAGCAGTGAAGGATGGTCCCTTTCTCGCCACATCTGTGCCAACACTGGTTGCTTTTGTTCTTTTGGATGATATCTCCTTGTTGTTTTGATCTGCATCTCCCTGATGCAGATTAAAGACAGAGCAGCAGAACAATGGAACATGGTTGAATATACTGACATCTCCGTCCAAACATATGATCATCTAATCTTTGATAAGGGAGCAAGAAATATGAAGTGGAGCAAGGAAAGCCTCTTTAACAAATTGTGCTGGCAAAGCTTGACAGCTACATGCAAAAAAAAAGGCTCAGATCTCTACCTAATACCATGTACAAAAGTAAGATCAAAATGGATCAAAGACCTCAATATCAGACTGGAATCCATAAGTTACATTGAAGACAAGGTTGACAAAACCCTGCACTACATCAATGCTACCAGTATCTTCAAAGATGACACGCCACTGTCCAAGCAAGTGAAAACAGAGATAGACAAATGGGATAATATTAAACTAAGAAGCTTCTGTACCTCCAAAAAATAGTGAAAAAAATACAAAAACAGTCTACAGAATTGAAATGGATTATTAGCCCAATACCCATATGACAAGGGCTTGATATCAAGGATATACAAAGTACTAGTTGAACCCCACAAGAAGAAAACATCCACAACATTCACCCCCATAAAAAAACGGGGCGATGAAATGAACAGAAACTTTCTCAAAGTTGAAATCCAAATGGCAAAAAGGCACATGAGAAAATGCTCTACATCATTAATCATCAGGGAGATGCAGATCAAAACACTGTAAATTTTTAACCCAATAACTTCATAGCCTATAATGAATCAAAAATAATAGAGGCCAGAATGTTAGCAAAACAGTAAGGCTCTCACCTTGCATGTGGCTGCCCTGGGTTTGGTCACCAGTTCCCTGTATGTCCCCCCAAGATTGTATAGGAGTGATTCCTGAGCATAGAGCTAGCATTAAACCCTGAGCAAAGCTGTGTGTGACACCCCAATCCAAAGTTATAATGATGGCATTAATAATAAGATGTTAGACATTCTTGATAGATATAAGTAAACTTGAATGATGTGTAACAAAATAAAGCACTTAACATGATCAATTTATATTATTTGTAGTTAATGTTCTTTTTTCTGTTAAATATAACTACAAATTTATTAATATTTTTAGTGTTCATTCATGATGTTATGTTTATTAAGATAATGAACAACTTTCACAAGTTAAGGAGTGATTTAAATTTATCAATAATAAAGGGAGAACAAAGGTTATTTTTCATTGACATATATAATAAAGTTCTTTATGTATGGACATGTGGTAATTTGCCACATTAAAATAAATTGAATTAGAACTTTTGATCTATGTCCAGTAAGGTCAAACTCAAGGAATGAGACAGGCAGACTATGACTTTTCCTTATTGCAAATTAGCCTCACTAACCTCAAACAAGGGAATTGTCTGGTCATTTTTCAACACAAATTCTGCTTCTTACAGTAACCCCTGACTTTGGACACATAATCTATGGTTTTTATTAACAGGTACATAATAGACAGCAGGTATGTTAGAGAAAAGATGTGATATATACATTGTGGCCATAGAGTGATAAAAAATAGGCAAACACCTTTAAAGTACAGTATTAAAGTCATGATAATTTCCTCTTCTATTCTTGCCTGGACATATATTTGCTGCCCTCAGAGTATCCTATTTTCACTTGCATTACTATGGGGACTATCTCGTCCTTAAGGTTTTTATTAAAGGGAAATTGCAATTTCCCAAATGAACAGTGTTTGTTCTACTTTCTCTTCCTGATATATTATATGCATTTTGTTTTAGTCTTTAAAACTGTTAAGAAATTTTCCATTTGTTTTATTCATTCTATTTTTCTGGGAATCTTTTCAGTTATTCATTGATATTTTGTCAATCAGACACAAATTAAGATAATAAAATTAAAATGACTACAATGCAATAATTCATCCTACAAGTAATAAGAGAAAAGTAGTCATATTTACTTATAAATAACACATATTTACTACATATGAGTAACACATAAACAATATCAGCACATTCTAAACAGAAATACTCCAGAAGAAAGTGACATACTGCACATTAAGTGTTGAATATAAAAGATCTCCAACCAAGAATGCCGACCCAGCTAGGTTATCAGAATTAAAGAAGGAGTAAGACACTTATACAATTGTTGTAAGATTTAAGCAACTGTTAAAGATCCTCATTTAATTCCCTAACACCCTCAATATATATAAAGGGTCTTCTACAGGAGAAAAACAAATCCCATTTGTAAGAATTAATATACCAAACATATTCAATGCAGGAAAATCATAATAGGGCTTCTTAAAATGAACTCATGATTTATTTCCCTTTAATTTAAAAGAGGCTAAAAATTCTAGGGACTTAGTTGTAAGCTTTGTGGTAAGCTTAAAACAAAGATAGGTAGAAGACACATATAAGAAAAGGAAAATAACCCCAAGTGCTACATAAAAAAACAAGTATCAAAATTCAGAGAAGATAATTAGACACATATAAAACAGGAGAGACTGTAATTATGCCCATAAATCACATATTTGGCAATATATTATATTTTTGTAATAACTTCATTAAATGCCAAGAGCACATACTCAAAAATCAAAGGACACAGTGTGACAGAAGGTCTCAGGAAGCAAAATCCAATCCCCTGATTTCTACAGGAGACCCACTAAATATCAAAACTATACATAAATGTAAATTAAAAGCTTGAAAATAATATACAGGCAAAATTTAGTTTGCAAATGAGAAAGGTATATAGTTATATTATGCATATTTGGTTTTTAACATAGAAATACTTGGAGTCTGGAATCTGTCTTATGTGATAATTAAGGGATCAAGATGACAACCCTGATAAACTTGTATGAACCAGATGAAATGGCATTAACTTATACAAAGTATCTATTCAGATTATTTGAGGTTACGTATCAGCAGTAACATGACATGGGGACTTGAATAACTAATCTTCACCAGTGAACATGTAACCACATAGAAGATGAATATGGAAATAATAAATGATCAAAGGAAACAATTAAGATGCTCTTACTAGACTAGTGTTCCCCACCCAGAATCGAAACATGAATATTTATATTCTGAAGTGCAAATGAAATGTTCTCTAATATATGACATGTATTGAGATGCAAAACAACTGTTAATAACTTCAAAAAAGTGAACTAATAAACACAATCTTTTGTGTTTATTATAACACTATATTATAATGTCTAAAGTTTGAAATCAACCATAAAAAGAAAATCACAAAAACATCAAATATATGGAGAGTGGGTAGCACAGAAGTATCAAATAACACTTTTAGTCAATGAGGAAAAAAATTTAATTAAATTCTGGGAATAAATGAGAATGATTAGATGATCAATCAGAACATATGGAATGTAATAATATCAGACTTAATAGGAAAATTGTTACCAATACAAATTTGGACTAAAGAAGATTTAATGAACTTACACTTTAAAAAATTAGCAAACTAAAGAAAATAAAACTTAACCACAGTTGAATTAAAAATTTTGAGAAAATATATAAATTAAATATAATTTATTAAGATAGTCATTAAAGAGGGGTCTGAGTGATCAGACAGCTAACAGGGCATTTGACTTGCATGTGGCTGACCCGAGTTTGTTCTCGGACATTTCATATCAACGCCAACCCTCCAGAGTTGTCCCTGAGAGCTGATGCAGGAGAAACCTTAAGCAACACCAGGTGTGGCCCCCAAACAAATATTCTTTCATTTATTTATTTATCAGTAAAAAACGATCAATAAAACCAAGAGTTACTTCTTTAAAAGACAAGTAAAATTGTTGGACTTAGCAAGGCTAATCTATCAAAAAAGAAAACAGAAGAAACCTGATAGGTTAATAAATAAAATAAGTTATAATAGCTACCATAGCATGCCTAATAATTATGAGTAGACTACTATGTGATACTACATTGGTGAACTTAGAAAAATTGGCAAAATTTATAATATTCTACATTCTATGCCTGAATCAGGACAAAATAGAAAATCTGAACCACCAATTACAAATAAAATAAAATAAATGTAATCAAGGTGTCCTTGAAGACAGAAACCCAGGGCCATATAGTTTTGATAGTGAGTATAACAACCTTTCGTAGAAGACTTATTATTTACACCAAAGCACACAGGGACACCATATGAAGAGGAAAACTGCTGATCAATATTCCTAATGAAAATAGATGCAAAGACTTTCAAGATTTTAAATGAACCTAATTCAGCAATATATTACAGGAAACATACATTTTAATTAATAAGAAAATACATGCACATTTAACATCTACAATGTGCTGTTATCTAAGATTATAAGAAACTCAGAAAATCTGAAGACAATACCACCCCCTACATGAAAAAATTAAGAAAAATTATCTGAACATATATTTTACAAAGTAAAGTCATGCTTATACAGGGCTGGAGCAATAGCACAGTGGGTAGGGCATTGCCTTGCATGAGGCCAACCCAGATTAGATCCCCAGAATCCCATACATCCCAGCACCACCAGGCGTAATTCTTGAGTGCAAAGCCAGGAGTAAACCCTGTGAATTGCCAGGTGTGACCTAAAAAGAAAAAAAAAAATGACGCTGATGCTCAAGTAAAAAAGTCTCAATTTAAATTATTTTCTGAGAAATTCAGGTGAAAATTACTATGGGATATCAACTGAAATTAGTGAGAATGAATTATACCAAAGTGAACTTGATCACTTGATCACTTGACATCCCGTTACTCATCGATTTGCTCCAGCGGGCACCAGTAATGTCTCCATTTGTCCCTGTTGCATGCTAGTGTAGTCCAATGGTGTCTGCTTGTTCTAGGAACATGAAGAGCCTCAAACCGATTGTTCAGGGTTTTGACGAAGAAGTCTGACCATCTTATAGGTGGGCAGCCACACAATCTTTTGACATCTTGTGGAATCCAGTCGGTAATGGCTCTAGTCCAAATCTCATTACGTGTCCAGCCCTTCTGATTTTTGACGCCTTGGCAAATGAGACAGCATCCTTGATTCTTGATCGTTCACAAAGTTCGGAACTGCGGATTCTTTCTCTCATTTGAGTGAAGCGTGATACTCCAAGCATAGCTCTTTCGATTCTTCTTTGGGAGACCTGAACAGCGTTCTCATCCTGTTTTCATAGGGCCCAGGTCTCTGAGGCATATGTTAATACAGAAAGAACCGTAGAGTTGAAGAGATGTACCTGGAGCCGAAGGTTCTTCGTCCTTTTAGCTATTTCTTGTTTGCTCTTGAAGGCGTTCCAAGCTGCTCTCTTCTTCCTGCGCAACTCAGGTGCCAGGTCATTCCTCATGTTGACTTCTCGACCTAGGTACACATAACTGTTGCATTTGGAGATGTTCATTCTGTTGAGAGTGAATGGAACATCAGGAACAAAACTGAACAGAAATGAACAGAAACAACAAAATGAACAGATACAACAAATATTAGAATGGGTATGGAAAAGAAAGGAGCACTCATGCATGGAAATATAAATTAGTGAGTCATCTTAGAAAATACATATATTTTTCAATATTAAGAGTATATAGTAATATACTTTTATAAGATTAGCCAGGAAACTTAATCCTACTTTATCTATTTGAATTATTACCAGGCACTGACTTGAAAAATTACGCACCGTTGTTCATTGCATCACTTTGTACAAAGAATGGAAACCACCCAAGTTTCCAGCAACAAATGATACAATCAGGAAAATGTGCTTATAATATATATACACTGGAAAATTGCTAAGTCACAGAAAGTATGAATTTGTTTTGCTGTTGTTATTGTTGTTGCTGTTTTTGCTCTATACAGGACAGCAGGGGCGCAAGTACATGGAAAAGCAGTCAGTATATTTGTCTTTTTTCATATGACAAGGCACGAGTAAACCCTTCCCTGAGTACTGTAGGATATGACACATAACAATTAAAATAAATAATAAAATCTGTACTGCGCACATATAGAAAATTTGTTTCAGAAATGCATTTTATTTCCTTTATGCCCCCCATTGAAGTGTTTTAATACACTTAGTGTTTTTCTAACTAAAGGTAAAATGAATATTGACTACATAGATTTAATAGCTATATCAAATCCTACATAGAAGATGTAGAGGGATATAAATATATAGAGATGGAAATGAACATTGAGGAAGAAACAAGTGTTAACATATAGGAACACTGCATAGATAGAATGATTGCATTTGTTTAATATTATACATCAGTTATACTCAAAGGGCTTTTATCTCTTAGCAATCCACTAGGTGGCATTAGAAACTATGCAGTTTTAATTACTGATTAAACAATTAAAGTGTAATATAAACCTAGATTTTACCATTATTTTTCATATTATTATTATAAGAACTTTGTTAAATTATATGAATCAAATTTTATTAATAATTTATAGTTTTTAATTATATGTAAAATGCTGAAGTACATAGTTTGGAAGCATTCTTACAATGTTCTATTTACATTCTTCTAAAGACTTTAAATTCTCATATAATTTGTGATTTAAAAATCACATATCTTTAATTGCTATTATCTGTAAATAAGTAAAACAACATTACTTATACATCAAAATTTCAAGGACATTTTCATGTATGTTTGTGCTTTGATACTAAGGTCTATCTGATCTATGTATTATCTCCATTTCTAACTTAAAAATATCAGACATGCAGACCATGTCTTCTTAAAACAGTAAAATTAAACCTTTGAGTCACATAGAGAAAAATTTTATTCTGATAATCAGTTGAATACTTTCTGTCACCAACAGAATTGAATTTTGACTTAGAGCTCCCACAGAGAATTTATTTTGTAAAATTTACATGATATGGTAAATGATCAGGAAATGATTAGAAAAAGATAGAAAATAACACTAGGAATATATTATAGGTGTAATTTGGAGAGATAATTGAAATAAATGTTTGTAATACGTGGTCTTTTGAGAAATAAAAGAAGCTTCAAAATAGTATTTTAATGCCTTATAATTGTATTTCTGCGTATGTGAGGGAGTAGGTAATTGAAATGAGAGAAGACACACATAGAAGACCAAGTCAAACACAAAGATATCTCATGGTCACGGTCCTCCCGTTATTCATCGATTTGTTCGAGCGGGCACAGTAACATCTCCATAGTGATACTTGTTGTTACTGTGTTTGGCATATTGAATACGTCATGGGGAGCTTGCCAGGTTCTGCAGTGCGAGTGAGATACTCTCGGTAGCTTGCCAGGCTCTCCGAAAGGGGCGGAGGAATCGAACTTGGATTGGCCATGTTGGCCACTTGCAAGGCAAATGCCTTACCCGCTGTGCTATTGCTCCAGCCCACAAAGATATCTGTAGATAGATAAATAGCTTAAATAGAAGGAGCTGATTGAAATTAGTTTATGTATTAGGATGTTAGCTTTAGAAACACATAGAATATACATCAACATTTTACTTAATCACTGTAAATCATAAGTTATAAAGTAAAGTAAAGTAAAGGCCCTCCCGTTGATCATTGATTTGCTTGAGCGGGCCCAGTAACGTCTCCATTGGAGACTTTGTTGTTACTGTGTCTGGCATATCGGATACTCTCGGTAGCTTGCCGGGCTCTCCGAGAGGGGCGGAGGAATCGAACTCTGGTCGGCCATGTTGGCTGCGTACAAGGCAAACGCCCTACCCGCTGTGCTATCGCTCCAGCCACCTAAATATTTCCTGCAAATCATAAGAAAATAAGTATTTATTGAATAGAAAGTATATGTTACTTGTGTTAATGCATAATTGCATACAGCAATTGTTTTTGCAGAGTAAAATTAGTCAACTTACTTCCCTTATAATATAATCTTCAAATGGAAGTTGAAAAATTTCAAAGCATGTTTTGTGTGGTAGATGTAATATGTGATTACCTAAGAAGTATGACGTAAATGACTATACCATCTTCATTAAATCTTTATTTTATATTATTGGCCTTTTAACTAAATCAGACAAGGGAAAATATATAACACATACTGAATTCATACTAAATTGATATATATGCATATACATATATCAACAACACAGAATAAATCCTGATTAGTTTTTTGATGATTTATAAATCTATTACTGCTGTGAAACTATTTTAATTAATATAGTTTAATATAATTAATATAGTTGAGTTAATTTTATTTAAAGTTCTATCTGTTCATTGAACAAAAACTTTCTGCATTTCTGTACTGATTAAGAACATTCATTTGAAGCTCCTGGCATGGGCTGGAGCAATAGCATAGCAGGTAGGTCATTTGCCTTGCACGCGGCCAACCTGGGTTCAATTCCTCAGTCCCTCTCAGAGAGCTCAGCAAGCTACTGAGAGTATCCCGCCCGCACAGCAAAGCCTGGTTTGCTACCTGTGACGTATTCAATATGCCAAAAAAAATAGTAACAAGTCTCACAATGGAGACGTTAATGGGCCCACTGGAGCAAATTGATGAACAATGAGAGGACAGTGCTACAGTGCTACAGTGCTCCTGGCATATGATGGCCACAACACTATACCTACCTCTAAGAAACAAATGATTGGAAGATATAGATATACAAATCTATCTATGTATATGTATGTGTATATACATATAAAATCTATTGGGATTCTCTTTTTATAACTGGAACTCATGTTTTAACTGCTAAACACTTTAAAATCAACATTTAGATAAAAATTGCTCACCTGGAAGTAAATTAAAGGCTTTATAAGTATTTAACATTTGATTTATTTATAACTATATTCCTGAGACCAGATATTCATAATTCCATTAAAGTAACAAAAGTATCTATTCACAATAAAATTGATATGTGTGTCCTTATTTGGGTGTGTCTTTCTGAATTTTTTATTACTTTAATTAGCTGGTTTACTCAAACATATAAAGTATATCTGCAAACTTTTCAGTATCCATTTTACCTAAAAAGACAGGTTGCTTCCAGAATCATATTATTTAGCTATTCACTGTTACAGAAATAGTAATTATTTTATGTTAGCTGTCTAGGTGTTGCTCCTCACTTGCAGATGAAAATCAAGCAAGATTAGTAAAATCATTTGTTTTGACCAATCTCTTATAAAAATATGTTATTCATCTTAAGACATATTCTTTCTCTGCTTGACAGTTCTGCTCATTTATTCAAAGTTGAAAATCCCCAATAATCATATTTATATATTAATATATTCTCTAAACATTTCTTGTATAACTATTAAATATAAATTACTCTGTAAATGCTATTGATATCCTTAATCAATTTATAATCTAGGTGCATATATGAAAATAGTCAACAGTAAATAAATGATATGCTATACTGTAAGCCATTGCTAAGTGCCAAAACCAAAATGAAGCAATACGCTGGAGATAAATTATAGATGGGATACAGAGTTTAATTTTTTTAATTTTATTTTGTTTTATGGATCTGGACCTGAAGTGCTCATGGTTTACTCCTTCTTCTGCACTGGGGATTACTACTGGGAGGCTCAGAGGACCTTGTGAGGTGCTGAGGTTGGAACCTGAGTTCATGGTATCCATCAAACATCTTACCCACTGTAATCTCTCCATCCCCAGAATCTTAATTAACTAGTTCATAAAATGGTTAGGTCATTTTAAGAGAAGATTAAAATGATACGAAAGATGTAAACTAGCCACAGAAATTTCTCATATGATGGTCCAAGCTGCTACCTCCAGGATGATCTCTAGAGGGGAAACAGGCCACATTCCACCCTCTCAAATCCTCAAAGGCTGAACTCAAAACACAGCAGCCTCCCGCCGCGCTGACCACTTAACTCTTCTATATTTTTTGGAGTAACATCTTTCAACTTTACAGTGCTAACATTTCAGTAGTAGCACTCCAGATTGGATGGGAGTGTAATGTAGAAGCCAACTAAAACTCAACTAACAAAAATACATTGAGACAGAAGGCTTCACTTGCCACAACAACTTAGTAAACCATCAGGCATGGAATTGATGTCCGCATAGTGAGACACAATAATATTTACAATATAGAGATCCTTTTCATGACTAGCCTGGAACTGTTACACTTAAAAATTTTGTGCTTGGGTTTCAATTATACAATAATCAAACACCCATCCCTCCACCAGTGCCCATTTCCCACCACCATGGATCCCAGTATCCCTCCCACCCCCCAACCCCCATCCTACCCTGTCTCTGTGGCAGGGCATTCCCTCTGTTCTCTCTCTACTTTTGGGTGTTGTGGTTTGCAAAAGAAACATTGAGTGGCAATCATGTTTGGTCTATAGTCTACTTTCAGCATGCTACTCCCATCCTGGGAGGATACTCCCAACACCTTTTATTTGGTGCCCCCTTCTCTATCTGAGCTCCCTTTTTGCCTAGTATGCCTGGCTGACCTCCAAGCTATGGAGCAAAATTCCTGGTACTAATCTCGGCTATTGTTGGTGTTAGTCTCCTATTTTGTTACTTTATGTTCCCCAGATGAATGCAATCTAGAAAGACATAGACATAGAAATGTCTATCCCTCTCTTTCTGACTCATTTCGCTTAGCATGATACTTTACAGTTGTACTTGCAGTACCACTTGTATGTAAATTTCATGACTTCATCTTTTCTAACAGCTACACAATACTCCATTGTGTAGATGTACCAAACTTTCTTTAACCAGCCATCTGTTCTCAGGCACTCAGTTTTTTTTCCAGATCTCAACTATTGTAAACAGAGTGCCGCAATGAACAAAGAAGTGCAGATGTCTCTTCAACTATACTTTTTTGCCTCTCTGGGATATATTCCCAGGAGTGGTATTGCTGGGTCAAATGGGAGCTCAATTTACTCTCCCAATCCAGCAGCTAGAACTCGTTTGCATGACCAGGCCTACAAAAGTGATAAGAAATGTCATCTTGGGAGTTGGAGCGATAGTACAGCGGGTAGGGCATTTGCCTTTCATGCATCCGACCCAGGTTCAACTCCCAGCATCCCATATGGTCCCCCAAGCACCGCCAGGAGTGATTCCTGAGTGTAGAGCCAAGATAACCCCTGTGCATCACCAGGTGTGACCCAAAATGGGGGAAAAAAAGAAGAAAAGAAATGTCATCTAGCTCTCTGCTCTGAAGAAGAAAATATATGTGGAAAGGTAGATGATTCTGTCATATAACTATTTTAGATTTCATGGATTCTGATCAGGAGTATTGTTTTATAAATAGCACTGTAGCAATGTCCTCCTGTCGTTCATCGATTTACTTGAGCAGCCACCAGTAACATCTCACATCAAATTGTGAGACTTGTTACTGTTTTTGGCATATCGAATACATCATGGGTAACTTGCCAGCCTTTGCCGTATGGGTGAGATACTCTCTGTAGCTTGCCAGGCTCTCTGAGAGGGGTGGAGGAATTGAACCCGGGTCGTCTATGTACAAGGCAAACGCCCTACCTGCTGTTCTATAATTGCAATACTTCATTTCATTCCTGCAAAAGAAGCTGTTTTTTTCTTTTGTCATGGCATTTTTGCATGTTTCTCTACTCAGAATGTCTTTCCTTTATCGATGTAAACATCTACTCTATAATCTCTGCAAGTAGAATCAAATGTTTCCTCCTCAGTGCTCTGTGTAAGCTACCTGCTATTACAATTATTTTCCATTCCTATTAGACCGAAAATATGCAGAAGAACTGTACTAAGTTTACTTGGTAAGCCTGGTCTTGTGGCAGTACCCTGCAGATATTAGATGCTTAATAAATGTTTGAAAAAAGGAGTGAATATAGCATAATTCAGATAAAACCTCCTCAGAATTTTAACTTCCCTTTTTTCCTAGGTTTTATGACTACCAAATGATCTTTTTTTTTAGGTACAATAAACTAAGTTTATAGTCTCAGACAAGTTACTAACAAAACCAATCTCAGATTCCTCACCTATAAAATATGGACAGATATATGTCCTCCTTGGGGATATGAGATACAGTTCAATGGTATAGACACAGGCTTTACATGCAGGAGACCCATGTTCAATCCCTGGAACCATATATGGTTCCCTAAACACTAACAGACAAGGAATGACCCCTGAAGCAGAGATGGCAGTAGCCCCTAAGCTCCACTGGGCCACTGGGTATGGTCCAACACAAAAAACAAGAACCAAAATATAACAAAAATATCTTTTAGTGTGTGTGAAGCAAGATTGGTTTTGTTGAAACTCATTTAGAAACATGTGAGGGGAGAGAAAGGAAGAAGTACGTGTTCAAGAGAGAACACAGACTCCTCCAGAACAGAACTGAGCAACCAAAGAAACAGAGGCAAGACACACGTTAACAGGCCACCAAAAATATCTCCCTCCAAATTCCCAGCCTCATCCAATGTTACGGAAAAGATTCTAGGAGTTACACACAGATAAAATGTTTAAAGTGTTTCCTGACACATAAGTACTCAGTAAGCATTAATTTCTGTTTTGTCTTGTTTTTTAATGATACCCCGATACTAGGAAGGATATGAGAACAGACAGTTTTCTGTCACAAAATACTTCTATTCAATGTACATTAAATAAAATAGTATCTGTCAGTCTCTTCTGAGTTCAGTTTATCACTTTTTTCCAAGATAACTCCATTTTGGGGAACTGACATGTTTAACTGCAAAACTGAGGAATGGATCCTGAATCCTGACGAATCTGTCAAGCCCTTTTGAGAAAGGGTGTCAAAAGAATTGGGTATAATATATATATATATATATATAATACATATGTATACATAATACATATATATGAATATTTTATTATTAGCTCAGCTTAGATACTCTTGGTTTTAAATTTATTTTCATAATATATTCCCCCAAATAAAAATATATTTTTTTAAATAAGGGCTATCCCCATTAAGGAGTTTTATGCATAGTTCCAGCAATGCTTAGCCTGGCAATGTGGTCTGACTGTGGGGTGCTATTTGGTGCTCAATCTGATGATACAGTGTCTGGTGGGATACATGGGACTATGTGGTGACTGAAGATTGCAGAAATTCAAACTCAGTTGCTTTCATGTGCTAGGCATGTGCTCTATGATTTGAGCTATGGCCCTGGGCCAAGGGCTTCTTTTTACTATCTGATCTTAGTTGTTTATATACTTTCAAGTTTTGAGACCTGATTGATATTTTTAAACTCGGAAAATTCTCTTTAATTTTTTTTTTGGTTTGTTTGTGGTACTTGTACTTGTACTACTATACAAGAAAGGAGACATTCACGACATTGGCAACTATCGCCCAATCTGCCTATTGTCTGTCATCTACAAACTATTCACTCGAGTCATCCTGAATAGGATTAGCAGAACACTAGATGAAGGACAACCATGTGAACAAGCTGGATTCCGAAAAGGATTCAGTACCATCGACCATATCCACACAATAACCAAGCTCATTGAGGTATCTCGGGAGTTCAAGATGCCGCTCTAACGTTCATTGATTTAAAGAAGGCCTTTGATTCTGTTGAGATGGAAGCGGTCATGGAAGCCCTAGCCAATCAGGGCGTACAAACTCAATACATCAGGATCCTTCGTGAGCTCTATTGCGGATTCACTACCAAGATCTCACCATTCTACAAAGAAGTAATCATCCATATCGAGAGAGGGGTTCGGCAGGGTGATACCATTTCACCAAAACTCTTCAGTGCCTCCCTCGAGAACATCATGCGACGACTGGAATGGGAAAACATGGGAGTGAAGATAGATGGTCGGCAACTACACCACCTCCGCTTTGCTGATAACATCATTCTAATAACACCAAACATCAACCAAGCGGCACAAATGCTGAACGACTTTGACCGTGAATGTGGAAAGGTCGGAATACAGCTGAATCTTACGAAGACAATGTTTATGAGAAACAGCCTTGTTCCTGACGCTCCATTCGCTCTCAACAGAACCACCATCTCCAAATGCAACAGTTATATATACCTAGGTCAAGAAATCAACATGATGTTGGCAAAACCCTCCATGACATTGAAGCTAATGGTATCTTCAAAGATGCCATGCCACTGGCCGAGCAAGTGAAAACAGAGATAGATAAATGGGACTATCTTAAACTGAGAAGCTTCTGCACCTCCAAAGAAACAGTGACCAAAATACAAAGACAGTCTATTGAATGGGAAAGGATATTCACCAAATACACATCTGACAAGGGGTTGATATCCAGGATATACAAAATACTGGTTAAACTCCACAAGAAGAAAACATCCAACCCCATCCAAAAATGGGGCAATGAAATAAACAGAAACTTTCTCAAAGAAGAAATCCGAATGGCAAAAAAGCATATGAGAAAATGCTCTACATCATTAATCATCAGGGAGATGCAGGTCAAAACCACAATGAGATATCATCTCACACCTCAGAGACTGGCCCACATTCAAAAGAAAAAAAGCAACCGATGCTGGCGTGGATGTGGCGAGAAAGGGACCCTCCTTCACTGTTGGTGGGAATGTCCACTGGTTCAGCCCTTCTGGACAACAGTATGGACAATTCTCAAAAAATTAGAAATTGAGCTCCCATTTGACCCAGCAATACCACTCCTGGGAATATATCCCAGAGAGGCAAAAATGTATAGTCGAAGTGACATCTGCACTTGTTTGTTCATTGCAGCACTCTTTACAATAGCCAGAAACTGGAAGAAACCTGAATGCCCACGAACAGATGACTGGTTAAAGAAACTTTGGTACATCTACACAATGGAGTACTATGTAGCTGTTAGAAAAGATGAAGTCATGAAATTTACATACAAGTGGTACAATATGGAAAGTATCATGCTAAGCGAAATGAGTCAGAAAGAGAGGGATAGACATAGAAAGATTGCATTCATCTGGGGGATACAAAGTAACAAAATATGAGATTAATACCCAAGAATAGCTGAGATCAGCACCAGGAGGATTACTCCATAACTTAGAGGCCAGCCGGGTATCCTAGAGGAAAGGGCAGTTCAGATAGAGAAGGGAGCACCAAATAAAGGATGCTTGGAGGATCCTCCTAGGAGGGGAGATGCATGTCGAAAGTAGACTATGGACTGAACATATTTGCCACTCAATGCCTCATTTGCAGACCACAACACCCAAAAGGAGAGAGAGAACACAGGGGATTGCCCTGCCACAGAGACAGGGGGGATGGGGGGATGGGGGTGGGAGGGATATTATCCATGGTGGTGGAAAATGGGCACTGGTGGAGGAATGGGTATCTGATCATTGTATAATTGAAACCAAAGCACAAAAAATTGTAAATAAAAAAAAAGATGAACAAAAAACTGAAAAAAAAAATCAACATGATGAATGACCTGGCACCCGAGTTGCGCAGGAGGAAGAGAGCGGCTTGGAATGCCTTCAAGAGCATTGAAGAAATAACTAAAAGGACAAAGAACCTCCAGCTATGAGCCCATCTCTTTGATTCCACTATTCTTCCTGCGTTAACATATGCCTCAGAGACCTGGACCCTACGAAAACAGGATGAGAACGCTATTCGGGTCTCTCAAAGAGGAATCGAAAGAACTATGCTTGGAATATCACGATTCACTCAAATGAGAGATAGAATCCGGAGTTCTGATCTTCGTCAACGCTCAAGAATCAGGGACGCTGTCTCATTTGCCAAGACATCAAAAATCAGATGGGCTGGACACGTAATGAGGTTTACAGACAACTGCTGGACTAGAGCCATTACTGATTGGATTCCACGAGACATCAAAAGATCACGTGGACACCCACCTATAAGATGGTCAGACTTCTTCGTCAAGACCCTATATGATCGGTTTGAGGCTCTACATGTTCCTAAAACGAACAGATACCATTGGGCTACGCTAGCACGCAACCGGGATGAATGGAGACGTTACTGGCACCCGCTGGAATAAATCGATGAGTAACGGGGATTAAGTGATTAAGTGATTGTTTGTGGTCCACATCCAGAGGTGCTCAGGAGCTACTGACTTTGTGCTCAGTGATCACGCCTGGTGGTACTTTGTGGGGACCATATGTGGTGCCAGAGATTCAGTTAGGGTCTGGATTGCATGGCAGTGCCTTAACCCCTGTACTATGTCTCCCTACCCTAAAACTTTCTCTTTTAAGTACACAATGATCTCCAAAACTAATAAGGGGCTTTTAAGTATCTCTTTCTTCCTATCCAGTTCCGTTCAATAAACTGTGCTATCTTTGACCGAAATGTTGCCTTTTAAAGAGAACTAAGGTAAAGTTTAATGAATATCAGCCAATATTTTTCTGAATGTAAAAATTGTATTAACTTGTTTGAAATATAAACATGCACTAAAATGTGTAATTTTTAAAATGTATAATTTAAGGAATTTTGATATATACATGCCTACCAATATTAACGCAATTTCAAAGAATGTTTATCATATTCCTAGTATCTCACCCCTAGGTTCTTTGTCACTATTAATCATCTGTAATATATTTTTCTGTTGAAAATTCATAACTTTTAGAATTTAACAAAAATGGTATCATAATATATAAACTATTTTGTTCCTGGAATTTTGCCATATAATAATGTTGAGATCACCCAAATCGTTATATGTTACAGTAAACTGTCTTTTAGAGTATTCCACTATATAACTAGACCAGGTTGGTTATTCTCCTGCAAATGAGAAGTGATTTACCTTCAACTTTTTACTAGTATGTTTTTTTCTATGATAAACCTTCATGTGCATGATTATTTTGTGATTATGTAGATTTTCTCATTCAGCAAGTACATAAAGTTAAATAATTAAATCACATATTTGTTAACATTTTTTACTGGAAGATTGCTTGTGTTTATTTTCCTCTTAGTTTTAATACTCTTGTTTACACTAATGTCTAAATATTTTTATTAATCACTCTAATAAATGTGCTATTTATGTTTTACTATTAGAAGCTTATATTTTCTAAAATAAAATGGCTAGTGAAGAAAAAGATAGCTTGAAAATAGTAAAATGTTCAGTTCAATGTCTACCAATTTACCATTTGTGACAAAATGTAACACTTTATCAGAAAAGGCAAAATTACAGTGCACAATACATTCAAAATATTTTTATTTTAAAACATCAAATTCTTTCTTATGATAAGTTTTTCTTGTCAGAGGTTAAGGGATGCTTTCTCCTTTTGACAGAACTATCGTGCAGCAGAAACTGTCTTAAATGTTGTTGGAGAAAAAGAGTTCTGGACTGCCTCCGGGTGGCATTTAAGCCCATTAATGACCATGATCCAAAGATTCACAAATGAATCTGAGGACCAAACAGCTCACCCAGAGATGTTCTCGACCTTGTGCCAGTCTGATTTCACTGTGGTGCCTCAGACTGGAGCAGACATCATCCCTCTACCTGCCCCCTATAAGTTCTGGAGGCTGCAACCTCCAGAACCCAACAGGAAGGTGGGACCAAAGATTACAAACTCCAGGCTTCAAGGGATAGGGAAGGTGCTCCTTTCCATCTTCCCACCCCTATGGGGTCCTGGCTCTCATACCCACAAACTGCCTCTGGTGCCATTAAGCATTTTAAAGGCCATGATCCAGAGATTCACAACTGAATCTCAGTGAGCAGTTCATTTCAGAAATATCTCTGGACCCCATTTAAAATTTTAGAATTCCAGGAGGAAAAGCGGTCATGTGACATCTCATGCTATTCATAACAATACAAAATATATTATCTAGCACCTACCTGTGCGGCAGGCTTGAGTGGTCGTGGAAAACATTCGAAATAATGGTAGTGGGAAGATATAATGGTGGTGGGATTGGTGTTGAAATATTAAATGCAATCAATTATTGTGAATAACTTTATGAAAAGTAAAATTAATTAAAAAGGAAAATGAGTTCTGGAGAATGAAACAATCCTGTGTCTACAGTGGTAAATGCTGGAAATAGTTTTCAAAAAGCAAGTGATATCATGTTCATGTGCTTGCTAGTTTTTACTGAAAACTAAAAATAACAATTTTATTTTTATTATACATGTTGCAAATATTAGAATTTATTTTTCAAAAATAAATTTATAACAATATTAACTACATTAACTGCTTGGAGACTTGATGAAAGCCTCCATCATGCATCTATTTTTTTGTTTATGTAATTGGTTTCATTTCTCTGAGATTCTACAATTTCAGTTTTATATACTTATTTTTATAAGTTTCAGGAGATTTCTCTAGGAAGTACAGTTACTACTTTTGTTTTGTTTGGTGGCTACACTCTGTTATACTTTAGGCTTACTCCTGGTTCTGTGATCAGGGATTATTCCTAGTGGGACTGGGAAAAAATATGGGGTGCTGGGGATAGAATCTGGGTTGGTTGCTAGCATGCAAACCCTACCCTCTACTCTATTTTTCTGAACTAGTTTCCAATTTATTTTATCAATTGTAAACTAATTTCATTAAAACGTTTCACTTTCCAAGCAATATTGTGACTATAACTTTTAATTATATTAATCAAATTTATCAAGAATAAATGTTATATAATGTGGATAATTTATTCATTTGAAAGTAAAAATCATTAGGTAATTAATAATCGTATGTTTTCAATAGAACATTAAGAATTCTTCATTAGACTCTTAAAATAAATTAACCCATTTACAAATGATTGCTTTCTCACTACAGGAGCAAAACAAAGTTATAGTTATTGGGGTTCTTTTTATGATTTCATTAAAATAAATTATGTTGATTTGTTCAAACATTATGATACAACTGGTATTTAATAAAAATCACTGGCCGGGGAAATTATGAAAATAAAAGATAGCATAATTTGTAATAAAAGAAACCTGGCTATAATATTTTCCTGCTGATACTCTTTGAGTATCCAGTGGAATTTAGTTAAAATAATACAATCTACCAGATAATTTTGATGTTTTGCTATTAAAGACTATGATAAATGTATTTGCATACATATGAGTATAGTGGTCAACTTAAAAATCCATATTTTCTCTTTCTATAATTTTCCCATTAGTTTCTGAAGATTAACAAATTTCTAGAATAATTGTTTACATTTTCATGTTCATATTTGCTAAAGACTAATGTGTAAGATAAATATTGTTCTGTCCTTTAGTAAACTAAAAAGCAAAATAAGCCAACTTAATTGTTTGTTAGTGTGGTAGAGGTTGGATCTCAGTTTCTGAGGCTGGCCCAATCCTCACTGGGCCTAAGAGGTAGGACATTTCAACCCTAAGAGCTAAGTACATGGAACTCGCTCAGCTCTTGTGCCAGGACCATCCATACTTTTAACCTGCTTTAAAATTCAAAGTAAATGTTATTATTACTAAAAAAAAGCTTTGTTTAGCTTTAGAATGGGACAGAAAAAATAATAACTCTTAAAATATCATTCAAAGTTGAGTAATTTGACTTCCGATCAAATAGTTTCTCAGTAAGTTATTTCCAATTGTCCAGGCAATGTTGTGACTATAAATTTTCATTACATCAGTACATTTCTAAACCTTTAAATATGGCTTTTCCTGATTATGGCTTTTTAAAAATGGTTTATTGTCATGGTACTTTCCTCCCTTACCACGAACAATAAAATTTTAGCAATAGCAGTGACTGTAAGACTTATGTTAGGAGTAATTTACATAAACACATAGGCTTAATAGTTGTAGAGACAGTGCAATAATAGTATTTATTTTATAAAATACCATGAAAATAGAAATTTTTTAAATATTGTCTTTTCATAGTTTTTTATTTTATCTTAAGGATACACATTTACATATAAGAAATTATGTAGCAATAGATATCAACATTCTTAAGAAAATTTTTCATATGGATCACATGAAAAGCCATAAAATTATTCATGATCTTAAACAAATTTTAGATATAGTGTTTTTAAGTTGTGTAATACAGGTACTTTTATTATTTTAGGACTATATTCTATTTGAATACAATATTTATTAAATATTATATAATTTATTCACTAATTGTTAGAAAGAAATATCACCTCAGTTAGGGCAAATTTGAAAGAAATAGTCACACCAGTACCAATGAATTAGTTCAACCTACTACAGGATCTTTCAAAATAATTATCTGATATTGTAATATTTTATAAAAATGTGAATCATTTTGTAGTACAGAAGCAAATAAAGCATCCGTGAAACAGCTCAAATAAAAGTTGTGTAGGGAATGTCAAATAAACTGTCATTAATCCTCTGCTTACAAAACTAATTGCTGGTTGGTCTAAGGGCTGAAAGAGTGTGGTGGTACCTAGGCAACCGCCTTACTAATGTTAGCATCTGACCTCTTGAGAAAACACAGCAGATCACCAACATGAGCAGATATTAGCAATAATATCATAAGGCTTATAATAATATTATAATTCCTCAGGGTAGCAAAGTAGACAGTATGACACAGATATGTTACATTTGCATTTCAAATGAACTTTCTATTTATTGTGTAGTTTAATTGAGGGTGGAAAGCTTCTAGATGATTACAATTAATATTGTTCCACCTAACTTTTTAAAATAGAGCAATCACAGGTATTCATTGTCTATACCTGTCACTGTAGAGTAACATCAGTGAATATGCTTTTAATGTTTAATGGTAAATAAAGTTTATTATAAGAGGTGCTAGGCTTTACATTAAGCACTGCATTTAAGTTAGTAGGAATGCATGAAAAATCAGGCAAGCTTTAATTAGTTATGTTCTGGTTTCTAAAATAACTTAAAAACTTGATATAAATGTCTATTATATCCCAGACCATTCAAATTGATGTTTGTTAAAATTAACTAAGAAAATTAGTCTGTTATACTAAAGTAAAGGAGCTCATCAAATAGATTATTTTTAATCTATTAATTAAAAATAATTATTACATGTAGATTTATATATGTATGGTGGTGATGGTGTGCATATGTATGCATGTATATATGTGTAACATAAGAAGATGGTTGATCCATTAACAAGTTTTTTCAATTAGAGTAATATTCAAAGTTACTTATCAACTGTAACTGACAGTGATATCTAGATTGAATTTTTAGTTTTGGACATCATTTCAATAAAGATTTGAGTGAAAAAAAGTTTACTGAACATGATAACTAAAAGATCAATTCCCAGTTAACTTGATGTAATAACTTTAGAAGTATTAATAGTTTAAGTGTCCAAATATTTGTCTTAAGGATACTAATTTTAGGTTATGTTTACAAAGGAAATTCTTTATAAATTATCCTTGGTACATTTTCTTTAATTACAGCATTATGGAATCTTAAGCACTATGCCAATTATCAAAAATAATCTTTGTATAGTTAGGCTTCAGAAAAACTTGCAGACTTCTCTACTTATGCTCTTTAGATTTGATTTTCAGATATAACTCAATTACTGACTACTTAAAAGAGAGAAATGTCATAATGATATCAAATCCTAGCAATATATACATAATTTGTATTATAGAAATTCACATACCTCAGGGAATAATATGTTAACATTATTTTCAGTTAAAAATAGAAAATAAGTCTTAATTATATGAGATTCTTAATGAACCAAAATGAATCAAAATCACCACTTTTTGCATTCTTTCCATACCCACTCTCGCATAATTTGAAACAAAGAACAGAAAAAGTCAAATTTTTGTCTTACCAAAATAAAATTTCATAAAAGTAGAGAACTAACCTAATATAAATACTTCAAATGTTTGTCATCACCCTAATATATATATATATTGAGAGAAGAAATCTGGTTCCTAGAAATTTATTTCCAAGTACTCTAAAGCAGAGAACAGTAGAGAAATAATATGTGATATAATTTTAACATAAGTTTTGAATTCTGATGCATCATGGGCTTCTCTATCCTGATGTCCACCTCAAAAATTTTATGGGAAGTAAACAAGTGATGATGAAGTGTAATATTTGCTCTTAGCTACCTGGTGTAATTATCCTGACCACATCATAACTCTGAGACTTACTGAGAAAGCATTTACTTAGTTCCGTGCAGTCAGTGTGACGCTGGGGACCGATGCTATTTAATATATGGTCATTCATCAGTCAATAATGTCCACCATGAGAGTTATTCCTTCCCCTTTAGTCCATAACTAAAATCATAACATTAGATTTTGATTGATTTTCTATAGACACTTTAAATTATAAGCTTCATCTCTAGTGAATTAAATTGTCGTTTTTTCTTCCTTAAAATTTTCCTTTTGAGTATTCTGAAAGACTAATCTTTCCTTGATTGATAAACTCTGTACCTCCTTCTCTTAACTGTAAGTATACTTTACTTTGGGAATATCCATTTCCAATAGTTCACACATTATCCTCACCCTCAGCCCTCAGGCACCCTGCAGAAAATATCTTTTTCTGTAATAAAACTCTTGCTTCTTAGATGTTTATTCCACTAAGCTTTACTACTCCATTTCCTCAGGATATTTTATCCATTGACCCTTTTATTTTTAACCAACATTGTCTTCTGCATAGCTTGCCTTTTGTAAAGTCCAAGTTTGATCTTTATGACTTTTCTCTTTGAGTTCCTCAAGATGAAAATAATTTCTCCTGAAACTTAAGAAACAACAACTACAGGGACAATTGGTTGAATTTGGCTATAACAAGAATTCTGTTAGTTTGGTAACAGATGCTCAGCTATAATTTTTACAGTCTTTGTAGACAGGTCAATAATGCATATGTTTTTATGTTAATCTTTCTGTTTGTAGTTGAAATTAATGTTGAAAAATACATAAAACTTCTTTGCAAAAGAAGAATTACAAAATATTTTGACAATCTATAAGAAAAAATATATCAATTCTGTGTTGATATAAAAATAAAATAAACAGTTAAAACATATAAATACCTATAATTGGACTTGAGGGAAGTTTGACAATACAGCATTTGGATTTAGGTCTCTTTCAAGATTTTTGGCTATAAAAATCTGAAATAGTGATAGAAATACATGGGGATTAGACACAATAAGATATGGCCCTGAGAAAAATAAGATTTGGTGTGGAGTGCCACAAGGATGAGCCTAAGTGGCATCTAATAATGTAGATTACCTAGACAAGCAAGTAATCTAGGTAACCACACACTAGAAGATAATAGTCTCAGCATCCTCACCACTGTTTCAATTATGCATATTATTGAAACCTAACAAGAATGTCAACCCATCCCATCTCCCACCCTCAGTCTTTTAAAAAAAATGTTTAAAAGGGTAAGAGGGTTTGCCTTTCTCTGAGAATCTGCCTCAGAAGACCTCACCCATAATCTGGAAACTCCCCTGCCTGTTTCCCCCTTTCCATGGAGTGTACTTTACCTCCAGCCTTTGTTTTTAATCTGCTTGAGGACATAAACCTGAATTTCTGCACCAGCCTAAAAATAGTATTGGATAAAGTGGAGGTCCACAGGTGAGCAGGTACCAGTTTGCTTTCAGTTAAATTATTTATAGACCTTGGTTAAAAAATAACTTTACTTAAAAAAAAAAAAGCAAAACAGTTTTCCACAGTGCTGCCTATACTGAAGTACAATTTAGACTTGCAGGAGAACTATGTCTCAATTTAACAACTCTTCCACTTAAGTAAACTTAAGTGACAAAACATTCACCAATAATGGAAAGTATACAAATTACAAAATAGCAGTGTGTTCATACATCTTGTTCATAACAAAACAACTCCACAAAACAACTCCTTAAGAAGGAAAACAGGAGGTTCAAGGATAATAAAGTCAGATTTGGAATATGCTCTTATTTGTGTAACACAAATAAGATACATTAAACAAGGGCTGAAGTCATAGTACAGAAGGTAGGACATTTGCCTTGTACAGGGCTGACCTGGGTTCAATCCCAAGCATCCCATATGATTCCCTGATCACAAAAAGGAGTAATTTCTGAGTGCAGAGACAGAAACAACCTATGGACTCCTCCAGATATGGCCTAAGTACAAATATGGAGCGATAGCACAGCAGGTAGGGCGTTCGCCTTGCACGCGGCCAACATGGCCGACCCAGTTCGATTCCTCCGCCCCTCTCGGAGAACCCGGCAAGCTACCGAGAGTATTCGATATGCCAGACACAGTAACAACAAAGTCTCCAATGGTTACGTTACTGGGCCCGCTCGAGCAAATCGACGATCAACGGGAGGGCCTTTACCTTTTTTTTACATATATATAATATATATATATATATATACATATATATATAATAGTCACTCTCACTGTCACTGTCCTCCCGTTGTTCATCAATTTGCTTGAGCGGGCCCAGTAACGTCTCCATTGGAGACTTTGTTGTTAACTGTGTTTGGCGTATCAAATATATCACGGGTAGCTTGCCAGGCTCTGCCGTGCGGGTGAAATACTCTCAGTAGCTTGCCAGGCTCTCTGAGAGGGGCAGAAGAATCGAACTCAGGTCGGCCATGTTGGCTGCATGCAAGGCAAACGCCCTACCGCTGTGCTGTCGCTCCAGCCTGTATATATATATATATATATATATATATATAGAGAGAGAGAGAGAGAGAGAGAGAGAGAGAGAGAGAGAGATTATCACACCAAGCTCCCAGAAGAGAACAAAGCAGAGTCTCCTACCCTGTGCCTGACTGTCCTCACCAGGGCCCAGCAGCCGAAGACCTCCAGAACCAGCCACAACCATGCTGAGACCATTCTCCACATGCATAAAGGTACCAGCAGAGAAACAAATGCATGAGGGTCCCGGGGCTGAGATCTCTAAGCCTGCTCAGATCAGGACTGAGCATCCTCCACCCAGATCCTCCACCTTCCAGTAGGCAGGGGTCACACCCACCAGCTGGCTCCCCGGCACCATGTAATCCCATTAACGGCCAAGATCCAGAGGCTATAAAACCCAGCTCCCGGAAGCGACATCTTATTATCTCATTCTTACTTTGGACAACCTGGCAGGCTACTGAATGTAACCTGCCCACAAGGCAGAGTCTGGCAAACTCCCCGTGGCATATATGCCAAATACCAGTAACAATGATGGGTCTCATTCTCCTAACCCTGAAAGAACCTTGGATATGGCACTTTAAAATCTCAGGGCTAGGACAAAGGAAACATTACTGGGGCCTGCTCCAGGCAATCGACTAACAACAGGATGATTGTGATTGTGATTGTGATATATAGTAATCAGTCATTTCTTTCTAACATGAGTTTACTCAAACCTTTAAACTAATATCACTTTTTTTTATTAGTGAAACACCATTAGGTACAGTTGTTGACCTTACAAGTTTTTGTGCTTAGGTTTCAGTTATACAATGATCAAGTACCCATCCCTCCACCAGTGCCCATTCCCCACCCCCAATGATCCCAGTAACCCTCCCAGCCCTCCCAACCCGCCTCTGCGGCAGGGCATTCCCTTTTGTTCCCTCTGTCCTTTTGGTTGCTGAGGGTTGCAAAAGAGGCATCGAGTGGCAATCATATTCGGTCTATAGTCTACTTTCAGTATGCATCTTCCTAAACTAATATCACCTAAAACATTTTTTATCCCTATGAGATTTATATAAAAATTCACTGTATTTCTCTAAAAACTTTGTGACATAACAGTTATTATTGTACCAAATTAATCCATGATTAATTTTCTCTTTTATCATAGATTTAAAGCACTTTCAAGAAAAAAGTCACTGTCACTGTCATCCCATTGTTCATCGATTTGCTCGAGTGGGCCCAATAACATTGTGAGACTTGTCACTGTGTTTGGTATATTAAATATGTCATGGGTCGCTTGCCAGGCTTTGCCATGCTGGATCTAATTTAATGTTTCATAATATTATCTAAAATAGCAGATACCAGTCTATAACATATTGCCAAAAATATTTTATTATTAAATATTCACTTCAGAACTTAAAATTAATCTAAAGTTATTTTTATTGAGTTAATGACATTCTTAATCATTTTAAAGTTTACTACATTAAAAAAAGAGTAAGAATACTTGAAAGTTCTAGTATTATGGTGTCTGTGTCAAGACTTTGTAGAAGATTCAAAGAACAGATACTTGGAAACTGAATATAGGTAGATTAAATAAGTCTTATAGACTACTCACAGAATTTCAAATTTGATGGCACTGTAATAAACATATAGATGTCATGCTTTTGCCTGTGGTACATGTTTTGATAATCAAAGTTTGAGAAGTTTTCTTGTCCATAGATAATTGGAAATCAAAATGATTACTGAATCTTCTGGAGTTTTTCTCCACATACATTGACAAATAACATGTACTTAAGCTTTTAGACGTCATGTGTTATGTAACTATAGAAAAACATTGAGACATATGTGTCTTTAGAAGACTTATGACTGTGGAGTCATTATAGTTTCACTTGATCACTTGACTTGCTCGAGCAGGCACTAATAACATCTCTATTTGTCCCTGTCACATGCTAGTGTAGCCCAATGGACTCTGTTCGTTCTAGGAACATGAAGAGCCTCAAACCAATCGTTCATGATCTTGATGAAGAAGTCTGACATCTGGTAGGTGAGCGGCCACACGGTCTTTTGACATCCCATGGAATCCAGTCGGTAACGGCTCTAGTCCAGTGCTCGTCTCTAAATCTCATTACGTGACCAGCCCGTCTGATTTTTGACGCCTTGGCAAACGAGACAGCGTCCCTGATTCTTGATCATCAACAGAGGTCAGAACTCCGGATTCTTTCTCTCATTTGAGTGAAACGTGATATTCGAAGCATAGCTCTTTCAATTCCTCTTTGGGAGACCTGATAGCGTTCTCATCCTGTTTGTGTAGGGCCCAGGTCTCTGAGGCATATGTTAATGTAGGAAGAACAGTGGAATCGAAGAGATGTGCCTGGGGCTGAAGGTTCTTCGTCCTCTTAGCTATTTCTTCGATGCTCTGAAGAGCATTATAGTTTATAGACACAAAATCCATTGCAAAGTCTATTGGGCATGTAAATTATGTATAGGGATCATGGTTTATGAAGTCTGCCCTTGATAAAATTTCAATACGTTGCACAGGACTGTTAGATCAAATTATTTTTTTCTAGAGTTGAGCATGGAATCTTTGCCATCTAAACCTTTCTATCAAAGATTATAATTTATAGGACTCTAAGCATCATCTTAAAACGTCATCCTAAATAAAATGCTAATAAAATAGAAACAACTATGTAATTTATCATTGTTATTGTTTATATAATTCTTTTTAAACAAATACTCCCATGGTTTTTCCATAAAAATATGCACCTTTAAAGCTAACTCCCAACACGGTTGTATTATTCACATATTACAGCTTGTATTTATGAATTGCAACAGTCTTTAACAATATTTGCTCAATTTTGGGTAGCATTCTGTTATCAGAAATACTCATAAATAGAAAATTTCTATTTTGATTCTTTATTTTGAACAATAATAAACTAAGTTTGTTTCCCATGTGATTTTTCAGCACAATAACATATAGAAGCAAGTTAGGTAGAAAAAAAGTGACATTTAAATATGAAGTGGTAAAACCATATGATAGATGCTGTATGCTTTTATAATATTTAGATGTGTTCAATTTGTAACAAACTTATATTTAGTCATATCTGGTGTCCCGGGATGGAATTGGGTTTGGCTGCATATGAGGCAAATGCTTTACCAAATATACTATTATTTTAGCTTCAAATCTATGTGATTATGACTTTCCATTAATCATCCCTGGGTTTCTGTCAGCATATTCTATGTCCTCCCTGCCCTCATTAGTTGTGTCTTTGTATTTTGAAATGGTACTCAATAGTAACTATGAACTAGAAGCTGTTGGAGCTGCTTTTGCTCCTTGATCAAGTGTGACACAGTGATTATGAACAGTTTTTACGTGCCTATTGACTATCTGCATGTCTTTATGAGATGTTTAGATTTTTCGACCTAGCTTTTGATGGGATATTTTGTTGTTGTTGAATTGTGGACTACACTTAAGCATACTGAATATTAGCTTTATGCCATACTATAGCATTTGAATATTTTCTCCCATAAGGTAGGATGTCTTTTTTGTCTCTTTCAGATTAAATTTCTTTCCTTCTGAGATGTTTAACTTTGATTTGAACTACAGTTTTGCATATGCATCTCTTTTACTCCTTTGCTAAGTTACTAGGAACATTTTTGGGTATAAATGCATACAAATTATAACGTTTTTATTTGAAATTTTCACTCTAGTTTTTTGTTTGAGTGCATAAATTCAACAGTCTTTTTATATTGTGTTTGTAGCTTGCCACTTTACTTATTTATTTAAGGTTTCCTATAATTTTATTTATTATTTATTTATTTTTGCTTTTTGGGTCATACCTGGCAATGCACAGAGGTTACTCCTGGCTCTGCACTGAGGAATTATTCATGGCGGTGCTCGGGGGACCATATGGGATGCTGAGAATCGAACCCGGATTGGCTGCGTGCAAGGCAAACGCTCTACCCATTGTGCTATTACTCCAGCCCCGATTTCCTACAATTTTAATTGTGGTCCTTCCAGTTTTATATATATCATCTGCAAATGCTGATGGTTTTACTTCCTTTTTCAATTTGAAAATCTGAATTTCTTTTTCATGCCTAATTGTTAACCTTAGAAATTCTAATACTGTGTTGAAAGACTTTGTTTACAATGATTTTCTTTTCTTGTGCCCGATTTTGGAGGGGATGCTTATGTCTTATTTTGTCTTAGAAGATGATAATAACTTTTTTCTCCTAATAAAACCTTAAGAGGTTGTAAAGTTCTAAAAGAGAATCATTGTATTTTAAGTTGTCTGATTTAATGGCTTTAGTTGTTAACAGTTGTATTTCACTATCCTTTATATTTATGTGGTATATGCTTAAACTTTTCTTTTTTATTTCTGATTCTATAAGTTTTACTTTAATTCTTTTTAAATCTAGCTAAACATATGTAAACTGTGTTTGTTGTTTCAAAGTACTAGTTCTCTATGTCACAGATTTTTATTGTCTTTTTTATTTCTAATTATTACTATCAATCTATCATTTTTAGTTATTTTTTATCTGCGATTGATTTGGAGTTTCACTTATTTTTCTTTAGTTTCTTAAGATGTGAGGTTAAATGATTTATATTAGCAATTTCTTGCATCCTGTTTCAAGTCTATATTTTTATAAACTACTTTCAGTAATGCTTTTTGAGTCTTTTACATGTTCTGATAGCCTGTGTATTTGTTCTTATTTCCTCATTGATCTAAAAATATTTCAGTGGCATAATGCTTAGTGTAAAGATGCTTTATATTTTTTCCAACTATCTACTTCTGGTTAATTATTAATTAACAGATAACAATGTGATTTGCAAAGATACTGATGTGATTTGAATTTCCATGACTTTATTGATACTTGATTTATATCCTAGCATGCAGTCTAACCTAGATAATGTTTCATGTGCTCTAATGAAGAATATGTATTTATCCAGCTCTTCAAACTCCTTATGGAAGACTGCTTTTGCTAATTGATTTTCTGTTTCATCCAGCCAATGGTGAAAATGAGGTGTCAAAGTCTTTGATCTTTCAGTCTTCTTGATATATTGATCCTTCATTCATTACATAATCCTGACACCTATCTCATTGCCTATTTTAGTATAAATTATATATTTTTCTGAAATAAATATGACTCTTTCTTTCTTTCTTAAAGTTAGCATTTGCTTGCCTGATTTGTTTAAACTTTTAATTTGAGCCTATGCTTAAATGAGAAGTTCCAGAATTTTTAATAACTAGCAGAAGGTTGAGTTTTGTTTCCTAATCCATTCTGCTAATTTATGACTTTGCATTTGTGAGTCCAGATCTTTGAAGTTTAGTAAAATTACTGATACAAATGGATTTGTTATTATTTACTTTATGAATTCTGTGTACAATAAAATCTGCCTTTGTTTCTTTGGTCTTCTCTTATTTTCATCCCATAGTTTGGTATCTGTTAGTTGTGCAGCCATTGACTTACTTTTATTTGTATTTATTTCTGCTAAGTATTTTAGCTTTGAGATTATCATAAATTTACATAGACTGTGAGTTTATATGCCCTTTAAAGTGTAAAGCAATGAGGTTGGAGAGATCACACAGTGGGCAGGGCATCTATCTTGCTTACAGCCAATATGGTTCAGTTCCCAGCACCACCACAAGTGATCCCTGAGCAAAAAGTCTGCAATAAGCACTAAGTGCTATTTGGGTGTGGTCCAAAAATTAGTTAATTACTTATGTGTAAAGAAAATGAATTATGATTTCATTCTAAGAGATCCTGTTATTTCTCTCCTTATGTCCCCATATATTATGCAATTTAAAGTATCTCACTACTACTAAGTAGAGTTTCTTTTATACAAGATCAAAATCACACAAATCACAAATCATCCTGTTATTCGTCGATTGCCTCGAGCAGGCCCCAGTAACGTCTCCTTCATCCTAGCCCTGAGATTGTATTCGAGGCTCTGTGGGAGAATGAGACCCATTATTGTTACTGGTATTTGGCATATTGGGTACGCCACGGGGAGTTTGCCAGACTCTGCCGTGTGGGCAGGCTACATTCGGTAGCCTGCCAGTTTGTCAAAGTAGGAATGAGATGTCATAATAAGATGTCGCACGGCCGCAAATGCGGCCGCGCGGTTCCGGGAGCTGGTTTTTATAGTCTCTGAGCTGGTTTATATACTCTTTTATATACAAGATCATTTAGTATTTATAGAGCTGACTTAGTGTGCATGACTATCTCATACTTTTGCTTATTGGTAAAGCTTTGAATATAACTGATAAACTGATTTGGATGTAGTGTTTTTTTTTCATTAAACACATTATATATATATATATCACCCTATTCTTTTCTGAATTATTAATTTCCTTTGATAAATCTGGTGCACCTAATGATGATTTTTCTTTAAGAACTTCCTTATAGGGGTTTCTTTATGGATTTGCCTTAATTTCTTTTGGCTTTTAATATTTAATTGTAAGGTGTCATTTATTTGGGAATGGACACACTAATGATATTCAGGGTTTACCCCTGGCTCTGCACGAAGAGTGCTAAGATTTGGTGGTGCTCTGGGGACCATATGGGTGTCAGTGATCAAACCTGTGTCAGCTTCATGCAAGGGAAGCACCATACCCTGTACACTCTCTTTCTAATCCCTGTATAATGGTGTCTTTTATTAGTATTTATTTATTCATTTATTTATTTTTCAGTGTTTTGAATTTCTGGGATCTTGGTATATATTCTTCTTTGGATTGGCTATCCACAGAGGTTTAACTACCAAAACTGAAATATTCAAAGTCCAATTCAAATATCTCAATTATACACACAATGATTCTTTTTTTATTATTAGTGCCACAGAGGGAGACGGGAAAGAGCCCTCCCTACCCAAGGGACCCAGTCCCAGCAGCTGACCTCCACTACCCACCACCGCCACGCTCCAAGATACTTCCTACCCCATTTTTCATAATTATCACACCATGTTCTTTTTTATTAGTTTCATTGAATCACCATGAGATAGTGATAAGCTTTCATATTTGGGTTACAATCACACAATTATCAAAAACCCATCCCTCCACCAACATCCACCAACATCCCCAGTAAAACCTTCCTTTCCCACCTTCCCTCTGCCTCCGTGATAGATATGATTCCCCATAATCTCGCTCTACTTTTGGGCATTATGGTTTGCAATACACACCCTGAGAGGCAATCATGTTTGGTCCTTTATCGACTTTATACACCCATCCCAACCGAATCCTCTGGCCATCTTTTTCTTAGTGATCTCCTCTCTATTCCAGCTGCCTTCTCCCCTTTGCTCATGAGTCAGGCTTCAGGCTATGGAGCAATGGATCTGTCCCGTGTATCTACTGTCCTTAGGTGTCAGTCTCGTGTTATGTTGTTTTATACTCCACAAATGAGTGCAGTTCTATGTCTGTCCCTCTTTCTGACTCATTTCACTTAGCATAATACTCTCCAGGTCTACCCATTTATAAACAAATTTCATAACTTCATCTCTCCAGACAGCTCCATAGCATTCAATTGTATATATGTTATAGTTTCTTTAACCAGTCATATGTTGTAAGGCATTTGGGTTGTTTCCAGATTTTGGCTATTGTGAACAGTGCTGCAATAAACATATAGGTACAGATGTCATTTCTACTGTGCTTTTTTGCATCCTCGGGATATATTCACAGAAGTGGTATTGTGGAGTCATATGGAAGCTCAATTTCTAGTTTTTGAAGGACTGTCCATATTGTTTTCCAGAAAGGCTGGACTAGTGGGCATTCCCACCAACAGTGAAAGAGTGTCCCTTTTTCCCCACATTCACCCCAGCACTGGTTGCTTTTGTTCTTTTGGATGTGTGCCAGTCTCTGTGGTGTGAGATGATATCTCATTGTTGTTTTTATTTGCATCTCCCTAATGGCTAGCGATGTAGAACATTTTTTTCATGTGACTTTTGGCCATTTGTATTTCTTTTTTGAGGAAACTTCTGTTCATTTCTTCTCCCTATTTTTTGATGGGGTTGGGTTTTTTTTATCTTGTACAATTCTACTAGTGTATCCTGGATATTAATCCCTTATCAAATGGGTATTGGGCAAATATTTTTTCCCATTCTTTAGGATCTTTCTGTATTTTGGTCACTGTTTCTTTTGAAGTGCAGAAGCTTCTTACTTTAATGTAGTCCCATTTGTTTATGTTTGCTTCTACTTGCATGGTCAGTGCTGTTTCATCCTTAAAGATATTTTTAGCTTCAATGTTGTGGAGAGTTCTGCCTACATTTTCCTCTATGTACCTTAAGAATTCATGTCTGAGGTCTTTAATCCACTTTGATCTGACTTTTTTGCCTATCATTAGACAGAGATCTGAGTTATTTTTTTTTCTGCAGGTAGCAATCCAGTTTACCCAGCACCACTTGTTGAAGAGCCTTTCCTTGTTCCACTTCACATTTATTGCTTCTTTGTCAAAGATTAAGTGGTCAAATATTTGGGCGTCTGTGACAGAATATTTGACTCTGTTCCATTAGTCTACATGTCTGTTTCTAGCCCAGTACCATGCTGTCTTAATTACTATTGCTTTGTAGTACAAATTCAAGTTGGGGAGAGTGATTCCACCCATCTTCTTTTTCCCAAGGATTGTTTTAGCTGTTCGTGGGGGTTTATTGTTCAACATGAATTTCAGGAGTGTTTTGTCTATTTCTTTAAAAAATGTCATGAGTATTCTGATAGAGACTGCATTGAATCTGTATAGTGCTTTGTGCAGTATTTCCATTTGGATAATGTTAATCGTCCCTATCCATGATCAGGGGATGTGTCTCCATTTCCTAGTGTCCTTTTTATTTCTTGAAGTAGTGTTTCCTGATTTCCTTGTATAGGTCCTTCACCTTTTTGGTTAAGATGATTGTGAGGTACTTGATTTTCTGAGGTGCTATTGTGAAGAGGACTTTTTAAAAATTTTTTGTTTAAATTTTTATTAGTGAGACACCATGAGGTACAGTTGTAGACTTACAAATATTTGTGCTTGGGTTTTAGTTATACAATGATCAAGTAACTGTCCTTCCACCAGTGTCCATTTTCCACCACCACTGATCCCAGTATCTGTCCCACCCCCACCTCCCCTATCCCACCCTGCCTCTGTGGCAGGGCATTCCCTTTTGTTCTCTCTCTCCTTTTGGGTGCTGAGGTTTGCAAAAGAGGCATTGAGTGGCAATCATGTTCAGTCTATAGTCTAATTTAAAGATACATGTCCCATCCTGGGAGAATCCTCCCAACACCCTTTATTTAGTGTTTCGCCTCTCTTTCTGAGCTGCGTTCTCCCCCAGCAAGTGAGGCTGGCCGCTAAGCTATGGAGTAAACCACCTGGTATTTATCTCTGCTATTGTTGGGTGTTAGTCTGCTTCTGAAAGAAATGAAAGATGAAATTTCTTAACTTTATAAGAGGCTATTGAGGGGAAATCTGATGCTGATTCAGATCTACGTATAACTCTTATACTCTCTTTCAATTCAGATACTATAAGAATAGAATCGCTATACTTTTGAGTGGACTAATTGGGGCTGGGTTGGGGGACTAAATTTACTTTCTATAAACTCACTCTGGAGAAAGTTTATGCAAATCTATCATCATTGCTAGTACTTACTTAGAATATATATGCAGCATATGAAATTAAGTGCTTCCCAGAATATGCTATTTTAAAGTACATAGAAAAATCTCAAAGGCTTGAGAAAATAAAAGTATTTACATTACTACTAGAATTTTCTTTTTAAATTGCTTTTTAAAATCAATAATTTTTCATTGTAAAATTTTGTCATTAATTCTGATTTAGAAACAATTGTATCTCTTAAAAAATTATTGCATGTTTTGGCTATAATAATTTTTAAATCTCTAAGGTACACATTTTATACTTTACTATTTTATTTATTCAGTCTCCATGGCTACTCACATCTAACTTTTCACACCTGCATTTGAATGAAAGCCAGTTTCCAAGAAATTTTGGCATTTTAATTCTTCATAGGGGAAATCAGGAAAAAGTCAAACTAGTATTTGCTGAACTAAAAAAATTATACCTTACATTAATAGTGCCAGATATCCATATCATCTTTTCGTTTTTTAGCATGATTGGTCTACTTTAATCTCAGTGATTCTTGTCTTCACAAGACCACCCATATAAAGATAAGTTGGATATATGTATGAAGTGAAATAATTTTGCTGGGACTTTATGACCCACTTGCTTATATACTTGTAATAAATTATGGCATATCTTTATGATTACTTATAATAGATGTCTGAAAAATATTCTCATCTTATATTTCTGAACTGTTTAAGTAATCATGTCTGCTATTGTAAGTTTTATCTGAGACTAATGGACTGTAATGTGACTTATGAGGCCTCAACTGTAGCTCTTGTTATATGATACTTAAATTTCTTGCCACAGGGTTACATGATATCTGGCTATTATAAAACTATGTGCTTGAACACATGACTATTAACTAATAGTCTTGGCTTCTTTTAAGAAAAATGAATAGTAAAGTATCTAATATATTAATATACACATTCATAATTTTAAATCATAAATAAAAATTAAGCATTTCTAGAAAATATAATTTGATAAGATAAAGAAAAAGTATATTTGAAATGATCTCATAATAATATATGATTAGTATATTCAAAGATAGAAGTATTATTGATTTATTTTCCTCTGGAATCAAAGTAATTAAAATATAATATTTTTGTCAAAATTTGAATACTATTTAAAATTGCAATTATTAAAATTTTGGTTCGATGTTATAGGACCTAAGGGAACTTGATATTTATCAATTGTTAAAATTAAACTGGTATTTTCAAATAACTATTCCTGCTGGAGCGATAGCACAGTGGGTACGGCGTTCGCCTTGCACGCGGCCAACATGGCTGACCCGAGTTCGATTCCTCCGCCCCTCTCGGAGAGCCCAGCAAGCTACCGAGAGTATTCAATATGCCAGACACAGTAACAACAAAGTCTCCAATGGAGACGTTACTGGGCCTGCTCAAGCAAATCGACGATCAACGGGAGGGCCTTTACCTTTTACCTTTATTCCTAATAACAGTATAACAAAGAGAGGTTTAAATGGATAAAAATGTTTTTTTTAATTAATGGATATAGTCATTCTGAATCAAATCTGTAGTGTTTGGTAAGTGTAACCACGTAAATCACTGTATACTAAATTTTATACAATGTTTTGCATCTCATTTAAAAAAATAGAAAAGAAAAATATAGCAGCAAATAAAAGAGGGTGTGTAGTGTGTATTTCAAACAAAATTGTTAAATCAAATATTAATATATCTTAGCAGTAACATTGCTTATACAGAAGAATGTAGAGATAGTCTTATTCCAGATAAATAATATAATAGAAAGAATCAGAAAGAGTAATCATTGCATGTAGAATCTGAAATAATGACTTTTTAAAATTGCTTTCATATTAGGAGGCCCCAAATCAGGAAAAATATTAGTGGTAAAAAATAACTTTCTACATAGAATTCATAACCATAACAAACACAACTTTAGAAAAGACTAAATAAATGTTTTTCATATGGATATATTTATTATGCTTTAAAAAGTCAATCTGGATATGTTTATGTATTTAATCTAGCATTGTAGCACTTTCCTCCCAATGTTCATCAATTTGTTCAAGCAGGCACCAGTAACGTCTCCATTGTGAGACTTGTTGTTACTGTTTTTGGCAAATCGAATACTCTATGGGGAGCTTATCCTGCTCTGCCGTGCAGGTGGGATACTCTAGGTAGCTCGCTGGGCTTCGGAGAGGGGTGGAGGAATCAAACCTGGGTCGGCCACATGCAAGGCAGACACCCTACCCACTGTGCTATTGCTCCAACCCATGTATTTAAGATATTCTAATTAATATATTTTATATATTTATTGCATTCTCATTTCAAATAATAATCATTTGACATATTTTATCTTATATTGAGAACCTATTAATATCTTCTCATAGTGAACCAGTGTAGCTTGGATGTATTATTCTTTGTATTTGTTATAATTCTACAAAGCATTCTCAAGCCACTAAATGTGAAAAAGATACTGAAGAAAGATACCATGCCAATTAGCTAGTTTTCTTTCCATATAATTTCACCACAAATCACACACAAATCATCCTGTTAGTCGTCGATTGCCTCGAGCAGGCCCCAGTAACGACTCCTTCATCCTAGACCTGAGATTATATTCAAGGCTCTTTAGGAGAATGAGACCCATCATTGTTACTGGTATTTGGCATATTGGGTACGCCACAGGGAGTTTGCCAGACTCTGCCGTGTGGGCAGGCTACATTCGATAGCCTGCCAGTTTGTCCAAGTAGGAATGAGATAATAAGATGTCAAAATAATGTTCCGAGATCTGGTTATTTATAGTCTCTGAGTCTTGGCCGCTGATGGGATTACACGGCGCCAGGGGGCCAGTTGGTGGGTGTGACCCCCGCCTACTGGAATTTGGAGGATCTGGGTGGAGGATGCTCGGCCCAAATCCGGTAGGCTTGGAGGTCTCCGCCCCGGAACCCACGTGGCTTTGTCCCTCTGCCAGTACCTTCATGTGTGCGGAGAGTGGTCTCAGCATGGTGGTGGCTGGTCCTGGAGGTCTTTGACTGCCGGAGCCCTGGTCGGGGCAGGGAGGAAAGCTCAACCCGCTCCCCTCCAAGGGGTCCCGGCGAGCGAGGACAGTCAGGCGTGGGGGCAGAAGACTGCACTCTTCTCTTCCGAGATCTGGTTTTTTATAGTCTCTGAGTCTTGGCCGCTGATGGGATTACACGGCGCCAGGGGGCCAGTTGGTGGGTGTGACCCCAGCCTACTGGAATTTGGAGGATCTGGGTGGAGGATGCTCGGCCCAAATCCGGGTAGGCTTGGAGATCTCGGCCCCGGAACCCGCGTGACTTTGTCCCTCTGCCAGTACCTTCATGTCTGCAGAGTGGTCTCAGCATTTTCACCATTTTCAACAATTTCACCAATGCTTAAATATTATATCACTAAGTATTATAAGAGGAAATTGAAAGGTTTCAATTTCTTTATTTATCCTCCATATTTGTGGGCAATTCCATTAATATTAGGGGGTCATTAAGACAGTAATGCTGAGCACAATATTGAGAGACTACACTGCCATCCCTCTTGAGCACTGAGCTGTCTCCCAGTACCTCATCTACTTTACAGTTTGAGAGATAAATACAAATAACTTTCAGGAGCCAAAAGGAATGCTCAGAATAGATAATTTAAGAAAATTTAGATTAATATTTTCATTTAACTTTTGATAATGTTTAACCTCAAATAAAACTGAATAAAAACGAATATTACAGGTGGAGAGTTGAGATCATACATATATAAAACAATATCCAGATATCCTGGGAAAGAAGACTTGCTTTAAGCTGTTACGAAACAAAATTATCAGTGAAAAAAATTGTGGACTCTTGCCAGAGAGATGGAACAGTGGTTAAGACATGTGTCTTGCACACAGTTGAAGTGGGGTCTACCTATTGTATAGTATCTTATTTCAAAACAAAAAGTTAACTTAAGATTCTTTAAATATTAAGTTTTGTTTGGGGGGGTCACACCCAGTTTTAAGTCTTACTTCTTGCTCTAAACTCAGTGATCACTTATAATGGACTCAGGGGACTATATGAGCTGGCAGATTTCAAACCCAGATCTGCTGAATGCAAGGCAAATACCCTGTTAAATTGGCAAACATTCTAGAAAAAAGCAAAGGTTAAAGCCTCCATTCATGAAATAGGATAAAATTAAATTAAATTATTCAAAACTATGTTTTTCAGGGACACTTGGGATATTTTAGTGGTGTTTGGAATCAAAACGTAGAGACCATTGATAGTGTCCTGCCAGTCATGGGCATAATGTATATCAGACTTCACAAATATTTCTCATTTATTAATCTTAAGAAGTGTTCTAGAAAATATTCATACAAAAGTTTAATCTGAATGACATCTCAATATGACATATTCTTATCACTGTTGAAATAATTCTATAAATTGATAAATTTATAATACTTAATAGCATTGTCTATTTACCTTGAAATTCTCCAAGTTCAAGTCTCATCATTGCATGACAATGAGACTTGAATTTTAGTTTGGGAAGACTTGATCTAAACTCCACATCCTCCGCTGGATTCATTTGTATTTTCTTTGGCACATGTAACTTGAAATAAGGCAGGATAGTTTTAACACAATATCTAACAGAAAGTGTTGAGTGTTGAAGGGCCGGGGATTTGAATTGACAGAGATCCCATTAGAAAGGTGAAGATTTAAAATTGCTTGATGATTTTTTTACTGTTAAATAGAATGACAGCATACTAACCCATCCAGTTAGAAAATCAGCATAGCAGTAAGCCAGGCCAACAAGCTGGAAATAGACCTAAACTTCTAGTTCAATTACATTTTCAGAAATCTTTTTTTTTCTCCAGAAACAAATGACTTTAAATTATTGGTAAAACACTGAGAAGGATTTTATCTAGTGGTTCAGAGATTCTTTCAAGTTGCAAATTTGGGTAGGAAAGAGAATGATGAACACAATAAAGTTTAGGAAGTGGTAAAGTGAAAGGGTACTCTTTGATAGCTTTTTGTTAATAACATTCTTCAACGTTTTTCTTCAATGGTTTTCTACTTCTATTGGCAGTGCAGAATCTAGACTGTTGTGAATTTCTCATTTCTAAAATACTAAAATAAAATACAAAATACTTTATTTATTATAAAATACTTTAAATTTCTTTTACACCCCCTTTAAAAAATGTCTTAAAATTATATAAAATTAGACGAAATTGGAGCCAGCAATTTAATATAGCAGGCAAGGCACTTGCTTTGTCTGGGGCTGAATAGAATTCAATCCCGGGACACCAGCTGACCCCAGACCCTCTTCAGGGTCACCAGCTGAATGGAATTCAATCCCGGGACACCAGCTGACCCCAGACCCTCTTCAGTGATCCCTGATAGCAAAGCTAAGAGTCAGCCCTGAGCACCTTTATGTGTGACAAATGTAGCAATGTAGCACTGTAGCTCTGTCCTTCCATTGTTCATCGATTTTTGTTCAAGCAGGCACCAGTCTCTTATGACACTTGTTGTTAATGTTTTTGGCATATCGAATACATCTGGGTAGTTGCCAGACTTTGCCGTGTGGGTGGGATACTCTCAGTAGCTTGCCAGGCTCTTTGAGAGGGGCAGAGGAATCGAACCCAAGGCAAACACCCTATTCACTATGCTATCACTCAAGCCCCCAGGTGTGACTAAAACCTCCATAAATAAAATAAGATAAAATTAAATTAAATTATTGAAAACTATATTTTCCAGGGACACTTGGGATTATGTTTTAGTGGTGTTTAGAATCAAAATGTAGAGACCATTGATAGTGGATATTTAATGATGAGCAAATTAAAGCTTTTCCTTGGTTAATATGTGCCTGGGGGGGGGGGTTGGAACACATAAAAAAGTAGTGACATGTCTTGCAAAACTCTAATTTAAGTATGCAATCAATAACTAACTATATTTGGATGATTTTAGGGGTCCTCTTAGAAATGAAATTACTGCTGGATTTTGTGGAATGCTTCTGATTTTAGCAGGAAGTAGTGAGAGGGAACAGGAGTAATAGTAGAAGATAGAACACTTTTCTTCCAAATATCTGAACTGGGTTTTCACATAGGATCCCTCAAGCTTTCTAGGAGTGATTCCTGAATGCAGAACAAGGAGTAAGCTCGGAGCACTTGTGGTTTGTGACCCGCAAACTGGAAAAAAATTAGATCTTCATTTAACTTAAAAAATCATTTTTTGGAGGTAGAGGGGGGTTGTGAATGGTGAGTTTTAGTACAGCACGCAAGTGCTTATTTTGCATGTGGCCGACTTAAGTTTGAACACAGAACCAGGAGTAAGACCACAGCACCACCCTGTAGGGCCCCCCAAATCTGCATTTTAGAAGGAAGAGAGGAAATGGGTAAATCCACAATTGTAAGAAGTCATGCTGGGACTCATCCAATATCAGAATAAAATGATTTAGAGTGAGTGTGAAAAATAAATTGGGACCTGTGTTTTATACTTGACGTCAGTTATTTGATTCTTAACACTAATGAGGTATATTCAGAACTGTTTTTTGAAGAACAATTCATTTTTTTCTCTAACCTTGTCAATGTTCTATTAACACTGGAGACAAAATAAGCAATTTGGTATGGTTGCAGGCTAAGGTAAATATATTATTAATAAGATAAAAAAATTTGATATTAGTTTTAATAAAATTATATCAGCTTTTATAATTTAGTAGAAATTTGTAGCATACATTTAAAAAGTGGACTAGGGTTCGAAAATTTTAGTAATAGTTTATTAGGCTATAACATTATCATATTTTCAAATGAGATCACTTACATTCTAAGATTTATTAACATATATTGTACAAGTACTAGGTTATCAAATCTTTGATAATTTATACAATTCTCTTTGATAGCTTAACTCAGCTTCTATTTATATGACTAAGGATAAATTATTTTTATGTAAATGCATCAATTATAGTAACTTTAATAAAAAACAGTTATATCTTTAAATGGCACTTGCTTTGTATTTCACAGAATATTATTATAGTATTAGAATAGTATTTCATATAGCAAAATTTTTCCTTATTTTAATTTTGATTGGAAATAATATCAATCTATCTATCAAACAAAAAAGTGATGACAGTTTTAAACTCTAAGTATGTGATCAGCATTTTGTTTCCATCCTATTTTATTTTTTGTTTTGGGACTATACCCAAAAGATCAAAACTTTCTCCTGGCTCTGTGCTCAGAGAACATTCCTGTCAGGCAGCAAAGAATCATGTATGGTGTTATGAATGAAACTTGGCCCACTGTGTGCAAGTTAGGGTCCCTCCCCTGTACACCATCTTTCTGGCCTCTGCATGTTAGCTTTAATAATGTTTCCCTGAATAATAGAAATCCAACATTTAAAAATTAAAAACTATATATTATTCAGAAAATTAGACAGAAATGAAAATTTATTTTTTTAATTTGATTTTTTAAGATACCATTTAATATTTTTTTAAAAGTACCTCTTTGTAGTTAAGTTTCTCTTTTGATTCTAGTTAATAATTTTTCCGATTCTTCTGTTAAATGTGTATAATCATAAAGTATTTCATCCAGAATTGTTTCTATACACTGGACTTGTGATGTACTGAACAGAAATTAATGTGTAATTATAGTTAAAATTAAGTTGCTTCCACATAAGACTTATCTCTTGTTATATTACTTTCATATGTGCTTCTTAAAGATATTGTTTCATTCATCTATTGGCATATTTTATTTATTGAATTACATATTCAGGTACTGAAACTAAATTGTAGGCAATAAACTTCAAGTTTTTCTTATTAGAAATGCTCTAATTTAAGTTTTTAAGTTATTAAATGTTAATATATGGTTTCTATTTTTGGTAATTTGATCTCTTAGTTTAAAGAATATTTACTCATATCTCTTCAGCAGTTCATATTTATACAGAGAGCATTATAAAATGCTAAAATAATTTAATTGTCAAACTTTCAGAATGCTATACTCAAGGTCGGTCAAAGCAACATCTTTCCCTACCTATATTTTGTGTTCACTCACATTTTTTTTCATATGGCTATTTATTTAGTGATGTATTTGCACAAGTGATACAATAGTGAAGAAAGTATACCAGATGATCAGACGCTGTTAGAAAACCTTTCAAACCTTAATTTTTTTCCATTTGAACATGTCCTTATTTTTTTTTCCTCTCCCTGTCCCCAGACACCTAAAAATTTCCTTTCTTTTTTTTTTTTTATTAGTAAAATAATACAGGTGCAGTTGTAGACTTACAAACTTTCATGCTTGGGTTTCCATTATACAATGATCAAACACGCATCCTCCACCAGTGCCCATTCTTCACCACCAATGATCCCAGTAGCCCCCTACCACCTCACCCCGCCTCTGTGGCAAGGCATTCCCTTTTGCTCACTCTTTACTTAATGGCATTGTAGTCTACAATAGAGTTATTGAGGTTCACCCACATTTTTGTCCTAAAAATAGAATCAAATATCCTTTCATAAAAACTATTAATTTTATTTTCAATGGGCTGGAGTGATAGCACGGTGGTAGGGCGTTTGCCTTGCACGCAGCCAACATAGCCGACCCGAGTTTAATTCCTCCGCCCCTCTCGAGAGCCCGGCAAGCTACCGGGAGTATCTCGTCCGCACAGCAGAGCCTGGCAACCTACCCGTGATGTATTCGATATGCCAAACACAGTAACAACAAAAGTCTCCAGTGGAGACGTTTCTGGGCCCGTTCGAGCAAATCGATGAACAACGGGAGGACAGTGACAGTGACCGTTTATTTTCAGTCCTGTCACTGTCACTTTCCTCCCATTGTTCATCGATTTGCTTGAGCAGGCCCAGTAGCATTGTGAGACTTGTTACTGTGTTTGGCATATCTAATAGGACAAGTGTAGCTTGCCAGGCTTTGCCGTGGGGGTGAAATACTCTCGGTAGCTTGCCGGGCTCTCCGAGAGGGGTGGAGGAATCAAAATCAGGTCAGCCATGTCAGCTGCATGCAAGGCAAACACACTACCTACTGTGCTATCGCTCCAGCCCTATTTAAAATTTATATAGAGAATTTATTATATCTTTTTCTCCATCTCATATACTTCTTACTTCATATCATAAGGACATTATTTTCAGATTTTGGAGTGAGAAAAATATTAAATTTCTAGAATATTTTACAGTATAAATTTAGAAATGGCAAGTTGTTTTAGGTTTCTAATTTTTAAAACATGAAATCAGTGATATAGCTACTACCTTGTCATTTTAAAGCATGCTAATACACTTGTAAAATAACTAACAAATATAAATCATCTGGTATTTTTTGTTTTCTCAACTAAATTTTCTTTTATAATTCAATTATTGGAGACAATTCTTTTATATAATTATTAATTTGAATTGGGCTGAAGTGATAGCACAGCGGGTGAGGCATTTGCCTTGCACACCTCCGACCAGGGTTTGATTTCTCCACCCGTCTCGATGAACCCGGAAAGCTACCAAGAGTATCTTGCCCGCATGGCAAAGCCTGGCAAGCTACCCATGACATATTCAATATACCAAAAACAGTAACAAGTCTCACAATTTGTTGGAGACATTACTGGTGCACGCTCAAGCAAATCGATGAACAACGGGAGGACAGTGCAGTGCATGCTACCATATATGGTTTCCCTGAGTACCAGGCATAAATTTAGAGTCAAGCGTGATTATATATACATATGGATAAGTATATATAATGCATATATATCGTCACATATATATGCATGAAATTTACTGTGTAAAATGTTGCAGTTGATAGAGTTCTTTGAAATAAATTGCTAAAAAATGGTTGGTCTTTCTCCTCTTCCTGTTTCTTTATGGGGTTATTGGTTTTTGTTATTGAGCCTTGTAAGTGCTTTAGATATATTGAGATTTAGAGGATGGGAGTTTAGGTCATAGTTAGCCATTATTAACGTTCATGGCTGGCACTGTTTAGGAAATCATAAATGCTGGAATAAAACCAGGGTCAGTATGTACAAGTCAAGTGCCTTTACACTTGCACTTTCATTCTGGCCCTGAATATTAGCACTTTATTTTATGAATGCTATCAAAATATATTATTTCATTCAGCAGGGTGTCTTTTCATTTCAGCTTAGGTTAAATATGTATATATAAATATATTAAATAAAAATCAATAAATGGGAGTGCACATGTATATGTGTATATATGTATATATATATATATAGTTTGTTTTAGTTATTTTTGCCTGTTGAATCAGCTCTAAATATATATTTAAGGTCAATATACTGGAAAATTCAGCCTATATTTTCCTGTTTTTTTTTTTTTTAAGTTTGGGTCTAATCTCAAAGTCTTGAATTCATTTTAATACACTTTACTGGGTGAGATACAGATTCAATTTTATCTTTTTTCTTTCATGTGGCTATCCAGTTTTCACAAAATCATTTTGGTGACAACTTCCTTTTGGGGATGGGAGGCAGATGAGGAGTTTTCATAACACCTGACAGTGCTCATGATGGTTTTGCATTCAGGAATCTCTCCTGGCGGTGCTCAGTGTACCATGCAAGGTTTAGGGGATTGAATCCAGACAAGCCACAGCTGTACTTTCTCTGGCTCCCAAAAAGACTTCCTTTACTGTAGCTCAACTAAAATTCCTTTTAAGTGCATTAATTTTCCATAAATAGAAGAGTTTATCTCCAAGGTTTTCAGTTTTATTCCATTGTTCTTATTTGCATAAATTTATGCTGAGGATTCATGAATGGAAACTAGGCATATGAAAATATGTGCACTGTCATTTATTATAGATGAAATGCATATTAAAACAAAAATGTGGTAGCATCTCACAGGGTGAGAATGTCATAAACCAAAAAGACTGTAAACAAATAGTATTGACATCAACGTGATGAAATGGAACTCTTTGTGGGATTGTTGAATTGGTTCAACCTCCACAGGGAAAAAAGTACTCAATAAAGTAAAAGTAGAATTTACATATGACCCAGTAATTTTACTTGACATGTATTAAAAATACCAAACATTAATTATAAAATATGTATTTCAATACCTCTATTACTGGGATGGAGCGATAACACAATGGGTAAGGCATTTGACTTGCACGTGGCCGACCCTGATTCGATTCCTCCATCCCTCTAGAAGAGCCCAGCAAGAAGATACCGAGAGTATCTTGCCCACACGGCAGAGCCTGGTAAGCTACCTGTGGAGTATTCAACATGCCAAAAACAGTAACAACAAAGTCTCACAATAGAGCTATAACTGGTGCCTGCTTGTTCTCCCAATGGAGGACAGTGCTACAGTGCTACCTTTGTTACTATAGAATAAAACCAGGATAGAGAAATAAAATATGATCTATGACTGAAGAATAAAGAAAGAATTTGTGATATATATATATACTTATGTACAATAAAATCTGTTGTATATAATAAATCAAAACAGTAAAAGACAATAATAAATAATAACAAACATTTGGCTTTATATTACAAAATCCAGATGGCTTACAGTTGGGAAGAAGGAATTAGAGGGATGAAGAATAGCACTAGGACTAATCTCTTGACAGTGATGAAAAGAGGGTCCTGGTACTTTGGTGGCAGTGACCATGTTACTTAAACTACAATTTAAGACATTATAAATTGAAGGAAAAGCTAAAGGAATCTTAGTTATTGACTTTTATCACAGTCACGGTCCTCCCGTTTTCATCAATTTGCTCGAACGGTCCCAGTAACGTCTCCATTGTGACACTTGCTACTGTGTTTGGCATATTAAATACGTCACCGGGAGCTTGCCAGGCTTTGCCGTGAGGGCAAGATACTCTTGGTTGCTTGCTGGGCTTTCCAAGAGGGGCGGAGGAATCGAATTCAGGTCGGCCGTATTGGCTGCGTGCAAGGCAAACGCCCTAACGCTGTGCTATCACTCCAGCCCTATTGACTTTAATATTATAGTCAATTTCTAGGAATTTAAAAATAACTCCATCAAAAGTCATGACAAATGTTTAATATTGTAATATTAAACTGCACTGTGTTTCAATTTGAAAAGTAGATTTTTGAAATGAATTTACTTATAAAGGATAATATTCTTAACACCTCTTGTACAGATTTCAGGAACATTTGGATTCTTTGTTCAAAGTGATGAAAGAGAAGCATATTGTCAGCTGGAATTATTACACTATAATCATTTATTATAAAATTCCAAAAACATTTTAGCAGAATATAGTGTGAATATTTGTACTTCTATGCAAAATATTGTGTTTATAATGCTGAATCATATATTTTCTATTTTTTTTTGTATTCTATGATACATGAGTTTTCTCTTGACTTCTACAGATTCATTATGGATGATGAAATAAATTATCTAGAGTTTAGAACATATAGATGTGTTGAACTATATATTTGAGAATTGTCAGGACAAAGAAGAAATATAAAACCAGAAATAAGCATGATTTAACCAAGAAAGAAACCATAGATGGAAAAGAAAAGTCCAAAGAATTATCCAAGACGCACATGTAAAATTTAAGGACCCCTGTAAAGCCATAGTTAGATGCAAAAGAGCCTTTAAATGATCTAGGAAAAGAACTATCATTGAATTAGAGAATAAAAAACAAGTGATGGCTCAGATGACAGAAAAAAACAGGTAAATCTAAGGATCGATATTATATAATAGTTAATATCATTAATATCTGACATTAACAATATCACAAAATTATTGATAGTAAATATCATATTGACCTTATGTCAATCAAATACTTATATATTTTTCATTCACACATAAAAACTCCAATGTCCTCAAAGTTTCAATGGTTTTCCTAAGATCATATTATTAAGTGGAGTTGGGATTTGAGCCCACATCACCAGACTTCAGGTTTATATCTTTGTTACTGCTAGAGAACATATGGAAGCATTCACATAATTTTTTTTATGAATTTTGCCTGTAATTATTTTAGGCTTGTGTGTGCTTATTGTTCATGTAATCTGCTTTAGTATAATGATGGGTACTAGGTCCTTTTCTTAGTGCGGGTAGCACTATAGCACTGACCTCCCATTGTTCATCGATTTGCTCGAACAGGCCTAGTAACGTGTCCATTGTGAGACTTGTTACTGTTTTTGGGATATCGAATACATCATGGGTAGCTTGCCAGGCTTTGCCGTGTGGGCGAGATACTCTTGGTAGCTTGCCGGGATCTCCTAGAGGGTGGAGGAATCGAACTCGGGTTGGCTGCATCGGCAGTGTGCAAGGCAAACACCTTTCCTGCTATGCCACAGGTAATAACATAAAAAACTAAAAGAGACTTCACAATTTGTATTATGGAATTCTGAACTTTATTCTTATGAGTATCTTTTTCCATACTGTGTCTTTCCTTCTGTTATAGTCATATTTCTGCATTTTTTTATCTGATTGTCAAACACTGACTTCTAACAAATGAAGAATGACAGGAACTGAACTGTTGGTGAATGAATCATTGTACCTGGTTTTAATTAGGGAATGATGGTGGCTGCTAAATGCTTTTTGTGTGTCTGGTTGGAGGCTCTGGAGACCACATTGTCTATCCTTTGAGTTACTCCAGAACTAGTCCAGTGGGATGGTCTTCGTCCTTGTTTCAAAAGATTCTCAGGGAGTCAGTCACTCTCCAGCAGAGCCCAAACAATAGTTGAGATTTCCTGGCTATGTGTGGAAAATTAAACCCTGAGAAACCCTGCATGAGAGACTGTCCATTGATTTCAGCTGTGCATATTTTGTCATAAAACCTGATGGAAGGTAGTAAATTGTTTAGTGTTTTGAGATTGTTTTTCTATATGAAACCAACAATTAACATCAGAGAAGAGCAGATATAGTAGATTCTGTTTGTGTGTACACATATGTACATACGTGGACGTGCAGAATGGAAGAACATCCTTGTATATGTCATTCCAAAACATAGATTTCAGCAGAGGTACATGTAATAAAGTGGTGGATGGCATTTATGTTTTTCTGTGAGTGTTATATCAGGATAGCAAAGCTGAAGTCATCAGCTCACAAAAACAGGTTCAGAAAGAATGAGAACCAGACACCCTAAAATTATTCAGTGGGAACTGTGATGTGAAGTGACAGAGTGTCACTAATACCTATGGTGCAGTCTGTATTCATAAACAGAGTATGCTACTTGTCACAGATCCAGAAAACAAATACTGTAGTTTTACAGTGATGCCCTTAGGAAGAATTGAATTTGATCAACTGTCTTGATCTTCACTGAGCAATTTTAACGGGAATAAGAGAACAGCAGCACATTTCAAATGTTCAACTAAAAGTCCCACTGTATTGATAAAAGAAAATATCAATAACCTACCTTTTAGAAACATTGAAAATATCCCCATTAGGTTTCAGAATATAAAGTGCTGCTTCAAACAAAGTGTAGAAAAACCCCATGTCCAATAAAATCAACAAAAATTCAGAGATAAGGATTATTTTATCATAATTCCAAGAAAAGCATATAAAATTTAAACAAAAAGCAAACTCAAATGAATCTCAAAATATTAGTAAGAGTATAGAATTGCATCTAGGTACAATAGTTCTTATGTTTATGTCAGACGAAAGTTTGTTGTGTCATCAATACTGCTTAAAAATTAGCCTTTTCAAGGCTTGAAAATATTTTGTTTCTTTAAGTAGTTTGTTAAATAGTTCCAACAGCATGGAAACTATTTTGTAACAAAATAAAAATCATAAGTCAAGTTTCACTTTAAAATAATCAAAGATCAGACCCTATTATATGTAGAACAATTCTTTTTCTAATTCATGATGTTGAATACTAGAATAATAATAAGAATTCAAATTATAAACATACTGCAGAAATAGCATTTGGTGAGTTGAATGAAAATAGTTTTGCATTTTTTTGCTTTTCCACATTAAATTAAAAATGGGAAATGTTTGTCAAGAAAAAACAAAATATAAGGTATGTATATTGCATATATATGTTTACATCTGTACAATACTATAGGCATTATAAAATAATAACATATCTTAAAATGGGAATTTAATGCATAGATAAAATATCATCACACCAAAAGTATTTGTTTAATTTCCCCCCCCCCGCCCCTGGAATTAGTGTTAGACCTGCCAGCTCGTTGTTTTGGTTTGTTTTGGTTTGTTCTGTTTTGTATTGCTTGTTATGGATAGAATATAATGTCCAGGAAATTCTGTGTCATTCTCTTCAAGGAGCTTTAGTTTATAATCTCTGGGTTTTGGCCATTGCATGGTGCCAGGGGCAGTTTGTGGGTGTGACTGCCAAGCTTCTGGAAAACTGGACCTGGGGGGAGGAGGCCCAGTCCCTATCCAAGCAGGCTTGGATATCTCAGTCATGGGTTTTCTGGATTTTCCTGCTAGTTCGCTCACTGGTTAGGTTCATCCCATCTTGGTTGAGGTTCGTGCCCTCTTGGGTGAGGCTTGTCCGAGCATGTGGTGAGTGGCCTTATGCATAGTGGTGGTTGGGTTCTGGAGGCTTTTGCCTGCTGGTGTTCTGCTTGGGGCATGAAGGGAGACTCAACCCCCCCCCCCCCAAAAGGTGCCCTGGTGAAGACAACCTGGAGTGGGGTCAGGGCCTTCTGTGGCATTCTCCTCCAGAAGCTTGAGTTTATAGTCCCTGGGTCTTGGCCATTGATGAGATTACATGGTGCCAGGGGCAGTTTGTAGGTATAACTGCCAAGATATTGCAAACTGGGGACCTGGGATGATGTGGCCCATTTCTGATCCAAGTGAGCCTAGAGTTCTCAGTCCTGGGTTCCTGCCTACCTCTATGCTACAGTCCCTAACTGCATCTTTTGATCTCTTCAAGATTTATGGGGCTCTGAAATAAGGCCAATAAATGGCAAAAACATAAATGCCATCCACCACTTTATTACATGTACCTCTGCTGAAATCTATGTTTTGGAATGACATATACAAGGATGTTCTTCCATTCTGCACGTCCACGTATGTACACATGTGTACACACAAACAGAATCTACTATATCTGCTCTTCTCTAATGTTAATTGTTGGTTTCATATAGAAAAACAATCTCAAAACACTAAACAATTTACTAACTTCCATCAGGTTTTATGACAAAATATGCACAGCTTATATAGCTTATATAGCTCAGCTTATATAGCTGAGCCAGAAGTGGTTTGCGGGTGTGTCTCCCAAATACCTAACTTTTGGCCATTTAATTTCTTGGTAAATTTGGTCAGAAGTTGTTGGGATCTAGCCAAAGGCACAGCAGCAATTTTAGGGTACCTGGAAGTCTGAAAGTACAATCAGGCTGTTGATGCACTTGCCACACAAGTACAGGTTGACCTGCTGGGGGCACCGTATGCCCCAGCTTTTAAATTTGAACTTTTTCCTCTTTGTGTTCCTTTATTAATATGATTGGTTTTTATTAATATATTACTGGAATAATAATATGTTAGAGTCAATAAAGAAGCTATTGGACAAAGTAGGTTAATATTATACATGTTATATATTTTTACGCAAATTCATAATTTTCAAAGACAGAAGATCTGAATTTTTTAACTTTTTTACATTTTATAGTTTTACATTGAACTTAAATTATATCCATTTGATTTCTACAATGTATCAAGTAGTCTATAGACTAAAATTGATGATCAAAACAAGCATTATAAAAATGGGACAAGTTTGTAAGATTGCCTAGATAAAAGGGGAATCAAACAGAATTTTAAGAATGCATTATAAAACACTATCATCGCATCAATTTTTAATTATATTTTTATTTTTCTTGATTGCTGGGTATTACTTTTGGTGAAAATTAAGATGACACACTAAGTCTTTTTGAGGATTTCACTTTATCTTGCTGTATTGATTGTTTTGAGATAAAATAACTATCATAATTTACTTTGGATAGTTGTTGGAATGATTAGTTGATGAAAATTGCATAACTGTGTCCAGGGAATGGGTCTGGGAGCAGAGATCCTCTACCTGCTCCCAGCAGCTCGGCATACCTCCATTACTGTGTAATCTCACACAAATAGGTGGCACAGCACCCACACGGCGGTGGCTCTATCTCTCCCGCCGCCCGCATTCGGTAGTCTCACCCTTCTCCCACCCCGGAGAGGTCGATGGTGATGGTCAGGCAGAGGAAGGAACGAGGGCCAGGCTGGTAGGTATTAGTCATAGTTTATTCTGATTCTCTCCTCATCTGTCTCTCTATCTCTGGCCCCATTCTTCCTCCCCCAGCTACTTCATTCTCCTTCTCCATTCCCCTTAATCCTCCTTCTCTGGTGTCTGGGTTCTGATCCTCTCTGAACTCTCTTCTTCCTTCTGCCCCAGCCCGCTCCTACAGTACAGTTAAATCCTCTCTCCATGAGGAATTGGGGAAACAATTACACATAGGTGTGGTCACAATCAATAGGGGTAGAAATCAATAGGGGTAGAAATCTTAGCCTCAGGGAAAACCGCTCCTAGGACAGATCCTTCCTCAGCAGGAGGACCCACCCTAGAGCAGAATCCTATGGGCGTGCCTCTCCTCTCCTTGTCCGACAAGCATACAAGAGTATAATATAAATCATTTTGTATGGATACAGTAAGAAATATCTTAAACTTATAGAATTGCTCTCCTAGGGCCATCTCAATCTCAGACTATGGTGCTCAGGCCAGATAGTCTTTCCCACCCCTAGCAGGATCCTAGTCTTGTCGTTACCTTGGATCATGACAGCATTTGTTCATGATCAAACTCTTAACTTATAGTTAAGAATCGTGGCACTTTGGCCTGGCCCATTTCGCTGCCAGGGTAGCTCACTGCTTGCCCTGGGTCCATTCAGTCCCTCGTCGGGACCCTGCTTTTGGGATGTTAGGAACTAAGGGCAACTGAGGCTTAGGTCGAGAAAGCAGATGCTCATGAGTGAATAATATTCAAGACCAATCAAATCCTAAGTTACAAAGCGTAATGTTAACGGTCTTCCTGTATCTATACAAAAGGAATATTACTTTAAGGTAAACTATTCATAAGGCATAAGGAGAGGATAAAGGCAATATTTCACTCATACATATAAAATCATAGATTTCTGGGAAACTGATCTTACAAATTAACAAAGTCTGATTAAGGGGAAAGCTGATTAACTGGGTGGGAAGGAGAGCATAGGGAAGACTGTTTACATGTTTACATGTAAACACAATGGAAGTGGAAGTGCTTCAGGAGCACTGTGATGGGTGTAACCAGATTGATGGGTGTAACCAGATAAACCTAAGCTTCTTGTGGAAGGACAAAGCAATGTTACCCAACAATTACCTCCTTTACCTTCACTACCCAGTCACGGATGCCCTCCAGGACACTTTCTGGACATTATTAAACACTTAATACAAGATTATTGCACCATATTTGAATGTGCTGAAATGTAGTTTGAAGCATGGGAACACCTGTAAGGGCAATTAAAGGCCGCCCTAAAAGCCTCTATTCTACTTGGAGAGCCTGGTAAGCTACCAAGAGTGTTCTGCCCACATGGCAGAACCTGGCAAGCTATCCATGTTGTATTCGATATGCCAAAACCTGTAAATAAAATGGGTCCCATTCGCCTGAGCCTGAAAGAGCCAGCAATATGGCAGCGTTAAGATGGATGAGGAAGAAGAGGCTCATAAAATCTCAGGGCTGACCTAGGCTGCCCAAATGAAGAAGGACAAAAATTACTGTCTGTACTTTCAATGCATGTACACTAGCATGGGATGCATCCATTGAGGACCTGATGGTGCAAGTGCGAAAGATCAAGTATGACATCATTGGTCTGACCAAGAAGAGAAGGCGTCAATCACATTACGCCATTACGACCTACGTCGACATTCAAGATTCAGGGACTCTGTCTCATTTGCCAAGGCTTTTAAAATGAGATGGGCTGGACACATAATGAGATTTGGAGACGACTGCTGTACTATAGCCATTACCGACTGGATTCCATGGGACGTCAAAAGATTGTGTGTCTTCCCACCTGTGAGATGGACAGGCTTCTACATAAAGACCCTGAACGATCGGTTTGAGGCTCTTCTTGTTCCTAGAATGAGCAGGTGCCATCGGGCTACATTAGCACGCAACAGAGATGAATGGAGATGTTACTGGCGCCCACTTGAGCAAATCGACGAGTAACAGGATGTCAAGTGATCAGGTGATCAAATGTCCAGGGAAAGTAAAGAAATAAGTTCCTACAAATCACTTCAGCAACAGATCATTTTGCAGTTTGCTTTATATGATTCTGTTTATTGTCAGTATTTTATTTTATTTTATAATGTTTTAAAATTTATTTATTTATTGAATCACTGTGGGAAAAGTTACAAAGCTTTCAGGTTTAAGTCTCGGTCATGCAAATATCAAACACATTTTCCTTTACCAATACTTATTTTTCACCACAAAGAACCCCCCCTCCAAACCCTCCCAGTGCCTGTGAGGCAGATGAATTCTAGTTAACACTCTATCTACTTTGACTAGATTCATTGTTTCGACAAAAGGTACACCATTATTATTTAGAGTTTACACCCCCAAATCAGACATGCTGAAAAGGCATTGTGAAATAATTTGTTTTCTACAGCTGGTCACAAGAATCAAATGATGTCACGTGGCTGCGATAGATTTCGGGTGTTTTACTTATTAACCCTGGAAGTATTTCTGATGAGAGTCAGATAGTTATGAGATTGGTTTCCTTGCTCTATAGCCATGGCCGTGCCGGAGAGCCACTCGTGGGGGGCAACTCTCACCTCAGTAGGGCGAGAAGGACGAGCCAAGAATGCCCCCCTTCCCACGAGGTTTTAGTCGCCCCATCACGACCGGCTCACACCTGGCTTTCCACAAAGATCCCAAGCGGCTGCCATCTTTCTTTCCAGAGGGAAAATAGTGGGAGGGACCGAAACCCTTTCCCCTCCAGGCAGGCATGGTGGCATGGATTAACGCATAGTCCATTCATTTTTCTGCTGCAAGCTGCTGGTCTCTGCATTAAGTCCTTGGGCTTCTGGAGCCATGGCCATGCCAGAGAGCCACTTGTGGGGCGCAACTCGTGACCTCAGTAGGGCATGAAGGACGAGCTGGGAATGCCCCCCTTCCCATGAGGTTTCAGTCACCCCATCACAACCGGCTCATATCTGGCTTTCCACAAAACTCTGAAGCGGCTCTATTGGCAGTATTTTAAATACATAGTTGATTATTGACATACTCTGAAATTTACAGGCATCTTTTTAGTAGGACATAACTCCTGTCCACATACATTTATCTAATCCCTGAAATTTCTCAATCAGATACAAAACAGCCTACTTAGAAACAGGATATTAGCTTCAACATTATCCTCAGTTATCATTTTAACAGGACAAAAAGCACACACCAGGCAGGATGGATAGTACAGTGAGAAAGAAGTTTGCCTTGAACATGCCCAATCCAGATTCTATCCCTGGCGCAACACCTGGTACCCAAGCACTGCCAAGATTGATACCTGAGCACAGAGTCAGGAGTAAGCTCTGATTAAACCAGGAGTAAACACCACTGGGTTTAAGTCTGTGAAAATAAAAAAATAAGTAGACTAGAAGTACATTAATTTGCAAATAAGAACTTAAAAATGCAGAAAGTCACGTTGCTTAACTTCATCATGAAATATTTGTGACAGACATTCAAATTTCTCATTAATTTATTTATGTCTTGATGACAAAGTACTATGAAAATTAATGGGAGACAAGAAATAAAATTTATCAAGCACATTTGTAAATATAGAATCAATGGATCAAGAAGAATGAATGAAACCACACTATAAAACAATTTGTAGTGAAATCCTGCCTATAAAGCATAGGAAAAGTAGAAGAAGATCCTAGTTACAGAATTTTATGTTAATTAGAAGCTTTCTGTCCTAGCAAGAACGTAAGTCATTTAGATGAAAAAGAAAAGTACTTCTTTTATGAGTTTGTCTTGAATATTAGAGGAAATGTGTATAGTAACAAATTGAGAACATTTTGATGCAACTACATACACAGCTTAGAAATCTACCTTTACCATATTTATGTTTCTTTTAAAACTGTATCTTTCATCTTTAACACTTGAGGAGAACAACAACAGCTTTTCTTTTGAATTTTCTCTATTCAGGAATACAAAGTTCTTCCCTTGAATTTTGCATACTTCCAAGAAGTAAATACAACTACATATTTTCTCCCAGACTTAATAATTTCATTATATAGTCTCATTTTTTTCTTCAAGGAACAATGGGCATCTGTGACATATTTTGTAGTTCCTTTGATCATGGAAGAAAAATAGCACAGATGCTGCCAAACTACAAAATAAAACAATAACAGGGGATTATCTGTCTTTGTGAGAAGAAGATATATCCCCAGAGAGCAAACATTGACTTGCCAAACACATTTTTGTTTGCTTATTAATTCTAAATCCTTGTATATATGGTTTAAGTCAAACATCTTAATCATAATTCAATCAGTGTATGCGTTTCATCAGGTTTTCTCTGTCATTTAAAATACATTTGAAATGATAAATTAATCAACAGATGAATTTTGACATTTTCTAACTTTTGCAAAATATGGACAGTGATTAGAAAATGCCTAAAAGGACATTTAGTCCTATAAAAAGCATACGACATAAAAAATAAATTGGACATAAATATTCAAACATTAAAATATTTTAGATACTATGGTTCATTTTCTCTTACATTCTATAAAATCAGAAAACAGTTATTCCATGTAAGTGGTCACTTGATCAAGTGGAAAATTTTATTATTTTTTAATTTTTGGTTTGGGGTCTACTTCCAGCAGAGCTCAGGGATTGCTGAGTCTTACTGATTTCTGACTATTGCTCTGGGATCAGTCACAATGGGGCTAAGAGGACCATATTGGGTTTCAGAGATTGAAAGCAGTTGGCTACGTAACAAGTGCTCTATCTACTGAAATATCTCTGTACTATCCACTGTACTATCTCTTGATCCACCAAGACTTCTATCTCTACAAAGCAAAAGGAATGTAATTAAAGTAGAAGGAACAATGTAATTTCAGCTTAAACAATTTAAAATGACTTCCTGTTCATCCACAAAGCAGCCTCTTAAATTTGTGGCATTTACCACTTTTATTGTGAACAAATTATCATGATGACTTATTTCAAACTATAAACATATCTGCAAGATAGGACCTCTTATTGTCTAGTTCTCACTCTGGAGAACCCAACAGGCTACCAAGTGTATCCTGCCAGCACAACAGAGTCTGGCAAGCTCCCCATGGCATATTCGATATGCCAAAACCCGGTAACAATGATGGGTCTCATTCCCCTGACCCTGAAGGAGCCTCCAATGTGGCACTTTCTAAAATCTCAGGGCTAGGACGAATGGAGACATTACTGGTGCCTGCTCGAGGAAACCAATGAACAACAGGATGACAGTGATACAGTGAAGATAGGACATGAGAGAGAGAGAGAGAGAGAGAGAAGAAAAGTGCCTGTCATAAAGGTAGGCTGGGGGTGGGACTTGGGACTGATTAGAGGGAACCTGGGGACACTGGTGCTGGGAAATGTACACTGGTGGAGAGATGGGTGTTGGAAGACTGTATGACAGAAACCTAATCATGAACAACTTTGTAAGGGTTAAAAAAAGACAAAAGAAAGCAAAATAAAAGTATAGTTACAACAAACTGTTTAAACTGAGTGCAGGTCATAACCAATCAGAAATAAAGAAGTTTCACAGGTCAACTGATAATGTTACATTATTTATACTGAATTATATTGCATTGTATCTAGCACTAAGGAAAAAAGTGTCGAGCTTTTAAAATTTCCAAATGTTTTCAGAAATTTTCACACCGTATTCAAATATGGTTATTCCTTTTCTAAAGATATAGCTATTATTTTAAAATACCTACTGTATATATAAAAATTACAACTTTATAAGTTCATCATATATTTAGATTTAAATAATTAAATTGAATGAATCTTACCTTTACTGACATTCTTAATACCTAAAGGTGAAATATGTAGGTATTCATTTATATGTTAGTATATTTTTCAATATATACAAAGTTTAATTTGTTGGTGAAATTATCACTAGATGTTTTATGAGAATAATACAAATACTTATCACAAGGTAGTAGCACTGTCCTCCCAGTGTTCATTGTTTGGCTCGAGCAGGTACCAGTAATGTCTCCATTGTGAGACTTGTTACTGGTTTTGGCAGATCTAATAAGCCACGAAGAGCTTGCCAGGCTCTGCTGTGCGGACGGGATACTCTCAGTAGCTTGCCGGGCTCTCCAAGAGTGACAGAGGAATCGAACCCAGGTCAGCCATGTCTAAGGTAAACGCCCTACCCGCTGTGCTATTGCTCCAGCCCTTGTGGATCACAAGGTATTTGTGATAATTAATGACATTAATCATATTGAAGTTTTAATCATTTATATTCTTATTTTTATTATTTCATATTATATATTTTAGTTAAGTCAATACTCAAATGAATTGCTTTTATCCATTTCTCTTGCTTAATTTTTAGTATTCAAAATGTGTTATCTGTTATTTAAACGCTTATTAAATGAGAAACAGAAATACTAAATTAGAATATTCTTGTTCAAATCTATAGTCTTTTTATTTTTGACTAAAACTGGAGGATTTTCATAAGTTATAAACATTAATATTCTGTGATCTGCCAATTTTAATAGTTTCATAGTTCTTTTACAGTTTTTTTTCAAATTGATAGTAAAGTTTTTACTTAATTTTTATATTGATTCACTTTTCTCTGGTTAATGAAATTAAGATAGTCACTTAACTAACTAGTTACGCGACCCCCGAGAGGTCGGCGTCCCCCAACTATACTGATTATTTTATAAAAATCACCTCATGATTTCTATAAGGTACAATTTTAAACTGACTCTGGCATGTTTTGAAATGAGCATAAGTCAAATATTTTATTCAACTCATTTTGATAGGTAAATAAAGTGGTAAAATTAATTCAAACACTAATTAAATAAAGTGGTAAAATTAATTCAGAGACTACAGGCAATTTTATGAGAGAAAATTTAATTTTTATTGATGTAGTTGGTACTAAATTGGTATCTACTATTGAAGGAAACTTATGTTATTTTATGAACACTGATCTCCATCTTAATCTGTGGTTCTGTTAAGCCTGAATCCTTTATCCAACAGTGTTAACAGAACAAATTTCTGATTTCCTTAGGATTCTTTTCAATTATTTTAACTAAACTGTCCTCAGTCACACCTACTGTTATTTTGAAATTTAAACATAATTTGAGATCCTTAACGTTTAATGGCATGCTATTTAAAATATAAGCAGAAAATTAAATACTTATGACAAATATTTATAGATTCATAAAAATACTTATTTTTCTTAGCTTTGTATCAGGTATTGTTCACTAAGATGAAAAAATGTATAAAGCCAAAACCTTTACCTTCATACTATTTAAGTTGAAGGAGCAGATGGGAAAAGAAATCAGAATATTTAAATAAACTGTAAAAAATTGTTAAAATTTGTATGTACTATGAAAATAAATGAACTTTGAATTCAGATAGATAGGGGGCTCTGGCAAAGAGTCTTAGGAAAATAATAAAACTTAAGAAAGTTGTCCAGTCCTAAAGTAGCCCAAAGGAAATGTGAAGACCACATCTCTTTGAAATGCAAAACTTGAACTTTTTTGGGGGGCTGGAGTGACAGTACAGCGGGTAGAGTGTTTGCCTTGCATGCAGCCTTCCCGGGTTTGATTCCCAGCATCCCATGTGGTCCCCTGAGCACCACCAGAAGTAATTCCTGAGTCTAGAGCCAGGAGTAACCCCTGTGCATTGCCAGGTGTGACCCCAAAATAAAAGAAAACAAAACAAAACCTTTAACTCTTTGTAGAAACAAAAGTACTACCCAGAGAAGGGTGAACCGCACAGAAAGGTAGAAGCTATAGAGAACCTCAAGATCATGGGCAAGAGTATGTAAATCAAGAGCCTAAGGCCTCCCTTGTGACAAGTACCAGGTAAATGAAATGTATACACAGAACTCCAGGGCAAGACAATTTGTTGATAATGTGTGTAACTTTCTTTCAAAACTTATTCTCACCCTTTCTACTTTGGAGAAGCCCTTTTTCTCTCTTGAACCACATATTCCTTTCTTTCTTTTCACACTTATCTAAGTAAATTTCTTCAAGTAAAATCTTTTTTCTTTAATAGTGAAGAAGGGAGGCAGGTAGATAGGGAAAAAGGACCTGACACAGCTCTGCTCTCCCCGTCCAAAGAATTTTGGAAGTAATAAAAACAACTAGCCCTAAGACTGCTAAAATAAAAAAATAGAAAAAACTCACCTGTGAGCACAGAATCTATGGCCTGAGAAGACCTTTACCTGCTGCCAGTGCAAACCCAGAGAAGACAGCACACCCCTCTGAGAAAAATTCCAACAGGACATAGCCCAGGAAAGGAATTTTAAAGAAGACCGTCCATGTTCCAAAATCTACTCCTTAGAAATTATCCTAGCAATGGACTCTTACCTAGGAAGAAATCTTGTGCAGTGACTTGGGAGAAACCCTATTAAAGTCAAGTTGAACAAAAGAAGCCGTAACCTGTGTGGCCAGAGCCAATGAGCTGTCTGAGCCATCTGTTGCTTAGGAGTTCATGTTGAATTCCCTCTTGAGATTTGTACTTCCACACCTTTATACATTAATATACATTAATACGGGGTTGCTTTCATACAGAAGAGCTTGTGTTCTTTTTTGAGTGTGTGCTCTCTCTCTCTCTCCCTCTCTCCTACTACTTCTATCTTTCCTAGTTCTCTCTCCTTCTTCCCCCACTCACACACTCAGTATTTCTCTTTCTCTCTTTCTCTCTCTCCCTCTCCCTCTCTCTCTTTCTCTTTCTTTTTTCTTCCTCAAATCTCTCAAATCCTGAAAATAAAATCTATTATACTTAACTGTTTATCTCCTCCTGAAATTCTTTTCTGAGAGGCAAAGATGAAGGATGTGGAAGGGCTGGGTGAGGTCTAGCTCTGACTTTCTTTGCTACAAGGAGCAAGGCTCAGAGCTGACTCTTACCAGTCCTAGGTTTCTCCAGAAGTTCCCTGGGGGCAGAAGAGGACAGGGAGATAAAGGCAGATACCATACCGTTGGAGGCCTTTTTTCTCCCCACTTTATGTAAGTCATAAGTCACCTGAGGACTAGTCACCACTAGTCACTGTCACTGTCACTGTCCTCCTGTTGTTCATCGATTGGCTTGAGTGTGCCCAGTCACATTGTGAGAGTTCTTGTTACTGTTTTTGGCATATCGAATACGCCATGAGTAGCTTTCCAGACTTTGCTGTGTGGGCAAGATTCAGTAGAAAACAAAAAAGAACCCAGAAATGACTTAATAGCTTATTTTAGAGGTGGAGCAATTGAGATATAAAATATTCCTAGCAGGTTGTATAATACTGGAGAGCAAAAAGTCTTTTAATGTCAAAATAGACCATGAAAAAGAGCTCTCAGGTGTCAAAGCTGGAAATATTTAAGGAATGGAATAATGGTATTGAATATAACTCAAAATATAAAATGAATATTCATAAATTGACAGTAATACATATGGATTAATAAATAATATAATGAAAACATTTAAAATAATTCTTACAAATATAGATATCACTCCTCTAGTAGATGCAACTTAACCCTACTCTCCACTGAGAATTGACTAGACTTCATAATTTGCTTCCAAATAATTGAATATGGAACAAGGAAACAGTAATTTTACAATAGCAAAATCTAATAAACATTACATTGACCAAATGATCAATGGTAACATCCTCAATGAAGTCATATGAATATCATTTATCCCCTAATATATGATGAGAAGGCTCTTGATCTCCACGGTATTCATTCCAAGTACCCATAATTCCAGTTCAATCATGAACAGGAGGATAGTAAAACTGTAAACTAAAAGATGTTTTATCAACCACCTGACCAGTTTTCTTAAATACAATCAAACTCATGGAAAAGAACAACTGAGAAACTGTCAAAAAAGAGAAAAATTAGGAGATCTGAAACTGCATGCAATGGGATACCCTTAACTGAATTTCCACAAAGGACCTTAATGGAAATTTAAATAACGTCTGGAATTTAGTTAATAGTAATGCATCAATGTTGTGTTCCTAGTTTTGACAAATGTAACACATGGTGCTGTAAGATGATAACATCAGGGAAAATGGAAATTAGCTGAGGGATGCACAGAAACTCAATACATTTTCTTTGCAAGTTTTCTGTAAAACAAAATGTATTCCCAAAATAAAATGTTTATTTAAAATAAGATGAGATGTGAGAAAATATTTGAGTAAAGTAGTAAGCCCTGAGAATATTTTAATTGGATGCACAAGTAAAAGTATACCAGCTAAAGGAAAAAATATAGACTAGTCAATTGTCTTCATTATTCAGGGAACTGTAAGGAGATAAATATGCATTTCTAAAAATAAGTGAATAAGATATCAATCATATAAAAGGATTTTTTTCTCGGGATGATAAATATTGTATTTGTCAGAACATGCATGCATGTTTATAGGCTCTTACATTTACATTTGCAAGATTTACAAATATGAATATTTTTAATAGCTTACATTGATATCTATATTCAATTTTTTTCATCTCCTAATTACAACTGACTGTCAGCTTTATCTCTTGAGAGAAGACTTTTTCCTCAGTGCCATTCAAAGCAATGGAAGAAAGATTTTGTTACAAATAAGTTCATATTTAAAATGTGGAAATTAATTTCTAACAAGACTGAATAAAAATACCTCATTGATATCTAAAATGTCTGAGATTAGGCTTCCCTACATCAATATTAATAATCATTATATTGACTGTTGGTCAAGCCCTAAGTCAATATAAATATTAACTACAAATTGGTACAATTTGTTTTGCTTTGAAAATGATTTTTTTGAGTATAATTAGATATTTACTCTATACGTGAACAAAGATAATTTTGATGTGTTAGATTCCACTCTAATTTCTCAGTTTGTATGAATTACCAAAAATGTTTGTCAGAATCTAAAGAGGTTATAATAATTACAATAGAATACAATAGAATATGGGGTGAGAGAAATAGTACAGTGGGCAAAGTGGGCCTTGCTTGTGGTTAACCTGGGATAATCCCAGGAAAACCCTATGTTGCCTGGAGCATTATGAAGAGTGATTACCAAGTGCAGAGCCAAGGTAACCACTGAGAATTACCTGCCTTGGCCCCAGATCAAGAAAAAATAAATAAAATGAAGAGATATTTGGCATTAGAAAATTTATAAAACTTTTAGTTTTATTGATATTTTGTTGCTGTTATAAATCCATGTTCTTGCACCTGAAACTTAAATACTGCATTACTGGGGGCTGGAGAGATAGCACAGCGGGTAGGGTGTTTGCCTTGCACGCGGCCGACCCGGTTTCGATTCCCAGCATCCCATATGGTCCCCTGAGCACCCCCAGGAGTAACTCCTGAGTGCAGAGCCAGGAGGAACCCCTGTGCATCGCCAGGTATGACCCAAAAAGCAAAAAAATAAACAAATAAATAAATAAATAAATACTGCAGTACTTTAAGGCCTTTATAGGTTTGTTTTTCAGCTAACGATCTGTGAAAGCAACATGTATTTAATATACATTTATTTATTTATTTATTTATTTTGCTTTTTGGGTCACACCCAGCTGATGTTCAGGGGTTACTCCTGGCTCTGCACTAAGGAATCACTCCTGGCAGTACTTGGAGGACCATATGGTATGCTGGGAATCAAACCCAGGTCGGCCGCGTGCAAGGCAAACACCCTACCCGCTGTTCTATTGCTCCAGTCCCTTTAATATAAATTAATCCTAAAGAAAAAATATATAGTAAAAAATTCTTGTAAAAAATAGATTCATTCATAAATTTATATGTCTGTAAAGTAACAGCAATGGTAAAAATGTAAATAAAATTGAAGTGCTTACTTATATTAAATTTCTTACATAATAGAGACTAAAAATCTATACATAGCAAATAAAATAATTGTATCTTTTGAAATTTTTTCATAGTTGAAAATGACAATCTTCTGGTATAACCCACCGCCCACATCCAGCATTATTATTCCCAGCAAACATTGGAAATGTCAGCTAATTCCCCTCAAAGTTGTGTGTAGGATAAATCATTCACTATGAGTGAGGCATTTATTTTTTTATAGTTATATGCACCTATTTTCATAAAATTTGATCCTAATTATCTGCGTTCTGTACTCTTCAGGTTACAAAAATAAAATGCTTCTATTTCAGGAGACACCTTAATATACTGATGACACTTTCCCATCTTTTCTGAAGTATCTTTTATTTAAGTTATCCATCCTTAGACTTTTCCCAAAGAGTATCTAAAATAATGGCCCTGGGAAAGCACATGCTATAAAGCTGCAGAATGTAGTGATTTCTCATTTTCCTTATGTCATTTCTTCACAAGTTTAATCTTTCTTCTATGTTTTATGATGCTTTGTTTTACACTGACTTTGCACCAATTCAACCTATTGTACAGACTTTTAATAAAAGGATTTAGCAATTATTAACATAAAATTGAATGTTGCTACATATACAATATTCTTAAAGATCTTGAGCTTCTGTTCTCTATAATGTCACTTATAGAGACATTGAAAAATGTCCAGCAGGTATGTCGCACCAATATATAAACCAGACTCCTGTCAAATTTTTCCATTTCCATTATTTTTTCTTAACCTTTATTTCTCCTTTCTTATTCATAAAACAATCTGGTTGGGAGCATTAGAAAACACAAGTATACTAAATCCAGATAATATGATTCACAATTTTTAGATTAGAAATCTTTATATTTTTGTTTATATTCCTCTATCTTTTCAAATAGAAATCCTAGAAATCTTTCTGTCTCTTTTTGTATTGAAATATAATTGTCTCAAGGGTTCTGTCTATTAGGTTCTTTTAAAGTACCATGTAAATGAGCAAATTGAAGGACAAGAAAAGTAGGTATTTTCTCTAGTAATTGAAAGCTCAAGCACTTAATTGCAAAATGGTGTTATATTATTTCAAAAATGTGATAGCTAAAATGAATCACAATCACCAAATATATGTGGTCCATGAGAAGCAAGTCAAATCTATTGTCTTTAATATTACACTGTAGTGATTGAATTTATGAAATTTTGTTTGTTTTCAAAATTTAATTTGTATAGGAAGTGATAAATGTTATATAACTTTCTGGGGGTTCTGTTGGCCACTCTGCCTTTGCTCATAGCTTGTTTCTGTCCTGGTGGTGCTAGGGGACCACATATAATCCCTGGATTGAATCAGGGTGAGCACAAGCAAGGCAAGTAATTTACCCTCTGTACTATCTCTCCCACACCCCAAACTTGTTAATAATATTTGATTTTTACTTTTTAACAGAAAAACTAACAAATAGTTTTTCTACAATATCATTGATTGCTTTGCGGCATATTTGTTCATTTTTCTCTAATTAATTTTTTCTAATAAACAATATTTATTTTAGAATAATATTTATTTTTCTAGCATGGTATATAGTTGGGTATTATTCAAATAAAACTTTTACAAGAGACATGCTAATAAAATCGAAAAAATATTTTATTAGATTTTATTCTTGGATGATGCATTAATTATTTAGTGCATTTTAATTATTGACTAAAGTACAAAAGGGATAAACTTTGCATTAAGATGAAAAATTAGGTTGTGCATGTTATTGGAAATAAATCGAGAGATTACTATATATGTGAATGAATTGCATTATGATTCACATTTACTTATAAGATACAGTTCTGCTCATCTTTCTGGTCTCTTTGATAAAATTTTTTTATTTGACCTTGATACAAACAAAATTTTCTGTCTTCCTAGAACGTGTATATGCTTTATTTTCTTATAAATAATTAATATTAAAAGAAGAAAGTTTTGAAATAAGACATTTAATATTCTGCCTATTAATATTGAAAACCATTTAAATATGAGAAATATTTATCTTGGACAAGATTATGAGCATATCATATGGACAGTTTATAGAGAAAAAAGTATATAAATGAATATATGGCATTTTAATATATATGTAGCTATATAGAGATAATAGAAAACTAAGCATATGACTATGTGGAACAAATTTTCTTTCAGTTAAGTTTGAAAAGATATAAACACAAATTTGTTACAATTATACATTTTCTTGCATTGATTTTAATTCAATAAATCACAATCTATCAATCCTGGGCTGGATCGATAGCACAGCAGGTAGGGTGTTTGCTTTGTTCGTGGCCTATCCAGGTTCGATTCCTCCGCCCCTCTTGGAGATCCCGACAAGCTACTGAGAGTATCCCACCGGCACGGTAATCCTGGCAAGCTATCCGTGGTGTATTCGACAAGCAAAAACAGTAACAAGTCTCACAACGGAGACGTTACAGGTGCCACTCGAGCAAATCAATGAAAAACGGGAGGACAGTGCTACAGTGCTATCTATCCAAGTAGGTAATAAAATGACAGTAATTTATCTCATTTTTTCCACTGACTGCAGAAAGCTTCTTTAATGAGAAAATTAGCAATAATGCACTCATATAGATTAGTGATTGGCAGATATTCAATTATAGTTTACACAAAATGTTGCTCTGATATTAAAAAAAAGGTTCAGCAAAAAAAGATGGTAGAACAGAAGCTTGGACACAGCTGAATACACTGATCCTATGAGATCCTGCAATCATTCTAAAAGATGCTCCTTAGAAATTATGACATATTCACATTAGGCAAGCAAAATTTCTTCTTAGATTAGCTATACCATGTTATTTACCTTGCTTGACCTGTGATATGAAGCATAATTTTATATTGAAATTGAAATTTGTATTAAATGAATATTAAAACATAATTTATACAATTCAAACTCCCAAGAATTTCACTGTTTATATTAAAGGTAAAGGTAAAGGTAAAGGCCCTCCCGTTGATCGTCGATTTGCTCGAGCGGGCCCAGTAACATCTCCATTGGAGACTTTGTTGTTACTGTGTTTGGCATATCGAATACTCTCGGTAGCTTGCCGGGCTCTCCGAGAGGGGAAAGTTTAAGTTTTTTTATTCATGATTAAAAGAAAACATTGTATCATTTCACTTCCTAACATCTATAAGGAGAGCTTCATACTCATGATTGAGAAGACAGTCTCAAGGTAATTTTTCAGTATTGATATCCACATCTAATTTAGTGTTGACTGAGAAGGTCTGGGGACACCTCCTTGACAAAAGGGATTGGGGATTTCTTATCACTCTTGGTCTGCAGTGCCAAGGATTACCTAGGACACTCTATGACATCCACTGGTTCTCTATAGATCAAATGATCAACTACATGCAAGGCAGGCACTTTAACTTCTGAACGAGCTCTGACTCCATTAGTGAGAACTTTAAACTCAAACTTTCACCTTGCAAATGATCTACATTTAAATGTAGTGTGAAAGGAGAAGTGACATGTTCATTTGGTATGTTTTTTAAAAGCATCTCTATAATAATTTAAACTACTAGCTACTGTTTTACATGCCAGTGTTATTATTAATTCATTCTATTAAATTATGAATTTACTGAGGTTATAACTTTAACGTATCTTCACTACTTATCTAGTTGTATTAACTAATTTGGCATCTAACATAGATGTAGACATATATTTTTAATCAAAATAAATTTATTTTGACTTTGCTTTCTTTCTTTTTCTATTTCTTTCTCCTAATTTTACTCTGACACTTAATTTTATACAACAGAACCAGTGGTATGCCATTTGGCCAACTCATAAAAAATACAATACATGGTTTTGCAAAAACAGATATAAAGACTCTTTCCAGGACATTAAGTTTCTATCAACTTCTAGGTCTAAGTTAGTAAGTAATTTATGCCTTAATTTATCATCTTTCTTTTTTAATTTATTTTTTATCTTTTGGTTTTTATTAGTTTTCAAACTTGTCTTTTATCATTACTTGGCAGCAAGGCTGGATACTTTACAGGTTTTAATTTCTTTAAAACCTAGAGAATGGAAAAGTTAATGATGACAATGAAAACAAGAATAGCACTTTTTAACATGAAAACTTAGTGAAACATGAAATAAAAGTAAACAAAACTTCGGTGAGATATATTTTAAACAAATATTATCTGATACACTAAACAGCAAAATGTAATACCTCCAGCCTATGAGTGTTTAATATAGTATCTAGTCTGATAAGTTTTGTAGACTGAGTCAATTTCTTAAAAAACATGTGGTATTTCATTGCAAAATTTAAATATTAAAAAAGTAATAAATATTTAAAAAGTAATAAATATCCACCTCAGTAATGAATTATTATTTAAATTCATCAATCTGCAAAATAATATGCTAGAAATAGTTTACAAGCCATGATATTATGATAGAAACAAATTTTGATTACAAAATAGTTTTCAAGTGAGTCAAATTTTACTTCTTGCACTTAACATATTTGAGTTGATTTCACACAAAACGATATATTGAATGACTTACCAGATATACATATACATATGTATATATATATTTACAGTCCTTGAATCTAAAAACCCCAGGATCAAGACACTTGTAAATTTCAAATTTCATGTCTGAAAAAAATCTATACCTGACTTCACTGACTGTTTTCTCTGTCTCTAAGTGACAGAAGTTCCAGAAAGATCTATAAGCACTAATTGCATCCCTAATGACTTTACTCTCCAGTTAATCAGCTCCAAAAGCCCCCTATTGCATTGGTCTTTATAGTTTCGACATGTAAAGTTAGGAGGAAGAAAAATATAAAACACCTATATACAGAGCAAAAGAGAGAAGGTTGTTTATGTTATTTCATTTCATTTTGTTGGAAAAAAATAACCCAACTGAGATGTGAACATAATTAGAGCATATTAAAAGCTTGGTACATTTTATTCGACTATAAATACGACTTTAATTGGTTTAAGGTAACTTTCCCCCAATTTTAAGAGAGGATATTATCCTAATTGCAGTTTATAAGGTTTAAATGTTCATGGTATTATAAAAATAAAACAAAATACATATATGTCTAAGTATTACATTAATTCTATATTTCATATAGAATTTTCCAGTAGAAAAAAGGCAAATCTTCTAGAGATGTATCTAATTGATGACAGTCTATAGATTTTTCTGTCAAAGTTCTTTTAATAACATGGCATCCAGAAAAAAAGTTATTATTATAATCAGTGGAAGTAGGGCTTGGTTGCTTAAGAGCTACATTGTTGTAATCAAACACATAAATAACAGTGATCTAAACTTCACATGTAGGTATTTTCTTAAAATAGAAAATTGTTTCATCTGCTTTTATTTGAGAATTATCAATGATTATTATCTTATAAAGCATTGTCATCTTGTTTCTTGACTGAATATTGCCACTTCTTAGAGAAATAGAAATGTTACTGGGGCTTTGTCATTCATTCTATCATAATTTTTTGACAGATGCCTTCTTGGAACAATGAATAAAATAGATGTTCCTTTGTGCATATCCACATGCTATATGTGAAGCACAATGTAAAGAACATTCACATATGCACAAACATACACTTTTCTGGCTCTTTATTATACAATAAGTCAGAACAGACATAACTGAAAAATTTCAACACAGGAATCAAAGTACACGTGACATAGCACATTCTTCTAGTATTGTGGAAATTTACAGGAGGACTAGATTAATTTTGCTGAAAGATATTTTCATCTTTGCAGAGGTAATTTAATTGGGATTTCCACACTGGAAAGTATTGATTTGAGGAGAATTAATATTTTTTGATAAAGGGATGGTGTATGATCAAAACATTAAATTAGGAATGTGAAAACTGTATGTCAGGAATTTTGTTCAACTTGATTAAAATTGTCATAGGCTGAGAAGGAGGACTTATAACTACAGTGGAGAAGAGCTATGGAGGGATTTTATCAGGTAAACTGTAAATTATGAAAACTGTTGTTTGTACAAAGATAACTAACTACATTTATATTGATATTCTTTTGGCATAACAGACTACAAAAATTTTTGTTTGTGATAAATATTCTTAATAAATCCTGACAATATGTCCAATAATTTTATATTGTCACCCTTCATGAAAATCTCTTGGTGTATTTGCTGTAGATTTAGATATGTTGGCAAATGTGCTAAAATATTTCACTATCTATTGTGTGTTGAAGTTATTGATGCTTAAAACAAATTCCTAGGATTAAGGGATACTGAGATGGATTGGCTATAGAAGTAATTCCCTTGGAGCCTCTCTATTAAACCATTGCACTCTCAATGGCAATGAATGTTCTCAGGATGTGGTTTAGGAGATGTTATGATAAATTACTATTGAAATTAACTGTCAGCATAATTTAGGAAAAGTTTTGTGCGGTTTTCAATAATATATGTACAGATTTGATAAACGTTCTCGTGCGATTTCACTGGGAAGTTATTTCATTAGGTCATATTGGTTACCTACTGTGTCCATTCTCTTAGATGTTTTCAAGCTGATTTTGGAAAAATCTTTTTGGAAATTCTTTTGACTTTCAAGTTTTTAAGTCTTTCCAATGTAGTAAATTCAATTGGACAGAATAAAGATATTGTGTGCTGCTGGAGAGATACTATAGCAAGTAGAGCATTTTCCTTGCATATAACAGACCCAGCTTTGATCCTCTAGCATCTCATATGTCCCCCTGAGCTTGCCGTCAGTAATTTCTAAAGTGCAGAACTAGGAGTAACTCCCTGAGCGCTATTGAGTATTGCCCCCCCCCCAAAAGAAACAAAACAAAGACTTTTTCTTAAAATAATTCTATATTCACACATACATACATATATTGTTAAGCCTGGGACTATGCGTCCCAAGCGGCGAGAAGGACAGAAACACTAACTCGATAATGCAAAAGCAGTAGGAATTTTATTCCAGTATACTGGGGTCAACTATCTCACCCACAGAATGGTCTCTTGATAAAGATCCCTACTTCAGGCAGCAAGTAGTTCACATAGGGTTTGATTACACAAGCAGTACATGTTGTTTCAGAAAAGAATTTACTTAGTTACCAAACAAAGGTGTTTTGGAAAGTGCCTAGGGTAACAGTGGTTAAACAACAGTTAAACAATAATTTCCAGTAAAAGTATTGATTTATTGATTACATAGACTTCTCATTCTTTTAGGGTTAATTAAAAGCAACTTCTGGGGCATTGTAAGAATTGATTAACTGAGACCACTTGGTGAGCCCAGGAACTTTCCCAGGTGGGTTCAGATTGGCTAGCTATGCATTGTTTTGTTGCTGGGAAACTGAATCTGTTTCAGTTCTAGGAACTGAACCTGAGGCCTACTTGATTTTTCTCATTTCTGCTGCCTGTCATGGCATCAGTTTCGCCCTTACAATATCAAATATATTTTTGCAAATTATTTATAAACTTCTGTCTTTTTGATAAAAGGAATAATGAAAAGTGATTCAACATCACCCTCTTATTTTTCGATATGCTATTTATGTAAAATTTCACTAAAAGTTTCAAAAGAGGGAATTCAATCTTTTTCTCTAAAAATACTGTCCATTGGGACTGGAGCGATAGCACAGCGAGTAGGGCGTTTGCCTTGCACGCGGCTGACCCCAGTTCGATCTTCAGCATCTCATACGGTCCCCTGAGCACCGCCAGGAGTCATTCCTGAGTGCAGAGCCAGGAGTAACCCTTGTGCATCGCCGGTGTGACCCAAAAAGAAAAAAAAAATACTGTCCATTGAATTCACTTTTGAATGAATCGTTTCTTCCCAAAGATCTCTTGTACATCATTTAGCTTTTAAATTTACATATGTATAAAGAATGCTCGAGCGGGCCCAGTAACGTCTCCATTGGAGATTTTGTTGTTACTGTGTTTGGCATATCGAATACGTCACGGGGAGCTTGCCAGGCTCTGCCGTGCGGGCGAGATACTCTCAGTAGCTTGCCGGGCTCTCTGAGAGGGGTGGAGGAATCGAACTAGGGTCGGTCATGTTGGCTGCGTGCAAGGCAAACGCCCTACCGCTGTGCTATTGGTATTTGAAAAATATTACAGATAAAATGAAATAAAATAGTGCAAACATTTATTTAAAACATTAATAAATATTACTTAAGAAGATAATATTGGCACTACTCACATAAACTGCAGTTCTTTAATTGAACGTTATCTGGGAGATAAGATTATAACCAATATCAGCTGCTACACCTTGCTCTCTCTAGCTTTCACCCAAAGGAACATTTGTTTAAGTAGAAAATGGCAATTAAGCATGTTATTTATGATGGATTATAGAGGGGCTTATAATGATCTACTTGTAATTATAATAAAATAACATTTATTGACAGTGAATTGTTTTTTCATTTCCCTTTGTCCATGTGATATGAGATTAAGTACAGAAAATTAAACAGCCAGGAGAAGTACTTAAAAACAGAGGAAGGGGAAAACATATTCTTAAATCATTAGGAAAAAAATGAATATTTCCATTAAAGAGAATCTTAATGACTCCTGGAATCTTCCTTTGAAAATTTAAAAATTTATTTTGAAAACTTTGCTTTGAAAATTTCAATGACCAATGGAATTTTTTTAGAGGCTTATCTGAATTTAGGGGAAATTCTTTAAATAGTATTAATTTAGTGAACATATTTATTTGTGAAGACAAATAATAACTACAAAATATACATATTATTTTCATGATCTATAAGAAATAAACAATTTAATTTTTATGCTAACTTATTTGTGTTAGTTATTTATGTTTGTAGATTTATGTTTAGTTGCATGTAAAGTGAATAAAATTACATTGTCCATTGAGTAACTATCTGTTCATCTAATTGTAGAAAAACTAGCAATTTTTAATCTTACAACAGAGAACATTTTGTAATTTAAAACCTGAACTTTATACACGTGAAAATATAGATCAAGCAAGAGATTAGAAGTGGAAAAGAAGAAAAATTGATATGGAAATTTATGGAGATATTTTTGAGTGATTTATCTGTATATAAATATAAGGATCAGGCTCATATATATATATATATACATATAAATAAGCACATTAAATGTGATATGTATAGAGATCTCTCCATTTTTTTCTTTTTATCCATTTCCTCCATATATAGAGAGATCTCTCCAGTTTTATTTTTAAACAATTACCTTCTCACTCGATCTATCTTCTGGAATAATTGTGTGACACTTGTCAAGTTATAAAAAAATTTCTTTTGAGACACCACTCACAAAAATACCTACAAACTTTATTTGGAAAGTTTTATTAATATATCTCCCTTAACCCAGAGGGTCAAGTAATTATTTTTAAATGGTTACTGTTATAATCATAATTAGACAGATAACTATCAATTTTGCAATCACATGATTATTTGGGTATTGTTTTGGCTTTTATTTTCTTAATTGGAAAGTACTGCATAATTAATTGAAGTGTTTTATTATCAACATTCTATTGAAGGTACTCATAATAATTCCAATGAAGTGACTCTTACAAAGAACTGAAATTAATTTTGGCAACTGCCTCATTATATGTATTGCTATTGATGCTGGTAAGATGCATTTTGACAAAACTTTTCAATTCACCTTTTTTTTTTGTTTTGAAAAAATATCATTTGTGTAAATAAAACTTTGCTTGGGTTCTGTAGAGAAAGGGGTTTTCAGCACAAAATCCTTCCAGTATTTTGAACAGAAGAAAGTCAAACAGCTATGAAAAATTCCCTCTGGAATTGTAAAGCAAATGTCCATTAAACTTTTTGGAATCTGAGGCAGAAAACAAAATCAAGGTATTGGAGTAGATAAATGAGAGTTGTCAGAGATGCCACATAGATTAAACAGTTAAGGAACAGGATGTAACTGTTGGCTAAATACTGGATGGAGCGAAGATGTTATCTTTCATTTGAGAAAATAAAGCAATCTATTTATGTAAGTAACATAAATATATTATTAAGTCAGAAAGTTAAATACTATTTAAAAAATTCTCTTATTTGTGTGTGTCATTACTAATTTTTAGGAATTTTTTTCTGTGTGTGACTAAGGAACTTACATTTCTTAAGTTATAGAAAGTAGGTAAATTAATATTAAGTACTTGTTATAACAGATTTTCTTTTTTAAAATCAAGGGACAAATATAAGCACAGATGCTTGGTAATGTGGCTGACTCCAAAATGACAGATATTTTGGCCCAGATGTATAAGGGTCAACTTAAACAAGCTATGATATTCCTATCTTGGCTTACTTGACATGGACTCTCATAATACGTAAGTCTATCCATGGTGATCTTTCACGTGAGAATTGTAGCTTTCTATAAATGATGCATTTAACTGTACATTTAGAAAATAGATTGGAATTTCATTGTTTTAAAAGATAGAAGAGCACTGCAGTCAACTATTAAATTAATTCTCATATTAACTACAGTTCAATGTACTTGCAGTACTTGTAATGGCTGCTGAACTGACAATTCATATTAAAGTAATTTATTTAAAAAAGCACTTCTCAGTTGCAAAATTTGCATGAAGATACAAAAGGTATTTATATTTTCTTAATGAATAAATTGAACTTAATGAGAAATAAAGTGAAAGTAATAGTGTATTCATAGACAAGAATTCAAAGACAGGATTTAAAAAACATTTACTTTAGTTAATTTTTATAACAAAAAACAATTTTATGCTCTGATTTTTTTAAATGGTTCTTGACTTTCCTTAACTCAAAATATGCAAGTACTAGGAAATGGAAAGTTTCATTATTTACATCTAACTGCAAATGCACATAGCTTACATGCCTGTCCAGGAGTCAGACAATCTTTTGTTTTTTGACATATTTTTTCTCTTGAATAAAAATGGGACTAAACGTTCTCTTCTCAATCATTTGACTGATTGCAACTTCACATTGCAAGAAAGGAGGATAACTGGACTATTCCCCTTGAGTGACTCCATCACTTCAGTCATGTCTAAACTATTTTTATAGCTTGGCCATAGACCAGAAACCTAACAGCAAGAATACTGACAAAACTCATGGTGCATTTAGAACTGCCTGGCTGCATTCAGACCTTTAAAATTCACCAAAGGGTCGGTCAGGATGTGAAAAACAGTGGTGTTTTAGGTCATCGGGCCACTTTCAGTTTTTCTCATGATCTGGTTTCAATAAGATTTTAAAGATTTCCAAACCTTTGAAGTATTAGTTTTAAATATATATATATATACACATATATATATACATACATATATATGTGTGTGTGCACATGTGTGCAAACACATATCCACCGAAAGATAAGTATTGTGAATTTCTGAATCATTAGCTTAGAAAGCAATAAAACAACCTTTTATTAGATGTAAAAAAGAAAGAAAAAATCATTAAAAATTATTTCTAAGTGCCATAGCATTAAACTATACAATTTATAACCACCAATGATCATGTTAAGTGAATTTATGTATTTTCACATGAAATATTCTTAAAGTCTTGTGAGATATTATAAATGAATGTATTATACTTTTTAACATAGAAATAGATTATTAAAATTAGGGTAGAAAACATTGTAATTCAAAATGTATGTAATTGATGAGGTGAAAACATGTGGCAATTCTATATGACAAAGAACAAAAGAGGGAGTACTGGTACTCTGGCCGTTTGTTTCCAGGGATTACACTTTTGTCATTGTATTATGCAGTCTCTCTATTCTAATCCCATATTTATTTATTAACCAAATATATTTTGTCTTTCAACAAATCATAAATGCCATAATCCACATACATTTTCCATCTAGTTGCAAAATTATTATACATCATTTAAAAGATAAGAGACATGGCCAATTAACATAATTGTAATTATTCTCCATGAGTTTTTACTAAGAAGTTTCATAAAAGTGACTAATGAGCAAATTCAAAATCTAACTACACACACATAGCAAAATGAGTAAGTTTTCTGACCAAATGAGGAAAATTGTTTTATTCTGTCACGGTCATGGTCCACCTGTTGTTCATCGATTTGCTCAAGCGGGCCCAGTAACATCTCCTTCATGAAACTTGTTGTTACTGTGTTTGGCATACCGAATACATCACGGGTAGTTTGCCAGGCTCTGCCATGCGGGCGAGATACTCTCGGTAGTTTGCCGGGCTCTCCGAGAGGGGTAGAGGAATCGAACTCGGGTCGGCCAAAACGCCCTACCGCTGTGCTATCGCTACAGCCTTATTCTGTAGTGAGCAAATTTTAGAATGCATATATCCAGACTCCAAGTAGGATGTTTATCAGGATATGTTCATGTAGTTAAGTATACTACAGAGTGTTTCCCTCCCTCCACCAATGCCCTCACTTTCCCTAGCACCCCTTAATCTGTCCCTTCAGCAGGCATATAACAAATTTATTTTATATTACTTGCTCCAACAAAACTTAAAGGAAAGGCAAATGGATTTTATGAGAAAATAAATAAAATTCAATTTCTGATGACTGACTTCTTAGTGCTTTTAACTAGCACAAATAATATTTCAAGTTGCTGCCATTTTTTTATATCTCTAAAATCCCACCATAATACTTAGGTCAGTGCCAGAAAACAACTTATATTTTCCAAAGCAATCTAGAAAATTTCATTATTTTTCATTAATTGTTTCCACAGAAGAAATTTGCAGTTTATTTTACCTCTATTACCCTTGGTATCACATATTTATACAATTCATTTTATAGAGAAATTTATATTTCTCTGTAAACTGCTGATCAATTTTCATTGTTAAATGTACTAATTTGACATAACAAAACAAAATAATAAACTTTATTTTTATAAAATAAAAATAAATACTATAAAACCAAGCTCCTGGAAGAGAACAACACAGAGTCCCCTGCCCCCGTGCCTGTCTGTCCTTACTGGGGCCCCTTGAGGGGGGTGGGTTGAGTTTCCCTCCCCACCCCGAGCAGAGCCCTGGCAGCTGAAAACCTCTGGAACCCAGGCACAGTCATGCTGAGACCACTCTCCACATGCTCAGACGAGCCTCATGCATGAAGGAACTGTCAGAAGAACCCAGGTATGTGGGACCTGGGGCTGAGATCTCCAAGCCAGCTCAGATCAGCACTGGGCCTCCTTCATTCAGATCCCCCATCTTCCAGTAGCTAGACAGTTACACCCACCAAGTGTTGTGTAATCCCACCAACGGTCAAGATCCAGAGACTATAAAATCAACCTCCCGAAAGAGCAACCTTTAATTGTCTAGTTTTTGCTCTCAGAGAACCCAGCGGTCTACGAAAACTATCCTTCTGGCATATATACTTCCCTGGGAACACTGTAAAGGTGATTAGAGGCTGCTGCCAAAGCCTCCATCCCTCTCGGAGAGCCCAGCAAGCTACTGAGAATATCCCCCCTGCACGGCAGAGCCTGGCAAGCTACCCATGGCTTACTTAAAATGCTGAAAACAGTAACAATGATGGTCCTTATTCCCCTGACCCTGAAATAGCCCCCAGTATGCCATTGGGCTACACTAGCACATGTCAGGGATGGATGGAGACATTATTGGCACCTGTTCGAGCAAATCAATGAACGAGAGGATAGTGATACAGTGATACAGTGATATTTTAATAAAATATTCTACTTTTTCTACATCTAGTTATAAAAATATGTCTTGCAAAGTATCTATACTATCTCCACTTGGTAGTTCTATATATATTCTATACCTATGTTAAATGCAGTTATTAAGGTGTCAACTTTCAGAATCTATGTGTGAAAAATGGAACCAAAATTCAGTAGTTAGTAGCAACACTAAACAGAATTAACAGCATTTGAGCTACTGATGAATTAAATTTTTGCAAATTTATGGCAGCTACTCTGTAAGTTCCCCAATTTTCAACTGTAATGTGTTACGGAACTTGCTGAAAATAATATTGACAGAAAACTAGTACTAAGTGATATTAGAACTTGTAAGAACAATAGAAAAATCAATGATTTCTACTAAATAGAAACTTTGTGTATGTGGTATGGTTTCAGATCCTCTGAGCAAACTCTACCTGTTAACAAGAGTCAATGTTTCCATATTGTTTGGGCGTCTTCCAGGTTAAATTGACTGAGCCTGGACCATATTAGTGGGTCTATAGTAGCAAAGTTGCATCTGGAGACCATACGCACACTTTCTTTCTTACCAATTTTCACTTGGTTGTATTTATTGAACTTATAGAAGTGCTGAGTGAGTCATGGCAAGATGCCTGTCAAGTGAAAGGTGCCATCCAGCCTGATTGAAGTCAATAAGGAGCTTTACATCTTTATACACAAGTGGCTGGAGGGCAACAACTTTGCTGTATATCAATTGCATATGGAATCAATAAAACCTCTTTCATTAAAGACACACAATAATTAGGGTTAATTATTTTATCTAATGACTTCCATAGATGTCTCCTTAGACTCACTGCTTGTCTTCTATGCAAAACATCATCATTAATTTATTGCAATTATTTGAAATTTGCTAGATTTTTATTTCGGAATTTTGAAAAAAAAAAAAGGAAAAACACTGACCTCCTCTGAAATTTAGGAGGAAGTTCAGAATGACAGGCTGCAAAAATTTTATTTTCAAATTAGATGGTGTACTAGGTATGCAGCGAATTTTGACTCTGTTCCTGTTATCCTAAGACACTATAAGTCAACTTCTGTAAATAAAATTTATAATATTTTATCAGATGTATCATGGAATTTCCCAAGCATCAACTTCAGTTCTTTACTCTAAAACAATGACTCAGTTGAAAGAAATTTTGCCACTCTGTGAAATTTTTGTTTCCAGAGTCATTTTAGGTTTCTACATCTTGGAAAAGTGGTGATGGCATCTAGTGTGTAAAGGCCAGGGATACTACCAAACATACTACAATGAACAGCATGGGCTGAGAAAATAAAAATTATTAAACCCAGGTTGTTTATCATACCAAAAACTAGAAACTATGATATAAGACTATGCAAAATTAAATTAATTTTAATATATATATTGTTCCTCAGCCCCTATGGGAGATCCCGGCAAGCTACCGAGAAGGACAGTATCTCACCCGCATGGAAAAGCCTGGCAAGCTACTCGTGACGTATTCGATATGCCAAAAACAGTAACAACAAGTCTCACAACTTGTTATGAGACATTACTGGTGCCTGCTCGAGCAAATCGATGAACAATGGGAGAACAGTGCTACAGCATATTGTTAACTATTAACATGTTTTTGATGTTTTTATTTAATGGGTGACACACGCAATGGTGCTCAGGGCTTACTCTAGGTGCTTGTGCTTAGGAATCATTCCTGGTGCACTTGAGGGACATATAGGATGGCAGGGATCAAAATGGGCTTAGCCATGTGTAAGACTCTTTAACATGTACCTTTAAATACAGGCTATATTGTTTTCTACACTTATGAGTATATATTAAGAAAGTGGTAAAAGTAGTTTTAAAAGTGTTACAAGGTTAGAAAATACCTATCATTTAATCTCAGATTTTCCTCAATTTATAGCCAATGTTATAACTGTTCCATGCACTGGTACTTAGGACAAAGCTTACTTCTCATGGCAAAGCTGTCATGAAGTCATGGGTAAAACATGACTCCTCTTATTGATAATTGGTTCCAAGACAGTTAACTAAAACCAGAGGAATTTTGGAAAGCTCTTCAGCATGTTTTCAGCTCTCTAAGAATAGGACATCTGTATAGTTGTATTGCCAAAATAGATCCAACATTTTCGTGCCCTCTATTTTAAGAATGCTTGCCAATAACTTTTTCTGCATATCTTTCCTCACTGTAGTTGGGGAGGAGGGAATGTGGTGTGGGAATTATGAGTATTTTCAAGTTTACTTAAGTTTGTATGTAGCAGATGTGCATACCTTTAAAAGAATTCATCATCATTTAACATCATTCCCATACATATGTGTGTTGGGGAGGGTGTACATATATATATGTATATTATTTCACAGAGCATTTGTTATAAAGTTGCATAGAGTAAGGCATAGTTCTAGAGGTTTATGATCAATTCATAGTTATAGTGAATTCTATTTTAACTCACCAAGGAAACAGAATAGCCTAACAAAATGTTCACTTGATCACTTGATGACTTGACATCCCATTACTAATAGATTTGCTCTAACGGGCCCCAGTAATGTCTCCATTCGTCCCTGTCGCATGCTAGTGTAGGCCAATGATATATGGCACTCCAGGAACATGAAGAGCCTCAAACTGATCCCTCAGGATCTTGACAAAGAAGTCTGAACATCTCGTAGATGAGCAGCCACACAATCATTTGACATCCTGTGGATTCCAGTTGATAATGGCTCTAGTCCAGCTGTCGTGTCCAAATCACATTACGTCTTTAGCCCATCTGATTTTAGGCACCTTGGCAAATGAGAAAACATCCCTGATTGTAGATCACTGATGGAGGTTGGAACTCTGGATTCTTTCTCTCACTTGAGTGAAGTATGACACTCCAAGCATAGCTTTTTCAATTCCTCTTTGGGAGACCCAAATAGCATTCTCATCCTGTTTTCCTAGGGTACAGGTCTCTGAGGCATATGTTAATGTAGGAAGAACAGTGGAATCGAAGAGATGTGCCCAGAGCTGGAATTTCTTCATCCTCTTAGCTATTTCTTCGACGCTCTTGAAGGCATTCCAAGCCACTCTCTTCCTCCTGCACAACACATGTGCCAAGATATTTGTCCTGTTGACTTCTCAACCTAAGTACACATAACTGTAGAATTCGGAGATATTTGTTCCGTAGAGAGCAAATGGAACGTCAGGAACAAGACCATTTCTCATAAACATTTTCTTCATGAGATTCACTTGTAGTCAGACCTTTCCACACTCACAATCAAAGTCAGCCAGCATTTGTGCTGCTTGGTTAATGTTTGCTGTTATTAGAACAATGTCATCAGTGAAGCAGATGTGATATTGTTGCCAACCCTGTATCTTCACTCCCATTCTTTCCCATTCCAGTTGTCGCATGATGTTCTCGAGGGTGGCACTGAAGAGTTTCGGTGAAATGGTATCACTCTGCCGAACTCCTCTCTTGACATGAATGATCACTTTCTTGTTAGAATGTTGAGGTCCTGGTAGTGAATCCGTAATAAAGCTCATGGGGGATGTTGATATATTGAGTTTGAACACCCTCTAGGGCTTCGATGACCTCTTCAGTCTCAACAGTATCAAAGGCCTTCTTTAAATCTATGAATATTAGACAGAGGGTCATCTTGAACTCCTGAGAAACCTCAATGAGCTTGGTTATTGTGTGGATAGGGTCGATAGTGCTGAATCCTTTCTGGAACCCGGTTTGCTCACATGGTTGTCCTTTATCTAGTGTTCTGCCAATCCTATTCAGGATGACTCAAGTGAACAGCTTGTAGATGACCGACAACAGGCAGATCAGGTGATAGTTGCCAAGTTGTAGATGTTTTCCTTCTTGTACAGTAGTACAGTCCCGCTGGTTTTCCACTGGGACAGAATCTTGCATTCAGACAGATGTTTGTGAAGAGCCGAGCCAGTATATTGATGAGTACTGACTACAGGTTCTTCAGGAGTTTGGGTATGACCTTGTCTGGGCTGGATGCTGTTCACTTCTTTACCGATGAAATGGCGTGTCAGATTTGGAAGGATGAACATTGGGAACGACATATTCATCCTGTTGAATTTGCTATGTGGGTAGGTGGACATGGCTATCAAAGAGATCTGGGTATAAGTCATGGATATTATTCTCCATTGACCTCCTGTAAGATGTGATAGATCCATCACAACATCAGAGGGCAGTCATCTTGGTCTTGTAGTTGGCAAAGGACAGGCATGAGTTATGAATGCTTTTCCCGGCTTCTGCCACATCCGCCAGCACTGCTGCTCTTCTCTCTTTGAGGTCTTCCTTGATTGCTTCTCTGCACTGCTTTGGAAGCTCGCACATTTACTTGCAGTTGCCTGAGGCTTGCGGCAAGCCATGTTGGCTAATAAGCTCTAGAGTTTTTAAAGACAGTCCTCTCTACCAGTACCAGATAAATACCTCATCGGCAGACCTCCACTACCTCCACTACCTCCACTACTTCCATTACCCCCCCCCCCCGCCCCGCCCGCCACGCTCCAGGATACTTTCCGGACATCATAAGAAACTTAAAACCCATCTTCCAAGATTACCACACCGTATTTGATAAGGTTCAAATATTGTTTGAACTATGGGAACACCTGCATGGATGATTAGAGGCCGCCCTAAAAGCCTCTATCCCTCTTGGAGAGCCTGGCAAGCTACCGAGAATATCCCACCCACATGCAGAGCCTGGCAAGCTATCCGTGGCATATTTGATACGCCAAAACCAGTAAATTCAATGGGTCTCATTCTCCTGACCATGAAAAAGCCACCAATATGGCAGCATTAAGAAGGATGAGGAAGGAAAGACTGATAAAGTCTCAAGGCCGGACTAGGCTACCAAAATACAGAAGGACAAAAATGACTGTATTTTGAATGCATGTATGCTGGAATCAGATGCACCTATAGAGAACCTGATGATACAAGCACAAAAATCAATTACTACATCATTGATCTGACAGAGAAGAGAATACATAAATTACATCACACCGTTTTTGACACTGAGGAAGAACTGTTCCTCGGAACATGCAGTAAAAGAAGCATCGGTGGTGTCAGTGTCCTTGTCAACACAAACTTGGCCATATGCACTGATTCATTTGAATGCCTAACAACCCAAATCAGACTATTACACTTGAACAGATGTAGCTCACTGCCAGCAGTTTCTATCTTCGTTGTCTGTACACCAACATCCAATTATGATGAAGGAGAAATTGAGAAGTTCTACATGGAGCTGGAGAAGTTTTATAAAGAAGACCACACCTCCTACAAGATCATTGTCGGTGATGTTAATGCCAAGATAGGACCAAGAAGATCAGCACAAGAACTCCACATCGGGACCCATGGCCTAGAATGGAACAAACAGGGTGAGAGACTGTCTAAGTTCATCATGTCAACCAAAACCATTCATGGTAACTCACAATTCCAGAAGGAAGAATCGAAACATTGGAGAAGGGAGTCTCCTGGTGGATGAAATTGACTACATCATATTCAATCAATGGTGGTTTTGCCTGACAGATGTTGCTGTTGTCCCAGACTTCCAAACGGGATCGAACCACTGTCTTCTTCATGCAAAATTCTGCTTCACAGAGTGGGGAGAAAGGGCTGCAAAGTTTAAGAAGAGAACTTCCAGAATGACCACTAACTGGGAGCTCGTTGGCACTATTGCGGCAACATGGGAAGTTGCAGTCATTGACAGCATTTAAGAGGAATATGATCAACTGGTTCAGCACCTCCATGATTGTGTGAGGAATGCTGAGATAGCTATTAACATAGCAACTGTACATGATTGAATAACAGAAAATATATTTTATATATATATAATATAATGGATATTATATATAATGAGGGCTGGAACGATAGCACATCAGTAGGGCGTTTGCCTTGCGTGCAGCCGTCCCGGCCGAGCCGGGTTCAATTCCTCTGGCCCTTTCAGAGAGCCCAGAAAGCTACTGAGAGTATCTCGCCCACACAGCAAAGCCTGGCAAGCTCCCCGTGATGTATTCAATATGCCAAACACAGTAACAACAAGTCTCACGATGAGACGTTACTGGGCCCGCTCAACAAATCAATGAACAATGGGAGGACCGTGATTGTGATATATAATGGAAAAACAATTCATGATGGGCTTGGTATAGTCAGCTCAGTGTGACTTTTTTTTAATCATGTTTCCACCAGGTTTCTGTTCAACTTAAATACATGCTTGCCAAACTTTTCAAACTCCAATTGTCTGTCTACCTTTCTCTACTATTTCTGAGATTGGCATCTGTAATCTCTGTACCACAAGTATTGATCACAAAGATATAAAAAAACAAACACATAAGCAAACAAACACAAGGACTCTCTAGGTTTGCCAGGGTAGGTCAATTGAGGTCACAGACTGGTCATTTACTCAATACAATATTGCTCCCCCTTTCCCCCAGTTCCCAACATGGGACTTATTGTTTAAGACAAAACACTGAGAACAGTGTACACATCAAAACAGGCACATTATTTAGGTGCAAATTTAGGTACAAATGATTATAATTTGGGCCAAATTTTATTTTTTTTATAAATATGGACTAGATAATTAATCTACCATTGTCAGTCAATTCCATGACAGATTCAACATGAAACACATTAATATGACCAGTAACTCCTTGCATGTTAGAATCAAGAATCCTTTTATAATATTAATCCCTTTATAATATGAATATGGAATCCCTTTATAATATTAATCAGAGTGCCCTTATAATATTAATAGGGAATTTACAAACTTTCCCTTTTCTGTCTAGACTATTATCTCCTAAGTTAACCAAGTTTATTTTTATTTAAGCTGCTGTAATTTAGACACCCCCCAAATTTACCTAACTGTAGTTAGGTATTAAATCTATTAAAATTTAACTCTATATGTAACTCAAATTAAGCACTCAATATTTGTTTTTATTAAGCTTGGAATAATCCTGAGGGAAAAAAATCTTTAAATTAAATTGATTAATTTACTTATTTTGTTTGTGGGTCACATGTGTCTGTGCTCAGGGCTCACCCCTTATTCTGCATTCAGGAAACACTCCTGACAGTGATTATGGAAATATATAGGTGCCAGTCATGGAATTCAGATCGGCCACATACAAGGCAAGCACCTTCCTGTTGTCACTATTTATCCAGCCCAAGAGATTGACCATTTAAAGCATCTACAGTTCACATGAATATGTTACACTTGGGTGTTATATTTATGTACATAATTTTAAATTGAAACGGTGTAAAAGAAAACTTTTCAATTGAATCTTATGAAGAGAAACCTACAACATAATCTAGGTACAACATTTCATAATAGTCACAAAATTTGTTTACAAATTTAAAAACTTTCATCTAAAAAAAGAAAGCTTCCTCTGAGACTTATTGCATCAATTTACATTATTTTATTTTCTCAAATATTTTCAAAGTGGTGATTAAATCCAATGTAAATCTGGAATTAATTTTGTTATGTGTAAACAATAAAAATAATATGAAATATTTGAACAAAACATATTTTTGTATGGTTTGGTTTGGGGACCACATTTGGCAGTGCTCAGCGACTACTCCTGATTCTGCAATAAGTGATCACTCCTGGAAGGGATTAGACAACCCTTTGGGGGGTTGAGGAAAGAACCCAGGTGAGCCTCATGCCAGAACTTTGCACTCTCTTTAGTCTCCTCAAAATGTAAAATCAAAATGGTTATTTAAAATTGCTATTGCCAACATTCATCAAATTATCTTTATGCCAGATTTTCTTAACATAAAAATAACATGCATATTTTTATTTTAAATTATTAAAATTTCAATTGCATGATAATAAAGACTTTTAGAATCTTTCTTTAATACTTGAGGTTTCACTACTTCCTAAATTAAACATAATTAACTGAGGGACAACTTTTGTTTAGAATTTATTCATTTGATTATATTACAACTGGTCTCATTCACCAGTAACTACAACTGGTCTCATTCACCTGACCCTGAAGGCTTCACCGACATGGCAGCACGGAGAAGGATGAGAAAGGAGAGGCCGACAAAATCTCAAGGCCGACCTAGGCTGCCACAACGAAGGAAGACAAAAATGATCGTCTGTACTTTCAATGCACGTACGCTAGCATCAGATGCATCCATCGAGGACCTGATGGTACAAGCGCGAATGATCAAGTACGACATCATTGGTCTGACCGAGACAAGAAGACACGAATCTCACCATGCCGTTTTCGACACTGGAGAAGAATTGTTCCTCGGAACATGCGATAAAAGAGGTGTTGGAGGCGTCGGTGTCCTTATCAACACAAACTTGGCCAAGAGCATTGATTCATTCGAATGCCTAACAACCCGAATCGGACGTTTACATTTGAATAGATGTGGCTCACTGCCTGCAGTTTCTATCTTCGTTGTCTACGCACCAACATCTCATTATGATGAAAGAGAAATCGAGAAGTTCTACATGGAGCTAGAGAAATTCTATAAAGAAGACCACACCTTCTACAAGATCATTGTGGGTGATTTTAATGCCAAGATAGGACCGAGAAGATCAGCTGAAGAACTTCACATCGGAACCCATGGCCTAGAATGGAACGAACAGGGTGAGAGACTGTCTGAGTTCATCATGTCGACCAAGACCATTCATGGTAACTCACAGTTCCAGAAGGCAGAATCTAAACGATGGACATGGGAGTCTCCCGGTGGACGATTCCACAACGAAATAGACCACATCATATTCAATCGACGGTTTTGCCTGACTGATGTCGCTGTTGTCCCAAAATTTCGAACAGGATCGGACCACCGTCTCCTTCGTGCAAAATTCTACTTCACAGAGCGGGGAGAAAGGGCTGCAAAGTTCAAAAAGAGAACTCCCAGAACGACCACCAACTGGGAACTCTTTGGTACTATTGCGGCAACATGGGAAGATGCCATTGTTGACAACATTGACGAGGAATACGATCGACTGGTTCAGCACCTCCATGAATGTGCGAGGAAAGCCAAGAGAGAGATAGCCACAAAAAGTCGCCTATCTTCGAAAACTCTTGAGCTAATTCGCCAGCGTGGTTTGGCGCATGCCTCAGGCAACCGCAAGCTAACGTCCGAGCTTGCAAAGCAGTGCAGAGATGCGATCAAGGAAGACCTCAAAGAGAGAAGAGCAGAAGTACTGGTAGATGCGGCAGAAGCCGGGAAAAGTATTCGTAACGCCCGCCTGTCCTTCGCCAACTATAAGACCAAGATGACTGCCCTCCGACGTCCTGATGGATCCATCACATCCTCCAGAACGGCAATGGAGAAGATTATCCATGACTTCTACTCAAATCTCTTCGATAGCCATGTCCACTTGCCGACATACCAAATTCCACAGGATGGGTATGTCGTTCCCAACGTTCTCCCTTCCGAAATCCGACACGCCATTTCGTCAGTAAAGAAGCAAACAGCACCCGGCCCAGACAAGGTCAGACCTGAACACCTGAAGAACCTGCCGTCAGTACTCATCAATACACTGGCTCGGCTCTTCACTCGCTACCTGTCTGAATGCAAGGTTCCATCTCAATGGAAAACCAGCAGGACCGTACTACTGTTCAAGAAGGGAGACATCCATGACATTGGCAACTATTGCCCGATCTGCCTATTGTCTGTCATCTACAAGTTGTTCACTCGAGTCATCCTGAATAGGATTGGCAGAACACTAGATGAAGGACAACCATGTGAGCAAGCAGGGTTCCGCAAAGGATTCAGCACCATCGACCATATCCACACGATAACCAAACTCATTGAGGTTTCTCGGGAGTTCAAGATGCCGCTCTGCTTAACGTTCATTGATTTAAAGAAGGCCTTTGATTCTGTTGAGACGGAAGCGGTCATTGAAGCCCTAGCCAATCAGGGCATACAAGCCCAATACATCAGGATCCTCCGTGAGCTGTATTGCGGATTCACTACCAGGATCTCACCATTCTACAAAGAAGTGATCATTGATGTCAAGAGAGGGGTGCGGCAGGGTGATACCATTTCACCAAAACTCTTCAGTGCCACCCTCGAGAACATCATGCGACGACTGGAATGGGAAGGAATGGGAGTGAAGATAGATGGTCGCCAACTACACCACCTCCGCTTTGCTGATGACATTGTTTTAATAACACCAAACATCAGCCAACCGGCACAAATGCTGGCCGACTTTGACCGTGAGTGTGGAAAGGTAGGACTACAGCTGAATCTTACGAAGACAATGTTTATGAGAAACAGCCTTGTTCCTGACGCCCCATTCGCTCTCAATGGAACGACCATCTCCGAATGCAACAGCTATGTGTACCTAGGTCGAGAGGTCAACATGACAAATGACCTGGCACCCGAGCTGCGCAGGAGGAAGAGAGCGGCTTGGAACGCCTTCAAGAACGTCGAAGAAATAGCTAAGAGGACGAAGAACCTCCGGCTCCGGGCACATCTCTTTGATTCCACTGTTCTTCCTGCATTAACATATGCCTCAGAGACCTGGGCCCTACGCAAACAAGATGAGAACGCCATTCAGGTCTCCCAAAGAAGAATAGAAAGAGCTATGCTTGGAATATCACGTTTCACTCAAATGAGAGAACGAATCCGGAGTTCTGACATCCGTCGACGGTCAAGGATCAGGGACGCTGTCTCATTTGCCAAGGTGTCGAAAATCAGATGGGCTGGTCACGTAATGAGATTTAAAGACGACCGTTGGACTAGAGCTGTTACTGATTGGATTCCACGGGATGTCAAGAGACCGCGTGGCCGCCCACCTACCAGATGGTCAGACTTCTTTGTCAAGGTCATGAACGATCGGTTTGAGGCCCTCCATGTTCCCGGAGCGAAGAGATGCCATTGGGCTACACTAGCACGCGACAGGGACAAATGGAGACGTTACTGGCGCCCGCTCGAGCAAATCGACGACTAACGGGAAGTTAAGTGATTAAGTGATAAGTGATTATATTAGGTATAAACACCATCCTCCCATAGTAGTCCATCAATTTGCTCGAGCAGTCCCAGTAGCATCTCCACTTTGAGAATTCTTGTTACTGTGTTTGGCATATTGAATATATGTGGGTGAGATACTCTCTGTAGCTTGACAGGCTCTCCGAGAGGGGCAGAAGAATCGAACCTGGCTTGGCTAAAGAAAAAAAAAAATAGGTTACTACTATATATTCTACATGGGTGAAGCTCCCCAATTGATATACTTTACTTTAGAGCAAGTTGTTAACATCCTCCATTTATGGATATGATAGGTGCCAACTGCAGGTGGTATATTCTGGATACAACACCAAAGTTTTAACCTTTACCTATAATATAATTGTGTTCTTTTAATGTGTGCATATTGGGGGTAGAAGGCATTCTAACCCTGTGTACAACTTTGAGCATGGGAGCAGACAGTACAGTGGCATTAACTGTTTCAGAGCACCTTCCGTCAGTCAAGAAATCCCAGGGGTCGGTGTTGACAAATCAGCTGTCTTCTTCAGCCTTCTCTGAAGATATTTTCTATGTCTTCCTATCCTATCATATATTTTATCATAAAATTCACACATACCATGATTCCACATTATTTGTTGTCACCAGAAAGCTCAGAATCTTCAACCAGAACCAACAATTACCTATTTAATGTATAATATTTTGATTTGTCTGAATCCTTGACAGGAAATACTAATTTGCTCATCTTTTCTCTCTTAATATTTCGCGTAGTGTTCAGCTCACATTTGGCACTCAGTGATATCCTTTTGAATATTGTATTTGCTTTTTAGCAAACAGCAATATTCCTAATCTATAAAAGAAGTAAATTAAGAAAAAGTGTCCTGCAATGATAACACAGCAAGTAGGATGCTTAGTTTTGTATATGCCTGACCTGAGTTTGATCTCTGGAATCCTATAAGGTTTCCCACCCTGTCAGCAGTGATCCCTGAGTAAAGAAATAGATGTAAGAATGGACACCATCAGGTTTGACCCACAAACGAAATAAAAGAAAGTAAAACAAATAAAGAAAGGAAACAGAAAATGTATTTTAATGAGCTTGAATTTTAAATAAACCTAAATAGAGTACAACATTAAGAAATTTATCAGTATACTATATTTGAAAAATATTTATAAGTTATTAGGTATTTGTGGGTTAAAATATCAAAATTGAAATCCAGGAAAATTATCATTAGTGAGCTTTTATGTTAAAAGCATGTCAGTGCATTTTACTATTTTAAATTCTAATCTCCAGACACACAAAAATAGTGATGCAATTTAGCTATCTTTGTAACTATTTTTGAAAATAAAATTCTTTAGCATATTCCATGGTGATAAAATAATTCAGGAGGATACTAGAATACATTTACAATAAAGGTAAGGTAAAGGCCCTCCCGTTGATCGTCGATTTGCTCGAGCGGGCCCAGTAACGTCTCCATTGGAGACTTTGTTGTTACTGTGTCTGGCATAACGAATACTCTCGGTAGCTTGCCGGGCTCTCCGAGAGGGGCGGAGGAATCGAACTCGGGTAGGCCATGTTGGCCGCTTGCAAGGCGAACGCCCTACCCGCTGTGCTATCGCTCTAGTGATTGTATTTACAATACAAAGAGATTGTATTTACAATACAAAGAGATTTATGTCCAGATTTAGATTTTTTTGTAACTCTAAAATGTTTATAAAACATGCACTCTTAAAGTATTACCTGAAAAATGCTCCTCTTCCTCTTCCTTTTCTGCTGCTTCCTCCTCCTCCTCCTCCTCCTCCTCTTCCTCTTCCTCTTCCTCTTCCTCTTCCTCTTCCTCTTCCTCTTTTTCCTCTTCTTCCTCTTCTCCTTCTTCTCCTTTTTTCCTTCTCCTTCTTCTCCTTCTTCTCCTTCTCCTTCTTCTCCTTCTTCTCCTTCTCCTTTTTCTCCTTCTTCTTCTTCTTTCTTCTTTCTTCCTCAACACCTGGTGATGCTGAGAGGTTATTCCTGGCTCTGCACTTAGGAAAACCTCTTAACAGTTCTCAGAGGACCGTACTGGATGCCAGGGATCAAACTCAGGTCGGCCACATGCAAGGGACCCACTCTACCAGCTGTACTACATAGCTCCAGCCCCAACGCCTTTTTTTCAATATGTGACTATTTCGCTCTAATCCCCCAAATAATAATTTTAAATAATATAATATGTTGGTCATTTAATTATTGATGTGAATTATGTTTTTGCTGTTACTTTTTAAAATTGAATTAACATGAAATTATAATATTATATGTCACAAATGTGAAATGTTTAAAATTAACATTTATATAAACCACATTAATTTCACAATTAAAAGACCAATTCTATTCATCTTACGATTATTTGCTTTTACCCATTTACGCCTCTCTCTCCCCTCTTCCCTCTGGTATCCATAAACTAGTCTTATAGTCTAAATGTTAATTTTGTTTTATTTAGTTTACCCTTTGGATTTGTTCCTCTAATATCCAATATGAGTGAAATTATACCATGTATTTTTCTGTCTGACCTATTTCACTAAGAATAATACTCTCTAGCCTATCCATTTTGTTTTTGCTTTAATGGATAAAATTCCATTTTTATAGTTTATTAATTATTCCACTGTGGATAATGTGTACATATGTCTACATAAATTTGAGGGGTTGGAGCCACCACACAAAGTTGTGCTCAAATTTATATTTGCTTATTCCTTAATAGGGCTTACTCCTGGCACTCAGGGATCACTACTGTCAACTCAGGGATTATATGTAATGTCAAAGATAGAACACAGGTCAGAAGTGAGGCAAACGCCCTACCTGCTGTACTCTCTGATCCCTTATAGAAATATTTTAATTCAATTATCTTTCTTTTCCCCTATAGAAATTCTTATCCAATTATTTGTTGATGAAAACAGGTTTAAATAGAAATTTGTCATGCACATAATGGTGCAATAAGCACAGAAAAACATATATTTGCTTGAATTAGGTTAATTTTTAAAAATAAATCCTAGTGATGTACACATTTATAAAGTTTTTCATGATTGGATTTAAGTCATATGCTTCAACACCCATTCCTTCACCAGTGTACTTCTACCATGACCAATGGTCCCAGTAGAAACTTGGTCCCACCTTCGCCTGCCACTATGCCCCAAAAGGGAAGAGGGAGCGAGAGAAAGAGCAAGCAAGACAGAGAGGGAGAGAGGGAGTGTTCACGGATCACGGTCCTCCCATTGTTCATCGATTTGCTCGAGCAGGTTCAGTAATGTCTCCATTTTGAGACTTGTTGTTACTGTTTTTGGCATATTGAATATGTCACGGGTAGCTTGCCAGGCTCTTCCGTGCAGGCGAGATACTCTCGGTAGCTTGCCGGGCTCTTGAGAGGGGCAGAGGAATCGAACTCGGGTCGGCCATATTGGCCGCTTGCAAGGCAAACGCCCTACCCGCTGTGCTATCACTCCAGCCCTAGAGGGAGTGTGTTTTCTGTATTTGAGGAGGGATAAATACTTAGAGGAGAATAACTAACATTTGCACTGTCTGTATTAAAAAAAAATAGAGGTGCAAGAGAGATAGTACAGTGGCTCGGGCATTTCTCATGCATGCATCCTACCAGGGACCATATGGTCCCTGAAACACCAACAGGAATAATTTCTGAGAGCAGAATCAGGATATGCCCCCCCCAAAAAAAACAATAAGTAAATAAATAAATAAATAAATAAAATAAACTTGCTTTGGAGGGAGTCTCCACAAGTAGAGTTTGGGAGACCTAGGTATCTCTACTTGTGATATTTGGCCCAGTTGATCAGTAACTCTATGCTAGAAGCAGAGAATATGGTGCTTATTAAAGATCTGAGGTGTCAGGGATCACCAGAACTTTCCCAGTGGTACTCAGGAGTCTCTTTGATGCTCAGAAGACCACATAGCGTCAAGTGCTTAACTCAGCTCAGATGAATACTTGGAGTGCACCCTAACCTCTGTATAATCTCCTTGGTCACTTTATCTTTAAATTTGGAATATGTTTATAGTTACCTACCAATCTAAATGTCACCAAATATGTGTCACTTTTCAATTCTCTTCAAATTTTCTCACACTCTTAATTCTTGTCTTTTAAGAAATTGCCACACACATGTCATATCATCTCATGCTCTTTTGATTTGCATCTCTATAATACAAAGAAATGATGAACACCTTTTAATGTGCTTGCACTATTTTGTAATTATATTTATTTTAAAATTTTCTGTTCACTACACTGCTTTCTCTTTCTTACTCTAAAGATTGTTTCTTTACTAAATGTCACCCATTATACTAGACAAATATATCATTCTGTGTTTCTAAGAACTAAGCAGTGATCTCAGTCTCTTTCAGCAGAATAAGACATTATTGAGCTAACTAAACAATAGTGCTTAATTTGAGACATTCTATCGTGTTAATATCAAATATTTTACACTTGATCTTAGCCAAAAGGCTGAGAAGCAATTCAAATATTTTAAAGTGAAGTTGCATATTTTTTTCAATTACCTCTGTCAGTTTAACATCATTGGACAACAGATAAGAAAGCTCCGAAAAGTAGATAGCATTGTTTCAAAATCTTGAGCTCCACAATTTTTATCTTCAAAAATAGACTTAATATCATTGTGATTCTGTTTCTACTTCTTAAATTAAAGGGTTTGCAGCAAGTGAATAGTAGTAATGTATCTAGTATAGTGACTGGACAGTAGACTCATAATACATAGTATTCTTCTTCATTATACAAAAAGGCTCCATCAAAATTACCATATTTGCATAGTAATAATATAAGTGCACATCAGAAGTATTTTCTCTCAAAACATAATTTTACAATGCAAAATAACCTGCATTTTCCACTTAAAATGCTCCTTTTTCTTATTTACAATAAATGAGTTACTTTTGGCCCCAAGGAAATCTAAGCTTTTGTTGGGTTAGATATGTGAAGAATGTTTTTGAATGCAATGAAACAGAAAATATTATATTGTGGCATTAACTCCCAAGAAAAGCAGTATTTTAGACTTTCTTAAAAACTTGTTTGACTCATAATTATGAATATCTGAGAAATGATATTTGTTTTGTAATAGATTAATCCAACTTAATCCAACTTGTGATAACTGGAATATTGGGGAAAATTTATAAACATTTCTAAATCATAGCTATGGGATTTATACACATCAAAAGCTTTTTTATGGTCAACATTCTCCATAATAGTATATTAGTTGCAATTAATAAAAATATATGTACTTTATTGAAGTTTGAACATTAGAGGAAAAAACACAAAACTAAAGTAAAAATAATATATGCTACCATGTTATCGGGCTGGAGTGATAGCATAGCAGGTAGGGTGTTTGCCTTGCATGCGGTCACCTGGGTTCAATTCCTTTGCTCCTCTCGGAGAGCCTGGCAAGCTACTGAGAGTATTCCACCTGCACGGCAAAGCCTGGAAAGCTCTCCGTAGCGTATTCGATATGCCAAAAACAATAACAACAAGTCTCACAATGGAGATATTACTGGTGACTACTTGAGTAAGTCAATGAACAATGGGAGGACAGTGACAGTCACCATGTAATCAAACATATGAAATTATTAGTACCTAATGGATAAAATTACTGTTCATCGATTTGCTCGAGCAGGCCCAGTAACTTCTCCATTGTGAGACTTCTTGTCACTGTGTTTGGCATATTGAATACTCTCAGTAGCTTGCCAGGCTCTGCAAGAGGGGCGGAGGAATCGAACACGGCTCAGCTGGGCTGGCTGCGTGCAAGGCAGACGCCCTACTGCTGGGCTATCACTCCAGCCCTAAAATTACTGAAATAATAATATAAATTAAATAAATAAATAAATAAAATCATTAGATTTCTTTGTAAAAATCACAAAAATGTAATTTACAATCCATTATTTTCTTTAAATTACAGGATTCATTAACAAAATTGCATATAAAACTTCATTGAGGTCTGACTTTTTACTGACCACCATAAACAGGCTTGGCTATAAATTCCAGACATTTTCTTTCCACAGCCTTTGATTTTGTACCTTGCTTTAATGCTTTTGATCACTTGATCACTTGACTTCCCGTTAATCATCGATTTGCTTGAGCGGGAGCCAGTAATGTCCCTGTTTGTCCCTGTCACGTGCCAGTGTAGCTCAATGGCGTTTGTTCATTCTGCTGAAGACCAGGTCTCCGTTTCTGTTGTTCCTACTTTTTTTTTTCCTCTATATACAGCATCTGACAGAGGTGACTCTGTATCTGTCCTTCTCCTTTTGACTAGCATCATTCAGCGTAATACTCTCCAGATCCCTTAACCATCTTACATCACTGGGGTGAATCTTAACTTGCTCATAGTGTGTGAACTTTTTGATGTATTTTGATGTATTGTATGATTTGGTTTATTAATATTTTGTTGTTTATATTTGAATTTATTTTCAACATAAAATATGACTATAATTTCCCCTTTTTGTGATGCATCTGACTGCTTTTGGTATCGAGATAAAAAAAATTATCAGGGGCTGGAGCAATAGTCTAATGGGTAGGGTGTTTGCCTTTCACACGGCCAACCCGGGTTCAATTCCCGGCATCCATATATTCCCCTGAGCACCGCCAGGAGTAATTTCTGAATGCAAAGCCAGGAGTAACCCTTGTGCACTACTGGGTGTGACCCAAAAAGAAAAAAAAAATCTATCATTAAAACTGTTTGAGAGTATTCCTACTATTTGGGCTTATTTGTTTTCTTTTTTCAATTTTCTGAAATAGCCTGAAAAGAATTGAAGTAAGTCTAGGTTTGGAAGAACTTGCACTATTAAATCCATCAGGGCCTAGGATTTTGTCTTTGAAAATAATTTTAATTATTATTAGTACTGGAGCGATAGCACAGCGGGTATGGCGTTCGCCTTACACGCGGCCAACATGACCGACCCGAGTTCGATTCCTCTGCCCCTCTCGGAGAGCCCGGCAAGCTACTGAGAGTATTCGATATGCCAAACACAGTAACAACAAAGTTTCCAATGGAGACGTTACTGGGCCCGCTCGAGAAAAAATATTTAAATTTTCTTGATAATATTTGGTTTTTTTGGTTGTTTTGTTTCTTTTTGGTTTAAATTTGGGAAACTATAGGAGTTCAGAAGTTATTCGATTTGTAGTGGGGGGTCTCGTATTTCCCATTATAAAGATTTTCTAAGTAATCCATGATGATCCTTTGAATTTTTGTGGTATCTATTGTGCAACACCCTTTTATTTCAATTTCTATTTTGATTTAATAGAATGTTCTCTCTTTCTTCATGATTTTTTCTTTAGTTTCAAGCCACACCAGAAGTGCTCAGGGCTCACTTCTTAGGGATCATATTCCAGAAGGGTTCCTGTTGGAATCTATGGGGTGCATGGGATTGAACCAAGGTGCACCACACGCAAGGATAGTACCTTACTTGTATCTCTCCAGATTTCAAAGTCTTGCTAATAGTTTGTCAGTTTTCTTAAGTTTTTTAATGAACCAGCTCTTGGTTTCATTATCGTCTTATGTTTTTTTTTACTTTTTACTTCATTAGGTTTTGCTTACAATGATCGACACTACCTCCACTACCCAGCCGCCGCCACACTCCAGGAAGCTTTCTGGACACATCATAAGACACTAAATACCCATCTTCCGGAATTGGTGTACCATATTTGATCGGGTTCAAATATGGTAACACCTACAAGGGTGATTAGAGGTCACCCCAAAGGCCTCTATCGCTCTCGGAAAGACTGGAAGCCTACCGAGAGTATTCCGCCCGCACTGAAGAGCCTGGCAAGCTATCCGTTGTATATTCAATATGCCAAAACCAGTAACTACAACTGGTCTCATTCACCTGACCCTGAAGGCTTCACCGACATGGAAGCACTGAGAAGGATGAGAAAGGAGAGGCCGACAAAATCTCCAGGCCGAACTAGGCTGCCACAACGAAGGAAAAGAAAAATGATCATCAGTACTTTCAATGCACGTAGGCTAGCATCAGATTCATCCATCGAGGACCTGATGGTACAAGCGTGAATGATCAAGTACGACATCATTGGTCTGACCGAGACAAGAAGGCACGAATCTCACCATGCCGTTTTTGACACTGGAGAAGAATTGTTCCTGGGAACAAGCGATAAAAGAGGTGTCAGAGGCGTCGGTGTCCTTGTCAACACAAACTTGGCCATGAGCATTGATTCATTCGAATGCCTAACAACCCAAATCGGACGTTTACATTTGAATAGATGTGGCTCACTGCCTGCAGTTTCTGTCTTTGTTGTCTATGCACCAACATCTCATTATGATGAAAGAGAAATCGAGAAGTTCTACATGGAGCTGAAGAAGTTCTATAAAGAGAACCACACCTTCTACGAGATTATTGTGGGTGATTTTAATGCCAAGATAGGACCGAGAGATCAGCTGAAGAACTTCACATCGGGACCCATGGCCTAGAATGGAATGAACAGGGTGAGAGACTGTCTGAGTTCATCATGTCGACCAAGACCATCCATGGTAACTCACGGTTCCAGAAGACAGAATCTAAATGTTGGACATGGGAGTCTCCCAGTGGATGATTCCACAATGAAATAGTCCACATCATATTCAATCTATGGTTTTGCCTTACCGATGTCGCTGTTGTCCCAAAATTTCAAACGGGATCGGACCACTGTCGCCTTCATGCAAAATTCTACTTCACAGAGAGGGGAGAAAGGGCTGCAAAGTTCAAAAAGAGAACCCCCAGAACAACCACCTGCTGGGAACTCTTTGGCACTATTGTGGCAACATGGGAAGATGCCATTGTTGACAACATTGACGAGGAATACGATCGACTGGTTCAGCACATCCATGAATGTGCGAGGAACGCCAAGAGAGAGATAGCCACAAAAAATGGCCTGTCTTCGAAAACTCTTGAGCTAATTCGCCAGCGTGGTTTGGCACATGCCTCAGGCAACCGCAAGCTAACGTCCGAGCTCGCAAAGCAGTGCAGAGATGCGATCAAGGAAGACCTCAAAGAGAAAAGAGCAGAAGTACTGGTAGATGCAGCAGAAGCTAGGAAAAGTATTCGTAACGCCTGCTTGTTCTTCGCCAAATACATGACCAAGATGACTGCCTTCCGACGTCCTGAGGGATCCATTACATCCTCCAGAATGGCAATGGAGAAGATTATCCATGACTTCTACACAAATCTCTTCAATAGCTGTGTCCACTTGCTGACATACCAAATTCCACAGGATGGATATGTTGTTCCCAAAGTTTTCCCTTCCGAAATCCGAAACGCCATTTCGTCGGTAAAGAAACAAACAGCACCCGGCCCAGACAAGGTCAGACCTGAACACCTGAAGAACCTGCCGGCAGTACTCATCAATACACTGGCTCGGCTCTTCACTGGCTACCTGTCTGAATGCAAGTTCCATCCTAATGGAAAACCAGCAGGACCATACTACTGTTCAAGTAGGGAGACATCCATGACATTGGCAACTATTGCCCGATCTGCCTATTGTCTGTCATCTATAATTTGTTCACTCGAGTCATCCTAAATAGGATTGGCAGAACAGTAGATGAAGGACAACCATGCGAGTAAGCTGGGTTCCGCAAAGGATTCAGCACCATCGACCATATCCACACAATAACCAAGCTCATCGAGGTTTCTCGGGAGTTCAAGATGCCGCTCTGTCTAACGTTCATTGATTTAAAGAAGGCCTTTGATTCTGTTGAGACGGAAGCTGTCATTGAAGCCCTAGCCAATCAAGGCATTCAAGCCCAATACATCAAGATCTTCCGTGAGCTGTATTGCGGATTCACTACCAGAATCTCCCCATTCTACAAAGAAGTGATCGTTGATGTCAAGAGAGGGGTTCGGCAGGGTGATACCATTTCACCGAAACTCTTCAGTGCCACCCTCGAGAACATCATGCAACAACTGGAATGGGAAGGAATGGGAGTGAAGATAGATTGTCAGCAAATACACCACCTCCATTTTGCTGATGACATTGTTTTTATAACACCAAACATCAGCCAAGTGGCACAAATGCTGGCCGACTTTTACTGTCAGTGTGGAAAGGTAGGACTACAGCTGAATCTTACGAAGACAATGTTTATGAGAAACAGCCTCGTTCCTGATGCCCCATTCGCTCTCAACGGAATGACCATCTACAAATGCAACAGCTATGTGTACCTAGGTCGAGAAATCAACATCACAAATGACCTGGCACCCGAGCTGCGCAGGAGGAAGAGAGCAGCTTGGAACGCCTTCAAGAACGTCAAAGATATAGCTAAGAGGACGAAGAACCTCGGGCTCCAGGCACATCTCTTTGATTCCACTGTTCTTCCTGCATTAACATATGCCTCAGAGACCTGGGCCCTTCGCAAACAAGATGAGAATGCTATTCAGGTCTCCCAAAGAAGAATAGAAAGAGCTATGCTTGGAATATCACGTTTCACTCAAATGAGAGAAAGAATCCGGAGTTCCGACATCCGTCGACGATCAAGAATCAGGGACGCTGTCTCATTTGCCAAGGTGTCAAAAATCAGATGGGCTGGTCACGTAATGAGATTTAAAGACGACTGCTGGACTAGAGCTGTTACCGACTGGATCCCACGGGATGTCAAAAGACCGCGTGGCCGCCCACCTACCAGATGGTCAGACTTCTTCGTCAAGATCATGAACGATTGGTTTGAGGCTCTTCATGTTCCCAGAGCGAACAGATTCCATTGGGCTACATTAGCACGCGACAGGGACAAATGGAGACGTTACTGGCACCCGCTCGAGCAAATCAACGACTAACGGGAAGCTAAGTGATTAAGGTTTTGCTCAAAGTTTTATTATTTTCTTCATTCTGCTTCCTTTGCATTTCTTTTGTTGGTCGTTTTTCCTAGATGATTAAGCTGTGTAGTTAAGATATTTATATGAGTCCTTTCTTCCTAATTAATGCATGTTTTGCTATGAACTTTCATCTTAATGCAATTTTTGTGTGCATTTGATTTTCGGGTAATCATAACTTCATACTTACTTATTCCAGGAGTTTTCAGATTTCCTCGTTAACTTAACTGCTGTTCAATAGTAAGTTGTTTCATTTCCAAGTGTTTGACCTTTATAAGTAAAATATTTATTTCATGTTTAGTGACATTCATTGAGGCATCTTTTGTAAATTTATAATTTAATTTCTAAGAGTATATTTCATTAATTTTAATTAAACTTTAAAGATTAATATGTTAAGTTCTTTAATATAAGTGTTTAAATTTCATGTACAAATATGTTAATCCTTTTACTCCACTAAAATGTAAAGACTCACTCTTCTGCATCACCTTGGAAAAATATATGGTTGAGAAATATAAATATATAATACATAATTTATATATATAAAACATTACATAGTTATACCTTGTGACCAATCTACTTATGATTTTCTTTTGAAAAGGCTAAGATATATTACCTGAAATATTTTACTGAATGCTATTTTTTATTTCTTAACCAGGCAATTATATATTCCTACTAAATATTAAACATAATATGTATTTCAGAGTTGTACTAGGGAAAATAAAACATTTCATATATATAAGTATAGTTTTTCCTATTTCTGATTTATTTCTAGATTGATGATCCTAAATATTTAAGGAAAACAATATTATCCTTGTTATAATTTTATAGTATCATTTAAACATGACTCTCATTCTTCTAATTAAGGATAGTAATATATATTCAGAGCGCCTGAAGACCATCGACAGAATATTATTTGTGTGTTAATTAAGGGCAAAAGGACCATTATACTATTACAACCACCATTAACTCTTCACCTGTTCAAGTTTCTGCGTTAGGACATTTTCTGTTAAATATACATCAAGTACTATGTCAGTACAAATTGAGTGAGAAGGAGTTGAACCATAGAGCCATAAACAAAGCTGCTAAAACAGTTCTAGGTGACCTCATGTTTGGATTAGACAAAAATTATTAAGCAACAGAATGGGAACCAAATCAAGGAACATTACTAAATAACCACTATTTTTCAGCTACTTTATATGTATAAATAAATATATATCACTATATCACTGTCAATATATATCGTTGTATCACTGTCATCCCATTGGCCATCAAATTACTTGAGCGGGCACCAGTAACATCTCTCTTCCTCCGAGCCTGAGATTTTAGCAGCCTCTTCTTACTAGTCTTTTCCCAATGATTAGAAGCTCTTTCAGGGTCGGAGGATGGAGACTTATTGTCATTACTGTAAAAATAAATACATTTACTGTATAAATAAATATATAATAGCTATTTTATTGCCTCTCTCTAAATTCTTTACCTCCTCCCACTAGATTTTTGTAATAATATTCTTTAGACTCAAGAGATTCTACATAGAGATTAAAATGCATCACTCTGTCATCAAATACACTTCTTTCAGCTAAAGCCATCTTAGTCAATAACATTTGGCCTTAAATTATTTTATAATTTCATAATGTTTTTGCATAAGAAGTTTATTTTTCTCATATTCTTATCATGTGGTGAAATGAGTTCATGGCGTTTTCATCAGCAATAATGATGCTGGTGCCAACAAAATTAGAGAAACGGAAATAAAAGGAGGTGAATGATACTGCAGCTATTCTCAACTACTTGCTCATCTATGGACAGCAACTTGGAAATTAAAATTAAAATTAATTTGGTTTCATTTCCAAATTATAAATACACAAAAAACTATCTGTGTCTATAAAAATAATTTAATTTGTGAAATCTCTTGTACCAGTTTAGAACTTACTAGAGAAGACTATCTTCTAAAAATCTGCAGGCTAAAAATCTAGATAATATTCATTACATTATGGCAAACACTTGGCTTAATTTCTGTACATTAACCTAGGAGCAGGACCACATACCTCCCAATTTTATAACCCTAGGAGAAATAGGTGAGAAGCTAATAATTTGAGATCTCCCATACGTTTGAGTAGGCTATTTAATGTAATTAGCAGTAGATATTGCTATTTCCAGAGATTTTATCTAAGGTCTTTTGATATGGATTTCATTCAGATATTGTAAATTTCACCCACAGCAAAGCTTCAGCTAAGATCTCATTCAAATGGTTTATTGCTCAAAATCAAAATCAGGGAGAGACCAACACGAACACAAAGAAACTTAAACGGGATATCAGGAACTGACATTTAGTTTCATTTGCCAAATGCTGCTCAGACTTTTGTTGACAGGAGCATCAGGGTTACACTGAATATACAGAAGGGGAATGGTGTGTCCTGAGAATGAAACCCTCAGGATCTTGCACACTCAAAATATATGTGCTCTACACTTGAGCTACATCCCCACCTCCAACAATGCATATTTGTTTATTTTTTGTTCACAATGGCATTTTCTGGAAAATCTTAATATTAATATCAAAAACCAACTGGGAGCTCTTTGACTCTATTGCGGCAACATGGGAAGATGCCGTCATTGACAACATTGATGAGGAATACGATCGAATGATTCAGCACCTCCATGATTGTGCAAGGAATGCCAAGAGAGAGATAACCACAAAAAACCGTCTTTCTTCGAACACTCTTGAACTTATTCGCCAACGTGGCTTGGCACATGCCTCAGGCAACCACAAGCGAACATACGAACTGGCAAAACAGTGCAGAGAAGCCATCAAGGATGACCTCAAAAACAGGAGAGCAGCAGTACTGGTAGATGCAGCAGAAGCTGGGAAAAACATTCGCAATGCCCGCCTGTCCTTCACCAACTACAAAACCAAGCTGACTGCCCTCCGACATCATGATGGATCTATCACATCTTCCAGAAGGGCAATGGAGAAGATTATTCATGACTTCTACTCAGATTTCTTTAATAGCCACATTCACTTGCCCACATACCACATACCACATGATGGATATGTCATTCCCAATGTTCTCCCTTCCGAAATCCAACATGCCATCTCGTCGGTAAAGAAACAAAGAGCACCTGGCCCAGACAAGATCAGACCTGAACACCTGAAGAACTTACCATCAGTACTCATCAATACATTGGCTCGACTCTTCACACGCTACCTGTCTGAATACAAGGTTCCATCCCAATGGAAAACCAGCAGGGCTGTACTACTATACAAGAAAGGAGACATCCACGACATTGGTAACTATCGCCCAATCTGCCTATTGTCTGTCATCTACAAACTATTCACTCAAGTCATCCTGAATAGGATTAGCAGAACACTAGATGAAGGACAACCATGTGAACAAGCTGGATTCCGAAAAGGATTCAGTACCATCGACCATATCCACACAATAACCAAGCTCATTGAGGTATCTCGGGAGTTCAAGATGCCGCTCTGTCTAACCTTCATTGATTTAAAGAAGGCCTTTGATTCTGTTGAGATGGAAGCGGTCATGGAAGCCCTAGCCAATCAGGGCATACAAACTCAATACATCAGGATCCTTCATGAGCTCTATTGCGGATTCACTACCAAAATCTCACCATTCTACAAAGAAGTAATTATCCATATCAAGAGAGGGGTTCGGCAGGGTGATACCATTTCACCAAAACTCTTCAGTGCCACCCTCGAGAACATCATGCGACGACTGGAATGGGAAAACATGGGAGTGAAGATAGATGGTCGGCAACTACACCACCTCCGCTTTGCTGATGACATCGTTCTAATAACACCAAACATCAGCCAAGTGGCACAAATTCTGAACGACTTTGACCGTGAATGTGGAAAGGTCGGACTACAGCTGAATCTTAAGAAGACAATGTTTATGAGAAACAGCCTTGTTCCTGACGCTCCATTCGCTCTCAACGGAACCACAATCTCCGAATGCAACAGTTATATATACCTAGGTCGAGAAATCAACATGATGAATGACCTGGCACCTGAGTTGCGCAGGAGGAAGAGAGTGGCTTGGAATGCCTTCAAGAACGTTGAAGAAATAACTAAAAGGACAAAGAACCTCCAGCTACGAGCACATCTCTTTGATTCCACTATTCTTCCTGCATTAACATATGCCTCAGAGACCTGGACCCTACGAAAACCGGATGAGAACACTATTCGGGTCTCTCAAAGAGGAATCGAAAGAACTATCAGATGGGCTGGACACGTAATGAGGTTTACAGACAACTGCTGGACTAGAGCCATTACTGATTGGATTCCACGGGACATCAAAAGATCACATGGACGCCCACCTATAAGATGGTCAGACTTCTTCGTCAAGACCCTAAATGATCGGTTTGAGGCTCTGCATGTTCCTAGAACGAACAGATACCATTGGGCTACGCTAGCACGCAACCGGGATGAATGGAGACGTTACTGGCACCCGCTGGAATAAATCGATGAATAACGGGGATTAAGTGATTGATTAAGTGATTAAGTAAATAGAATTGTTATCGGAGTAATAATCCCAGGTTTAAAAACTGCCATGGCTACATCATTTCTCTAAGGATCCCAAGATTTCCAAACCTACCCTAGTGTGAACTTTGGAACTTTGGAACTATCATCTCCTAGAGAAGTTACATATTTCAATATTAATTTAAATATAACTGACACAGATTTGCTGTATATGATTCAATTTTGCTGCAAATTCAATATATTCATAGCATAAGATAAGAAAGAGTATGTCATAGTTCTTGCACCCACAAACTGTGCTGTAAAACTAGGCCTCTCTCTTTAGCATATGACCTCCCCATCAGCATGTTTCTACCTTTGAAAAAATATTTCCACATAATTTACTGGCCAAATAAAGAAAGTATAGTGAACATATCATTGACCACTTGACATCCGTTACTCATCGATTTGTTTGAGTAGGCGCCAGTAACATCTCCATATTCCCTGTCGCATGCTAATACAGCCCAATGGCATCTGCTTTCTCCATGAAGAGCCTCAAAGCGATCATTCAGGGTCTTGATGAAGAAGTCTGAACATCTCGTAGGTGAGCAGCCACGTGATTTTTTTTTCTGTGGAATACAGTCGGTAATAGCTATAGTCCAGAAGTCATCCAGCATCTATCCCGCTTGGCTAATGTTTGGTGTTATTAGAACGATGTCATCAGCGAAGCATAGGTGGTGTAGTTGCTGACCATCTATCCTCACTCCCATTCCTTCCCATTCCAGTTGTCACATGACGTTCTTGAGGGTGGCACTGAAGAGTTTTGGTGAAATAGTAACACCTTGCCCATCCCTCTCTTGACTTTGATGATCACTTCCTTGTAGAATGGTGAGATCCTGGTAGTGAATCCATAATACAGCTCACGGAGGATCCTGATGTATTGAGTTTGAACGCCCTGTTCAAACAGTGAATATATATACATAACATATATAATACGTATTATATATGTAATTTAAAAGAGAGACTAGAAGAACACCTTAGCTTTATTCCATAAAATATGAACTGATTTATATTGATTATTATTAATACCTATCCTAAGGCAATAAGAAAATATGTCAAAGCAAATCCAAGATCAATAGATGAAAAGGTAGTAAGTCACTCCAGAAAGGATAACTAGGTGATCCCAGATGGGTAAACAAAAGAACTCTGTAACGGAATATGATTCTTCCTAATTTCTCCCTATCAGGAATAGATAATTAAATGTTTAAAGTTTTCACTTTTCAAAAAATGTGAATTTCTATCATAAATAATCAGTTCTAATGTTGTCATTTGTTATTAAATGTGATCATTTGATATCTGGAATTAATGTTTAGTTTTTTTTCTTGATGACTAGTAATGTTTTCTAATAAAATGTTATCACTCAGACAAGCCATGAATTAATGTATGTTACTGTTATTTTTTAGTATGGGAGTGATTCTCCACAAAAAATAAATATATATAAATATAGGAAAATAGAGATCTTTTGTTTAAATAAGTTATTGTTCAAATATTTTTAAGAATATAGAAATAAGGTGAAATTATAAATTTAAAAATAGGGGAAATTATAAATAAATTACACATAGGATAAAAATTTATTAAAATAAATGTGTTTTAAATATATTAGGTGAGAACAGGCTACGAGACAATTGATATATGGGAAACAATAAAATGAACATTAATTTCACAGCAGTATAGTTTTGGAAGAACATTTTTGTAAAGCTTATCATTTTAATGGCTTTTCCAGCCACAGCCATGCTTAAGACTACGCTCCACACGTTCGGATGAACCTCACACATGAAGGAACTGGCAGAGGAACCCAAGTGTGCGGGACCCAGAGCATAGATCTCCACCCAAGCCTGCTCTGATTGGGACTAGGCCTCCTCCACCTAGATCCCCCATCTTCCAGTATGTAGGCATTATACCCATCAACTGCCCCAGTGCCCTGTAATCCCATCAACGACCAAGACCCAGAAACTATAAAACCCAATTCCCGGAAGCAAATGTGGCCGCACAACATCTTATTATCTAGTTCTAACTCTGGAGAACCTATCAGGCTACCAAAAGTATCCTGCCCACATAGCAGAGTCTGGCAAGGTCCCCGTGGTGTATTCAATATGCCAAAAACCAGTAACAATGATGGGTTTCATTCTAAACCCTGAAAGAGCCTCGAACGTGGCACTTTCGAAAATCTCAGGGCTAGGAAGACGGAGACGTTACTGATGCCTGCTCGAGGAAATCAATGAACAACGGAATGACAGTGTTACAGTGTTATCATTTTAATGGGTGAATTGGTCTAAAATGCATTTAATTTCTGAAGAACAGGACTGGACTGGCTTGAGGTATTTCCATTTAAAAACATGTTCTTACACAATTCTGTACACATCGTCTTTGATTGAGCATACAAGTTTCCACTAGCTATCAGAGGTTAACTAGACTCTTTATCCACAGCATTTCTCTATAATTGCTGCTATCAGTATTTCTTTTCAGCTACTCTTTTCTGCTTTTGTTTCCTTGTCTTCCTTAACTCATAAACCTTAACATGAGTTGATTATGCTTCCAACAAAATGCGATGATATTATCATAATTTTATTTTGTTGATGATTTAAACTATAGTAAAATTGATTTGGCAGCATCATTGCCTCTTTCTCTTTGATAAGAATTAAAATAGTCTTCATTCAAGGCTAACACTGTCATCACTACATAGTATCTTAAAAGCTCTTTCCTATGCTTTTCTCTCCATTTTCGAAGGACAGAGCTATAATTCTGAAAGGGGAAAGTTTCCTTGATAGCCACTATATGAAACTATGTCTGAATTATTTTCATTGTGTTTAGTTTAGAGGGGCAGTGGGAAATGCGAGTTTTGATTTTAGATGTGATCGTTTCCTGCCTTTCATCCTTACAGTCAAACAATGCAAGCCCTTTCCTTTATTCTTGTCTCTTTGACACTGATCATTTTCCTTGAAAGTTCCTCCCACAAGATTAAAATCTCTAGGAATCTAACTGTTTATATACTCTCTGTATATTTGTTTTTTCCTTTTTTTTAATTCTCCACAATGCTGTCAGATGTCTTTTCTACCGTTATGATCATATTATCCTCATTTTAATTCTTTATTAATAGAAGGATAAATAATAACCTAGAATAAACTTGTACACACTAGGAAACACACATTTCCATGGATATAAAATAAGTAGTCACAAAATAATGAAGACATATAATTATGTAAAATAAAAAAACTGCCCCAGTAGAAAGAAACAAAAATTCCCACTTGGTTCTTAAGAGCACATCTGGGCTCATAATTGCAACTGTTAGAAAAATTGTAGACTAATGTTTTAATGTAATACAATGTGAACTAGGTTTTAGGCTATAAGATAGAATATGATAAAGGAAATATATTTTGCATTCAATATAAATGTTTTCAATAGAGATATAATCTTTATTCATGTCACAATTTTCTACCTTCTTTCATAAGCTTAATTGGGATATCCTTTGCTATACGTTTCCTCGATCCTCCCTCTTTGCTGTATTTAAAACCTGATTTTCTCCTTAAATCTTCAAATTATCTTTTTTAAAGTTACTGTTTCAGATTATTTAAAACTTCCTATAAAGACAGCTGTTTCACATTTTCTCTATTAATAGCCTGCTCTTGCATTAGCGACCCAACAACTAATAAGAATCCTGGACCATATAGTCAATTAATACCTATGTAGATTTCTCGTCTGTTATCACATTTGGAGTTAATATTATACATAAAACATCAACAAAATCCATTTGATTCATGCATAATATGTTTTTCAACTCATTATACCTTTCATTGTTTATTTAAATTCATTTTTTCTAGAAAAATTGGCATACTACATAGTGCAAATCAAACCAAATAAATAAATCAAACCAAATCTGATACGTGTTAAGGTTTTATTATGTGCTGAAATTGAAATAGAGATTGCTTACAGTTATCAATAAGTTTGCTGTAATAAAAAGAGTTTAGATATACTTAAAATATACAAACTGAATATTTCCAATGTATTATAAGAAAAGGTCATCAAAGAAACACTTGACATAGTATATTTTAGAGAATAAGACTAGATAAAATGAAATGTATTTATCTCTAATTTATTTTATTCATTTATCTCCAGTGCTTAAGTACCTCATATATCAACACTGAATTTTTAAAACAAATTTACTTTCAGTTTAGGAAAAAAATTCTTAAAAGATTTTTTGCTGGAATATAATTTATTTTGGGGGTACTAAACTAAAATTGCAATGGTTATGAATGGAAAATAAGAAAACTCTAGGTTCATAGTCACTGTCACTGTCACTGTCCTTCCGTTGTTCATCGATTTGCTTGAGTGGGCCCAGTAACGTCTCCATCATGAGACTCGTTGTTTCTGTGTTTGGCATATTGAATACGTCACAGGTAGCTTGCCAGACTTTGCCGTGCGGGCAAGATATTCTCAGTGGCTTGCCGTGCTCTCCGAGAGGAGCAGAGGGACCAGGTTCATAGTGATAATTAATAATTATACCAATTATTCATTTTACTATGTAAGAAAAGAAATAATCAAAAACAGAAGTCCATTTTCCCCCTTATTATGTGAGTAAGAATTGTGCAAAAATCAGAAATTTGTTTAGTTATCTACCATGAGGTATTTTACTTTATCTATTTAGGGATACTTATGTTCAAAACATTTTTTTAGGTATATAGTTCCTTAGTTCTTTAAATGCTTGTTACCTCCCATTACCAAAGCACCAAAATTTTTCTAACACAGTATTTTGAATATCTCTTTGACTCTTTATTCTGCCTTTCCCTTCCCATTCTAATAGTTTAAACTCTGCAGTTATAATCTAAAGGTTTGTTTTGCATTGACATTGTTAGTGAGATCATTTAATATTTGTCTTTCTCCTTATGGCTTACACTGCCTATGGTATCAGATTCAGCTCCATCTATACCACTTACACATCAATTTCTCCATCGTGGAGTATATCAGTTTTTTTCCTTATTTTGACTGTTGTGCATAGAACATCAGCCACTATCAGACTGTGTATAGCCTATCAAACTACTAAATTTTAAAGTTGGATTTCTGGAAGTAAATTGTTGGATTGAATGGTAGGTCCTTTAATATTTTTAGAAGTCTCCATGTCTCCAAAGTGATTTAAGCTTTTACATTGTGTTTAAGTATGCCCTGAGAATTGTTTTTCCCACACACACTATCATTAGTTATTTTTTTTATCTTTTTTATATCAAAAAGGTGATCCTCACAAATGAAGGTGATATCTTAAATTTCACTTTTTGTTCTTTCACTACCAAGATCTCACCATTCTACAAAGAAGTAATCATCCATATCAAGAGAGGGGTTCAGCAGGGTGATACCATTTCACCAAAACTCTTCAGTGCCACCCTCGAGAACATCATGCGACGACTAGAATGGGAAAACATGGGAGTGAAGATAAATGGTCGGCAACTGCACCACCTCCGCTTTACTGATGACATCGTTCTAATAACACCAAACATCAGCCAAGTGGCACAAATGCTGAACGACTTTGACCGTGAATGTGGAAAGGTCGGACTACAGCTAAATCTTACGAAGACAATGTTTATGAGAAACAGCCTTGTTCCTGATGCTCCATTCGCTCTCAACGGAACCACCATCTCCGAATGCAACAGTTATATATACTTAGGTCGAGAAATCAACATGATGAATGACCTGGCACCTGAGTTACGCAGGAGGAAGAGAGCGGCTTGGAATGCCTTCAAGAGCATTGAAGAAATAACTAAAAAGACAAAGAACCTCAAGCTACGAGCACATCTCTTTGATTCCACTATTCTTCCTGCATTAACATATGCCTCAGAGACCTGGACCCTACGAAAACAGGATGAGAACACTATTCGGGTCTCTCAAAGAGGAATCGAAAGAACTATGCTTGGAATATCACGATTCACTCAAATGAGAGATAGAATCCGGAGTTCTGATCTTCGTCAAAGCTCAAGAATCAGGGACGCTGTCTCATTTGCCAAGACATCAAAAATCAGATGGGCTGGACACGTAATGAGGTTTACAGACAACCGCTGGACTAGAGCCATTACTGATTGGATTCCACGAGACATCAAAAGATCACGTGGACGCCCACCTATAAGATGGTCACACTTCTTCGTCAAGACCCTAAATGATCGGTTTGAGGCTCTACATGTTCCTAGAACGAACAGATACCATTGGGCTACGCTAGCACGCAACCGGGATGAATGGAGACGTTACTGGCACCCGCTCGAATAAATCGATGAATAACGGGGATTAAGTGATTAAATGATTAAGTGAAGTTCTAGAGTGAGGAGGCTTTATGTAAGGCTCATTGGACGCAGATATTGCACCCAGTGATTTGAACTCAATTCACCCAGTGCAGATCCAGCACAAAAACCAGTGAGTGGATGTTGCTTCTACACCGTGGTGCCAGAGACTTTAGGAGCCTTTCCAGAAGTGCTTAGTTCTTATCAGAGGCATTTTCAGCAATGCTTGGGGAATCCTGGGCTGCAAACAGAAATGCTTGGAAGGACAGATGATGCTGGAGATTGAACCCTAGTCTGCTGCAAGCAAAGGAAGACCCTTAAATCCTTATACTATTGTTCTTACTCTGCCACTGTAGCTTTGATTTACATTTCCCTAGTAGAAAGTGATAAGAAGCATTTTTTCAATGTATCAGTCATTTACATTTCTTTCAGAAGTGTTTTATCAGCTATTGTGCTCATTTCTTGCAGATTTATTTGCTTTTGTGTGATTGACAGTTACTATTACATTATGTAACTTTGTATGACTTAATTGTTAATCACGTGTTTAATGACTAAGTATTTTTTACCATTTAGTGATTCTTTCCATTCTATGTTTAGAATTCTTTGCATAAAAACTGTTTCCTTTGATATAGGCCTGCTGCTTGCATTTGTTTGCTTTGACATTTAAATCCAGTGCCTAGAGACATCACTGAAACCAGTATCTTAGAGCACATTGTCAAATATTATTTCCACAAACCCTATGACTACAGGTTTCACATCTAAATTTTTTGTTTCTTTGTTTTTGACCAATAGCTGGTGGTGCTCAGGTATTTTTTCTGGAGTCACTCCTGATAGTGCTGGAACAATCATATGTGATACATTATAATTCTTGGTCACTGTCCTCCCATTGTTCATCGATTTGCTCAAGCAGGCCCAATAACGTCTCCATTGGAGACTTTGTTGTTACTGTGTTTGGCATATCGAATACATCACGGGTAGCTTGCCAGCTCTTCCGTGCGGGCGAGATACTCTCGGTAGCTTGCCGGCCCTCCGAGAGGGGCGGAGGAATCGAACTCGGGTCGGCCATGTTGGCTACGTACAAGGCAAACGCCCTACCGCTGTGCTATCACTTCAGCCCTGCACAAGGATGACACTCCAATTTGTGAAGCGCTCCATATTTTTAAATTGGAATGATATAGAGAAGATTAGCATGAACCCTGTGCAAAGATGACACGCAAAATTATAATTCTTACATTTTATAAATTCAATTTATGTAAATTAATTCTTTAGAAGTCTGTCTCATTAGGGAATATAGTATAATGCCATGGTTATAATTGGCCTTTAAGACATATAAAAAATAATGATTACAAATTTAATAAAAAACAAACTATAAATTTTTTAAATTAGCCAGATTATCTATATAAAATAATATATTAAATAATGCCCAAGTCTTGAATAAATACACCTTTTACAGTTTTGTTTTAAAAATGTTTTGTTAAAGAACTATTGAAATTATAATCACTGTCTTCCCGTTTTTCAGCGATTTGCTCGAGCGGTGCCAGTAACATCTCCATTGGAGACTTTCTTGTTACTGTGTTTGGCATATCGAATACATCACGGGTAGCTTGCCAGGCTCTGCTGTGCGGGCGAGATACTCTCGGTAGCTTGCCGGGCTCTCTGAGTGGGGCAGAGGAGTCAAACTCGGGTCAGCCATGTTGGCTGCATGCAAGGCAAACGCCCTACCGCTGGGCTATCACTTCAGCCCTGTGCAAGGTTGACACGCAAATTCGTGAAGCATTCCATATTTTTAAATTGGAATGATACAGAGAAGATTAGCATTTTTTAAATTAGCCAGCTTATCTATAGAAAATAATATATTAAATAATTCCCAAGTATTGAATAAATACACCTTTTGCATTTTTGTTTTAAAAATGTTTCATTAAAGAACTATTGAAATTATAATTATTTTCATAAATATTTGTCAGGCTTATCTTATTATAATTATTTGTAGCTATCAGAATATTTATATATAAAATTGTATCTATGGTCTTATGCTCAGATAGTATCTTATAATTTATCAAAATTATTAGATTTTCTTTTGCGATTATGTGTACTACTGCATATAAAATTTTCTAATATTATTTCTCTATTATTTCTTATTTTACTATTATACATAGGACTTCCTATATAATTTCAAAAAATACGAAAGTCTATTTTAAAATCCTTCATTTACTAAAACAATTATAGGAATAGAACATCTAGCAACTAGAAGAAGAATTTTGCATTATATATATGTGACAAAGGGATAATGTCCAAATAATGTAAGGAAATAACACAACCTATTAAAAGAAAATAAAACAAATAAAATGGGCAAAAAACCTAAATAGAAATTTCTTCAAAGAAAACTTTACATAACCCATGTAGACAAATGCTTGACATGCATTATTATTCTAAAAATGCAGATAAAAATCACAACCAGATGACTGGTGAGCTTTACACTTGTGACAATGGAATGGAAACAACAGATGTTAATGAAGATAAGGAGAAAAATAAATCCTGAACCACAGTTGATGGGAATATTAATTGAAGTTCCCTGTATGGGAACCAGTATATAAAAGCCTTTAAGGCATAGTAATGAAAATACCATGTGATACATTGATATCATGAGAAATTATCTCACTCTCTTTAGTTATGATTTCCTTCTCAAATCTTCTCAATCCACATTTATGTCCATTTTTAATATGTAGTGTATTTATCATTGCAGCATACATTTTATTTCATTTAACCAGTTTTTACATAATTTTATACACATTTTGAAGAAAACATGCCTCTCTTTATTCTTTGTATCTTTCCATCTTTAGCAATTTATCATATAAGATGGAAAATAAATATACAGTATTTGGTTGTTTAGTAAAAGGAGAACAAATTTATATATATATATATAGAGAGAGAGAGAGATAGAAACAGAATATTTGTAAATGAGACTAAAATACATAGAGAAAGGGAGACAGCCAATCATCTATGTTTAGTGAAAAACATGAAGTAGGAATGCAATGTTAAAGAAAAGGGTATTAAAAGAGGCTTCAGAAAATTAATTAATTAAATGATACACAAATAAATGTGTAAATTCACTTGATCACTTAATATCTCGTTACTCATCAATTTGCTGGAGCAGATGCCAGTAATGTCTCCATTCGTCCATGTCGCGTGCTAGTGTAGCCCAATGGCGTCTGCGCGTAGGAACAAATTAACCAAAAAATATATAAAAGGCAGAACAAAATTTTAGTGATATAAGATATAGGACCATTATAGCATAATCATAATTGAAGCATCTGATTGCATATAAAATTTTATAGCCATTTGCTTATTTTGTGTTTAAATCAGAGTTCAGGACTCAACTGCTTTTCTCTAAATGTGAAGACAGTTTGGAACAATAAAAAATGTACTGAGTAGGCATCCAGAAGATGGATATTTAAGTGTAGTACTATGTCTTATTCATTTGACAAGTACAACACCAACCATATCTTCTTTTATGTTGGTGTGAGAAAAAAAGATGCCTCTATCACTATTTCTTTTGTGGTGAATGTAGGGGTACACCTGGTAGTGCCCATGGCTTACTCCTGGCTCCATTAAGGATTATTTCCAATAGGTCTTGGGGAACTATATGGGGTGAGTATGATAGAACCAGGCAAGTCCACATGCAAGAAAAGTCCCCTACGAGCTGTACCAGCTCCATCCCTATATCACTGTTTCTTAAAGTATATTTTTATGACAGTAGTCATCTGAGACATTCCCTGCAAAAATATGTATATATATAGGCATAAAATATATAACATGTGTCTGGAGAAAGAGGAAGACTTAGAAATGAATGTAAGTATGTACACACAAATATGTGCACATCTTTGGAAATGTTGTGTTCCATATCATCCCCTGTAGATTTTGGGGGAAGTGGTAATTTGAGGGACATACCCAACTGCTCTCAAGGCTTATTCTAGACTTGGTGTTTGATTGGTCTCTTTTGTCAGTGTTTAGGGAATATCTATTTAGAAAAAATTGCACATGAAAACTTAATACAAATTAAACAATTAGACATGGGGTAGACACGGTCTTCCCGTTGTTCATCGGTTTGCTCGAGCGGGCCCAGTAACGTCTCCATCATGAGATTGTTGTTACTGTGTTTGGCATATCGAATACGTCACAGGTAGCTTGCCAGGCTCTGCCATGCGGGCAAAATACTCTCGGTAGCTTGCAGGGCCCTCCGAGAGGGGCGGAGGAATCAAACTCGGGTCGGTCATGTTGGTCGTTTGTAAGGCAAATGCCCTACTGCTGTGCTATAGCTCCAGCACTAAACAATTATAAATTACTAAACTATATAATGGGTTGGAGCAATAGCACAGTGGGTAGGGCATTTGCCTTGCATGCGGCCGACCTGGCTAACCCAGGTTCGATTCCTCTGCCCCTCTCAGAGAGCCCAGCAAACTACTGAGAATATCTCGCCAGCAAGACAAGGCCTGGCAAGCTACCCATGACTTATTCAATATGCCAAACACAGTAATAAGTCTCACAATGGAGACGTTACTGGGCCCGCTCGAACAAATCAATGAACAGCGGGAGGATAGTGACAGTGACAGTGAAATTATATAATGTTATGCTCACCAACCTATTACAATTAATCCCAATGTTAGTTACATCCTTAACAACCTATTAGATAAAGTATAATTCTTAAACTACAATGCTTACATTATCATTTCATTGATTACAGGAATTTAAGCTGAATCTGTGTCTAATTCTTAACATGTAAGACAGGCATTCAAATTTAATACTAGATTTTCAAAGATTTATTGTCATAGTAGAGTAATTTTAAAATCCTGAGCATGACTATCACATCACAAGAAGGTAAAAAATTTATCATGTCCACATCTCAAGAAATAAAACAAAACATGTCTTTAATGATAATTTTTCATTATTAATTTGAAATCTAGAATTTTTTTCTACTTGCACCTAAATGAGATTTTGATTTGCTTTATAGGCCAGTTTTTCAGTTAGGATGCATTTTACACTTTATACCCTGCAATTAATTCATATCTGGATTAACTTCCAACAAGCAAAGGTAGAAAGCAATTTACCATTTTTAAGAAATATTAAACAATGATGGTACAGCAAGTGAAAAAAAATTTAAGGTCTGGGAAGATACTACACAGAGTGTAATATATATGGAATGCACATTGTTCTGGTTTGATCCTCAAATTACACACCACCAAGTACTTCTGGGCTAGCCTTGGTAGTTCCAAGCACCATGGGACACTATATATCACTGTCTTCTTGGATCCTGACATTGATATGGCTGAGTTGAAATTTTAATTGCCAGAAGTCACTTTGGGAACTGATTCCTGTTTAGGAGCTCTCCACCCTAAAAAGGAGGAGACATAATGGAAATACTATCTATGATTACTTCAAACATTTTCTAAATAATTTTTTAAATTGTCAAAGACATGATCTTGACAGTTTGCTTGTTTTAATTTTTAATGCAGTGGTAGATTTTTATTTGCTGAAACCATTTTGGTGTAGATGCTTTCATAAGTTTCGGGAATTTAATTTTTAGGTATGTGGAAACTCAATCCTATAAAAAGTGAAGAAAATTATTTAAAATCCAGGAAAGAGCAGATAAAAAAGTCAGATGAAGAGAGATTTTTATGATTTTGCAGAGAAGATAAAATTTGATGTGAGAAAGGGTTGAGGTTTAGATGGCCAAAATGAAAAAAAAATGTTCTATAAGTGTTTCTGCAGCATCAACAGCAGAAACTTGTAAAAAAAAATGAACTAAACAAAGCATTTTGATATGGGCCTCACTTAGAAACTCACTGGAGAGCATCGCCATTGTCACAGAGAGTCTGAACTCTGTGGAACACAGGCTAAGGATAAGTTCAGATCTAAGATGTGCTTCCCCAGGGTGGAGAAGGGAAGAAACAGACAAAAGAGAAAGGGTCCTGCAAGCCGATATCAGACATATAATGTCAACCTGTTATGGAAAGGTGCTGAATTCATTTACAGAACTTCAACTTATAGCAGTTCTTGCTGTGTCAAAATCAGATGGGTATTTTTTTTAATTTTGTTTTTTATTGCTTTTTTGGGTCAAACCTGATGATGCTCAGAGGTAACTCCTGACACTACCCTCAGGAATTACTCCTGGCGGTGCTTGGGGGACCATACAGGATGCCGGGGATCGAACCCAGATTGGCAACATGCAAGACAAACCCTCTATCTGATGTAATATCGCTTCGTTGGGTATTTTTGAATCCAACACAATTTATTTCCATCCTGGGTGCAAGCTGGACTCAACTGTTCCTAAGTTGGTCTCTACCCAACAGGGCTGCATTCTCAGATCTACCACAAAGGCTTACTGCCTGAGCTGATATGGACCCACTCACCTGACAGGTGTATAACAGTGTATAGAGCGCTAAGGTGTTTGTTTGCTTGTTTGTTTTCAGAAATCAGTTATTTACTTTATATCACTAAACTGAAACAAATCTTGAATCTTAAGCGTTGTTAAATCCCACAAATGGGCATATCAAACCTGGAGTGGGAAAAGGCATTACTAAGAGAAACTCTGCCCAAGTGGAGTGTAGTCTTGGCTGTGTCCAACTGGGCTGCATTGTTGTCTTTGCCCTGACAGAAACATCACCTTAGCTCAACCCTAAGTTTCTCAGGTTTGGTACAATGAAACAGCCCAGAATTTAAAGAAACCTCAGCAATATGAATACGTAGACATAATCTCTCATCTGATACGGAGATAATGAATGCAAAGACTTTACAAAGGTTCTACTTTATGCCTGCACTTGCTGACAGAAAGATTTTGGGAATTGGTGAGACCCAGAACAATGCGATTGTAACCAAACTGCAACAGAGAGAATCTATTGCCCAGACCAAAACTGAAATATGCAGTCCTAGAGGCTAAATCAGGTAGCAGGCACTAAGAAGGATGCCCCTTCCATAAAGACAACATTTGATATAGACATATCCAGATTGGTACTGGTGAAAGTGAAAATATCTCTATAACTACAAGATGAGTTTGCTGAATACCTATTATTGGCTATATATGACAGCAGCTGCTATTAGTGAATCCTGGGACAGAGGTCAGACCAGCCAGACTTTGGTTCTATAGAGCACCTAATTTTTCTTACAGATATTTAAGAAACCCCCATACATTATCTGTGTCTACCATACGTCTGTAGAATCAGAGGCACCAGTTTCATATTGTAAACAGGAACAGTGGGTTGCTATTCAGACCAACTTCAACTTGGAAATTTACTCTTAGTTCTCACAAAGCTTCACAAATAATGCTGATACAAGAATACCATTTTATTGATGTTTACAGTAAAAAGTCCAGTAAAGTTTTCTACTACATCAGAGATTTTCAAAGTACCTGAGAATTATTTCAGAGAAACATTCACCTCAATGTTCAATGAACTGAAAAAAAATAATAAGAACCCAGAAACAAATCACTGAAAGAAATAGTGATGCAAAAAAAGGGGGGGGGGTAACTCACTCAAACAGATATGATAATTCAAATGAATAGTGTTGTAAGACTTTGAAACAGAATGAATCTAAGAGCCAAAATTAGACCCAATGACCCTGAAGACAGGGCGTATGACATGACCAACAAGGAAGAAGTAATAGAAGATTTTTTTTATTGAAAAAAATTTAAGGTATTTTTGGCAGTTCTGAAATCAATAACTGATACATGGTAGGAATCCATAAAGAGAAGAAAAGGAAAGAACCATAGCTGCTGAGACATTATCCAATTCCGGCATCATACTGGGACACAAGCTGACTCTAGAGAAAGATAAGAAAAAAACTAAAGAAATCACATGAGTTATCTTTTCAGAGTACAATGACATGGAGGTTGAAATTAACTATAAAAAGGAACTATAGCAAAGCTCTAACATTTGAATTTGAACAACATAATGTAAAACTGTCACTGAGTCAAAGAAATCAAAGATAAAACTAAATAGCTTCCTTTAGATTAACAATAATGGAGACAATATTAGAAGTTAGGAAGCAGAAAAGGAGCAGTATTAATAACTATATAATTTTTCATTGTATAATTAGAGAAAAATAAGTGATTTAGAAATTAAGTAATTAATATAGGGTATTTAAAAGCAGCAGATATTTTTCAAAAACAATTTAAAAGGGGCTGGAGCAATAGCACAGTGTGTAGGGGCATTTGCCTTGCACGCGGCAGACCCAGATTCGATTCCCAGCATTCCATATAGTCCTCCAAGCACCGCCAGGAGTAATTCCTGAGTGGATAAACCAGGAGTAACCTGATTATAGCTGGGTGTGACCCAAAAAGAAAAAAATTAAAAGATAGTCAAATCTTGATAGACTCACAAGGAAAAAAAGAGAAAACTCAAATATATTGGATTAAATAGAAGAAATACTAGCATCTCGGAAATACAAAGGATTATAAATCAAACACTTTATATCATTAATATGGAGAATCTGAAAGAAATAAGTGCATTTCCAGAAACATACAATCTCACAATTCTGAATAATATAAAGAAAAATAAAATTAAGAGACAATTTGCAAGTGAAAAACTTAAAACAATAATTTAAAATATCCCCCAGGAGCCAATGCCCAACTCTATATGAGTTAACCGTTGAGGTGTATGAAACATTTAGGGAAGACAGACTTCTGCTCGCCTCAAATTCTTATACACACACACATATATATACATATATATAAATATATATAATCAAGGATTTTATATATATATATAATCAAGGATTAGATACCATGGTCAAGTGCGATTCATCCAGGTATGCAAATATGATTGAATATATTTAAATTGATTCCTATAATACACCATATCTAATGGAAAAATTGAGAATTATATGATTATTTGCATTGTAGCAGGAAAAAATGTTGACAACATTCAGAATATATTCATAATAAAAACCCTAACAAATTAGGAAAATAAGTAATACACGTTAAGATATAAAGACCATTCTCAACAAATCCATAGCCAATATCATATTCAATGTTTAAAAAACCTCAAAGTATTCCCCGTTTAATTGAGTACAGGCAAGAATGCCCATTTTTTTTACTATAGTTCAGTATAGCTTTTGAAGTCCACAACACAGAAATCAAGCAAGAAAAAAAATCAAAGGCATTCAAGTGGGAAGAGAAGTTAAATTCTCACTATTTGTGAATGACAGATGTAGGAGACACTAGGGACTTCTTAAAGGTATAAATAAATAAAATCTCTTAGAAACACTAAACCGATACATCAAAATAACAAATTATAAAATCAGAACACAGTATGTGTGCCATTTACATATGCATACAATGACCAAGAAGGTAAGTCAAAATGACAATTTTAATTAAAATTGTTTCCAAAACACCAAGTAACTAAGTGTACACAAAGTATGTGAAAGAATTATACATTGAAGAACACAAGTCACTATTGAAAATAAATAGAAGGTGATAGCGAGAATATCTCACCCGCACGGCAGAGCCTGGCAAGCTCCCCGTGATGTATTCGATATGCCAAACACAGTAACAACAAAGTCTCCAATGGAGACGTTACTGGGCCCGCTGGAGCAAGGTGATAGCAGAAACTAAAAATAATATTCCATGTTCATAAATGGGGAAAATTAATAAAATCAAAATAACAAGTCTTTCCCATCACACTATATTAACTCACTACAATCCTCACTACAATTACAAATCACTCATCAATTATCTATAGGACAACTGGCCCTAAAATTGGTATCTAGCCATAAAATCCCCCATATACGGAAATAAATTCTGAGAAAAAAATAGGGACTATTGCATTTCTAAGCTTTTCATAATACTATAAATTATAGTAAATAAAATTGTGTGATAGAAAATAAATGCAGATTTTCAGACCCATGGGACATAGTTGATATCCTAGAAATATAAATCTTCAGATATAGGATCAATCAATCTATGATATCTAAAATAAAATAAATAGAAGGAAATGAACACACACTAAACTTTCCCAATGAAGATATATAAACAACAAATGCAGGCACATAAAAAAATGTTCAGCATAAAATAAAGAAATAGGCAACATCAAATGATGATAAACCCTTGGTCTTAATATTGGGGGTAAATGTGAGGGGTAGAAAGAGGCATATCAGAAATAAGTGACTCATGAGTAAAGTGGTGTGGGTTTTGGTACATTGATGGTGGTAAAAGTGCTTCAGAGGTGCTCCATACATCAAAACCCTATACATTTACACTAATGCATATTCCATGTTACAGAACAAGATATTTTTTTAATATTGTGAAATAGGTGAGTGACTAAGCTGCAACAAGAAAGAAAAATAAAAGATGTTATGTGTTTTCTTCCTAATTAGGTTAATATTTCAAATCATAGATATGATGAACAAAAGGAATTGGAGAACGGTGGACGCCTCACATTTTCTTAATAAATCATACTGTATTCTGCTTCAACAGAAGCTCTTACTATTCTGTTTATATTCTATGATCATAAGTTGTCTTTTTGTTTGCTTGTTTTTATTTTATCTTAAGAATCTTTTTTATGAGTTTTTGTGAAAATGAGTATGAATATATTAGCCACCAGGAATAATAATGGGCTAAAGAAATCTGTCATTACTAGTAGGTTAACGGACAGTTAAGTAATTATAAATTATAACCACATGAATTTTTATTCCTCATGAATATCTTACAGATTTTCTGTCTCCATATAACTATGATACAAATATTAAAATTATAGAATTAGTTCCAAGGTTGTCATTACTGAATGACAGCAGAAAGGTGACATTTAATCTTTGTTACGAATCACACTTGAAGTGGTGTGTTCAAATTTAAAAGCACATAAGAAAAATAAATTTTGAATTATACACATATTTATTTAATGTTTAAAGATTATTATAATAACCTGAAGATTACATAATTCAATATAGAAATAATAGATTAGTATATATTATATATTATATATATTATATATTATATATATTATATATATATTATATAGGGCTGGAGTGATAGCACAGCAGTAGGGTGTTTGCCTTGCACACAGCTGGCCCAGCTGAGCCAGGTTCGATTCCTCTGCCCCTCTCAAATAGCCTGGCAAGCTTTTGAGAGTATCTCACCTGCACAGCAAAGCCTGGCAAGCTGCTGTGATGTATTCGATATGCCAAATACAGTAAAAAGTCTCACAATGGAGACGTTAATGAGCCTGCTCCAGCAAATCCATGAACAATGGGAGGACAGTGCTACAGTGCTACAGATTATTTTACAAGCTTGGAAAGTAAACTAATCCTATTATCATCAATGTAACATTTTGAGGACCAGAAAGATAGCACGGAGCATAAGGCACATACCTTGCACATGGCCATCCAGGACTAATTCCTATCACCACATATGATTCCTATCCCCCATCATAAGTGGTCCCTGAATGCACAGTCGGGAGTAAATACTGATCCTGAGCATCAGAAGGTGTGGTCCCCCCAAAAAACCAAATGTATTATTTAAAAAATATTTTTAAAATATATTTATATAAATATATTTTAAAATATTCATATAAATTTAAAGGAAAACCATTCCATATAAGCATAATTGTTCTTTCCAATTGTCTTCCTTCAAAAACAGTGCTCATATCTTTGGTGGTCTCAAAGTAGAGTCAGACATAAATAAGCATTTGCAGAAGAATTACACTTCTGAGAATTAACATTTTTTTTCAAGATCTCATATTACCTTGATGCTATGAATCTTAATTTGTGGTTAACCTCTCAATATTAGGTCCAGACATACAATAAATTTATAGAGTTTTTATGTAAAATGTCTACTCTTTCACTGCTATTAAAATTTAAAATTAATGTTCTTTTTTCTTTACATTACTTGTAAATAAAATTTCAGTTCAATGTCAATAATCTTCTCAGCTTTGCTATTGATCTATCATCTCAGAAGTGTTCTTTTATTTTAATCAAATTTGTATTTCATCTAACACACTACAAAATGAACTATCTAGCACATGATAAAATTGGTAGTTTAATAATTCATCAAATGTGATTCAGTCAATGGATCTCTGGAAATCTCTCTTTGGCCTCAACTTCAGTTCATTTGGTCTTTGTTCTCTGTCATAAAATTTCTACCATGTGGAAGAAATCATCAGAAACTTGAACAAAATTTTATTCTTATACATACAAACTCAAACAATTTCTTGACAGTGATAGCACTCTCAAAGGAATATGACATCTCTCTGGGCAGCTTCTCCTGGAAAGCCCTCCAACTGACTGATCTTTAGACAAGCCAAGGATTCAATATAAGAGGTATTTGATTAGCCACTTTAGTGCAGTTCCTTAGTCAAGGATCGAGCTGCTACGCTCCTGCTATTACACTTTGTGTTGCTGTTGATTTTTCCCCCATTAGTATTCTTGTTGGGAGGGGGAAAATGGTATCAACCTTATAGCTGGTACCTGCAGCTATACTATTCCCTATATATCTTCTGCACTTTTCATTTTATTTCCAGTAAAAAAAAATATATGGAATGAAAAGCTCAGAGACTTGTACATCATGTGGTAATTCAAAAGCTTCTTAACCAGCTAATTAAATATAAAATGTAATAGCTAGTATATGCCTCAAAATATTCAATAAGACATTCAATAGTAAATTTTATTTTGGTTACATTAGAAGTACCTTTGATGATACTATATCATGAACATTGACAATGAATTTATGTTGGAGAGAAACAGAGCATAGTGGTAATTATTTCTTCTCAGGATACCAACATTTGACTTTTTTGTATAAATTAAAATTATCTATTTAAATAGATAATTTTGATTTTGCTTGTTTGTAGTACTTACACACATGTGAGGCTTAACAGTTATATATATGTCTGAGTATATCTTGTCTCCCTATTTTATAGGTTTTTTTTCACAAATATTTTTCCCTTTTTGTTTTCTTTTGTTATACTTTGGGAGCAATATGTGCCAATACTTAAAACTCCAGGCTTTGATTTCAGTGATCACTCTTAGCAGTGCTCAGAGAACTATATATGGTGCCTGGCAATTAAACCAGAAGTGATTTCATGTAAGGCAAGTGCTTTAACCTCTGATTTTTTTTTTAACTCGGAAGAAACTTTTTTCCTATATCCTAATTGAAATTTTCTAATGTCACCAAAATAAAACAATTTTTATTTATTTATTTATTTATTGAATCACCATGGGAAATGTTACAAAGCTTTCAGGTTTAGGTCTCAGTCATGCAAATATCAAACACATTTCCCTTTACCAATACTTATTTTTTACCATGAAGAACCCCAATAAAACCCCTCCCAGTCCCTGTGGGGCAGATGAATTCTAGTTAACACTCTATCTGCTTTGATTAGATTCATTGTTTCAATAAAAGATTCACCACTATTATTTAGAGTTTACCACCCCCCCCAAATCAGACATGCTGAAAAAGCATTGTGAAGTGATTTGCTTTGTACAGCTGGGTTCAAGAATTAAATGTTGGTTTTGGATTTCTGCTATTTTACTTATTGACCCTGGAAGTGTTTCTACTGAAAGTCAGATAGTTAAGAAATTGGTTTCTGTGCTCTGGAGTCGTGGCCGTGCTGGAGAGCCGCTAGTGGGGGGCAACTGGTGGCCTTGGTTGAGCGTGAAGGGCGGACTGAAACGCCCCCCTTCCCATGAGGTTTTAGTCGTCCCCACTCCCCCGGCTCATACCTGCTGTCCACAAGGCTCCTATGCAGCCGCCATCTTTCTTTCCAGAGAGGAGAAGGTGACTGGGGCAACACCCTTTCCCCTCCAGACAGACATGATGGCCTGGATTAACGCATAGTCCGTTCACTTTTCTGCTCCAAGCTGCCGGGTTCTGCATTAAGTCCTTGTGCTTCTGGGGCTGTGGCCGTGCTGGAGAGCCGCTCGCAGGGGGCAACTGGTGACCTCGGTAGGGCATGAAGGACGGACCGGAACGCCCCCCTTCCCATGAGGTTTTAGTCACCCCCACACCCCCGGCTCATACCTGCTGTCCACAGGGCTCCCATGTGGCCGCCATCTTTCTTTCCAGAGGGAGGAGGACGGAAGGGACCAACACCCTTTCCCCTCCGGGCAGACATGATGGCCTGGATTAATGCATAGTCCTTTCACTTTTCTGCTCCAAGCTGCCGGGTTCTGCATTAAGTCCTTGTGCTTCTGGGGCTGTGGCCGTGCTGGAGAGCCGCTCGTGGGGGGCAACTGGTGGCCTCGGTAGGGCGTGAAGGACGGACCGGAACGCCCCCCTTCCCATGAGGTTTTAGTCGCCCCCACACCCCCGGCTCATACCTGCTGTCCATAAGGCCCCCATGCGGCCACCATCCTTCTTTCCAGAGAAGAGAGGGCAAATGGGGCAACACCCTTTCCCCTCCGGACAGACATGATGGCCTGGATTAACGCATAGCCCGTTCACTTTTCTGCTCCAAGCTGCTGGGTTATGCATTAAGTCCTTGTGTTTCTGGGGCTGTGGCCATGCTCCAAACTTAACTATGATTTTCAGAGAGAAACGTTGGGTGGTTTACTTCCCATGGTTCACTTTGTATATAGAGAGATGTTGCGCGGCCACATAAGCGGCCGCGCGGTTTTGAGGAAAAGTCCTAGTTCCCGCATAATCGAGCTGTGCTTGTAGAGGCTTCTGGTCACCGGGGTTCCATCTGGGGGAGGCGGGATGCGGTACCTATCCCATCTGGGACTTCCTGATGATCTCGGCTCTTTGTGGAACCTTTTTTTTTCCCCCTTCGGGATCTGTGGATCCCGCCCTCCACGTAGTCCTTCTCTTCGGCTGAATGCTGTCCAAAATAAGACACTTTGAAGAATCTTGCTAGATACAAAAAAGCCTGAGGTCATTTTTATAATATTTTCATTTCCGTGTATTATTCCCCTTAAATAAACCTTTATTCTCTACCAAAGAATTTAAAAATGTGTTTTACATTAAGTATATTTACTTTTAAAATTATTATCAAATCACTAATTTATTAATGCACATTTATTAAATTTCTTCAAAAGATAGAAGACATAAAAGCTTTTTAAAAGCTTATTTGATCACATAGCTGAAAATTTCTCTGGAAAAATTACTTTAAGAAATATATTCTGAAAATCGCCTTTGCATTTATTCTCTTTTTAAAACCCACGCAGTCTTTAAACCCCACCTAGTCTGTAAGAATGGATTGGCACATTAATATAGCACTCATCAAGACATTAGAGTTAGAGAGATCCTCTCTGTAAATCTGAATTTCTCAACATAAGGGTTCAGGCAACTTGGAGCTGATCTGATAGAAGTCTAGCCCCATGAAAGCTGAACAGCCTAGATGTCAGAGACTGTGGCCATGTATGACCCGAATTTCACTGGCTGCAATTATCCAATGCCTTCAAAGATTGTGGAAGAGCATCCATGGCTGCTAAAAATTAGTAGCATCATTGATGCCTGCCTGATATTGGGAAAGGGAGCACTGGCTCACTGCCAAGTCGAGTTCGGCACTTTTGCAATTGGGCATGCTTGAGTGCTTACTTCCCACCAAGCACCAGGAATAGAAGGAAAGTAAAGAGACAGAGGAAGAGTAGAGTGGGTAGAGGATTTGCATTTCATGAGGCTGACCTGAATTAAATCCCTGGCACCACATAATGGTGCCCTGAATATAGTCAAGAGTGACGTTGGGCACAGAGCCATGCGAAAGCCCTGAGCGTAGCAAAAAAAAAAAAAAAGTAAGAAAAAACACGAAAATGAATGAACTCATCCGTATCAACAGATGTTGTCAGTTTCACAAAGATCTTTTAGGTATTTCTAAGCTGTTTGAAGTAGACATTGGAACAAGAATTTCAATATTCTATGTTTTGAGAGAATCACGGAGTCAATAGCTTGAAGAGACTCTAATGGAAAAAAATTAAAAACTCATTCAAGTAAAAAACTAAACATTTAACAAATACAGTAGCATATCTTAACAGAATAAATAGAGCTGAAAATTCAATCAGTCCTTGAAAACAAGGTGCACGACTTTAGCTATAAATAATAGATATGAAACAGAAAAAGTAATGAGAATATAAGACAGTATTGATAATAAAGTAAAGTAAAGTAAAGGCCCTCCCGTTGATCATCGATTTGCTCGAGCGGGCCCAGTAACGTCTCCATTGGAGACTTTGTTGTTACTGTGTCTGGCATATCGAATACTCTCGGTAGCTTGCCAGGCTCTCCGAGAGGGGAGGAGGAATCGAACTCGGGTCGGCCATGTTGGCTGCGTGCAAGGCAGAAGGAATAATGCTATGGATATTCCAGAAGGAGAAGAAACCTGAACCGAGCACCAAGACAAATTTCAATCAAAATAGCAAGCACCACAGAGGGAAAAAATATACTTAAAATAACAAGAGAACTGCACAGACTCAGACATAAAGAAAAAACACATTAGACTCAAGGTTTATATAGTATTTCTGAATTGTAGCTCTATAAGCAAGAAGAGAAGGGAATAATATATTCAAAGCCATGAATAAAAATAAGCACCAATAAAAATGATTTACACTGCAAAATTATCACCGTGATTTGAAGGAGTTATCAAAACGATTTTTGTCAAATAAGAGCAGAGAATATTTGTCAGAACTCTTATGTGAAAAAAAAAAGCAGGGATGGGAAACACATCTAAAATCCTAATAGATAAATGGCAATGAATTTCTCATTTCAATAAGTTCTCTGAATGTCAGTAAGCTGAACTCTCCCATTAAAAAGCAGAGAGTGGCCAAGTAGAGCAGAAAATAAAATTCAAACTTCTTACAAGAGACACATTTTAAGTCTCAAGATAAAAACATGATTAGAGTAAAAGGTGGAGATCATTCAGAAAAATGATAGACTAAATAAAAGCAAGTCATGAGAGTCATATTTAATCAGACTAAATAAAATTCAAAAAGAAAGTAGATAGGGATAGTTTTTATTTACTATTAACTATACAAATTGTAGAGGGCTTAAGTCTTACCAACAATGGCAATAGTAGCATCGTCAAAATAGTAGCATCGTCAAAAGAGATCAACCGGACAGACCATCAACAAGGAAACAAGAGTACTAAATAAGAAATTAGAAAAACTGGGACTCAAATATTTGCAGCTAAAAAAAGTGATTCAATTAATGATATTTATCTAGAATTTAAGAATTTAACTTACTTATTTAGTTAAGTAAGTCAGAGGGAGAAAAAATATCAAGTGATCTTTTGCATATCTGTCACATAGAAAAACAAGAGGATGAATAATTTTGCATGAGGAGAAATGTTCACCACTAAGTATAAAATTGATATTACCAAGGTCTTGGGATAGGAAAAGAAGACAAGATTGACTAGAGGAGGCAATAAATATAGTAGGTGAAATCTTCGGGAAGGGGGGGGTCACACTTTGGTGAAGGTACAATAACATTTTACATAGAAATCATCAAAGTTAATATGATTTTACATATGCAAGTATTCTATTAACCTAGAACAAAAAAAGGATTGAAATGTTTAATAGCAAATATCATTCTCTATCACCAAGAACATTGGCAATTTAGTTAAAACCTCTTACTTTGTAACTTTTTAGTTTAGCACTTTTTTTTGTGAAATAAGGCATCATAAATTTGAACACAATGAACTAAAAAAACAAAACTGTCAACAGGACAAATAAATACAACATACTTATCATCATAAGACATCCTAATTGTGGGGATGTTACAATGTAAAAAATACGCAGTTGAATTTTTCCATTTTTCCAATCAGAAATATTTTCTTGAGAGCAGAATATTTTTTTCTTTAGGAAAATATTCTAGCACTTTGAATATCATCCCAATATTTTTATGAATCTTAAATATATACCCATTGTTACAGATAAGTCTTCATATATTAAGCAAATTTTATTTTATTTTTTTTAAATGTAGGAGTACTGCTATTTATTCAGCCACTGATTAACTGATTGAATTGTGCATGAACTCCACCTTACATTTTTTTTTCATTTTTTATAATTTTATTTATTGAATCAACATGAGAGCAGTTACAAAGCTTTTGGGTCTGTCTCGGTCATACAATGAAACACCCGTACCTTCACCAGTGCCCATTCTCCACCCCCAATAACCCCAGAATACCCCTATCCCACACCCTCCCCCTACCCATGGGGCAGATGATTTCCACATTACTCTCTCTCTCTACTTTGATCACATTCAACATTTCGACACCAGACCCACCAGTATTATTTGAGATTTTACCCCAACACTCAGATCTGCTGAAAAGGCAAGAGTAGACAATTTGTTTTCTATTGCAGGCTATGAATAACATAACATGGTTATGATGTCGCATGGCTGCAGTAGTGGCTGCACGATTTTGAAATTTCAAAATTTTAACACTTAAATCTGGAGGGATTTCTGCCAAAAGCTGCTGGGTTCCGAGATTTGCTCCTGAGTCTCTGGGATCAAGGCTGTTAAGCAGCTTGATCAGGAACCAGAAAGGCTGTCCATGGGTGATGACTTGGGGTCTCATTGGGGTAGGGATGACAGGACCAGCTCCACCTCCATCCCGTGAGGCCCAAAATGTCTCGTCACTGCCGGCCCAAACCTGACTGTCCACTGGCCTCTGAAGGATGATGGCCATCAAACTGCCAAGGGGGAGCAGGCGGAGGGACAACACCCTTTCCCCCCTGGGGTGGCCTGGCAACAGTAACCTACTGTGGGGTCCAGACACATTTCTGCCAAAAGCCGCCGGGTTTTGAGACTTGTTTCTGAGTTTCTGGGATCATGGCCGTTAAGCAGCTTGATCAGGAGCCAGAAAGGCCATTCGTGGACGATGACTTGGGGTCTCATTGGTACGGGGAGGACAGAACCATCTCCACCCCCATTCCGTGAGGCCCAACAAGTTTCGTCACTGAGGGCCCAAGCCTGACTATCCAATGGTCTCTGGAGGATGACGGCCACCGAACTGCCAAGGGGAAGCAGGCGAGGGACAACACCCTTTCCCCCCTGGGTTGTCCTGGCAACAGTAACCTACTTTGGGGTCCGGATGCATTTCTGTCAAAAGCCGCTGGGTTTCGAGATTTGTTTCTGAATCTCTGGGATCATGGCCATTAATCAGCTTGATTAGGAGCCAGAGAGGCCATTTGTGGGCGATGACTTGGGGTCTCGTTGGGGTGGGGAGGACAGGACCGGCTCCACCTTCATCCCGTGAAGCCCAAAATGTCTCATCATTGTGCGCCAAAATCTGACTGTCCAGTGGCCTCTGGAGGATGGCAGCCACCAGGCCCCAGGGGGAACAGGACAAGGCACGGAACCTATTCACACCTGGGTTGGCCCAGCCCAGGTAACCTACTGCAGGAACAGGACGCATTTCTGCCCAAGGCCACTGGGTTTCGAGATTTGTTTCTGAGTCTCTGGGATCATGGCCATTAAGCGTTTCAATCAGGAACCAGAGAGGCCATGCCTCAAATTATATAGCTGAGCCAGAGGTGGTTGTTGGGTGTGTTTCCCACATACCTAACTTTTGTCCATTTACTTTCTTGGTAAACTTTGTCCCAAGTTTTTGGGATCTAGCCAAAGGCACAGCAGCAATTTTGGGGTATCTGAACGTCTGAAGGCACCATCAGGTTGCTAATGCACTCGTCTTGCAGGTACAGATTGACCTGCTGGCAGCACCATACCCCCACATTAAGCAAATTTTAAATATTTTGTTCATTTGAAAAGATTTCACTGGGACCGGAGCCATAGCACAGCGGGAACAGTGTTTGCCTTGCATGCGGTCGACCTGGGTGCGATCCCTGGCATCTCATATGTTCCCCCAAGCACCATCAGGAATAATTCCTGAGTGCAGAGCCAGGAGTAACCCCTGAGAATCACTGGGTGTGACCCAAAAAGAAAAAAAATTCACTAAGATTTGTTCGAAATCAAATCTTAAGGATTACAGTTATCCATTACAAGATCTATGGTGGCTGACCACAGTATACTTCCTAATAATTTCTAAGCATATTGAAAACATTCTTCTTTTTGTATAACAGACATCTTGAGGAAAAAGCTTGACAAATTTATGGAAACTCTCTTCCCATATGCATTTTGAAAACAAATAGAATGTTCCTCCTGATGTGTAAGTTTGTTTGTGCAGATACATGGAACATTGACGCAGCAACTGATCAGTCTTAAACACTAACAGAATATGTTGACTTAATATTTTTTTTAAAGTTTCACTTTTACTCATGCAATTCAGCAAACTCTAACTTGACTTATTTAATGTTAATTTAACATGCTATAAAAATATGTTTAGGGTTATTTCCAGATTCAAAACAGAAAGTAAAGTTATTTTTCCTTAAGTTTCTGCTTTTATCTAGAAATGATCATTTCTTACCAGAAAGCTACAAGAGATGATTAAAATATCAAGACCTATTCCATATATTAATCAGTCAAGTATCAACTAAAAAACACTATGTCACTACTGTGATGCTTTAGGCATTTTAAATATTCACTGAATATTTAAAATAACCTTTAAGAAATAAGTTAGTTTGAAATACTAAAGACAACCTTTAAAAGGTCTTTGTGTCATGAGTATTAAATATTAAATTATTGTATTGTAGATGAACAAGTTTGTTTTATAATTAATTTAATGGATTTAACATATTATTAGATAAAAATGGCAAAAAGGAATTAAAATAAGGCAATTATAGTAATAATGGTATGTGAATGAAGATATCAAGTTTTCTCTTTATAATAGACTAACTTACAGTAAAACAGTGTTAAAAAATGAAATATATTGAGATGAAGAGATAGCACAGCAGGTAAGGTGCTTGCCTTGCACACGACCAACCTGGGTTCAATTCCCAGCATCCCACACAGTCCTCTGAGCTCCCCCAAGAGTAATTCCTGAATGCCAGGCATAACCCCTGTGCATTGCTGGGTGTGACTAAAAAAGAAAAAGAAAAAAATATATATATGAGATATAAAAAGAGATTCAATATTATAGACTAGCAAATGTGTATAAATACTTCTATTAAAAGGAAATATATATATATATATAATGAGAGCTTAAAGAGTTTTAAATATAGAGAACAGTGACATTTGCTTTTGATCCTGTCTTTGGAGCAGAATTATTTAAAAAAAAAATTAGTTTGATGTAGTCTTAGCAACTGGAGAGATCTAGAGTGATAGCACAGTGAGTAGGGCGTTTGTCTTTCACGTGGCCAACACAAGTAGGAAATCTCCATCCCTCTCAGAGAGCCCAGCAAGCTGCTGATAGTATCCGGAACAGCAGGGCCTGGCAAACTCCCCCTGGCGTATTGGATATGCCAAACACAGTAACAAGTCTCACAATGGAGAGGTTACTTGTGCCCGCTGGAGCAAACCGATGAACAATGGGAGGACAATGCTGCAGTGCTACAGTCTTAACAGACCATAATAATTCAAGCAGGTGAGATAAGGAGAGCAGTGGAAGGAAGAGCATGGCCGGTGGAGATGGATGTGTACGTTTGTTCCTGTCTGGAACATACCAGCACTGAATACGATGAAAGCTATACTGATCCCAAATAATTTTCATATTAAAAATAGAGGCATCTAAGATAATGGCAGTAAGTGGAGTGCATATAACAATATAACATAAGCCAGTGTTCCTGATAAATGCTCAGATTTATTGAGGTAGTGCTACTGAGTTCCACTTAAGACCAGAAGTATCCAGCAGTGCTCAGTGGCTCTTGGTAGTGCTCAGGGTCACCGGAACTAGATCCAGCAATTACAGGGATAGATATCAAGGCAAAGTATCAGCCAGTGATGTTCTGCATTCCATTGAGCTATTTCCCTGGCCCTCCTTTTAACTTTTGAAAAGTCAAGGTACATGACATATTTGAAGTAAGACGACCTTTCAAAACAAGTCATTAACAGACTGAAAATAAGAATGCAATAATCTCAGTGAAGAATGAGAATTGTGAAATTTTAACAGAGTATTTATTTTTGTTTATAGGTGTCAGAAAATAGAAATGGGGGGGAAAAGAAAGTAGAAAAAGAAGATAAATGCATTAATCTTCAAGAGGACAAGCATAAAAGTTATGTCAGTGTGATCACTTTCAATTATGAGGAAAAAGTCGTTTGGCCACAGAATCTATTCATAACAAGAACATAGATAGATAAATAGATAGTTTTTTTTTTATTTTGTTTTGTTTGTAGCAACCACAATTGGTGAAATTCAGAATTCCCCCACGCAAGGCATGTACTCTAGGCCTTTGAGCCACTTCCCATTTCCAGAAGTGTACCCATTAAATTTTAAATCAGCCAAAGTTTAAAAAAAATGTAATTGTATAAGGGGCCACAGAGATACAACAGTGTTAAAGGGAAGGCACTTGTCTTGCGTACAGCTAAACAGGGATCAATTCTTCATGCCTGTATTGTCCCCTGAGCCCTGCAGGGAGTAATCCCTGTGTGTAGAGCCAAAAGTAAGCCGAGATGGTGCAGCTTCAAAACAAAAATAAATAAGAAAGAAACCATAGTATCATTTCAGAAAAAAAAAACAAAGTCATTGTTATTTCTATAAGGTAAAATTGTAAATGTATTTTGTTTTTTGGGGAAAATGCCATTAAACTCAAATATGGTTACTGGCAGTCTGTAGAACAGAGTTATTGAGGTGGAGCTAGATTGTAGGAGATTGGGAAAAGTTAGAATTTGAGTAACAAACACAAATTATTATTATAGTGGCTTTTAGAAAATTAGCAATAAAAACTGAATACATTTCTTACTGTCAAGAAGTCTCTGACCCATTGTAAACATTTACTTAATATGAGAACAACAGGCAACTATTTTGAGAAAAAATGTCAATAGAGAAAAAGGTCTCATAAATAAACAAAAGAGAAGAAACTAGTTCTTAAAGCAGGGTCTTGGACAAGATCTCAAAGGAGCAGAAAACATTACAAAATAGATTATAATATTGATATAAAGTTTTCTGTCTAAATACATGAAGCAAAAATAACTATGCTCGAAGCATTGTAGTATGATATACATACATTTGTATGTTTAAAACTACTTAAAATAGTGTGGAAAGAAAAAAAGAAACCACTACATGACCATGTTTTTTGCCTATTTTATTATTTGAAAGGAAAAAGAAATACTAAAAGTTAATATAAAACGGTAACTTGGAATAGTCTTGATTTGAATAAAGATAATGTTCTCTTGAATATCTGGTTAATTCTATTTATCTTTCTTTAGTCTTTTTCTAGGTAAAATAAAAAACGCATCTATATATGTATTCTCTTAGTAGCAACCCCTGCTTTTCACATGGTCCCTCAAGAACTGCCAGGAGTAAGTCCTGAATGCAGAGTCAGGAGCAACCCCTGAGCATTGGGGGTTATGATTCCACCCCAAATAAAAATAAAGACTGGGAAACCCTGGTTTACAGAAACATCCTAAACCATTACCAAGAGGTTTAGATTTATAACAATCCCCTTAACGGATTTTCAGATAATACTTAACTTAAGTAACAGAAATTATTTAAAAATAAAGTTTACTTTCCTGTGTAGATATTTAACATACTTTATATTGCTAAGCACATCAATACCATTTTTCTAATATTTATAACAACTTTATCTATTTTATATCTATTCAAAGGTGTAAAGAACATATTATTGTTGCTTGTAGTCTATTGGTGGTACTTAGAGCTTATCATTTAATTAAAATATATGCTGTTATGTTAGTAAACTCTGAGATAAGAGTTGCTCAAATTATTTTTATGAATTAAAAGAAAAGATACTCAGAAGGAGAGATAGTACAGCTGGTAGCATATGTGGCTTTTGAGGATTGATCTTGGTTCAATCCCTGGCACCAAAAATGTTTTCTCCAGACTCTTTAAGGAGTGATCACTGAGAATAGAGCCAGAAGAAATCTTCACCACTGCCAGTTGTTTACCCTCCCCACAATTAAGCAAATAAAAATATATCATTCAACAAAAAGAGATATAGTATAACATGTATCTAGGGAGATGATGTTCTCTGAAAAAAAAAACATTCTTTCTCTTATTTTGGAAAAACCTGCATGACCCCCCTTTCCCTTCCCCCCCCACCACCAATTTTCGGATTGAATAATTAAATGAATACTTAATACTTGAATAATTGAATACTTAATTGACTACTAAAATATCAGGAACGGTTACTCAGCTGGAGGATTGGGGAAGGGGACACAAAAATCAATTAAAAAATAACAAAAATCTCTATTTTTACATTGTGTACCTTAGACCTATAAAATGATAGGAAATGATATGAATATATGGATAGTTCCCCCAAATCCAAAGGCAGGAGAAGTGCTCTGGAACAAAAACTCATCCTGCCTCCAACTGTTTATCCTTCTCAAGCTGAGTGCTGTCCTTTGGTGCCCTGACCTGCACAGTCTAATTCTCTTCACTCAGGCTGATACCAATATGATATGTATATCAAACAAAGGACAATTGAGTTTGTCATGTATCTATAACTCAGGTAGGGACTTATTCTGATATAAAGGTTGTAATTTTTTGGGTGTTTTCTGTCATGTGGATTGAATCAAATTATTAATTTAAAAAAATGAAACTTTCCTTTTCTGATTGTTCTTGTATATCAACAGACAAGAAAATGAGGAAGGGAACTCAGCAGTAGAAGAACAGGATGCTTCTGAGGGCCTCTGCCACCGTCCTAAAATTACTGTCATTTTAAAATACGTATAATATTGCATAGGCGAATAAAAATATCATGAAGGTAAAGCTTTGGATACAAAAGGAAATTTTTAAAAGATTTAAAGTTTCATGCTTTTAGTAAGCTTTCATATTACTCTTTGAAAAGGAGATACTATATTTCTCTTAGCACTGGAACTATAATTTATGTAGCTATTTCCAATACCAGCAACATTTTCTTTACCTCATTTTTGTTATTTCATAATTAGGTTTTATTTTTCAATATCCTTCTGGATATTAAATCTTTCCCAAAACCCTTAAGGTAAGCAAACACAAGTGTGCACACACAAACACAAATCTAGTTACTGTTGTAAATATTTGAGTTTTACATCAGTTTTTAAAGGTACTTTTAATAAATAGTCTACAGAAAAAAATCTAAATTGTTTTTTCTCAATTTTAAGCACAACTACTCCTTTATAACCACATATAAAAACACAAATGAATTTATTCTCAGTTCAGAAGTAATTTTAAGGTGTATATTAAAGATAAATTTCACAAACTAAAATGCTTATAGTCTAAACTAAATTAAAAATGAGCTAACCACCTTGTAAAATATATGGAAATATTAAATTGGCAGCAATATAGTAATATGCCTGACTGTGATTAGAGGCTGCCCCAAAAGAGAGCCCAGCAACCTACCAAGAGTATCCTGCCCACACAGCAGAGCCTGGCAAGCTACCCGTGATGTACTCAATATGCCAAACACACAATAATGGTCCTCATTCCCCTGACCCTGAAAGAACCCCCAATATGCCATAGGGCTGCAACAAGCATGTTACAGGGACAAAAGGAGACATTACTGGTGCCCACTTGAGAAATCGATGAATTACAGGATGACAGTGATACAGTGATATAGTGAGAGTAATATACTATATTTTATGTAGCATAGTTTCTCTAAAATTATAATATATAAAATAGTTTTTTCTAAAAAATATTATACCATCTAACATAAATGAATACATAATGTATTCATTATACTAATATAGATTATGTATCCATTATACTAATATACATTGCATGTTAATTAATGTATTATAGAATATTAGTATATAAACTAATATAATAGAATGATTATATTATGAAATAATTATATATTATAATAATGATAATATATGGCTGGAGCTATAGCATAGCGGGTAGGGCGTTTGCCTTTCAGGCAGCCAACCACACCGGCCCGGGTTCAATTCCTCCGCCCCTCCTGGAGAGCCCAGCAAGCTACTAAGAGTATCTCGCCCACACAGCAAAGTCTGGCAAGCTACTGGTGATATATTCGATATGCCAAACACAGTAACAACAAGTCTCACAATGGAGATGTTACTAGACCCGCTAAAGCAAATCGATGAACAACGAGAAGACAATGCTAAAGTGCTAATAATGATAATATAGTACAATTATTATTGCAATATAACATAAAACTAATACTATGTTATACACTAATAATACATTTTTCTTCTCTTTTTGGGTCACACCCGGTGATGCACAGGGGTTACTACTGGCTCTGCACTCAGGAGTTACTCCTTGCGGTGCTCAGGGGGCCATATGGGATGCTGGGAATCGAACCCGGGTCAGCCACGTGCAAGGCAAATGCCCTACCCACTGTGCTATCTCTCTAGGCCCTAATAATACATTTTAAGAAAAATTATACTCCAAAATTATGAGCTAGCTACTTGCTCTTAACTTTTCTTTATTATATGCAAAAATTGAGACTGCATACATAAATATAACAGTTTTCCCCTAAAAGATATAAATAATCAAGACTATGTATTTTCTTATTTGACTTGGAATACTTTTATAAAGCAGTTTAGTCAGCCAACCGGTTTTCTCATCTGAACAGCTTTCTTTCTAGCCCACAGTTTTTCAGCAGGAATAAATAACTTGTTTATTATAAGGCAATACTTAGCCTATGAAAATTCACCTGAATACCCTAATTCTACTTCTCCCTTATACTAAATAATAAATTTATTCGGTTAATTGGGTAAATTCATCTCTTAGTCACTTTGAAATACCCGTATTCAATAATTTGTTCCCCAAAACAAGGTAAAGGTAAAGGCCCTCCCGTTGATCGTCGATTTGCTCGAGCGGGCCCAGTAACGTCTCCATTGGAGACTTTGTTGTTACTGTGTTTGGCATATCGAATACTCTCGGTAGCTTGCCAGGCTCTCCGAGAGGGGTGGAGGAATCGAACTCGGGTTGGCCATGTTGGCCGCTTGTAAGGCGAACGCCCTACCGCTGTGCTATCTCTCCCCAAAACAAAAATTTTTAAATACCTACTAAAATAGCAAACCTTGTTCATCTTTTTGAAAGTTTTTTGTTTGTGTTTGTTTTCAGTTTTTTGGTTGGAGGCGGGGGGTGGAGGAGAGCAAATGAGCAAATACCAGCAGTGCTTAGGGATCCTTCTTAGCCAAACTCAGGGGACTAACTGGGGTGCCAGGTATTGAATCTGTGTCAGACATGTGCACGGCAATTGTACTAACTCTCTGCCTCCTTCATATGTCTCCTTCTCTGCCTCCTCAAACAGTCCTCGTTTGAGATGCTACTGATACATAACAAAATATGGTCTTATCACAGGAAATTTAGCAACTCAATTTTGCCTGACCTATAATTTATTTTTTTAATCTCCTGTCAGGTAAATGAGGGATCCTGTAAGTAACTTAGCCAAGTTTTCTACTGTCAAGTCACAAGATCTTTGTGTTTGAATAAGAAAAACTACAATGATTCCTGAGCCTCCAGTTGTCAGATGGAAGGAGGGAGGCTCTTTATTATGATCTTGACCGAAGTAGCACACACTATGTGTTAACTTCAATTCCCTTTTTTCCCCCAATTTTTATTCATTTATTCTTCAATTTTTTACATGTAAACTGATAATTTGATTAAAATAATATTATTTAAATATGGATTCAGGATTAAACAGGAAAAAATAGGTAAAAATATCTTAAAGGAGAACTGCTTTGTAATATTTAGGCCAATAAATTTAGTGAGTAGTGAACAAAAGGAGAATGGAAGAGGAGATAAGGGTTAGATAATGGTAGTACTTCTACATTTGAGTAAGGGATTTGCATTTTACTGGGGAGTAAATTATAATAAAGTTACTTTACAATGGTGAATTATGGTAAAGTAATTTAGCATTGCCTTAGCATTCTTAAGGAACAAGTATAAACTTAAAATAAAAACCTCAATTATCTGAATTCAATAGCGATCAAGTAAAAACAGGCAGATTTCTTAGGGGCCTGAAGACTTTGATGAGAGAGCGCAGACAGGGTGGGCTTTTCATTTTACAGTCTGCCCTAAAGGCTATTCATAGTCAGGCCAAGGAGCAACTAAAACTCCAATTGAAAACTTGATATCTTCCTGACTTTTACAATCAGAAGGGATTTTGAAACAAGTAGAGTTACTGAAACTTAAAGTCACACCTCAGTAAGCAGAGAAATAAAAAAACAAAGGCGGTAGGGAGTTATTCTGTATATAAACTACACCTAAATATTTACAGAACACACATATTTCTTATGTGACCTTCAGAATAAAGTATCCCAAACAAGGGATGAAAGAATTGAGCAGAAATATAAGACCTAACCAAAAGACAGATTTTGTTGTGTGAGGTCAGCTGAGTTAGATAGACAAAAAGCAAATGTTGTAGGACATAAAGTAGAATCCAGAGACTCTGAATATAAAAAAAAAATTGGGCCATATTCTAAAACTATTCAACAAAATAAGACAGAGTAATGTGACTTACTCTCAAAATAAAATAAATTTAGAACAACTCTGATTTGAACAATCTATTTTGAGTAAAATTATATCAAGTATTTATTATAATTGCATTCAATTTTGAATTTCAGGATATACTATGCATATATAAAAATAATTAAAAACTCAACAGAGAGATAGTACCTATTTTATAAACAACAAATAAATCCTGGAATATATCTCGATGGAAGAACACATACCTTGCCTGTATCAGCCCTTGTGCTCAACAATCAACACCACACACACACACACACACACACACACACACACATACACAAATACAGACAGCCAAATATAAAATTTTGTACTAAAATCTGTTTTATGAAATATAAAATTATCTATTCTTCATTGAATGCAGATAATAAGAAAAGAATAAGAAACTTAAAGAATACCCATTATTCTTCTCTTATCCATATTTAATACAGATTAAATATGTATTTTTTATCTTGCTGCCTCTATGTCTTTTAAATATTTTTTGAGGAATATTTAAATAAAAATATATTTCTTTATGTCATTTGTTTGAAATTTTTGTATTCCTCATCTATATCTGAGTGATAGCATAACTAAACAAGACATTCTTATTTGGAGATCTTTTTCACTTAACATATTGTATACATCACTATCCTCCATTCAAGTATACAGAATTTCTGCAGAGAAATCTGCTGATAGTATTATGGGATTTTCTCTTAATTGACTGATTTTCTCTTGTTACTTTTTGGATTCTTTTTTTATATTTTATATTTTATTTATTTTAATTATAGTATGAGTAATTTATATATGATTGGATTTCTTCACTGTAGAGTTCTTCAAGCTTCATATATCTGAGTATTTCATTGATTTCTTAATTTGTAGGAAATTCTTGACTAATGTTTTTTAAAATATGAATTCTATACTTTTTTCTCTTCTTTAACAAGATGCAAACGTCTCCTGAAGCTGTCCCAAATCGCTCTGCTCTGCTTAATTTCATTGTTCTTTCATCTCATTTGCTGGTCTTTAGGGATAGTTTCCATGACTTTTTATTCAAGTTCACTGACTCATTTCTCTACTTTTGTTATTGATCTCCAGTATGTTTAAGTTCAGCAACTATATTATACTGCTCATTGACTTTTGAGCTAGAGTGATAGCACAGCAAGTAGGGAGTTTGCCTTGCAAGCAGCCAACATGGCTGACCCGAGTTCGATTCCTCCGCCCCTTTTGGAGAGCCCCGTTACTGGGCCCACTCAAGCAAATCGATGAACAATGAGAGGATAGTGACAGAGACTTTTCTTTGGATTTTTCTTTTAAGCCTTAGGGGCTGGAACGATAGCACAGCAGGTAGGGAGTTTGCCTTGCAAGCGGCCAACATGGCCGGCCCGAGTTCGATTCCTCTGCCCCTCTCAGAGAGCCCGGCAAGCTACAGCAGAGCCTGGCAAGCTACCCATGATGTATTCGATATGCCAAACACAGTCACGACAAAAGTCTCCAATGGAGACGTTACTGGGCCCGCTCGAGCAAATCGATGAACAATGGGAGGACAGTGACAATTCTTTTAAGCCTTATCTTTATCTTTGTTGCTATTCTCCACCTCTGTGATCATTTCCAATGATTACTATCATACTGGTGTCTTTGGATAAGAAATGAGAAATGAGTGTTGAAAATAAGTAAAGGTATATACATGATAATATTTCAGTATCTGGAGAGCCCGGCAAGCTACCGAGAGTATCTCGCCTGCACAGCAAAGCCTGGCAAGCTCCCCGTGACGTATTCAATATGCCAAACACAGTAACAAGTGTCACAATGGAGATGTTACTGGGCCCGCTCGAGCAAATCGATGAACAACAAGAGGAAAGTGACCGTGACAGTAGTGCAAACCATAATGCACTAAAGAGAGAGAGAGAGAGACCGAGAAAGAGACAGACAGAGAGAGAGAGAGAGAGAGAGAGAGAGAGAGAGAGAGAGAGAGTGAAGAAAAGAGAAGAAAAGTCCCTGCAACAGAGACAGGAGGAACAATGAGGATATTGATAGTGGGAAATGTACACTGGTGAAGGGACTGGTTTTGGTACATTATATGACTGAAATCCAATCATGATAAACTTTGCAACTGTGTATCTCAGTGTGATTCAATAAAAAAATAAATAAAGTTCAGGGAATAAAATTCTGCTACCATTGATCTGTTCATTTCTGTGAACATTGTAAGGACTACTGATTCGAAGTCTTATTCAGCAGGTCTGGTGGTATTAGAGGTTAAAGTTCACCAGTGCCAAACAAACACCAAAGTAACACTTTTAAAAGATATGAGCAGTGGCTGGAGAACAGGAGTGGATTTAAGTGGATGTTGGAGTCTCATTTTCAGATGGTGACGGAACAAACACTCCCAGAAGCAGTGTTGTTTGTTGTGAGCAAAGTGGCATAGCAGGCGGTAAGGGTTCTTGATAACCTGACTATCCTTTGGGTGGTCTGCGGGGTGACTTTTACTGTGGGATATAGCTTAGATAAGTATCAGATGAGAAGTGGCAGGGGATGACAATGTTTGCCAGGAGAAAGCTCTCCTAATAACTATCTTTCAGCCTCTGGCTACCTCTATTTGCTGCTGGTGCATGGAGCTGCCTTAGGAAAATGCAGTAAGAGCCTGATACTATAAAAGTGGCATCCAAATGTCATGTACCAGTAGTGTTATTTGTTTATTTTAATTCAAAAAGTTATCTTTAAGTCACATAATCTTTAGGTTTGGGAACTTGACATGCTGCCCACAGACTCAAGGAAGCAGCTTCAAGTTCTAGGGAACAGAGTAAAAAAGGCATGAGCATCAACCACCTATGGAAGAATGTTTAGTATTTTCTCCTTGGGGATTAAAGCTTGAATGCCTCTCCCCTCTCCTGCCTCACACCTGTGACTTAGAGTGCTTAAGCTAGCTGCTGGAGTGAAGGAATTGAAACAGAAAATAACGTTACTGGGGGCAAGTTGCAGCCACCACCATTTGCCTCCAATTTTGTAAGAGGACAGTAACTGTGGCCAAGTTGCTCCTGGTAGACCACAGTGCTAAAGCAATAGGAATCTCTTACACAGGGCAGGTGGGGAGTGGTTTAGCACGGAAGGGTGAAAGGAAGAAGCTCCTGCCGGCAAAATGACAGCCTCCCCTAGTCCTAAAGCCTAGGTATGCTAATCAGAGAGATCATCAATATGGTGCTAGGCAGATACTTTGACTCTTGTTTATACCCTATAGTTTCTTGTCTCCCATCCAAGTATTTTAATTATAGGATCATAGGATTGGAGTACCTGGTGTTTGATAGTTCGGTACAATCCAACATGTCCCCATGGATAAATTCTGCATCAGAGAAATATCTTCCCAATGTACACTTAGCAGTAATATTTGGTAATTAAAAAGATTATAATTACTGTTTCTCAGGATACAGGGAAATTGTTACCAGGGATCAAACTCAGAGTCTCACACATGCAAGGTGTGTGTTCTACAATTTTGGACACATATGTCACCCAGTGTGGCTTCCTTCTTGGTAAAGGTGCTTAATTTCAGTTATCTGAAGCTTTTCTTTTATTCCTTATTATAGAAAATATGTTTATCTGATTTTTAGTTTTGTATACATTAATCCAAGTTTTGGTATAGGTCGATTTATTTCAAGAGGAGGAAAACAAAAGATTTATTTTCTGGGGCTGGAGCAATAGCACAGAGTTTGCCTGCATGTGCCTGACCCGGTTTGATTCCCAACATCCCATATGGTCCCCCGAGCACTGCCACGAGTAATTCCTGAGTGTATGAGCCAGGAGTAACCCCTGGGCATTGCCGGGTGTGACCCAAAAACAAAAAATCAAAAACAAAATTATTTTATTTCTTTCCTTGCCTCTTGCCATTTTCTGATAAGCCCAGGTTTCATTCTATCAAGATGATGTCACTTCTTTCTGTAGGAAACTTTAAACAATTAAAGTAAATGGAACAAAAATCATATAACTGCTTCTTTTTTTTAAAATTTTTTATCTGTAATTTTATTTTCAAACAAGGTTTGATAAATGACAAATGAGTAATTCTAATTTATAAGTCTATTAAAATAATCTTTGATTTCAATACATTTCAAAACCATGTGAAAATTTTTCTCAATATTGTTTTGTTTTGTTAATAAAAATATGGCACTGAGAGATACTTATTTACCAAACTTCCATCATCTAAATATTCCGGATTAGTTAATTCTACAAGTAGAGATGGTTATGATAGTTTGGGGTTGTAATATGTGAGGAATGAAAATAGAATATCTCACAAATTTTGGCAAAATTTAATTCCTTTAAAATTTAATTCTATTCTCACTTCAGATCAAACTCCTAAAACTTATATGTATATACCATTTGAACTATAACTCATTAACTAGTTGGCCTAATTGGTCCAACTTAATACAATAATTTAGATTAAGAGTGCTTTCTTTGAGTAATTTTCTACATCCAAATTTATTTTCTTCAATATGAACAAAACTATTTTCTTGTTATAGAAGAATAAATGAAAGCAGAAGTTTAAATATCTTAGTCTATTTTTTTTAATTTTCAAGATAATGCTTACATCTGAAGAAATTCTATTTCAGTTAGTTTTCCCACATCTTAATGTCTTTCTTATTTCCTACAGAATGCACGTCTCTAACTCTCATATAGCCTTGAAGCTGATGGCACTATATTGTATCACAAATGAAATTCCCTTCAGACTAGACCAAATTCCTCTCAGGTGAATTTAATATTTGGTCTCAATATAAATTGAGAGTCAGTATTAAATATGTTTCTAATAACTAACAGGATACTGAGATATTCTCAGAGAAAGTTCCATTTATTTTGGTGACACAACAAGCATAACATACTTGTAATTGATTTATACATTATGAAGAATTGCACATACAATTTGAAAGCAGTGTGAAAAGACCGAACATCACCTAAAATACCCAGACTACGCAGGACACCTCTAGAGTATTAAACAACTGTAAGTTAATTCCATCAGCTTCCTTTTCTATTGTATTTCATCAAATTCTGTGTGATCTCTGTATATTGCAGACTTAAAAGTTCCATCTCACATTAGTATATGTACTGAAACACATAACAGTAATAATTGCAAATAACATATAAAAGCTATGTATAGAAAAGGCATGAAAATGTCTAATCTTATTGAATTTAAAATAAAAAATGTGATTGATGTGCTAACAGTTGCACCCTTGGTATTTTTTGTTTTTGTTTTTTGATTTTTTTAATTTTAAATTATTTTTTTAATTTGATTTTTAAAAATTTTAGTCGATCACCTATAAAACTATAAAAGACTATAAAACCAAGCTCTCAAAGGAGAACGATGCAGAGTCTTCTGCCCCCACGCCTGGCTGTCCTCACCAGGGCCTCTTAGAAGGGGGCGGGTTGAGTTTCCCTCTCCGCCCTGAGCAGAACCCCAGGAGCGGAAGATCTCTGGAACCCAGCTACAGCCATTCTGAGTCCACTCTCCACATGCTAAGATGAGCTTCATGCATGAAGAAACCAGTAGAGGATCCCAGGTGTGAGGGACCCAGGACTGAGATCTCCAAGCCTGCTCGGATCGGGACTGGGCCTCCTCCCCACAGATCCCCCATCTTCCATTAGCCAGACAGTTACACCCACCAACTGCTGTGTAACCCCATCAATGGCCAAGATCCAGAGACTATAAAACCAAGAGCAATATCTTATTGTCTAGTTCTCGCTCTCAGAAATCCCGGCAGGCTACCAAGAGTATCCTGCCCTCATATATGCCTACTGGAAACACCTGTAAAGGTGATCAGAGGCTGCCCCCAAAGCCTCCATCTCTCTCAGAGAGCCGAGCAACCTACTGAGAGTATCCTGCCCACACAGCAGAGCCTGGCAAGCTACCCATGGTGTACTCGATATGCTGAACACAGTAACAATAATGGTCCTCATTCCCCTGACCCTGAAAGAGCTCCCAATATGTCATTGGGCTACAATAGCACATGACAGGGATGAATGGAGACGTTACTGGTACCCACTCAAGCAAATCCATGAACAATGGGGTGATAGTGAAGTGATAGCCAATCACCATAGGGTACAGTTACAGAGTTATAAACTTTCATGCTTGCTTTCCAGTCACATAATGATCAAGTACTCATCCCTCCAGCAGAGTTCATTCTCCACCACCACTGATCTCAGTGTCTCTCCCATCGCCCCTACACATCCTCCCATCCCACCCTGCCAGTGTGTCAGAGCATTCTCTTTCAGTCTCTCTCTCTCTTTGGGTGTTATGGACCCTTGGTGTTTTTTATTTCAACTATCTCAGAATTTCTACTTCAGGTAAAATCCCCAGCTGAATTTGGTCAATCACTGAGGAAAGAATAAGAAATGTGTCATAATTAATACTATAAGGGAAAAAGGCATAACTTAATAACATAAAGATTACAAAATTTGTTATTCTGCACCTGTCTTCTAAGTATGTGATAGAGCATATGAAACAAACAAAAAAAAATCATTAACCCTGTCACATACCTGAATCATTCTGGAAATCTAAGAAACCAGTACTGAAGGTTTTCCATTGTATGGTATGCACTAAACCATGTTTTATAAAATCTAATCTTAAAAAAAGAAAAAAGAAGAAAATATAATCTTAACTAAATATTAATAACTGTTTTGCTTCATGACCAATATTCTATTGAACGATTTTCATATTTAAATATAATACAGTACTTTATTTCTTCATATATTTTAAGAAAATGTTGCCTATAAAATATCATTTTCATAACATGATAGTATTCACCTTAAACATTTTGATCACAAAAATAAAATTTATTGATCTTTTGCTTAGATATTTTTCTAGAAAGTACTGAATTGAATATAGTTTATAGACATTTAAAGCTTAGCTTCCGGGCTTGTTTGGTTAGGGTGCAACTCTTGACTCTGATATTTAGATATTATAAAAACGTTGAGTACTTTTAACCTCCCTAAATACCTTTATTCTAATGAACATAGCACTGTAGCACTGTCCTCCCATTTTTCATCTATTTGCTCAAGCAGCCACCAGTAATGTCTCCATTGTGAGACTTGTTACTGTTTTTGGCATATTGAATACATTATGGGCAGCTTGCCAGACTTTGCCTTGAGGGAGGGATATTCTTGATAGCTTGCCAGGCTCTCTGAGAGAGGTGAAGGAATCGAACCCGGTTCGGCCGCGTGCAAGGGAAATGCCCTACCCTCTGTGTTATTGGATGTGGCTGGATCAATAGCATAGCTGGTAGGATGTTTGCCTTGCACGCAGCCAACCAAGGTTCTATTCTCCACATCCCATCTGATCCCCATGAGCACAGCCAGAAGTAATTCCTGAGTGCAAAGCCAGGAGTAACTTCTGAGGATGGCCAGGTGTGACCCCAGCGGTAGAGTGTTTGCCTTGCATGCAGCCAACATGGCCGACCCGAGTTCGATTCCTCCGTCCCTCTCAGAGAGCCCGGCAAGCTACAGCAGAGCCTGGCAAGCTCCCCGTGACGTATTTGATATGCCAAACACAGTAACAACAAAGTCTCCAATGGAGACGTAACTGGGCCCGCTCGAGCAAATTGATGATCAACGTGAGGGCCTTTACCTTTACCTTTACCTTTATTAAATCGAAATCGTATCTCATAGGATAGGTAAGAGCATAATATTACCTAATATACAAAGGACTTAGAGTATCTTAAGTGTATTAGGATTATATGAATTTTGTTATTGTTATTTCTCATTTTATGCAAAAATAATTTCCATATACAATTTAAATATTTAAAATTAGTGTTATTTTCTCTGATTAAAATATATATTAAGAATTTTTTGAAATTTATTGATAACTTTAGGCATCTGTTGTTTATTAAAACTACATAGGTGATATTTGTAGGAAAAAACAAGTCAATAATAGTTAAAATCATGAAGTCTGTGAAAGGAGGAAAATAATTTTTCTCAGAGGAGGTCTGCTTTTCTGGCAGAATATTCTCTGAAGAACATATTTCAGCCTATTTATACACAATACTTCTGTGATTGCCTCACTTATTAAATGTATTTTTATGATATCAAATTTTCAATTAGGCAGCACTTGCTAAATTTTGCTGTAGCAACATAACCTCAGTGACTTAGCATTGCATGTTTATATTTTATTCATATCATATGTGAGGTCTAATCACTGGAGGGTAATTCTACTCTTCAACATTGTTTTTTTCATTCTAAAATAGAGGCTGAAAGATCAGTTTTCATCATTACGTAGTTTTTGTTGGGAAGCAAGTGGGGTGAGGGACATATTTCAGAGTGTTGAAAACTCATGAAACTCCATAAGGTTTCTGTTCACTATGTTCCACCTTCTCATGTCAATTGATCATGACCAAAGGTGATATTCATCCTCTTCAGGGAAGAGACTCACCTGAGGATTAATGTCTGTCGTCACAGAGAAACAGCAAAACTGAAGAATGTTGGATTGGAAAGGAAGGAATTTCCAATAACTCCAAATTATTGGAAACATTTTAAAGAAGTACTATAGTGAGATGGTTTCCTTACTGTGTATCTCTTATATTTACATATAATTAATTTTGCATCTTTATATAAAGTCAAAATATTTTATTAGAAAAAATAAAACAAATTATCCAATAGGGACTCCACGCCAGGTTGTGGGGCGGGTGAGAGCGCTCTTCACCCCAAGAGACCCAGCCCCAGCAGCCGACCTCCACTGCCCAACCACTGCCACGCTCCAGGCTGCTTTCTGGACGCTCAGGCTGAGTTCCATGCAAGAATGAAGTCCCACGAAACCCAGATAATGTGGAACTTTGTGACCTTGGACTCTAGACTCAATGGGACCCAGAACAGATATCCTCTCTCTGCTTCCCCCAGTCTCTGGTGACTCAGGGATCACACCCATAAGTCGCACTCTGCCTGCACCAATAATCTCATTGGCCACCCTCCAGGAATCACGGATGCTCCTCCCAGACCGGAGTATAAAAGGAGGCTCCCAGAACCATGCCACCAGACTCTGGCCAGGTTGTGGGGTGGGTGAGAGCCCTCCTCACCCCAAGGAATCCAAGGAGCTGACCTCCACTGCCCAGCTAACTGCCACATCCCAGGCTGCTTTCCTGACCACAAGCCGCTTTGTATTATAGAACACTTCCTACCCATTTATGCCTCACAGAGAGCCCAACAAGCTACTAAGTATCCCACCCACACTGGCAGAGCCTGGCAAGTTCCCATGGCATATTCAATATGCCAAATACAGTAACAATAGGTCTCATTCTCCTGACCCTGAAAGGGGTCCAATCATTGGGAAAAGACGAGTAAGAAGAGGCTGCTAAAATCTCAGGGCTGGGAGAAATAGAAATGTGACCGGTGCCTGCTCGTGTAATTCGACAATCAATGGGATGACATTGATACAGTGATACATTATCCAATAGGAAATTATGTTTATCAGTAATCACACATCACATTTAAGTTTAGCTCTCTATTTAATGATCTTTAAATATTTAAACATTTAAATTCATAATGCGTGTTGGTTTCTAAATATTTTCCCTAATAAAACATTTGTTTAATATCATTTTTGCCATCGAATGTTCATAAATAAATTCCTTAGACATCAAATTAGTGGTGATAATACATGACTATTTGAACTGAAGAGTTTATAAAGTTCAAGTAGAAGATGTTCTGTGTTTTGCTCACTTGATTTGAAATTTTTTGATTAGTCAAGAATTCTCAGACAGAAGACTGCAGTTTGAGGGTTTTTGTAACAATCAGTGAACATCCTTTCTTTTTCTTTCTTAAACATTGGTAAAAGCAGAGTTGGGTATTATTGCTTTTACTTTGTCAAAGACAAAAATAGGGGTCAGAGATATAGTTCATATGGCTGTCCTGGTTTAATTTGCTTAATTCCCTGCACCCCATATAGTTCCAGAGCCCACCAGGAGTGATCTCTGAATGCAGAGCCAGGAGTAGATCTTTAGAGTTTCAGGGTGTACGCCCAAGACTAAATAAATAAAGGAGTTCTGTTTTTATTTATTTTTGTTATTGTCACCAACAGGTAGTTGAGACTGCCTACTGAGTCACACTTTACACCTCAGTCAGAATCCTTTCAAAGTGGTACTTGAGTCTGTTCCATAAAGTAGTTACCCAGTTTTAGTTTGTTACACTATAGTTTTAGATTTTAGCTTTAGTTTAGTTTTACTTTTACTTTTAAAACTTTTTAGTTTTTAAAACCTTTTTAAAAACTTTAGTTTTTAAAAACTTTTAGTTTTTAGTTTACTTTTAGTTTCTAGTTTACTTTTAGTTTTTAGTTTATTTTTTAGTTTTAGTTTTAGTTTGTCTTGCATAAACAAGGTTGGGGAAGTGCCTCTGGGAATTGTACACACTTAGGTCTTCATCACCCTTAGATACTTGCAGAACTTTCTTGGCTTTAATGAGGACTGGACAAAGGAACTTCTCTCTGGGAAAAGGCTAGAGGAAAAGACAAAAGCCTTTCCCAGCACTGTGTCCTAATATAAAAGTGACAAGACTTACTGTGTCAAGGATAAAAGATAAAATGGTATTACGTTTGACATGAGCAAAGCATTTTGTGTGCCCTATACCCACTGAGATACAAGACAGAGTTTGAAACTCCTCTCAGAAATATACAGACTGTGGGGATGTAGAGAGAGCTATTATGTAACAATCTATAAACAGAAGAAATTTGACACTGGGACAAAATGAAAAAAAAATGATCTGAGTAAGAAAACCTTAGTGTTCCCTTCAGATAGAATAGACCTCAGACCTACTTCAAGGCTCTTGTTCTTCCTTTTCCTGAAGCATTGATTTTAGGAATTGCATAACTTTATGTTCTCCTGACATTTCCACATCGAAATATTGTTAAAGGCCTCTTGCCAGTTTTAAGACCGAACAGTGTCTTTTCAAGGACCTAAGAGGCATACTTTTGAAATGTAACCATCAAGGAAATTAGTAGCCCTCAGTTCCAGCATTTGTAGGAGGATAAGCTATTTCTTGGGGCATCTTGTTCCAAAACCATAAAACATCTTGTCTAGAGATAGACTTAAATTTTTTTTTTTCCTTGAGGCTGATCAGCACTACAGATGGCCTAAATTCACATCAGCGGTTACCTCACTCCTGTACCCACTTTCTACTTGTAAAAAATCTTTAAATATATGAACTAGTATATTTCAATATTAGGATTGTCTATTTTACCTATATGACTTCTTAATATTGCTTTTGTTTTGGAAATTTCTAGCCACAAGGATCATAAATTCTAGAACATTAAAGAGAGCATATACTTAAAAACACCTAAAAACATTAAACATTAATTACTAAACATAAAGTAGAATTCACTATATTTAATTCCTTCTATTTATAAACTGGGGGTGAAAATACAATCCATATCTGTTTCAAATTCTAGACTGCATATTGGGAAGTTATTTTATTCATTTATATTATTTAATATAGTCTATGTTTTGAACATATACCATTGAGAACATTACAGAAATAAAAACATATTGACATGTGTATTTTATCTCCTTGATTAGAAGATTGGATTAGACCTAAATTAAAACCTGACACCATATATAAATAATAATAATACTATCTCTTAGTTGATTTTTTATTTTATATATCTTTAAATATCAGGACAAGAGATAAACATCAGTATTTATGATATGTATAATATATGTATACATATACATATATGCACATATATATGCATATATAAATGCACACACAAATATATATATACTTATTTTTAAAGTATTTGGTTATTTATATATTTATCCATTTCCTGTGTGTTACTGTGAATATTATGCAAATGATCAGGCATTTAAAACTGCATTTTGTGTTTTCTTACGACCTCTTTCTCACATAAACCCCTTTGTCTTTGAGAAATAGATTTCATATATAAACCCTTAATGCTAAATCAGGAGTCTGATAGAGTTTTTCTCCAGGATCTTTGAGGGCAGACACACAAGCTCCTTGAGGCAGAATTCTTTTCAAAGCTTTCATCATTGCAATAAAGCCACTAACACAGTTTGATACCATAGTCACATAACTGGAAAAATATCTGATATGTTCTCAGGTTACTAGAACCTGAAAAACCTTTCTTTCACCAAGAAAGTTTTCTCCTTTTCCTCTTTTAAAGGCGAAACTCAGGCAGGGCTAAGAAGGCCAAAGAGCTCCTCCCAAGAAATCTTAGTCAACTGAGTATGTGGTTCTGAGCAGATCTGCATGGGACCTACAGTATAGAAAATTATTTGGTCCACCTGGTTAGTTCTGGACAGTGTTGGGAGCCTCAAGGGTTACACTTGGAAATGTTCAGGGACAACATGATATTAGGGATAAAATTGGGATCAGCAGTATGCAAGACAAGTGCAGTTTATCTTTCCATTCCACTTTTCCAACTTTAGACTCTTGAGTAATTGACTTTTGAGTAGCAAACAACTGGACTTTAGATTCAGTTACAACTATGACAAATTTTCCTTATGAATCCTTCATGTCAGTGTCAAAGAGATATACAGTGGGTAGGCAGCTTGCTTTGCATATGCTGAATGAGGTTTCTATCCTCAGTACCCCATGAGTTCCCTCTAGCCTTACCAAGGAGCTATCCCTGAGTCCATACCAAGGAGTAAGCACCACACAACATGGCGCCAACACAAAATAAGAAAGCAAACAAAGAAAGCAGTAAAGAACTTATTCCCTTGTTTTCAAATTTTATCCAATGCTCCTGACACAAAATTCTCTAATGAAATAGAAGAAAAAGAAGAAGAATAAAAAACACCTGTTACTTAAAGCTAGCTATCACCTAAGTTTAAGTCCAAATTTGTAAAAAAGCAAACTGGTGAGACTATGCTGAGTTTTATAAGCCATAATAACTGAGGTATATAAATAAATTGTCAAATTTCACAAGTAAATTTATTGCAAATGTTTCAAAATTTATTTATTGATTATACATTTAAATTTTATTATTCCTACATTACAGTAGTTCATTACAAAACTTCTTTTGAACTTTATTTGGTTTGTAGTTCTCAGGACTGAACCTAGAACTTCCACAAAAAAGATATGTGCTCTATCTTTAACCATGTCCCCAGACCTTTAAATTTTTCTTTCAATAGCATTGTCTTAATAACTTCTAATTATACCCTTAATATAAGAATGCTTAATGATATAAAATTAGATATTAGTATATATCATGCACATTCCCTGGAGTATATAGTTTATATTCCTGACCTATATAGTTTATTATGCAAGATATTGCTGATATACATGTATAGTCAATTGGCAACAATTGAACATATATTATTATTATTAGTTTATTTGTGGTTTGTGAGCATAATGTAGAGTAATAGCTTATAAAAGAACAATCAATAGAATCCCTAGTGTGTGTGAAAAATTTTTAGAAAATATATTATCAAACTGTTTTTCTCAATTATACATATATTTCTAGTTTATTATAGCCATGATTTTTATATGTATACACATGTATATATACACCATATATTTGTATATATGAGAGTGGTTACCATATATGTAAGTGTGGTTACCATTTGTATATATGAGTGTGAAGTAAGACTGTAGCACTGTCCTCCCATTGTGCATTGATTTGCTCAATCGGGCACCAGTAACGTCTCACAACAAATTGTGAGACTCCTTGCTACTGTTTTTGGCATATCAAATTCGTCATGTGTGGCCTTCCAGGCTTTGCCATGCGCGGGTGAGATACTCTTGGTAGTTTGCCGGGCTCTCTGAGAGGGGTGGAGGAATCAAACCTAGATCGGCCACATGCAAGGCAAGTGCCCCATCTGCTGTGCTATCACTCCAAACCACTGTAGCACTGCACTGTCCTCCAACCCACTGCAGCACTGCACTGTCCTCCCGTTGTTCATCGATTTGCTCAAGTGGGCACCAGTAATGTCTCCATTGTGAGACTTGCTGTTACTGTTTTTGGCATATTGAAAACAGCATGGGGAGCTTTCCAGGCTTTGCCGTGTGGGCAAGATACTCTCGGTAGCTAACCAGGCTTACGAGGCTGTCTGAGAAGGGTAGAGAAATCAAACCAAGGTCAGCCGCATGCAAGGCAAATCCCCTACACGCTGTGCTATCACTCCAGCACACTATGAATAGTAAAATAGATTCATTTACTTCACTCATGGCAATGAAACCAAGAGTTAAACATATGAGTACATGTTCTATTCATATCTGAGCTGGATGCTTCGATTTTTGCCTTAGCCATTACAATACACTTTCAATGCAGTCTGTACACTGTTCCTGGCATTTTGTTGAAGAAACTCTCTCCTAATATTCTGTTATTACAGAAAATGCTTAATTAACATCTCAAAGAGGATAAAAACATTAATGTTTCAGTATTATGTTCAGATGAATTCAGAATTTCATGGCTTTTAAACTTCTTTCCTAATGCAAGTTACCTAAAAGGAAGATTGCATGACAAAAAATATTTGGAACACAATAAGTCATGAATATAATTATCTTCAAAAATGTTCACTTATGATTTTCCCAAGATTTCTAGAATATATTTTTTCCAGTAAGAGTCAGTTTGATATGAAAAAATAATATAATTTGTGATACATTGATATGTTCCCACCATTGATATGTTCCCACCTGTGCTGGAGGGATAGCACAGCGGGTAGGGCGTTTGCCTTGCATGCAGCCAACATGGCTGACCCTAGTTCAATTCCTCCGCCCTTCTCAGAGAGACTGGCAAGCTACCGAGAGCATCTTGCCCATGCGGCAGAGCCTGGCAAGCTACCCGTGATGTATTCGATATGCCAAACACAGTAACAACAAAGTCTCCAATGGAGACGTTATTGGGCCCACTCGAGAAAATCGATGAACAACGGGAGGACAGTGACAGTGACATTGATATGTAGAACTAAGATGAATAGAAGCCTTGAAAATCTCAGGAGATACTGTAACCATAATCATATAGACTGTATACTACCTACGTTTAGGTACATATCATAAACATTATTGAATTAGATTAACCTAACTTAATTTAGGACAAGCATGTAAAAGCAAGTTATGTCATGTGAAGTCAAACACAGTTTGTCATGTAATACTCCCCCTCTTTTCTCCGTGATGACACACATCCCGGCCCCCTTTCTTTTATAGGGTAAAGCACTACCACCCTCACTCCATCCCTGCCTTTACATTTACTTCCCTGAAAGTTTTTCCCAGACATTTTTATGTGTAATTAAATTTTGTCTTTTCTCCTACCGATCCACCTGATGTTAATGTTTTTATTATTCAGCAGGTAAAGAATGTGGGTGGAATGGGAATCTGGGGTGGGGGTGGAGGAGCATTTCCTCTTGTGCCCTGAAAAGAGTGTATATCTAAACTTTCTTTCCAGTAGTACTGATTAGTCTCCATCTAGGGCTATGAAGAAATGGCTGCAAGATAGTAGAAAATGAAACCTTGAGGCCAAATCAAAGCATACAAAAGAGTAGGGTCCAGGCTCTTTTGAACCTCCAGGTTTGATCACTATCGATACCCTTTATTTCTTCTTACAGTCTACTCCAACCACATCCACCTAAATCTCACAATTTTTTCTTTAGAACCACATCCATTTTAAACAGCTGATATAAAATTATGTTGAGTTCTTTTATTAAATTATTTACACTGTAAAAAAAATCCATCCACCTTTGGATTCCCTTGCAAATTATCCAATCTTTCAAATTTTCCCTGTGATTTCACCTTGTCACAAAAAGCGTTCCCTCACATTTTTCAGGCACAGTATAGATCACTTTATCACTCTATGTTGAAACATTTCAGTATTTTTCATAACACTTCATTATTGAATTATATTCTAGGTCTATCTGTCCTACTAATCTGTGAATAACTTAAGGATGGGATCATGTTTTGTTTATCTTTTCCCTAGCACTTAATCTAATATTTAGCAGATGTAAAACATACAGAGTTTTGCTTTGTTGAATTGAATTTGGAAACATGAATGAGATATGGGATTTTTTAAATATAATATTCAATAATGTATTAGTGATTATATAGTTAATATGATAGTTATTGGTATGGTGATTTTACAAATATGATTGGAAGAAGTGATGTTGGTGAACTTTTATGATTTTATCAAAATTTTAGCAAATGAAACACATAAATTTTGAGCTAGTTTCCTAAAATGTAGGCTCTTGTGAAACTGGATTTAGATTATTCAAACCATCCATATAAGATTATCAAGAGAGAGTTTTATTATCCCAATTAGAGAAACTAAATTTCATTACCTATCTACCTTAGTACTTGAATTAAATTGATTAGACAAACGGTTAAGTAGTAGAGACAACATGAGTGAAAGGTGTCCAATATCTTTTTTCCCCCTTTTTTGGACACAGAATTTATAAAAGGTTTATTAAACATATACTTTTTAAATTTAAATTTTATTTTTTAATGAATCACTGTGATGTACAATTACAGACTTACAAACGTTCATGCTTACATTTCAGTCATACCAATAACTTTTTGAATGTATCCTGACAAATGAACATTGAAAAAGACAAATTCAAACGTTCTCCTGACAAAACACTTTCAATATTAGAGTTATTGATACTCAAACTTTAAACCTTGCTTTATGTTTAAAAGCTTCCTTTACTAAGCATTAACATAATCCTGGCATCGATTTTTCTGTCTTACTGAATTTTCTCTTGACATAGGTAATGCATCCATCCACTCCTTTCTTGTCATGCTATTACCTATTTTATTTATCTATTTTAAGTATGCAATTCAGTAAGTTTCTTAAAAATTTTTCCCTAAAATAACCTGAAAAATAATGTATCTTACCAACATATTTTAAGATAAATATGAAATTACTCTTCTTATTTCCATAATTACAATGAAATTATAAAGAATGGCAACATAAACCATTGCAAGACCTTTTATATATAAATTAAATTGCAATTACCATAATAATTTAAAATCTGCAACAATTTATTTTGATTTCTTCGAAAATAACTTTTTGGACAGTCAGAATTCTGGCTTGAAATCATAGTTGTACGTATAGAATTTGAACCCACTTCTCTTTTCAAAGAGTGTTACCATGATTTTTCTCCTAATATCATTTGTGTTTCATAATAAGAGTTATGGGCATTTAAACACAAATAACTTACTGAGTGTGTAAATTCTATGTTCATATTTAAATGATTCTTTCACATACGAATGTATTCTTTACATAAAGTTGTCTTTAGTTTTTGTATAAATCACTTTAATCACTATAACTCAGTTACTTTTACTAATTTGCCAACTTCATTCCAGAAAAGGGAAGAATTCATCTATAATGACTGGCTTCTTTAATAATGGCCATGTGATCTCTCTTGGCAAAAATGTATTGCTTCATATTGTGTACATACTTGGATATACACATATATTTGGGTACACAGAAATCCAACACGCACACTAGAATTTCCTTAAAGAAAATGATGCCTTTTATCAGTTTCCTGAGAAACCCACAAATCTGTATGTTTATATGTTTATAAAACAACAACAACAAAAATGTTATATGTTTATTTATGCACTGTGATAAGAGGTGTGAAAAATTAAAAATGTATATTGAAATCTCAAATAAAAGTGTAGTGATTCCATTAATAGTTTGTTTTGAATAAATATAAATTTGAAACATTTTATTGGTAAAATATACATATCATTACAATTTTTACATATGATGTGATACAGCAGTCTCGTTATCATTAATTTAATTGGCTTGAGTATAGTAACTTTTAGTTTTAAAATCAAAATTTACTTAAAGTAGTAGTAATTTCTGTGACACTACAAATCAAAAAGTATGCCACTTGTATATAAATTTACTTGGATTTTTCTAAATAAAAAATTAATTTTTAAATTCTTAAGAATTAATGATTTAATATGGGATTTAAACAAATTTTGTCTGTAGATACTGTCGCTGTTTTACATAAAAGGCGCACAGATTCTTTTGAACATTTAAGTAGTCAATTACTACACTTGAATTTGCATATATATTAACAAATAGAGGAAGATACAGGCTCTAACAACTTGAACATTTAAAAAAATCATTATAATTATGAAATTTTTTTGTAAGTAATCATGCCAGAAATATGTTACCTTGATCAACTATTATAGCACCTAGAACAGTGATCCATAAGACAAGAGTGAATAAAATAATCACTTTAAAAATACATCATACAGTGATGAAGAGATTGTAAAATGATAAAGTGCTGAGTAATCTCTGAGCCTCTGAATTTTCTGTCTCTTTTTCAAGGAAAGATTCCGTTAGCTAATGATGTCATGTATTTTATCAGCATAGACTTAAAAAATGAATAAACATGTTTTAGTTCTATTTTATTTACAAATATCTCTGAACTTGACTATGAGATAGAAAAACATAACTAGTACCATAGGACATAAAATTCACAAATCTACTACAGAACTTAGATTTAGTCCCTGGACAAGGAGACACTACTGAGTTAAAGAAAAAAAGGTTGTAGTCTCTTAATAGGTAAGCAACGACTATCTGCTCATACTATACATATAGGATTTTTCAGGTAAATTCATAATATTTTAACAGGCACTCAATGAATATTTACTAAATAAATCTTACTTGAATGAATTGCTAAAATAGAAATTCCAGTTAAATAAATGTCATAAAAAAACATAAAAAAGTTAAGAAATAATTTGAGTTTCATTCACTCATTTTCTGAAGTCAGAATAATTAGTTTTAAGTAGAATATAAACTTTCTGCAGCAGCCTGAGATTTTAGCAGCCTCTCCTTACTCATTTAAAATCTCAGGCTGGTCATTTTAGAAAACAGAATGGACGATTCTCAAAAAATTAGAAATTTAGTTCCCATTTGACCCAGAAATTCCACTCCTTGAAATATATTCCAGAGAGGCAAAAGAGCATAGTCGAAATGACATCTACACTTGTATGTTCATTGCGGCACTCTTTACAATAGTCTAAATCAGGATAAAACCCGAGTGCCCGAGATCAGATGACTGGTTAAAGAAACTTTGGTACATCTATACAATGGAATACTATGCAACTATTAGAAAAGATGGTCATGAAATTTGCTTAAAAGTGGATCTACATGGAAAGTATCATGATAAGTGAAATGAGTCAAAAACAGAGGGATAGACATAGAAAGATTGCATTCATCTGTGGAATATAATGTAACAGAATGGGAGACGAACACCCAAGTATAGTTGAGATAAGTACCAGGAGGTTTGCTCCACGGCTTGGAAAACGGCAGCACATGACGGAGGGAAAAGCAGCTCAGATAGAGAAGGGAAAACCAAGTAAAGGGTGTTTGGGGGGGTCAGCTTCGGACGGGAGATGTGTGCTGAAAGTAGACTAGAACAGAACATGATGGCCATTCAGTATCTCTATTGCAAACCACAACTACCTAAAGGAAAGAGAGAGCACAAGGGAATGCCTTGTCACAGAGACAGGGTGGGGTGGGGGGGATGGGTGGATGGGGACGGGGTGTGGGGTGGGAGGCTTACTGGAACCATTGATGATGAAGAATGGGCACTGGTGGAGAGATGGGTACTCAATCATTGTATAACTGAAACCCAAGCACGAAAATTTTTTTATTATTTTAATTAATTAATTAATTTTTAATTTTTATTAGTGAGAAACCATGAGGTACAGTTGTAGACTTACAAATTTTTGTGCTTGGGTTTCAATTATACAATGATCAAATACCCATCCCTCCACCAGTGCCCATTTCCCACCACCATGGATCCCAGCATACTTCCCACCCCCCATCCATACCATCCCACCCTGCCGCCGTGGCAGGGCATTTTCTTTTGTTCTCTCTCTCCTATTGGGTGTTGTGGTTTGCAAAAGAGACAATGGGTGGCAATCATGTTTGGTCTATAGTCTACTTTCAGCAAAGTATGGAAATGGAAATTTTTAAGTCTTCCAATGTACCTCAGGGTGTTTCACTAATAAAAATTAAAAAAAAAAAACTCAGGGCTGGAACGAATGGAGATGTTACTGGTGCCCGCTCAAGTAAATGAACAACGTTTGATGATGAACAATGGGATGGCAATGATACAGTGATAAACTTTCTGATCAAATAACAAAAATCTAGAATAGTTAGATACATAACAACATAATAATACAGGATAAAGGTAATGTAACTTATAATTTGAGGTCTTATAAATCTATTTGTATTTCAGAGCACAAATTTGCCTCCAAATTGTTTTTTTAATCATCTTTGTTTTATATCTTAAAGTGATTCTATTGTTTTGTAGTTTGAATTCTACAAGCACCTTATAAATGTTCATTCATAGTGTTTAAAAAAAAAGTTGCCTCTTTGTTGAACTCAGTCATCCTCTTATTTGATATATTAGGCAACAAAGACTTAAACATTATGTTGGGTTTATTTTTTCTCACAGTCCATTAAATTCAGTCCTAAAATTATTTTCTACACATAAAATTCAAAAGCAATACAAATAGTCATTAATAGCTATTAATCTCTTTTGCATATTTTAACTCTTTTCTATTGATTAGAATTTACATATATATTTGACACACTTCTATCAAAACTGAAAAAGAAAAAAAATTGATCAAAAGGAGCAATAGCACAGCGGGTAGGGCATTTGCTTTGCATGCAGCTGACCTGGGTTTGATTCCCAGCATCCCATGTGGTTCCCTGACATGTGGTTCCCTGAGCACCGCCAGAAGTAATTCTGAGTATATGAGCCAGGAATAATCCCTGTGCACTGCGGGGTGTGACTGAAAAAGCAAAAAAAAAAAAAAGATCAAAATAGACATAGATGAATTTGCACAGTTTGTCTAATATGCTGAAATTTTAGATTCAAATGTATATACTATTTTTTAGAAAATGCTGCATTTTTATTTGGTTTAATAGCTATTACTTTAATAATATAATTCACTGTGCTTTCAATTTCTTGCCTCCCATTTTAACCATAAGAACTTGGCTACTATTCACATCTTTCTAGAAAGTTGCTAGCTGTAATGTTTTCAATTACCTTGCAATTGATAAATTAATTTTTGTCTTCAGAACCCTTTATTTATTTATGGCATTTACCAGTAAACTCTTTATCCTCTGTGACACTCAATTTCTACTTCAGGTATCTGTGATGTACTTTTACAATCTTTACACTTCAAAGTGGGTGGAGGACTTATTTTTATTCAGAAGCCTCTTATCCCTTTTTGATCTTTTTTTTTTAAATTTGTACAATGAAATCACAATTTAGGTCAGATAGTTTCAAAGCTCTGAGGTCATCATCAGTATTCATTTCTCTCAATTTATTCATTTATATATAAGAAGGCTGGAGTGTTATTTTAAATATACTAAATGATATCCATGTTCTCCTATTTAATGTCCTTCAATCCCAATTTAAAAAGAAAAAAATGCTTGATAGTAATTACAAAGCTCTACCCTATTGTTTGCCTTCTTTTTACCTTTTTATTTCCTGTCACTTTTCCAAGCACCTGGCCTGTATTTCCCTTTCTGAAAACACAAAGCTTCCGTATCTTCTCCCCAGCAGTTGTTTAGTCTAACCCACACCTCTGTCTGTAATGTTCTCTTTTCCATTGTTGCAGAACTGACTGCCAATTTCCCATCACATCCTATACATCCTATCTTCAATGTTGCCCTCCTATAAACCTCATTTTCTCTGATCTGATTTAGAAAAAGTATCCCAAGAGTGGAGTATGGAGAAATCTGTTTTGAAAATATCTATCACCAAGTCCTAGGACAATCTATGACATTTAGTGGCTACTTTATACTTTCTAAAAACAATGAACTAATATGATTTAAAATCACAAAAAATCTTAATTTATTCTTTTCTTCCATCATATACTAGTTCAGATGTTGCCTGTACCTAGAAAATTGATCACCTTGACTGTGTTCTTTCAAATACAGCCACTCTGATCATACTATATCCATTCATAACAATATACACTATTTTTTGCTTCTCAATGAGGTTCAATTATGATCTTTAATTAGCAGACCCACGCTTGTATGTCCCATTCTTTACACTGGAACCCTGCAGATTCAAGTTTCTAAATCTCCTTTTTCCTTAAATCAGACAATCACTTTTCTTAATAGACTGAACTGCTCTCTTTTATAAATTTATGTGCATTTTGTTAACTATGATTTTTAAATCTAAATTTCTATAATTATACTGTTTAATGTATGATAGCAAATATTTGATAGTGAATTTCTGTGCAAGCCTCATCTAAAATAGTATTTTGTGTCTATTTTAGTAGATTTAATGACATCTGAGGAAAAGTATAAGAAACATTTCCCTAAAAGTTCAAAAAACTTCTGTATGACAATTTTCCATTTATCTTTCTCTAAGTTTGCCAGCTTCAATAATACAGGATCAAGCATTTTGCATAAGTTTAATTTTTTTACATCATCTAACATAGCTTGTTTACAGAAAGCCACTAAATAAACATTATTAAACTTATATTTAGATGTTTTAGTTTCCCATTCCATTGATTTTAAACATTTCTTGCCTGAACACATAGGTTTTAAACCTAAAATTCTACAATTTTGCTGTCTGTCTGTGGCATTATGTGTAGTGAAAACTGCATGTCTTAGATTATTAAGTAATTTTAAATAAGATAAATTTACAGTGATAAGTAAAAAAATAAATTAAAATTTTAAGTGCACGTAAGTTCTATAACTAAATAGCAAGTCAGATAGTGAACTATTTTATTACTTACATTTTTGAGTTATTTAAATAACATTAGCATACTTTAATCATTTTGTCAAAATTCTGAAAATAAATTGCACAGATTTATTTTACAACCAGGGAGAGATGATATACCTAATAGCTTTATATAATTATGCTTATGTAAATAGAAAATGTGATACTATGATTGAAAACATTTATCTTAAAACACTTAAAGAGCCATTATGCAGAAGTTTAAATATTCAATATTTATTTTTATTTTTATTTTTTATTACACTACCTGTGACATATTAGATATGCCAAATACAGTAACAACAAGTCTCACAATGGAGACGTTACAGGGCCTGCTCGAGCAAATCGATGAACAATGGGAGGACAGTGACAGTGACAGCGATTGATTCACAGTGAGGTACAGTAGCAAAGCTTTCATGTTTGAGCTTCGATCATACAGTTATCAAACACCCATCCCATCACCATTGCACGTTTTCCACCGCCAAAATCCCCAGAGTCCCTACAACACAGCCATTCTATACCTCCCCCTGCCTGTGTGGCAGATAATTTGCACAATACTCTCTTTCTCTAGTTACCTATTTCGAATTCAGTCCCAACACTCATAAGGTAAAGGTAAAGGCCCTCCCGTTGATCGTCGATTTGCTCGAGCGGGCCCAGTAACGTCTCCATTGGAGACTTTGTTGTTACTGTGTCTGGCATATGGAATACTCTCGGTAGCTTGCCGGGCTCTCCGAGAGGGGCGGAGGAATCACCTGCCAAAAATGCAATGCTAGACTATGTGTTTTATATTTCTTGTTATGAATACAGTATAATGTCGCATGGCCATGAGAGCAGCCGAACGTTCTAGGAATTCTGAAATGTTAGGGTCTGAAGAGATGGCTGCAGCAAGTTGTTCAGGTCTGAGATTCCTTTGTGTGTCTCTGGATCATGGCCGGGAGGTTAAGTAGACTGTGGCTGGATATGGGGTCATCTCAGAGTTCCATCAGAGCGGGGGGTGAAGAGAAGGGTCCACTCCTCCCTTGTCCCTTGAGGTCTGGCATCTGCTACCACTGCCGCTCATAACTGGAGCTTATCGCTAACTTCTAGAAAATGGCAGCTGGTAGGGCTCCTAGTGGGCAGGGGGAGGGACGGCACCTGCCCCCGTCTGGAGGTGCCCAGTGGAGACAGCCTGTTGAAAAGTATGGGCCATTTCTGCAGTAAGTTGCTCGGGTCTGAGGTTCATTTGTGTGTGTCTAAATATTCAAAAATTTAAGATTACTAAGGAACACTAAAGTTGTGTGAGATATGATGCAATATTTTAAAACTCTTGTAGAAGAAAAAAATAACAATAGATCTTAAAGGTCAAACAGCTTCAATAAATGTCTTGAAAATTTTAACGGTAGTGTAGGGAGAGATCATTCATGCTCCTCAGAGATTTTCCTCCATATAGAAATGAGCTAAGGATATGGACAGAAATGAGAAGAGCTATGGTGAGGAAGAACATCAGAAAAAAAAAAAAAGGGCAGAGAGTTGCAAGTCATTACTCATTAACAGAGACCATGTGAGACTGCAAAAAATAGAGGGGAGAAAGAAAAGATCTCAGAGTTCTTGTATCATTCAACATAAAATGACAGACTTATTTGCTGTTACCTAGTCTTCTTGCCTCATATTTTGTCCCAATGTATATGCACAGCTGTTATTTCTAACCCCAGAGACTTTATAGTCAGCCAATTAGTCTATAATTTTAAGGAGTTTTTTTTATAGTTGTCATTTGTCAAGCTCATAAAATAGTAAACTCAGTTTAAAGAAACATGTTTTTATACCTTGCAGGATAATATATAAGATAAATTTAAATTATTTTTCAAAATATATTAATATATAAAATATTTAATAGATAAAACATTTAGGCCATTCGAAAATTACTTTCTTCCTATTTCTTTTATTATGCATTTTAAAATATTTTAAAATATTGTATAAGGTTTTGTGTAATTTTTTAAATGAACAAATGAAATTTTATTTTAAAAAATGACACAAATTGTTTTATACAAGCATTTAATTATATTTAATAAAATTATTTCTTGGATTTTTGATATTTCAGTCATAAAAATGTCCTGTAGCTCTCTAGAGATATCAAAATATCTTTATTAGAAGAGGGACTTTCAAAATAGGATGTTAGGACCCACACACACATGTGCTATCTTGAGGACAACACATCTCACATGGTTTACTTTTCTCCCAAACCTTCCAATTACCTTTCCAGAGAAATTCTTACATTTCATGCCAATTTAAGGTCTCAACAGATATATAATTATTAGAAAAAATTTAGGAAATATTGTGAAACATTCATGAGTTCAAAGTAATTCATAATGATATAAAATTTAATGTTTCTACATTTTATCAGTAATTAGCTTCTTAAAAGTGTGCAGGTTTGTTGAAAATTGTCTTTTTATTTTATTCTTCTGTTAAGAGTCACAAAAAAATAGTCTCATAAGACTAATATGATATATAACTAAAGAATTGTAAAATATGGCAGTCAAGTTTCTCTATACATATAAAGTACTAGAAAAAAATTTAATATGATTTTCTTCCTCCAATAACCAATTCTAGATTTAAAAAATTATCAGGAAAGTTGATTATTTTCAACTTAAGTTTTTGGTAATAATTTATTTAAAGATTCATCTTTATGAAATATAATGATAGTGAATAAGGATATAATTTTATTAAAAAATCAATTATATTTCAAGGAAAGCACTTATTTTTTATTGCATAACTTTAGTTCGGGCAGATTATTTTTTCATCTCCATTATGTAATTAAAAGTTGAGACTATCTTAGAATCCAGTCAACAAATTTTAATATTTTGGATATCCAAATGCCATAGACTGAAAATACTTAATAACTTATTTCATAGACTAGTTTGGTCATTCATTACATCATGATATTACTATTTATTTAAACTATAGATATGCTGTAATGTTTTCAGTTAACAATGTACTATCATCACTGTCTCCTAAAACTGGAATGATGGGATGGAAAGATAGTACAATAGGAACGGTGGCTTGATTTGTATGAGATTGACTCAAAGTTTGATCACCAAAACACTATATGGCTCTCAGAGCCCACCAAGGCAGATCTCTGTGGGCAGATTCAGGTGTAATCCCTGAACACAACGCAGTGTGGCCGCCATGCAAAAAAAAAAAAATTGCAAAATTGGCTACCAATGTTCCCTTCTATTTTTGATCTAAGTAACACTCTGTCAAAGAGGAAAATGTATTTAAGAGGTGGGAGAAGCCTAAACATATGCACACCCAATGAGAGGCCAGCCAAATATTTAAAAAAAAAAAAACCTGCTAATAGACTCCCATTGATAGCAACACAATGGTAGTCTGAGACTTCAACAACACGTTGTCACATGATACATCAACAAAACTAAAACTCAGCAAGGGAATATTGTCTCTGAAGGAAGAAATGTCCCTGTCCTCCCGTTGTTCATCAATTTGCTCAAGTGGGCCCAGTAGAGTGACGATTGTGACGATTATTAATGTGTTTTGGCATAGCAAATACATCACAGGTAGCTTGTGGATAAGATACTCTTGGTAGCTTGCCAGGCTCTTCGAGAGGGGTGGAAGAATCAAACTCAGTTTGGCCATGTTGGCCGCTTGCAAGGCAAACGCCCTTCCCACTGTGCAATCACTGTTCCAGCCCCTCTCTCTCTCTCTCTCTCTCTCTCTCTATATATATATATATATATATGGTTTTTTATGCCCTAGAAGCTATATACACATTTCTTTCCAGTGCACATGGAATATTTTCCAAGATAGACAACTTGCTGGGCCACAAAATATACCTCAATAAAATCAAGATAGAAATGGCATCAATTGTCTTTTTAGGCCAAGGTGCACCGAAAATAGAAGTTAACCACACTCAGAAAAGGAGAATCAAATGAACACCTGGAAATTAAACAGTTCTTTGCTGAACAATCAGTGGGTTAGAGAGGAAATCAGAGAAGAAATCAGAAGTTTCCTGTAAATAAATGAGAATGAGGACACGAGCTACCAGAACTTGCAGGACACTCTAAAGCAGCATTAAAAGGAAAGTTTCTATCTCTGCAAGCGCTCATCAGAAAGGAAGAAAGGACCCACACAGATAACTTTACTTCATAGCTTAAGATTTTATAAAATGACCAACAAAGGAGCCAAATCATCCAAGGAGGAAATAATAAAAGTTAAAGTAGAAATCAATGAGCTGGAATACCAGTGATTAATTTGAAAGATCAATAAAACTAAGAGCTGGTTCGTTGAAACATAAACAAAATCAATAAACCACTAGTAAGACAAAGAAAAAAGATATAGAGAAAAAGAGAGAGAGAAAGAGAGAACCCTGAAAAACTGAGACAGAAATGAAACAGGGGACATCACAAAAATTAAAATTAAAAGAAAAATGAAAGAAACTACAGAAATGCAAAAGATTATAAGAGATTACCTTGAGTCTAATTGCCATGAAGCAAGAGAATATAGAAGAAATGGATAAATTTCTAGATTTCTATAACCTCCCAAGGTTGAACCAAGAAGATTTGGAGTCCCTGAATAGACCTATCACAATCGATGAAATTGAAATAAATGATAATCAAAAGTCTTCCCCAAGGGCCAGAACAGCAGGTAGGGCATTTGCCTTGCATGCGACTGACCCGGGTATAATCTGCAGCATCCCATGTGGTTCCTCAAGCTCCACCAGGAGTAATTCTTGAGTGCAGATCCAGGAGTAACCTCTGAGCATCAATGGGTGTGACCCAAGAAGAAAAAAATATCTTCCCCAAAACAAAAGCCCAGACCCAGATGGATTCACTAGTGAATTCTTTCAAACATTTAAAGAGAACATACTGCCAATTCTCTTCAAGCTTTTCCAAGAAATTGAAGGAACAGAAACACTCCCAAACAGTTTCTAAGAAAAGAATATCAGCATGAATAACATCTATTTGTTCAACAAAATATTAGCAAATAGAATCTAACTACTCATCAAAAAAATCATACACTATGAACAAGTAGGATTCATGCCTACGGATGCAAGGGTGGTTTAACATATGCAAGTTAGTCAACATAATTCATCATATCAATAATAGAAAAGATGAGAACCATATGATCATAACGATAGATTCAGAGAAAGCATTTGACAAGATCCAGCACCATATGACAATAATAGTTAGAAATGATCATGCCGAACAAGAACTCTGTGTTAAAAGTAAGTAAAGGGATATACATGACAACTTTCTAGTATCTATATTGTGAACCACAATGCACAAAAGAGGTAAGGGGGGGGGGGAAGAGAGAGACGGAAAGAGAGAGAGAGAGATGTGGCAGACTGAGGGTGGGGTGGGGTTGGTATGAGGGAAGTTGAGTTGAGGACACTGGTACTAGGAGATATGCAATGGTGAAGGGGTGAGTGTTGGAATACTTTCTGACTCAAACCAAACCATGACCAGCTTTGTAAGGGTCTATATCACAATTTCTAGATTATAAAAATCTCGGAATTTATCCATTTCTTCAATAAAAAAAATTAAAAGAAACTTTAAAAATGTGGGAGAAAGATGTGATGAATAGCTGTTCTACTCAATAAACTACAACTACCATAGGTAAGCTTTTTGAAAAGAAAGAGTTCTTAAAAACTACCATTCATGATGGTGGTACATAGAAACAGAAATGGCTCAACAGACATCCCTGTGAGCTTTCACCTATAATCAGTTTCCTGATTTTTAACTGAGTTCATAGCCATAGTTACTATATTATTGCATATATTACTTTTTCCGATAGTTTTTTTGTTAATCCTGAAAAAAGGTTAAAAGTTGCATTTTTCCATGGTACAATATATCATTTTATTAAGCCTATGCCATTAACTTATTGTGTTAATTATATCAATACATCAGGATTCTCTGTGAGCTGTATTATAGATTCACTAAAAGGATCTCACCATTCCACAAAGAAGTGATCATCTATGTCAAGAAGGGGGTTCGGCAGGGTGATACCATTTCACCAAAACTCTTCAGTGCCACTGTCGAGAACATCATGCGACAACTAGAATGGGAAAGAATCGGAGTGAAGATAGACGGTCGGCAACTACACCACCTCCGCTTTGCTGATGACATCGTTCTAATAACACCAAACATTAGCCAAGCAGCACGAATGCTGGCCGACTTTGACCGTGATGTGGAAAAGTCGGACTACAGCTGAATCTCATGAAGACAATGTTTATGAGAAACAGTCTCATTCCTGACGTTCCATTCGCTCTCAATGGAATGAACATCTCCGAATGCAACAGTTATGTGTACCTAGGTCGAGAAGTCAACATGACGAATGACCTGGCACCTGAGTTGTGCAGGAGGAAGAGAGTGGCTTGGAACGCCTTCAAGAACGTGAAGAAATAGCTAAGAGGACGAAGAACCTCTGGCTCTGGGCACATCTCTTTGATTCCACTGTTCTTTCTGCATTAACATACTCCTCAGAGACGTGGGCACTACGAAAACAGGATGAGAATGTTACTCATTTCTCCCAAAGAGGAATTGAAAGAGCCATGCTTGGAGTATCACGCTTCACTCAAATTAGAGAAAGAATCTGGAGTTCCGACCTCCGTCGAAGGTCAAGAAACAGGGACGCAGTCTTGTTTGACAAGACACTGAAAATCAGATGGGCTGGACATGTAATGAGATTTAGAGATGACCGCTGGACTAGAGCCATTACAGATTGGATTCCATGGGATATCAAAAGACTAAGTGGCCGCCCACTTACAACATGGTCAGACTTCTTCGTCAAGACCCTGAACGGTTTGAGGCTCTTTGTGTTCCTAGATCGAACAGTTGCCATTGGGCTACACTAGCAAGTGACAGGGATGAATGGAGACATTACTGGTGCCCACTTGAGCAAATCAAGTGATCAACTGATTATATCAATATGTTATTAGCATTCCAATAATTATCACACAGTGATTTTAGGCTCTCTATACATAAATGCTCTTTGAATAGCAACTCCAGCAAAAGTTATTACATGTATTATACAAAATTTTTTATTTCAGTGTCTGTTAGTCCTCAATTTATATTAAGAAGTATGAATTATTGCAAAATTAATTTATAGATTTATAAGATATTTTAAAACATTCTGGCAACTTATTGAAACAACACTATGGTTAATAGTCATTCTTGAAATATCTATTTTATTTGGAAAAATCTGTGAGCATCAATAAAAAGGTGTGTAGTGGATTTAGATTATTTGCTTAAAAGTCCTGCTACTAAGTAAAAAATTTAATAGATATTCAACTTTTGTAGTAAACATGTTTTATTTAAATCTAAGCAACCAAGCAAGGTTTTAAAGATACACAATTTGGTTAACTGAAACATCATAAATTAGAATATATATTATCAATACAGATTGTATAACACTTTAGAGTATATTAACAATAAGGTTATATAATACTCAAAATAAGTAAAAAAATCTATTAGAAATTAATCTTACCCTTTTGTTGATCAATGTAAAGCAATGAAAATTATTTTCTCTCAAGATAAAAAACAAACAGAAAGTCGATAGTGGTTTGTGGAAGATTGATGCAAAGAAAAGTTTTCTGAACAATAATGAAAAGTGAACTTTTAGATAGACAGTCATTTTGAGTTCTGTGTGATCTTTGTATTTATGCTTTTTGGGTTTTGGAGAACACCCAGTGGTGCTGCTCAGAGATCAATCAATGCTCTGGGCACAGATGTTTTATTACTCTTGGTGGTGGTTGGAACCATAAAGGTTTCTGGGGAATGAGTCAGGGTCAACCATGTGACAGGCAGTTGACCTAAATACTGTGTTATTTCTCCAGTCACCCCCAATTTTTGTTTTATCTTACATTCAAAATGGACATAAAATTATAGAGAAGCAAATTACTTGTGGATTTGCTTACTTAAGGAACAATAAATGTTGCCATTAGAAATATTTGAAATAGATTGAACTAGCACATTTGCGTGGCAACAACAGAAGATGCTACCTAGCCCAAACATCCCAATGGGTATACATTCACAAAGCAAAGTAATTTCAGTTTGATTGTAGTGAATTTGCCAATTTGTAGGAAAAACATTGATTTGTAATTGTTTTATTATATAAAAATCCCATGTTTTCATTTGTCAATCAATTTTTAGATCATTTTTTTTCTGATGAGTTGGAAACTGCTCTCAACAGCCATTTCTTAACTACAGTTGGCATTCCAAAATAATGATTACCAAAAGTTTTGTGAAGAATTAAGACTGCTGATAATCAGGAATTTGCTTTTTCAGTCAACCTGCTCTTGAATTAGATTCATTTTCAAATTAATTGTGAAGAGACAGAAATTCCTGGGAAGGTGGATTTGCCATCTGAATATAAAGACCAAACATTCTACTTTCTGCTGGGAAGTAGTCTTTTCTTTAAACAAAGATAAATTTGGGTAAGTAAATCTCTTTTTGAATTATTTAAAGACATCTATAATTGTTGGGAGATTTAATACGACTTTTCATATTGACTGGTGGACTCTTACCATCATGCTTTCCTTCCCAGTTTTGAGTAAAACATAGTTTTAACTGGAAAACATCCATTGTTTCAAAGAATCTAAGTAAAAATAACTTACAGTCTGTTGGCATTGGCTGCGTTTCTCATTTCTTAATATAGAAGCTATTCTTTCCTAAATGATTAAGTGTTGACATCTATCCTTTGGTGCTTTAAAAAATTAATTTTTTTTTTATTTTTTGGTCAATATTTAGAATTACTCCATTAAGTAATAAATATATTTGAAGTAGCCTAAAGAGGAATAGATTCACATCTAAATGAATAGATATTCCTACTTTAACTATTTCTGTTAAAATTTTTTGCTACATTATTAATATTGGTCATATTAACCTTTAAAATAATTAAAAGTTTGGAGCCACAGAAAAAGTACACTGTATAAGGCTTTTGCCTTGCTGGCAAACTGACCCGGTTGTGATCCTCTGCATGTCACGTAATTCCTCAAGCCACACCAGGATTCCAAAGTGTAGTCAGAAGTATACCCTGAGTGTCTCTGGGTATGGCCACAAACAAACAAACAGATAATTATTCTAAGTTTGAAGAATTACTCACGATATAAAATAAGTTACTAACAAAATTCTTGCACTGAAAGCATAATCCATTCCCTTCTATTCCCTGAATACTGTAGAATTAGTGTGAGAATTGCTACTTTACTCACTGTTTTAGATGCTTGTATTTTTTTCTCAAGTATAATAGGAATATCTCATATAAAATTAAATATCTATCTATAAAATATGTTCAAGTACATTCCTCTTATATTGATTTTATTTTTTTCAGTATTGATATAATTCTGTGAATACACACAACTATCCCAAATTCAAAATTATTAGAACCACACAGATTCAAATAATTTTGTAAAATATAGTGGGCAAGTGAATATGCATATACGTATGTAAATATATATTTAGGATAGTCTGATTTTCAGATGTAATAGCATATTTCCTCTTTAATATAGTGCCTATATTTTTTATATATTCTCAAATTCTGGTAAATTAAAAAACAATGGGTCTATAGTATCCTAAAAGAACACAAGAAAATGTACTTATATTTTCTTTATTTTCTCCAAGGAAACATCAGTTAAAGTTTGCAGTTTTATTTCCAGATTGAAACCTTAAAATTTAATCTCTAGCATGAAATTAACAAAGAAAGAAATAGCATCTAGGTTCTTAAATTTTTCCAAGACCTTTATTGTAATAAGAGAAAGCTGTAGTAAAACAGGAAGTGATACTTGAGGAAATTTATCTGTCATGTGTATATTTATGGGGTTGGAGCGATAGCACAGCGGTAGGGCATTTGCCTTGCACACAGCCAACATGGCCGACCCGAGTTCGATTCCTCCGCCCCTCTTGGAGAGCCTGGCAAGCTACCCGTGCCGTATTCGATATGCCAAACACAGTAACAACAAGTCTCATGATGGAGACGTTACTGGGCCTGCTCGAGCAAATCGATGAACAACAGGAGGACCGTGACAGTGACAGTGATTAGTATATATTTATAATTATCTTGCAAACCATATAAACATAAGTGCTTTCTTTTCTATCTTTTCTATTTTTTGCTCTCCTAAATATTTCCAAATCTACTGCATCCTTTCCTCTAGTTACTAACCCTCTGTCATTAAATTTGGTCACTGTCACTGTCCTCCTGATGTTCATCGATTTGCTTGAGCAGGCCCAGTTAACATTGTGAGACTTGTTATTGTGTTTGGCATTAATTAAAATAAAATTATTTAATAATACTATATTCAGGTTTTTATAGTAAAGTTATTTAGTATACTAATCAGAAAAGATCTATATGAGTATCAATGGGTTGTTGCTAGAAAATTTGCTCCTATTTTGTTGTTTTTAAGTTCAAATTCTCTTTTGAAGTTCATTCTATTCTTATAATTATTTATATACTTAATTTCACCTAAGAGGAAAAATTTGAGCATGCTTATAGTATGTGAAATAATCTCAGGAATTAGAGCAAAGTCTATTTAAAATATCGTATATATATTATGTCTTACATTTTAGTATTTTAAATTATTTTTTCAAATAACCAAATGTTCACACAAATAGAATAAAAAGCATAAAGTTATTTTAAAAGTAACAAAATGTCATAATAATTCTATAATTGCTTTAGAATGAATTAATTATTTTTTTCTTTAGAGCTTTCTGCATGAACATGTCTCAAATGAACCAAACCACTGAAAGTAAGATCTTTCAAATTTCATTGCACTAATCACCAATTAGGGCCTCCAAAATGACCCAAGTATAAAACTTGCTTTATCTAAGTAAAAGTATAAATGATTTTCCCTCATCACCATTTTATTAAATTTTAGTTAAAGTTATGCACTGATGAATACTCCACATATTCACATGAATTAGCTTCTAAAATTTATATTTTTATTTGAAAGTAATTTTCTTACAAAGATGTTCACAGAATCGCTAGTAGAAAAGCAAACTTGGTGTCCCTAACAATGTGAAAATGAGTGATTTTTTTTATAATTTCTTTTTTACATTTTCTTCATTTTAGAAATTCTTCTCTTTATTCTGGTGTCATAAAAATAAAACTACTTTTATTTTTTTTTTGTGGTTGAGTATGGACTGGAGCGATAGTACAGTGGGTAAGGCATTTGCCTTGCAAGCGGCCAATATGACTGACCCAAGTTCGATTCCTCCACCCCTCTCGGAGAACCCAGCAAGCTACTGAGAGTATCTCGCCCGCACGGCAAAGCCTGGCAAGCTCCCCATGATATATTCAATATGCCAAACACAGTAACAACAAGTTTCACGATGAAGATGTTACTGGGCCCACTCGAGCAAATTGATGAATAACGGGAGGACCGTGACCATGTGGTGGAGTACAAGAGAGACATTGCTTATAACCTTCTATATTAATTCACTCATGAGAATATCTTTTCTATTATTATTATTATTCTTTCAACATAAGATGTCTCCAACCTAAGATCTAACATTTGCTTTAATATTGGCAGAAGAAAGAGTGAGAACCTTCATTCCACGTTCACTAATAATTCTATTTTTGTACGATTCAATCCTGATTTAGGCAATAAGGATTCTACTTAAAACAAAAGAGAAACTTGGGGGGTATGGTGTCACTACTATAGGTCAACCTGTACCTGTGGATCAAATGCATCAGCAGCCTGATGGTGTCTTCAAGCTTCCTGATACCCCAAAATTGACACTGTGCCTTTGGCTGGACCCCAACAACATGGGGCCAAGTTTACCAAAAAATTAGACAATCAAAAAGTTAGGTATGTGAGAACCATACCCATGAACCACCTCTAGCTCAGCTGTAGAAGCTCATTAATTGGCCTTATTTCAGAGACCCTAAATAAATCTCAAAAGAGGTCAAAAGTCACAGTTAATCTCAGACACGCACATGGTTAAACAGACTGGGATAAATCAGAGGGGAGCAAACTGGACTGGTGCCCACCCAAGCAGAGCCCCTGCCAGTCACTTGCTTCCACAATCCAAAATCACTGCCATACCCCAGGCCTGACTCCATAGTCTCAGGACAAGCCTCACCAAGATATATTCTGCTGAAAATTCTGGTATGCAGGCTTTGCAACTGAAATCTCCAGGCTTTCTTGGACTTGATATGGACTACCTCCCCTGGAAACACTGATAGTCACCTCCATGAACTAACTACAGTGCCACCATGTAAACTCTACCACCAACCCTGTTTCAGAGACCCATAAATAAATCTTGAAAGAGATCAAAAGCCTCAGTTAAGCTCGGACCCGTGCATGGCTGAACATACTGAGGTAAATTGGAGGGCCGAGTTAGCCTGGGGCCTGCCCAAGCAGAGCCCCTGTCAGCCACTTGCTTCCACAATCCAAAATCACCACCATCCCCCCAACCTGACTCCACCATCTCAGGATGGACCTCACCAATATATAATCTGCTGAAAATTTGGGTATGTGGGTTGTGTGACTGAATTCTCTAGGCTTTCTTGGGGTCTGGATAGTCAACCTCCCCATCTCACTGTACTTCCGGAAGCCTAGGCAATCAAATCCACACCTCTAAGTGTCCACCCAATTAAAAAGTTACTCCTTACCATCCCAACGAAATTACTGACTGCCCTGAACAAACACCACGACCTCTTGGCACCTTTATTGCAAACCATAATGCACAAAAAGAAAAGGAGAGAGAGAGAGCAAGAAGGAAAGTGCCTCTCATAAAGGGAAACTGGAAGTAGAGGGGTGGGTTGTTGGGGGATGGTGGTGGGAAACAGGGGATGTTGATGGTGGGAAATGTACACTGGTGGAAGGATGGGTGCTGAATCATTGTATGACTGAAACCCAGTTATGAACAGTTTTGTAGGGGATATCTCATAGATATTCAATTATTTTTTAATTAAAAAAATAATGTGAAGTTCATGCCCAATTCAATCAGCATAATCAATGTCTGAATAAGAAGCAGTAGTCCTACATTTAAAAAAAAGAAGAGAAGCCTATTCTTGATTGTACACAGGATAGCCAAAGAAACATAAAATGTTTATAAAATAATTCATCAATCCAAGTATAATTTTTTTTTAATTATGACTCAGGAGATTGTCACTGTCCTCCCATTGTTCATCAATTTGCTCCAGTGGGCCCAGTAACATTGTGAGACTTGTTACTGTGCTTGGTATATTGAATACGTCATGAGTAGCTTGTCAGGCTTTGCCTTTCGGACAAGATAACTGGAGCCATAGCACAGTGGGTAGGGTGTTTGTCCTGCATACGGCCAACCTGGCCAACCGGTGTTTGATTCCTCCGCCTCTCTCGGAGAGCCAGCAAGCTACTGAGAGTATCTCGCCCGCATGGCAGAGCCTGGCAAGCTCCCCGTGGCATATTCAATATGCCAAACACAGTAACAAGTCTCACAGTGTTACGGGGCCCATTCGAGCAAATCGATGAACAATGGGAGGACAGTGACAGTGATGACTCAGGAACAATAAATATTTTGTAATAAAGATGCTTGAAACAAAACAAAAATAATTAAGTCAATAATCTAGACCTTTATATTCAGAGCACAGCATGAAAATTACATAATAATTTGCTATGGCATATCACTTTATAGTTAATTTCCTAAAATTTTCTTTGTTTTTTTTTTCAGAGATACTTTAAATAACATAGAGTCTCTTAGTTATCAAATAAATTGTACTTGGAAAAAATATATCCTGAAATTTTTCTTTTTACCTAAAATTGAAAGAAATCACAGGTAAATTATTGTCAATAATGTGAAAAAAATCTCTTTCCTATCCTCACTATATAACTTAGACTTTATATGATTGAAATAAAATATATTAAGTCTAGTTAGGAGAATGAAGTGGTTAATGAACCCCAGCACACCTCTTTCTCTACCTCTTTGCTTATACCAAAAAACTTGGAATGTATTTTTTTCCCACAAAGACCAAATAGCCATCAAAAAAGGTTAAATTGGGTTAAGCAGTGTAGGGATAATTCACTAAAAGTCTCATCTGTTCTTTAAACGTAATGTGGAATTCACGTTCCTCTTTTTTACTCCCTTGTATCTAGAGGATCATATGGATAACACAATGTCAACCTTTGGTGAGGGAGGGTGGAAGAGAAAATATATTATTTTTTCTTTTGTATAAGTCAGAATGTCCTCTAATGAGGACAATCACAAAATTGTAATTAAAACTGATTGATCATTGTATAATAGAAACCCAAGCACAAAAAAATTGTAAATCTACAACTGTACCTAATGGTGTTTCACTAAAAATAATAATAAAAAAACTGATTATAATAATTCAAAAATATTAACACAAATGATTAACTGGGGAATTTAGACATAGACATTTAGTGGTTTAGGCACCGCTTCATTGGTTGCTTTATCAGTTTCATGACACTTCTGATTCTTTGTTTTTGCAACTTCTCACTCAACTCAGCTTCCTATAGTGTTAGGATAGAATGTTGAGATGATACAAGCTTTTGTTTTTTTTTTTTTATTCCAACAGATGGAGCAATATACTGTAACAAACAAAGAACACGTTTACCTTAATCTAATTTAATTTTCATGCATTTAGATAGTATGCAGACAAATATATGCTTTTTTATGTAATTGCATGATTGAATGTAATCCTATATGAGGAGTAATGGGATTACCCACATTCGCTTAGTTTATTGAAAATTTATCTCTGTAGTTGGTGTGGTGTCGGACACCTCCTAGAAATTTATTTTCTTAAATACAATTCAATTACATTAAGTAATTTAAAGTATAGTCTTATTAATTTAAAGGGGCTGTAGTGGTAGCACAGTGGGTAGGGCGTTTACCTTGCACACAGCCCACTTGGCCGACCCGAGTTTGAATCCTCTGCCCCTCTCGGAGAGCCCAGCAAGCTACTGTGAGTATCTCGCACTACCAGGTTTGTCCACCTCCCACAAAAAAATAAAACAAAAAATAAATTAAAATATATATTATAAATTAAAGCTATTATACTTCATATCTATTATTTTTATATACATTTAACAGTAACTGGCACATAGTAACTGATCAACAAATATTCCTGAGTTAAATAAATGTTACAATATAATGCAGATTTTCATCAGGAGCTCATCATCTTTCTTTTTAGTTCATCTCTTTTTACTATTCATACATACTAAGTAAGGCAATTAGGGTTATTGTATTTGAACATTGCAAAGCATAACGAGGCAAAGCACTGAATCATTAAATTACATTATTCATAAAATCATATTTTAATGTATTCATTTATTTTACTTTTAGGATAAAAGAGAAATTAAATAATAAAAAATTATCAAAAGTAAAGTTACATAGAACATCTGAAAATATAAGTGAGAAAGTTATAGATTTATATTGCACTAGATATTAATTTAGTAGTAACAAAACATTTATATATAATTTTTATTTTTAAATTTTGTAACAATGGAATTTTAAAATTTTTAATTATTTGAGTTCTTTTGTTTACAATAGTGCTAACAATGGTTTCTTTTTGAAATTTGTCTAATGAAATTGTTACAGACATTCAATATATCAATACTAATCCCAGCACCTATATCTCCAATTTTCCCAACCATCCCTTAAGCCTATCCTAATAGCAGGCCCTCAATAATTTATTTTATATTGTTTGTTATGAATAATTTTCTAAACAAATAATAAAAAAAGTTTCCTTAAGGAATCAGTGATGAAGATTGTTGTATTTCACCACAGAACAACTATACTCTTGTATAAGAGATTACTAATGTTACAGTTGTCTTCTGGGTTTATATTTTTTAATCAAGATTGGCTGCTTTCTATATTAATCCTATTCAACATGAGATGCTACTCCTGGTCTATCACTTAATCACTTAATCACTTAACTTCCCGTTAGTCGTCGATTTGCTCAAGCGGGCACCAGTAACGTCTCCATTTGTCCCTGTCACGTGCTAGTGTAGCCCAATGGCATCTGTTCGCTCTGGGAACATGAAGAGCCTCAAACTGGTCCTTCATGATTTTGATGAAGAAGTGTGACCATCTGATAGATGGGCGGCCACGCGGCCTTTTGACATCCCGTGGGATCCAGTCGGTAATAGCTCTAGTCCAGCGGTCGTCTTTAAATCTCAATACGTGACCAGCCCATGTGATTTTTGACACCTTGACAAACAAGACAGCATCCCTGATTCTTGATCGTAGGCAGATGTCAGAACTCCGAATTCTTTCTCTCATTTGAGTGAAACGTGATATTCAAAGCATAGCTCTTTCAATTCTTCTTTGGGAGACCTGAATAGCGTTCTCATCCTGTTTGCATAGGGCACAGGTCTCTGAAGCATATGTTAATGCAGTAAGAACAGTGGAATCAAAGGGATGTGCCCAGAGCCGGAGGTTCTTCATCCTCTCAGCTATTTCTTGAAGGCGTTCCAAGCTGCTCTCTTCCTCCTGCGCAGCTCGGGTGCCAGGTCATTTCTCATGTTAACTTCTCGACCTAGTTACACATAGCTGTTGCATTCCGAGATGGTCGTTCCATTGAGAGTGAATGGGGCATCAGGAACAAGGTGTTTCTCAAAAACATTGTCTTCGTAAGATTCAGCTGTAGTCCTACCTTTCCACACTCACGGTCAAAGTCGGCCAGCATTTGTGCTGCTTGGCTGATGTTTGGTGTTATTAAAACAATGTCATCAGCAAAGCGGAGGTGGTGTAGTTGCTGACCATCTATCTTCACTCCCATTCCTTCCCATTCCAGTCGTCGCATGATGTTCTCGAGGGTGGCACTGAAGAGTTTTGGTGAAATGGTATCACCCTGCCGAACCCCTCTCTTGACATCAATGATTACTTCTTTGTAGAATGGTGAGATTCTGGTAGTAAATCCTCAATATAGCTCACGGAGGATCTTGATATATTGGGCTTGAATGCCCTGATTGGTTAGGGTTTCAATGACCGCGTCCTTCTCAATAGAATCAAAGGCCTTCTTTAAATCAATGAACATTAAACAGAGCGGCATCTTGAAATCCCGAGAGACCTCAATGACCTTAGTTATCATGTGGATATGGGCGATGGTGCTGAATCCTTTGCGGAACCCGTCTTTCTCGCATGGTTGTCCTTAATCTAGTATTCTGCCAATCCTATTTAGGATGACTCAAGTGAACAACTTGTAGATGACAGACAATAGGCAGATCGGGTGACAGTTGCCAATGTCATGGATGTCTCCCTTCTTGAACAGTAGTACGATCCTGCTGGTTTTCCATTGTGTGGTTGGTGGGAGCAAGCCGAGAATCTCTGTCTCTGGGTCTGCCGAGCCTGGAGTCCAAGGTCTCAGAGAGTTCCACTTATCTTGTTCTGTGGGTGTTCAGTCGTGCGTGAGTCTCGGCCGCACGACTCACTCAAATACCCATCTTCCGGAATTGTCGTACTATATTTGATAGGGTTCAAATATGGTAACACCAACGAGGGCGATTAGAGGTCGCCCCAAAAGCCTCTATCCCTCTTGGAAAGACTGGCAAGCTACCGAGAGTATTCCGCCCGCAAGGAAGAGCCTGACAAGTTATCCGTTGTGTATTTGATATGCCAAAACCAGTAACTAAAACTGGTCTCATTCACCTGACCCTGAAGGCTTCACCGACATGGCAGCACTGAGAAGGATGAGAAAGGTGAGGTCGATAAAATCTCAAGGCCGAACTAGGCTCCAACAATGAAGGAAGACAAAAATGATCATCTGTACTTTCAATGCATGTACGCTAGCATCAGATGCATCCATCGAGGACCTGATGGTACAAGCGTGAATGATCAAATACGACATCATTGGTCTGACCGAGACAAGAAGGCATGAATCTCACCATGATGTTTTCGACACTGGAGAATTGTTCCTTGGAACATGCGATAAAAGAGGTGTCGGAGGCATCAGTGTCGTTGTCAACACAAACTTGGCCATGAGCACTGATTCATTCGAATGCCTAACAACCCGTATAGGACGTTTACATTTGAAATAGATGTGGCTCACTGCCAGCAGTTTCTATCTTTGTTGTCTATGCACCAACATCTCATTATGATGAAAGAGAAATCGAAAAGTTCTACATGGAGCTGGAGAAGTTCTATAAAGAAGATCACACCTTCTACAAGATCATTGTGGGTGATTTTAATGCCAAGATAGGACCGAGAAGATCAGCTGAAGAACTTCACATCGGGACCCATGACGGAATGAACATCAGAATGGAACGAACAGGGTGAGAGACTGTCTGAGTTCATCATGTCAACAAAGACCATCCATGGTAACTCACAGTTCCAGAAGGCCGAATCTAAACGTTGGACATGGGAGTTTCCCAGTGGACGATTCCACAATGAAATAGACCACATCATATTCAATCGATGGATTTGCCTGACCAATGTCGCTGTTGTCCCAAAATTCTGAAAGGGATCGGACTATCGTCTCCTTCGTGCAAAATTCTACTTCACAGAGCGGGTAGAAACGGCTGCAAAGTTTAAAAAGAGAACTCCCAGAACTACCACCAACTTGGAGCTCTTTGGCACTATTGCGGCAACATGGGAAGATGCCATTGTTGACATTAACGAGGAATACGATCGACTGGTTCAGCACCTCCATGAATGTGCGAGGAACGCCAAGAGAAAGATAGCCACAAAAAATTGCCTGTCTTCGAAAACTCTTGAGCTTATTCACCAGCGTGGTTTGGTGCATGCCTCATGCAACTGCAAGCTAACGTCCGAGCTCGCAAAGCAGTGCAGAGATGCGATCAAGGAAGATCTCAAAGAGAGAAGAGCAGAAGTGCTGGTAGATGCGGCAGAAGCCGGGAAAAGTATTCGTAACGCCCGCCTGTCCTTCGCCAACTACAAGACCAAGATCACTGCCCTCCGAAGTCCTGTTGGATCCATCACATCTTCCAGAATGGCAATGGAGAAGATTATCCATTCCGAAATCCGACACGCCATTTCGTCGGTAAAGAAAAGAACAGCACCCGGCCCAGACAAGGTCAGACCTGAACACCTGAAGAACCTGACGTCAGTACTCATCAATACACTGGCTCGGCTCTTCACACGCTACCGGTCTGAATACAAGGTTCCGTCCCTGGTCTATCAGTGTTGTAGAATTTGAGATTTTGCTGCAGAAAATACAAACTTTTAATGGGGTAATGCAACTGGAGTAAAAATTTTAACTGGTGGTGACTGTGGGTGTATGCATGACTTCAGGGGGTCTGGTCATACAGGGAGATGGAGGGAGGTAGCTACCTCTGATTTTCTGAAAGCCTGAAATTTCAGTCACGAAATGTGCATACCTGAATTTTTCATCAGAATAATTTCTGGATGAGGCTCATTAGGCCAAGAGTAGACTGGTCAGTAGATTGTGAAGTGTGGAGGGGTTTGGCTGCCTGTGCTCTGTTTGGCTCTGCCATCTCCTCCCCATGGGTGTCTTGGATAACTCACCCTTGCACAGGGTCTGGACGATAGCTTGTTGATCTCTTTTGAGATTTATATATGAGTCTCTGTATCATGGCCAGCCAGTGAATGATCTTACTTAAGAGGCATGATTGTTTGGGGTTTCAGAAAGTACAGGGAGAAATCTACATGAAAGCCTAGAGATTTTTTTTTCTTTTTGGATCACATGTGGCGGTGCACAGGGGTTACTCCTGGCTCATGCACTAAGGAATTACTCCTGGCAGTGCTCGGAGGACCATATGTGATGCTGGGAATCAAACCAGGATCAGCGGCATGCAAGGCAAATACCCTACTTGTTGTGCTTTCGCTCCAGCCACCAAAGCCTAGAAATTTTATATACTGATTTTCTCTGTCTAAGTGGTTTCTTCTAGCTCATATGAGTAAAAAATTTTTGAATGTTAGTAAATGATGCGTGTCTTTCTTCAAAATTTTGATATGTATATTTTTTTGGACTATTTTACTTCCTCTTATTGTAATTCATAACCTAAAGCCAAATATACTGAAATATGATTCAAATAAGAAAATAGTAATATTTTATGGGCTGTAGCAATAGCACAGTGGTAGGGCGTTTGCCTTGCCCACAGTCAGCCCAGCCGAGCCAGGTTCGGTTTCTCCACCCCTCTCGGAGATCCCGGCAACCTACTAAGAGTATCTCGCCTGCAAGGCAAAGCCTGGCAAGCTACCTGTGATGTATTTGATATGCCAAACACAGTAACAATTGTCACAATGGAGACATTACTGGGCCTGCTCGAGCAAATCAATGAAGAATGGGAGGACAGTGACAATGAATATTTTATGGTCTCTTATCTCTATGCAAAACTAATGTTAAAATATCATATCTGGCCGAATTCTGTGTTTGACAGTTCTTGTTATAAGTTTCATGTTTTATTAATGCTAAGTTAATGTAGATCTCAAGCTAGAAGCCAAATCTCTTTAGGTAACAATGATATCACTAAAGGAAACAGAACTGAGCATTTTCTCATTGCTGTAATATCAAATTTGTTCTAACAATAGAAAAGCAGAATCTTTTCAACAAGTTAACACACTTATTAGACAGGTTAAATGTTGTTTTGATCCTACTCTTAACAATTCTCAAACACCTTTTTAATATACCTATAACATTTTCTCAGAGCATAGTGGATATCTAATCTATGCATAAATATTAGTACTTTTCTTGAAGAGAAGCTTCTCACCAGTGCTCAGGTGACAGGGTAGCCATGCTCAAAAATGCCATAGATTTGGGGGTTTGAGGATCCATTCTCTCTGGTCTAGCAGACTATATGGTGTTGGTTGTCCTGGTGGTGATTAGAATTGTCTTCAGGCTACCACATTTAAGGCATGTGTTCACCTTTTGAGTCATAGGAAAATAGTTAGAGAAGGCAAAGGAAAATTAAAGGGAGAAAGCAAAGAAAGAGCAGTGAAAGAAGAAGAAAATAGGAAAGAAAAGAAAAAATTCATTATTTTCTGTATAATATGCAATTAAATGTAACTTCCATCAATTCTTTTCCTATATTGAAACTTAAGATCACAAAGAAGGCTAATTAATATTATATTTATATATACAAAATATGCCATTTAGAATATATATCATAATAAGATTATAGATAATTAGCCACATAGTGAATTACATTTTTCTGACTGGACTGCATCCCTATTAAGATAGATTCATTATATAATTAAGTATGCCAATCTTTATGCAATGAAATTGCATACTTATATTTATATTGTATTCTTAATGAATAGAAGAAGAGAAAGCTGATTCTAGTGTAAGGGAAAGTGGGTATAGTGCTTTTCTTTTTAATAGTTTTATTGCATCTTCTATCAAGAATATTTTTGTGAATTATAACTAGCAAAAAAAGCAAAATTTCATCAGTTTCTTTTTCATAATAAAATAGAAAAAATTAAAATTAAGGTTCTGGAAAATTTTCAGAACACTAACAATTTCATATAATGCCACCCTTAAGGGCTTTCTATATAAAGAGCAAAATTGCTTCTGAACTATATTTTCTTAACATTTTGTACAATATATTTACTCTACTTAAAGAATAAGAACATATGGAATGTCTGTATTTTAAAGGAATCCTTTGTAATACCTCTACTCTATATATCACAGTAAGATGAAGAAATTTTAACTCTTGATTACTACTAACAACCCAACAATTTAGGCATCCTGAGCTCCTATTATTCAAACCAATTAGGTGGAAAAACCTCATACATACTATACATACTTCTTTGTTGCCAACTGCCACCAGGCTGTCATTTAGATAGTGCTTTATTTTGTCTAAAAATAAAATCTGGGGCAGAGATTTTGAACTCTGAACTGAAGTGCATGCTTTGCATATAAGAGCTCTGGGTTTAGTCCTTGACATTGCATAGAACTCCTAGAAGTGGACCCGCACAAAAGAAAATTCAACCAAAAAAATTTGACATTCTAGTAATTGCTGAAAAACAGACTCAATTTTCAATGTATATGAAAAGAATACGATTATAGGAATTTTACTGAGAAAAAATATCTTCCTACTGTTCTGAAATGAATTTAAACAAGAAAACATTTGTCATAGATCCCTTCGCAAATGACAAATTAACTCAAGAATGGCCACTGATTTTATTGAATTCAATCAGTGAGTAGGAAACATTAATGAATGTTTTTTTTTCTGCTCCAAACTCTCTCTTTGTTATTTTTACAGAGAGCTTATGAGTGTGAAGATTATTTGTTTTGTTGATAATAGGTTCCTTGTTAAATTCTTCTAAAAAGATAAATGGAATGTGGTTAAATGGAATGTGCCAACCAAAGACTTCACACAGGGCTGTGTATTCAATTATTATCCCTAGGTTATTTCTAGCTTTTTTTTGCCAGAGATAAATTAGCACAAGCCAAGTAAATTTTCTCTTTGTTACAACTACTCTAGACGTCACTTGAGATCTGAGTTTTGTCTCCTGACGCCAAATCTTCCTCCTCCCAGTTTCAGCTGCACCATCAACTAGAAACTCAATGCAGAATCTTCATATCAAAAGCATACATACTCTCTTTCAAAGTCTCTGGATGCTGGTAACAGTCAACTCTGATTCTTGATTTTTTAGTCGGACAGAAAGAATCTGCTTGCTGAAGTTACAAATCTGTATTACTTCAATCTTCTTTTTAAATATTTTCAGTACACACATGTGGACTGGAGCGATAGCACAGCAGACCCAAGTTCTATTCCTCCACCTCCTCAGAGAGCCCGGCAAGCTACCGAGAGTAACTCACCCACGTACAAAAACCTGGCAAGCTCTCCGTGACAAATTCGATATGCCAAACACAGTAACAACAAGTCTCATAATGTTACTGGGCCGCTGAAGCAAATCGATGAACAACAGGAGGACAGTGCTAAGCTGCAGTGCTATACATATATGTGCATAACAAACTCATATCAGAATATCTTCATGTTTAAGTATGCATTTTAAATAATATTAAAAACCTTAACCTAATCCTTAAACTTAAGAAGATTCTCTGATTTCACAAAGAAACTAATTCTATCTATTCACTTATTACAGGCATATTTTCTGTTAGAAAATCATTTCCTAAATCAATATTTTGTCCACCCTTTAAATACTTTAGATTTAAATCTTCAGTTATTGAGGTAGTATCATTTGGAAAATGCATTTTTTTATATCCTGTATCAGGATTCATTTCTGTACCTGTCAAAAGTCCAGGAGATAAGGTACTCTGGTGTTGAAGTAAAGAGAAATTATAATGGGCCAGCATTATATGGCATTATATTATATGCCAGCATTACCAGCAGTATGGCAGGTAAATACTTGACTTGCAAAAAATCCAACCAGGTTTTAATCCCTGGCCCCACATTTGATCCCCAGAGACTTGCACAGAGTCATCCATAGCCATAGAGCCAGGAGTAAGTCCTGAGAAATCTAGTGTAGTCCTAAAATAAAACAGCATACCTAATATAGAAATTGCACTACCTTTGATTTGACAATAACTTTTTATATACAATACAAATCTGACAAAAGACTGGTAACAAAAACATAGAAATTTTATTTTTTATAATGAGACACCCCAAAAATTGATATATGGAGAAGCTTTTGAATTTTACTTCATCATAAATGGTACTTATATGTCAAATAAGCATGTGATGAGATGGACAGTATAGTATGTTGTTAGCAATTGCAAATTTTAAAAAAAGTGAGATAATCACAATGCACTAAAGCAATGACTAAAAATGAACATCTTAATTGCTGGTGAAGCTGTGAGATAACAAAATTTCATTCATTGCCGTTAAAAATACCAACTAGGATAGACATTTTAGAAGACATTGACTATTTTATACAAATTTAAATATAATTTGAGCATAAGATCATGCAATCATACTTCAAGGCATTTACCCAAATGAGTTAAAAACTCATATTAATACAAAGACATGCACTTGGCTATTTAGGTAACTTTTATTCATGATTGCCTCAAATTAGAAGCAGAGATGTTCTTCAATAAGTAAATTGATAAAGCATAGATGAGTTCTCAAGTCATGAAATGAAATGAAGAAACTTACATGCATAGTGCTAAGAAAAAGAGACTACTGAGAAAAGACTTCGTTTGGAAATATGATAGTGCTTAGGGCAGAGGATGTTCTTCAACAGGGAATAATTTCCAGTCCCATGAGATTCACCTGTAGGTGAATCCCTGGAGGCCTCAAACATTGAGGGAAGTCTGAGTATCCCCAAACCACAGGATCTGAGCAGCATGGCATGTTTAGGGCTTTACATTGAACCACTGGTCTGTTGGCTGAAAATCACGTGTTAAGTCCCTGGATATCCTGAGAACTGGTTGGGAGACACCCACCACCCACCCAAAGGACAGAGATTCATATTTCAAGACTTAAATTCTATGACTTTATAGAAAGGTAAACTACAGAGTCCTTCTCAACAATCAAAGGGAGGAAGAGATGAATATTTAGAGCCAATGGCACTTATAGGGTAATTAAATAATTCTTCAAAACACCTTAATGTTCAATACTTGATATTATGTATTTGTAAAGAGCCATATTACTAAAGAACACATACACAAAATAAATCTGAAATAAACATTGAATTTTTATGATTATTTTTATATTTTGTAGGATTTATTGATTATGATTGCATTTTGAAAATTTTATTAATCAGACAAATTGTGGGAATGAAATGTATTGAGAGCTATCATTACTATAGACAAATTTTTTGCACCTCAAAATTTATAAAAATAAGGTCAGTTAAAAATAAATGTATAAATTAACCTTACATGATTTCACAAGTGTTGAGCAGATTAAAATGACTGCACTGTTTTTTGCTTAATTAGAGAACCACTTAAGGTTATAGGATTCAATTCTGTTTCATAAACCTTGAAGCTCCATTTGCTAAATCTATACGAACTGGTAGTCATCATATTTCAATATTTAAATGGCACATTTCTGATTTTAGTCATATTTACTAAAAGCACAATTAAAATATTACTTGGAAGTATATTAACAAGTTAATACATTTTAGTAAATATTTTCTACGAATTAAAATAGAGAATTAATTATGCCAGAGGCATTTCAAGTGCCCCCAACAAATATGTATCTTCTAATATCATGATTTAATTAAATATGGAAAACAAACCAGTATTATATAGGAAGTCTCCAACACGGAGACAAGAATCTTGGGTCATTAATCATAAATATTACTAATAAGTAGTTGTTTATATTTTGATAGCATCTAACTTCTGGACTTCATTTCCTGATTTCAAATACAATAGTATTTGTATATATAATTTTTAATTTTTCCATGGATTTAAATTATATGCCTGCATACCTATAATAAAGAATTACTGATTTGAGCCAGACATCATCTTATAATCACCTTTCATGAAATTATGGCTGCTTTCTACTCTTCAACATGTCTAACTATCCAGAGAAAATTTCTAGACTACATAATATCATTTTTTATATCTCTGTTTTGGGCTTCATTATATAGTCGTTATTTGATATTTGGTCTTAAGAGACTTCTTTCTTATTAGTTTCATATACAGTATGTCTGTGGCGATTTTAAAAAGTAAGTGAGAGTTGGCTTACATCTTACTAGTGATGGAATAAAAACCATTATAAACACTTTACACTAAGCTTAGCACTTACATTTGACTTTAAAACTTGACGTAGAGAAGTGTTTGGTTTTTTAAATTGTGGAGTGTATAGTAGTACTGCACCTCTGTTCTTCAAGAACACAAAATGCTTCCCTTGAGCTTCCAATGAAAATCAAAACATATTCCATATTTTGGTTCAAAGAGTACATGTACTTGGCTCTTTGACAGATTTAAAATTTCAACTTCTTGTTAAGCAAACATTTAACTAAAACATCGGAGCGATAGCACAGCGGTAGGGTGTTCGCCTTACAAGAGGCCAACATGGCCGACCCGAGTTCGATTCCTCCGCCCCTCTCGGAAAGCCCGGCAAGCTACCGACAGTATTCGATATGCCAAACACAGTAACAACAAAGTCTCCAATGGAGACGTTACCGGGCCCGCTCGAGCAAATCGACCATCAACGGGAAGGCCTTTACCTTTTACCTTTTTACCTATATTATGCAGCCTTCAAGATACAAGACATTTGAGTTATTGAGTGAGTCATTAACCTCTCTCACCATGATTATTACTCTCCTATGCAGTATAGTGTGTATAAGACACTATCTTTGGATACTTTATTTACATCATTTATTATGAATCCACATTTTAGAATGTGGATTTCCACTTGTTCTCTCTCTTTTTTGTGCCCATGTATTATTTTCAGACTACTTGAGACAAAGTATTCCAAGCTACATAATTATCTTCACGGATCATCACATTGATCATAGATTTAATGGTACCTTCAATAACTTTGCACCATTCTCTTCCTACAACTTCTATTCCACTACCTCCTTTTAAAAATGTTGTTCAGTTGACTTGTTTGTGAAGTTGGAGGGCCACATCCAGCAATACTCAAGGGTTACTTATAGTTCTATACCCAGAAATTAATCTCAGCAGTGCTTGTTGCACCGAGTGGAATGTTGAGGATTGAACCTGGGTCAGCAACATGGAAGGAAAGGACTCTACCTGCTGTTACTATCTCTCCATCCCATCAGATATTTTTATTATGGGATAAGAGAAATGGTATCCACAGCTATGCTCAAGAATCCATGTGCTTCACCAGCAATTCACAGTCAATGACTATGGTGGTTCATTGCAATGGCCCAAGAGTGTGATATAGCTCAGATCCTGTGATGCTGGGATACCCTATAAACCCCAGTGCAGCTGAGACCTCCAAAGTTGCACTCAGTGAAGCCTGGGAAAATGTGTGATGTCAGGAATTTAACACAGGTAGGGCAAATGCAAGCCATGCTCCCTAAACACTGTACTCTGTCCCTTCACTCCATCAGTTCCTATTCTTTATTTCATCGTGCAATTATACTCCAGAAATCTTGGCAATTAAGTATGCAGTAAAAGTCAAATGCAGATCCTCCCATACACTAACCTGATGGTAATATAATCCAGTCCTAGAATCAGAATCCTCTCTCTTCACAAAGGTGAGTAACCGTCCTTTTATCAGGATGAAATTTTTGAAAGGTGAGAGAACTCTACCTTAGATCTATACCTGGTATACCACTCTTTTTTAAGCTGAATGGTAAAGAATGCTCTGCCTACAACACCAAAGAAGTTGAAAGCAATCAAAGACAAAGACTGGTAAGGGGATCCTATTTTTATCCAATTCTGAGCTCAAGGAACTAATTTCTTGGATACTTATTGCATCAACAGAATGCCTAATAATCACCAGCATCAATAGCTCAATACCCATTTTATCAGTATGCTTCCTTCTATGGCTGATATAATGTTATGGCCCCTAGGCTTCAGTCATCTTCTATTTTATTAAGAATCATACTATACAATCACAGAAAATCAAGGCATACCAAGATAACATCCTAAGCCAATATCTTGAAAACGTTGAGTTCAAAATGAGCCAATAATTTCATCAGTGTTATTTGTTATGTTCCATAGAAATAACTACAAAGCAACAAATGTAATACATAAACAGAGAAATGTATTCCAAATTATGGATCAAAACAAAATACCCAAAACTCTTCTTAAATAATGTGGAGAAGACAACATAGCATCAGTCAAAAGAATATTTACTTAAATTAAGAGAACAATGGAAGAATAATAAAAATAATTTGAGCTAGGTCAGAAAAAAAGTGGAAATAGCTCAAAAATGCAATAATGAATTCAAAAATATTACTAGTGGAATGAACAAAACTAAATAAGTTCTGGAAATGATGGTACTTAAAAGCACACAAAATACCAGCAAAATTTAAAAAAATAAAAGACTGTAAGATACAGGGGATCATATCAATAAAAACATTGTTTGCAGTATATGGGTACCAGAAGAAGGGCAGGTGCAGAAACTTGTTTCTGAAGAAATAATAGTAGCAATGATAGGAGAGGGGAGTTGCAAAAGGATCTCTTTGAATGAATTTAAGGTTAGTTTATTTTTAAATGAAAATAAACTTTAAACTTAAAATTTTATATAACCATGGAACAAAAATTCCTAGAAAGAAAAAAGCAACACAAGGTGAAAATTTAGAATCTGAACACTACACATAAGGTAGATATTAGAGAATGAGAGTGCATAGTGTAAGGCACTTATCTTTTATGCAGACAACCTAGTTCTATCCAAAGCACTACATGGTGTCCCACGAACACTTCTTGTATCACAAAGAAAAATAAAAAATAAAAATGGAGAGAAAAGATGAAAAGACATGTCCTTAAAGATATACAGGTGGCCAATATGTATATGGAAAAAAAGCTCTTCATAACTTATAATCAGAAAAATGCAAATCAAAACATTGAATTATGAGCATGCAGTCAGATTGACACAACCTGATAAAGAAAAAGAAGAAAAATATCAATCAATCATTGCTTGTGTGGATGTGAGAAGTTACTCTTACCTACCCTTGGGGATTTCTACTGGTTCTACCAATGCTGTAAATAATATTGATACTTCTTAAAAAACAAAGAATTTTTCTTCCATACAACTCAATTACTCACTTGGCATCTATACAAGGACCCAGAAGCACTATTTTGAAAAGACTTTTTGTGCCCTTACAAACATTGTATCACAATATTCCAGATCTAAAAATAACTGAAATGCTCAAGAACAGATGACAAGCTTCAGAAATTATAGTTTACATACACAATGGAATATTACTAAGCTATAAAACATGAAAAGATTAAGCAATGTGTCACAAGGATTGAACTAGATGGTATCATGTTGAGTGACGTCAGTCAGATAGAGGAACTGATAAAATATTAATATTTCAATCATTCTCTCCTCAAATAATATTTTCTCAAAAATAATAAACACAAGAATGCCACACAAACCCTTGAATATGTGGGTAGGTGGAAAAATAATGATCCTATATGCAAATATGAGACATAAAGATAAAATCTAGAAAACCGCAATACAACAAAGCATTGAATCTTTAAATTTAATTAAACTAAGGTCATAACTGAAGCACTGTAGCATTGTCTTACCGTTGTTCATCGATTTGCTCGAGTGGGCCCAGTAACATCTACATTGTGACACTTGTTACCATGTTTGGCATATTGAATACATCACAGGGAGCTTGCCAGGCTTTGCCGTGATGGCAAGATACCCTAGGTTGTTTGCTGGGCTTTCTGAGAAGGGCGAAGGAATTGAACCCAGGTCAGCCAGGTCATCTGCGTGCAAAGCAAATGCCCTACTCGCTGGGATATCGCTCATCCTAAAAAGGATATATAACTTGTAAAATCAGAGAACATATAGATGTCAGTGTATATTCAATAGGTATTAGTATTATTATGATAACATTCTGACACAATGCGGGTGATACTTTTCAAAACTAAAAAGCTGTAAACAAAAATTTGAAAACTGACCTAAAATTTTGTAATTTTATTTTTATTATTGACAACCTTTTTTGTAAGTGAGGAAACAGTACGTATTTCAGGACCTTTGACAGCATCAAAAACAAATTCAAAGTCTGCAGAGAGAGTAATTACTAAGAATTACAGATGAGATCAATTAACTTAGAGCAGGTACTGGCAAGGCCATATTCTTGTAGCATTTCAGATGTGGTAAGGTTGATGAATTGCTGGGAGCTAAGTGGAAGAATGACAGGTAGAGTATAGCATTGAGAAACTCCTGAGGGCCATACTATTAGGATTTCTCCAGACTTTTGTGTGTTTTGACTCTACAGATTCTGACAGGTTCTCATGATAAAGAACCAAGAAAAGCACCCTTCTGTTCCTGGCCAGAGTTTTAGAAATAAAACATTTTGAAATGTTTCTAGGATATTTTAACAGAAAGCATTCTTTACTAGCAAAATTAAAAGTCAGGGAATGCAATTCCTCTTATTTTCTTTTATCTCAGAATGACTGCCTATTTGGGCAGTTTACCACAGCATTAAAATTTCAGTAGCATTTCCCCTAAGTTCTTCAAGAATGTTATTGGCACTTTTTATAGGGTTTGCATTGAATCTTAAAATGCTTTGAGCAGGATGATCATTTTCACACTGTCATTTCTTGTAACTTATGAATGTTATGATTTTTTTAAGTATTGTTACTATTTTCAAGTTTTTTCTTGTACTTTCTTATAAGTTTTTTAAAATGTCTTTTATATTAGTTCTTTGATACTTGGCATAGTACACTATTTTAAATGAAGTCTTTTTTTTTTTTTTGCTCTTTGGGTCACACCTGGCGATGCTCAGGGGTTACTCCTGGCTCATGCACTCAGGAATTTCTCCTGGCGGTGCCCCGGGGACCTTATGGGATGCTGGGAATCGAACCTGTGTCGGCCATGTTGGCTGCATGCAAAGCAGACGCCCTACCCGCTGTGCTATCGCTCCAGCCCCTGAAGTCATATTTTTATCTCATTCTATTCTTGTTCTTTATTTGCATGTAAAAGTGCAACATAATTGTGTGTTAATTTTGTAACTGCTACTTTGCTGTATTGGTTTATTTTTGCTAATACCTTTATGGTAGTGACTTTACAGTTTTTATGTATATTATAATGCCACACCACCTACAAATAGTGATAGTTTAACTTTATTTTATTATGTTAATGCCTTTCATTTACGGCTGAAAACTGATTATGAACAGCTTTGTAACTGTGTATCTCATGGTGACTCAATTAAAAATATAAAAATTAATAAAGAAACAAATAAATAAAATAAAGGCCAGGCTCTGGGCTGGAGCTATAGTACAGTGGGTAGGGAGACTTTCTTGATAAGTAGCTTACCAGGATCTGATACTGATCATCCCATATGGTCGCCTGAGGTTGCTAGGACTGATTACTGAGGGGAGAGCCAGGAATAACCCCTGTAGCCTGCAGAGTGTGGCCCCCAGAAATAAGCAATAATAAATAAAGTATAGGAAAGGAAGGAAGGAAGGAAGGAAGGAAGGAAGGAAGGAAGGAAGGAAGGAAGGAAGGAAGGAAGTTACTAAAGGTATTGTTTGTACACAATTTCATAATATAAAATATGATGATATTTAACTAAATTAATTTTATTAGCTATGATCTATGTACTTTAGGAAAGTTACGTTTTCAGAGTTTCAAACTATAGATTTATTTAGAAAGGTGGGTATATTTATAGCTTTTTCAACGATTGACAAACTGCCCCAAAGCTAGCCCAAAGCATGTTATGAGTCAACCAACTTCAAAACTTGTCAATAAATTTTAGTTTAAGAAATATACATATGTAGAATATCAAAAAAGCTAAATGAAAGACAATTATGGTAATTATTCTTGAGTAATTGTATAAGTCTTAATGACTCAGAGGTCTAGAAATCTTATTTTGAATCTTGAAATTTTCTAATTCTATGCTTGGAAAATATGGTTGCCCTTTTCAAAATCTGAAATGACGAAGCTTAAAATATTCAGGAAGAAATGTAAGACTCAATAGTAAGCCACGATTAGTAAGATATGCTAAGGTGAATTTTAAAAATAATTATATAACATTCTAAAAGCATCAAATAATGTATAATTAGAACTATTATATTTAAAACTGCATCAAGAGAGTTGTATAGGCAATAAATGTTTTGGAGATCTGTTAAATAGCAATATTACATAAATTCCTTTTAGTTTTCTCCTGTTAGTCTCTAATATTCAAAGTATTTACATAATAGAACTGTTCATTCAAGAGCACCATCAAGTAAATTTATTATAGTGTCTCACAAATGCCAGATTGGAAGACATCATGGAACCAGTGGGAGATTAGTTGATGAACAATTGCTATATGTCTGATTTGATGCAGTCTTTTTTTTTTTCCGCACAGCAAATTAAAGTTGATATCTATGAAGACTATAATACATTTCTTTTATACAATTCTTCAGGATCACAAAAATTGCTTTGATTTAATCTCATATTTTAGCAATTGCTGCAGCAATCACTTCTATACAGACCTTTACCAACTTTATTTGGCTCTAATTTTAAGAGCTTACCTCAGTTTGGGGCTGGAGTGATAGCATAGCTGGTAGGGCGCTTGTCTTGCACGTGGCTGACCCGGGTTTGATTCCTCCACCCCTCTCAGAGAGCCCAGCAAGCTACTGAGAGTATCTCTCCTGCACGGCAAAATCTGGCATGCTATCCATGATGTATTTGATATGCCAAAAACAGTAACAAGAAGTCTAACAATGGAGATGTTACTGGTGCCCTCTCGAGCAAATCTACGAACAATGGGAAGACAGTGCTACCATGCTACAGTGCTATCTCACATTGAGCCACATACTCCACATCTTTCCCTGATGCTTCCCCAAAACTCTGAGAGGAACACTTGATAATTTATTCTGCACTCATATTTGTTCAAATCATAAATGGAGTGGACTATTTCACTGTAACCCCTTTGATCAATGAAGTATGATAATGGAAATACTAACATGTTTATGAGTTGTCCCTTTAGCGAATTATTCTAAGATATGTTGCATAAGGACTCTTAATTTCCCTTTTGAAATAAACTACTAAATAGATAAACTCTCTATTCTACTATTTGAAGAAACACAAAGTATTATGTTGAATTTTTCAACTTTTTCTTTTCATTCTTTATGTATTTAATTTTTGCATCCTGAATTTATTAACAAAAACTACCCTTTCAGTGGTATTTATCCTTTAGTAGGTACTATTCTTATCTCTCAATGTGCTCTGATCATCGACATATGAACAAGCACAAATGGTACTCAAATTCCCAATTACACCATGATATTGCTTATTTTATAATTAATGTATCATTATAACACAAAATGATTGTCCTGGATGCCAATTTAGAAACTGTTAGAGTACTACATTAATTGCTTGTTTTTGAGTTCAAACATTTCCCGTAAAGAGATTCACTATTAGTAAGCATTAATGTACCAAAGTACTAATTTTGTTAGTAAGTTTATGCAACATCCTCTGTAAAAGAGATTTATATCAGAGTGTTTTTAAAACTACAATTCTTTAGGGCATTTAAATGAATACATTTTTAAAATGTCAATATTAAACAGATGTTTAAAAAATGTTTTTTTATTAAGTAATAATTCTTTTCCTGCCCTTAAATAGCATCATTTGTCCACTGGAAAATTTCCTCTCTGTTTATAGCCTTTCTTTAAAATAATAATTGTCATATGCTGACATGCTTACACTATTGTGAAATGCCATTCATTTAAATTTAAACAAAACATGTATAAACAGTATACATATTTTTTATTAATAATATAGATTCAGAATTTAAAATGTGTAAATAAATAGTCTACATCTCCATGTCATTTTAGACATATTCCAGGTTTTAGCTTCACAGTTGTGATCAGTTTTGAAGAGTTTAAGTTACCAGAGGAAATTTTATTGATTATAATGACAATTATATGACAATAATATGGTCACCAGTAAAATTTTTTGTGTAACGATTTATCTAGTGAATTGCCAGGTTCATATATTTGAAAGTAAAAGAACAGAAAGCAAAACTTGTATTTGGCTCTCTCCTCAGTTTATGGAAACTGAAGACATTGAAAAACCACAGGGGGGAAATCTACTCACCAATAGAGGTTTTTCACTGTATGAATGACATTTCAATGGTGGTCAAATGAAAGCTTAGGAGAGACAGAAAAATATATTACCACATGTGCACATTTCTTGGAAAGAAATACACAGAATAACAGATTCTGTCAAACCAATTTACATTCAAATCTAAATCTCAAGAAAAACTTGAGTATGAATCTCAATCGACACAAAGCACTATAGCATAATTCTTAGCCTATTATGGTAACCATAATCTCAGAGGAAAAGACAAATAATTGTCCGATTTATTTAGGTTACCTACCAAACAGCTGCCAGACTATCTGTCTCACCAGGCATTGTTGCCAAAAGCAACACCATAATAGCAGATGTACTTTGCAATTATGAGTATCCATTTACTGGAACAGACAGTGTCATCTTTAGCCCACATTATGTATTTTGTTTTAATGTACATTGATTGCTTGGTATTATTTTATAGCTGTACCTGTATCTACAGTAAAATGTTTATTTTTTAATATTCGTGGGTAATCGTTTTTCAACCCAGCTTGTGTGAATATTGTGGTGGAATCTCCAAAGGAAATACGGTTCTTTGTTTAAATTTAAGCTGTTTCAAACTGGAAGGAGAAAGATAGATGGAAGAGAGTTAGGAAAAAAAATCAGGAGATCAGGAAGGGAAGGCAGAAGGGAAAGAAAGGGGAGGGGAAGTAAGTGAGGGAGGAAGAGAGGGAAGGAGAGAGGGAGGGAGAGGAAAAAAAGAAGTGAAGAAAAGAGAGAAGAGAAGAAAGGAAGGAGGAGAAAGGAAAAATGGAAGAGGAAGGGAGGAAGGGAGGAAGAAAACGAAATACAGAAAAAGGAAACAGCAATTCACAAGTCATTCACTGATATCAAGGCACTATAGTCAAAAGATACTTATCAGGCAGTCAACTTGGATAGGTATTAGAATTATCAGACAGAAACTTTTAACTAATGGCCCAGGTTTGATTCTTCTGCCCCACTTGGAGAGCCCGGCAAACTACCCAGAGTATCTGGCCCACACAGCAAAGCCTAGCAAGCTACCCTTGTTGTCTTTGATATGCCAAACACAGTAACAACAAGTCTCACAATGGGGACATTACTGGGCCAGCTAGAGCAAATCGATGAACAACAGGAGGATAAGGCTACAGTGCTACTATTTTAAAAATTAAATGAGTGGTGCAAGCAAATTTTTTTAAAAAAAAATACAATAAGGGCTATGAAAATACTCAAGCAGTTGTAGAAAATAATTGTAGAAATTAATGTGTTAAAAGTGTACTATAGAAAATTCACTATTAGATTTGATACAATTAAAGAGATAATGATGTTATCTTTATTAAAGAAGAAAATAAATAAATAAGAAAACAAGAAAATTTTAAATAAGTAATAAGAAAATCCATTGTGGAAGACAAAGGAACAGAAAAGATAAATATTTGAGAAGACCATTTTGTGTACATTAATTTAGAGCTAAAGTGGATCTTAAAAATGATCAAATGACCTGTAGCAGGACTGTATGCAGGAGGCCTGAGTTGGATGCCTCAAACCACATCGTCCCCAAACCAGGGTGGAAATAATCTCTAAAGATTCACCTTCTGCACTCAGCATGGATCCAAAAATAAAACAAACAAAAAACGAATTATTTTAAAACACACAACCTAAAAATATAAAACTAGCTAAGATGGTATAATGGGCTGGAGCGATAGCACAGCGGGTAGGGCGTTTGCCTTACAAGCGGCCAACATGGCCGACCCGAGTTCGATTCCTCCGCCCCTCTCGGAGAGCCCGGCAAGCTACCGAGAGTATTCGATATGCCAGACACAGTAACAACAAAGTCTCCAATGGAGACGTTACTGGGCCCGCTCGAGCAAATCGAGCAAGATGGTATAATATTAGAATAAGAATTGATGAGGGGACAATAAAACTTTTAGAAATAGGTTACTATCTATCTAGAAATATAATAAAGCAGCTGTCATTTAGTCTCAGTGATGACATAAAGTTCTATTAAATAAATGCTGAGCTAAAAAAATCAATAACAAATATTTTAATTACTCAGATGATGAAAAAGTATATACAACTGTTAACATCACATTTCATATATATATATGTATCATATATATATATATATGTAATATGCACAGAAGACCTGGAAAGCTATCTGTGGCGTATTCAATTTGACAAAAACAGTAACAATAACAGGTCTCATTCCCCTGATCCTGAAAGAGCCTTCAATACGGAAGTTTTGTTGGGAAAGACGAGTAAGGAGAGGCTGCTAAAATCTCAGGGCTGGGACAAATAGAGACGTTATTGGTGCCCGCTCGAGTAAATCGATGAACAATGGGATGACAGTGATACAGTGATATATGTAGTATACACAGATATGATACATATTATTTTGAGTTAGGGAAAGGACACAATAGAAATTAAACTGATAGTTCATATACTTCAATAGAAACTGTGCTGACAGTTCCTACATCTTTAAAATTAACATTTCTTCAAACTGCATATCATAATGAAGTAGAAAAGCAAAAGCACAATTCGGTAGAAAAATTTTTGTTACAAATATTTAACAAAGGATATGTTCAAAAATATAAAGATTTTATCATGTCAAATTATAAACAAAGCATATTTTTAACTTTTAAAATTAGAAAAATGTTGATATAAAATATATTGTAAACAAAATTTTTAAAATGCAACTCCATAACAAATTATTTCTGTATGACCAGAACTCATGCAAATTACAAGGCTATCTTGTATGAAGATAAGCCTGTTTTTTTGATCCCTGGCACTGCATATAGTTACTCACCTATCCCCAACAGTGACTCCTGAACACAGAGAAAGGAGTAAGCCCCGAGAACCACAGAGTATGAACCCCAAACCAAAAAGTCAAACCTTTTCTGTGAAAGGTATTGGGAGAATTTTTATTTATTCTAATAATAAAATTATTTTCATGTGCTCTCATGAAATAAGATAATTTCATCTGTTTATATCATTGTACATTTATAATATATTTTCTTTAAATATTGACAGTAACGTCTCCATTGGAGACTTGGTTGTTACTGTGTCTGGCATATCGAATACTCTCGGTAGCTTGCCGGGCTCTCCGAGAGGGGCGGAAGAATCGAACTTGGGTCGGCCATGTTGGCCGCTTGTAAGGCGAACGCCCTACTGCTGTGCTATCACTCCAGCCCTTAGTCAGACACAATTGTGGTTTTTAACTGCTTTTAAAACTCATATTTTAGAGTATTTTATATATAAATACTGTGTTTTTGTTTACCACTGCTTTGCCTTTGTATTTGTGCTCATTTATACTGTTAACTTGCCCTTTTGTACAATCCTAGGACCACACTGTAGCACTAAAGCACTCTCATCCCGTTGTTCATGGATTTGCTCCAGCAGTCACCAGTAATGTCATCATTCATCCCTGCCGCATGCTAGTGTAGCCCAATGGCGTCTGCTAGCTCCAGGAACACAAAGTGAGACGCATTGTTACTGTTTTTGGCATATTGAATACACCAAGGGGAGCTTACCAGGCTCTGCCGTGTGGGCAGGATACCTTCGGTAGCTTGCCAGGCTCTCCGAAAGGGGTGGAAGAATTGAACCCAGATAAGCCTTGTGCAAGGCAAACGCTTTACCCGCTGTGCTATAGCTTTAATCCCAGTTAAAAAAAAAAGTCTTAAAAAACAAAGCAAAGCAACAAAACAAAACAAAACAAAACAAAAGAAAAAAACGCATGCAAATGAGGAAGCAGATAAGGTCCATCCATAGGGCCCTGTAAACAGAAGCTGGATTCCAAGAGCCAGCCTGGCCCAGCCATGTGACTTCTGGTTTCCTTTGCCTGGCACTGAGTTCCAAGAAGGGAGGACCATGTTAAAATAAATTTTGGCTGGAGACTTGAAACCATTTTGTCTTCAATATTCTCTGCTAAAAACATGTATCATCTAGATGTTCAATGTGGAAATGTAATAAATATTTGAATGGTTTACTGATGGCCTTTTTTATGGGTAATAATCTCCTCCAATATTGCAAATATATAATAAAAATGATAAATAGAGAGAATTATTTCTTTGTATTTTATTATGGTCCAAATACTTTAGATGTGAAAATTATATACGGCATAGTTAATATATTACTTGTCAATGTTCTTGAGGGGCTTGAGAGATAATACAGTGGGTAGAATACTTGCTTTATAAACAGCTGACCTAGCTTTAATCTCCAAAACCACATACAGTCTACCAATCCCATGAAGAGTGATCCTTAAGTACAGAACCAGGAATAAGCACTGAGTATCATGTGTTTGTCTCCCAAACAGAAACAAACAAAAATAATTTTATGCACTTTTACTATTTATTTATTTATTATGAGAGTGTAGGTCTGAATAGTGCTTGCTTAATTTTGTTTCCACAGAAAATTATCACAATCACAAATCACAAATCATCCTATTATTCTTCGATTGCCTCGAGCAGGCCCCAGTAATGTCTCCTTCATCCTAGCCCTGAGGTTATATTCAAGGCTCTTTAGGAGAATGAGACCCATCATTGTTACTGGTATTTGGCATATTGGGTACGACACGGGGAGTTTGCCAGACTCTGCCGTGTGGACAGGCTACATTAGGTAATCTTCCAGTTTGTCCAAAGTAGGAATGAGATAATAAGGTGTTGTGTGGCCACTTCCGGGAGATGGTTTTTATAGTCTCTGAGTCTTGGCATTGATGGGATTACACGGCGCCAGGGGGCCAGTTGGTGGGTGTGACCCCAGCCTACTGGAATTTGGAGGATCTGGGTGGAGGATGCTCGGCCCAAATCCGAGTAGCCTTGGATATCTCGGCCCCGGAACCCACGTGACTCTGTCCCTCTGCCAGTACCTTCATGTGTGCGGAGAGTGGTCTCAGCATGGTGGTGGCTGGTCCTGGAGGTCTTTGGCTGCCGGAGCTCTGGTCGGGGCAGGGAGGAAAGCTCAACCTGCTCCCCTCCAAGGGGCCCGGGCGCGGGGGCAGGAGACTGCCAGAAAATTATAATCATATATAAATTAATTTGCTAAATAAATTAGAATTTAATAGATATTTAAGATTAGAAAAATGAGGACAGGTAGATAATACAGGGGATAAGACACAAACCTTGCATGTAGTTGAACTTACTTCTGTCCCTGACATTCACATGATACCATCAAGTATCACTGAGTATAGCCCTAAACGCTTCTAAATACACGAGATTTGTCTCTGGAGGCTCCTGCCACCACCAGAGGGGCACATGTTATCCCAGCACCCGATACTTGAGCAGCATCATATTCATGGTTCCTTGCATTGAACTGCAGATTCAGATGTTTAAAGAATTGATGGAAGTGTCTTCCTGAACCTCCTTAGTACTATGTATGAAGACTTTCTGTATGTGGCTACGTCCGTGTGCTCATGCGCGCGTACACGTGCATGCGCGCACGCGCGCGCACACACACACACACACACACACAGAGTGAAAGTATTAGATTTAATGAATGAATAAATCAAAGTATTAGGTTTCAAAGTCACCACAAAAAATAAGATTTTGTTTGTTTTGTGGGGATGACTTTTGGGCTACATCTGGTTGTGCTCAGGGCTTTTTCGTGGCTCTCTGCTTAGGAGCTCACAAGCCCATATTAGACCCTGGACCTTGAACACAAGGCAAGTGTCTTACCTGCTATACTATGCAGTCTCAATATAAGTTGTGCTTTGAATGATCTAAATGGAAATTACAAATCTATTTCATTTATGATATACAAAATGATAAAAACACTTAGGAATTTTCTTTAGATAGTTATAAAATAAAATTTCTGAAATAAATAAAGGAAAATACATAATAAAATACATGCAGGATCATAATTGTCAAGTGATTAAAATAATGATAATATCATAATTCATTGAGAAATCAGTCTAACACATTTCTTGGAAGACTAGGTATGAAGTAGCATTTTTTTAAAGATTTAAATGAATCCCTATATAACACCTTGCACAAATTAATTTAAGATAAACAGCATACCCATGTTTAAGGCCCCAAACAATATGACGCTCAGAAAAAAACAACTCTTTAGGGGACAAAGAGATAGTACAGTAAATAAGGTGCTTATATTTCTAAGGACCACCAAGAATAATTCTTAGTGCGAGCCAGGAGTAAACCCTGAACATTGCAAAGTGTGACCCTCAAACCAAAAACAATCAAAAAACAAAAGCAAAAAAAAGGTAAGCAAACAAAAAAAGAGTAAACATGCAGGATATGGCAATGTTTTATTGTTTGTGTGTAGCAAAAGGAATCATATGCTAATTTAAATTCATGATGTTTATAATATGCAAAAATGTATACTGTCTATAGAGTAAAAGCAAGTCAAATAATGAAATGCTTTATCTGTAATCATATCTACCGATAACTGATCCATATAAAGGCTATATAAAAGCGATCTAAAACTCAACGGTTAAAAAAAGGCAAGTATTCTGATTCAAAATTCAGCAAATTGGTAAACATTTATCAGAAACATTCAAATGGCAAAAAATTATGTAGATATACAGAGTCAACCAATAGTCAGTGTAATAGAATTGAAAATTGCAGGGAGATACCATCTCATATTAATAGGGGTAACTTCTATTAAAATAACAAAAATCAGCAACATAAAACCAGCAAGGCAAAATTGTCAAAGAAAATGGAACTTAGAACTTAATGTACTATGAGCACTTCGTACTATGTGGGAAGAATGTAAAATGATTATCATATACTACAGAATAGTTCAACTTTATGCGCGTTTGTGTGTGTGTGTGTGTGTAGCACTGTAGCACTGTACTCCTGTTGTTCTTCGATTTGCTTGAGCACGCACCAGTAACGTCTCCATTGTGAAACTTGTTGTTACTGTTTTTGTCATATCGGGGATACACCACGGGGAGCTTGCCAGGCTCTGCCATGCAGGCAAGAAACTCTCGGTAGCTACCAGGCTTTAATAAAATGCCATATCACAATCATGTTCATCCTGTTTTTCTTCGATTTACTCAAGCAGGCACCAGTAACGTCTCCTTCTTCCTAACGCTGAGATTTTATAAGAGCCATTTCAATGTTCTTTCAGGATTAGGAGACTGAGACCCATCATTGTTACTGGTATTTGGCATATTGAGTACGAAATGGGAAGTTTGCTAGACTCTGCCATGTGGGCAGGATACTTTTGGTAGCTGCCAGGTTCTCCAAAAGAAAAATAATATAATAAGATGTCGCACGGTTGCAAATGTGGCTGCGCACTTCCGGGAGCTGGGTTTTATAGTCTCTGTGTCTTGGCCATTGATGGGACCAACCTGGCGCTGGCAGCAGCTGGTTGATGTGACATATACCTACTGGAAGATGGGGGTCTGGGTGGTGAAGGCCCAGTCCCAAAATGAGTAGACTTGGAGATCTCAGCCCCGGGACCCGCATGCCTGGGTTCCTCTGTCAGTTCTTTCATGCATGAGGCCTGTCCAGAGGTGTGGAGAGTGGTCCTAGCATGGCCGTGGCTGGCTCCAGAGGTCCTCAGCTGCTGAGGCTCTGCTCGGGATGGGAAGGAGGAGAGAAACTCAATCCTCCCCACTCCAAGGGGCCCTGGTGAGGACAGCCAAGCGCCGGGGCAGGAGACTGCACTGTTCTCCTCCGGGAGCTGGGTTTTATAGTCTCTGCATCTTGGCTGTTGATGGGACTAATCTGGCTCTGGCGGCAGCTGGTGGGTGTGACGCCTACCTACTAGAAGATGGGGGTCTGGGTGGAGAAGGCCCAGTCCCAATCCGAGTAGGCTTGGAGACCTCCGCCCTGGGACCCACATGCCTGGATTCCTCTGTCAGTTCTTTCATGCATGAGGCCCATCCGGACGTGTGGAGAGTGGTCCCAGCACAAAATGCCATATACATTTGGAATTCAAAATATGGCAAAAAAGAGTAGAGAAGTAAATAAAGAACAAGAAACAAGTAAAAGAGAAATAGAAAAGAATCTCAAGAGACATTCTAATAATGTTCCTGAACTTTTTAATAAAGCTGTTTATTTTTTTCCAACAAATGTATGCAATGTGATTAAAAGAGTGAATGAATGAGTAAAGACATAGCTTTTCATTTGTCTAAAATGAAGTTTCAAACATGGCTTTAGAACCACTCTTCTTTAACATATTAAAAAAGAGCAGTTCTTGGGGCTGGAGCGATAGTACAGTGGGTAGGGCGTTTGCTTTGCAAACCGTCTGCTTTGCAAATTGAATCAGTGGCCGACCCAGATTCAATTCCCAGCATTCCATATGGTCCCCTGAACACTGTTAGGAGTAATTCCTGAGTGTACGAGCCAGGAGTAACCTTTGTGCATCCCCGGGTGTGACCCAAAAAGCAAAAAAAATTTTAAAAAACCCAAGCAGTTCTAGACAGTATTAAGACACATTAATAGTGGTGCAGAAATCTAGAATAATTAAAACTGGAAAACTATATTAAAAAAACCAGTGGAATCAAAGTCAGCAGTTATTTGAAAAGATTGAAAACTTATAATATATTTAGTTCAGCTTACTACGAGAAACAGAATGGACACAATTATGATAGTTGCAAGAAGATAGAAGACTCTAGTAATGTGTTTTGTGAAAGTGATGTCTGAAACCCTAAACGAGCTCAAAAGTATTAAGGCATTTTGCTTATGCAAGTGCGCGCACACACACACACACACACACACAAACACACACACCATCTCAGAAGTCTAGAAAACCATTCAGATGTAGAATTCATGGTTCTTTCTTGGATGAATCCAAGAGGAGAGGTGGCTGGGCCCACTGGAAGGAGAAGGTCCAAAATTGGAACAAAGGGCAAGCAAGAATAGCGAAAGAACATCAACTGCTCCCAGCTCATCCCCTTGGCAGCCACCCTAGCAACAGAATAGAATGAGGGTGGGGCAGCCTGGGAAAAGTGTATATAAGCCAACTTGGCAGAGGAAAAGGCCCACATGCTGCTGGAGTCCCCCCTCATGAGATGTGCACTTTCAGACTTTAAGGCACATTTCCCCATTCTGCTACATGACTGTAGCAAAGTGAAACCATTACAATCAATAATAGGAAGATTATAAGAATAATAAAGGGACTCCATAAACAATACTTACCCACAAATTTGAAAACCTACATTAAATGGATACATTTATTGAAGGGTTCAGATTACAAAAATTGATAAAAAGAAAATAGAGACTCCAGGTAATCTCATAGCTGTGCAGAAATAGAAAAGTTAATGGCCTTCAAAGAGAAATTATAAAATCCAGATGATGTCATGATTTAATTATACTATATGTCTAAGAAACAGTACCAATATTCCACAATCTTTCTAAAAGCAGAATCACACAGGATATATTCTATGAGGCTAATCATCCTAATAAGAAACAAGAAAAGATAACAAAAGAAGGAAAAACACAACACATTTTTCATAAATTTAAATATAAGATAAACACTAGCATTTTGAATTTCAGGACATGTAGGAGTAAAAGGGCTGGAGCAATAGCTCAGTGGTAGGGCATTTGCCTTGCTCACAGCCAGCCTGGCCTAGCCGGGTTTTATTCCTCTGCCCCTCTAGGAGAGTCCGGCAAACTACCGAGAGTATCTCGCCTGGCAAGTTATCTGTGACATATTCAATATGCCAAACACAGTAACAACAAGTCTCAAAATGGAGACATTACTGGGCTCGCTCAGGCAAATCAATGAACAATGGGAGGACAGTGACAGTGACGGTATAAGTAGAATTATAAGCAACGTAATGAAATTTGTACAGTTATACAAATTTGATTCAACATGTTTTTTTTTTTAATTTATTGAATCACTGTTGGAAAGGTTACAAAGCTTTCAGGTTTATGTCTCAGTCATGCAAATATCAAACACATTTCCCTTTACCAATACTTATTTTTTACCATGAAGAACCCCAATAAAACCCCACCCCCACCCCTCCCCGTCCCTGTGAGGCAGATGAATTCTAGTTAACACTCTATCTGCTTTGATTAGATTCATTGTTTCAATAAAAGATTCACCACTATTATTTAGAGTTTACCCCCGCCCCCAAATCAGACATGCTGAAAAAGCATTGTGAAGTGATTTGCTTTCTACAGCTGGGTTCAAGAATTAAATGTTGGTTTTGGATTTCTGCTATTTTACCTATTGACCCTGGAAGTGTTTCTACTGAAAGTCAGATAGTTAAGAAATTGGTCTCTGTGCACTGGAGACGTGGCCGTGCTGGAGAGCCGCTCGCGGGGGGCAACCGGTGGCCTCGGTAGGGCATGAAGGGCTGAGCGAAACACCCCCCTTCCCATGAGGTTTTAGTCGCCCCCACAATCCCGGCTCATACCTGCTGTCCACAAGGCTCCCATGTGGCCGCCATCTTTCTTTCCAGAGAGGAGAGGGCGAATGGGGCAACACCCTTTCCCCTCCAGCAGACTTGATGGGCTGAATCAACGCATAGTCCGTTCACTTTTCTGCTCCAAGCTGCTGGGTTCTGCATTAAGTCCTTGTGCTTCTGGGGCCATGGCCGTGCTGGAGAGCCGCTCGCGGGGGGCGACTGGTGACCTCGGTAGGGCGTGAAGGATGGACCAGAACGCCCCCCGACCCATGAGGTTTTAGTCGCCCCTACTCCCCCGGCTCATACCTGCTGTCCACAAGGCTCCCATGTGGCCGCCATCTTTCTTTCCAGAGGGAGGAGGGCGGAAGGGAGCAACACCCTTTCCCCTCTGGGCAGAAATGATTGCCTGGATTAACGCATAGACCTTTCACTTTTCTGCTCCAAGCTGCTGGGTTCTGCATTAGGTCATTGTGCTTCTGGGGCTGGGGCCGTGCTGGAGAGCAGCTCGTGGGGGCAACTGGTGGCCTCGGTAGGGCGTGAAGGGCGGACCAAAACGCCCCACTTCCCATGAGGTTTTAGTCGCCCCCACACTCCCGGCTCATACCTGCTGTCCACAAGGTTCCCATGTGGCCGCCATCTTTCTTTCCAGAGAGGAGAGGGCGAATGGGGCAACACGCTTTCCCCTAGGACAGACTTGATGGCCTGGATCAATGCATAGTCCGTTCACTTTTCTGCTCCAAGCTGCTGGGTTCTGCATTAAGTCCTTGTGCTTCTGGGGCCGTGGCTGTGCTGGAGAGCCGCTGGTGGGGGGTGACTGGTGACCTCGGTAGGGCGTGAAGGACGGACTAGAACGCCCCCCTTCCCATGAGGTTTTAGTCGCCCCCACACCCCTGGCTCATACCTGCTGTCCACAAGGCTCCCATGTGGCCGCCATCTTTCTTTCCAGAGGGAGGAGGGCGGAAGGGAGCAACACCCTTTCCCCTCTGGGCAGAAATGATTGCCTGGATTAAGGCATAGTCCTTTCACTTTTCTGCTCCAAGCTGCTGGGTTCTGCATTAAGCCCTTGTGCTTCTGGGGCTGTGGCCGTGCTGGAGAGCCGCTTGTGGGGGGCAACTGGTGACCACGGTAGGGCGTGAAGGACGGACCGGAACGCCCCCCTTCCCATGAGGTTTTAGTCGCCCCCACACCCCCGGCTCATACCTGCTGTCCACAAGGCTCCCATGCGGCCACCATCCTTCTTTCCAGAGAAGAGAGGGCGAATGGGGCAACACCCTTTCCCCTCTGGGCAGAATTGATGGCCTGGGTTAACTCATCGTCCGTTCACTTTTCTGCTCTAAGCTGCTGGGTTCTGCATTAAGTCCTTGTGTTACTGGGGCTGTGGCCGTGCTCCAAACTTAACTCTGATTTTCAGGGAGAAAGATTGGGTGGTTTACTTCTCATTGATCACTTTGTATATAGAGAGATGTCGCGCGGCCGCTTATGCGGCCGCACGGTTTTGAGAAAGAGTCCTAGTTCCCGCATACTCGAGCTGTGTTTGTAGAGTCTTCTGGTCAACGGGGTTCCATCTGCGGGAGGCGGGATGCGGCACCTACTCCATCTGGAACTTGCCCCGGTGATCTCGGCTCTTTTTGGAACCTGTTTTTTCTTTTTTTTTTTTTTCCTCCGGGATCCCGCACCCTCCATGTGTTTCTTCTCTTATGCTGAATGCTTCAAAGATGGCGCTGGGGGGCGGGCTGTGGGCGTGACTTCCGGAATCAGAGGTTACCTGGGAGGTGTAGTCCGGCAGATTTGAGATAAAGTCCTCGTTCCCGCATACTCGAGCTGTGTTTGTAGAGGCTTCTGGTCACCGGGGTTCCATCTGGGGGAGGCGGGATGCGGCACCTACTCCATCTGGAACTTGCCGGTGATCTCGGCTCTTTTTGGAACCTGTTTTTTTTTTTTTCCCCCTTTATTTTATTTTATTTTTTTTAAAGTTGTAGATTTACAATTTTTTGTGCTTTGGTTTCAATTATACAATGATCAGATACCCATCCCTCCACCAGTGCCCATTTTCCACCACCATGGATAATATCCCTCCCACCCCCATCCCCCCATCCCCCCGTCTCTGTGGCAGGGCAATCCCCTGTGTTCTCTCTCTCCGTTTGGGTGTTGTGGTCTGCAAAAGAGGCATTGAGTGGCAAACATGTTCAGTCCATAGTCTACTTTCGACATGCATCTCCCCTCCTGGGAGGATCCTCCAAACATCCTTTATTTGGTGCTCCCTTCTCTATCTGAATAGCCCTTTCCTCTAGGATACCCGGATGGCCTCTAAGTTATGGAGTAATCCTCCTGGTGCTGATCTCAGCTATTCTTGGGTATTAATCTCATACTTTGTTACTTTATATCCCCCAGATGAATGCAATCTTTCTATGTCTATCCCTCTCTTTCTGACTCATTTCGCTTAGCATGATACTTTCCATATTGTACCACTTGTATGTAAATTTCATGACTTCATCTTTTCTAAGAGCTACATAGTACTCCATTGTGTAGATGTACCAAAGTTTCTTTAACCAGTCATCTGTTCTTGGGCATTCAGGTTTCTTCCAGTTTCTGGCTATTGTAAAGAGGGCTGCAATGAACAAACAAGTGCAGATGTCACTTCGACTATACATTTTTGCCTCTCTGGGATATATTCCCAGGAGTGGTATTGCTGGGTCAAATGGGAGCTCAATTTCTAATTTTTTGAGAATTGTCCATACTGTTTTCCAGAAGGGCTGAACCAGTGGACATTCCCACCAACAGTGAAGGAGTGTCCCTTTCTCGCCACATCCACGCCAGCATCGGTTGCTTTTGTTCTTTTGAATTTGGGCCAGTCTCTGAGGTGTGAGATGGTATCTCATTGTGGTTTTGATCTGCATCTCCCTGATGATTAATGATGTAGAGCATTTTCTCATGTGCTTTTTTGCCATTCGGATTTCTTCTTTGAGAAAGTTTCTGTTCATTTCATTGCCCCATTTTTGGATGGGGTTGGATGTTTTCTTCTTGTGGAGTTTAACCAGTATTTTGTATATCCTGGATATCAACCCCTTGTCAGATGTGTATTCGGTGAATATCCTTTCCCATTCTGTAGACTGTCTTTGTATTTTGGTCACTGTTTCTTTGGAGGTGCAGAAGCTTCTTAGTTTAAGATAGTCCCATTTATCTATCTCTGTTTTCACTTGCTCGGCCAGTGGCGTGGCATCTTTGAAGATACCATTAGCTTCAATGTCATGGAGGGTTTTGCCAACTTTATCTTCAATGTACCTTATGGTTTCTGGTCTGATGTTGAGGTCTTTAATCCATTTTGATCTTACTTTTGTACATGGTGTTAGGCAGAGTTCTGAGCCTATTTTTTTGCATGTAGCCGTCCAGTGATGCCAACACAATTTATTAAAGAGGCTTTCCTTACTCCACTTCACATTACTTGCACCTTTATCAAAGATTAGATGAGCATATGATTGAGGAGAGATGTCAGTGTATTCAACCCTGTTCCATTGGTCTGCAGTTCTGCCTTTGTTCCAGTACCATGCTGTTTTAATTATTACTGCTTTGTAGTACAGTTTGAAGTTCGGGAGGTTGATTCCTCCCATTTTCTTTTTCCCAAGAATTGCTTTAGCTATTCGTGGGGGCTTATTGTTCCATATAAATTTCAAGAGTGTTTGCTCCATTTCTTTGAAGAATGTCATGGGTATCCTTATAGGGATTGCATTGAATTTATACGATGCTTTCGGTAGTATTGCCATTTTGACAATGTTAAGTCTCCCGACCCATGAGCAGGGGATATCTTTCCATTTCCTCATGTCCTCTTTTATTTCCTGAAGTAGCGTTTTGTAGTTTTCTTTGTACAGGTCCTTTACTTCCTTAGTTAAGCTGATTCCTAGGTACTTGATTTTCTGGGGCACAATTGTGAATGGGATTGTTTTTTTCATGTTGCTTTCTTCTCTCTCACTGTTTGCATATAGGAAAGCCATGGGCTTTTGGGTATTGATTTTATAACCTGCAACTTTACTATACGAGTCTATTGTTTCTAAGAGTTTTTTGGTGGAAGTTATTGGGTTCTCTAAGTAGAGTATCATATCATCTGCGAATAGTGAGAGCTTGATTTCTTCCTTTCCTACCTGAATGCCCTTAATATCTTTTTCCTGCCTAATCGCTATTGCAAGTACTTCCAGTACTATATTGAACAGCAGTGGAGAGAGTGGGCATCCCTGTCTCGTCCCTGATCTTAGAGGGAAGGCTCTCAGTTTTTCCCCATTGAGGATGATGCTTGCTGTAGGCTTGTGGTAGATGGCTTTAATTATGTTGAGGAAGGTCCCCTCTATACCCATTTTGGCTAGGGTTTTCATCATAAAGGGGTGCTGGATCTTATCAAATGCTTTCTCTGCATCTATTGATATGATCATATGCTTTTTATCTTTTCTTTTGTTGATATGGTGGATTATGTTGATTGATTTCCGAATGTTGAACCATCCTTGCATCCCTGGGATGAATCCTACTTGGTCATGGTGTATGATCTTTTTGATGAGTAGTTGGATTCTATTTGCTAGTAGTTTGTTGAGGATCTTTGCATCTGTGTTCATCAGGGATATCGGCCTGTAATTCTCTTTCTTTGTGGTATCTCTGTCTGCTTTTGGTATCAGTGTGATATTTGCTTCGTAGAAACTGTTTGGAAGTGTTTTTGATATTTCAATTTCGTGGAAAAGTTTAAAGAGTATTGGGAGTAAGTCCTCTTTAAAGATTTGGAAGAATTCACTAGTGAATCCATCCGGGCCAGGACTTTTGTGCTTGGGGAGACTTTTTATTACCATTTCAATTTCCTTGATGGTGATAGGTCTGTTCAGGTATTCCAGGTCTTCTTGGTTCAGCCTTGGGAGTCTGTAGGAGTCTAGGAATTTATCCATTTCCTCGACGTTTTGATGTGGAACCTGTTTTTTCTTTTTTTTTTTTTCCCTCCGGGATCCCGCACCCTCCATGTGTTCCTTCTCTTATGCTGAATGCTTCAAAGATGGCACTGGGGGGCGGGCTGTGGGCGTGACTTCCGGAATCAGAGGTTACCTGGGAGGTGTAGTCCGGCAGATTTGAGAAAAAGTCCTCGTTCCCGCATACTCGAGCTGTGTTTGTAGAGGCTTCTGGTCACCGGGGTTCCATCTGGGGGAGGCGGGATGCGGCACCTACTCCATCTGGAACTTGCCCCGGTGATCTCGGCTCTTTTTGGAACCTGTTTTTTCTTTAGTTTTTTTTTTTCCTCCGGGATCCCGCACCCTCCATGTGTTCCTTCTCTTATGCTGAACGCTTCAAAGATGGCGCTGGGGGGCGGGCTGTGGGCGTGACTTCCGGAATCAGAGGTTACCTGGGAGGTGTAGTCCGGCAGATTTGAGAAAAAGTCCTCGTTCCCGCATACTTGAGCTGTGTTTGTAGAGGCTTCTGGTCACCGGGGTTCCATCTGGGGGAGGCGGGATGCGGCACCTACTCCATCTGGAACTCGCCGGTGATCTCGGCTCTTTTTGGAACCTGTTTTATCTTTTTTTTTTCCCCTCCGGGATCCCGCACCCTCCATGTGTTCCTTCTCTTATGCTGAATGCTTCAAAGATGGCGCTGGGGGGCAGGCTGTGGGCATGACTTCCGGAATCAGAGGTTACCTGGGAGGTGTAGTCCGGCAGATTTGAGAAAAAGTCCTCGTTCCCGCATACTCGAGCTGTGTTTGTAGAGGCTTCTGGTCACCGGGTTTTCATCTGGGGGAGGCGGGATGCGGCACCTACTCCATCTGGAACTTGCCCCGGTGATCTCGGCTCTTTTTGGAACCTGTTTTTTCTTTAGTTTTTTTTTTTCCTCCGGGATCCCGCACCCTCCATGTGTTCCTTCTCTTATGCTGAATGCTTCAAAGATGGCGCTGGGGGGCGGGCTGTGGGCGTGACTTCCGGAATCAGAGGTTACCTGGGAGGTGTAGTCCGGCATTTTGAGAAAAAGTCCTCGTTCCCGCATACTCGAGCTGTGTTTGTAGAGGCTTCTGGTCACCGGGGTTCCATCTGAGGGAGGCGGGATGCGGCACCTACTCCATCTGGAACTCGCCGGTGATCTCGGCTCTTTTTGGAACCTGTTTTATCTTTTTTTTTTTTTTTCCTCCGGGATCCCGCACCCTCCATGTGTTCCTTCTCTTATGCTGAATGCTTCAAAGATGGCGCTGGGGGGCGGGCTGTGGGCGTGACTTCCGGAATCAGAGGTTACCTGGGAGGTGTAGTCCGGCAGATTTGAGAAAAAGTCCTCGTTCCCGCATACTCGAGCTGTGTTTGTAGAGGCTTCTGGTCACCGGGGTTCCATCTGGGGGAGGCAGGATGTGGCACCTACTCCATCTGGAACTTGCCGGTGATCTCGGCTCTTTTTGGAACCTGTTTTTTCTTTTTTTTTTTCCTCCGGGATCCCGCACCCTCCATATGTTCCTTCTCTTATGCTGAACGCTTCAAAGATCTCAACATGTTTTTATGCCTGCTCCCTGCTATGCTTTTAACAAATAAGCTTTTTAAATTATAATCAATGATAAACTATAAAAAAATACATATTCTAAAAGTATTGGAATTAGAAGAATACACTGTAGCACTATAGCACTGTCCTCCCTTTGTTCATCGATTTGCCCAGTAACATTGTGAGACTTGCTATTACTGTGTTTGGCATATTGAATACATTCCAAGTAGCTTGTCAGGCTTTACTGCCCAGGTGAGATACTTTCGGTAGCTTTCTGGTTCTCCTAGAGGGGCAGAGGAATCGAACTCAGGTTGGTCAGGTCGGATGCATGCAAGGCAAATGCCTTACCGGCTTAATATCAGTAGAGGGAAAAGTATAGCACTCAATGTTATAAGTATAGACATATATTTTTGAGACGTTAAATTTTAAATATTTCCATTTATCTGGGCTGGAGTGATAGCACAGTGGTAGGGCGTTTGCCTTGCACACAGCCAACATGGCTGACCCAAGTTCGATTCCTCCACCCCTCTCGGAGAGCCCAGCAAGCTCCCGAGAGTATCTCACCCGCACAGCAGAGCCTGGCAAACCACCCGTGATGTATTCGATATGCCAAACACAGTAACAACTAAGTCTCCAATGGAGACGTTAGTGGGCCCGCTCGAGCAAATCGATGATCAACGGGAGAGGCCTCCATTTATCCAAACTTTCTCAAATTACATTTAAAATATAGTTAGGTTGTTTAAGGCACCCTGAATTAAATTAATTTTATTTCACCATTCAGATGTCAAGTAAGATAAAACATAAAGGGGAAGACCCAAATGTAGAACACAAAAAAGATCTCTTCAATTTTATTAAAATTTCAGACATGCATACTGACTTTTTTTTTTTTTGCAGATCAGAATGGAACCAGTCATACAAAGTGTGTGCTTTATCTCAGACTCTAGTTTTAAAGAAATATTTGTCCCACCAATGTCTGTAAAATATATAAGAATTTTAGCTGATTTAATTTTTTAAAAATTCTAAGTACTTTGTTTATATTTTTCATAGTCTAGTCAGCTCAGATTTTTTTCCGTTAAGCCCAGGGTTTTGAACTTAACACATAAGTGAAAACTCCAAGACAGTAATTAAAATCTGATTGGCTATTTGTAGTATTACTACTGAAAAGGACATAATATTTATTTTTAGCCGTCAGAAAAAATAGTATCCTTGCTGAAGATTTGAACCCCTGACTCAGTTCTAATCTCCTGCACCACATAATCCCATTCCCTCAAAATAGGGCTACAGATAACACAGAGGCAGGAATAGCCCCTGAGCATCACAGGGTGTGACCTAAATGCTATGATTTTAGGTTTTTTTCGTGGGGTGGATTTTGTGCCACAACCAGTGTTGCTTAGGGACTATTCCTGGCTCTATGCTTTATAGTGATGTCTGGTAGTACTCAAGGTAATACAGACAGTGCTGAGAATCAAAACATAATTTAAAATAAGTTTTTGCAAAATAGATCATTGCTTCGGACCATAAGTATGATAAAAGAAAGAATAACCCAACTGTGAGTGTTCTACTTTATTCTACTCTAACCATTTCATTTTAATTCATAACTTATTGAACCACTTAGAACATAGATTACAAAAGTAAATAAATTGAAATAATTGTTCTCAAAGACCTTCTAACTGTACTTTTAAAATAGAATATGTTCCCAGAGCAATAAACACTAATGAATAACAGAGAAAATTAGACATATAATTGAAGCACATTGAACTGTGGGGAGGTGCTTGCAATAAACAATTAAGTTGAATTGCTTAGGGTTGTTTTTTCTCATAGTACAGACAAAAGAAAGATCACAGAGAGGGGAAGCAGCATGATATCATCTAAGTATTGATAGTAATTACTTTTGGGCTACAAATTACATTAACACCACATGCCTATGCCAGGTAAATATGGATAAGGTTCATCAGAAGACTGAAATACCATACTAAGAAGTATGCAAAACATGAACTTGATGCTGAATGTTACAGTGAAACATTGTAAAGGGGAGAGGATGCTCAATATTAATGCAAAATGAAAGGCAACTAGATATCCTTACATCAGTACAATGGAAAGGCAAGTGCATTTTTTTAGTCAGATACACTAATCCACTATACCATTATTATTAACATAACAGTGAAGCGCCTGAAGGAATATTTCAAGGACTTGTCACACCTTATAGTCATGAGTCCAAACCCTTCATGTCTCACATGTTCTGTCAACAGCTGTGCTGGTGGCTCAACTCATTGCTGGTATCTCTGTTGTCTGAACCTAGCTGCTAAGCTGTCTGTGCAACCCAGTACTGAAAGCAGTTTTCTGTTACACTTCAGTCAGGTGTGCATTGAAACCCAAACTAAAACAAACAAAACAAAAAAATAAACCAAAACAAAAATATTCTGCAAATATCATGGCCAGGAATCGGGATCTCTTGCTGGCAGGCATAGGAGCACCATAGCAACCCCCAATGAGGATCAGAGCCATAACTTCTCTGACTCAACTAAAAGTCCTCATCCTCAGGGAGCATATTTTCAGGTATGAGAACTAAATGTAGTGCAAACCTCAGTGATCACCAAGGCCAGGATTGCAAGCCCAGTAAGCTGATGTGTTTTCTTTGGTGTGAATAACAATTAAAATAGTAAGAACACCATAGTCTAGCATGTGTGCGATGACTGATTCTCACAGCAGGATAAACAACAAAAAGGGAATGGTTATGTGGGGGATAAAAGAAATAATGAAGATAATTAATTCATAATAAAAATTGACTTTCATATGTTAAAATAATCTGAAAGAATTGATCACTTAATCACTTAATCCCCGTTATTCATTGATTTACTCGAGCGGGTGCCAGTAACGTCTCCATTCATCCCGGGTGCGTGCTAGCCTAGCCCAATGTATCTGTTCATTCTAGGAACATGTAGAGCCTCAAACCGATCATTCAGGGTCTTGACGAAGAAGTCTGACCATCTTGTAGGTGGGCATCCACGTGATCTTTTGATGTCCCGTGGAATCCAATCAGTAATGGCTCTAGTCCAGCAGTTGTCTGTAAACCTCATTACGTGCCCAGCCCATCTGATTTTTGATGCCTTGGCAAATCAGACAGCGTCCCTGATTCTTGAGTGTTGACGAAGATCAGAACTCCGGATTCTATCTCTCATTTGAGTGAATCGTGATATTCCAAGCATAGCTCTTTCGATTCCTCTTTGAGAGACCCAAATAGTGTTCTCATCCTGTTTTCGTAGGGCCCAGGCCTCTGAGGCATATGTTAATGCAGGAAGAACAGTGGAATCAAAGAGATGTGCTCGTAGCTGGAGGTTCTTTGTCCTCTTAGTTATTTCTTCAACGTTCTTGAAGGCATTCCAAGCCTCTCTCTTCCTCCTGCGCAACTCAGGTGCCAGGTCATTCATCATGTTGATTTCTCGACCTAGGTATATATAACTGTTGCATTCGGAGATGGTGGTTCCATTGAGAGCGAATGGAGCATCAGGAACAAGGCTGTTTCTCATAAACATTGTCTTCGTAATATTCAACTGTAGTCCAACATTTCCACATTCATGGTCAAAGTCGTTCAGCATTTGCGCCGCTTGGCTGATGTTTGGTGTTATTAGAACGATGTCATCAGCAAAGCGGAGGTGGTGTAGTTGCCGACCATCTATCTTCACTCCCATTCCTTCCCATTCCAGTCATCGCATGATGTTCTCGAGGGTGGCACTGAAGAGTTTTGGTGAAATAGTATCACCCTGCCGAACCACTCTCTTGACATGATTGATCACTTCTTCGTAGAGTGGTGAGATCCTGGTAGTGAATCTGTAATACAGCTCACAGAGGATCCTTATGTATTGAGTTTGAACGCCCTGTTTGGCTAGGACTTTGATGACCGCCTCCATCTCAACAGAATCAAAGGCCTTCTTTAAATCAATGCACATCAGCCAGAGTGGTACTTTGAAGTTCCGAGAAACCTCAATGAGCTTGGTTATCGTTTTGGATATGATTGATCGTGCTGAATCCTTTTGAGGAACCCAGCTTGCTCTCATGATTATCCTTCATCTAGTGTTCTGACAATCCTATTCAGGATGACTCGAGTGAACAGTTTGTAGACTACAGACAACAGGCAGATTGAGCAATAGTTGCCAATGTCGCGGATGTCTCACTTCTTGTACAGTAGTACAGTCCTGCTGGTTTTTGTTTGGAAAAGAACCTTGCATTCAGACAGGTCGCGTGTAAAGAGCCGAGCCAGTGTATTGATGAGTACGGATGACAAATTCTTCAGGTGTTCGGGTCTGACCTTGTCTGGGCCTGGTGCTGTTTGCTTCTTTGCTGGCGAAATGGTGTGTCGGATTTTGGAAGGGAGAACTTTGTTTGTTTTAAATTTAAATAACATTGTACAATTTTGAAATCCCAGATAAAAAAATTTTAATTCACATTTTAAACCAGTATTTTTTTCTATAAAAACTACTATTGATAATTGAGAAGAATAAATGAACTGATTATTCTAATCCCCAAAGAGGTTGTTTTTAATCTCAGATTACAAAGGAAAACTTTAATATAGAGAGTTTGATATTTCATTCTATACCTTCACATTTCAAAGAATAAAATGATTTTTATGTAGATCAGTTTGACAGACATATCCTTCCCCAAAACAGGTGTTTCAAGGCCAAAGCTCAGGATGTTGGCAGATATCTGAGGAGCAGTACATGGAACACCAGCCAATGTGTTCTTGGCTCTTATACTTTGTTTTCACCAGCATTAATTTCATTCACTGATAATTTTTTAAAGTAAATTTATTACTGCCTCTGCAAATTTTTTATAAATGACTTAAGTAAGCTTTTTTAACCTTTTCCTTTTTCCATTTTATTCTCTAAAACTGCAAATGGGGATTTCTTTTAAGTGAACAATCTTTCAAAGCATTATCAATCAATGAATGAACTTACTAACATTTTTAAACTCCATTTATGACAGATGCTTGGCAGGTTTTCTGGTCTCTTGTTAAAAGCAGTCCTCCTACATAAAAGGGAGTTTTAAGCTGTAATACTATCTAAAAATGTAACAGTCAAATCATTTATTAAAACTAGCGACATTTGTTTAAACTTCATTAAATTACTAAAATGTCAAAACAAGATTCAAGAGGGAGTATGGTGGCTTGTAATGACCACAAGTATATATAAAAGTATATTTGAGGCATTAGGAACAGAGAGAGAGCAATTTAATCCCTTAATGTCACACCTAAGACTGGAAATTTTATCTGCCTTTTTTGTATTTCTGAATTAGAAGTATCAATATAGGGACACATAGAAAATTAACATAGAAGATTTTGTCTGAGATAAGATTTGGCTGCACAGTACTTTTTAATAGTTATTAAATAAAATAAAAATTATTACATATGTTAATGCTGAAATAATTTATTTTTCAAATAATTAATACATTATAAGAAAGTTTCTTTAAACTTTGGTACATCTACACAGTGGAGTACTATGTAGATGTTTGAAAAGATGAAGTCATGAAATTTACATGCAAGAGGTACTACATGGAAAGTATCATGCTAAGCGAAATGAGTCAGAATGAGAGGGACAGACATAGAAAGATTGCATTCATCTGGGGAATATAAAGTAACAAAATAGGAGACTAACACCCAAGAGTAGCTGAGATAAGTACCAGCCGCACATGCTAGGGGAAAAGGCAGCTCAGATAGAGAAGGGAACACCAAATAAAGGGTGTTGGGAGGATCCTCCCAGCATGGGAGATGCATGCTGAAAGTAAACTTAGACCAAACATGATTTCCACTCAGTGCCTCTTTTGCAAACCACAGCACCTAAAAGGAGAGAGAGAACAAAAGGAAATACCCTGACACAGAGGCAGGGTGGGATGGGGGGATGGAGGGTAGGAGGGATACTGGGATTGGTGGTGGTGGAGAATGGGCACTGGTGGAGGGATGAGTACTCGATCATTGTATAACTGAAACCCAAGCACTACAATTTGTAAGTTTACAACTGTACCTCATGGTGTTTCACTAATAAAAATTTAAAAAATAAGAAAACTTCTTTATCCTTTGTTAGACATCTTTTAAATTACAAAAAATATCAATTATTTTGGTGAACAAAAATATATCTTTTAAATCTATAGTGATCATGGAAATACATAAAAATTCAGCAATTCCATAAATTATGATTTCTTATGATATAAATCAAACACATTTATTATATTTAATAATTCATTGTACTACTCATTATCATATATAAAATTGTCTATATTATCATATTTTTGTAATATTTTCTCAAAACTATGAATGCACTTTGGAATTTGAAAGCCTACTTTGTAATGTTTATAATATTTAGTTTTTTTAAAAAAATAATGATATAGTAATGATAGGGTTTCATGAATACATCCACTATTTCAACACCACAACCCCCACCAGAGTTGCCTGCCCTTTATCCTAATGTCAGCCCTAGTTTCTTCACCATGTTAAGGTCAGCTCTGTAGACCAGTTTTTAGTATCTCTTGTCTTTGACCATTTGTTGTTTCCTTACTACATTTCTTTATCTAACACATATGAGAGAGATCATTCTGTATCTATCTCTCTACTTCTGACTCGACTTAACTTGGTACTTTCCAAATCCACCCATTTAGTAACAGAGTGCCCAATTTTTATTTTCTTATAGTCAGGTAGTATTGTTGTGCGTGTGTGCATGTGTGTGTGATAATATACACATATATACACAATTGTATATATACAACCATTTCTTTACCCAATCATCACTTCTTTCAAACTTTGAATGTTTCCAGATTTTGGCTATGTGAATAGTGTTGCACTGAGCATAGATGCCTAAATTTCTTTTCTGAATAGAGGTTTGGTGCGTTTGTAGTGATAAGGCATATGGCTATATCATATGGAAGATCAGTCCCTAGGGTTTTTATTTTAACAAGTTCTTATACTGTTTTCCAAAAGGGTTGCATACATCAACATGAGCACCAGTAGAGGATAACTGGGAGAAAACGCTTGCCCATTATTCATTTGACAGAGGGTTAATATTTGAGATATGGAACACATTTGTAAAACTTAACAACATCAACTAAAAAAGAAAACTCCATCATAAAATGGAGGGAAAAGATTAACAAAAACTTCCTCAAAGAAGACATAAAAATTATCTATATATATATTAAAACTGCTTTGTATTCCTTATCAGCAAAATGCAAATTTAAAAGAATGAGCTATCACCTCACACCAATGAAACTAGAACACATTAAAAGGAACAAAAACAATCAGTATAGGTGTGGATGTTTATAATTTTTATTGTGATCTATACACAAAGGCATATATTAAAATGAAATCTGAGTTACCAACATATATAATTGCCTTATATAAAATGTATATATCACTGCTTTTCTGGTTCCAAATTTATTTTAAATATATATCCAAATAACTGTAAATTAGCATTTTTAAATGTTATAAATAAGATTTTATTTTGAATCTGATTATTGTTTTGTAAACATTTTTTGAATAGCTGAAAATATTTTAATAAATTATATTCTCATTTGGGCTGGAGCAATAGATAGCACAATGGGTAGGGCATTTGCCTTGCACGCAGCCAACACAGTCGACCTGAGTTTGATTCCTTCACCTCTCTTGGAGAGCCCGGCAAGCTACTGACAGTATCTCACCTGCATGGCAAAGTCAGGCAAGCTACCCGTGATGTATTCGATATGCCAAACAAAGTAACAAGTCTCACAATGTTACTGGGCCCGCTGAGCAAATCAATGAACAGCGGAAAGACAGTGATGGTGACAGAACTAAACATATGCTTTTGAAAACTGTGACCGCTATAAAAAATTCAGTATTTTAAAATATAATATGAGATGTTTTTAACTTTTGAAACTTCACTGGATTTGTAATGTGAAGTACTTCTCTGCATTTTCCTAATAATTAAATATGACTAATTATTTTTCAAATGATTTTTGACATATCTTTATGTTTTGGGGGCTTTAAACATTTTTTCTCAACTTTCCTTGTGCTTCTTAATATTGAGTTATATTTTCTAATTATTTGATTTTGCCATTGATGGGAGAATAATGCTTAAATCAGCAAATGCAGTATGTGCTTCTATGAGTGTGGGGGGGGGGTTGTAGAAAAAGGAAAGGGATTAGATAAGAAGTTTTACAAAGAAATTAATTGAACTCTGATCTTTGTTTTTAGGTCAATGAAATACTTTAATAAAAGACTTATAGACCTTACTATCTGATAATATGTGTTATTTGCAAATTTTTTATGAAATATTGAATAAGAACATCATAAGATCTCGCCTTTCAATATAATTAAATATAAATTTAGATAATTAATGGGGGAGACACAGTTATCAGTGCTCAGGACTTACTCCTGGTTGCACTTAGTGATCATTCCTGGGGGCTGTATAGAGTACCAAGGACAGAACTCAGCTTGGCCATGTGCAAGGGAAGCATCCTGCCCACTGTTCTATTATTTCTGACCTTCAATGATTTTGTTTAAAATATTTAGTCAACTTAAATTATTGATTACTATTTATAATAGTCTGGATTTTATAAAATCCAGATCCCGGACGAGAACAGTGCAGTCTTCTGCCCCCGCGCCTGGGTGTTCCTTCCCGGAGCCCCTTGGAGGGGAGCGGGTTGAGCTTTCCTCCCCGCCCCGACCAGGGCTCTGGCAGCCGAAGACCTCCAGGACCAGCCACCACCATGCTGAGACCACTCTCCGCACACATGATGGTACTGGCAGAGGGACAAAGCCACGTGGGTTCCGGGGACGAGACCTCCAAGCCTACTCGAATTGGAGTCGAGGATCTTCCACCCAGATCCTCCAAATTCCAGTAGGCAGGGGTCACACCCACCACCTGGCCCCCTGGCGCCGTGTAATCCCATCAGCAGCCAAGACTCAGAGACTATAAAATCCAGATCCCGGAACTGCGCGGCCGCATTTGCGGCCGTGCGACATCTTATCAGAACTTTTTTTTATGACATCTTATTGTCTCATTACTACTTTGGACAAACTTGCAGGCTATCGAATGTAGCCTGCCCACAGGGCAGAGTCTGGCAAACTCCCCGTGGCGTACCAAATATGCCAAATACCAGTAACAATGATGGGTCTCATTCTCCTAAATAGCCTTGAATATAATCTCAGGGCTAGGATGAAAGAGACGTTACTGGGGCCTGCTCGAGGCAATCAACGAATAACAGGATGATGAAATGAAATGAAATGAACTATTTATAAAAGTTCTGTAGCACTGTTCTCCTGTTGTTCATCAATTTGCTTGAGCAGGCCCAGTAACATCTCCATTTTGAGACTTGTTGTTACTGTGTTTGGCATATCAAATACTCCACGGGTAGCTTGCCAGGCTTTGCCCTGTGGGTGAGATACTCTTGGTAGCTTGCCAGGCTCTCTGAGAGGGGCGGAGGAATTGAACCCAGCTTGGCCAGGCTGGCAGAGTGCAAGGCAAACGCCCTACCAATAGCATTTTATTTTAGACTGAAATCACAACTTATTAAGTTTGGTTCATAATGTTTACTGATTCCTTATTTGAAAATTTTCTCTTACTTCACTTTAATTGATTTTATTTTCTAAGCCTTAATCCCACATTACATTTTTTTGGGAATAATTATCATTTTTATTTCTTTATCTTGTTTTCCAGACCCTTTTAACCATTCCATCAGTTTACTTACAGAACATGTTATCCTGCCATCCATTCTATGATTTACTGATATAATGAAATGTAAACAGTGCTTTCCTTATTTCTGTATAGCAGTATGGCATCATTTAGCAAAACACTGAGTTAGTAGCATGCCAGAATCTAATGACCTAATCAACAATTTTATTCTGGTAAACAAAAATATTAAAAAATTAATGTGATTTTATTGCTAATAATGCATACATATATTTACAGACTTTTAAAATCAACATTTTAACTTCAAAATATATTTGTTAATGGGCTGTAACTACCAGCAAGGCAATAATTCTCATTTCTTGTGATTATGAATCCGGTCTCCATCATCCTTATCCTTGTATGCTTACTCTGACAGCCAGTAATGCAAAGTAGATTTAGCAGCCTCTCTTAAACCTTTGGAATGTGTTTTTTAAGTACATGTACCAGCATTTCTATCTACCTTCCTAGAAAATTCTTGCAAGTTTCTTGATTAATTGCTTGGATTATAGGTTGATTAGTGGAATGCTAGGCTCTGCAACCTGGAAGCTTTGGGAGTTTCTTAATGACATGAATTTATTTTTCTTAAAAATCAAGATTTAACTTCATAAAGTTATATTTAAAATGTTAAAGGATAAGAAAAATATTGTTTCTTATTATAAATATTCCCATAGGAAATATGTAGTAACTTTGTATATAGTAACTTTTTTTTAATTTCTTACTACATAAACTTTGATTATTTTTCACAAATTTTAAACATATTTCTTGTGATTGTTGGTTATAAATTTTTGAATATACCAGTTTTGTAATTAAAGAAGGAATTGCTTTGCTTAATGATTATTTATTTATCTTGTTTTTGTGGGCTACCTCCAATGGTTCTCATTGCTCTCTGTTCAAGAATCACTTCTAGTGCTGGTCAGGAGACCATAGAGAGTGCTGGGTATTGACCTTCAGTCAGTAGCATACAAGAGAGGACGCTTGACCTCTGCGCTCTCTCTCCAACAAAAAATATTTTTAAACATTAATAAGATTTTATAACATTTTATAAAAATAATAAAATTACTTAAGTTAAATCTCATCATAAATAATTTAGTACAGAGATTAAAAATTATAAATGTCCTAGAAATAGAAAAGTAAAATTTAAATAATCTATCACAAATAAATAATCAATTATATATAAAGAAAATTGCTATATGAGATGCTCCAATAAATTAAGCATTCTGAATGTTTAATGAGATATCACAGTAATAATTATGTCAACTATAATTATTATTCTTATAAAAATCTTAATAGTCATAAAATATTATAAGAAATATATAAATGAGCTGTACAGAAAAGCAAGTAAAACATGTTATTCAAAGAGAAAAAAATGGAATGGCTAATAAGTATGTTGTTATATCATTATTAATGAGGAAAACATAATTAAATTTTATCCTATTCTTTCACATTTAAAAGAATTATAAAAGGTGTTAATTGTCTTCACTTGATCACTTGATCACTTGACATTCTGTTACTCATCAATTTGCTTGAGCAGGCACCAGTAACGTCTCCATTCATCCCTGTCATGTGCTAGTGTAGGCCAATGGTGTTTGCTTGCTCCAGGTAAACAAAGATATACAGCGGGAAGAGTATTTGACTTGCATGCGACCAGCCTGGGTTCTATTCCCAGCATCCCATATGGTCCCCCGAGCACCGCCAGGAGTGATTCCTAAGTGCAGAGCCAGGAGTCAGCCCTGAGCATGATAGGGTGTGACCCCCTACCCCCCAAAAAGAACAAGTTCTAATTTTTTATACAAAGTAGCTGAAAATGAATTCTAAGTCTTTGTATCTGAAAAAGTATCACTTGATCACTTGACATCCCGTTACTCATCGATTAAGTCGAGCGGGCGCCAGTAATGTCTCCATTCATCCCTGTTGCATGCTAGCATAGCCCAATGGCATCTGCTTGCTCAAGGAACATGAAGAGTCTCAAACGATTCGTTCAGAGTCTTGACGAAGAAGTCTGACCATCTCGTGGGTGGGCGGCCACACAATCTTTTTACATTTCATGGAATCCAGTTGGTAACGGCCCTAGTCCAGCGGTAATCTCCAAATCACATTATGTGTCCAGCTCATCTGATTTTTGATGCTTTGGAAAACGAGACAGCCTCCCTGATTCTCAATGAAGGAGGTCGGAACTCTGGATTCCTTCTCTCACTTGAGTGAAGTGTGATACTCCAAGCATAGCTCTTTCAATTCCTCTTTGGGAGACCTGAGTAGCATTCTCATCCCATTTTCATAGGGCCCAGGTCTCTGAGGCATATATTAATGCAGGAAAAATGGTGGAGTGGAAGTGATGTGTCCAGAGCCAGAGGTTCTTCATCATCTTAGCTATTTCTTTGATGCTCTTGAATGCTTCAAGAGCATTAGTAAATCTTAAGAATGCAAACTGACATCACCATTTTTAAACATTATTTAGTAAAAGCTTATAAAATGAATACAAACCATTTTATATAAATTGATAAATCTAATGTCATATAAATCCACGGGTTTAATAAAGTAACATTTTAAAGAATGTAAGTTACAATTGAAATAATTTGGGGGGCCTAAGAAATAGTACATAAGGGAAGGCACTTGCCTTATACATGGCTGACATGAGTTTGATACCTGACACCCCAAATAGACCCCCAAACCTTGCCAGGAAGAAACCCTGAACTCCACTCGGTATGGCCAAATAATGATAATGCTTCAAAGTAATAATTAATTTAGTTATCCCCCAAATTCAAATCATTATGTATAATGCTATAATCATACAACTAAATCAAAATTAACTGACTTGTGGGTATTATCATGTGTAAATTTCAAAAGCATGATGTTTTAAAAATACAAGAGAGTGAACCTTCTGCTTACTTCTTCTCCATCGTAGGTGAAGATTTCCTCTGGCTAACATCATGGGTTCTACACTGGAATGGGAGAAAGAGCCCTTTCCTTCAGTCTAGGTCACTGCATCCTTTACATGAGGACTGCTCCATAATAAGTGCTCACACTACAGCTCCCCAATTCTCATTGTTATGCTTCCTGACATTTGGTGAGAAGAGGAAGAGAAAAGAGTAACACCAGTTTAATTCTTCAGCATCTTCCGGTGGGTCTAACTTACACCCTCAGCATAGCAAGAACACTAAAAAACCAAAGGGTAAATACATAGAAACTCACCAAGTTCAATGAATGCAAATAATATCAATGAACACATAAACAATGCCAACTAGCTCAGTAAATCCTCAGTATCCTTAGTGACACCATGAGAAGGCTTAAGAAGTCAAGAAAATGATGACACAGGTGGTCAGCAAAGCACAAAAGCACAGAAAAGTATAAGTAGGAAAGAAAAGAAAGAAAAGAAAGAAAGAAAGAAAGAGAGAAAGAAAGAAAGAAAGAAAGAAAGAAAGAAAGATTGTTAGAACCAGAAATGACACAAATAAAGAGCATAGTTTGTGATAAAATACAAACTCAAAAGAAGCTCTGAATAGAAAAATGACAGAAGCCGAGATAAAGATCAAGGAACACCAAGATGAGAAAAAGGAAACTAGCAGAAATAGCAGAAGGTGGGAAATAGTCTGCAAAGAAATGAACAGTATGCCAGAGAAATATGGGATGAGTTCAAGAAGAACAATATAAGAACCATCAGAGTCACTGAAGAACAGAAAGGCAAATGTGATGAAGAAAGAATAGTTAAGTAAATCTTGGTAAGAATTTCCTATGGTGTGGAATATAGGCACTGAGTTCCAAGAGGCCTGAAGTGTTCCAGTGAAAAGAGAGTCAACCAGGAAAACCCCAAGACACTGCACTGCACTGTAGCACTGTCCTCCCGTTGTTCATCAATTTGTTTGAGTGGGCCCAGTAATGTCTCCATCGTGAGACTTGTTGTTACTGTGCTTGGCATATTGAATACATCACGGGTAGCTTGCCGGGCTCTGCTGTGCAGGCAAGATACTCTCAGTAGTTTGCTGGGCTCTTTGAGAGAGGTGGAGGAATCAAACGTGGCTTGGCCAGGCCGGCTGCACACTAGACAAACGACCTGCTGATGTACTATTGCTCCAGCCCCTCTAAGACTCATAATACTCAAAATAACAAATTTCAAAGTTAGAGACATAATATCGAAAGCAACACCCCTCCCCCAAAAAAGAAATTTACATTCAAAGGAACCTTATAAGATGTATAGCGTATCTATCAAATGAGACTCTGAATTTCAAGGGGAAAAGCGCAGGGGCACGTGAGACTCAGGCATTTGATGATTGAGAGCTGTTCTCCTGGCCAGCTGACAGCAATGGATGGATGAAGCATGGGGGAACAGAGAAATAGGACCCCAGGCTGGTCGGTAGACAGTTTACTTCTCTCTCCTCCACAGTGTAGTTCAGTCTCTGCCTTACAGCAAAATCATAGTCGTAGTTTTGGTTGTAGTCCCAGTCATCATAGTTCCGTCATCCTAGTCTCATAGACCTCAAAGTCCTCTACTTCATTCTGTCACCTCTTTTCCCTTACAGCATAGTTATATAGAAATCATGAAGGGTTGAGTAAACATAGGTGGGGTTGAACATTGTCATAACAAGAAACAGAAGTAAAGCCATTCCTTCAGGGGAAGTTCTAGGATATTAACTCAAGGATAAAATCTCATTTGAGGTTTCAGCACTGCAGATTGCTAGGAAATCCACTAAAGGATGGGATTCCATCCAGGGTGCATTGCTTTCTCCTTTCCTCTGCTAGTAATCCATTCAAACAATCATAGTAATTTTACTTCTTGCAATATTTCTCGTCATTTTGTATGAACGCAGTAAGAGATACATTGTTTAAAGGTTGAATCTTCCTGGAACATCTATATAGGCAAGACTACAGTCCTCAGGTCAGGTTATACTTTCCTAACCCCAGCAGGGTCCTTATTCAGTTACTTTTATTGGGGTCATGACATAATTTGTTTTATAACCCTGCTCTAAACTTGATATACTTCTTATGGCACTTAGTCTGTCCCTTTCAGATACCAGGGGAGCTTACTGCTTTCCCTGGGTCCATCCAGTCCATTTGTCAAGACCCTCTTTTGGGGGGTGTTAGGAAGTAAGGGAAACTGAGGTTTAAGTCAGGTAAATATGATGGATTCCCAGGAGTAAATATTATTTGGAGGCAATTAACTCCCATATTAAAAAAAGCATAGCATTAACTGTCTTCCTGTATGTGGTGTAAAAAGTGGTGTAAAAAGGATGTTGCTAAATCATGCAAGTGATATAAAGGAAAAAGAAAAGCAATATAGGATTATTAGTGCTTGATGGAATTGGGTGTGTCTCAGGGTTGTGGGAATAACTCAATAAACCTAATATCCTTGCGGGAGGAAAATGGACAATCCAATGTTATTCAACGAGACTATGGAGCCAGAGGAATATCAAAGGATATAGTACAAAATCTCAATGAAATGAACACTTAACCAAGAATACTTTATCCGGTAAATTTTCATTCAGATTTTAAGTAATGACACAGAGCTTCATGGATGAGAAACAGCTTTATAGCCTTAGGATAAGTTTTGCTAAAATTATTAAAAAACCTTCTTTAGGACAGGAAAAACTTCCTAACATTTAGTCATGAGTATGGCACTCAATAGTGGTGCATTTGGTTTTCCTTTCCTATGTGAGGAAAAGCTAAAAACATTGCAATAATCAAATAGTGAATTTTAATCGATTTATTTTTTGATAATTCCATTTGCCATTCTCTTAAGTTTTGTTAGATCAAGTAATATGAAATAAATGTGTAATATGCCTTCTAAAGGGATAGTCTGGGCATGGAGGGAACCCAGAGACATTGGTGGAGGAAAAGGAATTTTGGTGGTGGTATTGGTGTTGAATGAATGAATGCCTGAATCCACTCTGTAATGAATAACTTTGTAAACCATGGTGCCTTAAGAAAAAAATATAAAAAATAAGATACAAATATGAGAAAGTAAATAATAGGGTGCAGTGATAGCACAGCAGGTAGGGTGTTTTTCTTGTATGTGGCCGACCCAGGTTCAATTCCTCGTCCCTCTCAGAGAACCCGGGAAGCTACTGAGAGTATCCCACCCACATGACAGAGCCTGGAAAGCTCCCCGTGGTGTATTAGATCTGCCAAACACAGTAACAACAAGTTTCACAATGGAGACATTACTGGTGCCCGCTTGAGCATATCAATGAACAATGGGAGGACAGTGCTACAGTGCTACTTTTTGCTGGGTCCTGACCAGCAATTCACCAAAACTGATCATGAAAGGATTACTCGTAACAGAAACTCTGCACAAAGAAATGCCTAGCTCAACAGACAACTCTGCTTGCCTCCAGCTTATCACTTTTATTGGGTCAAATTTCACAATTACAGGAAAATTATGATGCCCAGCAATCATTAGATAAGATGCTTTGTTAGAAACTCAGAGATGATTAATAGAGGGTTGTGTTCTAAGTGGTTCGACTGGCCAGTTAAAGAAATGAAGAGAGTGTAAGGCTGGGGACCTCAGGTATACCAGACTCAGTCTGTTTAGCCCATCCTGCTTTCAATACTTTGTCCATAGCTACTGTTGTATCAGTACAGTGTACAGTGTAAAGGTCAAAAAACCTATAACTCTTTAAACCAGTGTATAGGAACTCTCATAACCTTGTATATAAAACAAACCCCTGTAAATTAATTTTATATAGTTGATCAATAATATATATGTGCATATATATGTGTGTTTATATATATATACATATATATAAAATTGTGACTGATGTATGTAAAATTCAGAAGTGAATACTACTGAAATGAAATACCATAGAGCATCAAGGTAAAATTGGAGTCATCAATGACTAACGTTATATTTATTTTATATGTAAACATAAATCAGAATCAAAACAGGGAAAATCCTGTTTATTTCTTAGTCATGATATGTGTGATTTTCTAAAACATGATAAGACTTAAAATACTTAATGATAGTTTAAAATAGTACAAGATTGGTAAGGGTAGAAATATATGTGTATATTTCTATAGACTAGATGAAAATGTGAAAGACAATTAAGCCAACTAAAATTGGTAGGAAAGGACAGTAATTTTGATATAAATAGGAAAAAAAATAAGAAAGATGAGTTCATTTGGGGAAATCAACAATTCACCAGGAAAATGTTTTAGGTTTTTCAGATAATCTATAATTAGTGATACAATCCAGTAGATAAACAAACAGACTAATACCATAAAGAGGTCAATTTCTGAGCTAATGAAGCAGTAAAAAATGCAACTTTGCAACTGAAAGTTATTAGTACTGAAGGGAGAATAATTAGGTAGAAACAAAATTCTTTATAGTTTTAAATAGCACATGACAACATTAAACTGATCAACAAAATTAGACTATAAAAACGGGAATAAATAAAGAAAGGCATTACCAAAACTGAATCAAGCAATGATGTGGCAAAGGTGTACAAGTGGAAAAATGGAGCTTGACAAGCACTATCAATAGAAAAATATAATTCAACTCAAAAATGATAACTATATAACTAGCTTCATTATATTACTTTTTTGATAAATTTTAATGAATGAGCCTCTCTCTTAAAAATATTCTTCTAAGTAATCTAACAAGTTAGTTAGTCTTGAGATAGTACAGTGGATAGCATACTTGTCTGCATGTAGTCAACACTGGTTTCATCCCTGGTTTCCATATGGTACTACCTTTCCCCACCATAACTAGGTATAAACCCCGAACATTGTTGGGAGTGACCCTCAAAACAAAACAAAACAAATCTAACAAGTAAAGCTTTTAAGCCTGTATAAACATTGACAGCTTTCCAACAATGCAAAGCATACTTGCAATTTCTCATACTACAGTTCAATTTATGGTATAGTAGCAGTACAGAATTTTATTACAAAACAGATGGCCTAAAGCCAAATGAGTGCTGAAACTACTCTTATAGCTATTCTATATTTTTGGTATCTGATAACATGCTTTGTTTGTTTGTTTTATAATCTACCTTTAGTTTTCATTTAAAATACTGAACTTTAATTTCTATTATATTGAAGTTCAGTTCATTCTGATGACTCAATAACAAAAGTGGTCAAAACAGTCTTTATGTTATTTTCACTATTGATTCTAAACAATATTTATTAATGTAGTTACTCAGTTATTGAAGTAATGCACTTGTATATAAAGAAAAGTTTAAAAAAAATAAATTTAAATGGTAAAGAGTTCAATGAGATAGCTTATAGAACCAGTTCACTTTGTTTTGCATGTAAGAACCATGGGTTTAATCCCTGAAAGAGCACAGTTTCCTACGAATCAGTAGATATAACTCAGGGGCACTAATCCAGAGTACTGCTGGGTCTTCTTCATAAACAGAACAAAACAAAAACACAAACAAAGAAGTAATAGAATTTTTTCTAATTTACAACTTTAGAGAGTTAAAAGAACAGATGTGTGGATGTAAGGCCTGCCAAAATAGAAAATGTATTCAGAAAATAATCCAACTCTAAAATGTCAAACACTCTTGACAAACTAGAACAAATTTCTTTTAAAGATGCATACCATCCCAGCACCACATATGTTCCCCTGAGCACTACTAGGAATCATTGCTGAGCAAAGAATCAGGAGGAGGCCCAGAACACTACTGGGTATGGTCCAATGGTCCAAACATCCCTCCCACCCCAAGTAAATTAAAACCCACCATTTACAATAATATTGATAAATCTAGAATATATTTTACTATATTGAATTAAATCAAATGAACCTATGAAATAATTGCAATGATAGTAAAATTTTAGACTATAAGACAATTAGTTCTTGCTATAAGGAAATTGGGATGAGGACAAGAAAGCACTGTAGCACTGTCCTCCCATTGTTCATCAATTTGCTCTAGCAGGCCCAGTAACATCTCTATTGTGAAACTTGTTGTTACTGTGTTTGGCATATCGAATACATCATGGGTAGTTTGCCACGCTTTGATGTGCAGGCGTTATACTCTCGGTAACTTGCCGGGCTCTCTGAGAATCGAACCTGGCTGGGCCAGCCATGTGCAAGTCAAACGCCCCACTGCTGTGCCATCACGCCATCCCGCAAACTTTGTTTAAGTTATACAGTAGGACAGACTCTCCTGCCCCCACACCTGGCTGTACTCACCAGGGCCCCTTGGAGGGGGGCAGGTTGAGTTCCCCCCACAGTAGAGCCCCAGCAGCCGAAGACCTCCAGAACCAGCCACAGCCATGCTGAGACCACTCTCCACACGTCTGGACAAGCCTCATGCATGAAGGAACCGGCAGAGGAACCTAGGCATGCAGGTCCCGGGGCTGAAATCTCCAAGCCTGCTGGGATCAGAACTGGGTCTCCTCCACCGAGATCCCCCATCTTCCAGTAGGTAGGCATCACACCCACCAGCTACCGCTGGCGCCAGGTTGGTCTCATCAACGGCCAAGGCCAAGAGACTATAAAACCTAGCTCCCAGAAGCTGACTATCCCGGGCATCTTACTATCTCGTTCTTACTTTGGAGAACCTGGCAGTCTACCAAAAGTATCCTGCCTGCACGGCAGAGTCTGGCAAACCTCCCGTGTCATATTCAATATGCCAAATACCAGTAACGATGGGTCATATTCTCCTAACCCTGAAAGAGCATTGAATATGGCTCTTTTAAAATCTCAGGGCTAGGAAGAAGGAGACGTTACTAGTGCCTGCTCGAGGCAATCGACGAACAGGATTATCGTGATTGTGATCGTGAACAGTAGAACAAGAAAACCGGGTAAAAATTTATAATGGCAGTTAAATTCCGAACTTTTAATAGTGAAGTAAATATACACATCTCTTGATATTTTATAACTTTATTGAATAAGTTTCTGTGATTTATAATACTGTTAATGATGGTTTCCTCTGCATATAGTTTTAAAAGCACACTGCATAAACAATGTATACACCTCCCTCTCTCAAGGACCCGGCTACCTCTCCCTTTTAACCCTGGCCTCCAAACTCAGTTGTGTTGAATCAGTACTCCGATTGTGTTGCCTTTGACCCTATATTGCTACTTTATTGTGAATTTTATCCCTCACACACAAGAGGGATACAGTTCTTGATTTTTTGATATATTTGATGGAAACATGTTATAAAATAATGTTGCTGTGATACCAAATAAACAAATAATAATAATACACAATCAATAAATAATCTTACCTAGTTAAGGGACTAGAATAAGTAAAGGGATTGGTAATATATTATTTTACAAATTTTATAACATTGCACAGCAAAACCTGGCAAGCTACCCATGACATATTCAATATGCCAAAAACAGTAACAACAAGTCTCACAGTGAAGACGTTACAAGTGCCCTTTCGAGCAAAATCGATGAACAATGGGAGAACAGTGCTGGACAATACTGTCCAGCACTATATATCACTGTGATATCTAGTTATTCATAATATAGTTTTTTCATACAATATTCTGACAACAATCCCACCACTGATGTGATAATCCTTCCACCAATGTCCCCAGTTTCCCTTATGACCTCCAAGTCTGACTCCTTGGCAGACACAACTAAATTTGCTTCATTGTTACTTGTTACAATAAAATGGAAAATAGAATTATCAGAAAAGAGATCAATAAAAGTCAGTTTGTGAAAATTGTCGTTCCTATCAGGCTTCACACAGGTATTACTAAAGTCATTGCCTGAGAATTTACTGAGCTGGTTGATATTGATTGAGACTTCTATGCTACTGTTTTCACTCATTTAGCTTGGTAGACATCTACTCAGCTTTCCTGTAAAACTCCTGTGCTCCTACTGAGCTATTAGCGGAATTGAGCTGAGATATGTGCATGCTACAGGAACTGTAGAGCTGGGTCACTGAGATGGACGAGAGGTTGGTGTGGCAGCTGTTGGACCTATATGTAAGGTAGTTGAATCACCCTGCTCCCATTCTGAGGAGGTCTCAGTTTCAGCCTGGAGACTGTCATACATGGGATGACTTTCATAATATATTATTTCTTAGGCATGTTATAATATGAAACAAAACGGGTATATGTGACAGAGCTGCACTTTAAGTTTAGTAATTATATGAGAAAAAGTTTATTGTTTTACTTTCTTTTTTTTGCAACTAAACTCTGGAATTCATAATTTGAATTGAACCTTGAAGCAGAAAACAGGTATTGAATGTAGTTGAAGAGAAATGTGGTATAAAATTTTAGTTCCTGATGAAATGGATCTGGTTACCTACCAATCTTGACTCATTCACCATGCATTTCTTTGCAAAAGAAATAAACCTATATTATGGTTAACCCAATGTATTTAGGTATTTTATTTTCTTTAGTAACAACTTAATTAATTCTATATACTACACATTTCTTTCAGGATATAAAAAGCTATTATAAAACCATAATATACAAGAATGCTTCATGCTAAAGCAGGAATAAATTTTATAGATAAATAAATTTGACAAATTTAATGGCTTTAAAGTAGACCTATAATGAAAATGGGAGATGCACATATTAGAAACAGTTAGACTTCATAACTGTAGAAGAAAAGATGCGCAACCAATAAATGTCTTAGGATAAAAAACTGTAAAGATAACTCAAAGGGCAGAAGCACAAGCTTTGCATCCTGGATGCCTACCTTAGATTCTTGTTCTTCAAACATCCAGCCCTAGTACTGCCCGGAGATTACCTATGGCAACATGCAGGGAGTAGCTCAGGAGCACCACCAGGTGTGGCTCAAGCAATAACAAAAATATTCTTAGATAATATACACATGGGCTGCAGCGATAGCATAGTGGGTAGGGCATTTGCCTTGCACGTGACCGAGCCAGGTTCGATTCCTCCATTCCTCTCAGATACCCTGACAAGCTACCGAGATTATCCCGCCCGCACAGCAGAGCCTGGCAAGCTACCCATGGTGTACTCGGTATGCCACAAAGAGTAACAACATGCCTCACAATGGAGATGTTACTGGTGTCTGCTCAAGCAAAGTTGATGAACAACAGGAGGGGAGTGCTAATATATACATTTTTCCTCAGTGTAACAAAATTGCACATGTACTGAGTCTTCTCTTCCATTTAGAGTATGTTAGCCTCTAGCTCTTTCCTGCATTACAGTAAAGACCATACAAGTCAGATTTGGTGTTAGCATTTACTTAAGATTTCTGTGTTTTGATGCCCTCTTTGTGTTTTTGCTGCTAGATCCAAATGCAATTACTTTCAATGACCTTGTATCCAGAAATCCTTCATTGATCCATGCCACGTGGCTTTGTGAACAGTGTTGCCACTACCTTGTTCTTTAAAAAAATGGTGCATGTAACTGATGGGTTACATTATTTAAATTATTCATTAAATATATTAAAGATATGAAGAATTTTTTTATGGTGGCAAAAGAGGATCTCATGGTTCTCTCCCTCTGAGACATAGACTGATGTTGCAGTGTGAATCCCGAGACCAGCAGTCCTTCGGGGTCCTATTGGTTAATGAGAGTCACGTGGCTAGTATCAGCCATGTGGTACTACTAATCAACTCAGGATTTTGAATAATCCCTTATATATTATTTTACTGACTCCACCTTCTTCCTGGCCCCTGAATAATATTTAAGTAGGAGTGACCCAAGTTAAGATAGGAAAATTTCATTCCCATCTCTAATTGCTGCCCTATGTGAGTAATGACACTTTAGAAATTTGTGTTAAAAAAGAAGTACTTTCATTTGAACAACAACTACTCGAGGATATGTTTTTCTGTCTATGCACTATTAAACATTGTTATATCCTAGAGCCACTGGGATGTTTTCAGTCACAATCACTATGGATATTGAAATTGAATATGTTCTTCTTTGCATAAAATACTAGGATATTTAAAAATCACCACTAGTCTCTTGTCCTTTGTCTATAGTCCAACAAACAAACAAAAAATACATGTAATACTTTAATACAAATAGTATAATGTTCTTTTAGTAATGAAGCATGGGTATACATTTATGAATGAAAGAAGCATAATGCCAAAGAGCTTTAGAACTTCTGTATTTGGTACCACATTCACAAAAAAGGTTTTCTTTCTTCTCAGAAAACTGACATGAATTTAGATATTGTGGGTTTTGAATGGGAAATTAAAAGAAGCCATTCCCTTCTAATCATGGTTAGTGATTTTAAAAGTCCATTATAACATAATTTAATTCACTATATTAGTTAAAGGTGAACTTCCTCACTTGATCACTTGACTTCCTGTTAATCATCAATTTGCTCAAGCGGGTGCCAATAACGTCTCCATTTGTCCCTGTCGTGTGCTAGTGTAGCCCAATGGCTTCTGTTCCTTCTAGGAACACGAAGAGCCTCAAACTGATCGTTCAGGATTTTGATGAAGAAGTCTGACCATCTGGTAGGTGGGCAGCCACTCGATCTTTTGATGTCCCATGGAATCCAGTCGGTAATGGTTCTAGTCCAGCAGTCATCTCTAAATCTCATTACGTGTCCAGCCCATCTGATTTTCGACGCCGTGGCAAATGAGACAGCGTCCCTGATTCTTGATCATCAATGGAGGTTGTAACTCTGGATTCTTTCTCTCATTTGAGTGAAACGTGATACTCCAAGCATAGCTCGTTCCTCTTTGGGAGACCCGAATAGTATTCACATTCTGTTTTCGTAGGGCCCAGGTCTCTGAGGTGTATGTTAATGCAGGAAGAACAGTGGAATCAAAGAGATGTGTCCAAGCAGGTATGAGCCGGGGGTGTGGGGGCGACTAAAACCTCATGGTAAGGGGGGCGTTCCGGTCCGTCCTTCACACCCTACCGAGGTCACCAGTTGCCCCCCTCGAGCGGCTCTCCAGCACGCCACGGCCCCAGAAGCACAAGGACTTAATGCAGAACCCGGCAGCTTGGAGCAGAAAAGTGAACGGACTATGCGTTAATCCAGGCCATCAGGTCTGTCCAGAGGGGAAAGGGTGTTGCCCCAGTCACCTTCTCCTCTCTGGAACGAAAGATGGCGGCCGCATGGGAGCCTTGTGGACAGCAGGTATGAGCCAGGGGACTGGGGGCGACTAAAACCTCATGGGAAGGGGGGTGTTTCGGTCCGCCCTTCACGCCCTACCGAGGCCACCAGTTGCCCCCCACTAGCGGCTCTCCAGCACGGCCACGACTCCAGAGCACAGAAACCAATTTCTTTTTTTTTTCCCCTTTATTGTATTTTATTTTTTTTTAAAGTTGTAGATTTACAATTTTTTGTGCTTTGGTTTCAATTATACAATGATCAGATACCCATCCCTCCACCAGTGCCCATTTTCCACCACCATGGATAATATCCCTCCCACCCCCATCCCCCCATCCCCCCTGTTTCTGTGGCAGGGCAATCCCCTGTGTTCTCTCTCTCCTTTTGGGTGTTGTGGTCTGCAAAAGAGGCATTGAGTGGCAAACATGTTCAGTCCATGGTCTACTTTCGACATGCATCTCCCCTCCTGGGAGGATCCTCCAAACATCCTTTATTTGGTGCTCCCTTCTCTATCTGAACTGCCCTTTCCTCTAGGATACCCGGCTGGCCTCTAAGTTATGGAGTAATCCTCCTGGTGCTGATCTCAGCTATTCTTGGGTATTAATCTCTTACTTTGTTACTTTATATCCCCCAGATGAATGCAATCTTTCTATGTCTATCCCTCTCTTTCTGACTCATTTCGCTCAGCATGATACTTTCCATATTGTACCACTTGTATGTAAATTTCATGACTTCATCTTTTCTAAGAGCTACATAGTACTCCATTGTGTAGATGTACCAAAGTTTCTTTAACCAGTCATCTGTTCAGAAACCAATTTCTTAACTATCTGACTTTCAGTAGAAATACTTCCAGGGTCAATAAGTAAAATAGCAGAAATCCAAAACCAACATATAATTCTTGAACCCAGCTGTAGAAAGCAAATCACTTCACAATGCTTTGTCAGCATGTCTGATTTGGAGGTGGGGGGGTAAACTCTAAATAATAGTGGTGAATCTTTTATTGAAACAATGAATCTAATCAAAGCAGATAGAGTGTTAACTAGAATTCATCTGCCCCACAGGGACTGGGAGGGGTGGGGGTGGGGTTTTATTGGGGATCTTCATGGTAAAAAATAAGTTTTGGTAAAGGGAAATGTGCTTGATATTTGCATGACTGAGACCTAAACCTGAAAGCTTTGTAACCTTTCCCATGGTGATTCAATAAATAAATAAATTAATTTAAAAAAAAAAAAACAAAGAGATGTGTCCAGAGCCTGAGGTTCTTCATCCTCTTAGCTATTCCTTTGACACTCTTGAAGGCGTTCCAAGCCACTCTCTTCCTCCTTCGCAACTCAGGTGCCAGGTCATTCATCATGTTGACTTCTCGACCTAGGTACACATAGCTGTTGCATTCGGAGATGGTCATTTCATTGAGAGAGAATGGAGCATGAGGAACAAGGCTGTTTCTCATAAACATTGTCTTCATAAGATTCAGCTGTAGTTCGACCTTTCCACACTCATGGTTGAAGTTGGCCAGCATTTGTGCTGCTTGACTAAAGTTTGATGTTATTAGAACAATGTCATAAGCAAAGCGGAGGTGGTGTAGTTGCCGACCATCTATCTTCACTCCCATTCCTTCCCATTCCAGTTATCTTATGATATTCTTGAGGGTAGCACAGAAGAGTATCAGTGAAATGGTATCACCCTGCCAAACCCCTCTCTTGACACAGATGATTACTTCTTTGTAGAATGGTGAGATCCTGGTAGTGAATCCGCAATAGAGCTCACAAAGGATCCTGATGTATTGAGTTTGTACGCCCTGATTGGCTAGGGCTTCTATTACCACTTCTGTCTCAACAGAATCAAAGGCCTTCTTTAAATCAATGAACGTTAGACAGAGCGGCATCTTGAATTCCTGAGAAACCTCAATGAGCTTAGTAATCGTGTGGATATTGTCGATGGTACTGAATCATTTTTGGAATCCGACTTGTTCACATGGTTGTCCTTCATCTAGTGTTCTGCCAATCCTATTCAGGATGTTTCAAGTGAACAGCTTGTAGATGACAGACAAAAGGCAGATTGGGCACTAGTTGCCAATGTCGTGGATGTCTCCCTTCTTGTACAGTAGTACAGTTCTGCTGGTTTTCCACTGGGACAGAACCTTGCATTCAGACAGGTAACGTGTGTAGAGCCGAGACAGTATATTGATGAATACTGACAGCAGGTTCTTCAGGTTTTCAGGTCTGACCTTGTCTGGGCCGGGTGCTGTTCTTTTCTTTACCGACGAAATGGTATGTTGGATTTCGGAAGGGAGAGCATTGGGAACCATATATCCATCCTGTGGAATTTGGTATGTGGGCAGGTGGACATGGCTATTGAAGAGATCTGAGTAGAAGTCATGGATAATCTTTTCCATTGCCCTTCTGGCAGGTGTGATAGATCCATCAGGATGTCGGCGGGCAGTCATCTTGGTCTTGTAGTTGGTGAAGGACAGGTGGGCATTACGAATGCTTTTCCTGGCTTCTGCCGCTTCTACCAGCACGTCTGCTCTTCTCGCTTTGTGGTCTTCCTTAATTGCATCTGTTTACTGCTTTGGGAGCTTGGACATTCACTTGCGTTTGCCTGAGGCATGCGCCAAACCATGTTGGTGAATAAGCTCAAAAGTTTTGGAAGACAGACATTTTATTTTTGTGACTATCTCTCTCTTGGCGTTCCTTGTACAGTCATGGAGGTGCTGAACCAGTTGATCATATTCCTCATCAATGTTGTCAACAATGGCATCTTCCCATGTTGCAGCAATAGTGCCAAAGAGCTCCCAGTTGTGGTCATTCTGGGAGTTATCTTCTTAAACTTTGCAGCCCTTTCTCCCCTCTCTGTGAAGTAGAATTTTGCAGGAAGGAACTCCCTCATTCTTCAATTTCGGATTAGGCCTGATCTTATCTGATGTTTCTGAAGTAAAGGTGATAGTATTAACTCTCACTCCTTTCTACTTCTTCATCAATTTCCCTTTTACAACCTAGGGACATAAAAAGTAAAAGGTCATAAAAGGACAAATATATATATATATATATATATATAGAGAGAGAGAGAGAGAGAGAGAGAGAGCTAAGTGGATAATGACCCCCATAAAAATCACATTCAAAATGATTATCAATATAGGAGAAAAATAATAATAACTTTTTCCTGTTCTCATCTTAGATTTTCTCCTCTAGGGCTCTATAATAAAGTCAGGTAAACCAACACGAAGAATGCAAATTTGTTTTATATTTTCCAGAAGCCTATATCACTCTTATTCAAACATTATTTTTGAGTGAGATTCTGAAAAAATACAGGCATTAAGAAGAAATGTGTGCATCATATATTAAATTTGGCATATTTGGTTACTCTTGCTATTTCCTCTTTTTTTTTTTCTTTTTTAGGCATACCTAACAAAACTCACGGGTTGCACTCATGAATCACCCCTGATGGGCTCTTGGGATCATATGTGGTCTGGGTGTCAAACCCTGAGAGGCCACGAACAGGACAAGCACAATATTCGCTGTGTTTGCACTACTTGTTCAGATCCATCCTCTTCATTTTCCTCAAAGCTTTATTTCTAGATTCAACAGACAGCACTATTATTTTTTCTGCTTTAGGACCCAGTTGAGACAGCATTTGAACATGCTCAGATTATCCTGATGATGAGAGCTATAAAGATTTTTGCTTCTGTTGCTTTAGTTCACATAATAACAAAAAACATATTATGTAAATAAAGATAATGAGACCCACATGTAAATTCTTCTTCAATTGACTGTCAGCTGACCACACACACACACACACACACACACACACACACACACACACACACACAAATCCAATCAAGAAGAAAGCAAACTCTTTGCTTGATCCAACCAAAATTGTCAAAACACAAAATTATGAGATGAACTATTTTTATTTATTGTTTGGCTTGCTTTTTTGGTGGCCATATTTAATTGACACACCACATATTGATATACTTTCAAATATTTTTTGTTGTCATTGTTTTAAAGCCACACCGTGTAGTGCTTAAGGCTTATTCCTAGCTCTGAGCTCAAGATTCACGGCTCATGTGACACAGAGACCATAGGTGTTCCTGGGATGAACCTGGGTTATCTGCTTGCAAACAAGCTCCCTGCTCACTGTACTATGGCTCCCACCATCAAATTATTTTTATTTTCCTCAACTATTGTAAATGCCCAATGCAAAAAAAATGAAGATTTTCCTAAAAAAATATACAATGTTATCATTGATTGGATAGGATCTTGATATGAAATAATCATTGAGAATGGTATTATTATAATTCTGAACAAAATGCAGATATAAATAATATTCATCATATTATAAATTACAGCCCCGGGACCCGAATGCCTTTGTTCCTCTGCCGGTACCTTCATGCGTGTGGAGAGTGGTCTCAGCATTGTTGTGGCTGGTTCTGGAGGTCTTTGGTTGCTGGGACTCTGCTCAGGGAGGGGAACGAAGCTCAACCCACCCCCCTCCAAGGAGTCCTGGCAAGGACACCAGGCGTGGGGGCAGGAAACTCTCCACTGTTCTCTTCCAGGAGCTGGGTTTTATAGTCTCTGGGTCTTGGCCATTGATCGGATTACACTGTGCTGGGGACAGTTGGTGGGTGTGGCCCCTGCCTACTGGAAGATGGAGGATCTGGGTGGAGGATGCTCAGCCCCAATCCAAGCAGGCTTGGAGATCTCAGTCCCAGGACCCGCATGCCTCTGTTCTTCTGCCAGTACCTTCATGTCTGCTGAGATCTCCAACTTATTATCTCATTCTTAATATGGACAACCTGGCAGGCTACCGAATGTAACCTGCCCACACGGCAGAGTCTGGCAAACTCCCCGTGGTGTACCCAATATGCCAAATACCAGTAACAATGACAGGTCTCATTCTCCTAATCCTGAATATGGCACTTTTGAAAACCTCAGGGTAGGGCGAAGGAAATGGTATTGGTGCCTGCTCGAGGCAATCAACGACAGGATGATCGTTATTGTGATCCTGATACTTACGTAGGTAATTTTCTTAGATTCAAATATTGAACCATAAGCATTTGTATTAATTTAATTTACTTTTAAATAATTATTTAACAATGTAACGCTGTAGCATTGTCCTCTTATTGTTCATAGATTTGCTTGAGTGGCAAAACGGAAAGTCACAGCTCCATTGTGAGATTTGTTCTTACTGTTTTTGGCGTATCGAATATGTCACGGGTAGCTTGCCAGCCTTTGCCGTTCAGGTGGGATAAGTTCGGTAGCTTGCTGGGCTCTCTGAAAGGGGTGAAGGAATCAAACCCGGATTGGTCACGTGCAGGGCAAATGCCCTACCTGTTGTGCTATTGCTCCAGCCCATTTAACAATGTACATAAAGAAAATAGTGAAAAACATAATAATGAGTTTGTATATTATGCAGCATTATACAACCAGATGGAAATAAACTTGACCCTACCATTTTCTATATGTGTTACATTTATAAAGTTTCTTGTCTTTTACCAATATTATGAAAATAATGACTGTAAAGGATTTTTTAAGTATGCATTTTAAGAACTAAATAAGTATTTATGGAAGTAGTTTTTAAACTCTATAATGTCAATCTGGTATCAAATAACATTACTGCTATTATCATTATATCTAAGGAATGAGTAAAAATTGGCAGGAAATTGTGAATATAATAAAAACATGAGCTTGGCCAGTTTAACATTGTGATTAGCATACTGGGAAAGAAATCCTGAAAATTATTACATGTTCTAGATGCCTAGAATTTTGGTATAGAATTATATGTAATTGAGTAAAGACTGATAATTTTGGTTTGGTTTTTGGGAGATAAAAATCAGACCTAAGCATACCAGTCATCATAAATGGAAGAAAATCTGCAGTAGAACTCATAAACGTTAGCAGGCATATGCATATAGGAGAATTACAATTTTAATAACAAAAACTTTTTTTTGTTGTTGTTGTTGTTTGTTTTTAAGCCACACCACTTGAATTCTTCAGGTTTTCTTGGTCTGTGATTAGGGATCACTCCTAAATACCAGTGATCAAAACAGGTCATTTGCATACAGGGCAAACAACTTTACACCTGTACTATCTGTCTAGTTTCATAAAAAAGAATAATAATAAAATAAAACAAAATACGACTAAAATTATTTGTACAATCTGAAAATTGTCATAAAATTGCATGGCAATTTTAGGACATAATAATAGACTAAATGCAGTAATTTGCTGAAAGTCATAAATTACCAAAATTACTATTGAACTACCTGAACAGGTTGTTAATTTCATATGGGTTTCCAAAAGATACAACCCACATTTATGTTGATAAATAACCCAGAAATAATGCTGTAATTAATAAATATATATGCTGATTTAAATGTATTCCTATAATAAGTTCATCTCAGACTACTGACTTTCTTTACTTTTCTTTTTACTTTCAAATAAATCTATTTCTAACTCTGAGTCTGAGGATCTTTATTACTTTTTATTTTTATTTTTAAAAGTATTTAAGAATCTGGGAACCATGGATCAGCATAGAAACCCACTGACACAGCTCCTGCATCTGATCCTTTCTGTTTGAATTCGGGAAGATATAATCAGAGCTAAGCATAATAATCATTATAAATGGAAGAAATTCTTAGAAGAAGAATTCTTAAACATCTGCAGGCGTATGTATATGATACTTTTGTTTTCAGGCTATACCAAGTGGTGTCCAGGTCTTATTTGTTGGTCTGTGTTTATCTCACCCCCCCTCCCGATTCTTTTTTCTCCTTGGATCTACTGCATATAAATAAGTTATTACTTGACTATCCCTCATTTCTTAGATCTATATCTCAGCTAGTTTTGCACAGTAGATTTTAAGATGCCTCTGTCCATTCTTCACTTAGTTTTCTAGACTTAAATTTCAAACCTCAGTTTCAAATTTGTTTGTAGAAATACTAAATCCTCAGAAGATTATTTTGATGAAGTAAATTAAATAAAATGTGCAACCTTTCAATTCATTTTACCTTAAATTGAGTAAAATATGCTAATGCAGAAAGATAGTAGAGATGTCTTGGTCATGAGCTTTAAGGAAATAATAAAACATTCAAAGCAATTAAATTGGTACAAACGACATAGAGAGCATATTTCTGAAAGATGCAAATCCTGGGCTCTTTGGAGATAAAAAAAGAAAAACCCAATGGAAAGAAGGGTGGAACTCTACAGAAAACGAGAATCTAAAATGAAATGAAAGGTAAAGATAAGAATATAAAAGGATTGGTGGTGGGAAATGTACACTGGGAAAGGGATGGGTGTTTATACATTGTATGACTGAAAGCTGGTCATGAACATCTTTATAACTGTGCATCTCACGGTGATTCAATTTTTTTAAAAAAGAATATAAAATGAGGGGTCAGAGTAACAGTACATCAGAGAGGTCATTTGCCATGCATGCAGTCAACTGGGCATCCCATATGGTCCCAAAAGCAATGCCAGGAGTGATTTCTGAGTGCAGAATTGCCAGGAGTAAATACTGAGATTCAAAGAGTGTGACCCAAAAAGTGAAGGAGGAAGAGGAGGAGGAAGAAGAGGAGGAGGAGGAGGAGGAGGAGCAGGAGGAGGAGGAGGAGGTGACTGTTTTGCTTCATTAAAAATTAATTAATATAGTTGACCTTACATGGTAGCACTGTAAGGTTAACTATCCTCCCATTGTTCATGGATTTGCTCAAGAGGCACCAGTAACGTCTCCAGTGTGAGATTTCTTGTTACTATTTTTGGCATATTGAATACGCCACGGGTAGCTTGCCAGGCTCTGTCGTGTGGGCGGGATACTCTTGGTAGCTTGCCGGACTCTCCGAGAGGGATGGAGAAATCAAACCTGGGTGGGCTGCATGCAAGGCAAAACCCTACCCGCTGTGCTATGGCTCCTGCCCACCTTACATAGTATAAGAAATTAAACAAAATTTAGCTAAAACCAAATATTTACTCAATTTTGTCTCTGTTAAGATGTGTGCAACTCTCTGGTGAGGGCAAAGGAAAAAAATGTTTAAAGCTCAGAATTAGAAATTCTGACAAAATTGTGAAACAGGAAGACTTCATTGAGTAAAATAAATACTAAAATAAATAGATTATTTATTATTCAACTAAATAATTGTAATTATCTATTCTAAATAATTGTAATTATCAAGGACTGTAATGATAACACAGCTGTAGAGCATTTGCCTTGCACACAGCCAGCCAGGCTGACCTGGGTTCGATTACTCCGCCCCTCTCAGAGAGCCTGGCAAGCTACCGAGAGTATCTCGCCTGCACGGTAAAGCCTGGCAAGCTACCCGTGATGTATTCAATATGCCAAACACAGTAACAACAAGTCTCACAATGGAGACTTAACTGGGCTTGCTCTAGCAAATTGATGAGCAATGGGAGGACAGTGCTACAGTGCTACAGTAATTATTAAATATGTTTTAGCACAGTGGTAGGGCATTCGCCTTACAAGCGGCCAACATGGCCGACCCGAGTTCGATTCCTCCGCCCCTCTCGGAGAGCCCGGCAAGCTACCGAGAGTATTCAATATGCCAAACACAGTAACAACAAAGTCTCCAATGGAGACGTTACTGGGCCCGCTCGAGCAAATCGACGATCAACGGGAGGGCCTTTACCTTTACCTTTACCTTGTAAATTCTAAATCAAAATATTATTGATAATCATAAAACAAGATCACTATACATGGCAGTGGTTTATCCAGTACTCCTGTTCTAAACATTGTGGTAATCCTTCTTAAACATATGTAAGTATGACTCATTATGATGTACAGCACTGTAGCACTTGTACTCTCATTTTTCATCCATTTGCTTGAGCAAGCATCAGTAATGTCTTCATTGTGAGACTTGTTACTGTTTTTGGCATATTGAATATGTCACGGGGAGCTTGCCAGGCTCTGCCTTGTGGACGGGATACACTCGGTGGCTTGCCAGGCTCTTTGAGAGGGATGGAGGAATCGAACCTGGGTCAGCCGCATGCAAGAAAAATGCCCTACCTACTGTGCTATTGCTCTGGCCCATAATGTATGCCTGAAATTAAAATAATGTTTCTCAGTATCAATATTTTAATACAAAAAGAAATGTAAGTTAAAGACATGTTGCATTTTAATCAAAAGTATCCTTTACAAGTGTAATTACTACTTGACTAACCTATTGTTAATGTATTTACTTAAAATAAAGGAAAATTGAGGGCCACAGCAACAGTGCAGCCGATATGCTGGTTGCCTTAATTGCGATGCCTCATAAAGTCCCATTTGCACTGCTAGAAATCATCCCTGAGTGCACATCCAGGAGTAAGACCAAAGCAAGGCATGGACTGAAAAAAAAAAAACAAGAAAAATAGATATTACAACATACATAATAATTCTTTCACCATTTTACAGCTCTGAAATGCAGTATTTCACATAATAATTTGAATCTAATAATAATTTTGCATCAAAATTTGACTCTAAAAACGTCTTAGATCAGTCGAACTAGACTTTAACCCTATTTTCATTCCCCTTTGACTCTGACAAAAGAAAAGAAAGGTGGAGATACAAGCAGCTGATTTATTTTCAGGAGGCGTGGGGGACAGAAGGCCCAAATCTCTGGAGCCTTAGCAGGATGGGAGTAGCCCGAGTGCCCACCCTATCAAAGCCCCTATCAGGGCTCCACCTACCCACCACATTCAGCTCTCCCCAATGCTGGAGAAAGAGCCCAGCTTCACTGGACTGATCTCAGAGAGCTGAAATGCTACAGAAAGGAAGTTTCAGAAGAAGAAATTCTGCAGTTAAAGATCAAGCATACCACACTATTTTCATATCCCTATTATTATTTATTTGTTACTAATTATCTTTTGAAGAGTGATGTCACCACAAAAATTAACAAACTGGCCCTCTTTATATAGAGGTTTTATATATGGAAAGTTAATCACATGCCATTTGGGATAAAATTATTTGTATCTAAGAAAGACCTACAACTGCTTCAAAGACTTGTAGCACCTTACCAGTGATTGGAATTTTAGCAAGAGCCTCACACATGTAAGGCAGGCACTCTACCACTGAGTATATGCCTGCCAATATTTAGAAATTACAAAGTTTGATCAAATATTAAAAAAATCCTCTGCAGTTCAAAATAGCTAAATAATCTTCTGATCAATACATAGGGAGGTATATGTGATGGAAAGAAATGTGAACAAAAAAATACCCCTTTGCTAGCTGCAAATGTATACCTGGAAGTTAGGAACTATATCTACTAATGACCTATATAAAACCATAGTTGAAATCAAAGAAATGATAAAAGGCAAGTTAATATTAAATTTAACAAAAAAACCAACAAATTAAGATTTAAAAAATTAATAATGATAACCGATTAGTGCAGTAACACAGCAGGTAAAGTGCTTATAAACCATGCAGTGACTTAGAGTCAATCCATAGCATTACATATAGTCCCAAATTTTGACAGAAATGATTCTCAAGCATGGATATAAGAATAAGCATTGAACCCTTTCCACAAAAGAAAATATAATGAAAACTCCCCAGAAAGTTCATATGAAAGGTAGGAACAAAAAGGGTTTTCCTCACTGACAAGTCTAAGAAGAAAAATAGATTTTATCCAGATTCAATATTGTGATTCAAATGAAAGAGCATTAAGTCAATGACATTTTAGCTTAACCATAAAGCAAAGTGATCTGGCTTATCAGCATGGCACTTACCTAGCATCTGTTAGGCCCTGGGTTGAACCATGACATAATACATATTTTTTTCCCAAGAATATTGTTTGCCTTCTTTGAGTTAATTAAGGACATGGTGTTACAAAATCAAATAACACAACAAAAAAAAAATAACATAACTCTTTATGTATTGTTCCAAGTAATGCTATTGGCCATTATTTTTTTCAGATTTAATTATTATGCTGTAAGAACAGTCATATAGACAATCATTCAGTTCTGGTGTTTCCACAGAGAATTGAGGACTTAATATATTTGATTTCCATTCTGTCTTCTGACTTGGGAATTCAAAAACAGATTAGATAATTTTATTCAGAGTTAGAAAAATATTTGTGACACTAGTACATTTTACATTGAAAACGTTATTAGCCATCCCTAACCTTCCACACATAGTAAGCCACAGGATCCTTCTGGAACAGAAAACATTGTTGATGGGGTGGTTGAGAGAGGGAACAAAACAAAACAACAAACAAAATACAGCTTAGTGCTGAATCCAGATCAGGCTCAGAAAAATTAGAAGTTCTCACATGTATTCTGACTATCTTAGTTACATTTATAGCCTTTTGTATTTCTTTTAAAACGTGTTATATGCATTTTATAAGCCATATTTAATAATAACATATCAAATAGGAGGAGGAGATACAGGAAGAGAAGGAGGAGAAGAGGAGACGTATATTTTTATAAAATAGTTCCATATAAGTCCTTACTCATTGTGGCCCAAACAGGTGAATGGATAATGAAAATAAATCGCATTTATCATATGCCCTTCCCAAGATCTTGAAACTATTTCTATTCACAGTCTACAGTGCCTTTTTGTGCCTGAATCAAAATGAATGTGATTTTAGCAATTAGTGGAGTATGATTAATGTAATTCTAGTTTTTTCATTCTTTGTAATTATTGCACTTCATTAATTCTCCTATTACAATGGGTCATAAAACATGGAAACGTTACTCTTCCCCGATATTCAGTGTTTTATCTCTAAACATGTATCCTTTAATATTAAAAAAAACATCAAATATAGGCTTTCTAAGAATTAAACCACAAATAAATAATAGAACAAAGAAATCCAAGATATCAATCTGGTTCCTAGATTACAGAACTGAACATAGGGAAGTAAAGAAACTAAAACGGGATATGGGGGGGGGTAATGGAGAAGAGAGTAGAAGATAACAGAGGCAACAGGGAAGAGGCAGGGGCTATGGACCCATTGGCAGTGAAAAGCTTTGGCATATCTTTATATCTGAACTACAGAACCAATCAATAACATAAAAATCGTGAGACCCAAACTAAAAATTCCAAATTTTAAATTTTTCCTGTTAAGGGGGCAGGCTGGAGTGATATCACAGTGGTAGGGCATTTGCCTTGAGCACAGCTGGCCCGGCTGAGCCGGGTTCAATTCCTCTGCCCCTCTCGGAGAGCCTGGCAAGCTACTGAAAGTATCTCTCCCACATGGCAAAGCCTGGCAAGCTACCCATGACGTATTCAATATGCCAAACACAGTAAGGACAAGACTCACAATGGAGACAGTACTGGGCCCGCTCAAGCAAATCAATGAACAACGGGAGGACCGTGACTGTAACAAGGGAGCAAGTTATGGCTTGAGAGGGAAACTGGAAACATTGGTGGCGGGAAGTTGACAGTGGTGTTGGAATTGTTTTTAGAATATTGGATACTTGAAATTCAACTACGAATAATTTTGTAAATCACAGTTCTTTACAAATTTTTATAAAAGCCATGTGATTATAGCTTAAATATCACAGTTAATGAGATTTTGACAACTAATTTGGAGCACTTACTGTTGTTTGAACATATAAAAATATTCATTTTTTAGTATATTTTGAAGGTCTTAAATGCTAATGTCCTTTATACAGTTCAGCAGTAATGTTAACACATGCCTAATATTCAATTCAATGTCAAAAATTGAATATAAACCTTACATATTTTATTGTAGATATGAGACCTCACACATCTTTATGTAGATAGGAAGACAGAAACATCTTCCTCACAAATAAATCTATTAATTAAAAATCAGTTTCTTTAGGCTTTATTTTATTATATATCAAATAAAAACCACAAATCAGATTACTGAGTCAGGATGCTTACTTTTCAACTGAAATATCAATATGAGAGTTTAGAGAAAAGATGGAATATGACTCCAAATAAATTCCAGGTAAGTTTCTGACATCTCATTAATTTTCATTTGATATATTTTTAAAATTGTTTAAGATGATTTATAGCATTGAATATTCCAACACCAATCCTACCACCATTTACATCTTCCCACCACCATTATATCCAATTTCCCAACCATGACCCAACCCTACTCCAATAAAAGGTCCTAATTAGATAATTTATTCTGTATTGCTTGTTATAAACAATTTAATAAAAATAATCAAAAAAGATTTTCTTAGAAGAGAGTGTGTGAAGATTGTTGTGTCACACCCTAGAGCAATTAAGCCCTTGTATAAAAGGCATGTGGGTCCTGGGACTGAGATCTCCCAGTCTGCTCGGATTGGGGCTGAGCATCCTCCACCCAGATCCTCCATCTTTCAGTAGGCAGGGGTCAGACCCACCAACAATGCCTCGCCCAGCACTGTGTAATCCCATCAAAGGCCAACATCCAAAGACTATAAAACCCAGCTCAGGGAAGCACATCTTATTAACTCATTCTTACTTTTTGGAGAACCTAGCAGGCTACGGAATGTAACCTGCTCATACAGCAGAGTCTGGCAAACTCCCTGTGGCATACCCAGTAACAATACCAATGTTGGGTCTCCTTCTCCTAACCCCGAAACATCCTTGAATATGGCACTTTTAAAATCTCAGGGCTAGGACGAAGGAGATGTTACTGGTGCCTGCTTGAGGCAATGAACGAACAATAGGATGATTGTGATTGTGATAAAAGATTACTAAAATGTTGTTACAGGTTAAGCCTTGTGTGTTAATACTTTCTTAATTGAGATTGGTTGTCTTTTACTTTACATCCTATCCAACGTGGTGCTACTCCTGGTATAACAGTTGTGTAGAATATGAGATGCCACATCTGCGTGCTCTAGGAGTTCTAAAATTTTAAATGGGATGATACATCCAGAGATTCATAAATAAATCATTTGATATTTTTAACAAGTAAAATAGTTGTGATGAGAGAAGTTACTAGTATTAGTTCTTGCTCTCTCTCTCCCTCCCTTAAAGATCACAAGAGAGAATCATAAGAGAGATAAAGAGAGATCCGCAAATTAGAGTAATTACAAATTACTATAAGTTGAGATATATATGTATATATATGTATATATATATATAGTGCAAGCTAAAATAAAGGGGAAAAGTTGCACTGTCAAAGGAGAGGAATGTGGGAAACTCCAAGACAGAATCAGCATTAAGTAAAGAAGAGAAACTACGCTTCATAAGATGGGATGCAACAACTCAAATATGGAGTGCTAGCATTTGATATTCTTGTCTTCTGTTTGTTGAGTGAATAGTTGGGCATTTTTTAACATTTATTAAAGGTGAATTTCCTATAAGTAAACATTCAACAAGATCTACCTCCTGAAAATGAAAGTATAATTTACAATAATTACAGATGGAAACTTACACAGAAAATCTTATCATTTACAAGATAAGATTGGCCCCAAAAGAAATATATTTAGTTATGCAGAATCACTTTTTAAAAATACTGTCATCAAAATCTTATTATTTAATATCTTTGAGTAAGCATTTTCTTTAAGACAATACTTTTAAGTCACAGGATGCTTCTATTAGATAATTTTTGAAAAGTTTTTTTTGACAGCTATGAAAGCACATTTTTATCACTCTCAGTGGAAAATCCAGTTTGGTTATGCACTGTGTGGATAATTTTGAAGTTTATCTTACTTTAAGCTATTTTTAACTTGTGGTGCCTCCAAAGGCCTATGAAGATATGTAACACTTCATCTATTTTAATGGAAATACAAAGTAAACAAGATCAGATTACAAATATTGTATGTGAGTCTTTTTCAAGAATTTTTCTTAAGTCAAAAATACTGTTTGATGACTCGTTAACTTCTTAGTATACAGCAAGTAAATTTTATTTTTTAAATTGTGCTTTCAAGACTTTTCAACATTTCTCCACAATCATTTCTAGTGTAGTTCAATTAAATGCTTGTTATCATAAAATATGTAATTCAAGCTTATTCAGAGATACCTTTGAAAATGTGAACATTGCCAGAAATTGCTGAGTCATTCAAAGTCTACTGCTTCCCAGGTAGGTATCCTAAATTAAATCAATGAATCTGAGGGTTAGATACAAATGAATGTGTATGTGGTAAACGTCTATGTGCGTGTATATGTATGTTTCATATACATCTACCTTTCTACGGCAGTGTTTTTCTTACAATCTTCTAATGATTGTATAAGACTTTTTTTTTTATATTTTTCTTCTATCCACATTTCCCTTTGCTTTCTTTTATGAAGTCTAGATGTATAGTGCTTTTTCGGTAGTATTGATTCTTTCCCCACATACACATGTGCCATACCCTCAGTGACTTAGTTTCCTTGTTGATCACCATTTCACCAATAATTCTTGACCTGACCAGGATTAGGTTGTTATAGCGAATTCACCCTCTCGGCATTATCTTCTTCCCTTTAATCCAATCTATTTTGTTCTCTTTTTTTTCCATGTGAGTCTATCAAGATTTGTCAATCTTTCAAAAAAATTTTTAGGGGGTCACACCCAGCGATGCTCACAGGTTACTGCTGGCTCTGCACTGAGGAATTACTCCAGGAAGTGCTTGGAGGACCATATGGGATGCCAGGGATTGAGCTGGGGTCAGCGGCGTGCAAGGCAAAGACCATACCCACTGTACCACCGCTCCGGCCCCATATATTTTCTTTTGGCATCTCTTTTAATTTTATTTTAGTATTCATGATTTACATTAGTGTTAATGAGAGGCTTTTATACATATAACATTCCAACACCATATCCTGTACAAGAACATATATTTCCCACAACCCTTGTTTCATTTATCTACTCTCAAACATGCTCCCCACCCCACCTTGCCTTGTTTCTTGACTCTGTTAATCTAATTTATAGATTAACTCTTAGGGTCTCCTACCTTTGGACAAACAACAGAATCTACAAGTGACACTTTTAAACATAGTGAATATTTTACAATCCATTTATGTCTAAATTAACACATATAGAAAGTGGGATTTTTATAATATCTACCTTTCTATACCTTCTATAAAGACTGAAGTATATGTGCAAAACTTTTAGCATGATACCCGACAATTGTGGAACATTTTATAAATCTTGCTGATACATACAGTAGTATTATTCTGACTACATGCAGTGCCAAATAAAATTTTAAAAAATGTTATAATTTTATAATTAAAAATTGTTCATACTTGCATTTTTTCCCTGTGAGTTGACATTGAGGGAGTCACTGAACCAGATGCATATCATTGTCTCCTTAATGTTTCAATCTCCAAGAAGTTGTCAACCTCCAGATTTGCCCCTTTTATGAATTTATTGATACTGTTATTTGTCTAAGATAAAAATAAATATATATACATATGTGTGCTTGTGTTTGTGTGTGTTCATGACAATTTTCAGCTTTTTCCTCATAAGAATAGTTAAGTACCTAATATTTACTTATAAAATGTCATGATAAAGTCTAAATAATCTCTCAAGTATTTTTTTTGTTTGTTTTATTTGGTATGGTTTTGGTCTTGAGGCTACAGTTAGCATGCTTGGTGGCTACATCTGGATCTATACTGAGAAACTACTTCTGATGGTGCTTGAGGGACAATATGGGATGCTAGTGACTGAACCTAGGTTAGCCGTATACAGGGAAAATGCCCTAACTTTTATTATGGCTCTAGCTCCTATAATCTCTCAAACTTTAATTGATATAAACATTTATTTGGGGTTTATTGGTCACACCCGGTGATGCACAGGGGCACAGAGGTTACTCCTGGCTCTGCCCTCAGGAGTGACTCCTGGCGGTGCTCAGGGGACCATATGGGATGCTGGGAATCAAACCCAGGTTGGCCGCATGCAAGGCAAATTCCTTACCCACTGTACTATCTCCCCAGCCCCATTGGATATAAAAATTATATTTTGGGCCAGAGTAATTGTATTTTAGGAGTGGTTAGGCAGCGAGCCTTGCATGTAATCAATCCAGGTTTGATCTCTTGCATACCATATGGTCCCCAAGCCCTGCCAGAAGTAATGCATGATCAGAGACAGAAGTAAATCCTGAGCACAGTGAAGAAAGACCCCAACCAAATATGTACAATATAAGGTATATATCTTATCATATGCATATAAAATATACAGATTTGTATATGATATATGTATATGATAATATATCTGTATATATATGTGTGTGTATATATTATAATCATAAGTAAATTGGTTAAAAGGCAGAGGAGAACCAAAGTTGACTCCTTATCTTTTTAAATCTGGGCCGTATAACATTGCAATGAATATAGTTAATTTAAATAATTTTTCTACTTTCATGCATATGCATTCATATACTGGTACTAAAGAATAATTTGTCTAAAAATGCATTGCTGTTTATGATTAAAGGAACAGATACTACTGGACATTGTTTTAAAAGCTCAAATTGTACAGTTACTGTTTTCAAAAATTGTCCTGTATAAACATCAGAAAAGTATGACAACAAATCAATAAAAGATAACTATTAACAAATGCCGTGCAGAAAATCCTCTTAAAAGTCTCTGTCTGGCACAAAGTTCACTGAAATAAAAGAGTTCATTGCAGTGCCATCAAAGCCACCCCTCTGAGCCAAAAAGACTATTTCGGAATTGCGACAGATGTGTGCATACCATGAAGAGTGAGATGGCATCTGTCCTTTACAGCACTATTTTCCTTTGAAATCACAAGTGCAGATTCAGATTCAGTTATGTTTTTGTGCTGTGGCACAATGTCGACATGAGAGACAATATTTGGAAAGCTATTATTTCCACAGCTTGTACTTATTTATGCATGATTCTGTTTAGAGGTCTTCAAAGTTCTTCAAACCTGAATGCCATATGAAGTAATTTACTGGAGGGTTGTTTTTCACTACTTTAAAAGACATGCTATTAGATTATCTAAGATTGCTTTGCTAACTCTATTTGAATTATGGTTTACTGTAGAAGTTGGAGTGATTGAAATAAATGAACAAAATTCCAATTAATTCTACAGGCTTGAATGCATATAATCTTCCTAAGTCTCAAAATTATTTAAAAAATTGTGAGAAATAGTGAAAACTTCTTTTTATAATATGCTCTTTGGCAGGACTTCTAAAATACATCATTTGAAAAACTATTTTCACTCTAAAACGAATTAAGTTCCCTATAATTTTAGTCAATTTTCTTTTCTGAAAAAGAAAAAAATAATACTTTTGTCTTAAAGACAGTTAAAAATAAATTTATGGCCCATTCATTTGGAAATAAAGGTAACTCATTTTTCAAAAGTTAAAAAATATAGCTAAATCTAGCAAAGAAGTAAGGAATCAACTAAACAAAGTATTTAATTTATAAAAAGCCACTATATTATAAAATAGCTTACAAGAATGAAATCGAAATCTAGCAATAATCTATGATGAAATTAGGTTAAATGTCATTTAATGTTGTGATTGACTTTCCTTAAAAAATTGGATTAGACATCTCTCCTCAAAATACAAAAACATTGATTCAAAAGGATCTGTGCATACCTACATTCATTGCTATACTTAATAGAGAAGTCAAGATATGGAAAATACCTCATTGTTCAATTATAGATGAATGGATCAAGAAGACAAGGCATATGTACACAATGAACTACTATTCAGCTCTAAGAAAGAACAAAATCGCAAAATTTTCAGCAAAATTGATGGAACTAGAGGATGTCAGGTTTAATATACCTGGTCAGAGAAAAAGACAGGTACAGAATGATCTCTCTTATGAGTATCACTTAAAGATACACTGTGTGTTGGTAAAAAGAGGTCAAAGAAAAGATAGTGAAAGAACTGATCCACAAAATTGAGTTGTTGTGGGAGGGACTGAAAGAAAGGTATGTTGGCTTGAGATAAAAAGGCCAGTATACTGGCGATCCATTTGGCATTAGAATTATGCGCATGAGTAAATATCATTAATGGTATTTTAAATCAAAGAGCCTCAAGCAATTAAAAAAAATGGGTCAGAGTTTAGGTATTTCTGATTGACCCAGTCCAGTCTTAGCAAGATAAATGGTCCCTGGAGCACCTCCAGAAGTTATGCCTGAGCATAAAGTCAAGAGTAAACTTGAATAATACTCAGCATGCCCTTCATTCAAAGGAAAAATAAAACTTTCTTGTAAATCAGGTAATTTTATTAAGACTTGTTATTCTTTTGAGAGGATTCTGCATGCATAAGGAGTGTTTGTATGAACAAAATTAGGGAATCATTCTACTGATAGAGTTTTGAAATTAGTTTTCTAAATATTTCTCTTAAGTGTCTGATATATATACATATATATTTCATATACATATATATATTTCATCATGCATTTTATAACCACAGCAAGAGACAATTTAGCAATAAGCAGAAAAGGGATATAAATGAAAAATGTGCAATAAGAACAGTAACCATTCTGAGAAAAATCTGAGTTAGGTATTAAAGGGCCACTTCATTTTCTCTAATAATGATTGAATGATGCTTTGTTGAAACTTTATTTTTAGTGAATCACCGTGAGAACAGTCACAAAGCCTTTCAGTTTAAGTCTCGGTCGGTCATATAATGATCAAACACCCGTCCCTTCAACAGTGCAAATTTCCCACCACCAAGAACCCCAGTGTAGCACCCTTCCACCCCACCCCCCCGCCAGTGTGGCAGATTTCCACTTTACTCTCTCACTCTACATTGATCACATTCAACATTATGACAATAGACCCAACATTATTATTTGGAATTTCCCCCAGCATTCAGACCTGCCAAAAACAGCCATGCAAATTTGGATTTCTGATATTTTAGTAATAAGCCTAGAGGGATTACTGCCAAAGGCCCCAGGGTTCTGAGATTGGTTTGTGTGCTTCTGGGATTATGGTCGTTCAGAAGCTGGCAGAGGCGTTTGAGGGTGGCAACCCGGGGCATTGTCATGGTGGGGAGCAGGGCCGATTCCACCCCACATCCCAAGAGACCCCACATGCCTCGTCAATGCAGTCTCCTACCTGGCTGTTCATTAGGCTCTAAAAGATGCAGGCCACTATGCCGCCGATGCAAGGGGGCACAGCCGGAGGGACAGACACCCTTTCTCTCCCAGGGCGGCGTAGCACTGTAGTTAAATGCACAGTCCAGATTCATTTCGGTTGGGCATTATATTTTGTTCATATTTTCCCACCAACATTGTTCAGGAACAAACGCTAGATCATTTACTTTCCATCGATCACTTTGCATATTAGGAAATATTGCATGGCCGCATAAGTGGCCATGCAGTTCGGAAAATAGTAATTGTACCTTCATATGGAGCCATGCTTGTAGAAGCTCATGGTTGCCAGGATTCCATCTGGAGAAGGCGGGGAGACAGCACCTACCCAATCTGGGACCCCCTGGTGATATTAGCTCTGTCTGGGGTTCAGAGAATTCTCCAGGAGTTATGGAGCCCGCCAGATGATTCTCTTCGCTGCTGTGTGCTGTAAATGATAAATAGTATTGTAGGATGGTCCTCCCATTGTTCATCAATTTGCTCGAGTGGGCCCAGTAACGTCTCCATTATGAGACTTGTTGTTACTGTGGTTGGCGTATTGAATATGTCACGGGTAGCTTGCCAGGCTTTGCGTGCTGGCGAGATACTCTGGGTAGCTTGCTGGGCTTTTCAAGAGGGGTGGAAAAATCAAACTTAGGTTGGCCGTCTTGGCCACGTGCAAGGCCAATGCCCTACCACTTTGCTAAAGTAATAAGTATATTTAATATTTAAAACATATTCTGTGTTGTGATTACATTTCATCTATATGTATGTGACACAAAATATGATTAATAGATAAATGTGCTTTTAATCTGAATGATCATAAATGATTAACTTGTTACATAATAGATCAATAAACCAAAAAAATGTATAATAAAAACCTGCATTATATACTGAAGCAGTATCTTACTTTAAAGAAATTCAAAATTTGAAACTCAATCTTTAAGTGATAAATCTAAAGATTTTTAAATAAAAACTGAAACTTTAACAATAGTTAAGTAATCTTGGTTATTTGGGAATTTTTATAATAATATCAATATTATTTTAGGCTTCACTTTTCCTCATATTTCATAGTTAAAAAACTTACCTATTACTTCTGATTGTGTGTGATAGCAGTTGTGCAAATCTCTGTGAGAGATTTCATATAGGTCAGATTTTCTTTGTAAATGAGAAAAAATAGTAGAAATGATATGAACATTTGTAAATATTCTAAAAAAAAAAAACCATAAGATCTGTTACAAAGTAGAAAACTAAACAGAGAAAATTGCTATCCTGTCTTTTATTGTGTCTTTCCAGATACACACATTTTGTTCAACAGCAGAGAATATACAAATGAAACTGAAATGTCCTTTTGAGAGTTTCATTATAAGCATGTAGACTATAGATTAACTTTGTGAAATTATTTATATTTTCTCCTGAAACTAAATGTCATTCAAATAAAAAAGTTAGCTAATAATATATATATATAAATAAATAGATAAAATAATGACAGGAATATATTAGCAAATGTTGGCAAATGGAGGACAGACATTTAAATGATATAATATAGCTGATATCCAAACAGGGTTAATTTAGATAATAAGAATTCAAATGACCCTGAATAACAAATTATCACTGTCACTGTCCTCCCGTTGTTCATTGATTTTCTCGAGTGGGCCCATTAATGTCTCCATTTTGAGACTTGTTTTTACTGTGTTTGGAATATCAAATATGTCACGGGTAGCTTGCCAGGCTCTGCCTTGTAGGCAAGATACTCTCGGTAGGTTGTCGGGCTCTCTGATTGGGTAGGAGGAATTGAACTCGGCTCAGCCAGGCTGACTGCGCACAAGGCAAACGCCCTATTGCTGTGCTATCGCTCCAGCCCAACAAATTATATTATCGAGAATTAGTTTGTAGTTGAGAAATCTTTCCATATCAGGTATCTTATATTACAAAAGAAAAGGATGAGTGTGGGAAAAAGTGAAAATCTTTTCAGTGAAAAAAGTGATCATCTTTTCAGTGAAAAAAGCAGTAATACATACTTATCTCATGCCTCAAACAAGGGTTAAAGAGCAGGCAATTCTCATTCTTGTAGGGGAAAAAAGTATTTCCTGAAAATTTCCTGATGTTAAGAGGTGTTAACTGTGGAACAGCATAACAGGGCATACCAGGTCAGTTCTAAATAAGAAAACAGAAATTTTGTGAATGCTTACAGATCCCTACTGCTGAAAACAAAATTTTTCTCTGAGAACTATTTCAGGAGAAAAGACCTAAAAAGGCTAACTTTAGCTTTATCAGACTTTTGCTTACTCACTTCAGAGATTACAGAAGAGGTGGCTAAATGCTCATCTAAGAATCAAGTTTAATGCTTTCAGTTTATTTCATTTAAGTGTAAACACACTGGAAAGGGTCACAGGTATTCAAAGGAAGTTACTCCTACAAAGACAAACAACCCAACCAATCAAATAAACAGACAACAAAGGAAAACATTGCTAAGAAAAAATAAACACCTAAACACATGTACATTATATAATTAATATTGTTGGGAGGTAAACATACACATAAGTGTACAAAAATTATTATATAACTTTGTAAAAAGTGGTCAGCTTCCCTGTTCGTCCCTGACCTATCATTTCCTACTGTTACCCCGCCCTTCCTTCTCTCAAATAGTTTCTACTTAAATCGACCATATATGCAGTCCTCTGCTTTCATTATTTTTTTTTCTTTGCTTTTTGGTTCACACCCGGCATTGCACAGAGGTTACTCCTGGCTTTGCATTCAGGAATTACTCCTGGCGGTGCTCGGGGGACCATATGGGATGCTGGGAATCGGAACCCAGTTTGGCCGTGTGCAAGGCAAACACCCTACCCGCTGTAGTGTTGCTCCAGCCCCTGCTATCAATCTTGACTGAATGAGAAGACAATAACCTGCACACTCTATTACATGCGTACCCAACAGAAAATATTTTCAGCAGAATGTTCTTCCACAGTGGTATTGAAGAAGCGGTAATAGCACTGTCTGTAGCACTGTCCTCCCATTGTTCATCGATTTGCTCGAGCGGGCCCAGTAATGTCTCCAGTGTGAGACTTGTTATTGTGTGTGGCATATCAAATATGTCAAGGGTTGCTTGCCAGTCTTTGCCGTGTGGGTGAGATACTCTCGGTAGTTTGCCAGGCTCTGCAAGAGGGCAGAGGAATCGAACCTAGGTCGACCGGGTTGGCAGCGTGCCAGCCATACCCCCTACCCACTGTGCTATTGCTCCAACCCAGTGGTAATACCAGGTTTCTATATTCATACACAGATCCCAAGTTCTTTAATATATTCAAGCATAAAGATATTAGTGGTAGAGATGTTCAGACTCAGAGTTGTTTATTTTTTTTATAAAAATGGTTTATTGGAAAGTAGAAGAGATAGAAAATCCCTATAAGGGGAGGAACTTTACAGGACTAAACTAAAAGTAAGAGGTTTTTCTATAGGCTTTTTAAATGAAAAGTAGATTCATTGTTTTTTGTTTGTTTGTTTGTTTGTTTTTAATCAATTGACAAGAATGTTACAGATAATGCAAAGATCTTAGGTCTTACAAATTTAGACTTTTTGGGTCATCTCTTTGGTCATTTAGCTCAGGTAATTCCCATTACTTTTTGTAGTCTCCAGTGAGCCTAAACCCTTGGGTAGGATTTATAACCTTGGAAAATTGCTAATTTGTCTTCCTCAAGAAGAGCCCAAGACTTTACAGGGATGTTTAAAATAGAAGTAAAATGCAGGATGTGATTTTTTTTTTTTGCCTTTTGGGTCACATCCAGTGATGCACAGGGGTTACTCCTGACTCTGAACTCAGGAATTACTCCTGGCAGTGCTCAGGGGACCATATGGGATGCTGGGCATCGAACACGAATCGGCCTTGTGCAAAACGAAAGCCCTACCTGCTGTATTATCACTCCAGCCGCAATAGGATGGGGTTTTGAGGATGAGGAATGTGCTATGCTTATGGCAACAGCTAAACTGGAAGTGCTACCAAGGGGCAACAGAAGTTTCCACTTTCAGTATTATAAAATCCTTTTAATATTTAGCAGTTTCAGACTTGGAAAAGTTATCATATAAGCAACCAGCAACTAACATTATACAGGGTAAAAGTGACTTAGACAACAGAAATAATTCAATCAGGGCAGGATAGGTCAGAAAAAGAGAAGTCTGTGGCACCCCATGGATGGCTTACGTGAGGCAGAGAGGAGAGAGATGGATCAGCTCAGCAGATGAGCCCTTACACGTACGGCCTAGAGCCTCACCAGTCCCATCAGGTGGTCACAGAGCCACACCTGTTGTCCACTTGGTCTTCTCTACGTGGGAGTTTATTCCACCACCAGATTTCTCCGGGAGCTATGAACTCAGAATAGAACAAGGCATTGACCTTCTCAGGAAAATAAAGCCTGTTCTATGCCTTACCCAGCCCTTGCAGGTCTTTGTCCTATCTCAAAGAAAAGAATTTGGGGAATTGAAGAGTATTGAAGAAAAAAACAGATTTTATTTGGACGTTTCAAGGAAAGGGAAGGAGAGAGAGAAAGTAAGAGCAATACACAAACATAAAACTCTGGCTTCTGCAAGGTTAGAAAGAGCCCCAGTACACAGCTCAAAAGTAGAGATGCAGAGCGACACATGTACTCAAGCGCCACATGTGCTCAGCCATGTGGACACAAGTAACATATGGGCTCAGGCAACATATGGGTGCCCTTCCTTTGTTCAAGTTAGCTTTTAGAGTTTTTCCCAAGCTGTCCTACGTGGGGCACAGCTTGAAGATATTGAGGGACAGGAAGAAGCAATTTTCTCTAAAAGTATCTGACACTTTTAATTATCTTCTATATTTTAAATTTTTAAAATCATAGACTGCTGAGAGTCCATGATATGGAATGTGATAGCCTGGAGTTTACATCTTGCAAAATCTCTGCAAGATGTCCTGCTTTAATGAGTCTTAGATTCTTTGACTATAAAACATAAATATGAAGCAGCAGTGTATCACCATAATATAATAAAAAAAAGTTGAAATTGAAAATTAGATAGACTAATTAACTCAGCATCCACTACTGATTTGGTGTATGGTATTTTCATCATATACACTCTATTGAATGATTATTATAAAATAATTATAATGAGGATATCTAATGAATGATCTATTCAGTCATTCCTGACATATTTAGGGCCTAATATATGCTGTACATTGAAGATGCAGAGTTGATCAAGTTAAGTGTAATTCATTCCCTAGAGAAGTTTATACTTTGGTGAAATTCATTAACCAATTGCATCTTAGAAGTTCATTTTGTGAAGAATCTTTTATTTTTAGAAGTTTAGCTACAATGCTAACTTTTCTTTGTTTTGTTTTTTTTAATTGAATCACCCTTAAGATACAGTTACAAAGTGATCATTATTGGGTCTCAGTCACACAATGTTTCAACACCCATTCCCCCACCAGTGTACATTTCCCACAACCAATATCCCTGGTATCCCTCTTACCACAGACTCCTCTTGGCACAGTGCTCCCATCCATCCTGCCTCTCTGGCAGAAACTTTTCTTATCTCTCTCCTCTCTCTTTCTGAATTGTTATACCCACCAACTGCAATGTAACCGCATCAGCAGCCAAGATTCAGAGACTATAAAACTAAGCTCCCGGAAGAGAACAATGCAGAGTCCCCTGCCCCCGCGCCTGATTGTCCTCAATGGAGCCCCTTGGAGGGGGGCTGGTTGAGTTTCCCTCTCCACCCTGAGCAGAGCCCCAACAGCTGAATACCTCTGGGACCCAGCCACAGTCGTGCTAAGACCACTTTCCACATGCTCAGATGAGCCTCACACATGAAGGAACCGGCAGAGGAATCCAGGTGTGCGGGACCTGGGGCTGAGATCTCCAAGCCTACTTGGTTCAGGACTGGGCCAAAATCCAGAGACTATAAAACCAACCTCCTGAAAGTGCAACCTTTAACTGTCTAGTTTTCCCTCTCAGAGAGCTCAACGGTCTACGTAAAGTATATCCTTCCCGCATATATGCCTGACTGGGAACACTGTAAAGGTGAGTAGAGGCTGTTGCTAAAGCCTCCATTTATGATAAAAACTCTCAACAAAATTGGAGTTGAAGAAAATTTCCTCATTATAGTCAAAGGCATCTACCACAAGCTCACTATAAGCATTTTTCTCAATGGGAAAAGAGCTGAAAGCATTCTAAGATCGTGGACAAGATAAGGTTGCCCACTCTCCCCACTTCTAGTCAATATAATACTTCCCTCAAATAAAGACTGTCCTTGCTGAGCATAAGTCTGGTTGGTCTATCAAGAGGTGATAAAATGGTATTGAAATCTCCAACTGTTGAGTCACTATCAGTGACTTTAAGTTTATGAGAAGTTGTTTTAAGTATTTTGCTGGTACCTCATTAGTTGCATATACACTTAGGAGTGTGAGTTCTTCCTGATGTACCAATCCCTTGATCATTAAGAAATGACTTTCACTGTCTCTTGTAACCTTCTTCAGTCTGAGAAGTCCATGTGGTCTGAAATAGTATGGTCTAGTATAGTCACCCCAGCTTCTTTTAGAGAGTTGTTCACTTTTAGAGTTGTTTTCCATCCTGACTTTGAGTCTGTGTTTGCTCTGACTGTGTTTGATATATTTCTTGCAGACAAAAGGAAGTTGGATTCAATTTTCAATACATCCTGCCACTCTGTGTATTTTAATTGTTGCTTTTAGCACATTCACATTGAGAGGGATTATTGTTATGTTTTTTTCCATATTTTTGGTATATTTTAGGGCCTTGTCTTATCTGATAGTAGCCTATTTAGTTTTTCCTGTAACCATGGTTTTGAGTCTATGGAGTTCCTGAGTAGTTGTTTGTCTGTGAATCTTTGTAATATTCCTTCAAGTATGAATTAGATTCTAGATGGGCAAAGCATTCTTGGTGAGGCATTCATTTCATTGATTTTTTTTTTCACGATATTACCCTACTGTCTTTGAGTGTGAAAAGTTTCTTCAGTTATGTGTGCTATAAATCTTAAGGATGCTCTTTTATAATTAATTTCCTTCTTTGATCCTGCTGCTTTCGGTGTGCTATATCTACCTATGGTTTTCATCATTCTGATTAGGATGTGTCTTGAAGAATTTTTTTTTATTTCTTTTAGCCGGTACCCTTCATGTCACCTGAATCTGGGTGAGCGACCTTTCAGCTGGGAAGATCTCAGCATTGATGGCTTTGACAGTTGCTTCTTCATCTGGGTTTTCTTCCTGTCCTTCTACTACTCCAATGATTCTTTTGTTTTTCCTCTTGGCTTCATCCTGATTTTCTTTTGAAATCTGTTAGTTTATGTTCAGGCTCTTTTCTGTCTTCTGCTGTTGTCTGGAGATTTTCTGCACTTCATCTTGGAGCTCACTGATTCTGTCCTCGACAGCTGTTACTCTGATGCTGAGACCTTGCAGTGAGTTTTTTTTTTTATTTCACCTACCAAGTTTTTTAAGGTCTGTCATTACTGTTTGTTTTCGTTTGTATTTTCCTCATTTCTACTCACATATCTCCTTTTTTTTTTAAAATTGGCAGTGTGTTCCATTACCTCTTTGAGTTCCTTATGCATCCTTAACAGCTCCATTCTAAATTCTTTATCTGAGAGATTATACAGTTCATTATTACTGTTTGGTTCATCCTGGCTAGCAATTCCACTTACTACGCCTGGTGAGTTTCTGAGTTGTTTTACCCATGTAACCTTTGTTGTTTGGAGTTGTTTCATTTGTGTTGTTGTGTGGTCAGGACCCTGCAGCCAGGCTAACTTTGCATATTACAGTGAGTTATTGAGAGGTGAAGAAATGCAAGACCTGGCTTAACTGGTACCTAAAATATAAGATATATATGAAATAACTTTATGCAATGAAGCTAGTGTCCATGGGGTTTTGGGTTTAGAGATTTTAAAGAGATGCCATAAGGTATCGTTCCAGGGGCAAATTGCCAAGGGTTGAGCTTTCACTTTGTGTAGGGATTGGACATTAGGCTGGGAGAGAGTGAAGAATCCACCATGGTCCATATACGTAAGTTTCATATGTTAGATATTGTGAATATTGTTTAAAGGAAATATAATGGAGGTAGTGAGACTGGACCCTTCTTTAGGTGCATCATTTTCATAATATAGCTTTCAATTTTGTATAATTTTAATAAAATTGCAACTTTCTAATATAAAAATAAATAAAAGCACATATTTAGATGGCTCACTTTGGATATTTTATGGCCTCCTATGGTATAAGATATAGACAAATGATGAGAATATTATTTTCTCTTTAAAGCTACTAGAATTTTGTGGCCAAAAGAAAATTTTGTCCAATTCTGCTTACTAGTAGTCTTCCACAGAATCCAATCTAAGGTTTTAGTAAGCCAGATTTTGATACTGATAGACACCTAATTACATTAAAAAGTATGTCTACTAATATAAAAATATGTCTATTATTCAAACAAAAATATGTCTATTATTCAAATATAAGAGGATAGCATGCTGAATTCATAAGAGCACATAAAAGTATCATTTGTATAATAATTAAAAGTAGACAAGTATCTTTTGATTTTGTGATCTTTCTTATGGCTTACATTAAAAAACATATTGGGGACTGGAGTAATTGTACAGTGGGTAGGGTGTTTGCCTTGCACTCAGCTGACCCGGGTTCAATCTCTGGCATCCCATACAGTCCCCAAACCAGAAGTAATCTCTGAGTTCAGAGCTAGGAGTAACCTCTGAGCATTGCTGGGTGTGCCTGCCCATAAAAAAAACATATTTTACTAGTTAAGACAGATGCTTAGTACATTGAAGAAAAAGTCAGCAAAATCCTCTATGACATTGAAGCTAAAGGTATCTTCAAGGATGAAACACCATTGACCAAACAAGTGGAAACAGAGATGAACAAATGGAACTCTCTTAAACGAAGAAGTTTCTGTACCTCAAAAGAAACAGTGACCAGAACACAGAGATAGTCTACAGAATGGAAAAGGATATTCACCGAATATCCCTCCAATCAGGGGTTGATATCAAGGGTATACAAGGCACTGGTTGAACTCTGCAAGAAGAAAACATCCAATCTCATCAGAAAATGGGGTGATAAAAAGAACAGAAATTTTCTCAAGGAAGAAATCTGAGTGACAAAAAGGCACATGAAATGATGCTCTTCATCACTAACCATCAGGGAAATGCAAATCAAAACAATTATGAGATATCATCTCACACTACAGAGACTGGCACACATCCAAAAGAACAAATACAACCAGTGTTAGCATGGGTCAGGGGAGAAAGGGACTCTCCTCCACTACTGGTGAGAATGCCAACTGGTCCAGCCTTTTTGGAAAACAATATGGGCATTTCTAAAAAAATTAGAAATTGAGCTCCAATTTGACCTAACTATACCACTTCTGGGAATATATCCTGGAGATGAAAAAAAGTAGAAATAATGTATGCACTTGTATGTTTATTGCAGCACTATTTACAATAGCTAGAATCTGGAAAAAATCTGAGTGCCCAAAAACAGACAACTGGTTAAAGAAACTTTGGTACACTTACACAATGGAATACTATGCAGCTGTTAGAAAAAATAAAGTTATGACATTTGCATTTAAGTGAATGAACATGGAGAGTATCATGATAAGTGAAATGAGTCAGAAAGAGAAGAACGAACATAAAAGGACTGCACTCATTTGTGGAATATAATAGGAGACTAACACCTAGGGACAGTTGAAATAAGGATCAGGAGGACTGCTCCATAGTTTAATAGTCGATGTCATGTGCTGGGGGAAAAGGTAGGTGGGATGGAAAGAGGGGCACTAAATAAATGATGGTTCGAGGGATCTGCTTGGGATAGTAGATGCATGTTGAAAATAGATATGGACCAAACACAATGGCTGCTTGTTACCTGTATTGCAAACCATAATACCTAAAAGGACAGAGTAAGAGGGGATTGTGCCTGCCAAAAAGACAGGAGGCTGGAAGAGGCGGGGGTGGGGGGAGGGATACTGGGAACATTGAGGCTGGAGAATGGGCACTGGTAGAGGGATGGGTTGTTGAGCATTATTTGACTGAAACGCAATCATGAAAGTCTGTAAGTCTGTAAATGTATTCATTAAAATTAAAAAAAAAGGTTAAATCAGTCACAGTCACGGTCCTCCCATTATTCATCAATTTGCTCGAGCATGCCCAGTAAAGTCTCCATCGTGAGACTTGGTTGCTACTGTGTTTGGCATATTGAATACGTGAAAGGGAGCTTGCAAGGCTTTGCCCTGCAGGCAAGATACTCTCTGTAGCTGGCAGGGCACTCCGAGAGAAGCGGAGGAATCGAAACCGACTCAGCCGGCTGGCTGCATGCAAGGCAAATGCCCTACCACTGTGCTATCGCTCCAGACCCCTTTGTTCATCGATTTGCTTGAGCGGGCACCAGTAACGTCTCCATTGTTAGATATCTTGTTACTGTTTTTGGCATATCGAATATGCCACGGGGAGCTTGCCAGGCTCTGTTGTGTGGGTAGAATACTCTCAGTAGCTTGCTGGGTTCTTCGAGAAGGGCAGAGGAATTGAACTCGGGTGAACCGCGTGCAAGGCAAATGCCCTATCCGCTATGCTATCACTCTAGTCTGTACAATTAAATTTTACAAAAATATTCTGTTTTTGCAAACGGCATCATTCCATGGCTGAATCAAAATATAAGAAACATATAACCTAAATTAAATGATAGTCTAATTTCTATGAAATTAGTGGATTATTCGAGAATATAAAATACATAATAGTTTTAGTTAAAGATTTTTTAAAAATGATGTTATTTTCAATCTCTGCCTCTGAATGTTACCAGAATCATTTATATGATTGATATATAGAAATATATAGTTAGTTTCTAAACAGAAATATTGATTAATAGCATTCAGTCATCAAAGTCAAGTGTGATAATTTCTTTGAGACAGTATCTATACTATGCAAGATGTTAAGTTAAATAGAGCTGTTTAATTTACAACTTTGGAGCAGTATCGTGAAGATATATTATTTCTCCCTAATTCAGGATATTATGTGTATATAGATTAAAAGGTAACAGTATTTATTTTTATTAAGCATTTTAAATTTCCCTTATTTGTAAAAGTATAATCAATAAAGCAGGCCACTTTTTTCTAAATTTAATAGGACTAGGAATAAATTAAAATAAGTACACTTGATTATATATATACTTCTAAAAGAAATAATTAATGTATCTTAAAATTATAATCCATTTTAACCATTATTAAGAAAGGGATGCTCATATGTATGCATGTTTTAAAAAGATCTGTAGGTCCTTCACGCCCTACTGAGGCCATGAGTTTCCCACCACAAGCATCTCTCTGACAAGGCCATGGCACCAAAGGCACACAGACCTAATCCAGAGTCCGGCAACTTGCGGCAGAAATGTGAATGGACAATGTGTTAAACTATGGTGCAATGCCCCCCCGGGAGGGAAAGGGTATCTGTCTCATCCACCTTCTTCCACCCAGCAGCACAATGGCCACTACTTCAGAGATCATTGGAAAGCCAGGTCTGAGCAGGTGGTGACGGGGCAACTGCAGCCTCATGGGATGGGGAGAGGAACCGGCTTGTCCTTCATGCTCTATTGAGGCCACAAGTTACCCACCACGAGCAGCTCTCCGGCACAGCCATGGAACCAGACACACAGAAACCAATCTTTTATTATCCGCCTCTTCGCAGAAATCCTTGCAGACTTAATTAGTCAAATATCAGAAATCCAAAATCATGCAGCCGTGATTATTTCACAATGCCTTTTCAGCAGTTCTGATTGATGGGGGAAATTCCAAACAATAATGGTGCATCTTTTGTTGAAATAATGAATGTAATCAAAGTAGAGAGAGTGTTAAGTAGAAATCATCTGCATCACGGGCATTGGGAGGGGTGGAAGGGAGGGTATATTGGGGTTCTTGGTGGTGAAAAATAATTACTGGTGAAGGGAAGGGTGTTTGGTCATTGTATGACTGAGACTTAAACCTTAAAGCTTTGTAACTTTTCTCACGGTGACTCAATAAATAAATTTAACCAATAAATAAATAAATAAAGAGATCTGTAGATTTTAGTCTTTTGTTTTTCCTTTTTTTTTTAATGACTGTGAGATAGACCCTTACAAAGCTGTTCATGATTAGGTTTCAGTCTTACAATATTCCAACAACCATTCCTCCATCAACGTACATTTCCCAGCATCAGTGTCCCCTGTTTCCCTCCCATTACTCCCTTCCCCCAATACCCTTCCCCAAGCCTATCTCTCTGTCTTTCTGTCTCTTTCTCTCTCTGTCTGTCTCTCTGTCTCTGTCTCTCTCTCTTTTTGTGCATTGCGTTTGCCATATTTATACTGAAATGTTATAAGGAATACCTATTTATTTTTAACACTCAGTTCTTATCCAGAGTGATCATTCCAAGTTATTGTTATACTGGTCTCTTCTCTATCTTAGCTACCCTCTGCACTCATCACACTTGTTGATTCTTTTGACCTAGTCCCTATTTTCCCTGGTCATGTATATTAGTGGGCTGGAGCGATAGCACAGTGGGTAGGATGTTTGCCTTGCACACAGCCAGCATGGCCAACTCGAGTTCGATTCCTCCGCCCGTCTCAGAGAGCCTGGCAAGCTACCAAGAGTATCTTGCTCGCACAGCAAATCCTGGAAAGCTACCCATGACATATTCAATATGCCAAATACAGTAACAATAAAGTCTCACGATGGAGATGTTACTGGGCCCGCTTGAGAAAATCGATGAACAACGGGAGGACAGTGACAAGATGGATATTAATCTTCTACTAGATATTTTTTATGTACCACAAATAAATGCAGTCATTCTATATTTGTCCCTCTTCTTCTGATTCATTTCACTCAGCATGATACTAATGTTCTATTTATTTATGATAAAGAAGATTTTATGACATTAAGCAAAAATATGATGAATAAAGACAATGGAAAATTTGATAGAAGAGAATCATCGATGTGATTTACAAATAGACATTTATTATATTTATAATTTTTTGTTGTTATTTTTATTTGTTTTGAGGCCACATTTTGTGTGTTCAGGGCTTACCCTTGGCTCTTTTGCTGAGTAATAATTCCTGGACTAGGTTTACGGGATATCATGGATCAAATCTTGGTCAGCTACATGCATCACAAGCTCTATAACCAATTTATTATCACCTGGATCCTCTTTAACACATGTTCCGAAAGTTATTTATAACAGGTGTTGTCAGACTGAGCAAGTAGCACACAAATACAGTGTACACCTTAAATATGTGAGGTTTAGATTTCATTTCCAACAGCAGCAGCATCATCACTTAAAAAAAAACTAAAACAAATGTTATATTTGGTTCTTCAAAAAGAATAACAATGAAGATACCTAAGATGTAGGAAATATTTTTCAGACTAACTATAGAAGTGAAAAACTGGTGAAGGATTGGAAATCCATTCTTTAGAGTAAGATACTGGCTGAAAATAGATTTAAGTCAAGAAAAAAGTCTATTCTTTTGGAATATAATATAAATTGAAGTAAATTGAAATTTCATCTAAATATTCATAAAGTTAGTGTCAGATTCAAACTTTTTTTACAAATATTTATTTTCACCATTTTATTAATGCATGATTTTCTTGTAATATGTAACTTTATGGTGCACAATATTTAAAGCATCTATTGTCAATATGCACAGCAGAGCCTGCCAAGCAACCTGGGGTGTATTTTATATACCAAAAAACAATAATAATAATGGGTCTCATTTCCCTGACCCTGAAAGAGCCTCCAATATGATCGTCAGGAAAGATGAGTAAGGAGAGGCTGCTAAAATCTCAGGACTGGGACTAATGGAGACTTTACTGGCACCCACTCAAGTTAATCCATGAATAATGGGATGGCAGTGATACAGTGATTGCTGGTAAGTGATAGACACAGTAAATTACTTCAACGTCCATGACCTTATATAGGTTGTAAATTTTTCTTCTGATAAGAACTTTAAAGAGATGCACTTTTAACAACTTCTGGATACAGTAGAATCTTTGTCAACTTTACTTGTCATATTGTACATTATGCACCAGAATGCTAAATAATTCAAACAAGTTCAACCTTTACTAACTTAAAAACAACAGCGAACTGATTTGCTGATGTTTTTATTCATAGTATATTTCTGAATGTAATAATTGTCAATACCATCACTCTTCACTGAATGGCAAAATGTGTTCACCTAATTCAAAGACTCAGCAGTGAGTTATGAGTGGTAAAGAAACAATCTCAAAAAGGTGCAAATGTTGTGATTTAATTAATATAGTATTCTAGCAAAGAGAAATTTATTGAGATAAGAAGAATATTAGTGGAATTCAAGAATTAAAAAATGGCTATTCCAGTTTCTATTGGGAGGTAAGTGACAGTGTCTAAAAAAATGTATCATAAGTATCCTTGAAATACAAGTGTTTTATACCTTAACTTTATTGATATATAAAAAGCCATGTGTAATAAAATGCAAATAATTTGGTCACTAAAGTGCAAATGAGTGTGTTTAAAACTAGTGCTAGAAGAATAAGTAAAACTAGTGCTAGATGAATAAGATTTATCAATATCAATTTTTTGTTTTCCTATTGTGCAATATATTCCTACTGGGAAGGCCTATAGATGTATATAGGCTTTCTCTGCCTTAAACATTATAACTGAATATGAGTCTATAATTAATAAAAATATCACGTATCTTAAGAATTCATATGAAATACAGAAGGTAGACATTCTGAGTTTATTCTATCTTTTTAATATTATCTTCTGCCACAGTATACTCCTCCATATTAAGTTTTCTCAAAATTCAGGATTGATTGCTCTCAAAGTATTTTATGATATTAAAGGAGCAAGACAATCAGAAATAGTAATTAAATTATTTATTACATACTAAGTTAAAGTGATGGGATATGTGCTTATAAAAACATGCATATTAGAATTTTACGGGTCATGATTTAATAAACTTTTTGAAAAATATGGTGATTTTATTAAAAAAAAGAAAGTCTTCATTTTTAGACCCAAATCTAAAACATATAGAGTCATTAATCTCCTTTTTAATATTTTATGAAATCAAACTCTAACATATGAAATAAAAACTTTCATAAAATTTAACTAGCTATATCTAATCTCTGTTTTCTATTATATTTTATTTCGGATATCTTTTAGACATAAATCTACTTCACTGCTACTACCTAAAAAAATGCCAATATTCTATAAATGAACATTGCAGAAGGATATTGTCCTCAAAAAGGCTTAGTTACAAGCTTTAAATAAATCAAACAGATTGAAATGGGATCATCAACCATGCTGGAGTGGTTTTAATATACCTGAAATATTCTTTATGTTTTTCTCATTACACTGTGTCATAAACCCTAATAACAAAATTTTCTAGAGCTATGATACAGTCATGCTCTAAAAATTCAAGGTTCTTTTTTAAGGCAGAGTAAGTCTAAGGCATGGCACAGAAAATGAATTTTTGATTATTTATTGTACATGTTAGAATAAAAATAGCAAGTTGCTATGTGATATGTTGTATTTCATTGTCCTATGCAACTTAAAAATAATCAAAGCCATAAAATTATTTATATGCTGAAGAAAAAACAGTTTTATCTTCTTTATCAGAGACAAGCATGGTGAATGCTTACTTTTACATTTGTGCCTCACTTTGAGCATAATTTAGGAATCACTACTTACAAATACTGGAAAATGTAAAATATCGTCTAAAGTTCAGGCTTAAATCCATGGTTTTAAAAACATATGAGTGGGAATAAGATGAAAACATTACAAAATAAATAAAATAAACAGAAATAATTTATCATTTATGTTTGTAGATATATGTACACATATCTACAAGTACATATATATTGATAGATACATATATGAAATAAAGTTGCTACCTGTGATTTGAGAAGTTGGGGTAAATTTTGGTAGGGAAATCAAGTAAAATGTGTATGTTAAAAATATTCTGCTGTAAGCCACTTGAGTACCTAAGTTCAGTTCTGGCACTACATATGAACCTCTTACACCCTCAGAGTTAAGGATATACCATGGACAATCTGGGTGTGGCTTAAAAATGAAAACCTTAAAGAATATTCTGAACTAATACTATAAGGACAAGTAGAGCAGTCCAGTTATATCTTGCTTACACCTCATGGTATCACAGTACTTGGGATGGGGGGAGGGAGCAAGCTCACTTGATGGTGCTTGGGAAACTAGTGCATGTGGGGCAATGAACCAGGGCATCTCATATACAAATGAGATGTATATGACCTCCGTCCCTTGAGCTATTTCCCTGGCTCAGTGGAGGTTTGTTGTTGTTTTGTTTTGTTTTTTGTTTGTCCCCTAAGTAGCCATTCTAAACAAAGAATGAAGCAAATACTTCTCAAATCTCAAACACATTCAGAACAAGGTGATATTTTAATATCATATTTTGATATAATAAATGTGGTAGTAACAAAATGCTGGCCAGCTTTTGCTTATGTTTTCATGCCCAGTTAATAAATAATCTGGAGGAGTAGCACAATTCTAGAAAATAAAGTGAGAATAAGAACAGGAGAACGAGCAAGCACAAAAGACTGCATTACTGAACTGGCCAATTTCATAAGTAATGTCGAGAGGATAGTTCGGCTGACCTGCTTTCAATTCTTGGTGCCCAATATGGTCTGCAGTGCCCCACCAGAAGTAATCACTGAGCAGAGAACCAGAATGGAGACCTAATCACAGCAGGGCATGACCCCCCTCAAAACCAACCAAACAAACAAAACTTAACAATATATATATATTTTTCTCTTTAGTCTTTGCATTGATCTTGAGATATAATTAGATAATACAAAAATAATGATAAACACTGAAATCCCATGTAACCAATAAAGGTAAATTTCAAATACTGCTAGTGTATTATATATGTATGTATAATATGTAATATAATACATGATACATATATATTACAGATAAAATATACAGAATCTCAATATAAAAACAAATCTTATAACTTACTTAATATGCAAGTAACAATTTCATAATGAACTAAGTGTTGGGTAATAATATCAGATGTGCTAATGTATTTTTTCAGTAAATAGTTTAAATCAAATGAGTGCTATGGTCTATTCAAGTTAATATATAAAATTTGCCATTCACAATAGGTCTAGCCAAAATTGTCCTTTAGCAGTTTATTACCCTTATGTTCTTAAATACCTTTACTCATTTATAGTTTAAACAGGAAAGCGATGATCTCTTAACCCTTTCACTTTAATTCATATATCCATCCTTTTCTTTCTGTCTTCATTATCCATAATATTTAAGAAATTAGTCTCCTACACTGTCCACGCTCCCACAAAAATCACCAAGAAAATAATTTCATTGTATAAAATTAAGTTTATTAGACCTACTATAGCAGTGGATAACAAGGAGTCAGAGCAATATTTTAGAAGAGGTAATTTATGCAAAGCATTTATAATCTGGAGGTCTGTAGATCTGTTTAAGTGGTGTTGCATTGAATATTGAGAAGAGGCAATGTGTCGGAAGTGAGCCAAATTTCTGACACAGCACTTATAGTTTAGTGCCAGGGATAGTCCAGGATTTAAGGTGCTTGTTTTACATGTCAAAGCATTTAGCAAGAGAAAGAATTTAGTAAGAGGAAGGAATCTGCTTGTAAGTAATGATAATTATTTGAATTTGATATTATAAATATAAAATAACAGTGCTTAAAATAAAGTTTTAGTTGTAAGAAAGGACAACTTATCATAAATAGTATCTATCTGTGCCACATTTGAAATAATATTCTTAAAGCAGAATTAAGTACTGAGATTTGAAATTAAAGAGACCTCACTTTGTATTTAGGAGAAGCCCTACATTGAGATTAGGTTGAAGAAGAAAATCTGATCAGGAATTAAAAAAGCATTTAGGTGAGACAAAAACAGCATGGTACCTGTTGAGGAAAATATGAATATATTTATAGGCAACACTTAAAAACTTAATCCTATAGTGGTTTCAATTGAAAAAATGAGTATATTTTATAGCATTACAGAAATCCAATCATGATCAACTTTGTAACATGTATCTCAGTGATTTAATTTAAAAAATTCCATATTTATATATATTGTGAGACTGATCTCAGAGAATTGGCATATTAGGAAATACATAAATATTTCAAAATTCATGGCCATTTCCAAATTGTTTAAAGATGCAGAAGTTAAAATATAAGCCCAAAAAATAGAAGAGATTAGAGAAAAGGAATAGTATCAATGCGTAATAAAGTGGAATGGTCAACTCTGATTTCAACTGATATCAAGAATATAGTGGAATTCTTTAACACATAAAACAAAAATATTCTGGATTTTCTATTTGACTGAAAAAATGTAATATTTATATTTGTATATTTACAAGAAAAATGGATATTTTTAAAAAGCACCAATAAAAAAGCAACCCCCTCTGAATGTGACCAAAGTGATAAGAGCAATCATAAATTTATTGGTCCAAAACTCTTTATCATTAGTAGAGTGTTTTGGACAGAAAGTAGAATCAAAGTGAAAATATTGACCCCATTCCTACATATAAGTTGTGTTTTCACCATTGAGTTGATTCCCTGACTATTCTAAAGATCATTAATCAGCAGTTTAACATGTCAGTTTGCCAGTCTTTTTATGGTTTGCAGTGGCACTTAATTCACAGCTCCTGGCACTAGGAAATAACTGGACATCATAAGAAGCATGTCCAAGATTGTTACTTTATCCAGGTTGAAAATTAGAAAGGTGCTTAGTAAACATCTTTAAACAATCTTCTTGGACTTCACAAACTTTAAATAGATCCTCCTTTCTAATAGAGTTGAACTTATTTTTCATGTGTTTCTACTTTTCATTAAGTGATTTCAAACACAAATTATGAATTCACAGAACTACACAATGGGGTCAGGAGATAGTATAGCAATTAAGTCATTTGCCTAGAATGGTTTAATTTCTGGAATTACATGATGTCCCCAGCATTTCCAGATGCAGTTTTGGAGGTCCCAGAGGACTATGATATATGACTGTGGATGCCCTCAGAGGCACCTACGTGGCCCTTGTATCCTTAGAAGGGCAAGACTGGTTGGTTGGGGTTCCCTGCACTCCTGAGCACCATTTTGAGAAGTTTCCCACAATCAGCACTTACCCTGGGGGAAAAAGTCTAATGAAAATAACAATATTATATCTACTTTAATATGACATAAGATAAAGTTCTATGGCAATGGTGTAGAAATCAGTGTTAGGAGTTCAGTAAAGAGTTTAAAAATTATAAAACAGTATATAGATGAAAACAGCTTTGGGTGCTTCAAGAATTGGATACAAAGCTTACTTTTATCTTGCAAATTCAACAGTATTTGTTGTTAAATAAAAAATGAAACCTAGCGGAAAATTAGTAAATGTTTAAACTAGAATTGAATATCAAGAGCGCATCATTAAATAAGTTAGCGTAAGCTTATACCCTGAATACAAGGATTTTTGTTTGAATAAAGAACTTTTGCAATATGTTTTCAGTCTTTTGCACTGGTACAAATATTCTTATTCAGATACAATTGTTTTCATCTTAAAGGGTTAAACAAAAGCCTAGTCCATATCCCTTGTGTCTCTCCACATTGCTACATACCAACCACTATTTGGCACTTATGAAACAATTTCATGATGAATGCAATGTGTTCATTAATCCTCATTCATTTCTGAGAAGTAAATTCCATTTTTGGAACAGATTTGCAAGGCTCCCAATCTTTTTTAGGCACATGGAAATAATGACTCACAGAGAAAGTGAAGAATATGATAGAAGTATTACCAAAAACTCTGTCTCACTGGGCTCAAAACTTTCTCTAATCTACATAGTACATACTAAACAGATGGAGTGTGAAAACAAATCTTTGCTGTGGGGGGCCTTATCTTTTCGGACAATGCAATCTGCACATACCCACAAAGAATTTGTATGCAATAAATCCTCCCCCAATATTTTTGCAACTATTTTCTTCATAGTATTTGTTTAATTTCTTTTCTAATAGTAAATCCCTTTCCAAAACCATTTGAATTAAAAAAATATTAGAAATTTTTATTTGAAAGGACTATCTTTAAAAAATTTTTGACTTATTAATATAATTTAAAAATACTGTCATCTAAGTATCTCATGGGAGAATTGTTTGGGGATATGTTTCATAAAATTGGTGGCTCTTACTCAACTATCAGGATAGGGAAAAAATAGTTATGTAATTGTGGGGGGAATTAAATATATTGTTACATGTCTTTTTAAATTGAAACTGAAGAATATGAAATAAAGACTGGAATAAAATGTGAAAAAATAGCTCTGCCATTGGCATATGCAGTGTTTTTCTTTAAAATTACTTTCTGTTGACAGAATTTTTACATTAAAACCTATAGTAAATTTAGTTTTTTTGTATTTAAGGGGCCACACCTGGTAAATTTCAGAAGTTGCTCCTTGTTCTACATTCAGGAATCACTCTTGGTGGCTGGAAGGACCATATCGTATACAGAATTGAACCTGAGTCTGATGAAAGCAAGGCAAGCACTTTGTCCGCTGTACTCTGGATGTATTTTAGTATATTTTTCTAACCTTTCTCTTGCTTTTTTGATGATAGCTTTTGTATCAAAATAAACTGACCTCAGTAAAATGAATAATATGTAAAAGATCGGAAATCTTTAGTATTTTTCTTAAAGTGGGACTTTTTATTTACCCAGTCTTCTTTATCTAGATCAGACAGAGTATTGCAAACAAAAATTACTACAAATCACTAAAATATTTAATGCTTTAAGAAACACTGCTGGAAAAGGCAATTATTGGAAAATACAGATCTCATATGACTGTTTAATTATAAGCTGAGGAAAATCTCCAAGCAAATGTCATTTACTTTGTTAGCCTTTTCATGGCCTTAAAATGTAACAGTTTAATAATGTATTCAATTAATTCTATTTGCAAATTCTGTGGAAATTATTATGAAAAATTTAATAATTGGATTGCATAAATTTGATTTCATAAAACATTAATAAATCAACCAATCTAACATTTTTGGCTTAAAAATTAAAAAACCAAGATTTTTGGCTTAAAAATTTTAATGTTTGAAATTGAAATGAAACTTAGAATGCTTATTTTTCTACTATAAATAGATTAGCATATAATTAAGTCAAAATTAAAATATAAATCCTTTTTTTCATTCAATCCCAAGTTTCTTTTTAGAACAAAAGCACAAAAAAGAATGTGAAGTTGCCCAGGATTTTTGCTCACTGGTGTTGCTCTCATGAATTCCATGAAAACACATACAAGTAACATGGTATAGTGACTTTAAAGATACATCTCTCACAAAAATCATAAATTAATCTAATTATATAGACTATTGGTAAGAGGAATATTTCTCTACTAACATAAGGAAAATAAGAGATTTAAAGCATATGAAAAATGATCACATGTTACTAATTGGTTGTAAAAAAAACCATAAAATTCATAAAAAGAAAATTAATTTTCCCAACAGTGAATTTGGAGTTTGTTCCTAATATCCATGTAAAAATTTCAAACTTAGTTACTACATTAATTTTATTCTGTTGAGACCCTAAGGAGTGATTAAGTCAAATATCTTTGGATTTCTTACCTATAAACTTTAATTTCAATGAATTATTTTCTGTTATTGGTATAACTGTTTTATGTGCCAATCTTTGTATATGTGTGTATGTCTATGAATATTACTAAAAATGAAAAGATAAACTGTTTTTTTTTGCTATATTCTTGGTAAATTGTATTGACAGTACAAACTAAAACAAGTAACTATAGGACTTTAGAGATAGTACAGTGTGTAAGCTGCTTGCCTTGTATGCAGCTGAACAGTGTTGATCCCTGACACCCCTTATGGTGTGTCAAGCCCTCCCAGAGTGATCCCTAAGCACAGAGCCAGGAGTAAGTCCTGATCACCACTGAGCCTGGACCAAAAACAAAGAAATAACTAAATATGTTATTGATTCTCTTGCTTTGTTTCCTTGCATGGGAAAAATATAAAGATAGATAGATATTCTTTCTATTTAATTAAAGTTTTTCATCTGATGTTACTTTTTTTCTCTTGTTTCCTTTTATTTTGGGAATTATTCAAGAATAACTATTTGTATTATAGACCCTTACAAGCACTGTTTAAAAAAAAAAACTAGGTCATTGCTCTTTGTCCCCCAAGCTGTATTGATTTTCTCCCAAATCCAAGTCAGTTCATCCACCGGCACTCTAACCCGGGACTTGGATTTCTCCCTACAAGCCCCCCAGGTGTCCTCTCACATGCTGAGAGAAAAGCAGCCCTGAGCCTCTGCCTCTTCCTCTTCATTCCCTAATCTGAAAAGAATCCAGAAGCCTCTGTAGATACTGCTCACCTAAGGTACCTCTCTGACAAAGAATTCAGATATGAAGTCATGAAGATGTTCAATCAACTTAATGAAACAGTCAGACAGATATCCAGTAACATGACAGAAAAAATTGACAAATTACGGGAAGAAATGAGAACAGAAATGTCATGAATAAGATTCCTTAGATGAAATGAAAAACTCAGTCTCTGCCCTCAACAGTAGAATGACTGCAGCTGAAGAGAGAATCAGTGAGCTAGAAGATCAGTTGCACCAAGCCAACAGGCAACAACAAACAGTGGCAAGGGATCTCAAAATAGCTCTACAGAGAATCAGAGTCCTAGGAGATGATTCCAAGAGGAACAACATTAGAATCATTGGAGTATCAGAAGCTCAGGAAAACAATCCCAATGGGGAAAAAAAAAACACGGTTAAACAAATCATTGCTAAAAAATTCCCAAAACTCAACAGTACAACCATTTAGGTTCAAGGAGCCCGAAGGGTGCCAGCTAAAAGAGACCCTAACAAAAACACTCCAAGACATATTATAGTTAGAATAATCAATGCTACTGATAGAGATACAATACTGCAAGCAGCAAGGTCAAAGAAGGAAATCACATAGAAAAGGAGCACCCCTTTGATTCACAGCAGACCTATCAGAGGAAACCTTCCAAGACCGAAGGCAATGGCAGGATATAGTGAAAAACTCAATGAACTGAATGCTTCACCAAGAATACTCTATCCAGCTAAACTCTCACACAAAATCAAAGGAACGGTACACTATTTTCTAGATAAACAGCAGCTTAGGAACTTCAAAACCAAACTCAAAACCAAACCTATAAGACAAGACAAACCCTACAACCACAATAGACCCTTTGAAAAAGATCTCTGCCTAATGCCATGTACAAAAGTAAGATCAAAATGGATTAAAGGCCTCAACATCAGACCAGAATTCATAAGGTTCATTGAAGACAATGTTGCCAAAACCCTCCATGATATTGAAGCTAATGGTATCTTCAAAGATGTCACACCACTGGCCAAGCAAGTGAAAACAGAGATAGACAAATGGGATTATCTTAAACTAAGAAGCTTCTGCACCTCCAAAGAAACAGTGACCAAAACACAAAGACAGTCTACAGAATGGGAAAGGATATTCACTGAATACACATCCGATAAGGGGTTGATATTAAGGATATACAAGGTATTGGTTGAACTCCACAAGAAGAAAACATCCAACTCCATGAAAAAATGGGGTGACAAAATGAACAGAAACTTACTCAAAGAAGAAATCCGAATGGCTAAAAGGCGCAAGACAAAATGCTCTAGATCGTTAATTATCAGGGAGATGCAGATCAAAACCACAATGAGATATCATTTCACACCACAGACACTTGCGCACATCCCAAAGAACAAAAGCAACCAATGTTGGCGTGAATGTGGCAAGAAAGGGACCCTCCTTCACTGCTGGTGGGAATGCCGACTGGTTCAGCCCTTTTGGAAAACAGTATGCACGATTCTCAAAAAAATTAGAAATTGATCTCCCATTTGAACCAGCAATAATCACTCCTGGGAATATATTCCAGAGAGGCAAAAAAGTATAGTCGAAGTGACGTCTGCACTTTTTTGTTCATTGCAGCACTCTTTACAATAGCTAGGATCTGGAAAAAAAAACTGAGTGCCTGAGAACAGATGACTGGTTAAAGAAACTTTGGTATATTTACACAATGGCGTACTATGTAGCTGTTAGAAAAGTTGAAGTCATGAAATTTACATACAAGTGGTACTACAGGGAAAGTATCATGTGAAGCGAAATGAGTCAGAAAGAGAGGGATAGACATAGAAAAATTGCATTCATCTGGGGAACATAAAGTAACAAAATAGGAGATTAACACCCAAGAGTGGACGAGATTAGTACTAGGAATTTTGGTCTATGGCTTGGAGGCCGGGTTGGAGCGATAGCACAACAGAAAGGCGTTTGCATTGCACACAGCCAACATGGCCAACTCGAGTTCGATTCCTCTGTCCCTCTCGAAGAGCCCGGCAAATTACCGAGAGTATCTCACCCGCATGGCAGAGCCTGGCAAGCTACCCGTGACGTACTCGATATGCCAGAAACAGTAACAACAAGTCTCATGATGGAGACATTACTGGGTCCACTCGAGCTAATCGATGAACAATGGGAAGACCTTGGAGGTCAGCTCCACATGCAAGGGGAAAAGGGAGCTCAGATAGAGAAGGAAGCACCAAATAAAGGGTCTTGGGAGGATCCTCCCAGCATGGGAGAAGCATGCTGAAAGTAGACTATAGACCAAACATGATTGCCACTCAATGCCTCTTTTGCAAACCACAACACCCAAAGGAGAAAGAGAATAAAAGGGAATGTCCCTGCCACAAAGGCAGGGCGGTATTGGGGGGATAGGGGGTGGGAGGGATACTGGGACCCGTGGTGGTGGAAAATGGGCACTGGTGGAGGGATGGGTACTTGATCATTGTATAACTGAAACCCAAGCACAAAAATTTGTTACTCTACAACTGTACCTCATGATGTTTCACTAATAAAAATTTTAAAAAAACTAGGTCGCTGTCACTGTCATCCCGTTGTTCATCGATTTACTCAATCAGTTGCCAGTAATGTCTCCATTTGTTCCAGCCATGTGATTTTAGCAGCCTTTCCTTACTTGTCTTTCTCAACGCTGCAGTATTGGAGGCCCTTTCAGGGTCAGGGGAATGAGATGTGTTATTGTTACTGTTTTTGGCATATCGAATATGCCACAGGTAGCTTGCCAGGCTGTGTCCTGTAGGCAGGATACTCACGGTAGCTTGCCAGGCTCTCTGAGAGCCTTTATTTTAAACTAGGTATAGGTGAAAATGAGACAAGGGTAGGAATCACTTCTCAAATTTCACTCGCAGTATTTCCTTCTCAAATCTGGATTGAATGCAGAAATAGCTTTAAAATAATGAATAAAGAAGTTTAATTCACATCATTCTGAAGATGAGGAATATATAAAGTAGTAAGTAATTTACAGAACACCTAAATTTTTTTAAAATGTGAATCATGAACCCAGAAAATGTACATCCTTTAAATACACTCCTTATTTTATCAATTATTTAAAATTAAAAATCTTAATGTTTAATGAAAATTGACCTCTGTGTGCTCCTGCTTTGAATTAAATTGTCTAGATTTTCATATTTCATTTGCATACAGTAGAAGTTTCAATATATTCATTGAATCACATAAAAATATTTACTATTATCTGAGAGAAATGATAATTATGTTAACATAAATTAAACATTTTAGTTGAACACAAATTAAGTTCAAAAATTAAGAATTTAATATAGATTAAATATATTTTACTGCTGTTATCTAATAAAATATTAACTTTGATTGACTACATATTACTGATCAGTAAACTGAAGCTTAGAAAGTAAATAATTTTCAGGAGTTGGAATGTGAATCACTGAAAAAGTACATGCTTTCATGCTTGAGATTAGGGTTCAGTCCCAGCAGTGAAAAAAAATGAGTAAATAACACTGCAGAGATCACATAGCAGAGCTATAAATATAAATAAGGCATCTTACAATACAGAACATGTATCTAGGATCTTATTTTTTTTATGATTTTACTAGGGAAGAATACCTTCAATCAAATTTGTTATAATAAGCATTTAGACAAAATCTTGTGGAAAAAAGACTCATTTTGTCAATTTAAAACCAATTATTTAAAAATGAATGTAACATAATAGAAAAATATAAGGAATTCTTAACATTTTTTCAGAAACTTGTAATAATGGGAAATAATAAAATATACACACATCATTCATAATTGTACCTGAAAAACAAATTATAATTTATATCTCTTATTTATCTTTGCTGCTATTTTATTACAACCATTATAAGTTCATTTGCAGTGTATATATGTGTATATATGTATATGTGTATATATATATGTATATCACTAAAGATGAAATCATTGCAGATAAAATATGCAATATTCTTACTTGTATAGCAGTCATTTTAAGTTTGAATTTTTATGCTCTTAATCTTAAAGAAAATAGTAATACTTAGAGATATTTAAATTAAAAAATTAAGTTTTTCGTATTGCATTAATTTACATTTAATTTTTTCATATCATGTGATTTTCTAAACAATAAGCAGTTATAAATAATAGTTGAAGTATAATATTGTTTGTTGTAGCTTATATCTGAACAATGAATAAAGAAGGAACTTATTATTCATATCCCAAAATTTTATTAAATATAATTATACATTTTAATCCTTTATTATGTGTAAGTCTTGTATCCTGAAAATAAAACTTCATAAATACACTTTATTTGAGTGAAGTAACAATTCAGGTTAATGTGAATCTCCTTGTGATTTGGATTTATGGAAAAGAGACAAAGAGAAAAGAAAAGAGGAATCATAGTGTATTTTAATTCAGTAGTAATGTGGAAATGCATTTATATGACAAAAGATAATATGTTCTCATTGAAATTCCTTACAGGTTAACTTCCTAAGAGTACTGTCCAAATAACATTCTCTTATGCAATAAATCCTCTAGTTAGTTAGAAACCCCTTTTTTCATAATCATTTTAAAGTACTAAATGAAATATAATGGGTTTTTATTGCTTTTGATTACCTAAATAAGAACCAAAATTTATTTACACTGGTTAAAGTTTAAGCATTTAAAGTTTTTAAATAATTTTAATACAGGTATTAATAGTACTGTCACTGTCACTGTCCTCCCGTTGTTCATTGATTTGCTCGAGCAGGTCCAGTAATGTCTCCATTGTGAGATTTGTTGTTACTGTGTTTGGCATATTGAATACTTCACGAATAGCTTGCCAGGCTTTGCCGTGGGGGCGTGCTACTCTCAGTAGCTAGTCGGGCTTTCCGAGAGGGGCGAAGGAATCGAACCTGGGTGGGCCTCATGCAAGGTGAATGCCCTACTGCCATGTGCTGTTCTATTGCTCCAGCCCCAATAGTACTGGCTACATATGCAAATTTTGAGTGTAATGTGAAAGAAGAAGTTGAAAACAATGTAGCACTGTCCTCCTGTTGTTCATAGATTTGTTTATCAACAAATTGTGAGACTTGTTGTTACTGTTTTTGACATATGAAATATGTCACTGGGAATTTACCAGGCTTTGCCCTGCTGGTGAGATATTCTCTGTAGTTTGCCAGGCTCTCTGGGAGGGGCAAAGGAATCGATCCCGGGTTGGCTATGTTTGCCTTGTGTAAGGCAAACTCCCTACCCGCTGTGCTATCACTCCAGCCCAAAAACAATGTCAATTTTTTTTAAGTCTCCTATACAACAGATACCTTTGGTAGCTTGCCGGTAGGGCATTTGCCTTGCATGGGGCCAAGCCAGGTTCAATTCCTCCTCCCCTCTCAGAGAGCCTGGTAGCTACTGAGAGTATCTCGCCTGCTCGGCAAAGCCTGGCAAGCTACCCGTGACATATTCGATATGCCAAACACAGTAAAAACAAGTCTCAAAATGGAGACGTTACTGGGCCCACTCGAGCAAATCAATGAAACAATGGGAGGATGGTGCTAATACAATAGATAAAGAATTCAAGATACCAGTATAATTTTATTCTATCTAGGTTTACTAAAAATCAAATGACATTTTGTTACCCTATTTGTCTAGAAGAAAAAAAAATTAATACAATAGCTGTTTAAGGTCACATAAAATGATCATGAGCAATAAAAAAGAATATTTAAGAACAAGTGAAAGATATGTAAATAATGAAGTCACGGTCCTCCCGTTGTTCATCGATTAGCTCGAGCGGGCCCAATAATGTCTCCGTCATGAGACTTGTTGTTACTGAGCTTGGCATATCGAATACATCACGGGTAGCTTGCAAGGCTCTGCCGTGCAGGCGAGATACTCTCGGTAGCTTGCTGGGCTCTCCAAGAGGGTCAGAGGAATCGAACTCGAGTCAGCCATATTGGCTGCGTGCAAGGCAAATGCCCTACCGCTATCCTATCGCTCCAGCCCATGTAAATAATATGAAAAGTATATAGTTCTAAATAAAAATTACCTTTTTTGATGTATTCACTTTAATATATATTTTAGGGACCAAGAGATAGCTCAGTGGTAGAGCAGCTGACAAGCAGTCCTGAGGCCATGAGCTTTATTCCCACATGATGAAATGTGTGATCTCAGGTGCACAAAACTTGGTGTGTGCAAGTACTACAGCTAATGTGTCCTGACTTTCAGTAAGCACCATGAGTATGTGCATGATGTGTGAGCATTGCAAACAAATGTGCAAGCAGAGTACATGAAAGGATAACACTGAAAGTGCATGAGCAAATGTTCTATGACTCCTGTTATAGCAGTAATAACAAAGGGACAAAAGGAAAATGTCTTCCAACACATTCTTTTACTTTTGTAAATCAAAGCTTAAAAGTTATACTAAGATGGACTTAATAGCATATATTCTTTGTACAAAGGGAAAATCACAGTTCAAATTTAAATTAGAGAGATAAACTCATAATGTTGTAGACAAGTACATAAACATGAAGAAAATGTTTACCCAATAAAACAATGGCAGAGAATAAATGATACTAATCCAGGAATGAATAATGGCATCACTAAGTTTCTTTAGTGTAAGCATTATTTTTTATAAGCTTTAAAAGCATTTAACTTTATTTGTGGTTATAGAATGTACAAAATACATTGCCAATGACACTCATTATTATGCATAGTGAATCTGCAGTGTTAGCAATGAAGTGAAACTTGTTTAAATGTAAAGAATAATACTGAGAAAATCCTCTGCACCCTTTTCATTTGCATTGTAAGTAGGTTCTCAGAGGTAATCAGAGCTTTGCCAGAATAGTCGACATTATTTTTCGTGCTTTCCCAACTATAATAGAAGAGTCTTGTCTTTAAAGTTACATTCTTGTTTAGTTGGCCCACTTTTATGATTTGCTATTATCGTTCTGATTTATTCTGAAACGATGAATAAAGGGAATATATAATCATAAAGATCTTAAGATTCTTTGGGAGGTTTCATTTCTAGAAGAAAAAGGTATTCCATTTGTGGCCATAAAAGAAAAATAAAAAGAAATTTTGACTCTTTTACTGTAAATCTTCTGAATCTAGGCTATTTATTTAAAACACTCAGAAGTAGTAACTGTTCTGTAGAAAGGTTTGTTGTGAAGTTATGTGGCTTAAATGTGCAAGTGTATGTGGAGAAGTATGAACCGTAAAAAATATATTGGCTATAAAAACAGGTAAAGTGCTATAAGAAATCAAATCTTTAATAGACATATATTAAATAATTTTCATTTGTTTTACCCATTGTATAAGTAGATTTTAAAATCCCTTTCACAGTGTAATCTATATGATATTTACTATCTCTTAGATTCTTCCTACTGCTTTTGTTAATCTCTAGTCTCTCACAAATCATCTAGTGGAACTTTGCAATAAAAAATTGAATATAAACATGGGAGATTCAACTAAAATCCAATGCTTAATTAATTCTTCAATTTTAATCATTATTTCATTTAGTCACATCATTTTCTATGTTACCATTCATGGTAACTCACAGTTCCAGAAGGCAGAACCTAAACGATGGACATGGGAGTCTCCCGGTGGACGATTCCACAACAAAATAGACCACATCATATTCAATCGACGGTTTTGCCTGACTGATGTCGCTGTTGTTCCAAAATTTCGAACGGGATCGGACCACCTTCTCCTTCGTGCAAAATTCTACTTCACAGAGAGGGGAGAAAGGGCTGCAAAGTTCAAAAAGAGAACTCCCAGAATGACCACCAACTGGGAACTCTTTGGTTCTATTGCGGCAACATGGGAAGATGCCATTGTTGACAACATTGACGAGGAATACGATCGACTGGTTCAGCACCTCCATGAATGTGCGAGGAACGCCAACAGAGAGATAGCCACAAAAAATCGCCTATCTTTGAAAACTCTTGAGCTAATTCACCAGCGTGGTTTGGCGCATGCCTTAGGCAACCGCAAGCTAATGTCCGAGCTCGCAAAGCAGTACAGAGATGCGATCAACGAAGACCTCAAAGAGAGAAGAGCAGAAGTACTGGTAGATGCGGCAGAAGCCGGGAAAAGTATTCGTAACGCCCGCCTGTCCTTCACCAACTATAAGGCCAAGATGACTGCCCTCCGACGTCCTGATGGATCCATCACATCCTCCAGAACGGCAATGGAGAAGATTATCCATGACTTCTACTCAAATCTCTTCGATAGCCATGTCCACTTGCCGACATACCAAATTCCACAGGATGGATATGTCGCTCCCAACGTTCTCCCTTCCGAAATCCGACATGCCATTTCGTCGGTAAAGAAACAAACAGCACCCGGCCCAGACAAGGTCAAACCTGAACACCTGAAGAACTTGCCATCAGTACTCATCAATACACTGGCTTGGCTCTTCACTCGCTACCTGTCTGAATGCAAGGTTCTGTCCCAGTGGAAAACCAGCAGGACTGTACTACTGTTCAAGAAGGGAGACATCCATGACATTGGCAACTATCGCCCGATCTGCCTATTGTCTGTCATCTACAAGTTGTTCATCAAGTCATCCTGAATAGGATTGGCAGAACACTAGATGAAGGACAACCATGCGAGCAAGCCGGGTTCCGCAAAGGATTCAGCACCATCGACCATATCCACACAATAACCAAGCTCATTGAGGTTTCTCGGTAGTTCAAGATGCCGCTCTGCTTAACGTTCATTGATTTAAAGAAGGCCTTTGATTCTGTTGAGATGGAAGCGGTCATTGAAGCCCTAGCCAATCAGGGTATTCAAGCCCAATACATCAGGATCCTCCGTGAGCTGTATTGCCGATTCACTACCAGGATCTCACCATTCTACAAAGAAGTGATCATTGATGTCAAGAGAGGGGTGCGGCAGGGTGACACCATTTCACCGAAACTCTTCAGTGCCATCCTCGAGAACATCATGAGACGACTGGAATGGGAAGGAATGGGAGTGAAGATAGATGGTCGGCAACTACACCACCTCAGCTTTGCTGATGACATTGTTTTAATAACACCAAACATCAGCCAAGCGGCACAAATGCTGGCCGACTTTGACCGTGAGTGTGGAAAGGTAGGACTACAGCTGAATCTTACGAAGACAATGTTTATGAGAAACAGCCTTGTTCCTGACGCCCCATTCGCTCTCAATGGAACGACCATCTCCGAATGCAACAGCTATGTGTACCTAGGTCGAGAGGTCAACATGACAAATCACATGGCACCCGAGCTGCGCAGGAGGAAGATAGCGGCTTGGAACGCCTTCAAGAACGTTGAAGAAATAGCTAAGAGGACGAAGAACCTCTGACTCCGGGCACATCTCTTTGATCCCACTGTTCTTCCTGCATTAACATATGCCTCAGAGACCTGGGCCCTAAGCAAACAAAATGAGAACGCTATTCAGGTCTCCCAAAGAAGAATAGAAAGAGCTATGCTTGGAATATCACGTTTCACTCAAATGAGAGAATGAATCCGGAGTTCTGACATCCGTCGACGATCAAGGATCAGGGACGCTGTCTCATTTGCCAAGGTGTCGAAAATCAGATGGGCTGGTCACGTAATGAGATTTAAAGACGACCGTTGGACTAGAGCTGTTACTGATTGGATTCCACGGGATGTCAAAAGACCGCGTGGCCGCCCACCTACCAGATGGTCAGACTTCTTCGTCAAGATCATGAACGATCAGTTTGAGGCCCTTCATGTTCCCGGAGCAAACAGATGCCATTGGGCTACACTAGCACGCAACAGGGACAAATGGAGACGTTACTGGCGCCCGCTCGAGCAAATCGACGACTAACGGGAAGTTAAGTGATTAAGTCATTAAGTGATTTTCTATGTTTCTTAACAACCGTATAAACTCTGTTTACAACTATAAACAAAAGTACTTTTAAAAATATTTATAATACCTTTATCAAATGTCTATTCTGCTTCAGTACATGCAGTCAGTGCTATGCAACTAAATGTAGACACAATTATCATATCTGAATGTCTCTAGAATATGTTTGAGAATTTTATATTAATTGCTATGTTAAAATACCCACTGAGAGATATTATTTCCTCTTTAATTCAATTGTAATCTCTTCAGTATAAGGAATGGAATCATATATACAATTTCCCTTTTCAGCATATGCTACTATATAATATAATATTATTCCATATGGTATAATTAGGTGATATATGCCTATATTTTTATGTATTTCATATTAAATATTTTCTGAGTTACTTGTCAATAATCATAACATTTTCATTACCCCATAAACCATCTTATGTGTTTCTCACCATGGTATACAATATATAATTTTTTTTCTTTTTCTTTTTTTGATTTTTGGGTAACACCTGGCGATGCTCAGGGGTTACTCCTGGCTCTGCACTCAAAAATCACTCCTGGCAGTGCTTGGGGGACCATATGGGATGCTGGGAATTGAACCCAGGTAGGCCATGTGCAAGGCAAATGCCTCACCGCTGTGCTATCACTGCAGCCCCTACAATACATAATTTATAATCTGATTTAATATAGTTTCTTCTTAATTGTATATGCCAAACACAATATTTTTCCTTGAGACAATGTTTTTAAAAGAAACCCTATAGATTAAGTTCTGTAGAGCCCAAGTATTAATGCAAATATTAATCAGACTTAATAAACTATCGATATATGAGATACCTTAAAGTAATTTTCTGCACTCAAGTTTGAGAAGTAGATTAATGTAGGGATATGGAATCAGCATAGGATTGATATGTAACCAATTACCCAATTAAGATTTCTTACTATAGGGTTGAACCATAATCTTATTGAGGACTATTGGGATAAAATTTTCTTTAATATTTAGTATTTAAAGGGACCACTACAATTGCTGGCAAAGAGAGAAGAAATATATTTCATAGTCAAGATAAAGGTGCTGTTATATAAATCAAATCTATTTAAAAATTTAGAAATTTGACTCTTTTCCTGAGTGTTATTTAAGCATTATTTCATGCAATATGAATCATTTTGTAATAGAAAACACAATAAATAACTTGATGATTTCACTACATTTAGAACTTTTTGTGTGATATTTGAGTTTCCATGTCAAGATAAAATGTAATTATTAAAAATCCAAGTTCTTACTTAAAGTACTGAATAAGTTCTTAGAAACCACAACTTTAATTGAAATAACATAATTAACAGGTATTCAAAGAACATGGTTTAATTCATTACTGATTAGGCTTTTATTTTTCTCATCACTATATAACAAAAAGACATTTTTAAAAATTACAAATTTCCAGGGCCTACTGTAAACTGACTGATGTATGCAAATCCCAAAACTGCTGTGGGAATATAAGAAGATAGAAGCTATTACTCGAATGCAGTTCTATTGACATTTGCGTAGCTTTGAATGGATAATTAGCTGCCATATACTGAGATTCATTCTTATTTTATGTATTGAAATGTAATTTGATATTTCCATAACATGTTTGAAAGACAAGTGGAGTATTGTTTTACTGCATCTAAATTAAAATTTTAATTTTGATGTCTACTCAGGAATGGACATAGAATAATCAAAACTTGCTTTACTCTAATCTGATACTCATTCAAAGACCATCTTTATGGAAGTCCCAATAGCAAAATTTGGAGCTCTGTTCTTGCCTTTAGTGTCAAAAATGGAAAGAATGGAAATGTTCCTTCATTAATCACAATGTGGTATGATTTCTAGTTTGAATCATTCAGCCATATATAGAAATAATAGATGTAAGGGAATTGGACTCTAGTTTCTAGTTATATTTCAATACTTTCAATGTAAAAGCAAGGTTAGAATTGAATTCAATTGTCTATTTGTGAACTTAATTCACAGATGTTCCTGAGGTAGAGTTTAGTATAATTTTTCAAAATAATTTTACGATAATATGCAATTTGAAAATTATAATAAAGTAAAATTTGGCATCTTACCAAATATGCTACTAAAGTCGTATATAATATTCAAGAGATTAAGTAAAAATACACAGGTGTCTGAAGCACACAAGTTGTCAAATATACAGTGAGATCCTAAATTTTACCAGAAGATCAATCAAAATAACAAGTTACCTTTTAAAATATTTGCACACCTGGTCTCCGAATTTTGTCTCTATTTCTCAAAACATTATTTTGAGAACTTGTTCACGAGGACCAATAAATGAAACATGTTCTTTTAAATATGTAGCATAAATATTAGACATTGGGGTATCAGGAACTCAGACTAGCTTTAAAAATTAAATTGGTGCTGAAATTGCTTCTAACAGTGAATAGGAAATGAGTCCTGGCTGTGAGTTTTATGTGACCAGGAACCTTCTGCAGGTGGGTTATTGAATTATCCAGCCTCTTGGTGTGAAAGTGGATGCATTCAAGATAAAACCTAAATAGTTGTCATTAAAATAATATGAGCTGGGTCTTAGATTTAGTGTATGTATATGAAAATTTTCTTCAAAAGAGATAATTTAAATTGTTTAATGCATTATTCATACTTTGTTCATTATAAACGCAACTAAGTTTGCCTCTGATTCTGTGCTTAAATACTGTTAGACTATAATTTGAAATAACAAGATTAATTTAAATTGATGGTGAGCAAGTATTTATTTAGTTTTTGAGGATTTTATCTTTTATAGAATTTTAAAGTACTATTCAGATAAACACATATGGGACCATATGAGATAATCCAAAATAATATTCTATGTACTCATAATTATTTATCCAAATTTATTTCTTCATTGAAAATTTGTTACTTTTTCTATTTTATAATTGTTTTTGAAAATTTTACTATTTTAGAAATCTTGCCTTGTACATGGCCCACCTGGGTTCGATTTCTCCGCCCCTCTCGGAGACCCCGGCAAGCTAATGAGAGTATCTCGCCCACACGACGAAGCCTGCAAGCTACCCATGATGTATTCAATATGCCACAAACAGTAACAGCAAGTCTCGCAATTTGCTGTGAGACGTTACTGGTGCCTGCTCGAGCAAATCAATGAACAACGGGAGGACAGTGCTACAGTGCTACTACAATTTAAAGAATCAGAGAACCAGTTTAAAGAATAAAAAAATGGGAAGGGGAATTGGTTTTTCATTTTTTGTTTGTTTGTTTGTTTTAATTTTATTGAATGACCATGAGATGGTTACAAGCTTTCATGTTTGGGTTACAATCACACAATGATTAAACACCCATCACTCCACCAGTGCACATTCCCTACCACCAATAGCCCCAGTATACACCACCTCCCCTTTTCCACCCTCACCCTACCTCCATGGCAGACATGATTCCCCATAATCTCTCTCTACTTTAGGGCATTATGGTTTGCAATGCAGAACCTGAGAGGTTATCATGTTTGGTCCTTTATATACTTTCTGCACACATCTCCCATCCTGACCAATTCCCCCAGGCATCTTTTTCTTAGTGGTCCCTTCTCCATTCCAGCTGCCTTCTCCCCCTTGCTCATGAGGCAGGCTTCCAGCTATGGAGCAACCTGTCTGCCCTGTGTATCTAGTATCCTTAGGTGTCAGCCTCATGTTATGTTGTTTTATACTCCAGAAATGAGTTCAGTCCCTTCTATTTCTGTCCCTCTCTTTCTGACTCATTTCACTTGGCATGATACTCTCCATGTCTATCCATGTATAAGCAAAGTTCATGACTTTGTCTCTCCTGACAGCTGCATAGCATTTCATTGTATAGATGTTTTGAAGGACTGTCCATATTGTATTCCAGAAAGGCTGGACTAGAGAGCATTCCCACCAACAGTGAAAGAGTGTCTCCTTTTCCCAGCGTCCACGCCAGCACTGGTTGCTTTTGTTCTTTTGAATGTTTGCCAGTCTCTGTGGTGTGAGATGATATCTCATTGTCATAAATCACATGGCAGATGTCACCTTTCCAACAAAGAATCACATTCATCTGTTCAGAATAACAGTCATTTAATGATGTTATTTCATATTAACACATCCACTTGCCCACATACCACATACCACATGATGGATATGTCGTTCCCAATGTTCTCCCTTCCGAAATCCAACATGCCATCTCGTCGGTAAAGAAACAAAAAGCACCTGGCCCAGACAAGATCAGACCTGAACACCTGAAGAACTTACCATCAGTACTCATCAATACATTAGCTTGACTCTTCACACGCTACCTGTCTGAATGCAAGGTTCCATCCCAATGGAAAACCAGCAAGACTGTACTACTATACAAGAAAGGAGACATCCACGACATTGGCAACTATCGCCCAATCTGCCTATTGTCTGTCATCTACAAACTATTCACTCGAGTCATCCTGAATAGGATTAGCAGAACACTAGATGAAGGACAACCATGTGAACAAGCTGGATTCCGAAAAGGATTCAGTACCATTGACCATATCCACACAATAACCAAGCTCATTGAGGTATCTCGGGAGTTCAAGATGCCGCTCTGTCTAACGTTCATTGATTTAAAGAAGGCCTTTGATTCTGTTGAGACGGAAGCGGTCATGGAAGCCCTAGCCAATCAGGGCGTACAAACTCAATACATCAGGATCCTTCGTGAGCTCTATTGCGGATTCACTACCAAGATCTCACCATTCTACAAAGAAGTAATCATCCATATCAAGAGAGGGGTTCGGCAGGGTGATACCATTTCACCAAAACTCTTCAGTGCCACCCTCGAGAACATCATGCGACGACTAGAATGGGAAAACATGGGAGTGAAGATAGATGGTCGGCAACTACACCACCTCCGCTTTGCTGATGACATCGTTCTAATAACACCAAACATCAGCCAAGCGGCACAAATGCTTGCGGACTTTGACCGTGAATGTGGAAAGGTCGGACTACAGCTGAATCTTACGAAGACAATGTTTATGAGAAACAGCCTTGTTCCTGACGCTCCATTCGCTCTCAACGGAACCACCATCTCCGAATGCAACAGTTATATATACTTAGGTCGAGAAATCAACATGATGAATGACCTGGCACCTGAGTTATGCAGGAGGAAGAGAGCGGCTTGGAATGCCTTCAAGAGCATTGAAGAAATAACTAAAAGGACAAAGAACCTCCAGCTACGAGCACATCTCTTTGATTCCACTATTCTTCCTGCATTAACATATGCCTCAGAGACCTGGACCCTACGAAAACAGGATGAGAACACTATTCGGGTCTCTCAAAGAGGAATCGAAAGAACTATGCTTGGAATATCACGATTCACTCAAATGAGAGATAGAATCCGGAGTTCTGATCTTCGTCAACGCTCAAGAATCAGGGACGCTGTCTCATTTGCCAAGACATCAAAAATCAGATGGGCTCGACATGTAATGAGGTTTACAGACAACCGCTGGACTAGAGCCATTACTGATTGGATTCCACGAGACATCAAAAGATCACGTGGATGCCCACCTATAAGATGGTCAGACTTCTTCGTCAAGACCCTAAATGATCGGTTTGAGGCTCTACATGTTCCTAAAACGAACAGATATCATTGGGCTACGCTAGCACGCAACCGGGATGAATGGAGACGTTACTGGCACCCGCTCGAATAAATCGATGAATAACGGGGATTAAGTGATTAAGTGATTTCATATTAAGGTCTACATCAAGGCTTAGATTTTTCTCCAGAAATAAAGGAAAACATTTAAGATAGCAAAATAAATATTAAATGATCTACCTATTGCTAGACCCATCAAATAAAAATAAATAGGTCATAAGCATCAATCCCTGAAATTGAGCATCAAATTGTGAATAAATTGAGAATAAAATTTACACAAATATAGAAAACCCATCTATTCTATTCTCAAACAATAAAGACCAAGTAACAGATATATTAGACAGGGTTTTTTAGCCTGATTATCTATAAAATAAGCAGACTTACTAGGTAGAATGTAAATTGTCAATTACAAAAAAATAGCTATAATTATTTCCAACCAGAGTTTAAGATTGCAGCTACATGAACAATGTTTGTTACCTGGAAGTTACCTCAGAACAGAAAAATTCATTTTATGATTTGGTCCTTCATCTCAGTTTTTATCAATGGAACCAAATCACTAATACACTTTGTAAATGTAGCAAAATATGGTTTTAATCAATCATTTATCATTATAATTGATTTTGTATGTGCCAATTTTTGAATAGATGTTTATCTAGATATACCCAGTGATGCTTGGAGAAAAATTATCATGTGCAGTACTTGGTCACAGTCTTTGGTTATGAGGAAGAAAGTAAGGAAAAATACTGATAAATATGCTCTCAAAATTGGGAATTTATTTAAAAATAAATGAGAATAAAATGTAAATTAGAAATCAAAAGCTTAACATAGTTTTCAAAGTGAAAAAATTTAGTTAAATTCAAATGGAAACTTTCAAATACTGAAGATATTGGAAAACCAATGAAAAGAGAATGATACAACTAAATGAATACAGAAATGAACTTTAGTAATAAATCAAAATAAGTTCAATTTCTTCCTTATGGTATTTTATCATCTGAAAAAATAGATTTATAATGCTAATTTATAGATTTGATATATGTTTGTAATGCATTTTGAAAAATATTTTACTAAATAGGGAAAACTGATGCATAGTCACTGAGTCAGGGTACAGATTAAGACTGAGTCAATGCCAAAGAGAAAATAAATTTTTCTCTTTGAGTATGTGTGTATCACGGTATCACGGTCCTCCCGTTGTTCATCGATTTGCTCGAGCGGGCCCAGTAACGTCTCCATCATGAGACTTATTGTTACTGTGTTTGGCATATCGAATACATCACGGGTAGCTTGCCAGGCTCTGCTGTGCGGGCGAGATACTCTCAGTAGCTTGCCAGGCTCTCCGAGAGGGGTGGAGGAATCGAGTCGGCCATGTTGGCTGCATGCAAGGCAAACGCCTTACCGCTGTGCTATCGCTCCAGCCCTTGTATGTGTGTAAACACAAAACAAAATAAAAAGGCCGGTGGTCAGGCCGTTTCCCCACTCCAGGGAGGTTGATGGCGATGGTCAGGCGAAGGAAGGAAACGAGGCCAAGCTGGTTGGTCTTAGCAGCAGTTTATTAGATGGAAGAGATGTATGTCATGGAGGCCTCAGGATCTCTCAAGCACGTGCACCTTTGTTCTCTCAGCTTCTGTCCTCAGCCCCGTCTTCCCAGGTTCTCTGTTGTACTTGCCTCCCCCAGTCCCCCAGAGCCCCGAAAATCCCCTTATATAGATCATGGTACCTCTAAAGGGCTCAATATAGTGATGTCATCAAGAGGAGTTACAGAAAGAACATTGAGGCAAAACATACATTGTTTCTTTACATCAGCAGGCCAGTAATCTTGGCCTCACCTTTTACAAACTAGAAGCACTTGGATTAGCACAACAAAGACCAGTCTGCTAGAGCTTGGAATCTATATCTCCAAGATCAGCTGCCTGGAGCCAGGCATCTATATCCCAAAGATCAGGCCTTGCTTAGCACCTGGGATCTGCATACCTAAGACCAGCTAGGTTCCTGTGAGATAAGGGAAACTGCCTCAACATACTGAAATCATTTACTGAAGGCTGTTTGAAGGGGAGAAAGTTCAGTCTCATCCAAGCTAGTCAAGACACACAGGAAAACTGCTTCTAGGACAGATTCTCATTTAGCAGATCAACTCACACTAGAACAGATTTCCCTGGATGTGTTTCTTCTCTCCTTGTCCAACCAACATATAAGCATACATTGAAAGAATCCATATTAGGGCATCAAATTTTTGTGTACTTCAGCTAACTTGCAACATTGCTTTCTGTAAAGCTGCTTGGCTGCTTTGCACCTGGGGGAGACAGGACTTGGAAAGTGAACAGGGCATAACTTCTTTCTAAACCAAATGTGACAGGATTCAGGTGTATTTACTGTTCCTGAAATGTATTGTCTCACTAAAGCACCCTGCAGACTTGGGTAAAGGATAACTCAGGATGCAGTGTTTGGGGGAAATTGCCCTTTCTTGGAGTGTATTGTCTCACTAAAGCACCCTGCAGACTTGGGTAACTCAAAATGAGGATGGTCAAGGGAGATTACCTAAGGCTTAATGATTCCGGCTATAACCTTGCTTGTGCTGACAATTGATATATGTAAATGCTGATCTTTGAATCTATAGGCTAAGGAGTGAGGTACTTTTAAATGGATTGGTTAAGAAAGTATATGTTGTTATAAATCTATTGGCTATGAAATGTGCGGGCTCTGCTGTAACGGCCAGTGAAGGCCTATATAAGATCCCCTTTGAAGAAGTTCGGGGCTCTCAGCCACTGCCCATTTTTGGGGTATGCTGCAGAGCCCCAGCATGCTGGTCTAAATAAACCCTGTTTTTACTCCTGCAGGAATTGTGTCTATCTGGTCTCTCCGCGCCTCCCAGGGCTAGGGAACTCCCGATCCCAACAACATAATATAAATCATTTTGTATGGACACAGTAAATAATACTATAAACTTATAGAATTGCTCTCCTAGGGCCATCTCAATCTCAGACTGTAGTGCTCAGGCCTGATATCTTTCCTATTCTTAGCAGCAGGGTCCTAGTCTCACCGTTACTTTTGAACCAAGACAGCATTTGCCTATGATCAAACTCAAACTTATAGTTAAGAATCATGGAACCTTGGCCTGGCCCATCTCAATGTCAGGGTAGCACATAACTTACCAGCTTGGCCTGGTTCCATCCAATCCCACGTCGGGACCCTGAACTTGGTGTGCTAGGAAGTAAGGGCAACTGAGGCTTAAGTTGAGAAAGCAGATGCCCGGGAGTGAATAATATTCAAAGTCAATCAACTCCTAAGTTACAAAGATTAATATTAATTAATTGTCTTCCTGTATCTATACAAAAGGACATTGCATTAAACTATTCCAAAGACATAAGGAGAGGAGAAAGGCAATATTAATTTATAGTACAAGTTCAGTGTCCTAGAAGGATGAGACCTTACAAAGTGGTTGGGGAAAAGAGCACAGAAGTGGTTACGGACAAAGTAATGGGAGTGACTCGGAAGCACTGTGATGGGTGCAACCTGATAAACGTAAGCTCCTTGTACTCCAACAAGTATGCTATAAAATTCACATTTTGAAATTAGCATTTTGCCAAGCAGTTTGACCACTGTCAAGCTAATTTTGAAATATATTTCTGCTTTTATTTAGTTTTTTAAATTTTTTAGGGGGGCTCACACCCAACAATACACAAGGATTACTCCTGGCTCTTCACTTAGGAATTACCCCTGGTGGTGCTCAGGGGATGATATGGGATGCTGGGAATCGAACCTTCGTCAGTCACGTGCAAGGCAAATGCCCTACCCACTGTGCTATTGCTCCAGCCCCTCCTTTTATATTTAATAAAAATAAATAACTCAATAATGTGTTTTATCTGTAAAATTCTGTAAAGATTGATACTTTGTCTAAAGTATAGTGTCCAAATAATTCATGGGGTGAATAAATAAATGCATAAAGCATATCTTAAGACATAGTGAAATAATGCAATTTAATTAAGGTCCTTACTTTTAGTTCCAGATAAGCCAAATGATAGCCTTGAGAAGGAGATATAACATCTGAAAGCAGTATGGGCAACTTGGTGAAACAATCTTTAGGAACACAGATTTTATTCTGTCAAATGGCAAATAAAATTAATTTTTAAACCTTGACTTTTTCCTCCTCAATTCTATATATTTTTTCCTCCATGAATATAGCGTAGATTAAAATAAACAATACCAGTAGAGAATTCAAATGCCATCAAGGTATACATTATTAAAATAAAATAAAATTATTACTAACCCATGGAATGCATTTTCATAGAAAGCAAAACACAACCAAAAATTTGTTTTCTTAAATTAAATATAAATTATATTAATTTTACCTAATCAATGTGTTTCTCTTTCAAAACAATCTTGAAATTAAGTCAGGCAGTAACAATAAAATATTATTTTCTTTTTTTAATGAATATTGATTACATTAAAAATATATTTCGGCATATACAGTCAGTGTGTAGCTAAAAACAAATGACCATTTCTCTGGAAGTATTTTAAACTATGAATATTTCAAGTTAAGACTTAAAATGGGTCACCAAAGAACTAGAAATTAAGATTAAAAAAGTATCGGACACTGATTATTTGCTTCAACTTGATTTGTTTTATTTGATAAAATAAATCAATATTTGATTGGATAAATTGAATATTTGAATATTTGATTGGATAGTTATATTTCATAGTCAGTGGTAGCTAATAGATTTTAAAAAGCTTAGAGAATGGTGATAGAATTTGATAATCATAACTAATAAATGCTGTTGTAATTTTCAGTCGCAGGAATGTTGCATCTTGAATTAGAATTAAGTTAGTGAAATTAAAAAATTTAAAATATTGAAGATTTAGAGTTAGAGAGATAGCGCTGGGCTAAGGCACTTGTTTTGCATTTGGCTGATGTAGGATGAATCCCTGAATCATACAACTAAATGAATACAAAAATGAACTGTAGTAATAAATCAATATAAGTCCAATTCTCCCCTGAACACTGCTGGGTATAACGCTGGGGATAGGGCCCTGAGCCTCTGAGCTCCCCAGAATAATTCCCAGTTCTTCAGGGTCTGAACAATGCTATATCTTCAGGCCTTTGCATTCAATCACTGGCACAGTTGACTGAGAATGTTTGGAAGGCCCCTCCTTAACATTATATTAGAGATATTTTTGTAAATAGCATTATCCAGTGCTTGCTCATCTATTCAAAGATGGAAATGAAAAAAGAAACCTGAAACAATCACGCGATTTTTTTTTTTTTTTTTTTTTTACTTTTTGGGTCACACCCAGCGATGCACAGGAATTACTCCTGGCTCTGCACTCAGGAATTACTCCTGGCAGTGCTCGAGGACCATACGGGATGCTGGGAATTGAACCCTGGTCGGCCGCATAAGGCAAACTTCTTACCTGCTGTCCTATCGCTACAGTCCCCAATCACTAGATTTTTGACTTGAACTTTTGGTGTATTACTTTAATTATAAATATGGAAAAGACAGACAGAGGAAGTTTTGAATGAAACAAATAAAGGTTTTCTTAATGAATGTGTATTGAAATGTTCTCAGATCACTAAGTCAGGAAGATAGTTCAAATTCAAGAGATAGTACATAGCATGAGCTATGACTTTAGAAGACTCCATGTATCTTAAGTGTTATTACTTTGGCTCTCAAGCCTTTGTTCTACCCTTAATTTGCTTTTCACAACCTAAAATTTTCTTTTTAAACTCTGAATTCCAAATACTTTCCCACCACTTTCATTGGCTCTGTATCATTAACCTCATAAAATTTACAAAAGAGTTCCAAAACTTCAACTATAATATAAAAAAATAATGGTTTCATGCATGAATTAAACAAAAGAACATTTATGACTGAATCCTGGGGTTCTCTCAACTCTCTGGAATTTCAGGTTTTTCTTTTTTTAATCTGTGGAGAATAAAATACGGTTGTGTTTTCAATTCTAACAAAAGTGCTTTAAAACTGGTTGGAAAAAACAGAGGTCTCTGTGTCACCGCAGGTAATAAAAAAGGAAAACAGAGATATTCTGCTTTAAACAGACTGGTGCACTCTGCAGACCAAACCAAGTCTATGCTCTTCACTGGAATGAGAGCTGGTCACTTAGGGCTCCGTTTATATTCCACATGATTAGATCAAATCCAAGTCACTTTCTAGAAGTAACACTTTCATGAAGTTACTGTCTTAGGATGGAAATATCTCCTACTTATCTCTAAGTCTGAATTTGTTTTATAAAATTGCCAATTTCAAGAGTCTGCATGTGGTAACCTACGCATGTGGGAACACCTGAATAGGTAAAAGGTAGAGATAAAGATTTTTAGAGTCATAAATAATCTGTGCAATGCAGAATAGTCACTATTATTTGAAACACATGCTACATGATCCACAGAATACATAGACTGGAAAAACTGCACTGAAAATTGAGATTTCATGGTGTGACATTGCACATCTCTTACTTAAGATCATATGAGAAGGTGCTACATTAGTATTGCCTAAATAACTGAGATTAAACATGTTTATTTTTATTATTGGACTCTTTTCAATTATGCAAAATTAATAATGTATGACTGCAGCATCCTTTCCAAACTTCCTTAAAGTATACACACAGAAAGAGTCAGATTTTCTTTACAAATCTCAAGTTATCACTATGAACAATAATGTTTATGTTGTATTACAGGTAAAGAAAATACCATGATATATATGTTGATGTTTATGTTAATTAAGTGAATTATTTTATATGTTAATGAGGTGTCAGGGGACAAGCTTACTTAGTACATTAATATTTTATTGTTTGATGAGGGGTTGCAGGATCTGGGGGGTCTCTCTCGTAGTGCTAAGGGTCCTGGGACATGCCCAACAACATATGACTACAGCTATAGGTTCAATATTCAGATTTGTCAATGTTTAGGAACCACAAGGGCCACATCCCGCCATGCTGCAGAGGTGCAACCCTCAGTGCTCATGAGGTAAAGAAGACAAAACTAGAATTTTTGAGTGTGCATCCCTAACCATAAAACAATCACTTAGTTCCTAGTTTATATCATATTAGTGATCTATCAATAGTATATGTTTGAATTGTCTGTTGCCACCCAGATTAATACAATAAATACAATGCAATGCAATAATACATTAATATGGCCCTAAGAAGTATTCAGAGATGAGTAATTATTTTCAATATTTTCTTGAATTGAAAAGATACACATATATACACACATATATCTACATATACATGTTAGTAAATATTTCAATGTTATTAGAACACAAGTTAAAAAGCTAAAGAGATAGCACATCAGGTAGGACACTTGCCCTGCACAGGGTCAAACTTGGTTTAATCGCCTGTACCAACTATGGTCCCCTGAGTTTCCTCAGATGTGATGCCTGAGCACAGAGGCATAAGTAAGTTCTAAGCACTATTGTTATGACACGAAAGTTAAAATATAAATAAATAATACAATCAACTGGGAAAAATAAAGAGAGCTTTGACTAGGAAGGATGAGAGAAAGTAAGGGTAGATGGGAATACATGAGAAACATTAGTTAAAAGATCACTTGGATTAAATAATTAGAGAAACTAAAGGATAAATCATGAGAAATCTGAATTTTTTAGGCAATAAGAGTATTAGTAAATGTTCTGTTGGGGATCATTCCCCACAGAGATTAATGTGCATAATATGAAAAGTGTTGGAGAAACATCAGGAAAGGAGATAATAGAAAGGCCGGTAGACAAATCATACAAAATGCAATGTTTTAAAACTTTTCAAGTCATATTCCCCAAAAGGGATGATTTTTTTTTTTGCTTTTTGGGTCACACCCAGCATTGTTCAGGGTTAACTCCTGGCTCTGCACTCAGGAATCACTCCTGGCAGTGCTTGAGGGACCATATGGGATGCTGGGGATAGAACCCTGGTTGGTTGCGTGCATGGCAAACGCCCTACCCGTCGTGCTATCACTCCAGCCCAAGGCATGATTTCTTATAACATGATATAAATCTCCAATCAAACTATCTCATGCTATGGAACATCCTTGAAGATGACAGCTCTCTTGAAGAAACAGCACCAAGTCTGAATAAGCTGTTTTTAGAATGCAAGAACCTTATCTCTGATTTGCTACCTTTTGGTGCTAGAAGATGTGATATTCAATGAAATAGCCTGTAAGGTGGAGATCAGTCAGACAATCAGATTATTGTCTTCCTTAATATGCCACTGATGGGGTCAAAAATTTGTACAGTAGGTAGATTAATTCATTTTTATTTGAGAAGCTTCCTACAAATATCGGTTATCAAGCCTTGATTCATTTATTTCATTATAATTCTATAGTCATGACACTATCCATCTAACTCATTATTTGCTATTTTTAAATATTAATGACTGTATTTAAAGTCAAACTTCTATGCTTTCTTCAGATTTTTAGTCTATATCATCAATGTCACCAAGCATCTTGATTGTTTTGGAGGGTAAATATTATTACTAAGCCTCTATTTGCTCAAAATCTTACCATTCTCATAGCTATTAGTGAAACCAGTTTAAAAGCAATGTCTCTGAAAGAAACGTATCCTATAGGGGAATGTCTATTGTAGATAATATATACATTATTATTTATGCTATTACCTAATAGTTTTAGAAACTAGTTTGTTCTAGGACCTTTCAAAAAAGAAGATAACTGACTAAAAATTTCAGGCTTAGAATATGAATATATACACTTTATGCATACAAAATTCTCTGAGGCCCTTGCTTGATACCTCTTCCATCTGCCACAGTAACTCTGGAATTTCTACTTCACTTTAAGGTGGTACATTATTTTCAGTAAGCTTTCAGCTTCCAAGCCTCAAACTAGCAGCAACACATTAGCCTTTTTTTCCGGGACCCTGGCCATGTAGTTAAATACTGCTGAAAGAGTGATTCCATATTGATAAATGCTCCTTTGTTTAATTTCATGTCTCTGTCCTTAGATCCATCAAATTCAAAATTCATTCCAATTAATACCCAGAAAGAGTGTGTTTACTCAAACAGGTCCTCTACATCTATACTTACTCTAAATATATCTTTCTCACCAAGGTAAGCACAGGACTTCCTGAGACACATTGGAACTTTTCTATAATTCTTAGTTTAGTGACCAAGAGGAAGGAAGTGGTATATATTTAGGTGTGCATGTGTGTTGTCTTGCAAGAAAGAGACCTCTGCAACATTAAATACAATCTGGAAATTGGATTCCATCTACAGAAATGCACAGAGCCAGATGTATACGTTCCAAGTTTCAGATTCCCTTCCTCTTCAATTTGGGCTTGGATTGAAAATTAAACCTTTCCTGGAACACTGTTATCCAGATAATTATATCATGTACCTCATCCTGAGTTTTATCTGTTGCTTAGCTCCTAGAGAAGAAACTTACTTAATATACTGCCAAGAAAGTTCTTAAAATTTTAACTAAATATTAAATTACTGGTTAATTACCCTTTGTTGTTTTCCTCATTTCACTCATTTTTATGACTAATTTAGCATTTTCTATAAGCTCTCAAATGACTGATGTATTTCACAATGTATTACAATCTCTTCTACTAGGACTTTTTCTTATCTGTGAAATATACAACAATGATATTACCAGAATTTTCCAGTGACTGTCAGGACAATACCTACTTCCTGTGATAACGCTCATATTAATTCACTACTTAGTAATTCACTATCATAATTTGATTCTTAAAAATTTATTTCTAGAACCACACTTAGGATCAAGTGTTCAGTTATAATCTCTAGTAATGAAAATATGGAATGTAGAAATCACCTAAGCATTTTATTAAAGAAGGTATACTACCAGGAAAACTAAAAGCAGAACTGAACAAAAATAGGGACTTATATGTGACTGTTACAATAGAGGTTTTAGTTGATGCTACTTAGAATTCTAAATGAGCTAAAAGGAGCCTCTGAGTTGGTCAAGTTGAGAAAAGAGAACTTGGACTTTGCACTCTTGTATTGAATTTGAAATGGATGAAACTGCCTTAGTGGAGGGGCATAATTTTGGCACACTGACTCCCATTGATCAGAAAATTCTAGGAAGAATCAGCTGTGATCTCCAGGAAAACAACAAACGTAATATCTAAGAGAATTATTGCCTCAGTGCTGGTGAAAGATTTTGGCAGCAAAGACACCATCCAGCACTTCATCAAAGATGTAAAGAGGAAGTTAGACAGAGTTTGGGAGAAATAAAGTGGTTTATGCATATTGAATATGAATTGTTTATTTATGTTCAAATAGAGATGTCATTAGACAGTTTTATGATTCTATGGGGTCCATGTTTTGGGAAAGAAGTCAAAACAATTTAAAATGTCACAGGCTTGTGGTCTAATATTAATGTACTTAAGCTTGATTCTATACTAGTGTGTAACTACCTGTCATTTGTGTACTTCACTCACAGTCAGTCCATGTACGCTTACCAGAATTTAATTTTTTTCTATGACCATATTGTTTCTATTTATCATTAATTTTATTATTTTTTAGCATCTCAAATGAATCTTATTGTTATAAAATATATTATAGCACTGTAGCAGTGTCCTCCCATTGTTCATCGATTTGCTCGAGGAAGCACCAGTAACATCTCCTTTGTGAGACTTGTTGTTACTGTTTTGGGCATACGGAATATGCTACGGGGAGCTTGCCAGGCTTTGCCATGTGGGTGGGATACTCTGGGGAGCTTGCTGGACTCTCCAAGAGGGATGGGGGAATCAAACCCAGGCCATCAGCTTGCAAGACAAATGCCCTACCCGCTGTGCTATTGCTCCAGTGTGCTTCCTTCCATAAATTGTTGGTAGAAAGGAGGACCATAGTGGAAAATATATTGATTAGTAGTAAATGTCATGAGATTATTCTCCAATTAATTAGATTCTTGGACACATCATAAGATACTCCCTACTTGTTTTCCATAATTACCACACCATATTTAATGGGGTTCAGACAGTAGGCAACAAATCATAGAGGGAAATTACATATACATATATATATATATATATATATATATATATATATATATATATGCCACATGGAGAGCCTGACAAGCTACCGAGAGCATCCAGCCCGCACAGCAGAGCCTAGCAAGTTCTCCGTGGCATATTCGATATGCCAAAATCAGTAACAATAACGGATCTCATTCCCCTGATCCTGAAAGAACCTCCAATACAGCAGTGTTGGGAAAGATGAGTAAGGAGAGGCTGCTAAAATCTCAGGGCTGGGATGAATGGAGATGTTATTGGCATCCACTTGAATAAATCAATGAACAACAGGATGACACTGATACAGTGATACAGTGAATTAGATTCATTCCTAGGCCTCTCATTAGTCCTAAGGTAAAGGACTCCTAAAGTAGCCTTGAATTCAATATAAAGGTATGAAACCTTAAAAGAAGAGAACAGAACATATGTGATAGAAACAGCAACATTGTATACTACATTTCTTTTTTTATATATATATAATTTTATTTATTGAATCACCATGAGAGGAGTTACAAAGCTTTCAGGTTTAAGTCTCTGTCATAAAATGAAACACCTGTCCCTTCACCAGTGCCCATTTTCCACCACCAAAAACCCCTGTGTACCCTCATACCACACCCTCCCCCTACCTGTGGGGCAGATGACTTCCACATTGCACTCTCTCTACTTTGATTACATTCAATATTTCAACACCAGACCCACCATTATTATTTGGGATTATTACACCAACTTTCAGATCTGCCGAAAAGGCAACAGTAGACAATTTGTTTTCTATTGCTGGTTATGAATAACATATGATGTTATGCGACCATAGTAGTAGAGGCGTGATTTTGGAATTCTGAAATTTTAACAATTAAATCTGAAGGATTTTCTGCCAAAACCTGCTGGGTTCCGAGATTTATTTCTGAGTCTCTTGGATCATGGCCAGCTTGATCAAGAGACAGAGAGGCCATTTGTGGGTGGCGACTCGGGGTACCGTTGGGGCGAGGGAGGGGAAGGGCCGACTCCACCCCCATCTCTGAGGCCCCACGTGTCTCATCACGGCGGGTCCAATCCTGACTATTCAATGACCTCTGGAGGATGGCCGTCACCGAATCTCCAGGGGGAACAGGCCAAGGCACAAAACCTATTCCCACCTGGGGTAATATATTGATAACTGTGTTTGTTTTTGAAGTGATTGCACCAAATTCCATGACTATTACATTTACATACATTAAACAAATTAGAATAATTTTACTCTTTTCTTAAAAATTGAAATTTTGATTGTTTGATTAAGTATTTCTCTTTATAGTTTCATTATATATTTAAAAAATGAATTAGTGTTGGGCTGGAGAGATAGTAAAGTAGGTAGGAATTGTGCTTTGCACTCAGCTAAGCTGAATTTGATTCCCAGTGTATGTTTATGAGTTTAGATAATCACATTTATTACCTAGATTGAATATTCATTAACTAGAGCATTGAATTATGATCACATATTAAAGGACTATTGTTTGGACAATGAAGCAACTATCTCTGTAATAATGGTCTTTGAGAAAGAATTATGCTGAAGAAAATAGAGAAAGTAGGAACTATTTAAATGCATTATTTTGCAAGCTAGGAAAACTTTATAAAGTCCTATGTATAAGAAAACCATTATTTTTTCCCCAAAAAGTAACTTTTGAGTATCTACATTTGGTACTTTTTCTGCATGAACAGCCCCTGATGTAAGTTTCTGAAGGCATACAGATAAGAGTAGATGCAAGTGAGTAAACACTGAGTGAAGAGAAGGAAGTATGAGTAAAATCACTAATGTTGTATAAAATATTAGCTTATATTTAAATATTTTTTCTAAATTTGGGGTACTATTAATGGTTTCTAAGGGGAAGATAGTGACATGAGAATATTTCAAACGTTTTAAAAAGTATTTACTTGGAGCCAAGTACACCAAGAAGGGTTTATTATAAAGGTAAAATTATAGATGAACTCTGAGCATAAATACAAATCATTTTGTTATAAGATTATTCAGTGTCTTGCAAATTTCCACTGAATCGGCTAATCATGTCATTCTAAATAATCATTCATTAAGAAGATAAAGATTATGCTATTCCTAAAAAAGGTTACATCTAAGAAAATTTGAATATTATTTTTAACAAAACTAGTTAAATGAATAGAGTGAGCCTCATATCCTTTGAACATTTTCTTGATATTCTCAGACCAAAGAACCTGGCTCACCATATATGAAAGGCTACCTTGTGTAGATGAAATCTAAAGATATCCCCATTTTTTGTGACTTAGTCTATGCTTGTGAAGTTGATAACCTATAAGTATATAATTCTATATGAAGTACAAGGTACAATCTGCAGGAAGACATCCAGATCTCTTTAATTTGGGGGGGGGGGCCTAAAGAGCATCATAGATACAAGTACGTGATTTATTCACAAAGGTTGTTATTAAAATGGCTAGCTTAAGAAAAGTTTAATAATGACCCTACAGAAATGATAAGAAATATTGACCCAAGGATTAGCACTAGCTAGAATCAACTCATTCCCATAGATCTAGATTCTTTTAAAAGAATATAAAAAGGAAAAAGAAGGAAATTTCTCTCCCAATAAATGGCATGAAAGAACTAAGTGAAGAGAACCAAGAGATACAAACTAGACACTCAGTCTAGCTGATACTGCCAATCTTTAGGGACCCAAAGAAAGATTCAATAGAATGTATCAATAATGTTTTTTACGTTCTTTTCTTTCTTTAAGTGGCAGACCTAACCACATGTTATAGGTTATGAGTGATCTTTCATGTAGTTCAAAGAGTTCAACCTCCTGAGACAAACAGCAAAGAATGGAGAAGAATAAATAGTTACAGATATCTAGATTGTTTAATAATAATATTACCTTTTTCAGTTACTTTCCAAGGCTAACACACAAAATATATAGAATCAGAGTGAAATAAAAGTGAAAGGAGAAGAGTTCTGAGAAGTTTCATGAAAACATCAAATTTAAGAGATAGGAAGACATTGCTCTCTACTTTTTTATTTGTTTCATATAATATACCAAATACTCTCCTTCCTATGCCTTTTTCTATTCCTTTTCATTTCTGAAGTCCATGGGATAAGTTAGGAAAACCTAGTAAAATGAATAAAATTACAATTTGTAACAATTTGTGACACACTTAATATTAATAGCAGGCATATCACCATTATACATGTCTGTATAATCATGTATCAAAAGAAATATGAAGGAATATATAAATAGGGGGCTGGAGCAACAGTACAGCAGGTAGAGTGTTTGCCTTACATGTGGTCAACCAGGGTTCAATCCCTGACATCCCATATGGTCCCCCAAGCATCGCCAGGTGGAATTCCTGAGTGCAGAGCCAGGAGTAACCCCTGAACATCACAGTGTGTGACCCAAAAAGCAAAAAAAAATGGAATATAGTGTGGGGAGTAAAGTGTTTGCCTACTATGTGACTATTCCTCCTTTGACCTCTGCCTGGCATCACTTATGGTCCCCAGAGCATTATCTGTGATCATAGAGTCATGAATAAGCCCTTAGCACCACCAGTTGTGACCCAAACCCGGCCCTCCAAATACAAAGACATATTAATTGGTGAATACGTAGCCACCAGTGATATGAAAATAAATTAACACCAAAAATAATTTAACACCAATAATTTAATCAAAATAATTAAACTTCTAACTTTTGTAGGTTAGAAGCAGTATTTCAGAAGGGTTAAGTCATAAATGCCCCTATAAGAATTATAACACATAAAACTATGTTGTCTAGAAGTGTGGAGGTAAATGTACAATATCTGAAAAAGAAGCTCTGGACATCTGGACAAAAGGATATAATGACTAACATAACCATCAAATGATGAGGAAGTTGGAAAAGAGGATGTTTAGTGAAGCTAAGTACAAAGAAGGGAGACAGATAACAGTCAAGTTGTCACCTCAGGAAATAAATGTGACTTGTTTCCTTTAATCTGAGATAATTTAATGATGACAAGAAATACATTTAGTGAAAAAAAAAATAAAGGTAAGGGGAGGAAAGTGATCTTGGGGAAGTAAGAAGAGACAGGAAGCAATAGGCAGTGGGGGGGAGCAGGAATTAGGAGGGTTCAGGCACATAGGTGATGTACAGGAGTGTATAGCTTAACGTCCAAACCACAAAGTCAACAATACTGAAAACATGAGACCCAAAGTTCAACAAACAAACTTAAAAATATGCCTGGGAAAGTAGGAACCTGGGAAATTGATACTTTTGCTGGGATTGATGCTGGAATATTACATGTATAAAAGTCAACTCTGAATAACTTTGAACATGAAGATGATTTAATAAAACAAAAATAGATAAATAAATCACAGTATCACAGATGAACAATTAGAATGCTTTAGGAATTTCAATGGTATCTAAGCCCTAAGTATATAGAAATCAAAACAGTAGTCCAAGATAAAAGAAAAAGCAGTAATTCCATCACAGTATATATTTTATGTATCAGTAATTTTGCAAATATAATCATCGATGCAAATATGACCTTCATGAAAGATGACTATAATTTTTGTCATAAGGAATACATTTGCTTAAATTATTTAAATAACAAGAGAGTTGTTTGGGGCTACCCAGGGAATATCTCAAGAAAATAAAGCCTTGGGAAGATTAGAAAGATAGATGGTCTACTACATTTTTTCCCAGGAATAAAAACTCAAAGTAACTTAGAATCCAAAGCTGCAGGCTATCTACACATATTTTTAGTTCTGTAACATAATAAAATGCAACCATTCTCTTTGCATTATCTTCTTTACCCACTATAAACTCTGTCTTTGTTTTAGTATTATTCAGCTGAAAGTATTCTGACCAACTGTGCTAGAAATCATTGCCCAGAATTGGTAAGTACTTTGCATTAAACTGTTGAAAATATGCTTTTTCTCTGTCCTTTGATCATAAGCTCATCTCTGAATTAATTAGTTGCATAGAAAGTCTAGAGGCATGTAACAGTAGTGTTTAAGACTACATCACAGCATAAGATAAAAGATTAGCTAATTTTATAGAAATGGATGACAGGCAATTATATTGCCTGATACACAGCAATTAGATTATGAAGGCAAATTAATAGACATAAATTTTATTCATGATTATTGGGGATAATCAATTCATTTAAATTGGGAATAATCAATTCATTTAAATTAGTCTTCTGTTTGGCAAGAATGATATTACTGTGTTTAGGATACTTGAATTTTGCATAACCCACCCATGTTCAATACCAACTCCCTCAAACTCAAGGGCAGAGTATGTAAACCACCATAAACACTGCTAGGTATGACCTCCCCAAACTAACAGCAACAAAAAATTAGGTTTCAAGTATTATTAACTCTTGATTTGTAGAGCCACGCTAAGTATCAAGATAATACGTATACCTTTTTTTAAAAGAGGGGTGATAATTTTTTTCAAATCCAAGCAAAACAAATTACCAATTTATTTTATTTATTTGTTTTATTTATTTATTTTGCTTTTTGGGCCACACCTGGCGATGCACAGGGGTTCCTCCTAGCTCATGCATTCAGGAATTATTCCTGGCTATGTTCAGGGGACCATATGGGATGCTGGGAATTGAAGCCAGGTCAGCCACGTGCAATGCAAATGCCCTATCCGCTGCACTATCACTCCAGCCCCACCTTTTTATTTTAAAATATAAGAGAAGGTTAAGATTTATTTCTTCATTACTTTTAGATGTACCATAAGGTAATATTTGCTATATCAAAAACTTTTGGGTGGAGCCTCCCCAGCTGGGGGCATGGCCTGGGACTCCAGAACCTGGGTGGCCAGGGGCAGAGTTGTTGGGGTCACCCCATGGCCGCCCTCAGAGATTATTTTACAGCTGGCTTACCTTGGGCAGACTTGAGCTACCAACTAAAGGTTGTATATTGGCCAACACCAGGTCTCCATATTTTGAATTAACAATACTTTTACCCTTTCCTTGGAATTCACAGATTACTGAAGGAGAAAGGAATGACTTGATAGGAAGACCTTTTCATTTATCTCAAGGACATTCATTTGTATTGGAGCCCCCTCTATCTTTTTCTCTACTCCCAGGCCTGGAGACCAAACCCTGATGGTCAAAGCATCTGATAACTTTTAAAAAGTGTCTTTTCTCAAACATAAGTTAGGTTTCACATCTATGACTGCCGATGAACCTGACCAGAGAATAGGTGCATTTACCTGCTGGAAGTTATGATGCACCTTTTCCGGTACTCCCCAACTGATCCAGAGCTTCCTGAAATTTATTGGACTCCTAATAGCTGCTCCCCTTGGACTCATTGCTGCAAACATTTCTGATGCTGTTACAGGAACAACTCTTCAGTTTTCATCCAGACCCTTTATTTCTTCAGAATGGGATTAAATGACTCTTGTCATTGGTGACTCTTATCACCCCTGGACAGTGCGGGAAAATTGGATGTTTTACTGTAAGCACTACTCTGGGTCCAGGGTTCAACTGAAATCTTACTGCAACTAAGACTGTGTTGTGATTTAGAATTGTTCCTGTGTTTCAAATTTTGTGTTTTTGTAAAAAGAAAAGGGGGAGATGTAGGATGACACTGCTTTTTCCTTTCTCCCTTGTCACATGGAGCTTAGGTTTTTTGCATCACACCCATCAAAGTGCTCCCGAGTCACTCCCATTCTTTTGTTTATCTGTAACCACTTCTCTGTGCTCTCTTCCCCAACAAGTTAATCAGCTTATTCCCCTAATCAGTTTCTGTTAACTTGTAAGATCAGATCTTTCTAGGACACTGAATTTGTATTACAAGCTAATATTGCCTTTCTCCTCTCCTTATGTCTTTTGAATAGTTTACTTTAAGGCAATGTCCTTTTGTATAGACACAAGAAGACAATTAATATTACGCTTTTGTAACAGAGGATTTAATTAGCTTCTAATATTATTCATTCCCAGGTATCTGCTTTCTCAACATAAGGCTCAGTTGTCCTAAGTTCCTAGCACTTCAAGTTAGGGTCCCGACAAAGGACTGAAGGGACCCAGGGCAACTGTGAGCAACCCTGGCATCAAAATGGGCCAGGCCAAAATGCCACGATTCTTAACTATAAGTTAAGAGCTTGATCATGGGCAAATGTTGTCATGCTCCAAAAGTAACTATGAGATTAGGATCCTGCTAGGGACAGGAAAGACTAATCTACCTGAGCACTGTCGTCTGAGATTGGGATGACCCCAGGAGAGCAATTCTATAAGCTTAATGCATCTCTTACAGTGTCCATACAAAAATGATTAATATTATTAATGCTTATATGTTTGTTGGATAAGGAGAGGAGAAACACATCAATGGGATTCCACCCTTGGGTGGGTCATCCTGCTGAAAGAGAATCTGTCCTAGAAGCAGCATCCCCTGATGGAAAAAAAAACTTTAACCCTATTGATTGTGACCACACCTATGTGTAAACCCAGCCATGAGGGTGTTGGGATTTAACTAGACTGTATAAGAGGACTGGTGGATCAGATTCAGAGCCAGAGCAAGGAGTAAGGGGTTCCAGATTGGGGCCTAGGAGAGGAGAGGGACAGGAATGAACAAGGATGAGAATGGAATAAACAGCATCTGATCAATAAAAAAAAAATACCCTGGGTTATCAATGTGCATTTCCCTCATATCTTAAATATGCCATATTTAACATACTTTTTCAGTGACATTGAATTCAATAAAATGCATTTAGAAAATAATTTAATTATTATCTATATTACTAATAAAATGAACATTCTTCAAATTTTCTGAATTTTAAATAAAATATTGGTAAAATACTTCAGTTTTAAGTTCTCACTTAAAACTTTATATAAATTCATGTTAGAAAGCACTGGTTGAACTCTACAAGAAGAAAACACCTAACCCCATCAAAAATGGGGTGATGAAATGAACAGAAACTTTCCCAAAGAAGAAATCGGAATAGCTAAAAGGCACTTGAGAAAATGCTCTACATAACTAATCATCAGGGAGATGCAGATCAAAACAACAATGAAATATCATCTCATACCACAGAGACTGGTCCACATCCAAAAGAACAAAAGCAACTGGTATTGGCACAGATGTGGCGAGAAAGGGACTCTCCTTCACTGCTGGTGGGAATGCAGAATGGTTCAGTCCTTTTGGAAAACAGTGTGGACGATTCTCAAAACATTAGAAATTGAGCTCCCATTTGACCCAGCAATACCACTCCTGGGAATAAATCCCAGAGAGGCAAAATGTACAGTCAAAATGTTGCACTTCTATGTTCATTGCTGCACTATTCACAATAGCCAAAATCTGGAAAAACCCCGGGTGCCCGAGAACAGATGACTGGTTAAAGAAACTTTGGTACATCTACACAATGGAGTACTATGCAGCTGTTTGAAAAGATGAAGTCATGAAATTTACATATAAGTGGTACTACATGGAAAGTATCATGCTAAGTGAAATGAGTCAGAAAGAGAGGGACAAACATACAAAGATTGCATTCATCTGGGGAATATAAAGTAACAAATTAGGAGACTAACACCCAAGAATAGCCAAGATAAGTACCAAGAGGTTCACTCCATGGCTTGGAGTTACTGGTGCCTGCTCGAGCAAGTGGATGAACAGGAAGACATGTAAGGCAACTAAATTTCCTGATGTACTATCTCTCCAGTTCACACATTGTAAAATATATCACAGTCTGAAAAATGAGGGACAAAGTCAATAATTTAATTCACTACTCAAACTCAAAAGGAATAAATATTACAATTTATAATATATATTACAATTTAGTTACACCTCAGGACATTTTTTGAGTGATAGTAACTATCAGTGATAGATAGTTGGAGCAAATTGATGAACAATGGGAGGACAGTGCTATAATATATACCTTACACAATATCACCAAATAACAGTTGAATTTCGCATTTATAATTTACATGAAAAAAGTGCAAGTAAGCAATATATACAAGATTGCATTGTAGCACTGTCTTCCTGTTCATCGACTTGCTTGAGCAGGCACCAGTAACACTTCCATTGTGAGACTTGGTGTTACTGATTTTGGCATATCGAATACATCACGGGTAGCTTGCCAGGCTTTTGCCGTGCGCACGAGATACTCTTGGTAGCTTGCCAAGTTCTCCGAGAGGGGCGGAGAAATCGAACCCAGGTGGGTCTCGTGCAAGGCAAATGCCCTACCCACTATGCTATCGCTCCAGCCCATACAAGAGTAATTCTACTTTTATCTGAGGTAATTAAATTTAATAGAAATGAACATAGTTAAATATTTTGATTTCTTAGAACTAATCTTAAGGAAATTTATATAAAATTGATGTGATGCTCCTGGGCTATATTAAAATTTTAGTCAGAAAAATGGACAAATACTGCTTTGATTCATTTCAAACACTTAAATATAGGAATAGCATATTTCTTTTTTTCTAGAATTTAATGAAGGAAAAGTAACAATCACATTTTTCAACCATTCCACTCCAAAACACTACTAAATTAGTTTATTAGCATTACATATGCATGCTGATTTTAAACGTTTCATATCAGAGAAGTTTATTTCTTGTGAAGCAAATTCTAATATTTTTATTAAACTAAGTTACATGAATAATTCTGAGACTATGATAATTTCAAAATGAGATCACTCACTAAAGATAACATCTGAAGTAAAGCTTTGATACAATAGAAAGCCATTTGTTGGTCATATATCTTATTTTATAATAATCAAATCCCTTAATATGTGGTAGTTTGCATATTTTGCTTAAATTTGACATAATTTCCAGAGGAGTTTTAAATTTTAATGATCAGATGAGAATTTTTTATAATACAGCTCAGTTTAATTGGAGAATTGGCAACCTTGTGTCATTTACATAACTTTCCATTTAGTCAGCAGGAATTAACTCAGAGTTCTTGAAATACTTTAAGTGTTTTTCACAAAAGTGATAATTCTTTCAATCTTCTGATAGGAATATACTTATAAAATATAACCAATTAATTTATGCACATTACAAAATAGTTATTTACTTTGATAAATAACAAAACGTGCCTTTGCAAAATTCTTAATAAGCCTTATAAGTAATAAGTTTCTGTAAAGTAAAAAGTTGGCAGGCATTACAAGAAGTGAGAGATATAAATAAGAATGTAAAGTAATTCTAGGTTTTGCCAGAGTATGTAAGAAATATCATTCTATTTATGATAACCTGCAAGAAAAAATATTAATATAGCAGAGTACTCAATGAAAGGAATGACATCTATTACATGAAATCAATTTACATTAATTCTGGATAAACATGAAAAATGGCAAAATGAAAGGGTTTATTTAAAATAGAGTAAACACATTGGTCATGCATGAAGCTTTGAAAAAATTCCTACCTCAATTTTAAAATAATCAGGTTGAACTTTTCTCTGAGTTTTTATTTTCATACTTCAAATATGTCTCAGTTAAGGGCAACCACCAACTTATGAATATTTATAGACTATTTCCAAGTTTCTCACGAAAGATAAACTATAAAGAATTTCATGAACAGAGAGTTTGATTTTGCATGAGTCCCAATTGCAATATTTTCTAAAAATGAAGATATGTTAAACTGAAATCCAAACAATGCTGCTTTGGTTAAAAAGTGGATATGAACTATACAGCATCCACAAAAAGGAGGATTGATTGAGCAATAAAGTGTACTTTGTCTTTATTATATTTCTATGAAATACTTAAAAGTTTTCTCTCTGAATCATGAATGATTTTTTTTATATCTGCTGACATTTTTATTCATGAAAAAAATTGGAGGATGAAGTCAAAGATTACAATCATACGCTAGTCAAATCATTTGAAACAGTTTTTTATCTTGTGTTCTCCCTCCCTTAGATATATCTAAAATCTTTCTTGAATACCACTTATCAGTCATACTCAATTAGATATCCCTGGGACTTCAGAAAATATTGATTTATTGTTCTTTTTATATTCATGTTCCATTTCTTATCACAAAATAGTGCTTTTAGATGCACTGCCCTTAATTTTAACTTAAAGTAAATTTTCTTAAGTGACATTTTTTTTGCATATGATGAAAGAATACCAAGACAAGGACTTTCTTCTAATATCAGTCATATTAAACATCTATTCTGGTTTGGAAAGCTAAATATGCTTAGATTAATTTCATATAAAAATTGGGTCTGAGATTAGAACCAGAGAGAGAGTATAATGGATAGGGTTTGCCTGTTATGCAGCAAGTGAGATATAAGCCCAGCCAGGAGTGATCCCTGAGCACTGAACCAGAAATTAGCCCTGAGTTTAGCTGGGCTTGTGCTCAACACTCTCCTATGCCCTCTTCACTCTTCATTTCAGGAGGTAGGAGCAACAAACTTGCAGGCTATCGAATGAAGCCTGCCCACAGGGCAGAGTCTGGCAAACTCCCCGTGGCATACCAAATATGCCAAATACCAGTAACAATGATGGGTCTCATTCTCCTAAAGAGCCTTGAATATAATCTCAGGGTTAGGATGAAAGAGACGTTACTGGGGCCTGCTCGAGGCAATCGACGAATAACAGGAGCAACAGTACCCTGAGTAGCGTGCTTACCTGTATATGACTGACTTAGCTTAGGTCCCCAGCACATCATTTGGTCCCCTGATCCTCTCCAGGAGTGATCCCTGAGTGCAGAACCAGGAGTAAGCCTGAACAACTCAGGGCATGGCCCCCAAACAAACAAAACAACACTGACATTAGAAAGCAGTTTTGTTCATAGTATCAGAAATAAAAGGAGATTCAGTTCATATGGCAATGAAAGGCTGTTGAATCTTTGCTGATTCCTTACTTCAATATAATTGGATGTATTTGAATTTTTGTTAAGAAGAGGTTCAGAATTTCAGGGGTGAAGAAATATTAGATGTATTGTATTTTGCAATGGTATGATGTAAAATTATATGCAGTGCATAAAAGCACATGTATATACAGTATTCTGAAGGGGTTCAGTCACATAATTTTGAATTCCTTTGGTTAAAATATGGAATTCATCAAATAAAAATGGCATTGGTCTGTATGTGCTATTTTAGCTCCTCTGTCTAAAAAGGTTTTACAGGAAAATTAAAATTAAAAACCATCATATCTGTATCTATAGAAATATGATTTGGAATGCATGCTTTGCAAGCTACGGTTGAATGTTTAACCCATGGCACCAACTCATGTACCAAACATGACCTTAGCAGCTCTGCCTTTAGAATCTGCCAACTCTCTCTTCTCTGTGGTGATACAAGCAGCTTCTGGTGGCATTATAGTTTAGCACAGCAGCACCACAAAGGTGCACAACACCCGGAAGCCTTTACAAGAGAAAAGATGTGCATTATACAATCAGGAAGTGGGACCCCTGGCGAGCACATGTGTAAGCACCACAGTGATCCCCTATAAGAGCTGCAACATGAAGTTATGTGCTTTAACTGAAGAGTGCAGTCCCTGGCATGCATACAGGAAGAAACACAGCTGAACAAGTGTTTGCCTCTGTGAGTATATAGTGTTGCTACCTACCTGCCTGTGCCCAATAAAATACCACAGCTAAATGTGAGCATGGCAAAGCAGCACGTGTGAGTCCCAGTCATCTTGACAGCAACATCAATAACAGAGTGAAGCCAAGACCAAGAGGAAAAGAAATTGGAAAACAACACTCAACATTGAAATTATCAGTTAGATAGAAATAACTAGCAATGATCTCTCAGGAAAAAAAGGATGACTAAATAGTACAGGAGGCAGATCACTAGTTTGCACATGGTCAGCCAATGAAGGTTCCATCCTGTTTCCCATATAGTCTCCAAAGCCCTGCAGGGAGTCGTCCTTGAGCACAGAATCAGGAATAAGCCCAGGCACTACTGAGTGTAGCCAAAAAAAGCACAAAACAAACAAAAAGTTTCTGAAAAGTAAATTAACTAGAACCTAGTAAATTGGAAGTAAAGATATAGCAATAAGGAGAATTTGTAATATAAATGCTCTTTGTGAAGCTAGATCTTTATTTAAAAAAACAAAACAAGGAATTTAATTCAATATGTTTATAAAAGTTGAAATTCAGACCAGACATTACTTAAATTAGTACTAAATCTTTTGAAATTACTATATGTGAATTGATGTAAGAGTAAATAGCAAACTGTCTGGAAAATTTAAATTCTCTTTAAAAATATACAGAGTTGAAATTATTGTCAATTCCTGTTATACCTATATTTGCCCTTGTTGCAGTTCTCACAATGCAGGTCTGTATTATCTTTTCAAAAGTCTATGTATTTCTGTGACTTAGTTCAGATAATATCAATTAATGTACTCAATTTTTCTTATACTGGTTCACTTTTTAAAAAGTTGATATTTTGTTTTCAATTTTAGAAAACCTATTTAATACATTTTTAGAGTCATATTTTCTCTTTCTCCATTTCATGTTCAGGCATATTTACATATAAATAACATCTGCATTTATTTTTTGCTTTTTGGGTCACACCTGGTGATGCACAGGGGTTACTCCTAGCTCATGCACTCAGGAATTACTCCTGGCGGTGCTCAGGAGACCATATGGGATTCTGGGACTCAAACCCAGGTCAGCCGCCTGCAATCAAACACCTTACCCACTGTGCTATTGCTCCAGCTCCCAACATCCACCTTTTAAACCAATTTGGATAGTTATTATTTTTCTTCTAGATTTTGAGCCAATGAGTCATTTTAAATAGTATGATAGTGATAGAGACTACATGCTAAAATTATAGGGATTTCAGAAAATTATTTAATCATCTCCAAAAAGTACTCATAATTTTCTCTTAGGGAAGCATAGTGTTTGCTGAGTTCTAACTCAAGTCACAGAATAAATGGAGTCATGCCATGGAAGAGTATCCTAAGGGTCTCTAATCTCTCTCTATAATTCTTTAATATGATCTCTCTCTTTAATTCTAATTCTAAAGAATCTCTCTCTCTTCCTCTCTCTTTCCCTCCCTTTCTCTCTGTCTCTGTCTCTGTCTCTCTCTGGAAAAGTTCATGCTTCCCATCCTTTCATCTGTCCTCTTTTTTTAGGTATAGTCTGTGAGTTTACACACATATGGACCTTCATTTGTTGTTAGTTTGGAGATAGATATTTAGGGAGTGGACACCTTGGTAGTAATTTCAAGGTCACAAAACCAAGAAAAGTTTGAAGAGAACAGATAGAGTCTGAAAGGGAGTCATCCTGTCACTAGCTGAGAACAAAGGCCAACCTAGATAGAATTACATACAGGAATGATGTCCTAATAAGACTGACAAAGTTAAGAAATCAGCAGGATGAAAAATTCTGCTCCTTGACAACTCCCTTTTGTTTGTCTTCACCCCTTCACCCTGGCTAAGGCAGGAAAAGACCTTATGTAATCAACCTCCAAAATCCCTTCAGACCACTGTCACGGTCACTGTCCTCCTGTTGTTTGTTGATTTGCTCGAGTAGACCCAGTAACATCTCCACTGTGACACTTGTTACTATGTTTGGCATATCAAATACGTCATGGGTAGCCTGCCAGGCTTTGCCATGCAGGAGAGATACTCTCAGTAGCTTGCCGGGCTCTCTGAGAGGGGCGGGGAAATTGAACCTGGGTCAGCTCGGTCAGCCTCTTACAAGGCTAATGCCCTACCCTCTGTGCTATCGCTCTACCCCTCCCCACTTCAAACCACAGCATAAGGAATTTATGTCTTTCTCCAGGTATACAATCTCTCTCTTTAATTCTAATTCTAAAGATTCTCTCTCTCTCCTTCTCTCTCTCTCTCTCTCTCTCTCTCTCTCTCTCTCTCTCTCTCTCTCTCTCTCTCTCTCTCCCCCTCCCTCTGCTGCCCTTCTCTCTGTCTCTGTCTCTGTCTGGAAAATGTCATGCTTCCCATCCTTTTATGTATCCTTTCTTAGACTTTAAGAAAATATTTTCTGTGATGAAAGACAAGCACCTCTACACTTAACTGTAGGTTGAAACTGACTTGTTTCTTGTGGGAAGCATAACTAACTTGTGCTTGAAAACCATGGTTCGCTGAAATCCAGATGGCACAAATTATCCCTAAGCAATGAAGAGCCAGTGGGTTTCCAGCGCAGCTCGGCAGCTGCTTTAGTGATGCTGGCAGAGTCTCACTGGCCACACAATGTATGAGCTTCAATAGATTTCACTATTCCCAAACTCTCCAGGCACAAACCCCACCATTGTACACTGGGATGCAAAATAAGGATTCCTGTATCCCTCAGTTGCCTTTAGAAGCTGGACAAATAGCAGACAAACTGATAAAGAAGAAGTAATTTTGTTAATAACACATATACTTCCTAGGTATGTGGATGAGACCCAGAAAGGCTGAACACATCAGCTGGCTTTGGAAACCATATTTAAATAGTTTAGATCAATGGTTTTTAATCGTTCACCTGCAGACCATCATCAACCTGCACACTATTAAAAAAACTAGCTAAGATAAAACAAAGGACAAAAGAAAAGAAAGGGAAGTCAATTAGGAAGATTACCCAAGAAGACGGGGTTAAAAAAATGTAGATTTTAGTTCCACTGAAAGGATACAATTTGATTTCTCAGGAAGAAACTTCAGGGAGATGTTCCTTTACACCTAAATAACCTTTTTCAATTTTTTTTTTCTTTAGGCATTCAGAGTTCTTTTCATGAAATTAACCTTTCACCAAGACATATTCTGTGGTGGTAGATGGCTTTTGGTATTCACACTTTAGTTTTGCTCTCTTTTGTTCCAAACTAAGGGCTTTTCCTCTTGAATCTCTATCTCTTGCTCCCACGAGGTTATTAAATAATTCTATTCCGTGTAAAAGACTTTTTTAGAGGTTGCTGTATACACATCAGAATTTCTCTACTATCTCCCGGAGAAATCACCTATATTTGGTAGGTGTCTTAAATTGTGCCAAACTGCTATATTCACTCCTATCTGAAAGCTTCTAGATTTTTATAATTCATCACAGTCTCTGCATGCACAATTATATACTCTAATCTTACCCAGGACTAGAAACAGTAAGCATCCCAGCAAAAAAAGACACTACAGCTAATACTTGCTTTCCTGATCTTTTTCTTTTGAGGGAATCTGAGCTACTAATAAATCAGTCCTTTGTTTACTTTGATCTTTATTATCATTGATGTTTATGTAAACCTTGATCTGTTACGAATAACTCTATTCTAAATAAATATATAAACTCTAGTTATTTTGCTTAACATTTTGTTGATTTCCTACGAATGGCTAAAAGACACATGAGAAAATGTTCCACATCATTAATCATCAGGGAGATGCAGATCAAAACCACAATGAGATATCACCTCACACCACAGAGACTGGCCCACATCCACAAGAACAAAAGCAACCGGTGCTGGCGCGGATGTGGCGAGAAAGGGACACTCCTTCACTGTTGGTGGGAATGCCGACTGGTTCAACCCTTTTGGAAAACAGTATGGATGATTCTCAAAAAATTAGAAATTGAGCTCCCATTTGACCCAGCAATACCACTCCTGGGAATATATCCCAGAGAGGCATAAAAGTATAGCCGAAGTGACATCTGCAATTGTCTGTTTATTGCAGCACTCTTTACAATAGGCAGAATTTGAAAAAAAACTGAGTGCCCGAGAACAGATGACTGGTTAAAGAAACTCTGGTACATTTACACAATGGAGTACTATGTAGCTGTTAGAAAAGACGAAGTCATGAAGTTTACATATAAGTGATACTACATGGAAAGTATCATGTTAAGCGAAATGACTCAGAAAGAAAGGGATAGACATAGAAAGATTGCATTGATCTGGGGAACATAAAGTAACAAAATAGGAAACTAACACCCAAGAATGGCAGAGATTAGTACCAGGAATTTTACTCAATGACCTGGAGGCCAACCACACATTTTAGGGGAAAAGGGAGCTCAGAAAGAGAAAGGAACACCAAATAAAGGGTGTTGGGAGAATTATCCCAGGATGGGAGAAGCATGCTGAAAGTAGACTATTGATCAAACATGATTGCCACTCAATGCCTCTTTTGCAAACCACAGCACTCAAAAGGAGAGAGAGTGAAATTCCCTGCCACAGAGGCAGGGTGGTGGGATGGGGGCTGAGGGGGTGGGAGGGATACTGGGATCCGTGGTGGTGGGAAATGCGTACTGGTGGAGGGATGGGTGTTTGATCATTGTATACTTGAAACTCAAGCACACAAATGTGTAAGTCTAGAAAAAAATAAATAAAATGTTTTTTAGTGGAAAAAAAAATGTAAAAAAAAATTTTTGTTGATTTCCATGCGTGTTATTTTAAAGCTAGAATGCTTAGATTTGAACCTGAAAAGTATAAATGTATAGATGACAAAAATAGTCATTTCATTTTATTTCATTTTATTTCAACTTAAACTTAAACTTGTGCAAAATATAAAAAGAAATCTATATACTAATAGACTTATCATACGGATTTATTTTCTAATAAAAATATTTAAAAATATTGGTGGCTTATTTAATTGTTCAATAATATATTGCAAATTCACAGTCTTGGTTCCACTGTCACTCGCCTGCCAATCAATTGAGAGACACAGTGACAGGTCAAAGACCTGTATTGTCAACAAGCTAATGGATTCCAAGACAGTGAATTCAGTCTTCAAAACAACCATCTTGTCTGCATGAACACAAGAAATGTTCTTTAAGTAAAAAGAATAAGAACAAGAAAGCACATTTTTAGTAAGAATGGTTTGTAGACTCACATGTAAATAAATTCCTCTAGGACTGAATCCCTAAGGCACACTTTGTTTATCTGAAAATCAAAACCAAAGGTTTATGAGTAAGTGTTCAGTTGTTCTCATCTGTAGGCTATAAGTAGAACATATAAGATATAGACAATAAGAGCTTGCTGGTTTTTAATTCTGAATTCAGTTCTGAATTTCCTGGGCTGATTTTAATCTTGGCTATTATTTTTTACAATTTACAACTCTTGCTTAAAATAATGCAACTAACATATCCATTTCAGTAATAAAATTCAGAAGGTTAATTCAATTTTACATACATTTATTAAGCACTTCAATTTGTGTGGCATAATTGCTATACACTGTAATCAAAATGAAAGAATATTTTATAACAGAAATTATCTTCATCAGTAGCACACCTAAGTAAGAAAAAATAGGACAAGTTCTACAAGAAAAAATATAATAAAAGCTAAGTTTAGGGCAGGTAAAGCTATCCTCCCTCACCAGATGCTAGATTAATATATTGGCAACTCAGAAAGTAAGTACAAATAGTCCTACCTGCTTATGCCACTTAAAGTACTCACACTAATAAGTTCCACTTGTGTAGAATAGAAGTTCTAATTACTAAAATGCTGCCCCTAAGCACAAACGAGGTTCCTGAAATATCTTTAGAATTGGCTCATTGACTCCCTGAATGTGCTGCTAAGAACTGATAGAGAAGCTACCAGGGAACAACGTGGCTCTAATGCAAATTACACTTAACAAACAAAAGTTTCACAATGCTTATTGAGTTTCAACCAGTTTAAGAGGATCTTGTTTAATTGTTTTCATCTAAATGCAAGTCTCATTAAAATGCATGTGAATATTCAGCAATTTAAAGCAATGACTTTCCTGTACTCTGTAGTCTTAGAGAACTTATATTCCAAATGGCATTTGATCAGTTTCCATTTAAATTGGGTGAATATATTTAGCCTTATATTCATTACCAGTTCTTTCATGATTTTCTCCTTCAAAATACAGGTCTGAAGTTTTTATTTATTGGGGGAGGGTCTGATTTTTGCCATACCCAGAAGTGCCTGACAAGTTCCTGAAATGCCAACCAGGATCTGCGACTTACAAGGCAAGGTTTGTACCTCTTATACTATATTTCTGTCCCAAACCCTATTACTTTATTGCTCTCTTTTAAGGGAAAAGATGAACAGAGAAAAGCTGCAGCCACACCGAACATAGTTGGCCTTCCTAGATGACTGGGGCATTCACAGGGTGGGGCTAGATGAGGACTTGGAAGGGCCTGTGCTCACCCACATCTATTCACACTTCAAGGGCCACCCCTCAACCAACCTCAGAAGCTTCAGCTGATCTAGGTCTGAGGCAGCATGCTGCTTAAACCCTTAAACAAAGGGTTTAAACCTTAAACAATCAGGATCATCCTGTTGTTCCTCTATTTCCTAGAGCAGGCACCAGTTATGTCCCCTTCTTCCTAAGTAAAGTAAAGTAAAGTAAAGGTCCTCCCGTTGATCATCCATTTGCTTGAGCGGGCCCAGTAACGTCTCCATTGGAGACTTTGTTCTTACTGTGTCTGGCATATCAAATACAGCACGGGGAGCTTGCCAGGCTCTGCCATGCGGGCGAGATACTCTCGGTAGCTTGCCGGGCTCTCCGAGAGGGGCGGAGGGATCGAATTCGGGTCAGCCATGTTGGCTGCGTGCAAGGCAAATGCCCTACTGCTGTGCTAGCCCTGAGATTTTAGAAGAGCCATTTCAATGCTCTTTCATGATTAGGAGAATGAGATCCATCATTGTTACTGGTATTTGGCATATTGAGTACGACACGGGAAGTTTGCCAGATTCCGCCTTGCGGGCAGGATACTTTTGGTAGCCTGCCAGGTTCTCCAAAGAAAAAAGATGTTGTGCGGCTGTGAATGTATCCACGCACTTCTGGGATCTGGGTTTTATAGTCTCTGCATATTGGTCTTGATGGGACCAACCTGGCGCTGGCAGCAGCTGGAGGGCGTGACACCTACCTACTGGAAGATAGGGGGGTCTGGGTGGAGAAGCCCAGTCCCAATCCGAGTAGGCTTGGAGATCTCAGCCCTGGGACCTGCATGCCTGGGTTCCTCTGCCAGTTCTGTCATCCATGAGGCCCTTCCAGACATGTGGAGATTGGTCCCAGCATGGCCGTGGCTGGCTCCGGAGGTCCTCAGCTGGGGCTCTGCTCTGGGCAGGGAGCAAAGAAACTTAATCCTACCCCCCTCCAAGGTGCCCTGGTGAGGACAGCCAGGCGTGGGGGCAGGAGACTCTAACTTAAACAAATCAGGTATTTGTTTCATGAGTTAAGAATTCTAGAAGGCATTGCTTCACCCATCATCTATTTTGAATATGATAAAGGGTTAATAAGCAAAATAGTATGCTTTGACTAAAATATCACTGAAGAAAGCAGATTGAAACCCCTTTTCCTTTCTTTCCTGGGAATAGTCTTTACTGTTCAAGTATCACTTAATCACTTAACTTCCCGTTAGTTGTCGATTTGCTCGAACAGGCGCCAGTAACGTCTCCATTTGTCTCTGTTGCGTGCTTGTGTAGCCCAATGGCATCTGTTCGCTCCGGGAAAATGAAGGGCCTCAAACCGATCGTTCATGATCTTGACGAAGAAGTCTGACCATCTGGTAGGTAGGCGGCCACGCGGTCTTTTGACATCCCGTGGAATCCAGTCAGTAACAGCTCTAGTCCAGCGGTTGTCTTTAAATCTCATTACGTGACCAGCCCATCTGATTTTCGACACCTTGGCAAATGAGACAGCGTCCCTGATCCTTGATCGTCGACGGATGTCAGAACTCCAGATTCGTTCTCTCATTTGAGTGAAACGTGATATTCCAAGCATAGCTCTTTCTATTCTTCTTTGGGAGACCTGAATAGCGTTCTCATCTTGTTTGCGCAGGGCCCAGGTCTCTGAGGCATATGTCAATGCAGGAAGAACAGTGGAATCAATGAGATGTGCCCGGAGCCGGAGGTTCTTCGTCCTCTTAGCTATTTCTTCAACGTTCTTGAAGGCGTTCAAGCCTCTCTCTTCCTCCTGTGCAGCTCGGGTGCCAGGTCATTTGTCATGTTGACCTCTCAACCTAGGTACACATAGCTGTTGCATTCGGAGATGGTCATTCCGTTGAGAGCGAATGGGGCATCAGGAACGAGGCTGTTTCTCATAAACATTGTCTTCATAAGATTCAGCTGTAGTCCTACCTTTCCACACTCACGGTCAAAGTCGGCCAGCATTTGTGCCGCTTGGCTGATGTTTGGTGTTATTAAAACAATGTCATCAGCAAAGTGGAGGTGGTGTAGTTGCCGACCACCTATCTTCACTCCCATTTCTTCCCATTCCAGTCGTCGCATGATGTTCTCGAGGGTGCCACTAAAGAGTTTCGGTGAAATGGTATCACCCTGCTGAACCCCTCTCTTGACATCAACGATCACTTCTTTGTAGAATGGTGAGATTCTGATAGTGAATCCGCAATACAGGTCACAGAGGATCTTGATGTATTGGGCTTGAATGCCCTGATTGGCTAGGGCTTCAATGACCGCTTCCGTCTCAACAGAATCAAAGGCCTTCTTTAAATCAATGAACGTTAAACAGAGCGGCATCTTGAACTCCTGAGAAACCTCAATGAGCTTGGTTATCCTGTGGATATGGTCGATGGTGCTGAATCCTTTGCAGAACCCGGCTTGCTCGCATGGTTGTCCTTCATCTAGTGTTCTGCCAATCCTATTTAGGATGACTCGAGTGAATAACTTGTAGATGACAGACAATAGGCAGATCGGGCAATAGTTGCCAATGTCATGGATGTCTTCCTTCTTGAACAGTAGTACGGTCCTGCTGGTTTTCCATTGGGACAGAACCTTGCATTCAGACAGGTAGCATGTGAAGAGCCGAGCCAGTGTATTGATGAGTACTGATGGCAGGTTCTTCAGGTGTTCAGGTCTGACCTTGTCTGGGCCGGGTGCTGTTTGTTTCTTTACCTACGAACTGGCGTGTCGGATTTCGGAAGGGAGAACGTTGGGAACGACATATCCATAACCGTTAAAGTATAATAATTCTGATACTTTGCATAGACTTAGTAGAATGAACAGTGTAGAGCTTACATGTCACTTGTCACTTGTCATCTCATTGATTGTCTATTTGCTCGAGTGGGCGTGAATAATGACTCTATTTGTCCCTGTTGTGTGCTAGCATAGCCTAATGGTATATTGGGGACTCTTTCAGGGACAGGGGAATGATGCCCATTTTGTTACTGTTTTTGACCATGGGTAGCTTACCAGGCTCTACCATGTGGGCAGGATACTCTTGGAAGCTTGCCAGGCTCTCCGAGAGTAGGTACATCAATGGACTAAAGTATAAGAAGTCCAGGAAAACTGCAGCGCTCTCTTGCAGGAGTTTTGTTTTATAGTCTCTGGAACTTGGCCGTTGATGGGATTACATGGCACAGGGGGGAAGTTTGTGGGTGCGACTGCCAAGCTACTTGGAAAATGGGAGATCTGGATGGAGGAGGCCTAGTCTTGATCTGAGCAGGCTTGGAGATCTAAGCCCCGGATCCCGCATACCTGGGTTCCTCTGCTAGTTCCTTCATGTGTAAGGCTCCTCTGAGCGTGTAGAGAGTGGCCTTGAGCATGGCTGTGGCTGGGTTCTGGTGGTTATTGGCTGTGGAGGTACTGCTTGGGGTAGGAGGGAGGCCCCACCCACCCTGTCCAAGGGGCCCCAGTGAAGACAGCCTGAGGTGGAGGCAGAAGCTTACATGTAGAGTGAAGAAACACTACTGTGAAAATCTCACTCCTGCTAAAGACTTAGGAAGAGTACCAATGGGTTAGAGAATTTAGAGACTTTAGAGTTTGCTTTGCTTGGTTTTGTTGAGCTAAACCTCCAGAATTTGTAGCACTCAGTTATGTCTAATTATTTTGCAAAGGAAATGAACTGCTAGTATTTTAATCTATACTAATAGTCTTAATATGGTGAAAACACTCTGTTAGCAAAAATTTCCGAGAGATTGAGAAAAGAGCTACAAATATTTTGTAGGGCTACAAATACCAGATGAAAATGAGCAAATATTATAAAATCAAGATACAAAATGATTGAAAAGCATGTTTTATTATCATACATTTACAAATATACCATTATGTAATGAAATTTGCAAGCTCATAGCATGTATTTTTTCCTCCATGAGTAACAGTAAGCACATTTTCTGATAACTGATTTTTTTTAATTTTAATTTTTATTAGTGAGACACCGTGAGGTACAGTTGTAGACTTACAAATTTTTGTGCTTGGGTTTCAATTATACAATGATCAAATACCCATCCCTCCACCGGTGCCCATTTCCCACCACCACGGATCCCAGTATCCCTCCCACCCCATATTTCCCCCCATCCCACTCTGCCTCTGTGCTATGGCATTACCTTTTGTTCTCTCTCTCCTATTGGGTGTTGTGGATTGCAAAAGAGGCAATGGGTGTCAATCATGTTTGGTCTATAGTCTACTTTCAGCATGCTTCTCCCATCCTGGGATAATTCTCCCAACACCCCTTATTTGGTGCTCCCTTCTCTATCTGAGCTCCCTTTTCCCCTAGAATGTGTTTCTGGCCTCCAAGCCATGGAGTAAAATTCCTGGTACTAATCTCGGCCATTCTTGGGTGTTAGTCTCCTATTTTGTTACTTTATGTGATAACTGATTTTAATTGTTATATATGATTTTTGCTCTTTATTTTAGTGAATTGATTTGAGGAATGCATTTTAAACATAAAAAATTAAAATAATATATATTTTATATGAGTTATTTTATGTTATGTTTTCTCTCTTGGAGTGCCAGGCAAGCTATCAAGAGTATCCTGCCCACACGGCAGAGCCTTGCAAGCTCCCAATGGCATATTTGATATACCAAAAACAGTAACTATAATGGGCTTCCTTCCCCTGACCCTGAAAGAGCCTCCAATACAGCAGCATTGGGAAGGACGAATAAGGAGAGGCTCCTAAAATCTCAGGACTGGGATGAATGGAGACATTACTGGTGCCCGCTTGAGCAAATCGATGAGCAACGGGATGACAGTGATATAGTGATATATATTAACCTTTTCTACTAAGGATAATAACTTTGTCATATATATTGAAATTTTTTCACAAGTTTCCTCTGAGTTTTTCATTAATACTTTTGTCATTAAAGAATTTTGCCACTACAAAAAAGAGTGCTCAGTTTTTAATAAACATTTTAGCAACGAGAGTTGTACTTTTTCAAATAACTCTTATGTAAGAAAACACCTGTCAAAAAGAAAACAGTTAGCTGACATCTTGCAGCTGCAGTCCCTTTGGGGTCTATCAACGAATTTCAACCAAGGTCATACACTGCCATGACAAGTTTCAGATTATCTGAGCACAGCAGAAATACTGATATATGAATGTTTCTAACTAACAAAGGGCACATCATTAAATCAGATCTATCTGAATCTCTTCCTTGTAAATCTCCCTTCATTCCCAGTCTCCTGGCATCAGGGACTTCCATTGGTTTCTCTTCCACTTACCTTTCAGAGAGGAGAGGACTGAAAATTTCCTGACTTTCCACTTTATCTTGCTGTCCACATTCTTAAGGATCAGAAGCAACAGAGGAGGCATTAAATCATTATAAATAGAAATGCTAATATGGGGTCGGGGACTAGATCACTCACAGTTCAGCTGATATGGAGAAAGAAACACATTCCAAGTAGCATGAGATATACTTGGACTATGTACTTCAAAAACACTTATAGTTGTTTGAATGAGATGAAAATTCAATTGCTAATAACATCACTAGTAGGCGATGTTACGAAACATCTCATTGAAGGGATGCTTTTACAAGTTTAATGATCCAGGCACTTGAAAAATGAGTAAAATTGTTTTTAAAAGAATGCTGAAATGAACCAGCAATGTATCTTATTTTGAGCCTAACAAGCATATCTTAAGAAAAGAATTATGGTAAATAAAATTAAACTTAAATTCACAGACCTTATTGGCAGCTTAGAATTGTCTTCTGTTTTGCTTTCCCTCTATTTATTATGTAGCATAAATATATGAGAAAGAAGCTTATATAAAAACCTTATATTTAAGTTCACGGATCTTTAAAGATTATTGGATATTCAGTCTAAGTAAGTTTGGTATATTTAGGTCAAGAACCTGATTGGTAAAACCTGTTATTCAGAACTGTAGAAAAGAGGTATATAAATAGATTGCCTGCACTAAAGATTGTGGCTCTTCAAATTACCCTAAAGCCTTAGAGTCTATAAAAGTTTACAATTTCCCTTCTAGTTAAGTTCAGAGATATAAAACAGATGACCTCTTATTAGCTACTAGGCATCTTCCCCAGATCTTCCTTTAATGCATCCATAAATGTCAAGAGTTTAAAACTCAACAAACTGTGCTTGAGATTACAATGAACAAAAGAAAAATTAAATAAGCTTAAAACAAAATAAACTATAAGAATGATTAACAATTAATCAGTTTAATCAGTCTGATATGACAACTTAAAGGACTGGAATGCATACTTTTCATTTTTGAAATCTCAGTTTTAAATCCTAATACCCCAAAACAGCTATTTTGTAGAAGGGTTAATGAATATTGATAGAAAACAAAAGAATAGTTGTGGTGTTATATTTGGTGTATTTCTAAGTAATGAATAGATGGACACTTCTTTTCAGTGAAAGATGATTTGAGTATCTTAAATAGGTAAGATAAAAAACAATTTAATTGTTAAAATCTTACTCCAGTCATAATAAATAAAAACGGGGTGCCATTGAATCTTATGGTCTGAATTACAGCATCTACAAAGACAGAACCCGTTAGCACAAAGAAGAAACATTAGAATCTGGAACATATAGCCATGCCATGGAGAATTAGTGAATGGGTTAGTACTGTTGTGTGTGAGGTTATATAGTAGTAGAAGTAGTAGTGTACAAAAAACTTAGCAATATTAATAAAATATAATAACAGGCTCAAGTGGGCACCAGTAAAGTCTCCATTGTGAGACTTTTTCTTATTGTTTTTGGCATATAGAATACACTACAGGAGCTTGCCAGGCTTTGACATGGGGGCAAGATACTCTCGGTAGCTTGTTGGGCTCTATGAGAGGGGTGGAGGAATCCAACCTGGGTCGGCCGCATGCAAGGCAAATGCCCTACCTGCTGTGCTATTTCTCCAGCCCATTAGTCTACAGTTTAATAAAATATTATGTCCCATTCATGTAATTAATACTTTATTTCAATTTCTTCAGTTCAACTTTAAGGAAAATATTCCAAACCCATTCTCAAATCTCATCCTCAGTATTCATTGCACACATTTTACACTGTTAAGTCCTCTAAACATACTAATTCTCTGTAAACTATGTTTCTCATAGTTGTATTCTCAGTGCAGTTTTAACAAGGTGAATAATTTTTTAGTCTTAAAAATGATTATTTTTAACTAGATTCTGTTATTTTTCATGTTGTTACAAGATCAGAATGAGATCCATATAGCTAAAGACAACTTCTCTCTATCGTCTATTGATTTTTAACATACTTCAACCAAATAAAGTAAAACTGTAGCACTGTAGCACTGTCCTCCCTTTGTTCATCGATTTGCTCAAGCAGGCCCAGTAACGTCTCCACTATGAGACTTGTTGCTACTGGTTTGACATATCGAATACGTCATGGATAGCTTGCCAGGCTTTGCCATTTGGGCAAGATACTCTCAATAGCTTGCCGGGGCTCTCCAAGAGGGGTGGAGGAACTGAACTCGGGTTGGCCAGGTTGGCCACTTGCAAGGCACAACCCTACCCGCCAAAGACAGCCTCCCTCTTATCTATAGTTGTTTTACCAAAATGCCTTAAAGCTAAGTTTTTAAAGAGGAATTAAAAGCAAACAAATCTGCAATTGCTTCCTATTTGCTTTTAATCTTAGTCTTTAAAATCTCCTTGTCTTCATCAACCTAGTTCATTTTCCTCTACCATCTTGTTTTTCTGTTATTTCTGCTTTAGACATGGTGAAGTTGTCAGTGTTGAGTTAATATGTCTCTGAAATTAATTTGTACATTGAATGCTATTAGAAACAAAGGTGTATACTGTCCATTTACATCCATGACAGTGGCATACCATGTTGGTTCTTTCCACTTGAGTGAGGATCTAGATTACTGGTGTCTAAAATCTAAATCCTACACTTAAAAGCTACAGAGACTATTCCATAACCTAGATTTTCAATTTACTAAAATAGAGAACAGATTAGATTCATCTTAATATTTTACAAAAGGAATGGCTTACACCTTAGATCCTGGGGAGAGAAAGGAAATAAGAAATACCCTGAAGTTTTCCAAAGCAAGGTATGGCAGCATTGGCTCCCTGATTTGGGCAGGATACAATTTTTACTTTTTAAATTTATTTTTGAAGGGAAATAATAAATTGGTTGGGTACAGGGCTTTTCATGACATGCCCACATTTGATACCTGGAACTCCATCTGGTCCCCTAATCCTGTCCCTGAGCACAGAGCCAGGAGTAAGACCTGAGCACAGCTGACTATAATTCAAAAGAAAAAAAACTAAAAATTTTTTGGTTAAAATGTATTCAAATTTAATTCCTTTGATAATGTCACAAACCTGAAAATTGGCATTTCAGCTCCTTTCCCACTCACACCTACTACTCCGACCTCGGGAATAAAGAGGATGAAAGCACAGCTGTAGTAGAACTGGTCTTCTCAACTGGGGGTAGAAACATTATTCTGGAAGGGCTGACTCACTAGCCAAAGTCATTTTAATTTCTTTATCCTCTGACTTATCTCTGTAAATTATCATGCAAGCATGTGTGTGTGCATGTGTGTGTGTGCATGCACATACAAGCATGTTTCCTTGTAGCGTGTCTGTAGTTTATGCAGTGTGTGATAGAGTTTGCATATGTACAGTCTCATCCCCGACTCCACACTTCAGTTGTCCCTCTTTTCCTGCCTCTGTTTCCAAGTTTTGAGGTCCTGAGAAAAATTTCTGCTGATAGAGTCAATACCATAGGCACGAGTGTCTGCTCTCACTCTGATAGACTCTGTTTCACCTGGGATGTGCAGCACACTTCAAATTCAGACATGCAGTTCCCAGCTATCACACATCCCAGTCCACACTCTGACAGATTTATTTATTTATTTATTTGCTTTTTGGGTCACATCCGGCAATGCACAGGTGTTACTTTGCACTCAGGAATTACTCCTGGCGATGCTTGGGAGACCGTATCGGATGCTGGGAACTGAACCTGGGCCGGCTGCGTGCAGGGCAAACACCCTACCCACTGTACTATCGCTCCAGCCCCAGCACTCTGACAGATCCTTAACCTTTACTCTTGGGACTCGGCTGAGGGGAATAAGTACTTACCAAAACTTAAAAGAACTATTAATAAGTAAAAGCATTAAAAAAAATTTGGTATTTCTTTGGGGGCATATCAAGGGGTACTCAGCTCTGGGGATTCTTCTGGTGGTATTTGGGAAGGCTTGCTGTGGTTGGGATTAAAATCCCTATTCCAGATGCCTCTAAAATGCTTCTAAAATGCATGACTTGCTTTGCAAGCACTCATTTGGCTAAACTCAGTGTGGCTCCCTGATACTTTTTTTTAGAAAATAATAAGAAAAATGAGTTTTTGTTTGGAAATTTAAATATAAGAAGACCATTTTACATTTGAAGATGGAGAAAAATTATAAATCATGATTTATCTGAACAAATGTTTTTCTTAATTTAAAATACATAATTTTATTAAGATATTATATGAAGTCAAGGAGATTATGTACAAATTATAACTTACATGTGGTACCATTATTTTCCAAGCATAGAAGATACCAGGAATTTTTACATAGGGAGGATATATGTTATTATCCTCTGGAAAACTTATAAAGACTTTGGGCCAGCACAGTTGGGAAGTCACAATGTAAAATTCCTATCACACAGGCAGAAGTGAACATTTACTTCATAAATTTGGCAGTAGCTCATGCATTTTCATATGGTTTGTTATGGTTTTAAGTGGTTGTGTTTAAGTGGAATCCCATAAAAGTACATGATTTTAAATCCCATTATGTATTTGACAGGAAATAAATTAGAAGTGTAATACTAAGCTTAATAACATGTTGGACTTTTTGTTTTCACATCAAGAAACCTTAAACAAGAGAATAATAAGATTTTAATTTTATGCGTTATATATTTTAAACGTTGGCATGTTTCTCATTGTGAGGTACTCCATATAATTACGGTTCCATTATGTTTTTTGACATTTCATTTAACTGTATATTTCATAAAAAGTAAATAATTGTATTTGGTATTAAAAAAAGAACTTAGATACTTAAAAATTTGTCATCACCACTTTCAACATATGGAGGGTTTTCTCTTTCTTCTTTTTTTTTAATTTTTATTAGTGAAACACCATGAGGTACAGTTGTAGATTTACAATTTTTTGTGCTTGGGTTTCGATTATACAATGATCAAATACCCATCCCTCCACCAGTGCCCATTTTCCACCACCATGGATAATATCCCTCCCACCCCCATCCCCTCCATCCCACCCTGCCTCTGTGGCAGGGCATTCCCTTTTGTTCTCTCTCTCCTTTTGGGTGTTGTGGTCTGAAAAAGAGGCATTGAGTGGCAAACATGTTCAGTCCATAGTCTACTTTTAACATGCATCTCGCCTCCTAGGAGGATCCTCCAAACACCCTTTATTTGGTGCTCCCATCTCTATCTGAGCTGACCTTTCCCCTAGAATGCCCAGATGGCCTCTAAGCTATGGAGCAATCCTCCTGGTGCTGATCTAGGCTATTCTTGGGTATTAATCTCATATTTTGTTACTTTATATCCCCCAGATGAATGCAATATTTCTATATCTCTTTCTTTCTGACTCATTTCGCTTAGCATGGTATTTTCCATGTTGTACCACTTGTATGTAAATTTCATGACTTCATCTTTTCTAACAGCTACATAGTACTCCATTGTGTAGATGTACCAAAGTTTCTTTAACCAGTCATCTGTTCTTGGGCACTCAGGTTTCTTCCAGTTTCTGGCTATTGTAAAGAGTGCTCCAATGAACAAACAAGTGCAGATGTCACTTTGACTGTACATTTTTGCCTCTCTGGGATATAGTCCCAGGAGTGGTATTGCTGGGTCAAATGGGAGCTCAATTTCTAAGTTTTTGAGAATCGTCCATACTGTTTTCCAAAAGGGCTGAACCGTTCGGCATTCCCACCAACAGTGAAGGAGTGTCCCTTTCTTGCCACATCTGCGCCAGCATTGGTTGCTTTTGTTCTTGTGGATATGGGCCAATCTCTGTGGTGTGAAATGATATCTCATTCTGTTTTTGATCTGCATCTCCCTGATGATTAACAATAGATTTGCATAGTAAAGTTGCAGGCCATAAAATCAATACCCAAAAGTTCATGACTTTCCTATACGCAAACAGTGAGAGGAAGAAAGCTACAAAAAAAAACCAATCCCGTTCACAATTGTGCCCCAGAAAATCAAGTACCTAGGAATCAGCTTAACTAAGGAAGTAAAGGACCTGTACAAAGAAAACTACAAAACACTACTTCAGGAAATATTAGAGGACATGAGGAAATGGAAAGATATCCCCTGCTCATGGGTCAGGAGACTTAACATTGTTAAAATGGCAACACTACCAAAAGCATTGTATAAATTCAATGCAATCCCTATAAGGATACCCATGACATTCTTCAAAGAAATGGAGCAAACACTGCTGAAATTTATATGGAAAAATTTCATTTCATTTCATCATCCTGTTAATCGTCGATTGCCTCGAGCAGGCCCAGTAACGTCTCTTTCATCCTAGCCCTGAGATTATATTCACGGCTCTTTAGGAGAATGAGACCCATCATTGTTACTGGTATTTGGCATATTTGGTAGGCCACGGGGAGTTTGCCAGACTCTGCCCTGTGGGCAGGCTACATTCGATAGCCTGCAAGTTTGTCCAAACAATAAGCCCCCACAAATAGCTAAATCAATTCTTGGGAAAAAGAAAATGGGAGGAATCAACCCTAACTTCAATCTCTACTACAAAGGAGTAATAATTAAAACAACATGGTACTGGAACAAAGACAGAACTGCAGACCAATGGAACAGGATTGAATACACTGACATCTCCCCTCAATCATATGATCATCTAATCTTTGATAATGGTGCAAGAAATGTGAAGTGGAGTAAGGAAAGCCTCTAACAAATTGTCCTGGCATCACTGGACGGCTACATGCAAAAAAAATGCAAAAAAATGAGCTCAGATCTCTGCCTATCACCATGAACAAAAGTAAGATCAAAATGGATTAAAGACCTCAACATCAGACCAGAAACCTTAAGGTACAGTGAAGACAAGGTTGGCAAAACCCTCCATGACATTGAAGCTAATGTCATGTCACTGGCCGAGCAAGTGAAAACAGAGATAGATAAATGGGACTATCTTCTTTTTCTTCTTAACTATCTTCTTTCTTCTTCTTTTTCTTCTTAACACTACAATAGTTGAGTATCCTATATTTCAACCCAACTGGGAACAACAGATTCTACAGATTAAGGGCTCAAACCTACAGGGATGCCTCTCCGTATTTCATTTGCTAAATGGAAGTTCAAATAATACATGTTCCTATCAACTATCTAGAGAAATGTGATTCCAATAGTACTCTCTTTGGGTTTTGTCAATCTGCTAAAACAACTCACAGAACTCAGAGTCACTAGATAGAAGACATGCATGGGGGAAGAAATGGAAAAGGAAAACAGGAAAAATTCATGTCCTTTCCCAGTGTGCCTCCCTTGCCAGATTTCCGTGTGTTCACCAAACTAAGCCTTTCCAAACCCTATGGGGTATTAATAATTTTCAATATCATAAAGACTGATTAAATGAACTGTTCTTCATTGGTTATTGATAGGTTTCCAGCCATTATCCCCCTCCCTTATAAATGGAGATGTGGGCTGGGAAGAGTGAAAGCAAAAGGTTCAATATTCTAATCAATACCTGACAATTAGCCCCCATTTGGGGGTTACCTAGGGACCTTCCAAGAGTAATCTATTCAACATATCAATCTCATCTCTCGAAAAATTGCACATACTTTAGAACTACTCTAGCAGAAATAACATTGAAGATCAAATTTATATTCCACATAAAAACACACAGAAAGAATTATAAAATTATACTTTGAAGACTATATTTTTGAAAGTGAGTTCAAGTATTGCTGGTATAAACTGAGAATAAATAGAGAAATCAAGCCATTAAACACTCCATGTCTTACATTATTCCTTACCTAAAATCTTGAACTTTGCTAGCTTCACAAAACCTCCTGATAAGTCTTAATGCCCTTTGAAATTCTGTTCTGTTGAGTGTTTTCCACAGTTGTGCTTTCAAAAATACTAATAATAAAGAAACAAAAATATAAACAAAACTGTCTTGTTGAATTTTTACTCTTACGTGAGCCAGGTTTGATTCCTCCATCCCTCTCAGAGAGCCCAGCAAGCTACCGAGAGTATCTTGCCTGCATGGCAAAGCCTGGCAAGCTACCCATGACATATTCAATATGCCAAACACAGTATCAACAAGTGTCACAATGGAGACGTTACTGGGCTGGCTCCAACAAATCAATGAACAACAGGAGGGCAATGACAATGACAGTGACATATTTTTTTCTATATTAGGAACACTTAATTATTCCAATTCCACTTGCAGATTTCCCATCCAGTGGTATTCAATTAGATTCTGTTGACATTTAAGGTATTGATGTGTGCTATTCTACAATGTACAAATCTGGAAGAAATTTGAAGGTAATGTATAAAATTCCAAATTACTTTTTAAGAGATACTTCAGTAACTGATCCTTGTCCTAGCATCCTTGATGCTAGAAATAATTTGAAAATGGAAAAAATATAGGAAATTTTTTTTAGTATGAAAACTAAAATACAAGGAAGAGAAAAATAGAAAATATGAGAGTGATGTGACACATGAGTCTGCTTCTTTGGGTAGAGTCACAGTTGGATTGGCATTTATGAACTATTAAATATTATGAATTTATTGTGAAGACATTTTAGGGACATGAAATTATCTATTTCTTTCAGTTTTCTGATGTAGCTCACAAATTATTGAGCCCTAAAATGTCATTCTAACAGTTCCTTTTTGCTTTATGATCTTAATCTTCATCAATTAAGATAGTTGATTAAAATATGCTTTTATTTGACTTTTAGTTATCAATTCTCCTTTATATCATTATAGTGTTCATCATATATTGTTTCAGGCTCTCATTTTTCTTCTCTCTTTTGTCACTCTACATGGAGAGAAACCATCTGTCAGTTTGCTAAAAACTGCCCACAAGCATTCATAATTTTTGTGCGAATACAATTTATTAGGGAACAATAATAGCTATTAGTAATAAAACAATTCTCATGTTTTGGATAGAACTCCTGAAATAGGGATTCTGTGATTCTATATAGCTTGAATCAAGTAAGTCTGAACATAATTTTAAAAAGGAAACACTTCTTTAAGACAGTTGGCCTATTTATATATGATGTAACTCTTTCATTAGCAGTACTTATTCAAGTGAGATTATTTCAGAGAAAATGACGCACTAGAAAACAGGAAAAAATTAATGATGAGTAGGAAAAATTTCAGGATCATAAGCAATGTAGCAATTCCAGTAATTCAATAGTCATTTGGAGATGCCTCTTCGCAAAATAAAAAAAATAATTGTAATGATATTTGTGAGCAATGATATTAAATTTTCTGTTCTATTAGGTAAAAGGTAGATGAAATGTATAAGTTCCTTCACAGAAAAAGAATCAAGAATGATCAGAGAGGTAAGGAGGATTAAGCAAATATGTCAGTCATCATTTTACCTCCATTTTTCTTGGAAGCAATTTACCTCAATGTGGCTCTTTTATTTTTCCTAATAAATATTACCTTAAGTACTCTGGAGATCTATAAGAAAGATTGTTAGATGGACCCTTTTTAAATTGGGAAATATGCACTTAAAGTTCTGCTAATTTAATTTTATAGAGATGTAATAATGACAAAGCCCTTTGAAAATTCTTTCACTTGAATATTACTTTTGCTAGAGCGTCAAAGTAGAATTATTGGAACAACAAATTAAAAACTTCCCATAGTTAATTATAGATAATAGTTTATTAATTTCCTTACCACACATTTTGAGATACTTGAAATAAAAATTGTACCAATACATGTCAAAATTTTAGAAAGATTTAAAGTTTTCTATTAATAACACATTATTATATAAATATAGCTAAGTGCTTTCTAAGCAACTTAACAGAGCTAACAATTCTAAATAATGTAACATTTTTCTCTACATAAAGAGGCAAATCTTCTAAAATATTCTAAAAGCCTTTTGAAAATTTCAAAATAAGTTCAATATGCCAAAAACTTTATGTGTAATTTGAAATTGGGGAAAGTTATCCAAAATATTAACTAAAGTGACAAAGATTGAGAGCATGGCCTAGAAATCACTCAGTGGGCTGGAACACAGTTCAGAAGATACTGATTGATGCCAAGCATCACAAGGTCCTCCAACCACTGCAGAAAGTTTCTAATACTATTGCTAGGTATGGACCTAAAATAAAAGTAGGGGCCTTAGAAATAATACAGTGGGTAAGGCACTTGCTATGAATGCAACCAACCTGGGTTGACCCCAGGACTGCATATGGTCCCCAGAACTCACCAGGAGTGTTCCCTAAGCATAGAGCCAGGAATGAGCACTGAGGATGGCTGGAAAGACTCCCAAAGAAGCAAAAAGATTAACGAATTAAGGCTGAATGTGAGTACAAGTGCTGCATTTGTATTTAATTTAATTTTTTAATGATTTAAAACATCATTTACTTTTTATCATTGCAAAGTTAAGTTTCTTGTTGTTGTTTTCTTTTGGGGATATACACCTGGGCAGGTCAGGGATTATTCCTGACTCTTCATTCAGGAATCACTTCTGGCAAGCTTGGGGAACCATAAGAAGTGTCAAGGATCAAACCCAGGTTTGCTGTGTGCAAGAGAATCACCTTTCCCACTTTACTAGCTCTTCTAACTCAAGAAAATTAGGGTTTTAAATGTAATCAGAATCTTTATAAAACAGCCTAAAGTATAGTAAATTATTTGAATAGTAAAACAAATTCATTTTCAAAGATTACATAAAAATAAAGAAAATATTAAGTATTTTTATTTAAAAAGCATTAATAATTATTTTATTAAATAACCATGAGATATAGTTACAAAGCTTTCATGTTTGAGTTTCAGTCATACAGTGATCAAATACCCATCCCTCCACCACTGCACATTCTCCACCACCATTGTCCCCAGTATGCACCCCCTTTAACCCTCCCCTTGCCTCCATGGCAGACAATTTCCCCCATACTCTCTCTCTCTACTTTTAGGCATTATGGTTTCAATATAGATATTGAGAGGTTATCACAATTGTCCTTTCTCTACTTTCAGCACATTATCTCCCATCCCAATCAATTCCTCCATGATCGCCTTAGTGATCCCTTATCTATTCCAGCTGCCTTCTCTCCCAGCTCACGAGACAGGCTTCCAACTACGGAGCAATATTTTTGTCTTTGTATCTACTGTCCTTAGGTGTCAGTCTCATATTATGTTATTTTATATTCCACAAATGAGTGAGTCATTCTATGTCTGTCCCTCTCTTCCTGACTCATTTCACTTAGCATAATACTCTCCTAGGCATTAATTATTTAGAAAATTTTGGAATGCTTAAGTAGGCAGAGAGAATGCCATCTGACAATTAATTTCAAGAAATCATAAGATTGGGACTGGAGCTGGAGCAATAGTGCACAAGGTAAGGTGTTTGCCTTGCGATTTCTAGCATCCTATATGGTCTTCCGGGCACTGCCAGGAGTAATTCCTGAGTGCAAAGCCAGGAGTAACCGCTGTGCATCACCAGGTGTGACCCAAAAAAAGAAAAAAAAATTGTAAGACTAGAAATGATTCCAAATCCTGAGGCTGCATTTCCTCCCAAGAGACTTTAGCAAGAACAATCACCCTTATTAAGAATTTGAATGAAAAGAATCATTAGCACTCAAAGTTTCTTCTGTGAAGTTCTATAAAGCCCTTTAACTTGCTTCACAGTTTCAAGCCTGAGTATCTTGAAGAAAGTCTATTAAATTAGCCTTTCAAAAATAGCTTGTATACTCCATTCTGAGATTTCTCATATAGTAATTTGGGTACATCATTTCTTTTCTTTATAGTTCTCTCCCCCACCCCAGGTCCTTTATAGTATTCTTTAACTTAGAATCCTTTACCTTATTGTCTGTTAGCATTCAGAGATTAATCAGGCATTAGACTTCAGGAAGATTCACGCAGCCAAGGGGGATCCCCCCTCTGAATGCTGGCAGAGTTAGGAAAAATTACATAAACCTAAAGCAACCTGAGTGTTGGGGCTTAAATGTGCAAGAATGCCAATACTTAGGCTTCTTGATGATAAGAACATCCAGAATGCAAGACTGCCTGGTTCCTCCCCACCCATGGAATACAGGAAGTGGTGTAGGAAAAGGACATTGCTCTTATTAAGATCATCTCCACACTGATTTTGAACGCCCTGCATTTTGTTTAGGAGTGATAGCACAGCAGTACGGCATTTGCCTTGCACACAGCAGAGCCGACCAACCCGGGTTCGATTCCTCCGCCCCTCTCAGAGAGCCCAGCAAGGTACTGAGAGTATCTCGCCTGCAGGGCAAAGCCTGGCAAGCTACCTGTGATGTATTTGATATGCCAAACACAGTAATAACAAGTCTCACAATGGAGATGTTACTGGACATGCTCGAGCAAATCGATGAACAACAGAATGACAGTGACAGTGACAGTTATAAGAATTCAAAATAGCTTTGAATGGGCAGGGCACAGAGCAGGGGAACAAAACTATTGCAACTCAGGAAAAGTTAGCAAATGCCCAGAGATGGGGACGGAACCAGGGGAATACAATAAACAAAAGCCATTTCAGCCCAAGTTGAATGCAGCTTGCATTCTTAGCCTAGTCTGCTTTAACGCCTACAGAATGTATTATTCTTTCCTTTTCCAAAATATCTCTGCATTATGTAACTTTTCTTTTTCTTAATAGGAATTTTTGCTACTCTCCAATCTTGCACGAATTTTTTCTGAGAGACAGGGACTAAGTTAGACACAATTTCAGCATTTTTCCAGTAATATTTGGGTTCCTGGTAACATATTCTCTCCAGAAATTCATTTTTGTGAAATAAAAACAAGAATCTGAATCCAGATGGAGATTGGGAATGACTTTTTACCAGTTCTGACCTTCCTGGGCATTCACCCCATCAGCAATACTTTTAACAGAAAGAAAGCCAAAATATAATTCAACCAGTATAGCTTTTAATACTAAACTGATTTAGAAAACTTAAATAAATCCATTCTAATCATAACCAGATTGACTACACCCCAAAAGTATCATTTTTCAGTATCCCTTTTCTAGAGACAAAACTCAATTTTTTAATTCAGATTTTTATACATATATGTATGTAGGATATACATATATACATGTATATTTTCTTTTTCATATTCTGGAGGGAGTCATTTTACTGTCTTACCTATTTTTATGCACTTTTTAAAATAGTAATAGCTTCAGTCTCTCAAGTAGCAAAATTGAAAGCAAGGTACCAAAGAAACCGTGGTCAATTAGAAAAGATATTGAGAAAAGGAAAAGGAAGGAGAAAGGAGGTAGAGAAAAACTCCTGGATTCTGGGAGTATATCTTTGAAAGTGATATTCCAAAGAAAGAAGAGAATCCCCTAACTTTTTAAATCATTTTAACAAATGGGAGGGGTGAGCATGTTTCATTGAGTTTAAAACAATATGAATAGTAAAATAGAGGGTAGGATGTTGAGATAATTATCTTCTGTATTAGTTCATCTAGGTTATTCAGGTTATGAGGTAATTCCTAGGTTCTATTCTTGGAAAATGTTTTACTGGTAACCCATTGCATAGGACCATATTTCACATATTTTCCTGCTTTTTCCCATTGGACCCATCAGTTTCATCTCTTATTATTCATAAATATTTTAATTAAGCATATTGATTCAAAGTCTTAACACATTGACTATTTTAGTTCTAGTATAAACTAAGATGTAAGCAACTACTGATTGCAAATTACAGTAATGTTCATGGACCGACAAATTTTTAAGTAAATCTCACATTTTTGGGAAATGTATTGTTCCATTTTCCTTAGAGATTATATATAAAATCACACAAATATATAATGCACACACAACACACACACACACACACACATACACATACTATGTCAAGGGTTGAATTGAATGGAACCCAGGTCCTCACTCATACAATGCAAGCACTTTGTCTTTGACCTATAGTACTTACATATTCAGTTAAGTTGTTTAATTGCTCTTAAAATGTGTGATTACCTTAGTCATGAAAATAACATGAGACATTAAATAGCTAACTGAATCTAGGCCAAAGAAATTAGGAACAACAAAACCCTCTAGATAGGCTGATTGTCCTTGCTTACTCGTCCCTTAAAAGCCTAAAGACGAGGAGAGTCCTCCCCATTTTATTTTTCTTCTAAAAGCATGATCTTTACGGTATTTAGATTTGAAGATAATGCAGAATTCGCTCAGAGTACCAACCCATGAGGAAATAATATAGTTTATTCTAGTGTCCATGGGTCTGCATCTCATCCTTTCTAAAATCATCCATGTTCTCTCTATATAAACAACTCCTTGTGACCCAACATATGAGATGGTGTCTTTGGAGAAAATGAGTCAATGAGTTTTCAAATTTACAAACATGTTGTTTTTTCTACGTGTCACAATGATTATATATTGATTAACTCTCAAAGGGAACCCATGACAATACTATGAAGTTCTTCTTGGTGACAAATTCTGTAATAGACTGTTTCCACATCCAAATGTGGTTACTTGCCACTCAAAGGCATAGTTGATGTGAGAAAACAGGTTATATAGGTGCTAGAAAGCTAAGACCATGGAGAACCTATGTCTAAAAAAAAAAAAAAAGTCTGCATGGTCTAAGAAGTAGATTTTGTGGGATAGGCAAACCAAAAATACTTTGGGGGAGTTTAAGGAGGTGAAAGGGGGGCAATTTGTGTCAGACCTGCTGTGCTTAGGGCTTGCTCCTGATTCCCCTCACCCCCACCCCATCACGTTTCAAAATAGGCCATTTAATTTAGGATGTTTGATACTGTACAGCAGCCTCTAGTCGAGCGCAGGAAGTTGCAGACAGAGGCGAAGCTAGTACCTGTCTTGCAACCTTGTGTGAGCCACAACCCCTGGCCAGCACAGACAACGGTAGCCCTGGGTACCTGTGGGAGCAGGAATTTCCGCATATGCCTTGACTGCTCCTCCTGGATGCCGGGCTAGGGCCGCTCTGCTTTCTACTGGAGGGAAAGGGCAACGAGTACAGCACCCCCGAGGGCTGCGGGAATCCCTGCGCCTTTCGGTGCTTTGGTACAGCTAAGAGCATTATGTTCTAGTCTCAGCATTATCTATGGATCGAAGAGGAAAGACCAAGGAGAAGATTTGAGCCTCAAAAACCTCTTCAGAACACACACACACACACACACACGTAATTTTTGAGTCAAAACAATTACAAATTTCACAGTTTCATATGGGCATCAGGTCTGGAGGGGAGTTGGAGGAAAAGGTGGAGGAAAGGGTTGAGTAAAGCTCAAGGGAACCCTATTAGGAATCAAACTGGAGTTGACAACATGCAAAGTCAGCACCTTTCCCCTCTACTGTCTCTCTGGCCCCAGGGAAACACATAATTTAGGAAGGGCTGCTTGGGAGCTTGTGATAACCTCTCTCTGATCGAAGTTGCCCTCTTGCATCCTATTGACTCAAATAGGGTAAAAGAGAAACTCTTAAGAACACTTTTTTTTACACTGACAGAGATCCCAGACCCTTGATAGACAATACCTTCCAGCAGAGACTGTCTCCTTATCCTTCATTATCATACCATTGCCAGTGGTTCAGTAAAGATGGGAGTGAGGGAGGTTGACTCCAGAAAAAGTGTCTCCACATCTCTGCTCAAACCACCTTCCCCACCAGCGCTTGGGGAAGTGCCCCATGTGGTCTACTACCAGCAGTTTGGCTACGTGCATGTAGATGACACAGATGTTCACGACCTGCAAGCCCCAAGAGGCAGCCGTCATGCTGTGCATGATGTCTACTTGTACTGCATGGTGTGAGAGACGACCCCTGTCTCTAGGGGAGCCGTAGGCTCAGGCTGGAGCTAGAAATTGTTTTTGCAAGAGAGAAGCATCCACCCTAATCTCAGCACAGACAGTCCGGGTCTGTTGCCTTGCCTCACAGGAAAAAAAAAAATCCAGGAGGAGGTGAATTGGTGAAATGAGATCTTTTTAATTGAATCTTTCATAGGATAACATGAGAGGAGAGAAAAAGAGGAAGTATGTGGTCAAGAAATAACACAGATTTCTCCGAGTGAAAAACAAGAGGGAGCAGAGATCACACAGACAAGAAACCAAGATATGTGCTCAGAGGGTCTTGGCAAGCAAGCTCAAATGTGGCTTTCAGGAGGAACTTTTAATACAATTCTTTCAAATATCTTTGTTTATCCTGCAGTTTTACATTTATAAAAGTTAATCTGGGAGCTGGAGCAATAGCACAGTGGGTAGGGGTTTGCCTTGCACACTGCCAACCCGGATTCAATTCCCAGTATCCCATATGGTCCCGCGAGTACTGCCAGGAGTAATTCCTGAGTGCATGAACCAGGAGTAACCCTTGTGCATCACAGGGTGTGATCCAAAAAGAAAAAAAAATCATTCTGGGTATTGCCACAGGAAATCCTTGCACTATTTATGGTTACCTCATATTTTCATGCCTTCCACTGATGATCCCCTCACAATATCATAGATTCTTTTTGTAGCTTCACTTTTTCTTTAAGGGTCCACCCTTCTCTGGGCATACCTTGGATTTCTGTATTTAAATGGTGCCCCAGTTTTTCCCTCTCTAAACAGTTTAGGATTTGTATGTCAAAGGAATTTCGTCTTCATGCACTTGGACTGTGTCGGAGGTAGGGAATCTCATCCTAAATTGCATTATTTTGCAAAAGTATATTATCAAGCAACTCTAATGCCCCCTTCCCTCACACACACACACCTATCTGCTTGCAACAATGCTAAACTACACACTATGATTACATTCTTTTGCCATTTTCTGAATACTGGATTAATATTTTGTTTATCTCGAGTATACATGCTAACCATTATTCCCCATGAGTATCCATGAGTTTCCTAAACATCTGATATAAATTTTACTCTATAAAATTTTATAGAACATATATACATGTATATATGTGTATAAGTGATACACACATATGTGTGTGCTCTTATGTCTTTCTATAACTTCTGAGCATAAAACCAGACTATCTGCTTCTCCTTAAAGCTATTCACTAGTCACCCTTCTATACTGGTAGACATCCTTCCCCCAACCTTTCTTTTCATTCAGCTGTTCCTATGTTTTTTTTTTCTAGAAGGTCCCTGACCTATTTGTTGATTTGAACTCCCTATTTCTCAAAGTGAGTGATAATGAATAGGGTAGGATAGAAAATTAGTGAGATAGAGTCTCTGAAATAACCCAGGGGTTCTGTTTGCTTGCTTGAAGAAGTCAAATTGTGGTGGGGAGGAGGGACCTGGGATGGGGACACTGAGTTATCTTTATTTCCCTGAAAAGAGAAAACTAAATAAATTTTGAAAACTCTATGCAAGAAGTTCCATGGTTCAAATAATATGCACTTTCTTGTTTTCTAACAAAAATGTTCTTTCTTCTTATACCTACATAACTGACTTCTTTACCATTAGTTTTTTAATCAATGTCACAGCTAAATGAAATACCAATACTTCCATCTATTGAACTTTTTAAAAAACCCTTCTAAAATCCCTCTTTCTCTTTAGCATGAATTTCCATTTTCTGGATCTTCCTAAAACTATGTGATGGTTTATTTTAATTATTATAGTTTTAGGAGTCATAACCAATTGATTTTTATTTGGAAAATTACATTATTATTTTAATTATATGCTTCCAAAAACTCTCTGGTTACTAATAGAATTTTTCATACAGAAACTAATGGGTATGATATTGTATTATTTTAATACATCTATATTTTTATTTTCTTTTGTTCTACTTTAATAAGATGGCTGTTGCATATCTTTAAATTATTAGTCTATGCAATTTAAAACATACACACTGAACACAAATTTAAAAAGCTATATTTCAAAGGTTATGAAACTTCCATTGCTACGAATTAAAAGTTATGATTCCATTACATGATCTGTCAAGCTTTTAAAAATAGAAAATAGAATTGTTAGGTTAGTAGCCAAGTTCCCTTATAACATAGTAATCTAAAAAGCCAAATAAATAGTGTACTTGCAGTTTGACACCTTGAGCTATCTCTCACACTCAAAATACTATTTCCAATGAGTGTTCCTTATAGATTTTAAAAAGCATAAAGTTTTAAAAAGCTCATCTGGTGGTCCTTCTATTTGCAATAGTCCAATTCCCCAGGTATTAAAATTGTGGCCAGAATAATTTTCACAGAGAAGAGTAAAACATAAATATAAGTTAAGACCTTACAATATGTCAGACTCTATGCTAGGAATATTATGTATAGTATCAGTTTAAACATTTATAAAAATCCTTAGAGGTAGTAAATTCTTTCTAGTTACACATATGATTGAATTAGAATCAACTCACCTATAGCCATATTGTGAGGAAAGACCATGAGTTCCCGATTAAGTTGCTGCTCTCAGTCTTTTAAGAATAACAACAGTAAAAATGTAAAATTTTAATACAGAAAAAATGATTCTGAGCCAAGCACTAGCCACTGGTATTTGCATACTTTAATGGATTTTTTTCATTCTCATTACCTCAGAGATAAGTAATCTTATTATCCTTGCTTTATAAAGAATAAAACTGAACATAAAAGAACTTTTACAAGCAACTTTCTTATTCCAATAGCAAGTGCAAGTGTATGAGCACCTTTTAGCTCCAATAAACAAAACCTTAACCCACAAGTCTGCATTCTTTGAAGAAATAGAGATTAATGATGAATTCAGGATATTAAAATACAGAAGCATTAAAAGTAATATGAAAAAATGCAGTCCACTACTTTTATTTTATTCCTGAATGACTGAACAAATGCCACTTTGGTGTACATTAAATGGGAATAATATAAATTCATCTATAAGTAGACTGTTGCCAGGTTTAAGATGTTTATTTAATCTATTTAGCACACTACCATTGAGAAAAGACCAAACTTCTTTCCACTAGCAGAGTTTCTATAAATATTTACCACATATTTCTCCCTAAATGCAATGGGATTATAATTTGATTATTACTAAAAAGACATAAAACATTTGAGATACACACAAATACATGCTAGACCAGAAAACAAAGAAATACTAAAAATAAAAGACACCTCATTGTGACATTTGATTCTAGAATTTTATTAGAAAAATTATTAAAAGATGTCTCAAATCGTATCTCAATTGTTTTTCATAAATTGGGTAAATATTTTAGTAGTTCAATATTGTAAATATGACTAAAAAGTGAAATTATCATCTATTAATGCAGGTAAGAATTATCTATTGTAAATCCACTATGTAAAGCAAATCACAAACATTAGACATTAGTGAGCTGTTTCTGTAATTAAAATATTAATTGTAATTTTATTTGTTACCATGTACCAAGAATATTTAACTTTTAAGCTTTCATATAAACTACTAAAAACTATATATTTGACACCAAATTTGCTAATGAATTCATTATACATAACTTTACTTTATACTAATCATTTTGTGTCATGCAACAGATGCCACTAGATATCTTTCATAATTTTTGGCTAGTTGATTTTCATTTTGAAAATTAATTATGCACCTTTTGCTTTTCTATTTAATATGCATTATCCATTCTGATTTTTATAGATGTAGCCACACTTTCATGGCATTAGACATTTTAATGAAAATTTAATAAATTGTTATTGAGTTTCTGCTGGAGCAAGAGATTTTACTAGGTTCAAGAGGCATTTAAAGATAAATAAGGATTCCTTTGTGACTTCTAAAATTTTACCTGGAATTTGTCTGGAATCCAGGTTATGTGATGGAAAGAAATGGAAAATTAAACTGAAAAGATGGCCAGGGTCAAATTATAATAATTCTTTTCTATTTTGATTAAGATTTTTTATGTATATTGTGAGAAGAGTTAGCTTCATACAAAACAGGTTTCAACTGATATATGTCCATCTGGTTAGCAGTAGAATATTGATTAATTCATTGTAACTTATTTTCAAATAATAATCATGAAGCCAGATGGGCATGATAATGATTTTCCTTCAATTACTTGCAGGTACTATTCTGCCACTTTTCCTTGGAACTTTTCACTTCCCTAAATTATGGAATTCCTTCAAGTATTCATACCATTAATTTCTGCTTTTCTCAATGTCATTTAAGACTTGGCAATATATTCATGATCTTATATCTATAATGGATCGGCTCCCTTTTAGAAATTTTACAGCACACTCTATCATTCATGACTTGAAATTATTTGTCTGTAATTTGAATATATAAATAAACATATATAAGGACTAATGTGATTTTTGACTCATCATTCATTTTATTTTTTATGCTTAGAGTAGTGACTATACCTAAATCATATGCAATGCACTTCTAGAGAATAAAGAAACAAAACAATTGCCCACACCCTGAAGTCCTAGTAAATATCTATTTGTCTTAACACACTTAATTTAGATTTAAAAATCTATGTTTAAGAAAATAAATATATGAGAAATGTGTTTCTCATGGAAAGGAGATAGAAAAACAGTTGAGACATAGTATTAATTGTGAGACATCAGTTTAGAAAGATTTCAGAAATAAATGCATAGTATCAGTTTTAAAATAGACTATGTGAAACGACTTAAAAATAAATAGTAACAAAATGATTTATTCAGTGAACTGCATTTTAGAAGTTCATGGCATAGAGAAACCTGCAAAAAGATGTTTAAGTTGAAAAGGCAAACACCTGGGACAATTTTCTGAACTTTAATAACAAATATTTTGTTCATAAAAAATCATTATTTTATTATGATAACCAAAGAAAAGCTTAAATAACTACAAATTAAGTCAGTAAATATAGTTCTCTCTGGCATATAGGCTTTCTTATCTAGATTTAAAATATAGCTTTTAAATATATAGTTTCTACACATAGTAATAATGGGGAAAAATTGAAAGAAATTTAAACACTTTCTCTTTGAATTTTTAAAAAATATTTTTTGCTCCATTTGGATGCCATCCTAAATAACATCTGAATAGAAGATAACATACAAAAAGTAATTAAACTAGTAGTAGAGTTTAATAGTGAATTTTACATTTTAGAGTTAAAATGAACAAGTACATACAATAACCGACTCAAAATTGGATTTAAGTACATATAATAAAATTGGGAAGCACACATTATGTTATGAGAAGGAAGTGAGGTGAGGAAATGAGAAAGCTCATATTTCTTATCATTAGAAATCATAAATATTCCTATGGAATATTCATTATTAGAGAGCAAGCTTATCCCCTTGTTTTCAGGTGAAGTGATTTAGATATTGACTGAGGAAAGGGAACAAGTAAAAAGACACTGTTTATGATTTCTATAGCACAGCAGTAGGGCGTTTGCCTTGCACGCAGCCAACATGGCTGACCCGAGTTCGATTCCTCTGCCCCTCTCGGAGAGCCCGGCAAGCTACTGGCAAGCTACCGAGAGTATCTCGCCCGCACGGCAGAAACTGGCAAGCTCCCCATGACGTATTCGATATGCCAGACACAGTAACAACAAAGTCTCCAATGGAGACGTTACTCCAACGTTGCTCGTTGCCCGCTCAACGGGAGGGCCTTTACTTACTTTTACTTTACATATTCCTGACTAGTATCCCAAAACTCAAATGCCTTTAAACAGTACTGAAACACTTGGCAAAAATTTCTCTAAACTATTAAATCTAATTTTTCATTTAAAGCTGAGTGATTTCTCTGTTCATTTAGTAGTCTCTCTCTCTCTCTGCACTATCAAAGTACATAAGTAAATCTCAGTCATAAGTACCCTGTACTGATGTTCTCAGTCATCGACACATATTATAAAAATACCAATCAAATTATTTGTGAGAAACATTTTATTCATGTGTCCACTCATAAAATATAATTAAGGATTGAACGTTCTTAGACTTACTATGGAATATTTTACGTGAAAGCTGCCTTTAAAAAATAGAATACTTGCTTTGACAGGTGACAGATAAGTTGAATATTAAAGTGATTTTAATAGGATGGTGTGACTAATTACTTTAAATCACTGTAAAATTATTTTGGTTAACTGATTTATAAAATACTACTCCTGTATATTCTATTTGTCACCTGACATTTTATAGCCTCCAAGAATTTGGTTTTTATTTTTATCACTTTCTAAGGAGAGTAATAAAAAAAATCTAGCTTCCTTTTGTAATTCTATTTTTAATAAAGCAGCATGTGGAATTCTTCTAGATTTTTTTTCCTTCTCATAAAGCATCTGTAAGGAATACTGGCAATATAGATGACAGATCAGTTTACTTGTACATTTGGATGATGTTTTTTACTGTTTTTTCTAAAGTATATTAGTTATTCTGATTTTTTCTTCACTCAGGTAAGAAATATTTCTTAAATAATATTTTAGACCAAGGAGAGGAACAGATTCAGAATAATTTAACTCATATGAAGGATATAAAGAAACTTCCTTTGTAAGGAGATATCAAATGCACAAAGTCAATAGGAATGAAGAGCAGAACTGTTCTTCACAAAGAAGCTTGTCACTGAGGCAGGGTTGGGCCGATACAAATTAGAGAAGGGAACACGTGGACAATTGTGGAGGGGAAATACGCCTTTTACAGAGACAGGCTGAAGTGCAGGAGGGAACTGAGGACATTGGTGGAAAGTAGGGGACACTGGTGAAGGCAGTACTGTTGGAACAGGCTATACCTGAAACCCTCACAAATATATTTGGAATGTAATAATTCACAGTGATTCAGTAAACAATGAATAAATATGCAACATTTAAAAATAGTATAATAAAATAATTCTCGATACATTTCCATTTTCTTCCTAAGTTTAATTTTTAGATTTATGTACTAAAGAACATCCCCTTATTTTTTTAAAAAAGCTGGTATATATTCATATATTTTGTTTTAATACATCCTCAACTTGAAAGTACTCCTCTCTGTTCTGCCCAATTTATAGAACTTTTTAGATAGCATTATTTTAAAATCCATATTAAACTGAATCATTGCCCGTACTGTAGTATAGTAAAATGAATCAAAATATGTACTTATGTTTTAGGGACTTCATGTTAAATTTATTCTTTATTCTCATTTTCTATAAAAATTTAGCTGAGATAGAAGTCACAGACAGTAAGATTTAAGTATGCAATTAAATGGTTTTAGTATTTTCACAGAATTGGAATTGTAAACATAACAATTTAGAACATCTTCACTACAAAACAAAACAAAAAAACACACAACCAACTCTTGTGTCCCCATTCCCCCAACTCCTTCTGCATCATATGTCACACTTCCTCTTTTTCCAGGAAAAAAACAACTTCTTATCTAATTTATGTTCCATCACGACGAATCACGACAATCCTGTTATTCGTCGATTGCCTCGAGCAGGCCCCAGTAATGTCTCCTTCATCCTAGCCTTGAGATTATATTCAAGGCTCTTTAGGAGAATGAGACCCATCATTGTTACTGGTATTTGGCATATTGGGTATGCCACGGGGAGTTTGCCAGGCTACGTTCGGTAGCCTGCCAGATTGTCCAAAGTAGGAATGAGATAATAATATGTCATAATAGGATGTCCGGGAGCTGGTTTTTATAGTCTCTAGTCTTGGCCGTTGATGGGATTACACAGCGCCAGGGGGCCAGTTGGTGGGTGTGACCCCCGCCTACTGGAATTTGGAGGATCTGGGTGGAGGATGCTCAGCTCCGATTCTAGTAGGCTTGGAGATCTCGGCCCCGGGAACCTGCATGCCTTCATTCCCCTGCCGGTACCTTCAGGTGTGTGGTGAGTGGTCTCAGCATGGTGGTGGCTGGTCCTGGAGGTCTTCGGCTGCCGGAGCCCTGGTAGGGGCGGGGAGGAAAACTCAACCCGCTCCCCTCCAAGGGGCCCCAGCGAGGGCAGCCATGCGCGGGGGCAGGAGACTGCACTGTTCCATATATTAGCTTATTCTGAAATTTTCTTGCTTCTCTAAATAACCTAGTCTATTACTTGTAAAAAAATGTAGTGCAAGATAATTTTTAGGCAAATTGACACAGTAAAATTAATCATTTGGAAGTATACAGTTTAATGGTATTTAGAACATTTGCAATGTGCATCAATACAATAACTATAGGAAAGAAATTCTCACCATGACAATTTCTTTGTTCTTAAAAAGAACTCTATACTGATTAGGCACTCTTCATTCCACCAACATAACCATGCTTGACAACTGTCAATCTTCTGTCTTGTCTCTACAGATATGATTACTGTGGCGATTTCATTTCTATATATAGAGTCATAATCCTTTTGAATCTGTTTCTTCTATTATTTTTTATTTATTTATTTTGCTTTTTGGGTCACACCCAGCGATGCTCAGGGGTTACTCCTAGCTCATGCACTCAGGAATTATCCCTGGCGGTGCTCAGGGGACCATATGGGATGCTGGGAATCTAAACCAGGTCAGCAGCGTGCAAGGCAAACACCCTACCGGCTGTGCTATCGCTCCAGCCCCTGAATCTGTCTTCTTTTAGATAGGTTTCTAGGCTTATTATAACTATGGAATGTTAAAGTTCTTTTAATGACTGAATAATATTCAAAAATCCATATACATACAGGAGCGATAGCACAGCGGGTAGGGCGTTCGCCTTACACGCGGCCAACATGGCCGACCCGAGTTCGATTCCTCCGCCCCTCTCAGAGAGCCCGGCAAGCTACCGAGAGTATTCGATATGCCAGACACAGTAACAACAAAGTCTCCAATGGAGACGTTACTGGGCCCGCTCGAGCAAATCGACGATCAACGGGAGGGCCTTTACCTTTACCTATCTTTGTCCTTTCTATTGTTGTTATTTTTTATAGGGACAAGATTTCCTAAGATGTCAGGGAGTTAGTGGGTCACTCTCAGTAATACTTATCAACTGTGCTGAGAAGTTCAATACTAAGCCCTTGTGTTGCAGTACTACTCAGGACATATACTTGACCCCCATTCATTTATCTTTTGATGAGCATTTGGATTATTTCCAAATTTTGACCACATAGCAAGTTATCATTTTCTATAGAAAAAATACATTATTCTCTTTTAACATTTCATGAGGACTACAAATAGTACCTTAGTAGACAACAAATAAAATTGCTGCAAATGTATTCTAAGTCTGTAAATCTCTTTTAGATAATATTTTCTCACTCCTTAAATGTCAGATCAAGTCACTTCTTGCTCAAAACTCATAACGGGTTTGCATTTAATTCAGACTGGATTTTTGGTTTGTGTACGGCCATTGGGATCTGTTACATGTATCTGTGATCTTGCCCAAATCTTCAGTTCCCCTCTGTTCATTCTGGTTTTATTACTGTTCCTTGAGGATAAGTATAGTTTCATTTACACCCATTTTTCAGACTGGAAAATTCACTTTTAGGTTTTTGCTCAAATATGACTCTCGTGGAGATACCTGAATTAATCACACCTGTTAAGTGGCTTCTCTTCAGTTTTATTTAAATGAATTCATTAGTTTTGCCAAGCTGCAACCCTGACAACACATCTCATATATTTCCAAAATTATATATGAATATATAATAATTTTGACATAAACACATGTACATACATGTATATCTTTCCAGCCCTTCTTTACTAGATTATGAACTCATTGCTGTAAATTGCATGAGAACACAGATCTTTTCTTACATTGCTTTGCTGTTTCTCTCAAACTGTACTACTTACCTTTAAAATTATTTAAAGAAGGAAAGAAAAGGGATTAAAGACAACTCAGGTTCCTTTTTATAAGGAAAGTTCGGTTTCCTTATTTTTTGAATGACAATCTATTAATGTAAATAAATTTTAAAATTTGATGATTAAAACAGCCCTGTGAAAAATGATGCTAACTATTATCTCATATTTCTAGTTCGTTCACTTCCACATCTTTATTATTATTCTGAATAGTTCCAGCTTTGTGTGTATATGAACATATACGCAGGTTTTCACACAGTTATTGATGTTTTACGATGTGGCTTACTAATGATACCTCTTTCCCAGAAGAAATGTAATTTCTTTCTAAGTATTAGAAGTTATTTCAGTCTATTTTCACTTATTCTAAAATTTACAAAATGTGATTTAAAAAAGACTCCCTTTTGGTATTGGTATAGTGTGTTACTAGAAGATTGCCAATAGTAAACATAATAACTTCTCTCACTCTCTATTTTCCTGAGTAGCTTTATAATGTAGTTAGCTTTTATTGCATTTCATCACAGTTTTGCATTACAAAAAAAAATTCCTTAAGGCATTTCACACATTAATAGTTATTTCGTCATAAATTTTAATCTTGATTATCAGTTTTGAGGGCTCCTGTGAAAATAGAACCCATCTGGACATTGACATGACTTTGACAGAAAACAAGGAGTTTCCAAACATTCTGTAGAATTATATTCAGGGCCAATTTGGTTTTGGCAATTATTAATGGAAAATAAGCACTAATGACTCCTTTGCCTAGAATAATATTGGATATTTATATGGTTTTTCTCATCAAAAGACATCAGACATGCAACAAGTGAAAATTTTGTTAACCTTCAGAAAATAATTTCTGTGAGTAAATGGAGGTCATATATTTTTATTCTAACATCATGCACTGGACATCATGGACATTGTACCTATCTGGAGACAGAGTTAAGTCTTTCAAATATCCTTTCTGTTGCATGAAATCATACTGCTAAATTATGCAAGTTCAGTTATCTAAATAAAAGAAAGTCCTTCTACATGATGACCAACACAAAGATTGTCCCTTACTCACATAATATTATTAAAACAGATTTGCTCAGCTATTGGATTCAAATTTAATCTTCATAGAGCTCTTTAGAATAATTCACACATGAAGACATATATTAATGATTATATAGTTTTTCAGGGCTGGAGCGATAGCACAGCTGTAGGGCATTTGCCTTGCACGCTGCCAACATGGCCGACCCGACTTCGATTCCTCCACCCCTCTCCGAGAGCCGGGCAAGCTACCAGAGTATCTCGCCTGCATGGCAGAGCCGGGCAAGCTACCCGTGACATATTCAATATGCCAAAAACAGCAACAAGAAGTCTCATGATGGAGATGAACAACGGGAGGACCGTGATCCGTGATAGTTTTTCAAAATGTATTGAACATTGATTCAGTCTGCTATTGATCAAGAAGTATTTTCTTAAACATTTTACATTTCTTTAGTATGTACTAGTTTTTTGACTATAGGGGTGGCAACTAAACGTAGGGGTGGCAACTTAATCTGTACATTTGTATCTTTAAAACTTTTGTACATAAACCTAAGTAAAAACTGTATCTGTAACTTGGATTTCTCTGCCCTGCTACATCCCCTGCTACATCCTCAATTACTGACTTAATCTCCTCCAAACATGCCATAATCCTTAAAGTACTTCCTCTGTATCACAGTGATATTTTTATGTGTGATTCATAGACCAGTGGCATCAATATTAACTGGGCACTAGAAAATCTCAACCCTCATATCAGCATTGAGCTGAAATCAATGTTCTGAACTGTGAGTCTTACTTATGAGAATGCATAGAATCAATACAATGCTTTGTGCAATTATCTTTTTATTTCAATGCAGGTTTTATTTTAAAAACTTTAGATTGATACTTTTCAAACAACTAGTATATATGGAATTTTATCAGCTGTGGTGCCTAGTGCAACTATTTTTGTTGTGAATTTTGTCTAAAGTTTTGCTCAATTACCTAACTTCAAAATAATTATATAGTGATTGGGAACCTGCATTAAAAAGAAAGCATTGAGCCATCCCTTATCACATAATAAATAATATTTTGCTCGTTTTGCTCTAGCTCGCCTAGTAATATTGTGAGATTTTTACTGTATTTGGCATATCTAATACATCATGGGGAGCTTGCCAGACTTTGCCGGGCGGGCAAGATACTCTCGGTAGCTTGCCAGGCTCTCCGAGAAGGGCGGAGGAATCAAACTCGGGTCGGCCATGTTGGCCTTATGCAAGGCAAATGCCCTACCCACTGCTATCACTCCAGCCCGATAAATAATATTAATATAAAATATATGTTTTAAGATGCATATGGCTATATTTACTTTTGTAGCTAATCTTGATAATGAAAAATGGTAGAAGGAAACTAATAATATCTAGATACATTACAATAATACAATGATTTTTTATGGTTACCTCTAATTAGGGACTGGAGTGATAGCACAGTGGATAGTGTGTTTCCTTACACACAACCAACCGGGCCTACCCGGTTTCGATTCTTCTGCCCCTCTCAGAGAGTCCGACAAGCTACTGAGAATATTGCGCCTGCACGGCAAAACCTGGCAAGCTACCCGTGACATATTCGATATGCCAAAAACAGTAACAACAAGTCTCAAAATGGAGACGTTACTGGTGCCCACCTGAGCAGATCGATGAAAGATGGGAGGACAGTGCTAAAGTGCTACCTCTAATTAATATAATAACTATAACAGATATGGTACTATAATAAATATGCTTATATAATTATAAGCATACATAATTGTAATTTATATATGGCAGTAAGTATTATTATATAGTGTGGCAGAATAGCTGATATGATATAATTAGGGAAATCTCTATGAATTTACCAGTAAACAGTATTAAAAAGTAGAGAAGCAATAGGTATTCATAAAACCATGAACATAAACAGAAACTGAAAAATACATGTACGTATAAAAGCCTCTTTAAATTGCATATGTAAACAATTTGAAGGGGGTCAATTTGTGTTCAATTTGGAACAATTAATATGTAAGATGGGCAAGAACAGATCAGATATATAGATATCTGATATATATCACCTATATATCTATAGATCTAACTTATTTCATTTAGAATAACACATATTAACTTCAGATATTTCCATAAATCAATAGTTTTCCTTCTAACTACTTAATTGTACCCAATTTTATTGATATTCTTCAATTTATTTTTTTAAACAATAGTGACCAAATTATGTCATTTAACATTTTTTTTTCTTTTGAGAACAGGGCCTTTATTGATGATGAAAAAACTTTAGCTGTGAAGAATGTCCATAGGTCCAGGCTGGAGAGCAGCTTCCAAGAGAATGAGTTGGGTGTCTGGTTTTATGCTCAGCAGAGATAGAGTAAAGGAATATTATGCATATTATAATAGAATTCTAGGAAAGTCTTACATATTCATGAGGGATAAATGCAAGTATGTTCAATTGATAATCGTATAAAGAACATACAAAGCATTTAAATTGTATTGCAGTCAGGGATATCTTTGTGGTATACTCACTATGTGGCATAAACCATGATGGGAATAAAGATGCTTTCTTATACCACTATTAGTATGGTTTTAGAATTCTAGTAACAGACATGGAATAAAAGGAAAATAATTTTTTAATAGAATGTAAGTCACTCATACCAACACTAATCAGTACTCATACAAATACTAAGAAATGCAAATCATATCACATAATTAATATTTTGTGGAGAACATTTCAGATATTTTCTCCTAGCACTTTTCATCAATGTATTATAGCACTGTTAATTATAATCCTCAGAACTTAAACTTCTAATATCAAATTTTCACCTTTCACATTGTAATATATGTGTATCGAATCAACCCACTGCACAACTTAAATTCATGCAATGTTCTAACTGTCGATGAGTCAATGCTATTAGATAAGATAAAGATAAAGGCCCTCCTGTTGATCGTCGATTTGCTCGAGCAGGCCCAGTAACGTCTCCATTGGAGACTTTGTTGTTACTGTGTCTGGCATATCGAATACTCTCGGTAGCTTGCCGGGCTCTCCAAGAGGGATGGAGGAATTGAACTCGGGTCGGCCATGTTGGCCGCTTGTAAGGCGAACACCCTACCGCTGTGCTATCGCTCCAGCCCAATTGAAAGAATAAAATAAATCATTTGCATATGAATCAGCAGATTTAAAACATTCAAATAAAAAGTGTTGAATTAATGACTTTCCTAAAACCAGTGATAGTATTCTTAGAAATTAACAAAAGCACTAAAATGCTTAGTTCTAGAGTATGTCAAATATCATTAAGAGAGTAAAATTATTGATAGTTCTTTAGTTTTCCTCAATCTAAAGAACAATAGAAATTAATAATTTTGTTTTAGGTTTGTACTGACTAACATAAGCACCTAATAGAGGCAAATACTCTCCAAATTAGCTATTAAGATTTGTGATCATTTCAAACACTGCAAATATAGATTATGTATATATGGTTTTATTTTCCCACATATTAGCATCTACAAATAAAATATGCAATGGAAACGTATGCTACATAATATGATTAATATGTAAATAATATTAAACGAATGATGATAAGTAAATTATTTATTTTAAATAGTGTAACATCTACTACATGCACTGTAGCACTGTCCTCCCATTGTCCATTGATTTGCATGAGCGGGCACCAGTAACATCTCCATTGCGAGACTTGTTGTTACTGGTTTTGGCACATCAAATATGTCAGGGGGTGCTTGTCAGGCTCTGCCATGCAGGCGGGATACTCTTGGTAACTTGCCGGGCTCTTCGAGAAGGATGAAGGAATCGAACCCGGGTTGGCTGCATGCAAGGCAAACTCCCTACCCGCTGTAGTAATGCTCCAGCCAATCTACTACATACAGTACATATATCATAACCTTGAATTCATTATGTTTTCATACTATATTTTCTTATTTATCTATAGCTTTTTTTTATTTTTAGTGAAACACCATGAAGTACAGTTGTAGATTTACAATTTTTTGTGCTTGGGTTTCGATAATACAATGATCAAATACCCATCCCTCCACCAGTGCCCATTTTCCACCACCATGTATAATATCCGTCCCACCCCAATCCCTCCCATCTCACCCTGCCTCTGTGGCAGGGCAATCCCTTGTGTTCTCTCTCTCCTTTTGAGTGTTGTGGTCTGCAAAAGAGGCTTTGAGTGGCAAACATGTTCAGTCCATAGTCCACTTTCAACATGCATCTCCCCTCCTGGGATGATCCTCCAAACACCCTTTATTTGGTGCTCCCTTCTCTATCTGAGCTGCCCTTTCCCCTAGAATGCCTAGCTGGCCTCTAAGCTATGGAGTAATCCTCCTGGTGTTGATCTCAGCTATTCTTGGGTATTAATCTCATATTTTGTTTCTTTATATTCCCCAGATGAATGCAATCTTTCTATGTCTATCCCTCTCTTTCTGACTCATTTCGCTTAGCATGATACTTTCCATGTTGTACCACTTGTATATAAATTTCAAGACTTCATGTTTTCTAACAGCTACATAGTACTCCATTGTGTAGATGTACCAGAGTTTCTTTAACCAGTCATCTGTTCTTGGGCATTCAGGTTTCTTCCTGGTTCTGGCTATTGTAAAGAGTGCTTCAATGAACAAACAAGTGCAAATATCACTTCGACTATACACTTTTGCCTCTCTGGGATATATTCCCAGGAGTGGTATTGCTAGGTAAAATGGGAGCTCAATTTCTAATTTTTTGAGAATCGTCCATACTGTTTTCCAGAAAGGCTGAACCAGTGGACATTCCCACCAACAGTGAAGGAGTGTCCCTTTCTCGCCACATCTGCGCCAGCATTGGTTGCTTTTGTTCTTTTGGATGTGGGCCAGTCTCTGAGGTGTGAGATGGTATCTCATTGTGGTTTTGATCTGCATCTCCCTGATAATTAATGATGTAGAACATTTTCTCATGTGCTTTTTTGCCATTTGGATTACTTCTTTGAGAAAGTTTCTGTTCATTTCATTGCCCCATTTTTTGATGGGGTTGGATGTTTTCTTCTTGTTGGAGTTCAAACAGTATTTTGTATATCTTTGATATCAACCCCTTGTCAGATGTGTATTCGGCGAATATACTTTCCCATTCTGTAGACTGTCTTTGTATTTTGGTCACTGTTTCTTTTGAGGTGCAGAAGTTTCTTAGTTTAAGATAGTCCCATTTATCTATCTCTGTTTTCACTTGCTCAGCCAGTGGCGTGGCATCTTTGAAGATACCATTAGCTTCAATGTCATGGAGGGTTTTGCCAACTTTGTCTTCAGTGTACCTTATGGTTTCTGGTATGATGTTGAGATCTTTAATCCATTTTGATCTTACTTTTGTACATGGTGTTAGGCAGAGCTCAGAGCCCATTTTTTGCATGTAGCCGTCCAGTGATGCCAACACAATTTGTTAAAGAGGCTTTCCTTACTACACTTCACATTACTTGCACATTACTTACATATATTATGTAATATATAGTTATTACATAACTATATAACTATATATAGTTATAGCCTGTAACTATACACCTTTATCAAAGATTAAATGATCATATGATTGAGGGGAGATGTCGGTGTATTCAATCCTGTTCCATTGGTCTGCAGTTCTGCCTTTGTTCCAGTACCATGCTGTTTTAGTTATTACTGCTTTGTAGTAGAGTTTGAAGTTAGGGAGGTTGATTCCTCACATTTTCTTTTTCCCAAAAATTGCTTTAGCTATTCGTGGGGGCTTATTGTTCCATATAAATTTCAGGAGTGCTTGCTCCATTTCTTTGAAGAATGTCATCGGTATCCTTATAGGGATTGCATTGAATTTATACAATGCTTTTGGTAGTGTTGCCATTTTGACAATGTTATGTCTCCCGACCCATGAGCAGGGGATATCTTTCCATTTCCTCATGTCCTCTTTTATTTCCTGAAGTAGCGTTTTGTAGTTTTCTTTGTACAGATCCTTTACTTCCTTAGTTAAGCTGATTCCTAGGTACTTGATTTTCTGGGGAACAATTGTGAATGGGATCATTTTTTTCATGTAGCTTTCTTCTCTCTCATTGTTTGCGTATAGGAAATCCATGGACTTTTGGGTATTGATTTTATAGCCTGTAACTTTACTATACAAGTCTATTGTTTCTAGGAGTTTTTTGGTGGAGGTTATTAGGTTCTCTAAGTGTAGTATCATATCATCTGCGAATAGTGAGAGCTTGATTTCTTCCTTTCCTACCTGAATGCCCTTAATATCTTTTTGTTGCCTAATCGCTACTGCAAGTACTTCCAGTACTATATTGAACAGCAGTGGATATAGTGGGCATCCTTGTCTTGTTTCTGATCTTAGAGGGAAGGCTCTCAGTTTTTCCCCATGGAGGATGATGCTTGCTGTAGGCTTGTGGTAGATGGCTTTAACTATGTTGAGGAAAGTCCCCTCTATACCCATTATGGCTAGGGTTTTCATCATAAAGGGGTGCTGGATCTTGTCAAATGCTTTCTCTGCATCTATTGATATGATCATATGCTTTTTTTCTTTTCTTTTGTTGATATGATGGATTATGTTGATTGATTTCCGAATGTTAAACCATCCTTGCATCCCTGGGATGAATCCTACGTGGTCATGGTGTATGATCTTTTTGATGAGTAGTTGGATACTATTTGCTAGTAGTTTGTTGAGGATCTTTGCATCTGTGTTCATCAGGGATATCGGTCTGTAATTCTCTTTCTTCGTGGTATCTCTGTCTGCTTTTGGTATCAGTGTGATATTTGCTTTGTAGAAACTGTTCGGAAGTGTTTTTGATATTTCAATTTCGTGGAAAAGTTTAAAAAGGATTGGGAGTAAGTCCTCTTTAAACATTTGGAAGAATTCACTAGTGAATCCATCCGGGCCAGGGCTGTTGTGCTTGGGGAGACTTTTTATTACCATTTCAATTTCCTTGATGGTGAAAGTTCTGTTCAGGTATTCCAGGTCTTCTTGGTTCAGCCTTGAGAGTCTGTAGGAGTCTAGGAATTTATCCATTTCCTCGAGGTTTTGATGTTCCGTGGCATAAAGCTTCTCAAAGTACTCCCTGAGGATCCTTTGTGTTTCTGTAGTTTCTGTTGTAATGACCCCCTTTTCATTTCTGATTCGGTTTATTAGGGTTTTCTCTCTCCCTTTCTTTGTGAGTTTTGCTAGAGGCTTATCGATCTTGTTAATTTTCTTGAAGAACCAGCTCTTGGTTTCATTGATCTTCGAATTGTTTTTTGGGTTTCCATCTCGTTAATCTCTGCTCTGAGTTTTATTATTTCCTTCCTCCAGTTCGGGCTGTTCTCCTTTTTTTGGTCCTTCTCCAAGCTCTTAAGATGTGAGGTTAGGTTACTTATGTGTGCTTGCTCCTCCTTCCTGGGGAATGCTTGTAGAGCTATAAACTTTCCTCTTAGCACAGCCTTTGCTGTGTCCCATAAGTTTTGGTAACTCGTGTTCTCATTTTCATTTGTTTCTAGGAATCCTTTGATTTCCTCTTTGATTTCCTGTCTAATCCCTTGTTCTTCAATAGTGCACTGTTTAATTTCCAGGTGTTTGATTTAGTTTTCTGTTTTTGTGTGTGATTTACTTCTAATTTCAGCGCATTATGGTCTGAGAAGATTGTTGATACAATCTCTATCTTCTCAATTTTATGGAGGCATGTTTTGTGGCTCAGCATGTGGTCTATCTTGGAGAATGTTCCATGTAGGCTTGAGAAGAATGTGTATTCAGCTTTTTGAGGATGAAGTGTCCTGTATATATCTACTAAGTCCCTTTCTTCCATTGTTTCCCTCAGATGAAGTATGTCCTTGCTAGGTTTGAGTCTGGTTGATCTATCAAGAGGTGACAAAGCGGTGTTGAAGTCTCCCACTAGTATTGTGTTGCTATTGATGTCTTTTTCCAAATCTATGAGTAGTTGTTTTAAGTACTTTGCTGGTCTCTCATTAGGTGCATATACATTTATTATTGTAAGTTCTTCCTGTTGTACAGATCCTTTGATCAATAAGAAATGGCCTTCACTGTCTCTTATGACCTTCTTCACTCTGAAATCGATGTGGTCTGATATTAGGATGGCTACCCCAGCTTTTTTATGGGAGCTGTTTGCCTGTAGGATTGTTTTTCAGCCTTTGACTCTGAGTCTGTGTTTGCTTTGACTATTGAGATGTGTTTCTTGCAGGCAGCAGAATGTTGGGTTCAATTTTCTAATCCATCCTGCCACTCTATGTCTTTTAATTGGTGTGTTTAGCCCATTGACATTGAGAGAGATTATTGTTATGGGATTTTGCTCCATTGTTCTGTTGAAATTTGGTGTATTTGAGGGGCCTGTCTTGCCTTAAAGTAGCCCATTTAGTTGTTCTTGTAACCACGGTTTTGAGTCTATGAAGTTCCTGAGCTGTTCTTTGTCTGTGAAACTGTGTGTTGTTCCTTCTATTATGAATGAGAGTCTCGCTGTGTAAAGTATTTTTTGGAGAGGCATTTATTTCACTGAGTTTTTTCACTATGTCCCACCACTGTTTGTGGGCCATGAGGGTTTCATCAGAAAAATCAGCTGTGAATTTTAAGGATGCTCCTAAGTAAGAGATTTCTTTCTTCGATCTTGCTGCTTTCCGAATTTTGTCTCTGTCTAAGGTTTTGGTCATTTTGATCAGAATGTGTCTTGGGGTATTTTTATTCAGATTTCTTCTAGCTGGTACCCTTTGGGTGTCCTGAATATGGTCACAAGTTTTCTTCAGCTCTGGAAACGTTGTAGCAATGATGTCTTTGACAGTTTCTTCTTCATCAAGGTTTTCTTCCTGTCCCTCTGGGACTCCAATAATTCTTATGTTACCCCTCTTGGCTTTGTCACGATCTTCTCTTGCCATCTGTTCCCGAATTGTGAGTCTCTTTTCCATTTTCTGCTCTTTCCTGGAGAGTCTCTGAACTTGATCCTCGAGCTCACTGATTCTATTCTCAGCAGCTGTTACTCTGCTGCCGAGGCCTTCCACTGAGTTTTTCAATTCGCCTACCAGGTTTTTTTCCTCATTTCTGCCTTCAAATCCTCTTGTCTTTTATTGGCATTGCTTTCCTTTGTTTCTTTTAGTTCCCTAAGCATCCTAAATAGCTGCCTTCTGAATTCCTTGTCAGAAAGGTTGTCTAACACTACAGTACTGTTGATGTCTTCTGGGTTAGCCTCTTCAATAATAAAGTTTGTTGGGCTTTTACGTTGCTTTACCATTGTGACAAGTGTGGTTTAGTACTTCACGCTTACTGTTACTATTCTGCTTGATATGTAGTGTGAGTTGAGATAGGCTTATGAGTTATTGGCTACTGTGTTTCTAGTGGCTGAGCTAAAATAGAGAAGATTCCATCTAAGAAGGTAGCTTATGGTTCCTAGGGAATATGCAGTGAGAGAATATTTCGCAGCCGCATTAGCGGCTGTGGCTCCGGAAAGTGTCCCTGCGCTGGTACCTGATTGGAAGGAGGAGAGGGGTCCCCTTCAGCTTTGTTGCCGAACCGTGGGGCTCAGTTCCCATCCCGCACAGATCAGGGGAAAAAAACGGCTGTGCTATGAGATCGAGCTAGCTGCCTCTATTGCTTTTTTTGCCACTCAGGATGGTGTTCAGAGTTTCCTTCTGGCCCTGAGCCGAGGGATCGCACCTGGTGGGCTCTGGGATCCATCTATGTCAGTTTCATTCAAGGCAAGTACTCTCTATACTATCACTCTGGCCAATTTATACTTTAAATAAAATCCTTCAATTCAAGTGTTAAATGTGGAAATAAAACATGAATAAATTTAAAACTATTTATGATCCTGAAGAGGAAATGCATTTTTAATAGTAGCTAATGCCAAAATAAAATAAAAACATCTGTTATTATCACCTTGTGCTGAAAAATTCTTTTAAGTTTTTGAAGGAATATAAGTGAAATCATTTAATTTTGTGGTCTTTAAAGTCTTGCTTTTTTCTTTTAACATAGCACATTTGCAATTCGTACACCTTGTTTCTGAATCAATAGTTTTTTTGTTTCTATTGCTCAACAGTAGCTCATTGTTTGAATATGGCTTAGTTTCTTTTTCTAAACACCAACGAAAGAATACCTATACTGTTTCCAAGTCTGGGATAACTGCAATAAAATTATTATTTTTAGATTTTCCCTTGTGGACAAATATTAATGCAGAGGTTTCTATGTGTAAATATCAGTTCAGTCCTAGTATAAGTGAATGTTTCACTTTATAAGTCACTAAAACACGTCTTCAAAGTCTCTTTGACAGTTTGCCTTTCAGTAAGCAATGCATTTCATGTTACTATTGTTATTCAGACTAACTTCAGTACTCTCAGTTTTTTGTTTCTTTTATATATATATATAGTCATTTGAATGTATGTGAAATGATATTTCATTGTGGTTTTAAGTGAAAATTCAATATACCTATATATTTTATTTATATGTCTATTACTCATAATTATTTGCTGTTAAATGTTTTTTCTTGCATATTTTTGTCTATTTCAAACTTGGACTTATTTTTATTTATTGTTATTCATTTTTCAAAATCTTTTCGTCTTGTGGGGCCTGTGGTTTGCTATACTGGTGGGAAAAAAATTAGAATTAACAATGCTACAAATAGATGTTGGAGATTTGGTATACATTCATTATCTAAGCTTTGGAAATAGGTTCATAGGTGCATATATAGTCAAAACATACTGAGTGCATTTTAAGTTTATTTTATGTCAGCTATGCCTTGTTCGTGTTTTTAAGAGTCATAGAATAATAAGTATAAAGGAAACTTAACTTTTATGAAAAGTTTCAATTAATGGATTATAAGCACTGAAAGTTCTCCCATCCAAATACTAATCAGGTCCAAACCTGCTTATCTTCGAGATCAGATGAGATGGGTTGTGTTCAGGGTGGTGTGGCCATAGACAAGCACTGAAATTTCTAGATATTTTGGTCATTTTTTTAAAATTTGGGGGGTCACAACTGGAAATGGTCAGGGCTTACTTTTTTGCTCTTTGCTCAGGGAACCGTATGCAGTGCTGGAGATTAATTCCAGACTGGTCACGTTGAAGGCAAATGCCTTACCTGCTGTACTTTGGATGTATGTCAAAGAAAATCATTTAGTATAATCAATTTATAACAATCAATTCTTTAGCAGTTATCTTTATCCTTTATGTCATCATAATAGCTATTGAAATCAAGTGTTTTTATTTTTTTTTAATTTTTATTCTTGTTGTTTGACTTGGGGGTCATACTTGGTGGTGTTCAGGACTTACTCCTGGCTCAGAACTCAGGAATTATTTTGGTGGACTCGGAGGACCACGTGTCAGTGTGAAAGTCAAGAGGACCTCATGCAAGGCAGATGTACTACCTACTGTATTATCATTCCAGCTTTGCCACTGAGCTTTTACCATGTCCAGAGCTATATTTTGGGTTAATCTGTACTTTAATCAACACAAGTTAGGACATTTTTCTTATGTCCTCATTCCTGGTCTAAAAACATAAAATTTGGGACAGGTTAAGGAATCTCCGAGGTGTGAAGTTTTATTTGAAAGAATGCTGGAATCATGAAGCAGATTTTACTTTGTGGTTTAGAACAACAAAATTGGGAAGGAATTTCAATTCAATGTGATTTCTCTTGAGGAAATATTGCCTGATAAATAAGAAACCATGTATTATCTTTTGGCAAAAACAAAGTTTAGGCAAGTTACCTGGGGATGTTTATGATGTATCTTGTCAAAATTAATAAAACTGTAGGCAATCACCTTTCTACACAAACCTCTTAGGGATGATCTGTTTTATTCTTCTTTGGCTTTAAGTCATATAATATCTGAATAAGCATGAACATGCTTCAAAATAAGAAAGCTTGGTCAAATAGTGTGCCTTTGAACTACTAAATTTTGGTGCCTGTTATTGATTGCTGTTTCTCCCCCGCTCATCAAGCAAATGGATGACTTGCAAGTGCCTATTTTTGTCTTAGAAGTCAAAGTCATTTGAAGAAGTCTGAGAGATAAATCTGACAGAAATAAAGGCTCTGAGTGAGACATCTTTTTTTTCTGGGCTTTTTTTTTCTATGACAACTGAAATATTACCAATGTGCTTTCCTGATTGCAATTTTATTTTTTTTAATATCCTTTCAGTTTTTGTTGAAGGATGTTCATCATGATGACAGTAAAACTTTCTAAAGCTTATTAAGCAGTTTATAGGTCTTTCTTATGGTCACCTAGCATAGTATTTTCAAATGCGATATTACTTTAGCAATACTTTTAATATATTTGGCTTTGAAATTTAAGGTACTTACTTAATTTAGACAAGTGGACTGACACCTGTCTAAACTTCATATGATGCCAAAATTCTTTAATGCCTATAATATTGTGCATATTTTATAATATTTTAATGGCTTTTCAGAGTTCCTGTATCTCTTTTTTCCCAACATGAGGACTGACTATTATTTTATTCATTGGTTTTATTATCATTGGTTAATATTTATAAATATCCATCATTAATTTCCAACCATTATTAATCTCCAATTGAGTCACTTGTGGTGAACCACTTATGGGAAGGAAAGTATAGATAAAAGAGGGATTTTTAAAATGTTTATTCTCATTCCCTTTTGACACTTTCTATTCTGTAAGAGTCAGGAAATCTAAGTTCTGATAGAATGTAGCTTCACTCACTTCACATGCAAATTTTATTCCTAGTTTAACTTTCACGAAAATATAACAATTTTTTTTCAACTTTGACTCTTCCCTCTTCCTGAGACACTCTCCACAATGGTGGTTATAAACAACCAGGATTTTTTCACAATGATTATTATATTTAGTATATAACTGCTACAAGATACCACTGGTAGATGAAAATAATAATATATTTTTCACTCACTCCCACATCTAATGGTTGCCTGTGAAGACTTTATTTCTGTGAAAATGGCAAGTAGTTAGGACTACAAGTGCAACAATTCAAGTACACTTAAATTCGTGCAGCACCCACTGTTCAAAAGAAGTCAAATGGTAAAAATCCAGAGGTGATATGCTATAGTCATTAGGAGGTATAAAATAGAGGTAAATTTTGAATATTTATAAAAAATAATCTACTAATAGTGCCAAAGTTGGAAACTAGTTAGAAAGTTAAATTCTGAAGAATATAATAACAACTAGGCTGACAGAGTTTCAGTGAGAAAGACATATTGATTTATTTTCCCATAAAAATATAGTTACATATAAAGATTAGAATCAATTTTTATATTACGGTTTTGGTTAAGTCAATTTGAAGACTGGCCTAAAACCAAACCACCATGAATAGTTTTACTTATGTGTTCCAAGTCATAAAAGTTCAACCTATCAACACTTTCTTGTGGAAAAAATGGTAATTTGGACGTAGACTATATGCTGTGATAGACTATAAGCTGTAATACTTTTTTCTGTTTCTCACAGAACACCTAGAATTTGATTATTGTTTGAGAAGATAAAAGCTTCCAGTAAGATGAGAAACATCTTATTAAGATGCATGTTTTGAGAAGACCTGCATAGAACATTTTGTTTTCTAATATGTTAAATGAAAACTGGGTAAGAACGGCCAGCTTACTCATTTCTTAGATTTTGGTATTTAAAATCAGGCATTGGTCATTTTTTGTATAAAACTTCTGGAGGCGGCTGGAGAGATCTGATGGCTCTTTCCCTCGCAGCTCACGTTCCAGGTGAGCTGGGGCTGCTCCCCCAGCCAGGGCGGCCCGAGTCATGGGGCCGGAAGTGGACGAAGCAAGGTCCAAGCCGGTTGGTTGATCAGATGCTGTTTATTCCATTCTCCCCACATGCGCGTACCCTAGTCTCTTTGAGCCTCCCATCCTAGTCTCACACTGCCCCTCATTCCTGTCTCCTCCCGTCTCTCCGGATCGTCTCTCTGTGCTCCATCTCACAGCCTGGGCTCTCTCTCCACGTGCTTGCTCTTGTATACTTCTATGTTCTTCTCTCTTTGTTCCCCTTGATAGTCTCTCCACACTCCATCTTGCTGCCCTGCACTCTCATCTCTCTCTCACCAGCTCTCTAGTCTCTCCAACTCCCCAGCACTCTGGGACTACACTGCACCCACTCTGGTAGCAAAATCAACCAAAGAAAGCCCTTCCTGACTGCCCAAGGGCACAATACCTCTTAAGGTGTTTTTCTCCTTTCTTCAGTCCAATACCTCTATCAAATCTTAATACTAGTTATTTTTGTATGGATACAGTAAGAGATACAGTGAGGCAGCTCTCCTGGGATCATCTTACCACAGAATCAGACTACAGAGCTCAGGTCAGATTAATCTTTCTTAACCCTAGCAGGGTCCTAATCTAGTTATTACTATTTGGATCATGACAGCATTTGTCCATGACCCAGCTCTTAACTTATAGTTAAGCATTATGGCACTTTGGCCAGGCCCATCTCGATGCCAGGGTAGCACATAGCTTACTGCTTGCCCTGGTTCCATCCAGTCTCTTGTCAAGGCCCTGCTTTTGGGGGTGCTAGGACGTAAGGGCAGCTGAGGCTTAGGTCTAGAGAACAGATGCCCAGAAGGAAAACATCACTGAGCCAGCATCATGTTACAAAAGCATAGCATATATGGTCTTCTTGTGTCTATACAAAAAGGGCATTGCTCTGAATAAACTATGCAAAGGACTTAGGGAGAAGAGAAAAACAATATTTACAAGTCAACAGAGCACAAAGAAAGAAGTTACAAATAAACACAGAGGAATGGGAGCACTGTGATGGGAGTTACCCAATAAACCTAAACTACCTGAGGCTATGCAGGAAGGAAAACCCATTGTTATCCTACAATTTTTGAAAACTGTTATTTGTACATTGATATCATACAATAGAATCTAATCTAATAAAAAATAGTTACATATGACTGTAGTATATTTTCCAAATAGTAGGTAGGTGAGGTCATAACAAAATCATAGCAAATGCATAAAAACCCGTTGGTGATCAGGGATTACTCTTGGCACTGTGCTCAGTGATCACTCCTGATGGAGTCCAGGGGCTATTTGTGATAGAGGGTATTAAACCCTGTTGGATCATGTGCATAGCAAATGTCCCAACTACAGTATTATCTATATAGCCCCCCAAATGTTTTATTTATTTATTTATTTGGGTTTAGGTTTACACCCAGCTGTGTTCCAGGTTTACTCCTGGCTCTGTGTTCAGTAATCACTCTTGTTGGGGCTTAGGGGACCAGATAGGTTTCTGAGGACTGAAACAGAGATTGTTACATGCAAAACAAACACCCTACCTAGTGTACTATTCCTTGGATTGATTTTAAATACTCAAAATTTTAGAAAATCTAATTTGAATATTCTCTTAAATATACATCTAGTCCTGCCACATTATTTTGTAAAACTGAGTTTATTTCCACTTAAGCAAAAATTCAATACTCTACCACATTATATTTTTGCCCCTCTTTCTTCAAGAAGATAATTCTAATACTGATACTCCTGATCTTGAAAGCATTTCTAAAATGTCACATCATTATTTATCATTAAACTTTAGTTGCTATTAAATAATAAAATAATTATAAAGCAACTTTTCATAAATACATGTAGGTATATAGATGGCATAAAATATTTTTTGAAATAAATTGGTTAAAAGTACATTGAGACCAATGTTACTGAAACTGCATGTTTAAAAAAATTATATATTTTATTAATGCATCATATAACTCTAAGATATAATTATTGTGAAATTGAAATTTTTAACAGTAGCTTTTTGATATCTGATTGTATTTACCTATAAACTATAGTGTGGTGTTACATTTTTACCCACATTGAATCACCCAATATAAGTATATGCCCATTTCTGAAGCCAAAGCACCTTTTTTTTATAGTGGCCGTAAGTCATGATAGTGATTTTCAGACTAAATGTGATTAAAGTACAAGTGCAAACAAAAATACATTTATGTACTAGAGTTTTTTTAAATCTTGATTTAGAAAAGTCCTTTCCAGTCATATGTAAGTAGGTCTCTGGGAAACAAGATATTTTCTGGTGACTCAGCTATTACCTAACCAGAACATGAAAACCTTGTTTAAATGAAAGGTATATAAAAAGACAAATCTGATCACCCCGCACAAAACCAACTCTCAGCTTCTCAGATATGAGATCACTTATATGTCAATTACGGAGTTTATTATGAACCAACAAAGATAGTGGAAGGTTTTAACTGTGGTAACAGATTTTGACTTTTGATCTGCAGCAAGGATCTCCCTTTTTTTTTTCTCATATACGCTGTTTTCTGGTATTTTGTGACATTCAAATTCTCCCAATTGGTTATTTGTATTCAAGTCAGATATTTTACCTTCTTGGTATACTGAAAAAATTTTCTAAGTGATTAGTATACAAAGGGGTATGTGACCTTTTGAGAACTTGTTTGCAACCTTCACTGCCTTGCAGCACCTTTGAGCAAACACATATGTACACATCAGATACATTAGAATAAAGATAAATAAAGATATACTGACATGCTTTACATCTCCCTCTTATCCAAATACAGGATAAATGCAAAAAAAGCACATTGTACTATTTCCACTTAAAAAGCTTCTATACAGAAAAGAAAACAATCAGCAGGACTTAAAATACAAACTACTGAGTGGAAAAAAAAATCAAATATCCAACAAGGAATTAACTCCCTAAACATAGAAACTATTCAACAAAAGTAAGATTGAACAACTCAATTAAGAAATGGATGTTTAGATACTCATTTTACCACCCAAAACACCCAGGTTGACAAAAGAAACATGAAAAGATGTTCATGATCAGTTATGATTGTTGGGATCGGGAGGTCCCTAGCCCTGGGAGGCGCGGAGAGACCAGATAGACACAATTCCTGCAGGAGTAAAAACGGGGTTTATTTAGACCAGCATGCTGGGGCTCCGCAGCATACCCCAAAAACGGGCAGTGGCTGAGAGCCCCGAACTTCTTCAAAGGGGATCTTATATAGGCCTTCACTGGCCATTACAGCAAAGCCCGCGCATTTCATAGCCAATAGATTTGTAACAACATATACTTTCTTAACCAATCCATTTAAAAGTACCTCACTCCTTAGCCTATAGATTCAAAGATCAGCATTTACATACATCAATTGTCAGCACAAGCAAGGTTATAGCCGGAATCATTAAGCCTTAGGTAATCTCCCTTGACCATCCTTGTTTTGAGTTACCCAAGTCTGCAGGGTGCTTTAGTGAGACAATACATTCCAGGAAAGGGCAATTTCCCCCAAACACTGCATCCTGAGTTATCCTTTACCCAAATCTGCAGGGTGCTTTACTGAGACAATACATTTCAGGGACAGTAAATCACTTTCCAAGTTCCCTCTCCCCCAGGTGCAAAGCAGCCAAGCAGTTTTACAGAAAGCAATGTTGCAAGTTAGCTAAAGTACACAAAAATTTGATGCCCTAATATGGATTCTTTCAATGATTAGGGAAATGCATATCAAAGCACAGCAGATATTGCCTCCTACCTGTTAGAGTAGCTATTATCTAAAAGATAAGAAACAACATATTAGGGTAAATATAGAGAGAGAGTGGGAATCCCTTCATGCTATTGAAGAGAATGTAAACTAGTGAAGCAACTATAGAAAACAATATGTTGTTCTCAAAAAAAATATGATTAGACTTAAAAGGATGAGTAAATGAATCAAAGTTACTGGAATGCATGCTTCACATGTTGTATCCATAGCACCTCATGGTATTCTGAGCACTGATGAAAGTATTGATCCCTGAGAATTGTCCCCAAAACAGTTTTCCTTCCTCCTGTTAAAAGATTCAGTGCATGGTATAGCTCAGTGTTCTTCAGACTTGTTACACAAATAGAAGATGCGCACTTTTCCAATTAAATGAGATTGTTTTGGTGATTACCAAACACCAACATCCTCAGCACTAGAGGGTTAAATGAACACATACACACACACACACACACACACACACACACACACACTCAAAAATGAATAATCTTGACCTGAATGTGGCTTTTATCATTGCTTATAACAAAGTTTGTTGTTTTTCTGTTTTTTTTCCATCAGTTTTTTGTTTTGCTTTTTATCTCATAAGTGGATTTCTTTTATAAACTGAATACTCCTTTCTCTGCAGAAGCCTCAATATCTAAAATTCAGATAATTTTTGTAGTATTAAATTGGCACAAACGTCTTATGGACACTGGAATGAACATGGGTTTGGAGAGCTAGCAGAGAGTAAGTATGGAAATGGCCAGCACCTAGGTTGAAGGAAAGGGAATCCATTTCTGTTTCATGGCAGCATGGCATTCAGCTTTACCTTCCATTTGTTAATGATATCATCATCTCTGTTACTCTCTCTTATTCATCTATGTTTCTAACTGTGGTACTGTAGCACTGTTCTCCCCTTGTTTATCAACTTGCTCAAGTGGGCACCAGTAATATCTCCATTGTGAGACTTGTTGTTACTGTTTTTGGCATATCAAATACGCCACTGGGAGCTTTCCAGGCTCTGCCGTGCGGGCAGGGTACTCTTAGTAGCTTGCTGGGCTCTTTGAGAGGGACAGAAAACTCAAACCTGGCAAACACCCTACACGCTATGCTATTGTTCCAGCTTAGTAGAGAATAATTATTATTTTCTCCCTAATGGGAACTCTCCTATGTTTTAGGAACTGTCCTCCTGTTGTTCATCAATTTGCTTGAGCGGGCCCAGTAACATCTCCATTGTGAAACTTGTTACTGTGTTTGGCATAAAATAGGTCATGGGTAGCTTGCCAGGCTTTGCAGTGCGGGCTAGATACTCTCCGTAGCTTGCTGGACTCTCTCAGGGGTGAAGGAATCAAACCAGGCTTGGTCTGGCTGGCTGTGCATGAGGTAAACACCCTACCACTGTGCTATCAGTCCAGCCCGTGTGTTAGGAACAAATCAACAAAAAAGAAGAATCTTCCTTCCCTAGTTCTTTGCCTTCCTTCTATGAACAAATGGCAAAACGGGATGTTTGCAACATGTTACCCCCTTCTTAACTAATTCTACACTAGATAGCATTGAGTTGACACAAATTTCCTGTTTTAATTTTATTCTATGTTAGTATTTTCTTGTTTGTGTGCTTGTTCAGCTACAAAAATAATTAATATTGCATGATATTTATCTCCAATGTAAACCTTTGGAGGGTTCATTCTTTCTTTTTTGTTTGTTTTTTTGGGGTCACACTCAGCGATGCACAGGAATTACTCCTGGCTCATGCACTCATAAGAACAGTGCAGTCTCCTGCCCCCACGCGTGACTGTCCTCGCCGCTAGGGGCCCCTTGGAGGGGAGCGGGTTGAGCTTTCCTCCCCGCCCCGACCAGGGCTCCAGCAGCCAAAGACCTCCAGGACCAGCCACCACCGTGCTAAGACCACTCACCGCACACATGAAGGTACTGGCAGAGGTTCAAAGTCATGCGGGTTCCGGGGCCGAGATCTCCCAGCCTACTCAGATTTGGGCCGAGCATCCTCCACCCAGATCCTCCAAATTCCAGTAGGCGGGGGTCACACCCACGAACTGACCCCCTGGTGCCGTGTAATCCCATCAGAGGCCAAGACTCAGAGACTATAAAAACTAGCTCCAGGAAGAAGAACAACTTCCCGGCCGCGCGACATCTTATTATGACAACTTATTATCTCATTCCTACTTTGGACAAACTGGCAGGCTACCGAATGTAGCCTGCCCACACGGCAGAGTCTGGCAAACTCCCTGTGGCGTACCCAATATGCCAAATACCAGTAACAATTATGTGTCTCATTCTCCTAAAGAGCCTTGAATATAATCTCAGGGCTAGCATGAAGGAGACGTTACTGGGGCCTGCTCGAGGCAATCGATGATTAACAGGACAATTTGTGATTTGTGATCATGCACTCAGGAATTACTCCTGGCTGTGCTCGGGGAACTATATGGGATGTGAACCCGGGTAGGCCGCATGCAAGTCAAACGCCCTGCCTGTTGTGTTCTCACTGCAGCCCCTGAGTTTATTATCTCTTTCAATTTTTTTCTGACTAATAAAATAGTTATTAGTCCCAAAAAGGTGTTATAAAGAAAGAAATTTCCTTCATTGTTTAATGTCAGTACCACACAGGCTAAGTGTTTAAGACAATATTATGATGGTATTTAAGGCAATGTAGTAGCTCTTTCGCCTTATCAGTTATTGAAGCCATATGAATTATGACCGATATACTCTGATATAATATTCCTGTGTCAAAATAACTGTGGGATGCTGTTAGTAAAATAGACAGGGCCAATAGACAGGGGCACATGTAATAGTACAGTTGGTAGGCCACTTGCCTTGCCAGGGTTTGATCCTGACATCCTACATGGTGTCCCAAGTCATACCTGGAATGTTCCCTGAGCACAGAACCAGGAGTGATTCCCGAGAACAGAGCCAGGAGTAAGCCCTGAGCACCACCAGGTGTGACCCAAATAACTAAAAGGAAAACAAACAACAAAAATATAGGATATGCACTCTAGAAAGAATGTAGCATTGTAGCATTGTCCTCCTGTTGTTCATCGATTTTCTTGAATGGGCACCAGTAACGTCTCCATTGTGAGACTTATTGTTACTTCTTAAAACCAGTATGATAACTATATATACATGCATATATATTATACCTGCATCCATGTGTCTATGTACATAACATTCCTGTATATCACTTGATCACTTGATCAATAGACATCCAGTTACTCATCTATTTGTTCAAACAGGTGCCAGTAATGTCTCCATATGTCCCTGTCACTTGCTAGTGTAGCCCAATGGCATCTGCTCTCTCCAGGAACAGGAAGAGCCTCAAACTGTTCATTCAGGATTTTGACGAAGAAGCCTGACCATCTCGTAGGTAGGCAGCCACACGTTCTTTTAATCTCCTGTGGAATCAAGTCAGTAATGCCTCTAGTCCAGCAGTCATCTCCAAATTGCATCACATGTACAGCCCATCTGATTTTCAATGCATTGGAAAACAAGACAGCAGTCCCTGATTCTCAATTGTCCATGGGGGTTGGAACTCCGGATTTCTTCTCTCACTTGAGTGAAGCATAACTCTTTCAATTCCTCTTTGGAAGACATGAATAGCTTTCTCATCCTGTTTTCATAGGGCCCAGGTCTCTGAGGCATATGTTAATATGGAAAGAAAGGTGGAGTCGAAGAGATGTGCCCCAAGCCAGTGGTTCTTCATCCTCTTAACTATTTCTTCGATTCTCTTGAAGGCATTGCACACCACTCTTCCTCCTGGGAAACTCAGGTGCCAGGTCGATCCTCATGTTGAGTTCTCAACCTACGTAAATATAACTGCTGCATTCTCAGATGTTCATTCCATTGAGAGTGAACGGAATGTCAGGAACGAGTCCATTTCTCATGAACATTGTCTTTGTGAGATTCAGCTGCAGTCTGACCTTTCTACACTCAAGGTCGAAGTCGGCCAGCATTTGTGCTGCTTGGCTAATGTTTGGTGTTATTAGAACAATGTCATCAGCAAAGCAGAGGGGATGTAGTTGCCGACTGTCTATGTTCACTCCTATTCCTTCCCATTCCAGACATCGCATGATTTTCTCGAGGGAGGTACTGAAGAGTTTTGGTGAAATGGTATCATCCTGCCGGACCTCTCTCTTAACATCGATGATCACTTCCTTGTAGAATGGTGAGATCCTAGTAGTGAATCTGTAATATAGCTCATGGAGGATCCTGATGTATTGAGTTTGAACTCTTGTTTGGCTAGGGTTTCAATGAACACTTCAGTCTCAACAGAATCAAAGGCCTTTTTTAAATCAGTGAACGTTAGACAGAGCAGCATCTTGAACTCCCATGAAAAATCAATGAGCTTGGTCATCTTCACATGTTGCTGCAATATTGCCAAAGATCTCCCTGTTGGTAGTCATTCTGGGAGTTCTCTTCTTAAACTTTGCAGCCCTTTCTACCCGCTCCGTGAAGTAGAATTTTGCACAAAGGAGACAGTGTCTGATCCCTTTGGAATTTTGGGACAACAGTGACATTGGTCAAGCAAAACTATCAATTAAATATAATGTTGTCAATTTTGTTGTGAAACTGTTCACCGGGAAACTCCCATGTCCAACGTTTAGATTTGTCCTTCTGGATCTGTGAGTTACTATGTATGGTCTCGGTTGACATGATGAACTCAGTCTCTCACAAATATATATATTCGTGTATATATACCTGAGAAAATTAGAAGAAAGGATAGTATTAAATTCATATCAACTAACTTGTAAACACTACAAGTTAGTTCATTTAAACTACATTACAAATGCAATGTAATTACATTTTGCTACAAATTACAAATTGCTGACTTGTAGATACTTTATTAACATGCTTAACTATAAATTAATTTCCTTTTTCTATAAATTCCAGGTTATTAAGTTAAAAATATAAGGTGAATAATTAACTTAATATTTTACAAAGCAAGTTGAGCATTAGTATCTTTGTATTAAACAGTCTGTATGTAAGGGTTAATATATATGCATATATTTCCATAAGCAAGAATTAGTAAATGTGTGAATGAATGTCAACTTGTTAATGTTAATTACTAAGATGGCCCCTGAATAAAATGTAGTGTTGTTTATGAATTTTAGTCTTGTTTCTTTCATATCTATTAAGAAAATAAGTAAAATGTAAGTTGACATAAAAATAAGCTAAATGTAAATGATGTCAGTCATCACTACTGGGCCCACATCTGCATCCTTGACTCTGCTTCCTCTTTCATTAACCAAATTAATCTTCCAGTTGATACTATTGGGGCCTCTTTGGAATGTGAAATAAAATTGGATTTCCTTTCCTTCAACCTAGGTCAGTGTAAACTCTGCTCGCTCTCCTAACACATATTCACACCAGTCCCCATTTTTTTCTACCTACTTCACATATTTTAGCTTCATGCTGTCAAGCAACAGGTTGTCACTATAATCTCAGTCTTTAGAAACAAAACCCCAGGAAGAGATTTTGCTACCTTCCTTCCCTCTACCTTGCTGCTCTCATTGGCCCAGAAATCAATAGCAGTACAAATATTATCCTGATTTAGTGAACAACATGCCACATCACTGACTATATGAAGTTTGCAGTTCCAAGGCAGCAGCCACAGATCATTAGGAAGAATGAGAGAACAAAGGAATTTAACAGTTTTAGCAGATGGTCATGGAAGCCCAGTTAAGTTCTCAAATTTATCAAAGCTTTCCACATTACCTAAGGATGGCCTTAGAACAATAATTTAAATAAATAAAGCCACCAGAAGAGAGAAAAAAATCAATGCAAAATACTAAATAATTTATTCTGTTAGAATTGACGAAACTATGGAATACATTGGCAAGTCACAGCAGCAGAATTGAGGAAGCTGAAAACTGGATCAATGGGCTTGGCGACAATACACAGAACGGCAGAAATAGAAGAAACAAAATGGAAAATTTGTAAATAAAAATGGAAGTCACTAGACTTAGTGACTGTTAGAGGAATGATCTCAGAATCACAGGAAAAAAAAAGGAGATAAAAAAAGAATGCTAAAAAAGCACATGAGAAAATGCTCTACATCATTAATCATCAGGGAGATGCAGATCAAAACCACAATGAGATACCATCTCACACCTCAGAGACTGGCCCACATTCAAAAGAACAAAAGCAACCGATGCTGGCGTGGATGTGGCGAGAAAGGGACACTCCTTCACTGTTGGTGGGAATGTCCACTGGTTCAGCCCTTCTGGAAAACAGTATGGACGATTCTCAAAAAATTAGAAATTGAGCTCCCATTTGACCCACCAATACCACTCCTGGGAATATATCCCAGAGAAGCAAAAATGTATAGTCGAAGTGACATCTGCACTTGTTTGTTCATTGCAGCACTCTTTACAATAGCCAGAAACTGGAAGAAACCTGAATGCCCAAGAACAGATGACTGTTAAAGAAACTTTGATACATCTACACAATGGAGTACTATGTAGCTGTTAGAAAAGATGAAGTCATGAAATTTACATACAAGTGGTACAATATGGAAAGTATCATGCTAAGCGAAATGAGTCAGAAAGAGAGGGATAGACATAGAAAGATTGCATTCATCTGGGGGATATAAAGTAACAAAGTATGAGATTAATACCCAAGAATAGCTGAGATCAGCACCAGGAGGATTACTCCATAACTTAGAGGCCAGCTGGGTATCCTAGAGGAAAGGGCAGTTCAGATAGAGAAGGGAGCACCAAATAAAGGATGTTTGGATTATCCTCCTAGGAGGGGAGATGCATGTTGAAAGTAGACTATGGACTGAACATGTTTGCCACTCAATGCCTCTTTTGCAGACCACAACACCCAAAAGGAGAGAGAGAACACAGGGGATTGCCCTGCCACAGAGACAGGGGGGATGGGGGGATGGGGGTGGGAGGGATATTATCCATGGTGGTGGAAAATGGGCACTGGTGGAGGGATGGGTATCTGATCATTGTATAATTGAAACCAAAGCACAAAAAATTGTAAATCTACAACTGTAAAAGAAAATAAAATAAAATAAAGGGGAAAAAAAAATGAATGCTAGTAAAGAAAGATAATAGCCAAAGACTTTCCCAATTACTGGAGGGAGATATGTGCACAGTTCCCAAATGTCAAAATAGTAAAAAGAAAATAAATTCAAATAACTCAAAACAACACCAAGACAAAAATCGATCAAAATGACAAGATTCAAAGTGAGAAATAAATTACTTGAAGTGGCAATCAAAAACTCAATACAAAGCACATTACCCAAAATTACTTATAGTCCACTATACATCACTCACATGAATCCACTATAACAAAGTAGGAAATGAAATATATATTTATATAATTTATATTATCATAAATAATATAAATAAATAAAGGCCCTCCCGTTGTTCATCGATTTGCTCGAGCGGGCCCAGTAATGTCTCCATTGGAGACTTTGTTGTTACTGTGTCTGGCATATCGAATAAGTCACAGGGAGCTTGCCAGGCTCTGCCGTGCGGGCGAGATACTCTCAGTAGCTTGCCAGGCTCTCCAAGAGGGGCAGAGGAATCGAACTCGGGTCGGCCATGTTGGCTGCGTGCAAGGCAAATGCACTACCGCTGTGCTATCGCTCCAGTCATATATTTTGTAAAAGATATATAAAGATATAGCGGTACTGTGACTTAAAATACCATTAATGATGATTTCATGCATAAATCATTCCAACAGCATGCCACTGACTAGTGTATACTTATCTCCACTAAGTTTACAAAGGTCCCACCTTTTCAAGCCTGCCCTTCCCCAAACTTTCTGTTACATTTGGCAATTTGTTACTCTTTTACTGTTTATCTTTAAATCTGTATATTAGGCAGAAATTATTCTGTATCTATCCCTCATTTTTTTCATTCATTTCTAAAATGACGGCTGTCATTGTGTTGTCTGGTGATAGAGAGCAGGCAGGGACACAACCTATTTCACTGTCAGGATAACACAAATTTCTGTGATAAATATTTCTATCACATGAAGCTAAAAGAAATATTTTCTATATACAAAAATTAGAATATATTTGCAAATGTGACAGGTGTACACATACATATAAACAACTGTTAAATACATCAGAATATATTTGAAAAGAATTAAAAGATTTTATTATATTATTATTATTGTTTCTTGAGGGTACATTCCACAATGCTCAGCTCTTACACCCAAATTTTAAATAGAGTGTCTGTATTATTTAAAAATTCTTTAGAGGTGGCCAGGGGAGTCCCCAAGGGCTCTTTCCCTAGCCGCCCATTTTTTGGGGTGGGCCATGGCCACTCACCCAGCCAGCTGGGGCAGTCCAGGGCCATGGGACAGACGGTGGATGAAATGATCAGATGCTGTTTATTCCATTCTCCCCATGCACCTGCACCAGTCTCTCTGAGGCTCCCATTCTATCTCTTACTGCCCCTCATTCCCATCTCCTCCTATCTCTCCCGCTCATCTCTTCATGCTCCATCTCGCAGCCTGGGCTCTCTCTCTCTCTCTCTCTCTCTCTCTCTCTCTCTCTCTCTCTCTCTCTCTCTCTCTCTCTCTCCACGTGCTTACTCCTGTATTCTTCTACATTCTTCTCTCTTTGCCCCCCTTGCTAGCCTCTCCAAGGTCCAACTTGCCTCCCTTCTAATTTCTCACTCTCTCCCCTGCTCTGTTGACTCTCCAACTCCCTAGCACTCTCTGTGGGACTACACAGTACCAGATGTGGTAGCCAAATCAACATAAGAAAGCCCTTCCTGAGGACTCACCAACTTCAAAGGGAACACCAACTAAGAAGTATTCCAAAGCCCTTCCTGACTGCCCAAGGGCAAAACACTCTTAAGGTGTTTTTCTCCTTTACTCAGTCCAATAACTCTACCAAATCTACCAAATGCCCAGGAGGAAAGTATCACTGAGCGGCATGTTACAAAAGCATAGCATATACTGTCTTCTTGTGTCCATACAAAAAGGACATTGCTCTGAAAGGACTTAGGGAGAAGAGAAAAACAATATTTACAAGTCAACAGAGCACAAAGAAAGAAGTTACAAGTAAACACAGAGGAATGGGAGCACTGTGATGAGAGCAGCCCAATAAACCTAAACTACCTGAGGCTATGCAGGAAGAACAAAACAGTGTTATCTATATATTATAAAAGTGAAAATATTGTTTTAAATTAAATTTTAATTATAATTACACAGGTATTTTTTTAATGTGAAGAAAATAACAATATCAGAGGCATGCCTAAAATACTGTGGTATATATTGACATCGAGTATATTTAAAGTATTTTTAAAAATTAAAAAAAGTTTATTTAATTTTCAATACAAAGTAAAGTAAAGGAGTAAAGGACCTCCCGTTGATCGTCGATTTGCTCGAGCGGGCCCAGTAACGTCTCCATTGGAGACTTTGTTGTTACTGTGTCTGGCATATCGAATACTCTCGGTAGCTTGCCGGGCTCTCCGAGAGGGGCGGAGGAATCGAACTCGGGTCGACCATGTTGGCCGCGTGTAAGGCGAACGCCCTACCTGCTGTGCTATGATGAAGAAAATAGACTAAATCTTAAGACCTTGAATTCTGTCATAAATATTTACTTGTTTTACTGAAAGTAAATATAAATCTCAAAATTTCACAGTGAAAAAAATTAATGTTAAAGTTATTTAGAGGTAAGGTAAAGAAAAAGTGCATTATAGGCAAGAAAGCAAATGTAAGATCACTGCATGAACTCAAGATATAGATAGTAGTCTTAAATTAAAAATGGCGTTAGAATTTATCAGTAAATATAAGTCTACAGGTAAAAAAAATAAATATTGGCTAATTATTGTTTCCCCATTCACTGATCCAAACACATGAGACACACAATGTGAAGGTAAGGGGTCAAAATTTTGAAGATAATTTCCTTTCAATAATTTCCCAAAAGTAATCATGCTAGAAAACACATTTCAAAAGAGTGGGCTAGAGAATAGTGAAATAAAAACTTCTGTTTTTATGGTTGTAGAAATGTTCCACAAAGCAATAGCAGTTACAGTTAATAAAAATACCATAGAAATCTAAGAGGAAACATTTTCTTGAAACACTTGTTTATGTTGGCCATAATATACTTATTGATGTTCATCATAAGAGTAGCTTCTTGATTGTCCTATGTTTGTGCTATGTAGGAATTACTTTACTAATAATTTTTAGGAATTAAATGTATTTTAAAAATATATTGAGGTAATATTTGTTCACGAAAATGTGAATGTCTTTATGTTGTAGGTTGCAATGTTATTGCACTGAGTCTACCATATTACCAGTGTTCCTCTACTAACTTCATTATGTGCTTACCAGCTATTATCATTTCAGTTCTATAAACAGTCTGTGTTTGTTTTCAATGAAAAATGGATAGTCGTGTGTAAAGAAACAAAATTTTATACACAAATCTTGTGTGTAAAAGATTTCATCTGTATTTGGAACTAAGTAGTAGTCTGTTGACTTTCTACACACACACACACACACACACACACACACACACACACACACACTCACACACCACGCCCCATAACTTCTTTATCTACTAGTCTATTATTACTCACTTAAGTATTTTTTCTCACAGATTTTTTAGTATTGTAAATAGAGTTGATTTCTTTATAAAAATTACTGATATGGGGGCTGGAGCAATAGCACAGCAGGTAGGGCGTTTGCCTTGCAGGCTGGCCAATCCGAGTTCGATTTCTAGAATCCCATGTGGTCCCCTGAGCACCGCCAAGAGTAATTCCTGAGTGCATGAGCCAGGAGTAATCCCTGTGCATTGCCAAGTATGACCCCCCAAAAATGAAAAAAAAATACTGATATGGAGCAAAAAAAAGTATATAATTTAGAGCTGGAGAAATGGCACAGCGGGTAGGGCGTTTTTCTTGCATGCAGCCCACCCGGCTGACCCGGGTTCAATTTCTCTGCCCCTCTCAGATAGCCCAGCAAGCTAACAAGAGTATCTCACCCGCAGGGCAAAGCCTGGCAAGTTATTTGTGACCTATTCTATATACCAAACACAGTTACAAGTGTCACAATAGAGACGTTACTGGATCTGCTTGAGCAAATCAATGAACACCGGGAGGACAGTGACAGTGAATTTAGGGATAAAGATCAAAATTTATCATTTGCTATTTTAAGGCACAATAAATAGTTAATACATCAAAAGTAAAAAATCAGAAAAACCATATGACTTTGTGTTATGTGGAAGGTAAAGGTAAAGGTAAAGGCCCTCCCATTGATCGTCGATTTGCTCGAGTGGGCCAGTAACGTAGCACAGCAGGTAGGGCGTTCGCCTTACAAGCGGCCAACATGGCCGACCCGAGTTCGATTCCTCCGCCCCTCTCGGAGAGCCCAGCAAGCTACCGAGAGTATTCGATATGCCAGACACAGTTATGTGGAAGATGAAGAAAAAAGTAAAAACAAAATAAAAACAAATGATTTCTTAAATTCTGGAAACTAGATGGTGCTAATGATTATTGACCGAATTAAATAAGTTTCAGTTCATAAAACTATAGGAAATATTTTAATTTGGATAAACTACCAAATATATATACCGGGGTGAGAGTGAGGACAAAAAGTGAAAGTCTTAATTCCTAAGAATTCAGTAGGTATCTTAATTAAAAATCTCAGTTTCTGTTAGCAAGAAAAAGCCTAAGTCTTAGATAGTAGTCTTCAGGAAAGGAGCTGAATTTTATTGAATCGGAGATGAAACAAAAAGAAAAATAATCACGGATGGTTTTACAAACTAAACTAGGACTGTGGTGATAGTTCATTAGGCAAGGCACCTATCTCAAACACAGCATAGCTGGTTTTTAATTCCCAGTTGCTACATGTGGTCCCCTGTACCCTCTTGGTGATGATCCATGAGCTCAGACCAAGAAGTATGTCATGAGTACTTCCTTATGTGGCCTCAAAAGCAAATACAATAACAACAATAACAGCAACAATAATAATGTAAAACAAAATATTGGCTAAAATTCTGGGGCTGTTTAGCTATGTTAGAGAACTAAAGAAAATATAATATCAACTGTAAGTAAAACATTAAACAATACACATTGATATTTCCTTTGTTCCTTTGATTCAAGAAAATTTCTTCAATCAATTATTATCCTGGAGATGTCCTTTTACACAAAAACAAAGTCAGTGATACTATGTATTTTTGTCACTACCAATACTCTCCCTCACAAGCAGTATTTTACTTAAAAAATTAGTATACATTAATTTTAAAGTATATTAATTATGCTCGCTTAATATTTATCAATCAAATTAATTTAAGGGATGGGTCTTTAATTATGTGAAAAGGATACAACTTTTCATTATGTTAATAATTTCCTGTATTATATAAGCATTCATTTCATCTGTGATCCTATTTGCACAATTCATCATTTTCCTTTGCTCAATTATTTTCTTTAGAATTGTAACACGCTACCGTATTATTAAATGTTTGAGAAGAGGCAAATATAAGAAGTCATCTCATTCATCAATCTGTCTGCTGATTATATTGCATTCAAATTAATCTTATTTATAAACACCTGCAGAAGACGAGCTTCTACAACTTCTCTTGAGAACAATTTAAACATTAAATCATGGCTGTTAGAAAATATCGTCTTTAGATTTTCATCAACTGTTGCATATTCACAAGGTAATCAGTGTTCTCCTATTCCCTGACTTTGAAAGTGCTAGTCATAATTGTTAGAATGTAAGAATCTTAAGTTTGCTCTAAGATACTTTGAATAAATGAATCAGTAGCAATCTGTATGTGATCCCTGACAAAATATAAATACCAAATGAACACATTTCAGGCAAATTATTTTACTATTGACTTCAAGTCTTTCAGAGTAGATATAGTATTTTAGAATAGAAGACGTTTGTTTGTTTGTTTGTTTGTTTTACTTACTGGGATTTTATCCTGATAAAACCATGGTAATCTAATAGTATCATTAAGTTACAAATCATTTATAGATTCAATCTATCAGATACCATTGTCAACTTGAAACATGCTTAGAAAACTAATATTTTATTTTTAGAGAATGGGCAGGGGTGTCACAATCAAACTCAAATTCTTTTACATGTGAATTATGTGCTTCATCAATGAGTGATACCCACAATTACTAAAAATGTATCTTATAATAAGCCTTCAGAATAGCTAATTGAAGGCATTTGAATGTTAACACCTCATGGCTAAGCAGACAAATTTCTCTGGGCAGATGACATGTTTTGATCATATTTGTTATTCTTTCTTTGGTTCTATATACTTTTCTATAGCTAAGTATCCTATATCTGTCAGAGCTTGTGACTCATCCATTACTGATTTATATTTCTTTTAACATCTTTACACTATCCTTTATGATAAAAAGCACAATTGCCAGTTTCTTTGTTGGAATCTGGGATATACCTTCTTTTCCTGTCTCAAATGATTTATCTTTCTTCTAGTTTGATCAGTTTTTGTCCAAAATGTCTTTATTTTAAATGACTTTGTGCTAGACAATTATTTTGAGATTCATCTTTTATCGCTAGAAGCAGAAGATACAAAGCAAAATTTTGTTACCATTATGGAGTTTGTGCAACCCCAAGATGCTGTTGGCACGGTTCCCTGTAGAGAAACAATTTGGTTAGTTTCATGTCTGAAAGAACATCACTGGGCCAAAATATTTGCCTATGGGGATATCATAATTCATAATTCATTGAGTATGTTTTTTACTCAATGTGTCTCATTGACATAAAGCCAAAAATCATAAATCAAATTTCTCTAATATTAAAAACAATACTTAATTTTTTGAAGAAAAATTGGACAGATACTACAGAACCTATGCTTTGCACACTTTCCTCTATTATTAACCACTTATTTGTTTCACAAATATATCAGTTTGGTTAATCATAACCTAATTAGTGAGTCCTATTTTTGCAATAAAAATAATAATATAATGTTCTATTGTCTACTCATTGCATAGTATAAACCCATTTATCATACCATTTAAAAATTAAACATGGTAAAAAAAAAAAGAAAAAAAAATTAAACATGGTAGTATTTACCAGTATACGTATATGCTTATTTCTTCTTGAATACTGTGATCCTAGAATTCTCAGCATATGTGCATTATCAGAATGTAAAGGTAAAGGTAAAGGTAAAGGCCCTCCCGTTGATCGTCGATTTGCTCGAGCGGGCCCAGTAACGTCTCCATTGGAGACTTTGTTGTTACTGTGTTTGGCATATCGAATACTCTCGGTAGCTTGCCGGACTCTCCGAGAGGGGAGGAGGAATCGAACTCGGGTCGGCCATGTTGGCCGCTTGTAAGGCGAACGTCCTACGTGCTGTGCTATTGCTCCAGCTGATGATCAGAATGTGCAAAAAAAAAAAAAAAAAAACCTTTGCTAAATCACTTTCTTCATTCCTAAAATGAATGAGTGATGAAAGGTATTCATTAGTTGAAGCTTACTGGAAATATTAAGCACCCATTCTTTGAACTGTTACTCAAGAGGTAATTTGGAATTGGGCATTATATTATATGAAACTGTCATCAAAAGCTACAAAAACTATGGGAACTTTAAGCGTACTAGGTGCATCTCAAGACACTATGATATGGCAGAATGACAAAGTAAACACACACGAGTTCACTGAAGATGCCAAGTGAAATAATGAAATCAGTTGACAGTGGCATAGAATCTCCTGGCACCGATTAATTTTTCTAAGCCTGGTATTCACAATCTGTCACCAGTTTTCTCAAGTACAATGTTTCAGCTACAAATAAATAACAGTTAATTCATTAACTACTTTTATTTTTCAGAGCAGAAAAATATTCACAGAACCATCATAAAGAAATTTTGTTTGCTGGTTTGGACTTTTTAGTTTTATGTATGCTCACAAGTAGTTCGTGCATTCTAATCTTGCAACAAACAGAGTTTAGTAATAGATGATTTTTATAAAATACAAGAACACTTTTTAAAAAATTTCACATAATGCCATCCTTATATTTTTAAATGAATGGTTTTGGCATACAATCTGTAACAATCACACAATAAAATGTGACATTAAATTACAGACCTTATTTCACTTGTATTTGATTAGCTTTTATCTAATAATCTTTCCTGTCCTAGGGCTATTCCTAGGATGCCATGTTATGTGATTAATTGTATTATCCTTGGTTCCTACGAGCTATGACAGGTTTTTAATCTTTGCTTGTTTTTGATGACATGAACAGTATACAGAAGTACTGGTCATGTATCATGTTAAAAATTCCTTTACTAAAACATGTCTGATGCTTTTCTGATGATTAGGGCTAAAGTTTTTAGAAAACAAATAATTTTAAAAAATGTGAGATATTTACATCACTCTCTATTGCACATTAAAATAATTATTGTGACTTGTAGCTATTGATCTTGATATAGGACATAGAAAAATATTTAAAACACCCCTCTTTAACCCTGATAATTTTTCTTTTCCTACAACTGAATATGTCTAAAATCTGGAATAATATTCCACAACATTTATGTTTAAAATTGTCATTCATAAAACCACTGTCCTCTAATATTTCTCATTTTTACCCACCATAGCACTGTAACACTGTAGCACTGTAGCACTGTCCTCCCATTGTTCATTGGTTGGCTCCGACAGGCACCAATGACGTCCTCATTGTGAGACTTGTTATTACTGTTTTTGGCTTATCAAATACACCAGGGGGAGCTTGCCAAGCTCTGCCCTGCGGGCAGAGTATTCTGGGTAGCTTGCCAGGCTCTCTGAGAGGGATGGAGGAATCAAACCCGGGTCAGCCATGTGCAAGGCAAAGGCCCTACCTGCTGTGCTACCACTTCAGACCCACTATTTTACTCACCATACCACAAAAAATTAAGTGGTCCATCATGATACTTCTCAGTACTATGGATAACTGACATGTATTCAATAACTTTGTTTCTTAATTTATCAAATACATGAATAGAACTTTAATGTTAAAATTATTCTTTTTCTAAGAAAATTGCTTCCTAATCTCATGAAAATAAAGAACATCTATGCTTTTATAACAACAAAAATCATTTACTTTTCTACACATTGGTTTTGGTTTGGGATGAAAACTAGAGATAAGAACTCTGATAAGGGGTTAGTATCAAGGATATACAAAGTACTGGTAGAACTCCACAAAAAGAAAACATTCAACCCCATCAAAAAATGGGGAGATGAAATGAATAGAAACTTTCACAAAGAAGAAATCCGAATGGCTAAAAGGCACATGAGAAAATGCTCCACATCACTAATCATGAGGGAGATGCAGATCAAAACCACAATGAGATATCACTTCACACCACAGAGACTGGCCCATATCCACAAGAACCAAAGCAACTGGTGCTGGCGCAGATGTGGCGAGAATGGGACACTATTTCACTGTTGGTGGGAATGCCGACTGGTTCAGCCCTTTTGGAAAACAATATGGACGATTCTCAAAAAATTAAAAATTGAGCTCCCATTTAATCTAGCAATACCACTCCTGGGAATATATCCCAGAGAGGCAAAAAAATATAGTCGAAGTAACATATGCAATTGTTTGTTCATTGCAGCTCTCCTTACAATAGCCAGAATCTGGAAAAAACCTGAGTGCCGGAGAACAGATGACTGGTTAAAGAAACTTTGTACATTTACACAATGGAGTACTATGTAGCTGTTAGAAAAGATGAAGTCATGAAATTTACATACAAGTGGTACCACCTGGAAAGTATCATGTTAAGCTAAATGACTCAGAAAGAAAGGGATAGACATAGAAAGATTGCATTCATCTGGGGAACATAAAGTAACAAAATAGGAGACTAACACCCAAGAATGGCTGAGATTAGTACCAGGAATTTTACTCCATGGCTTGGAGGCCAACCACACATGCTAAGGGAAAAGGGAGCTCAGATAGAGAAAGGAACACCAAATAAAGGTGTTGGGAGGATCCTCCCAGGATAGGAGAAACATGCTGAAAGTAGACTATAGACTAAACATGATTGTCACCCATTGCCTCTTTTGCAAACCACAACACCCAATAAGAGAGAGCAAAAAAAAGGGAATGCCCTGCCACAGAGACAGGGTGGAATGGGGGGGATGGGGGGTGGGAGGGATACTGGAATCCGTGGTGGTGGGAAGTGGTCACTGGTGAAGGGATGGGTATTTGATCATTGTATAACTGAAACCCAAGCACAAAAATGTGTAAGTCTGCAACTGTACCTCATGATGTATCACTATTAAAAATTAAAAAAAAAAAACTTTCCTATTTGTAAACATTACCAAGCTGGAGATATTTTAATATTTTAAATAAAGTGGTACAACTCAACCTTCATAATGACATTCTCTTAATGTACTTTTACGCAGTATAATCAGGTAAATAGACAGCTATATTGAAAATATTTAAACCTAGCTTTAGTGATGTAGCTATACTCCTCACAATAGACATTTGCTTTCAATATTTTGAATAAAGGCCCTCCCGTTGATCATCAATTTGCTCGAGCGGGCCCAGTAACGTCTCCATTGGAGACTTTGTTGTTACTGTGTCTGGCATATCGAATACACTCGGTATCTTGCCGGGCTCTCCGAGAGGGGCGGAGGAATCGAACTCGGGTCGGCCATGTTGGCTGCGTGCAAGGCAAATGCCCTACCCGCTAAAATTTCACTTGGGAATTAACTTAGGCACTCCCTGCAACTGTACATGACTTAATTTGTTTTTCTGTAATTGGTTACTCCATCATTTTACTGCTTTGAATTAAACTATACTATAGCTCTCAGCTACTACACTATAGAAGTTACATAATGTGATTGGGCAATAGGTATAAATGTATAAATATTTAGTAGATTTACATGTATAGTACATATATTGTCCAACAATGTATGATTTTTTTACAGAGATATATTAGCTTAATCCCTCTGCATCTTTTTATAAAATTTCTGTTCCAGGATTGCAAACAGGAAAAAGCAAGCCATCCTTGATCACTGCCAAGTGTTGCTAAAAAAATGGAGAAGACAACAGATAAGCAATATATGTTAAAAGTAAAATGTGCCCTTTCTGATTCAGGAGAGTAAAAAGGAAATGAAGTCAAGAAGTCAAGTATTCTTGGATTTATCACGAGGAAACAGTTAATGACTCCAGAAAGGATCATTCAAAGTAATGGACCTTGAGTGGATTACAATGGATTGAGAAATGAAAATGCAGTGAAATAGTGGAGATAATAAATGTGGAATGTGCTTGTTCTAGAAGACTAATTTATTTCAACACTTTAAAAAAAGGTTTTAAGTATTTAGGTATAGCTTTTCTCTCTTCTTTAGTCATTCTTTTATTGTCCTCCTTTCAGCCCTTGATTTCTAACTTTGACTGTAATTTCCCTTACACTTTATCTCACAGTACAACAGATGAAAAAACGAATAGGCTGAAAAATATTCTTTAGCGTGATAATAGAACTCTAATATTTTAAGTATTTTATTAATTAATTTATTATTGGCTGAGCTTTCTCACAAGCCCTCAGAGTGATGGTTTTTGGGAACCATCTGGTGCTGGACAGGCCCCAGTGGGTAGGGCGTTTGCCTTGCACGCGGCCAACCGAGATTCGATTCCTCTGCCCCTCTCGGAGAGTCCGGGGAGCTACTGAGAGTATCTCATCTGCGCAGCAAAGCTTGGCAAGCTCCCCATGGCATATTTGATATGCCAAAAACAGTAACAAGTATCACAAAGGAGACGTTACTGGTGCCCACTCCAGCAAATCGATGAACAAGGGAGGACAGTGCTACAGTGTTGGTGCTGAACTCCAAATGCAACACTTTCACCTAAGAGGTATAGAGACTAGCCTTTGAAGCTCTCTCAGCCCTCAAGTTGTCTTAAAAGCTATGTCTGTTTTCTTAGCAATTCAGTTCTGTTAGAAATTATTAGTATTTTTACATTAGTGTAATTTTCATGACTGCATATACTAAAAGATTTCTCCCAGAATATTTAAATGACTTCTATGACTATTATTGGTAACACTAACACTTGGAAGAAGCCTTATTATATTGAGATTAAGGAAAAAAAAAGATTCCCAAACCACATTGTCAATCTGCTAGGAGAAGGCAGAAGCTTTAATATGTGAGTTTTTGTTAAAGTATTTGAAAGGGTATTATTACGCTATCTTTCTGTGGTGACACATCATTGATTTATGATATAATCAATACTCAAACGTTTGAATTATCACTAGCAGGGTCAACTGGAATAATATCTTCTGGACAGAACCTATTGATCTGGGTTAAATTTCATGTTAAACTTTTCACTGAACTTGAGTTATTAGTACTAAAATTTGAATTGCTTTCACTTGCACCAAAAAAAAATTACAAATGTCTAATTATTATTGTTATTCCAAAAATAAATGACAAATATTAGAGTTAAATATATTATTTATTAAACCAAAATTACTTAATTAGTGCCTATTAACATCATAATATTTAGTTGCTTAGTATGGCTAGGTATATCAATTGAATGAGAACCAAATCACAGTAGTATTAATTAAGTGAATAATATTTTAGCTTTTCCTGCTTTAAATTGTGGCATATAGGCAAACTTTCTTCGATAAGATTTGCATGGTTATGATTGAAAATCTAATCCATAAAAATAACTAAATTCTAATTTGTTTAAAGATATTCTAAAAGCTTCAACAAAATTTCTGAATACAATTCTGCAATCCTAGGTAAATAGTTTTTTTCTGAAAAACATTTTGTGAATTATACATAGTATCAATGATTCAATGCAGTGCTATCAATGATTCATATATATTGATAGCTCCACGTTCATGGTCACTAAGGCAATTAATTTAAATGCCTTAGTCAATACAAATTTCCAGTTTTGAAAATTAAAATATAGAAGCAAAGAAGTTTCAAATAGAATTTAGTAGCATGCAAATAATGTGTTTATTTCATTGTCATTCTATATCCAGAATCTTTTCAAACACATGGCAAATAAATCCAAATTTCTAATTTTGAAGATAAAAAATAATAAACAGTTGCATAAATTTAATAGCAAAAAACTGCAGTAGGCCAAGTGTTCGACTCATTTTTTAGCTAATATATAAAACTAAAACTTTAGTTTCTGTGTAGTTATACTTAGCCTTATTTTTTGGATTTATTTTATTTTATATGTGTGATCCTTGTTCATATAAGTGTGATTTCTCTACATTGCTCACATTTCAAGTTCACAATTATTTAGCGAATTTCCTGGCTATATTGTGTTTTCATTGTGTCTTCACAAGACTGTGATTCTGTAAGTGATTGAATCAAAGAAAAATTTTGCTTACCAAAGGTCACTAAAAAATCTACAGTACTCACCTTCCCACTTTCTATGTTTTCCATAAAAAGAATAAAGACTCATGAGAATCATTAGTGAGATATTAAATAAAAAAGCTTGCTTGCAGATAGAAATATCCCTAAGGACTCAATATTTACATATGTGACTAAAGGCATCTAAATCAAATTATCTGTGCATATTGTCATTGAGTTAAAAAAAGAAATTATGCTGGTCTTTTATTTTTTTATTCCCACTATATTTTGAGGTCATAACTGTATGCATACTCCTTTTGAGAATTGATAGAGCTGAATACAGCTTAAACTAGAAAGTATGCTAATTACTTTTGGCATCCTATCAGTTTTGTTTCATATAGGGTCAAGCAATATTCTGATGTTGTCTACACATTCATGATTCCCCTTTAGAAGCTTGACATCACTGCTACAATAAGGAAAACAACAACAACAAAACTGACAAGTAATACTGGATGTTAGACAAGAGATTGAATCTAAAAGGAAGGATTTTTAAGTGATAGTATAAAGAATATGGGATTAGATTATTCTGAATATTGAAAAATTTGCTCTATCTGTGGTGTATTGCATCACACTAGTAGTCCTCTGGAGTTGTTTTTGGGTCACTCAAGAGAACCATGTGGTTCTTAGGGGACCTGTGATGCAGGAATTAAAGCAAGGTCAGGAGCTTGCAAGTCCTTGACCTCTGTATAATATATGTGTTTCAAGAGTTTAGCAAAATGTTTAATAAGAGAGAGAAGAGAGAACATTTCAAGAAATGATTGTGAAAATAACTAGAAATAGTCTGACTTTCATCTTGTTTTTATAATTGTTTTTAATTGTTTTATATTAATTTCTTGAAGTAACATTAGTTTTTAAGAGTGTATTTTTTTTACTTTCTAGGTAAAAAGTCACTGCACTATGACCACCATTTTTATTTTATTTAGTAAAAATCCAGAATCTATACAAGAAACATAAATATACACTAAGACAAAAGTAAAAAGTATTAACATTGAATTACTTGAGGTTCAGTGCAGTTTGGTAGTCTTAAGGGATGAATAAGCAATAAGAAATTCTATTCTGAAAATAGAATATCTAACAAACTTCATCAAATTACTTTATTGCTTTCTTTTATTACTGCTAAGAAATTTTATCTTTTTGTTATACTCTTATAAATGTGTTCCTAAAATTAATTTTAATAGTGAATGTTATTATTGTGATCATATGTATTTATTTATTAGCTCAAGTTATTTCTAACATATTTTTATAAACATATAAGTAAAAACTGACTTCAATCATTGTGAAAAATTGTCTTCAATGTATGTTAGAACCCAAGCATGCAGTACGGTGAATAAGAATCCAGCTGTAGGATAACATTGGTTTGTCCTTTCTCCCTTGCCACAGGGAGTTTAGATTTATTGGGTTACTCCCATCACAGTGCTCCCATTCCTCCATGTTTACTTATAACCTCTCTATTTGTGCTCTGCTTCCCCAACCGGTCAATCATCTTTATTTCCTAATCAAACTCTGTTAACTTGTAAATATTGCTTTTCTCTTCTCAGTAAGTCCTTTGCATAGTTAATTCAGAGTAATGTCCTTTTAGTATAGACACAGGAAGAGAGTTAATGCTATGCTTTTGTTAACTTGGGAGGTAATTGACTTCGAATGATATTCACACCTAGGCATCTGTTCTCTCACCTTAAGGCTCAGTTGCCCTTACTTCCTAGCACACTAAAAGCAGAGTCCTGATGAGAGACTGAATGGACCCTGGGCAAGCTGTGAGCTACCCTGGCATTGAAATGGGCCAGGCCAAAGCGTCATAGTACTATAAGTTAAGAGCATGGTCATGGACAAATGCTGTCATGATCCAAAAAGTAACAACTGAATCAGGACCCTGCTAGGATTAGGAAACATTAATCTGGTCTGAGCACTGTAGTCTGAGATCTATAGTGAGATGTCCCCAGAAGAGCCACCCTACAAGCTTAATGTATCATCTTACTGTGTCCATTCAAAAGAACTAATATCAAGAAGTAGAATAAAGATGTTAATTAAGTTATTAGACTAAGGAGAGGAGAAACACCCCTAAGTGGTATCTTCTGCCCTTGAGCTGAAGAAGGGCTTTCATATGTTGATTGTGCTTCCAATGGGTGTGTGGTGGCTACCCCCAATGCGGGGAGTTAGGGAGAGACTAGAGAGAGAAAGAAGGCTGAGAGATGGAGGGTGGAGAGATGAGCAGGAGAGACAGGAGGAGACGGGAATGAGGGGCAGTGTGAGATTAGAATTGGGAGTTTAATGAGAATGGAACAGGCGTGTGGGGAGAGTGAAATAAATGGCACCTGATCACCAGCCAGCCTGGCCCTCCTTTCCTCCTTCGTCCACCCATGGCATTGGCTGTCCCATGTGGGGGAGTGGAGTGAGATCACCAAATGCAGGTGGTGAGAGAGAGATGCTGTGGTCCCCCCCAGTTGCATGGTGATTACACATCCAGCTACTGAAAAAAATCCTGCTTTAAATAAGGGAAGCGATCAATTAACATATGTTAATAAGACAAATGAAGGTAACCTCAAGGATTATATTTGTTCTCCTTTATTTCTCTTCTAGAAAGATTAGAATTGAGAATAGGGAAAAGTAAGACAAATTAATTATATAGGCAATACAAATACATATATCTTATAAACATTTTTGTTGAATAATCTAAGAAAATGTTAGGTCCATGGATTATAAAAGTTTATATATATATATACATATATATATATATAATGTATAAGCTGTCAAGGAGCCTCACTCTGGCTTACTTTAACACATAATGAATTGTATATAATTCCCTAATCTATAAAAAGAAATATTTCCTAAATCAAGTCAAACATCAATATTTTAGTTTATCTTAGTTTTATATTTTGCTACATTAATCATTTTGATTTGTGTATAAAGAGCATCTCTAATTTTATCTGATATTCAGCTATCCACTCAGGTGAATGCCATGTCATGAACTTTATCTACATTCAGTTTGTCAAATTCTAAAATAAGCAATCAGATACCTATTGTGAAGAATGTAATCTCTAAATTCTATTCATAGGAACTACATCAGACTCAACAGAAACACTGCCATTTAAGAAACCAAATAGCATGCTCTGCCAAAGAAATTTTATTCACTATATCAGTATAATCCTTTCAACCTCTGGAAGACATCAAATACTATTTTGTAAAGACTGTTTTCACTCATCTCACATTTAAAAAGTTACGGTCTGTTTTATTACATTATATTATAGCACCATTATATTATGCACGTTAGAGTATAATAATGTTTGCTAAACCACTAAAAATAGTACTACTTTTTGCAAACTATTTAAGCTTTTGGGGAAAATGTATATTTACATTTAAACAGTAATTCATTGGCCTTATGCCCAAAATGAATACTATAAAACAGTAGGGACTATACTTCAAAAGTATACTGAAGCTTTTATTATAAATATTAAATACTTGATGACAGTTATAAGCAAGATATTTAGGATTGCTTATTTAATTCCAAATACATAAAGCCACAAAATACTATTAACAATTATCTTTCAATACTTTTATATAGCAGCCTAGAGCTATCAATTTAACAATATCTTTTCCAAACTAAAGAAGCACCCTTATAATTTTATAAATGCCAGGCTTTGCTTTTATTGCTGCTACTAAATAAAATATTTGATAGGTATAGTAATAAACTGTGCAAATAGGAAATTAATAAATTACCTCATGGAGTGATCAGTGTGACAGCAATAGATAAACACTTCATCCAGCTAGTTTCCTGCTTTACAAAAAAAATAAAAAATAAAAAGCAAGTTTCTTGAATTCCACACTAATTTCTATTTTTGTTGAACCTGAAATATAATTTCATGTGTATTTCTTATAGAAAATAAAGGTAAGATAATATATGGAAAGAATTTGTTGTAGTTTAAGTATTGCAATAGTTTTAATTTTTTAGAACATCTTCAATTAGATAATGACTGTGTATTTTAATCTGATATTAAATAGTAAAGATTAGATTCTTATGCAGCATTGTGGTATGTAAATGGTGGTTTAAAAATCATTATTAAAGCAGTACACTAATAATTTTACCAACAGAGATGCTATCATTCTAAGAAAGCAAATGTGCTAGTATTAAGGACTATGATGTAATTTTAGTTTATCAAGTCAATACAATATTTTAACTTGAAATAATACTTTCTTGGCTGTCCATAGAATATCTGTGAATATCATATGTATGTCTATATAAAGGTAAAGGCCCTCCCGTTGATCGTCGATTTGCTCTAGCGGGCCCAGTAACGTCTCCATTGGAGACTTTGTTGTTACTGTGTTTGGCATATTGAATACTCTCCGTAGCTTGCCGGACTCTCTGAGAGGGGCGGAGGAATCGAACTCGGGTCGGCCATCTTGGCCGCTTGTAAGGCGAACACCCTACCGCTGTGCTATCGCTCCAGCCTATATGGTATATACAATTGTGAACTCACATTGAAATACATGATTATAATTACATGTTCATCATCATTTCACCATTAGCTATCATTCATCAAATTAATTTATAGTACTATTGAAAGTTCTGCACAATATTTATGTGTATTTGCAAATACATGCACAAATCTATATCCACATCCATAGATAACACAGAACAAGGCGCCATATTCTTTTTCAGTATGGAATGGAGATATATTGTCTTCTAAAAGTAATTTCTTTTCACCATATTAATCCTATGACAGTCTACTCTGCTCATCCAGGTCTACTCAGTGCCATCCTCCCCTTTCCACTGTCAGTGAAAGAGAAAAAGCCTTTCTGCCTTTCCCACAGCCCAGTACTCCCTGCAAGGCCTGGTGAAGTTGAATTGCTTGTGACCTAATTCAGGTCAGGAATTCTGGGAAACGTGAAGCTACTGGTGTGCCTGCATGATCCTCCCCTCCTTTATTTCTCTGGGGAACATGCATCGGACATCCTAATTCAAGTCTCATGCTCACAGAGATGCAGGATTAGCAGCTGCAATAGGGATTTAAATTCCAGCTGTAATAGTGGCAGGACCAATGACGCATAAAGCCCTTCTGGAAGCAGCCCAGAAAACTCTTTAGTAAAGGAACTGCCACAGAGGCAGGAAGGCATATGTACATTGGTTGAGAGAGGTGGACATTGGTGAAGGGACTAATGTTTGAACTTTGTATGCCTTAACTGCAATCATGAATAATTGTAATTCAGTGATCCCCCACAACCAAAATCACTGTCACTGTCACTGTCCTCCTGTTGTTCATCAATTTCCTCGAGTGGGCCCAGTAACATCTCCATTGTGAGACTTGTTGTTACTGTATTTGGCATATCAAAAATATCACAGATAGTTTGCCAGGCTTTGTCATGCAGGCAAGATACTCTCCGTAGCTTGCCGGACTCTCCGAGAGGGGAAAATGAATTGAACCCGGGTAGGTCATGTCAGCTGCATGTAAGGCAAATACCCTATCGCTGTGCTATCCAAAATAAGAAAAGTTTTTGTTTTGTTTTGTTTTTTGAAGGGGACACACTGGAAAGTGTGCAGGGAATACTCTTGGCTTTGTGCTCAGGGATCACTCCTGGCAGGGATCAGAGTATATTATTTTTACTTTTATAAAAAGTGTTGTCTTAATAAATTTGTTTCAGCTCTACAATTAAGCAATAAAAAATTCCCAGCAACTCTAATTTGAAACCTTTGCAAGAATTTACTTGATATCCAATCTTACAACTGCAGTTCAAAACACCATTTTCTTTGAAATTTTTTAAAAACATAACTTTCTAAAATGTTTTCTATTCTACTCTTGCCACATACCATCTACTTTATACAATGTATAGCATATGACTTAAAAATCAAAAAAAGATAAAGTCTTTCTTTAAGTTACCTTTTGGAATATCATTGTAAAAAGGCAACCCAAATTATTTTTATATCATTACAAGACTTTAAAATCTAGCTCCTGGGACTGGAGCAATAGCACAGCGAGTAGGGCATTTGCCTTGCACGTGACCAACCTGGGTTCGATTCTCAGCATCCCATATGGTGCCCTGAGCACCACCAGGGGTGATTCCTGAATGCAAAGCCAGGAGTAACCCCTGTGCATTGCTGGGTGTGACCAAAAAAGCAAAATAAATAAATAAATTAATTAATTAATTAAATAAAATAAAATCTAGCTCCATAATTTCAATTATTTGATAACTTTGTTCTGACCCACTAAACAAGTTCTCAAAATTAACTTTAGGCATACCAACAACTTTGTATTGTCACCACTAGTTTCCCTTAGTATGTGATATTTTTTGTTATTTTTTTGTTGATTATTCCTGGTTGCGATAGCACAGTGGCAGGGCATTTGCCTTGCACGCAGCCAACATGGCCGACCCGAGTTCGATTCCTCTGCCCCTCTCGGAGAGCCCGGCAAGCTACCGAGAGTATCTCGCCCGCACGGCAGAGCCTGGCAAGCTCCCCTTGACGTATTCGATATGCCAGACACAGTAACAACAAAGTCTCCAATGGAGACATTACTGGGCCCACTCGAGAAAATCAAAGAACAACTGGAGGACAGTGATACAGGACAGTGATATTCCTGGTTATATTTCTAGTTTAATTTTAAATTTTCTTCCCTAACTCATTCAGGGAAATAAAATCTCATTGTATTTTTTAAACAAGCTAAGTCCAAAGACCTCAATTAGAAAAAAAGTAAAGAAAAAAGTTATACTTATAAAATTCTGATGGAGGTCTGAATGTTTTTCAATATACATCGAACTTATTATTACAATATCAATATGATCTGTATTTAGTTAGGAATTAGTTACAACAGGGGAAGTATGTAGAAGTCTTTGAGAATTTTTTTTTCTCTTTGTTATTTTGTCAAAAGAAGTAGTCAAAATATTTTGTTTTTCCTCATTTTATTTTTGTGTTTAATCATGAAAAAATAACAAATTTTGGAAGAAGGAGAAATGAAAAGTGGCCTAGTTTCTTCAAATTAAAACATAAATGAGAATCTTTAAGTTTATCATATTTAGCAAGCTCTAAACCAAGTCAATACTTTTTTTGTGGAAGGGTGGAGGTGGATTGAAGGGGTGGGGAAATGATACAGTACTATTGGAGAAAGAGGACTATAAATTGATGGAAAAGAGATTCTGATGTGACTGAAAAGAGGAAAAAGAACATAATTTAAAGGAGGCGGGAGCACAGCATTTAAAAGTGAGGCCAGAATATAACAAGTGAGACATTTTAAAGACATCACTCCATACCAACATCCATTAAATATTCCTTATGTGGTCTATAAGAATAGTAACTTTGTGGAACAAACCAATATGCCTCGTGTTTGAGAAACCTACAAGTAAAGAGAATCACAAGCAGAAATCTCTAAGCAGCAACCGTCAGGAAACCAGTGGTGCAGTAAGAAAGCCTATATTGTAATGGACAAGTTACAGAACTCAACAACATACAACTTGACATTTATTAAAATGGCCCAGATCCAAAATTATTGAAACACCAAATCCTGGCAAGGATGTGGACCTATCAGATTATCTAGCTTTACTAGTGGGAATGCAAATAAATAGGACTGCCACTTTAGAAAACAGTTTGACACTTTTTTAAAAACAAACAGAAAACTAAACCTGCAACTCAGCAATTATGCTCCTTGGTATTTACCCAAAGGAATTAGAAACATATTCACATACAAAAAATTCAAGACAGGTTTAACTGCCTTATTTTTAATTATAGAACCTGGAAACAAAAAAAACTACCCTTCTATAGATTAATAGTATAATCAGACAAAATTTATTATTCTGTGTTGGAAAAAAATGAGTTATCAAGAACTGCATGAAGGAAATTAAGTATATGTGACTGATATAAAAAAAGTCTGATGAAACCTATATTATATATATCATATATTATATGCTCGAGTAAAGGCCCTCCCGTTGATCATAGATTTGCTCGAGCGGGCCCAGTAACGTCTCCATTGGAGACTTTGTTGTTACTGTGTCTGGCATATCGAATACTCTCGGTAGCTTGCCGGGCTCTCCGAGAGGGGCGGAGGAATCGAACTCGGGTCGGCCGTGTTGGCCGCGTGTAAGGCAAACGCCCTACCCACTGTGCTATCGCTCCAGCTTTAACATTTCAGATATGGCAACAAAATGTGGATAATGTGGCTCTGTTTCTTGGGTGTGTGAGAATAAGTAAAGCAAAGATGACCCTTAAAGCAGTTAAGTACTCTGTATTAAGTAATACAATGATGGATGTAAGTAGTTATACATCCCAAACCCACTGAATATTGAAAAGTAAGAGTGACCCTAGGATTTGGCATGGACTTTGAGCGATAATAATATATCATTCTGGAATAATTAATTGTGACAAACATACCATTCAGTTGAGGGATATCAGTTTATGAGAAACTATGGAAGGAAGCAAAGATAATGGAATCATATGGGAATTCTGTATGGAAATTTTATCAATTTGTTGAGTTTTAATAATCCTGAATCTACTTTAAAAATGCCTATTGAAAAACACCATGTTTCTATTTATTATCAGTTATGAGTTTTGATACATGATAAGTTCAGAAACTAAAGTACAGAAATAGGGGCTGGAGAGATAGCACAGCGGGTAGGCCCTTGCATGCGGCTGACCCGGGTTCGATTCCCAGCATCCCATATGGTCCCCTGAGCACCGTCAGGAGTAACTCCTGAGTGCAGAGCCAGGAGTAACCCCTGTGCATCGCCAAGTGTGATCCAAAAAGCAAAAAAAAAAAAAGTACAGAAATAGGTCTTAAAACTGTCATGTAATGGGTATAACCAGTGGACATTCTGTCGAGAACAAAGGTTATTGGAAAGAAGAAGAGCAGGTGGAGGAGGAGGAAGAAGAAAAAGAAGGAGAACAAGGAGGAGGAAGAAGAAGAAATAGGAGAAATAGGAGGAGGACGAGGAAGAGGAGATGAAGAAAAAGACAGAGAAGCCCATGTACTGACCTCTTGGTCACTTTAGTCACTGTGAATTAGGAAAAGGTGATCCTACAATGATTTTTCTAGTTGTTACTGTTTCTGTTGTTGTTTTCTATTTGTTTTGGGGTAAGTAGGGTCACTCTAAGATGCGCAAAGGAAGTACTTATGCATTACCAGAGAAGGAAATTGGACCTTCTGCATGCAAAGAATGTACTCCAGCCCATTTAACTCTCTCTGGCCCTATACTGTAGTTTTAACAGCAGAAGAAAGATCATACCAAAGATATCTAATAATTTATTTTGAGTGTGACATCAATGTGCATGTATAAATATTCTTTCATATTTTTTCAGAGATGCAAGTCTTATTTTGTAATTGAGTAAATTGCTGACTTTATTTGAGCCCAATGGTCCTAGAAAATGGCAAAAATTAAAAGAACCCATTTGTGTTCTGCAGAAAAGCTAAATGCAAAAAATCACACTTTCACAAATGACTCAGATTAACTCTTACCTTTACATAACAATTTATCACAAATCCAAATGTAGATTATTGAGATTCCATGTCTTTGCTTTATAAAATGAATATTTGAACTGCTTATTTATACAAAGCAAATTTTTTTTTATAATTCAATGTTGGTTCAGCTTCTCTCCTGCTAGATTCCTAAATTGTGGGTCATTTCACTCTCATCAGCATCGTAGCTGCTTATTTAAGTAGACTCATCTCAAGGTGAAACAGTCTTTCACTTATTTTCCAATGACATCATCTTTTCTCTAGAAAATAAAACCTTTTGTATAACTATTGAGATGATTTCAGACATCCGAATTAGAAAAATCTTTCTATTGCAATTGTTACCTTGAAAAAACAATATATACATTTAAATCTTTCCCGAGTAAGTTTAGACTTATTTTCTATTTGACATGAAGTTGTCCTAAATTATTTATTGCATATATGACATAATATTTTACTGGATAGCTTTACTATTCACTTTTGGCACTATTTTCAAATATGTTGAACCTCATTCAAAATATTTCTATGAAGACTGAGGAGATAATATAGAAGGCAAGGCGCTTATCTTGCATGCAGTTGCAGTGACTCCAACTCCTGTTCAATTCGGTAACTCTACATATGGTTTTCTGAGCACTTCCAGAGGCAACTCCTGAGCAGAGAGCCAGGTGTAGCACCTTAAAACTGCTGGTTATATCCTGCAAACAAAAACAAATTAACAAAAAATCTCTCTGTTTTTTCAAAATATTCAAAATAAATAATTTAAATATAAAATTTTGTTTAATCACTGTGTGTTTGAATTGGATATAGGATGTTACAATGCAAAACATTCAGTATATCAATAAATCAAAGTTACGTCCTGAACCTCAGTTACTCATTTCTAGCATACACAACAGTTACACTACAGAGATTATTATTTTTTTTTAATTTATAAATCACTAAAAGTGGTCCTTTTTAATTTATGTATCACCAAACATTTTTGTAATGAATTCTGCCATTGATAATTTGTGGAGCAAAATTATGACCAGAATTTTCAGCTGTAGGTTTATTGATCAATTATTCCTTTCAAAATAAAGACATTGAGAAATATATCTTAATTTGAATTATTATGTGATTGATGTTTTGGTCTTTCTGCTTACTAGGGAATAGCTAAATAACATTTTGCTTCACGAATGAAAAATATTGAATTTGAATTATTTTAAATGGATTTTAATGCATTTTAATGCATTTAGAGAACTAATTATTTTAGAAATGCATTATTTGTAAGAATTTTAATAAACTTGGGCAAACTTTACTTAAGTAGAAAACCTAGCTAGTGTATTTCCAGTGTGAACATATTTGTGGGCATAGATATATATCTACTTAGAAGAAAAACTAGCAATGGTTAACTCTATGAAGTGGAGCTTTAGATATCAATCATTTATTTTTACTCTACAATACATTTATAGTTTTTACCAATGACTGTTTTTTAATGTATAAATTGCAAAAAGTTAATTAAAAACTTATCCTTAAAATGTTCTTCTTAAAATATTGATAATTGATATCAATCATTGTAGAGTATATTTTTATGTAATTTTGATAATATATATTTCACAGTGATTTGGAAAATATTTTAAAATATCAATTTTTTATACAGGTGTTGATAAAATTTTGATTATTTATTGATTAGAGACTAAAAGACAAGGAAATATCATCAAGAGAGACTTTTGGACATTCTACACAGTCACATATATTTATATATACATACATATGTATGTACACATCACTTGGTAACTTGATCAATTGACATCCCGTTACTCATTGATTTACTCCAGCAGGCCCCAGTAATGTCTCCATTCATCCCTGTTGTGTGATAGTGTAGCCCAATGGCTTTTGCTCGCTCCAGGAACACGAAGAGCCTCAGACCAATCATTCAGGGTCTTGACGAAAAAATCTGACCATCTCGTATGGGGGTGGCCACGCTATCTTTTGACATCCTGTGGAATCCAGTTGGTAATGGCTCTAGTCTAACTGTCATCTCCAAATCACATTATGTGCCCAGCCTATCTGATTTTCAACGCCTTGGCAAAGGAAACAGCGTCCCTGATTCTTGATTGTTGACTGAGGTTGAAACTCTGGATTTTTTCTCTACCTGAGTGAAGCATGATGCTCCAAGTATAGCTCTTTGATTCCTCTTTAGGAGACCCAAATAGCGTTCTCGTCCTGTTTTCGTGCAGAATGTAAAAATATCTACACACATATATATACACATATGCATATATACACAGGTACAGATTTGTGCATATATATTTATCATTGCAAATTTATTTATATATGTAGCACTGTTCTGCCATTGTTCATCCATTTGCTCAAGCGGGCAGTAATGTCTCCATTGTGAGACTTGTTGTTACTGTATTTGGCATATTGAAAACTCCACAGGGAGCTTGCCAGGCTCTGCCATGCAGGCAGGATACTCTCAGTAGCTTGTCGGGCTCTCTGAGAGGGCAGAGGAATTGAACCCAGGTCACCACATGCAAGGCAAATGCCTTACCCACTATGCAATGGCTCCAGCCCATATGTATATATATTCAAGCTAGATTCAAGCATAGATTCAAGCTACACAATTTATAGAATTTATATTTCTAACTCCAGTTAAAGAATTGCCTAATCTAGATTTCTAAGATTTCACTGTCACATGTGGGTTGATCATTCCAGTGGCCAATGTATAGTAATCTTCCCATTTAAAAAAATTGCAAAGACATATGATTAGATTGTAAGCCAAAATCTCTTCAGGAAATGTTAAAATGCAATGAAAATCATACCTACACTGTCCTCCCATTGTTCATCGATTTCTCGAGTAGGCACCAGTAACGTCTCACAACAAATTGTGAGACTTGTTACTGTCTTTGGCATATCGAATACATCACGGTTAGCTTGCCAGGCTTTGCCGTGTGGGCGAGATACTCTCAGCAGCTTGCCGGTCTCTCTAAGAAGGGTGGAGGAATCAAACCCGGGTCTGCTACATGCAAGGCAAATGCCCTACCCACTCTGTTATACCTACACTATTATATAAAATATTCATGAATAAAAGTGAGGGATCTTACTTAGCTAACATAAATCTGTGCTCCACTGATCACTGAAAAACAACAGAAAAGATGACCAGAGGATCAGGAGAATGGGATGAGACATGGTTTGCTTTCAGATGATCAGGGTTTGATGCTCCTGCCCTCCTGAGTTGCAGGATCCTGAGCATCAACAGGAGCAAACCCTGAGTAATAAATTGGAGTAGCCTCTAAGAATTACCAGGTATGGAGCCAAAACCAAACAAATAAAAAACAATAACAAAAACAAAGAAAATATGTTTTATCACACACTGTGTAGTAACTCAAGTAGCCCTTGCCTAGAGTCTGAGATGAGCTACTGACAGAGGAATCTTTTAGACAAAGGAGAGCAGTAGAATCTAATAAGAGAGAGAGAGAGTGCTTTCATCAGTTCTATGCAAGCAATTTCAGCACTGATGTGAGGACACCAGTGTAAGATTGGCAGTGGCAGGAGGAACCATGTCTCTGTGACAATGAAAGGAGTGCTCAATGCCAACACAATGTCAAGTGAGAGCCATGAAGCAGAACTTCTAACAGCTGGCATAGTCCTGGAGGCAAATGAATGTAGATGAACATCATGGATTGCTGTTAATTTTAATAGCTGCAAAGGCAAAATATAGATTGTTTTCTTAGCTTTCTGCAGAGCAAAAAATATAAGGAAGGAGGGATTAGTATTTACCTGTTCCAAATTGCATGGGTTAAAAAAAATCGCTATTATTTTTACTCCCAAAGTGAATATTTCCCATAGCCAAGAACCCGAATCAAAGGTTACCAGAAATGGGTTGTGGAAATGAGAAGATTATCATTGAAAATATCCTGACATTAGAAGTAAAACATTTTTGAAAGTTCTCAATGTAAAACCTTGGACTGCAACAATGTAAAACCTCAGGCATGTCTCAGTGATTTTAGCATTGTCTAATGTTTCCTTAGTAATGTGAGACATGATCGAAAAAAGGCAGGAACAATTTCCACTTTTTCTAGCAGTGAAAGAAAATTAAGCTTAAAAAAACAAAAATAAAAAAGACATAAGGTTCTGGGGCCCCTACTAAAAGGTTCAGAGAATTTTATTATGCAAAGACTTTGATAAGGAAAGCAAATAGCCTGCGTCAAATAGGGTGGTCTCTTACTAGCCTAGGTGTGAGTCTACCAAAGATAGAAAAGAGCTCATAATTTAGAAATGCAAAAGAAACTACATGGTTTTCCTCTTGAGTAGGAAGCTAGGAATTAGCAAATCACAAACTGATTAATTGTATTTGAATGATAGGGTTGGAGCAATAGCACAGTGGGTAGAGCGTTTGCCTTGCACGCGGCCGACCTGGCCGACTCAGGTTTGATTCCTCCGCCCCTCGTCGAGAGCCTGGCAAGCTACTGAGAGTATCTCGCCAGTATGGCAAAGCCTGGCAAGCTACCCATGATGTACTCAATATGTCAAACACAGTAACAAGAGTCACAATGGAGACGTTACTGGGCCCGCTCAGCCAATCAATGAACAATGGGATGAGAGTGACAGTTGACAGTACAAAAAAGAATCACTAACTTTAAAATGTCAATACTAAAAAGACAGAAGTTTTGTATGTCATAAAGTTTGTAAAAAATATATATGGGATTCTTCAAGAAGAAATATAAACCTTATGAATACAATAATAAAATACATTTCAATAAAAAGAAATCCCAGAAAACACAAATTTTAAAACCTAATGAATACCAGCATAAATTTTCAAAGTACAAAATAAATTTTATTAAATGACCACTCATGTTGTGTTATAAAGCACGGCCTTTATTATTTGCTATAGATGCTCTGGTGAATGCATATTTCCTTTATGTGAAATTATTTACAATATAAATGTCAATATATATTTTCATATGTGGAAGTAAAACTAACCCCCAGATTACTTAATAAAATTTTATCTTTTGTCATTAGTATCTATGGAAGTTCATTGTAAATTGGCATTGATTTATGTTTCAGGTGTGACTCATAATTAGAATGAAAGCCTTACATGACTAAGACCCGGTTTTAATCTATAAACATTGGAAAAAACATTGTTATTGGTTGGAGATAAGATCCAAGGGGTAGCTCATGCCTGGCATTTGATAGTTTTTGAGTTGAATGAGGCGTCACATGATCCCCAAGAATATACAGAGTCTGAGTATGACCCCTATTTAAAAATGTTATTGATAATATCATGTGAGTTAGCACTGTCCTCCCGTTGTTTATTTGATTTGCTTGAGCAAACGTCTCCATTGTGAGACTTCTTGTTATTGTGTTTGGCGTATTGAATATGTCGCGCTAGCTTGCCAGGTTTTGCCGTGTGGGCGAAAAAAATAATTTGATTGTTTTATTTGTTTATGGGTCTTACTTCTGAATATGTGCTCAGCAATCAAAGCTGGCATATCTCAAAGAACCAAAGAATGTGGTGCCGGGAATTAAACCTTTGTCAGCTGTGTGAAAGGCAATATCCCTACTAGCAATATCCTGCCATGTATGTTGTTGACAGTTATTTTTAACTTTAGAACTTCATGAAGATGCAAATACTCAATCTTCTCAAACTCATTTCGATAATTACTTGTTCCAAATAATCCTAAAATTAGTAACATTCACTAACCTGTTTATCATATTTATCTGTGTCTTTGTAGCACAGTTTATAAAGACTGTATTATTATTTGTTTTATTTTTTGCCATTTCTATTTCACTGCTGTTTATTTGGTTGTTCCCAAGGACAGAGTTCAGTTATTTACTAGTGCTGCGGCTGATTCGCTGCTACCTTCTGGCACATTCTTTCTGAACAGAACATCCCTAACTTCTCTGCTGTGTCTCTTCTGTTTTCCCTGTGCTTTTCCTTCTCTGACTCCCGCTGGTGAATAGGGTCAGCAGTTCTGCTCTTCCCTGGACACGTCTCCACCTTCCTTCTGTAAGTTCTCATCTCATCTCTCTGTGTTCCACTTGGATAATTTCCTCTTCTATTTTTTATTAGTGAAACACCATGAGTACAGTTATAGACTTACAATTTTTTGTGCTTGGGTTTCAGTTATACAATGATCAAGTATCTCCACCAGTGCCCATTTTCCACCACCATGGGTCCCAGTATCTCTCCCATCCCCCATCCCCCTGATCCCACCCTGACTCTGTTCTCTCTCTCTCCTTTTGGGTGTTGTGGTTTGAAGAGAGGCATTGAGTGGCAATCATATTTGGTCTATAGTCTACTTTCAGCATGCTTCTCCCATCCTGGGCGGATCCTCCCAACACCCTTTATTTGTTTTAAGAATTTGTGAGAATTTAATGTCTTATTAGTTAGATTACATTTTGTTTGTTTGTTTTTGTTTGGGGGCCACACCTGGTGGTGCTCAGAGTTTATTCCTGGCTCTGCACACAAAATGGGATTCTTTCTGGTGGGCTCAGAAGACTACAGGGGAAACAAGGGAAAGAAAATGGTTAGCTCTGTGCAAGGCAACTGCCCTACCCTCTGGATTTTTTTATTACAAACTAATTATTATAATATTTTTATTACAAACTAATTATTTGTATTAATATGTAGGGTTAATGCAACACATTTATACAAAATCAATTCATTATATCATATTTCTTATCACTTAATCACTTAACTTCCCGTTAGTCATCGATTTGCTCGAGCGGGTGCCAGTAACGTCTCCATTTGTCCCTGTCGCGTGCTAGTGTAGCCCAATGGCATCTCTTCCCTCCGGGAACATGAAGGGCCTCAAACCGATCATTCATGATCTTGACGAAGAAGTCTGACCATCTGGTAGGTGGGCGGCCACGCAGTCTTTTGACATCCTGTGGAATCCAGTCAGTAACAGCTCTAGTCCAACGGTCGTCTTTAAATCTCATTACATGACCCGCCCATCTGATTTTCGACACCTTGGCAAATGAGACAGCATCCCTGATCCTTGATCGTCAACGGATGTCAGGACTCCGGATTCTTTCTCTCACTTGAGTGAAACGTGATATTCCAAGCATAGCTCTTTCTATTCTTCTTTGGGAGACCTGAATAGTGTTCTCATCTTGTTTGCGTAGGGCCCAGGTCTCTGAGGCATATGTTAATGCAGGAAGAACAGTGGAATCAAAGAGATGTGCCCGGAGCCGGAGGTTCTTCATCCTCTTAGCTATTTCTTCGACGTTCTTGAAGGCGTTCCAAGCCGCTCTCTTCCTCCTGCGCAGCTCAGGTGCCAGGTCATTTGTCATGTTGACCTCTCGACCTAGGTACACATAGCTGTTGCATTCGAAGATGGTCATTCCATTGAGAGCGAATGGGGCGTCAGGAACAAGGCTGTTTCTCATAAACATTGTCTTCGTAAGATTCAGCTGTAGTCCTACCTTTCCACATTCACGGTCAAAGTCGGCCAGCATTTGTGCCGCTTGGCTGATGTTTGGTGTTATTAAAACAATGTCATCAGCAAAGCGGAGGTGGTGTAGTTGCCGACCATCTATCTTCACTCCCATTCCTTCCCATTCCAGTCGTCTCATGATGTTCTCGAGGGTGGCACTGAAGAGTTTCGGTGAAATGGTATCACCGTGCCGCACCCCTCTCTTGACATCAATGATCACTTCTTTGTAGAATGGTGAGATCCTGGTAGTGAATCCGCAATACAGCTCACGGAGGATCCTGATGTATTGGGCTTGAATGCCCTGATTGGCTAGGGCTTCAATGACCGCTTCCGTCTCAACAGAATCAAAGGCCTTCTTTAAATCAATGAACGTTAAACAGAGCAGCATCTTGAAATCCCGAGAAACCTCAATGAGCTTGGTTATCGTGTGGATGTGGTCGATGGTGCTGAATCCTTTGCGGAACCCTGCTTGCTCGCATGGTTGTCCTTCATCTAGTGTTCTGCCAATCCTATTTAGGATGACTAGAGTGAACAACTTGTAAATGACAGACAATAGGCAGATGGGGCGATAGTTGCCAATGTCATGGATGTCTCCCTTCTTGAACAGTAGTATGGTCCTGCTGGTTTTCCATTGGGACGGAACCTTGCATTCAGACAGGTAGCGAGTGAAGAGCCGAGCCAGTGTATTGATGAGTACTGACGGCAAAATGATCAAAAGACAAAAATGATGGTCTGTACTTTCAATGCACGTACGCTAGCATCAGATGCATCCATCAAGGACCTGATGGTACAAGTGCGGATGATCAAGTACGACATCATATTTCTATAAGTAAAAATGCCAAAATAAAGGTTTTCAGCCATTTATTAACACCTAACAGAGAATTAAGTGGGGGAATTATTTGATTAATTTTCTTTGTTCTTGCAACTCCTCCTTTGTCATTATAATGTTTGTCAGAAGAAAAGACCCAAGACTTGGATCATACAACATGATCTGTCCAAAATCCTAAATTTAAGTACAATCATCAGACTTTTTTTTTCTAAATTAAGAAACACAAATTTCAGGGTTTAGCATGTGAACATATACTAGTGCATGTGTATCAAATGCATACAACAATAGTTATATGAACTGTATCACACATTTTATTGCACTATTTCAAAGTATACTTCATTAATTCTTATTTGTATTTATTAATGTTTACATTAATGCTAGTGGAATAATATAATGCAGATCTTTCAATGAGATCTCTACTGCTTGATACCATGTAGAATAAATGCACAGCAGAATGTAATTTGGATTCAATGAAATTTACACTTTTTGTCTTTTGTGAGGGCTGAAGCAATAGCACAGCAGTAGGGCATTTGCCTTGCATGCAGCCGGCCCGGCCATGCTGGGTTCAATTCCTGCACCCCTCTTGGAGAGCCCAGCAAGCTACCGAGAGTATCTCACCCGCACGGCAAAGCCTGGCAAGCTCCCCATGATGTATTCAATATGTCAAACACAGTAACAACAAGTATAATGATGGAGATGTTATGGGGCCCGCTCGAGTAAATCAATGAACAATGGGAGGACATTGACCGTGACAGAGTCTTTTGTGATAAGAATTTCATCCGGCTGGTTCAGGGGCCACTTGGTCCACAAATGACAGTGCTTAGGGGGCCATGCTGTACTGGGGTCTGACACATAGTGTGTTCTGTACTATCTCTTTGGAGAAGAAGTAAATCACATTTGTATGTACTAGTGAAATAGTCTTGCAATTGTTTTTTATTTAACACAAGTTCTATCAATTTTGTTTCTAAAGTAGCAATTTCATCATTTATATTGACAGTATTTTATCAAGTATATATTTCATAATTTTTCCCCATCATCTGTTAAGGTTAATATCAGGCTTGACTACTGTGAGTACATTATGAACATATAGGTGTGAACATATAGGTAGAAATAGCTTTACCAATTAGCAATTTTGTATCCTTCAGATCAATATCTAGGAGGAGTTTTGCTGTGTATTACAATCATTTCCTTTACTTATGTTTAAGCATTTTAATTAAGGTATCAGGGCCTATAATACTGCTAATTATGCTTTTCACATGTACATCATCCCAACAGCTCACCATCACCAGACAGCCTACTTTCTGATTCTCGAGGACCTCCTCCCTTGTAAACTCAATATAAAGGAAACGATAGAGGATGTTAAGATGCCACAGTCATTCTAACACATATTAGCTGTACTATGTGGAATACTAGCGTGGAAGACCAAATTATAGTTGGAATTTGAGTGAAGTTCAGTTAGCTTTCTCTAGGAAATATACTAACAAAGATGTCGGTGTCTCATTAGGATCAAGTTGTTATTGTGAGAATCTTAAATAGTTTCCTAGTGATAGTAAAACAAACCAAACGTTAAAAAAAAAATCAAAGGTAGATGCACCCTCTAAAGTAAAAAATATATATATCTGAAAAATTAATTATAAGTGGAAAGGAAAGGGTCAAATTAATGAAACTGATTTTGCAGGAGAATTTATTTTCGAGTAAAAATATAAAGGACTGTTATCTCCAACAATGTTAAAGGACTTTGCTGTTATTAGCACAGAGGATAGGGTGAGGATAGATAATCCAACTATAATCTATAACCATCAATCATAGACACCAACAGAGATACTGTGATAAAATGAGTTCTGTGTTTACTTTAGCTATTATGGTTCTAATGGGAAAAAATAAAATTAAAGACAAAACTGTCATTCAAAATAGTAACTCCATGGGAAAATACAAAAGTACAACAGTTATTAAAAGAGAAATTAATATCACTAAGAGAGAATTGGGGAAAAAGACTACACAGTGAAGTAGGATAAGAATAGCTACAACTATCGACTTGGACAAGAAAGAGGAACCTTTGATGTTTGAGCTTAAATTGAGTTAATGCAGTGCATATTTCTTTCTAATTTTGTTTAGGACTCAAAATTTCTTATACTTAAAGTGTCCTTTCTCTATCAATCTCTTTTGATGTATAATGCAAATGTTATGCCAGTAAAATTTTAATAGGCTATCCTCAAAAGTAATTTAATCCACACTGTCTCTCTATTATTTTAGCCTCCAAATATTCTGCTATATAAACCTTATGACACAAAATAAACCTGCTATTTCTCGTAAACTGCAGGTAGATTTTATGAAACTAGAGAAAAAGTTCTCTAAACATATCTAAGTAAAATGTATAAACACTGCTAAATTACTATTATATTCCAAGTACTTTTTCAAGCATTTAGGTGAAAGAAATAAAGATAAGCATGTATCATGTATGTTATGTCCTATTGGGAAAGACAAAGTCAATAAATGAAGTTCTGTATAAGCTTGATTAGTGAAGTGATAAAAGATAGTTAGGAATGATATATGAGCATAATGTGGTTAAAGAGACATAGATACAGAACAAACCAAGCAATATTTTAAACAGAATGCTAATCCCTTTATTACAAAAAATATCTGAATCAACATATTAATATTGAAAACAGCTGTTAAGTCACTTTTGAGCTGATGATTGAGGTGGAAGTAGCCTATATCCAAAGAGTGTTTACAGTAGTTGCAAAGTCTCTGTCATTAGGACTAATTGATATATTTGAATATCAGAAAAAGTACAAACTATTGGAGCACAATATGTAGAAAATATATTAGAAAATTCATTCAGAAAATCAGAAGAGAGCCAGAGCAATAGTACAGCAGGTAGTGCATTTGCCTTGCACACTGCCAACCCGAGTTCAATCCCCAGAATTTCATATGGTCCCCCAAGCACTGCCAGGAGTAACTCCTTAGTGCAGAGCCAGGAGTAACTCCTGAGCATCGCTAGGTATTATCCGAAAAAAAAATTTTAAAAAATCAGAAGATTACCATATACTATAAAATTTACCCAACACAGTAAAGTAAAAAGTAGGGTTATACAGCAAATGACCTAAATATATAATTCACCAGTATCATCAAAATGTAGTGTTAAAAATTGTTGGTTGACAAGAAATATCCCTATCTTTTCAGTGCTCTTATCACCTTAAAATTCCATTATGGATTATACTGGTCTTTACATCATGTTATTCATGAAACATTCTTCTGGAGGCTGAATACCATTTCACACATTTTACTCATTTTTTATCCTTGAAATGTCTGAATTTTATAAAATTGTAGTAATTAATTTTGATATTTGAGGTATTCAGGGTAGTTTATAATTAAAATTTTGAAACTATTTAAAATTAATATATAAATGATAATTAGAAATAATCACTGTGGACAAGAACTGAGTGCTGAAAGAAGGTAAAAGGACAATATGATGACCTTTAGTAACTGTGTTGCAAACCACAATGTCCCAAACAAAAGAGAGAGTGAATGAGAGAGAAATAAAGAGAAAAAATGTCTACCTTGCAGGCTGGGGGAAGGGGGTGGGGTGAGAAGAACAGGGGAAACTGGTGCCCGGAAATGTACACAGGTGAAGAGATGGGTGTTGAAATGTAGTATGACTGAAACCCAATCATGAATAGCCTTGTAAATGTTATCATGGTCAATCAATAAAAAAATATAATATAGAAATGTTTTAGATTAATTAGCATACATTTTTGAAGTAAGTTTGTATGGAATAAAGTCTTGATGTTATTTGATTCTTTGTATACTTTAAGTACAATTGAAACATTCATCACACTAATGTATGTCTATGCACATGTTAGATTTCTTGGAAAATGAGACTTTATATCATTAAATATTATTAGTGTATTTTTTAGACATTAAAACAATTCTAATGAAGTTAGTAAACCCAAATAGAAACCTCATGCAAGTTGAAACTTCTATAAAGTTAATTAAAGGGACCTTACTAGTTAGTACTTCAAATGCAATATATTAAATCTAAATATGACCAAGGAGATCAGACTATTGAATCTAAGGCCATGCTTATATTTCAAGAACAAAGTAAAATCAATGACTAGAAAATAAAATTTATACTATTGCCTGTACTATTCCACATATTATAATATTACTGTAAATTACTGTTTGAAATACCATGATGCAAAGTAAATAAAAGTAAATGAAACAATATATGGAAATATTTTAGGAGAGAATAATAGCATTGTCTCCACAGTCTAGTAAATACAACTTACATATAAGAAACCTTTAAAGGACTATTTTAACAAATTGGACTTCCCTTTGTATTACTTTCTATCCAAAGTTTCACAAAACATTTTGGGGGGCATTGGGGTGGTTAGAATGAATAACGCAAAATAAGTTCTCTTTTTAAAAAAGTAACAAAGTGGTCTTTTTCTTTTCTTCACACGAAATAGAAAATTGATTCTATAGGATAATTCACAAAAGGAAGTCAAGGCCTGCCTTTAGTTTATCAGTCATTCTTTTTCGGTTTGAGTTCCTTGATGTTAGACCACCATTGGTTACCAATGAAAATTAATGTCTTTTGTTTTGAGAAATAAAGTCACAATAGATAATTTTGATGGCAAATATACACCTCTATATGTTCATTTATCAGTTAATAAAGTGAATAACATTTCTGTCTAAATTATAAAAACTTGCCACAATGTCAAGTGCTCTGAAGAGGACGTCTTTTGTTCCAAATGTTTAATTTCAAAAAGTCCCATGTAGTCAAGCTAGTCCTTCTTATTTACCACTTTAATATTTTTTCCTTAACCTGAACATATAAGCATAGTTAAATAATTATAGGTTGGAAAAACCTATGTTCATCAAGTGCCCGTTGCTTTGTTTTGATCGTTTTTTACCCTTTGGAGAATCTGATGAAAGCCGTCTAACACACTTTTTTTCAAAATGATGCACAAAGGCCACCACCCACAAACTGTTATATACAGTTTCAAAGGGTTTATAACCTTTGATTTTGTTCATTTCTGTAATATATACAAAGAAAAACAATTTACTACCATGTTCCTTAAGCTCCTAAAAAAATATTCTAAACATCACTTAGTAATGCATTCCAAATGGCTTCAAAACCTTTTTTAATCAGTACCACATCTCAGAAAAGATCAGACCTCAAATGTCAGTGTAGACAAAAATGAATTGTCTTCCTTTTCACTGTGCTTTGGTTTAATTGAACAGGTAAGAGGACAAAATGTAACTGATAGTGCAGATGTAAAACTCCAGATTTCCTTGGTGCCACTTTCATTTAAATCAAAATTCCTCTCTTACCAATTGACAAGCTAATATGCAAAATTTTTAGTGAACTTCTTTATAAGACACATTCATTCAAAAATTTTAGTATATTCACAAAAATATGAAAGTATGTCCTGAGATTCTAGATCACACAGAACCGATGTTTGAAAGCAATAGTTCTGTCAACAGTTTGTATGAACTGTCCACTCACAATCTTTATTACCTCCTCTATTCTTCATTATTCCTATTTTTGCTCTATTCTAACTGAAATTCCAATGATTTACCATGCTTATTATATTTGCCATTAAAGTTAAGAGCATTTTTATTAACTGTTTCAAGAAAACACCATTTATTTATATACATCCTCATTAGATATTTATCTTCCATGAATTTGAACTCTCATTTTGATATTGAAATACAATATAATATTACTATATTTATTTGAGGAAAATTAAGTTTTGTAAGAATTTTATCCCTCATGAATTTGAACTTTCAATTTGATATTGAAATACAATATAACATTACTATATTTATTTGGGGAAAATTCAGTTTTGTGAGATTTTTATCTTTCATGAAATTGAACTTTCAATTTGATATTGAAATACAATATAATATAACTATATTTATTTGAGGAAAATTAAGTTTGGTAATATATCACATTTTCTAATATTTTACCTACACCACATATTTGAATTTAAATTAATTTTAGATATAAAGTTTAAAATATTTGTGTACTTACAACAAAACTTTTCTTCTCGTGCCAAATATATTTTTAAGAGTGTACTAAAAAAACAGTTCCTTTTAGTCTCAATCATTAAAACTCAGTAAAATAAATTTATCAGGCATTCCTATAAGATGACTCTATGTATGATGGAAATACAAATGGAAATACAAAGTACACCAGTGATTTTTCTAAAATAAAATTCAGTGATGTTCTTTCTGCTTCCACTTATCCTTGGAATAAAATATTTAGTCAGTAATATTTGTCATCTTTAATTCACTGACTAGGATGCCAGACTCATTAATATTTTTTCCATTATTTGCAACCAAACATTTTCTACCCAATTTGGTAACAATTTAATCATGAGCTGATACAGATAATGCATTATTAAATATTCAAACTTCCTTTCTACTTACAAATAATGAAGTAGCCATTATTTTTCTAAAAATATTGGGTGGCAAGGGAGACAATACATTAGGTAGAATATGTGCCAACCAAGTTTGATCCCCAGCAATAAGTGTGGTTTCCTGAGACACAAGGTGAATGATCCATGAGTAAAAATCCCGAAGTAAACTCTGAGTACTCCCCCCAGAAGGACTTGCTCTCTAGTCAGATTTGAGCTGATCTACTATTTAGATAATAGGGTAGTCAGTACTAGAAAGGAAGCTGAAAACAAGCATTGACTTACATCTAATTTACATATTAGTGGTACAACGATTCTAGAAGTTCTACTTTTCTGAATAAATCTATAACTCTGCTTCAATATTTTTATATTTATTTCTGTGTATCAGTTGTTCATATACATACAATCAGAAAAAAATCTGCAACATGAATTGTAATAGACCTGGGCAAATTTTACCCAAAACAAATGCAGATAAAGGAGAACATATTTCTTTATTTTCCTAATTACATGCAGAACATCCCCTGATATAAAATTATGAATATATTATTATTTGATACCTTCCTCAAAATATTTATTCAATTTCACATAATATTAAAAATTGTTCCATTAAAAGAAGTTAAAAAATATTCATGGTCATTGAGCATCCACATGAATAGATAACAATTTAAAATATCATCATTAGCTTTATTTGAGAATAGTGAATTATCTCTCATTTTTATCTCATATCTAAGGAAAACATGCACCCATAACCTATAACCTTATATCATCAATAAAATATTACTTTCAGAGGGAAGTGATGCATAGGTCATCCTTTGAAAAAAAAGCATTAAGATAATTTTGGCTTTCATCCAAAATAATACATACTAGATGTTTTAAAAAATATCAGTGTATAATCTTACAGTCTTCTGCCCGGAAATCCGAGATAAGAACTCTAGTTATTTTCTGATGAACATTCTTTGGCTTCTGGGTAGTTACATCGTCCTTTGTGTTCACTGAATCTCTTCATGTATGGGGTACCAAGTGTCTGCTTTCTCTTAATCAGAAGGACACTAGTTCTATAGAAGCAGAGACCTTGCCTTCTGACCTCTATTAATCTTAGTTACTTGCTTAGAAGTCTCATCTCCAAACACCAGAGGTTAGTAATCAGCATATTGATTCTAAAAGAACATAAACACTCAGTTCATAGTAAGTATTTTTTGAGCTAAGAAAATTGAGAACAGGGAGAGCAACTTCAGCAGCTTCAAGTTAAGGATTATTTAAAGTAGTGCATTTTTTAAAAAAATAATATAAAATAGTGCATTCTTTAAAATGTAAATATAATATATTCAATTATAAACATAAGAAGTGAAAAAACAACATACGATACTTGAAAAGTGAAAGATTGCTACTTGTCTGCCAAGTGTTATATAGCTTATGTATGATGGAATGAAATTCAGCAAAAATAAGTACTTTTCTATTTAAGCATAAGGATGTAGCATTTGGAATTCTTGAATTCTATACGAGTTTAAGTATTGCACATTGCCAAAATAAAATCATAACAGAATGAAACAATGAGTTTCTTTAAGAATATTTATACAACAATACCAGCAGCAGTCCTCAATTTATGCAAGGGTCAGATTAAGGTTATTATGAGTCACACTGATGCAGTCTTATGAGTTGAATGACCTTTGACCTTCACATTTCCAGATGTTACTATTTGCTGTTTAATAGTCAAAACAGAAATCTAACTCACACTGAGAACTGGCAGAAATTCATAATACAGTATATGGGGCTATTTATTTCATATATCAACAGAGTTTGGGTGTGTACCAGTAAGTATAGTATCATAAATCACTATTATACACATGTTTTCTAAGGATTCTTGGAATTAATAGCTGTGTGTAGTTCTCTTCTTTCTTCTCTTCTATCTCATTATGAATAGATTATTCCCACTACACTAGCTGAGAATACAACTATCATTCAAGACAGATTGACAAAAACAGTTAACAGGTATTCTTCTGCCTTTCTATGTAACAGTAGAAATGATTTTAGCAGGCCACAAATGTAGATTTTAAATAAAATTTAGTAGTGCTCTATAAATGTGTGATAACATATGCAATTTTGTTTAGAAAAATATGCTTAATATAAGACTAACATTAGATTTTTAAATGTTGTATATACCTTCCTGGAAAAAACATCATAAAGGTTGTGATTAAAATCATTAATAAATTTGGAAAGAGAAGTAAATAGGGAGTTAATTCATTTATTTCTGTTATATTTCTAGAAACTAGGAGGAAATTACTTTTCCTAGAATCTTAGGATTTGTTGAGGTATAGTGATTTACTTAGGTTATTTATGATATGCTCTTTGAAAAGTACCTGAGTTTGTATTAGTTGATCTCTCCTGGAGAATAGTTTCAGTGGAATTAATCGGGCAATTGCAAATTAGACATGTTGGGCCCATTTCCCCAGTTTAACTTAGCCTATATAATGAATCCTCCATAAAAACTCTAACCTAAATGATAACCTTTGGGGGCCAATAAAACTACTGAGGTTATAGCTTTCTGTATCTGGTAATGACATTGATGCCCTCTATCTCTGGTAATGACACTGATGCCATCTCATCCTTGTCTATATATCACTTTCAGTGACTACTCATTTAAATGATTTGCATTCTTTTGTTATTGAATGGTAAATGTAAACAAAGATAAATATCTTCCTGAATTCTATCAGCTGTTCTAATAAATTACAGAGCCTGAGGGGATGGTCTTGTAAGTCTTTTAATTTCATAGCTGGTCAATCAGAAACACAAATGATGACATCAACTTGCTCTTGGCTTCAGAAGTGTGTATTCATCATGTAGAACTAAACTCTTATCTGTTGAGACTTCACTAACAGCAATTAGTGTCAAAATAAATTAAGGGCCAGAGAGATAGTACAGGAGGCAACATACTTGCTAGCATGTAACTGACCTAGTTTGATCCCAGGCACCACATGTTCCCCTCCCAAAAGCAGGAGAGAACCCTGAGCTCAGAGACAGGAGTAAACCTGAACACTTCATGTGTGATTTGTCCTACCCCACCCCACCCCAATACAGTTTTATGGTACAATAATCAAAAATAAAATATGAATGAAATTGTAGGATGACCAACTGGTGTTCAAAGAAGTAGAAAACTGTTTGATATGGCAATCCTCCCCCAACAGGTGCTTGGGATCATAGTGTGTTGAAAATGAATGAGTAAGGTTGTATTTACCTTGAAAATATAGAGGAAAAGTATATCAAACTAAAAGATCCTTCTGCACATTCTTAGTTATCATGCTGACTTTTGAAACATTTATCACTACATATTTTATTAATTTGGGGGTTATATTCCTCTAGCTGAGGCTAGGTATTTATTTCTGTGACCATAAGCATCGTTTTAGTGCTATACAAATAAAAGTTGCTCATTGTGCATGCTGATGAGATAAGAATATAAATTACCTCTATTATAATACACTAGGTATATATCAATAGATGTATTTGATTGAATAAAATGTGTCATTAAAATAATATTATGTCTATTTTGTTGCTTAATAGGGCATTATATAATAGACTTTTTTTCAGGAATCTTTTCATTCTTCAAAACATAAGAAACCACTTAAGATCACTTGATAGAAAATTTGGTTTGTTTGTTCTTTGGACACAACTGGCAGTACTCAGAACTTACTCCTGGGTCAGTGCTCAGGGGCACTTCAAGTGGGCGTGGGGGGGTCACAGAGTGTGCAAGGGGACAAACACATGTAAGGGATAAGCCCTACCCATTGTACTGTTACTCTAGCCCCTTGATGAGAATATTTTTGCAGTGATATGCAACTTTATTTCAATAGGACACAAGTTGGCGTTAGTTATAAAAGAAGCAGTTAATATTCCAGTGATGTTCCCCAGTGCTTGGAATGACTCAACAAAATATGAAGACAGAGGTGATGATCTGATCTAAGTGCGACAGTATTTAGGAGTATTTTTATGAAGACAGAGGTGATGTTCCGATCCAAGTGTGACAGTGTTTAGTAGTATTGTAATGAGACAAAAGCATATTTATTCCACAATAATACTAGCTTCTTGGACATATCTTGGAGACAAGATAAAAATAAAATGACAAATTTAAATAATATTGAAAAAATCAAAGATGATATTTAAAAAATAATTATATTCACAGTAGCTAAAATTTAAAATCTTCACAATATTTTTCAGATTCAAAACTGAAATACATTTTTCTTTGTTTTCTTGAAATAACAGATGAGATATTAGCTGAAAAATTATATGGCAATAGGCTTCTGAATTTATTAAATAAACAGAATTGCTGATATATAATAGTGTCATCTTATGTTTTAAAATATTTATTTCTTTTATTTGCAATTTTGTTATTATGTTTAGTTTTATCTTTTCTTTTGTTCACTATTTTTTAACAGAACAAAGTATGTTACATATGTTCTATAATTAATTTCTTCTATTAACCAAGTTAGAAAAGTAGTTAAAATATATATATGCAAATTGGGCTTGAGCTATAGTACAGTGGATAGGGCATTTCCTTTGCATGCAGCCAACCCTGGCATCCCATATGTTCCCCAGAGCACTGCCAGGAATAATTCCTGAGTGTAGAGCCAGGAGTAATTCCAAAACATCAGTGGTGTGGCTATATATATATATATATATATATACATATATATATATACACACATATGTGTGCATACTATATATGTATGTATGTGTGTATGTATGTATGTATATATACACATACACACAGAGATACACATGCAAAGAGGTCCAGAGTTATACTACAGTGTACAGTGGGTAGAGCATTTGCATTGCACATGGCAGACCTGTATTCAATCTCCAGCATCCCATACAGTTCTGCAAGCCCGCCACAGTTAATTCCTGAGTGCAGAGACAGAATAACACCTGGACATCGCTCGTATGACCTTATGCATGTATACACACACACACACACACACACATATATATATACACATATATACATATATGTATATGTATACACACATACACACACACAAAAGGACTGCCACTCAGTGTGCACATCCAATATAAAACAGAAAATGTGCAAAAATAGTAAATTATACAAAAGCTATAGTGACTGGCAGCACATTGCTAAGCCTTCTGTCATATATATTATGGATGTATTAATCCCTCATCTTCTCACAAAGACATTCTTAGTGTTTCTATAACATTGAGTTGCTCTCTTCAATGTATTGATATTCAAACTGCAATTTCTATTTTTATATTTTCATTAATGTGCTGATTTGATATTTTTTGAAAGCACATTTAAAATAATGTATGCTGCAAACTGTTCTTCAGATATTTTCTTTTTTTATTTTGAAGTGGTACAATTTTCTAAATTATTTTGTTTTGTGTTTATAAAATGTATTTTATTAACCAAGTAGATTGTTTAATCTTCATGTTTATTATTATAGTAGAATCTAGAACAGTACTTGGCATCCAACAAACAAATTCAGTATGAATAAATAACTTTTTGGCTGATTTTGACACGCCCTCAGGTTGGTTAGTCACATGTCTACACTTAGTTATTTGCCTGTTTTACCTATTGAATTCAGTTTAGCATGCTTAACTCTGATTTCCATCACCACATTTCCCTGGAGGGAGTCTTTTGACGGTTTTGTACAACAAAGGCTTATGAGAGTGTGTAAGTAGAGCTCATAAGACAACTTCTGTCTTAGGGGCATTTATAGCTGGGAGGATTCCTTGCTATTCTTTCTGTTATTTAAAAATAACTTTACTGGAACCAAAATGTTGTCTCAGAGTGTTGGGAAGTAACCATGAGAATAACAGATACAACATTTTGCTATATTATTAAACTGTATGGCTATTACCATCTTAAAATAACAAAAATATCTAATTTTGAAGCCATTGCTAATAAACTTTCTAAATTATGATCAAGACGATTTATACTTTGAAAGCCAGAAAAGGATAATCCCCAAACATAGCACTGTAGCACTGTCCTCCCATTGCTCATCGATTTGCTCTAGCGGGCCCAGTAACGTCTTCATTGTGAGACTTGTTGTTAGTGTGTCTTGGCATATAGAATATATCATGGGTAGCTTGCCAAGCTTTGCTGTATGGGCAAGAGACTCTCGGTAGCTTGCTGGCTCTCCGAGAGGAGTGGAGGAATCGAGCCCAGGCCAGCCGGGTCGTCAGCGTGCAAGGCAAATGCCCTACCCACTGGGCTATAGCTCCCGCCCTATAAGCCAATAAAATAATATCAATAAAAGTATTTCAAAGAGAAAAATACAATATAAGAATCAAAACAAATTTATGCTGTTACCCAAACTCTGACATGTACATTTAGAAAAAACAAAAACAAAAATATGTCAATATAACTTAAATATAGAATTCATTGCTCAAACTCATGAATAAATATTGAAAGAGATCAACTAGCCACAAAAATTCTTGGATAAATAAAAATTATTGGCTAAGAAATCTGAGGCACCCTCAGGACAGGACAGGTCAAGTTCTGACATTGTCTAAGTCCAGGATGAAAATTTCAGGTGCATCTTTTTTTTTTTTTGCTGAGAACTCTGGGGTTTCCTCACAGTAGGACCAGTCAGTGTCCCTCTAACGTCCCTACCCCCACCACCCTTTAGTTTCAGAAGTCCCTGTGACAGCCAAACTGACATCCAAAAACCACTGTCATGTAAACTTATCTACAGTCCCAGCTCTGTAAACTGCCCTGTTAAATGACCCCCATGGTGAGATATAATGATTTTCACAAATTTTCTTTTATTAAAGTATTTTTTCATAGTTTCACTAGCCATTTAGCAAAAGGTAATATACAATTAATTATTTTAGGACTGCTATGAGGACAGACTTGAGAGATGATTGGGAAAATGAGGAAATGGTAGAAGGAAGGTCAAAGTGGTGATTGAATTGGTGTTGAAATATTTAATGCCTATAACAAATGCATCGTCAAAAACTTTGGAAACAGTGATGTTTAAATAAAGTTGAAGAAAAAGAATTTATTGTACAAACTGTAAGTCCTTTAAATGGTTTTATTTTCTTCTTAGGAAAGAAATAATAATGAGAGAAATATAATTCAATGATCCAATACTTTATTACTCACTCATTTTTTATCTCTATTATTTGAATGAGAGAAGGAAATTGAGTACTTTCAAAATAGTTTAGTGCTCATAGTTTTAATTATAAGTTACTTTAATATTTATAAAAATATATTTTTTAATGTTTTTCTGAGCAATGATGGTCAAGGTGTCATTTGACATTTATTTTAAAGTTTCAAAACAATTTGTGGATACTGAAATTCTTTTATACATGTGTAAGTACCAGATGAAGGATTTTCTCAAAATTGGAATTCCCAAACCTCTCACCTACTCATGTGTTGTAAAATGATTTTCTCCCAAGATTTCTGGAGATTCAGCAAACAATTTTGCTACCATTAGCTTCACCATGTTGGGTCAGAGGCGCTTCATAAACCCTTGCATGGTCATTTTAATTTTATGGATTTTATTGAGATAAAGCCATAAAATAGTCTAACCCATAAAAATATCAAAGAATAAAATGGATTTGCTTTACAAAGACATATTTTTTATTATTTGAATATTTCAGGACTTGAAAAACACTTACAGAATGTGTCATAACTCCTTTTAAATTCCTGATTCATTTAAACCAGGCATGAACAATGAAATATTCCCACTTAAATGGCATAGAAATTTACCTTAGCTAAAGTGAAAAAATATTAAATAATATTAATATTAATTACTAGCATGAGATCATTTTGTTTTAAAATACAAAATATGGAATTTTTATTATATAAAGCATATATAAAGCTGTGATTTATATTTGAGCTTGTCTGTTTTGTTTTAATCAGTTAAATTTTTTATAAGAGAAACTGTATCAAGGAATCATTTTATTAAAAGTAAAATATTCAAGATACAAGTTGTTCTCTACATGTCACTAATCACAACTATAGTTTCAAGCTCTAGAGCTAATTAGAAATATTTCATTTCTAATTTATAAAAAAAGTAAATTTGCTTCTACACTTTAAGTTCTACTCTTTTCTTTATAATCATTAATTATAGTTTTGTATATTTTATTTTGTATTGTTCGTAAAGGGCTAGAGCGATAGCACAGCAGTAGGGCGTTTGCCTTGCACGCGGCCCACCCGGCCAAGTCGGATTTGATTCCTCAACCCATCTTGGAGAGCCCAGCAAGCTACTGAGAGTATCTTGCCCGCACGGCAGAGACTCGCAAGCTACCCGTGGCGTATTTGATATGCCAAACACAGTAACCACAAAATCTCACAATGGAGACATTACTGGTTCCGCTCGAGCAAATCGATGAACAACGGGAGGACAGTGTTACAGTGCAGTGCTATTGTTAGTAACATTTAAATCAAGATCCAAGGTTTCTATTTTTAAGTAATCTTTATATTTAATATATGCATTATGCACTATATTTATGAGGCCTTTTTGTTTTAGTCCATACAATTTGACATTTGACATTATATGCTAAATATGTAGTGTTATACATCCACACAAATTACAATGAAATATTTTATTTAATGATAGTTTTATTCTTCTGCCAACTATGTTGCTGCTGATAAGTCAATCATCAGTATAATTGATGTTCTTTCATAAGCAATGTCTATTTTTCTTTGCTATATTAATGTTCACCTTAATTTGATGCAATTAATTTTATCTACAATTGTTCCATCATGGAGTGTATTAAGTTTTATAATATTAAGAACAAGAGTTACAATGACACCTTATTTGAGGTCACAGTCACTAAAAAAGATAGATAACTTTGACCAATTGTCTGAGAGACTCAAATAACTGGACACATCTGAAGCCTTACTTAAATGAATGGTACCTTTATGAGAACACACTAGCATCTGAAGAGTAAAAAAGCTAGGGATCCAACTTAGTTCTTTCTATAACATAAAATTTTTCTCTGTGGGCTGAAACCATTAGGGTAAGTCTTATTTCTTATAATGCTAGTCAGAATTCCATAAGTAGTTCTGAGAAAGAGAGCTAGGTAGATGTTGCATTTATAAGTTTTCTAAGCTTACCACAGAAATCAGTAATATCATTTTCATTATGCTCTGTGATGAGAAAGGTAAGGAATATGGCTCAAGTAGTACAGCACATACTTAGTATTTGTGAGGCCTTAGATTCAATATTCACAATTACACTCCCCTTAGACCCTGCCTGGAGAGGTTATATAAAACTTTGTTTTATATGCATGTATATATATATTTATGTGTGTATGTTTATAATAAATGTGTATATATTTATATGATAAGTATATAATTAAATGCCTGATAACATTCACAATACCTTTCTATTTCTAGGCTAAATTTTATTTCAGAGATTAAGGCAACGATATTATGAGCCCTCAAGAAGAATACAATTTCAAAGTTTTAGAGATGTCTCATTTTTAATTCAATATAAAATTTTTTATATTTTTTGTGGATAAAATTTTGTTTATAATATGGTGGCAATAAAACATCTCATTTCATGAGGCATCATTTCTTCTTTATGTGGGACCACCTATTTTAACTTCTCACACTGTATGTAACAATTTGTACACTTAGACCCCACTTTCCCAATCTTCCATGACTTGAAAATGTTAGCCTGATAAATTTCATTCTTGAAAAGAAGTAGAGCATGGACAAGAAAGAAACATCTAAGGCACCATAGAGTTCCATTATGTTCTCTCCATTTTAAATGTATGAACTGATTGAATTTACTTTATGGAGAAAGATGTGTAAATATAATTTTGTACTTTATATTTTATATTGTCTTTAAAAAGAAGTAAATGAAGCCAAAGCTGAACTAATAGTTGTGGAAATAAGTGATCTATAAATCATGTATCATGTGTTATTATAATTTGCACATGTGTACTATTATAGATGTATAATTTGTATATTATATAATATATACTTTCCCTCACAATGACCTGCTTCATTTTAATTCTTTGTGTTAATAGAAAATGAATTATTTTATAATATCTATTCCAATAAATAGAACACAATATAGAATTTTTCATAGTAAAGTATTTTTAGACCATTATTTAAAATTTATACAAACCTGTCACCATCCTCTCAAAAGTAGTACAAATTTTATAGAATCTTATAAATTTTCAAAAGAGAAGCAACTCTATATTTTGCTTTTAACTATTGGCAATCACAAAGAATTGCATATCCAAGATTAAAGCAGCCTCATCATTACATTAAAATCATAAGTAAAATCTCATTTAGTAAAGGGAATAAAAAGATAAGACCTACAAAGTATAAGCTAAAATAAATCAGAATTCTTATTTATACAACTTCCAAAATTATTTTCAATAAACGACTTGATTAAAATATTTGTGATTTTTTTGTTTGTTTGGGGGCCACATCCAACCATGCTTAGGTCCTACTCATGGCTCTGCTCTCAGGGATCAATTCTCAGGCATTCCACATACAAGACAAGTGCCCTGCCCACTATGCTATCACAACTATCACTTTAATTTTACTGTTATACAGAAATAAGTGAGAGATTTTATTAACACATTCACCTTATTGGTGAAACACCTTACATTGTTTTCTTACTTGATCTTCATGGTAATTATTTAAATGAATATTAATTACAACTATTGTTAATTTATCCAAAGACTTTAATAGTTAATTAATGATGCTCTTCAAAGCAAGCATTTAATCACTGTACTAAGACACAGCACGCTGAAAAAAAGTTTGTGATGATGGTGTTCAATAAATAGTACAATGAGCAGGGTGATCTCTTTGCATGCCTTGGCTCAATCCTACACAGCCTATCTGGACCCATGAGCCCTGCCAAAAGTAGTCCCTGAGCTCAGAGTCATGAGTGTGCCCAGAGCGTGACTGAGTGTGACCTAAACCTGGTCCACTACAACTCTACCCACCCCAACAACAAAAAAGTTTGCTATTCTAGTTTTACTGAAGGTGAAGCAGCTAACCTTACCCTGATATGATTTTGTTTCCTTCGCTTCCCTCTGTTATAGAATGTTGTGATGTCTGGGGTCACATGCTGTGGGGTGCAGAGCTCATGAATGGGGTTTAAATGTGTCGAGGGTCACACACTTGTGGTTCTCGAAATCAAATTGACAGTTCTGGGCTCTATGAAGAGTAGTACTGGCCACTGAATCGAACCTTGACTTATCAATTGGCCATAAATTGGTATTTTTAAACTATGGGCCTCACACATTGGCCACCAAGTCTATATTTGTCAATGCTGAAAAAGTCATGCAGTTCCTGGATTGAATTCAGGATCCCTCATTTGCTAGACTAGGCATGTGATATATCACTTGAGCTATCTCCCCAGCTCTTGAATAGATTTTTAAGTCAACTCAATTCAAGCATACCTATTTCCTCCAAGAACTCAAATTGACTATTTTCTAATGCACTATCAATCAGAACAAAAGTATATGTATATATATATAAAGTCAATGACTAAAGCACACTTTTATGTTCCATCCTCTTTTTTAGTCTTTTACATTTTTTAAAAGTATTTTTTTAAAAAGTTGGTAGTTGTGTTTGGGGCTGCATGTGTTAATCTTCCTGAGATCAAAATCAGCACTCTTTCCATGCTTTAGGGCAAGCTGTTTGTAGATTTCTTACTGAAGTCCAGAGCCTGTTCAGATAAGCCTATAATTCTAGCTAAAACCAACTTATAGTAAGCGTGGTGATTCCCTTAAGAGAATTTGGCATTTGCCCTATGCAAAGGCTAGCATCAGTTGTAATCAATGCCTTTTATCCCCAAGCTAACATGTCTACATTTGTACATGAAGCAGGGTTTACTGATCTCAGTGGGAACCATGTTTTTTTCAAAACTTCTCTATCCCAAGACTCTCTCTCTCAGACAAATGATCCTGAGCTGACAGCAATGTCATTTTTAAAAGAGAATGTCATGCAATTTCAAGTTTAATTTATAAATTCTACCTGTGGTTTTACACAATTGACATATTAAAACAGACATATCTCTGATAAGGCATTTGAGTATGATATATGATATTTAAAGAAAAAGCAAATGTGAAATATTCCAGAATAATACTAACTACATAATTAAGAAATGACTTTTATCACAAATGCAGATGGCTCCCTGCCTCTCAACTCTAGACTCTACAATATATTTGTAAAGTGTGATTATAAAAAATGCTTTTTTCATATTCAGTTTTCCCTGGAAGTCAGACAATATATGATGATTTTCAGTAAGTGTCAAAACAAGTAGCACCCTACACTCTAGCCACACCAAACCACATATGTTTTTTGAATATGGCTCCAACTCATGCTGGGCCTTCTGCCTAGATACGCGTTTCTTCCTCTCACCCACCACCATCAAATAGACACATGCACAAAAAATAGAATATGTTTGCTTTGTAAACTTAGTTTTATTTCCTGACCATAAGTTTTTATTGGTATGCAGGCATGGTAAATTTTATCTCTTAGTAGAGAAATGGCTACAAAGTAGATATTCAATTATAGTAATTAATAGGTGAAAGGAAGGACAGAAATAACCAACCTCTGCATTCTATTATTTAAAACATTACAATAAATATTTGCAATATTAAATTTCCTTAATCAATTTGGGAATTCCTGAGCATATCGATACAACTAGTAAGTTATAGAGAGTACTTTCAATTTTTACAAATTAATGAAAATTGGAATATTGGAAATAATTTGTCATAAAGTAAGTACATAAAATTATCACAGCAAAACAACAATCTGTTATTTTCCATTAAAAAGTGTCATCTGTTGATAAAACTGTCAACTGTATATGTGTGATGCATTAAGGAAAAAATGTGAAATCGAGGTTGAGGCATAAGTCATGTAAGTTTTCTAGAAAGAATGTATGTTCAGCAATAAGAAGATCTTGTAAAAAGTTTCTTGGCAGCTGGAGATATAGTACAGCAGGCAAGGCAATTGTCTTCTGAGCACCAGTAGAAATAATCTTTGAGCACAGAACAGGGAGTAAGCTCAGAACACCATGGGGTATGGTCCAAAAAAAATAAAAAAGTTTCTTCTCATGATAAAAGAATATTTCCAATTGTGGAATTAACAACCAAAGGACTAATATAAATGGACAAATGAAGTCAAGTTAAACATTTCCACACACATGCATGTGACAACTTCCTAGGTAAAAAATATGTACTAAGAATTGGTACCAAAAAGAATTTGATTTTTAATTTTTATTTTCTTTTTGTTTTGTTTTTGGTTGGGGGCCACACCCAGAAATTCTGTGGGTTTATTCCTGGCTCTCCACTCAGGAATTACTCCTGAAAGTGCTCAAGAGATCATATAGAATGACAGAGATAAAACCCGTATGCAAGACAAGCCCTCTACCCAATGTACCATCTCTCCTAACCCTAAAATTTTACTTTTATTATTTGGAAAAATATATTGTCCCTCGATATATTTATGTCTCCTGTTTATATTTTTTATTATTCTTAAAATAGAATTTTACTTTGCTATCTGTTACTCATTGTCAGCATAAGAATACTTCCTGGAACATGTGAATGAATTTTGGAGCATATTGAAAGTAATAAATTTACTCAGCCCTTTTTTCTTCCTTCCTTTCTGAATCTGCTATTGTTTTTGAGACTCAAATCTACAGGTACACATTACTTTCTGATTTTTCTTCTTTTTTTCAGCTATATACAGAGTTTGCCTGGATCAGATAACTATTTTAAATAAACATAAAATATTTCTATTATTAATGGATACCCAGTGCTTTCAGATCCTACCAAATATTTATAATTTTCATTTTTGCATTTATTTGCAACTTAATAAAAATTGCAACTTAATAAAAATTGTTCATCAAAAGAAACTATAAATTTAGTGTACAGTTATACATTTATAAAATTAGCACAATAACGACTTTCAATAGAGATACAAAAAGTATTACTTTCTTTTCTAGTGTCAGAGTTTAATACCTCTATATCATTACATATGCTTTGAAAAACTACACAAAACTCATTAAATAATGTATCAAGTGGTTGAAACTACTTTATTGAATCTTGCATGCATTTACTGAGTATAAATTATGTCTAGCTTATCATTAATTTTAATAATTTTGATGTTAATAAACTTTCATTAATCCCTAGTGATTACCTCTGCATGAATTGCAGTCAGTTTTATCTGTTCAATTATTATCTTTCCTGTTTTATTCTTTGGTACAGTTTTTTTCAAGGCAACAGTTTTTAAACATGTTTTAAAATATGAGGGATTTTTAAATCCTCTTTACCTACAAATTGATCTATACCAGATATGATTACACATTTCTATTGTTATTTTCCAAATTTTTCTTAGTAAATTCTGCATGAGATTTTTCTATTATGCTTTTATAATTATCTTCTTTTTTTCTGTATATAAGCAACTTAGTTCCTGTTTTCTTTAATTAATTAATTATTTATTTAATTTTTGCTTTTTGGGTGTCACACCTGGCAATGCACAGGGGTTACTCCTGGCTCATGCACTTAGGAATTTCTTGTGGTGGTCCATGGGGTAACATATGGGACTCTGGGAATTGAATTCAGGTCGGCCACATGCAAGGCAAATGCCCTACCCGCTGTGCTATTGCTCCACCCCAATTTTGTTTAATTTTTTTTTATTTTCTGGATTCATATTTGATATCTAATGTCAAATGGTGATATGCTTATAAAATTATTTTCTATTTTACTACTTATTATGCTAATTATAGACATAGTCTTACTCATAGTATATTTAGGAAATTATGGAAGGCTTTGCTTTTATTTGACTCATAATACATTTTTAATTTCAAATAGTGAGAAGTTGAAACTTAGTATCTAAGTAATTTAATTTATATGTCTGATTAAGAACTAAATTCAGATTTCTATTTCACTCTAAATAAAAATCCAAAATTATTGCTTGAATCATTTGACCCTCTTTGGAGTCACTACTCTAATTTCATAATATAATATTTTCATCCTTCTATTAATACCTTGATGTTTGTCAAGTATGCAAAAAGCTCTCTCTTATCTTACACTTTATACTAGTGTTTTGCACTTAAATAAACTCCTCATTTACATTAATACTTCCTTATTCTGTCAAGTTTATTTTCATATTATAATCTAAGGCCAAAACCTACAATGCTATTTAATCTTATAGTCATTTCTCCAGAACTCTATGTTCCTATTGCTATTTTTATTGTAGTTCATAATATTTATGACTATGCAACTAAATATTTATTGAAAACATTTTTATTCTGTGAAATTATAATTGAAAATCATTTTATAAAAAAACTGTTTAAATCAGGCACTCAAAATGTACAATTTTCTAATAAAGAAACTAGCAATATATTAATATAAATAATTGGAATATAAATATAAAAATATATAAAATATCAAAATATGTAAAATATACTATATATCAGAATATGTTAATATAAAATCTAGCAATACATTAATATTAAATATGAGAATTTGAAAATATTTTATATTCTGATAAAACTATAGTTATTAAAATTTTTTTCCATTATTGGTAATGGTAATATAGTCCAGAGATTTAGTTCAGTGTTATAGCACTTGCCATGTAGGCTTGAATCCCCAGGTTTGAATTCTGATAGGAAAAAAATTAATAAAATATCATAACTGGATGTGTAAGAAAATCAAATTCCAAATTACTTATGGGAGCAAAAATGCACAAATATTTTAGACACGAACAATACACATTTCTACAGAACTGTGTAATGGTCAAAACACAGCTATAAGAACAAGAATGCTTGATTGAGTATCAATACAAGAAGAGTATATTGAAACTGACCGTATTTGTATACTTGTCATTTTACTAGTATAACTGGTATGACTGGTTTTTGTATCTTGGTGCTGTTTCATCCATCCATCGCCAGCTAAATAATGTACTGATTCTATGAACATTACATTTTTTCATCATCTTGTTTCCCTAATGTTTAACCAATAGGGAACAACAATAGGAGATTTGGACTTAAGAGACTATTTGTTTCTTGTTTGCTTGCTGATCTTTTCAACAACAGCCCACCAAAGGCAATTTACTGTGACAAATGCAGTTGGCTTTAGTTTCTAGCTTTGTGTGGCATGTGTAGAACCAGTTCATGGAATCCATTATAACATACATACCAGCACATTTGTTATGTATGTTATAATGGATATCCTCTCCTTGGTGGGCTAAATGCCACCTATTCCCTGAGCCTTGAAATACTAGTGTGTAGCAAAATATTTAGTAGCATACATCTACTGATTTCTTTACTGTTTAACTGTTCCCATTAGAATATATGTTCCAATATTTAAAAAAAAATTCTTTCTGTTTTCACTCTTAAAACTAGAACCCAGTGTCAAGCACTGAAAACACTCAATAAATATTTGTTGAATGAGAGCAGATTACTAGGCCCATGGAGATAGTTCAACAAGTTTTAGGCAGCATTAGGCAGCATTTAGTTCAGTCTCTGGGACCACATGGTCCTCTGAGCACCACTTGGAATGATATCCCCACAACAAAGGGAAGAAAAAAAGAGAAAGAGAGAAGAAGGAAGGAGGGAAGGAAGGAAGGAAGGAAGGAAGGAAGGAAGGAAGGAAGGAAGGAAGGAAGGAAGGAAGGAAACCACCTGATTTACATTCAAAAGTCTAAAAGTTTAATCCAAACTGTCCCTTCTATATTTACAGATACAAAAGGGATTGTTTATATATACTTTGTTCTTCAATTTTTTTTCCTTTTTTCCTTTTTTTTCTATCTGTGTTCACATATACTTTGATGGCTCCACTATCTACTATTTTCTTAAGGAAAACAAAGAATGATTAATGAATATCCATATAATCAACTGAAGAAAATTAAATCTTCTGACAAAAAAAACCAAAGTGATATTTTAAATGTTAAACTAAAAAAAGTATTTTATCCTCATATATATATATATATATATATATATATATATATTCACTTTTTGTCACATGTTTGCACAAATAATTTAATACTGACTTTAACACTTAACTTGAGATAGAGCTAAATAAACCAACTTACTTTGTTAAATAACATTGATTTGTGGGGTGATCACAGATTGTGAGCCACACCTTACAGTACTCAGAAGCTACTCCTGAATATTTTACAGGGGTTACCTCTGATGGTACTCTCTTGACTTAACTCCTGTACTATTGCTACTTTCCATTAGTACAGCATTAACTACAAAGAAATTGTGAGAATCTTAAAATGATAATTATAATTCATTGAGGAATCTATAAAATTGTAATACATAGACTCATGGACAAAATTCCAAAATAAGTCTTAATCAGCTTAAATATATTTTACTAAAGCAAAGAAATTAATGTAGGGAAAAAATAGAAATAACCCCCCCCAAAGTCCAAATAATTGTACAATTAAATAAAATACTATTAATATTCATTTGAAACATATGTGGATAAAATATTCCAATGAAAAACTTATAGATGACAGGTGTCAGAGTGATGGTACAATAGTCAGGGCTTTTGAGTGCACATGGTTAGCCAGAGTTTGATCACTGGCATCCCAGATGGTACCCCAAGCACAGCCAGAAATTATTCCTGAGTGAGAGCCAAGAGTAACCCCTGACTATTGCCAGGTGTGGACCAAAAAGATAAATTTTTTTCAATGACATCATTTAAAAGGTGAGATTAAGATGAAACTGAATGTTGTTTTTATTAATTTTATGTATCAAATTGGATGCTGATATATATGACTATCTTATTTCTTAATGTGTCTTTGATGGCATTTCTGTAAGAGAATATCATTAGAATCTAAGTACTGATGAAAGCAGCTTGCTTCTCAGCATGGAGGACCTCACTGTTTTGTTCAGCACCTGAATAGAATGAAAATGTTGGGAAGGAACAGTTTATTTTATTTTAGTTAATTAATTAATTATATTTATTCTTTTGAGGGGAAATATCTTCTAAAGTATATTCTGCTGATGGTAGTTAAAAATATCAACACATTTAATTATTTCTGTATATTTTTCAAAGCAGATACACTATAACTTAATAGTTATCTAGAGAGAATGAGATCAAAGAAAAAAGAGCAATGGGGAAAGAGAGAGAGAGAGAGAGAGAGAGAGAGAGAGAGAGAGAGAGAAATAAGCCAATGCAAATAGCAGGTAAATTATTTTTGCACATACACTTGTACAAAGAATATGTGATAATTTACTTGTTATTTTTGCCTTTTAAGTTTGGAATTATTTTAAACAAAGAAAAACCAAGTTTAAAATGTATTTTTTCAAGAAAATCAGTGTAAGCATAAGACTTATATTTATTGTGATTCTTATTCTTTTGTTCCAATTAGAAATAATACAATTTGGGGGTGCTGGAGCAATAGCACAGTGGGTAGGGTGTTTGCCTTGCACACGGCTGACCTGAGTTTGATTCCCAGAATCGCATATGGTCCCCTGAGCATCGCCAGGAGTAATTCCTGAGTGCAGAGCCAGGAAAAACCCCTGAGCATCGCTGGGTATGACTCAAAAAAAAAAAAAAACCAGAAATAATACAATTTTAACTAGAAAAATTTTGTATCAATTTGAATATATTTACAGAATGGAAGCAGGTCAACACACACATTATGATTTAATATTACCTTAATTTGCAGCTCAGATAGAGAAGGAAGCACCAAATAAAGGGTGTTGGGAGGATCCTCCCAGAATGGGAGATGCATGCTGAAAGTAGACTATAGACCAGACATGATTGCCATTCAATTCCTCTTTTGCAAACCACAGCACCCAAAAGAGGAGAGAGAACAAAAGGGAATGCCCTGCCACAGAGGCAAGATGGGATGGGGGGGAAGGGGTGGAAAGGATACTGGGATCAGTGGTGGTGGATAATGGGCACTGGTGAAGGGATGGGTACTCAGTCATTGTATAACTGAAACCCAAGCAGAAAAATGTGTAAGTCTACAACTGTACTTCATGGTGTTTCACTAATAAAAATTAAAAAAAATAATATTGTCTCAATTCTATTATGTGCTACAATTTCATGAAAGTTAGTGTACATTGTTGAAAGAATCCATTCTTTTAAACATGAGCTACAATGCCACTTATGAAAGGCTACAAATGAATGAATTCAGTAAATGCTAATTTAGACAAGTGAGGCATGTCAATTTAGTTTAAAACAATAGAATTCTTCAGCTTCCAAATTGTTAACATTCATGGACTTTTCTTCCTGGGGTTTTATATTCAATGATCTTCCCATATATTACTCAAAAGAGACATGAATCTGAGGAAATTGTTTTCATAATTAATCATAAATTATACTTGTGACTCTAAAGGCAGTGATCTGTAAAAATTTAATTAAGAAATGAATAGTGCCAAGTTTCATTTCTGATTCAATGGCTCTTCAATTCATTTGTTCTATTGTATTTATTTAAATAAATTTCTTGGTGATAAAATGAAAAAATATAATTGAGGTGACTCAGTGATTTAACTCTTGATTATTTAACTCAGAATTACCTACTTAGACTTCAACAAACTCATTCATTATCCAACATAACTAAGTCCAGATCTAACAAACTTTTGAATGTGTAAGAAGGTCTAGCATACAATACTAGAAAACAATCACTTTATTCTAACTTACACAAGTTTCTGCTGTTCAGAACTGTACCTTATTGAAGCATAGAAGAAATTATTCCACCCTTATTTGAGGCTTAATAGAATGAATTAACATCAGTCAGATTAGCTAAAGTAAAGCCAAAATTGAGAAATGTAGGTATAAGTTATTTATATGACTATAAATTCTAAAGATAAGTGGAGGAAAACTAGAGATATATTTTCTTAGTTTAAGAGACCTGCAGTGTTAAACTAAAAGAAGTGAATTTTCACATACAAAAAATGAATGAATTCATCTTTTGGGGAGGTGGGGACTTCCCAAGTGGTTTCAGGAGGCCCAGAGGCTCCACCAACAATGAATTGGACTTGTTCTGCCAGGAATCACTCAGGACAGTTCAGCCCCATGACAAAGCAGGTAGGAAGTAAAGGAAACCACATTTGAAGAATTAAAGTTAAGTTAGGAAAGGGAAAGCAGTCAATAATAATAGCAAAAATAACAACAACAACAAAACCGTTGTATTATTAAACTAGTCACTATTATATTAAAAGCTTAAGTATGTTTTATTTTAAAACAATATAATACACAGAGAAACATCCTGAATATATTTTAGTACCTAGACTTGTAAATAAAATTTTAATTAATACTGAAAACCTAGGGCTGGAGTGATAGCACGGCGGGCAGGATATTTGCCTTAGATGCTGCCAACCTGGCAGACCCGAGTTCGGTTCCTCTGCCCCTCTCTGAGACCCCAAGAGTAAGCCACCGAGAGTATCTCACCTGCATTGCAAATCCTGGCAAGCTAACCGTGATGTATTCAATATGGCAAACATTGAATATTGTATATTATTGAATATGTAATATAGCATAAATATATTAATAAATGTAACATATCTAATAGGTGGGGAAAGGTTGAAAAAATACTATGATTTGATTAGCACAAAGTATTTTCTTATGAAAGTAATTAGATCTATATCATTGATTTAAAGAGATTTTTCCTGAGGTACTTTAAAAATTGGGTCAAAATATGCCATTTAACCAATATGTATTGGGGGTATGGTGCCGCCAGCAGGTCAATCTGTACCTGTGAGATGAGTGCATCAGCAGCCTGATGGTATCGTCAGACTTTCAGATACCCCAAAATTGCTGCTGTGCCTTTGGCCAGACCCCAGAAACTTGGGGCAAAGTTTACGAAGAAAGTAAACAGCCAAATGTTCGGTATGTGGGAGACACACCCACAAACCACCTCCTTCTCAGTTATATAATTGGAGGTATGGCCTCTCTGGTTCCTGATTGAACTGCTTAATGGCCATGATCCCAGAGTATCAGAAACGAATCTCGAAACCCAAAGGCTTTTGGCAGAAATGCGTCCTGTTCCTGCAGTAGGTTACTGGCGCTGGGCCACTCCAGGTGGGAATAGGTTTCGTGCCTTGGCCTGTTCCCCCTGGCAGCCTGGTGACCACCATCCTCCAGAGGCCACTGGATAATCAGGTTTGGGCCTGCAATGACAAGACACACGGGGCCTCACCCCATGGGGGTGGAGCCGACTCTTTCTCCCCATCCCAACAAGACCCCGCAGTCGCTGCCTACAAATGCCTCTCTGGTTCCTAATCAAGCTGATTAATAGCCATGATACCGGAGACTCAGAAACAAATCTTGAAACCCAGCGGCTTTTGGCAGAAATGCATCTGGACTGCATACGAGGTGGCCGCCAGCTCAGAGCTTACTGGAAAGCCAGATATGAGCCAGCTGGGATGGGGCAACTGCAATCTCATGGGAAGGGGGGCGGTACCAGCTCATCCATCACGCCCTACCAAGTTCATGAGTTGCCTCCCACAAGCAGCTCTCTGGCATGGCCATGGCTCCAGAGGCAAAGGGACTCAATCCAGGGCCCTGAAGCTTGCAGCAGAAAAGTGAATGGATCATGTGTTAAACTACGGCACCAGGCCTCTCCAGGATAGAAAGGGTGTTGCTCCCCTCCGCCTTTTCCACCCCTGGCAGCAAGGTGGTCACCACCTCAGAGCGTATTGGAAAGCCAGGTACGAGCCGGCGATGACGGGGCAACTGCAGTCTCATGGGAAGAAGGATGGGACTGGCTCGTCCTTCACGCCCTACCGAGATCACGCCCCCCATAAGCGGCTCTAAGGCATGGCCATGGCTCCAGAGGCAAAAGGACTTAATCCAGAACCCAGCAGCTTGCGACAGAAAAGTGAATGGACCATGCATTAAACTACGGTGCCATGCCTCCTCCGGAGGGAAATGGTATTGCTCCCTTCCGCCTGTATCCCCCTGGCAGCAAGGTGGCCACCAGCTCAGAGCTTATTGGAAAGCCAGATATGAGACGGTGGTGATTGGACAACTGCAGTCTCATGGGAAGGAGGGTGGTACCGGCATGTCCTTCACACCCTACCGAGGTCACGAGTTACCCCCCACGAGCGACTCTGCGACATGGCCATAACACCAGACACACAGGAACCAATCTCGTAATTATCTGGCTCTTTGCAGAAATCCAAAATCATGACCGCGTGACATTATATGATTCTCTTAACCAGCTATAGAAAACAAAATATTTCACAATGCCTTTTTAGCAATTCTGATTGTTTTGGGGGAAATTCTAAACAATAATGGTGCATCTTTTGTCGAAGTAATGAATGTAATCAATGTAGAGAAGAGTTAAGCAGAAATCATCTGCCTCACAGGCATTTGGAGGGGTGGGAGGGGGGTATAATGGGGTTCTTGGTGGTGAAAAATGAGTACTGGTGAAGGGAAAGGTGTTTGATCATTGTATGACTGAGACTTAAACCTGAAAGCTAGTAACTTTTCTCACAGTGGTTCAATAGATAAATATAAAAATAAAAAATAAATTAAAAAAATAAGGTGGAGTTCATGCAAATCCAATCAGCTAATCAGTGGCCGAATAAATAGCAGTACTCCCACAAAAAAAAATAAACAATATGTGTTGATGATGTTATAAACAACTACACCAATTCCTCTTTAAATAAATGTGTGTGTTTGTGGGAAATCACTTGTGTAATATATAAATATGTGGAAAATTGTATAGGAAAAACACTTCTTGGTTAATTAAAAATTTTTTCTTGTTAGATATGCATTAGGCTAACCAAGCAGAAATAAGCTGTAAAAATTATGTAGAAACAACAAAAAAAATTATGTAGAACCAGAAAGATAGTAGAGTGGTTAATGAGCTTGCCTCATATCCCGTTAGGTTCTCTCCCCTACAACTCATATGGTTTGTGAGGGGAAAATTATTTTAAAAATACTAAACTGAAAGTTATGCATCATAAAAATAGTCCATGTGGTTATCTACAAAGATTTTTGAGTAGATGTGGACTTAGAAAATTTTACCAACCCCAGAAACTCAGCAATAAATTGTATTTGTATTCAAGAACAGATTTTTCTTTCTCTAACATGTTTCTTTTATAGAACTCAATGGGAAAATATTCAGCGTTTTTTTCTCTCATCTATATCTCATTAGAGTATGTAACAACCATCAGTCTTTCCTCATTTTTCTAGAAATTCTCAAGGTTGAGATGAACTGGCAAGGTTTTTTTTTTTTTTTTCAAAATAACCTTCATTTTTAAAAGTTTGGTACTGACTTGTAACTGAATTAAATAATCTGTATTGGCAAGAATACCACACAACTGGTACTCTATTCTCACTGCATCTTATCAGGGACACATAATAACAGCATAATTTATGAGAAGTTAGAATAATATGTATTTTTCTTGAAATGTTTCTTCAGTACAATTTAAAATAAATAAGCCACTGTAAATATCCTCCAGTTGTTCATCGATTTGCTCTAGCAGGCCCAGAAACGTCTTCATTGTGACACTTGTTACTGTGTTTGGCATATTGAGTACATCATGGGTAGCTTGCTAGGCTTTGCCGTGCTGTTGAAATACTCTCTGTAGCTTGCTGGGCTCTCCAAGAGGGACGGAGGAATCAAACTTAGGTCAGCCAAGTCAGCCGCATGCAAGGCAAACACCTTAACCCACTGTGTTATCGCTCCAACCCTGCTATCTCTCCAACCCAAAATAAATAAGCCAAAGTTTATAATTAGTGCAAACAAGTGATAATAACAAATAGTAGTAAACAAATGAAAACTTGGAGATGAAACAGTAATTATGATTTACAACTAAGTCCATAGCCCTAGATAGGCTGTTAGCTTAATTTTATTTCTTTTTATTTTTTATTTGAATAAAATTTTCTCTGAATTATATTTTTACAAATAAATTGAGGAACAATAAAGCAATCTCTAAGTTTAGAGTTCTTTTAAATATACTTTGTATGTTTCACCATACAACGGAAAATAAGCATTCTGAAAATAGAGTAATTACCTTTGTATTCATAACAGTAAGTACATAAGACTGATACTCTAACTAATGGGTAGTATATTAAAAAATAATTTTGTATTTTATTAGGGTAATGATGAAGTTTTCCTAGGAACCACAAAAAATGGGTTTCTTTTTAGGCATTCTTTTAAAAAGAAATCAACTGGTTTTTGATGACCAACCTGGCACTCTTTCTTGATTTCAAATGAAACAGTATAGGCAGACTTCCAATGCATTAAAAATATCTGATGCTCGCCAATATTTTTCCCCAGCATTAAACGTGTTATGGACCTCAATTGTATGTCAAAACTGTATTATATTAATATTATAGTAATCAATTGTGAAGGTCCCATATGTATTGTGGAAGAGAAAGAGAAGCTTTTTATCAAAAGCAAGTTCCTGCTTCCTGAACAATGATACAGTTTCTTCAGTTTCTCTCTAGAGAGTTGAACTTACTTAGTATTCATAGAATGGGAAAATGAAATTTTACAATAACGGACAAAACACACATGGTATACAATCAAACTTGTCAATGACAGTAATGTCTTTTTCTTTTGAATATGTTTTTTTCAATGATTTATTCAGATATGTGTCTTTCCCAATATATATTTTAATATGATACATTTTAATTATCTTTGACAAAAGAGTATTGCTACATTTATTTTGCCTTTGGAAAAGGATGTTGCTTTCTTTTGCTTATTTAAATTACAACATAAAGTTAGTTTAATGACCAGGTATAATAATGATGTAACTAGGTCATCCTTAGATTGTGCTTAACTTACTGAAAATATTAAGACAAGGAAAAAAATTAATGAGCTTATAAAAATTTTATTTAATTTGAAAGCATAGGGAAGTATCCTGAAAATGTTGTTTTTCAATTTACCATGTTAGCAAGAAATCTGACCCATTATTTAACGTTGTAGCAGTCTGCAATATACTTTACCTTTTCAAATCCATTTATTTGGCTTTAGATTTTGAAGCACAGCCATGTTTGTTCCTCAGGTTACAGAATATTATTGAAAACACAATTTCTGATCAATAAAGTCTCATTGTATTTGTGCACAATATTATATATAATATATATGTATGTACATATATATTATAGTTACATGCACATAGTCTGCATATATCTGTATATACAGGTATATGTGTGTCTGTATATATATATATATATGTATTATATATACGAGCGGGCCCAGTAACGTCTCCATTGGAGACTTTGTTGTTACTGTGTCTGGCATATCGAATACTCTCGGTAGCTTGCCGGGCTCTCCGAGAGGGGCGGAGGAATCGAACTCGGGTCGGCCATGTTGGCGGCGTGTAAGGCGAACGCCCTACCCGGAGCGATAGCACAGCGGGTAGGGCGTTCGCCTTACACGCGGCCAACATGGCCCACCCGAGTTCGATTCCTCTGCCCCTCTCGGAGAGCCCGGCAAGCTACCGAGAGTATTCGATATGCCAGACACAGTAACAACAAAGTCTCCAATGGAGACGTTACTGGGCCCGCTCAAGCAAATCAACGATCAACGGGAGGGCCTATTCACCTATTCACCTATTATATACACAGACACACATATACCTGTATATATATTATATATACACAGACACACATATATATATGGCAATGCTCAGGGATCACTCCTAATGCTGCTCAGGGAATCATATGCGGTACTAGAGATTTAAAACCTGATTACTGGGGTTGGAGCAATAGCACAGCAGATAGGGCCTATGCCTTGCACACAGCCTACCCAGGTTCAATTACTCTGTCCCTCTAGGAGAGCCTGGCAAGCTACTGAGAGTATCCAACCCACACAGAAAAGCCTGGCAAGCTACCCATGACATATTCAATATGCCAAAAACAGTAACAAGTCTCACAATGGAGACATTACTGGTGCCCACTCAAGCAAAATCAATGAGCAATGGGAGGACACTGCTACAGTGCCCCAGTGTACTGTGGCTGGAGCAATAGCACTGAGGGTGGGGCATTTGCCTTGCATGTGGCTGACCCAGGTTTGATTCCCAACATCCCATATAGTTCCCAAGCACCACCAGGAGTAATTCCTGAGTAATGCCGGAAGTAACCCCTGTGCATCGCAAAGTGTGACCCAAAAGACAAAAATAAAATAAAATAAAATAAACCTGATCACTGAATGCATGGTTTACATCCTGTACTATGTCTCTGAATCAGGACAGTATATAAGCATAAAAGAAAAGATTTCTTTAGCATAAAAGAAAACATCACTTTAGTATGAAAGAAAATATTTTCATTCTTGTGTATATGTATGTGCATGTTTTCAAGGCCTGAAAAGGGTTTTTGGGTTTTGGTTTTGTTTTTTACTGTCTTTAAGGTTGTTCAGGTCTGCCTTAGGTATACACTCCATTCAGTCTAAACTTAAGGCGAAAGATTTCCTACTGCACTTTCCTTGTTTCATTGTCCCTGAAGTTCTGTCTATCCTCTTTATCTCATATATCATCAAAAACAGCATTCAGTTTTGGGCTTAATATATAACTGCCCAAGGTAATATTCAACTTCCCCAGGAAAAAGACTTAGATTTTTTTATCCTGTAGAGGATTTTTAGGGTAGTGCTCTTGGGAATATAATTTGTGAATTTAAAAAAAGTGAGATATTTCCTAAGGGCTAGGAAAGTGAATGTTACCTGAATGTAATACCCAAAACAACAATGAGAAAATGTTGACAAGAGAACCTGGGTGTTTGATCTTTCTCCTTAATTGTCATTAGATAAAAAATATATTGAGGGAAGATACAACATACTGAGTATCATGATCTATGAGTTAATATTAACATAATACTTAAAGATATATAAAGACATAGCATTGACAAAATAACAAATTGGTATCTAGGGCCCAGGGAGATAGTACCATGATTCAGGCTCATTTACTTTGCATATAGTAAACAGCATCCAATTTATGAGTATCAACAGATGTTCCCCTGTGTGTCCCAGAAACATTCAGAATGACTCAGCATCATATTCTAGGTCCCTTGCATTGAGCTCATTTGCAAAGAATCCCTGGGAAGATGTCAAAGCATCCTGAAAGCCCCTTCTCCAAGTCCCCCCTAAACTATTTTGAATCCTAAGGGCTTACAGTAATCAAAAACGGGCAAGAAACTGATAATATATGACCCAACCCCCCAGAAAAATTAACTGACAAAAAGTAATCTGGAAAGAAAACATTTGGGCACTGCCTCTCTGGTCTCTATCTGAAACTGAAAGGTTGTTTAAGGAGTGGTTGAATTTCAGTTTTCTCCATTTAGCTCCTATAGCTAACAACACGTTCTTTATCCAGCTGCACCCTGAAGATGAAGAGAAACCCCTGCAGCGGTGTATCAGCTGATAGCTTCATTGTACAAAAGAGCATTACCAGAAAGACAGTTCACCTAGTCAATTTACCACATGGCTAATTCCAAAATCATAAATTCATGGAACACCTATTAATTGCTCCAGATGGCCAAATTACTAAATAGCCAGTTTGTAGAATAATTAATTTGCCACATTAACTTGTTTCTTTTACTATTAACTTTAAAATATTTTGTATAAATGTGTACATCTTATTTATCTATATGATAAATTACTCTATATTTGAGATTCACTCATAAATGTATTGGTCATAATTTTTTCTAAGGATAAAGTACAAAGAACATATTATTCAGGAAAATCGTTAATATATTCTGAAGCATGTATGTTTAGATTTGTATGTCTAGCAATACAGTGAGCAAGCCAGATGTTCAGAGAAAACCTTTCAAAGGTTATACGTATTCTATCTTAAACACATATCAGATCAAACACAACCTCAAGGATAGCACTTATAAAATATAGTTTTAAAATATAGTTTCTATAGTTCTATGGAAGTGAAGTGGGGGCACTTACTGAGGTCAAAAAGAACAAAAAGGTGTAATGTAATCATGGATTCAGGTCAGTGACAGAGCACATACCTTATTTTTGTATGTGGCCTTATACTTGATTCCCTGGCACACAACACACACACACACACACACACACACACACACACACCACATGTGTGAGCGTGCGCATACACACTTCTCCTCTCCCCCACATCTTTAGTAACATCAACAACAAAAAGAACAACAACAACAACAACAACAAATGAAATCTAACAAATTAAAAAAAAAATTAGAAACATTCAAGGCCCTTGATATATTTGCCTATCTCTGGAACACTGAAATACTTTTGGCCAAAACTGGTACCTAAGGGAGCTGAGGTAAGAAGAGGCAGCAAGGTGAAAATACAACTATTATACATCAGGATCTTTGAAGAGGAGACCTTTGCAGAGTAGATCAAATAGAAGCCTTCTCCGAGGAGGGGAATACTCCTACATAGACCTTGGCTCTGGAAAATTCCTTAATCAATATTTAGAAATTTAAAAAAATTATATGGAAATTTTCAAAATAAATGGTTAACATCTGAGGATTAACTAAATAAATATTGATCATATCAAACAAAAATATAATAACAGAGTATTTATAAAGGTAATTTAAAATTAAATAACTCAGTATAATCATATTGCATTAATAAAAGGTATGTCTAAAGAGATATTTTGATAAATAGAAAAAAAGAAAATATTCATAATAAAATGAATACATTTAAAAATAAGATTCATATTTTTTTTAATTTTGTCTCTTTGGGTCACACCCAGCTATGCTCAGGAGTATCCTGGCTCTGTACTCAGACATTATTTCTGGCAGTGCTGGAGGGGGAGGGGGACTATAGGGGATGTCATGTATTGAACCCCAGTCAGCCATCCACAAGGAAAATGTCCTACCAACTGTACCATCACTCCGACCCCTCAATTTTTTTTTTTAATTTTAGTGATGCTAGCAGTGGCTGGATTAACCTTGCTTCTGTAACAAGGGTTTCTTCTGGGAGCACTGTATACTCTTTTTTTGAATAAACTATTATTTGTCAATGATATGAATTTTGAGGCCGAGTGAACAATACATCATTGGTTATAAGAGACTGAAAATACTGTAATTGGCATATACTCTTGGAAATAGTTATTTCTACTTATATTCACATGTATATTACTAAGTATTTCTACTAAGTATTCTATATTTATAATATAATCATATGTAAATTCTTTATGTTTCAAAGTATGTTATATATGTAGCCAATAGTATAGGTGGAATTGATATTGCTTATATTCACATAGATCAATTTCTTTTCTTAGTGTTCAGGATTTTTAAAATTATTTTTGCTATCAATAGTGTATATATAGTGTAGACTCTTTTTAAGGTTCTATAAATAATTTGAAAATATAATTTTTGGAATTCATAAACCTACGAATGTCAAAGTAATGTCAAAGTAAAACTTATGGATAGAAAAATGTGAGTGTGCGTACACACACACACACACACACACACACACACACACATCTATGCATGCACCATAGATTCAGCTAAATCTCTGTGAACCAAAGCCTGTAAGTTTTGCTTAAGTTAGTTCAGACAGGGTTCAGATCAAATCTAAGCTCATGGTCTCTAGCCAAAGCAAATAAAGGCCTAAATCTTGACATTGTCTGAATATTCTTAATAATTTCAACATCTGTTGTTACATATTCTTCTGTCTGCAAAATATTAGAATAATAGGATATTTCTTATCAAAAATACATTTTCATTCTAACTGTGCTGTTTTGGTATTCATAAACTATACTGAGTTAATACTTTCAAACTTTTGATCAAATTATTTTTAACATAACACGGTATTCTATAGTATTCTGGCAAAATAACTCAAATAAAGCTTCTAGGTTCAAAATATGAAGGAAAAGTGAATAGGATCTCATGTATATCCTATTTGAGTTTAGTTATTTTGCTTTTGTTAGTCTGTTTAAAACAACAAGAAACATGGCATTCTTATATTTAGAATAGCCAGAAGAGAGATTATGTATAAGAGATTAATTACACTGGGGTAAATAGAATATAGAGGAAGTGAAAAGAATAGCCTAGAAACAGCTAGCAACATTGAGCTGTCATCACTCAAGGACCCAAAGGAATGGTGGTGGTTTTTGGTGGGGGGTGGGGGTCGGTGGTTACTGGAAACCAAAAGGAAGGGCATTCATGTAGAGTGGATTCACTTGAGAGTAGCTGTGATTTTCCCTTAGAGGAAAGTCAGTTCTGGTAACCCAAAGGAATCTAGAAATAAATACTCGCTTTTTTTCTCATCCTTTCCAATGTTCTCATTATACAGTTTAAATTGAAGGTGGGGTGTCCATGTTACAATGCCATAATGCCATATTTTACGAATATTAACAACCCAGTTCATGGTTACTAGAGGACAATTTAAAGGTCTAACAAAAGGGCCTGGGGCCAGAGCTATAGCACAGAGCGCAGAGTGTTTGCTTTTATGTGTCAGACGTGACTTCAATACCTGACACTTCCTGTGATCCCCTGATGCCTGCTAGGAGTGGTTCTTTAGTGCAGGACCAGGAGGAAGCCCGGCACACCACCAGGTAAGCCCCCAAATGCATAAAAAAATCAAGTTTGCCTAAAAGGGACATTAAAAACTCAATCATGTTGATATTCAGTTTTCAAGAGAATATACTGTAAGAAAATATATTAAAACAGAAGGTGATTATATTGCTAAAATTCTCTTATTTTAAAAATCTTATAAAAATCCCAATTTTTCAAAGCTCAATGAGAAATAACAGTAAATAGTTGAGTGCAACAATTTATTTGTACTATTTTTTTCTAGAATTCATGTGCATGTATACCTGCATATTTCATTTATTAAGGAAATTTAATACATTAATTTAAAATTCCTTACATATGCAATAAATATATAAAGATATGTGTTAAAATTCATACAGCACTCTTCAGTGATAAAAAATTCCAGTATAATGAATATTTTCATAACAAAATAAAATGTCATTTTCCTTAGTAATTAAATTCAAGTAGTCTTCAAAGATAATTTTTCATCAATACAGCAATATTCAAGTAATAAAAAGCGCATATATAAACAATTTATAAAGCTAGAGATGTAGCTCAGTAATAGACTTCACCTCTCATAAATAAAGTCTTTGTTTTGATCCCCACCACCAAATATAAATAAGTAAAATAATTTTAAAAGCAAGCTGTAAACCTTAATCATTCTGTTCTTTTAATCTTCATGGCTCCAAAGACATTTATAATATTACAAAGTCTGATTTCCCTCTTTACAAAAACAAAACTTTTAAATTCTTTTTCCTCCAATTTTTTTTTTATTTAGGTATGGGATTTGCAGCACTGTTAATGATAGTGTCATGCAGACGTTGTTATAATACTACATCTGCTTGTAGAGTGCTTGTTTCTCTCTACCAATGTCATAAGAAGCCCTACCTTTCAACTGTCCCCCAGTGCCCACTCACACACAACAGGTAAGCTCATTTCAGTATACCAACTCACTAGTTCTCAACTCTCCAGTACTCAGAACAGCTCTGTGTGTGTGTATGTCTGTGTGTGTGTGTGTCTGTGTGTGTGTGTGAAGCGAAAGGGTTTTTATTGAATATTAGTTAGAAGGATATGAGGGGAGGGAAAGAAGTTTGTGTTCAAGATAGAACACAGAAATCTTTGTTTTTTTTTCTTTCTTTTTGGGGGTCACACCCAGTGATGCACAGGGGTTACTCCTGGTTTTCACTCAGGAATTATGCCTGGCAGTGCTCAGCGGACCATAAGGATGCCGAGAATAAAACCCGGGTCAGGCCGCATGCAAGGCAAACACCTACCCACAGTACTACTGCGCTAGCCCCGAACACAGAAATCTTGTAGTGTAATTCATTCTGGGTTACAGACTTGAGTATCAGGAGCACGGTTGTCTCAGAGTACAAGATGGACATTTGACTCAAGTAAAAAAGATTAAATCCACCTTTCTACCATTCTGCTTTATTCAAGCTTGCTAGAGATTGGCTGACAGCCACACTCAAAGGTAAGATAAATACATAATTTTTTCTAGAAATATCCTTTCGCATACAGAGAGCAAAGAGTATTTTACCATTGTTTGGATTTTCATAATTCCAATCAAATGACATGTCCAATAAACAATCACAATACCCAGTACTCACCCCCATCAATCTTATTCTATCCCAAATAAATATCATGGTTTGAAAGATTATCATCTTGACTTTTGCCAGTTTATTCTCAGCATAACTTAAAAGTGGTTTTCTTAAAATTATGTCGATTAAGTCAATTCTCTGCTTAAAACCCTAAAATTATTTCCTTTTTCACTGTAAGTGAAAACCAAAGTGTTTATAGTAGCCCTAAACTCTCTGTATAAACATGGATTTATTCCTGAGTTTGTGGATTGTTAAGTACTGAATGAAAGGTTTCTATACAAAACTCCAGGTGCTTATGAAGTTAATTTATTGTAGACTTTAAACAGATGTTTTAGGTCCCGCCCCAATATCCAGGTCTCTCTTTTTAACTAATCCATATCATCAGCCATCCTTTATGATTTCTTGGTCCTGTCCCATCACGATTCACTCACCTCAGTGTTTCACAAGATTGGGTGCAGTGTACAACTGCTGGATCAGAGGTCTTTGGCTGGAAACCTACAACAGGGACCCCTTGCTGGGGCTTGCTACTCTGCAGACAGTCTCTGGGCCATTCAAGGGCCATAGTGGCTACTTAATGCTGCCCTGCTGTCTGCCGAAGCACAGGTAAAGGGGCAAAGAAGAAATCCCCTGTACAAGTTCTTCTTTCATCTCTTACCCTGACCCACCCCAGCTATTTCTTTCATTTTTTAACTGGCTACCTTTGGGTGGGAGGGTTTTTAAAAGATCACTAATTAAGTAGGTTAGCTGAGGACTCTGCCCTCCAGTTTCACTAAAATGAAGACACTGGCCTTAGATCTGTAGAGAAAGAAAGGGTGTTGTATAGATATCTAGGAGAAGAGCAAAAGTATCTGGATATCTTTTTTTTTTTTTGAATGACGAAAATATCCCCAAATGAGCTAAAATATTATTGAACTAATTGTCACCATCACTGTTGTCACTGTTCTCCCATTGTTCATCGATTTGCTCGAGCGGGTCCAGTAACAATTCGAGACTTGTTGTTACTGTGTTTGTCATATCAAATATGCTTGCCAGGGTTTGTAGCGTGGGCCTTGCCAGGCTCTCCGAGAGGGGCAGAGGAATCGAACTCAGGTAAGCCTGGTCGGCCGGGTTCAAGGCAGATGCCCTACCCACTGTGTTATCGCTCCAGACCCCATTGAACTGATTACTAAAATGTTTATATTCCATACTTTTGTAACCATGATGTTTAGGTTTCACTATTCTTAGGAGCCACAGTGTTGAGAGGCATGTCCACAGATTTAGGAAGAACTTTATTGGCAAAATGAGGAATGGTTAGAAGCGAGTGAACTTGGGTCCACAAAGTAAGAACTTTGTATGTACACTCACAATAAAGGGGTTATTATTGTTGTTGTTGTTGTTGCTGTTGTTGTTGTTTATGGAAAAAGACAACAAGAAAGCAGGAAAGGTAGACTATGGACCAGCTGAGACAAAATGAAAAATAAAATCCTATTATGACAGTGACCAGAGGTATACTTAGTTTTATTTTCAAACTTTAACAAAGTAACTATCAGCCTATAAGAGAAGGATAACAAGAAAAAGACTGCTTATAATTAGGCCATTGGTGGGGACAAGGGGATTAAATTTAGAACAAACTGTCCTTATCTAAGTTTTGGGATAAGACTTTTATTCTTGTCTAATGTTTCTTTCTGGACTGATTTTACACTGAGTGAGTCATGGTATGTGAATTCAATCTTAATAAATTTGGCTTCTTCATTATGTCCTTCAAAGACGACAGATGTACCTTAAGATGTTCAATTTTTTTGTCATCATTCATAGAACTCTGTGCAATTCTAACACCTTAATAAGCAATGAATTTATTTTTCTTAAATTTTCTCTGTAAATATTTTGAGTTCACCGGATATCAAAAGAACCCCTGGCCTCCCACCTACGAGTTTGTCAAACTTCTTCATCAAGACCCTGACCCAATGGTTTGATGCTCTTCGTGTTCCTGAAGCGAGCAGATATCATTGGGCTATACTAGCATGTGACAGGGATGAATGGAGACATTACTGGTACCTGCTCAAACGAATTGATGAGTAATGTGATGACAAATGATACAACAGAATATTTTTTGAGATTTTTAAGTGGCAGTATCCAAATGTTCTCAGATAACTAATACTTGAGAATGCATGATTACATAATTTTGGAAATATGTCATATAATAATTCTATATCTCTCAAAATTTACTTTAAAAATTAAGATATGAAATCACTTTAAAGGGAGATCTGTGGTAAAGAATGTAATTTTACTATGCTTCTGTAGTTCCAACATGAACATGGGCAGAGAAAAAGAAGTCATGTTTATATTACCTCTATAAAGTATCTCATAAAAAATTCTCTTTATGGTATGCTCTATTAAGTAAATCCATTTCCATACCTTTAATGAAAGTTTAGAAGCAATCTTTGATCAATTGATATAAACACATCACCTATGAAAACTGTCATTCCAAATATTTTTATAGTAAATCTGAGACATATATTTTTTATGACTTCCAGTCAACACCTGCCAGTGTCCAGGAATTACACCTGGAGCTATGCTCAGGGATTACTCTTAGTAGGAATCTGGGGGCTTCAGGGGTACTTTACTATCTCTCTGGCCCTTGTGGCTTTTTTTTTTCTTTTTTCATCAAGAGGTGCTAAGGCCTAACTTCTGGCTCCATGCTCAGAAATAACAGAAATAATTCCTGGCAGGATTTGGACCATATGGAGTACTGGAGATTGAAAACTGTGTGGCATAAATTTAGTGAATAAACTTTCTCTTACATATTACTACTTTTTCTGTTTGAGAAATCATATTTATTTTAGGAGACTAAATAGAAGTTAGATAATTTGTAAATGAAACAAAGTATTTCTCAGGCTGTTATAATTTTTATTGTCCCAATTTAAACCCAGGTAATTTAGATGCAAAGCATGTACTTTACCACTTAGCCACATTCTTGGTATTTTCTATAGATTTTATCCGTTTATCATGAATCTGAACTTACAAAAACCTAATCTCTTTTTGTTTAACCTATTCACTGAGGATGGGAAAATGACATGTGGTATTCAGTGACTAGTCTCTCGTTTCTATGAAAAGAGGCTCTTAATATGTGCCTCTTGCATACAAAATCATGTGCAATAGCCTTTTGAATCATTTTCCTAGTCCATGGTGAAAACTTTTACACTCTCTGTTCACAAGTTCTTAGCACTTCTATAAATATGCAATGAAAAATTGTGAACTATACTCACCACACTATGTGTTACATCCCCCAAATTGCTCACTGAACACAGAAGTAAGTTTGTATGAGGACACATCAGAGTGATAAAGTGGCTTTCCAGAAATAGGGTAAAAGTCTTCAACAAGTGGTGCTGATAAAACTCGTTATTTACATGCAGAGAAAAAAAAACACTTCAGACTTTGTTTTCTAATGCCACGCACACACACCAAATAATTGAAATGATCTTAATATCAGACCTGAATTCATAAGGTACATGAAGGAAAACAGGTAGAACCCTCTATGATATGAAGTTAAAGGCAGCTTTAAGGATGAAACACCATTCATTAGGCAAGTGGAAGAAAAGAAAAAAAAACAAAAAACGGGACTACATTAAACTAAGATGTTTCTGTACTTCAAAGGAAATAATGATCAGCATAGAAAAACAGTCCATGAAATAGGAGAAAATATTTTCCCCGTATTCATTTAATAAGGGTTAATATCCAAGACATATAAGGTACCTATAGAACATTACAAAAAAAAACACACTATTAAAAATGGGAAGAAGAGACGAACAAAAACTTCCACAATGAAGAAATACAAATGGCCAAAAGGCACATTAAAAAGCTCTCTACATCACTAATTATCAAGGAACTGCAAATTGAAACAACAGTCAGATGTTATCTCACACCATAGAGACTGGCACACATCAAAAAGAACAATCAGTGCGGGCATGGATGTGGAGAGAAAGAGACTCTCATTCACTGCTGGTGGGAATTCCAATTGGTCGAGCTGTTTTGGAAAACAGTATGAACATACCTCAAAAAACTAGAAACTACTTCCGCCTTTTTTCCTCTGGAAAGAAAGACGGCAGCTGCTTCGGCATGCCCGGGTCGTTTTTCACGCCCTACCGTGGTCAGGTGTTGCCCCCCAAGAGCAGCTCTCCGGCACGGCCCAGGCTCCAGAGCATAGAAACCAATCTCATAATTATCTGACTCTCAGCAGAAATACTTCCAAGCTTAATAATACCAGAAATCCAAAATCACGGTCCTGCGACATCATTTGATTCTTGTAACCAGCTGTAGAAAACAAATTATTTCACAATGCCTTTTCAGCATGTCTGATTTGGGGGTGTAAACTCTAAAGAATAATGGTGCATCTTTTGTTGAAACAATGAATCTAATCAAAGTAGATAGAATGTTAACTAGAATTCATCTGCCTCACAGGCATTGGGAGGGTTGGGGGGGGGACGGACATTATTGGTGTTCTTGGTGGTGAAAAATAAGTATTGGTGAAGGGAAATGTGTTTGATAATTACATGACCGAGACTTAAACCTGAAAACTTTGTAACTTTTCCCACAGTGATTCAATAAATTAATTAATTAATCAAAAAAAACTAGAAACTGAGCTTCCATACAACCCAAAAATAATAATCCTGGGAATATACCCTAGTGACCCCAAAATAACACCATCTCCAAAAGCCATCTCCACTCCTATGTTCATTGCAGCACTATTCAAATAGCCAGACTCTAGAAATAACCCAAGTGCCCAAGAACAGATAAGTGGATAAGGAAACTATGGTACAACCACACAAAAGGAGACTATGCATCTGATAGGAAAAATGAAATCATGACAATTGCTTATAAGTGGATGGACGTGGATAGTATTATGCTGGGTGAAATCAGAGCAAGAGACAGGCATAGAATGATTGTGCTCAAAAATGATATGTTAAAAACCAACAACAGGCAGAAACTCCTGACCCCGTGCTAGGCTGTCTTCAATGGGGCACTCAGAGTGGGGTGGAGTGAGTTTCCCTCCCCGCCCCAAGCAGAGCCCTGGCAGCAAAAAATCCTCCAGAACCCAGCCACAGCCATGCTCAAGGCCACTCTCCACATGCTTGGATGAGCCTCACTCATGAAGAAACCAACAGAGGAACCCAGATCCAATAGCCTGGATAAAATTCACAATCAACATCTCATTTTGAAAAACTATATATCTGAGGAGCTGGAGCGATAGCACAGCGGGTAATGTGTTTTCCTTGCACTCAGCCAACATGACCGACCCGAGTTCGATTCCTCTGCCCCTCTCGGAGACCCGGCAAGCTACTGAGAGTATCTCGCCAGTACAGCAAAGCCTGGCAATCTACCTGTGACATATTGGATATGCCAAACAGAGTAACAACAAGTCACATGATGGAGACGTTACTGGGTCCGCTCGAGAAAATTGATGAACAATGGGATGACAGTGACAGTGATAGTGATATATCTGAGATCTTGGCTTTGAACAAATATGATTAAAAGATACATGTGGCAATATAATCATTAATGCCAAAACAGGTAAAAAAAATCTATTATTAGTTAAATAACAAGGTTAATATTTCTTTTTTATGCTTACTATAGAACATTTATTTTATTCTTCCTTATGACTTTTAAAGTTTGAATACCTTAAGTATCTCTTTTATACTAAGTGCTCTGCACTTGCCAGTTCCCCAACTAATTGTTTCATTATTTATAGTGTTTAGTATAATTAAATAAACTTTCAATAAAAAATTTACTATGACATTAAAAAATAATAAAAAAAACATACTGATAATAACCTGAGACATAGAAACAAGGGCCAAGAGAACTGGTCAGTGGTAGGAAACTTGCTACAGAGGGGGACAGGCGTGCAGTTAGGACAGAGAAGGGACCACTAAGACAATGATAGTTGAAAATAATCACTCTGGACAAAACCTGAGTGCTAAAAGGAGGGAAAGGGATGCCTATGCATGATATACTTTCAGTAACAGTAGTGCAAATCACAGTGGGAAATGAGAGAGAGAAACAGAGAGAGAGAGAGAGAGAGAGACAGAGAGAGACAGAGACAGAGACAGAGAGAGAGATAAAGCTCTACTATAGGAACAGACTGTGGGGATGGGGTGGAGTGGCGCAAGAGAAAAATTGGGTCCATTGGTAACATGGAAAGTTCACTGGTGATCAGGCTGGAGCAATATCACAGTGGGTAGGGCATTTGTCTTGCACACAGCTGGCCCGATGTTCAATTCCCAGCATCCCATATGGTTCCCTGAGCACCGCCATAGTGATTCCTGAGTGCAGAGAGTCAGGAGTAACCTTTGAGCATTGGTGGGTGTGACTCAAAAAAAAAAAAAAAGAAAGACAAAAGAAAAATTCACTGGTGAAAGGATATATGTTGGAACATTGTATTACTGAAACTCAATCATGAACAACTTTTTAACTATATATTTCATGGAGATTCAATTAAAAAATAAATTGTAAAAATAGGACAAAAGTTCTCATTGGAAAGAAATCCTTCTGTCACCTTGATCTTGGGCTTTAGCCTTCAACACTATGAAAAAAAATGTTTGCTGTTGTTCAAGTTTGTTGACAACCTCAGCTAAGTAATACAAAAAAAAATTAGAAGATTTTTTTCACAGAAAAGTTATAGATTTAAATTTTAAGTGACCACTATGTAATTCATAAAATTGTTTGGAGAGTGCAACTAAAGAAAACTATAAAGGTGTGAAAAAATTGTAAGAACATAAATTTGTGCTGTCAGTTTGAAAGTAGTTTGGCAGCTAAACAAAGTGTGTATAAGTGCGTAATATTTTTTGAAGAAATTCCATTTTAGCTAGTTGCTTTATAGCTGGATTCACACCACCCTCCAAAGATATTTTTGAACCAAGGTAGGCATTGCAGCACTAGAAATAATAATGCAATTCGGAATCTATATAAATTCTTGTCTATAAAAATAATGAAGCCAATTCTGGTATAATAACTAGGGAGTATAATAAAATACTATAAGTTGACAGTAATTAAAAATATATTTATGCTACAAATAGCATATATATATTTGTTTAATTCTGTATATATTGGTATATTCAATGCAGGAATAGGTATAGCACTGTAGCACTGTTCTCCCATTGTTCATCGATTTGCTTGAGCAGGCACCAGTAATGTCTCCATTGTGAGACTTGTTGTTACTGTTTTTGGCATATTGCATATGCCACGGTAGCTTGCCAGGCTCTGCCTTGCAGGTGGGATACTCTCAGTAGCTTGCTGGGCATTCCGAGAGGGACGGAGAATCGGTCAGCCTCATGCAAGGCAAATCCCCTACCCGCTGTGCTATTGGTAGAGTGATTTGGTGTGTACATTAATACTCAATTATACACCTATTCCTATCCTTCTCATAAGAATAGATATATAATTGAGTATCAATGTATACACCAATTTTTCTGTAAATAGAAATTTTTTCAAATTATGCATAAATGTGGTTAACAGTTTCATACAGAAAGTCAAAATGGTTAGATGTGTAATGTATGACAAGAAAGTAAGTATTGTTTCTCTTTCATGCAACTTTATATTTAATTTTTGTGAAAATTTATCTTATTAAAATGGATCTATCTACTTTAATATTACAAGTTAAATATAAATTTTTGAAAGTTTAGAGTCCTTATTAACAATTCATTCTACATGCTATAGTTACGTAATGTTGATCGTAATTTTATTCTGTGCAGAAAGAACAGAAACAAATCTATTTTAAAAAATTTTAAACAATAAAAATGGTTTGATAAGAATATTTGAATATATATGCCTGGGATTTTAAGTTGGTAGACTAGTGCAGCAAATGCAAAGTACTATATTATCTTCAATGGATTAAAAAAAAAACAGTGCCCAAAATTGGAGACTTTGTCTTTCGCTATCTCATTAATTGCTGATATACATCTGTTATCTTAATCATGGTATTTTCATACTGCTTGTTACCCTTAATAAAGCATATTCTTCCATTTCTCATGTAACTAATGTAAAAAGACAACTATATGAGACAACAAAATTTCAAGACTGAGAGATAGTATGGGAGTAAGGTGCTTGCTTTGCATGCACAGACCCTGGTTTGATTTTTCTGCACCACATATGTGCCCCCGACCCCCATCAAACACAATCAAGGATTGCTCCTAAGCACAAAGCTAGAAATAGCCCTGAGAACTGCTAGGTGTGACTTAAATCCCCACTCTGAAAAATACAAAATTTCTGCCATGCCTTTGCAGCAATCTAAACATTTCTAAATTAGATCTATATCATACTTGCACCATTCTTAATGTTACCATGTAGCAGCAATTGATAAATATTCTTACCCACACGCATAAATATTCTTTTCTGGTAATATATTATAACGTTCTCAATGTACTCAATGGTATGTCACAGGGATATGAGTTGTCCTTATTTTAGAATATGTTATTTTCAAATTGTCTTAACTTTTTCTGATTCGTATCTATTCTCATCTCTTTCATGATACCATGCTTTTCTAAGACTACTTTATTATTTAATCTTTCTTGTATTCCACCATTTTAAATACTTTAACTCATGTGTATTATAAATCACTAAATTATCTTTACTAATTTTCCATGACCCATTTGTACAGAAAAGTGTACTTGCCGTATGGCATATTTTGCTCATGTATTATCTGAACATATTTTTGAATATCAATTATTTGGTAACCATTTTTGTAAGTTATATAAGACAAACTTTGTTTCTTTGTTTTTCATCTGATTAATCCTATATTGAGATAGAGTAACTGAATGAGAGTTTATGGGTGATAGAAATAAAATCACTTTATTCTTTCTTCCTGATACATTGCTTCAAAATTACAATATTCTTAGTAGTAATTTTGATGTGGATACAAAAGTTGTTAAAATGTATTCTTATTTTGGTTATTTATAAATTACAATTGCCTATGACAATTTAATATAAATACTGCACAAATGGGCTGGAGCAATAGTACAGCGGGTAGGGCGTTTGCCTTGCATGCAGCAGACATGGCCGACCCGAGTTGAATTCGTCTGCCCCTCTCAGAGAGCCCAGCAAGTTACCTAGAGTATCTCACCCGAACAGCAAAGCCTGGCAAGCTACCCATGCCATATTCGATATGCCAAACCACAGTAACAAGTCTCACAATTTTACTGGGGCCACTCGAGCAAATCGAACAATGGGAGGACAGTGACAGTGACTGCACATATATAAATAGCAAATAAATATACACTAAATCATCTTATCTATTCTCCTACTCTGCACATACGGTTTGCCAAAAGTCATTTAATTTTGAAATGAGTAGATTATGTTTTATGAAATCAAGACTTTCAAAGAAGTTCTTTGTTGCTACTCTAATATTCGAAGGAGACTTATAAGAGTTTCTTAAAGAGATATAAACATAGAAACAATAGTGTGCATACTTAAAGGGTTTATCTTTGCCAAATATATTCCAAATTTTAATAACTATAATTTTCTCTTATAAAGCAGTATTATAAATATTTTAAGTTTCCATTACTATAATGATTTCTTTGGGTTATAATCATTATTTTTGAATAATAAGTATATATTAAGTAAAATACAGATAGAAAAAATTTTAGAGTCACTGTAGCACTGTCCTCCTGTTGTTCATCGATTTGCTCGAGCGGGCCCAGTAACGTCTCCATTGAGACACTTGTTACTGTGTTTGGTATATCGAATACATCACAGGTAACTTGCCAGGCCTTGCTGTGCGGGTGAGATACGATCAGTACCTTGTCAGGCTCTCGGAGAGGGGCAGAGGAATCAAACCTGGCTTGGCCGGGCCTGCCACACGCAAGGCAAATGCCTTACCGCTGTGCTGAGCCCAATGAATCCTCTATTGATCATAAACACATCTTATTTTGATAAAATATGTATATGACTTATTTTTTTCCCTTTATATTATTTTATTTTTTTAAAGTTGTAGATTTACAATTTTTTGTGCTTTGGTTTCAATCATACAATGATCAGATACCCATCCCTCCACCAGTGCCCATCTTCCACCACCATGGATAATATCCCTCCCACCCCCATTACCCCATCCCCCTGTCTCTGTGGCAGGGCAATCCCCTGTGTTCTCTCTCTCCTTTTGGGTGTTGTGGTCTGCAAAAGAGGCATTGAGTGGCAAACATGTTCAGTCCATAGTCTACTTTGGACATGCATCTCCCCTCCTGGGAGGATCCTCCAAACATCCTTTATTTGGTGCTCCCTTCTCTATCTGAACTGCCCTTTCCTCTAGGATACCCGGCTGGCCTCTAAGTTATGGAGTAATCCCCCTGGTGCTGATCTCAGCTATTCTTGGGTATTAATCTCATACTTTGTTACTTTATATCCCCCAGATGAATGCAATTTTTCTATGTCTATCCCTCTCTTTCTGACTCATTTCGCTTAGCATGATACTTTCCATATTGTACCACTTGTATGTAAATTTCATGACTTCATCTTTTCTAAGAGCTACATAGTACTCCATTGTGTAGATGTACCAAAGTTTCTTTAACCAGTCATCTGTTCTTGGGCATTCAGGTTTCTTCCAGTTTCTGGCTATTGTAAAGAGTGCTGCAATGAACAAACAAGTGCAGATGTCACTTCGACTATACATTTTTGCCTCTCTGGGATATATTCCCAGGAGTGGTATTGCTGGGTCAAATGGGAGCTCAATTTCTAATTTTTTGAGAATCGTCCATACTGTTTTCCAGAAGGGCTGAACCAGTGGACATTCCCACCAACAGTGAAGGAGTGTCCCTTTCTCGCCACATCCACGCCAGCATCGGTTGCTTTTGTTCTTTTGAATGTGGGCGAGTCTCTGAGGTGTGAGATGGTATCTCATTGTGGTTTTGATCTGCATCTCCCTGATGATTAATGATGTAGAGCATTTTCTCATGTGCTTTTTTGCCATTCGAATTTCTTCTTTGAGAAAGTTTCTGTTCATTTCATTGCCCCATTTTTGGATGGGGTTGGATGTTTTCTTCTTGTGGAGTTTAACCAGTATTTTGTATATCCTGGATATCAACCCCTTGTCAGATGTGTATTCGGTGAATATCCTTTCCCATTCTGTAGACTGTCTTTGTATTTTGGTCACTGTTTCTTTGGAGGTGCAGAAGCTTCTTAGTTTAAGATAGTCCCATTTATCTATCTCTGTTTTCACTTGCTTGGCCAGTGGCGTGGCATCTTTGAAGATACCATTAGCTTCAATGTCATGGAGGGTTTTGCCAACTTTATCTTCAATGTACCTTATGGTTTCTGGTCTGATGTTGAGGTCTTTAATCCATTTTGATCTTACTTTTGTACATGGTGTTAGGCAGAGTTCTGAGCCTATTTTTTTGCATGTAGCCGTCCAGTGATGCCAACACAATTTATTAAAGAGGCTTTCCTTACTCCACTTCACATTACTTGCACCTTTATCAAAGATTAGATGAGCATATGATTGAGGGGAGATGTCAGTGTATTCAACCCTGTTCCATTGGTCTGCAGTTCTGCCTTTGTTCCAGTACCATGCTGTTTTAATTATTACTGCTACTTTTTAAAGCTTATATTTTGTAGAAAAAGAAATAGTTTTCAACTTTTCTATTTAATGTTACATAATTTACTATGCACAATGTATTCCAACTATAAGTAATTATCATTCTCTCTTGCTAATTTATATTTTATTTTCTTATTATCTCTCTCTGGAGCGATAGCACAGCAGTGGGGCATTTGCCTGGTGCGTGGAGCCTGGTTCGATTCCTCTGCCCCTCTCAGAGAGCCCGGCAAGCTACCGAGAGTATTTTGCCTGCTCAGCAAAAGCCTGGCAAGCTATGATATGTTGGATATGCCAAACACAGTAACAACAAGTTTCACAATGGAGATGTTTCTGGGCCCGCTCAAAAAAATTGATGAACAATGGGAGGACAGTGTTTGTTTGTCTTCTATCTCACTCACTATATTGTTTTCGTGGTGTTTAATGTATTTTTTAAATCATCCTGTATTAAAATAATAGGTTATAGCATGGTAAAATTAGATGGATTCTATATTTGTACCTACATTTCTCACTTTGATAAACTACACAATGTTGTTGATACTTCTATATTGTAGCATTAGACAAAGTCTTTAAATTTTGTGAAGTTTAATTTACTTCTTTATATTCTCACTATGACTTCATTGTTTCTATTTGATCAAACTCTAATTGCAGAAAATTACTAGATGCAGATCTATGCCTCAAAGAACTTTAGGGAACTTAAACTTTAAAACAGAAACATTTTTTGCAGGAAAATCACAGAGAAAAAAATAATGCATCTACTTTAGTTTGCCTTCCTATCATAAACCAAGCATTTACATCTATCTATGCTGAAAAAGCAAGCATTATTTTGCTTTTCTAAGTAAAATTGATAATTAAATATTTTTAAAAAGTTTTCATACCTATTTTAAACAATTTTTGAAATTAATATTTTTATTTCTTTATTTTCCCTCCTGGGCCACATCTGGTAGGTCTCAGGGCGCATTCCTAACTTTTGGTATTAGGGATCCCAAAAGTTGTATTAGGGATCACTCCTAGAAGACTTAGGGGACCATTTGAGTTGTTGGGGGTTGAACCCAGATTGGTAACATACAAGACAAACCCCCTACCAACTGTGCTATATATTGGATCTGCTCCAGGCTCAAAAAGTTCATAAACTTGTGAAACAGTCTTAAATCTAATTGCTCGATTGATTTGCTCGAGCGGGCCCAGTAACGTCTCCATTGGGGACTTTGTTGTTACTGTGTCTGGCATATCGAATACTCTCGGTAGCTTGCCAGGCTCTCCGAGAGGGGTGGAGGAATCGAACTCGGGTCGGCCATGTTGGCCGCGTGTAAGGCGAACGCCCTACCCGCTGTGTTATTATTTTTATTTCTAATATTTTATTATATATTGCTACTTAAATATGTCTAAGAAAATTTTATTAGTAACATGCATTTTTATCATAAACTTACATAATAATATTTAAAACTTTTAAAATTAAATTATTATAAATATAATTTTAATAATTTATTTTGCTTTTTAAAATTTGGAAAGAAGAGAAAATATAATAAATGAGTGGAAGGTTATGGAGATTCAATTATACATGACCCTTTACATTTCTCTTAAATTTTTAGAGCTTTCTCTCCCTCTGTCTGTCTCTGTCTCTGTCTCTGTCTCTGTCTCTCTGTCTCTCACTTTCTCATTTGATAGAATTTGCCTTGATGTTGTGTTTATGTTCTTCTGTTTGCAATCTTTGGATTTCCTGTAGCAGAGCACAAATACTCCTCTTTATATTGAGGAAGCTCTTGGTTATTTATTTTACTTGGTTATTTATTTTACTAGCAGTTCTTTCCTCTTTTTTCTCTCTTTTACTGCATTTCTCGTGATGTAAATAATTTTCCTATTCATGCAATCCCATCTATTCCTCTTGCTTTCTTTCTATTTTAAATATATTCTCCCCCTATTTTTTTGCTGATGAATGCTGTGCCTTGCCCCTGAGGTCACATTCAAGATTTTGTTTTTCCATTCAGTTGCTGAACTCCAGTAAAGAGTTTATTATTATAGATATTTTAGACATTAGTTCTTTCATTTCCTCTTGGACCAGTTTGTTTTCAAACTTTCAAATTTTCTATGAATTTATTAACAGTCTTTTATAGTGTTTCTTTTCTAATTGACCATAAATAGTAGTGTTGGGTTGCATTATTTCTCAGGAAGTTTATAAAAATTTGGTGTATATAAAACTTACATGGGCTTTTAATTCCCATTATAAAAGCAGCTGAATTTTATTATTATTATACCTAATACAATATTGATATGCCAAATACAGTAACAATTGTCACAATGGAGACGTTACTGGGCCCACTCGAGCAAATCAATGAACAGTGGGAGGATAGTGACAGTGACACTGACTATATGACAGATAGGTATCAATCCTAGTACTATGTGAGACATGATAAGATACTCATTTTCATAAAATCAAGCTATGTTAGTAGCTCTCAGTTTACATTAATTTGGATGGCAGTTTGGCATTTGTAGTCATAGATGCTCTGTAGCTTCCGTAGCTGAAAGGAATGGGTGGTTTGGGTTCTAACTCAAATTAACAATTCTGACAATTTATATGGAGTCAAGTTCTGGGCATTCTGGACATTCTACTTGTGGATACATGTAGCCCATAACAGTTATTGTATCAAACTGAATTTAGCAACTACTGTAAATGTGCATTTGCCAGTTCTAGTAGCAAATGCAGAGTGAAACTTCCACAGATTTGGGTACCAACCAAGGTGTGATGTTGGGATAGTTTGGCTAGACCTCTGGCATTAAGGTAGATTGAGCCTTGGATGCTGTCAGGTGAAATAATGCATGAATTTCCTCCTGTATTAGTGTGTTTCATTAATTCCTGCTAACCTGCAGTAGGTCTGTACCATCTTGATCTTGCTTCTTAGGCTCAACAGTATACTAATTCTCTAGCACTTTGTGATGCATTTTCAACAGTTTTGACAGACATAGGTTGCAGTGACTAGACTACTAAGATTTGTGTGAAGCGAAGAACAGGGTCATTCACCTCTGGGGTGTTTGAACATCTACTGAAAGTGTTTAATTCACACATAGGGGACCTCTATTGCCTATGTTTGGCAAACTGGCCTCTATCCTGATGTGTTCTGCCAGAATGATCAAAACTCCCATTCCAATAAGTCTAAGGCCCTATCTTCTTACTAGCTCTCCAGGGTGAGTTCGTCAGGGAAAAATTGAAGGTTTTGTTCAGCTGCTGCCCTTGATAGCAGGATTCCCCACAGAATGCATGATCCTAGTCACCAACTAGGGCAACGAGGCACTGTCTGTCCTGGCTCCACCCAGTCCTTTCAGCCTTGAGAGAGGTGCAAGCACAGACCTGAACTTCTGTAAAGTCTGTGTGATTAGTGCCACCTGCCAGCACTGATAGTAGTGGTTTAAATCCAGTGGCAATGTTTGACTTCCAAGTTTCTTTTCTCAGCATAAAGTTCTAAACTTTCAGTCTTTGCTTTGGCCCCCAACTGATTTCTGCTCCAACCTGAGTGTGAGGATGTGTTTCTTAGTTCTGTACACAACCACTAGTTCATATAGAGATGATGGTTGAGTTCTCCAGTGGATTTTCTTGGTGAGACCCCACGCATGATTTGGTATTTAATTCAGGTTGTGTGTGTTTTCTTGTGTTTATACCCTGAAAGCGCTCAGTTATGACCCCTTGGGCCTTCCCATTCCTGTGTTTTTGTATTCTTTTTTAGGATAGCTGATGGAAAAACAACCCAACCATTATAATATGGATCATTCTAAACTTATGATAAACTTAAATCAGTTTGTTAATGTACTACAGTTGATAGTACTTCATAGACATTTAGTTTAACATTTTCCCAAGTGAATGTATCTCTTTTTCATTATCCAATGTTCCTTTCCTATCTTACTACCAAGTAATAGCTGTGCTTTTACTTCCTTTGGAAAAATAAATCAGAAAAGAAATTCTTCCTGCTTTCATTAACACATCTACCATTTACTTTCCACAGATTCATATCTTCTCTACTTTTCCTCTGGAATGAGTGATCTCTACCTTATTTATGGCCATGTTTCTCACATTTGTTGCTGACCCCTCTTACTCATAGAACATTTTTAACAATTCAATAATTTATCAATTATGCCACCAATCAATCCATTTTTTCCTTCCTGTTATATCACTTTTATGAATTCATGAACCATTTCTTATTTTATTCATCTACAAAGATGTTCCTTTGGTTTGATATTGTTCTCCAACAACCAAAATCATTGTTTTTATTTTTATTTATAAAAAAATGTCCCTGTCTTATTACTAGCTCTCCAGGGTGAGTTTGTCAGGGAAAAATGGAAGGATTTGTTCAGCTGCTGCTCTTGAGAGCAGGGTTCCCCACAGAATGCATGATCCCAGTCACCAACTAGGGCAACATTATCTGTCCTGGCTCTACCCAGTCCTGCAAACAGACAAAACAGAACAAAGTAATATAGTAAATTGTAGAGGCCTATTTAAAATCCAGGGTCATCTTTTGAAACTGCTTGTAATATTGGCAACTCACAATCAAGTTCTAGGGTCATAATACATTTTTGAAAGATAAATTATTATTTATGATACACACTATATTTATATTTCTGCACAACAAACATCTTGCCTTTCTGAAATTTACTCATGAAATGACTTGCATATGGGACTAACTAACTTTGAAGAGCATAATTTTTCTCATTATGTTGTCTCGCTTAGCAAATTCTATTTGAATTTTTAGAAATTATTTCAATAAATGAGGGTCTTCCATTTTTATTCTTACATTTTACTCCCATCACTTGCCAACTGTAAAATCAAATTATTTTCTAGGTTGGTGTTCAACTTCTCTGTGGCAGAAAAGAATGAAGATAAATAAAATACTGAAAACTTTTCTAAATACAAACAAACATATCAACATCTATTTCAGCTATCTGAATATCACATATCGTATTGTATAATTAATTTGAAGTAAAATGCTCTCTTTTTATTTTCTTCACAGGACAATTGTCCAGGACAATTTTATTTCTAATTCTGTGGTTTTACCTAGTAAGAATACAGAGGAAAAATTGAATAATAACTTGCAGACCCATGAGAACTAGAGCCCAAAAGACACATCTGGTCATCAGAAGGGAATGTAGAATGTGCCAGTAACAAATAGTCACACTTACATGATACCATCTGCTACAGCAGAACTAATGGAGGAAAGAAAAGAGCTAATTTGAAAAAAAAAAATGGCATGGATGTATGTTACTATGTCGCATAGAATACGTGAGAGCGAAACGTATATCATTCACTCATGTTTGCTATAGTAAATGTGGCCGTAACATTGATGGTCTGTGAGATGTTTGCTCCTCTTCATTTTTTGATAGCCTTTCGAGTAACAAGGATTTTATAAAGCTTGGAAGAAGCTATTATGTCAGTTATATAAGTTAAGAGATTTAAGGTTTTAGAACAGAAAATTTTAATTTACACTTTGAACGTATCAGATTATATTGTGAAATAAAAGTCACTATCAAAAATGTGACTCACTTTTTTTAAAAATGTAGGCGAGGAGTTTATAGATTTTTCTATCATATCCAAAATTCTGACAGAAAGACTTTTATTTCTCCCTGAAAACTTGTGTCAGCAATGGTTTAGCTGATTTTTACTCAATCTAGTTTTCACTCCACTCTCAGCCCTGCAGCAAGTAAAAGATGAAAGCTGACTTAAGTTAGACAGAAAGTCTAAGATAGATAAACAAAAATAAATAATTGAATAATTTTGAAAGAGGGAGATAGCTCAAAGTGCTACTGTACATGTGAAATCCCAAGTTCAATTCCTGACACTGTAATATCCTCAGTGCACAATCAAGAGTTTTCCCAAGAAATACACTAGAAATAGTCCCTCAGTGCCTCCTGCTATGCCCTGATTAAGGTGGAGTATAGAATCAAAATCACAATGAAAAAGAAAAGAAAATTTAAAGCATTGCCTTTTTGAGTAATCTATTGACAGGGTTAAATTATATTTTGATTGTATTTTACCTAACAATATGTTTCTATAAAAGTAACAGTAAATATTATTAGAGATATTGTAAAAAAGAAGGAGTCAAATAATTACACAAATGTTTTTGAATCTAAGAAAAAGAAACTCAGAAATCTGCTGCAATTGTAATCAATGGTGATGTTAACTATTGATTTAGTATTGACTTCAGCTAAACAGAAGTGCATAATTATATATGTTAACAAATCACAAAACCTTAAAACAGCTTTAGTATTAAGAATAATGTTATGAAATAATTAAAATCACATTAATTTCTTTCTATCTTTAGAAATCAACTAGTTTTTCTAATTTATATTATGAAATCATCTGTGTACTATTTCACTTGTCCTCATAGTGAACTATGTTTATCTTTGTTGTTAAGGTTTTGATAATTGCATGTTTTATGTCAATATTCACATATGATCTTGACATAAAATGTGCAATTAGCATATATATACCAAGATTTACATATATATTGTGTATATGTATATACATACATATATAACTGTTATGTGTCATTTTATCCCTAAGATATTTGAATTTCAACCTATATTCAGGAAAGACCACTAATATTTAAGCAACAATTGGACATAATCTTAAAAACTTATGATTTATATTTTATTCATTTTTCTCTGTAATAGTAAATAAGTTTTCTAGCCAATAAGGAATATTTTGAAAATTCATGCTTTTTACTATATATTTAAATTCATTTTATTTAGTATTTTTCATTTTGGTCCTTCTTATGCTAGTATGATGGAAATTATTATCTCCATACCTGTTTTCATGGGTCTATATTATTATTCACAGATGGAGAAATATTATATCTTAGAGATAATGTGTTGCTCAAAAGAGTAAAAATTCAGTAAAGACAGTTATGTCTTTCTGATATATTAAGGTTTATATTTGGTGAACATATGTAAAAGCACATGAAACTACTATAATAACATACAGACAGATGCTTGAAGTGTTCACAAATACATTAGAAGCCAGGAAGAGTTGATTTGTATTATTGAACTAAGAATATTTTTAGAGTCAAGTCCCAATTTTGAACTTGCATATATGTGACTCTCAGTGGCAACTTTTCAAAGTAGTAATTTTGTTCTTTTTTTTTAATTCTATTGGTGTCTGGCAACAATTTTTTCTTAGCTTTTTACAGTTTCTAAAAATATATCTTGAGATTCTCAAAATACATAAAAGCAAATTCTCAGCCAGTTCTTCACTTGAACATATTTGCAATAGTGGTAAGATTCTAAAAATAATATTTATGTTTAATGTATCCTGCTTTGAGATTTGTATAAGAGGTTTTATAGCTTTGTGAGCTGTTAGTGTGTATGATTATATAAATTTTAAAAGCTGAAGCCAATGCTAAATAAATGTCAGTGTGGTTGTAAGGGGGAAAAAATGCAGTCATTTACATCAGCTACCAAGTCTAAACATTGTATAAATATGGTAAAACCTTTAAGAACTTCTTCTGATAAAGAAGATTGGATTTTGTAGCTACAGATTCCATAGAGGATAAAATATAGGACAAAACTAGCATCCTAGATTTGTGAAACCTTGAAAATTTTAAAATGTCAACTTGAAAGTATAGAGAAAATTAAACCCAAATGAAACTGGAAAAATAATGTTTGGTTTCATACACTTTTCAAAGAGTAAAGTGGTTCACAGACTCTTTTGATGCCACACATTTCCATGTGTAGTATTGTCCTAGCCATTTTTCTTTCTCTCATTTCTGTTATTCTTTAGATGTTGAAGATTTCTCTCTGCAATCATTAAACTGACAATAAGAAAGAAGTATAACTTCTTCATATCCAAAAAATCGTAGAGCAACATGATTATAATTCTGTTTTCCATGCTCCCAAATTAGATTTCTCGTTATCTATAAAATTTTGTTTCATATTTCTTATATATTCTGTAGCAGGATTTTCAGCTTCAAATTATTAATATTTAGAGGCAAATAATTTACTTTTGTAGCAGGAAATCTTATAAAATATAGGATATTCAGCAGCTTCCCTGGTCTTTATTGTTGTCCCACATAGAATTATGAACAAAAATTGTCTCTGGACATGATTAAAAGTCACTAAAAAAGACATTGAGAACCAGTTACATAATGGATAATTTTAGAGTTTGAGAATTTATTATAACAGAAGTATAAAGGCAATATAAGAACAATATTACATATATATACATAGACAAGGTATATATAAATAAATTTACATGAACCAAACAAACAATTGAAAAAGCTTATGAGAGAAATGCTATATTTGAAACACAGATTTTTTCTATGACAGATATGCTTGACTTTCTTCTCTCTCATAAAAGATTTGTGAGATGCTATATCTTAAATTTGATCCATTTAGTTATTTATTGCCACCTCATGCTACTATTTAATATTCTACTATTTAATATTTTAGATGCAATATAATGTGTTTTGATAAACTATACATAAAGGTAAAGGTAAAGGTAAAGGCCCTCCGGTTAATCGTCGATTTGCTCGAGTGGGCCCAGTAACGTCTCCATTGGAGACTTTGTTGTTACTGTGTCTGGCATATCGAATACTCTCGGTAGCTTGCCGGGCTCTCCGAGAGGGGTGGAGGAATCGAACTCAGGTCGGCCATGTTGGCCGCGTGTAAGGCGAATGCCCTACCCGCTGTGCTATACATAGATGTCATAAAATTAACTTCAAATGCCAAAAAGAGTCATTTGTTTTAAGGCATTTTGTTAGGTAAAAAAGTTTATACTAAAAGTTTAAAGTCGATATACATTAAATTTCAAAGTGTTCCTTAGACATTACACTTTGACAATTAGCACTAGAAATGGTAATGTTAAATCATTCATGTGCCTAGTTTCTAAATGAAAACTTATATTGTTCTAGTATTAATGTTAAATGTTAAAGTCTATATTTCTGTGTTACAACTACAGAAATTTGGTTGATTTTATGTATTGAAGACATGGATTAATAGTATCATGCTTCCATTACAACAGTGAATCCGCTTTGGCCTACAAACAGCAATTTTAATTATAGCTTACATTCTCTTATAATAACTCTTTGCTTTCCATGCACTATTTTCTATACTAAAAGTCTCTTTTCTTAGAGGTTAGACATCAAAGCTTCAGTCTACAGAGGCAGACTGTCAAGTCAATATACATTAAATTTCAAAGTGTTGCTTAGATACTATGCTTTGACAATTAGCACTAGAAATGGTAATGTTAAATCATCCATGTGCCTAGTTTCTCAAGAATAGTTCTCTATAGACTTATTATTGAGAATAACTATTTGATTTTATCCATCAAAAGTAAAAGTAAAACATGTCTAAGTCCCATAATGCGCTGAAATTAGAAGTAAATCACACACAAAAACAGAAAACTAAATCAAACACCTAGAAATTAAACAGTGCACTATTGAACAACGAGTGGATTAGACAGGAAATCAAAGAGGAAATCAAAGGATTTCTAGAAACGAATGAAAATGAGAACACGAGTTACCAAAACTTATGGGACACAGCAAAGGCTGTGTTAAGAGGAAAGTTTATAGCTCTACAAGCATTCCTCAGGAAGGAGGAGCGAGCACACATAAGTAACCTAACCTCACAGCTTAAGAGCTTGGAGAAGGACCAAAAAAAGGAGCACAACCCGAACAGGAGAAAGGAAATAATAAAACTCAGAGCAGAGATTAACGAGATGGAAACCCAAAAAACAATCCGAAAGATCAATGAAACCAAAAGCTGGTTCTTTGAGAAAATTAACAAGATTGATAAGCCTCTAGCAAAACTCACAAAGAAAGGGAGAGAGAAAACCCTAATAAACCGAATCAGAAATGAAAAGGGGGTCATTACAACAGAAACCACAGAAATTCAGAGGATCCTCAGGGAGCACTTTGAGAAGCTTTATGCCACGGAACATCAAAACCTCGAGGAAATGGATAAATTCCTAGACTCCTACAGACTCCCAAGGCTGAACCTAGAAGACCTGGAATACCTGAACAGACCTATCACCATCAAGGAAATTGAAATGGTAATAAAAAATCTCCCCAAGCACAAAAGTCCTGGCCCGGATGGATTCACTAGTGAATTATTCCAAATCTTTAAAGAGGACTTACTTCCAATGCTCTTTAAGCTTTACCACGAAATTGAAATATCAAAAAGACTTCCAAACAGTTTCTACGAAGCAAATATCACACTGATACCAAAAGCAGACAGAGATACCACAAAGAAAGAGAATTACAGGCCGATATCCCTGATGAACACAGATGCAAAGATCCTCAACAAACTACTAGCAAATAGAATCCAACTACTCATCAAAAAGATTATACACCATGACCAAGTAGGATTCATCCCAGGGATGCAAGGATGGTTTAACATTCAAAAATCAATCAACATAATCCATCATATCAACAAAAGAAAAGATAAAAAGCATATGATTATATCAATAGATGCAGAGAAAGCATTTGACAAGATCCAGAACCCCTTTATGATGAAAACCCTAGCCAAAATGGGTATAGAGGGGACCTTCCTCAACATAATTAAAGCCATCTACCTCAAGCCTACAGCAAGCATCATCCTCAATGGGGAAAACCTGAGAGCCTTTCCTCTAAGATCAGGGACGAGACAGGGATGCTCACTCTCTCCACTGCTGTTCAATATAGTACTGGAAGTACTTGCAATAGCGATTAGGCAAGAAAAAGATATTAAGGGCATTCACGTAGGAAAGGAAGAAATCAAGTTCTCACTATTCGCAGATGATATGATACTCTACTTAGAGAACCCAATAACCTCCACCAAAAAACTCCTAGAAACAATAGACTCGTATAGTAAAGTTGCAGGTTATAAAATCAATACCCAAAAGTCCATGGCTTTCCTATACGCAAACAGTGAGAGAGAAGAAAGAAACATGAAAAAAACAATCCCGTTCACAACTGTGCCCCAGAAAATCAAGTACCTAGGAATCAGCTTAACTAAGGAAGTAAAGGACCTGTACAAAGAAAACTACAAAAAGCTACTTCAGGAAATAAAAGAGGACATGAGGAAATGGAAAGATATCCCCTGCTCATGGGTCGGGAGACTTAACATTGTCAAAATGGCAATACTACCGAAAGCATTGTATAAATTCAATGCAATCCCTATAAGGATACCCATGACATTCTTCAAAGAAATGGAGCAAACACTCCTGAAATTTATATGGAACAATAAGCCCCCACGAATAGCTAAAGCAATTCTTGGGAAAAAGAAAATGGGAGGAATCAACCTCCCGAACTTCAAACTGTACTACAAAGCAGTAATAATTAAAACAGCATGGTACTGGAACAAAGGCAGAACTGCAGACCATTGGAAGAGGGTTGAATTCACTGACATCTCCCCTCAATCATATGATCATCTAATCTTTGATAAAGGTGCCAGTAATGTGAAGTGGAGTAAGGAAGGCCTCTTTAATAAATTGTGTTGGCATCACTGGACGGCTACATGCAAAAAAATAGGCTCAGAACTCTGCCTAACACCATGTACAAAAGTAAGATCAAAATGGATTAAAGACCTCAACATCAGACCAGAAACCATAAGGTACATTGAAGATAAAGTTGGCAAAACCCTCCATGACATTGAAGCTAATGGTATCTTCAAAGATGCCACGCCACTGGCCGAGCAAGTGAAAACAGAGATAGATAAATGGGACTATCTTAAACTAAGAAGCTTCTGCACCTCCAAAGAAACAGTGTCCAAAATACAAAGACAGTCTACAGAATGGGAAAGGATATTCACCGAAGACACATCTGACAAGGGGTTGATATCCAGGATATACAAAATACTGGTTAAACTCCACAAGAAGAAAACATCCAACCCCATCCAAAAATGGGGCAATGAAATGAACAGAAACTTTCTCAAAGAAGAAATCCGAATGGCAAAAAAGCACATGAGAAAATGCTTTACATCATTAATCATCAGGGAGATGCAGATCAAAACCACAATGAGATACCATCTCACACCTCAGAGACTGGCCCACATTCAAAAGAACAAAAGCAACCGATGTTGGCGTGGATGTGGCGAGAAAGGGACACTCCTTCACTGTTGGTGGGAATGTCGACTGGTTCAGCCCTTCTGGAAAACAGTATGGACGATTCTCAAAAAATTAGAAATTGAGCTCCCATTTGACCCAGCAATACCACTCCTGGGAATATATCCCAGAGAGGCAAAAATGTATAGTCGAAGTGACATCTGCACTTGTTTGTTCATTGCAGCACTCTTTACAATAGCCAGAAACTGGAAGAAACCTGAGTGCCCAAGAACAGATGACTGGTTAAAGAAACTTTGGTACATCTACACAATGGAGTACTATGTAGCTGTTAGAAAAGATGAAGTCATGAAATTTACATACAAGTGGTACAATATGGAAAGTATCATGCTAAGCGAAATGAGTCAGAAAGAGAGGGATAGACATAGAAAGATTGCATTCATCTGGGGGATATAAAGTAACAAAGTATGAGATTAATACCCAAGAATAGCTGAGATCAGCACCAGGAGGATTACTCCATAACTTAGAGGCCAGCTGGGTATCCTAGAGGAAAGGGCAGTTCAGATAGAGAAGGGAGCACCAAATAAAGGATGTTTGGAGGATCCTCCCAGGAGGGGAGATGCATGTCAAAAGTAGACTATGGACTGAACATGTTTGCAACTCAATGCCTCTTTTGCAGACCACAACACCCAAAAGGAGAGAGAGAACACAGGGGATTGCCCTGCCACAGAGACAGGGGTGGGATGGGGGGATGGGGGTGGGGGGATATTATCCATGGTGGTGGAAAATGGGCACTGGTGGAGGGATGGGTATATGATCATTGTATAATCGAAACCCAAGCACAAAAAATTGTAAATCTACAACTGTACCTCATGGTGTTTCACTAATAAAAAATATTAAAAATAAAAAAAACATGTCTAAGTGATCACTTCTCTAGTGGAAAAAAGCTGATTGAATTGCAGTGAAAATATACTAAAGTGATCAGCCTTAATCAGGGTATGAATCAATTGAATTCATTGAATATACATTCTGTTTAGATTGCCACTGTCTTAAAAACCTTATAGTTGATGATGACTTGAATCCTTCACCTTTTGAAAGGAAACACAGATGTCCTACTTCATTGACATGTCTCTATTTTAATGAAAATTCTTATGTAATTCATTTTTGTTCCCCATCCAAATGTTTTATTGAATCACTATGAGATACAGCTACAAAAATTTCAAGTTTGAGTTTCAGTCATACAATAATTGAACACCCATTCCTCCACCAGTGCACATTCATCACCAGTGTCCCCTGCATACAACCCCTCTTTCCATCACCCTTCCTGCCTCTTTGGTAGACAATTTCCCCCATACTCTCTCTCTACTTTTGGGAATTATGGTTTGCAATATAGATATTGAGAGGTTATTATGTGTGGTAATTTAGCTACTTTCAGCACACATCTTCCATCCAGAATGGTTCCTCCAACCATCATTGACTTAATGATCCCTTCTCTATTCCAGCTGCCTTCTCCCCCAGCTCTTGAGGAAGGCTTCCAACTATGAAACAATATTCCTGGTCCTTGTGTCTGCTTTCCTTGGGGGTCAGTTTCATATTATGCTATTTTTATTCCACAAATGAGTACAGTCATTCTATGTCCTTCCCTCTCTTCCTGATTCATTTCACTCAGCATGATACTCTCCATGACCATCCACTTATAACTAAATTTCATAACTTCATCTTTCCTAACAGCTACATAGTATTCCATTCTGATGTACCAAAGTTTCTTTAACCAGTCATCAGTGCTCGGGCATGAGGGTTGTTTCCAAATTCTGGCTATTGAAAACAATGCTGAAATGAATATATAGATGCGAATATTATTTGTATTGTGCTTTTTGCACCCTTGGGATATATTCCCAGAATTGGTATTGTGGGGTCATATGGAAGCTCAATTTCCCATATGACAAAATGCTCAATTTCCCATATGACAAAATGCCCATATGACAAAATGCCCATATGGAAGCTCAATTTCCCATATGACAAAATGCCCATATTGTTTTCCAAAAAGGCTTGACCAGTCGAAATTCCCACCAACAGTGAAAGAGCATCCATTTCTCGCTATGTATTTCTTAATGACTAGGTTATCCACAGATATAAGTGATGGAAATAAACTTTACTGGTAACTTCACTGTCAATGTTATTGTCCTCCCATTGTTCATAGATTTTGCTCGATGAACAACGTCTCCATTGTGATACTTGTTACTGTGTTTGACGTATCGAATATGTCATGGATAACTTGCCAGGCTTTGCCGTGTGAGCAAGATACTCTCGGTAGCTTGCCAAGCTCTTTGAGAGGGGAGAAGGAATTGAAACTGGGTCAGTCAGGTTGGCCGCGTACAAGGCAAACGCCCTACCCGCTGTGCTATCCATAGGGACCTTCAAAATCTTAACATGTGTATGCTTTTCCCAGGAAAGCCTGTGATGGATTTTTACTTGTAAATATAGTTCTTATATTTTCTTATTACTGACGTTCCATTCTCTCTCATGGAACAACCATCTCCTGATGCAGCAGTTTTGTATACCTAGGTCGAGAAGTCAACATGACAAATGACCTGGCACCTGAGTTGCACAGGAGGAAAATAGCAGCATGGAATGCCTTCAAGAGCATCGAAGAAATAGCTAAGAGGACAAACAATCTCTGGCTCCGGGCACATCTCTTCGACTCCACCATTCTCCCTGCACTAACATATGCCTCAGAGACCTGGGCCCTACTAAAAGAGGATGAGAACACTATTCAGGTCTCCTGAAGAGGACTCAAAAGAGCTATGCTTGGAGAATCACGCTTCACTCAAATGAGAGGAAGAATCTCGAGTTCTGACCTCCTTCAACGATCGAGAGTCAGGGACGTTGTCTCATTTGTCAAGGCATCGAAAATCAGATGGGCTGGACACGTAATGAGGTTTAGAGACGACCGCTGGACTAGGGCCGTTACCGACTGGATTCCATGAGACGTCAAAAGATCGCGTGGCTGCTCACCTACGAGATGGTCATACTTCTTTGTCAAGACCCTGAATGAACGGTTTGAGGCTCTTCGTGTTCCTGGAGCGAGCAGACACCATTGGGCTACACTAGCATGTAACAGGTGCGGATGGAGATGTTACCGGCGCCCACTTGTGCAAATTGATGAATAATGGGATGTTAAGTGATCAAGTGATCAGGTGATACTTTCTCAGATACAAAGACTTAGAATTCATTTTTTAGTTACTTCGTACAACAAAATTAGAGCTTGTTCTTTTATTTTCTTTTTGGGTCACACCCTATGATGCTTAGGGCTGACTCCTGGCTCTGCACTCAGGAATCACTCCTGGCCATGCTCAGGGTACCATCTGGATGCTGGGAATCAAACCCCGGGCCGGCCGCGTGCATGGCAAATGCCCTACCCTCTGTTCTATCGTTCCAGCCCCTAAAACTTGTTTTAAGATTATGGGACTTGAGAGATAATAAAGTGTGTGGGGTACTTGCCTGCAGTGAGGCCAACCCAGGTTCAATTCCCAACATCCCATATGATTTCCTGAGTATGACCAGGAGTGATTCCAGAGTGCAGAGACAGGAGTAACCCCTGAGCATTGTCCATTGTGTCCCCAAATCCAACCCCTATCCCTTGCCAAAAAACACAAACAAAATAATATTAACTTGTGCTTTCCTCATAAAGATATCATCTGTGAATTTATGAATTTATATTATAGTATCCAGGTGATGCTAGGAAGATCAAGAATATTCCTTTGGAAACGACAACAAAATACACATACACATTTTTTAGTTTGGGATACATAGTACTTGATATATATTTGTTAAGCTGAACCATAGATTCAATTTCTAGAATTCTATTTGCCTTTCTAAAAAAATTTCTTAACTCACATTGTACAAAGTGGGAAAATTAGTTCTTGCAAAATAATGGAAGAATTTGGTTTCACTTTTGTGTCATTTGTGTCAAAAATGAATAATAATATTAAGTAATACTTCAGTACCTTCATAGTAGATAAGGTGATATTCAAAATATTAAAATAGCTATATACATATTTTATATATGCAATCCATATACCCCACCTTTAGAACTTACAAAATTTTGTATTTTTTATAGTTTTTGAAATTATTATTATAACACTCTGATTTGCAAAAATATTCATAATACTATCTTTTCGGCATAAACTATTCCAGTACCTATCCTAGCACCAGTGTTATCTTCCCTCCAACAATGTCTTCAGTTTCACTCCCAACCCCACATCCTCAATCTCTCCCATTAGTAAGCAAATAACATTTTACTTGACATTGCTCCCTACAACAAAATGGCAAGTGTAATGATCAGACAGAGGATCAATAAGAGTCAATTTATGATGATTGTTATATCTCACAATGCACTATAGCACTGTAGCACTGTCCTCCCGTTTTTCCTCGATTTGCTCGAGCAGGCACCAGTGATGTCTCACAACAAATTGTGAGAGTTGTTGTTACTGTGTTTGACATATCGTATACGTCATGGGTAGCTTGCCAGGCTTTGCTGTGCGGGCGAGATACTCTCGGTAGCTTGTTGGGCTCTCCGAGAGGGGCGGAGGAATCGAACTTGGGTCATCCATGTTGGCTGTGTGCAAGGCAAACGCCCTATCACTCCAGCCTATCTCACAATGATGTTCCTAAAGTGATTGTCTGAGGATTTACTGAGCTTGTTGGTACTAGTTGAGCCTTCTGTGTTATTTTTCACTTATTGGGCTTGGTGGGCTTCTACACAACTTCCCCACCAAATTTGGTGTGCTTCTATTGGGCTATAAATCACTTGTATCACATGTATCTCTTGTCATCCCATTGCTCATTGATTTGCTTGAGCGGGTGCCAGTAACATCTCCATTTTTCCCTGTCGCATGGTATGTAGCACAATGGCATCTGCTCACTCCAGGAACACAAGACTAGAACTCATTGATCATATCATGCCTTTTTCAACACTGGAGAACTGTATCTCAGAATATGCAACATTAGACTCAACAGTAGAGGCCTCGGTGGTATCAGTGTCCTCGTCAACATAAACGTGGCCATGAGCATCATGGGCTATAAATACTCAGAAAAATTGGAGGAGTTGCTACAGCCACACACTTCATGAACTATGAAACTGGGACCAATTTATGTAAGACAAAGTCAGAGGTAATGGCTGATGGTCCTAGTTCAAGGGGAATCTGCCTGTCCCATTCCAAAGAGTTCTAGTTTTCAGTTTGGGGATATATCTACTGGGACAGTTAGGCTTTTGGTGGCTTATTGAGGTTTGGCTGCAAATAGAGGAGTTGTAGTTTTGACTCTTAATATAAAACTTCATGAACTGAGATGCTACTCCTCATTTTCTAATTAAAAGCATTTTTGTATGCTTTTCAGGACTGGACCTGCCAGTAGCTAGACAGTTACACCCACCAACTGCCGCGTAACCCCAACAATGGCCAGGATCCAAAGAGCTCCCAGGAGAGAACAAGGCAGAGTCTTCTACCCTGTTCCTGACCGTCTCCACCAGGGCCCAACAGCTGAAGACCTCTGGGCCCCAGCCAAGGCCATGCTGGGACCACACTCCACACATTTGGATGAGCCTCACGCATAAAAGAACTGGCAGAGGAACCCATGTGTGTGGGACCCGGGGCTGAGATCTCCAAGACTGCACGGTTTGGGACTGGACCTGCCAGTAGCTAGACAGTTACACCCACCAATTGCCGTGTAACCCCAACAATGGCCAAGATCCAGAGATTATCACACTCAGCTCCCAGAAGCGCGTGGCCGCTTATCACCTCATTCCTACTTTGGACAACCTGGCAGGCTACCGAATGTAACCTGCCCACACGGCAGAGTCTGGCAAACTCCCCGTGGTATACCCAATATGCCAAATACCAGTAACAATGATGGGTCTCATTCTCCTATCCCTGAAAGAGCCTTGAATATGGCACTTAAAAAAAAAATCTCAGGGCTAGGATGAAGGAGACGTTACTGGGGCCTGCTCAAGGCAATCGACTAAAAATTTAGAATCAAATGTCAGCTCCTTAAGATGCCCTTAAATGGAAAAGAAAAGTCTATTATTAGAAGAAATAATCAAGGGAAGTAATCAATTTTGCTTGGTTAGAATAAAAAGCACTTTTAAAAAATCTATAATTTGAAAAATAATTTATAACCTGAAACATGTTGGTAACAAATTTATGTTTGAAGTGCAAATAAAAGAGATTATTAGAAATCTATATGCATATATATATGCATATATGACAGAAAAATATTTTTTGTTGATATATCTTCTGTCTGTTTTATTTACAGACCCTAATTCAGAGCCTGATTTGGTAGAAGGACATGTGTTTTCTCCTTATAGTCACCATGTATCTACTATCAGAAAGAGTTATTCATATATAAATTACACTAGTTATTTGGTTTTTATTTTTGTTTTGTCCTCTCACTATTTGTTAATAGTGTAAATGTAAGAGAATCATAATACTAATACTTTTACATCTGATTTAAATACATGCACAAGAACTATAATTATACTGTCGCATATAACTTATGATTATCATGTTATTTTTGTAGTTATTATACTAGTATATTCAAAACTGCTATAATATAAACAGTGAAGTGATTCAATTTCATAAAGTTTAAATTAGATAAATTTGAATCTAGAATTATAGGAAGACACATATCTAATTATTTAGTTCCAAAAGCTTTCCTATGAAATTTTTTTATCTCTAATTCAATAACATGCCATAGTTATATGTATTATACAATTCACACATTCTAGTATAGGCATATTATAGATGTTTTAACTTTAAGAAATAAACCCATTATATTTCATAAAGAACTGGACTGAGTAATGAATTTTGTTTCTTAAATAGCCTATTTTGAATTTCAGTTGTTCATAAAGATTACTTTCATTTTTTATTTAAATTTAGAGAAAATTTATCTATAGATTTAAATATTTTAATTGTTTAATTATTTTAATTTTTATTATTTTTATTTAAATCTGGGGAAATAACTCTTACACATTATCAGTATTAGGGTGAAAATACTACTTTGATGCGACAAAATTCATTTTTTGTACTAACTTCACTTTGCCCATCTCTTTTACTTTTTTTGGTAAATATTATTTACTAACAAAATTCTTACACTTCAGGAACAAATATCAGCTGATCTCATTCATCTGTGGATATAGAAAGACAAAATAAGAAAATAGACAGTATTGAACAATACAAACTTTTGGCTTGATAAAGAAACTGATTAAGAAGCATTGGGGAGGGGGAAGGAGGAATCAAGAGAGGTAACACAGGGGCAGGAATGGAGGTTTATGGGCACTTTTGTGAAGAAAGTGTGCCCATCTCTTTTACTTTTAGTGCAAGATTTAAGTTTAAATTTTGTTCTCAACTCCACGTTTTGCCCACACCTTTCCCTGAGTTTACTGGTAACCAAAACCTTTACTGACAATTGTACGTAGTCCCTGAAATTAAAGCAAAATAAAGTATCATTATAATTAATTTCTCAGAGAATGTTTCTCTTATAGGAGAATATAAATATCTCATAATATATCCAAACACAATTTTCTGAAAAGAAAAATAAAATTTTATCTAGTCTATTCATTGCTAAGATAACTTCAGCCAGAGTAGATACTGAATATCTTTATTTAAAGATAAAAACTGAGATTATATCTTTAATCAATAAGCCAAAGTTTTATTTTATCCATATCAAGAATCAATTATACCTTAACTACTGTACTGATACTACAGATAAAGTGATTTTAAATAACATCTTTGCCAAACAAACCTCTTTGTTATATACCATATGTTCTGGGTCTAAGTTTAAATCTCAGAATATGATGTCTTTTATTATCCACAAATTTAATCTATGAAGAGGTTCAAATTTATTTATATCTATGGCAAAAAAAAAGAATTTCACAGAATATAACAATGTGTAAAGCCTTCTGGTTGCCGATTCATTAACTTTTAAATCATTGCTTATCTTCATCAATTTATAGGATTTATCATCACTGTCACTATCTCATCATCATCATTCTTTGCAAAAAAAAATAAATTACAAGGCTAAGTTTTGACTCATCCTAAATTAGAAGAAAATAAATGTTATGATACAGTTAATGCAATGTATTTATAGTGGTGTACTTATGATCCTTGTATCATTAACTTCTGCATTCACACAAAAAGAATAATACCTGAGAACTGAGCTTTAATTATTACAAAAAACTTTCCTATGTTGCATGTGTGTGTGTGTGTGTGTGTGCACGCAGATATATTCTCAGTTCAATGGGTTACATACTTTTAACTTCAATACTGGCAAAGTTTTATCATTATAAATATTTTGATAATAAGATAACTTCCAATTTTCCACACCTCCCCCTACCTGTGTGGGGGAGGGGGTATACTGGGGATTTTAGTGGTGGAAAATGTGCACTGGTGGAGGGATGGGTGTTTGATGACTGTATGATGGAAGCTCAAACATAAAAGCTTTTTTACTGTACCTCAGGGTAAATCAATAAAAAAAGAAAAGAATATAAAAAGGAAAAGAAAAAAGGAAAACCAAAGGGTGTGGGTGGGGGGAGTGAATCTTGTACTAGGATCAGTCATATGCAAGACAAGTACCTTAAACTCCATGCTATCTAAGAGCTAAACTACGGGTGTTGTTTTAAATCACTGTGTTTGTAGAAGCTAAATCTCTAGGTTTCTCAGTAACTGTTATGGAGCAAAGAGAACAGTGTTGATGTCTGTGGACCCCATGGGAGGCCTCTGTCAGGGAGGGAGGAGAGAGATGGTCACTTTCTCCCAAACAGCCTCTGCCACCCGGGTCTCAGGATTTCAGAGTTCTTACCTCGCTTCACAAAAATAATTTTAAGAGTGGACATCAGTGAAGTAAAACAGATTTTATTTGGAGGATTTTTTAGAAAGGAGAAGAAGGGAAAGAGAGTGTTAGAGAATAACATGCTCAAGAGACGATCCAGGCTTCTCCAAGTGCAGAGAGAGCTTCACACACATTCCAGCATTAGCTAGGAAAGTACACATCTCAAGAGGGGAGATGTGGACACCACATGTGCTCAGTCTCATGGGCACAAGCAGCAGATTGGTTCAGGCAGCATATGTGTGCCCTCCTTTTGCCCAAAGTTGGCTTTTAGAAGATTTTTCCAACCTGCCTCCAGGAGAGGTTTCTACCTAGGTAAAAGTCCGTTGCTAGGGAGGTTGCCAAGGGGGTAGAGTTGGGAAGGGTTCATGGTCTTCTTGAAAATTACTTTCCTGGTCTTTGTCCTTCTGGATTTTCTATCAGATGGTGGGTCCAGGTTTCTCTCTCTGTTCTGGGCTAGTTGAGGGTTAATCAGATGAAAGGAAGAATTGAGGGTTCTCGATTAATTCCCTACAGGCCCTATTTGTAAAGAGGGGATCAGTCTCCTCAAGGTCTGCTGCTGCAGAAGCTCTTTACAGGTCTTGCTTTCTGCAACCACAAGGTGAGTCAGACTTTGTCCCAGTAGATTCATTAAAACAAAAACAAACAAACACTGTCCTCCCCTTGTTCTTCAATTTGCTCAAGCGGGCCCAGTAACGTCTCCATTGGAGACTTTGTTGTTACTGTGTTTGGCATATCGAGTACATCACGGGGAGCTTGCCAGGCTCTGCCGTGTGGGTGAAATACTCTCAGTAGCTTGCCGGGCTCTCTGAGAGGGGCAGAGAAATCGAACCCGGCTCAGCCGGGCTGGCTGCGCGCAAGGCAAATGCCCTATCGCTGTGCTACCGCACAGAAATTTCATTGCCATGATGGGGGGGGGAGGGGGAGAGAAGGAGAAAGAACGCTTCTCTAATCCCTAATCTACCTGCTTACATCAGTATGTAATGTCTGTTGAAGGGGCAGAGGTCTGAAGAGATAGTCCAGGGATTAAGGTGTTGTGTTGAACTCAGCCAACCTGAGCTTAATCTTGACACTACATATAGTCCCCTGAAGACCACCACGAGTGGTCTCTGAGCACAGAGCAGAAACAAGTTCTGAGCTGAGTGGATGTGCCACCCCGTTCTCCACCCCCCCCCCCCCCACACACACACCAGAAAGAAAACCAAAAAAAAGCATTAAAGGAACAGATCAATGAATGTTGGAATTTTAAGATATTATTATCCCTGTTAGTTGCCAGTTTATGCTTTTAAAATATATTTAGTAGAGAAAGGGTATATATAAGGCCTGAATCTATCCTGGAGTTTTAGAGCTGTATCTTTATGGACCAGAGATATAGTACAGCAGTCAAAGTTCATGCCTTGCATGTGGCCAATCCAGTTTGATCGCAAGCCCCAGAGTATGGCTGGATGCAGACCCAGCACCATGAGAATCACAGTATCCTCAGACCCTTCCATTGGAGGACTTGTTAGAAGAGTTGAGAATCATAAACAGGCTCAAGGACTCCTGAAAACTTCTTGGGATCCTCCAATATCCCCAAAACACATTCCTTTCATTGTGGTTAAATATTTACAAAGAAAATTGAAAACTGTTAATGAAAATTGATTTTTTAACCAACACTTCAAAACCATAGGCAAACTATTCAGTGCAAATAACTAGACACATGTTTAGATTTTATTAAAACATTTAAATTTCATTATATTTTACCTTTAGTTAATTTATTCATATCCATTTGTTTCACATCTTATTATTCTTGCTTACTTTTTATTATTTCATTTTATTCTTTCTCTGCCCCTAAGCAGTGGGTAATTAATTCCACAAAATATTTTAATGATTATTTTTTAAAAATTAGTAATTATTAGTGATTAAGGATATAGAGAAGAATAAAAATGAAATTAATGCTAAGAATTAAGTTTCAGTAATTTAGGAAACTGCAACTTAATAAAAAAATCATTAAAATCTTAACTTTGAAACATGGTGCTAAAATCCACCTATAAAATCTGCAAAATGAAAATTTTAACTAATAAGTGAGACTTGGCAGAACATAAGTGGAAATACATTTTATTGGCCAACATGTTCTGGAGGCATATGAGTGTCTAAATAGATGATGATCAAAAGAGTATTTTTGGCATAAATGTGCCTCCAAACATTTTGATCAGGAATTTGATTGCCATATGTCCATAGCCTCCAACTTAAATGATGAACATACTTAATGTCTCTTGAGATTTCTTATTTCTTGGCAATACTGACTTTTTTCTTTTTTACCATTAAACATTGTGATTTACAAAGTGACTTGTATTTCTCTTATTTATAATTATACTATATAATGGTCTGTAAATAAAAACTTGACTGGAATTTCAACTATTTATTGAAGATCAATATTGAAAATATCCATGATTAGACTTGGGTTTGGACAGTGTTTGTTAAGCCTACTGTTACAATGCACACGGCACAGCCTGGCAAGCTACCGGTGACGTATTCGATATGCCAAAAACAGTAACAATAACGGGTCTCATTCCCCTGGCTCTGAAAGAGCCTCCAGTATGGCAGTGTTGGGAAAGGTGAGTAAGGAAAGGCTGCTAAAATCTCAGGGCTAGGACGAATGGAGATGTTACTGGCGCCTTGGCTCAAGTAAATTGATGAACGGTGGGATGACAGAAATACAGTGACAGTGACTGTTATGATGCAGCCACTGAAGTACCTATAAACATATTTGTTTTAAAGCATAGATGTTCATATGTGCAAATGTCAGTCCAGAAAGATAGTACAGGGGAGAAAGAATAAGCTCTGCATGCAGCAGATCCAAGTTGTTGTCCCAGCACTATTTGGTGCCCTGAACATTGCTAGGTATATCTGGAAGCCCTTAATCACTGCTGGCAGTGACCCGGGGGTCTGTGAGCACTACTAAGGTGTCCTGGGAAATTCCGGTAGCACAGGGTCTGAACAACACCGTATCCTAGGCTTCTAGTACTTAACTATAGCACAGTTGGTTGAGAATTGCCTGGAGAAGTTTCAAGGCTCCTGGTCTTTTTTGAGTACTGCATGGAGCCTTCCAAAGAACAAATGCATAAAAAATAATGTGTGTATGTTATCTTCATCTTTATTGCTCTGTACAGTCATTCAAAAGGAAGGCATCAGAAAATGTTAGCCAATATATTACTGAATAAGTATTTCACTTGTCTTAATAAAGCCACCTTAGCGTAGCAAAACCAGCTGCCATCATGAAAATAGGAAGAGTTTTAAGGTTGTGTTTAAAATTTATTAGAAATCCTCACATAAGCCAATATGTGTAATAAATGAGGAAACTGTTAATTTTTTCTATTTTATTTCTCCATGTAATTTAATTTTTATTATAGTTTTAATATGTTTATAAATTGTAAGCTGTAAGCATAAATAATGTTTCAAAAGTACAGTGTTTAAAAGTATCCTTATTTCAATTTTAGCTAATTTTCTAGGATTTATATTCATATTTTATAGACAGTTGAGGATTGTATGCTCTCAAAAATCAATAAAAATGTATATTTAGACATTAGTTTTAGGTGTATTAAAAATACACAGAAAATAATTTTATTTTAATTGTATCTATTTCAATTATTTGGTCTGTGTACCAAATTTTTGCTCTAGAAGTCTCCATTTAATTTTATATCCTAAATACAAATTTTAATTTTCTTTATTTAAAATATGTGTACTCTTTGAATATATAAGTTTTTAACACTAATGTCTTATTCAAGAACCAGAAGAATTATGAAATTAAAAGCATCAAACTGAAATATAATTGATTGTTCTGTACTAGAGTTGATTATATGCCTTTTAGGAAGAAACAGGAAATATTCAATCAGGAGCTCAATTGAAAAGATTATATATTTAACACATCACCTTATGAAAAAGGGAATTTTATTTCTTATATTTAGACAGTTTGAGGCCTCAATCTCATATCTAAAAGTATCTAAACCCATTTAAGTTATATATCAAGGTAAATAGCTCCCTGGTTGGCAGACATTTATGAGTAGAATTTTGAATGATCTCAAGGTTTTTTTTTAATTTAATAAGAGAAATAGCATATCCTAATAGTTTCTGTGATTCAAATAACTTAACAGAGTCCAGCAAACTCTGATAACAAAGGCCATGAGGACAAAAATAATAACTGAAAAAAACAGAGAAGAATTGCATTTTCCGTTCATAATGTGTATACTGCAATCCTGATAATGGTGCATGGAATGACCTTGTTTCTTGACATGGCCCTTTGCCATGTTTGGTACATATGTAAAATTTCCTTCAGAGAACGTTTCCTATGAAACCAAGTGCTAGGACTGCAATGAAAATAAACAGTAATTTGTAGAACAATGTCTGAGAATACAAAAATCCATTCAATGGGCACACTGAATTTAGAAGACAAAATTATCAACTTACTTTAAGACAAATGTGAAAATAGACTATTGCAATCTATATGCTTTCAGATGTTCTAGATTCTAGACACAATATTGGTGTAATCCATTCTAAGATGTGCTGACTATAAGAGAGCTAGCCCACTATACCCGATATTCATCTCTCTGTGCATTTATATATCTTTATCTTTAACTTGGCAATTAAATATTTACCTAAATCTGCCCCCCTTGGAAAACTCAGGTAACATCTATTTTAAGTATATTTGTTTACATGTTTCCACTAGCTAAATATTTACCTTAAAATAAATATTGTAAGCATGAAACATCTTATTAACATTATTGTAAATTATGCAACCTAAACTTTGTAATAAAATTAGACTATGATTCAGACAGTACAGTGAGTAGGATTCCTGCTTTGCAGATAACTGACCAGGTTTGATCCCTGGAACCCCATGTGGTCCCCTATACCCTGTGAAGAGCTATCCTTGAGTACAAAGCCAGAAGTAAGTCCTAACCACAGGTGTACCCTAAATCAAAGTAATATATATAAGTAAAATTAATATGTGCTTATTATTGCAATTTTAAAAAAAAGATTGATAATTTGGGGGACGGGAGATAGCCCTGGGATTACAGAATATGATTGGTATAGGTAAACATCATCATCACGTAATGTCCAGGAGCAAGTGGCTGAGAAATGCAGGACCTTATGAGCAATGCTTGGAGGTCACCCACAAAATGAAATACAATAAATTCTATGTTGCTCCATAGTGTTAATAAAGAAGATACTTTTCCCCTCAAAATTTATATATTTTTTTGCAAATTTAATACATATTTTAAATTTAAACAGCATAGTTTATAGAATTGTCCATAATACAGTTGTTTCAACAAAATCTCCAGTTTCCCAATCTGTTCTTATGCCTGCTCCCTTAAAAATTACTTTGTGTTGCTGGTTACAACAACATGGTAAATGGAATGATCAGAAAATAGATCAAGAAAAGGCATGCGATAATTGTTATATCTCACACAATGGCAATAGCATTCCTAAAGCCATTGAAGATTTACTGAGCTTGTTGGTGCTAGTTGAAACTTCTGTGTTATTGTTCTCCTTCACTGAACTCAGTGGGCTTCTACTCAACTTTTTCATCACATACTAACAGCTGTGTTCTTACCGGGCTGTTAGTACTGTGACATTTGGAGATGTCACATAGTCCCACATGTGACTGCAGTCCAGGAGCTGTGAAGCTGGGCCCATTTAAATGGTTGTGGGTGGGGAGTAGGGCTGGGGGTGGTGGCTGCTATGTCAAACAAGAAGGGAGGGGAATCTGCAACCCCCACTTTAAGAAGGCCACAGAGTTTTCAGTTTTCAGCTGGAAAATCAGTCTACAAGTGATAATTTGCTGGTTTGGCAACTTGTCTCATGTTTACCATTTTCGAAATTCTGATTTTATCTCCACAGCTAGCCATGCTTCTCCATTACATTATGTACTAAACTATCTGTTTAGAATTTTATCTGTCTGGGTTTTCCTATCTATTACCTTGCTTTCTGACTCCACAAACAGACTGAGAATTTTTTCAAATTAGAAGTCACATTTTGTTAATTCAGATATTTATCATTTTAATACTTCTTAGCATTGTAAATAGAGCTCAGATTTGTTCTTATTGGTACAAAAGGATATCTTTTATATTTCTCTTCTAACCTAGTTCAGTATATGGGTATTTCAATATATATATATATATATATATATATATATGTTAACTAAAGTTATCATGAGTTTAAAAACAGGCCAGACTAATCAATATTTCTTGTTTTGTCTTATATTAAATACTGATATAAGACTAGATAAAAGGGAAAAGAAATCTAGGTTGATGTAGATTAAGTAACATCTAGATTCAAAGTTTTAGTCAGCAGTACTAGAGTTTATTCATAAAATTTAATAAATCCTATCATGGATTTGTTGCTCTCTTATTGTAACTACTTGGGTTTTGAATATGTGGTAAAAACTCAAGGTTCATTATTCCTGCCATCTTTCTTCTAGACACCTGAAAGCACTGAATTTTCCTACCCTGTTGATTTTAGCATTGCATGTGATTATTTAGAGATAAAACAGAAATAGAAATAAAAGTACCTTTCCTGACAGAAGTGTTGAATGCCAGTTTGTGATCTGTCATGTTTGCTCATAACAGCTGGGATGATTCTGGAAATGTACATTACTATGAGTCTTTAACCACTCTCATTCTAACTGACACAACAAGGATTCATTCTTATTGAAAATGACCATTTCCCAGTTTTTCTTATTACTCCTGTTATTTGAACAACAACCCATTACTGCTAAGATCACAAAGTTGCATTACTTCAACATTATAGTCATTGATGTGCCATGCAGTAAGAGGGTGAATTTTTATAGAACAAACGTTCACACACAGACCTGAAGACATTCTACCAGAATACACTGATTTTAGTTTTGCTTTTATTTTAATGTAAAATCTGGAATTTACCCTTAATCTACCAAAATTTATCAAAATAGATCAAAGTTTCTCAGAGACAATAAATTATTTGCTAAGACTGAGGGATGGGAGAGGAGAGAAACTTAGACCATTGGTGGACGAATATGGATACTGTTGGTGGAATGGGTTTTGAACACTGAATATCCAAAAATTTGCTGATAAAAACTTCATGATCAGAGTTCTGAAGTTAAAAACATAAAAATATGTATTTTCTCTGGTAAATTCTAGAAGTATCATATTGAATAAAATATGAGCATTATCATTTACATACTTAAGTTTTGGATTCAATTTCCTCATTGTAACATTGCCTTATTATTTATTAGTGATAATCATAAATGAAAAAAATAAAGTAGAAATAAAAAGGAAAAGTTCAAGGAAATTTCAGTTTTGAATATAAAGGATAGAGTGACAAAATAGATAGTATAGCAAGCAAGGCACTTTTTCACATGTGCCTGGTCTCGTTATGATTCTCAGTATCAGTTTGGTCCCCTGAGCACTGCTGGGAGTCATTTACTGAGTGTAGAGCCAGAAATAACCCTGATCATTGCCAGGTTTGGCCCAAAACATAAAAAAAGTAAAATATAATGAAAATATAAAATTCAAAAAAATAAAATGGAGCTTAAGATAAATATACAAATAAATACAGTTATTTCAAGCCACGTTCTTTTTTTTAACGGACCACGTTCTTATAACAAAAAAAATTATAGCAATATGTTTCCATAAAAATATGTTACTACTGGGGCTGGAGCAATAGCACAGCAGGTAGGGTGTTTGCCTTGCACGCGGCCGACCCGGATTCGATTCCCAGCATCCCATATGGTCTCCTGAGCACCGCCAGGAGTAACTCCTGAGTGCAGAGCCAGGAGTAACCCCTGTGCATCGCTAGGTGTGACCCAAAAAGCAAAAAAAATGTTACTACAAAAAAAATATAAAATAAAGTAACTCAACTATAATTTATATGTGTGTATATATATTTATATATATGTGTGTATATATATATTTTTTTTTTCAGACCTCCTTTTGTCTTTTGCTACAAATTCCAATAGGATATAATAATATACATGCAGCATAAGAGATATTATGCATTAAATACTGCAAAATGATCTCGGGGATATGTTTTATTTTATTTAGGCAACAGAATTTCAAATACTAGTAACAAAGTTTCAGGTATGTAATATTCCAATATCACACTCACCAGCATACTATCAGTGTCTCTCCATAATGCCTCAATGCCTTTTACCCTCCCCTAACCTGATCTTTGGTAAAAATTCTGTAGTGTGACTTCAGCGTCTGTTGTCTTTGGCCCTTGTTGTGTTACGTTAGGTTCCACAGATATGAGAGATCATTCACTACTTTCCCCTCTCCTCTGGCTGACTTCACCAGCATGTCACTCTCTTGTTCCATTCATGTAGCAGTGAATTGCTTGGTTTAAAAAAGACTGTGGGTCATATGCAGGGGCAGTTAAGGAAGTGACCTTTCTAAAATAACATGTTGCAAAGAATCAGGGAACTTCTCACCCTTACAGGAATTTCCTGTACTAGCAGACAGTCTGTAAATCACAGTTGCCCACCAAAGAGAACACCAACAGAAGGACAGAACCAATGGCTAGTTTTGATCTCCCTAAGAGCTGTTCTTTTCTTTCCTCTAGAGAATACTAGCACTATCTGTAAAAACTCTCATCCATTAACACGACTTGGATGTTCTACAATCCAGTACTTGCCTAGCATGAGGCTCCATCTGTTGTCTATCCTTAAATATACTTTGCCCTGCCTTGTTCTCAATTATTTTTCTCGTTCATCAGGTAAGGAATAGACCATGAATCCTAGGAATTCTATAATAGATACAATTTCATTGTTTCTTATAACTCTATGATAGTTCATTGAGTGCATGCAACACTGCTTCATCCACTCATCTGTTCTTGGGCTTTTGATTCTTTTCTAGTCAGTATTGTGAATAGCACCATAATGAGCATAGAAATGCAAATGTCTTTTGGGAGTAGTCTTTTGAAGCTTAACTTGCTGGGTCATGATGTGTAAGCTCAATTCTTAACTTTTTGAGAGTGTGTTTACAGTTTTATTTAGGATAAACCAGAATAGATGTCTACTCACAAAGGTTGATGAGAGTTTTATTTCCCCCACTAATTAACCGGCATTGGTTGTTTGTACTCTTTTTAATGTGTGCTAAACTTTCTGGTGTGAGGACCATTGTTTAGATTTGCGTTTTCCTAATGAAAAGTTACCATTTTATTATTTTAATATGGTCATGCTTATGGTAGTAAATAAAATAAACAAATAAATTCTTAACTTGAAAATTTGAAGGCATATTGACAATATGGGCTGAAGACAGTTTTGCTAATAATTTGTTTTGACCCTGAGTCACCCTGAGTTAGTTTCTCTGATCTTTCTCTCTCTTTCTCTCTCTCTCCTCACCTCTTTTCTCTCTGTCTTTTCTCTCCTCCCTCTCTCTTTCCCTCTCCCTCTCCTCCCTCATCTCCGCTCAGGTATCAGTCTTGGTAGTGCTCAGGGAGCACATACGATGCTAGAAATTGAACCTGTGCCTGTTACCTTCAAGAAGAGTGTCTGAACTTTTATCTTTTTGTAATTTAAATTTTCCTGGTATGATATAACCTTTAATTATCTTAACTATAATCAGTAATAATAACCTATATTGCCTAACCCTAAAGACTTTATATTTTCTCCCACACTTTTATTAATGATTAGTTTTTCTCATGTTTCAAGACACAAAAACATATAACAATAAATTCTGACTTTAAATATAAGGAAATTATTCATTGTAAAATTTAAAATAGTACTTACTCTTTGGGGCTGGAGTGATAGCACAGCAGGTAGGGCATTTGCCTTGCATGCAGCCGACATGGGTTCAATTCCTCCGCCCCTCTCTGAGAGCCCGGCAAGCTACCGAGAGTATTCCACCTGCATGGCAAAGCCTGGCAAGCTACTCGTGACATATCCAATATTCCAAAAACAGTAATGACATGTCTCACAATTTGCTGTGAGATGTTACTGGTGCCCGTTTGAGCAAATCGATGAACAACATGAGGACAGTGCTACATTGCTACTTATTCTTTGGATGATATCATTAAGAAGACAATGTCTTAGGAACCTAAAAGATCACTGGGCTTCAAAGATTCTCTAGTACTTTAATTTCTGTGGACAGAGTTAAATTCTGTTTCTTACAAAAGGGTAATAGTGAAGATATATGAAATGTTCTTTTAAAGCCGTAGAAAGCTAATTCACTATCTAAGGCTATTTCATATATATTGAAGGAACAATGAATGTTTAAGTTCTGTTAAAATTTCATCGAAGTATCAGTTCTACTTGAGTCAATCACAACTTTTAAAAGCATGCTCTCCAAATATACCAGTGGTAGTGCTCTACGTGTTTATAATATTTTATATGTATTGAATGACATTGTTTTCCATTCCTTTTATCAGTTTTTAGATATTTTTTGTCACATTGACCAAAAGCCTGCTGATTTTATCCAGGAATTATCAATAAGTCATTTATGGTTACTGTAGTTACTATAGTTCAAATTATATCTAGAGACTGATAAATATTTTGTTTATTATACATCATTAAAAGAATTATGCAAGTGTAAACAATTACAAATTTTATTGACTCTGAGAGATTTGTTTATTTTATTAACAAAAGGCACTAATATCTACACAGGATTTTACATTCATTCTTTCATGAACAATAAAAGCCATCTAGATTTTTTTTCAAATCTACCCTGGTTAAAGAATCAGGTTTGGTATGATTATAAATAAGAAACATGGTCTTTGCATTAAATGGTGTATGGCTAAGCAGGTCACATTCATTTGACTTGCCAGACAGCCAGAGTTAGACTCAAAAGTAGCTAATTGCCTTAGGGACCTTCCTTTGGCATTTTGCCCAATAGTACTCTTCATAGGAGGAGCAGCTTTGCACTCAGCGCTTAAAAGCATCTGGGTTGCTGTTGTTCTGAATGCTACTGCTGACAGATTTACCATCTGCCTTTGAGAAAGAGAACAGTCTGGGGAACTCTGATACTAAGCATTCACATGATAGCCTTTGACAGTCAAAGTCCTCATTAAATAAGAGAATAAAATATTCTATCTAAGCTAAGCAAAATATAAAGGGGGCGACTTTGTTTTAAATTTAATTTCCTACAAATAAAACAGAAATTCATTAATGATGGTAAACTTATAGCAGAAAAATCATGTTGAAATCTTAAGAATTGTACATTTCATTTTTAACCTGCAAAGTCACATGCTTGGGTAGATACAATTTTTAATCTTCATTTCAAAAATAATGTAAATAAATACCTATAGAATGCTTAAAATACTCAAAATGACTCTACATACTAAGTTTAAATTCTGAGTAATTTCCTGGAGGGCATATTCAAAGTAAACATTTTGCTGCATAACCAGTTTGTCTGAAGGTAATTTTGCCATAAATGAAAAAAGACAAAAATATGAGAAATATTCAAAATGACATCATAAGACATTAAAATTGATGACAAAATAAACGAATAAAGACAAAAAATGAGAGATACTAAAAATGGTATCATAAAACATAAAAAGATGATAAAATAAAAGTCAAATACAAAACATTTGAATGCCATTATATTGCAAGATCTGTAATAGAAAATATCAAAATGTATTTGAAATGCATATAGATTCATGAAAACATTGTTCCAAAAGGATATATTCTTTTGTAAACCATCCCTAATCACTTATTTTTCATTATTTTTGCTTATTCATAATGTGGATATTCCTACATTTATATGTAATATATTGTTTAGAAATCTTACTGAAAGTGTAAAATTAAACTTTATTCATAATATTGGATACATAGAGGTATTCATAATAGCTTATGCATATAGTTTGTTCAGCAAGCTTATTGAATGTGTAAAATCAGATTGTGTAAAGTTAAACCTTGGTATCTCGTATTACTGTACCAGAAAATTTGCAAAACGTGGTTACTTAATTCGTAAACAGAGAAATGAAACCTAACTACTAATTTAAACATGCATGTGGTTTGTGCACTAATTTATAAATGGTGAATAAAACAGTTAACCAGTTTGTTCTCTTCTTTTTTATGGTTAAATTGCCTAATGACCAATTAGGTATGTGGGAAAGATGTTTTCTGGAAAACTATCATACTTAATGCCACAGAAGGAATTGGAAACAGGTAATAAACACTTTACAACAAACCTTAATTCTCATTTTTTGTAATCTATTTTCTCCTGGACTTAATGTTTTGGAATGACTTAGCAGAGATTGCTTATTTAATTAATGATCAGACATCACAATATATTTATCTTGCAATAGATTATACAATTAAGATATATTTCTCTGAACATAATTGTATTGAGACAAAGATTATAGACTTAATCTTTCTTGCTTTAATATGTTTTTACAGGAAAAATATGTTATTTAAGGATCTATTTACATCTAATTTCCGTTGGTAGATTAGAAATTGTGAAATAGCTTTTTAAACATCCAGAGCACTTATCAAAATGATATGAAAGTATGTTATGCAATTGTACTATATGTGAACGATACCATATTTGGCTATAATGATGTTTATTAACACTTTTAATTTGTAGAATAATTATATTTATCCTCATTGTATTTTATTTTAATATATAATGGGTAAAAATACATGTTCTTACCAAAAGAGACATGATAGGCATGTCTAATCATATTTGCACACTACAATCGCATATATTTATTTTCTTAAAAATTCTTGGACTGATCTTTAAACACTCAAAAGCTGATGATTTCAATGACATTAATAAGATATCTAAGATATCTATGTTAACTTCAAATGGAGATTTAATTTTAAGTCCCTAAACAGAAATGCATGGGTACATTTAAAATTAAATTGCATCTTTTAAAATAGGTCTCTGTGGACATTTCCTTCTGTTCCTTAAAAGGAACATTCCAGCTGCAAGCACTTGCAGTTGGAATGCATATTGTGACCGATAGTTGCCCTGCTTTCTTTTCTCTTGGGGAAATCAACCAACCTGGTTGCAGACTGCCAGTAGGAAGATAGGTAGAATGATTTATAACCAGCCTGTGGCTGTTTATACTAAAGTGCATATAGCCAAATTACTCTGGAGTAGAAAATGGAGTGTTATGTATTGATTCATATTTTAAGATCTTCCCTAAGCCCCACAAGCACAAACAATATTGAATCTTTTCCTCAAAATATGCAATATACTAATAATAGAAAAAATAAAAATTAAAGCAATAAAGTAACAAATGTAGCAGGAATGAAATATAGAATGATGGCATGCATGATTTGAAATTCATGATTTATGATTGCTAAATATAGATAAGATTGATTTTCTTGGTATGGTTGAGATTTGAGTATCTCTTACTAGTAGAAATTTAGCAAATAGGCTAATTTATTAGATGTGAAATTTTTAGCAGATCAAATGAGATTGATAGAATGGAATATGCAGATCAGTTAAATCTAGGGCAATGCATATATAAACAGTAATCACAAGAGTGTGATGTAGTGTGTGAATAATTAGGTCAGGTGATTCTACTTTCACCAATGTGGAAAAGCTCTAGGATTTGAAAACTAACCTCAAGGGGAAAATCTTGAGTATTTGCCAGTTGCACATCTTTAGATAAATTGCTTAATTTGAGTTCTTTCCTGTAAAAGGGAGAGTAACACAAGGTTTTTGAGCTTTAGTTGAGGGGACAGGAAGTAGCTTTCACATAAAACATTGAGTCAGTGCATCCCTGCCTTTCTTCTCTTTCATTGTTTATCAGAAATGACTGTTGTCTAATATCCAAACCCTCATCCAAACCACTCCTGTCCCTTTCTTTCAGCATGATGACTCTGTAAGGAATTAACCACAGTGAATTTTGGGTAATAGTGAAGTGTCTGTCAATATATACTCATAAAATTTAACAAAACATTCCACTTTGGCTGAGGATAAGGTGGAAAATGAAGCACCCTTAGAACAAGAAGTTCAGAGAATCTGTGTACCTTCTGCTCTACTTTTAAAATCACTTTAAAATTAGTCAATCAAAAAAGACTTGATTATAGTTGCTATTAAGTAGTCTTTTAATTTTACACATTTTACATCAAGCCTATTATTTTTTGGATGGTGGCCATGCATATCTGATAACTCAGTGATCAATGATAACTCCTGGTAGGTTTGGTGGGACCATATGTGGCACCAGGGATCAAATCAATGTTGACCATGTGTAAGGCAAGTCCCTGGCCCTATATACTATCTCTCTGAAATCTAAAATGCTACTCTTTAGCATTAAAAGTAAAAAGAGGGACTGGAGCAATAGCACAGTGGGTAGGGCATTTGCCTTGCATGCAGCCAACTCGGGTTTGATTCCCAGCATCCCATATGGTCCCCCGGGGTACCGCCAAGGAGTGATTCCTGAGTGCTAAGCCAGGAGTAACCCCTGAGCATCACAGGGTGTGACCCAAAAAGCAAATAAATAAATAAATAAATAAATAAAATTGAAAAAAATTTAAAAAGTAAAAAGATATTTAGACCTCTTGTGATAAACTAGAACTAGTCTCTAAGTCACTTTTTGATTTTGGGTTCTTCAGAAGATCCTATCATCTTTAGTTCTGAAACCCTTTATCTTTTAGTTTTGTGTGTGTGTTTAATTTAAATTCCAATTAATATTTCAAATTGTATCTATAAAATGTTTTCAAAAGCAAGATAAAATAAAGATTTTTTTCTTGCCACACCTCACTTCATATCTCAAATAGTTTATGTATATTAATAGTTTATGTATATTATTTCTATATTAGGCTTTTGTGTGACTGCAACTGTAATTACTAAAATGAATTAAAACTAGAAAGGAACTTTATAAAGTGCTCAAAAGATTGCATCACTAAACTTGGTACATAGATTCAAAATTTAGGAATTGTAGGACTAACATGAACTGTTTATTTTATTGAAGCCAAATTCAAACATGTTCAAATAAAAGAAGAATAACATAAAAGAATGCATAACATCTGTATAATAGGTGAAATATGAAACAACAGCATATTGGAGCATACAGGCTCTATTTAATCTCTGTGTCTCATTATCTCTGTATCTGTCAATCATTTATTATCTATCTAGGTAGATATAATTGTTTATGCCAATTCAAATTTGTCTGTAAGTTAAATTTTCCATATTACAAACAGGTTATTAATTCTGCGCTGGTTCAGATAAATAAGTGAAATACAGCACATTATACAAGCACTCAAAATGTATTTGCAACGAATGAATGTTGAAGGAAACTACGTTACCGCAGACTTTAAAGAAAATTTAAGTCTGAGATGATTGAGATGATACCATTACCCATGTTCTAGATTACCCTTCCTCTTCTATTTCTTCCTCTCTCTCCTCTCTATATATACATGTATATATGTGTGTTATATGTATATGAGGGAATATCTATATCTATATTAAATACATATCTAACTATGTATCTATATTGATAAATATACCCTTGACCCAAAATCCAGCAGTACCAAGGTCAGGTTTTGAATTCTGACAGGCAAAGTTATCCTATTCAGAGGGAGAGAAAGAGACTAAAGAGGGGGAAAAAAACCAGTATAGATAATATAGCATAATCTCAGACATTCAAAGAATGAGCCAGTACAATCCCATCCTGGGACGGTTAACAGAAGCTTGATGAAACAGTCAAATAGGATGATTTCTGATTATTCTTCTTTTGCCTATTCTTGGTCAAGTCACTTCATGTATGCTGAGATAGTATATTTTTGTTAAAATAGTATGTTAAATACTATAAATGACACATGGATATATACAAAGATACATGGAATCAAGTAAAACTCATTTTATATATGAGTCTATTGCTCAACTTTTGCGTACTTGAATTTCAGAGTTTTAGGAACTGGCTGTGTATAAAGTACAGATTTTCTAAACTTACTACTTTCAAAAGCAATCTTATATTTCCCATCCACACATTCCTCTGTGTCTTCTAACCAGATTCTAAATATATCTTCCAGCCTAGTTCATTTGTCAGTTGATTCCAAGATTCATTTCATCTAATCCCAGTACAAAATAGCTAATTCTCCTAAACCTGAAAGAACTGGGTTTTGTTTTTTCTTTCTTTTTTTTGCCTCTATCTTTTTTTGTGACACATATTTTATAACTTAAGTTACGATTATAACTAAGTATTCTCTATCCTATTGCCACTATTTGAGAAGCCATCAACATCCTCTCCAGATGTTTTGTGGTCTGGGCTGAAACAAATATGAAAGAAAAGGTAGTAGACTTCTAGTTCTATTAGAAAGTGGATAGGATTAGAGCCAAGACAGAGTTTAGTGGGTAGGGGCTTCTTGTCTCATATATGCTTGGCCCTTGTTCCATACCCAACAATACATAGTCAGAGAACTGCCAAGAGTGATCCCTGAACACTGCTGTGTGTAGTTCACAAGAAGGAGGGAATGAATGAAAGGAGGGAGAGAATGAGGAAAGAAATAAGGAGAAAGAAGGAAGAGAAATGGAGAGAGGGAGGGAAGGGGGAAGGGGAAAGGAGAGAGGGAAGGAAGGAAGGAAGGAAGGAAGGAAGGAAGGAAGGAAGGAAGGAAAGGAGGGAGGGAGGGAGGAGGAAGGAAGGGAGGGAGGGAAGGAGGGAGGGAGGGAGGGAGGAAAGAAAATTTAATAGGATTAGTAAAATTTAATTATTTGTAGGATAAATTTTATAATACCACAATAATTGATTAGTTAGTGCTATAGCATTATATATTTCTAATATTGATGTCTTTCCTTATAAACTTTAGCTATCTTCTACTTGGATTAATAACCCTCCCTTCAAATTGACAGCATGCACATGCTTTTTCCCCCTTATGATAATTGCTGCATACATTCTGACTCAGAAATCCTAGAAATGTATTTGCTTTAACTCAATTTGAAATATAACCTTTTATCTACAGTTCTTTTTATCTACAGTTTCAACTCTGTCTCCTTGTGTTTATGTGTTTGAAGTACACAATCAAGCTATACACCATTTCACTCTTACGACTCACTGGCGTAAGTACTGAAGCTATTATTTGAGACATACATATATTTGAAGAGAAAAAAACACAGTTGTTGAATTCAAAGAGATTCATCAGGTTTTTTTTTGTTGCCCCCCCAAAGGTCAATACTATATCAGATACAGGGAAGTAATTACATTCCTAGAGAAGAAAAAACAAACAAACTTTAGTTATGATTTTTTATAAAGTAATGTGACGCTTACTTTTGAAATGTTAGAATATGTATTAAAATAATTCCTTGCAGACTTAGAAGATAGTTCAGGAGACCTCGCTTGCATTCCTTCAATCCATAGGACCATACGGCCCCACTGACACTGCTGGGTTTGGTCCTAGGGCCTCAGCTCTTTTGGATCTGAGCATCAAAATGTTTGACCTGCAACACTAGTCAGAGTATCATTGAGCAGTTCTGGTTCCCTATGTAGTGCTTGGGAGAGTCCACAAAATAAGAGTTTTAAATAAAATAACGTTTTATTTAACACACATAATCTCTATATTCTACTTTATTATAAAAGATAAGTAAATATCCAGATAATAAGGTACATACACTAAGCTCTAGAGGCTTCAGGAGTCTTTATCTCCAGGGTATTGGAAGACTCTATCTGCCAAGCATGTGGATTTATATTTACCAATCAAGAAATTTGTTTTTGTTGAAATATATTGGCTTACAATACATTAAATATGTATAAACTTTTGGAATATAATGTTACCACACTCTCTTCTTCCTGATCTAATTTTCTAGGCTGATCTGCAATGAATCTTATGGAGTGTCACTTAGTATGTTAGACTTCGCTTTTCTCTCACTAATTTTAGGATTAATATTTGACTCTTGCCCTTTTAATTTCAATATGCATTGTATGTCTCTTTGTATCTGTGTTTTTTTCATAAAGTTCTTGATGTTCCTGTATCTAAGTAACTGTGACTCTACTTGGATTGGTAAAGTTCTCCAAAGTTATTTATTTAACCAATTATTTTTTCCCCTTTCTTCTGGGGAAAAGAGAACTAATCAACCAGGATTATTCACATTAGATTGTAATGAACAAAAAAATCACATTTTTTATTCTTTCTATATTTGACGATTTATCTATTATGCTAGATAGCACTTCCCAAAGAGAAGTATCAAAATTTCGACCACTACTAAAATTAAAAAAAACAAATAATACTTTCCCAAATGAGAACTTGTCATTATAGTAACAATAATAACAGCAACAACAAAAACTAGAAGAAATAGACAAATCTTGGAAGCACTCATTTTGTCAAAAGTGAATTAAGTTCAAAGGACCGAAAAATGATTAAAATAGTCCCTATTGTTCTGGGTATTATATATTATGGATAATAATTTTTTTAAATTATTAAAATCCTGTTTGATTTTGGCATACACGTATCTCAACTAGGAGCTGTGAACATAGCAATTGCACTTAGCTGCCATTTTTACTGTTAGCTGTTGTTCATTTAAAAATATTTTTAACTACTTCATTTAGTTAGAGTCCATATATTATATACATTTAAATTTTCGCCTTTAAAAGCATTATATTCCAAGTGAGCACAGTCGGAAAACAACTGTCACTGAAAAGAAATATTGAGAGTCTAAGTAACAATATTCTTATTTTGTTCTGTGTTTATGCAGTTGAAACTTTCTCTTGTTATTTTATTGTTTGACTTTCAAAAATAATGTGTGGGTTTTACTAGCATGGGTTTCCCCATACATTCATATAAAGGGTAATAAATTAAAGTAATATGAAAAGATCTGTATTCACTTTCTTCCCCTTTGTATTTTAAATTAAGTTATTGGTAAAGATGTGAAATAAATTAAACCATCTAAGAAACATAAAACAGGTTATAATTTCAATACTTGCTGTGTAACTTGGGGGTCACTTAGTTTACTCTTTGAAAATTAAAAAAATTACTCTCATCTCTAACGGCAAAATGTGATTAATAATATCTTGCAAAGCAGTTGTATTAAAATAATCCATTATATAATGTATCTTTCTTTTTGTAATAAATAACAAAAAAATTAACTAACTCTTTTAAGTAGCAGTGTTCAGTATAGGCCTTATTTTCATGTGTTTTCATACATAATATCAGGTCTCCAAAAAGCAATCTCAATATCCCTTAATGATTATATAATTGATGTGTTACAAAGAATTTAGAACTGACATTAGGATCTTTGATAACTAAAGTGATTAGAACAATCATTATGTAATCTTATGTCCATATTTTAGAAGCTTTTGTATAGAAATTAAATGCATTCTCAGTGAATTCTTAGCTGAGTCTTAACACTTTTGAAAGAAAAAGATCGTTATGGAAGAAAAAGAATATTTAGAATCAATATTTAAGTAAAAATCAGATGAGTCATGATATTATTTAAATATTCTAAATTCAATTTCATAACATTATTCTAAAATTACCACTTTTGAACAAACAGAATAATTAGATAAACATTAAGAATTAAGAAACTTAATTTCTGCTATTTTAATAACTTTCAAAGTAAATAATATATATTATTTTTTCAAAGAAAATAATATATAGTGTGTTCTTCTGTGTGGAAAAGGGAAAATGGATAAGAAAAGTAAATAAAAATATGGAAATGACAGAAGAAAATATTCAAAATGATAAAACTCAATAATATTATGCATAAATTTTCTTGACATTATAAGATAGAATTAAGATAAGTATACCCTACTAAAATAAAACAATAAATGAGATAGTTACCTAACTTAAGAGAGAAAAAAATAGACTTCAGGGTTGGATTATATAAACAAAACTTGGTGTATACTATTATTAAAAGAATCTAAAAGAAGGAACTCATGAAGTTGAAGGTAAGTATTTTTCAATTCATATTAAGTGTTATGGACTGTTTTATGTATTATCTTTAGCAGTTGACAAGCTTTGCAATTTCCTTCCTTCCCTGGTGGAGTTCGGTAAGAAGTGGGAAAAATGCATTTAATTCAAGGCTAACCCTGCATTCTTCCTTTTCATTATCAGTCTAGATTATAAAGTTTGCCCTGGGGTCTGTGTTGGAGCAAAATGATTTTGCGTATGTTACAGTACTTGCCAGGAGGAAAAGACTTGCTGAAATTAGGAAAAATAAAGCCAAGAAGTTCTAAGGAGTAACTGAACTTGAATATAAGGAAATACTCGTTAAATTAAATTCTAGTACAGACATCAAGGCCACATTTTTATAGCTACATCCTCAAGCTTGCGAGTTACACTGTTCTGGGTTTTTGAGGTTTATTTCCTTTTTTTTTCTTCTTCTTCTTCTTATTTAAATTGCCAAGAGACTTCCTTTTATCTTTTAACTACTTATAATTTTATTTGAGGAACTTGTGAATGCAGAAGTCTTGAACCAATATCCCAAGGAAATACTTATCATTAGAAGATGCCAGTCAAGATAGTAGCAGTAAGACAATATTGTCAACAAGTTATAAAATACTTTATAAAGCAAAGAAGGTCACTTAATATGACATTGAGGAAACTGAACAATGGCTAAGGAGCTGCCAAAAATATTTTGGCAGGAATATTTCCATAAGAAAGTATGTAGAGCAAAAATGATATGATACATGAAAGAGAAATGCAGAGTATATATTTGAAGGAAAATATAATATATTTCTTTCAACATTTGGTTTTGATCAAGCAATTGTCAAGTAATAATGACCATAAAAATTTAGGTTTATATAATTAACACATATGAGTTATTAGAATGAAATAGACAAAAATATATTTTCTAAAGTTAAGTTTTGAAAATTAGGCATGTTATCCTTCAAATGTAGATATATCATTACAAAAATATACTTTAAAAATTCAGAAAAATTAGTGATCGAATATATCCATCTCAAGTAATCTTAAAAAATTCTTATAACATTAAACAAACTTTTTTTTTGTTATTTATTAATGTTGCTTGGGGCCCATGCTCAGCAGAGCTCAGATTATCCCAAGCTATGCTCTCAAGAATCACTCCTGAAGGCTCTGCCATCATGCTAGAGATTTAACCCAGGTCAGCCATGATTCAGGCAAGTAACTTACCCACTGTATCTCTAGTCCAAAATTTTTTTTGAAGAAAAAAAACAATAAGAAATAAAGGTTGCCATCATTGAAATGAAATCAAATACACACAAGAGATGATGGACTGAAAAAAAAAGTGTCTAGCTTTTTGGCAATGCTTCCCTTTGAGACAGTAAGCATTTGATTTTTGCCAAAAATGATTCTGGGGATAAGTTATCCTCATTCAGATTGGATAGCAATAAGGATATGGTAACTTTCTTTTGCCTTTTGACAGTCTTTTTTTGGTTCACCTTTATTCCTTTAGTGTTCCCACAAAAAGCATACAGTTTCTTGGACAAGTCCTTTTCTTTAGCTTTTTTCTCCCAACTATCAAGAAACCTCTAAAATTGCCACTACACGTTTATTCCCACACCATTTTTACTTTTGTAATTTGCAGTTATTTTAGAGAAAAAGTGACCTCATTTTGAATTAATGTTTCTTTTTCCTTAACTAGTCATATTAATAAGACTTCCAGAAATTAAAATTAATTTTTCTAGCACCTGGGGTGATATCTCAAGGGGGAAAACAGATGCATAGACTTATGGTCCTGAGTTGAATTCCCAGAATCACAAGGCCTCTTGTGCACTATCAATTGTAGCCCTGGTGGTCCTCAGCACAACTCAGTGTAACAGAATATGACTAAAGCAAGCACCAAACCCTAGGGCCTAATATCTTTGGGAGTAGTATCAACACCCCGAAGCTCTGCTGGAATGCTCTGCTATATAAAAAATACCTTTAAATATATATATATATATCACATATGTATATTCTCAGCATGAGAATGATGTCACATAATCTAATCTATTGCTGTTACTTGTTAGATTCTACAAATGTAAATAGGTCATATTACATAAAAATAAAAGTATAACCTATGATTACAAGTGACAGCTTGTGATATCACTTTAAAAGATTCTCTCATAGAATAATTATTGTTTCCTATTTTCCATCATGGAAATTCTTTTTAAGAATTGCAGATAGAACCAACAATGTCGTCTTCTAATTCTGTTTCTGTCTCTACCTCTAAATTTTAGGGTCTTTTATTGTTTCTGAGATTATCCTAGCACCTGTCATTTCTGTTTTCTATCTGTTATGAGTTTACCTGTCCGTGTGCCTCTGAAGTTGACAAAGAACTTGCAGAGTTACAGAGTCCTGACAATCTATAGAAGTTAGTGTTGGATAACAGATGAACTGTGACCTTAGATTTTTGAACTAGAGCATGTAAGCAGTCCCTTAATATAATGCTCTGTTTGTTTTTATTTGCAGACTGTCTTCCTTCCTCTCTCTTTTGTATAAACTGAAGGTAGGCTATTGATAGGGTGCTATGTGGGGACATAAATAAATCACTTCCTAGAAATCTTAGATGAGATGTTCCTTACTTTTACAAAATTATTCTGTCATTATCAATATTAGTTTTGGAGTTTATCTAAAATTGTAAAGAAGAGAAATTATAGTTTTAAGTAAATGGAGCTACATAGATTAACTAAATATTTATTATTTGGACCTGATCATCTTTATTTATTTATTTATTTATTTATTTATTTATTAGTGAAACACCATGAGGTACAGTTGTAGACTTACAAATATTCATGCTTGAGCTTCAGTTACACAATGAGGACTTGATCATCTTTGAGTGCCAATACCTTTATATTAAGAATTTGGTGTTTGAAATTGTTGCTAGAGTTTTAATACTTTATCTTTTTCAACAAAACAGAACTTAAATTTATGAAGACTAGGCAACTGTGCCAAGAGTCTTGTGAGAAATTTAAATTGCATGCATTTTGATTTTATCAAAAAAGTGTTCTATTCCAATCCATATACCTAATCCATATACCTAATAGTTATAAATTTTTTCACCAAAGAGTGAAATGCTTAACTGGTGTCTCAGTGAAACTTTACTGTTTCAGAGTGACTACTTCTCTTTGAGAAGAATAAGCTCTAATGAATTAATCTAGTTAATAAAATGTATCTGACTGCAAATAAATATAAAGATATATAATCTTTTCAGAAAGCATTTTACAAATAAAGAAACTGAGTCACAAAAAAAGTTGAATAAATATATACACATAGAAAACGATAAACCACAGTGATGTAGGAAATATTCTATCTCTAAATCTACTCTCAACTCCTAGGCAATATTGTCATAATATATCAAGTGACAGTCCCAAAAATGAGTGTAATGCTTTGCCATATGCCTTGGTTTAAACCAATTACAATGTGCTATGGAATAGTACAAACTTCTCCTCCAGAAATCCTTATTGGATAGCAGAAGGATGTTGCTTTAACTGCTAGAAAATCCAGTCTCTCCCCTGAGTTCTCTTTCATAAAATTATTCTCTACAGAAGTATTCCTGAGAACACTGCCTTCTGTTTCCCACTCTTCCTTACATTTGGTTACGTTTTCAGGAAATGTTACCTAAGAATAAAGGAAGAGAATATATCATTGTACTTACAATTTTAATATCTGGGGTGAAACCTTGTAATTTTTGAACTAGTGCCCATACACATCTTTCATGAATACAGTTGGATTTATAGGCATGTGGGATCAAAAAGACAACTAAGGCTATCTGACAGACATGTGTTCCCATCTCTAGGTATTTAACATCTTTCATCTTATTTTATGCATTTGAGATTTTTTGCTTGCTTGTTGTTTATCTTTATGCCACACTCATTGATGCTCAAAGGCTACTGCCTGTACTGAACTTTAGGTAGCTATTTATGGTGCTCTGGGATTGAACCTGATGCTATGTGAAGCACGTGCTCCTGCTCTTCGGGCCATTTCTCTGTATTTGCTTACTGTTTTAAGCAAGATAAAAATATATTATAAGGACACAAGAAGTAGAAGAGGACATGCAAATACATTACAGTCATGTTAGCATTGCTGCTGTATTAAAACTTGATTTTTCAAAAAATAGTCTCTGCCATTTATTTCAACTTTAATCTTCATGCAGCTTCATTTTGCTTTTGTGTTAGTGAATATGGTTTAGTGATATTATGACATAATCAAGATGTATCCTTGGGTCCCTACACTTGTCTAACCATGTACAACCCCATCTCAACTGTAGATGCATCAATTGTAGTTAAAAGGCCAGAGAATTATGACTGTCTTTTTGTGAATTATATTTGAGACATTGAGACAAACACATTGGTTAGAATAATTTAAATAATCACATTAGTTTCTCTTCTATATTTAGTTCTTTTCCCCTCTTGACTAGAAATAAAAAAATCAAAGATAAAATTACATGAGCTTTGCAGTTAATTAGACAAGGTATGAAAGAGATAAGTATGGAAGCGGCATATTTGAAACACTGGAATTGTTTTGCTTACAAGAACTGCTATAAAATCAGGGGCATTTTAATATTTATTTCATATTTACTGAAATATATTACTTGAAATTTTTACTGTCACTGTCACTGCCCTCCCATTGTTCATCGATTTGCTCCAGCGGGCCCAATAATATCTCTATTTTGAGACTTGTTACTGTGTTTGTCATATTGCATACGTAGCTTTCCAGGCTTTGCTGTGCAGGTGAGATACTCCCGGTACCTTTCCGGGATCTCTGAGAGGGGAGGAAGAATCGAACCTGGCTCGGCTGGGCTGGCTGTGTGCAAGGCAAACACCCAACCGCTGTGCTATTGCTCCAGCCCACTTGAAATTTCATTTATATTAAATAAAAGAGTATGGCTTTATGTAAACCAAAACAGACCATAGGTGATTTTTGAAAACTAATGTGACAATTGTGTGGTGTGTGTGTGTGTGTATGTGTGTGTGTGTGTGTGTGTGTGTGTGTGTATTGAGGAATCATAAACTCTAAAATTGATCCCAACAATATACACTTGGAAGCAATTTTGCTAAATGTCAACAACAAGCAATTTAAACTCTAAAATCTTACTTTCAACCATTCAAAAAATATATATTGAATAAGGGCCGGAGCAATAGTACAGCATATATGGTGTATGCCTTATTTGTGATTGACCCAGGCTCAATCCGTAGCATCTCATATGGTCAGCCAGCATCACCGGGAATTATTCCTGAGAGCAGAACCAGGAATAATCCCTGAGCATTGTCAGATGTGAGCCAAAAAACAATTGATCAATTAATTAATTGAGTAAATGCTTCAGATGTCACATGATACATGATAAAATCTGTCTTATTCATATGAGATGTCTTCTCTAAACATTTTTTGTTTTGTTCTAATCATCATTACTAAGAAAATAGAATGCCCATATTAGAACTCTTCAACCAATGTGATTTTTGATTATTTTTCCAATACAAGGGCATTTCTTGGATTTATTTATACAAAATGTGTGATAAATTTTGCCCGAAGTGAGTTTTCATAAAGCTCAGTATTCTATATCACATGTACAAAGACTCCATTCCTAAGCTAGTGTTATAACTTAACAGAATCTTCCTTAATAGAACGTGTCTCTAATATTTAATACTTGAATGTAGGGGAACAAATTTAAATTTCTTTTAACAGTGAACATGAGTTTTAATGAAACTCAGAAAGTCTAATGAAATTTGGCCAAGTAACTGTTTCTATGGTCTAGTATCTAGTATTTAGCACAGCGGGTAGGGCGTTCGCCTTACAAGCAGCCAACATGGCCGACCCGAGTTCGATTCCTCTGCCCCTCTCGGAGAGCCCAGCAAGCTACCAAGAGTATTCGATATGCCAAACACAGTAACAACAAAGTCTCCAATGGAGACGTTACTGGGCCTGCTCGAGCAAATTGACGATCAACGGGAGGGCCTTTACCTTTTACGTTTAGTATTTAATATACAGACATATGCATCCACATTTATACTATATATTTATTATATAAATTGTATAAATATATAAAATAAAATATCATATAATAATTTTATGTTTTTAGTAAAATAAGCATCTTCCACCCAGATCCTCCAAATTCCAGTAGGCGGGGGTCACACCCACCACCTGGCCCCCTGGCGCCGTGTAATCCCATCAGCGGCCAAGACTCAGAGACTATAAAATCCAGATCCCGGAACCGCGCGGCCGCGAATGCGGCCGCGCGACATCTTATCGGAACTTTTCTTTATGACATCTTATTATCTCATTCCTACTTTGGACAAACTTGCAGGCTTTCGAATGTAGCCTGCCCACAGGGCAGAGTCTGGCAAACTCCCCGTGGCCTACCAAATATGCCAAATACCAGTAACAATGATGGGTCTCATTCTCCTAAAGAGCCGTGAATATAATCTCAGGGCTAGGATGAAAGAGACGTTACTGGGGCCTGCTCGAGGCAATCGACGATTAACAGGATGATGAAATGAAATGAAATGAAACATATCTGTTGTTTAATTTATAAATATATATATTAGCTCAAATGGCTATTTTGGGTCAAATTGTTTTCATTTGGATTGATTCAATAAAATAATATTGTTAATAATAACATATATAAATTCATTTTATTTATTCTTGCCTCTGGGGTCATACCCTAGTTGTTAGGGGCTATTCCTGCTCTATGATCAATAGTGACTCCTGGAACTGTTCAGTGAATTCTGGATCAAAGTTGGGTCTGCTGCATGCAAGGTAAGTCCTTAATTCCTATAATATCTCTCCAGCCCTTGAAATATATTTTTAAAGAAAAGCATTCTTAAGGGCCAGAGATATAGTATGGTATGTAGGACATTTGGCTTTTACAAGTGGTTTTGCTCTTCCACACCCAATATATACACAGAGCAGCCAGAAGTAATCCCTGAGCACAGAGTAAGGCATAAACCCTGAGTACCTCTGGCTGTGGTCAAGAAAGAAAGAAGGAAAGAAAGAAAGAAAGAAAGAAAGAAAGAAAGAAAGAAAGAAAGAAAGAAAGAAAGGAAGAAAGAAAGAAAGAAAGAAAAGAGAGAGAGAGAGAGAGAGAGAGAGAGGGAGGGAGGGAGGGAGGGAATAGAAAGAAAGGTATTGTAATAATATTGGAGACAGAGAAATAAAAGGTATTAAACAAAAAAGCAGAAGAAAATATTTGGTTATTTCACTTGCACGCAGCTGACCTGGGTTCAATTCCTCTGACCCTCTCAGAGAGCCTGGCACGCTACCTAGTATATCCTGCCCACACGCAAAGTCTAGCAAGCTACCCGATATATTCGATATGCCAAAAACAGTAACAAGTCTCACAATGGAGATGTTACTGGTGTCCGCTCAAGCAAATCAATGAACAGCAGGAGGACAGTGCTACAGTGCTACATTGATTTATTCAAATAAATTATTTTAAGACTTAATTTCCTAATTAAATTGTAATCTTTTGTTATTATTGTTCCATGTTATTGTTAGCCAACTATTTTCAACATTCATAGGTACAGCAATAAAAACGCAATTATAAAGAATATAATTCCTGTGTTCTTGTGCTCGGAAGTCTCTTGACCTGGTTTTGTCTTCGCGTACACCACAAATAGCATAACAAAAGAAGGTATGATTCCTGAATACAGGGCCAGGCATAAGCGCTGAGCACCACCAGGTGTGACACCCCCCCCAAAAAAAAATACAACAAAACAATAACAACAAAAATACAAGTATGAGATACAAGTTCAATATGGAAGAACAAAAGTACTAAGGCTAGACAATAGCACAAATACTTATCTCCAAATTTGCTTTAATGTTGTTACTGAGTATCATTAACAGTAAAACTAGTGCAAGTTAACAGCACATAGTCAACTGAATACAGAATGGCATGAGTACTGGTGTCTATCAACCATTTAACCACAACTGTAACATTTGATGTAAAAATTATACAAACTTTGTGAGAAGACATAGAAATGGGTTTATATCACAAAGGAATGAGGGAAGAATAGGGCAGAAATCTGGCATAAGAAATATGAAAATGGAATACTGGACTCCCCATTCCAAACCATCATACTATGTTGGGAGCAACTCTTTGGAGCCTCATAGATTTACTAACTCAAAATTTACACTAATAAATTGATAAAGTTCATGGAGTATGGTTCAATAGTATGTGGTCAAACATCAAACTTTTCAAATTAATTTTTAAAATATTCAGACTTTTTCAAAGTTGGGGGGCTGTTTCTGCCTTCATATTTTCAGCAAATTGTAGACATTTTAGGTTGGAGATCCCAGGATTTAAGGTGCTTATTTTGCATGAGATTTATCCTAGTAAGATGCTTGACACAGCTTAAGTTCTTCAAGCACTGCCAAGAATGAGTCCTTGTACCCAGAACCAGGAGTAAGCCCCAGAACTGCCGGGTGTTGTCACAAAATCAGTCTTTCATCAGTCCTTTTATCTCTGTCTCTGTCTCTGTTTCTCTCTCTGTTTCGCTCTCTCTCTTTCTCTTTCTCTCTCTCTCTCTGTCTTTCACTCCCTATCTCTGAATCTCTCTCTCTCTCTCTCTCTCTCTCTCTCTAAGAAAAAAATAAACTGGAGAACTTTCCTTTTGAAATTATTTTTAATAGTAAAACAGCAGATTTTTTTTCTTCTTGAATCTGAATTAGAGGCACCCCTAAAACCAGTATTTTATCTTATGGTGATTATCACACTGGGGTGATTTTGACGTGGCTATTTATGGCTTTTGAAAAATACGCTCTCAAAAGTGTGCATTTACAAATGTTGTATAAATAGTTTAGTCTTTCACTGTGGAAAAATCTAAGCGGGGTTTGAGGGATAGGGGTGGGGACGAGAAACCCTGAGGTTGAATAACCCGCACCCTAATTTAATGCTCATGACAGCTCTTAGAACCTGCTAACACTGCCATTTTAATCTCAGCTTTCCTCAGCGTTGCACATAGTATTAGCTATGAGCTGTGGCCTGATGATGAAAGCCGTGATGTACTGAGGTCTCTTAAACCTTAAGGAGTAAATATAATCTTTATTGTCTTTTTTTTAAAGTCTAAGCAAGCGGGAAGAAACCATATGTTTTTTCAAACCACAAGGGAAATTATACTTAAAAAAAAATTAAAGCATTCCCACTAGAAAAAGCGTACCCCTTCTGTTTATCATTATGTTTTATGAGGTAACTTCAATGAAATCATGGAAGTATTATCAAATGAACGACAAAGGATAAAATCTTTCTTGCCAGGACCCTCAAAGGATCGGAAATGTGGGATACGGCACAATTGGAGCTCATTTTCCACACTGCAAATAAGATTCAAGATGTGGCACGGGTGAGTGAGAGAAAACTTCTTGCCATCAAAGAAGATGGTCAACATTTTCTAAACTTTTATGTGGGATATGAGCATATATTTTACAAGCCCAATTCAGGAACTAAAGTGTTCTTTCAATTTAGTTTATACTGATATTTTTATGTGGGCAGCGTTTGTCTGGGTTGACTCAAATGTTCCAATGTGAAAAGGCAGTATCAGGAAACACACATACACACACGGAACTCACTAAATCAGTACATAAAGTGATAGGGTTTTTTTCTTTTGCAGAAAATTGATAAAGTCATAGCAAGGGTAATTTTCATCTGATGAAAACTACCAGTTCCATCCATTCATTTCCTTTAGAAAATAGAAGATCAAAGAAAAATATTTAGCATAACATTTTCTCTCTAATAACAATGATTTTTACAATAATAATGTCTGATCTCCTTTCCATATGCTCTTTTATTCATTTGTCAAAGATGTGCTATGTGATAGACATGCCATAATTATAGTAACAGCAGTCAGCATTTATATGCCCTTTATTACGATTTTTAGCAGGATATTTTTTCTATGCCAACTGCAGGCACATGAAAACAGTGATGGAAGTGTTTATGTCTTAGAGCAAAAAAAATGGAACTTAGTGAGGTTGTGAAAATTATTTTCTTAATGTTATGAAAATGATATTTGACTGCAGGATAATTGATTTTATAATCCAAACCTTAATGACTTCCCTACCCTCAAATAATAATGTCCCAAGAAAAACAGAATGATTATTTTGTCATCAAAAATAGATATACAAATAAATAGATAATTCACATGAAAATAGATGTTTTAGAATTCATAAAAAGGGACAACAATCTACTAAAAAGGGTTACATTGCTAATTATAATTTTATTCACATTTATTTGGCCTTAGTGTATCTAGAGAAATTATATCTACCTATTTTTAGGTTTATTCCTAACTCTACACTTAAAAATCACTGCTGGTGGGCCTGGGGGAACCATATGAAGCTGGGGATCAAAAAAAGGGTTGCCTGTGTACAAGATAAGCCAGTTACCCACTGAACTTTCTTGCACTTTAATTATTATTTTTAAAATAAAAATGAATAGTATTAGAATTTCACTTTGCTTACTAAAACACAACATTTATTTACTCCTAAAACTTGCCAGATACACAATGCAAAAATGATTTTTTTTGAGTTGAGCAAAACCCATATAAGTAATCAGAGTGACTGAGTAGTTTTAGATTCAAAATTTTTAATTTTCTCACTTTTAAGAGAATAGAGTTGCATATATGAATAAATTACATTCACCAGCGGCCAACATGGCCGACCCGAGTTCGATTCCTCCGCCCCTCTCGGAGAGCCCGGCAAGCTACCAAGAGTATTCGATATGCCAGACACAGTAACAACAAAGTCTCCAATGGAGACGTTACTGGGCCCGCTCGAGCAAATCGACGATCAACGGGAGGGCCTTTACCTTTACCTTTACATTCACCAGCACACTTTTTGAACCACATTTTTCATTAAATTCATATTTAGTCCAAGCTAATAAAAGATAAATGGAGAATCCAAATTAATAAACCAAACTACAGTAAGCCTCTGATTCTGATTACAGGATAGCAGTTACCAAAAGAGAAGGGTAATATGGTTAAAGGGTATTAGCCATGTGATGATGGATGACTTTTGGTGATATCTGCAATGAAGTATATATAGATGTCAATTTTCAGACTATACATTGGAAGTCCTGACCACAAAAAATAATGCAATACAAAAAAGGACCTATTCAAATGAATAAAACAGAAATAAATGAGTTGCCAAAACAGGACAGATATACACAACTGAAGAAATAGCAACTTGTGCAAATTTTAGTGTTTATTAATTAATACACACACATACACACACACACACACACACATATATATATATATATATATATATATTACTTGATCACTTGACATCCTGTTACTCATCTATTTGCTCGAGCAGGCACCAGTAATATCACCATTCATCCCTGTTGCATCCTAGTGTAGCCCAATAGCGTCTGTTAGTTCTAGGAACACGAAGAGCCTCAAACCGATCATTTAGGGTCTTGATGAAAAAGTCTGACCAACTCGTAAGTGGGCGGCCACGCGATCTTTTGACATCCAGTGGAATCCAGTCAGTAATGGCTCTAGTCCAACGGTCATCTCCAAATCTCATTTTGTGTCCAGCCCATCTGATTTTCGATGACTTGGCAAATGAGTCAGCATTGCTTATTCCTGATTGTTAGCGGAGGTCAGAACTCTGGATTCTTTCTCTCATTTGAGTCAAGCGTGATACTCCAACCATAGCTCTTTCGGTTCCCCCTGGGAGACCCGGATAGCATTCTCATCCTGTTTTCATAGAGCCCAGTTCTCTCAGGTGTATGTTAATGAGGAAGAACAGTGGAATCAAAGAGATGTGCCCGGAGCCAGAGGATCTTCGTCCTCTTAGCTATTTCTTCCATGCTCTTGAAGGCGTTCCAAGCCACTTTCTTCCTCCTGGGCAACTCAGATGCCAGGTCTTTCATCATGTTGACTTCCGGACAGAGGTGTACATAACTGTTGCATTCGAAGATGTTCATTCTGTTGAGAGTGAATGGAACGTCAGGAATGAGACTGTTTCTCATAAACATTGTCTTTGTGAGATTCAGCTGTAGTCCAACCTTTCCACACTCACGGTCAAAGTTGGCCAGCATTTGTGCTGCTTGGCTAATGTTTGGTGTTATTAGAATGATGTCATCAGCAAAGCAGAGGTGGTGTAGTTGCAAGCTATCTGTGGCGTATTTGATATGCCAAAACCAGTAGTTACAATGGGTCTCATATAGATAAATATAGGCTGGAGTGATATCACAGTGGGTAGGCCATTTGCCTTGCATGCTTGCATGCAGTGAACATGGCCGACCAGAGTTTGATTCCTCCACCCTCTCTTACTGAGAGTATCTTGCTGGCACAGCAGAGCCTGGAGTGTTGTATTCAATATGCATACATATTTGTTACACAGTAACAAATATCACAATGTTACTGGGCCTGCTGGAGCAAATCTATGAACAACAGGAGGACAGTGAGAGTGACAGTGACATGTACATATGTAACTGTCCAAGTTTGCTCAGCCAAGTGGCTAACACGTGGTAGATTTTTGATGTTCAGGATTTTTTTTGTCCAAAACCTGGGCAATTACCATTAAATTAGTCATAAAACTACTTCACCTCACCTTAAGAGGTTAAAGAGAAAATACAGTGGATAGGACTTTTGACTTGCATGTGACCCACCCAGGTCTGACCCCAACACAGCATACTATCTCCCCAGTCTGCTACTAGGAGTAATTCCTAAGCACACAGTCAGGAGTAATCCCAGTGAACTGCCAGGATGGCCTAATGGGAAAAACAAATAAAAAGCACCTTACCTTAATGTTAAAATACTAATGTATATGTAAGAAATTTTTCATGATATTTCTGCAATTGAAATCTGTCTTCTTGCTTTTAGATCATGTTTAAATAAAAACATAGGAAGAATGCAGAATTCTCTTCCAAAGATACTTTCTTAGAGTGAATCCCTCCTCTATGTAACTGTCTTTCACTTTATATATTTATAGAGTCAAAATTTTCATCACAACAGTCAGGATTCCCTTAGTAACTTAAATCTTGTGCATTTGCTCTTCATATTTTTGACAAAGAAACTAATAACATCATACCTCTGATAATAATAAAACTAAAATCATTGGGAGTTCCCAACGAAATGATTTTAGGCACAAACCAGTTAAGTAAATTTAAGGTGGAAACACTAAATTGAGGATATGAAATGTATCCTTTAAAAAATTATTTATTGAATCACCCTGAGAAAAGTTACAAAACTTTCAGGTTTAAGTAGTTTAAGTATCCGTCATACAATGACCAAACACCCCTCCCTGCACCAGTGCATATTTTTCACCACCAAGAACCCCAATATAACCCCCTTTCCACCCCCTCCTGATGCCTGTGAGGCTGATAATTTCTATTTTACTCTCTCTCTACTTTGATTACATTCATTATTTCCACAAAAGATGCACCATTATTATTTGGAATTTCCCCCCAACAATCAAAACTGCTGAAAAGGCAACGTGAAATAATTTGTTTTCTGTTGCTGGTTATGAAGACCACGAGATGTCACGTGGTCGCATAGGGGCTGTGTGATTTTGGATTTCTGATATTCTACTAATTAAGTCTGGAGGGATTTCTGCCAAAAGTCGGATAATTATGAGATTGGTTTGTGTGCCTCTGGGGCCATGGCCGTGCTGGAGAGTTGCTCGTGGGGGGCAACTCATGGGGCATGAAAGACGGAAATATATCCTTAATTTGATTTGGTAATTTTTGGAGGTTTGAATAAATTTAAATTTTTAAATCATTTATGAATAATTTATATTCTAGTCTGAGTGGTAACATAATTTTACATATAAAATATGTCAATATAATTTTGAGTTTTAAAAGAAGGGAATTTATCTTTTTCTTGGTGTGTATGTGTGTGTGTGTGCGCTTGTGTGTATGTGTGTGTATATGTGTATATAGGTATGTGTTCACAAACACACACTTGCTTGCACTTGGGGGACTATGCAGTTCCTAGGAACAAATCGGATTTCTAACTTGCATGTTCTCTAACCCTATCATCTATCTTCTTGATCATTGAACTATTTTTGTTATACTAAATTTATTTTGTTTATTGTTATCACCCTGATACATATCTATTTCTGTAATATCTGTACTTTTTATGTACTTTTAAAATATAATGGAATTATTTTCAGCATCACTGAGTGTACCCTGGTGCCCCATCCTTATAACAAAAACATATTTGCATTAGAAAAATGAAAGACAAATTTATTTTAAAATTATGATACTGAATGTGAGAAATTATTCTGTGCCTTTCATTTAAAAGTAAAAATTCAGAAAGGGCAAAGAGTTTTTAAACAATGCCCGTTATTTATCATTATGTGTCTTGCATTGAATTCAAAATAAACCACATTGAATTCCAAATAGACCAGATAGAAAGGCAAATAATGACCATTATTGAAACACAGAACTCATCAAGTTCTAAAGCCAATTTAGTAATGAATATGCCTTTCTACCGTATACATATACATATATATGTGGGCTGGAGCGATAGCACAGCGGTAGGGTGTTTGCCTTGCACGCAGCCAACATGGCCGACCCGAGTTCGATTCCTCCGCCCCTCTCGGAAAACCCCGGCAAGCTACCGAGAGTATCTCGCCCACTCGGCAGAGCCTGGCAAGTTCCCCGTGACGTATTCGATATGCCAAACACAGTAACAACAAAGTCTCCAATGGAGACGTTACTGGGCCTGCTCGAGCAAATCGATGATCAATGGGAGGGCCTTTACTAGTTATACATGTACATCTATACATGGACTGGAGCAATAGCACAGCGGATAGGGCATTTGCCTCACATGCGGTCAACCCAGGCCAAGCCCAAGAGGATTCCTCCATCCTTCTCAGAGAGCCTGGAAAGCTACGAAGCATATGGCACCCACTTGGCAAAGCTTGGCAAGCTATCCATGATGTATTCGATATGCCAAAAACAGTAACAAGTCTCACAATAGAGATGTTACTGGTGCCCACTTGAGCAAATCAATGAACAACGGAGGACAGTACAATGCAGTGCTACATCTGTACGTACACAAATATGATGGTATCATAGGAAATGGATTTAGCAGCTAATTAAAATGTTTTATCCAATCATTACCTAGATATATATTAATGCTAGTCACTTAAATGTTAAGCATACTATAAAACTCTTTAAAGTCCTTGATAATTAGACTTTAAAAATTATTTTACCCATGATTACAAATTTTAAATTTAGGTACCCTAATAAATTTTTAAAAATCCTCACATTTTACATCATTATTCTAAGCAACCTCAAGGAGTGTTGTTAGTTTGTTTAAAGTAGCAAAAATAAATAAAATTAACAAAATAAAGTATTTATAAATGTCCTGAGGAGTATAATGAGCTTCTTTTAAACTGAGGCTACAGCATTTGTGAACTTGTTTATTTGTGCAAAGTATATTCAAAATCACTCACTGGAAAAATGCCTTCTTGAATATCATGAAAAGGAGCCTAAACAATGTTCTTTGACTAGAAGTTTGTTTATTTGCTTTAAGGGTCTTAAACATTAACTACAGATAAACTTGAAAAATCTGGAATAATTGAAATTTGAATTTTTAGTCTAAGTATGTGATTTGAATTTTTCTCTCTAGCTACCATGATTTGTGTTTCTACTGTACTAATCTTTAATTCTTGTTAAATTAAAATGCCTTTCCTGTTCCTTGTTGAAAAGTCAAGGGCTCTCTTTCCATAAAGGTATTTTTGTTTCATCTAAAGGACTTCAAAGTATCTGGAGTACTCAACTTTAGATATGTATAAAATCATGTTTACAATGATTTTGTTCCATGTTGTTGGCAAAAACTTGACTGAGAGGAAGAAAATTATGCATTAACATTCTAATTTGGGCCAGAGACATAGCACACAGATAGGGTACTTTTATTGCAATTTGTTGATCCTGGTTTTATATTAAACACTGATAAATGATCACATGAGTACTGCCATGAGTGATCCCTGAGTGTAGACTCAGGAGAATTTTTGGACACAGCTGAGTATTGTGGGGAATATTTCCTCCTAATAAAAACTACAATCAAGATAGCCCCTTGGGCCTGAGCGATAGCACAGCAGGTAGGGCATTTGCCTTGCACACGGCCAACCTGGGTTTGATCCCCGGCATCCCATATGGTCCCCCAAGCACCACCAGGAGTAATTCCTGAGTACAGAGCCAGGAATAATCCCTGAGCATGGCTGGGTATGACCCAAAAAGAAAAAAAAAGATAGCCCCTTGGATTAAACAAGTTTAATTAGTTTAGACATGATAGTTTCAATTCAGTCAAGAATAGAATAGGAAGTTACCATGACTCTAGTACTATACTTTAAAGATGTTTGCTGACTGTGCGTCACCCTATAGCCACAGCTATAAAAATATTCCTTCCCTTGCTCTTAATGTACTTAACGGAAGCAATGGCTCAGCAATGCCTAGATTCAGGAAGCCAGGATAGTGGAGCAAATATTGTGCCCAATAAATGGCCAGTTAATTTCCTTGTTTGGATCTATTCAGGCTAGTTCACTAATAGGGGCTGGAACCGCCCCCCCCCCTCCGCTTTATATCATTGCATGAGTTAAAAGGTCATGTCTCTACATGTTTTGATATTTTGTTATTGAGGTTGTTGTTAGGCATCACCCAAGTGGTCCTCAGAGACACTGGAACTCTTCTGATGATACTTGGCTGACCAGGCTGGAAATGTAATGCTAAGGCTTAAGAAGGTCGTGCTTATTGAGTTTTGTAGTATTAGAGATCACGAGGACAGCCCTATAAAGTGTTCAGGGGTCTTCAAGGGACACAAACAATAGTTCCAAAGCCATGTGGCCCTGGGTAGCAAATCCCAGGAAGGTGCAGTCACTGCTAAAATAACCCCCAGGTCCTATGATTCCACGTATTTGCAAAAGTAAATAAAAGTCATACAGTTTATTTTTATGATGTTCTCAAATCTCATACAATTACATATAAAAAGCCTCAATGCATTATTAATTTGTTTAAAGCAGTGAAAGAGGTTGAGGCTAAAACATAGAATAGTATTTGTAAATGTGATAAATAGTATAATTAAAAGCCTCTTATCAAATAGCAAGTCTGAAAGTGACAGAAATGTTTAATTTGTATGTTCAGACGGATATACAATTACCTACAATTTGAGTAATGGTTCATGAAATAATTGAGAATGACCCCAAATTAGTAGCAAATAATATATGTCGAGAAAATTAATCTCTTTTAAATATCTACCAATCTTTGATAACTTAGACAATTTGTATCAAAAATGCAGTTCATTGTTAAAAATGCTTTTTATTTGACTGCAGACCTAATGCAACTTCCAGTTTAGTTCTTTATAAATAATAGAAAATTGGAAGCGGTTGGATTAACTTTCAGGTAAAATAATCAGAAAGTGATAGAGAATATAGTTGAGGCTAGATGAATCTTATTTTCAAATATAAAATAATTTACTATTTGGAAACTAAGTCTAAGTTTATGAAAATTTAATGTATGTTTATAATTTTTGTATGTACATAATTTTTATTTTTGCAATGATGAACTAATTTATAAATATTTATGAAAGATTTTTAACCAACTTGAAGATATATTAAGTGAACAATAGAATAGGTTTAAGTAGGTTTGATTTCATTATGTTCATTGGTTTTTAAATCTGCATGCTTTCCTTGTGTTATAGTAGGCTGATATTTATGCCTAGAGGTCCTAAATTTTCATTTTGGTGGGTTTTTGGATATCTTGAATGAGTGAGAGTTCTTTGTAGAAGATTGATAGCCAAAAGTGAAAGAAAAAGAGCCAAGAATACATTTTTAGTTTGCCATTTTCATTTCCAGTAGTATCTCTGATGTTGTGGTTCATTTTTACACCCTTTGGCAGACTTTGACTGATCTTTAGATCATATCTACATTAATCCTAAGTTTTTTACTTAGATTTTGTTCCTAAGATTTTGTTCCCAAGATTTTGACTGTGATTTTTAGATCACAACTACATTGGCCCTTATATCTAGCGAAATGACCATCTCCTTTCACATTGTTGTTCAATTACTGCTAATTCTGAATAGATTCTTATTTTCTTCTTTATTGTTCTTGTTTTCCCTCAAATAGTTATTAATTCCTAAGCGTATATTTCCTCTATTGTACTTAATGAAATTTTAATAACTAACTTAGTTTATAACTATGAATTTTGAAAATAATAAACTTAGAATTAAATTTTGGCCATGATACTTTGTACACTGTACAACTGTTTATAATTACTAAACATGAATATCTTATATTACTCAAAATAGAAATTGTATGAACTATATCACAGAGTAGATATAAAGAGCATAAAGTATAAAGAAGAATCCAACAAACTCTGTCCTCCCATTGTTCATCGATTTGCTCGAGCGAGCCCAGCAACGTCTTCATTTTGAGACTTGTTGTTACTGTGTTTGGCATATTGAATATGTCACGAGTAGCTTGCCAGGCTTTGCCACTCAGGCGAGATACTCTTGGTAGCTTGCCGGGCTCTCCAAGAGGGGCGGAAGAATCAAACTCCGCTCGTCCGGGCTGGCTGCACTCAAAGCAAATGCCCTACCTCTGTGCTATATCGCTCCTGGGTCTTCATTGCTTTCATTGTTGGTTACTTTTTTAATTTGCTGCCATTACCATGTCTCTATATGAAGGAAACCTGAGAACATTCTAGAATTTTTTTTCTAAGCTTTCTAAACTTAACTCCTATTTTTATTGCAGTTTTATAGACACTTAAAAAAACATTTAACACATTTCAAATGAAAAACAAGTCTCATAGAATATGAATTATGTTCTAGGGTTTTTTTTTTCTTCTTTTTGCGTCAAACCCAACATTGCATAGAGCTTACTCCTGGATCCTGCACTCAGAAATTATTCCTGGTGATGCTCAGGGGACTGTATGGGATGCAGGGAATTGAACCCAGGTCAGCCGCTTACAAGTCAAGCACCCTACCTGCTGTGCTATTGCTCTAGTTCCTCTAGATCTCTTAAGTGTTGAAGGATGGCAGAATAAGTTACTCAAAAATATGCCACATTAGCATAGGGAATATTTTACACTGTATGCACTTATAAAACAACACATGCAAGAAAGACATTCTAATTTCCCCCTTTTCTTCCTGAAAATATGATAAAACCTCTTATGTGAAAAATGCCCTTCCTGTACTAGGAAGAAACAAACTAGAAACTAGAAGATGTCAAAATCTGAAACATTTTTGTCAAGACATGGTATTAAAATAATACTTATGTGCATTTATCTTTTGAAAAATTTAGTTGTTATACCAGAATTACCTCTTATTATTCAAAGTAATATAAAAGAAAGTATTTAGGATTGGCCACTTTTGGGGTCTTTGTTTCCTTATGAGGTATACTATGTAACTCAGATTTTATTTTATTTATTTTTTATTTATTTATTTATTTATTTATTTATTTATTTATTGAATCACTGTGGGAAAGGTTACAAAGCTTTCAGGTTTAGGTCTCAGTCATGCAAATATCAAAGACATTTCCCTTTACCAATACTTATTTTTTACCATGAAGAACCCCAATAAAACCCCACCCCCCACCCCTCCCAGTCCCTGTGAGGCAGATGAATTCTAGTTAACTCTCTACCTGCTTTGATTAGATTCATTGTTTCAATAAAAGATTCACCACTATTATTTAGAGTTTACCCCCCCCCCAAAATCAGACATGCTGAAAAAGCATTGTGAAGTGATTTGCTTTCTATAGCTGGGTTCAAGAATTAAATGTTGGTTTTGGATTTCTGCTATTTTACTTATTGACCCTGGAAGTATTTCTACTGAAAGTCAGATAGTTCAGAAATTGGTTTCTGTGCTCTGGAGTCGTGGCCGTGCTGAAGAGCCGCTAGTGGGGGGCAACTGGTGGCCTTGGTAGGGCGTGAAGGACGAACCAGAGCGCCCCCCTTCCCATGAGGTTTTATTCGCCCCCACACCCCCGGCTCATACCTGCTGTCCACAAGGCTCCCATGCGGCCGCCATCCTTCTTTCCAGAGAAGAGAGGGCGACTAGGGCAACACCCTTTCCCCTCTGGACAGACATGATGGCCTGGATTAACGCATAGTCCATTCACTTTTCTGCTCCAAGCTGCCGGGTTCTGCATTAAGTCCTTGTGCTTCTGGGGCCATGTCCGTGCTGGAGAGCCGCTTGCGGGGGCAACTGGTGACCTCGGTCAGGCGTGAAGGACGAACCAGAGCGCCCCCCTTCCCATGAGGTTTTATTCGCCCCCGCACCCTCAGCTCATACCTGCTTTTCTGCTCCAAGCTGCTGGGTTCTGCATTAAGTCCTTGTGCTTCTGGGGCTGTGGCCGTGCTGGAGAGCCGCTCGTGGGGGGTAACTGGTGACCTTGGTAGGGCGTGAAGAACGGACCGGAACGCCCCCCTTCCCATGAGGTTTTAGTTGCCCCCACACCCCCGGCTCATACCTGCTGTCCACAAGGCTCCCATGCGGCCGCCATCCTTCTTTCCAGAGAAGAGAGGGCGACTAGGGCAACACCCTTTCCCCTCCGGACAGACATGATGGCCTGGATTAACGCATAGTCCGTTCACTTTTCTGCTCCAAGCTGCCGGGTTCTGCATTAAGTCCTTGTGCTTCTGGGGCTGTGGCCATGCTGGAGAGCCGCTCGTGGGGGGCAACTGGTGACCTCGGTAGGGCATGAAGGACGGACCGGAACACCCCCCTTCCCATGAGGTTTTAGTTGCTCCCACACCCCCAGCTTATACCTGCTGTCCACAAGGCTCCCATGCGGCCGCCATCTTTCTTTCCAGAGAAGAGAGGGCGAATGGGGCAATACCCTTTCCCCTCCGGGCAGACATGATGGCCTGGATTAACACATAGTCCGTTCACTTTTCTGCTCCAAGCTGCTGGGTTCTGCATTAAGTCCTTGTGCTTCTGGGGCTGTGGCCGTGCTGGAGAGCCGCTCGTGGGGGGCAACTGGTGACCTTGGTAGGGCGTGAAGAACGGACCGGAACGCCCCCCTTCCCATGAGGTTTTAGTTGCCCCCACACCCCCGGCTCATACCTGCTGTCCACAAGGCTCCCATGCGGCCGCCATCCTTCTTTCCAGAGAAGAGAGGGCGACTAGGGCAACACCCTTTCCCCTCCGGACAGACATGATGGCCTGGAATAACGCATAGTCCGTTCACTTTTCTGCTCCAAGCTGCCGGGTTCTGCATTAAGTCCTTGTGCTTCTGGGGCTGTGGCCGTGCTGGAGAGCCGCTTGTGGGGGGCAACTGGTGACCTCGGTAGGGCATGAAGGACGGACCGGAACACCCCCCTTCCCATGAGGTTTTAGTTGCTCCCACACCCCCAGCTTATACCTGCTGTCCACAAGGCTCCCATGCGGCCGCCATCTTTCTTTCCAGAGAAGAGAGGGCGAATGGGGCAACACCCTTTCCCCTCCGGGCAGACATGATGGCCTGGATTAACACATAGTCCATTCACTTTTCTGCTCCAAGCTGCTGGGTTCTGCATTAAGTTCTTGTGTTTCTGGGGCTGTGGCCATGCTCCAAATTTAACTCTGATTTTCAGGGAGAGACGTTGGGTGGTTTACTTCCCATGGATCACTTTGTATATAGAGAGATGTTGTGCAGCCGCATAAGCGGCCACGCGGTTTGGAGGAAAAGTCCTAGTTCCCACATACTCGAGCTGTGCTTGTAGAGGCTTCTGGTCACCGGGGTTCCGTCTGGGGGAGGCGGGATGCGGTACCTACCCCATCTGGGACTTCCCGATGATCTCGGCTCTTTTTGGAACCTTTTTTTTTTTTCCTTTGGGAGCTGTGGATCCCCGCCCTCCATGTGGCCCTTCTCTTTGGCTGTATGCTGTAAAGATGGCGCTGGGGGGCGGGCTGTGGGCATGACTTCCGGAATCAGAGGTTACCTGGGAGTTGTAGTTCCGGCAGATTTGAGGAAAAGTCCTAGATCCCGCATACTCGAGCTGTGCTTGTAGAGGCTTCTGGTCACCGGGGTTCCATCTGGGGGAGGCGGGATGCGGTACCTACCCCATCTGGGACTTCCCGATGATCTCGGCTCTTTTTGGAACCTTTTTTTTTCCTTCGGGAGCTGTGGATCCCCGCCCTCCATGTGGCCCTTCTCTTTGGCTGTATCTGTAACTCAGATTTTAAAAATATACATTTGCATGCTTTTCTCCTGTTAATGGTTCATGTTAGTTTAATTATCAGACTAGCTCAGAAACTTTAAGAGTTGAGATAAAACGTTGCCTCCCTACAGTGCTTTATGGATTTTTGGTCATTTAATCATTAGCATGAAGGGAAGGGGATAGGAATAGTGTCCTCATCATTATCTGTTTGCACAGTAGGAAACAGAGTTGAGGCTTATGAGTGTCTCAAAGTTACAGAGGAAGTAGCAGAATGAGGTCGTGAAACCAGGAATTCTGCTTTTAGAACGTGTGCATTAATCATTCTATTATATTGTCAGGGCTGGAGCGATAGCACAGCGGGTAAGGGCGTTCGCCTTACAAGCGGCCAACATGGCCGACCCGAGTTCGATTCCTCCGCCCCTCTCGGAGAGCCTGGCAAGCTACCGAGAGTATTCGATATGCCAAACACACTAACAACAAAGTCTCCAATGGAGACGTTACTGGGCCCGCTAGAGCAAATCGACGATCAACGGGAGGGCCTTTACCTTTACCTTTATTATATTGCCAAACTTGATAATGTTGAGAAGGTAAGAGAAGACCTTAATTAAACCCTTAAATCAATTGACAAAACAATTATGATAGCTTAACTCTGCAGTCAAAAAAAAAAATAGCTCCCCAACACAGACATCCTCTGAAAGAAAAAGACGGGACAGAGTGATAATACAGCAGAGAGGCATTTACCTTGGACATGGGTGGTCCAGGTTGGCACAGCACACCATGAGGTCCCCTGAGCACCTACAGGAGTAATTCCCAAGTGCAGAGGCAAGAGTAAGCCCTAAGAATTGCTGCTAGGTGTTGGAGTCCTGGCCAGTCAACCCAGGGACACTAGCCTACGATCCCCCTGGAGTCGTTATACTTACTCCCTATAGGAGAGGCAGTGAGCAGGAGAGAAGCCTCTGCCCTGGCCCTCCAGGAACCGTGGACTCCAGCCGCCTCAGAGAAAGAACCACGCAGAGATGGTCAATCAGCAATCCGTTTATTAGCTCTCACACAGGGGTTTTTATACATACATTTCAGGGGGCAATCCACGTGCATCATATTTACTTCGTCAGGCTCAGTATAGATGTTAGTTAATGATTTACATCTCCTGCTCTAAGGGCTGGGTGTATCAGCTCAGGCAGATGGTAACTGTTAAGTTCCTCATCCTCAACCACAGTACCTCTGTGTGTGGAGTGATGGAGCAAGCCCCTGGGCCCCTGTAAACAGGGTCGACTCTTGCTTTCAGAGGCAGAGAATTTGGTCAAAGTCTCAGGCTGGCTGCTGAGACACCAACAGCTAGGTATGACCTTTTTTTTAAAAAAGGGGAAAAAAGGAGCCATTAAATAGTAAAGCGGGTAGGGGGCTTGACCTCTTCATTCTCACAAGGTTAATGTCCCCATAAGCCATGTGGTCCCTGAGTTCCACAAGGTGTGATAACTGAGAGCAGAATGATAAGTAAGCCCTAGAACTACCTGGGTTTGTATCTCCACATAAAAAATTAAAAATTATTTTTATACTTAAACGCTAATGAAAATATCTTCAACATCCCTTTTTTGAACTTTCAGATACTCACATACCTCCCTCCTTTTTTTTGGAACCAGTTATTCTCCTAAAAATAAATTAATTTTAAGGTAAATAGTCAAGACATACTAATTAAATTTTTTGAGTTTTTGTGGCTGGGATATGGATGTGGTCAACACATTTTCACTGCATTGTTGTAGTCATAGAATGGGAACTCTCCAGAAGAAAAACATATCATACTCTGAAGAGTATTCCAATGTCTATGTCTATTTTAAGCCCCTAAAACCTAGTGCTTTTTCTTAAGTGGCATGAAAATGACATATTTTTGGATTTACTTACTAGTAATGTCTCAGTCGGGTGAAAATATACTTATTCAAAATGATTGTTCAAAAATAATGTTTGTTCTCACCTAGAAATACTAATTAAAATTAGAAAAATGGTGGCATGTATCACTGACCTATTTCCATGCGCTGCTAGTATTGCCCTATGTCATCAGCAAATATTATTTCCAAAAGATAATCAATTTGAAATCACATGTATTTAATATATATCTACAAAAATAAACTTTAATGGATTATCAGGATCATTATGAATTTAAATTTTGTTAATAACGTTAACTAAAACACAATTTAAAAATAAAATGCTAAAATAAATAAAATTTTGAATGTTCTACTGCACTGCAGTTTTAAAAGATTTTTTATTAAATCACAGTGAGATACACAGTTAAAAAAGTTTTTCATGATTGAGTTTCAGTCATATAATGTTCCTACACAGTCCCTTCACCAGTGTAAATTTCCTATCATCAATGTCTCCAGTCTCCCTCCCCTGCTCCCTCATGTATTTATTACAAGCACCTTTCTTCTCTCTTCCCCCCAACACTCTCTCCTTCTCTCTCTTTCTCTCTTTCTTTCCCACCCCACCTCTCCCTCTCTCTCTTTTTGGGCATTATGATTTGCAATAAAGAAACTGAAAGGTTATCATGTATATCCCTTTGCCTACTTTCAACACTCAACTCTTGTCCACAGTGATTATATCTAACTTTTATTGTCATACTGGTCCCTTCTCTATCCTAACTGCCTCTCACACACTTATAGTAAGCTTTGAAGCACTGACCAGTTCTGGCCTATATTTTTCCTAGCCTTGGATACTGGTGGCATACTATTTTTTTTAATTTGCTACTCATTCTGACTCAATTCATTCAGCATGAGACTCTACGTGTATCCATTTATAATCAAATTTCATTACTTCATTTTTCCTAAGAGCTGCATAGTATTCCATTGTTTCTTTATCCAGTCAACTGTTCTTGGGCACTTGGATTGTTTCTAGGTTCTCACTACAGTGCTGCAATGAACGTAGAAGTTCACATGTCATTTCTGCTGTGTTTTTGGGACCCCAGGATATCAGTACTGATGAGTCAAATGGGAACCCAATTTCTAGTTTTTTGAGGCGTATCCACATTGTTTACAAAAAAGTCTGGACCAATCGTCATTCCTGCCAACAATGAATGAGTGTCCCTTTCTCTCCATATCCCTGCCACTACTGGTTGTTCTTGTACATTTGTTATGTGCCAGTCTCTGTGGTGTGAAATGATATCTCATTGTTTTGATTTGCATTTATTTTCCTGACTATTAGTGATCTAAAGCATTTTTAAGGTACCTTCTGGCAATTTAAATTTCTTCTTTAAGTAGGTTTCTGCTCAGTTTTTCTCCCCATTTTTTGATGGGTTGGATATATTTTTCCTGCAATGTTCTACCAGAGCCTTATATATCTTTCATATTAACCCCTTATCATATGGGTATTGGGTGAATGATTTTTTCCTATTTCATGTGCTGTCTTTGTGTATTGGTTTTCGTTTCTGTTGAGGTACAGAAGCTTCTTAATTTAATGTAGTCCTATTTGTTCATGTTTGCTTCTCTTGCTTGATTAATGTTGTTTCCTCTTTGAAGATTCCTTTAGTTTCAATATTATGAATCATTTTGTCTATGTTTTCTTTTATAAACATTACGGATCATGTCTGATGTTGAGGTCTTTTATTCATTTTGATCTGACTTTTGTTCATGGCTTTAGAGAGTGGTTTGAGTTTTATTTTTTTCATGTAACTGCCCAGTTTTCCCAACACCACTTGCTTAGGAAGATTTCTATGTGACACTTCTTATATGTCGCTGCTTTATCAAAGATTAAGTGATCATATATTTAAGTGATTATATAAGTGTCAGTATTCAATTCTACTCCATTAGTATGTTGTTTTAATTAGTGCTTCTTTGTATTACAGATTGAAGTTGGTAAAGCTGTTGCCGCCCATCTTTTCTTAAGTCGTTGCTCTAGCTATCCATGAGGACTTACTGTTTCATATGAACTTCAGGAATGTTTGATCTATTTCTTTGAAAAATGCCATGGGTATATTTACAGGGACTGCATTGAATCTGTATAATGCTTTAGGGAGTATTTCCATATTGATAATGTTAATCTTCCCAATCCATAAGAATGGGATATGTTTCCATTTCTTTGTGTTCTCTTATTTTTTGAGGTAGTGTTTTGTAATATTCTTCATATAGTTCCTTCAGCTCTTGAGTCAAGCTGATTCTGAGGTACTTGATTTTGCAAGGTATAATTATGTATGAGATTTTATTGTTAAAATATGCTTCTTTTCTTTCATTGTTTGCACATAGAAACACCAAGGAATTTGGGGTATTGATTTTGTAATCTGCAACTTTACTGTACAAATCTATTATTTCTAGAAGCTATTTTTGTAGAGTCTTTAACATGTTCTTAGTATCATGTCATCTGCAAATAGTGAAAAAATTTTTTCCCTTCCTGTCTGGATACCCTTGATATCTTTTTCTTGCCTAACTGCTATGACAAGTACTCCCAGTACTACACTGAATGGAAGGGGTGAGAGTGGTCACCCTTGTCTTGTGCCTGATCTTAGAAAGAAGGCTTTGTGTTTTTTCCCATTGAGATAATGAGGAAATAATGCTGCTTTGGGATTTTTTTCCATTTTCTTGTGTTCTCTTCTATTTCTTGAAGTAGTGTTTTGTAGTTTTCCTTGTACAGGTCCTTCATCTCTTTAGTTAAAATTCGAGGTACTTGATATTCTGAGTCACAATTATGAATTGAATTGTTTTTCTAATATCTTCTCTCGCTTTACTTTCATTATTTGTATATAAGAAGCCATGGAATTTCTTAGCATTGGTTTTGTATCTTGCCACTATACTATACAAAGCTATTGTTGCTAGGATCTTTTGTGTAGTTTCTTTGGGATTTTCTATGTGTAGTATCATGTCAAGTATCAAGTGTAGTATCAACGGCCAAGACCAAGAGACTATAAAACCAATCTCCCAGAAGCATATATCTAGTTCTTATTGTCCAGTTCTTGCTCGCGGAGAATCCAGCAGGCTACCAAGAGTATCGTGCCTGGATGGCATTTTGGCAAGCTCTCCTTGGCATATTTGATATGCCCAAGCCCAGTAACAATGATGAGTCTCATTCCCCTGACCCTGAAAGAGCTTCCAATGTGGCACTTGCTAAAATCTCAGGGTTAGGACAAATGGAGACTTCACTGGTGCCTGCTTGAGGAAATCAATGAAGAAGGGGATGACAGTAACAGTGACAGTATCACATCAACTGCAAACAATCAAAGTTAGACTTCTTTTCCTATCTGGATACCCTTTATATCATTTTCTTGCCTAACTGCTGTGACAGTGCTATATTAAACAGCACTATTTCCAGTGCTATATTAAATAGGAGTAGTGAGAGTGGGTAACCTTATCTTGTACCTGATCTTTAAGGGGAAAGCTTTTAGTTTTTCCGCATTGAGATTAATGTTTGCTGTGGGTTTGTAGTAGACAATGTTGACTATATTGAGGACATTTAGAGTTTTGTTGAAAGTTTTTATCATGATTGGTGCTGGAACTTATTCTGCATGCTGATATGATCATATTTTTTCTTTTATTGCTATGATGTATTGTGCTAATTATTTTGTGAATGTTAAAATGTCCTTGCATACCTGGGATTAATTATTGTGCATGAGGAGCTGGGGTGATAGCAAAGTGGGTAAGGCATTTGCCTTGTATGCGGCCAGCCGACCAGGCTGACTCAAGTTTGGTTCCTCTGCCCTTCTTGGAGAGCCTGGCAAGCTACCTAGAGTATCTTGCCCACACGGCAAAGCCTGGCAAGCTACCCATGACGTATTGGATATGACAAACACAGTAACAAGTCTCACAATGGAGACATTACTGGGCCCACTCAAGCAAATCGATGAACAACGGGAGGACAGTGCTACAGATATTTTTTATGAGTGGTTGAATTCTATTTGCTAGAATTTTGTTGATGATATCTACATGTGTTCATCAAGAATATCAGCATGTAATGATCTTCCCCCGCCCTAATTTCTCTATCAGGGTGATATTTGCCTCCTAGAAATGGTTTGGTAATGTTTCTGTTCCTTCAATTTCCCAGAAAAACTGGAAAAGGATAGGTGGTGAGTGGGTTCTCTTTAAAGCTTTTGGAAGATTTCACTAGTGAATTCATCTGGGTCTAGGATTTTGTTTGGGGAAAGACTTTAGTTAACCATTTCAATTTCCTCAATAGTGATAAATCTGTTCAGGTACCCTAGGTCTTCTTGGTTCAGTCTTGGGAGATTATATGAATTCAGGAATTTATCCATTCTTCTAGGTTTATTTGTTTTGTGACAAAGATTGTGTGAGTAATCTCTGATGATACTTTGAATTTCTGTGGTTTCTGTTTATTTCTGATGAGATTTATTAGGATTATTTTTCTTTGTGAGTCTTGCTAGTGCTTTATCGATTTTGTTTGTATTTTTAAAAAAATCAGTTTTTGGTTTCATTGATCTTTTAGATTTTTTTGTTGAGGGTGGGGGAAATTCCAACTTGTTCATTTCTGCTCTAAGTTTTATTATTTCCTTCTTCCTTCCAGGTTTGCTTCATTATTTTTATTTTATATTGCCCATTTTTCAAGGTCTAACCTATGAAATCAAATTTTTCCTGTTGACCCTTTCTTTCTTCCTGATTTATGCTTGCAAAGATATAAATTTCTTCTTAACACTGCTTTTGCTGTGTCCCACAAGTTAATTTCATCAATTTCCACAGGTTAGTTCTTATCTCCTTCCTCTACAAGTGTGTTTTCCTTACGTTCTTCCCAAATTTTTAGAGTGGTTATTTGCTATTAGTCTAATTTTGCTCCCAAAATTTAAACACAAAGCCTTTCAAAGAAAATGCTAATCTTTATAGCTATTCTTTCCATTCAAATACCTATTTAGAGACAAGAAATGTGTCATTTTTATTAAAATTATATTCAAAATATTTACAATGATTTTCTTTTTTTGACTTATTCTTACTAAGAATTAGAAATTTTCAAAATTCAGTGTTTCATTTGTATTTTTTATATGTGAATTGCTGTGTGAATTTTCTGAATCCTTTGAAAATTGTAAAAACTAACTTTATCTCCCCAGACATGCTAAATTTTTGCTAGCATGTTCTATATGTTTAGGAAATAAAAGCAAGTTACTTTACAGACATTTGGAACATATTCTAGATCTGTTCTAAATCTTTTTTCATAAAAGTTAACCAAATCGGGGGCTGGAATGATAGTACAGCGGGTAGGGCATTTGCCTTGCATGCAACCAACCCGGGTTCCATTCCTAGAATCCCATATGGTCCCCTGAGCACCACCTGGAGTAATTCCTGAGTGCAAAGCCAGGAGTAACCCCTGTGCATTTCCAGGCATGACCCAAAAAGCAAAAAAAAAAAAAAAAAACAAAAACAAAAAACAAAACAAAAAACAAAAAAACTTAACCAAACCTCAATATTTTCTAATATTTCTTTTCTTGCAATAATTATTTTTTGTTATTGAGTACATTTGATACTTTATTTTGAACTTGTTTATCTTTGTATATTCCTCTAAATTTTGTAATTTTTTAGAACTTACTCTATTTAGAAGTTATGCATAAAAACTTATTTTGATGTAACTTTCTAAATGTTTTTCATCACTAAAGCATATTCCTCATGTCTAAATTGCTTTGCCTTAAATTCTAAACTATCTTAAAAATAACAAAGATGAAGGTATCTTTACCTCATCTTTTATTTTTGTGTTAAAAATCTTTTAACACTATTTTTTTAATTTTGTAACAAAGAATTTAGTCTATTCACATTTATTTTATTTGATATTCTATTTGGATTTAAGTCTAACATCAGATTACATCTTATGATACTCATTGATCAAAAAAAACAAAGAATGTATTTTGTACAGATACAAAATTAGGGACAGTGATTCAACTAGTAGTAAAAGGGGATTTTAAAAATTATCCTCTATAAAGTACAGCAGGCAAAATGTTTCCCTTGGGTTCACTGCACATGCTGACCCAGGTTCCATTCTAGGCACTGCATGTGGTTCTTGGGGCCCAGTAGAAGTGATCCCTGAGCATGGCAAGGTGTGATCCTACAACCAATAAATATACATAAAAAAGTATCAGACCCCACTTGGTATAATTTGTTTGATGTGATTTACTTTACAATAATACTGACTTTTAAGAAACAGAGCAGCAGCAATTCTTCTTACTCTCAAAATGCGTACAAAAGATAGTAGAAATGTTTTTCCTCAAATGCCTTAATATAATCAGTTTGTCTTTTTCCTATCATCCAATAATGTCAGATCTTAAGAATATAACTTTAATTTACATACGCCACACTCCAGGATGCTTTCCGGACCCGCGTGGCAGATCCGGCCGAGACTCACACACGACTGAAGACCCACAGAACAAGATAAGCGGAACTCTCTGAGACCTCGGACTCCAGCTCGCGGACCCAGGGACAGAGTTACTCTGCTTGCTCCCACCAACCAAAGGCAACAAAGGGATTCTAATCAGGACCCCCACCCTACCCTGCCCTGTCTGCTTCCATCAACCACCCAGGGATCCAATTGCGCACAGAAGACCCACCCTACCCAGATAAATACCCCACTAGCAGACTTCCACTATCGACACTACCTCCATTACCCAGCCGTCGCCACACTCCAGGATGCTTTCCAGACCCGCGCGGCCGCAAATACCCATCTTCCGGAATTGTCGTACCATATTTGATAGGGCTCAAATATGGTAACACCTACAAGGGTGATTAGAGGTCGCCCCAAAAGCCTCTATCCCTCTCAGAAAGACTGGCAAGCTACCGAGAGTATTCCGCCCGTACGGAAGAACCTGGCAAGCTATCTGTTGTGTATTCGATATGCCAAAACCAGTAACTACAACTGGTCTCATTCACCTGACCCTGAAGGCTTCACCGACATGGCAGCACTGAGAAGGATGAGAAAGGAGAGGCCGACAAAATCTCAAGGTCGAAGTAGGCTGCCACAACGAAGGAAGACAAAAATGATCGTCTGTACTTTCAATGCACGTACGCTAGCATCAGATGCATCCATTGAGGACCTGATGGTACAAGCGCGAATGATCAAGTACGACATCATTGGTCTGACCTAGACAAGAAGGCACGAATCTCACCATGCCGTTTTCGACAAAGGAGAAGAATTGTTCCTCGGAACATGCGATAAAAGAGGTGTCGGAGGCGTCGGTGTCCTTGTCAACACAAACTTGGCCAAGAGCATTGATTCATTCGAATGCCTAACAACCCGAATCGGACGTTTACATTTGAATAGATGTGGCTCACTGCCTGCAGTTACTATCTTCGTTGTCTATGCACCAACATCTCATTATGATGAAAGAGAAATTGAGAAGTTCTACATGGAGCTGGAGAAGTTCTATAAAGAAGACCACACCTTCTACAAGATCATCATGGGTGATTTTAATGCTAAGAAAGGACCGAGAAGATCAGCTGAAGAACTTCACATCGGGACCCATGGCCTAGAATGGAACGAACAGGGTGAGAGACTGTCTGAGTTCATTATGTCGACCAGGACCATCCATGGTAACTCACAGTTCCAGAAGGCAGAATCTAAACGATGGACATGGGAGTCTCCCGGTGGACGATTCCACAACGAACTAGACCACATCATATTCAATTGAAGGTTTTGCCTGACCGATGTCGCTGTTGTCCCAAAATTTCGAACGGGATCGGACCACCGTCTCCGTCATGCAAAATTCTACTTCACAGAGCAGGGAGAAAGGGCTGCAAAGTTCAAAAAGAGAACTCCCAGAACGACCACCAACTGGGAACTCTTTGGCACTATTGAGGCAACATGGGACGATGCCATTGTTGACAACATTGACGAGGAATACGATCGACTGGTTCAGCACCTCCATGAATGTGCGAGGAACGCCAAGTGAGAGATAGCCACAATAAAACGCCTATCTTCGAAAACTCTTGAGCTAATTCGCCAGCGTGGTTTGGCACATGCCTCAGGCAACCGCAAGCTAACGTCCGAGCTTGCAAAGCAGTGCAGAGATGCGATCAAGGAAGACCTCAAAGAGAGAAGAGCAGAAGTACTGGTAGATGTCGCAGAAGCTGGGAAAAGTATTCGTTACACCCACCTGTCCTTTGCCAACTACAAGACCAAGATGACTGCCCTCCGACGTCCTGATGGATCTACCACATCCGCCAGAACGGCATTGGAAAAGATTATCATGACTTCTACTCAAATCTCTTTGATAGCCATATCCACTTTCCGACATACCAAATTCCACAGGATGGATATGTTGTTCCCAAAGTTCTCCCTTCCGAAATCCAACATGCCATTTCATCGGTAAAGAAATAAACAGCACCTGGCCCAGACAAGGTCAGACCTGAACACCTGAAGAACCTGCCATCAGTACTCATCAATACACTGGCTCGGCTCTTCACTTGCTACCTGTCTGAATGCAAGGTTCCATCCCAATGGAAAACCAGCAAGACCGTACTACTATTCAAGAAGGGAGACATCCATGACATTGTCAACTATCGCCCTATCTGCCTATTGTCTGTCATCTACAAGTTGTTCACTCGAGTCATCCTAAATAGGATTGGCAGAACACTAGATGAAGGACAGCATGCGAACAAGCCGGGTTCCGCAAAGGATTCAGCACCATCGACCATAAAGGTAAAAGGTAAAGACCCTCCCGTTAATCGTCGATTTGCTCGAGCGGGCCCAGTAATGTCTCCATTGGAGACTTTGTTGTTACTGTGTTTGGCATATCGAATACTCTCGGTAGCTTGCCGTGCTCTCCGAGAGGGGCAGAGGAATCGAACTTGGGTCGGCCATGTTGGCCGCTTGGAAAGCGAACGCCCTACCACTGTGCTATCGCTCCTCAACCCAATAACCAAACTCATTGAGGTTTCTCAGGAGTTCAAGATGCCGCTCTGTTTAATGTTCATTGATTTAAAGAAGGCCTTTGATTCTGTTGAGATGGAAGCGGTCATTGAAGCCCTAGCCAATCAGGGCATTCAAGCCCAATACATCAAGATCCTCCGTGAGCTGTATTGCGGATTCACTACCAGGATCTCACTATTCTACAAAGAAGTGATCGTTGATGTCAAGAGAGGGGTTCGGCAGGGTGATACCATTTCACCGAAACTCTTCAGTGCCACACTCAAGAACATCATGCGACGACTGGAATGGGAAGGAATGGGAGTGAAGATAGGTGGTCAGCAACTACACTGCCTCCACTTTGCTGATGACATTGTTTTAATAACACCAAACATCAGCCAAGCGGCACAAATGCTGGCCGACTTTGAACGTGAGTGTAGAAAGGTAGGACTACAGCTGTATCTTATGAAGACAATGTTTATGAGAAACAGCCTCGTTCCTCATGCCCCATTCGCTCTCAACAGAATGACCATCTCCGAATGCAACAGCTATGTGTACCTAGGTCGAGAAGTCCACATGACAAATGACCTGGCACCCGAGCTGCGCAGGAGGAAGAGAGCGGCTTGGAACACCTTCAAGAACGTCGAAGAAATAGCTAAGAGGACGAAGAACCTCCGGCTCTGGGCACATCTCTTTGATTCCACTGTTCTTCCTGCATTAACATATGCCTCAGAGACCTGGGCCCTACGCAAACAGGATGAGAACGCTATTCAGGTCTCCCAAAGAAGAATAGAAAGAGCTATGCTTGGAATATCACGTTTCACTCAAGTGAGAGAATGAATCCGGAGTTCCAACATCCGTGGACGATCAAGAATCAGGGACGCTGTCTCATTTACCAAGGTGTCAAAAATCAGATGGGCTGGTCACGTAATGAGATTTAAACATGACTGCTGGACTAGAGCTGTTACTGACTGGATTCCATGGGATGTCAAAAGACTGCGTGGCCGCCCACCTACCAGATGGTCAGACTTCTTCGTGAAGATCATGAACGATCGGTTTGAGGCTCTTCATGTTTCCAGAGCGAACAGATGCCATTGGGCTACACTAGCACACGACAGGGACAAATGGAGACGTTACTGGCGCCCGCTCGAGCAAATAAACGACTAATGGGAAGTTAAGTGATTAAGTGACGTAGCAAAAAATTCACAAGAATATAATGTAGCTTTCACAATATTCAGCAAAACAAAGCATTTGCTTTGCTAAGAGTCTTCCTCACTACTGACACAGGAGCTTAAACTTGTCATTCCTTTTGCATAAACTATGTGTCCATTAAGAAAATGATGAGCTAATAGGAAATGCTACATGGAAAAAAAATATGCTAGTTAAGAGATTATTAAAGGAGATGAGTGGGTTTGTTTTATGGGAGACCAGGAGCTTGGGAAGACTTTTAAATTTTGATATATCTGTGGGTCTGATTAACCTCATCTGCAAATAAAAGAACTAGAATAGAGGTTAGTTGACAACCATGAAAATGTAATCTTGGAAACATACTGAAGGCAGGCAGTGAATTTGACAGATGATTTCTGTGGAATGTGTTTCTCATTAGTAAAGCCCATGCAATTCTGGGGAATATAGAATAAAGCACTTGAATAAAACCTAAGTTCGGTCCTATAGCAAAAGATAAATTATTATTCCTTCTCATCTTTCCAGTAGATGAAAATTAGTTTTGACTTTATACCGACATCTTGAAATTGTATTATAAGGAAGTTTTAAATTAGTACTGAAAAACATATGTGTAATATTTCATTACTTATCCTGGTTTTTATAAATATTCTTCTCATTCTACATTAATAAAATATGAATGAAAGATTAATGCCTTATATAGAATATCTTTCTACAAATGATAAGAATCACTACACTCACAAAAATCTACACTAAAAATTTAAAAGTTTACACAAATAAATAGTGGTATGTTCTTGTAAACAATATACTGAAACAATATACTAGTGAAGATAATATCAACAAAGTGAAAAAGTGAATATAAAATTATGTAAGTCAAAAATATTTTACTAATACTTACAGATAATTTTTCCCAAGTTGTTTCTTAGTTTGTATTCTCTGATCACAATTATAAGATTTTTTTGTAAATAAATTCCGTTATTATCATCAGATTTAAGGTCACTTTAGTGATTGGAAGTGAGTCTTTCAAAGTGAAGGCAATTTGATAGCACAACATTTTACTTTCATGAATGTGATGATTTAGTTCTTTAACCTCTACTTGCTAAAGCATGATATATAGTAGGACATTTCACTTCTGATATATGCATGTGAAACTCTGACAAGAATTAAATGCAGTGCAGATTTAAACTGCTAGCATTCTCACTCTTCTTGAATAATTGCTAAAGTTTCTTTGAAGTACCTTATAGAAATGTGAAAGAAAAAGAAGGAAAGGGAAATAAAAATACAGAGAGAAGGAAAGAAAGAGAATGGAAGAGAAAAATGGAAAAAAATCATCCATCTGCTTATTTTTCTTTCTGCACAAATGGCACCCCCTAACAAAAAAAATTGAGAGACAGTTAAAATAAACATGGACAGCTGTTTTAGACATTGTAATGTGTGTAAGTTTGAAAGACATATCATGGAAAAAAAAAGGTATTCATGCTGAAATGTCAATTTTATAGCTCTAAGAGAGAGGTCCTAAGGTTTAGAAGTTAAAAGTAAGTTAACTCCTCGCTTATTCGAACATTAAACTGTCAGCATGGAAGTAAGTCTGAAACTTATGATGGTCTGAAAATGTGGTGTTAAATGAAGTCTGAAGACCTATTAACCTGCTGAGATGTACACCAGGAACTATTACATTCTGATGTTCAGCATGTATTCAAGTTCCTTATAGGACTGTACAAGATATTAAGAGGTGAAAAATGAAGCCAAAAAGTATCTCTTTTTTTCAAAATGCGATGATAATGTTAGCTATTTTCAGTATTAATTTAGGAATGGCATGGATATATGAAATGGAAACTACTTGCTTGAAAATTATTTTTTCAATGTTTTTATAACAGTACCACTAAAATGAACAATTTTTTAACAACTGAACAAAAATAAATTTTCCTTTGTTTTAGAGCTCATTCGGATTGAGGGGAAACAACATTTTAAAATACATTACCATATTGATAGTAACAACTTTCAAGGATCATTTTGACAAATTGTTCCAATATATTTTAAAGATCAAGTAACTCAAAGTGTTTAAATATATTGAATATAAAATAAAAATTATAAATTACTTATTTAAACACTGTGATTATAAATAGAAATGTTTACATATTCAATATTGAGATACTTGCAAGCAAACTTTTTAAAAGCTTCATTAATAAATTATCAAATATTTAAAAATAACAAATCAATCAGAAGTATATATTGAAATATAAAAAAGACATATATCGACTAAGCCTAAATTCTGTAAATTGAAATGATATAATTCTATTTCTTTCTAACAAACATTTTTTATGAATTATTGTTTTCTTCTGTTTTTTAAATTTTAAATTTGAGTGAGAAAGATTTTAGCAATTTATCACACAAAATACTGGTAAAATATTTTTACGATCACACCAAAATATCTTATTCTACTTACCAGAGAGTTTTTATTTTCCTCCTAACTTCTGAGAGAACCTATAAGCATGGTAGTAGCTGCACATGGTAAAGTACACGAATAAATTACTTATTTCTCAGTGAGTTTATATTCAGCCTGTAGAAAAGAAATAATAGAAATAAAAAATGACAAAAATGTATAGTACAGAATTGCTATCTGAGTACCTGATACACCTAATACATCCTAGAAAACCTTAAAAGAAGATTAGTAGGTCACAATGATGTGACTTGAGTTAGACTTTGAAGAACAAGTAAGATTGAATGATTATCTACTGCAGGATACACCAGTAATTGGCCTTTAATTTAATCTGTTTCTAGAGATAAGAGATTACCACAAATACTGACTATTATAAAGAATCTCAGTGCATATCAGCTTTTGATCCTGTCAAAGCCTTTGTTCACTTGATAAGTGTTTAGATGTACTTTAGCAAGTTTAGAATACTGGCAAAACACACTATCGCTTTTATTACGGAAATGACTTTGTTACCATTCTCTCTTTCTCTATTGTTAGTCATTTTGTAGAATCAAAATGTGGTTTTATTTTCTTTAGTAAAATTTACTTTTGCAAAATGATTTGAATATTTGAAAAGATGAATATATTTACACAAAAAACGGTAGGGAAGATCAAGGTTAGAAAAATTAAGTGGAAAATAAAAGCATATGTTTTTATGCATACAAAAAAATTTCTTCTCTGAGGTTCATTACATTGTGTTCATCCCCTCTGACCCCAAGTCTGATTTCTCTTAAGTTTATGTTCTCTTTCAGGGAGCTGATAAATACTACTATTTTAGCAATAATTACTTTGATGTGATTTTTTTGTGAGGAGGGCTTGGGCTTCACCCAGCAGCTCTCTGGGCTTCCTCCTGGCTCTGTGCTCAAAGATCACTCCTGGAAGGCTGTGCGGGTCATATAAAATGCCTGGATCAAACCTCGTTTGGCCTTGTGCCAGGCAAAAGTCCTACTCACTGAAATATTTCTGTGGTCCCTGACATGAACATTTTTCTTTGTGGGGGGAAGGGGGACAGGGACTCAGCCAGTGGTGCTCACAGGTTCTCCTGTTTCTGCACTCAGGAATTCCTCCTGAAGGGCTCAGAAGGAATTCTGAGTGCCAAGGAATACTGAGTGCCAAGGATTGAACCAGTGTCTGCTACGTGAACGGCAAGCATTCTAACAACTGTACTACCTCTCCTCACCCTGACTTGAATTTTTCAGTACCCTCCCTTGATGCCTTAAAAGTAGATGAATTCAGGTGCAGTGAATACAAATGTTTCACTTTTACTTAACACAAAGATAGTAAAGATAGCTACTACTGTCATGTAAGAATGATACCAAACTTATAGAATCAGCTATCCCAATCTCTGTTCCTATGTGACATTAAATAAGTTATTCTCTTTCCTTTTTTAATAATAACTCATTATTTTCAACATTAACATGACATAATTTATTGAATTATACCAGAAGCACTGTTAGGATTAAACAAGATTATCCATGAGATGTACCAAACAATATTTGGCACACATAAAGCAAAAAATTAATGTTAACTTTGCTTAATGTTGTCATCACTGTAATAAAGTGACTAAGGTATCACTCCAAATGGCACACTGAAAAAGTTGTATTTTGTAGAATTCAAAGCATCTCATGATTCTGCTATAAAATAGTGGAAGAATTGTCAGTATTTGTCTCATTCCACTTATTCTTATTTGCAACCAGAATTTCTCTTTTTTCGTTTGGGGATCAGACCTAGACGGGTTTAGAATCTGCTCCCAGCTCTGTGCTAGGGGAGGTGATCCTGATTCCACTCAATATACACTATATGTGCCAGGGGTCAAACTGGGTTCAGCTGCATCCAAATTTTAAGTCTTAATCCCTGTACTATCTCTCTGGCTGACTCACAATTTTTAAAGTTTTTTTTCCCCTTGTTCTCCAGCAAAAGTGTTTAGTAGGTGTTGTCTTGGTCAAAGCAGTGTTTCCTGCAGAGAAGACAACTTGGACTGACCTTGACAGTTCAATGAGAAGACATTTAAAAAGTAGTAACAATCGGAACAAATAGATATACTAAATCTTTATTTTTTATTTTTTTTATTTTTATTTTTTTATTAGTGAAACACCATGAGGTACAGTTATAGACTCACAAATTTTTGTGCTTGGGTTTCAGTTATACAATGATCAAATACCCATCCCTCCACCAGTACCCATCCTCCACCACCACAGGTCCCAGCATCCCTCCCACCCCCCATCTCCCCATCCCACCCTGCCTCTGTGGCAGGGCATTCCCTTTTGTTCTCTCTCTCTCCTTTTGTGTCCTGTGGTTTGCAAGAGAGGCATTGAGTGGCAATCATGTTTGGTCTATAGTCTACTTTCAGCGTATATTAACATAAACACTTCCCCTTTTTTTTATTTAAACTTCCAGAACCTTCCATGCCACAGTTGATTTCCCATGGAATGCATTTTTTTCTTTTGTTAATTTGCCTGATATTAACTTGATTAATTGCGAACCAGGAAGTTCCTAGATGGGAAAGGAAAATCTCCTCTACAAACAAAAAACTTCACAAGAGTAGGAGATGTGATTTTTTTTTTTTGCTCTCATGAAAATTGGAGCATTTGTTATGATTTTATTACACAATAAATCTCGAAAAAGTGTAGCTCATCCTTTAGAAGCATTACCAATATTTGAGGTAATCAAAGTTATATATCTAAGTCCCTTCCAGTACTTGTTGAATCAAACTGTACACTTTAACAAGGTCTCCAGCTGATTCTGTATTGCTAAGCAGTCAGTGCTGTATAAGATACTCAACTAGATAGTACAGATAATTGATGGGAATGGCAAATTGATGATGGCAACGGCCGTGAATTCCATATTCAAATTTCCATATTCCTAATTGCTGACGACTTATCAAAATAATTCTCTCTATATTTGAATCCTTTAAAAATATTGATACATTCATACAATGAAATGTAGGCCAGAATATTTATTAACATGAAAGGTCAATTACAGCTCAGTTTTGTAATCCAGATAAATAAGATAGTATCAAAAGTTAGAGTCCAAAGATACAAATATGAAAGAAAATTAGCATGAATTAATAAAACAAATGAACATTTTAATTAGACAATTAGTAGATAATAAACAAGTCTATAAGTCAATGAAAGAGTTACAGAAACTATTATTTTGTGAAACTAATTTTTCATATGACATGAATTAAGAAAAGGAACTAGAGAAAAACCCAAGTTTTATAAAAGTTTTTATTACTATAACATGAAAATATTTTGAGGATAACGACTCCTGAGGTTTCTTTGTAACAATATTCTGTTCATGCAATTTTTTTTCTTTCCTAAAGTAAATTTACTTCAGGTAAATACTTTTCCTGCAGATACTTGAAGAAGATGCTTTCTCTATGGTCACAGGACACTTTTGTACACTAATACTTTCCAATGAAAATTCTGTTCAACCACTTTCATGACACCACACCACTCAATATCCAGAAATCAGCTTGATCTTTACTTAGTGATGTATAGCCAGACACTGATTTTAACTTTGCTTGGTTGTGTATTAAATTTACTCAGTTTCTTACTATATGAAATTTTATAAGAATTAAGCAAATAATGCTTTGAACATATTATCACATAGATAAAATATAGAAAAGACTCACAAAATACTAATGATTTTTAGTATTGCTTGCGTTATTTGGATCTGGTAGCAGTATGTTGAATTGGAATGCATGTCTAAATTTGATACCACAGCTTTTTCCAAAAAAAGGACAAGCTTCCCAAGGGAATAATTCAAATTCATATAAACTTCTAAATGTTCAATATGCCTCATTTTCCTGGATTATGCAAATTAAGCATTAATTGCCTCTTGCTTCTAATCAGAATTTTTAAACTATTTCTGTCTCTAGAATTTTCAATCATTTTCTTTAGTTTTTTTTCTTTTCTGGCTTGGGCCTGGAGCGATAGTATAGCGGGTAGGGCGTTTGCCTTGCATGCGGCCGACCCGGGTTCAATTCCCAGCATCCCATATGGTCCCCTGAGCACTGCCAGCAGTAATTCCTGAGTGCAGAGCCAGGAGTAACCCCTGAGCATACCCGGGTATGACCCAAAAAGAAAAAAAAAGTCTTTCCTGGCTTGACCATTAATTAAAAGTTATCATTGTATTAGTTATATTATATGCATGAATGTGAGCTTCAGTTTCTACTCTGCAACTCATTTTACCCACTCAACAAAATCCACCTGTGTGTTTGTGTGTATGTAAGTGCTAGCAATATCCTTCTCATCTGATTTCTACATGAAGATTTTTAAAAGATATTTTGGGCTGACCAGATTTTTCAGTAATGGCACACATTTCCTTGGGCTGGACATTAGTTTGAGTTTCTTTCCTAAATGAATTCAGAATCTATTGCCAAGATAACCGCTGTGCTAGTGAAGCTGAAAACTTACATGATTTAAAAGGGAATGGTTGATGATGCTTTCTGCAAATTTCAACAGGAGTTCAGCCAGATTTTGCCAGTGATAGAGTGCAGGGAAATGCCATCATAGTTGACTGTACTCAGCTTTCCAGCTTTTTTATGTGATAAAATACATTTTACAACACTGCTCCCAATCTGTCACAAAGCTCAAAAGTATTATGTGAATCTGATATTTCCTTAGTGTTCCAACTTTCATCTTAGCTTTTCACATATATGGAACAAAATCTTGCCAATGGAATAGTCTTTGCAAGTACAAAAATGGATAAGTACCTCTAGAGTTTATAGGTGTTAGAGCTCTATGTAATGTGTCAAATATCACAAGTAGGAAGTTTATACACCTGGATGGAGCTGATTTATGTCCTGTAGTTGCACAAAATCATAAATGTTGAGTTGAAACAAGTGTTAATATTTTGATATATTAATGTCCCATGACTTTCTCAGAAATCACTCAGATATTTAGGATCCATTCCTTTATTACTATTATTATTGTGGGGGGGAGGGTGCTTTGGGACCACACCTTATAGCTATGCTCAAAACTTACTCAGGAATCATTCCTGGCTGGATTTGGGGGACCTTATGAAGTTCTAGGGATTTAACCTAGGATTGCCACATGCAAAGCAAGTGTCCTGTCCACTGTACTTTGTCTTGGGTCACCAGGATCCACTTTGGTAAAACAAATGACAGTACAGAGGAGTACAAGAAAGAACTATTGAATAGGATATTTATTTAAGCCAAAATAATGGTGATTTGCCTATTTTATAAGAAGGAATTAGGAATTAAACCTGTATCAATGCTTGGTTTCATCTGTCTCCATGCACATATTTAAACATGTTATACATAGTGGGAGGAGTTTTTAAAATATACCTATCATGTTAATTTTCAGTTATCAATTATAAAATACAGAAGTTGAACTTTTTCAGATTATTAATATATATATGAATTATGTTGCATTAAAATGTCGATTGAAAATATGTGGCATTATTGCTATTTTCTCTTTCCACTCTTTTAAATGAATACTTGCATGCAACCCTTTTTAGCCAGAAAAAAAGAATAGAAGCATAGCATCTTTTTTAAAAAGTTAATTTCATTAAAGAACTTTGATTTATAAAGTTATTTATAGTTATGTTTAAGCTTACAATATTCTTTTTTTTTTTTTTGCTCTTTTGGGTCACACCTGGCGATGCTCAGGGATTAGTCCTGGCTCATGCACTCAGGAATTGCTCCTGGCGGTGCTCAGGGGACCATATGGGGTGCTGGGGATCGAACCTGTGTGGGTCATGTTGGCTGCGTGCAAGGCAAACACCCTACCTGCTGTGCTATCACTCCAGCCTCCTAGGCTTACAATATTCTAACACTAATCCCATCACCAGTGTCTACTTCCTGCGACTAGTGTCCTAATGCTCTTAACTGCTCCCCTCCTCCCACTCCCACCTTGCTGCCCGCCCCATGGTTGATATCTTCCAATTTAAACAGGTGGCAGTAAAATGCATAATTTCATCATTCCTTGCAACTAGCTATACTATAATATCTATATGTTTATATAGATAGATAGGTATATCTATCTGTCTTGTTGTTACTGTGTGTGGCATATTGAATACGTCATGGGTAGCTTGCCAGGTTTTGCCGTGTGGGCAAGATACTCTTGGTAGCTTGCCTGGCTCTCCGAGAGGGCAAAGGAATCAAACTCGGGTCAACCGTGTCGGCCTCGTGCAAGGCAAACTCCCTACCTGCTGTGCTGTGCTATGGCTCAGGTAAGGCATTTGCCTTGCACGCGGCTGATCTGGTAGGGCCAGGTTCGATTCCTCTGCCCCTCTCGAAGAGCCTGGCAAGCTACAAAGAGTATCTCGCCTGCACAGCAAAGCCTGGCAAGCTCCCCGTGATGTATTCGATATGCCAAACACAGCAACAACAAATCTCACAATGGAGACGTTACTGGGCCCTCTCAAGCAAATCGATGAACAACAGGAGGACAGTGCTACAGTGCTACATCTGTCTGTGTCACATCTTCATGATCCGTTAACGTATTATTGGACACTAAGGTTAATTCTATATCTTACCTACTCATTGTGTCTTTTACTACATTGTTTTATTTTGTTTAATATAAAAAAAAGTAATGTAGAGTTTATGCCTGCTTCAATCAGCTTGATCAGAAACCGAATAAATAGCACTACTCCTACATTTAATAATAAATAAATCTGGTTCTTAATGCCAGCAATGTTAAAATTTAAGCACTCTTTATGCAGGTTGTCTCCTTCAGAATTGTTTTTTAAAAAGCAAATAAAGTTTTCAAGATTTTTTTTTTTGTGTGTAGAAAATTTGAACCTATTTTATCCAATTTACTCTCACCTGTATTAAGTACCTTTAAATTGTCCCTCAGAGTCCTTGTCACTATATTCCTGAGTAGTGTAAACTGCTCTTCCCTTTCCCAATTACATCCTTCCCCAGCCTCCCTGGGTCTGAACTGGCCAAATATCCAGCATTCCTTGCAGTTAGGTGTATCAACATAAGTATTTATCACTGACATGAAGAATCGTAGTCAATTTTAACTTAAAGACAAGATTCATGTTCTGACTGAATGTCCTCATCTTCTGACTTGAGAACTTATAGAAGAAATACAGAATATACCATTAACCTCTGCCTAACTGTAGTGTAGTATCTCCATTGTGAGGCTTGTTACAATATTAATATTTGAAACATATTTTTATACCTAAGGACAGAATACAATAAAATATCTGTAACTAAAAACATTGTGCACATAAACTGAACTTATGTTTCCTAGCATTAGCTATGCCTTTGTATTTTACTCCATCATGATAAATCCACTAGTTTTCATACCAGAGGTTCTCAGAAACATGGTTCCCAAGTCAGCAGGGTCAGTATCAGTGGGAATTTGCTTAAAAATTCAGCACAAGTGTTTTAAATAAAAAATGTTCAGTAGGGCCCAGAGATGAATAATTTCTCAGACTGGATCCTGTACTTGATGTTGCTGGCAGGAAGGCAGGGTGGGGCGGGGCTTGGTAATGTATCTCAGGATAACATTGTCTGAAACCTAAACTAGCCTGAAGGCATGAAGGTCTCTGAATCAAAATAGTCATTTTAACAACCAGGAAATGCAGAATTCCAAGCCAGGTGCAACAGTTTACTGAAAGGAGAGGGTTTACCCAGAAGACACTCCACCTCTGCAAAGGTCACACAAAGAATCTAAAAAGATCTGAAAGGGCTCTAACCTCCCTCTGAGCTGGGTGGAGGAAGTCTGGGAAAACTGTATATAAACTTAGCTGAGAAAAAAGGTGCTTCTCTAGTTCAAATGTCTGGGATACAAACTTTGTTTCTTTAGGGTACATTTCTGGGGAAATAGCCACCACATTTGTGCTTGGGATCTGTATATGTGCTTATTTCCACTCAGGAGAAGTCAGTGTTCTTTCTTAACCACACATCTTTATCTATCTCCTTCCTTCATTTCCCAAACCCCTTGTTTTATTTCACTATTTATCTCCTTCTGAAATTCTTTTCTATGAGGAAAAGGCAAAGGACTTGGAAAGCCTGGGTAAGACTTAGGACCGGCTTTTCTGTTTTGCAGAGAGCAATTTCTCACTTCAGCCAGAATTCCATGGATTCCTGAGAAATTGGGTGGAAGGGCTCATTTCCTGTGCTGAGAACAAGTGAAACCAAAACGCAGTTTGGCAACCATATCTTGGTGGTGTAGGCAGACAGATAGATAGGAAAGGGTCCCATGGAAATGAAACTTCTAGGGAAGAAAGCCACCAGAATTTACAATGAAATTCCTGAAAAGTAAAAGACCTAAAACCAAAGACCAGAGATACGACCTTCAGCAGCAAGGAGATTGGGCCCCTCTCATGAAGAAATTCCATGATTACCCATGGACCCCACCCCCGCTTAATCCGATTAACTATAGCAGTTCAGCCCTGAGAAGATTTCAGAACATTCCAGACCAAGACATCCAGAGAAGATACCCTATAAATGCTAAAAGCCACCATGAACAACCAAAGAGCTCATATATGCTGCCCAAACCCATGTGCTGCTTGGCTGAGTATATGTGGCACCTGAGCACATGTGTCGCCCGTATCTCCCCTCCTGAGACACATCTGTGTACTTTCGTATCTAATGCTGGGGAGTGTGTAGGGGCTCTCTCTGCCCTTGGAGAAGCCCAGGTTCTCTCTGAAGCAGGTTATGCAGGTTACTCTCCACTCTCTCCCTCTATCTCTCCCTTCTTTCCTTCAAAACCTCCAACTAAAATCTGTTTTACTCCACTGCTTGTCTACTCCTGAAATTCTTTTCCACAAGGTGGGACAAGAACCCAGTAACCATGGGTTCAAGGTGGCAGAGGTGTTTTGGGAAAAGGTGACCATCATTCTTTCCTACTGACTCTCACAAGCCACCCATCGGATCCACCAACATCAGTAAGACTGGTGAGACAGAAAGCAGATGCTTTTCAAAGACTCTAATCAGTCCTCGATTTCCCAGGTGGTTCCCTGGTTTATTAAAGTTCTATAGTTCCCTATATGAAGCTGCAGCCTCTCTCCTTCCACATCACATGAGCCACCAGGAAACTCTTAGTGTCAATGCTGCTGGTGGGAGTCACATCTTTCATAAACAACAATGACAGAGCTTGAGAAAAATAGCCTTATATTACAAAGCTGGTAGATTAAATAGAATCAATCATTAACACAGGAAATGTGATGAATGTGTTGATTTTTAAAGCAATAAAATTAATAGGTTTAAAATAATGTACTTTTGCTTCCCATATATAATCTATAAAACACGATATTTAATTTATGAACTACAATGAAACAGGAAATATTTTTCAAGTGGAATCCAGCACAGCACTATCTTCTCATCCATGAGTTTATATCAAGCTTTTCTCTCTTATAAACAGTATTCTTAAAATTCTATTAAACTGTAAAAATCAATGATAATTTTTACATCTACAATTTTATAATGTATAATTGTCCTTGCATGACTCTGTAGTATTCCACAATCATATTTAATTGTGTTGTAGTAATTTCCCTTGCCACACTTCCACATTTATTATCTGACTTGAAGATTCTGTCACGTTAATTATGTTTTCATACAACAGCAAGCAATGTTTAGATAAATTACTAAATTTATCAAAAATGACATGTGTAGTAAGTGGAACAGTCAAGAGTAACATTTAAAGCTTTGAGTCCAAGTTAAATATTGTGCTCATAAGGAAATAAAAATATGAATGATACAAGTCCATCTCAAAACTATGTTGTCCTGGGGCTGAAGCAATAGCACAGAGGGTAGGGTGTATGCCTTGCATCCCATTTGGTCCCCTGAGCACAGCGAGGAGTAATTCCTGAGTGCAGAGCCAAGAGTAATCCCTGTGCATCACTGGGTATGACTCAAAAAGCAAAAAAAATAAATAAATAAATAAAAGAAAAAACTATGTTCTTATAATTATTGTTGCAAAGAAGACCATAATCACCAAAGAGAACTCAGAGGGCAGTGCTTAATCTCTCTAAATCACCCACAAGGAAGTGAGAGTCAGCTAAATAGTCATTTGTAAAAAGTTTTAGTAAATGTCTATATCTAAGAAGAGAATTCTAGAAATAACTGTGGAAAGTAAAGAAAAAAGAATTCAGTTCAGCAAAATTATTTCTTCAGACTAAAAGTCCTCTTGACATCCGAAAGAGATCAATGATATTTAAGTCACTTATCTGTCATATGGAGTTTGAGCGATAGCACAGCAGTAGGGCGTTTTCCTTGAGTGCAGCAAGCCCTGCAAGCAAAGCTGGGTTGGATTCCTTCGCCTCTCGGAGAGCCTGGCAAGCTACAGAGAGTACCTGGCCCGCAAGGTAAAGCCTGGCAAGTTACCCATGATGTATTCAATATGCCAAACACAGTAGCAACAAGTCTCACAATGGAGACGTTACTGGGCCCACTCAAGCAAATCGATGAACAATGGGAGGACAGTGCTACAGTGCTATCTGTTATATGACCACAGGAAGAAAAGTCATTGTCACTGCAGGCAGACAAAGGACCTTGGAAATATGGATTATATGGATTGAGAAAGACATTGTGTCTCTAAGCAAGACCAGCCTTGAATCATGAAGGCTTTGAAATCCAGAACTCATCCAGGAGGAAAAAAATTCATTTGAGATGCAGGATTCCAGTCCCATATTGTTGATAGATCCTTTGCAGAGTGAAAGGCTATAAAGTACTTGAAAAGGACCACAAGGAGTTCAAAACATTTCTTCATGAAAGTCTTGAATTGACTTCTAGTTGTGAAAAGAATTCCAGACCAAGAAACTCATGGAACAAATCCATATATAAACCATTCTCCAGAGTCATTGAACTCTGTATTCAGAAAAAGCCTGTGTTCTCTCTTGAGCATATATCACTTTTTTCTCTCTTCAGATTTTCCACATGAACTTATTTTAATTCAATATTTATCTCATTTCTGATGTGTGTGTGTGTGTGTGTGTGAGTGTAGATGCCTACCAGAAAACAAAACAAAACAAAAACACCCTAGGTAGAGGACAGGACTGACTTTTTCTTTTTCTAAGAAGATCAAATTTCTCACTCTAGTGTGAGTTTCATTTCCCAAGAAATTGCTTGGTGGAATTTCGATCCCATGCCATGCAGATCAAATGGAAAACCAGATACAGTCTGATGACCCCTAGTAGAGGTGGTAAGACAAATCTAAACCACAAAGTGTGCTCTTCAGTCCTGAGCTTCCCAGGAGCTTTTTTGGTTCTGAGGTGGGTAAAAAGAAAGACATTAGACTCCTATTGAAGCTATTATCTTTCTATTTCCCACTTCACATAAGCCACTTAAAATACTTGAACACAAATTACTTTAGGCAGATATCACGATCATGATCACAATCATCCTGTTGTTCATCCATTGCCTCGAGCAGGCACCAGTAACGTCTCCTTCTTCCTAGACCTGAGATTTTAAAAGAGCCATATTCAATGCTCTTTCAGGGATAGGAGAATGAGACCTATCATTGTTACTGGTATTTGGCATATTGAGTACGACATGGGAAGTTTGCCACACTCTGTCTTGTGGGCAGGATACTCTCAGTAGCCTGCTGGATTCTCCAAAGTAAAAATGAGATAATAAGATGTCGCTTCTGGGAGCTGGGTTTTATAGTCTCTGGGTCTTGGCAGTTGATGGGACCACCTGGCTCCGGCAGCAGCTGGTGAGTGTAATGCTTACATACTGGAAGATGGGGGAATTTGGGTGGAGAAAGCCCAGTTCCGATCCGAGCAGGCTTGGAGATCTCAGCCCCAGGACCTGCATGCCTGTGTTCTTCTGCTGGTTCTTTCATGCGTGTGGAGAGTGGTCTCAGTATGGGTGTGGCTGGTTTTGGAGGTCTTCGGCTGCTGGGGCTCTGCTTGGGGTGGGGAGGAAAACTCAACCCACCCCCTCCAAGGGGCCCTGGTGAGGACAGCCAGGCACGGGGGCAGGAGACTCTTGGGTAGGTAGACAATTGAATACCTTCCTGCAAACTGAACAAATTGATCTTCCTAGATAAATTTATATTATTAGGCAGAATTCCAAATTGCTATGAAAATGTAGGAAATCTCAAATGAAATCTTATGTAAATTTGGCCTTTAGAACTTCTGTTGCCAAAGTTTGCTCTCTTCTCTTCCCAAGGTGTCCTAGTGGAAACAACTAAAAAGGATTATTGCTATAAAGACTTAAAATAAAATTGGAAACAATTTAAATCTCTTTGCAAGATTCACTGTATCACTGCATCACTGTCAACCAGTTATTCATTGATTTACTTGAGCAGTCACCAGTAATGTGTCCATGCGTCCCAGCCCTGAAATAATTGTCAGTGGGAAAGTGAACTTATCATTGCAAACATAATTACAATCTATTTCAAAATGCAACTATAAATTTATAAATTATTAGAATAAACATGTTCTTTCAGTACGGATATGGAATTATGGTTTCTTTCCCTCACTTTTTCAAGAGTGACCTTTCATTATTCCCTGTGTCACATAGTCCATTGAGGGAGCTTGTCTCTTCTGCTTTGAGTACTTGCATCCTTCACAGCCTTCAGCTTAGTGGCAAGTTTTTCATCTTGTTTTGTAAGTTGTTCTTTCCTTGGTTTATTCATATGCGGAATTGACTTTGTACATTTTTATTTCTGTCCCTTTTTTATGACTATGTTGTCAGTAATGAATCCCACAGTGACCCAGTTGAATAGTGTTTGGTACATGTTTGTATCGCCATTATAAAAGTCATGAAAAAAAGGCCACATGAAATTCTTCCTTTCATTCATCTGGGTGGGAATTGGTGACTTCCACCTATCTCTGTTTCAAGGAAAGCAAAGGCGCTCACTAGTTTTCTGCTGTTACAACCATTAATTACAAGAGTAGCATTCTAACTGTAGAGAAACAAATTTGGTTCCATCTATGTATAAAATAGTGAAAGCTATAATATCAAGTCTAAACAATTTTAATAGAGTCTCCTTCACCCCACCCCCCACAGAGTCCCTGAAAATTATTTTGGATGGGGAATTTGGATTTTTGCAATGATGATATATTAGGGATTGACAAAGTGTATTAAAAACTTCTTTATTAAATTAATAACACTCTCTGCATTGGGTGAAATAATGAAAGGGGAGAAAGTGAGTGCAAAAGAAGTCGCTAAGAAAGGCTGAAGCAACAGTACATCAGGTAAGGCGCTTGTCTTGCATTTAATTTACCTGAATTCAATCCCTGGCATCCCATATGGACGGACCCCAAGCACTGCTAGAAGTAATTCCTGATTTTTTTTTCCTTTTTGGCCACACCTAGTGAAGCACAGGGCTCACTCCTGGCTCTGCACTCAGGAGTTACTCCTGACGTTGCTCAGGAACCATATGGGATGCTGGGAATCAAACCCAAATTGGTCACGTGCAAGGCAAATGCCCTACCCACTGTGCTATCTCTCCAGGCCCTAGAAGTAATTCCTGAGTGTAGAACCAGGAGTAACCACTGAGCATCACTGATGTGATAAAAAATATATAGTGTTTTGAAAAAGAAGTCACCAAGATAGAATGAGGAAAGTTGATACCTAGCAGAACAGCATATAGTGAATGAGAACATTATGTAACAACAGTATCTACCAGAATTCAGAAACTTAATATTTAGAGTCAATATATCTATTTTGGTACAATGTGACATTCTTTGTGTGAGTGACTTGGGAGAACTGAAGAAAAAATATTTACATTTTTTAGACACAATATGTATACCTACAACAGGGAATCATGGTCACCTGATGATTTTTTACATATGCAGATTATTAGAATTTTTGTGTAAATCAAAATAATCTCTTTTTTAAAGAAGCTCTACACAGGATTTTTCAATCTGACACTAAGGAAATCTTCAGGGCATTCTAAAAGAGATACTGGTGAAGATTATGTAACCGAGAGGGGGTTGGGTGCCACAACATGAGATGAGGAAGACAACTAGTAAGACAGGGTCAAGGGAACAGGAAGTAAAGGCAACGCTATAAGGAAGTTACAATCATAAAAAGGACTTAAACACTCTGATATAGACTAAAGTGTTTAAACTGCAGCCTTAATACATATCTAGGTTTATGTGGAGCAGAAAGAAGGAAAGAAGTATAAAAATTCAGGTAAATGGAGGATAGGAAATGAACTGATTCTTTAGAACATGATTACTTCTATTCTGGATTAGAATTAGTCCATTAGACTAATTTAGATAAGAATTCAGATAAGTGGAGCATGAGAAATGAGCTGATCTTTAGTGCATTACTAATTCCATACTGGATTAGAATTAATCACATAAACAAAGTGAGAATTGTCTGGTTCTTAGGAAAGAAATCAATATTCCTGTCACTGTCACTGTTCTCCCGTTGTTCATCAATTTGCTCGAGTGGGCCCAGTAACGTCTCCATTGTGACAATTGTTACTGTGTTTGGCATATCAAATATGTCACGGGTAGCTTGCCAGGCTTTGCCGAGTAGACAAGATACTCTTGGTAGCTTGCCGGGCTCTCCGAGAGGGGCAGAGGAATCAAACTCGAGTTGAGCAGGCTGGCTGCACGCAAGGCAAACGCCCTACCTGTTGTGCTATCACTCCAGCCAGATGTGAGGGCAATCTGGCTGAGACATCTGTCACCCCATTGATCTCCATGGTTGATTCGGTTGATTCAGCTGATCTGGCTGGCTAGGGGTTGTCCCCTTCCTCCCTCACTGCTCCATGTGCATCCCTCCTGAAGCTGTGTGCTCAGTCTAAGAGGATGGCCTTCCCCGAATAGAGACAGACCCGTCTTTGGTAGAGGGTATACAAATAGCTGCGCTCCCTTGCTAGAACTTCCAAACAATATTTCTAGACTTCAAATTTAATTTAATTTAATTTTGTCTCAGGCCACACTCAGCAGTATTCAGAGCTTACTCTTGGCTCTATACTCAGTGATCACTCTTGGTGTGGCTCAGGAAACCATATGGGGTGCAGGAGATTGAATCTGGGTTGACCATATGTAAAACAACTACTATCTCTCCAGCTAAAGTTTAGTATTTTAAAGCTTAATATTTTAAACAGACAATTTTTGAAAGAAGATATTTATCAATTTAACTACTTTGGATACTCCAATGTTGAGAAAATTTCCAATATAAATCAGTAATATTTATTAATAATCAGTAATTAACATGTTTACCATTACTTATATTATCTATAATAACAAATTGAAAAGCTTTCATAAAATTTCTTTAATTTTTGAGCATGGGGCCTGCTAACTTCTGAAGACAGTAGACAGAAGACAATAGTTTACTGATCTCATTGAACTCAACTGGAAACAGCAGAATTGTATTAACAAGGTCAGTACCTATGCAGTTCTGCTCAGGGCTGTGAAGATACAGTATATCTCAGACAGGATGGGAAGCACAATTTCATCTGGCAAACTGGATCAGCCCTTCAATGTTGTGTCCCAGAGGCTGTTATGCCTCTCAGGACCTGCAGGGCAGGTGACCACAAGAGCTACCCCATGGAGCTTGAAGGCCACCAGGGCCACACCCGGCAGTGCTCAGAGAGCCAGGTAGTGATAAAGAACTCTAATCCCTGTGTACTCTCTCTCTATCCCATTATTGGTATCTTTCAATGTTTTAAGAACAGTGTCTTTCTAATTTTGTAAAAACAAAAATAGGCATTCCATTTTATGGTCCAGTAAAATTATTTTAAAGATTTGGATGAAATATATATATTTTAGACAACAATAATTTAAAGGTTATGTTTTCCCTTAATAGTACATCATTGTGAATAAATGTAAAACTAGACCATTAGTTCTACTAAATTATCTTTTCTGATGATTAATGACATAATGATTAAATTAAGGGGTAACATTCATGATAGCTAAATTATTTTTAAACTAAAACAATTATATCATACAAAGTTAACTTAAAAAACTTGTTTGTTGATTACAAATAAAAGATGATTTTTTTATAATTATAATCCCAAGGCATGTTTTTTGATTTCTGGAGACTGAGGGACTTAAGTCATAATATTAAAAAAAAACTTGCTCATAAAATTACTTCTTTTTATGGGCCATTTTAAAAATTTGTCATATTTGAACAGAGACTAGGCTAATTTTCTCTGTATTGTTCCAATTTCAGTATATCTGCTATTGAAACAAGTATTTGTGGGCTTATTTAAATATTAATTTTCCTACAATTGTATGACTTCCTCATGCTCACCTAGTGTGTCATCAATTGGAAAATTAGCTCACATTACTCATAACTTTCCAAAGTATTCAAATTAGTTACCAAAGAGAGAACATAAAAATAATTTCATTTTCACTTATAAAATCTTATTGCATTCCATAATTAAAATGAAAAGCTTATCTTGTCCAAAACATCTGGGAGGCTTGTACAAAAGACTATTGATCTTATTGAACTCAACTGGAAATAGCAGGATTGTACTGACAAGGTCAACACCTATGCAGTTCTGCTCAGGGCTGTGAAGATACAGTATATTTCAGAGGATGAGAAGGATGTCTTCATGTGGAAGCTCTGGAAAATTGGATTAGAAGTCATTATTTTCTATTGATATTTCCATTGTTTAAATTTTGATATTTATATTTTTTAAAGTCTGCATGAGGTATTTACTTTTAAAATATATTCTGATTTTTTTAGACAAATCGAGTTTTAAATAAATGCAACTACTTTGTTCTTAGTTGACAATTCCTTGGAAATAACTCTTTAGTTTTTGATTATTTAATTTTGTATGGAAGTATGATTATTGGAATGGAATGATAGCCTTTGAGCAAGCTGTGGGACCATTCAGCATTCTCTCAACTCTGTCATACAAACTTGTCTAGACAGCAAGCCTGGAGGGTAAGATCAATATGTCCTTTGTGCTTGCTTCAGAAGCGACTGCCCCAAAAAGTAACAACATGAGCACTGAATAATTGTTGAACAAGCAACAAAGAAACTTATAAATTTTATAATGTATGTTTTTTATTTTTCTCCTACATATCTTAGCCTTAATATAATATTACTTTAAGTCACAATAATAAGATAGTCATTTCAAATTATCCTGTTGTTCTGGATAGGAATAAAAGCAGATGGAGATAAATTTTGGCTTGTAAAATAAGAATAGAAAAGTGAGACTTGCTTTTTCTAGCCTGGGCTTTCCCTTGAACATATATCTCTCTCTGCTTTTTCCTCTCCAGAGAGAAGCATGTTCTCTTTTTTTTTTTTTTTTTTATAATTTATTTATTTATTGAATCACTGTGGGAAAAGTTACAGAGCTTTCGGGTTTAGGTCTCAGTCATGTAGATACCGAACACATTTCCCTTTACCAATACTCATTTTTAACCCCGAACCCCAATAGACCCCCACCTCCCACCCCTCCCAATTCTTGTGAGGCAGATGAGTTCTAGTTAATACTCTATCTACTTTGACTAGATAGATTATTTCGATAGAAGATGCACAACTATTGTTTAGAGCTTACGACCCACTCCCCCCCCCCCAATCAGACATGCTGAAACAGCGTTGTGAAATGATTTGCTTTCTACAACTTGGTTTAAGAATAAAATGAGGTCGCGCGGCCGCAATAGCGGCCGCGCGGTTTTGAATTTCTGCTATTTTACTTATTGACCCTGGAAGAATTTCTATTAAAAGTTAGCTAATTAAGAGATTGGTTTCTGTGCCCTGGAGTCGTGGCCGTGCCGGAGAGCCGCTCGTGGGGGGCAGCTGGCGACCTTGGTGGGGCGTGGGGGACGGCCCACAAAGCCCCCCTTCCCATGAGGTCCCCGCCGCTCCCCCGAGCCCGGCTCAAACCCGCTTTCCACAAGGCTCCCGTGCGGCCGCCATCTTTCTTTCCAGAGAGGAGCAGGCGGGCTGGTCAACGCCCTTCCCCCTCCGGGCAGGCTTGGTGGCGCGGATCAACACAAGTCCATTTGCTTTTCTGCTCCAAGCAGCTGGTTCTCTGTGCTAAGTCCTTGTGCCTCCGGGGCCGTGGCCGTGCCGGAGAGCCGCTCGTGGGGGGCAGCTGGCGACCTTGGTGGGGCGTGGGGGACGGCCCACAAAGCCCCCCTTCCCATGAGGTCCCCGCCGCTCCCCCGAGCCCGGCTCAAACCCGCTTTCCACAAGGCTCCCGTGCGGCCGCCATCTTTCTTTCCAGAGAGGAGCAGGCGGGCTGGTCAACGCCCTTCCCCCTCCGGGCAGGCTTGGTGGCGCGGATCAACACAAGTCCATTTGCTTTTCTGCTCCAAGCGGCTGGTTCTCTGTGCTAAGTCCTTGTGCCTCCGGGGCCGTGGCCGTGCCGGAGAGCCGCTCGTGGGGGGCAGCTGGCGACCTTGGTGGGGCGTGGGGGACGGCCCACAAAGCCCCCCTTCCCATGAGGTCCCCGCCGCTCCCCCGAGCCCGGCTCAAACCCGCTTTCCACAAGGCTCCCGTGCGGCCGCCATCTTTCTTTCCAGAGAGGAGCAGGCGGGCTGGTCAACGCCCTTCCCCCTCCGGGCAGGCTTGGTGGCGCGGATCAACACAAGTCCATTTGCTTTTCTGCTCCAAGCAGCTGGTTCTCTGTGCTAAGTCCTTGTGCCTCCGGGGCCGTGGCCGTGCCGGAGAGCCGCTCGTGGGGGGCAGCTGGCGACCTTGGTGGGGCGTGGGGGACGGCCCACAAAGCCCCCCTTCCCATGAGGTCCCCGCCGCTCCCCCGAGCCCGGCTCAAACCCGCTTTCCACAAGGCTCCCGTGCGGCCGCCATCTTTCTTTCCAGAGAGGAGCAGGCGGGCTGGTCAACGCCCTTCCCCCTCCGGGCAGGCTTGGTGGCGCGGATCAACACAAGTCCATTTGCTTTTCTGCTCCAAGCGGCTGGTTCTCTGTGCTAAGTCCTTGTGCCTCCGGGGCCGTGGCCGTGCCGGAGAGCCGCTCGTGGGGGGCAGCTGGCGACCTTGGTGGGGCGTGGGGGACGGCCCACAAAGCCCCCCTTCCCATGAGGTCCCCGCCGCTCCCCCGAGCCCGGCTCAAACCCGCTTTCCACAAGGCTCCCGTGCGGCCGCCATCTTTCTTTCCAGAGAGGAGCAGGCGGGCTGGTCAACGCCCTTCCCCCTCCGGGCAGGCTTGGTGGCGCGGATCAACACAAGTCCATTTGCTTTTCTGCTCCAAGCAGCTGGTTCTCTGTGCTAAGTCCTTGTGCCTCCGGGGCCGTGGCCGTGCCGGAGAGCCGCTCGTGGGGGGCAGCTGGCGACCTTGGTGGGGCGTGGGGGACGGCCCACAAAGCCCCCCTTCCCATGAGGTCCCCGCCGCTCCCCCGAGCCCGGCTCAAACCCGCTTTCCACAAGGCTCCCGTGCGGCCGCCATCTTTCTTTCCAGAGAGGAGCAGGCGGGCTGGTCAACGCCCTTCCCCCTCCGGGCAGGCTTGGTGGCGCGGATCAACACAAGTCCATTTGCTTTTCTGCTCCAAGCGGCTGGTTCTCTGTGCTAAGTCCTTGTGCCTCCGGGGCCGTGGCCGTGCCGGAGAGCCGCTCGTGGGGGGCAGCTGGCGACCTTGGTGGGGCGTGGGGGACGGCCCACAAAGCCCCCCTTCCCATGAGGTCCCCGCCGCTCCCCCGAGCCCGGCTCAAACCCGCTTTCCACAAGGCTCCCGTGCGGCCGCCATCTTTCTTTCCAGAGAGGAGCAGGCGGGCTGGTCAACGCCCTTCCCCCTCCGGGCAGGCTTGGTGGCGCGGATCAACACAAGTCCATTTGCTTTTCTGCTCCAAGCAGCTGGTTCTCTGTGCTAAGTCCTTGTGCCTCCGGGGCCGTGGCCGTGCCGGAGAGCCGCTCGTGGGGGGCAGCTGGCGACCTTGGTGGGGCGTGGGGGACGGCCCACAAAGCCCCCCTTCCCATGAGGTCCCCGCCGCTCCCCCGAGCCCGGCTCAAACCCGCTTTCCACAAGGCTCCCGTGCGGCCGCCATCTTTCTTTCCAGAGAGGAGCAGGCGGGCTGGTCAACGCCCTTCCCCCTCCGGGCAGGCTTGGTGGCGCGGATCAACACAAGTCCATTTGCTTTTCTGCTCCAAGCAGCTGGTTCTCTGTGCTAAGTCCTTGTGCCTCCGGGGCCGTGGCCGTGCCGGAGAGCCGCTCGTGGGGGGCAGCTGGCGACCTTGGTGGGGCGTGGGGGACGGCCCACAAAGCCCCCCTTCCCATGAGGTCCCCGCCGCTCCCCCGAGCCCGGCTCAAACCCGCTTTCCACAAGGCTCCCGTGCGGCCGCCATCTTTCTTTCCAGAGAGGAGCAGGCGGGCTGGTCAACGCCCTTCCCCCTCCGGGCAGGCTTGGTGGCGCGGATCAACACAAGTCCATTTGCTTTTCTGCTCCAAGCAGCTGGTTCTCTGTGCTAAGTCCTTGTGCCTCCGGGGCCGTGGCCGTGCCGGAGAGCCGCTCGTGGGGGGCAGCTGGCGACCTTGGTGGGGCGTGGGGGACGGCCCACAAAGCCCCCCTTCCCATGAGGTCCCCGCCGCTCCCCCGAGCCCGGCTCAAACCCGCTTTCCACAAGGCTCCCGTGCGGCCGCCATCTTTCTTTCCAGAGAGGAGCAGGCGGGCTGGTCAACGCCCTTCCCCCTCCGGGCAGGCTTGGTGGCGCGGATCAACACAAGTCCATTTGCTTTTCTGCTCCAAGCGGCTGGTTCTCTGTGCTAAGTCCTTGTGCCTCCGGGGCCGTGGCCGTGCCGGAGAGCCGCTCGTGGGGGGCAGCTGGCGACCTTGGTGGGGCGTGGGGGACGGCCCACAAAGCCCCCCTTCCCATGAGGTCCCCGCCGCTCCCCCGAGCCCGGCTCAAACCCGCTTTCCACAAGGCTCCCGTGCGGCCGCCATCTTTCTTTCCAGAGAGGAGCAGGCGGGCTGGTCAACGCCCTTCCCCCTCCGGGCAGGCTTGGTGGCGCGGATCAACACAAGTCCATTTGCTTTTCTGCTCCAAGCAGCTGGTTCTCTGTGCTAAGTCCTTGTGCCTCCGGGGCCGTGGCCGTGCCGGAGAGCCGCTCGTGGGGGGCAGCTGGCGACCTTGGTGGGGCGTGGGGGACGGCCCACAAAGCCCCCCTTCCCATGAGGTCCCCGCCGCTCCCCCGAGCCCGGCTCAAACCCGCTTTCCACAAGGCTCCCGTGCGGCCGCCATCTTTCTTTCCAGAGAGGAGCAGGCGGGCTGGTCAACGCCCTTCCCCCTCCGGGCAGGCTTGGTGGCGCGGATCAACACAAGTCCATTTGCTTTTCTGCTCCAAGCGGCTGGTTCTCTGTGCTAAGTCCTTGTGCCTCCGGGGCCGTGGCCGTGCCGGAGAGCCGCTCGTGGGGGGCAGCTGGCGACCTTGGTGGGGCGTGGGGGACGGCCCACAAAGCCCCCCTTCCCATGAGGTCCCCGCCGCTCCCCCGAGCCCGGCTCAAACCCGCTTTCCACAAGGCTCCCGTGCGGCCGCCATCTTTCTTTCCAGAGAGGAGCAGGCGGGCTGGTCAACGCCCTTCCCCCTCCGGGCAGGCTTGGTGGCGCGGATCAACACAAGTCCATTTGCTTTTCTGCTCCAAGCAGCTGGTTCTCTGTGCTAAGTCCTTGTGCCTCCGGGGCCGTGGCCGTGCCGGAGAGCCGCTCGTGGGGGGCAGCTGGCGACCTTGGTGGGGCGTGGGGGACGGCCCACAAAGCCCCCCTTCCCATGAGGTCCCCGCCGCTCCCCCGAGCCCGGCTCAAACCCGCTTTCCACAAGGCTCCCGTGCGGCCGCCATCTTTCTTTCCAGAGAGGAGCAGGCGGGCTGGTCAACGCCCTTCCCCCTCCGGGCAGGCTTGGTGGCGCGGATCAACACAAGTCCATTTGCTTTTCTGCTCCAAGCAGCTGGTTCTCTGTGCTAAGTCCTTGTGCCTCCGGGGCCGTGGCCGTGCCGGAGAGCCGCTCGTGGGGGGCAGCTGGCGACCTTGGTGGGGCGTGGGGGACGGCCCACAAAGCCCCCCTTCCCATGAGGTCCCCGCCGCTCCCCCGAGCCCGGCTCAAACCCGCTTTCCACAAGGCTCCCGTGCGGCCGCCATCTTTCTTTCCAGAGAGGAGCAGGCGGGCTGGTCAACGCCCTTCCCCCTCCGGGCAGGCTTGGTGGCGCGGATCAACACAAGTCCATTTGCTTTTCTGCTCCAAGCAGCTGGTTCTCTGTGCTAAGTCCTTGTGCCTCCGGGGCCGTGGCCGTGCCGGAGAGCCGCTCGTGGGGGGCAGCTGGCGACCTTGGTGGGGCGTGGGGGACGGCCCACAAAGCCCCCCTTCCCATGAGGTCCCCGCCGCTCCCCCGAGCCCGGCTCAAACCCGCTTTCCACAAGGCTCCCGTGCGGCCGCCATCTTTCTTTCCAGAGAGGAGCAGGCGGGCTGGTCAACGCCCTTCCCCCTCCGGGCAGGCTTGGTGGCGCGGATCAACACAAGTCCATTTGCTTTTCTGCTCCAAGCAGCTGGTTCTCTGTGCTAAGTCCTTGTGCCTCCGGGGCCGTGGCCGTGCCGGAGAGCCGCTCGTGGGGGGCAGCTGGCGACCTTGGTGGGGCGTGGGGGACGGCCCACAAAGCCCCCCTTCCCATGAGGTCCCCGCCGCTCCCCCGAGCCCGGCTCAAACCCGCTTTCCACAAGGCTCCCGTGCGGCCGCCATCTTTCTTTCCAGAGAGGAGCAGGCGGGCTGGTCAACGCCCTTCCCCCTCCGGGCAGGCTTGGTGGCGCGGATCAACACAAGTCCATTTGCTTTTCTGCTCCAAGCAGCTGGTTCTCTGTGCTAAGTCCTTGTGCCTCCGGGGCCGTGGCCGTGCCGGAGAGCCGCTCGTGGGGGGCAGCTGGCGACCTTGGTGGGGCGTGGGGGACGGCCCACAAAGCCCCCCTTCCCATGAGGTCCCCGCCGCTCCCCCGAGCCCGGCTCAAACCCGCTTTCCACAAGGCTCCCGTGCGGCCGCCATCTTTCTTTCCAGAGAGGAGCAGGCGGGCTGGTCAACGCCCTTCCCCCTCCGGGCAGGCTTGGTGGCGCGGATCAACACAAGTCCATTTGCTTTTCTGCTCCAAGCAGCTGGTTCTCTGTGCTAAGTCCTTGTGCCTCCGGGGCCGTGGCCGTGCCGGAGAGCCGCTCGTGGGGGGCAGCTGGCGACCTTGGTGGGGCGTGGGGGACGGCCCACAAAGCCCCCCTTCCCATGAGGTCCCCGCCGCTCCCCCGAGCCCGGCTCAAACCCGCTTTCCACAAGGCTCCCGTGCGGCCGCCATCTTTCTTTCCAGAGAGGAGCAGGCGGGCTGGTCAACGCCCTTCCCCCTCCGGGCAGGCTTGGTGGCGCGGATCAACACAAGTCCATTTGCTTTTCTGCTCCAAGCAGCTGGTTCTCTGTGCTAAGTCCTTGTGCCTCCGGGGCCGTGGCCGTGCCGGAGAGCCGCTCGTGGGGGGCAGCTGGCGACCTTGGTGGGGCGTGGGGGACGGCCCACAAAGCCCCCCTTCCCATGAGGTCCCCGCCGCTCCCCCGAGCCCGGCTCAAACCCGCTTTCCACAAGGCTCCCGTGCGGCCGCCATCTTTCTTTCCAGAGAGGAGCAGGCGGGCTGGTCAACGCCCTTCCCCCTCCGGGCAGGCTTGGTGGCGCGGATCAACACAAGTCCATTTGCTTTTCTGCTCCAAGCGGCTGGTTCTCTGTGCTAAGTCCTTGTGCCTCCGGGGCCGTGGCCGTGCCGGAGAGCCGCTCGTGGGGGGCAGCTGGCGACCTTGGTGGGGCGTGGGGGACGGCCCACAAAGCCCCCCTTCCCATGAGGTCCCCGCCGCTCCCCCGAGCCCGGCTCAAACCCGCTTTCCACAAGGCTCCCGTGCGGCCGCCATCTTTCTTTCCAGAGAGGAGCAGGCGGGCTGGTCAACGCCCTTCCCCCTCCGGGCAGGCTTGGTGGCGCGGATCAACACAAGTCCATTTGCTTTTCTGCTCCAAGCAGCTGGTTCTCTGTGCTAAGTCCTTGTGCCTCCGGGGCCGTGGCCGTGCCGGAGAGCCGCTCGTGGGGGGCAGCTGGCGACCTTGGTGGGGCGTGGGGGACGGCCCACAAAGCCCCCCTTCCCATGAGGTCCCCGCCGCTCCCCCGAGCCCGGCTCAAACCCGCTTTCCACAAGGCTCCCGTGCGGCCGCCATCTTTCTTTCCAGAGAGGAGCAGGCGGGCTGGTCAACGCCCTTCCCCCTCCGGGCAGGCTTGGTGGCGCGGATCAACACAAGTCCATTTGCTTTTCTGCTCCAAGCGGCTGGTTCTCTGTGCTAAGTCCTTGTGCCTCCGGGGCCGTGGCCGTGCCGGAGAGCCGCTCGTGGGGGGCAGCTGGCGACCTTGGTGGGGCGTGGGGGACGGCCCACAAAGCCCCCCTTCCCATGAGGTCCCCGCCGCTCCCCCGAGCCCGGCTCAAACCCGCTTTCCACAAGGCTCCCGTGCGGCCGCCATCTTTCTTTCCAGAGAGGAGCAGGCGGGCTGGTCAACGCCCTTCCCCCTCCGGGCAGGCTTGGTGGCGCGGATCAACACAAGTCCATTTGCTTTTCTGCTCCAAGCAGCTGGTTCTCTGTGCTAAGTCCTTGTGCCTCCGGGGCCGTGGCCGTGCCGGAGAGCCGCTCGTGGGGGGCAGCTGGCGACCTTGGTGGGGCGTGGGGGACGGCCCACAAAGCCCCCCTTCCCATGAGGTCCCCGCCGCTCCCCCGAGCCCGGCTCAAACCCGCTTTCCACAAGGCTCCCGTGCGGCCGCCATCTTTCTTTCCAGAGAGGAGCAGGCGGGCTGGTCAACGCCCTTCCCCCTCCGGGCAGGCTTGGTGGCGCGGATCAACACAAGTCCATTTGCTTTTCTGCTCCAAGCAGCTGGTTCTCTGTGCTAAGTCCTTGTGCCTCCGGGGCCGTGGCCGTGCCGGAGAGCCGCTCGTGGGGGGCAGCTGGCGACCTTGGTGGGGCGTGGGGGACGGCCCACAAAGCCCCCCTTCCCATGAGGTCCCCGCCGCTCCCCCGAGCCCGGCTCAAACCCGCTTTCCACAAGGCTCCCGTGCGGCCGCCATCTTTCTTTCCAGAGAGGAGCAGGCGGGCTGGTCAACGCCCTTCCCCCTCCGGGCAGGCTTGGTGGCGCGGATCAACACAAGTCCATTTGCTTTTCTGCTCCAAGCAGCTGGTTCTCTGTGCTAAGTCCTTGTGCCTCCGGGGCCGTGGCCGTGCCGGAGAGCCGCTCGTGGGGGGCAGCTGGCGACCTTGGTGGGGCGTGGGGGACGGCCCACAAAGCCCCCCTTCCCATGAGGTCCCCGCCGCTCCCCCGAGCCCGGCTCAAACCCGCTTTCCACAAGGCTCCCGTGCGGCCGCCATCTTTCTTTCCAGAGAGGAGCAGGCAGGCTGTTCAACGCCCTTCCCCCTCCGGGCAGGCTTGGTGGCGCGGATCAACACAAGTCCATTTGCTTTTCTGCTCCAAGCGGCTGGTTCTCTGTGCTAAGTCCTTGTGCCTCCGGGGCCGTGGCCGTGCCGGAGAGCCGCTCGTGGGGGGCAGCTGGCGACCTTGGTGGGGCGTGGGGGACGGCCCACAAAGCCCCCCTTCCCATGAGGTCCCCGCCGCTCCCCCGAGCCCGGCTCAAACCCGCTTTCCACAAGGCTCCCGTGCGGCCGCCATCTTTCTTTCCAGAGCGCATGTTCTCTTTTGAACACATATTCCTTTCTTTCTCTGTGTGTCTATTTTTAATAGACTATATGACTTCTCTCTTTCTCTTCTCTCTCTCCTCTGTCTCTCTCTGTCTCTCTCTCTCTCTCTGTCTGTCTCCCTCTCTCTCTCGTCACTCAGCAGATAAGGCATTAGTCTGGCATATAGCAGATCCAGATTACTTTCCTAGCAACAGATATGGTTCCCTTAGAATGCAAAGAAGAAATCCTGCATAGCAAGATACGGCACCCTCCCTCTTCCCACAGTGAAAAAAAATGTGATAATTTCTCTGGTAATTGAATTATAATACATTCTACATGTACTATGTCTTGCTTTTTGGTCCATAAACTAGAAAAGTTTATTTTTGCCTATACATATTCTTGAGAAATAATTTATTATATAGGTAACTTCCAATATTTATGCAATTACAGAAGATTTGATATAGTGTAAATGAATGCTTAAAAGTTTTACTTGATTCTAGATTGAGGATTCAGAAATTATTTATTAAAGATAAAAATTTATTTGTAAAACATGCCAACATACCTGACTTCCAGATCCTAGATGCAGTTTTTTAATCTTAAAAAAGTTAAGAGATACATAGAAAGATATCTGTTAAATAATCTGGTTTCAAATATTGATCATGAAACCATTTTTAAGGTAGGTTGATTGAAGCAAAGGGAATACGAGAAGACTGGCAGGGATTTAAAGTAAGAAGGCAGTAAGTTGGATAAGCACAGTCAAGGTACAGGCAATATGTTTTAAACACAGTCAGAATGACACAATCACTTTGTTTTTATCTTCATTCTCTCTCTCAGGATTCCTTTTAGGTTATAAATTTCAGAAGTGAAGACCTGGAGTTGAAGCACACTGTTGAAGGGCCTGCCTTGCATGTGTGAATCCCTGGATTCTACAGCCAGCTCCAAAAAGTTATTACTACTATAGTACTGTCCTCCCATTGTTCATCAATTTGCTCGAGTGGGCACCAGTAATGTCTCTATTGTGAGACTTCTTGTTACTGTTTTTAGCATATTGAATATGGCAAGGGTAGCTTGCCAGGCTCTGCCGTGCAGGCGCGAGATTCTCAGTAGCTTGCCGGGCTCTCTGAGAGGGGCGGAGGAATCGAACTGGGGTCGGCATGGGTTTGGCCACATTTAAGGCAAATGCCCTACCCACTGTGCTATCGCTTCAGCCCTACTATGTCACTGTCCCCCCGTTGATCATCGATTTGCTAGAGCGGGCCCAGTAAATCTCCATTTTGGGATTTGTTGTTACTGAGTTTGGCATATCGAATAAGTCAAGGGTAGCTTGCCAGGCTTTGCCGTACAGGTGAGATACTTTCGGTAGCTTGCTGGACTCTCCAAGAGGGGCAGAGGAATTGAACTCAGGTTGGCCATGTCAGCCACGTGCAAGGCAAACACCCTACCTGCTGTGCTATCGCTCCAGCCCAGTCCTACTATACTAAAATAAAATTTACATGTGAATCTATGCATGTAGCATCTTTTTATATCATAAACTCTCTCTTAAAATCAGCTTCCATGTTATATTCAAATTAAATTTGGTTGTTTTTAGTTTGAATAATGGTTGCTATTTAAGAACCTTATTGAAATATTATTGTTGATACTTATTTTAAGCATTATTATGCAAACAGATGACCAACCTTAAGGAAATACTGAAGTGCTAATATCAGGTACTGCTTTAGAACTAGGAATATTCTCACTTAAAACTAAAATCTGCAAATCAACATGATCTACAAGGTTCAAGCCAACAGGCAGAGGGGATGTAAAACTTTAACTTTTTGTTGAAAACATATAATACTGAGGTTGTTTGGATATTCTTCCTGCTTCCACACCGATTCATTCTCTGCACAGCCTCAGGAGTCAGACCTGCTTATGTAAATTGCAAAGAGAGGTACAAAGCGATAAAACAGACCCCTCACTCCAAAGCAGGAAAATACGGGTGCTTTAATATATTAAGCAATGAAAATGTTCCTTTGAATAAAATGACATAATTTATAAAACTTAATAGAGGCAATAGGGGCAGATGAAAGACAATGTAAGCTTAGACATCCCCTCTGTCCTTGGCTGTGTTTTTCCAGCTCACTGTCTTCTTACTTGAAACCCCTGGCAGTCTTCTCTCTGCTCCTGGGCCTTAAGCAACCTACCTTCCAAATTGTTCTCTAAAAGTCATTATGTCAGATAACTCAAGTGTTTCTTTTTTTAATTTCACATTGGCATCTTCATTTTTAATCCAGAAACAGGGGTTTGTAATGATTAGATTTGTACCCACTGGATTATAATCTTTATACAGACTATGTGCTCCGTTATTGTTCTTCACTCTCCTCATTGTTTCATGTCTGTACATAATAAATAGTACTAAATTATAGCTTCATAAATGGCCCTGATAGACTGATGAAGACAATTGCTCTTTATTAGGAGACTACTGATTAAGAAATCAATAGCTCTACAATAATTAGTTCTACATTTGAATGCCCCCATTCCCTATATCTGTTCAGACCAAGTGTTTAACACCAGAGAAAATGAAAAAAAGATTCTGGGACTCAAAGTTTGCTTTTTTTTGATTGTATGAAGAAATAGAGCTAAAATTAAAGCCGGAAAGATTCAGGTATGCATAGGCACCTGGTAATATTTTGCTTAAAAGTATTTAGTTACCTCTAACAACTCTAACTTAAAAAAAAATAATCACTGGTATTATAAGGTTAGCAAGCACTGAGAATAGAGTCAAGAAGTGTTAGTGGTAGCATTTACTATAAAAGGAAAGAAGTACCATCGAAGAATTTGCTAATCACTTAGAGTGGGAATTTTCAGTTGACTTCATTAATAAAGTCTGAGATCCTATGCTACAGATAAAACTGAGGAAATCACATGACTAGGATACATGAAAGATATAAAATTAAATTTTATAGTCTATATTAAATTTTAGAGTTCATTTATTTAGAGGCATAGCGGGAAGGGCATTTGCCTTGCACGCAGCCAACCTGGGTTCGATTCCTCTGCCCCTCTCCAAGAGGCCAGCAAGCTACCGAGAGTATTCTACCCCCACTGCAGAGCCTGGCAAGATATCCGTTACATATTCGATATGCCAAAAACAATAACAACTAGTCTCACAACGAAGACATTACTGGTGCCCACTCGAGCATATGGATGAACAACAGGGGACAGTGCTACCAGTGCTACTTATTTAGAGGATAGGAGAGATAGTACATAGGTCACGTAGTGACCTAGCATGTGAATCCTGGTTTGAATCCTGGCTCTCCAAGGTGTAATTCTTAAGCACAGAGCCAGGATTGGCTCCAGAATACCTTGAGATGTTGTCCTCAATGAAATAAATAAATAAAAATAGAATTTAATTAGTGTTATCAGTATTTTGTATATCCACTACAGAGTGAATATACACTGTCAAGAATGCTTACAAAAAGTCGCATATATTTGAGATCCTCATAATTATTTCATATGAAATTGATTTAACTCAATTATTAAGTTTTTGATGCCATAATCACATTTATCACTAAATTTTTAGGAAAAAAAATCTCAAAAATGTTGAAGATTTTCAAATGATTTCAAGTTATATAATCTAAAAATAAAACTAGTGAACTTTTGTTGTTTGATACATAGGTATATAAAACTAGAAAACAAAGACCTTGATTTTTATCCATACAAAAGAAAGTTTTTTTTAACACGCATCACTTCTTTTTGATTTGTTTCCATTTCTGACTCTACTCTGACCTTAGGTAATTTAAAGTAACTTCAATAAGGGTAAGCATTCTTGTTGGATGTTTTCTTAAAAGTAGCACAGCTCTGGGACTAGACTAAAAGAAACTCAGGCTGTATTTTCTTGCCAAGTGATGAGAAAAATAAGCAGAAATTACTTCCTGAGGTCAATTAATCAAGAAGAAACAGGGATAGCCTATAGCTTTCACTCTAGCTGACAGCACAAAGAAATTTACCCTGAATAATTAGAATCTTCTGATTCTTTGTATTTATCTATTTTCTTATTTCCTCAATTGCATTCATGTACAAATTATACATGTCTCTTATTTACACAGGTTTTATTTGCTACATATATGTAAAAGGATTACCTACCATAATACTGTTTTTATCATTTAATTTGCATTGAAATGTCATGAAATAGCACTCGGAGATAGTTCCTATTTTAATATTTCAACAGAGATATTTTTAATTCAGTCATTTTCTAACATCAAATTTTCAGTCTAATGTAATGTAATCTAATAGCAAAAAGAGATTCAACACTGATCATTAGATTTGACCATTTGATTTAATTTTGTTTGGTTGTTTTGGGGGCCTCATTCAGCAATGCTCAGGGCTTACTATTGGCTTTGTACCTAGAGATTACTCCTGAAGGGTTGGGGGGAGGGCATATATGGTGCCCAGGATCAAATTTGGGTCAGCCACATGCAAGGCAAGCTCTCAATCCACTGTACTATCTCTTTGGTCCCTTTTTGGACTTAAGTTTGGCTACCTGGGTAATGACTTGTGTTCTCTCTAGAGGAGAAAAAATTGTATCTAATATAGGTATAACCTAAAATTTTCTGACTGAGTGCTTATATATTGCCATGTCTAATCTCTATGTAATAAGATTAAAAGGAATTTAAGTTTAGGTAACCATCTGTCATGTTTTGTGTGAAGTAGTCCAGATTTAGAAGTTTTCTTCCATCATAATACCTATAAATCATTTACTCTCTTTCACTCTTTCAAATTTTGATGATAGATTATTTGGTCATTGCACTTGATTTCATTTTTCCCTCCTTATATTGAAAAATCTCTTCTATACGATAAATTAACTTTTGAAGGAAGCTTGAAAAAATTGCTAGAAAAAATTGCTGATTTCTTATTTTTTGCTTATATTAACTAGCCTGGCTTATATATAGATATACATTACCTGTTATCTCATACTGAGTTTCATCAAGATAATGTCTGAATTTTTGTTTTTAAAACAGGTAATTATTTTAGAGAGTGAATGGGTGTTTCTGATTGTGCGGTTATGGAGCTGGAAGTTAAAGTAGGAAGTTAAACGTTTCAACAGATTGCAACAATTCTACTTAGTCTCATGTGGGAAATGAGGCCAGGAAGGAAACCTCTGTCCCCAAGACAGCTGTGAGGACAGAGTCACAGTTTATCAGAGCAAAGACTTGAGACTAAAAATGACCTTGGGAACCAGGGCTTGGATTGTAAAACCTGAATGAGACTATACTGAAACTAATGACTGCTAATGACTCAATACAGACAACAGTGAGAATTAAAAACTCCAAGGAATTTAGTTGTAGAGTTCTACAATATTGTGGAAAAAAAAAACACCATTTGATTTGCAGAATTTAAAAAAATAAATAAATAAAATGTTTACTTGTTGCAGGGAGCAGGGGATGGCACTATTTTCAAAAGCTAATTAGAATATAAGATATTAGGGTCTTATCAGAGCCTAAGTGTTTCGGAAAGAGAATTATCAACTCTAGCCTATGCTACTCATACTTCTACTGAAGAAAGAGGAAAATACAAAGAAGCATTTGTGAAGCTCCAGAAAAACTAGACTTAGCACTTAAATGTAATTATAGAATATTGAATGAGCACTTTTCCAACAACACTACATCGCCAACGTATTAATAAAGGCTTATTTGTAACAATTTTTTTTTACCTAGAATAGCATAACCATATATTAAGGAAAAACTCCAAAATATACCAACATGATATGGTAAGGGGTACGGTACCAGCACACTAACAGAAATAAAGAAAACCTTTTAAACCTTTATCGGCTGGAGCGATAGCACAGTGGTAGGGCATTTAGCTTGCAAGCTCCTGGCCCGGCCGAGCCGGGTTCAATTCCTCCACCCCTCTCGAAGAGCCTGGCAAGCTACCGAGAGTATTTCACCTACACGGCAAAGCCTGGCAAGCAAAGACTGGCAAGCTACCCGTGACATATTCGATATGCCAAACACAGTAACAAGTCTAAGAATGGAGACGTTACTGGGCCCACTCGAGCAAATCGATGAACAACAGAACAGTGCTATTAGTTAAAGGATTATTAGAAATCTGATTTGTGGGTGCTTTGGCCATAAAGTAAATATATAAAGGAGGGACTGTAAGTTTAGAATCTGTAAACCAGAGGACAAATAGAATTAAGGCATAAAAAATTCAAAACAGAATAAACTATCTATAATCTATGAGTCAATACATAAAATCTAACATCTACAATGGGAATACTCAGAAAGGAACAAATATGTGGTTATATTATAGAAGTTGTTAATTTAATTTTTTTTAAACTTTATCCTTGTCAGGGAAAAAAAAATTAAGCCACCAGTACTTTAAGTTCCTGTCAAATAGAAATGCTAGTAGAAGATACTTCAAAGCATATTTGGGATAGTAAGTGGTTCAATATTTTTCTATCCCGGATTCAATAATCAAAGCTGGCATATAAACTATAGGGAACTTATTATCAAGGAGCTTCCACAAACGTGATGAATCAGACTCTGCATTTCTTCAAAATTTCCTTTTAATTTGAATACACATTCAACTCTGAAAAGTATTAACTTGAGTAAAACCTGATGGCATTTACATACATCATTAATTACTATTCTACTTAAATATAGGTAAGGTTTGAACAATAAAAATAAATTTGGTCAAAATTATTCCTGTATCTATTACTTATTTATGTTTAAAATTATCTAGCTTAGGATTTTGTGGAATGGAGAGAAAATGGGAAAGAGATGAGAAAAAGGAAAGAGAAGTAGAACAAAGAAATTATACTTTAAGATTTTATGGAGCGATAGCACAGTGGTAGGACCTTGCACGCAGCCAACATGGCCGACCCGAGTTCAATTCCTCCGCCCCTCTCGGAGAGCCCAGCAAGCTACCAAGAGTACCTCGCCAGCACGGCAGAGCCTGGCAAGCTCCCCGTGACGTATTCGATATGCCAGACACAGTAACAACAAAGTCTCCAATGGAGACGTTACTGGGCCAGCTCGAGCAAATTCTAAACATTCTCTTTAGAAAAGAAATTTGTGTATGAAAGTCTTTTAAAATACTGCTGAAGACTTCATCCATGGTGCTTTAAAAACAACCATCTTATCTTTTCTCTATGTGATCAGAGATATGCGAACCAAAGATTTCTCTGAATGACTGATATGAATGAATTAATTAAAGCAAATTTGTATGGAGTAAGAATTACAAAAAACGTAATTTTATTCTGAAAGTCTTTAACATTGAAAATAGTCTCAGAGTTGTGTAGAACTTAATGGAAAACAGGTTGATTCCCTTCACTATAAAGATGTGTTTATATTCTTTTTATTAAAACTACATTATCTTTATATATGAATTAAAAACACATTTTAATAAATCATTTACTATGCTCATGTACTATCTACCATGGACTATGAAAAGAAGAAAAGCATTAATTTCATTTTTTTAAAAATTTTATTGAATCACCGTGAGATACAAGCTTTCATGTTTGGGTTACAATCACACAATGCTCAAATACCCATCCCTCCACCAGTGCACATTCCCCACCACTAATATCCCTGGTATAGCCCCCTTTCCCACCCTTCCCCTGCCTCCATGGCAGACATGATTCCCCATAATCTCTCTCTACTTTTGGTCATTTTGGTTTGCAATACAGACCCTGAGAGGTTATCGTGTTTGTTCCTTTATCTACTTTCTGCACACATCTCCCATCCCGACAGGTTCCTCAAGCCATCATTTTCTTAGTGATCCCTTCTCTATTCCAGCTGCCTTCTCCCCTTTGCTCATGAGGCAGGCTTCCAGCTATGGAGCAATCTTCCCATCCCGTGTATCTACTTGGGTGTGAGCCTCATGTTATGTTGTTTTATACTCCACATAAACGAGTGCAGTCCTTCTATATCTGTCCCTGGAAAACATAAATTTTTATAACAAATATTTTCAGACATAATGCTCACATAGGTTTCAACATGGGTTCACAGCCTTTTCAAACTTCTTGATTTGAAAAAAGTAAGGATAATAAATATTCATCTTCTACTTTTTCACTAATACCAAGATGTAAATATAGCTAATCATGCCCTCCTAAATACAATTATTAATCAGTTTTGCAGCAGCAAGCTATTTGTGCCCAGATGTATGCAAATGTTCAGGTTTTTCTTCCACCAGATGGTGTTCATTAAGTTAAAGTAATCATATAAGCCCAGGCAAGTACTCTGCCATGTTACTCCCTCCGTTCACAGGAAAGGAAAACCAAAACAATCTCAGCACCCAACAGCTCTGAACTGTTTGATGCTCTTGGTACACTAGAAAGTTGGAGAGAACATCAAAAACTGGAGAACTGTCTGCAAGTTCTAATAGGTTGTAAAATGATACAATCATATTATAATAGTACTTATTCAATAAAATTCCATTCTTCTAAATTACCAGATTGAAAACCATACGAGCAATGATAAGCAGTCATACTTACGTATCTGGGGTACAACATTGCATATTTTTTCATATTTTAGTTTGTTTTATTTTCTTTGGATTCAAGTATTCAAAGATAATTTCATTACCATTCATTTTTGGGAAAGGAAAAAATTAGTCTTGTCACGTATTTTAGATGAAATGTAAAACAAATATGTGGAGGCCCTGCATTCATAAAGCACTCAGATTTTTATAATAAAAGAAAATTAGCTACAGTATACAGGAAATTTTCTCATGGAGATAATTATGTTTTGTTTTACTCTTTTAAATAATCTCTTTTCCTCCTCTTCAAAAGTAACTGAAGCCAAAACTATTTAAAATTTTTGTAAAGGGCAAAGAGAAAATAGCATATTTTGAAGTGGTGTGTGTGGGTGTGTGTGTGTGTATACATATATATTTTCACTGTGTCTTTTATAAATCTAATAGAGAAAATTAATCTCAAAATCCAATTAAAACATTTTCCATTCTATTTAAATTGTGTAGACTTTTAAGTATTTAATTTATGAGAGAAAGAACCATACCACTTCTATAATTTAGGGGCTAGGTGTTATAGTCTCTCAAACACTTGGGGGCCTGCAGTCTATGCTGGGGAATATTTTGTGAATTAGAGAACATCATTTAACAGTAGTGCCCAGAGATACAATGGTGTTCCAGTCCACCAGGGATGAACCTTGTAGTGCTTAGGGCCACACAATGCCAGCAATTGAACTCAAGAACTTAAGTTTGACGTTAATCCTAATCACTGATATATCTTACCATCTCTAAAATGATTTTGCTATTTAATTTTTGTTTAGGGGCCATGTTCAGTGGAGCTTAGGGGTTCTCCTACTCAGTGTTCTGTTATCACCTCCAAAGGATCAGGCTGTACCTGGGGACTCCTGCATGCAAAGCCTGTGCTCGGTTTATAGAATCATCTCCTGGTCCCATTAAACTGTAATTATTTCTGCATTCTATACCCTTAACCTTTTAATAACAATGGGGAAAGTAAATAATAGTAATGTTATTTTAAATCAACTTTTCAACTAGCTACCATAAATAATAACTGTTACTTCCCTTTCCATTTTTATTGTTATAAAACTTATACTTTATATAATTTAAATACTTGAAGTAAATTAAAACTTAACAAAAGACTGAGACTTTAAATGTTAATATAATTTAGGTTTTTTGTAGGTTTCCTTTATGTATCTATTCTAAAAATCCTGTCATTTTGATGTTGCAGTAATATTTGGTGATGCACTATAATATCAGTGAATGCTAAAATAGGGATAGTTTTTCTTACACTGGAAAATCACTGAATAAGCTACATTAATATTTAGTGTCTAACTTTTCTCACTCATTCATTGCCTTTAAAAGTGTGCTCAGAAAATTCTATCTACTGATAATGGAAAGAAAATATGGCTAATAAAAATGTCATTAAAAGAAAGCACAGATTTGTAAGTGGGGGTGGGTGGGGCAGGACTCCCAAGAAGTACTCAGAGGTCTAGAGTCCTCTTGGGTAATTCTCCTCTAACCTGGTTGGGGGGTTTTGCAGAGGTTTAAAGGTATTTATGGTGCTGGTTCTGTAGTACAGAGCTTAAGAGAGTCATGCACTGCAGAGGCCTCTAGGACCACACCAGGATGGGTTAGGTACCACCAGGACTGTACCAGGCCATCATCGGGGTCCCTTTGTGCTGGTAATTGAACAAGTTCTGATGCATGCTAGGTAAGTACCCTAATTGCTATACTATCTCCTGGCCCTCAGGTATCATGGGATTGTAAAACAAATACCCCCAAGACTTTGATCTATTTGTCAATATTTCATGCATTCTCTTTAGTCTGCAGGAATATAACCTTTTTTTCTAGAAGGTATAACTAGATTGGTATAAAATTTTGCTTGAGCAATGATTAGCTTAAAATTTTGCTGTTTGTTATCCATGTATGAAAATAAAAATAGTCACATACCATCTAACAGTAGTATGCCCTAATCTGTATGAATCTTTGTAAATTGTCTTTCTCAATAGAGGTTGAATACCGATTTTGACTTTTGTTTAAATAAATTATTTAAATCAAAAACTGTAAGGTTTAACAATAAGATATTACCATACAAACATCTTTGTTTGCTATTAAGCTTATCAATGGACAAGGCAACTCATTTGTATAATTTTTGGTTTCTAGTAACTAAGGGATCTTAAAAAATAATATTTTTGGCTTACAATTTTAAAAGCCCTCTTGAAGAGAAAAACCAAATTAGCTCTATTCTTTAAGTCACTATTTTCTATCTTTCCTGATCTATTTATTAATCTCCACTATTAGTGACTTGCATTTTAATCTCTACACCACTCAGTAACATTTTGAGGACAGTAACTCTTAGAAATCTGTATACTTAAGTACTTATTAAGGTAATAGTTACGTCCATAATTCTGTGGCACTGTAGCACTGTCCTCCTGTTGTGCAGTCATTTGCTTGAGCGGGCCCAGTAATGCCTCCATTGTGATGCTTGTTACTGTGTTTGGCATATTGAATACGTCATGGGAGCTTGCCAGGCTTTGCAGTATGGGTGAGATACTTTTGGTAGTTAGTGGGGCTCTCTGAGAGGGGCGGAGGAATCAAACCCAAACCCGGGTCGTCCAGGTCAACTGGTTGCAAGCAAACACCCTACCCTGTGGCTATTGCTCCAGCCCGTACATAATTCTAATATTAAAAAACACATGCAGTAAATAATAAATGGTGACTAGCTCACATATACAGCTCATATATATATAAAATAAAATATAAATATAACCAACTAAAGATGAATTAAATACATAATTTCATGACTACATTATATAGGGCTGGAGTGATAGCCCAATGGGTAGGGTATTTGCCTTGCATGAAGCCGACCCAGCCTACCCAAGTTCGATTCCTCTGCCCCTCTCAGAGAGCCCACAAGCTACTGAGAGTATCTTGCCGGCATGTCAAAGCCTGGCAAGCTACCTGTGATGTATTTTATATGCTAAGTCAAATAAATTGAAAAGCACAGTAACAACAAGTTTCACAATGGAGACGTTACTACAAATCCATGAACAAATAGATGAACAATGGGAGGACAGTGCTACAGTGCTACAATATGTCATCATATATGCCACAAACAAGTTCATAACTCTTTCCTTGCTATTAAATTTTATTGAAGATTAGACTCTGTATTTTTTGTTTTTTCCTTGCTGTGCTCAGGGCTCACTCTTGGCTCTGCCTTTGGGGATCACTACTGGCAGCCTCAGGGGACCCTATGGGATGCTAGGATGAAACCCAAGTCATTCATGAGCAAGGCAAAAACTGCACCTGTAGTACTATCTCTCCAGCTCCAAGATTAGTTTATCCTCCCTTGCTTTCCTGTTTTAGGTTGCTTTAATGTATTCAGAGTTCCTTTATATATTTTTCAAAGTCCAGATATTAAATTACAATATTTTTCTGCCCTTGCTATAAATGGCTATTTTAATTATTTCCTCTTAGTTATTGACAATCTTTATTTATCAAATAATTTATAATGCATTAGGCTCCTCTTTGTGGCTCGGCTAAACCTTTGTCCTCAAATTTGAATTTTCTTTGTTAGCTTTCTTAAAAATGGCAGCACCAGGAAAGCTACCCATGATGTATTCGATATGCCAAAACAGTAACAATAACGGGTCTCTTTCCCCTGACCCTGAAAGAGCCTCCAAAAGAGCAATGTTGGGAAAGATGAGTAAGAAGAGGCTGCTAAAATTTCAGGGCGGGTATGAATGGAGATGTTACTGGCGCTTTCTTGAGTAAATTGATGAACAATGGGATGACAGTGATACAGTGATAGCTTTTATTAAATAATTAAGACTCAAATGATGCAGCTAAGAGATGGTGACTGAAATGCTCAAATTTTTGAGTGGTTTTAATAAAACCATTTAGTAGTACCATGTAGCTCCCTTTCTAGGATCAAAACAGAGATGACAATGCATCACACTGTCCTGATGTCTTCTATTCTGGACTCTTCTCTGAGTTCTACTATTTGTCTTTTCTAACCCCTATCTCACCACAACATATTTTCCCCATGTGTGCAATACCTGTGATTTGCAATTGCAGCCAATTAGACTATTATGAGAATGGGGACAGTGTTTGGGCCACCCTGATGATCCACAGACTACTGGCTCTGATTGTATATCATTCCACTGGTGCTCAGAGGATCACTTGGCACTGGATATTGAGTGTAGGCCTTTCATATACAAAGCATTTACTTATCCCTTTGAACAGTATCTCCAGACTAAAATTATTATCTTTATATGCTCTGTTTATTCTGAGCATAAAAAGATAATAATCTGACCAATTTTATTCAACATAAATTGGTCCACCCACAAATATGTTAGATCCCTAACTTTCAGACCTTGGAAGAGTAATCATTGCTAAAGAAGGAGAGGGGCAGATGGAGAATGATTGCACTCATTTTTGGAGATGTACAAATACATAGTGTGAGACCAATACCCAAGGACAGTAGAAACAAGGGCCAGGAGGACTTCTCCTCAGTTGGAAGCCTTTGTGAAGTGCTGGGGGGAAAGGCAGTTGGGACCTTTCACAATGATAGTTGGAAATGATCACTCTGGATAAAACTGTGCATAAAGTACGTAAAGGATCAGACATGATAAGTTCTCAGTACCTGTATTGCAAAGTATAATGCACAAATGGAAAGAGAGAGACAGAGGGACAGAGATTTACAGAGACAGAGACAGAAGGGGGAGAGAGACAGAGACAGAGACAGAGGGGAGGAGAAAGAGAGAGAGAGAGAGAGAGAGAGAGAGAGAGAGAGAGAGAGAGAGAGAGAGAGAGAGAGAGAAATTGCCAGCCATAGAGACCTGCTAGAGGGGAATGGCAGGAGGGATACTGGGAACATTGGTGGTGGGAAATATACACTGGTGGAGGGATGGGTGATAGTATATGGTATTTCTGAAGCTGGATCATGAAGAGATGTGTAACTGCATCTCACGGTGATTCAATTTTTATTTTATTTTATTTTATTTTATAAAGGTAAAGGCCCTCCCGTTGATCGTCGATTTGCTCGAGCGGGCCCAGTAACGTCTCCATTGGAGACTCTGTTGTTACTGTGTCTGGCATATCGAATACTCTCGGTAGCTTGCTGGGCTCTCCAAGAGGGGTGGAGGAATCGAACTCGGGTCGGCCATGTTGGCTGCTTGTAAGGCGAATGCCCTACCCGCTGTGCTATCGCTACACAGAGGTTACTCCTGGCTCTGCACTATATTAGTACTCTATTACTCTATTGTTAGCATTATATAATATAGCTCTGCATTTTAAAATATTTCTGTATTTTATTTTTGCACAAAATATTAAAGTACAATTAATTAAATGTGAAATCCGAAGTTTGAAATTTTTGACATTATTTTAGAAAATCTGTTCAGTTCAGTTTATTCAATCCTTTCATATAACTGGTTCTATAGCAACTTTTACCTTTTTTTAAAAAATTTAGAATGAAATATATTACAAAGTGAGGTCTCACACTTCAAACATGTTGTATTGTTGGGTAAATTTTTATGGCTTTCATTTTCCTTTTTCTATTTTTCCAGACTTTACCCTAGATGGGTGTTTATTCAGTGTTGGTTGATCTGGAAAGTTTGATGTAAATGTTGGTTTATTAAGGAAGAAATGAGTACTTGGCATTCTAAATTACTCTCAAAATATTTTCTCATACATATTAATACGTAAAACTTTATCTCCACTGCTAATATGTCATGGCTAAGTAGTCTATAATATTAGATATCTAAGGAAATGAAAATAGCTCATCTGAAAGAAATATGTTATAATGAAGTTACTTGAAATCTAATTTAGGAATATCATTTGCTAAATTGTTATAGTTTTTACTTAAGATATGACTACTGTGGTCTGTGATAAGTACAAGAAATTCTTATTTTATCATTCTCTGAAACTGGAAAGTAGAAACAGATTATAAATATATCATTTTCCCTGTTTCCATTCCACAATCCTAAAGTTCAAAACATTTATTGTTAAAAACTGGAATGTAGATATTTTTCAACTGTTTTCCAAAGATTCTCTGAGTTTCATAATTCAAAAAATGGAAAATTTAGATTTTTTCAGTTATAATACCCAAGCATATTTAACAGGGCAGTTCAGTTTTGTGTATTATTTTCATTTTTATTTTATTATCAGATTTCAACTGACTTTATATTTGTGGAGGTCTAGAAATTAACATAAGCAATAGAATTAATAACAATTCATACATTGCCTATTAATGAAGGAAATAAAAACTTAAGAATTTAGCTTTTTACAAATTTCAGGGACCTGCCTATTATCCCCCTATGCAGGTACAGATCCGGTGGGGGTGCTGCCTGAGCCATGTGACTGACCAGGCTTGGGAAGAGCCAGTTTTTAAGTTCAGATCTGCGGGCGATGGGAACCAAGACAGACAGTGCCAATAGCATCCAACTTTCAGGTACCTGCCTATTCTCCCCCTATCCAGATACAGGCCCAGTGGGGGCGCTTTCTGGAGCCACGAAAGGCAGATGAAAAATGCACATCTCAAATCATCATGGAGATGCAAATCAAAACAACAATGAAATATCATCTCACACCACAGAGACTGGCACACATTCAAAAGAACAAAAGCAACCAGTGCTGTCGTGGATGTGGGGAAAAAGGGATGCTCCATCACTGTTGGTGGGAATGCCCACTAGTCCAGCCTCTCTGGAAAACAATATTGTCATTCCTTCAAAAACTAGAAGTTGAGCATCCATATGACCCTGCAATACCACTTCTGGGGATATATCCAGAAGTTTCAAAGAAGCACAGTAGAAATGACATCTGTATCTATATGTTCATTGCAGCACTGTTCACAATTGACAGAATCTGGAAACAACACAAGAACAGAACCCAAGAACAGAAGACTGGTTAAAGAAACTTTGGTACATCTATACAATTGAATACTACGCAGCTGTTAGGAGAGATGAAGTCATGAAATTTGTTTATAAGTGGATGGACATGGAGAGTATCATGCTAAATAAAATGATTCATAAAGAGAGGGACAGATATAGAAGAATTGCACTCATTTGTGGAATATAAAGTACCATAGTATGATATTGATACCCAGGGACAGTAGACACAAAGATCAAAGACACAAAGCCTGTCTCATGAGCTGGAGGAGAAGGCAGCTGAAACAGAGAAAGATTACTAAGACAACGATATTTGGAGGAATCATTGGGAATGGGATATGTGTGCAGAAAGTAGTTAAGGGACCAAACACGATAACCTCTCAGTATCAGTACTGCAAACCATAATGCCTGAAAGTAGAGAGACAGTATGGGGGAAATTGTTTGTCCTGGAGGCAGGGCGGAGGGGGATAGAAACGGAGGGTATACTGGGGACATTGGTGGTGGAGAACGTGCACTGGTGGAGAAATAGATGATTCATCATTGTATGATTGAAACTAAAACATGAAAACTTGTAACTGTGAAAAAAAGAGAAGAATTTAGATTTTTAGATCATGGTCCCAGAGTTAACTAAAGAAAAACAGAATGAACAGAATGAATGAATGAAAAACAGAATGAATCTCCAATTTTTTCCTATTACATCCTTTTTTGAATATATGCTTTCTATGTGCTTTCTGCAACAGGAATCATATGATCTTACGTAGTCAATTGGTTATTGGTAAGTATCAAATTTATTACTTCCTATACTTACTTTAAAAAATTCATCATTATTTATTTTATTTAGGTATTATTATTATCAGTATTATTATTACTGCTATTATTACTACTATTTTAGTTTGAGGGACATATCTGCCAATGCTCGCAGCTTATTCCTAGTTCTGTGCTTAGGGATCACTTCTGGTGGTACTCAAGGGACCATATGTGGTGCTGGGAATTGAACTTGAGTTAACAACTAACAAGACAAGTTCCTTAACCCCTTTACGATCTCTTAAGCCTGAAAGAAAAAATATTTTTGTTTGTTTGTGGGTCATACCTGGTGTTACTCAGGACTTACTTCTGGTTAAGCGTTAAGGCATCACTTCTTGCAGTGCTAGGGGGCTGTATATGGTATCAGAGCTTGAACCTGGATTGGCTTCATGAACAAAGGGAAAGGGTTGGAATGAGAAGTTATATAACAAGCATAGTATGTTAAGAGAAAAACAATAGGGAACTTAGAAAATGTATTGTGTACATAACTAATGATAAAAGAAACTCTGGGGGACTTCATTATTTGTTTAATATTTAAATAATATAGTTCAAATATAACAATAGTCTGTAGAATACACTTTAATTTTTAAAAAGTTTTTTCCCTGAATATCTGTTAGTTTTTGCCATATGGCATTTTACTTGGAATCATAGTTTTTCTTGAAGAATAGAAAATTTAACATGTTAAATTATGGTTAAGATAGGGTAAAATCTAATAACATATGTGCACATGAAAATTTATATTTAGTTGCTTTAATTCTTGGAATTCTAATGGTAATTTCTAAATCCTACCAGTTTTTTTTGGTTAAAATAACATTTGTTTTTCTAAGGAAAACACAATTTTCTCATTCATATTCTCTAATGCAAATAAAGTGCATGCAGTTGACTAAAGATTAATTTTGAAAAGTTTCTTCTAATTTTGCAAGTTCTTTTCATCTTAAATTTGAGAATAGATAGTATTAATAGCTTTGTGTACTCATTATATAACATTGAGTATTTTCACATGGCCATAGCATAAAAAACTGTGACATTCTCTCTACCCCTAAAATTACATGTTTAAAATTTAGATTTACTATCTAGTAATTACTAATCAGCATTACTTTTAAACACATTTATATGACAAAACACAAAGCACATACCTTGACATATACTTACAAAATGAAAACCCATTGTTAAGAAATGCAACTTTTGGGGTTGGAGCAATAGTAAAATAGGTAGGGCTCTGGCCTTGCATGTCACTGATGTAGGTTCACTTTCCAGTGTCCCATATGGCTCCCCAGTCCTCCCAGGAGTGATTGCTGAGTGTAGAGCCAGGAGTGAGCCCTACGCTCTGTTCTCTTTCTGGACTTTAACACTGTACAATCTTATTCATGGGTTAGAGTTCTGTATAAATAAAACTATAAATTAGGTATCATCTTTAATGTGTGTCTGGCCTTGTTGATCTCACGCATCCTTTATATTCCTTAGAGCAAGCCAAGAGTGATTTCTGAACACAGAGCCAGTGCTAAGTCCTGAGCACTGCTGATTGTGGCCCCCAAATAAAAACAAACAGAAAAGAAGTGAGAGTGAGAGAGAGTGATGAAGTACAATGTTAATATGGAGTCATTCTTACACTGCTATATTCAACTATATGAACATCTTATAGTAAAGATGAAATACATAGCAATCTCCCCTCTGTAGTCATAGTCTGAGTTAGAGGTACAGCATGATTTCATGAATTGATGAGAGAACCTACCAGATGTAGGGCTAAAATTGTTAAACTCATCACCAGATAATATTAACAGTCTACATTAGAATCAGTTGAGAAATTTTGAGAAAAAGTTTCCTGATGTATATTTCTCCTCTTTATTTTATGCTCTGAAACGTTCAACAGCTCCAAGTGAATATTCCTTTGTCATAAAAGCTGGCATTGCACATCTTTTTATTTTTTATTTTTTTGCTTTACTCTTTACAATATTACTATAATTTCTTCCCAAGGAAATCTCATTTACTTGATAGAAATCTCTTTAATGGTATGATATCATGATATCTATCCTGTCTTTATTTTCTAATTAAAAATTCCTCCAGTATTGAATAATATGAAGGAAAAAATCCTAACCTGCCTTGACAAATGATTAGGGAATACGTGAATGCTACCCATTCTGCTATTAAACCAGTCTGAAAAGAATTAAAATTTGGACTCAAAATTAAATAAATCCCTCTGGCAAACTTCTCAGGGTTTAGGCTGATAAGAATGTAAAGAATGTTCCCCTTATCTTGACCTTTTCCCAAAAGCCTATAGATTTACAGGTAGATTGGAGTTTGCCTTAGGTCTCAGCCCACAGGGTATTCATTGATCACTCTGGCATTCACCAGTCCACAACCTGCCCTATCTGAAAAGTAGACTTTTTAAATTTTCTACAAAAACCCTTGTGACTGCAGGCAATATTGTTCTTTAGATGTTAGTGTCCTATCTATCAATCTTTGGTTATGCTGCTTAGTAAAACTCTGCTTTGTCTCTAAATTTCTCATCTTATCTCTCAATTGATTGAGGTTTTAAGTATTAATGAAACCAGACATTCATGGTGATACTACTGATAAGCCAGAAATAAAAGAGAAATTTACAATCATGTTCATTTTGCAATGTCAGGCTATGGTAATATTGAATACTACTTCCTGAATTTCTTTATAGTCTTATTTCTTTATACAATTCCATATATAAAAATAATTGTGCCTTCTTATATTCTTTGTTTCTCTGCTCTATACATTGCTAATACACCATTGTATATCAAAAATCTATAAAAGTTCCTAGCTATCACCATCTGAAGTGAATAAACTCTGTACTCAGAAATGCTTCACAAATATTTGTCTTTACTAAAGACCTCTTCATTGAACTCCTGATTAAAATCAAATTGCCTAACTTGCACAGATAATGAGATGCCCCTTGGGTAATTCAAAAATCAACATGCACACATTGAACTAATTTTTAAATATGCCCTTTAATATATCTTTGAATTGATCCTACTTCAGAAGTCCAAAATTTTTTAACAAGAAATTCAGGGTGTTCTTCAACTATTTTAAAAGGCACTGTAAAAGCACAGATTTTTTTTATTCCTTTAAATTTTTTTGATGTTTGTTTATCATTTATCCTGCGCCAAATTCTGTTCAAAGCAAAGCATCTACCAATTAATTCAGTTCTAGTAACAATCAAGTGTTCTTATCCCTTATCACCTCCATGTTATAATAAGAGGGAATAAAAGATATTACCCAAGTCACACTGGACTATAACATAGACAAAATAAGATTAGACATCTTGGTTTTAAAATAAATAATAATGGTGTACTAATATCCCTTTAATGCACACTATTTCACTCCTGAAATACTCCTTTGCTTTTTTTCACCAGACTTTTTCTTATTTCTTTCACTTGCTCATCTCTCCCTTTATCTACCTGAAAATAGACTCTTCCTTTATTGCAACTCAAATACTACACATTAACTGAACTATTAGCAAATAGTTGAAAAATCAAATTTAACTAGTAGCAAATCTTAGTTGTTTTCTTTTTATGCCCTTCAGTATGATACCTCCCATACTTTCACAACACCTTTAATATAAGAAACATTTTTCATACAATAAAAGATTTCCTAGATTTCATCCTGTTTCTATTACTATATAATTTGCCATTAATTTTTGTTGCTAATAAATCCCTTAATGATTCATACCTATTCCAATTTTTCATGTCAAGTAACAGTTTCTTTATACTATTATCTGCAGGGGCTCTGCTCAGGGCAGGGAGGGAAACTCGACCCGCTCCCCTCCTAGGGGCCCCTGTGAGGACAGCCAGGCACAAGGACAGAAGACTCTGAGCTGTTCCCTTCTGGGAGCTTGGTTTTATAGTCTCTGAGTCTTGGCCATTGATAGGATAACCTGGCCCCTGAGACAGTTGGTGGGTGTAATGCCTACCTACTGGAAAATGGGGGATTTGGGTGGAGGAGGCTCAATCCCAATATGAGCAGGTTTGGAGATCTCAGCCCCGGGTCCTGCATGCCTGGGCTCCTCTGCCAGTTCCTTCATGCTTGAGGCTCATCTGGACATGTGGAGAGTAGTATTAAGCAAGGCTGTGTCTCATTCCAGAGGTCTTTGGCTGCCAGAGCTCTGCTTGGGGCGGGGAAGAAAACTCAACCCGCTTCCCCTCCAAGGGGCCCTTGTGAGGACAGCCATTCGTGGGGGCAGGAGACTCTGCCCCAGCAGCCGAAGATCTCCAGAACCAGCCACAGCCATACTTAAGACCACTCTCCACACATTCGGACGAGCCTCAAGCAGGAAGGAACCGGCAGAGGAGTCCAGGCATGTAGGACCCGGGGCTGAGATCTCCAAGCCTGCTTGGGACTGAGCCTCCTCCACCCAGATACTCCATCTTCCAGTAGCTAGGCATTACACCCACCAACTGCCCCCAGCGCCGTGTTATCCTATCAAGAGTCAAGAAACTAAAACCCAACTTCGGGAAGCGTGTGTGGCCACATTTGCGGCTGCACAACCTCTTTTTATCTAGTTCTTACTCTTGGAGAACCCGGCAGGCTACCAAGAGTATCCTTCCTACACGGCAGAGTCTGGAAAACTCCCTGTGGCACATTCAATATGCCAGAACCCAGTAACAATGATGGATCTCATTTCCCTGACCCTGAAAGAGCCTCAAATATGGCACTTTCTAAAATCTCAGGGCTAGGACGAAGGAGACATTACTGGTACCTGCTCGAGGAAATCAATGAACAATGGGATGACAGTGATGCTATTATCTCTAGATCTGTATTCCAGTAGGATCTCCGTTGGGGAGGATCTCCTGAGAGGCACTGGAATGACCAGAGTGGCAGAATCTGAGTCAGGCAGTGCAATTGTTGGCATGCTGTTCAATTGTTTGCTCAAAGAAAGCAGATTTCAAGGGTGAGCTGAATGGTTTATTTCTTCTGAAAAGTGACAGTGACAGTAGCCAAGTAAGTTCCAAAAACTTCCATAACTGATATATTGAGAGCTTTTCACAGTCCATTTAAATGAAATATAAGATACTGGAGCACAAGGAAGATACCTTACTCATTATTCTATAGCCAGTATGTAAAACATGTCTAAGTAAATGGATATTGCTCAATGGGTACTTGTTAAGTGGGTAGCACTATAGCACTGTCCTCCTATTGTTCATGAATTTGCTTGACTGGGCACCAGTAACTCACAACAAATTGTGAGACTTGTTGTTATTGTTTTTTGCATATCGAATACATCACAATAGCTTGCTAGACTTTGCTGTGCGGGTGGAATACTCTCAGTAGCTTGCCGGGCTCTCTGACAGGGGTGGAGGAATCGAACCCGGGTTGGCCGCATGCAAGGCAAACGCCCTACCCGCTGTGCTATCACTCCAGCCCGTTAAATGTGTAAGTAGTCAGAAATCAACTGAGAGTATAGGACACCTCACTTCTTAGTATCAAGATTGAAATATGTAGCTTCCCCAAGTGAGAGTTACCTCCTGCAAAGCCACTTTATCTATTTCTCTTTTATTTGTTAGCAGTTTTTATTTAGTTACCATGATTTACTATACTGTAAATGATAGATTTTTGTACATACAATGTTCTCCACGACAGAGATCACCAGAGTGTCTACATTACTCCAGCATTGTCCAAAGATACTCCCTTTCCATCCATCCTCTGATTTTCACCCTTGATAAGCTCAGTGCTATAGGTCAACTCTCAGGTTCTGCTGCCTTTAGCCATTTGTTATTCCCTTGATATGTTTCTTAATATTCCACATAAGATCTTTCAACTGACTTTACTAAGCATGATAAGCTTTAGTATAATCCACATAACAGAAAATTACATAATATATACATATATGCAAATATACATACATACATACATATATATATCCTAATATAGTCATCTACCCTTGGGCACTTGTGTTTTCAGATCTAGAGTATTGTGAAGAGTTCTGCAATGGACGTAGGAGCACTAAAGTCTAAAAGCAAGGTCTTGGGGTTTTTGAGTTTAATGGCAAAAAAATTGGGATTTCTGGGTTATACTGAAGTTCAATTCTTAGCCTTTTGAGAAGTTCCCATACTATTTTCTAAAAGATTGAAACAGTGGACAACCTCATCAGCAATTAATTAGGTTTTCTTTATCTTCTCGTTCACACAGTTCTGAAAGATTTTGTTCTTATTTTAATGTGTGCAAGACTCATAGGTGTGAGGTAATATCTTAGACTTGTTTTAATTTGCATTTCCCTGATGAATCATAAAGGGATTTTTCTTCATATATATATTATCAGTGGGCTGGAGCAATAGCACAGAGGGTAGTGTGTTTACTTTGCATGCAGCCAACCCAGGTTCGATTCCTCCACCCCTTGCCCGCACAGCAGAGCCTGGCAAGCTCCCTGTGGCATATTCGATATGCCAAAAATAGTAATAACAAGTCTCACAATTTGTTGTGTGACATTACTGGTGCCTGCTTGAGCAAATCAATGAACAACAGGAGAACAGTGCTACAGTGCTAAGTGCTACCTATATCTGTATATCCTCTTTAGAAGTATCTGTTATTTTTCTCTCTAATTTTTGATAGGGGGAATTTTTGATGTCAAATTTTACAGGGAATTCAATTATCTTTGTTCAAATATTTAAGTTGTTTAATTTTTAGTAATTTGTTTAACTCTAGGTAATTTGTTAAATTTTGTGTAATTTTAATGAAATTGCCCATTCATTAAAAGCACAATACTTTCTATTCTTTTAAATATTCTAAAAACCACTTAACATTGTTTTGATTCACACAGTAAATAACTGCTACATGTTATTTTCCTATCAAAATAAACATTTCAAATTATCCCTACTCTTCTTTCGTTTCTTTTCCTTACTTCTCTTAACTCAGACACAGTGAAAGAGACAAAGTATCTGGGATCCATTGTACTGAATCTGCTATCACATATCACAGGAACACATGTCCTCAGACCTTGACTACCTATCTGTTATCTGGATGGTCTATATATTGATCTCTGGTTCTTTTCCTCTTCCCTCATATTCTCTTTACCCTACAATTTTGATTTTTATCCTTATTTATGGACTCTTGTCTTCTTTGTATGTATTCCCTTTAACTTACAAACATTCTCTAAAAGTTCTTCTCTTGACCACTAATTTTTTCAAAACCTTCACTTCCATAGTAAAACTACTTGACATAACTAACAGAAATGACCATTTTCACTTCTTCACTTCACATTCTCTATTTAATTGCTATTATTTCATTTTTTAACCATTATTCGGATATGTTCTTGTAATGGACACCATTACTATTTATCTTACATTATTTCTATACCTGATTAATATCTTTGTTTTATCTTAAATTACCAAATCCACAGCAGTTTGATGACCAAAATCCCATATTTTTTAAAAAATGCATACGTGATCATATTATTCAATACAGTATTTTTCAGAATTTTCTAAATTTATGCACAATATTCTAAAAACCTATAATTATGAAACAGTACAATTCAAAAAATGTTTAAACACTCATTTATGTCTTGACCAAAATGAAGAAATAAGAGTGCCACTGGTTGAGGATAGTTGGATACGATTGCTAGTTTGGTTTTCTGCCAAAGTGAAACTCTAGAATGAGTTACTTGCTTATATAGTTTGGTCAAACTTCTTAGACTATTTTCAATACAGTACAATAGGCAGAGCTATATACTGGCTAACCTGTTTGAGTGGGACAGCTAGATGGATCCCTAAACCAGCATAGCTTATTGTTCATAAAAGCCATCAGTGCAAGACTACCCAAATTTCCTGGACAGATGGACTACTTGTTGAGCTTCATAGAATGAGAAAGCCACTAGCTATGTTCACCATTCAACTGTTACTATAAACAATGCTATTGGATATGATATTCAGTTTCCTATGTGCTCTGATTAGATTTTATAACTGGGAGTTTTGAAAGTTGTACTCATCAATGTTATGGTTATGCTTTCGTTTTCCCATATAGGTTGAGATACCATGTGAATCCCAAGACTGGTAATGTTCGGTTTTAGAAATCACATTAGGAAAAATTAAGCTTCAAGTTCCCTGACCTTCTAGGCCACTGTCCTGATTTGTATAGAGCCAGGAAAGCTGAGTAGGCTCTCTACTGTGATTTCAGAAAGAACAATACAGCTTTCCATAGCTACAGTAGAATTTCCTGGTTGTCCTCAGCTTTTGGTAAGAATAAAAATTAGCTTCCCTATGCAAATGGGGCAAAAGGACTTAGGCCGGCCAAATTATGTTTGGTGATTAACTCTGGTAGAACTGTACTTCTCGCCAAATGAGTAACTACCCTAGCTCTGCAATTGGAAAAATCGGTTGCCAAAGTTTCAGCTTGAATGTCCGTTGGCTTAACTAATTCCCCAGGAGCTCCAGCTAAGATTCCTTGTCATGTGTGTCTTGGAACTACATTCTGAAGTGAACAGAGTTATAAAGTAACACCCCTGTCCGTCCTCCTTTCTATTCCCCCAGCCCCGACACACACATGCACACCTTTTTACCTTTTTGCCTTTTTGGAGAGACAAACTTCAAACTTGGAGATCACCAAAACCTGACCCAAAAGAAATGCCCTAGAGGAATGCGACCAAGAGGTCTGAAGATGAGCAATTCTGCTGGTTGGTCTCATTTCTTCTGGCTGAGTTTAGCAAATTGCCTGATGATTATAGCCAGGCATGGTAGGAGATAAACTCAACAGTGAGCATAAGCTATTTATTAAACAGTAACTATCATCTGATAGTTTGGCTCTTTTAGTCCATTATTTTAAGATTAATTCATACAGTATCTATAACAGTTTATCTACATTATGTGTGATATTCTATTATATAAAATATACAATCATTTACTAATTCACTGTTAATAAAAATGTTTCATGTTGGTAGCAAATATACTGAACAATTTTATCATTTATATAATATACACACATTTAAATATACAAATAGGAACAAGATTTCTGAGTCAGATTATGCTATGCATATCTTTTGAATTAGTGGAGGAATTAAATAGATTTTCAAATTGTATAAATAGCTTTTTCAGCAGAGTATGAATTACAGTTTCTCCAGACATTGTGAAAAACTTCATTTAAAAAGTATTTAGCATTTTTATGATTTTATTATGGAGATTTAATGTTTCATTTACTTTTTTTAGTTTTCTTTCGTATATTTTCCCTCTGTATCTTATATCCCATTACTTCTCCTGGGTTAATGAATTTTATAATATTTTTTGTTTTTGTTTTATTTATTCATTTAGTTTTGTCATCACAGGTGTAAAATTTGAACACCTGAAGAACTTGCCATCAGTACTCATCAATACACTGTCTCGGCTCCTCACACACTACCTGTCTGAATGCAAGGTTCCATCCCAATGGAAAACCAGCAAGACTGTAATACTATACAAGAAGGGAGACATCCATGACATTGGCAACTATCTCCCAATCTGCCTATTGTCTGTCATCTACAAACTGTTAACTTGAGTCATCCTGATTAGGAATGGCAGAGTACTAGATGAAGGACAACCATGTGAACAATCCAGGTTCCAAAAAGGATTCAGTACCATATCCCCACGATAACTAAGCTTATTGAGGTTTCTCAGGAGTACAAGATGCCGCTCTGTCTAACGTTCATTGATTTAAAGAAGGCCTTTGATTCTCTTGAGACAGAAGTGGTTATAGAAGCCCTAGCCAATCAGGGCATATAAACTCAATACATCAGGATCCTCTGTGAGCACTATTACGGATTCACTACCAGGATCTCACCATTCTACAAGGAAGTAATCATCCATGTCAAGAGAAGGGTTCAGCAGGGTGATACCATTTCACCAAAACTCTTCAGTGCCATCCTCGAGAATATCATGCGACAACTGGAATGGGAAGGAATGGGAGTGAAGATAGATGGTCGACAACTACACCACCTCCACTTTGCTGATGACATCGTTCTAATAACACCAAACATCAGCCAAGAGGCACAAATGCTGGCCGACTTCGACCGTGAGTGTGGCAAGGTCGGATTACAACTGAATCTCAAAAAGATAATGTTCATGAGAAACAGTCTTGTTCCTGATGCTCCATTCACTCTCAACGGAACCACCATCTCTTCAAATGCAACAGTTATATATACCTAGGTTGAGAAATCAACATCATGAATGACCTGGAACCTGAGTTACACAGGAGGAAGAGAGCAGCTTGGAATGCCTTCAAGAGCGTTGAAGAAATACATAAGAGGACAAAGAACCTCCAGCTTTGAGCACATCTCTTCGATTCCACTGTTCTTCCTGCATTAACATATGCCTCAGAGACCTGGGCCCTATGAAAACAAGAGGAGAATTCTATTCGGTCTCTCAAAGAGGAATCGAAAGAGCTATGCTTGGAGTATCACACTTCACTCAAATGAGAGATAGAATCCGGAGTTCTGATCTCCGTCAACGATAAAGAATCAGGGATGCTATCTCATTTGCCAAGGCATCAAAAATCAGATGGGCTGGACACGTAATGAGGTTTACAGATGACCGCTGGACTAGAGCCATTACTGACTGGATTACATGGAACGGCAAATGATAGTGTGCATGTCCACCTACAAGATGGTCAAACTTCTTAGTCAAGACACTGAATAATCGGTTTGAGGCTCTTCATGTTCCTAGAATTAGCAGATGCCACTGGGCTACGCTAGCATGCAACAGGGATGAATGGAGACATTACTGGCACCTGCTCGAGTAAATCGATGAATAACAGGGTATCAAGTGATCAAGTGATCAACTAGAAGTCCTTGTGAACCGTTTTTGTTTTTAAAATTGTAATAAAAATGCCCTTTTAAAAATTTAAATATCATTCTCAAATGGAATTCTTTCTTTTTTAAAAAACAATACTTAAAACTAAAGACATTCTTCATTTATTTAAAAAAGTCAAATATATTTTGTACGAATGGAATGAATTTCTATATATTGAATACTCTATGCTCGAGCGGGCCCAGTAACGTCTCCATTGGAGACTTTGTTGTTACTGTGTCTGGCATATCAAATACTCTTGGTAGCTTACTGGGCTCTCCGAGAGGGGTGGAGGAATCGAACTCGGGTTGGCCATGTTGGCCGGTTGTAAGGTGAACGCCGTACCACTGTGCTATCGCTCCGGAGGGCCTTTCAGGGCTAGAGCAATAGCACAGCGGTAGGGTGTTTGCCTTGCACGCAGCCAACATGGCTGACCCGGGATACTCTACATTATTTAAAAATTATTTTATTTTTTATTTATTTTTATTTATTTTTTATTCATTTATTGAATCACTGTGGGAAAAGTTACAATGCTTTCAGGTTTAAGTCTCAGTCATGCAAATATCAAACACATTTTCCTTTACCAATACTTATTTTTCACCACGGAGAACCCCAATAAACCCCCCTCCAACCCTCCCAATGCCTGTGAGGCAGATGAATTCTAGTTAACACTATCTACTTTGACTCGATTCATTGTTTCGAGAAAAGATGCGCCCTTATTATTTAGAGTTTACACCCCCATATCTGACATGCTGAAAAGGCGTTGTGAAATAATTTGTTTTCTACAACTGGTCACAAGAATTAAATGATATCTCGCAGCCGTATTGCAGCCCCGTGATTTTGGATTTCTGGTATTTTACTTATTAACTCTGTAAGTATTTCTGCTGAGAGTAAGATAATTATGAGATTTATTTTTGTGCTCTGGAGCCATGGCCGTGCCAGAGAGCCGCTCGTGGGGGGCAACTCGTGACCTCGGTAGGGCGTGAAGGACAAGCCGGGAACGCCCCCCTTCCCATGAGATTTTAGTCGCTCCATCACGACCAGCTCATAACTGGCTTTCCACAAAGCTCCCAAACAGCTGCCATCTTTCTTTCCAGAGGGAAAAAGGCAGAAGGGACCAACACCTTCCCCCCCCCCCCCCCCCGGACAGGCATGTTGGTGTAGCGTAGATTAACGCATAGTCCATTCACTTTTCTGCTGCAAGCTGCCGGGCTCTGCATTAAGTCCTTGTGCTTCTGGAGCCATGGCCGTGCTGAAGAGCTACTCGTGAGGGGCAACTCGTGACCTTGGTAGGGTGTGAAGGACAAGCCGGGAACACCCCCCTTCCCATGAGGTTTTAGTCGCCCCATCACGACCAGCTCATACCTGGCTTTCCACAAAGCAATTTTAGTATCATGAGATATTTTTTCCCCACATAGGATCATTACAAAAGTAACAAGTGTTTTAAATGTAGGAACATTAAAAATTATGTTTTTTCTATAGGCAATTTATAAGTCATATCCAGAGTTTACATTAGAATGCAATAAAATTTTTTTAGGTTAACATATCTGTAAACATTCAAATATAGCATAATGATAGATCATTTAAAATAAAAAATCTCTTAGTCTATGGAGTTCCAATTTAACCATTACTAATCGAAGACTACAATGTATAATAATTTGGGGTTATTTAAAGTAAAAATGTTAGACAACTATGTAAAATTTCTGGTAAGTAAGCAAAGAAATGAGACAATACTAAATACTGAAAACATATCTCCAGACATTTAAATAAAACTGAATTTAAGCACTTCCAATTTATATGTTTTAATAATAAAAGTAAATTCTGTGTACCTGACCAGTTTTTTAATGGAAAATAGATGTACTGTAGAATATAAACTATTTAGCAGATAACTTTAATAAGAAATATGCTTATTTTATAGAGCTGAGGTAAATAGCTCAGATATTAAAGCCCAAATTCTGCTGTGATTTCTTCTCTCACAAATCAATTAAGTCAATAGACAAAGTAAATTATACTTTTATAGATAATCAAGGAAGTTCCCACTAGCCAATATAACAAGTGAAAAGTTCCATTAATCCTGCCCCATATTAGAGAATAAATTTCAGATAAGAAGTATAAATACAGATTTATAATTTATTGTTTAAGGAAAAATGCATTTAAGTGATACATTCGAGTTCATTTTTTTGAGCTACAGAATGAATAAATATTTTAATTGTCTTAAGGAATCAGACTTTTATGATTATAGGAGATTTGTGGAAGTGGGTTGGGTTTGAGGAGTACATAAAACTTTAAGTACTATGACTAAAATTATATGACTTACTAGCAACACGTGGACTAATGAGTATTCTGAATTTATTATTTTCTCAGGGATAATGATGAATAGAGCGCAATATTTCCTTAGATATTTTCTTAAATAGGTAGAGGAAACATTACTTTGCCAGAAGGGCCATAACGAAATGCTATCACCTGAGTTTGGTGGTGTCGTTTTTGTGGGTTGAGCCACAGCCAGAAGTGCTCAGGGGCAATACCTGACTCTGTGTTTAGTGATCACTTCTGGTGATACTCTAAGGACAATTTGTGGTGCTTACTCCTGGCTTTGTATTCAGGGATCATTCCTGGCATGTTAAGAGGCCAACATGGGGGCCAAGGATCTAATATAGGTCAGCCATATGCAAGGCAAATGTTCTACTCACAACAGTATCACTCCAGGCCTGATAATATCTGTTTTTCTGGTTGATTATAAAGAAGGGAAAAAGATATAAAAACCAAGTAGTAAAAATATTTATTTTACTTAAAAATCTATGCTTAGAATCATCATTTTTCCATCTGTATTATAGTTGCTTCCTTTTTAAGTACAATTATATGGAGAATAGCCTCACAATAACATCCTTCACATCTGATATAAACCACTGTAAATTTCTCATGCTTACAATTACATTTACCAAGTATACCTCAATTATTTTTCATGCTGTGGTGCTGTGGCTGGAGAGAGAGTACAGCACTTTAGGAACTTGTCTTGCATGTAGCTAACCCAGGTTTGAGAATAGGTATCACATATGGTCCCACAAGGACCACCATAAGGGATTCTTGAGCACAGAGCAAGGATAAAGACCTGAGCACTTCCAGGTGCAGCCTAAAGGATACTAAAAGAAATTATCACATATATATGATAACATATATGGGTATATATATGTATACACATATACAGACACACACACATTACTTCTCCATACTCAATGTCACTGTTTGAGGGTGTATGTGTATGTACTTATAACTACATATATATATATATAATGTATCTATAACTTTCTATACCTTTCTATATACTTACTTTTCTGCATTAATTATAATAATCTGGTTGATATATGAACATCCCTCTCTTCTAATTTTGCACAATTTCCAAATTTGTTCTAGTAAAATGTTTTTAAAATATAAGTCTGATAAAACTAAGAAACATGAATAAATATTTTCAGCTGGTAGGGCATTTGCCTTGCATGAGGCAGACCTGGGTTCGATTTCTCTGTCCCTCTCGGAGAGCCTGGCAAGTACCAAGAGTATCCCTCCTGCACAGCAGTTCCTGGCAAGCTCCCCGTGGCGTATCCATATGCCAAACACAGTGACAACAAATCTCACAATGGAGACGTTACTGTTGCCTGCTCCAGCAAATTGATGAACAACAGGAGGATAGTGCTACAGTGCTACAGTACTTAAAAAATTATGTATTTTGGAAAATACAATTGTTCAATAATTATCACTTCTATGTATTATCTTAGGACTATAAATTTGTTCAACAGTATTTTCAGAGACACTAAATAATTTGAAAATGTGCCCATTAGAATAAATGGGAAGAAAATATTCTCAGATGTATTGTATGTATTCAGCCAACATCTTTTAGTTTATGGTTTCAGTGGTTACCTTTTGACTCCTTCCTTCTTGTTACCTTTTTTATTTTAGAACAAAAACACATACTCTCTTTCAGAATGGATAATAAAATTTTGCTTGAATAACTAGACTGTATAGAGCTCCAGGCCTGTTTTTCCTTCAAAGCTCTTTACACTACACAAAATGCAAATCTTAAAGATCTAATGTAGCTGTAACAACAGGCTTTTTTATTTAAATCATAAAGGAAAACTACTGAAGGAAAAAAATAGACTTTTGATTTTTTCTTTTAGTAACTAAAATTTTGATGATCAATGCAAAGGTTGGCAATAAGAGCCCTCCAAGCCATTTACAGACCAATTTTCAGCAGTGCTTTCTCAAGAATGTCAATATAATAGCCTAGTCTGTTTGTAGGAGGAGAAAAACCTTTTCTAGTATTCCATATAATATCTACCTCGAAGTCAGATTTTGATTACAATATCAGTAGCAAACCTCAGAAAAACCTTTTCTAGTATTCCATGTAATATCTACCTTGAAGTCAGATTTTGATTACAATATCAGTAGCAAACCTCAGAATGAAAATTAAACACTATGACTCATTAATAATATGTATCAACAGAGAATGTAAAATCACTACAATGAGTAATAAAGATGTAATTGAGCTAAGCAGTCTAGTATGGGACCCCCTTGTATTAAAATGACAGGAAGCTGTACAATCAAGATATATTTGGAGAGACCAAAAAAAAAGGTAAATAAAAGTAAAGTCTTAAAATAGACAAATATTTATAGACACAAAACTTATTCTCAAAAGAAATTATTCTGCTTCAGGACTATAAGGAAGATCAGGTCACTTCCAGAAATCATTTACAGGCGGGAATGATACCCTGATACGACTATAAAAAAATTAAGCGACCGCCTAAAATAACATTTTTTTCTCTGTGATAATTCCCTAGCAAAGAATGGTATAGCTCAAGATGAGGGATATTGGAAAGGGATCCTATAATTATCAGCTTCTCAATGTAGGTCAGGAACTTCCATTCTAGAGTGACTAGCATCTCTACTCAGGGTGTATAAGGTCTCTATCTTATTTGCTCCTCTTCCATTCTGAGATTGCCTGTGCATTTAAGGACATGAAACATACTTCACTTCTTTTAAAGTTCCATATTCTCTCTAGAGAAGCCTGATATTATCCTTAGAATTAATTTCCTCCCTTATAAAAATCATTTTACCTCACTAGTTTGTGCTGCTTCTCTATTTAAAAAAAAGACCAGAAATATTAAAGCCAAATTCTCCATTTTCTAAGTAAATATTTTTTATATATATGAAAAATCACATCTCAAATGGAATTAAGTGGATCTAAGCACAGTTTGACAATTGTCTTAGTGTAAGACTGGCAGGATACTCACACCCATGCTATGAAGGGGTTTATGTAGACGACATCAATCCTGACCCTGGGCATAAACCCCAAGGACAGTAAAATTTAAGGAAAAAATTCTATGTAAGCAAAAACCTATCAACATCTTTTCTTTTTTAATTTTTTTGTTTCTTTTTTTTTAACAGTTGTAGATTTACAATTTTTTGTGCTTGGTTTTCGATTATACAATGATCAGATACCCATCCCTCCACCAGTGCCCATTTTCCACCACCATGAATAATATCCCTCCACCCCCATCCCCCCATCCCCCCGTCTCTGTGGCAGGGCAATCCCCTGTGTTCTCTCTCTCCTTTTGGGTGTTGTGGTCTGCAAAAGAGGCATTGAGTGGCAAACATGTTCAGTCCAAAGTCTACTTTTGACATGCATCTCCCCTCCTGGGAGGATCCTCCAAACACCCTTTATTTGGTGCTCCCTTCTCTATCTGAACTGCCCTTTCCTCTAGGATATCCAGCTGGCCTCTAAGTTATGGAGTAATCCTCCTGGTGCTGATCTCAGCTATTCTTGGGTATTAATCTCATACTTTGTTACTTTATCCCCCAGATGAATGCAATATTTCTCTGTCTATCCCTCTCTTTCTGACTCATTTCGCTTAGCATGATACTTTCCATATTGTACCACTTGTATGTAAATTTCATGACTTCATCTTTTCTAACAGCTACATAGTACTCCATTGTGTAGATGTACCAAAGTTTCTTTAACCAGTCATCTGTTCTTGGGCATTCAGGTTTCTTCCAGTTTCTGGCTATTGTAAAGAGTGCTACAATGAACAAACAAGTGCAGATGTCACTTCGACTATACATTTTTGCCTCTCTGGGATATATTCCCAGGAGTGGTATTGCTGGGTCAAATGGGAGCTCAATTTCTAATTTTTTGAGAATCGTCCATACTGTTTTCCAGAAGAGCTGAACCAGTCGACATTCCCACCGACAGTGAAGGAGTGTCCCTTTCTCGCAACATCCATGCCAGCATCGGTTGCATTTGCTTTTTTGTATGTGGGCCAGTCTCTGAGGTGTGAGATGGTATCTCATTGTGGTTTTGATCTGCATCTCCCTGATGATTAATGATGTAGAGCATTTTCTCATGTGCTTTTTTGCCATTCGGATTTCTTCTTTGAGAAAGTTTCTGTTCATTTCATTGCCCCATTTTTGGATGGGGTTCGATGTTTTCTTCTTGTGGAGTTTAACCAGTATTTTGTATATCCTGGATATCAACCCCTTGTCAGATGTGTATTCGGTGAATATACTTTCCCATTCTGTAGACTGTCTTTGTATTTTGGTCACTGTTTCTTTGGAGGTGCAGAAGTTTCTTAGTTTAAGATAGTCCCATTTATCTATCTCTGTTTTCACTTGCTCGGCCAGTGGCATGGCATCTTTGAAGATACCATTAGCTTCAAAGTCATGGAGGGTTTTGCCAACTTTATCTTCAATGTACCTTATGGTTTCTGGTCTGATGTTGAGGTCTTTAATCCATTTTGATCTTACTTTTGTACATGGTGTTAGGCAAAGTTCTGAGCCTATTTTTTTGCATGTAGCCGTCCAGTGATGCCAACACAATTTATTAAAGAGGTTTTCCTTACTCCACTTCACATTACTTGCACCTTTATCAAAGATTAGATGATCATATGATTGAGGGGAGATGTCAGTTTATTCAACCCTGTTCCTTTGGTCTGCAGTTCTGCCTTTGTTCCAGTACCATGCTGTTTTAATTATTACTGCTTTGTAGTACAGTTTGAAGTTAGGGAGGTTGATTCCTCCCATTTTCTTTTTCCCAAGAATTGCTTTAGCTATTCGTGGGGGCTTATTGTTCCATATAAATTTCAGGAGTGTTTGCTCCATTTCTTTGAAGAATGTCATGGGTATCCTTGTAGGGATTGCATTGAATTTATACAATGCTTTCGGTAGTATTGCCATCTTGACAATGTTAAGTCTCCCGACCCATGAGCAGGGGATATCTTTCCATTTCCTCATGTCCTCCTTTATTTCCTGAAGTAGCGTTTTGTAGTTTTCTTTGCACAGGTCCTTTACTTCCTTAGTTAAGCTGATTCCTAGGTACTTGATTTTCTGGGGCACAATTGTGAACGGGATTTTTTTTCATGTTGCTTTCTTCTCTCTCACGGTTTGCGTATAGGAAAGCCATGGACTTTTGGGTATTGATTTTATAACCTGCAACTTTACTATACGAGTCTATTGTTTCTAGGAGTTTTTGGTGAAGGTTATTGGGTTCTCTAAGTAGAGTATCATATCATCTGCGAATAGTGAGAGCTTGATTTCTTCCTTTCCTACCTGAATGCCCTTAATATCTTTTTCTTGCCTAATCGGTATTGCAAGTACTTCCAGTACTATATTGAACAGCAGTGGAGAGAGTGGGCATCCCTGTCTCATCCCTGATCTTAGAGGGAAGGCTCTCAGTTTTTCCCCATTGGGGATGATGCTTGTTGTAGGCTTGTGGTAGATGGCTTTAATTATGTTGAGGAAGATCCCCTCTATACCCATTTTGGCTAGGGTTTTCATCATAAAGGGGTGTTGGATCTTGTCAAATGCTTTCTCTGCATCTATTGATATAATCATATGCTTTTTATCTTTTCTTTTGTTGATATGATGGATTATGTTGACTGATTTTCGAATGTTAAACCATCCTTGCATCCCTGGGATGAATCCTACTTGGTCATGGTGTATGATCTTTTTGATGAGTAGTTGGATTCTATTTGCTAGTAGTTTGTTGAGGATCTTTGCATCTGTGTTCATCAGGGATATCGGCCTGTAATTCTCTTTCTTTGTGGTATCTCTGTCTGCTTTTGGTATCAGTGTGATATTTGCTTCGTAGAAACTGTTCGGAAGTGTTTTTGATATTTCAATTTCGTGGAAAAGCTTAAAGAGCATTGGGTGTAAGTCCTCTTTAAAGATTTGGAAGAATTCACTAGTGAATCCACCCGGGCCAGGGCTTTTGTGCTTGGGGAGACTTTTTATTACCATTTCAATTTCCTTGATGGTGATAGGTCTGTTCAGGTGTTCCAGGTCTTCTTGGTTCAGCCTTGGGAGTCTGTAGGAGTCTAGGAATTTTTCCATTTCCTCGAGGTTTTGATGTTCCATGGCATAAAGCTTCTCAAAGTACTCCCTGAGGATACTCTGAATTTCTGTAGTTTCTGTTGTAATGACCCCCTTTTCATTTCTGATTCGGTTTATTAGGGTTTTCTCTCTCCCTTTCTTTGTGAGTTTTGCTAGAGGCTTATCGATCTTGTTAATTTTCTCGAAGAACCAGCTCTTGGATTCATTGATCTTTCGGATTGTTTTTTGGGTTTCTATCTCGTTAATCTCTGCTCTGAGTTTTATTATTTCCTTTCTCCTGTTCGGGTTGTGCTTCTTTTTTTTGGTCCTTCTCCAAGCTCTTAAGCTCTGAGGTTAGGTTTCTTATGTGTGCTCGCTCCTCCTTCCTGAGGAATGCTTGTAGAGCTATAAACTTTCCTCTTAACACAGCCTTTGCTGTGTCCCATAAGTTTTGGTAACTCGTGTTCTCATTTTCATTCGTTTCTAGGAATCTTTTGATTTCCTCTTTGATTTCCTGTCTAATCCACTCGTTGTTCAATAGTGCACTGCTTAATTTCCAGGTGTTTGATTTAGTTTTCTGTTTTTGTGTGTGATTTACTTCTAATTTCAGCGCATTATGGTCTGAGAAGATTGTTGATACAATCTCTACCTTCTTAATTTTATGGAGGCATGTGTTGTGGCTCAGCATGTGGTCTATCTTGGAGAATGTTCCATGTACGCTTGAGAAGAATGTGTATTCAGCTTTTTGTGGATGAAGTGTCCTGTATATATCTACTAAGTCCCTTTCTTCCATTGTTTCCCTCAAATGAAGTATGTCCTTGCTAAGCTTGAGTCTGGTTGATCTATCAAGAGGTGACAAAGCGGTGTTGAAGTCTCCCACTAGTATTGTGTTGCTATTAATGTCTTTTTCCAAATCTATGAGTAGTTGTTTTAAGTACTTTGCTGGTCTCTCATTAGGTGCATATACATTTATTATTGTAAGTTCTTCCTGTTGTACAGATCCTTTGATCAATAAGAAATGGCATTCACTGTCTCTTATGACCTTCCTCACTCTGAAATTGATGTGGTCTGATATAAGGATGGCTACCCCAGCTTTTATATGGGAGCTGTTTGCCTGTAGGATTGTTTTCCAGCCTTTGACTCTGAGTCTGTGTTTGCTTTGACTATTGAGATGTGTTTCTTGCAGGCAGCAGAATGTTGGGTTCAATTTTCTAATCCATCCTGCCTCTCTATGTCTTTTAATTGGTGCGTTTATCCCATTGCCATTGAGAGACATTATTGTTATGGGATTTTATCCCATTGTTTTGTTAAAATTTGGTGTATTTGAGGGGCCTTTCTTGCCTTAAAGTAGCCCATTTAGTTGTTCTTGTAACCATGGTTTTGAGTCTATGAAGTTCCTGAGCTGTTGTTTGTCTGTGAAACTGTGTGTTGTTCCTTTTGTTATGAATGAGAGTCTTGCTGGGAAAAGTATTTTTGGGGAGGCATTTATTTCATTGAGTTTTTTCACTATGCCCCACCACTGTTTTCGGGCCATGAGGGTTTCATCAGAAAAATCAGCTGTGAATTTTAAGGATGCTCCTTTGTAAGAGATTTCTTTCTTCGATCTTGCTGCTTTCAGAATTTTGTCTCTGTCTAAGGTTTTGGTCATTTTGATCAGAATGTGTCTTGGGGTATTTTTATTCGGATTTCTTCTAGCTGGTACCCTTCGGGTCTCCTGAATGTGGTCACAAGTTTTCTTCAGCTCTGGAAACGTTGTAGCAATGATGTCTTTGACAGTTTCTTCTTCATCAAGGTTTTCTTCCTGTCCCTCTGGGACTTCAATAATTCTTATGTTACCCCTTCTTGGCTTCATCACGATCTTCTCTTGCCATCTGCTCCCGAATTGTGAGTCTCTTTTCCATTTTCTGCTCTTTTCTGGAGAGTCTCTGAACTTCATCTTCGAGCTCACTGATTCTGTTCTCAGCAGCTCTTACTCTGCTGCTGAGACCTTCCACTGAGCTTTTCAATTCGCCTACGAGATTTTTCAGGTCTGACATTTCTGATTGCATTTTCTTCATTTCTACCTTCAGATCCTCTTGTCTTCTATTGGCATTGCTTTCCATTGTTTCTTTTAATTCCCTAAGCATCCTAAGTAGCTCCCTTCTGAATTCCTTGTCAGAGAGTTTGTCTAACACTACAGTACTGTTGGTGTCATCTGGGCTAGACTCTTCAAATGAAAGTTTGGTGGGCTTTTGCGTTGCTTTACCATTGTGAGAGGTGTAGTTTAGTCCTTCACGTTCACTGTTACTATTCTGCTTGATATGCAGTGTGAGTTAAGATTGGCTTATGAGTTATTGGCTACTGTGTTTCTAGTGGCTGAGCTAAAATAGAGAAGTTTCCATCTAAGAAGGTAGCTTATGGTTCATATGGCATATGTAGTGGGAAAATATTTCGCGGCCACGGCTCCGGAAAGAGTCCCTGGCACTGGGCGAGGAGTTGGGAACATCTCCTGTTTGGAATTGGAGCCGTTCAGCTTTGTTGCCCAGAGCTGGGCCTCTGTGCCCGTCCCGCGCAGATCAGGGGTTGAAAACCGGCTTTCCAGGAGCTGGATCTAGCTGGGCATGCCCAGAGAGGGTCCCAGGCCCTTGGGGGCGGGTTGTACCTGTTTGGAATTGGAGCCGTTCAGCTTTGTTGCCCAGAGCTGGGCCTCCATGCCCGTCCCGCGCAGATCAGGAGTTGAAAACCGGCTTTCTAGGAGCTGGATCTCTATCAACATCTTTTGAAGTGATATATACATTTGCAATTTCTTTAATAATGTGCATCTATATGCATCATTTCATGAATAAATTTTTGTAGCAACCTCTGAAATTACAGAAAATAAAGAACATAATATTTCCTCTATTATCCTATTAGTAAAGTTCTGCAAATACTCAGATTTTATTTGGGGTAGGGGCTTGGGTAACAGGTGGTGGTGCTCATGGCTTACTCCTGGCTGTATGCTCAAAGATCATTCCTGATAGGCTTATGGGATCATATCTGGTGCTAGGGACTGAACCCAGTCAGCCCCACAAAAGGCAAGCACCTTGCACTCTATAGTGTCTCCAGTCCTATTTTATGAGCGTTTATTATATAAATTAAGTATGACATGTCATATGCAATATGAGATCTGCATGTATGTACATGCTTATAAAATTCACATTAGGGTACAGAAGGCTATCTCAGGAGCAAGAGATACATTACTTGCAGACACACAGTCCTGGCTCTAGTCTCCAGTACTACATGCTTCTTTAGTATCATTTCACATTGCCCTGGGTGTCCACCAGCACTAGAGAGTGACCCTCATTTTTCAGTGTTCCAACAGCATTATATCATTAGGTCCTAGAATTGAACTGTCTGGTCATCTGGAAAAACTTCAGTCCTAATAACTGAAGTAGCTAAGATGCAAAATCCTTCTTTAATAATATAAAATTTTAGATTTTTTCTTATCTTTCAATTTATATTAATTGTATTATGTTTAAGGCCTAGAGGAGCAGTAATAGACCATAGTCACTGATTCCTGAAGCCAAAGGATCTTATTAGACTATTGTTTTCCAAACTGAAAAATACTGGTACTTCACTTCCACTGTCTACATTGTAATTTAATTCATATGGAGTATAAATGATATCACCATATTCCCTAAATACCCAGGTGTTTCTAATAACTTGGAAAACTATCAGAGTAACCCATATTTAAAAAAAAATTATGGCTAATAGAGTACATTCACTTTATCTTTTGAGAGCTAAATGTCACTGGAATTTTAACCTTTTGAGATCCCTCTTTTCCTTTTGAGATAAGGGAAGTCAATCAATTCAAGTTTCCTATTGCTGTCACAGAACTATAGAAGCAGCATGAAGCTCTGTAAATATCTTTGACATATGACTCCTCATCCTCTCATTCTCCCCCTCCCCTGCCCTCCAGTTAGATCATTCAATAATGTTTCAGAAAGGAAGGATTTGTGGATCTTCTTAGATTAGAAAGAGCAGGGAAACACTATAAAGCCCAAATCATTGTTGAGTTCATTTATCCCTTTAGTGAATTCAGTCTGATAAAGTGATGTGCAGAATATGATCAAGTCACATATCTCCCACATAGTCTGAAACTTAGATTGCACCCCATAATACTCCCTATTTTCTGCAGATGTAGGTCCTTCAATCTTAGCATATTTTTGCTGTAAAAGCTATCTATCTCTAAGTAGACACAATATCTGTTTAAGGTTGTACAAGTCAATAGAGAGTAGTTGAAAAAGAGAGTCGACTTACTTGAGTAAGTTCATAGAGAAAGTTGGAAAAAGTATTCTTAAAAGAGAAAATAAAATATTAATCTATAGATTAAATTACTTTGGGTTAACTGTAGAATGACTTTAATTCAGAGGACATATTATTCTTGGTGTCTCATAGCTTTCAGATTCTTCCACATATACCTAAATACTCCTAGCCCATGTTTAAGTGTCAATTGCTTTCTCATTGTTGCTCCTTCAACAGCGTTAGCTAATTGACTGGCATTTTAATTCTAATTCTAATTTAATTCTAATTATATTCGTAATTCTAATTGACTAGTGCCCACATAATCTAAACTAAACTTCACAGGATGACTGTTGGACTAGAGCTGTTACTGATTGGATTCCATGGGATGTCAAAAGACCGCGTGGCCGCCCACCTACCAGATGGTCAGACTTCTTCGTCAAGATCATGAACGATCGTTTTGAGGCCCTTCATGTTCCCAGAGCAAACAGATGCCATTGGGCTACACTAGCATGCAACAGAGACAAATGGAGACGTTACTGGTGCCCGCTCGAACAAATCGATGACTAACGGGAAGTTAAGTGATTAAGTGATTAAGTGAAATTTCACAGGAGGTTTCTTGAAATTTGCATGTAGGCTCTTTGTTTTCTCTTTGATATTCTTACTTCAAGACTACAGTTGATAGATTTCTTCTCCGTACATCAATTTTCTGGGCTGGAGCGATAGCACAGCGGTAGGGCGTTTGCCTTACAAGCAGCCAACATGACCGACCCGAGTTCGATTCCTCCAACCCTCTCGGAGAGCCCGGCAAGCTACCGAGAGTATCTCGCCCCCATGGCAGAGCCTGGCAAGCTACCCGTGATGCATTCGATATGCCAAACACAGTAACAACAAGTCTCATGTTGGAGACGTTACTGGGCCCATTCGAGCAAATCGATGAACAATGGGAGGACTGTGACTGTGACATCAATTTTCTAGACCATAAGAAATATTTGGTGGCTCAATAAACCTTAAGCTCCCTCTGAGAGGAGCAAGGACAACCCAATGTTATCCAACAGTCCATGATCTTTATAAGTTTTATATTTGTTGGTACAAGTCAAAATTTATTCTCCTAGCCCATATGCTTTTATCTCTTCCTCCACCCAGGACATAGAAGGTAATAATTTATTTAGGCCATATTCTACTTATTGTGATAAAATACCCATTATTCTATTCTCTCCCAGCTCTCCACTGGCAATTAATCTATTGTGATACTTAACTAATTAGTTAATTCTTAACTAGTGCGACACTAGAATTAATAATTATTTTCTGAAATCAGGTCAATATCCATTTCTCTTAATACTCAGTATATTTATAGGATGTTGGTGACACGTGCGATTAGGAAAATTTCTTAACAAAGAACTTTTAAAAGTCTACATGGAAGTAATTTTGGACAAATTCTGGACTAGTAGTTATGAACTAGCAATGTAAACAGGAATGTTTGTGTAGCTTATGGACCTAGAAGAAAATAATTTTCTGGCGTTAACACATGCATCCTTAATCGAAGTAAATAGCCAGCTCAAAATCTGCACGGGAGAAAATAAACAGTTCTCTTTATTTTGGTCCTTTTAGGAACTCAGTCTTATTAGTGAACCATATATTCTTATTGGCTGAATCCATGCTGAAATCCAAAACCATGGGAACATACTAAGCTTTTGTTTTTTCCAAGTTTGTCCCACAGTGCAGAGAACAGGGTTTAAATAAGTAGGGAAGAGATCTGAAAGATCGAATATATCATACACTATTAGTTTGGAATGGCAGCTTGGAACATATATATTTATGTGGCTAAGAAACATTTATTAAGATTATAGAGTCATATATACTATAATGTAGAATTATTTTTGAAGCAACTTTAATCAAACTTTTGCTATGTAGATTATGCATGATAGAAAGAGCTATAGTGTGTGTCCTATGTGTCAAGCAAACCAAATTTAATCCTAATTTGACTGTCAGCTCTAATGCTGTATATCTGTTGTTAGAAACTACTGTGCCAGTTTTGTGGTTCTGGAACTGAGGCTTGAAGACTTTGACTTGTATACGATGACATAGATTGTAAATAGGGATTTAGGATATGACTTGTTATTTCATTCCAGTGCCAGACCACAATACTACCAGGAATAATAACAGAGACTATTTTATAGTGATCGTATCTTTTATGCTTTTTTTCTAGTTGTTCACTGAATATCTTGCAAGGGGAAGAACATATAAGAAGGACCATGGTGAAAACTTAGAAACATAACACAGATAATATTCATCCGGTGACTATAGTCTTAGAATGTTGGTGTGCCTGGGAACACTAAAGAAGTACATGTCATAGAGGCATGGGTTGGAATGGCAAGGTCATTGCATGTTTTGCATTATTTATATCATAAAAGCTTTTAGTGATGGAAAAATAAAGTTGGCTTACTTAAAAATAAGCACATCAAGTCTCAGAAAGCCAGATGTGGTAATTAAATTGGTTCTTTTCCTACTATGAGAACTAGGATAAAATATAAAAATTAGTAGTACTTGAAGGGATTTTTAAGAAGGTATGTTTTATCAGTATTTTCCCCCATTTCAGCACTATCTGGGGCACCAAGTACACTCTGTAATGCTGGAGGACAGAGGGTGATGCTGAGAAGACATGTGGGCAGGGAATCAAACCCAGGGCCTCACATATGCAAAACATGATTTTATCTGCTTGTGTCAATGACACTAACACTTTTGATTTAAAAAAAGTGAGACTATAAATTTTCTAGCATTTGGAAAAATTTCAGACAGTTTACTGAGAATATTTATCTAGATTCCAGCCTAACTTATTACTCTGTTTTCTCTCCCTACCTTTCCAGACAAAGACATAGGTCAATATGGTGATAGAAATTCAATAATATGCAATAAAGGTCAACTTCTTTCACTTAGAATTTATTCTCCTAAAATGATTCTCATGGTATTATAATGAAACAGAGTGCTATAGTATATATTTGCTTGATTTTATAACATCCATTTATCAGCAATGTTTATTTGAAGTCCACGCTGATGTGACTCATTTATTGACAGCCAGTGGCACATGGCCCAGCCAGGTAGGGTGCATGATACTCAGCAATGAGAACTGAGTAAAAATATGTGAGTTGCTTTTAGAAAATGTTTACATTAACCTGAAAGGGAGAGACAGAGAATACATACACACTTTTTTATATAAACACTGATAAGCTTGGAAACTCTCAAGGCTAGCTCACTACCACATAGATAAAATAAAAGAGAAGTGTAGGAGGAGCACTGACAAGGGGTGAAAGTGCCCCAACAGACTCAGCCTAGAGCTGTATTTACTACCATTCTTTTTCTTTTTGAGTTCATGAATCGTTGCTGAAGGCTATTTCAGGAAGAGGTCTGTGTGACAGCAAACATACCTACCCAAAGATGTACCCATAAATCAAAGATTTATGGGTGAGACTGCATTACTGGGTGTACCTTATAAAAAATAAATCCACTATTTACTAACTTTACTCAGAAAACACATCATGGTGTCTTTGCTTGATTGTTGCACCTTTCTGTCTACACTTATTGTAAAATCAAAACTGTTTTTATGAGACCAATATCTACCACAGTTTTTCTATAAAACCAACTAAGTAGCTTCCTTATTTTTACATAGCTTCTAGAAATGTGGGCCACTCTTTGGACAGCAACTTTTATTTGGAGAATATACCAGTTCCCACATACAGTATTTGATCACTATCCCCTAAGAAAATGGACTTATATAGGGAGCTTGGAATGTAACAATTTAATGTTCTTTGGGACAGCTTGGCATATGAGAAAATGCTCTACATCATTAATCATCAGGGAGATGCAGATCAAAACCACAATGAGATACCATCTCACACCTCAGAGACTGGCCCACATTCAAAAGAACAAAAGCAACCGATGCTGGCGTGGATGTGGCGAGAAAGGGACACTCCTTCACTGTTGGGGGGAATGTCCACTGGTTCAGCCCTTCTGGAAAACAGTATGGACGATTCTCAAAAAATTAGAAATTGAGCTCCCATTTGACCCAGCAATACCACTCCTGGGAATATATCCCAGAGAGGCAAAAATGTATAGTCGAAGTGACATCTGCACTTGTTTGTTCATTGCAGCCCTCTTCCAGAAACTGGAAGAAACCTGAATGCCCAAGAACAGATGACTGGTTAAAGAAACTTTGGTACATCTACACAATGGAGTACTATGTAGCTCTTAGAAAAGATGAAGTCATGAAATTTACATACAAGTGGTACAATATGGAAAGTATCATGCTAAGCGAAATGAGTCAGAAAGAGAGGGATAGACATAGAAAGATTGCATTCATCTGGGGGATATAAAGTAACAAAGTATGAGATTAATACCCAAGAATAGCTGAGATCAGCACCAGGAGGATTACTCCATAACTTAGAGGCCAGCCGGGTATCCTAGAGGAAAGGGCTATTCAGATAGAGAAGGGAGCACCAAATAAAGGATGTTTGGAGGATCCTCCCAGGAGGGGAGATGCATGTCGAAAGTAGACTATGGACTGAACATGTTTGCCACTCAATGCCTCTTTTGCAGACCACAACACCCAAAAGGAGAGAGAGAACACAGGGGATTGCCCTGCCACAGAGACGGGGGGATGGGGGGATGGGGGTGGGAGGGATATTATCCATGGTGGTGGAAAATGGGCACTGGTGGAGGGATGGGTATCTGATCATTGTATAATTGAAACCAAAGCACAAAAAATTGTAAATCTACAACTTAAAAAAAAATAAAATAAAATAAAGGGAAAAAAAAAATGAGCAAGAGGAAGAAATAAAATCCTGTGAAACACAGCAATTAATATGTCTCTAAGTCTGTATAAAGAGGCAGATGTATTTTTTTTGTATTTTTAAAAATGATCTGTTACTAAATCTGATAAAGAAACAAAAATTCTAATCTCAGTTACTGTTTATTGTTTGAACCATTAGATTTTACTTTCTATTAAAATATCTCCTAAGGCTCTGAGTAGACATTACTTAATTATTGAAAAATATTACTATATTAACTCTACTATATTATATTTCAATACCATCTGTGTTATTGCTTTCTAAAGTGATTAAAATTGAGTAGCTATTTCATTAGTCTATTGGATTACTCAGAAAATTATTGCAATGTTACATAGATTAAAACTATGATTTCATTCAAAATATTATAAAGAAGTAAAGGGAGATAAATTTTCATAATGCTAAATATGCAATAAAAGAGACATTTGCTTCCCTTAAGATTTCATTTAATTTTCTTAACTTTCAAATAGCCCATCATCCCTTTTCTATTAATAAAGTACATTTTGCAGAGATGTTGCAATCTGCTAATTAAACAACACAGCTTGCTCAGGACAATTTTTGTATTAGTTTTGTTTATATTAAAGTTAGCAAAGAGATAAAACTTCAGGTAATTTCTAAACCTAACATTTATTTTTAAATAGTATGAGGATAATATTTTTATTAAACACACATACATTACAATGGTCATTCATAAAAGTCAGAATATATATGTTGATGCTGCTAAGGAAACCATTGAATTATATTGGATCTTATTAAATAAATTTGGATTTCCTCTAGTTCATTTTATTAAACTTGGAATTATTTTCCCTTTGGTATAATAACTATTTTTTTTCTGTATGAAGCAGAGAGTTACATAAATATTAAACTGGAATTTGCATTTACTTAGGATTCACTTTTTGAGAATAAAATATGGACTAAAGGGAATCTTGATCTCTATCTCTGTCATCATTTGATGAAATAATAATCATTTTATGAAGATTTCTAAACACAGTACACAAAACAACCAAAAAACTTTACATGCATGTATAGCACTGTACTGCACTGTTCTCCCATTGTTCATCGATTTGCTCAAGGAGTCCCAGTAACGTCTCCATCGTGAGACCTGTTGTTACTGTGTTTGGCATATTGAATACGTCATGGGTAGCTTTGCCGTTCGGGCGATATACTCTCGGTAGCTTGCCAGGCTCTCCGAGAGGGGCGGAGGAATTGAATCCGGCTCAGCAAGGCTGGCTGCATGCAAGGCAATCGCCCTACCACTGTTCTCTTGCTCCAGCACATCAGTCTCATGCATATATATATATAGTGTTTTAAAAGACTATACATATATTTATATTACATAAAAACTGGGCCAGATCTTTAGTAGAATAATTGTTATAGAAACAAAAGTAGCAAAATACTAATATAAACTAAATCTTTGGTGATCTGATTAAAATAATTTTACCAATTTTGCAACTCCTATATTCATACATTTTGCACTTTGCAGGTTTTTAATAATGAGCTGTCCTTAAATCTAAGCCATGATATTGCCAGGGAAAATTGTGGCATGAGTGCCAGTGGACCACTTTAGAGTTCTTTTACTTTTCCTATTGCTCTTATTTTATTGTGGAAATAACTCTGGTTTATTCTGCTGGAGGATGAGGGAGTATATAGAAGGAAGTTGATTTGTCATGCCACTTTGGTCTTATTCTACATATATGAGTCCAGAAAAATTTGTGCAGTTGAAAATCTGACCCACAAATAACATCAAATGTACCAAATAGTTCAGAAAGAAACAAGACAAACTGCCAGTGATGTAGTTTTGTACGCAATAAGACAGAAATTTTTGTCACCAGGGTTTGGGTTGATGAAAACTGTTGACAGATAAGGCTAATACATTTCTCAAAATAGGGTGTTTGCCTTGCACGAGCCAGCCTGGCCGAGCCAGGTTCTATACCTCCGCCCCTCTCGGAGAGCCTGGCAAGCTACCGAGAGTATCTCACCCACACGGCAAAGACTGGAAAGCAACCCGTGGCATATTCAATATGCCAAACACAGTAACAAGTCTCAAAATGGAGACATTACTGGACCTGCTCGAGCAAATCAATGAACAACGGGAGGACAGTGACCATAAATATAGATGCGTTTATCACTAAGATGCTTGATGTTAATGTGACATTATAGGTTCCTTATTTTTTTGAGGATTCTTTTAGATTCTGTGAATCATAACTTTTTGCTTGTTTTTTTTTTCCTAAACATAACTTCATAATGAACTCACATTTTATTTTGATCACCAGCAAGATTTGATTTTCTGACAATTCAAATAAATTTTTGTGTATTTTAACAGTTATGTCCTTTGCCTTAACATTAGTGGGATAATACTAACATGTTTACAGACATTACTTTCAATTACAATCTTTACATCAACTACTAAGAGAAACATGTGCTTTGTCAAAACATTTTTTACATAATAGGCTCATAGACCTGCTTTTATTAATGTTCTTTTTGATGTTCTTCAAATGAAACCTAAAGGTGTTCTGATGAAAGTATTTGTGGCTAATACACTTATATCCTAGTTTTCCTTTTATTTTTCCCTTCTATTCTCTGTTAGAAGTTCTGCATATCCTATAGTATAGCAAGGTATCTATAGTTCACTTCTTTTAAGTACTTGTCTATATTTCTCATCAGAAATTTCCTTGGTGGGATCAAATATACTTCTAATTCTGATTTTTCAGATTTTTATTTATAGTCCAAAAATATTTTATGTTGTAAAAGTTATTATCTTTGTGTATCATGTATCTAGTCCTAAACCATAAAGTTTCATCTAATTAACTTTTAAGCTGTTTACTTTATACATTGATAAAGTATCTTTTATTTTAAAATTTTTTCTATTACTCTTCTTCATTTGCTTTTGTTTCTTTATAAAGAATAGTAAGTAATATATATTGAAGGGTAAAAACCACAAACATATCTTTTTCTTATACTACTGAAAAATCTAGCTTATATTTTTTTTCCTAATTAATTGCACTTACCAAATTTAAAGGTTTGTTATGTTTTATTTATCAAGTTACTCTGGTCAGGTTGTACACAAGAAGTAATATCTTGGTGTGAGTATTAAAAGATATAGAGGAAGGAGAAAGACTATAAGGAACTATCTAGAAGGTCATACTGAGGTTATTACAATGAGGGAAATGTTCCAAACTCCCAGATTCCCAAATGAATCTTGTTTGCAGATGTGTTTTGTTTGGCACACACAGCGTTGAAAACAAACTTGAATTAATTGCCACATTTAAAATTGGGGGATTTTTAAAAAATAAAAACAATATTCATCTTCTTTTGAAAAAATCAGAAAATACGGCTATATTGGACCACATCTTGAATTACAGAAATCTGTTGTCATCTAATAACAGCTGTTCCTTTTAATGAAAGAGGGATCCTCCAGATTGGTCAGTGCAGATTGCTAAAGAAAACCTCAATGTTCTAAAAAATCAATTGTTACTTTTTTCTTGGTAGAGAAGAAGGCATTGGAAAATATGGAAGTTAAGGGTTGGATAACTATTTCCCCAACTTACTTAACTCATTTGCTTTCCCTGATCACTAGTTTCCTCAGTTACAACCACTGACTTCATGTTTTAGAAAGAATAAAGTAGATAATAACTTTGGAATTCATGTAGCAGGCACCAATTTAATTTCTTTAAACAAAGACACACAAATGAAGCCATTGGCTCACATTATTTGTTCTAGGGATACCAAATACTGTCAACAGATCATCTTTCTTCTTAATCTTCTAGTTGCATTGTTTGATATTGGCCAGATTTCTCTGTTTTGCTTTTCTTTTGTTTTTAGGACTCTCCCAGCTGTGTTTGGGGCTTGCACTCAGCTCTGTGCTCAAGGATCACTTCTGGAGTATACAGAGGACCACCTGTGGTACAGGAGATTGAACACGATTCCTGATGGCCAAAAAATGCTGGAGTCATGCAATGACAATTGCTATTGGCAACTCCAGCCTTACCAGTCCTTAACGACCATAACCATAAAGAGTAACCAATGTGACCAATGTAATACTTGGAGGACTTTCATTAGTTTCAGGACAAGTGTGCTTCCCAACTACTCATTATTGATTTGGGAGTATGTGAAATATTTTCATTTTTTTGTTTCTTTAAAAATCATTTTTATTAAAGACACTGTGATTTATAAATTTGTTCATAATAGAGTTGATTCAGATATATAATGTTCTATCACCTATATTCTCTCTTACCCACCAGCCTGCCCCTTGGAGGCATATAAAAAATTTATTTCACATCACTTTCTCCAGTAAAACTTAAGATAATGACAAATAGAATTATCAGAAAATAAATAAAAGTCAATTTGTTGATGATTAATTGCTGTATGATTTTAACCTTTCTTTATCTAGTAGAGGACACCATAAGCAACATTAGTGAGTGCCATACTCAATACCACAAGTTGGGAAGTTTCTCCTGTTTATTAAATGTGCTCTTTTATTACTTCTGCAAAACTGGTTGTCAAAACTATGAATTTTGTAAGCTATTGCTTGTCCATAAGGTCTGTACCATTCCTTCAAATCTTAATGATAATCTGTTGGATAGAGTATTCTTGTTAAGGCAGGCATTTCATTGGATTTTTTTATTACATCCTTCCATATTCTTCTGGTTTATTTGATAAATCTACTGTACATCTTGCATATTTTCCTTTAAAAGTGACTTTTCTGAGCTTGCTGCTTTCAGTGTTTTTTCTCCAACTATAGATTTTATCAATTTGAGTATAATAAGTCTTATTTTCCTAATTGGATCTATTTTTGCTTGAACCCTTTGGGTTTCTTGAATATCTGTGACTATATTCTTCAACTGAAGGAAATTCTTATCAGTGATTTAATTATTTCTTTATTATTTATTCATTACTTTTGCCTTAATGTTCTTCATGGCCTCTGATGAATATTATACTATTTCTCATGAACCTATCCCGTAGTTCTCTGGTATGCTTTTCATTTCTGTTAAGACTATTTTACACCTTCTACTATATCCTAGCAGTTTCTTTTTTCTCATTTGAGTGCTCCTGCTCTTATCCTGCCATTCAGAGATTCTGCCAGGCTTTTAATACCACCGGCCATGCTCTCTGTTTTTGTCATTTCTTACTGTAGTAATTTAATGAGCTTTTTTCCTTCTCATGTATACTCATACTCTCCTGTACTTTGATAACTACCATTTGAGCTCATCTATACTCTAATACTCCTCATTATACTATCACTAAAGAAAGGCATTGAGTAGCCAGAAACTGGAAGAAACCTGAGTGCCCAAGAACAGAGGACTGCTTAAAGAAACCTTGGTACATCTACACAATGGAGTACTATGTAGCTGTTAGAAAAGATGAAGTCATGAAATTTACATACAAGTGGTACAATATGGAAAGTATCATGCTAAGCGAAATGAGTCAGAAAGAGAGGGATAGACATAGAAAGATTGCATTCATCTGGGGGATATAAAGTAATAAAATATGAGATTAATACCCAAGAATAGCTGAGATCAGCACCAGGAGGGTTACTCCATAGCTTAGAGGCCAGCTGAGCATTCTAGGGGAAAGGGCAGCTCAGATAGAAAAGGGAGCACCAAATAAAGGGTGTTTGGAGGATCCTCCCAGGAGGGGAGATGCATTGTTGAAAGTAGACTATGGAATGAACATGTTTGCCACTCAATGCCTCTTTTTCAGACCACAACACCCAAAAGGAGAGAGAGAACAAAAGGGAATGCCCTGCCACAGAGGCAGGGTGGGATGGGGAGGGTGGGGGTGGGAGAGATATTATCCATGGTGGTGGAAAATGGGCACTGATGGAGGGATGGGTATTTGATAATTGTATAATCGAAACCCAAGCACTAAAAATTGTAAATCTATCTACAACTGTACCTCATGGTGTTTCACTAATAAAAAGAAAAAAAAAGAAAAAAAAAGAAAGGCATTGAGGATTTACTGAGCTGGTGGATGTTGTTTATGTCTTTGGTGGTACTAGTTTTGCTCATTGAACAGGTGAGCTACTATATGTCTTTCTCATTGGTTTCTAGTGTTCTGCTATGTTGAGGTTGAGATTTTGTCAGTAATACCCCTAAAATATACTGAGAAATTAGTCTGGAGGTTGCAGACTATCTTTTCTCCCTGTCCTCAGAATAAAAGGAGGCATACTTGTGAGCAGCACTTGATTTGTGGAGTAGATGTGTTGCTTCAGGATCTATGATGTGGGTCCTTAATATGGGGAGTTTGGGTGTTAAGACTGCTGGGAAACTCAAGTTAGGGAAGGAATCTGCCGGGCCAGTGATGTCAGCCAAAGGTAGGCCTCACCTGGGATGAGCAGCAAGCAGAATGTCCATGCAGGAGATACTTTTAGATTAAACCTAGGTCTTGTTTTTGGGGGTTTTTTTTTTTGTATAAGGAGCCAAAATAGTTAACTCTGTCTAAAATGAATGAGGAAATTTTCTTATGGTAAAACTGAATTATATTAATGAGATGAGGGGAGAAAGACTTAAGGCAGAACATAGGTGTTCAAGACAATTACATACCAAGAAAAATATTCTGTATAATAATATGTAACGGGGTAGTTAAACAACAACAATATATGAATTGATAAATAAAAATTAAAATACTAAATGAAGCTTTCAAGAAACTTGTGATGAATATTAAACATGCATGTATTTTATATAAATAGATTGGTGAAGAGTCTAGAGACTAAATATCATTATAGTTAAATTGTTAAAAAGAAAAGTATGTTATAGTTATTATTGTGATGCTTTGCTTAATTTTTAAATGGATATACAAATAACACAAAGAAATATGTGTGCAAATATACATTCCATCTTTGAAAAAAATAAAGCATAAATTCTTGGAATACCACTCAATTAGAATATTGCCAAGCACTAACTCACCCCAAGAGCTTCTCTTTTATTACTTCTGTTTCATTTCTTCCAGAAAAACCTCCATTCTGAATCTTTGATGTTTTTATTTTATAAAAACAATTTCTCCTAAAATTATTGTTTTCATTTTTCCTATTTAAAAACTGAAGCCTCATGGGCGAGACAGATAGTACAGCAGGTAGAGTGCTTGCCTTTCATTTGATCTTGTGGTTACTTAAAACATAAGAAAAAAGGAAATACAAAATAGTATTATTTAATGCTTTACTTAATGATGTTCTGTTCAAATAATTCTCTAACAGAATTAAACAACACTATTTTTTATTTTAGATTTCATTTTGCATTAGTACTTATACTGTATTTGTTTTTTGGGGATACAACTTGCAGTGTCAGGTCTTACTCCTGACTCTGCACAAATGAATCACTCCTGGTGGGCTTGTGAAATCATGCGGGATGACATGTATCAAAGACAGGCCAGCTGCATGCAAGGCAAGTACCCTAACCACTGAACTACTGCTCAGACCCTCATTATAATTTTGCGTGTGTTTCCCTAATAATAAATAACAAATTTATATGTTTTCTTTTCATGGAAGTGTCTGTTTACATTCAAACTCTGATTTCTGATGGGGTTACATCTTTTTTGTTGCTGAGTTTTATGAAAATTTAGATAAATTTGAATATCTGTCCCCTATCTGACAAAACAAATTATTTTCTTTCATCCTTCTCTTGAAGGATATTATAAAGTGCAAACATACTTAAAAATCTTCTCTTGAATCCTACAAGTTTTTACTTTAAATATATTCTTATGTATATATTATAGAATTTTAATTTTCTGTTTAACAAACTAATTAAGAAGTTATTCTGTATTATTCCAAGTTTGGGGGTATATTTTTAATATATTTTAATTGTTCATTTCCCTTGAATTACATCAAGATATCCAGACAATAAAAACTTTGTAGATCTATTTTTTGGAACTGTGAATTCATTGATTTAATTTGCATGTTTGTGTCTATGGGAAAGTCTCTTCTCACTGAAGGATACTTTTTTCTTTACTTCAGCAGGAAGGGATCAAACCCACTTTTCATGATTAAGACTGGGTGAAAACTCATATTCTATGATCACTTAATCACTTAACTTCCGGTTAGTAGTCAATTTGCTCAAGCGGGCACCAGTAATGTCTTTATTTATCCCTGTGGAGTGCTAGTGTAGCCTAATGGCATCTGTTCATTCTGGGAACATGAAGAGCCTCAAACCGATCGTTCATGATCTTGATGAAGAAGTCTGGCCTTCTGGTAGGTGGGTGGCCACGCGGTCTTTTGACATCCCGTGGAATCCAATCGGTAACAGCTCTAGTCCAGCGGTTGTCTTTAAATCTCATTACATGACCAACCCATTTGATTTTTGACACCTTGGCAAATGAGACAGCATCCCTGATTCTTGATCGTTGACAGATGTCGGAACTCCGGATTCTTTCTCTCATTTGAGTGAAACGTGATATTCCAAGCATAGCTCTTTCAATTCTTCTTTGGGAGACCTGAATAGCGTTCTCATCCTGTTTGAGTAGGGCCCAGGTCTCTGAGGCATATGTTAATGCAGGAAGAACAGTGGAATCAAAGAGATGTGCCCGGAGCTGGAGGTTCTTTGTCCTCTTAGCTATTTCTTCGACGTTCTTGAAGGTGTTCCAAGCCACTCTCTTCCTCCTACGCAGCTCAGGTGCCAGGTCATTTGTCAGGTTGACTTCTCGACCTAGGTAGACATAGCTGTTGCATTCGGAGATGGTCGTTCCGTTGAGAGCGAATGGGGCATCAGGAACGAGGCTGTTTCTCATAAACATTGTCTTCATAAGATTCAGCTGTAGTCCTACCTTTACACACTCACGGTCAAAGTCAGCCAGCATTTGTGCCGCTTGGCTGATGTTTGGTGTTATTAAAACAATGTCATCAGCAAAGTGGAGGCAGTGTAGTTGCCGTCCACCTATCTTCACTCCCATTCCTTCCCATTCCAGTCATCACATGATGTTCTCGAGGGTGGCACTGAAGAGTTTCGGTGAAATGGTATCACCCTGCCGAACCCCTCTCTTGACATCAACGATCACTTCTTTGTAGAATGGTGAGATTCTGGTAGTGAATCCGCAATACAGCTCACGGAGGATCTTGATGTATTGGGCTTGAATGCCCTGATTGGCTAAGGCTTCAATGACCGCTTCCGTCTCAACAGAATCAAAGGCCTTCTTTAAATCAATGAACGTTAAACAGAGCAGCATCTTGAACTCCTGAGAAACCTCAATGAGCTTGGTTATCGTGTGGATATGGTTGAATGTGCTGAATCCTTTGCGGAACCCGGCTTGCTCGCATGTTTGTCCTTCATCTAGTGTTCTGCCAATCCTATTTAGGATGACTCGAGTGAACAACTTGTAGATGACCGACAATAGGCAGATCGGGCGATAGTTGCCAATGTCATGGATGTCTTCCTTCTTGAACAGTAGTACGGTCCTGCTGGTTTTCCATTGGGACAGAACCTTGCATTCAGACAGGTAGCATGTGAAGAGCCGAGCCAGTGTATTGATGAGTACTGACGGCAGGTTCTTCAGATGTTCAGGTCTGACCTTGTCTGGGCCGGGTGCTGTTCGTTTCTGTGATATGTTCAGATTTCTGTGGTTACTTTATTCTTCTAGGAATAGATCCAGCAGGTTGTAACAGTTATCTTAATCTTTGTTTTTACGGTGTTTTTATTTGTTCTTATGGTCTTTTTAATGTTAAGTGAAAATATAATTTAAATATTTCTAATGCCAGATATGTTTATTTTCCGTTCTATTTATTTATGTTTCATTGTACATTTCTACATGTCTAGAGCTATTTATGACTATAGTTTACTGTAGTTTACATCCTTTTGTAGAAATTCATCCCATCCTCAAGATATACAATCTTAAGAATCACACCATGACTGATATTACATAGAAAATTACTTTCCAACAAAAATAAATCACCACTGTCATATTTCGAAACACTTATTTTAAATGCCTAACTCAAATGTAGTCTTTTCTTAGAGAACTTAAGTTATTATTGAAAAGTTAAAGGGAAAGAATTTCTATAAAATATATACCACAATATATAGAGGTAAAATTTACATTTAGGATAGAAGATGCTTCTGGTCTTCTAAAATTAGAGAAAGTCAGTGTAAGTAAGTTTTGTAGGCGGACTTATCAAAGAAACAACTGAAGTCAACTCGATGGTTATGGGGTTTGAATGCATGTGTGTGTGTGTGTGTGCATGTGTGTGTGTGTGTGTGTGTAAGAGAGAGGCTGACACACATAGTAGGTCAGACATACAAGCATACTAGGTGACTATTTTTAAGAATAAGGCAACATAAAAACTTATCAACATTATTTAATTTATTATGTTTTTGGACCACATCTCTCTGTGCTCAGGGCTTATGCCTGACTATGCTCAGGGATCACTTCTATAATAAGTAACTTTATCTTTTTTATGGGAGAACACATTACTATGGGTCTAGGTACATTTCCAGTGGTACTCGGGCACCAACAGAATTGCATCTAATGATGTATCTGGGGCCCTACAATACCCAATGTTTAAATAAAGCTGGAGTTGTAATTGCCACATATGCTTGAAATTAAGTGCTTTAGAGAGGTATGGATTCTAAGAAAATATGAGAAAATTCATGGTTGGGGTATTCCAACATCCAGGATTGTTTGCAATTCTGTAATTTTATTCAAAAGCCCTGATTTAGTAATGAAAGAAATAGAATTGTCTATACTGGAAATTGTAGAAATTTTGTTGGACAGAAATGCAAGAAGACTACATATAATAAGACTTATATAAACTTATATAATACTATATATGTATATATGTGTGTGTAGTATATGTACGTATACATATATATATATACACACACTAAAACATTCTTGCATTAGTATCTAGTGTACATAGAAAAGAAACGGTTAGACATTTTCATTTCTATTTAATGTGCTATATTTGAGTTTATCAGTTCCGAGTTTATATTTTCATTTGCTTCGTGTCCACAATACTTTTCTGACACAGTAAAATATAATCAGTAGATATTGAATTGATTTTGCCCAAATAAATATACTTTGATTCAAAAGTTGACAAATGAGAACTTTAAAACTTGACAAAAGGTATCTCATTGAGTAAAGAAACATGTTTAAACTTCACAGTGCAGATTATCTTTCACCACGATATATTTGCAAGACAATGGCAACTGCTTTCTGAAATGAACCAATGTGCTATTTATTTTTAGGCAGACACCCATTGACAGTCTAGAGTATCTCTCTTGGGTGTCCAAAACCATCTATTTTCAATGGCTTTTTGGAGATTTTGAATAAAGACATCAAAAGTGTAAAGCTACAATACAAAGGAATGGCAAGATACATTGTGTTAATCTCTTTTATGTGTAAAATGTATCAAAGGTAGAAGGAAAGAATAGTTGGTGGTATTAAAAAAAAAGGAGAAACCTCAGTGTATGTACATTTAAACTTCTGAAACATAAAATCAAAGTAATGACCTATCAGAAAGTACAGATTTCTTTGTTCTGTTTCTGCTCTCAAATATGAAATATGACATGTTATTCTGAAAAAACATGAGGTTTTAATGAAATATAGTGCTTGAAGCAAAGCTTTAAACTTTGCACAGACAAGAGATCTTACTGGGCATTGATTGATTTTTCCCCCCTTAGGATGTATTGCAATAGAGCTAAGTTAAAGATTTTTCTAATGCACTAATAAATTCATTTACTTATCATAAGGTAATTTTATAATACTAATAGAAAAAAATTAAAGTAAATCATTTTATTGTATCATCTCACTGTATTCTGGTGTTTATGTTAAAAGAATATAGGTCCTGCTTTTTATGTGATTAATATTATTTCATAGTCAAAGGGTCTTATTTTTATTTTATTTATATTTAGGTAGCACTGTCCTCCCATTGTTCATCGATTTGCTCGAGTGGACCCAGTAATGTTTCCATTGTGAGTCTTGTTGTTACTGTGTTTGGCATATCAAATATGTCATGGTAACTTGCCAGGCTTTTCCATGCAGGTGAGATACTCTCAGTAGCTTGTCGGGCTCTCTGAGAGAGGCAGAGGAATCGAACCCGGGTTGGCCGGGTTGACTGGTATTTAGAAACCATGGTTTATATAAACTATACATGGTAGTATTTCAGACATACAATGTTCCAATACTAAACCCAAGGCCAGTGCCAGGATCCCTCTTCCATGACCAAGGTTTTACCCTGCCACATAAAGTTACATTTGTAGCTAATGAAAACGATGAACACACACACAAAAAATACACCAAATAAAATAACTGAAAATTTTCTTTTAATAATGGTCTATATTCTTCCTTCACTTATCTATCCAAATATATACTGATGTATATTATTTTATGGAATACATTTTAAATAAATAAAATACTTCGACTGCAAAATTAAGACAAAATAACATTAAACTATCACTGCTAGCACAGTGTGTAGGGCATTTGCCTTGCATGTGGCTGACCCGGGTTCGATTCCCAGAATCCCATATGGTGCCCCACCCACCACCAGGAATAATTCCTGATTGCAGAGCCAGGAGTAACCCCTATGCATCACTGGGTGTGACTCAAAAAGCAAAAAATGAATAAAATAAAATAAAATAAAACAAACTATCTTTGCAACAAAAGACCCTATTGCTGTAAATTAGACCTATTAGTTTTTTCTATCTTTGATGTTTTTAATGAATTAAATTAGCTTTGAAATGTTGACTTGAATGTCAGATAATCATGTTATTTTAATCATTATTGAATCACCTCATCATTTGGAAAAAAATTTTTTCACCTTATCAAAGACAGTATTGACAATAACTGAACTTGGTTTCAATCACTTTTTTCCACTTACTTGACATGTCATTTTCAGGAAGCCAATTTATCTAAATTTTAATCTCCAAGTCACAACCACATCGCAGATCCTGCTATGCTCATAAAACTTTCCAGGTAAGGTTATCATTTTGTCTCATTTCCCTGTGACCTGTTTGGAACTGGAAGTAGCCTCTTAGGATGAGCTGCTTTCAATTCTAACTGCATTGTTGACCATTTTCCTGCACACAAAATCTCATAAAAGACCAACACAAAGAAAGAACTTGAACTTATACACAATAGAGCTCTCAGATGACTTGCAGCACTTGTGTCAAGTGAAACTCTACAAATCTGAAGAGAATGGTATAATATCGTTTAAAACAAAACAAAACCACTTCAATGAAATAATCACCTGACCACGAAATTTCTACCCAGCTAAATTACCAATCACAGTTGAAGAAAAGATACGTTTCATGGAGAAGCATCAACTCAAAGGAGCTCACAGCCCTGAAACCAGTTTTGAAAGAAATATTCAAGGAGTTTTTTAAAAAGACAAAATAAAATGTACAGACATGCATAACTTCTATAAAATGATGGCAATCAATTCATTTATTTTAATAGTACCACTCAATGTCAATGACCTGAACTCACCAATCAAGTGATACAGAGTGTTGTTATGGATCAGAAATCTGAGCCTGTTTGCCACCAAGAAGAGACACATCTGAACAATAGGCTAAATACCAGCTCAAAGTCAAATGCTCGGAAAAAATCATACCTGCAAACAATTTCGTTCAAAAAGTTAATCTGGCCATCTTACATAGATTTCAAATTTTAAAAAGCCTTATGGGACAGGGATGATCTTTTCTTAATGATCAAGAGATCAATTCATCAGGAAGAACACACACTCTCAAACATACATGAACCTAATGATGAAGCATCAAAGTATTTAAAACAACAGCAGATATCTGAAGGAAGTTATTTGCAGAAACCATATAGTAGTAGGAAACTAAAATTACTCTCACTCTTAGGTAAATCAAATAGAAAACAAACAAACAAACAAACCACAGAGAATACTAGCCTTGAAAGAAGAAATGAAAGCTAAGAGCTTAGCCTACATATAGGACCCTTCATCTCCTCAAATTTGAGTACACATTCTCCAATGCAAAGACAGGCACATTTTCCAAGACAGAGCACATGCTAAGTCGCAAAATACACTTCTACAAAACAGAAAAGACAGAAATCATATCAACCATCCTGAGACCATGATGCTTTAAAAATGGAAATAGATTGCTTATAAGTGGATGGGACATGAAGAGTACATGCTACATGAAATAAGTCAGAAAGAGAGGGACAGACATATAAGGACTGCACTCATTTGTGGAATATAAAATAACATAATATGAAACTAATACCCCAGGACAGTAGACACAAGGGCCAGAAATATTGCCCCATAGTTGGAAGCCTGGCTCATGAGCTGGGGAAGGCAGCTGTAATACAGAAGGGATCACTAAGACAATGATGGTTAGAAGAATCGTTCAGGATGGGAGATGTGTGCTGAAAGACACATGACGAAACGTGATAACCTCTTAGCATCTGTATTACAAACCATAATTCCCAAAAGTAGAAAGAGTATGGGGCTGGAGCGATAGCACAGTGCGTAGAGCATTTGCTTTGCAAGCGGCCAACATGGCTGACTCGAGTTCAATTCCTCCGCCCCTCTCGGAGAGCCTGGAAAGCTACTGAGAGTATTTCGCTCACACAGCAAAGCCTGGCAAGCTACCCGTGATGTGTTCGATATGCCAAACACAGTAACAATTGTCACAATGGAGACGTTACTGGGACTGCTTGAGCAAATTGATGAACAACGGGAGGACAGTGACAGTGACAGTGACAGAAAGAGTATGGGGGAAATTGTCTGCCATGTAGGCAGAGGGAGGGCTGGAAAGGGAGGCTATACTGGGGACATTGGTGGTAAAGAATGTGCAGTGGTAGAGGAAAGGTGTTTGATCATTGTATGATGGAAACTCGAACATGAAAGCTTGTAACTGTATCTCATGGTGATTCAATAAAATAAATAAATTTTTAAAAAATGGAAACCGATTACAAACAGAAATGGGGAAATTGCAAATACTTGAATATTAAACAATAAATAGGATTTTCTGAAAAAAATACCAGTTTAAAATATCTGAAAAATTAAATAAAATAAATCAAAGAGTCCCAGAATGAGAGCCAAAATGACAAAAGGCAGCAGAATTGCACAGTTAGTCTACAAAATTAAGTTCATAAATTGAGAGTTGGGAGGGGCTTGGGGGAAATTGATTGAGGGAAAGAGGGCACTCTGGTCCTGGTTGTAGTTTTAGAAGAATATATGACAAAAGGATCATTAACAATACTGTAAATTAAGGTACCTCAATAAAAATGGAAGGAAAAGAATAGAAAGTTAAAAGCATATTTTTCTGACTAAAAATATAATGGGTCTCAATCTATATGTTATATTCTAATATTTGAGAAATACCTGATTGTCAAAAAACTTTCTTTCCCACAGTGTCTCCTTTGCTCAATTAATTTTTTGAGCTTTTATTTTGGGTTTGAATTTTAAGGAAAAGATGTGTCAAGACAGGAATTGGATTGATGTGGGAGAAGAGGAACAGTAATCCAATTTGTTGGGTAGAACTTCTTATAGTCACGAGTGATAATTTTCGTTGTTTTGTTATTGTTATTCTTAGACCAAGTAAGTTAAAATTAGGTGCATTTTAAGGCCAAGCTACTACAGCACTCTATTCAGATTTGAGCACCATAAAACTTGAAACACATGAGGCCCATGGGCATAGTGTATCTTTGTCTCTACGTTTTTCCTATTATGGTATGTGGAAGAAAAAACTGCAGCAGCTCTCAATCGAAACATCAAAAGTTTAAATGTCAGAATTTACCTCTGAAGCAGCAGATGTGTTTAAACTGAGACCAGAGAAAGATGAGCTGCATCAAGGAAAACTATGAGTTGTGACAATCGGTAGCAAGGGAAATTTGTACATCCATGTGTGTGGCATAGATTGCATCTTCTCAAATCAATTTTGATTCTTCAAATTCAGAGGAATCTTTCTCTGCTCCAAGTCCTGATTGCATGTATGGTCAGAAGTCTGCTTTTCAGCGTGTCATACATCCTAATGTTCTCCTATCAGCAAGTATGTTAGCATCTGGATGGCAGATTGACTTCATTTTTACCCCATAATTTCCTATTCCCTAATATACAGCACAAATAGATACAAAATTATGTAACTGATGCATAAGCATGGATATATTTATTTATTTTCATAATTTATTTTCATAGAGTGTAGTATTAAGTTATGACTATTTTACTAACCTAAAAGGAAAATTCAACAAAGAGAATGTAAGAATGTGTTTGTGAAAAAGACTGTTACATTTTTTTGCCACAAGTTAAAATCTAAAAATAATGACATGTCTGTCTTAATCTAGTGAGAATGCATGTTTTCCTTAAATTGATTTTGTAAATTATAAAGAACCTAAGAGATATTTGGTATGAAATTGGAAATATTTCTGAGAAGTAATTTACAATTTTAGCAATGCATTTATTGTTCCTTTTTTTCTATAATAAATCATAATTTTAATAATGTTTTGTCATGAGTGGTGGGCACTAGTTTATAAATCAAAACATCTATTTTGACTGTGATCTGAACTTTCTATCTATTATTAGGAGAGCTCAAATACACCATTTATCCTATTCAAATTGCCCAACTATGTCTCAGGAAGTGATTAAAGAATAGAGCTCTATGGGGTCAGAGGGGCTGCTCAAAAAAAGGGAACACTTGCTTTGCATTCAGAAAGCTTGGGTTTGATCATCAGCTTGACCTGATCCCCTAATCAGTTCCCAGAAGTGACTTCTGAATACTAAGTAGCACATAGTACCTGAGTACTGCAAGATTGTGGTAGTCCCCAAACAAAAATAATAATAACATTAAAATTGACCCTATGACACAAAAAATTATACTAACTCCTTACTTTATAGAAGTAAAAGTTAGGAAAAGCAAAATATATTGTTACAAATTCCTCAAAGCTGCTGTTTTTCAAATACTTCGATTATATTGTGTTTATATTTATGCTTTTGAAGCATGAATATTTGGTATTCTTGCATATATTAATGAATATGGTTATTATTTTTATAAAGAAAAATGATACCACTCAAGCTTATATTCACTTCCATGTTGCCTACCATTGTAATTGATGTTAATATTTGTAAATAGAGTAAATGTTAAAACATAAATTCTTTTTTATTATTGTTTATTTATTTTTTAGTTTTTGTTAGTGAGACACCATGAGGTACAGTTGTAGACTTACAAATTTTGTGTTTGGATTTCAATTATACAATGATTCCTCCACCAGTGCCCATTTTCCACCACCACGGATTCCAGTATCCTTCCCACCCCCCATGTCCCCCATCCCACCCTGCCTCTGTGGCAGGGCATTCTCTTTTAAAACATAAATTCTTAAATCTTTTCCACTCACAACCTTTTTTTGTTTGTTTTGTTTAGGGACCATTCCCAGAATGTTCTGGCTCTGCACTCAGGAATCATTTCTGGTAGTGTTTGGGACCATATGGCAATCTAGGGATTGAGGCCAGGTCACCTGTGTGCAAGGCAAGCTACCTACTCACCGTAAATATTTACATGGCCTCCTTTTTTTTGCTTAATAAATTTTTTTTTACTTTTTTGGTCATCACTTTTTGTTGATGCTCAGGAGTTACTCCTGGCTCTGCACTCAGCAACTACTCCTTGCCTCTCATACTTGGGCCCAAAGATCATTCCAGGAATTTGACTAACTGTGTTAGAGATGTACTGTGAAAGCCTGTGGATGCAGAGCTGCTCATGTCCTCTGGCACTCAAACTACCACGACCAACTGTACCAAGTGGTCCTGGTAGTCTGGTGCTCAAGGGGGTCCAGTGCTAACTCTAGTGATGCTCAAAAATCTCTCTAGCAAAGTATGTGCCCTAAACTCATTATATAAGCTGGGTCCCATCTACAAGAAACTTATACAATACTGGTCTTATAGACATATAGGAATATGTATACAAATCAAACATTCACTGATAATAGATCATAAAGTAATATACTTTAAGAAAAAATGCTAATAGGGCTGAAGTAAGTGATAGTAAAGCCAGTAGGACACTTGCCTTTATGAAGCTGACATGGGTTTTATCCCCAGCATTCCATATGGTACCCTGCGCCCCAACAGAAATGATACCTGAATGCAGAGCCAAAAGTAAGCCTTGAGCACCATCAGGTATAGCCTAAGCCCTTTCCCCCATAAAATAGCACTGTCCTCCCATTGTTCATGGATTTGTTTGAGCAGGCACCAATAACATCTCACAACGAGGCCCTGTACAAGGCAAACGCCCTACCCGCTGTGCTATTGCTCCAGCCTCATAGATAAACAGAAAACTTACTTCAAAGTTATGGATTATGATACAGTTTAAGAATCTAGGTGTTAGAAGATAGAAAGATGAGCTGGCTGGTATATTTTATATAGTTTTTATGTAGCTATATATCCAACAGCAATCATCTTTCAAAAGTTTAAGCAAGTTAAGGTATTTCTGAGCCAATGTGTTCAGAAACTAATAATTATCATTAGCTAAGCATTCATGACCGATTCTTAGTTTACTTTTAATGCTGAGGCGAATAAAAGGTCTTTTTTCTTCTGAAAGCTGAGAAACTCTGATACTCTACTTCAGTACACCATTTTACAGTCAATACCAATACTAATATGAAACTTATCTGACAGTTATGAGCAGTGTAGATACAGGGAGCTTTTATTTCTTTTTTTTTTTGGCTGTGTTTCTTTGAACCATACCTGGCAATGTTCCTGGGTTAAAGGCCCTCCCATTGATCGTCGATTTGCTCGAGCGGGCCCAGTAACGTCTCCATTGGAGACTTTGTTGTTACTGTGTCTGGCATATCGAATACTCTCGGTAGCTTGCCGGGCTCTCCGAGAGGGGTGGAGGAATCGAACTCGGGTCGACCATGTTGGCCGCTTGTAAGGTGAACTCCCTACACGCTGTGCTATTGCTCCAGCCCTGGTAATTATTCCTGGTGATTATTCAGGGGACTGCATGGGGTACCCAGGATGAAACCAGGGTGGGCTGTGTGCAAGTACCATACCCGCTGTACTATCTCCCCAGTTTGAGACTGGAAGCTTTTGAGCCACATTGCCTTTACTAATCAACAACATAGACTAAACTAAAGTCTAAACTAAAGGTGGTTCCTATTTTTTTCTCTGATTCTAGCTTATTTTCTGAAGTCTCATTCCCTTTTTTTATATAAAATGGAACCACAAATATTTTTGAAAAAATGGCTCTCAACTATCTAAAATTCATTTAGGTGATGAAGTTATTGTAGATAATAGCACTGTCCCCCCATTGTTCATCGATTAGCTCGAGCAGGCACCAGTAACATCTCACAACAAATTGTGAGACTTGTTACTGTTTTTGGCATATTGAATATGTCACGGGTAACTTAGGCTTAGCCGTGCAGGTGAGATACTCTCAGTAGCTTGCCGGGCACTCAGAGAGGGGCAAAGGAAATGAACCCGGGTCAGCCATGGTTGTAGATAATATTAAATAAAGTATATATTTATATATAGATGTTATTTTATTAAACACTGTAGCACTGTGCTCCTGTTGTTCATTGATTTGCTCGAGCGGGCCCAGTAATGAATGGCATACAACTTTATACCATTATATGTTCACTTATATCACCATTACAGCCTGTAATCTGTTCAAAATTAATACCTCTTTATAAGATAAAAATAGTGACTATATTTAGTAGTGCAGATTATTTAAAGCCATAGATCATGAATGGAAGAGCAGAATATGGTTTTTAGAGACAGCTACTACCAAAAGAGTTTGATCAGTGTTTTTTGTGTGGCCAGCTTGGACATCAAGCCAAAGACCAGATGCTTCACACTCTTGATTGAGCTCAACTGACTCCTCCAACTCTGTCTTAGTTCAAATTCATAGTTTTAGCACTATGAATGTTGTCAAATATCATATTTTGAGAAAAATTTATAATTACTATTTTAAACAAAATATGCTTACCTAATTCAATGAAAAGGAAGTTTAAAACACTTTATAAGCTTGTTATTGGCTTATTGGACCTCACAGAAATCTAACAAAATACCACTGAAATATACTAAGTGTAAATATAGTGGAAACATATGAATTAAATTTTCTTTGAAATGCACTGGGTTTTAAAATTGTGAGCAAGTGTTTGGCCAAGGTATTTTATGTTTTGCCAAACTCCAAATGTTAAAAATAATAGTTTTAAAACATTTTATTGAATCAAAATGCTACTGAGTGTATACAATCCTTAAAAATATGTGTTTACTTATTGAATCATAAGCCATATTATGTTGTTAAAAATTAAGTGACTCTGGGCAATGTGTCATGCTATTAAAAATATTATTATATATTGCCTGAAAATTTAGTAGCCCTCAAAGATTTACTACGTAAAGTAAAATATCTTCTTTGCAAACTAATAGGCATAAAACAGTAAAATTATTTTTTTCTGAGAGACAAATAGCACAGGAAAGATGATTATTTTATAAAGCAAACACTGATCCCAAATAATTAATTACATTTCACTTTAATAATTATAATAATAGCTTGAATTGGCAAAATGAGAAAGAAATAATTTTAAGACTGATCATAGCAGAGCATTGATCATTGTGCGAATTGCTGCTTCACTGAAAATAAGAACTACAAATTGGTGGGTCTTGATGAAGTCTACTTTCCATAAGTTCTGATTATTTTTCAGACTTATAATATCTATTTGACATGCAAGCAACTATCTTTAACAATATACCCAGGATTCTTTTTCCTCTAATTGCCCTATTTAACCTCTGTCTTCTGATTCTATTTTTATTTTTCACCCCAAATTTATACCAGTGATTTACTTCCTTTCTTTGTCTCATCAGTATCATTTTAGCATAGATCCCACAGTTTAAAAATTGGAAATTCAATAGTAGGTCTAAAAGATCCTTTTTTTTTTAATTCATAGAGTGTATACCCCTTTCTGTGAGCCTCATGGGTATTCATGGGTAGAAAATTTAAAGTTTCAAAACTGTTTCAAAATTTTATGGGGGTGGGAAACACCTACCTGAGTTCCGCCGGACTTCCACCCACCTTTTCTGGGCCAGCCCTTCACTAACGCACTCTCGACTCACATCTCAGCCTTTATCACCTAATTCTGTGGAAAAAATTCTGGCCACCTCAACTATAATACAACAATCATCCACTGGCCTACTCCAATTCTAACAAAAGACCAGTATGCAAGAAGCTGTACAAGACCAATATTAAAGAGAATCTCCCCCAAAGCTTCACTACATGCCTGTCATAAGCCACAGAATAATGCCTGAGAGGAAGGTTCAGATTCTAGAAAGAGAGAAGGGTGACCACCATAGACTGACCTAATTCATTGACCCACCATAAGAGGGAACAGTGCTAGTGAATTCCAAGGTTTTACCTATACACAACCACAACAGCATGAAGAAACAGCGCAAATATCCACTACCAGGAGAGGACAAAGAAAAGAATACCGAATTCTCAACCGGGGTTATCTACAAATAAATTCTACAAATCTTTATTTACAAATTCTTTATCTCTCTCCGATAAAGAATTCTGAGATAAAATGCTGAGGATGTTCAAGGAATTACTCAAAGAATCAATGGATGAGACATCCAGAAAATTAAAGGAAGAAATGAGAGCAAAAATTAAAAAAGCTACAAAAAGAAATGTCAAAAATAAAGAATTCGGTAGAAAAAAATAAAAATTAATATGGCTGCCCTCAGCAGTAGAATGAATAGAGCTGAAGGCAGGATAAGAGAGCTTGAAGATGAGCAACATAAATCACATAGGGAACAACAAACAATGAGAAAAGACCTCAAAATAGCTCTAAGGAGAATCAGACCTAGGGTATGATGGCAAGAGAAACGACATTAGAATCATCTGAGTACCAGAAGGACAGGGAGGCAAGCCCAATGAAAAAGCCACAGTGGAAGAAATCATTGCTGAAAAGTTCCCAGAGTTAAAGAATGCAGACATCCAGATCCAAGGAGCCAGAAGGGTGCCAGCTAAAAGAGATCCTAATAAAAACACTCCAAAGCATATAATAGTCAGAATGATCGATGTCGTGGTTAGAGACACAATACTGCAAGCAGCAAGGTCAAAGAAGGTAATCACATCCAAAGGAGCACCCCTTAGATTTATAGTATACCTCCAAGCCCAAAGACAATGGTGGGATATAGTGAAAAAAACTCAATGAAATGAACACCTCACCAAGAATACTTTATCTAGCTAAACGCTCACTCAAACTCAATGGAATGATACACCATTTTGCAGATAAACAGCTCAGGAACTTCATAGACTCAAAACCAAACCTGAAAGAAGGATTAAAGGGGCTCCTGTAAGAGAAGGAAAACACTTATAAACCAAACCAACCCCTACAGAAAGATGGCACAAAACCCTATGAAAATAATCTCTCCCAGTGTCAATGGTTTAAATGCAACAAACAAGAGACACAGAGTGGCAAAACAGATCCAGAAACAGAAACCAACATTCTGCTGTCTTCAAGAAAATCAACTGAACAGTCAGAGCAAACACAGACTCAGAGTTAAAGGATGGAAAACAATCCTGCAAGCAAACAGCTCCCTCAAAAAATCTGGAGTGGCCATACTAGTATCCGACAACATAGATTTCAGGTTGAAAGGGATTAGAAGGGACAGCAAAGGCCATTTTCTATTTTTTAAGGGATACGTACAACAGGAAGAAATCACACTCTTAAATTTATATGTACCTAATGAGGGACCTGCTAAATACTTAAAACAACTGCTAACAGATTTTAAGGAGGACATTGCTTGCAACACAATAGTAGCTGGAGACTTCAACATCGCCTTATCACTTTTGGATAGATCAACAGAACAAAAGTAAGCAAGAAAACATTGGCTTTGAAGGAAGAAATAGAAGACAGAGGGCTAATAGACCTATACAGGGCTTTGTACCCCCCAAAAAAGAATACACATTCTTCTCCAGTGCATACGGAACATTTTCCAAAACAGATCATGTGATAGGCCACAAAACATACCTCAATAGAATCAGGAAGGTAGAAGTAATATCAACAATCTTTTCAGAACACGATGCACTAAAGATAGAAGTGAGTCACAAAAAGACACTGAGAAATAAAACAAACACCTGGAAACTAAACAAGTCAATGTTGAACAAAGAGTGGGTCAGGAAGGAAGTCAAGGATGAAATCAAAAGATACCTGGAAACAAATGAGTATGAAGACACGAGCTACCAGAACCTATGGGATGCAGCTAAAGCCGTGTTAAGAGGAAAATTTATAGCATTGCAAGCATTCTTAAGGAGGGAAGAAAAGACCTATATAGATAACCTAACCTCACAGCTCAAGATCTTAGAAAAAGACCAACAAAAGGAAACCAAATTTGGCTGAAGGAAAGAAATAACAAAACTTAGAGCAGAAATTAACGACATGGAAACCCAAAAAACAATCAGAAAGGTCAATGAAACCAAGAGCTGGTACTTTGAGAAAATAAACAAGATTGCAAAACCAGTAGCAAGACTCACAAACAAAGAGAAAGAAAGAATGCTAATAAACCAAATCAGAAATGAAAAATGGGACATCACAACAGAAACCAATGAAATTCAAAAGATCATCAGAGACTACTTTGAGAATCTGTATGCCGTGAAACAATAGAACCTCAAAGAAATGGATAAATTTCTGGATTCCTATAATCTACCAAGATTGAACAAGGAAGACTAGGAATACCTGAATAGACCTATTAATATCAAGGAAATTGAAGCAGTAATCAAAAATCTTCCCCCAAACAAAAGCCCAGTTCCAGACATATTCACAAGTGAATTCTTCCAAACATTTAAAGAAGACATTCTGCCAGTTCTTCTCAAGCTTTTCCAGGAAATTGAAAAAAAGCAGGAACTCTCCCAAACAGCTACTATGAGGCACATGTCTCCCTAATACCAAAAGCAAACAAAGACATCACAAAAAAAGAAAACTATAGGCCAATATCCCTGATGAACACAGATGCAAAGATCCTCAACAAAATATTAGCAAATAGAATCTAACAACTCATCAAAAAGATCATACACCACGACCAAGTGGGATTCATGCCAGGGATGCAAGGATAGTTTAACATTCAGAAATCAATCAACATAATCCATCATATCAACAAAGGTAAAGATAAAAACCATATGATCATATCAAGATGCAGAGAAATCTGTTGACAAGATCCAGCACCCATTTATGATAAAAGCTCTCACAAAAATGAGTTTTTTTTAAATAATGTCTATTGATTTTTTTAACATTGATTTTTTAAAGTTTTTTTTTTGGTTTTTTTTTGTTTTTATTAGTGAAACACCATGAGGTACAGTTGTAGACTTACAAGTTGTTGTGCTTGGGTTTCAGTTTTGTAATGATCGAGTACCCATCCCATCACCAGTGCCCATTCTCCACCCCCACCAATCCCAGTATCCCTCCCACCCACCCCCATCCCCCATCCCACCCTGCTTCTGTGGCAGGGCACTCTCTTTTGTTCTCTCTCTCCTTTTGGGTGCTGTGGTCTGCAGAAGAGACATTGGGTGGCAATCATGTTCGGTCTACAGCCTACTTTCAGCATGCATCTCCCATCTTGGGAGGATCTTCCCAGCACCCTTTATTTGGTGCTCCCTTCTCTATCTGAGCTGCCTTTACCCCTAGAGTGTGCGGTTGGCCTCTAAGCCATGGAGTGAACAATCTGGTATTTATCACAGCTGATCTTGGGTGTTAGTCTCTTATTTTGTTATTTTATGTTACCCAGATGAATGCAATCTTTCTATGTCTGTCCCTCTCTTTCTGACTCATTTCGCTTAGCATGATATTTTCCATGTAGTACCACTTGTATGTAAATTTTTTTTTTTATTTATTGAATCACTGTGGGAAAGGTTACAAAGCTTTCAGGTTTATGTCTCAGTCATGCAAATATCAAACACATTTCCCTTTACCAATACTTATTTTTTACCATGAAGAACCCCAATAAAACCCCACCCCCCACCCCTCCCCGTCCCTGTGAGGCAGATGAATTCTAGTTAACACTCTATCTGCTTTGATTAGATTCATTGTTTCAATAAAAGATTCACCACTTTATTTAGAGTTTACCCCCCCCCCCCAAATCAGACATGCTGAAAAAGCATTGTGAAGTGATTTGCTTTCTACAGCTGGGTTCAAGAATTAAATGTTGGTTTTGGATTTCTGCTATTTTACCTATTGACCCTGGAAGTATTTCTACTGAAAGTCAGATAGTTAAGAAATTGGTTTCTGTGTTCTGGAGTCGTGGCCGTGCTGGAGAGCCGCTCGCGGGGGGCAACTGGTGGCCTCGGTAGGGCGTGAAGGGCGGAGCGAAACGCCCCCCTTCCCATGAGGTTTTAGTCGCCCCCACACTCCCGGCTCATACCTGCTGTCCACAAGGCTCCCATGTGGCCGCCATCTTTCTCTCCAGAGAGGAGAGGGCGAAGGGGGCAACACCCTTTCCCCTCCGGCAGACTTGATGGCCTGGATCAACGCATAGTCCGTTCACTTTTCTGCTCCAAGCTGCTGGGTTCTGCATTAAGTCCTTGTGCTTCTGGGGCCGTGGCTGTGCTGGAGAGCCGCTCGTGGGGGGTGACTGGTGACCTCGGTAGGGCGTGAAGGACGGACTGGAACGCCCCCCTTCCCATGAGGCCTTAGTCGCCCCCACACCCCTGGCTCATACCAGCTGTCCACAAGGCTCCCATGTGGCCGCCATCTTTCTTTCCAGAGGGAGGAGGGCGGAAGGGAGCGACACCCTTTCCCCTCTGGGCAGAAATGATTGCCTGGATTAACGCATAGTCCTTTCACTTTTCTGCTCCAAGCTGCTGGGTTCTGCATTAAGCCCTTGTGCTTCTGGGGCTGTGGCCGTGCTGGAGAGCCGCTCATGGGGGGCAACTGGTGACCTCGGTAGGGCGTGAAGGGCGGACCGGAACGCCCCCCTTCCCATGAGGTTTTAGTCGCCCCCACACCCCCGGCTCATACCTGCTGTCCACAAGGCTCCCATGCGGCCGCCATCCTTCTTTCCAGAGAAGAGAGGGCGAATGGGGCAACACCCTTTCCCCTCTGGGCAGAAAGGATGGCCTGGGTTAACTCATCGTCCGTTCACTTTTCTGCTCTAAGCTGCTGGGTTCTGCATTAAGTCCTTGTGTTTCTGGGGCTCTGGCCGTGCTCCAAACTTAACTCTGATATTCAGGGAGAAAGATTGGGTCGTTTATTTCTCATTGATCACTTTGTATATAGAAAGATGTCGCGCGGGCGCTTATGCGGCCGCGCGGTTTTGAGAAAAAGTCCTCGTTCCCGCATACTCAAGCTGTGTTTGTAGAGGCTTCTGGACACCGGGATTCCATCTGGGGGAGGCGGGATGCGGCACCTACTCCATCTGGAACTTGCCGGTGCTCTTGGCTCTTTTTGGAACCTGTTTTTTCTTTTTTTTTTTTTTTCTCCTGGATCCCGCACCCTCCATGTGTTCCTTCTCTTATGCTGAACGCTTCAAAGATGGCGCTGGGGGGCGGGCTGTGGGCGTGACTTCCGGAATCAGAGGTTACCTGGGAGGTGTAGTCCGGCAGATTTGAGAAAAAGTCCTCGTTCCCGCATACTCGAGCTGTGTTTGTAGAGGCTTCTGGACCCCGGGGTTCCATCTGGGGGAGGCGGGATGCGGCACCTACTCCATCTGGAACTTGCCGGTGCTCTCGGCTCTTTTTGGAACCTGTTTTTTCTTTTTTTTTTTTCCTCCGGGATCCCGCACCCTCCATGTGTTCCTTCTCTTATGCTGAACGCTTCAAAGATGGCGCTGGGGGGCGGGCTGTGGGCGTGACTTCCGGAATCAGAGGTTACCTGGGAGGTGTAGTCCGGCAGATTTGAGAAAAAGTCCTCGTTCCCGCATACTCAAGCTGTGTTTGTAGAGGCTTCTGGACACCGGGATTCCATCTGGGGGAGGCGGGATGCGGCACCTACTCCATCTGGAACTTGCCGGTGCTCTTGGCTCTTTTTGGAACCTGTTTTTTCTTTTTTTTTTTTTTCTCCTGGATCCGCACCCTCCTTGTGTTCCTTCTCTTATGCTGAACGCTTCAAAGATGGCGCTGGGGGGCGGGCTGTGGGCGTGACTTCCGGAATCAGAGGTTACCTGGGAGGTGTAGTCCGGCAGATTTGAGAAAAAGTCCTCGTTCCCGCATACTCGAGCTGTGTTTGTAGAGGCTTCTGGACCCCGGGGTTCCATCTGGGGGAGGCGGGATGCGGCACCTACTCCATCTGGAACTTGCCGGTGCTCTCGGCTCTTTTTGGAACCTGTTTTTTCTTTTTTTTTTTTTTTCCTCCGGGATCCCGCACCCTCCATGTGTTCCTTCTCTTATGCTGAACCTTGTATGTAAATTTTAAAATGGGTTTTGAAGGAACTTTCCTCAAGATAGTCACAGCCATCTATGACTAACCCATCACAAGCATTATCCTCAATGGGGAAAAATTAAGGGCCTTCCCTCTAAGATCAGGAACAAGATAAGGATGCCCACTATGACCACTTCTGTTTAATATAGTACTGGAAGTACTTGCAATAGTGATTAGGCAAGAAAAAGACATTAAAGATATTAAGATTGGAAAGGAAATAATCATCTCTCGCAGATGATTTAATACTATATCTCGAGAATCCTAAATCTTCTACCACGAAACTCCTAGAAACAATAGAATCGTACAGTAAAGTCTCAGACTATAAAATGAATGCCCAAAAATCCATGGCCTTTCTATACGCAAATAATGAGGCAGATAAAAGTGACCCCCAAAAAATCCCATTCACAATTGTGCCCCAGAAATTCAAATACTTCAGAATCGGCCTAATCAGTAAAGGACCACTGCAAGGAAAACTACAAAACGTTACTCCTTGACGACAAAAGAGGACAAGAGGAAATAGAAACATATCTACTGCTCATGGATAGAAAGAATTAACATTATCAAAATGACAATACTCCCCAAAGCATTATACAGATTCAGCACAATCCCTATAAGGATAACCATGAAGGGCTGGAGAGATAGCACAGCAGGTAGGGTGTTTGCCTTGCACGTGGCCAACTCGGGTTCGATTCCCAGCATCTCATATGGTCCCCGCCAGAAGTAACTACTGAGTGCGGAGCCAGGAGTAAACCCTGTGCATCACCAGGTATGACCCAAAAAGAAATAAAAATAGGATAACCATGAAGTTCTTCAAATAAATAGATCAAGCACTTCTGAAATTCATATGGAAAAACAAATGTCCACGAATAGCTAAAGCAATTCTTGGGAAAAAGACGTGGGGAGGCATTACCTTCTCCAACCTCAAATTCTACTACAAAGCAGTAATAATTAAAACAGCATGGTACTGAAACAAAGCCAGGGCCACAGACCAATGGAACAGGGTGGAATATCCCTACACACAACCTCAAATGTTTGAACACCTAACCTTTGAAAAGGGATCAAGAAATGTGAAATGGATCAAGGAAACCTCTTCAACAAAAGGTGCTGGCATAACTGGAGGACCACATGCAAAAATATGAGCTTAGACCTTGACTTAACACCATGCACAAAAGTCAGATAAAAATGGATTAAAGATCTCAACATCAGACCAAAATCCATAAGGTACTTTGAAGCCAAGGTCGGCAAAACTTTCCACAATATTGAGGCTAACAGTATTTTCAAAGATGAAACTCCACTGACCATCCATGTGGAACCAGATATAAACAAATGGGACTATCTTAAATTAAGAAGCTTCTGCACCTCAAAATATACAGTGTCCAGAATACAAAAACAATCTACAGAATGGGAAGGATATTCACCCAGTAACCATATGATAAGGGGTTGATATCAAGGATATACAAAGCAGTGGTTTAACTCCACAAGAAGAAAACATCCAACCCCCTCAAAAAGTGGAGTGATGAAATGATCAGAAACTTTCTCAAAGAAGAAACCAGAATGGCTAAAAGGCACATGAGAAAAATCTCTACATTACTAATCATCAGGAAGATGCAGATCAAAACAACAATGAGATATCATCTCACACCACAGAGACTGGCCCACATCCAAAAGAACAAAAGCATGTGGTGTTGGTGCGGATGTGACGAGAAAGGGACTCTTCTTCACTGCTGGTGGGAATGCCGAATGGTTCAGCCCTTCTGGAAAACAGTATAGATGATTTTCAAAAAATTATAAATTGAGCTCCCATTTGACCCAGCAGTACCATTCCTGGGAATATATCCTGGAGAGGCAGAAAAGGATAGTTGAAATGACATCTGCACTTCCATGTTCATTGCTGCACTGTTCACAATAGCCAAAATCTGGAAAAAAACCCCAAGTTCCCAAAAATAGATGACTGGTTAAAGAAACTTTGTACATCTATACAATGGAGTACTATGCAGCTTTTAGAAAAGATGAAGTCATGAAATTCACATACAAGTGGTACTACATGGAAAGTATGTTAAGTGAAATGAGTCGGAAAGAGAGGGACACACATAGAAAGATTGCATTCATCTGGTGAATATAAAGTAACAAAATAGGAGTCTAACACCCAAGAATAGTTGAGATAAGTACCAGGATGTTCGCTCCATGACTTGAAGGCCAGCTGCACATGCTAGGGGAAAAGGCAGCTCAGATAGAGAAGGGAACACCAAGTAAAGGGTGCTGTGAGGATCCCCCCCAGGATGGGAGATGCATGCTGAAAGTAGACTATAGACAAACATGATTGCCACTCAATTCCTCTTTTGCAAACCTCAGCAAAAGGGAATTCCCTGCCACTGAGGCAGGATGGAATGGGAGGTGGGAGGATGGGAGATATACTGGGATCATTGGTGGTGGAGAATAGGCACTGGTGGAGGGATGGGTACTCAATCATTGTATAACTGAAACCAAAGCACAAAAACTTGTAAAGTCCACAACTGTACCTCATGGTTTTTCACTAATAAAAATTAAAAAAAAATTATGAGGAAAAAAAGTAAAAGCAAAAAAATAAAAAGAAAAAGAAGAGGGTCATTGGGCCATATGTGGTGCTGAGGATTGAACCTGGGTTGGTCAATTCAAGGCAAACACATTTCTACTCTATTATTGCTCCAGCCCTCTTTATAGTGGCAACTTCATTTGGACAGTAAATTACATATTCTGATTTAAAAATTTTTATAGATTTTTTTAGCGATACATAACATAAAAATACCCCCCCCCTTTGTAACCTGTTTGACATGTTTTTACAGCAAAGACTCTAAATTAAGGGCAGAAAGATGAGATAAAAGTAATCTATTAAAGTTTCTTACCATATTTAAATTTTCTCTATTTCAGTTTTTATCTGAATAATGCTTAAAAGCCAATAGAATGTATCAATTGTCTAACAGAACAGCTTTGCATTAAATAATGGCAGGGAAGCATTAGCAGTGAGATTGAGATGCAAATAAATTTAAATATAGTCATTTCAGTTGTCACCTCATTTAACTTTCAGCAACATTTGATGTCTTGAATGTTCTCTCTCATTTTAGATTCCTTTTTTATTCTTTTTCCCTTATTCATATTATGTAATTAGGTAGTTCTTTTTCTTTCTGGATTCTTTCAAGGGTCACCTGCATGTTGTCATCTCACTCTGTCATTTGGTCTTTAAAGATTTAAATACTACACGGATTTTGTGTGATGTCTTTTTTATTGTCACTTTGCATGATCTTTCTCAGATATGCAGATGTGTTTCTCACAAACTCTTTAGTCAAAGAAGTTTGCTTAATATTTCTGTCACTGTCATTTCTCTCATATATAGTCCTTCATAGGGCATTATCAGTGAGTTATTTGAATAGACCACATGTCTCATCCTCTTTCAGTTTTCTGATGAGTTTTCTCCACTCTTCCTCTAGCTTCAGCAAGTGAGAAGTCATCACTGACAAGATCCCATCCAATCTGTTAGCCAGCCTCAACAAGTTATTTTCAATATTTCTATCACCCACTCACTTTTTCATTGTGACAATCTTTGTGCAAATTTCAAGCAGATATTACCAATGTTTGTTTAAAATGGATGTCATTATTAGTAATTAGTGACTCTTTAAAAGTTATAAGAAAAATGGGAAAAAGAGATTTATGATTCAGACAGCGTTGGTCATGTAATCATAACAGGATTGTTTGATGGGAAAATATTGGATTCCTAATTGATTCATTCATATATAAAATTATTGCAAAATATATTATCCACAAATAAAGCATTCATTATGTGTTCTGTAAATTCTAAGGTCATTATTGTTAAGAAACATAGGTGAAATTCATTTGACTATATTTGAAAATGATAGTAATAAACAAAGATACTTTTGTGTGTGTGTGGCATTCTTTAAAGACTTGTCAAGAATGTGTTCCAGGGATTAGAAGACAGTATGGTCTTGATACTAGTGTACAGGACATCTTGAGACATTATATAGTAAAAAAGAGCTCTGCATTTTAATTAGATTAGCATTTAAATTTTACTTGGTCATTTTTGTGTCATCATGCATGACTTTAAAAATTATTTTCTACCTCCCCTTCCCCATCTGTAAAAGGTTACTATCAATGTTATTTTGGATTATGAGAATAATCAACTAAGATATAATATATAAAATATCTGTTATGAAGCTTAGATTATGATAGGTAGCATTAAAATTATATAGTATTGGGGATTTATATGTTTCTAGTTTTCTTTCAGTTGTACTGAATAGAGAGATTAAGACCTAAATTTAAACAAAAGTCATATGAATTCCATTAACAAAAGTATTTGGTATATGGTTTGCTTCATTAATATGTGCTTATTCAAATTTACTGAATATATTCCTTTTATTTTCAGCTGTTTTAAATTTTTATGGGAGCTATTTAATGAATAAATTGTATACTAATGAACTAGATAAAATCTAGTTCCTGTTAAATACATGATTTTCCCCCCTCCTCATATCTGTGGTATAAGTTACCATAGAAAGTGTGCCTCTAGTAATGCATGTTTATCTTTATAAACTAATAGTAAAAAACTAATTATGCAATTGTTTACTACATATAAGTCACCTTATTTTTGAATCTGGAAATTTAAAGCCTAAAGGACCAATTACATATAATTGTCCTCCTCAGATGGTAAAAATCATACAATTGTTCTGCTCATTTTTTTTCTAAGTAGACAGTTTTGTGCACAATTTTCTTCATTGAATATATTTTACTCAAAGCATATGGAATGGCTTTTTATATATCTTCCATCAGGCATGTGGAGGTTGGTGGGAAAATAGATCATAAGAAAACATCTTTAAAATATATGAAATAAATTCAAGATGTGTAAGAAAAACCATATGCAGATTTTGCATGGCCTGGCTTATTTAAAAGGAGTGAGAAAAGCATTAGATTCAAAGCCTTGATCTCAATTTCCCCCATATTACTAGATATGAATAAAAATAAAAGCAGTATTATTCTTTTGTCTAGTACAATTTTCATGATGCAAGAAAAACATTCAATTGTCATACTAGTTAGGTTGGTGACTATAAGTATATTTCAAGATCTTAATAATATTTAGACTTGAATAAAATGGAAAAGGTCTGTGCAGTTCCTCTTTTGAACAGCTACATAAAAATCATATCATTATAGATTAGAAATATAGTATCTCATTTCATCATTATCTATAAAAATAATAAAACCAGAAGAAATTTAAAAATTGGGAAAAATGTCGTCTTCCTTTTCCTTTAGCATGCTATCTGAACATGTGTTAAATGTTTATATACTTTTGTAAAAATAAGTTATTGAATTATGTTTAGCTTCTTAAGTTCAAGTGTTATACATATGACTTTATTTTATTTTATTTTGGTTTTTGAGCCACATCCAGCTCTGCTCAAGGCTAACTCCTGGAATATACTTATGACTATAAATGCATTTCTTCTTTAACTCTTTAATACCATTAAATGTTGATAAAATGAATCAATTACATTTATTTTCCTATGTAAAGAAACTGGATTAAAAGTATTAGAAAACATATTTTAAGAGTGTGGAATAAAGGCAGATTTTCAGATTAATGGAATAGTACCAAAAGTCCAGAGACAGATCCTCAGATATATGGATACCTAATCTTTTACAAAGTTTCTATCTACTTAAGTAGAACAAGGAAAACCTATTCAACAAATGGCACTGGGAAATCTTGTCAGCTGCATGCAAAGGAAATGAGCTCAGATCCCTATCTCACACCATACACTAAAATCAATTCAAAATGTATTAGAAACCATAATGTCTAAAATTATTCAATAAATTTTTTCAAGAAAAAATAGGAAGAACCCTTCATAACATTAAATCTAGATTGTAACTTAAAACTAAATCCTCTGACTGTACATATCTTATGCTTGTAATTCAAGTTAGAGCTGTTCAGTTTGTAGTTATTCATATTATGCTTTTTGTGCATTTTCTCTTTGGACCATAAATTTATGAGATTACTATGGAAATTTTTCTCACTCCCCTATTTCAGCAGAAATGTGCAGTCTGTGTTATTTGCAATATATGCATATGTTTGTGTATACATATGTTTACAAAACATGTATATTGATATTTCTGGATATAGATGCTTCAACTGGAAAGCCATTCCATTTTTCATAGCAGACTGTCTCAAAATAGCTGATGCTGTCTTGGAACTTGGGGAACTTGAAAGAGCCAGGTGTGTGGTTTGAGATTCTGGTTAATTGGGTGTCATTTCTATTTTTTTTAATTAAAATAAAACTGATTTCCTAGTATTGGTGGGGAGGAGAGATTGCATGGCAGTATGGTTGAGAGGACAATCAATAACATTTGCTCTGAAAAGGCCAAATAATTTGCTTAGAGCTCTCTGATACTTACCATAAGAATTCAGATGATATGCAAATAATTTTAATATAGTGCTTTGTAAATTAACTAACTCAACTACAGTTTCCTCACTTTTAAAGTAATATTAATTCCTAAATAACAATGCAGGTGTTGAAAACTAATATACTCAAAAACTTTAGAATATATTCTGAAAAAATATTAGCATTCAATAGTTACCATTATTATTTAGTCTTTCTCTTAAAGGGGTATCAGTTTAACCATTAGTCTCTTTAAATTAATTTTCATAGACTAAATTTTACAAATCTCTCTTTTTGGTGAAAACATCCAATCATTTTGACTACTTTATATTTTATCTGCCTGAGTTTTTCTGATCTATTATTTTTAACTGGATATTACACATAGGGCCTCTCAATAAACTCACAGTAGGATGAGCTTATATGTAGTGTTAGTTTCCTGTTTTTCCTAATGTTGTTCAGTCTATAGTATTTCTTTGATCATTAAGGAGGAAAAGGCAAAGTCATTCCATTTCCTTTGGGTTGAAACTTTGATCTCAGAACCCTATCTTAAAAATACTACATATGTTAGTTCCCTAAGAATTCATAATTCTAACTAAAATTATAAAACTTTATATTTTTATAGTGTGTTATGATTCAGAAAAATCCTATCAGAACTGCTAAAAGTGCTTTCTCATCATATTATATATACACATATATGTATATTTCGCTATCTATGACATTTTTTAAACACATGTCATATAACATAAACCAAATCATCATTTTCATTTTTCAATCTAAATTTTGCTTTCAAACCATTATAAACTACAATTTGGGAATGATTCCCAAAGATGTGTGTGTATAATTTTCTTTATATATATTTATATATTATATTATAGATATATAGAAAGAAAATTATATTTGGGGGACTTATAAAAGATTAAAATTTGAAAGGGTACACAATTATCATTTATTAGGTCTTTTAACAAATCTTTTGATTTCTAAATCAACTTTTTAATTTTTATTGTAATAATGATGAAAATTAGGTCCTGTCACATATAAGGCATGCAAACTAACACTGACACATACCATCAGCCTAGACTCAGAATATAATCTATTACTAAAAATCTCAGTATTGAATCTTGATGAAGCTAGAGATGCCTTTGGACATTTTAATTTATGGGATAAACAGATCAGTGAACCTTGAGTCATGAAGCCCTTCAGGTTTTTCCCAGCCCAATTTCAATTTCAAGTATTGTCTGTCATAACATTCTACTTCAAGAAAAGAAACTGTGATTAAAACAGATTGACAATCATTGCTATTCTACTAGAACCATTACTGTTACACTAGGTGAAAAGTCACTTAAAAATATAATTATCAGAAATCAAAAAATTCAGTAAAGTTATTTAATAGACAACCTCCATTTATCAGGGACTTAAATTACACTATATATAAGCAGAGTTTTATTTTATCCACTTTTAGAGGCCATCTACAGCATTTCTGTTTAACTCTGTCAATGGAAAGATAGACGCCAAATCAAACACTCCGCCTTAAATTCCTCCCTTAGTGACACTATTGGATACATTTAGACTTTTAGATATATTAGACTTTCATCCAAGGAAATTATAGAGTTATGCTTATTTTTATAAAGTGAGGAAGTGCATTCCTGCCAATTGTCAGAATAGAGAAAAACTAAAAGTAGAAGAAAAAAATAGAATTACCACCACGAGAGCCAATGTTATATATAAGAGTAAACTAAATAAAATGGAAAAAATAAACTTCTATATAATTTCTCACTTCATGAATCTTATATTATTAAACAGATTCTGTTAGAACAGAATTGAGAATTTAAAATTTCATTGTAACATGGACATATAGAAAAATAACTAGGTAGAATATATGTGGAACATTATAAAAAAATTAATATACTATAGATTCTTGATTATGAGTACCATTGTGAATTCAACCTCTTTCTTTATAAATATGATAAAAGCTTGGTTTTAAAAAGCCACATTTTCTGATTAATAGTTTTGTGTAGAGAAAGAAAATAACTTGCACTTAAATTTTTGCATTGATTAGTGTAAGTGATTAACATTCTGCTGTGATTTGAATTCATCAGTTCCACAGATTTGTGTCCAAAAAGTATATTTTTCTCTCTTATACAAGAAAAAGTATAAGAGCCATTTACTAAAGATTTCTACTGACTTAAGGAAAAAAGATAGAATAAAACTAGCTTAATATTTCTTTAAAATAAGCATCTTTTCTGAACTTACTACAATCTGTTTAAGAAAAGGAAGAATTTTCTCAGCTAGTAAAGTGTGCTTTTTCAGTGAGAAAATTCAGCAAAATTGGAAGATTCCATTTTTTAAAATGTATTTCTGTCTTTTTATAGTTTTTTTCTCATCCAACTCTTAAATGATTCCAGTCTTTTAAAATCGATCTCCAAAAACTGAGTAAAATTGTGGTGCTAAAGTGCTTTAGAGTTTCAATTTAACTCTATAATCAGCTTTATTAGATTTGGGGTCAGATTTTTAATCATGCATGCCTTATACAGCTATAAAAATATTATTTTAGGGCCACAGTAAAAACTTTCATTTATTGAGATAATGTTTTAAAGATCAATTCTTTCATATTTAAATTTGTACTTTTAAAAATTATCACAATGATTATAAACAACCAATGAATACTTTTTAAAGTATTTTTTAACATTTTTAATTGGCATTTAATCTCAAATGTCTAAAAATGAAACTATAATGATATAAATAATTCTGATGAATTCCATGGATTAATAACATCACATTTCTCTTTAACCTAAAGATTGCTCTGTGATTAACCTCCAAGAAGAAAATGATACCAGTTCCAAAATGGAGAGTTAAGAATATCTGGTAAAACTACTCCCAACATTATGTTAATACATTAATAAATGCTCAGCAAGTAACCATCCTAGATAGTTACAAATAGGGAATTAATTGCAAAATAACATTAGAACTGAAAAATATGAAATGATGATGAAATAATTTTTAAAAGTTACTGGCTTGATTCATCTGGGGAATACAAAGTAATGAAATGGGAGACTAACACCCAAGAATAGCTGAGATAAGTGCCAGGAGGTTCACTCCATGGCTTGGAGGCTAGCTGCACATGCAGGGAGAAAAGGCAGATCAGATGGAGAGGGGAGCACCAAGTAAAGGGTGTTGGGAGGATCCTCCCAGGATGAGAGATGCATGCTGAAAGTAGACTATAAACCAAACATGATTGCCACGCAATGCATCTTTTGCAAACCACAGCACCCAAAATGAGAGAGAGAACAAAAGGGAATGCCCTGCCACAGTGGCGGGGTGGGGTGGGGGAGAGGTGGGCGGGTGGGAGGGATGATGGGAGCATTGGAAGTGGGGAATGGGCACTGGTGGAGGGATGGGTACTCAATCATTGTATAACTGAAACTGAAGCACAAAAATTTGTAAGTCTAGAACTGTACCTCATGGTATTTCACTAATAAAATTTTTTTTAAAAAGTTGCTGGCTTGCTCTCTCTAGTGTTCTTTCTTGAACATGTTTCTCACTTGCTTGTCTCTATATCTTTTTCCTTGCCTTTGCCATTCTAAAGAAGCCATGTTCTCTCTTGAACAAATATTCCTCTCTTTCTCTCCCCCCCAAATGATTCTAATTTAATTTTATTAAGAAAAACTATTGTACGTAAAAAAATTACAGTCAGCAGGAGACTGCATTCACTTTTGGATTTGGAGATATCTAAGAGGGAAACATGGCAGGGACCAAAGGCTGAACCCAAAAAGATCCTCTGGCAAACAATCTTAGAAAGAGATATGAGTGTGTAGTACCCATTGATGAAAATTAGGCCATGGCAAGTTCAATCAATAATTAAGAAGTAGATAAGGACAAGCATACTTCTTGTCATGGAAAGACTTCAAAGATTGGTGGGTGATAAGGTATCTTAGAGGAAGTCATTATGTAACTAGCATAGCTTTTTAGTGATATATCTTAAAACCTTTTTGTAGATAGCCCCAAAACTTTCATAATTACAGCATGATCTTATCATAGTTCCTGGAGTCAGGGAGTTTTTATTTCTGTTTATAATCACTGGTTATTTAAAATTAATATTTACTGGTCTTGTAAACTAAGGAAAATGATTTTGAGGCACAGACATTCTTGTTTTTACAATATTACTTTGCATTTGTATCCACTTCATATGTCACATTCTAAATTTATCAATGAGTATTCAGATGTTCTTTCCAGTGCTTTGCTGTGGCACCATTGACTTCCTATTTGAAATAAAAACTATATTATCTATTTTTATAGAATTGATGCATAGTTTTTTCCAATAGTAGTTTAAATTGACCTGGTCACTCTGAAGTGCCAAATAGAAAATTTACTAAAATTGAGCATATGCATCTTATATGATGAACAATTCTTTCCCTAAACAATGCTCATTTAAATACATGTAAAGAAAATTTTATACTGGAAATAGGTTAAAACTGAAAACTACCCAAAGACAATGAGTAGAGAAATAGATATATCAATTCACTGATATACATAATAATTACCATAGAACAATTTTAATGTGTTATCTACAGCTATGTGAAATTCATTAAGAAGCAAAATATAAAAAAGCACATGGCATAGCATTCACTGATATAAAACAAAACAAAAACAATAATACTTTTAAAAAAGAAATTAACATACATTTTACACAATGCGGGGATAATGGTGGAATTTCAAGTGGGTCTCTGGTAATGATGTGGGAATGTTACAAGTTTCACAAAAATTAAGTATTACTATAAACGGAACTGAATCTCCTCTGAACTCATGTATTAAAGGCTCATTCTTAGGAATTCAGAAAGTCATTTATTTGAAGGAAAATCCTTTCAAAAAGTAATTAAATAAAATGAGGCTCTTAGGAAAGGCCCCAATCTAGTCTGACTGGTCATCTAATAAGGAGATTAGAACACACATACCCGCTACTATTGCACAAAGAGTACTCAGAAGGCACTATCTGTAAGTCAAGGAGAGAGATGTATCAGTGAAAAGCTAAACTACCAATAATCTGGAATTCTAGCCTCTGGAATTTTGAGAAAAAAATTTTTTTAAAGACAGCACTCTATAGCATTTTGTTATTACAGCTTTACCAAAGCAAAAGGCATGTGATTATCCCTTATAATATGCCACTGTTTAACTTATGTGATACACTACTTTTTAATATGCAGCAAAACTAAAGCAACACTCTAACAGCAGTATGTATGTGAATATCCACTGTAACTGAGATTATAAATACTCTTAGTTAAAGTCATGTCAGCTTTAACTGCTAAGTAAGTTTTGGCATCAAATGTGAGAAAGAAAAGAAATTAGGGTTTAGATTTTTAAAGACTTAGAGGTATAAATAAGTCATTGGGGATTTGATCCATAATAGTTTCAAAATAAATATACCATAATTTCTCGCTCCAACTTCTGTTATCAACTGTAGAAACATCAGTTGCCTTCTAAAATAACTTTGGAATTTTAACATTGCTGTTTGAAACACCACACCCTTAAAATGTTTTAGGTAACCTTGAATTAAGCATCTATATATAGAGAATCTACAGATTTTCTCTCTATATTCTACGTATAATTATCTATAAATAGAGAATCTTTGTAAGGGGACAGAAACTATTGTGAACTTTTTACATAATACAACCAATATAGTAAAAAAGAACAATATAATGTGGCTAAAAGAATAAAATAACCTACAAAGTGCATAAAAGATGCCCCTGGATGTTACATTCCTCTGAATCTAACTGCAATTCCTAGTAAAACTATAGCATAAAATGTAAAATAGCATTGGGGATATTAAACTGGTCTAGAAAATGCTGGTGATGCTCAGCGCAGCGGACGACAGTGGCTGGGAATCCCCTTTGTTCTACAGGTCGCGGGTGACCTCCAGCCTGGCTGCCTCAGACACCATTAGCTTTGCAGGTGCTCTGAGGGAAGGGATTGCGGGGAGAGTCGTGGAGGGGGCCGTTTTTTTTTAAAGTCCGGGTAGGGGTGGGAGGGAAGAGCTAAGCCATTTTTTTTTCTTTTTTTATTAGTGAAACACCATGAGGTACAGTTATAGGCTTACAAATTTTGTGCTTGGGTTTCAGTTATACAATGATCAAGTGCCCATCCCTCCACCAGTGCCCGTCATCCATCACCACGGGTCCCAGCATCCCCCCCACCCCACCCCCACCCCCGTCAGGGAGGAGCGGCATGGGTGTGGGGGGTGATACTGACTCATAACTTTTCCACCGTGAGTTTTGAATGCTGCTTTCAGGAGTTGATGGAAGATTCAGTTTGTTCCTAGTTCACTTCTCTGGAGCAGTTGGCTTTTTCCCGTCGGGCAGAAGCGGCATAGTGGGAGCAGAGCCTTAAGCCCCATTAATTGTAAAGTTTATGCCTTAAGCATGCATGAAAACATTTGAAAAAAAATGTATGTATGTTCCCTCAGTGAATTGGAGGATTTCTTAAATGTAAACTTGAAGCAATTAAATAATTCTTTTTAAAACTTTGTATGGGGGGGGGAGGGATGCTAGGACCCGTGATGGGGGAGGATGGGCACTGGTGGAGGAATGGGTACTTGATCATTGTATAACTGAAACCCAAGCACAAAAATTTATAAGTCTATAAGTGTACTTCATGGTGTTTCACTAATAAAAAATATGATAAAAAAAAAACTTTGTATGCAATTCCTTGAATGAGAAGGTTGAATTTATAGTTTAATGCACTTTTGAGGATTTTTATTTAATGTATGAGGCAAACAAATAAATTGTTTTTACAGTGTGGAAAAAAACGAAAAAAATAAACTGGATTAGAAGTATTGTAGGTGAAAAATCTGTAGCCTTTACTAGAATTGTGAAACATAGTTGGTGAAAAAATAACATCTTCATCCTCATTTCAATATCACTTGATCATGTCCCAGGAAATATGCTCCCATCTACTTTCAGACCAAGTGAAGTACATATCACTTTAAAATATATTAATAACCCATTACTGATCCTATTTTTATTTTATCTGGTCAAATCTATTTGCTGCAATATACAGTGCTGCAAATAACTTTTACTTTTATTTGTTAAACGGTATAGCTTCTGCATAAAGTAACGGAATCAAATCTTTTTATTTATTCATTTATTGGGTTTTGAGCTGTACCTCACTATGTTCAGGGTCCAATCCTGGCTCTGAGCTCAGGGGTCACTCCTGGTGGTCCTGGATAACACATGCTGTGCCTAGAATTAAACATAGGTTGGCTGCATGAAGGGCAAGCATCCTACCTGTTGTACTGCTGTACCTCTCAAGTCAATGTTTAAATAAATTATAAAATGTCATTATCTATATTTCACAAATTATAAAGTTTATATTTTGACTTGAAGTTGAGACAGTATACTAAAAATGTCTGTTAAGACTATAAAGTACACTTTTTAAATGTAGAATCATGGTAGAAATTTAGATTAATGATAGGTTTAAAAAAGATCAAGTAAATTTTTGAGTAGGTGCTACTGTAAAGATATGTCTCATATTTAATGTTTTGTTTTAATGCTTTGTTATTGCTAAGCATACCTGTGGCATACAAGAGCACCGTTTTCCTAAAATGCATATATGATTAATTGCTAGCATAATTTGACATTTAAATCCATTTTCAATGGGAAAATTATTTATCTACACTAAGGTTTAGAAGAGTCGAGCCAGTGTATTGATGAGTACTGACTGCAGATTGTTCAGGTGTTTGGGTCTGACCTTGTCTGGGCCAGGCGCTGTTAGTTTTTTACTGATGAAAGGGTGTGCCAGATTTCAGAAGGGAGAACGTTGAAAATGACATATGCATCCTGTGGAATTTGGTATGTGGGCAGGTGGACATGGCTATCAAAGAGATCTGAGTAGAAATCGTGGATAATCTTCTCCATTACCCTTCTGGAAGATGAGATAGATCCATTAGTATGTCGGAGAACAGTCATCTTGGTCTTGTAGTTGGCGAAGGAAAGGCAGGCGTTGCGAATGCTTTTCCTGGCTTCTGCCACATCGGCCAACACTGCTGCTCTTCTCTCTTTGAGGTCTTCCTTTACTGCTTCTCTGCACTGCTTTGTGAGCTGGGATGTTAGCTTGCCTGAGGCTTACGCCAAGCCACGTTGGCAAAAGAACTCGAGAGTTTTCGAAGATAGGCATCTTTTTGTGACTTTCTATCTCTTAGCATTCCTCACACAATCATGGAGGTGCTGAGCCAGTCGATCATATTCCTTGTCAATGTTGTCAATGATGGCATCTTCCATGTTGCTGCAATAGTGCCAAAGAACTCCCAATTGATGACTGTTCTGGGAGTTCTCTTCTTAAAAAACTCTGCAGCCTTTTTTCCCCACTCTGTGAAGTAGAATTTTGCACAAAGGAGGCAGTGGTCCAATCCCGTTTGGAATTTTGGGATAACAGCAACCATCAGTCAGGCAAAACCATTGATTGAATATGATGTGGTCATTTTTGTTGTGGAACTGTCCACTGGGGGTCTCCCATGTTCAAATGTTTAGATTCAGCCTTCTGGAACTGCGAGTTACCATGATGGTCTTGGTCAACATGATGAACTCAGACAATCTTTCACCCTATTTGTTCAATTCTAGGCCATAGGTCCTGATGTGTAGTTCTTTGGGCGACCTTCTTGTTCCCATGTTGGCATTAAAATCACCGACAATGATCGGTTAGAAGGTGTGGTCTTCTTTATAGAACTTCTGCAGCTCTGTGTAGAATTTCTCAATTTCTTCATCGTAGTTGGATGTTGATGTGTAGACGGCAAAGATATAAACTGTCAGCAATGAGCCACATCTATTCAAGCATAAGCATCCAATTTAGGATGTTAGGCGAATGAATCAATGCTCATGGCCAAGTTCATGTTGACGAGGAAACCGACATCACCAATGCCTCTATTGTCGCATGTTCTGAGGAAGTTCTTCACCAGTGTCAAAAGTGGCATGATGTGGTCAATGCCTTCTCATCTCGGTCAGACCAATGATGTCATACTTGATCTTCTTCGATTGCCCCATCAGGTCCTCGATGGATACTTCCAATGCCAGCAAACGTGCATCGAAAGTACAGTCATTTTAGTCCTTCATTTTGCCAGCCTAGCGTTGCTTTCCAGGAGAGCACATTTTGAGGAGAAAGCCAGGTATTTTGGAAACTAGGTGGAGTTCCTGAGACTGAGGGTGTTAAAGAGCCTCTCGGAGGCAGCCCTGGGACCAGCTGCCCTGGGGCTTCATAGAGGTGGCAGATGGTGGCCTGTCTGGGTGCCAGTAGACAGATTAAAGACAAACAATGTACATAATGTGGGGGAGAGGGGGCAATATTGCAGGTTTCTGAAGAAACAGGACGATACTCAGCACGTAACAAGGGCCGTCTCTTTTAGGTTCTGGTTGCGGAGGGCTGTCTCTCCCATTCTGAGCCCCTCTCCTGATCTTACCCACATGATGCTGTCTGGACACTCTCAGGCTCTCTTATGGGAAGGATTGGCAGGTGACGCATCTCTGATTGCTGGATATGAGGAAAGCTGTTGTATATATTAAATAGTTATTGTTAACTTTGAAAAAAAAGAGATTTTATCAGCCTCTCCTAGCTTGTCCTTAACGCTGCCATTTTGGGGGCTCTTTCAGGGTCAGGGGAATGAGGCCCATTATTGTTACTGTTTTTGGCATACCAAATACACCATGGGTAGCTTGCCAGACTCTGCCCTGTGGGCGGGATACTATCCGTAGCTTGGTGGGCTCTCAGAGAGGGATGGAGGCTTGTAGGGAGCCCTGCAATCACCCTTACAGGTGCTCCTAGTCTACCGAATGCAAGCGTTTGGTTGACCGGCATGTTGCAACAATCTACAGCACCTGTTGTTCACTCTTCACCATTGCCCCCCCCCCACCACTATGAGGCAGTTTGCCATATGGTTCACACCATATTTGAAAACCAACGAGTATGGTTTGGTAATTATTGAAAATTGATAGGAAGTGTCTTATGATGTGTCTTCTTATAAAGTGTCTGGATTCCACAGGACGTCAAAGAACATGTGACCACCCACCTATGAGATGGTCAGACTTCTTTGTCAAGACCCTGAATGAACGGTTTGAGGCTCTTCGTATTCCTGGAGGGAACAGATGCCATTCGACTACACTAGCACATGACAGGGATGAATGGAGACGTTATTGGTGCCCGCTCAAGCAAATCAATGATTAAAGGATGTCAAGTGATCAAGTGAAGTGATCAAGGTTTAGAAAACAACATCTTATAAAACAAATATTATAAAATCTTATAAAAAAGTTTTCATATATTAAATTTTATTAGTACACAACAGCATTTTTACATATTTCCTATTTCCCTGATTCTTTTAGAAAAACAGAAAAGAATAATTTGAACAGACCCCAGAGTATTCATTATTTATCTCTTACAGCAAATATTTATTGAACCCTGATCTACAGGGAGAAGGAAAAATGGAAAGAAATAACAGAAAATGTACAAAGAATCTTTTCTTGCTTTATTTGTTCTAAAATTCAGATATCTAAGAAGCAGAAGAACTCTAGACTTCTATTAAATCATCTTTAGTAATTTTATATTAAAAAATATTATAGCCAAGACTCTAAGCATCTGAATAAAGAAACATTTACTTTGACATTTGAAAGAACAATTTTGTGCAAAACAAGATATATATATATAATATAAATTTACTTAGAATTGAAATTTATCCATTCAGTCTGCAAAACTCCATCATCACCAAGTAATTTTCTAAATAACAAAAAAAATTTCAAAAATGGCTGAGAATGTCAGAAATGTGATTATATATTTGAGACTTAAGTTACTAAATTCTTTACCAAATAAAGAATAAACACTTTCATATGGGATATATTTCTAAAAATAAAAAAAATAGAGTGGAATTTTTAAATGAAACAGAAATTTAGGAAAATGATGAAATAGACTTGCTATTTTATTTCTCCCTTTTTTCAAAGTCTGTTCATAAATTTTTTCAAGTAAAAAACAAAGTCACCTATGTTTCACTACTCAATAGTCATGCAGTATATGATAGCTTACAAACCAACATCCATAAGAAATACATTATCAGAGTTAAACTGCTAATGTTGGAAAAGGAAAAGATCATTTGGGGAACTTTCATATGATTATCTAAAGCCTAAATTCTGAATAGCTTAAATTTACAATACTTAGATATACATCATAAGTGGAATTAAAATATCACATTACAATTACAAGAAAATACTCAAAATCAATTTATGAATACATTCATTATAACTGATTAAAAAATTCAAATAACTATTCACTTATGTGTTTGGATATATAATTCTGTCAGAGAAATTAAGCTCAACTGTTCTAAGAAAAAATTAGCTCATAGACATGTAAATAATCTGGGACACTGAGTAGCATAAAATAGAAAAATTCTGATAACATTGACATCTATATTTTTCAAACTCTCACTTCTCTTTGCTAGCTTCATGTCTGCCCCCACAATGGTCCCAGACAAATTTTATAGCCTCAAGCCTCTTCACAGTACAGAAACAGAGAGAAATTTTCTTTCCCAGCAATTCTACAAAAGCACCCACACCCCTCCCTGGATCGCTATAATTCTATCAAAATCCTAAATCTTAATTAAAATACTCAGCATTGGCAGTTTACAAAATATCTGACAGTTTGCATTGTTTATGGGAGTATAAATTAGTTGAACCATTGTAGAGTAATTTATTGATACTTAAGAGGTAGCATTATAAGAACAAAAAATAAATATTTTTTATGTCACATGGCATCTCTAAAAGTAAGAAACTTTGGTCAGGATACCCCATGGGATAGAACTTGAGATGATAATCAAAACAAAAATATATCGGGGCCAGAGTGACAGTACCAAAGGCAGGGCACTTGCCTTACATGCAGGTTAGTTCCCCAGCATCATATATGGTCCCAAGAGAATCCACCAGGACTGATTCGTGAGTGCAGAGCCAGGAATAAATACTGAACCCACAGGGTGTGGCACCCCCAAAACAAAAAAAAAAGTGTTTTATTTATCTAAAGGCAAATAAAACCCTTATTAGTATTAAAGGAAAAGTGTCCAAAGATGCTGTTGTTATTTTTACAGTGAAGTATAAAAAGGTTCTATCTAGCATTCAAAATAGTTTACAAAACAGTCTAAGCTCAAATGGAATAATAAAAACATCATTTGAAATAAAATTATTAACATATTTAAAACCCTATAAATTTTGTTGACTTTTTGATGGGGGATCACATCTGGTGATGCTCACAGCTTCCTCATGATTCTGCACTTAGGGACCACTCCTGGTGGTGCTCCATGAACCATATGTGGTTCCAGGAATCAAACTGGATCAATCATTTGTATGGCAAGCAACTTACGTGATGTACTATATCTCAGGTCCACTAAAAAAACACTATAAATTCCAGAGCAGAACCAGGAGTAACCCCTGTGCATCCCCGGGTGTGACCCAAAAAGCAAAACAAATAAATACATAAATCAATAAAATATTACTACAGAATTTTGTAATTTCCAAATTATTGTATGATAAGCCATTTGTTATACTGAACCCAATTCTAGCAATATTTATGATTAGCCACTTGTTATACTGAACCCAATTCTAGCAATATTTACTGTATTATAGCCCTTTCTGTCTTATGAATTTCTTCTGCTGACTATCCCTTTGTATTCTTTGGTAATATTAGATTCATTTGTCAATAATTGTTGACAGTTGCTGAAGGGTAGAAATTTTTTGTATCCCAACTTCAGAAATTGCCTCATCATTTTTGATAGGTAATCTCTGTGATTTTGTTTTTATTTTTGAAATATTGATATCTCAGTGACCTAAAGGGGCATTCATTTTACTTTCTCTTTTATCTGTTGCTCAGCTGGATGTTTCTACTTCAGCTTTGTTCTATCTTATACTATGCAGATTTGGTACGTATTTCTCTCATGAGGACTAGTAGGAATGCAAAAAAAGGGCAAGTAGAAAAGCAGTTTGCTTCTGAAATCTTAGCTTAGATAGGAACATTTTCACATCTGTCCATGTTCCTTGAACCAAATAATGCAAATAATGCTGCATTATTTGGTTCATGGATTATGCTTATAATCCAGTGCTATTATATCAAATATAATAATCCATATAATATATTGTTTTTATTTTAATAAGTACCTAAATACAAAAGTTCTAGATCATACAGAAATATTAAAAGGTAAAGGTAAAGGCCCTCCCATTGATCTCATCGATTTGCTCGAGCGGGCCCAGTAACGTCTCCATTGGAGACTTTGTTGTTACTGTGTCTGGCATATCGAATACTCTTGGTAGCTTGCCGGGCTCTCGGAGAGGGGCGGAGGAATCGAACTCGGGTCAGCCATGTTGGCTGTGTGCAAGGCAAACGCCCTACCCGCTGTGCTATCGCTCCAGCCCACTAATTTTTTTTTTATGCAACTCACAGGTTTTTTTTTTTTTTGCTTTTTGGGTCACACCCGGCGATGCTCAGGGGTTCCTCCTGGCTCATGCACTCAGGAATTGCTCCTGGCGGTGCTCGGGGGACCATATGGGATGCTGGGAATCGAACCTGGGTCAGCCATGTTGGCTGCGTGCAAGGCAAATGCCTTATGTAATAATTTTCTCAATTGTCCTAATTATTGGTGGTCTGAAAGATTTTTTTCATATTGCAGTTAGAAAATTTGAAGAACACTCTGACTTGATAATGGTACAGGTTAAATAGTATATGCATGTGTCAAAAATTTAGATGTGAACTTAAATTTGGATATGTAATTTTACATTGAAAAGATGTATAATTTTTACTAGATAATGAGTTTGGTTTTTAGTATTATAGTTTATCTATCGAGCAAATATGTCACTATAGTAAATAAAAGAGTAGCTGGGAGAACACTGTTAAATAGTCCTATGTTTTGTTCACTTAGAAAACTCAAAAGCAATGGAATAACATAATAAGAAATATATTCAGAGAAAGTTCTTGATTTCTAAAGGCCCTAATCTAACTATACATTCTAGAAAAAAAATTATATGTATAAGAAAAGTCAATATTTCCTAAATATTGTTAGTTTGAAACCAGTAGCTCTCCAGGCAAAATCTTGAACCAGTCACTATACAATAGAGCTCAAGGAGAAACAAATCAAACAAAAAAGACTACTTTATTGTTATAGAAATCTTTAATAAGCAAGGGGCTTACTTGGATTCAGCTGATGGTTCAATTGGTGGAAACATTCTTTCAAAGACTTCCTCAAACATTCTACCTAATCTTGATCAGTACTTAAAATCTTATATGTCTTCCCTTCTATATTGTGTTTTGGTCAGTCAGCAAAGTGTTTCATTAGCGTGAAGGTAGCTCATTTGACATACATCTGACTATAGTAGAAACAAATGCCACAACAGTATAGACACATGCAAGAGAAAGCAATGATTATGACAATAATTTCTAGTATAAGTAATAGTTCTTTCCCCACCAAGAGCCCTGTGATGAGATCAATAATTTATTAAGTCCCCTATTCCAGGGGTTGATTGCTCAAGGATAACATGTGTCCTTGTGGTTTAATAAAGAACAGCACATTAGCAGACTCATCAGATATAAACATTCTGGTGAGATGTGCCCCCTTGTAAATCAGTAATAGTGTACAAGGTCATCCTATTTTGAAGGGAAACTTTTCTGATTAGAGACACTTTAAATTAAACAGACAGGTTTTGCTGTCAACCATAAGGCTTATTGTTTGAATACAGTAAGGGCATCTATGCGTGCTGTAATGGACACAGGCTAATGGAGGGAACAAATGATCAGACCCTGGTAAACAGAATATGTGCCCCTGACTGTGAGAGAGGCAGTTTGGCAATTTTTAACTAAATTTATTTTAAATCAGTAACAACAAAGTCTCCAATGAAGACGTTACTGGGCCTGCTCGAGCAAATCGACGATCAACGGGAGGGCCTTTACCTTTTTACCTTTAATCTATTAACAAATTATAGTAATACATTTATATGAATTTCTTAATATTTAGTTTAGCAATACTATGTCTAATGTTAATTAATGTTAATGACAGTATGTATTAATGCCAGGCTTCTAGGTAATTAGTAAAATCAGATGAGTTAGCATTACTATTCTGAGTTTTTTCTTCCTTAATTTACTGCTTTGGATATTTTAAATGTCCTCCCAGTAGTTGTGGAATCCACCATCCTGAAAATGATTCGCCTGAGAGAGTGCAAAGGCCCATGTGCCAAATAATAGGAATGATTCCTTTGTCAGGCATACAGGTATGCGTACTGTAGAAATTCTTTAAGATATATTTCCGATGGCTGGACATCATGAGAGTACCAAAAAGAGACCCAGAACAGAAAATGTACTAGTAACTGATAATAACCCTTCTCCCTTTTAAATTATTCTTAAATTTTACCATAAATGTTACCATAAATGTTCATATGGAGGCACCTTTATTAATTTGATCTCATGTGGATATCATAGATATTGGCCAGGGAAGACAGCATTGTTAGGCATTAGAAGATGGACTAATTGTATATGCCAGACAAGAACTCCCATATTTCCTCTTCTTTCACTGATTTATGTTCTATTGAATGTGTTTCATTCTAGTATGTCCTGCCTACACCAGAGAAACTAGAAGCCACTAGAGATTGAGTTGTTTAAGACTGGTTACAAAGTAACTCAACCATTCTTATGTAAATAGAAATTTACATCCATTTGTAAATTTCAGTTGATAATGTCTTTACTGAGCAGGACAGGCACAGGATATTCAGAAACATAACATTGTCTGGGAAACAGTTGATTTTGTATTTCTATATTTTTATGGTATTGGTTTCTTACCAAGGGTCCCAGTCAGGCAACAGATATCCAGAAATTCAATTATTCTTACTGGTTGGTCACGCAGTTAAAGATTTGTGTATAAGATGTAGCTAAAAATGATTTTACCTTTTAGTTCTTTAACATGATACTTTATTGTTTCTTATTTTTTTCTACAAACCCTACTGTTTATGTGTTATAGAGGAGATAGAAACTACTTTAATATAATCTTTTGAATAGTCATACATTTTATGATATAACTTCAATTACTATTTGACAAGGGCACTGGTACCGACACTCAGTTCTTATCTATTGATGGAACTAACCTGGTTTGCATGGCAACTGAAGAAATTTTAGGTTAGAATTTAAAAAGTATCCACAACACTTAAAGCTAGTTAGAAAAAGGGAGTCAACATAACTAATAGTTGCTAACCTTACTTCCAATAGAGGGTTCCAGGCTCTTCTGGTATTGGTTGAGTGTTGTTTAAACATACAAAGAAATCCTGCTAAAGCGTTAACCAAGCCACTAACTTAAAGACAATCCAGCATCTGGACAATGAAACATTTTGTCCCAGCACTGAAATTACTCTTCCTTTGCAAACAATCTACTAAAGGATCAATTACTAGAACTAGTACCTGAGGCAGGACATCAGCTTACTGATTCCATGAACCAGTAGATTGTGTCAGTTTCTTTTAGTTGAACCCAAATACTTACATTCCTGAACCTAACAGGGCTTAATTACAAATGTTTATCTCTTGGCTTCATGGTTTTCAGGACTTTTAGAATTGCACAATTGTCATTGTTAAAAGTTTAACAGGGCTCTTGAGTGACAGACAAAATGTTGAGTTCTGACCACGGCTGCTGAGGGTCCTTCCTATTTCTATCCAGATGGTGTCAGTGTTAAGCTTAAGAGCAACAACACTCAGTTCTTAATACAGGCACAAGTGTGATGTCCCCCTTCCTGACTCCACTGGCTGCCAAGATCATCAACCCCTCTACTGGCCCCAGGATCATCAGAGGATTAGAACTGTGGAGCTTTTAAAAGATCAATTACACTCACAGGGACTATCTGGGGAAGTGGGCTGTCAGGGTGGTGTCCCCTAATGCAAAATAGTCATGCTACTCAGCCAAAGCAGAAATTTGAGTGAATGGAGGGTGGATTTATAAAACATTTTAACCCATTCATTGAAAGAAAATAATATATTCTTGCAATGCTATATTTGTTTTCTTTGTTCGGGGTGCTATTTGGAGTAGCACCGTGCATACTACTAGAAGCTATTGTTCTGTTGAGGCTCATCTGGCTTCTTCTTGCTGGAGCTGGAACCAAATTTGGAGGCTATTATCTATCTCTGTTTTCTCTGCTATCATGTCACCCATACATTTTATCCAGATGCATATACCATAAATGGTATCCTTTGTTAGGAGATATCTGTCTTACTAATATTTTTTTCTTCTTCAAGTTGGTTTCCTGCTCTGGTGAATTGTCTCATACCCCTTTTTTATCAGGAGTTCTAAATAATGAAAGTACAATGCCAGATAGGGAATAAATGTTCCCCCAAATGTCAAATACTTTTAAATATTTTTGTGCCTTCATTCTCTTAGGAGTTAGATAGATTTGCATGTTGTCAAACTTACTTCTGTGACTATGCATATCTTACCCAAGAAATTGGTCTCAAAAATTTTATCATATGACCCAGACTTATATTTATGTGTTCACAATTTCTTCCCTTCTAAGATGTTCCAGTATCAGTTGGAGGACTGTGTAGTAGGAGACTACCTGAAAGGTCCATTGGTTTACATACATGAAGAAAAATTGATCTTGATTTCTGGCAGAGTATACTTAAAAAGCCTTTGGTATGTCCTATGCTGCATAGCACACTCTTAGACACTCATATCTAAGTTGGTAGCAATGTGGGACACAATTATTTGCATGTGAAAGAACCACCTTACTCAGTTGTTAGCAGTCCATGGTTACCTGCTTTAAGTCATCTGGCCTTTTTATTGGCCATACTGCACTGTAGCACTGTCCTCCCATTGTTCACCAATTTGCTCGAGTGGCACCAGTAATGACTCCATTGTGAGACTTGATGTTACTGTTTTGGCATATCAAATATGCCATGGGGAGCTTGCCAGGCCTTGCTGTGTGGGTGGAATACTCTCAGCAGCTTCCTGGGCTCTCCTAGAGAGATGGAGGAATCAAACCTGGGTCAGCCGTGTGTAAGGCAAACGCCTTACCAGCTGTGCTATAGCTTCAGCCCATTGGCCATACTCGGTTATTGAAAACACTATGAGCAGGATATACAATACCCGTCTGGTGGTATCCTTAGATAGTTTCTTCTAGAAATGTACCTATTCCATTGAATTAAAGGGTAGTGACCAATAACTGTCAAAAACATAATTTTGTGCACCAATTTCCTCTTGGCATTACCATCAGTACAGTTTTATTAACCTCAAGGCAGAATATATTAATAGAGTTTTGCAGAATTTAACCTTGTGAAATGTCAATGCCAAATATATCATCCAGTATTAGAGAAATAAAACTTTAAAGCCCACAGGTATTGAGTGAGGAGGAGGAAAAGTAACCAATTTACCATGTTAGTGGGTGTTTCAGACCATAATTGTTTAAACTTCTTCTCAACAGATGGCAATGAGGGCCAGATGAGTATTTCAGTCTACTATGTACTACATGGCTACCATGTGCTATATATTTCATTTCTAAAAAAATTTTTATTAGTGAAACACCATTAAGTACGGTTGTAGACTTACAAATTTTTGTGCTTGGGTTTTCAATATCAGCCCTAAAAGTCACATTTTGTGTATTTGGGGCCAAAGGGGGGCACTGAATAGTAGACTTGACATAGGGACACTGAGTGAGCACATGACCCCAAACTATGGACAATCTTGGCCTACAGCCTATTCTAGAGGTTTGGAATACAGTCCAGATCAGAGCCAAACTATGACTATGTAGGAATTCATAGGACATCAGGAATAGTTGGGGGAAGGTAATGTCTAAGCTGTTATTTTTTTCTTAATTTTAAGGTTTCCATAGGCCAATAAAGGATTAACAGTCTGTGTTTTCTGTGTGTACCTGACAATAATACCAAACCACAGGTGCTTCCATATTACTCTTAATGGGCCTTTAAAGTCCACTGAAATGATATATTTTGCCAAAGTCCCTTCTCTGTCTTGATTCTTTCCCACAACCCATATGATCCCTAAGGCTTATCAGATTCTTCAGTAAAAGAATGGTCAACAACTTAAATGGCTAGTCCCCCACTCTCTGCACTCAACATTAATAGAAGTGTCCCATGCCAGGCACTGTGGGTGGACTTAAGCTTTTTAAGTTTAATACCCGCAGTGACTATAGACTAATCGGGACATTCAGGGACTGAGACCTAAATATCCAATTTTATTACCAATTAACAAAGGATTTTCTGTGACTCCAGTAAAGATTTCAAGTATCTCACATACCTGCCTACGTAGTTTCCTTGCTTTCCCTCTTTGGGACAAGCCTTCCAGATGGATGGTACACTATACTTAGTAAGAGTGTTATGCCGGAATTTCAGATTCCCAGTTGCAGAGAGATCAGTTCCACACATGATAACGCAAAATCGAAGGAATTTTATTGCTAGCTCAAGCTAGGGTCCAAGTCTCGTCCAACATAGTGGAGCCTTGACAAGGACCCTGACTCCAAGTCACAAGCAGTTTACCTTGGTTTCAAGGTTGAGCGAGCACTATGATAATAGTGATCAAGGAACAGTCATCAGAGATTAGTCAACATTTGATAACAGTTAGCCAGTTTGTGGTTGTTCCAGAAAGTGGACATAGTAACAGTCAGTTTGTGGTTGTTACAAAAAATTGACCTAGTGACCCCTCATGACTAGTCAGATGATCTAGCATTTCCTTCTTTGGCCAGGTTACTCAACTGGGAATTTACCGGAAATTGCAAGTTCAGTTTTTGAGAAACAGAAACTTAAACCTAGTCAAAACTTAATGTTAGCTGCAGCCTGTAATGGCATCAGTTTCATCTTCACATGAGAGGGGAACCTAGACTCGAACCCACCTCTCCCAGAACAATATCATTTGATCACTTGACTTCTCATTACTCATTGATGTGCTCAAGCAGGCGCCAGTAACGTCTCCATTTGTCCCTGTCGCGTGCTAGTGTAGACCGATGGCATCTGCTCATTCTAGCAACACGAGGAGCCTCAAATCGATCATTCAGGGTCTTGACGAAGAAGTCTGACCATCTCGTAGGTGGGCGACCAGACAATCGTTTGACATCCCGTGGAATCCAGTTGCTAACGGCTCTAATTCAGCGGTCATCTCTAAATCTCATCATGTGTCCAGCCCATCTTATTTTCGACGCTTTGGCAAATGAGACAGCATCCCTGATTCTTGAACAGAACAATATACATGCTAAAATACACAGGTAGAGTGATGTTGTTTTTATTCCCTGCCTTATGTCCAGAGAATTCTCACCTACCCTCATCTCCCATAGTCATATTAATTGTATTAATCAAAAGTTTTTTTTTTAATTTAATATAGGAAATTAGAAATTCTTGAAAAACTTTTTTCACCTCTGGACACTACTTTTTTCTGAAGTATGGCAGCCTATTAATACATTTTAGTGAATATGTATTCTCTAATCATGAATATTTCCTGAACTGGGCCTCTGGGCAATCTGAAATAGTTGTAGTTCATTTACTTTTATTTGTATTATGGATTGAAAGGCATAAGAATAACTTTTGTATCATTGTTAATCACTGTAACATCCAAATTTTTGCCTCCTTCATTTTCTCAAGAATTCCAACTATTTGAATCCTAATCAAATATTGTCACAAGTACTTAAACTTTATCCAAGTGCAGCTAACACTTCTCTCGCTTTGTAACCAGCATGCTAAGTTTTCCAAATTATTTTCTTGCTTACCGCACGGCAGAGCCTGGCAAGCTCCCCATGATGTATTTGATATGCCAAACACAGTAACAACAAAGTCTCCAATGGAGACATTACTGGGCCCGCTCGAGCAAATCGATGATCAACGGGAGGGCCTTTACTTACTTACTTTACTTTACTTACCTATCTGGTATGTGAGGCCATGCCTAGCTGAATAGTGGACAGCACATGTTCTTTTATAACCTATTCTCATCTTCCAACTTTAGAACTTGAGCTTTTTTTGACATTAGTATCTAGTCAAAGTACCAACAGTATCCATAGACCAATTCTCTGTAGCTGCCATTCATTTGCTTCATTGTGCAGTTGCCCAAATGATTAAGACAACTGATATATATATGTACATATATATATATATACATATATATTCTTTTTGAGTCATATCCAGCAATGTTCAGGGGCTATTCCCGGCATTCAGGAATTTCTCCTGGTGATGCTCAGGGGACCATATGAAATGCAGGAAATAGAACCTGGGTCAGTTGCATGCTAGGCAAACACACTGACCACTGTACAAATGCCCTGCCCCAACCCCATTTTCATTTTTAGACTCACTACAGACTTATATAATATCTCACAATATCTAAAGTAGAGGTAACTCCCCCACCACACAAACACACATAAAGCACAGCTAAATATCTGGATTTTTTTTTTCAAGATGCTTTTTTACCATTTTGAGTTGTTATTTTTCTAACTGAATTTCCATTTAGTAATTTAAAACTTCAGGAGTTTCCTCCGTAAAAATCAGAACCAGTCCCTATACAGACAGGACAAAAAAAGGCTTAAAACATAATAGATTGCTAGAGATTGGTAGGTGATAGATTTAATAAGCAAGGAAACTTACATTCCAGTCTTGCTTGGGTATCCACTAGACAAGTAGACCACATCCTCTCTTCAGTATAATGAACATTTATATAAAGGTCTTAATTGGATTTAGTTATATATATGGTGTCCAGATGATCTCAAAACACATTTCTATTTCAAAATTGCATCTTTGTAATAGGTTTCTGCTATGGAAACTGTGGGGAAAAAATCAAGGATATAAAATAGGGTAGAAGCACTCAGTTTTATTAATTATCTCATGTCAACTGGTGATCATGTCCACTCAAAAACCTCTTCAATAAACATCTTAAATGCCATAAATAAACTATTCAAATTATATTTGGAACTAATGAAAAGCATGTTAATGACAGTTTGAGGACACTCAAAATGAACAACCCGGGATATTTTGGACATTAAAATAATAATAAAGGTTTTAAGCCCTTTCAATACAGAGAAAGGAAAGAAGGGTTATTTTCTGAAACAGAAAACCATCAATAATTAAATAGGTAATAAGCAATTTAAAAAAATTGTGAAAAAGTGTCATCAGAAACATGTAGTTCACATAGATTTGAAGTATCTCCCTGGAAATTCTTTAAAAAATCATGAAGATAATCACATTATATCACAACAGAAAAACTTTGCAGGTAACTTTTATCATGAGATAAAATTATTATCACTAATATGATGATCTGAGATCATATTTTTCATGATGGGACATAATATCCTTTTGTATTTTTAACCTCAAAAATATATTAGTTGAAATGAAGCATGAGAAAGATACCAGACAACTCTAAACAGAGATTTGATATCTACAGCTCCATCCAGCTATTCTAAGGGAATTGGTCTGATTAATAGTTCTTATTGAATTAGTTTCTTGAGGTTTTTTTTTTAAATATGTACCTTAATGATTTCTGTATGAACTTTTTTTCAAATTTATGGACATAAAATAGAATATGTCCTTAAGTTTAGAATCTGGAAAATTGTTATTCTGTGGTGTTACAGAGGTCTCAGTTCACTGATGGTTTATTCTTATGTCTAATCATCAGCCATTCTTATGTCTAATCATTTCTCCCACAGAATTTCTTGATATTTTTTGTTAATTTTTTAAGTAGATCAGCAATTTAAAACTGATCTAATCATTTTTCAGCAGGTGGTGCTATGGCTTCTTATTGTTGCTACTGCTGACATTATATGTGTCAGAATCAAGTTGGAATGACATACATACTTCTGGTGTGCTTGGTGGAGCTGAAAGAGTGAATTATAATCGTGCACATCTTAGACATGGGAGAATAGGTCACAAGTTAGCTTGGTCTGTTGTTATCCTTCTCATTTAGGATTCTAGATATGAGATTCAGCTGTATACATGCTCTTGGTGCATTTCATAGCACCAATTTTAACCCTGGAGGGTGGGGGAGGCAGACTATGACACAGTGTTCTATCTGTGTTTGCCTGGGGCCCCAATCCAGATAGATTATTTCAGTTTTTCTGTTGTTCATTTCATTTGAACCATGGTTATATGCATCTTACTGTCTTCAATTTTCCATGATCGGGGCCTTTGGTTGGACTGACAATTCTTCCAAAGTTAAATACTCCAAAGCTACTACCACTGTATATCTCTCACCACCCATTTTATAACACACTGATGTTTAAATCTTCATGGTTATACCTTCTAAGTATGTATTGATCTTAGGTGTAGAAGTTGCTTCAGCTGATCCCTCTAGTACAATAGCATTGTCCCAGCAGTGTCCATTTATAGAGCTTCTGTTTATAATTTCTCTTGTGACAGGGAGTGAAACAAGAAATAATATGCATTAACATTTTGATGCTGTCACTACCTCACTGGCAGAACTAGCAAAAGATCATCATTAATACGAGGTATACATGAAAAAATATTTCAGCAGTGTTAAATATTTTGATATTAGGAATATTGAATGTTTTATTATAAAATACAAACCTAATGACTAATTAAAACATAAAGATATACCAGTTTATATATGCAGACATATAAAATGGATTCCGTTTTCTATTGCTTTTAAAGATTAAGTTAAAGAAGTGAGGAAGAAGCAGAAATATAGTTTATGCATAGTTATACTTTTTCTGCAACTCCCAAGGAATGGTTAGGATGAGTGAAGAGACAGTATTTGTGCATTTGGTGAATTCTGTAGGATTTGTACAGGCTCTGAATAAATCCTGAAAATATGTCTCCAATTGTTTGTTGCTCTCTATGGTATACCTCTCTTTTCTACTCATCTTCTAAGAAGGAACAAGAAAAATATTACCATTCTGACTTGTGAACTTACATTTCTAGCATTCAAAGTTTCTTTTTGTGAAATTTTACATCTTTATAAAGTGAGGGTAAAATTACAATATTCGCGCGAGCCTGGAATAACTGCATATACTAACGCTAATGTAAATATCATTCCACACTTCTAATATGTGAATGAATTGTTATTCTTGGTCTAGAAGTTTTGACTAACATGTAAATTATATAAATATTAAAAATAGTACATTACATCAAACTTGTTTGTCTATTTGGATTTTATTTTTAAAATAAACAAACTAGATCTTATATATCATTGAACTAATTAACTTCATAGCTAGAATCTTTATTCAGAAATTTAAGAAGACAAATTTGTAAAAAAGCAAAGACCACTTTAATTTTTCAGACACTATTCTAATCCTTAGAGAGTCACTTTTAAAAAAAAGTATTGTCAAGTAGGAAGAAAACTGAAAAAGTCACTGAAGTGTTGTCAAGAAACTCTAGATAAACATGGGAAACAAAGATTTATAGAGTAACTGTGGAAAGAGAATATGTGGGTGTGAAAAATAAAATTGGATGCTGAGGTCCCATTGCAAGTATATTGCCATCAATTTTTCGGGAGAGGAGGCAGAAAATTGCCTGATGACATTAAAATGAGTACAGATTGAAAGCAGCAAAAATGTAGGAAATTTCACCCCATTCATAATGTTTATATCTCTATACCTATAGGCTAGCAATCCACTTGCCAACTACATATTCCATTTGCAACCAGATGATGTGTTGTCAGATAGATATTAAATTCCCCCTAGAATTAGGATATGTGACTTTACAATAAAAAGTTAATATTAAGAAGTAGAAATTGTTATGTCTGGCTTATAAATTAAGAACATAAACTAGTGTTTCTCTGAAATGTAGCCATCAAGTATATAATGTAAAATATGAATATTTTAGACAAAATATGCTAGAAAATACAAATAACTTGAACCAAAAAAGTATACTACTCTAGCCTCTACCATTAATAAATCAAGAGAAAAGACAAATGACTATTTGTATATTCACATTCTTATGTATAAAATAAAACCATTTTTAGTGTCTACAATTCTACAATTCTTGTTCTAACTATTATAAAATTCTGACTCTAAATCCTTAAAGAAAAAGATCTCTTGGAGCCTTTTTCCCAAAGGGAAAAACGCTAATTTTCAATTTTTTTTAGTGTTTAGTTAGAGGGTAGAAAGGATAGGGATATATCCAGATTTGATCCCTCGTGCCCAAATACAATCCTCTGAGCATTGCCAGTCGTAACTGTGATCCCTTTATCACCACCAGCTGTGGCCCAAAGAGCCAAAAATTTAACCAAAAAGAGCAAAGGCACAAAAAAATTTATTAGAGCTGAGCTGTACTATAGCAGGTAGGCAATTTCTTTCCACACTGTTTATCTGGGCTCAATCCCTGATACCACATACAGTCCCTCAAGCCCTCTGAGAAGTGACTCCTGAGCACAGAGCCAGGAATATGCCCTGAGGCTCACTGAGTGTGGCCCCAAATCAAAAACAACAATGAAATTAATTATTTATAACATAAGTTTTTTTAATCCCTTAGTATCTTGCAACAAAGCAACTGATTTGTTCAAACAGAATCACATGTAAATTTTTTTCTCTTAGACAGGTACACTGAAAGATAAAGCTTAGCATTTCCACAAAGCACATTTCATCCACTATTTTGAGGACAGTGACTCTCAACAAGCCAGCAAGTGTCCGTATGATGTCATTCAGGAAAAAATCATCTTTCTGAGATGATGAGAGATTCTCTTATCCACTTCCTGCGTCTGTTGAGAATGTCTTATAAGCAAGACATGCAATTACAATGAGAACAAAAAGAGGTCAAATACTTGTTTGTACATACCATTCTCTAGCAAAGACTACTTTGACAAAAGCCGATTTAGAACTAGGAAAGGAAAAGCAGATGTGATAGGAACATTTTTTGTTAGCAAATATAAAATTGTTCTAAAAATCATGGAGCAGGATTTATCTTGAGGGACAAGGAACTCACTGTGGTTACCATTATAGTATCAAAAGACACTAAATAATGATAGTACTTTTTGTTTTGTTTTTGTCTGGGGGTAATAAGTCCAAAGCCTTAAGCAGCACAGTTGGTGTTTTACCAATGAGCTATATACCTAGCTCATATAACAGATTTTAACTTATTTAAGAAACTATAGTTTGGGAAGGCAATAAAGTTTATATTTTCACATGGATGTATTTTTTAAAGTTAAAAGCAAATAGCTGTTATGAAGAAAATTGATTCTGCTAAAAAACAGATATTAAAACAAAAAGGCAACGAGTAAGTGTAAGATAAATGCACAGGGTCACAAATATGTATTTCTCCAAATATAACGCAAGAAGGATAAAAGAAGCTATAATTTTGTAATAGAAAATCTCATAGCCAAATGCTATTACCAATGCTGTAGTAAAGTGTCATCATTCATCCATTCCTAAATAATACTATGAGTTGAATTGTATCTCTCTTGAGTTTTCCTACCCAAGTGCATAATCTACATCTATTCATGAGAATATTGAGAAAAAATCGCAACTGAGGAATATTTACAATATATATGACATCTGTTATTCATGAAATTCAAGTTTAAAAAAAAGTTTATAAAATTTCCTCAGAATAATGGAGACTGAGTCACTGTCACTGTCCTCCCATTGTTCATCAATTTGCTTGAGCAGATCCAGTAACATTGTGACACTTGCTACTGTGTTTGGAATATCGAATACATCACAGGTAGCTTGCCAGGCTTTGCTGTACAGGCAAGATACTCTCCGTAACTTGCTGGGCTCTCTGAGAGGGGCAGAAGAATCAAACTTGGGGGTCGGCCTTGTCGGCCGTATGCAAGGTAAAAGCCCTATCCGCTGTGCTATCACTCCAGCCCGGAGACTGAGTCAAGATATTAAAATGGAAATGTGTATTCCTGGATCTTCCCCGGATTTGAAAATACAAAAGTCGTGGCAAAGACATACAAAACATTCTTTAGACTAGTTTTCCTTAACATGTTCTAATTGTGGTCCCTCCCAACTTTATTTCTTTCCTATGGTCCCTCTTCTACTAATTGTCTCCTTGTTTCATGGTATGTATGAACCCCTGACATTTTTGTGATTTTTTTCGCTTGAACAGAATTTTATCTATGACATAATTTTATTTTCATAGTTGTGCATTGGGTATTAACCGGAAGACCTTGAAGAATTTTTCTAAGAATTATTCACTAATATATTCGAATAAGGAATAATATTTTCTCCAACTATTTCTCAAACTCTCAAAAGATTCAGAAAGAAAATAGAGAGAAACTAAAAGCATGGGGAGGGGAAAAATGGAAACAGTTGGTGAATCTAAGTTAGCGGTAAGCAGTTTTTTTATTTTAAGTTTAAAAGCATGTCAAGATAAAAAGTAAATATATAAAATATATTTTAATAATGTAAATGGAGAAGGATACCAGCTATTACAATGGAAAAAAATGTAAACCTCCTCCTGTCTTTATAATTGGTTCAGTTCTCAATCTAATATCCAAAGTTCCACTTGGAGGACCTTATAATACCCAGAAAATCATCTATCATCTGATTACTTATTTCCCCCAAAAGAGACCTATGACAATTTGCCAGAGAAACTACCTCTAGAAAAAGAAATGACCATATCTTTGTAAGGGCATCATTTATTAGAGTATAGATAATAATAATATATTAGTAATCGCAAGCCCCAAGGTAAGTCCCAATTATAGAGGACACATTAAAACCAAGTCCTTCCACACATATTTATTTAAAGACCTCTCATATTGATAATTTCTTGAGTGTTTAATTGAGGCAGACATACTTAAGCAAACAATTGTAAAATTATATCGAGTTCCTTGAATTGAGAATTAAGAACCATTAAAAAAATAGTAGATGTTGCAATTCTCAAAACACACACATGAGCACACACACACACACGCACACACACTCACACACACACATTTTTCTTGCCAAATATTAAGAAGTAATACTATATTAGGTATGATATCATAGATTAATGCCACCTATAGGGTAATAAAACTATAGCATGTAACGGTGCTTGTACCTGTCACAGCTCTTGTTGGCAGGGATGATTATGCTTATCAGTATTCAGTATATATCACTGGGTCTGTGGTTAGGAGTCACTGCTGGAAGTGCTCATAGCAGGACTAGGGATCAAACGAGGGTGAGTTGTACTCAAGTGCCTAACCCGTGCCTAACCCTTCTACTGTTTCTCTGCCCATGCCTCTCCTCCCTCCCTCCACCTTCTCTCTTCTAATTTACCACTATATAAAGGGCAAAACAAATTACACAAATTTAGTAACATATTTATTATTCAGTTTCTAAAAGTTAGTACTCTGTGCACAATTGATCTTGGTCTTCTGTTTTAGTGACTCATTAGGCTGCAATTCTCAAGTAGGTTGGGGCCAAGTTTACCTCAGAGGAAAAGTTGCAGAAAGATCTGCTTCCTTGCTCTTTCATTTTTGGAAGAATTAATTTCCTTAGATTTGCACGACTGAGGTTTCAGTGTTTTTTTGGAGTGCATTATCACATAGAGAGCTACCAACAGTTCTTTGCCATGTGGGATTATCTAACATAGGCTTTTTACTTTGTACCAGCTTATTCTTTAATATTACGAGGGAAAATCTCTCTAGCACATCAATTAGTAAGATGGAATTTATTTATCTCATAATTACAGGAGTGATATGACAACAACTCTGCCACTGATTAGAAGCTACTGAAATGAAGGGATTATACAAGAAATCCATGAATAACAGAAGGCAGAAATCACTGGGCATCACCTTGATAAATTTATACTGAGAGAAACTTCTGCAAAATTTCTTCCTCAGTAAGACACAGATGCAGTATATTCAATATAAATATTACAGAAAATTAAAAATTATTAATATTTTAAAAGAATATAATATTGCTAAAAGTTTTTGTATCCAGTAGCAAAACTTCAAATTGAAGACTATTTTAAGTAATCATAGTGTAGCCATAATGTGAGATTCTGTAATGTAATAAGGATGAAATTCCAAAATGTTATAATCTGGGACCAGAGCAATAATACAGCAGGTCGGGATTTTGCCTTTCATTCACTCGACCTAGATTTGATCTACGAAATACCATATGGTCTCCTGAGCACCACAAGTAGTAATTCCTGAGTGCAGAGCCAGGTGTAATCCCTGAGCATTGCTGGGTGTGACAGAAAAAAAAAGTCAAAATAACAACAACAACAAAAATACCCAAAATGTTATAGTTCAAAATAAGTTTCTAAAAATCTATTTAGAAATATTTATATTAGTCCTGACTCTACACTATTCTGTCTTCACCGGGGCACCTATGAGGTGGGTGAGCTGAGTTTCACTCCCTGCTCCAAGTAGAAACCCAGCAGTCAAAAACCTCCAGAACCCAACCGTCACCATCCTCAAGGCCATTCTCCACAGGCTCAGATGAGCCTCACTCAAGAGGGGACCGGCAGAAAAACCCAGGTATGTGGGAACCCATGACTGAGGTCTCCAAGCCCACTTGGATCAGAACTGGTCCTCCTCCCTCCAGCTCCCCAGTTTCCCAGTAGCTTGGCAGCCACACTCACAAACTGCCCCCAACACCATGTAATCTCATCAATTGCCAAGTCCCAGAGACTATAAACCAAAGCTCCCGGAACAAGGCAACGCAGAATTTCCTGGAATGCGTGGCCCCGACCTCTTATAGTCTAGCCCACTTACATACCAAATGTAGCACACATTTGTTTAGTTTTAACATACTTGCTTGTATTCTCTTATATGCAAGCTTAAATGAAATACAACAACCTTCACACACTTCCCTCTTATTTTGGTGGGAAGGTGCTCAGTGGTGGAATTGGTGTTTGAATATTATCTGTAATGAACCATTGTGAACTACTTTATGAAAATAAAATATATAAAAATTGAAAAAAAGAAAGATTTATTTATGCTCATATAAAGGAGATAAAATACTCTATTTTAAAGAATCTAGGAAAAAATATATGCATTACTATTTAAAAATATAAGTAGTAATATATGTCACTTGTGAAAGGTTCAAAACCTAAATTGAGGTCACTCTTCAAGCCCATGTTCTCCCATGAATATGTCTCTCACTTCCTTGTCTGTGTCTCTTTGCTTGCCTCAATTCACTCCAGAGAAGCCCATGTTCTTTCCCTAACATGTACTTCTCCTTTTCTCTCCCCTCAGATCTTTCTAATTAACTTTCAATAAAAACATTCTTGCTTTGCCAAAAAACAGAAACAAACAAAAAAGTCCCTAAGTTAAAAAAGCATACAAAGCACAAATCCAACTTAACTTTCACATATTTCTTAAAATTTTGGTATATTAGTAGGGTAAAAGAGACATTTATTTCTAAACTGTCAAACAAAACTATTGAAAATGTGCAATGTTGTAGTGAATATAATAAAACAAAATTGTGTGTCATAACATCCAATACCCCTAAGTATCTCATGTAAAAAAGAAATGAATATTGAACTTATATTAATTTCATATCTTTTACTTAAAATATACACTTTATTTTATAGTAATTCACAATGAAAATATCTAGAAAGTTCAAATTTTAACAATTACTTAATATCAGAACTAAGACAAATTATAAATCTGCATATAAAGACCTTTATAATACTATTGATTCATGTAATTAAAGTCTCTCAGAAGTAGAACATATAGCTTTTACATAAGCAGTAACTATGATGCCACAAAATAATTCTTTCAATTATTTTATATGATTGATGAATTTAAAGGAGCAAATTCTATTCTGTAGCACTGTATCACTGTACTCCAGTTGTTCATCAATTTGCTGGAGTGGGCACCAGTAACATCTCTATTGTGAGACTTGTTGTTACTGTTTTTGGCATATCAAATACGTCATGAGTAGCTTGCCAGGCTTTGCTGTGCAGGTGGGATACTCTCAGTACCAGGCTCTCAGAGAGGGCCAGAGGAATCGAACTCAGGTTGGCCACTTGCAAGGCAAACGCCCTACCTGCTGTCCTATCACTCCAGCCCAAATTCTATTCTACATATATAAATAATAAACAATTGAGAAGTTAACAAATTGTGCTGTAACTAGAGGTAATAAATATTATATCATTGATCTTATGTCAACAACCTTTCTGCTTGGACTTACACATTGAAACCACAGAATGATGCTGTAGTAATCTAGATTCAAATAAAAACAAAAAAAAAATCACCAAACATCATCAATACAAAAATAAATAACATTAACCTATAATTTAGAAATATGATTTAAATGACAAAACTCAAATTGGTGAGCTCAGTATGGCAATTCATAATATCTGTTACAAGAAGAATTCTCAGATATCCCTACTGATTGTTTTAACTCTGGAGAAATATATATATTTATCAAAGTTCCTTATGAATTAAAAAAGGGAATTTTTCCCACAGTGTTTTGTACAGTAATAAAAATTTGTTATCAAACTGCAAATAAAAATGCAAAGCTAGTTGTCCCTGAATAAACAAAACTACCAGTTTAAAACTTTTTAGTGAAATAAAATTTAATATAAGTAATATTAATATAGGAGCATAAAATTACATAAATCTAATTTACAATAAAATAGTACAAGATTAAACTAGTAACACAAAAGCATAGTTTATTAACCATTATTTCTCTATAAAAAGAACAATTTCATATAATTTAATCGGACATATCTATAATGTTTTTGTAACATGTAATAAGAATAAAGCTTTATTTTTCAATCTATTCTTTAACATGTCAATGCCTTATAATAAACAAGTACTAGCCATTGCCTTATAATAAATATTTACTAGTCATTACAAATAAATATGCATTAGTATGTATTATTGTTTTATACATAGAATGAGCATTTTTTTGCAACTCAAAACTTATATATTTTTTCCTAGCCTATTTTAACTTATCGAGGCACTCTGATTCAGTTATTCATGGTTAAATTTCAGACATACAATGTCCCAACACCATTGTCTTCACCAGTATCTACTTCCTTTTACCAATGTCCTCAATTTCTCTCTCACACCCTTGCCAGGCAATATTTTTTTTGTAGATGCTGTGGTTTACAATACGGTTACTGGTATGGTTTTATGCATAACACTTTTCCAACTTCCAACACTCCCTCCTCCTCAACAATGATCATTTCCCTTTCCAATCATATCCATCCTCCTCCTGCACCTCACCCTACCACCCACCCACATACACACCCAAGTAGAATGGCAAGCTACCTACAGAAGAACCAGTTCTCCTGTTGTCTTTGGGAATTTGTTACTCCCCAGTTATCTGGAATATGAGAGAGATTATATCTGGAACATGAGAAAGATCATCCTGTGTCTATCCTGACTTTACTCAGTAAAATATTCTTGAGATCAATTTACATGGCAGCAAATTGTATACATCCAACTATTTTTTTGACTAAGTAGTGTTCCATTGTATACGCGTACCATAGTTTCTTTATCCAGTTACCTGTTCATAGTTGTTTTTCAGATTTTGAATGTTTTGAATTGTGCTGCAATGAATATGGGAGTGCAAATTACTTATCTGTACATGATTTGAGGACGCTGAGGTGTATTCTAAGAAGCAGAATTGCTAGATCTAGCAGAATTGCTAGAAAGATAATTCCTAGATTTAAGCAGTGACCATACTATTTTCCCAAATGGCTAGACCAATCAACAACAGCCAGCAGTGAATGAGGGTTTCTTTTTGCCGCATCCACACCAATACTGGTTGTTTTTGTTCTTTTTGATGTATGCCTATCTCTCTGGTGTGAGGCAAAGCAATCCTAAGGGATATGAATATGAGAGACATTGATTTTTCCAATTTCAAACTTTACTATAAAGCTATAAGAATTCAAACAGAGTGGTACTGGAATAAGGACAGATTCTTAGATCACCAGGACAGAATTGAGAATCCAGATGCAGGTCCTTGGGTATATTAAAAGCCATCTTTGATCACTGTCACTGTCCTCCCATTGTTGATCAATTTGCTCGAGCGGGCCCAGTAATGTCTCCATTGTGACAATTGTTACTGTGTTTGGCATATCAAATACATCACAGGTAGCTTGCCAGGTTTTGCTGTGTGGGTGAGATACTCTCAGTAGCTTGACGGGCTCTCTGAAAGGGGTGGAGGAATTAAACTCGGATCGGCCATGTTGGCTGTGTGCAAGGCAGACACCAAACCCGCTGTGCTATCACTCCAGCCCCTTCTTTGATAAAGGAGCAAAAACTATTTAGTGGAACAAGGAAAGCCTCTTCACTAATTGATATTGGAAAAATTAGTGAGCCACATGCAAAAAAATAAAATAAAAAAGAACTCAGGCCTCTTTCTAAAACCATGCATGAGAGTCACGTTATACTAGATTAAATACATCAATATCAGGCCTAATTACATTGAGGGAAACAGACAGAATTTACCATGATATTAAAGTGAGAGGCATTTAAAAGGATTCAATTTCATTGACCAAGCAAGTGAAAGCAAAGATAAACAAATGGGCTATTTGAAATTAAGACGCTTTTGCACCTCAAAAGAAATGATGACTAGGACACAAGTACACGGCACAAATTGAGAGTGAATATTTGCCTCCCATTCATCTAATACAGGGTTAATACCCAAAATATATAAAGCACTCACAGAACTTACAAGGAAAAAACCCAATACCATCAAAAAATGAGAATAAGAATTGAACATAAACTTCCTCAAGAATAAATAAAAATGTCCCAATTGCTTATGAAAAATATGCTTGATATCACCAATTAACAGGGAAAAGTGAATCAAAAGAGTAATTAGATATCACCACACAGAAGAGAGATTGGCAAAAAAAAGAACTTCTCTTCTCTTCTTAATCTTAGGTTGCAAATATTAAACTCTTGATTTACGTATTCTTTGTTCACTGAAAATAGAGTTCTATTATAAATAGATTGCACACAATTTCTCTGTGGTGTAAAAGCAACAGAAAAATGGTTCAATGTAGTTCAAAATATAAGACATTAAAAAGATGTGGCATCATATAAGAATGAAAACATTTCAAAATCCACATTATGGACAGCCAGCCTTTCTTCCTAAACTGAGAAGAACTTACTGGCCCACTTTCCTGCTCAGTAATAACATCTTCGTGACTCCTGATGATAAATGTGATAATTTTTGTCATCATTCTATTTAGTTATTGTACCACCTGAAAAAAATATTCTTACAACCCCTTAAGAGTATTTGGATGTCAATCAGAAAATTAAGTTGAGTTGCTAAATTCCATTGCTTTATAAATTGTAAAATTCATAGGATTCAATTTGTATCAGTTAGAAAGTAACTTTATATTTTTCGAAGGAAAAAGAAATAAGAAATTAACACTCTTAATTTTTCATACTATTTAACCAGTTATTCAAAGGAGTGCCTCCTAAAACATTAAGCAATTGATTGGAGGGGCAAGGTCTACTTTTGGTACCTGTTCAAAATGTTGATGGATTAGCTGTGTTCTCTTATTCTAGCTCACAATTAAGAATATGATATCAATAATATCTTAGTCAAAAACTCTGTAATCATGTCAAAGGAAATATATGCAGTTTTATTTCTACTTCAAGAAATATTATTTAGGAACCAGAGCAATAAGACAGTGGGTAGCATACTTGTCTAGAATGTGGCCAACCTGGTTTCAAATCCCTGCACCACATCTGGTGTCCTGAGCTCTGCCAAGAGTGATCCTTGGGAGAAAGCCCTAAGCACTTCCAAGTGTGTCTCCTTCCTGCCCAAAAGAAATAAATGTTTACGTGTGACTATTCAGATCCACCAGTTAAAATAGCAATACTGATAATAGCCAATATTTGAGTTTCTACTATCTCTTGATATGGCAGTGAGGCTCAATACTGTATTATCTTTTTAAATTTTTTATTAAAAATAGAAGAAAGAAACAAATAGGTAAGGGGAGGAAATGGGAAATAAGAGGAAGAAGGGGAAGAAAATATAACTAGTCAAGACAAAGGACTGTCATAAACCTTGTCAAAAATAACAAGATTCAAATGTGAGCAGGTTCAACTCAAAAACTGGGACTGAAATTGGAAATACAATAGTCAAATATACAAATATTTTACAGTAAAGGTTGAGTGCAGAATAAGGTATGTTGATTCTTCATGGCCATTATTTTCTTAACTAAATGAATTTAAAGAGTAAAATAGAGCTAAAATTTTTGACTCATAGGAGCCAGCAGTGACAGGGCAACTGCAATCTCATGGAAAGGGGGCTGTTCCTGGCTTGTCCTTCACGCCCTACTGAGGTCACGAGTGCCCCCAGGACCGGCTCTCTGGTACAGCCAGACTCCAGGCTCCAAAGGCACAAGGACTTAATGCAGAGCCCAGCAGCTTGCAGCAGAATAGTGAATGGACTATGCATTAATCCACGGTACCATGCCTCCCCAGGAGGGAAGGGATGTCACTCCCTTCCGCCTTTTTCCCCCTGGGCAGCAAAATGGCGGCCACCTCGGAGCTTTTTGGAAAGCCAGGTATGAGCCAGCAGTGACGGGGCAACTGCAACCTTCTGGGAAGGGGGAGCATTCCTGGGTTCCTGGCTCATCCTTCACGCCCTACTGAGGTCACAAGTTGCCCCCCACGAGAGGCTCTCCAGCACGGCCAGAGCTCCAGAGCTCCAGATTGGTTTCACAGAAACCAATCTCGTAATTATCTAGCTCTTGGCTGAAATCCCTCTAGGCTTAATAAGTAAAATATCAGAAATTCAAAATCGCACAGCCACAATAGTGGCCGCACAACATCATATGGTTCTCATAACCAGCTGTAGAAAACAAATTATTTCACAATGCCCTTTCAGTAGTTCTGATTGTTGGATATAAACTCTAAACAATAATGGTGCATCTTTTGTCGAAATAATGAATGTAATCAAAGTAGATAGAAAGTTAAGTAGAATTCATCTGCCTCACAGGCATTGGGAGGGTTGGGAGGGAGGTATATTGGGGTTCTTGGTAGTGAAAAATACGTACTGGTGAAGGGAAAGGGTTTTCATAATTGCATGACCGAGACTTAAACCTGAAAACTTTGTAACTTTTCCCACAGTGATTCAATAAATAAATTTTAAAAAAATAAAATAATTTAGTTGAAAGTATATAAAAAAATTTTGACTCACGTTATGAAGAGACAATTTTGAATTTTAAGAGACTATAAAGACCATGAAAGAGTCTGCAACAAAGTCAAAGTCATGCATAAAAGAGAAAAGATTAATGACCAGTGTTGGTAAAGGTAAAGGCCCTCCCGTTGATCGTCGATTTGCTCGAGCGGGCCCAGTAACGTCTCCATTGGAGACTTTGTTGTTACTGTGTCTGGCATATCCAATACTCTCAGTAGCTTGCCGGGCTCTCCGAGAGGGGCAGAGGAATCGAACTCGGGTCGGCCATGTTGGCCGCTTGTAAGGCGAACGCCCTACCCGCTGTGCTATCACTCCAGCCCGACCAGTGTTAATCTATTTTTAAACGACGGATAAACTATGATCTTGAAAACACTTTACATGTAGGTGCATTTTGAAAAAATTCATACTACTCCATGGTTTTTCTCAGGATTTATGCCGAGAAAGGTATCACTTTCTTGCATCATATAAGTAAACACAAGCACACCTATAAAATCTGCCACTATACAATAACTTGAACAAATTGATAGGGTGGGGAACAAGAAAAGATTTAAATTCACACTTTTATATTACCTCTAATGCTGAAACTCCTAACATTTCCAGTTTCTTTTATCAGTAACATAATTTAGGCTTCTGTAATTCATCCAACGGTATAGAAAAATCACCTCATAAATGGTCACCAAGGACACAATCTTACACTTTCTTTCTTTCTTTTTTTTTTTAGGAACTAAATTTATTTTCTTTTTTCTTTTTTTTTAATTTTTAATTAGTGAAACACCATGAGGTACAGTTGTAGACTTACAATATTTTGTGCTTGGGTTAGAATTATACAATGATCGAGGACCCATCCCTCCACCAGTGCCCATTCTCCACCTCCAGTGTACACTTTATTTCTTGTCTTTACAATTATAATCATAAAACTCCCATTAGGACTTTTTTTACTGACTCTTAGTAGCTTATGAATATAATTTCAGCCTTGCTGCTTTAACTTTTAGGGCCTTCCAAAATATCCTTCGACCTGTTTAGTTTATTTTCCAATATTATTGGAAAGGATCATTTACCAAATTATTCACCCAAATAATATCCATCTTGAATTATACTTTGCTGTCATATTAAATTAGGTTTTTCATATCTCCACCACAATTAATATTAAAATTAATTAAAATAGTTAAATGAAAATAAAATCAGTATTATTGTAGAATTATAGCACATCTCTTTGATTCCACTGTTCTTCCTGCATTAACATATGCTTCAGAGACCTGGACCCTATGAAAACAGGATGAGAACGCTATTCGGGTCTCTCAAAGAGTAATTGAAAGAGCTATGCTTGGAATATCACGATTCACTCAAATGAGAGATAGAATTCGGAGTTCTGATCTTCGTCAACGCTCAAGAATCAGGGACGCTGTCTCATTTGCCAAGACATCAATAATCAGATGGGCTGGACACGTAATGAGGTTTACAGACAACCGCTGGATTAGAGCCATTACTGATTGGATTCCCCGGGACATCAAAAGATCACGTGGACGCCCACCTACAAGATGGTCAGACTTCTTCGTCAAGAACCTGAATGATCGGTTTGAGGCTCCGCATGTTCCTAGAACGAACAGATACCACTGGGCTACGCTAGCACGCAACCGGGATGAATGGAGACGTTACTAGCACCTGCTCGAGTAAATCGATGAATAATGGGAATTAAGTGATTAAGTGATTATTGTAGTAACTCTCGTGACTAAAATGAGAAATATTTCGATGATAATACAAATGCATATGTATTTATTATCACATAAAAATAGGAACTATTAGAACTAAGATATATAATATTTGTTAAATATTCCCCTCTTAAATTAAGAATTCACATAGGGTGAAAGAAGCAAAAAGAACAGGAAGGGACAATGACCATAGTGGAGGAAAGTATTCAAGTGGGAGGAGGCAGTGTTGAAAGGTGGTGAAGCGTTATGTGTGGAATCCTAGCAGTAACAGTACTATAAGTCACAATGCAGAAATATATATCTACATGAATAATATATACTTATATAAAACACAAATATAATTAACATATATTTACATATTTAATCTATTTAAAAATTCTATGTAATTTTAAAGTGTCTCTTACAGACTTGCGGGTGGGAGGCAAATGGGGTGGAGGGGAGCATTGGTGGAGGGACATAGACACTGGTGAAGTGATTGGCGTTGAAGCACTGTATGCTTGAACTTTGTAATTATTGTAAGTAACTTTGTAATTTTCTGGTGACTAAATCAAAAAGAAAATTTTAATGTCCACTTGGTTATTACTAATTTCTAAAATCCATTCTGTTCTGTTCTGTGGGTCAACATCACCTCTGAGGGATATTTTGATTTTGGAACCAGACAGATATGCCCCCCCACCAATATTCTTTTACTCTCTTATTTAATAATAAACCTCCTATCATTTTATAATAACATCTCCAGTCCTGGTGGATATTACATATTGTCTGAACTGTAAGTAAGATATGACGTTTTGCTTCAATTCCTGATAGAATTATGCAAAAACAGAAATGGGGATAGCTGTTGCATTGTTAGTCTAAGCAATGACCAAATTAACTTGGTCTTGTCCTGAAATATTTCCCATTAGATGAGTCAATTCCCAAAAATTTCTTGCTCTTTTCTGATTTATTTCCATCCTTAAGTGTGGAAGAGAGATTGTTTATTTCCTGATCTTTGTTCTCTGATGTGAACATTAAGATAATTCTATCCTTTGTTTTATCCTTGATGATCTTCTTTGTACATCTGTTGTAGTTTCCTGATGTGCAGCAGAAACACTGAAGGATAACAATAACATCCTCTGTATAACATAACACAAAATGCTGCTTTATACTTGTCACATTTTCAGGGGTATAAAAATTATTTTCTAAATATGAGTTACTTTCCTAAAGATTTCTCATATTTATAAAGTTCCTTTATAAAAAATCTGACAAGCATGCAAGCAATTGAGTTTGTTACTAGTTTTAAGTTCTAACTCTGTATTAATCATATTGTTTTCCTTCCAAAGAAGAACACTTCTAAGAGTGAATCACAACTGCATTTACAATTAGAAGCAATACAGAATCAAAAGAAGTAAAACAAGAAAGTCCCAGGAAAGTTGGAAAAAATAAATTGATAAATAATTTTTAGCACAGTGGGTAGGGTGTTTGCCTTGCACGTGGCCAACCCAGGTTAGCCTCGGAGGCAGGCTACCGAGAGTATCTCTCCCACACAGAAAAGCCTGGCAAGCTCCACGATATGCCAAAAACAGTAACAAGTCTCACAATTTGTTGTGAGTTGTTACTGGTGCCCGCTAGAGCAAATTGAGGAACAGCGGGAGGACAGTGCTACAGTGAAAATAACCTTTATTGTCACATTTGTAAGCCAGATTGTATATGCTTACAATAAGATAAAGGAGAAATAAGATATACATTTTGTCTGTAGATCTATTTCAATTATTGAATCTTGATATAGTTCTCTTTATGCTTATGTTTCAGGGATTCTATCTATATGAAAACTGAGCAGTTAATTAATATAAGGACCACATATGCATTCTTTATATGAAATTCAATTATTTTCCTAATATCCAGAGATTTAATAATTTTGAATCTATGAGATGTGTATGATATAATTTAACATTTATCTATTTTTATATTTACCTATATCTATGATGGTTTTTCTTTCAACCATATTCCCCAGCAGTTACTAATGTAAAAAACAAACCTCTCAACATTCAGGCTTCAATTGACTTCTTTGTATTAAATTATGTCAGAACTAACATGATTCTCAAATCAGAATGTGCACAAATTTCAGAGATATACAAACTTTTCTGAGCAGTCGGAAAAAAAATAAAGACAAGGATTCACTGTTTTCCATACCATCAAGCTGAATAACAGTCCATTAAAATATTTTTTTATTTGTATCCTTCTTACAACTCCTCTCTTTCATTTCTAATGCATTACCAGGCCAATAGCTGGCCAGACTATGAGCTAGCATAGATTTTTAAGACACATCTTACCTCTCTTGGGTAGAGTTATCCTATCTAGAGGAAATTCTCTCCTTCCATATCTGGTTCAGGATTTGTTTCTACTAATTGTGGCTTAGTCTGTTTCCCCTTTAGTTTTACATCATGCTTCTATGACTTTTCTTAGATTTCTAATTCCATAAATTTCTTGAGTATTTTCCCCCAGGGCACAAAAACATCTGTATTTCAATAACTTAATTACCTTGAAACTCACCCAATAAATGCTTTCAGTATTTTAAGCCTACAAATTTTATGCAATCATAATCTTAGTTGTTCCAATCTTCCAACAGTCATTCCTTGATTGACTTTCTTAAGAAACTTCTATATGCAACTTGACAGAATAAATGTACAATTTTTTGGCTTTTAGTTTTCTCTGAGATATTTATTTCAGGCTTCTCCTAACGCTTTTTCTTCATCATTCTATTGAATCTCTTTGAATTATTGAAGTCCTTTTACCTAGTAACCAGTAAAACTCTCTCCTTTCTAGCACTATTTTAAGAAAATTACACTTATGTATATTTTTAATCACTTGCATCTATTTATTTTTAAATTATGTCTTTTTTTTTATTTAGGGATCACACCCAGATGTGTGCATGTCTTATTCCTGGCTTTGCACTCTACGATAACTCCTAGCAGTACTCAATTATTTGGAGTGTCAGGAATTGAAGCTGGGTTGGATGCTTGTAAGGTAAGTGCCTATTCACTCTATTATCTCTCCAGCCCAGCATTAAGTTTCTAAAAATCATATTGTTCACGGGGACCTTAGAGAGAGTACAGCGGTTAAGGCATTTGCCTAGCAAGAGAACAACCTGTGTTCAATCCCTGGCACTTCATATGGCCCCTTGAACCTGCCAGGTGTAATTCCTGAACATAGCAGATGAGGTCACAAAGCAACAACAACAAAAAAGTCCCTCTGTCAAGAGACTCTACAGTAGAAAGGACATTTGCCTTACTGGATGACCCAGGTTCAATCTTCAGAATCCAATATGTTCCCCAAAGCAATATCAGGAGGAATTCCTGAGCATAAAGCCTGGAATAACTCCTGAGCATCACCGGGTGTGACCCAAAAAGCTACAAACACACACACACACACACACACACACACACACACACACACACTCTAAAAAATTTTTTAAAAAAACTGGCAAAAACAGAATTAAAATAATAGGAAATGGAGAGATAGAACAGTGGGTAGGGACAGTGCTTGCTTTGCAAACCGCAGATCCAGGTTTGATCTCCAGCACCCCATATAATCCCATCAAAAATGATGCCTGAGCAAAAAGCCAGGAGTGAACCCTGAGCACTTCTGAGTAAAGTCCAGAAAAACAAAAATAAAACAAAATAAAAAGATATATTCATTTTTAAGCCTGATGTCTCCTATGAAGTTTATGTATTTTTCTATATTCTTCAATTCTTGTCAAATATATCCTTTTTATATTTTGGACAGCAGTAACGAAACTTTTATAGTACTAACAACTATTTCCTTTCATTAAAAAGAATTGGTCCTTAGCCTAAGTAACAATAAGAAAGAATATTCTGATTATCATAATGATTGAGAAAATACTTGGCATTTGAAAAGTTGGAATAGAATGTGAAATATAGTTCCTACTATATTTAATAGACTAATTACACACATTAAAACAGTTCCCAGTCTAAATTACTAAGACCTAAAGCAAATCTATGAGTAAATGAACGTAAAACTAGGTTCAATAGTTTTCTTTATCTTTTAATCTAAGTTTTGTCTCCATTTGTATCATAATATAAGTTCCCAAAGTTAGATATACTTGCTACAAGTACATTTTAGTTTTACTTTATATATCTTATCATAATTTGGAATCTTCACTAGCAAGGTTTTAATAAATAAAATTTCTAATACATTTTATTTGTTGCTAATGAAATATTTATATATATAAATGTGCACTTATATGGGTGAAACTAGATTTAGTAGTTATCTCACAAAGACTTATAAGCAACAAAGAGTAATTTGTCAAATAGAAAAGAGGACCTAATCTGTAATTTCTACTTCATTCTATAGCTCTTACATGAGAATCACCGATTAATAAAAATATATTTTTGGTAAATGAAAAACACAATGACAACAATCAAATTATTTTCAGAATAAATTTTTACATATGTCCCACAGAAGCAAATTTTAAATAGATCTTAACTGTGAAAGGCTGTTAAAAGTCAAAGAAATATCTTAAGAAGAGGGTTCTGGGAAGATGGCAAAGTAAACAGAATCAGGAATCTGTCTCCACATTTGGATAATAATTCTGCTGGCAGTGTCTGTCCTATATAATTATTTTAACTTTTGAATCTTGCTGAAGACTTGGACAGTAAATTGAGCTACCTCTCTGTCACTCCCAACCACCTGGCAGGCAGCTGTGAACAGCTTGCTGGAGCCAGAGAGGGCAAAAAGAACCTTGTCCTCCTAATAAGAGAGATGTTTCTTCAGATCCCTGATTGCTACTTCTGAACAAAAGGTGAGAACCAGTGGTTGCTGTACACTGAATGAAGCTACTTTCCTGCCAACTCAAGTAACTTTCAGGGATTTAAAGGAAACATATCCTTTTCCTGTTTAATATTTTTTTACTAACTAAAATGAATTTAATGTTTTGTTGCTGTGGTTATGTGATTTTTCCTTTTTTTCTCATGGTTCCATTTTTTTTACATAAATACCAAGTTTTTTCTTCTTATTGAAGCTTTCCCCTTCACTATCTTTACTGTTTCCAGTAGTTTTCTACTGGAGTCTACGGAATTTTCTAAGTAATATTATCATGCCATCTATAAATAGTGATGATCATATAAAAATGAATATCTTTTGCATCTTCTTCTTATTAATTCTAACACTATTGAGTAACAGAGGTGAGGAAGGATGTTCTTGGCTCATTCTTGCTCTCACAGCAAGAGTGAGGTTGATATAAATTGAGAATTTTTAGGGATGGCATAATATTTAATGACAATGTGAATAAAATGTGTATGAAGAAGGAATCTCAGTTAACTTTTAAACTTCCTTATTTAGTGATTGTAAGTTCACTGTGAGCAAAATCAATAAACAAATTAGAGAGAAATAAAATGACTTCTTGAATTACTATTAACTATAAAATGCTTCAGAAAATGCAGAAAAATAAATGCAGCACAGATATTAGAATACTGTTTTGGATATCACAATATAAAACCTATGTGGATATAAAGATACAAGATATAAGCATGTAAGACAAATGTAAACATAAATGCAAACTGAAAAAAGAAAAAAATAGGTAAGGAATCAAAAATGTTATCACTTAAAAATATGCTTAGAAACAAATGACATAGTAATTAGTATTTTGAATAAAGCTTTATTTTTCAATATATTTTTTTTTAAATTTTCAGTACCATGATGTATAAAACACTGTTTCATGCACACAATGTTCAGATAACACACATTCCACCTAAGAGTCTGTATCTGTCCACAATTATTTAGGGTCCCTCCAACCATTTAAAACCCTATCTGGACAACTGTAAACTCAGTTCAGTAAACAAATTCCCAGATTCTGTTGTGTATGACCATTTGTTATTCCCTTACTATGTTGTTGTTGTTTTTATATCCCAAATATGAGAGTGACCATTCTGAATCCATCTCTTTTCTTCCATCTGACTTGGCTCAGAATGAGACCATCCAGTTCTGTCCAAATAATAGCAAATCACATGCTTTTGCTTTTCTTGTAGTAGAGGGGTAGTAATTGTGTGTTTGTGTGCAATGTGTGTGTGTGAGTGTGTCCCTGTTTCCTTATACAGCCATCTATTTTGGGGTATCAGGATTGTTTCCAGATTTTAGCTTTTAGTGCTGAAATGAAAGCAGGGCCAAGATATATTTTCAAAATAGTGTTTTTGAGTTTTGAGCCCTAGGGGTAGATTCTGAAAAAAAAAAAAAAACATTTGCAAGGTCATAATAAAGTTTGATTCTTAGGGTTTTTTTTAAAACTGTCTATGCCATTTTTCTAAAAGATGAACCTGCTGAAAAGGTACATTGGTGTTACTTAACTAGAAACTCCAGTTGATCATTTCAGAATTTTTGCAATTGCTTATATCTGTTTCCAACGAGCTGTTTGTTTTTATATTTCTACCCTAAAATTTCTACACCGATGGACAAGAAAGCAACCACTTGACTTCAGCACATTGCAACTCCAAGAGAGAAAATTTCTATTCATAAATAAGAGGAAGCACTAAAGATAAATAATTCATAAAAAATTTCAATAGTTTTCTTGAAGATTTATCAAAAGTGGTAGTCCTTTTAAAAAATACTGAGAAGAAGTAATGCAAAATGCCATGCGGTTATTGGAGATAGGGGTGACACATGATTTATACGGAAGTGAGAACAGCAGATATATGTGATGTTCATTTGCAAGGGAATTTATATAATGCAGCATTGGAAAAGCTCCGAAAATTGTAACCAGACTTCCTGATTATCCTACTACACTTTCATATTGCTGCTTTTCACTTTGAAAATTTCTTTTATCTCTTGAAATTGGAGCGATAGCACAGCGGGCAGGGCGTCCGCCTTACAAGCGGCCAACATGGCCGACCCGAGTTCGATTCCTCCGCCCCTCTCGGAGAGCCCGGCAAGCTACTGAGAGTATTCGATATGCCAAACACAGTAACAACAAAGTCTCCAATGGAGACGTTACTGGGCCCGCTCGAGCAAATCGACGATCAACGGGAGGGCCTTTACCTTTACCTTTACCTTGAAATTATGCATTATAAGAGCATGCTTGGATATTCTAGAGGGAGCACAGCTACCCATATACCATGGACTGAAATGATCTGTTTATATTTGGAGAAGATTCTTATTCTCTACACGGACATTCAACTGTGAGGAGGAAGGGGACATCTACCTAGCCAACCAGATTGCTGAATCAGCCCTCGCAATCAATGGGGTGACGATGTTGATGTCATGGTCAGATCACCCTCACATCCAAAATTCTGTCTGTCTTCTGTGGTCATCTTTAGTTTTCCATGTCTTAAGGAACCAGATTTATTTAATCATGTTGATATCTGTAGTGGCTTGAGCTTTAAATATAGTTTATTTGTATTAATTGAGGTTAAAAGTAAAAGTAAAAGCATAGCGAACACTATGGGGACCCTTGACACTAAAACACTCGTTTCTCAAGATGTTAGACAAACAGAAGGATGAGAGCTGTAACAAGATCCAGCCAGCTATGGTCTTTTTTGAAAAAATGACACATTTTCCAGGAAAATGTGTTCTCAGTACACATAATACACCGATCTTAAAAACCCTTCAACTTCCCCATACTGCCCTCATTTCCTGACAGGTCTATAGTGCCATCTCATTTGCATCACCCTTCTTGGAATTAAATGTTAACATCTCTCTTAACCTAATCCAGCATTCTTCATTTGCCTCGGAGGAATTTTCCCTGACTAATAAACTTCATGTTCCTTAATCTTCATCTCAAATTCTGCTTCCTAGGGAAATGAATCTGAAAAGTAATATAGGATATTCAGTATTTGTAGATTTAATATGTCCTCCTTTTCTTATTTAATTCATATGAAGGTGAGTCACAACTTGTTGCTTTACTTTTGCAATATTTATAAATAGAAAATAATTTAGATATTGTGAAGGAGACAAACTACAAATGAAATCAAATATATGGTATCTCTACCTTGTCATATTTATATCTCAGTAGAAAAATACATATGGTTAAATATCTGTCACTGTCCTCCCGTTGTTCATCGATTTGCTTGAGCGGGCCCAGTAACATCTCCATTGGAGACTTTGTTGTTACTGTGTTTGGCATATCAAATACATCACGGGTAGCTTGCCAATATAGTTAAATAAAATATACGATACATTATAAATAATGAGAAGTCGTTTGTATTTTACTGTATGTATGGAAATGCCAATCTACATTACTGTTATCCAATTGTGTAAACAATTGGATAACAGTAATATAGAAATAGAATTGATATAGTCTTGTACCAAAAAAAGAAGCAAATATTCATATCAGTGGATGCAAAATAATATAATGGATAAAGAGTGAGAAGGTGAAATTGGTTTGAAAAATACAAAATTCTATTTATCTGGTAGTATCCATAAGAGAAAGGAAAAAGTGAAAATGGGAAAAATTTGATAATTGTGATAGAAAAGTGATTTAGTTTGAATTCTTATTGACTTTTAGATAAGAATGAGTATAAAGGCATAGAAAAATAGTATAGGGGCTAAAGTGCCTGACTTGCATATGGCTGACCTTAGTTTGATTTCCAAACCACTTGAGCTTGCCAAGGTTGACCTGAGCACAGTTAGGAGAACAAACCTGAATATTTCTGGTTGTGGTTCCCAAAAAATTATAAAAAGGAAAGAAAATATAGTGGGAATGAGCAAAAGGAGACAACCATGTTTATTTGTTTTTTTCATTATAAATAAATCATTAAAAAAATGGGAAAATTAGAAGCAAATCTGGTTGAAGAGAGAAATTCCAAGAAGCACTTATTATGTAAGATACATGAAATAAAGTGTTTAGTGTGAAGACACATTAAGTATAAAAATTAAGTACAAGTTCTTTTTTCAAATAAAGATTATATCATCATGATTATATTTTTATCATGCAAAAACCTTTAATAAAAAGTGGGCTAAATGACTTACTGGGGCACACAGCTAACATGACCGACCCAAGTTCGATTCCTCTGCCCCTCTCAGAGAGCCGGGCAAGCTACTGAGAGTATCTCGCCCGCATGGCAGAGCCTGGCAAGCTACCCATGATGTATTTGATATGCCAAACACAGTAACAACAAAGTCTCCAATGGAGATGTTACTGGGCCCGCTCGAGCAAATCGATGAACAATGGGATGACAGTGACAGTATGTAAACCATTCTGTTTTAAGATACTAAGATGAATAAGGATTAGCCAACTATTGTCAATGGCAGTCCAATCCACTTCGAAAAGGGAGACTGCCTTAAATGTGAAAGTAGTCATTTGTTATTCAATTGTGTGTGTCTCTATTCTCGAAGCAATATAAAATATATGATTTCTGTTTCATTTAGTAGAAAAATGTATTTTAGCAGTTACTTAACTACCCAAAATTGTAAACAATAGTTTAAAGGCTTGAAGCAGAACTACCATATTAAATCAAGTCATGCCCTGTGTTATAGTCTATTTATTTTTAGGTTGGGCCACAACTAGAAATTTTCAGGGTTTACTGTTTGTTCTGAACTCTTTTTGCCAGGAGCCACCTCTAAGATCAGAACTGGGAGTAAGCTCTGAGGACAGGTGGGCATGTCTACCCCAAGCCCCCACAAGTGTTATAAATCACAGCCATGTATCTGTACCTTTCTAATATTTAAGGAAATGGAGAGATGGTACAGGCGTTGGGCACTTGCTTTTCATGAAGTCAACTTTTGTACTATCCCAGGAACTACATATGGTCCTCTAAGCACTATCAGGAATGACCCCTAAGTATAGAGCCAGCAGTAAACCCTGAGCCCAACAAGGTATAGTGCTCCAAAACAAAACAAAAATAAATGAAATATTTAAACAACTTAAATATTAAACTTTAAGATGCCTTTGAGATTAAACATGTAGCCTCTTAAATTATTCTATCAAGACAATAAGACTTTAAGGTAAAGTGTGAAGCTAAACCCAAGATGTAATGAATTTCTTCAGCCATTGTTTGGTTTTGGAAACTCCTGTGGATTTTCATTTTACTTTATAAAGTATCAATGTTTTTATAAGTATAGACTCTTATTTTCTATAAATACATATTTCAAGATACCTTATGCTTCATCTTAGTGTCGCATACGTTGAGTTTCTTGCTCCTTATCCAAGAGTTACATTTTCCATAGCTTGAAGAAAACCCAGTTTTGGGTGGCAATCAGCCTTGAAAAGTTCATGAGTTGCTCTTTCATTACAACCCGATGCAATTTTTTGATAGAAACCATCGGTCCATTGTTATGACAAAAGAATCATCTACACAATTTCAGTTTCATCAAAGTTTCTTTGAAAACCATTCTTGCCATTTAGATAACATGAATTTCAAAAAAAATGGAGCTGGAGTCTAAAACATTATATATGGTATTTTTATCTTTATGTGTGGGACTGAGTTCTACGTATTTAACTTTTATCCCCTTTTTCACTCCTTAAAAAAAAGTACTCAGTTAAAAGGGAGTTTATTTTGCTTCTGTCTGAGTTTTGAAGGAGATGTCTAGTTATGTTTATTGTTTCTAAAATTTTTGGCAAGACAAAGAAAATCATTTTCCTTATAAAAACCATAGGGGAAATTTAAATTAATAAAAAGAGATGAGAGCAAGTCGAGGCCATTCCTTTGAAATGAACTAGGCACTTCAAAGTCAAAAAGTAGGGAATCTTTCATGAGGAAGGCTTCTTTCGACCTTACTTTGTCTAAATATACTTGGAACAAATTGAAAAGTCCACTGGGCTAAAACTGTCCATTTCAAAGTGTCTGTTTTGGGGGTTATTATTCTTTTTTATTACTCCAGAATTAGTTCTTAGTCTTTCCCTCCACGGTTGAGTTTTTCTCACACTTGTTTATCTTTACTAAATGTAAAATAACATCCAAAATAACCTCCATCCCATATTTACTACCTCTACTTTCTGAATGCATTGTTATTTTTTTCCAGAACTTAAGAAGCTTTACAACAAAATCACAACACATTAATTTAAGTATAAACATCTATTTATTATTTCATACACATGATACCCTCCCCATATGTAGAAATTTATGTTTGCCAAAGTCCAACAAGCAAAACAAAATTGTAGAAAATGATTCTTACCATTAAAACCTGGTATGTGAGAACATTTGAAACTAAATATAAATCTCTGGAATTACAGATTATGTGTCAATTGGGAAGCAAAGCTAAAACTTCATTCAAAGAATTATTTTTGACTTTCTCTTAAGGTTTTGCAGGTTCATAATAAAGAAATTTGACCTAGGGTCAGGAAAGATAGTATATCAGGTAAGGTGCTACCTTGTACAGGGCTAATGCAGTTTGATTCTCAGGAATTTATTTGGTCCCCCAATCCCCACCAGGAATGATCTATGAGCACAGAACAAGGAGTGAACTCTGAGCACTCCTGGGAGTGTTCAAAAAAATAAAGCCAAAGAAATACTTGACTTGAATATCCTACAGGAAAATCCCTGTATGACTGTTCTATGAACTAAAAGCAATAAGTAATATCTGGTTGAGAGGACAGAAAGTACTTTGACTAAAAGTAGCAATAAATGCAGTGAATATGAAGCACTAGAAGTGAAACATGACAAGAGAAAATGAAAGACGAGAGTACGGTGAAGTTGGATAAAGAAGTTGACAATACGTGCTGAAGGGTTCTGAAGATCATGGCAAGATAGTTTGTCATTATGTAAGAGAAGTGTAATTAAAGTATATTAAGAATATGAGGGGGGATGGTTTGAAATGGATTATGACAGAAAACTCTGCAATGCAGTACAAAGTATATATTAAGATAAAGCTAGAGAAGGCTGGAGATATGTTTTAGTAGGCTATTGTGAATTCCATGATGACAATAAGTACATCTCAAAATGCTGCTTTAACCAGAACTTGAGAAAAAAAGAAGGGAAAAAAAGGGAATTGGAGAAAAATTTAAGAATTATTGGTGGGAGTTAGCAACAATTTTAAAAGAATATGTGGGGAAAATGTCGTATTCAAGATAACAGCTATTTCGTAACTTATTAAGTGGATTGCAAAGCAATAGAAATATCAGAGTTAAAGTGCATGTTTGAGTGGCTGACCCTGATTCCATCTTTGGTACCAAATGGTTTCCCCAAAACACCACTGAGTGCAGCCCAAGCCCCCCCCCCAAAAAAAAAACAATGTTAGGAAAGCCTGTGTAAACTTATGACCCTTGAACACCCAGAACACTCTTTAGAGGTTCCCCTAAATAAGGATCATCATACTCTCATTCTCCTAAAGAGCCTTGAATATAATCTCAGGGCTAGGATGAAAGAGACATTACTGGGGCCTGCTCGAGGCAATCGACGAATAACAGGATGATGAAATGAAATGAAATGAAAATACTTTTTTCAGAAATAAACAAGGTGAGAAAGAATAACTGTTGGAGAATATCAATATACTTGATATTTTCTCAGATAGTCAAGGAGTACCAGAGAAGGGGAAAGGGTAAGTATATTTTTTAATCTCTCAATAGTAAAAATGTAATTGGTATCACAAAGAAAAATGAAACATAAGAGCTGAGGAATGTTTTTAGCACTGAGCTTAAATAACTTCAATACTCAATATCCTGTGATGATAATCCAGACATGATTCTGCACAAAGAGGAAGAAAATCAAAATACAGCATTGAAAGAAATTCAATGATACTGTCTTAATGAAATATAGAAAACAATAGCACTGAAAGTTACTGAGCAGCAGAGGAGGGAGTGAATTAAATTTTCCTTTAGATTTAGAAATAAGAGAGTGATTTCTAATCAAAACAAAATCTGTTTTGATAGTTAAGATTACTGATGCCACTGAAGAGATTGAGAAGTCACAGATAATAAATGAATGTATCACTTATAAACATCTTGTTTAAGAAAATCATATTTGAATTTCCTTACTCTAAGTCATTAAGTGGCAAAAAGTTCATACCCATTATCAGAAATGTAAGCATTTATATAGATTCATATTGGAATTTACTACTCTGTTATCATTTGCTTTGAAATCCGTAAAACTTTATTCTTAAAGACTCATGTAAGATATCATTATAGATTACAGTGTGAAATCATTAGTTTGAATTCCGCTTATACCATTGACTAGTTGTAAACTTTTAATAACCAAAGTTTTATAAGCCGCTGTTAGCTCTTGGCACATGACTACTTAGGAATTAGAGATGTTGCATAGGTTAACATGTCAAATAACTGGCATATATAAAGTCCTAATTAAAATATATTCATTTAGTATTAAAATACTTGTTTGCTTCACAGACTGCAAAAATAATTTTTATTTGATTTACTTAGAATTTTCTCTCCAAACAATTAAAAAAATGGGACAATCAGCTAACAAGTCAGATGACTTGATTACTTCATGTCAGCTATTTGACAATATTGATAATTTTCTTGTGTAAGGCATAGTACGTTTCTCAGTTTCTGCTTTATAACCATTTTTATTCTAGAAAATTTTATGAATGAACAATATTGTCCAAAGTTTTAATAATAAAGAAAATAGAAGCATGGTTATAAAACCAAAATAGTAAGGTAATTTAAAAGATCAATTGCTTATTTAATTACCTTATTATTTATTTATCTTAAACCTGTGGCTATATAAAACTTTTTTCTTTTGAATTATTTTAATTAAAGAAATACTGTAATTCAGATCTTGAAAGCATGTATCATTGTACATCAGTGCTTGTGTATACACTAAGTTAAATGGCACTGAGAGACCAATCTATGTTTTCAATAAACAATAAATTTCACCTTTTATACAGTTTTCCTACACCCCTTACTTTTGGGTAGATACTACTGGTAGAGCTAAAGGTTCTGTTTATTTAATCATTTTGTTTGTTTGTTTTGTATCTGTGTAACACAAATAGGAGAAAGTATTTGCTTTTCTTTGACATTTAAGCACTGATAGCATCTAGGTTCATCTATGATTCAATGGCGGGTCATTGTATTTTTAACAGTACAGTAGTAATACATTATGCTATATGTCATATCATCTATATTTGATTATGTCAGTAGACATTTAAGTTGTTTCCAACCGTTGAATATTTTGAATGATGCATTAAATTTGGGTGTCTAATGACTCCTTGGTTCATACTTGGTTCAATATTTTTATAATTACCTATAAGAAACACCATCTGTCACTGTCACTGTCCTCCTGTTGTTCATTGAATTGCTCGAGCGGGTGCAGTAACGTCTCCATTGTGACAATTGTTACTGTGTTTGGCATATCAAATATGTCACGGGTAGCTTGCCAGGCTTTGCCATGCGGGTGAGATACTCTCGGTACCTTTACAGGCTCTCCGAGAGTGCCAGAGGAATCAAACTTGGGTCGCCATAAATATATGAAATTATTTATTATGTTAGGAGTCTCTATACTGCTTTCCTAGTAGGTCTACCAATATACACATTCATTTTTTGGATGTAGAAATGATACCTATTTCCCATCTACATAGCCATAAACACTGTGTTATGCCTTTTGGATACTCTAAGATGTGTGAGCTGATATCTCACTGTTATCTTGATCTTGTCTCCCTAATGATGAATAAGTTTTCATAATCTTCTATGCCTTCTTGAACACTTATTTAAATTCCCTCATTATTGTAAAATTGGGATTACAGTATTTTGGAATACAGTATTTTGGGATTTCATGAATTTAAAACACACATTTGATGTTTCAACCTCTTGGTGGGTGCATGGCCTGGAGTGATAGCACAGCAGGTAGGGCGTTTGCCTTGCACGTGGCCAACTGGATTCAATTCCCCTGACACTCTCAGAGAGCCTGGCAAGCTACCCATGACATATTCGATATGCCAAAAACAGTAACAACAAGGATCACAATGGAAATGTTACTGGTGCCCACTCGAGCTCCAGCATGCTACATTGCTACAGTAGTGGGTGTATACTGTGTGAATATCTTTTCCTATTCAGTGTGCAGTCTTTAATTTTGATGTTAATTTTGTTCATCATGCAGAAGCTTTTTAGTCTGATGTGAACATTTATGTTTACTTTTGTATCCCACAATGCTGGAGTAAAGTACTCATATACAACTTTCAAGTTAATACAAAAGAGTCTATGTCTTATGTTTTCTTCCATGTATTTTATAATTTGGGGTCTTATACATCAAGGGGCTGGAGTGATAAAACAGCGGGTAGGGCGTTTGCCTTGCAAGCGGCCAACATGGTCAATCCGAGCTCGATTCCTCTGCCCTTCTCGGAGAGCCCAGCAAGTTACCAAGAGTATCTCGCTTGCATGGCAAAGCCTGGCAAGCTACCCGTGCTGTATTTGATATGCCAAACACAGTAACATGTTTCACAATGTTACTGGGTCCGCTTGAGCAAATTGATGAAGAACGGGAGGACAGTGACAGTGACAGATACATCAAGACTTGCATCTATTTTGAATTAAATTTTGTGCATAGTGTTAGTGATCTGTATAATTATTTTATAAGTGGCTGAGAAGTTTTACCAACATTGTTTTCTGTAGACTTTCCTTTTCAATATATGTTCTTGCCCCTTTGATTAAATTAGTTGACCACAGATATATGGGTCTTTATCTGGGCTTTCACTTCTATTCCATTGACGTATTCAATATGCCAAACACAGTAACACAGTAACACAAGTCTCAAAATGGAGATGTTACTGAGCAAATCGATGAACAACGGGAAGACAGTGACAGTGACAGTGATCTCTATGTCTGATTTTTATTCCACTGTCCATAAAGTTTGATTACAATTATTCTATAGTTTGGTTTGAAGTTGGCGTATAATGACTCCATTTCAATTATTTTTTTCTATTCATTCCTTTTTCTATTTTGTTTCTGTCATGGTCACTATCCTCCCATTGTTCATCGATTTGCTTGAGCGGGCCCAGTAACATCTCCATTGGAGACTCTTTTGTTACTGTGTTTGGATATCGAATACATCACGGATAGCTTGCCAGGCTCTGCCGTGCGGGCGAGGTACTCTCGGTAGCTTGCCGGACTCTCCGAGAGGGGCGGAGGTATCGAACTCGGGTCGGCCATGTTGGCTGCGTGCAAGGCAAACACCCTACCACTGTGCTATCGCTCCAGTTTCTGTAAAAATAAAAAAGAGAGGGCGATACTGGCTCGTCCTTCACACCATACCGAGGTCACGAGTTGACCCCCCCACAAGCGGCTCTCTGGCACGACCATGGCTCCAGAGCCAAAAAGACTTAATCCAGAGCCCAGGAGCTTGCAGCAGAAAAGTGAATGGACTATGTGTTAAACTACGGCGCCTTACCTCCCCAGGAGGGAAAGGGTGTTGCTCCCTTCTGCCTTCCCCACCCCCGGCAGCAAGGTGGTCACCACCTCAGAGCTTATTATTGGAAAACCAGGTATGAGCCAATGGTGACAGGGCAACTGCAGTCTCATGGGAAGGGGGGCGGTACTGGCTCTTCCCTCACACCCTACCAAAGTCACGAGTTGCCCCCCATGAGCGGCTCTCCTGCACGGCCATAACACCAGATGCACAGAAACCAATCTCGCAATTATCTGGCTCTTGGCGGAAATCCCTCCAGACTTACATAGTAAAATATCAGAAATCCAAAATCATATGGTTCTCATAATCAGCTGTAGAAAACAAATTATTTCACAATGCCATTTCAGCAATTCTGATTGTTGGGGGGGAATTCTAAACAATAATGGTGAGTCTTTTTTTGAAATAATGAATGTAATCAAAGTAGAGAGAGAGAGTTAAGTAGAAATCATCTGACTCACAGGCATTGGGAGGGGTGAGTGGGGGTATATTGGGGTTCTTGGTGGTGAAAAATGAGCAGTGGTGAAGGGAAAGGTGTTTGATCATTGTATGATTGAGACTTAATCTTGAAAGCTTTGTAACTTTTCCCACAGTGATTCAATAAATAAATATAAAAAAAGAGATTTTGCATTGAACATATATATTTCATTAGGTAACATAAGTTATTTTAACAATACTTAAAACTATTTTTTCACAACATTAATACTTTTTACTATGTCCTATTATTTGTAGGTGAACAGGTTGTTTACCTCTGTAACTAAGAAATTCCCACACATTTACTTCTTTTTTGCTACGGTAAGATAAGTTTTCTTGATTTCTCCTGCTAGCTCAATCTGAGTATAAAAAGCAATCAAATTTGTATCTTAATTTTGTAGTTGTTACCTTACTGTATTTATATTATATTAAAATATTAATATTTTAATTTTTTAAGTGTGCATGCTCCAGCAGGGCTGTATATGGCAGTACTGGTGATCAAGCTTCAGGCTGCACAGATGTTAGACTTATGATCTATTATTGAGCTATCTCCCTGGCCCACTACCTCATCTTTTATTTCCCAGTAGTTGTAGAGAATTTCGTTGAGTATATGTATTCCAACTCTTTTTTTTTTCTTTTTGGGTCACACCTGGTGATGCATATTGGTTACTCCTGCTCTGCACTCAGGAATCACTCCTGGCAGTGCTTGGAGAACTGTATGGGATGCTTGGAATTGAACTCAGGTCGGCTGCATGCAAGTCAAATGCCATACCCTCTGTTCTTTTGCTCCAACCTCTGCACTCCAACTCTTGCCAAGAAAATTCAGGTATGTGGTTTTTGTGAAAGTCTAAAATCTCCAGGCTTTCTTGGGATCAGGATGGGCTATCTCCCCTCAACAACCTGTAGCTCCAGAAACCTCAGCAGTCATGTCCACATCTCAAATATGCCACCCAGTTTTTAGAAAAACATACCAGACGTACTCTCCCAATAAAATACTCAATGCTCTGAAGAAACACAATGACCTCTATGCAGTTGTATCACAAACCATAATGCACAGAAAGAGAAAGGGAGAAAGAAGAAAGGTGCCTGCTATAAAGGCAGGCGGGATGGTGGGTTGTTTGTGGTGGTGGGGACTGAGAGGGAAACTGAGGATAATAATGATGGGGAATGTACACTGGTGGAGAGATGAGTGTTGGAACATTGTATGACTGAAACCCAATCATGAACAGATTTGTAATGGTCTATCTCACAGTAATTCAATAAAATATGATTAAATTATAAATTAACAGGTTTATCTTTGAAATAACAATTCACAGAGACCATTGTTTCTGTATACTAGTTAGAATCCTCTATTTTCTTTCTTCCCATATGCTAAGTCGTCTAAACCTCATTTTCCTACTCTCAATTCTTGGCTCAAATTCTAGTAGAGTCTGGCTCTTCATATTTAAATGGAAGCTTCTGGCAGCGAAAGGAAAGAAGTAAATATAATTTTCTGTCTTGAGCAAAATTTCTTACTACTGAAAGAATAGTCTTTTGAATAAAAATACTGTCTCCATCAGAGGTTTGCAGATATTCAAAACTGAAGAATTTGATGTCCTATTTTTTTCTTTTCTTCTATTCTTATCTCTAAACCCTGAGAGTACAGTTTAAGGAAACCCTTCCCAGATACTTCAGACTGAATAATGAGAATGGAATGGAAACCGTGGTTTCTGTGTCAGCATTTTCCCCAGTGTACATGTCCTGCCAAATTTAGAATGGACTCAAGAACTTGGGTTCTTGATACCCCACTCACTTGTGTTTTCTGTCACTATGCTTCTATATATTTGGTCTATAATTCAAGTTCTCACATTAAACTTTGTTTATTCAGTTCGTATTATTTTAAGTTCATCTAAAATGCTGTTTCTACCTTGAAATACTTCCAGTCAAAACAATTTTTTCACTTGAAATTATCAATGTAAAATTATAAGATCATCATTTATATTGGAAGATTTTAATAAGATTTTAATATCCTTTGTAATATTTTAAGTCCCTTAAGTGTTTTTGCTCTGAGTCCCTTATTTAACACTAGCATGCCATGCTTTGATATATATTTAAATACTTACATGCATATATGATTTTATCTAAAAGCAATGCTGCATTAATTTGCTATATAAATGTATCAAATCATTTAGCTTCAGATGGCAAGATTAGAATATGTAACATATATTCTAATATTAAAATACATAGTTATAAATCATCCTGGGCTGCTAATAATGAAGTACAACTGGATAGGCTTAAAGTAACAGAAATATATTCCTCATCATTCTGGATAAATAAAAAGCTCAAAATCACAATTAGGAGCTCAAAGTTTACCCTGAAATCTATTAGGAAAAAATATTCCCTTGCTTCTTCCTCTTTTTCTGGTGGTGACTGACAATCTTTAGCATTCAGAAATTGCCTTACTCTAATCTCTCTTTTCATTGCCACCTAACTTGCCTTCCCAAGGCCATCCTTCTTCATGAGACTGTACAAATTTCTTCTTATAAAGATACCAGTCTATTGAATTGAAGCCTATTATCTTTCCTTTACTTTTTTTATGTCTGTTAGAACTCTGCACATTATCTTTTGTTTTTTTAGGGAGATGGCTTAGGACAAAGATGGAGGAACATAATCTGGCAGCTAATAATGCATTGAAGTATAGTAAGTCTCCAAGATATATTTAAAAATTTGAAAAAAAATGTTCTAAATATGAGACCTCCATACATAGATTAATAGCTGTATTATACCTGTTAAAAAGAACATGTGGGGACTGGAACAATAACATAGCGAGTAGGGCCTTTGCTTTGCACGTGGCCAGGGTTAATTCCTGAATGCAGAGCCAGGAGTAACTCCTGTTCACTGCCAGGTGTGATGCAAAAAGCAAAACAACAACAACAATAAAAAAATGTAATAGCATGAATATTGGATTTGATCATATATTACATTAAAATTTAGACAGTGAAAAAGTTTTTTGGCTTTTTGGGTCATTCCTGGAAATTGTCAGAGCTTATTCCAGATTCTGCAGTCAGTATACATTCTTGGTGGGATTTAGGATTTCATCTAAGATCAAACCTAGATTAGCCTCATGCAAGGAAAGTGCCCTTTCTGCTGTACAGTCCTTCATTTATTTTGATGCTTTTGATTTGAATCTGGGTACTTTGACTTTTCTATTAATATCTAAGCTAAACGTATTCAATAAGTAATAGAGGTGGATTCATTAATTTGTTTTATTATAAATCATAGAGGAAGGAATCAAACCCAAAGAAATAAAATATATATAAATTCACTGGCTTCTCTGAACCTTAACCTCTAGGACAGCTATTTTTTACAAATTAATTTCAAATAATTATTTGTTACCAATATTTTAATGTACTAGATAGTTATTGAAGCATCAATGCAGAATATGTTACTGGATTAAAATATTTTTAAAAAATTAAAATTGTTAGAAAAACAGTATTCTACACAATGTCGTTACTGGTAATGATGTAAAAAATTAAAGGGTGACTCATTAATTTGTGGACAATGTTAGGTATTATTTTTAATCAAATAGTAATACTTCTCTATCTTTCTATACCCCCCACCAATTTTGCTCCCACTTTGCTCCCTTAAATAAGCCCAGTCAGGTAGCAGGACAGTGAGTATCTCCCCCAAAATATATGTCCATAGCTGCATTCTAAGTAAAGTGAGGGAACAAGCAGCCACTGGGGTACAGCTCTAAAGAGGCCTACCAATAGTGACAGAGAAGCAAACCCCACCAAAGAGGACATAGGTCACACGGATTCCAGTGCAGACTTATATGAGGAAAATATACACAGTCTAGAGAAGAGCATAAGGATAAGGTCAGCCTTCGTACACTGGAGGCAAGCAGATGGCAAGAGACAAGATTTAGATTGTTGTAAACTGGACCAGTTATCCAGGAATATGACAAGTGACATCATAAATGGATAATGGAAATATCTGGACATTGGGAAAGACCCAGATATATCTACATAAACTGTAAAATAAAATCTACTTAAGCATTTGAGTATTGTACACAAATCTTTTATACAATTCTCAAGAACCAATGAGCTAGGAAAAAATCCACTTTTTCACCAATATTCATATTATGAAAAATTTTATATATAAAAATAATTGTAATCTCAAAAACAAGTATATACCTATTATAAATCAGCTAATAAAGGAAAAAATATTAAAATTAAAATTTTATAAAGAGGTCCAGGCAGGGTCTCACCCATTCAACAACATAGTGTCTTTATAGCATATACAATAGATATATTAGCATACATCATGATACTTTAATATATAAAATGTTTGAAATTTCAAATTAGAAGGAAAAATAATCTATCAGACAAAATGTTCTGTGAAAAATATAAAAGTTTATAACTTAATTTCACACCCTATATTAGAAAAAAATAGATATGAATTAAATATTGAAATGCCAGATTTTAAGCAGTATGCCAAGCAGCTGGGAAATAAATGACAGTACTTTCTCCTGAAAACCAGAATGACCTTCTAATTACAGAATCTAATTTCCCAATTCTTGATCCGCTGGATATATTTGAACATTTTGCAGCTGTTCATTTTCACTGGAAATTCTCCAGTCTTTGGCTCTATTGACTTCAGGGTTTAAGCAGGCTCAGGACAAGCAGACAGTTACTTGCTATGGAAGCCAATATATAATGAACACTAAAATGTTACTCAATATGTTCTCAGGAAACAAACACACTTCTAAGAATGCCCTTAAGTACACTACTGATTAAACTTTTGAGTCTAAGGAAAATTCTTTGCAGCAACTTGGATGGAATTGGAAGAAATAAAGCTCAGTAAAGTAAGTCAGAAAAACAAAGAGAGAAATACTAGATGAGCTCACTCATTTTTTAAAGAACATATAAAAGAATCAAGGTATTAATTAAGTTCCCCAAAGAGAAAAATATATCCCTGAGAAACAGTCAGAATTAGAACTGTGAGTAGGGCAGAGAAGGGGATCATGGGATAAAGGTGGAATGATCCAAGTTCTATGGTGATAAACAGAGTGCTGCAGCATTGCATATGTACTATGATAATATTGGTCATATTGTTAAAACAAAAATAAATCAGTTTTTTAAGAAACAATTTTTCTTGAAGGTAAGTTTGGTTTGTTTTTGTTTGGGCCCATACTTGGCAATGCTCAGCAACATGCAAAGAAACTGTCTTATCCACTATGTTACAATATGCAAAGCACTGTAGCCCTGTCCTCCCGTTGTTCATAGATTTGCTCGAGCGGGCCCAGTAATGTCTCCATTGTGAGACTTGTTGTTACTGTGTTTGGCATATTGAATACATCATGGGTAGCTTGCCAGGCTTTGCTATGCGGGCAAGATACTCTCAGTAGCTTGCCAGGCTCTCCGAGAGGCTGGGTTGGCTGCGTGCAAGGCAAATGCCCTACTGCTGTGCTATTGCTGGTACTATGTTATTGTTCCAGTCCCAAGCTTATTTATTTATTTATTTATTTAGCTGATAGCTTTAGTTTATTCAAGGGCTCTGCAAGATTGGGAATGAATTCTTATTTAGACATCCCTTCAAGGTTAGTGCTTAACCTCTTTAAATAAATGAAATGAAAGTGAGACATAGACTTGTTGGACGATATCAATATTTCTGTATTATAGACACCAAAATTTTCTGATAACTTGGTATTTTAACATCTTATTCCCTGTGATTTTCCATCTTCCATAATAGTCCTATTTTCCCAAGTTAAGTTTTCCCCTTCAGAGAGATCATCTACATTTATTAGTCAAAAACCATGATTCACACCAGAAAAATGGCAGAAAATATAGCACAACCAGAAATCAGAGAGACTTACCAATTTACATTCTATTATGCCTAAGAGACACATGCATCCTTATAGCTGAAAGTGGGTGCTCACTACAGAAGTTTGGAGAGGGGATTAAAATGTTCACTGTGACATATACCAATCACCATTATTGTTGGCACATGTGAACTGACTGGATGAGGACCAAAACTAAAATTAATATTATAAAATAAGTGGTCTTGAAAATGAAGATCTAAGTCTGCTTGTGACAGAAATGTTCTAGGACAATACACACACCCATATACACACACATACACACACAAACACATATACACACGTACACAAATAATGTTTATGTCTCTACCCTGGTATGTTAGGGTAACAGTGATCGAATATCTAAGACTCATCTATCAACAATTTCTGAATCACAGAACTTTGACTAAATAAAATTTTTGTAAAATAGAAACAACCAAATATGGAAAAAAGCAGTAAAATCATCACTAGTTTTATTATATTCTTCCCAAATTACAGATCATTCAAACATACAGACTACCAAGATACTATTAGAAATAATTAGAGTAGAGAAAAATGTCAGGTAATAAAATCAATGCACAAAACATTATTATATTTATTTTATTTGGAAAAGGGTCTTTCCTGTTGTGCTCAGGAGATTTGGGGACTTTATTGATTTTAACCAGGCAAGTGTTTGATATAACGTTCCAGGCTGCAGTGCTTATTTAATAGCATGGGCCACCACAGAAGAACTTACAAGTCTAAGACTTCTCCTAGTGATGCTTTGGGGACCATGTGATGCCAGGGATGAAAGCAGGTCAATCTCATATAAGACATGTGAATTAAACCCTATTTTCTTTTCTTCTGGGACCTGAATCTATTACATTTCTAAGCATAAATAATGAATTAGAAAAGAGGAAGATAAAGAAATTTATTTACAGTTCCACTTTAAAACCCACACACATATATGATCTATGGTATAGGGACCATGACAATATAATGGAGAAAAGGAGTCTTCTTCCATAAATGATGTTAAAAAACCTCAATTGTTCCTTAAAATAAAAGAAGCTAGGTGATAAATAACATACAAAAATTAACTAAAAATTAATTAACGGCTTATAAATTAGATTCAAACTTGAAAAAATGTGGGAGAAATATAAGTTATATATTATTGCTTCACAGCATCAGAGACATATTTGAAACTCAACTCTAGTAACAGGTATATTTTACACAACAGCAACAAAATTATCATAAAAACAAAAAAGGAAACTTAGAAATTGGGAGAATATAGTTATCTGGCATTATCTAAAACAGGTTAATATCAAAAATATAGAAGAAATTTACACAACTCACCAAAATATAAGAAAATACATTAAAAATTTTTTAAATGGACCAAAACTGAAAAAGATACTTCTTTGAAAAGTATGCAAAATTTTTCAATACTACTTATTAGAAAAATGCATATCAAAAATCATAACATAATACGACTTGACACAGACAACAGCAGCCTACATCAAAGATTTGAAACTGGGCTGGAGTGATTGTACAGCGGGTATGGCATTTGCCTTGCATGCGGCCCACCCAGGTTTGATCCACGGCATCCTATATGGTCCCCCAAGCACTGCCAGGACTAATTCCTGAGTGCAGAGCCAGGGATCAGCTCTGAGTATCTCTGGGTGTAAGCCCCTAACATCCAAAAAAAAAAAAGAAACTAAAGTTGGGAATTAAAATGTCCATGCTCACTAAGGAAAGGGTATAGTTATTTGGAGTTGGGGTAGTAGCAATCAGGACCACACCAGGATGTGCCTGCAATATCATGCAATGTGAGAAATTGAACTGGAAGTGCCTTGCATATGCACACTATGTACATTCAAATATGGAGTCAGTTCATTGCTAGTAATGTGAATCTGAGTAAGTTCAATATTATTTTCAGTTTTCCCATACAAACAACAGAAGGGCCATCTTACAACTTTTAGATATGGTACTTAATATTTGCAAAGCATATGTGATCAGGCATAGCACAGAATAAGAGCCATGTAAGTGGTAAATAAACCTAAAATAAATTAATGAGAAAAATTTACCAAAAATGTCCCTAGCAGGTGTAAGTTTGCTTGGGACCAAATGGTGACTGGTGGATGAAATAGTGACATTCCAGGAATCAAAGATCACCCTTGCTCCAAGCCTGGAAAACAGGACTTATGGCCCTTTGGACAACAGGAAGTCATCAGGCTCCATTCCATGTTTCCTCATATAGACTCCAGCAGATAACAAGGCCAGATCAAGCACACTGGTGCTACCAGTCTTTGTTCTCTTTTCCTGTCCAAGACAACTTAAAAACCCTGCTTAGTCTCTCCCAAGGGGCGGCTCTATCCCAATTCATCAGAGGTTTGTAGAGTTTCATCCGGTGTTGCACCCCAGTAAACATGTACTATTTCCTTTACTTTTATTCATCTCTGTCCCTCTGTCTGTGCCGGCCAGGGTCCCTAAAACTATAAGCAGGATCACTAAGGAATTTTCTTAAGGTTTACTTTGAGAAACCATGTTTATCTGTCACTCATGACTTTGAGGATCTTTCAAAATTATTCAGAAGATTAAGCCTGCTGATTTATTAAGAAACAGTGCTACTTTTACAATTCTAAAAGAGACTTATTCATTTACTCTTTTTCCAGAGTAGCAAGACACAAAAGAATTAGAAAGAAGTCCCAGACGAGACAGAAATGCCCCCCAGAGAAATGTTCCATGGCTGCTATTTGACTCTCACTTTGATAGTAGGGAAATAAAAAAGCAGATCACATTTCTTCCATCTACAAGTCCCTCAGCCCCAAACCAGTCCATGTGAAGGGGAGAGGATATGAGATTAGAGTTGTAAACTAGAGTAGACTTTTTTTTTAATAAAGCAGAGAGAAGTTATAGAATCTGCCCAAGATGCCATTAAGAGATCTAGCAGGCAGGGTAGGAAGATTTGACGTTGCACAGTTGGGGACATTGATTAGAGAAAATAAATTCTTTTCAAGTTTATACCCCACAAAGCTGAGGCACTCCAATAAACCTCTTAGACTATATATAGCTATAAAGATCTTTGACACATGAGAGGTATGCTGTGGTATTTAAGTGGCTCTGTTTGAGAAAGTTACAAAACCTAAGCTATTTTCATCAAGTCAAAAATCAATAATAGTTGATAGAAACCAGAAGTCATTCAAACTATAGTATAGTACAACTGGTGCTATTGCCATAATAAAAGTTTAATACTAAGAAGACATTTTTGCTAATATAATTTCATTAAACTAGAGATTTTCTGTAGACAGACATGCTTTTCTTGCCTTTATATATAAACTGGCATAAACATTTAAAAATTTGGAAATTATATCATAGATTAGTAACAAAAAGAAGTTAAATAGAGCTTCTTATGTTAATATTTCATATAAATGTGATTACATAATGAAAGATAATTATTAAAATTATAAGTAAGAAACATAGTAGGAAACAACTTGTAGAGTACTCGTCTAAAGTTGTCAAAATACCTATAAGACAGAATTCTAATTTTGCCATTTCATTTGTTGAATAATAAATCGATTCCCTCACCCTTTGATATAATTAGTAAATTATACTGGTATTAGAATGATGAAACTAGAGAGACTTTTTTGAAAGAAAAACAATCTTCTTAAGTATATGTACTAAATTATACTTTTTAGTTTATTGCTATTATTAAACAAGATGTAACATTAAATCTTTATAGCAAGCACTAATTCCAATAATTATTCCTGAAATATGAATTTATACAATCTCATCAAATCTTACTAAAAGTCGGAAAGTTGAGATTTGTGCTTGAATTAAAGTCTATGAGAAAAAAACTCATTCTTTTCTAATAATGAAAGGTCAAAGAGCATATTGCAGACAAATTTGAAGTATATTAAGCAGAAGACAAATGATCATTGCAAAGAGCAATTCTTAGTTGCTATATAGAAAAACAGGAAAATAAGAACTAGTGTGTTAATCTATACTTAAAATATTACATCAAAGTAGAATTTCATTCTATCTTAACTTTCATCATAATATAAGACAAGGGTATCATACATCAAAAATGCCATAAGATGAAAGATGCATATTGGAGTGAAGTAGCATCAGGTCAAGAAATGCCCAGGATAGGAGGCAATCACTCCTCATAGAAAAAGTCAGAGAAAGATCCTGAGAGAGAGCAAATTTGCCTATGAATTTATAACTTCCATAATTGTGGTCCAATAATATGTGACATTTGTTTATGATACTTTAATAAGACAATTCTAGGACTCTATTTTCTATTTCCATTATTGACATCTGCTTAACTTATGACAGTCTCTAGGAGAAAGCACAAAGTTTTACACTTTGTGTTAGTTTTGTTTATTGAGTTTTCTAATATCACTGACATATTTTTTATTATCCTAATCATCCTTATTAAATATGAAACCATAACTTCCATATGAAAACTGATTGCAAATACTAACACCCAAATTAGCTTTAGCTAGCTTTATTAGGTATATTATGCACTCAGAAGTCTGCGTGCACTTGTGGCACTCATACTCAAATTGTTCCCAAACTCCACTTTCATGTATCTTTATTTCTTTCTCTGCTCTATTGGAATCTTTTTGTTGTTGTTGATTAATCTTTTTAATCTTTCATTAAATCCTGTGCTTCCACATTTTGCGAAGTTCTGAGTTTGAAAACTCTTTAGGACACTCCCACTAACAGCTGCTTCTTTCATAGCTACTATGCTAACATTTTGGCCCTAGGGCTCACTCTGCATCCTTTTCTGTAAAAAATCTGGTGAAGTCACCTAGTTTCTCTGAAATAAATTGTAACAGAGATAGATAGATAGTTCTACATAAACTTTTTTTTTTTAACTTTTATTGAATCACCATGAGATAGTTACAAGCTTCCATGTTTGGGTTACAATCACACTATGATCAAACACCCGTCCCTCCACCAGTGCATATTCTTCACCACCAATAACCCAACATGCCCCCTCCAACTCCCCCCACTTTCCCACCCTCCCCCTGCCTCCATGGCAGACAAAATTCCCCATATTCTCTCTCTACTTTTGGGCATTATAGTTTGCAATACAGTCCCTGAAGGTCATCATGTTTGGTCCTTTATCTACTTTTCACACACATCTCCCATCCTGACTGCTTCCTCAAGTCATGATTTTCTTGGTGAGCCCTTCTCTATTCCACCTGCCCTCTCCCCTTTGATCATGAGGCAGGCCTCCAGCTATGGAGCAATCCTCCTGTCCTGTGTATCTACTATCCTTATATAAACTCTTCTTATGTGCTTGCTGAAGCAGCAGAATCAGCTACATATGAAGACAATTTTGGAATGCAAATTTCCCGGTCACACTCGGTGCTGAGAAACTACCTTCTTTTGTTTTAATGTGTTCTCCCAATGATCTGGATGTTTGTTTAAAACTGAATGAATAGATGGTAGAGATAGAATGAGTTTCATGGCATACAATCAACCCTTACTGGCATCTCAGGTACCACCAGGCATATTCCCTGAACAGAACTAGAAGCCATGAGCACTGCAGGATATAGCCCCAAACCACCCTCCAAAGTTGAAGAACTAAAGCTATAAAGATTTCTCGGTGAATTAGTACTCCTATAGTCTCTCCTATTACTAATGCTAATTAGTAGATGAGTCAGAGGCATGACTCAGAAGCAGATGAACATAGTAATCAAAATAGAAACAGGGAAAGCACCACGATTATGTATTATAGTTTGTGTTTGTGTCAGGGAGGGGTAGTGTCATCCAAACATTTGATGTTCAAGAGATATTCTTTACTGTGCTTGAGAATGAGCCTTGGTAATGCTAGGGGACCACATGTGGTATTGGGGATTTCAAGTAGAATTTGTAGGATACAAAACAATCACTTTAACCCCTATATTACTTTTATGGCCCCTATGGATTCATTTCTGATATTTATTCATTGACACACACACAGAGGTAGAAGGAATTATATTTTGATCTGTCACTGTCACTGTCAATATAAATAAAATAATCATTATCAATCAATTATTAAATATATAATTTTTATTATTTAATTTGGAATATGATTTTATTCAGAAAATATTTTTGAGACTATGATGATAATAGTCACCAAAATAGAGATCCTTGAATCATAGAGTTAAATAAATGGGACGGTAAAAATTTGTGTTAACTACTTCACTTCTCTAGCTTGCTTAACAATTAAACTATACGACAAATGAACACCATAAAGCAAACCAACTTTAGTAATTTTTAACTAATTAGAGCCTTCATGAAAGGCCAGATCAAAGACTATAAACCTTTTAGACAAAAATATATATAATCTGTGAGTAACTGACAAAAGTAATGCTGTTAAGCTGAAAGTAGGAAATTGTGGAGAAGTGACTAGGTAATGAGGTTAGGTTTAAAAAGATTTGTTTCTGTAGATTTCATGAACTTAATTCCTAGATAGGGTTGTAAGAATGTGCCCCTTCCTCTAGCTACAGGGAGGGTTCTTTTTGCCTGGGGGATTAATTTTCTTGTGTGAGGGGAAGAATCCAGAGGGAGAATCCAGAGTCCCTCCTGCATCTATTATTTCTCAAATGCCTTAAAATAATTTGGCAAAGTGAATAATTTGTTTTGTTTTGGGGGCACACTCAGGCATTAATCTTAGCTCTACATTCAGAGATCACTTCCTGGTAGGGCTCATGTGGGATGCAAGGGATGGAAACTGGGTTGGTCGCATGCAAGGCAACTGCCCTACCCACTGGACTATCACTCTGATCCTTGAGGTAACATAATCTGAACTCTTGATAGAGAAGAGAGACAAATTTAAAATATTATGCAATTTTATGTAGCAATAATAGCTATAAGGAAAAAAAACCTTTTATCCAGAAGACAATAAACAAATGATGGAAAAACTAATGATAGTAGGAAATTATTACTCATTGTTAGTAGGGTTGTGAATTGGTGAAACAATTATGTAACGCAGTTTACATACCCCATTTCCCAGATCAAATTCAACCCAATTATTATTCCCGACATTTACACAGAAAAGACAAAAAATTAAAAGAGATATTGCACTTACATGTTTATTACAGTAGCCAAGACATGGAAACAATTGAAATTCCTATCAGCAGATGATTATATGGAAAATGTGGAATATATACACAATAGTACTCAGCTATTAAAAAAAAGTTGCCATTTGCAACATGGATGGATCTAGAGAGTATTAAATAAAATTTAAAAAGACAAGCTCATAAATTAACTCATGTATGGCATATAGAGAAGTAATTGAACTGAATAAAAAAAGTAAACTTATTGGATAAGACAACATTAATGTTTACAAGAAGCTAAGAGAAATGACTAGTAGCAAATTGAATAAAAGTGACCAATTATATGATGAAGTATAGAATTGACTTAATGGTGAACTTACTGTACAATATATGCTTATTAATTCAGAGCGCAACATTACTCTAATTAAGGAATATTGGAAAAGAATAAATTTAATGGCTCAACAGGATGATTCATTGGGAATGAGCAAAATTTTTAGGAAAAAATAATGTTGCTTGGAGGGCTGGAGCGATAGCACAGCGGGTAGGGCGTCTGCCTTGCACGCACCCAACATGGCCGACCCGAGTTCGATTCCTCCGTCCCTCTCGGAGAGCCCGGCAAGCTACCGAGAGTATTCGATATGCCAGACACAGTAACAACAAAGTCTCCAATGGAGACGTTACTGGGCCCGCTCGAGCAAATTGATGATCAACGGGAGGGCCTTTACTTTTACTTTTAATGTTGCTTGGATAAAAACAAATATCTCAGGATAATATATTCTGGCGGAGAGAACGGAAAAAAAAACAAATAAGTTGTAATAAAATGAGCTTGAGCATTCAAAGATCAACATGAAGACTAGCATAACTATACCAGAGTTAAGGGAAGGGTAAGAAAGATAGAGGTAAATTACATAGAGCCTTGAGAAAATATTTTAGGTGATGGAACTATATTTTATGAAAAATTTATAAACTTTTGGTGGGAAAGATTAATGTATTTTGTTTACCTGATCTCTGAAATAATTTTTTTCTGTGTTTGCATTTTATTTATTTATTGTTAGTGAAACGCCATGAGGTACAATTGTAGACTTACAAACTTTCATGTGTGGGTTTCAGTTATACAATGATGGCGTATCCATCCCTCCACCAGTGCTCATTCTCCACCACCAATGATCCCAGTAGTCCGTCTACCCCCCCCCCCTCACCTTATCCCCTCACACCCCACCCCACCTTTGTGGCAGGGCATTCCCTTTTGCTCTCTCTTTCCTTTAGGGTGTTGTGGTTTGCAATAGAGGTATTGAGTGCCCATTGTGTTCAGTCTATAGTCTACTTTCAGCACACATCTCGCATCCCGAACGAATTCTCCAAACATCCTTTACTTGGTGTTCCCTTCTCTATCTAAGCTGCCTTTTCCCTCAGCATGTGCTTCCACCTTCCACGCTGTGGAGCAGACCTCCTGGTACTTATCTCAACTATTCTGGGGTGTTCATCTCCCATTATGTTACTTTATATTCCCCAGATGAGTGCAGTCTTTCTATGTCTATCTCTCGCTTTCTGGTTCATTTCACTTAGCAAGATACATTCCATGTAGAACTACTTGTATGTAAATTTCATGACTTCATCTTTTCTGACAGATTCATAGTATCCACTGTGTAGATGTACCAAAGTTTCTTTAACCAGTCATCTGTTCTCCAGCACTCAAGTTTATACAAATTTTGGCAATTGTGAACAGTGCAGCAATGAACATAAAAGTGTACTTTTTTGGCTCTCCGGGATATATTCCCAGGAGTGGTATTGCTGGGTCAAATGGGAGGTCAGTTTCTAATTTTTTGAGAATTGTCCTCTCTGAAATGATTTTAAGTGAGGAATTAGTATAAAACATAAGACCACTTTTAATGTAGAAGACAAAATAAAAGGAAATGGTAGTTTAAACTACAGTGGTACAGATGAGATAAAAAAAAAAAAGACTAGTAAATCCCAGGAGATAATGCAAAGGTTAGAGTGCACTATTTGCATACAAGAGCTCTAGGTCCAAGCAACATTAGGTCTCTCCAACTGCCCCACCAGGAATAGCACCTGAGTGCTATGCTCAAAGTACTATACCAGTACTATACCACATCTGCTGGTATTGCCTATCCCCTCAACAAAATAATAATCTATTGGGGGTGTGAATATTAACTACAATAATAGAACTTAAAGGAGGATTCAATTTGATGAATGATAGGGTAGCACTGCAGCACTGTCCCCCCCATTGTTTATCGATTTGCTCAAGCGGGCACAGTAACGTCTCCATCGTGAGGGTTGTTGTTACTATTTTTGGCATATTGAATACACCATGAGGAGCTTGCCAGGTTCTGCTATGTGGACAGGATACTCTTAGTAGCTTGCCAGGCTATCCAAGAGGGATGGAGGTATCGAACACGGCTCGGCCATGTGCAATGCAAATGCCCTACCTGCTGTGCTATCACTCCAGCCCTATGATAGGGTAATCATGGATCACGGTCCTCCCGTTGTTCATTGTTTTGCTCGGTCCTCCCGTTGTTCATTGTTTTGCTCGAGCGGGCCCAGTAATGTCTCCATCATGAGACTTGTTGTTACTGTGTTTGGCATATTGAATACATCACGGGTAGCTTGCCAGGCTCTCCGAGAGGGGCGGAGGAATAGAACTCGGGTCGGACATGTTGGCCGCTTGGAAGGCAAACACCCTACCGCTGTGCTATCGCTCCAGCCCATGATAGGGTAATGTCACAAAATTAAAAAGGACATTCAGGTCACTTTTGGCTTTCAAATAGAGATATAGAGTACAGTTGGATTTAACACACATGGGCTTAAGAGAGAGCCCGGCAAACTACCCAGAGTATCCCACCCGCACAGCAAAGCCTGGCAAGCTACCATGATGTATTGGCTATGCCAAAAATAGTAACAAGTCTCACAATAGAGACGTTACTGGGCCCACTAGAGCAAATCGATGAACAACGGGAGGACAGTGCTACAGTGGACAGTGCTACAATAGGCTGAAGAGAAAGATGAAGATTTATGTTGCTGTAAGAAAAACTAGAGGAAGTCAGATCTTGAAAGAAGTGTACTAGGAGAGCAGAATCCACTGGTCTTCAGACTATAAAAGTATTCTGTTAGAAGGGAGACACCTTTGCTGTTATAACATGGAATGCGTGTGCACAAATGTGCATCTGATTAGTTTGATTAGATTACGACTAAGTTAATAGAACCCTGTTTTATTTTGTGACCACCTCCCAGTGAACTACAACAATTTTGATAGATTTTCTACAAATTAGTCATTGTTTGTGACATATTACTACAGGATCAAAATAGAGAATGAAAACTGCCTCAAAGGAAAAAACTTTCAAGCCAGATTTTGTGATTTGTCTCATGTAGAAAAAGCTAGAAGAAACTATTTATACAAAATACTATTATTTACAACAAAAAGTGATAGAGTTGTAACACTGGCTCTACAGGCAAGCCTTCATGATTTATTTAATGCATTACATATTGTCAAAGAGTTTAATAGATGTGTTCACATGCCCATTAATATGGTATTCTGAAACAAATAAAATGATATAATTTAATATATTTTTATTAAACTGTTTCTATATATTTTCTTGCCCAAGATATTAAAATAACTTATGCTGTAAGTATTTCGGTGATAGCCTAAAGGAACAGAATCTATTTTTGTAAACGTGTTAATATGTGTATATTAAAAATATGATATTGTATTTGAGAAAATAGATTTTCTTCTCTGTCTTATTTGACCATTATAATTTTAAACATGTTAAACAGCTAACTTTTGCAGCTTAGGTAGGAATTTTTATCATAAATGCAAAGAAGAAGCTAGAAAAAATAAAAAGATTATTCTATGAGAAACTAATTGTAAGTAATAAGAGTCCAACTGGCTTTTACCAACAGAATTAGTGAAATATGTAAATCAGTTCTTTAAAATAATGTAAATGAAAAATTCTTTTGTAAACAATGCATTTGGTTACAAATTGACACTAGTAATTTCATTGCAAATGTATAACATGTGTACCACCACGAAGACAGGGCATGCTGTAATCAGTCTGCTTTGTAAATTTACTATAACAAAATGATTAGACACTGGATTTAATCATGCAATGTCTGGGATTTGGCATTCTAACAACTGTAGTCCAGCTGCCAGCCCTGCCACAATGGATAGAAACTTACTAGTCCTTTGTAATAAGCATGTCTACAACTATTCCTTTAATTAGTAGAGGACAGTGGGGAGAAATAATAGAGAGGAAGGAAGATGGAGGGACGGAGAAAGACAGGGAATAGTGTGCATTGTATCTATTTTCAGAGATTGTGTGACTCATATTTGACTGGAGACTTTCTATATCTTACTGCCCAGTGGTATCCATATGAGTAATCATTGTCTTGAACTCAGGAAATTAATACCTAGATGGTATTCATGATTATACTAATAAATTGTTCTAATTAAGTCCAATGAGCATGACCTAATACAATAATTTTTAAGATCTCAAATTATGTTATGCTGGAATATAGAGTAACTTCTCTTTCCAAATTTTAAAGTGACTTAGAGTAAATAATATAAGCAATTTGATTTGCTGACAAGAGCTGCTAACATATAATAACTGAAAGTATCAAATATCTATCGAAGAGTCAATTCCCTTAAAGTTAGATTTTTAAATATCCTTATTCTTAACTTCATCAAATCCCAAACTAGAGATACTATGTCATTTTTCTTTGTTGTTGACAGTTATATTGTAAAATTACTATGTTATTAAAAGAAAAATAAGAATCTTGCAGAAGAAAATGAACTAGAAAATTCCAGTTTAGACTTTGTAATTTTAAATGGCATTATATTATACAGGTCAGACCTGAACACCTGAAGAACCTACCATCAGTACTCATCAATACACTGGCACAGCTCTTCACATGCTACCTGTCTGAATGCAAGGTGTGGGGGCTGGAGAGATAGCACAGCGGGTAGGGTGTTTGCCTTGCATGTGGCTGACCCGGGTTTGATTCCCAGCATCCCATATGGTCCGCTGAGCACCGCCAGGAGTAACTCCTGAGTGCAGAGCCAGGAGTAACCCCTGTGCATCGCCAGGTGTGACCCAAAAAGCAAAAAAAAAAAAACTGAATGCAAGGTGTGTCCCAATGGAAAATCAGCAGGACTGTACTACTGTACAAGAAGGGAGGCATCCATGACATTGGCAACTATCACCCAATCTGCCTATTGTCTGTCATCTACAAGCTGTTCACTCGAGTCATCCTAAATAGGATTGGCAGAACACTAGATGAAGGACAACCATGCAAGCAAGCTGGATTCTGAAAAGGACTCAGCACTATCGACCATATCCACATGATAACCAAGCTCATTGAGTTTCTTGGGAGTTCAAGATGTCACTCTGTCTAATGTTCATTGATTTAAAGGCCTTTGATTCTGTTGAATCAGAAGCGGTCATCAAAGCCCTAGCAATCAGGCTTTTAAACTCAATACATCAATACATCAATAGATCCTCCATGAGCTGTATTACAGATTCGCTACCAGGATCTCACCATTCTACAAAGAAGTGATCATCGATGTGAAGAGAGGGGTTCAGCAGGGTGATACTATTTCACCGAAACTCTTCAGTGCCACCCTCGAGAAAGTCATGTGACGACTGGAATGGGAAGGAATGGGAGTGAAGATAGATGGTCGGCAATGACACCACCTCCGCTTTGCTGATGACATCGTTCTAATAACACCAAAAATCAGCCAAGCGGCACAAATGCTGACCAACTTCGACTGTGAGTGTAGAAAGGTCGGATTACAGCTGAATCTCACAAAGACAATGTTCATGAGAAACAGTCTTGTTCTTGACGTTCCATTCGCTCTCAATGGAATGATCATCTCCGAATGCAACAGTTATCTGAACCTAGATCGAGAAGTCAACATGATGAATGACCTGGCACTTGAGATGCGCAGGAGGAAGAGAGTGGCTTGGAACGCCTTCAAGAGCATTGAAGAAATAACTAAGAGGACAAAGGAAACTCCAGCTCCGAGCACATCTCTTTGATTCCACTGTTCTTCCTGCATTAATATACTCCTCAGAGATCTGGGCCCTACGAAAACAGGATGAGAACACTATTCAGGTCTCTCAAAGAGGAATAGAAAGAGTTATGCTTGGAGTATCATGCTTGACTCAAATGAGAGAAAGAATCCGGAGTTCCGACCTCCATCAACGCTCAAGAATCAGGGAGGCTGTCTTGTTTGCCAAGGCGTCGAAAATCAGATGTGTTGGACACATAATGAGATTTGGAGACGACCTGCTGGACTAGAGCTATTACCGACTGGATTCTACAGGATGTCAAAAGATCGTGTGGCTGTCCACCTCCGAGATGGTCAGACTTTTTGTCAAGACCCTGAACGATCAGTTTGAGGCTCTTCATGTTCCTAGAATGAGCAAATGCCATTGGACTATGCTAGCACGCAACAGGCATGAATGGAGACGTTACTGGTGCCCACTTGAGAAAATGGATGAGTAACAGGATATCAAGTGATCAAGTGACATTATACAGATAAAATTTTGAAAAGGTAATTTCACATGGATAAAATGCTTTAAGGAAGATTACCCAAAGAACTGGACCACAAACTTTATATGGTAGGATCCCAAGTTTAATTCAGGCATGAATTTCATGAACATTCCTGGAATGGATTTCAAAACTACCAAAAACAGAGGAGAACAATTTAAATATTATGGTGTTTAAAATAGGTAGTATTTCAAATATTTTTGTATTTTAAACGTTAAATATTACAATTTTATTCACTTATCACTTAAATCACTTAACTTCCCGTTAGTCGTCGATTTGCTCGAGCGGGCGCCAGTAACGTCTCCATTTGTCCCTGTCGCGTGCTAGTGTAGCCCAATGGCATCTCTTCGCTCCAGGAACATGGAGGGCCTCAAACCGATCGTTCATGATCTTGACAAAGAAGTCTGACCATCTGGTAGGTGGGCGGCCACGCGGTCTCTTGACATCCCGTGGAATCCAATCAGTAACAGCTCTAGTCCAACGGTCGTCTTTAAATCTCATTACGTGACCAGCCCATCTGATTTTCGACACCTTGGCATATGAGACAGCGTCCCTGATCCTTGATCGTCGACGGATGTCAGAACTCCGGATTCGTTCTCTCATTTGAGTGAAACGTGATATTCCAAGCATAGCTCTTTCTATTCTTCTTTGGGAGACCTGAATGGCGTTCTCATCTTGTTTGCGTAGGGCCCAGGTCTCTGAGGCATATGTTAATGCAGGAAGAACAGTGGAATCAAAGAGATGTGCCCGGAGCCGGAGGTTCTTCGTCCTCTTAGCTATTTCTTCGACGTTCTTGAAGGCGTTCCAAGCCGCTCTCTTCCTCCTGCGCAGCTCGGGTGCCAGGTCATTTGTCATGTTGACCTCTCGACCTAGGTACACATAGCTGTTGCATTCAGAGATGGTCGTTCCATTGAGAGCGAATGGAGCGTCAGGAACAAGGCTGTTTCTCATAAACATTGTCTTCGTAAGATTCAGCTGTAGTCCTACCTGTCCACACTCACGGTCAAAGTCGGCCAGCATTTGTGCCGCTTGGCTGATGTTTGGTGTTATTAAAACAATGTCATCAGCAAAGCGGAGGTGGTGTAGTTGCCGACCATCTATCTTCACTCCCATTCCTTCCCATTCCAGTCGTCGCATGATGTTCTCGAGGGTGGCACTGAAGAGTTTCGGTGAAATGGTATCACCCTGCCGCACCCCTCTCTTGACATCAACGATCACTTCTTTGTAGAATGGTGAGATCCTGGTAGTGAATCCGCAATACAGCTCACGGAGGATCCTGATGTATTGGGCTTGAATGCCCTGATTGGCTAGGGCTTCAATGACCGCTTCCGTCTCAACAGAATCAAAGGCCTTCTTTAAATCAATGAACGTTAAGCAGAGCGGCATCTTGAACTCCCGAGAAACCTCAATGAGCTTGGTTACCGTGTGGATATGGTCGATGGTGCTGAATCCTTTGCGGAACCCTGCTTGCTCGCATGGTTGTCCTTCATCTAGTGTTCTGCCAATCCTATTCAGGATGACTCGAGTGAACAGCTTGTAGATGACAGACAATAGGCAGATCGGGCGATAGTTGCCAATGTCATGGATGTCTCCCTTCTTGAACAGTAGTACGGTCCTGCTGGTTTTCCATTGGGACGGAACCTTGCATTCAGACAGGTAGCGAGTGAAGAGCCGAGCCAGTGTATTGATGAGTACTGATGGCAGGTTCTTCAGGTGTTCAGGTCTGACCTTGTCTGGGCCGGGTGCTGTTTGCTTCTTTACCAACAAAATGGCGTGTCGGATTTCGGAAGGGAGAACGTTAGGAACGACATACCCATCCTGTGGAATTTGGTATGTCGGCAAGTGGACATGGCTATCGAAGAGATTTGAGTAGAAGTCATGGATAATCTTCTCCATTGCCGTTCTGGAGGATGTGATGGATCCATCAGGACGTCGGAGGGCAGTCATCTTGGTCTTATAGTTGGCGAAGGACAGGCGGGCGTTACGAATACTTTTCCCGGCTTCTGCCGCATCTACCAGTACTTCTGCTCTTCTCTCTTTGAGGTCTTCCTTGATCGCATCTCTGCACTGCTTTGCGAGCTCGGACGTTAGCTTGCGGTTGCCTGAGGCATGCGCCAAACCACGCTGGCGAATTAGCTCAAGAGTTTTCGAAGATAGGTGACACTACTTCCACTACCCAGCCGTCGCCACACTCCAGGACGCTTTCCGGACCCGCGCGGCAGCTCCGGCCGAGACCCACGCACAACTGAAGACCCACAGAACAAGATAAGTGGAACTCTCTGAGACCTTGGACTCCAGGCTCGGCGGACCCAGGGACAGGTCCTGCTTGCTCCCACCACCACAGGTGACAAAGGGATTCTAATCAGGAGCCCCACCATACCCTGCCCTGTCTGCTTCCATCAACCACCCAGGGATCGAATTGTGCACAGGAGACCCACAATTTTATTATACCATTAATATATTTTACAATAGCACAGTGAGTAGGGCACTGAGGCCGACCTGAGTTTGATTCCTCCGCCCTCTCAGAGAGTCCAGCAGGCTACCGAGAATATTTCGCCCACACAACAAAGCCTGGCAAGCTACCCGTGATGTATTCAATATGCCAAACACAGTAACAACAAGTCTCACAATGTTACTGGGTCTGCTCAAGCAAATCGATGAATAATGGGAGAACAGTGCTATGGTACAGTGCTATTAATTATATCAAATAATTATAAAATTATATTATACTGATATATAAATAAACATCATTATATTCATATTTATGTTTTGATATGTATTGTGTGTATTATATATCCATTATAATATTTATATAATAAATATTAATGAGTTTATTTTCAATATTAAACATATACAAATATGTAAATATTTTGGAAAATTAAATATTAATGTTATAATATTAAAATATTGATATTTATAAGAATAATTCATATCTTCATGATAGTAAAATAAATATATTTAACACATTGAATGGCTGACAGATGCAAGTGATTTCTTCTGTTTCATTTTATTCTAAAAATCTAAACTATTTTGTTCTAAAATCCAAACTATTTTATTGGAATATTTTACTTCCAGTTCAGAAAGTTTTTGTTTCATAAATAAAATTATCCCTTTAGATCATGTTGCACCTACTTAAAAGATGATTAATTTTAAAGTCTATATTCCATAGTGTTAAGTACTTTGGTTTCTTCACATCCTTCCAGTTTTTGTTTGATAAAACTAAAAGGATGAAAAATAAGAAAGAGATTAACAATATTATTTTAGAAGTCATACATGTGATCTATACATATACATGTATATAGTCATTATTTTAAATACTGCATAAAAAATTCTGAAGGACAGTTACAGAGGTTAAGGTGCTTGCCTTCCATGTAACTGACTCCAATTTTATTCCCCACACTGCATACAGTCATCTGAATGTTTTGAGGAATTATTCCTGAACAGAGTAAGGAAATAGGACCACCAGGTATAGCCCCCAAAATTTAAAAAAAATAGGTGCTTTTATGTAACAAGATGCAACACTCTATGCATTCAAAGTAAATATTTATTGAGTTCATAGTTAAATTTCACCCACATGCTTTCAGAAAATAGTATTCTCCATTTTCTTGTGTGTAATAAGAATTCTTAAAAATAGGTATATTCTAAGATCCTCAGTATTATTTCAATTACAAAAATGCACATTGATGTTTCCAAAAGAAATGTTTATTCCAATATTAACAGAGAAACATCTGCTACTTGATGGAGTTTGTCCACTTTATTTCTCCAAATCTCACATACTTCACAGGCAAAGCTACATATCATCTATCTGGAACAAACATATTTATATTATTAGGAATGGGCAATCATTCACTTAACACACCCTGGAATTCCAATAGCATTCTGCTGATACACAGAAAACTGACACACATGAATAGATTTTTGTAAAACAAATTTTTTTATTTTCCTATATGCATACTACCAAAAACTAATAAAGCTGAGATAAAAGCCTTATAATCCAGTTAAAAGTATTATAAATACAGCAATGGAAAAATAATACCTACAACTTAAAAAGCAATCAACATCTTTACTAATTCACTTAAAAACAGCTCCAGAGTTGGAAGAGAATTTTCTTTGTATAAATTAAAATTTAAAAGTACATGCATTGTTTTTTGTTTTTATTTTAGTTCAGTGGTTGCACAGGGACGTTTTATCTTGACCTGATAATTATCTTACTTTAATGGAAAAAAAATTGCATGATATATAGCATAAAGGATCGGCCTCCTGACTCTTCTTTCTTAAGTAGAAAAACTAGATGAGCTCTTATTAATGCATATTTTACAAATGATGAACATTTTAAAATAAGAAAATGATAATGTTTCAATGGAAAGACTCTTAAATATGACTGTCAGCTCTCTAATGAACTGTGACATAATATTAAAGAGGAAGATAATCTAAATTTATCATTGCTTCCATCAGTAGAATATATAATAATAACAAAAGTAATAGTTGCATTGATTTGAATTCATGTGTTTTTTTGTTTCATCCAAGTAAAAATTAATAACGTTGTTTCTGCAAAGTAAAATTTGTTTTTTTAAGTAAAGGAAATTTAATGATTAAATTTCTTGATACAGCTTATTCCTTACCACTCAATTATGACTAGTTCCCATAAACTTAGAGGATAAAATTTGTTTGGAACTTGAGAAAAGAGATTTTAACAATTGTTTCAAGTAGTTCAAGTAGCTCATTGCAACACCACATTCAAACAATTGAAATGACAATTACATCAGGGAGACCAATAACTAAGAGAATCTATTCTTAAATCTATTTGTAAAACATTTAGAAAATATTTTTATTAAGTGCTTGTCAGACTAAAATGCTTTTTTACATAAAATATGCATAGTCTTCATATTTTCATATAAAATTGCTTTGAAACTTCTATAAATTATAAAGGTAATTTATATTTCATTATTATTTATAGCTTTTTAATATGGTCTTAAAAAGGAGAATCAAAAGCTGTCCATTCAAATTTTATTTTCTATTAGAATATTTTCTTTAAACTAGCTTCTGACTCAAATATTTTTAATAATTTTTGGTTTATAGAATTATAGGATAAATCCACATTTTATCCTATGATGCTGATGTTGTCAATAAATCCTAACCTAGTGGGTTTATATAATTAGCAATAGAAATATATCTGATAGCTCTTCAGTACTGAAACACCTAGAAATTATTTAGCCATACAAGAAAATTATTGTGAGCCACCCAACATTGTCCTATCAACCACAAAAATACAAATACTCCTAACTCACCTTCCCTCATAGAGGATTTTAATAATACTAGCAGACAATGCACAGGCTCAATTAATTATACAAGAGGAAGTGTAATGGAGGAGTAGTACTCAGAGAAGAGAAAAAGGTTACAACTTGTTGAAGTCATTACACTTATTTTGTAAGTTTTACCAAAAGACATAGACATGAAAATACGGTATCTTAACAATCTTGAAGATTAAGAAGTAGGAATCTTGATGTTCAAGTTTTTATGGAACTTACGATAAGTTCACTGCTGAGTATTAGGCATTTTTGTTGTTATGCTATTGAGTCATAATGTTGTCCATAATTTCAACATAGAGTGACTATTGGGTTAGACTGTATGAGTACTATTAGAAAATACACTTTCAAGTATTCTGTACATATATCATATATAAATATCAAGTGAATCTTATAACACAAGTATTACTACTCCAAAATCAAACCTGAGGAAAGTGAGGGCTATAAGGGTCAATGAGATTAACTCCTTAGAATGACAGTTGAACACAGTCTCACTCTTATAGTACATTGAAGAATCTCAAGATTATTTTTAAAGGTCGCAATACATAGCCTCTTGTCTAAGTTTGAGGTTCTACTGAGTATCAATTTTAGATAATTTAAAAGAGTGGTTAGTGATGTAGACTGTGAAAAAGGGCTAACTTAAAGACATATCTTTAAGACATGGGTGTGTGAAGTCTAGCACATTCTATTGTAGCATCTCACACAATATATAAAGACTTAAAGTTAATCTGACAAGTAAAAACAATTGAAAGAAATGTCAATAAAATAAAAATAAAATTATTTCCCACAATTCATCAAAGAAAAGCACATTAATAATGGGACTTATAAAAAACACACAATTATTAAGGGAAAATTCCATAGTTTCTATTTAAAATCAATAACAGAATGTGAAGAGATTACTTATATACAATAAGAAACAACATGAAGAAATTATATTTTATTCAAAGAACTTACAAATGAGAGAATGAGATATTAAATGTGATGTAGCCAATCAGAAGTCAAAATGAGGAATATATTGTATCATTGGATAATGAGATTATTGCTAAGATGATATATAATTATTATTTTAACTATGTAATTTGATGTGGTAAGGGAAATTAGAACAGAATTCAAGATTAATATTATTCTGTGAGATAAATTTAACAGACTTTCTATTAACCTTATTCATCTTATTTATCTATTTATCTTATGAAACCAAAAATTAGGGGAAAATTCTATCAAGCTCTAAGATACTTATCTTTCCTTCTCTATTTCCCTTCCATTCTATCATTCCTATTATAGAAGCTATCATAACACTTACCATAATTTATTTTAATTGTTTACTTAGTTGCCCATATCTTCGCTTAAATACTGACCTCATTAATGAAACTAATTTATCTTTTATTTCTATGCTCTATTCCTGTAATATTAGTAATTTTTATTAAACTATTCAATGTTTAATAAATAAAGTAAAGTAAAAGTAAAGGCCCTCCCGTTGATCGTCGATTTGCTCGAGCGGGCCCAGTAACGTCTCCATTGGAGACTTTGCTGTTACTGTGTCTGGCATATCTAATACTCTCGGTAGCTTGCCGGGCTCTCCGAGAGGGGCGGAGGAATCGAACTCGGGTCGGCCATGTTGGCCGCTTGTAAGGCAAACGCCCTACCCGCTGTGTTATCGCTCCAGCATAAGGGGAAAATAAATATCAAATATTACAAGCATACTATCACCAAGTTTAATTTCCAGATTCATTAAACATATCATTGATAAGTGAGACTCATAATTTCATTTCATTTCATTTTTTTTCATTTCATCATCCTGTTAATCGTCGATTGCCTCGAGCAGGCCCCAGTAACGTCTCTTTCATCCTAGCCCTGAGATTATATTCAGGGCTCTTTAGGAGAATGAGACCCATCATTGTTACTGGTATTTGGCATATTTGGTAGGCCACGGGGAGTTTGCCAGACTCTGCCCTGTGGGCAGGCTACATTCGACAGCCTGCAAGTTTGTCCAAAGTAGGAATGAGATAATAAGATGCGGCCGCGCGGTTCCGGGATCTGGATTTTATAGTCTCTGAGTCTTGGCCGCTGATGGGATTACACGGCGCCAGGGGGCCAGGTGGTGGGTGTGACCCCCGCCTACTGGAATTTGGAGGATCTGGGTGGAAGATGCTCGACTCCAATTCGAGTAGGCTTGGAGGTCTCGGCCCCGGAACCCGCGTGGCTTTGTCCCTCTGCCAGTACCTTCAGGTGTGCGGAGAGTGGTCTCAGCATGGTGGTGGCTGGTCCTGGAGGTCTCCGGCTGCCGTAGCCCTGGCAGGGGCGGGGAGGAAAGCTCAACCCGGTCCCCTCCAAGGGACTCCGGGAAGGAACACCGAGGCGCGGGGGCAGAGACTGCACTGCTCTCGTCCGGGATCTGGATTTTATAGTCTCTGAGTCTTGGCCGCTGATGGGATTACACGGCGCCAGGGGGCCAGGTGGTGGGTGTGACCCCCGCCTACTGGAATTTGGAGGATCTGGGTGGAAGATGCTCGACTCCAATTCGAGTAGGCTTGGAGGTCTCGGCCCCGGAACCCGCGTGGCTTTGTCCCTCTGCCAGTACCTTCAGGTGTGCGGAGAGTGGTCTCAGCATGGTGGTGGCTGGTCCTGGAGGTCTCCGGCTGCCGTAGCCCTGGCAGGGGCGGGGAGGAAAGCTCAACCCGGTCCCCTCCAAGGGACTCCGGGAAGGAACACCGAGGCGCGGGGGCAGAGACTGCACTGCTATCGTCCGGGATCTGGATTTTATAGTCTCTGAGTCTTGGCCGCTGATGGGATTACACGGCGTCCATGCTGAGACCACTCTCCGCACACCTGAAGGTACTGGCAGAGGGACAAAGCCACGCGGGTTCCGGGGCCGAGACCTCCAAGCCTACTCGAATTGGAGTCGAGCATCTTCCACCCAGATCCTCCAAATTCCAGTAGGCGGGGGTCACACCCACCATAATACTTTATAAATATTAAACACTAACACCTAATGTTTCAAATATCAGGACACATTCTTTCATACTTACTTTTATCTATTCATTTACCAACACATACTGAGTTTTATTATGTAATAGGTGCTATTTAGCTAGTAACAAAAATGTTCAACAGGTGTATCTACTGATTATCTAGGCAAAGTTCTGATATAGTTCCTATTATATTAAAAACTTCTTATTGCCCATTTAACACTATATAATTTGTAACATCTATGCATTTATTTAAAATAAAATAAGCCCAGTTGTCAACAGTTTAATTCACATGTATTTGAAATCTTAAAATCAAAATGTATAATGATGACATGAATGCAAATATTTATGTCATCATGGACCTAGGCTAAACTACTTATCACCTGGGAAATATTTCTTCCTGAGGAATTTTTTGGTGTCCATTAATGTTCCTGAATACTACCTACAATTTAGCTAAATATGACTTTTTCCAGTAACCTTCCCTAGAAATATATAAGAATCATGATCAGCAGAGCAGATACTAAGGAAACCAAACACCAAAAAATGTGATTTAATTTTTGAGCACCCTCTGATGTCAAAAACAGATTACTCATTTAGTCTGTGAGAATGAGAATATATAATCTATTACAAATGGTATTTGGAATTCTGATTTCTCTAACAATTTAAATTTTAGTCTGTGGAATAATAGCCTATTTTTAATTTTCTTTTGTTTAGTATATTTTTTAAAAAATAACTCTGAAAATTTTATTGCAAATAATGCTATGAATTTTAAAGGTACACTTTGAACAACTGAATCATAGTTCACCGGTTATTTTTCAAAGTTTTTGCTATACAAATTTTGACAAATACCCATTATTTGTCCTTTGGGAAATAAATGTTATCTTCTAACATCAAAAAGTTCTTATGTAAAATTTGAGTTTAGTCCAATGTTTTACCTTGCCACTATCTCAAATATCAAATGCAGTTTTATAATATTATTATATTTATTATTTATTGTATTCCCTTTAGGGATAATCCATGATTAACTTTTATTTAAGGTTAATAAAACTATAGCTTTAATGGGCCAAAGACATAATACAGGGGTTTAAGTCTTTGCCTTGCACATGAACTGCCCTGGTTCAATCCCTGGCCCCACAGAAAAGCTTTGAAAGAAAATATAAACTCTGACATTGAAAGAAAAGCACAGTAAAAAATACAAAACAAAAAAAATACAGAGATAAAGATAGCTATTTGAGATATTTAGGGGACATTGGATTAAATGATAAAATGAATGGCACAGAAAAATGAGACAAAGCTAACAAACCAATACAGAAGACAAGAGATTTACAGTTGCAAAGGAAAAATAATTGATGCAGAAATGTCTTGAGTAAGCGAAGAAAAGATATGGGTTATAAAAACCAATAAATATGTATAGAAATTATTGACTGGAAAAGAAACATGTCATGTGAATATTCAATAGTTAAAAATGGATTTGATTTGGATGTCGATGTTTCTTGCAGGAATAACAACTGAATTCAGAAGTCACACATATTGTCACATTTGTCATATGTAAAGTAGTATCTTTTAAAAATATCTCAGGTAAAAAAATGCAAAGAGAGTTCACTAGGAATGTGCAGAAGACTAGTGACAATGAAGGATGTGTCCAATACATATTTTGAAAGGGATAATTAGTTAATGTATACAATAGGTGAGAAATAAGTTTCAAGGTTTATTAAGGTATATTTATCAAGGTATATTAAGAGTTTCAGGGTTTCCAGTGAGAAAATCAGTACAGGGTGGCAAGTGCTTGCTCTGCACTTCGACGACCAAATCTCAATTACCTGCATCACATATGGATCCCTGAGCATCCTTGAGCATGGAACCAGGTGCAAACCATAAACAGCGCTGGGTGTGGTCAAAAGCAAAAATATAAATAAATAAGCATCAGGATTTGCCTTTAATATTTTTTATCCTTGTTGTTGCTGGGGGTATTGCACAGGAAAAACTAAGTATGAAAGAATTAAAAAATTCCATAGAAAGAGTAGAGATATAATTTTAGATTTATAATATTTTTAAATAGATTGACATTTTGGGGCACAAGTACTTGTATAACCCCTTTCCCTATTCAATAGCAAGTACAGTGGAGGACATTTTGTAATAAATGTCCTACAAGGAAAAAGTTAATAAACCACTTTGCTTTTAAAACTGGCTGTGGGGACAAATATATAGTATAAGGGTTAGGATGCTTATCCTGTACAAATTGACCCTAGTTATATCCCTGGAACTGCATATGACCAGGAATGATCCCTGAACAAATAGCCAGAAACAAGGTCAGAGCATGTCCATGTATGGCCCTAAACCTCTAAGTCCCCAATGTTTGCTTCTAATGTCCATTTCTGTCACTGTAGCACTGTCCTCCCGTTGTTCATTGATTTGCTCGAACGGGCTCAGTAATATCTCCATTGTGAGACTTGTTGTTACTGTGTTTGGCATATCGAATACACCACGGGTAGCTTGCCAGGCTTTGCTGTGCGGGCGAGATACTCTCAGTAGCTTGCCTGGCTCTCCAAGAGGGGCGGAGGAATTGAACCCGGGTCAGTCCGGACGGCTGCATGCAGGGCAAACGCCCTACCGCTAGGCTATCACTATAACTAATTAACAATATACTAGTTCTTAATATATAAGTGCAGATAGAGATCATCAAGAGAAAAAATAGGAGAGCTAAGGATTAATATCAAAGATCTGGAGCAAAAGAGAAAGTACATTGGGTAAGATTTTTGTCTTGCACACACCTGACCAGGATTCAATCCCCAAAACCACACTAGGTCTCCCAAGCTCTGCCAGGAGTAATTCCTGAGCACACAGACATGAGTAAGCCCTGAGTACCAGGGGGTGGGACCCAACGCCAAAGATATTAAAATTAAATTAAAATAAAATAAAAATTCTGAAGAAATATAGTATCAAGCTTATTCATTAGCCTGGTTTTCAGAGTTAGATAAAAATAAGCATTTTACACATTTGGGTTTTTTCAAGTGTTATTTCTTTTGGCTGAAAAGTCAAGCAAAGTTATAGAACAGAAGGAGAACCTACCAAACCTAAGTGTACCTTTTTTGTCTGAGAGTGAAAACATCACTAAGCTTATCCCACCTCTTCAATTGGCAAGTACTCTCTCTGCCACCAGGAGAGAGATGATGCATTTGCTCAAGAGCTACTTAAACTGTCTCCCGGAATAAGATTAGTGAAGCCATTGTAGCCTCCTACAGACACCCAATGAAGACGCTCGCCCTTTAACAATTACTTTAAAAGTTGTTAAAGCTCCTTTAACAACTACTCCCATTGAACTTATGTTTTCTTTGGTGCCCCAAGAATCTCATATGCTTTCCAAATAGTGTAATACCAGGATAACCAAAAAAAAAACACATAAAACACTAGAGCAGGAAAAAGCTCCCAAAGTCCCTGTACTTGAGCAGGGAGTAGTAAGATCATGTCCAGAGTCCTCACAAGTTCAAGAAGAGGTAATATTGCAGGGATTCAAAAAGCATTTTAATACAACAACTAATGTGTTTTAGGAAATAAACACAACTAAAAGCTTAGAGAGAGTAAGGGGGTTAAGGTATTTGGCAGCCCCAGTTTGACTCCCAGCACTGCATAAATGGTTACAGTTCCCTGAGCACCTCCAGAAGTGACACTCAGTGTAGAGTCAGGAGAAAGCACTGAGAACAGTCACGCATGGCCCCAAATTAAAATTAAAAACAAAAAAGAGTAGTTAAAAAAAGATGTCAGAGTTATATGTTAGTTAGAGCTTAGGAAAAATTTTGGGTGCAAAGGAATCAAAGAGAAATAAAATACAGCAGAAAAACAAATTTAAAAAATCCTGATGGCTGAATGAGGCCAGAGTGACAGTGCAGTAAGGTGCTTACCTTGCATTCCACTAACCCAGGTTCAATCTCTGGCACCCAATATGGTTTCCTGAACCTCACCAGGAGTGATCCCTGAGCACAGAGCCAGGAATAGTTAAGTGGGTATGGCTTGATGGCTCCTACTCTTGCAAAGGAAAATAAAAAGCTAAATAACTGAAATAAGTAACTGGATTATAATACTTTTGTAGAATTATAAGAGAAGATGATAATAGAAAAATGATGGGGAGGTTTGAGAAAAATAAAAACTTTAAAACAGATCTGTAGTCAACATAACCTGTTGAATTAGGACATGTTTCGTGACATCATTACAAAAATCCAGCTGATGTTATGTAGCATAAATTTGTAGTTTCAGATATCAATTAATTACCAAATTATAGCAATTTCCATTGTGGTTCAATTTATTTGTATTTAACTTGTTTTCCCATAACAGATGTCCGTGTTACTTGCTAGATTCCAAGCCACATGAATCTGTTTTGATAACAATTGTGGAGCTTATTTTAAAATATGGTTTGTTTTATTAGACATGAAGTGAATATTTAAATGTCACTGGACTTTTTTGAAAAAATTAAAACTATAAAATCCCAGTGAAATTACTGATACTCTTTCATCTGTTAGTAAAAAAATTGCTTTAGTATATACAAACACTTGACTTCCAGCATTTTCATATATATTATGATTCACTAAATTGTTACTTTAAATGAATTGAAAGAGTAAAATTATAATAGAGATAGGGGAGCAGACAAGTTGTATGAGCCCAGGGAGGCATTACGGAGAAATGTCACACTGACCACCTACTGCAAGCAGCCCAGAGGCCTCACTTTTCACTAAATGTCACCAACACGCTCAAAATAAACACTATACATTGACATATTAACCAGACCTACGTGGTTGTTCTTTGAAAGTTCCCATTTTTCATTATCCCTTTCCCCTCCACACCAGGTAATACTGCACTTTATTTTCATTTTTATTAGCAGTGTTACAAAACTCTTGCTTTCCTTTGTTCTGTTGAACTTTCTGTGGATAAGGTTCTTTCAAAATGTACTTTTCATACTTCAAATTTTACTCAAATCCAACACAAAAAGTGTACAAGACTTGAAGTGCTAGAATTTTGATTTGAGTTCAAAATCTATCCGGTTAGTATGTTAACATGAGCAAGTCACAGTTCATCTGAGTTACATTCCCTCCTCTGGAAAGCAGAAAGATAACTAAGATTATCCTTCAGCCCTAAACATTCTGCACTGCAAACCCTATCTTCTTCATCCTAAGAAGCTCAAAATAAGCAGTGGGGTTAAATTTAAGCCAGGATCCTTAAGCTTTTTCACTCATGACCCTTTTTTGCCCGAGAAATGCAACACGAGTGAGTGCTGCCAGAAACACCTCATATTCATTATACGGTTGATTTTGAATTAATTTTTAGTCATTGCACACTCAGAAACCTTTTACTGTTGCCAACATTTTTTGCAACTGCTACATTCTGTTATGCAACCCCATATGGGTTCACGACCCTCGATTTAAGAAGTTAGGGATTAAATGATCAAATTGGGATCAAAAGAAATGCCAAAACCTTTGCTGAAAGAGAACACAAGCTTCTGTACCAATACTTTTCCACCAAATTCCCCAGATTTTCTACTTGTGGTTCAAATTATCTTATGACTAAGACTATTATTGATAAAGACAGAGAGAAAAGATTCACTCTGCATATGTACGTATACATTTAATGTACGTATACATTAAATGTATACGTACATATGTATATATATTTTAGAATCAAAAGAACAAACTAGTGCCAAGACATTTTTATGATTTCTAAATATTTAAACCTATTCTGATGAAAGGCATGTCTTTTATAAAATTACAGTAAATTTATATTGACATTCAATGCTATTTTTTTAAATATTCCAAATAAAACTAAGTCCTTTAGTTTCAGGAATAAAATTACAGAGAATAATTTGTTTCCAAAAGACTATTAAATGAAATTACTGTATAGTTTCTGCAGAGTATTATATACTCAAAGGTAAAATAAATAACATCTTAACATTTCATCAAACTCATAACTTCTTAACATTTCATCAATTATTTAGGATTTCCATGTACTTAGATTGTAATGTACAATCCAAGTTTCTCTAAAGTAGAGTAAAATAAAAATTAAAAAAAAAAATTTTTTTTAACTTACAACTATTTTGGGAACTTGTATGTAAATACACAAAATTTTATTCAATGCTAACAAGAATTTATGAAGATCACTAAGATCATGGGCTGGAGCGATAGGACAGTGGGTAAGGTGTTTGCCTTCCAAGTGGCCAAAATGGCCAACCCAAGTTTGATTCCTCCGTCCCTCTTGGAGAGCTCGGCAAGCTACCGAGAGTATCTCGCCTGCACGGCAAAGCCTGGCAAGCTACCTGTGAAGTATTCAATATGTCAAATACAGTAACAACAAGTCTCACGATGGAGATGTTACTGGGCCCTCTCAAGCAAATCGATGAATAATGGGAGGATTGTGACCGTGACCATGACCACTAAGATCAAATTAAATTGGGGAAAGCATTTTTCACTTTTAAGATATCAACTACAGAAATGTTAAATTATCTTTGACAATAAATTAAAGTGTTCCTCATGGTAAAGACAACTATGATACACTGCATGACAATTCACCAAACTTATATGGTTTCAGTAAAAATAAAATATTTATACCTCATGAGCACCTTTCAGAGTGTAGAGCACAGCAGGTAAGGTGTTTGCCTTGCACTTGTTCACCCAGATTTCATTCCTCCATCCCTCTCCGAGAGTCTGTCAAGCTACCGAGAGTATCCCACCCCACAGCAGAGACTGGCAAGCTCCCCATGGCGTATTTGATATGCTAAAAAGAGTAACAATAAGTCTCACAATGGAGATGTTACTGGTGCCCCCATGAGTAAATCCATGAACAATGGGAGGACAGTGCTACAGTGCTATTAATATTAACCATCTTCATGTCTTCTTTGGGGACATGTCTGTTAATCTCTTCTCCCCATTTCTGAATGGGTTGTTGGATTATTTAATTGTTGTTGAGCTGTGGGCACTTTATCATTCCTGGATATTAATCCTTTATTTGATACACCTTGTGCAAATGTTTTATCTCATTCAGCAGGATATCTTTCTATTTTAACTTGATTTATTTTTGTTAGGCAGAACTTTCTTAAATTTTATTTAAGTTAGTCTTATTTATCTACTTTAGTTTTTGTCTCTGCATCTATGATTATTTCATTGAATACATATGAGAGATCAATTTCCTGGAAAGTTCTGCCTATTATATTCAATGTATTTTTAAAGAGTCTGACCTAAAATTAAGGTCTTGAATTCACTTTGAGTTTTTTTAATGTGACTCATATTTTAGTGAGTGATTTTTCTGGCATCTTTTTGACTTACACATCCTTGATCAATAGCTTAAAGAACTTAGAATCTTTTTAAAAGACAAACTATATACATTGCAATATGATTGTAACATCACATACATCAATACACAACTAAATAATAATTCAGAGGTTAAATCATAGCAGACCCTGAACTATCACGTCACTGACAAAGTCTATACCACTTGATAATTATGTCCTATTACAAGAATCAGAGATAGTACAGCAGGTAGAGTAACTGCCTTGCATGTGGACCCAGGCATCCTAAAGGGTCTTGATCTTGGTCTAAGTGATCCCTGAGAGCAGAGCCAAAAAGCCCTGAGAACTACTAGGCGTGGCCAACGAAACTGCTCCTGGATGTTTAGAAACTAAAGCTTTAGCCAATACAATCCTAGTAGTTTGAAATTAAAGTCTCACATCATAATTAGAACTTTCAAAGAGCTTAAAACACATTGTTGCCACACTGTCCAAATCTGTCCTCCACATAAAGATTATCTCATTCTGAAGATCAAGGAGACAAGTCTTGAAACTTGAACTCACACTCTAACTGCATGTTGCTATTAGAAGAACACTGGGCAATTTGCATCACTTCTCTGGACCTCAGTTTCTGTTAAGCAGATTTCTAGAAGCTTAATCAATATCCCTGTGGCAAGGTGTAGCAGCAACTCTCAGCCTATTCAATATATTTTTTTAGAGTCAGCATAATCTCATAGAGAGCTTGAGACTGTGTTCAAAGGAGCTCAGTAGTGATAGACACAGGTGACATAACAAAATGATTGTTGATGCCATGCTGCTGACCTTCATTTATCCCATTAAAAAATGTATATGAGTGATGAGTAACCAATCAAAAATGGAGTTCCCTTGTCATATCACCACAAATTGTAGTACCTAAATAATTAAGTCATGAAGACTGTGGCCCCCCTGTAAGTTATCTTCACTTCACAGGTGGCCTGGTCACCATCCCTCCACGATGAGGTCATGTCCATTTCTGGGACCCCAACCCAGATCATCCTGGGATAGTCCCCACAGTTTAGCAGGCATCCAGGTCAGTCTCATCATCTGCTCCACATTGCACAATGGCTGCTACAAGCAATAGCTACTCAAAAAGACACAATGGTGAGGGCAAATTCAAAGTAAATTTGAATTTACTTTTGTGAGTGGTATGAGACACTTGAAGGCGTTCCAAGCCTCTCTCTTCCTCCTGCGCAGCTCGGGTGCCAGGTCATTTGTCATGCTGACTTCTCGACCTAGGTACACATAGCTGTTGCATTTGGAGATGGTCATTCCATTGAGAGCAAATGGGGCATCAGGAACGAAACTGTTTCACATAAACATTGTCTTCTTAAGATTCAGCTGTAGTCCTACCTTTCCACACTTATGGTCAAAGACGGCCAGCATTTGTGCCGCTTGGCTGATGTTTGGTGTTATTAAAACAAAGTCATCAGCAAAGTGGAGGTGGTGTAGTTGCCAACCATCTATCTTCACTCCCATTCCTTCCCATTACAGTCGTCGCTTGATGTTCTCGAGGGTGGCACTGAAGAGTTTCGGTGAAATGGTATCACCCTGCTGAACCGCTTTCTTGACATCAATGATTACTTCTTTGTAGAATGGTGAGATCCTGGTAGTGAATCCACAATACAGCTCATGGAGCAATTCATCTTGATGTATTGGGATTCAATGCCCTGATTGACTAGAGCAATCAAGAACGTAGAAGAAATAGCTCAGAGGACAAAGAAATAGCTTCAAGAACGTCGAAGAAATAGCTCAGAGGACGAAGAACCTCCGGCTCCAGGCACATCTCTTTGATTCCACTGTTCTTCCTGCATTAACACATGCCTCAAAGACCTGGGCCCTACGCAAACAGGATAAGAATGCTATTCAGGTCTCCCAAAGAAGAATTGAAAGAGCTATGCTTGGAATATCACGTTTCACTCAAATGAGAGAAAGAATCCGTAGTTCCGACATCCATCGATGATCAAGCATCAGGGACGCTGTCTCGTTTGCCAAGGTGTCAAAAATCAGATGGGCTGGTCACGTAATAAGATTTAAAGATGACCGCTGGACTAGAGCTGTTACCGACTAGATACCACGGGAAGTCAAAAGATTGCGTGGCCGCCCACCTACCAAATGGTCAGACTTCTTCATCAAGATCATGAATGATCGGTTTGAGGTTCTTCATGTTCCCAGAGCGAACAGATGCCATTGGGCTACACTAGCACGCGACAGGGACAAATGGAGATGTTACTGGCGCCTGCTCGAGCAAATCGACGACTAACGGGAAGTTAAGTGATTAAGTGAAGTGATGAGACACTATTCCATGTCATTTTCACATGCAGCTCTATAGTTTCTCAAACATCATTTGTTTAAGAGATTTCCTTTGCTTCACTTCATAGACTTAGCACACCTATGTTCATTGCAGTCAAGATACTGGAACAGCCCAAATGCCCAATTACAGAAGAATGGATCAAGAAGTTGTGGTATATACACACATTGAAATATTATGTAGCTGTAAGAACAAAAACATAACATTTGCCACTATATGAACGAAACAAAAGGGCATTATACCAATTGAAGTAAGAAAAGGGATATATACAGAATGATCCATGTCATAGGTGGGATTTAAAGGTATAGAGTAAGAGAGCAACAAAATAAAGAGTTGGTACATGTAACTAAGGGTGGTGGGTGGGGGTGGAGAGGCTGTAAATATGATGGACCTTTGGGATATTGAAAGAATGAAGTGGTAATCTGGTAGAAGATGTGATATTACAATGATGCATGAAACCATTTCACGTATGCATAAAACCATTGTTAACAGCATTGTAAATCACAGAAATTATAGTACCTCAATAAAGATTTAAACATATAGACTGACAATGAAATATAGACTATATTTCTTGTCACAATAATATATACTCTATTAAGAGCAATAAAGAACCGTTAACACAAAGGTTAATTTTACCTATATTATTGTTATTATTTTAGATTATTAAGAACTCCCATCTGAAAATAAGGTTGAAGCTTTCCATTTATCAGCATATCATATAACAAATTACACAGTGCTCACTTCGGCAGCACATATACTAAACTTGGAATGATACAGAGAAGATTAGCATGGCCCCCGTACAAGGATGACATGCAAATTCATGAAGCGTTACATATTTTTAAGCTGTTAAATGCCAATATAAAAGAGCACCTCCTCCAATTCTTTACTACGTGTCTATAATAAGCCACAGATTAATGTCTGAGAGAAAGGACATATTTTAGAAGAGGAGAAGGCTGTGCACTATCGACTGTCCATATTCAGAATACTTTCCCATAATAAGAGGAAACACTGTAAGGGAACCTCAAAGTTTACCTTCATACAACCACAACAGAATGAAGAAACACTGCAAATATCCACTACAAGGAAAGGACAAAGAAAAGAGTCCCGAACCCTCAACAGGGGTTACCCACAAATAGGATTCTCCGAAAAGGATTCTGAGATGAAATGCTGAAGATGTTCAAGGAACTATTCAAAGAATCAATGGAGCAGACATCCAGAAAATTAAAGGAAGAAATGATAGAAACAGTGGAACAGATAGTCGAGAAAATATTGGAAGAAATGAGAGCAAAAATAAGAAAGCTACAAAAAGAAGTGTCCCAAATAAAGGATTCTGTAGGTGAAATTGAAAACTCAGTGGATTCCCTAAGCATTAGAATGTCTACAGCTGAAGACAGAATTAGTGATCTTGAATATGAGCAACAGAAATAGTACAGGCAACAATAAACAATGGGAAATTTCCTCAAAATAGCTCTAAGGTGAATCAGAGGCCTAGGGGATGATCCAAGAGGAATAACATTAGAATCATCAGAGTACCAGAAGAACAGTGAGGCAACACCAGTGAAAAAGCCCAGTGAAAGAAATCTTTACTGAAAAGTTCCCAAAGTTAAAGAATGCAAACATCCAGGTCCAAGGAACCAGAAGGGTACCAGCTAAGAGACCCTAATAAAAACACTCCAAGGCATATCATGATGGATGTTGTGGATCAAGACACAATACTGCAAGCAGCAAGGTCAAAAAAGGGAATAACAAACAAAGGAGCACCCCTTAGATTTACAGAAGACCTATCAGAGGAAACCCTCCAAGCCCGAAGATAATGGTGGGATATCATGAAAAAACTCAATGAAATGAATGCCTCACCAAGAATACTTTATCCAGCTAAACTCTCACTCAAACTTGATGGAACGATATACCATTTTATAGATAAACAACAACTCAGGAACATCATAGACTCAAAACCAAACCTAAAAGAAGGACTAAAAGGGCTCCTGTAAGATAAGAAAGAAAATACTTATAAGCACAAAGAACCGCTACAGAAGATGGGACAAAACCCATGACAATAATCTCTCTCAATGTAAATGGTCTAAATGCACCAATCAAAAGATACAGAGTGGCAAAATGGATCCAGAAACTGAAACAACATTCTACTGCCTACAAGAAACTCATCTGAACAGTCAGAGCAAACACAGACTCAAAGTTAAAGGATAGAAAACAATCCTGTAAGCACAAAACTCCATCAAAAAAAGCTGGGGTGGCCATACTAGTATCTGACAACATAGATTTCCAGTTGAAAAAGATTAGAAGAAACAGCAAAAGGCCATTTTCTATTCATCAAAAGGTATGTACAACAGGAAGAAATCACACTCTTAGATGTATATGCACCTAATGAGGGACCAGCTAAATACTTAAAACAACTGCTAACAGATTTTAAGGAGAACATTGCCAGCAAAACAATAGTAATCAGACTTCAACATCGTGTTATCACCTCTGGATAGATCAACAAGAACAAAACTCAGCAAGGAAACACTGGTTTTGAAGGAAGAAATAAAAGAGTGAGGGCTAACAGAACTATACAGGGTTTTACACCCTCAAAAGAAAGAATACACATTATTTTCCAGTGCACACAGAAAATTCTCTAAAAGAGACCATGTTCTGGGTCACAAAACATACCTCAGTAGAATCAGGAAGATAGAAATTGTATCAACTATCTTTTCAGACCACAATACACTGAAGATAGAAGCAAATTACACACAGATGTGGAAAACCAAATCAAAAGCCTGGAAATTAAGCAGTTCAATGTTGAACAATGAGTGAGTCAGGAAGGAAGTCAGGGAAGAAATCAAAAGATATCTGGAAACAAATGAGAATGAAGACACGAGCTACCCGAACCTATGGAACACAGATAAAGCCGTGTTAAGAGGAAAATTTATAGCCTTGCAAGCATTCCTCAGGAAGGAAGAAAGGGTCTACATAGAAAACTTGACTTCACATCTCAAGATCTTAGAAAAAGACCAACAAAAGGAACCCAAGCCCGGCCGAAGGAATGAAATAATAAAACCTAGAGCAGAAATTATGATATGGAAACCCAAAAAATAATCTGAAAGGTCAATGAAGCCAAGAGCTGGTTGTTTGAGAAAAAACAACAACAATAAATTACACATCCATTTCTGTAATTAACATGGGAAAAAAGAATATTAGCTCCATCTGACAGTACAGTGACTTTTCTAAAGCTCATGATTTCAGTAGCCCATAACTAACTTAAAACACTCTCCTTCTATTTTAAAGATGATAGTATAGACAGATTCATAGTCCTAAATGCCAAGTCCAAACTTTATAACTAATACTGTTAGTCCCTCTCTGGATAGATCAACAGAACAAAACTCAGCAAAGAAACACTGGTTTTGAAGGAAGAAATAGAAGAGTGAGGGCTAACAGACCTATACAGGGTTTTACACCCCAAAAAGAAAGAATACACATTTTTTTCCAGTGCACATAGCAACTCTTCCACCCTATGAGAGCACTAATTAGTAAATCTTTTACCCTTTTTACTGAAATTCACCCTTCAATTTTCCATTTTTAAATCCTTTTTAATTCCTGATACAATAAACTCATTTATTCATTGAATAAAATTTATATTTACTTGCTCTTGTTCCTCTATCTGCATTTAGTTGGAAAAGTTAAAACAATCTCACCATATCAATGTCTATATCTACATGATTCCCAATGACATGATTCCCAATGACTCTAGAAAACATACAAGGGCCTGGTAGTCTCGATTTTAACCACAAGATCACTTATCCTAGTGATGACCTCAGCAGTAATCTTGATTCTAAAACATATATACTGTCATTTTCCCAGTCTAAGATTTTGGAACACTTCATAGATATATTTCTAGCACCATACTTTCCTTCATATTCTCAAATAATAACCATATTTTTGGTTTACTAACTGAAACCAAAGAAATAGGCATTCTCTTTTCATATAATCTCCCATCATGCTTCCATTTTATACATCCTGAATTTCTTCCCTATAGTAATGAATGAAATAGTTTCTACATCTATGTTCCTATGACCAACCCATTCACTTGTATACATTTCATTTTCCTGTCTATCGCTAGAGTTTCTCAGTTATCTTTTCCATTTCAAACCTATTTTTTTCTGATTACTGGTTCACTTCTATAAACACTATATAAAACTCTCACCAAAGAAAAAATTGTATACACCTTATTTCCAATCTTATTTGTGCATAATTTCTTTGTTTGCATTTTTGAAAAATCCTCAATGTTTGCTTTTTCTGTCTCCATTTGATTGTTTAGTGTTTTAATCATAACCGTTACATTTAAATTGTTCCATTCAAGAATAATGACAATCCTCATGTTGGGAAATTCTATGATTATATGATACATATAAAGTCATAATGTTACTTGACTTTCAGAAACAATTGACATATGTTTTTCATCCTTGAGACATTTTCATGTCGTCGATTTCAATATAGTACACATTTTAAGTTTTTATATTGTTGTCTATTTCTTCTCAAATTTATTTTCGGTTTTTTCCTCTTCCAAATTATGGAGGTTACTAGAAAGAGCCAAAATCAATCTTTATGGGTTTTTACCATCAATTCCTATAAGATTTCATTCAAGTTTAGAATTTTATAAACCATTACATAATTTGGTAACTCCTATCATTGAATTTTTATGTTAAAACTTCCTCACATTCTCTTGACTTGATAATATGACTGCCAAATCTGTCCTTACTTTCATTCTTAACAGACATTTCACATGAAATGTTCCTAAAATAGAAACTTGATTATTTCTATCAATCACAACAAATTTGGCATCGCTGTTCATCGTTACTCAAGCCAGTGAGTTTGAGTGGGAATTTTTTATGTTCAAAATTTAAGACCAAATGTTGAGCAATTTACACTGTTCTCAACTTCTAGAATGTATCTGAACCTTATCACTTTTATTTTTGACTGATAGTACCTTATTTAATAGCATTGCCTCTATATTAGCTGAAGTGATTTTTAAAATGTTTGGGTCAGAATTAGAATACAATAGATAAGGTATATTCCTTGCATGCATTTGATCCAAGTTCAGTTCTCGTTACTACAATGGTCTCCAAACACCACCAAAAGTGATCTCTAAGCAGAGAACCAGAGAGAATCAACTCACAAACGATAATAATGAAAAAAATATTGTAATATACTTCTATGTCAAAAATCTAGTGACTTCCTATCTAGTCTCCTATGGGAATCATATAGCATGGTTGTGTTTGGCTCTTTGTTTATCTTATTCATTCATGTCTTTCTAATATCACCTTTAATGTTTTTTCTGACTTTATGATTTTAGCAAATTTACAATTATCGAGTCCCTTTGCTTATACCCTCTTCCATTATGCATTGAGTTATGATATTTATTCACTGATCTTGGGTCTTCATTCGACATAAATGATCACAAAACAATTTTTAACCCTTTTATAAATACTCTTTTTCTTTCTACCTTAAAATTGCTTTACTTTTTTAAATCATCATCTGTAAAGAGATGTAATAATATTTAACTAATATTTGACTGCCCCTTAATAGGAAATATATTTATAACGACATATTTCTGTTTACTATTTGTTTAATCCTTTGAACAGTTTCTGACTTGTGGTAGAGCAAAGTAGATATGTTTTGAATAAGTGATAAATGAATTTAGACAAATTGAAGAAAAAATTCCAACAACACAAACTTCTCATTTACTGAGATATTCAATTACCTATTTCTTTGTGTTTTAAATTGTGAATTCACCATGTCTCTAATAGGTGTTTTTTAGTATTTTATTGACTATAATTCCAAATATGATTATAAGCAATCACATTATTCTAGTATGGTGTTCAACATCATTTCTATTCAAATAAAATCACACCCTAGGTTTTGACTTTCCTTGTTTTAAAATTGAGTTTGTGTGTGTATATATATACATATATATATAGCTTTTTACTCATACTATCTGAATTTGAATCTAGACTTTATTCATTTTTCACTTGTCTGACTGTCACTGTCACTGTTCTCCCATTGTTCCAAGGCAAAAGTCCTACCACTGTGCTATTGCTCCAGCCCAAGTAATTTGCTAAGATAAGGAATTGAGCAGTTGGGTCTGGCTGGTCATGAAGGGTCACTGTACCCTTCTTAGAAACTGTTATTAACCATTGCCTAATTGCTGACCACCATTGTAATAGGGTCGATGCTAAAAATAGACCAATAAATTGCTTCTTAACTCTCAACCCGATATAAACTGCTTGTGATTTGGAGTCAGGTTCTTGTCAAGACTCCACTGTGTTGGATGAGACTTGGATCCTAGCTCGAGCTACCACTGGCTCAGGCTAGTAATAAAGTTCCTTTGCTTTTGTATTATTGTGTGTGGACCTGGTCTCTCCGCAATTGGGTATCTGAAACTTGGACACAACAGGCCCAATCCACTGGGGCGGGGAGGCCAGCCTGGAATGGGGGGGGGGGGGGGGGGGTGAGAGGGAGTTTGAAGGTCACAGGAGCATCTGAGGTTCTGAAGATGGAACAGACGCCCCCAAACCAAGATAGCTGCAAATGAAGCAAAACCCTGGTACACGGGTTCAAGGACTAGGACTCCAGGCCAATTGGTGGCAGTGGAGAGTGGCCAGCCCTTCCCGTCTCCCTGCCCATTTGGAGTCCTGCCTGTCACGCTCACAATCTGCCTCCGGGCACTATCTCAGCAAATCAATGGCCTTGAGCCTGAGACTCCCAAATGAATCTCAGAGTGGATTAGCAACCTACAGAGATGTCCCTGGACCCCAACCATTTACAATTTTATGACCTTCAAATTCCCTCCCCCCCCCCCCTCCATTCTGGACTGGCTTCCCCGCCCCAGTGGATTGGGCCTGTTGTATCCAAGTTTCAGATACCCAATTGCAGAGAGACCAGGTCCACACACGATAATTTTAGAAACACGGCAACCTCTCATGATATTCATAATAAGTAATAGTAAATAAATTACCTAGCGTCTGTCCCTGGCAGGCAGACTTGAATGACAGTGGGAAAATTTGAAATAAAGGCATAGTGGTGGTGGGGCTGTTGTTGAAATATTGAATGCAATCAATTAATGTGAACTTATGAAAATAAAATTAAAAAAAAAAAGAAAGCTGCAAACTGTCGGTGGGGTCTGAGAGAAGGGACAGGTTCGGCTCCTGCTACTTCCCGGGTCAGGAAACACGCCCAATACGAGCACAAAACGCTTTCAGTTCTGCAGGAACACAGAGAACGCTTGGAGAGGCTGAGTCAAGGCTGCCTGAGGAGAAAACTACAGGCAGGATGGAGTTGAGACCCCATGGCCAGGAAACCTCACACACTCCTCCGGTTGTTTCTCTGTCCTAGTCCCCTGAGCTGGGTGCACTGCTGTGACCCGAACTGGAACGGGAGGCTCCAGGGAGCACTGGGTTCCTGCTCCGTCTCTCTGAGAGGAAGGGGGAGGATAGTCTCACTTGTCTGACTATACACAAATAATTTAAAGTCTATTTCTCTTTCTACATTTGTATACATTTGTATATGTATAATATCCATAATATAATTAAGAATCAAGATAATGTATGTAAGGTAACTGTATATACATCACTTAATCACTTAACTTCCCATTAGTCGTCGATTTGCTCGAGCGGGCGCCAGTAACGTCTCCATTTGTCCCTGTCGCGTGCTAGTGTAGCCCAATGGCATCTGTTCGCTCCGGGAATATGAAGGGCCTCAAACCGATGGTTCATGATCTTGATGAAGAAGTCTGACCATCTGGTAGGTGGGCGGCCATGTGGTCTTTTGACATCCCGTGGAATCCAATCAGTAACAGCTCTAGTCCAACGGTCATCTTTAAATCTCATTACGTGACCAGCCCATCTGATTTTCGACACCTTGGCAAATGAGACAGCGTCCCTGATCCTTGATACATATATGTAAAAAACTAAGCACGCTGAAAGTTGTGTGTTCACAGGCTCTCTGGAAGGCTCATGTTCACACTGCTCATGTTCAGTGCCCTAGAGCCGCTGTGTGTGGCCTGGATTGGGATGGCTGTTGGCCAAGGGCAGACAAAGGAAGAGATGAGAGCCAGGCCGGTTGATCTCTATAGCAGTTTATTACAAGGAATTTTCTCCCATAGAGGAAACTTGTTATGGAGGGCCTAGGTTCTCTCAAGCACAAGTCCTCCTTGCTAGTCTCTCCATGGTCCATCTTTCTGCCCTGCTCTCTCATTCTCCAGCTCCCTTCTAGTCTGGGCTGACACTCTACCCAGTCAGATAGCCAAATCAACATAAGAAAGCCCTTCCTTACTGCCCAAGGGCAAAATACCTCTTAAGGTGTTTTTCTCTTTTCCTCAGTCCAATAAACTATCAACTACTCCTGAGGTTATGCAAAAAGGACAGAACAGTGTTATCCTACACACACACACACACACACACACACACACACACACATATATATAATTAGCACACCAAAATATACAGTGCCTGATCTCCAACTTGTGCTAAAAAAATTATCATTACATATAAATATGAACGAAGCATATTTATTCAAATCAAATACTTTGATTTTACACAGAATTAATTTAAAACAAGATAGTTATTTACAGAATTAAAATATATTTTTCAAAAGTATTCTGTTACTCTGATAGCAAAAATTCAGATATTTCTAGAGACATTGACTTCTGTCTCACTTTAAATTTTTTTAAAAATATATACACAACTCATGTCTAAAATAGACAGTAGTTTTGGGTTTAGACCTTTATAGTGCTACTTGGACAAAATATTAATTCCTGAATATTTGGCCATAAGACTAAAATTCTGCTTGACTTTTGGAAGCTTCAAAGATCTAACACCTTCTCAACATATAAGAACTGTTGCAGAATGTGTCTAATTCCCCACACTGTTGTGTTTTTGTTTTTTTGTCTTTTGCATCTAGCACCTTTATTTTTATTTGGGTGTGGGGGAGCGTTGAAAGGGGCAGTGCTAAATTGTGCTCAGGAGGTAGGGTTTGTGCCCATAGGAGATTCTCAGCCAATTTATAAGGCAATTCCATGCAAGGATCAGAAGTTATTTTATATTAACTCAGGTCCTGCCAGACCACGAATTGCCAGGTCACACCAAAGTGCTGGGACCACAAGGTCACACCTGGAGGTGTTTGGGGAACTGTGCCCTTAGGAATTGTACCCAAGTTTTCTTGATAGCCATCAACCCTAATTACAGTACTATTTCCCTTCCCTCCTAACTTTATTTTTCTACAAACCTATAGATACTATTTATAAGTCACTATTGTGAGATTTTAGGCCATTTTTAATATGTTTAATTATATTTGAGTATTCATTCAGATAAGTTATTTCAAATATTTTAGCAAAAAATATATATATTTTATATTTATAGAAAGAAAAGAATATAAAAGAGTTAAAATGTTTTGTGATCATTTATATTGATTATATATATATTTTTCCCCCTGGGTTTTTTCATAGAAAAAACAACAACTACATTCAAATTCATGTTATTTTCAGTATTAATTTTTTGCTTTTATTTTCTTTTTTATCACAGATGATTATTTTTACAAGAACTTAATTTTATCTTATTTATATTATTTATATCATTTATTCTACTTATATTTGAATGAAATATTTTTTCTGAATAATTTATACAGTTAACTCAAAATTATTTTCCATTAAAATAAGCTTTGTTTTGTTTTTCCAGTCATTTTGTGAGAAAGAGGTTATCTCTCAGGAACTAATTAGTTTGTCTTAAAATCTAGTAAAAACTATTATGTTTTAATACTTTGATTTTAACACAGAATTAATTTAAAACAAGATAGTTATTTACAGAATTAAAACATATTTTTCAAAAGTATTCTGTTACTCTTAAATTTCAACAACTCTGTCTTATGGGATTGATTTGAAACATTTCATTAGAACAGGGTAATAAAATGGAAATAATTATGCTCATTGCTTTATAAAGTGAATTTATTTTTAAGTTACTCTTGCTTGAAATGAAAAATAAAACCTAGTATATCCACTTTAATGTTTACACTGTCCACTGGTCTATCTCTAAATTCTAAACTTGCTTTTATATTTATAAATGTGAATATTAAAAGAGAGAATGTAAACTTTAGGAGGAGTACAAATAAAATTAGTTACATATTTTAATTCTAAAGGTAATTGGTGCAAAGTGCTAAGAGCACAACTATAAAAAGCTATATTTTATACAAAAGCAAATGCTGGCATTTTATAAGGGTTAATAAACAAGATACAAATATACTTGGAAATTAAATTGGATGAATATAATAACATAATGTTAAAGTAAATAATTAAAATACTTTATTTTAAGTAACCCAAAATAAATCTGATATTTTCAAGGTCATTCTGGTTAACATGTTAAATAAAACCAATGTTATTGAAACGAATGAGTTGTCAAGATACTTTTCATAGTACAGCATCACAGAGTATAAGCTTTCAAAATTATTAAAGTAAAGAAACACACGCTAGGTCAAGGATGGCCTCAAAGGAATGTTTCAGATTAATGAGTTTGAAATATTAGAAAGAATGATTGCGCTATTGAGTAATACATAGAATTGTGGAGGAACACAAAAGTCAAGTCATCTAGGGAATATTCTAACAAGAATAGGTGAATTCTGAATTCTGGACTCTCGTGAGGTGGAGTTGTGGAATCATTTGCAGAGAGGTTAACATATACCAGACTTCCAGCTTTCCTTATGACAGCTGGAACAAGTTCATACCAAAATGCCAATCAGTTTATCAGATTGCTATAGATCTCTCCCAAACACCTGATTTAAAAAAACAAACCATGCACTTCACTTGGTATTTAATAAAAAGTACTGTGTAGCATCTCTTTGGAATTGTATCCAAGTTTTCTTAGAAAATATTCTAAATTCTAAAAATAAAACCAAACTTTAAAATACAATTAGATTCTGGATTCTGATTAAACATTTTTTCTCTTACCAGACATAGCAACGATATAAAGGATTAAGTTGTTGTGTTAGTAGGAAGAATCCAGATATTTATATATATATATATATATATATATTTTAATAAAACCTGTAAACCCATACAGTCATATTTAAAACTAAAAGTACATATGAATTTAAACACTTAAAAATAAACTCAGTTTTTGCTACCTGCATAATGGCAGAGGGATTATAGTGTTTTATATATGTAACAAATGCCATTACTTTCAAAATGTGCTTTCAAAATAAATACAAATAAGAATGATAAATAATTTAGCATTACTGTTAACAATGAACCAAAATTAAATGTATATATCACGGCCTAGACAATCATAATCATAAGATTAAAAAGAGGAAAATGGAATTTTAGAGATGGGGCCAATCATATCAGAAAATAGATTTCCCAGTTCTTAATTCCTGGGTTAATAATTATAAGCATATTCCAGGTAAGAGGAAACCAGAAGATGCTATTGTAATGCAATATATGTATTCATGATTATCATTTTACCTGACTAGAAATGTCACTGTCACTGTCACTGTCCTCCCATTGTTCACCAATTTTGCTCAAGTGGGCTCAGTAACATTGTGAGACTTGTTACTGTGTTTGGCATATCGAATACGTCACAGGTAGCTTGCCAGGCTTTGCCATGCAGGCGAGATACTCTTGGTAGCTTGCTGGGCTCTCCAAGAGGGACGGAGGAATCAAACTCGAGTCGGCCATGTCAGTCACAAGCAAGGGAAATGCCCTACCTGCTGTGCTTTTGCTCCAGCCCAACTAAAAATGTACACACTGATAAGATACAAATATGTTTAGTCCTTGTCTATATCTCTTTGCCTTTATTAACAAATTTCAGACTTAAAGAGAAAATTACATATGCTCTAGATTTTGCCAAATGAAGCTCTATGAGCTATATTAATTTTTTCCTAAGTGAAGGGGAAAAAAATTATGCTCTTTAAGAAAACAATTTAAAGAAGATTCAATTTCATAATGATCAAAATGACAAAATTAAAATTAGTTGTTAGCATATTAGGTAACTGGTTACAAATGATAGAAAATAATTATTCTGCTTTCTAATGATTTTTGAGGTACTAGGATTTACAATAATACTACTAATCAACCAGTGTCTCAAGTTCCCCTCCGATGCAAGTTCCATTCACAAAATATCCAGTTCTAGTGGGTAGGGAATTTGCCTTGCATATAGCCGACCTAGCTGACCCGAGTTCGATTCTTCCATCCCCCTCAAGAGCCCAGCAAGTTACCGAGAGTATCTTGCCTACATGGCAAAGCCTGGCAAGCTACCCGTGACATATTTGATATGCCAAACACAGTAACACGTTTCACAATGTTACTAGGCCCGCTCGAGCAAATCGATGAACAACAGGAGAACAGTGACAGTGACAGAGTTAATTTAACCATTTGTTGTCCCTATACTATTTTTGTTTCTCTTATAATCTCACATATGGGAAAGATTTTTTTATTATGGAGGTGGTGATACCTATAGTATTATAGATAACTAGAGTTAAACTCCTGAAATTCACAAATTATAAATCAATAAGTTGATGAAATATTTTTTCAAAACTGTCTGTGCTTTTAAGTCATACATATATATTAAATATTATAAATTCTGTGCTATAGATATTAGAATTTAAGGAAGTAGATTAAATTCTACAACTCTAGGATCTGTGCGGGATGGAAACTGAGGCACATCTCACAGAAACAAAGCTGAACGGCTCCAGGCATTCTCTCCTCATTCAAATAGGTACTGCCCGGCGCCGAGCGCCAGGGACCCTTTCCAGAGCCGCAAATTATTCTCCCACTACATATCCCATAGGAACCATAAGTTACCCTCTTAGATGGAATCTTCTCTAGGTTAGCTCAACCACTAGATACGCATTAGCCAATAATTCGTTAAGCCTATCTCAATTCATTCTGCATATCAAGCAGAATAGTAACAGTGACCATGAAAGTCTAAACCTCACTGGTCACAATGGTAAAGCAATGAAAAAGCCCACCGAACTTTCTTATTGAAGAGGCTGTCCCAGAAGACAGCAACAGTACTGTAGTGTTAGACAACCTCTCTGACAAGAATTTCAGAAGGGAACTACTCAGGATGCTTAGGGAGCTAAAATAAACAATGGAAAGCAATGCCAATAAAAGACAAGAGGATTTGAAGGCAGAAATGAGGAAAATGCGAACAGAAATGTCAGACCTGAAAAACCTGGTAGGCGAATTGAAAAACTCAGTGGAAGGCCTCAGCAGCAGAGTAACAGCTGCTGAGAACAGAATCAGTGATCTCGAAGATGAAGTTCAGAGACTCTCCAGAAAAGAGCAGAAAATGGAAAAGAGACTCATAATTTGGGAACAGATGGCAAGAGAAGATCGTGATGAAGCCAAGAGGGGTAACATAAGAATTATTGGAGTCCCAGAGGGATAGGAAGATAACCCTGATGAAGGAGAAATTGTCAAAGACATCATTGCTACAACGTGTCCAGAGCTGAAGAAAACTTGTGACCATATTCAGGAGGCCCGAAGGGTACCAGCTGGAAGAAATCTGAATAAAAATACCCCGAGACACATCCTGATCAAAATGACCAAAACCTTAGATAGAGACAGAATTCTGAAAGCAGCAAGATCAAAGAAAGAAATTTCCTGCAAAGGAGTATCCTTAAAATTTACAGCTGATTTGTCTGATGAAATCCTCATGGCCTGAAAATAGTGGTGGAATATAGTGAAAAAACTCAGTGAAATAAATGCCACACCAAAAATACTTTAACCAGCGAGATTCTCATTCATAACAGAAGAACAACACACAGTTTCACAGACAAACAACAGCTCAGGAACTTCATAGACTCAAAACTACGGTTACAAGAACAGCTAAATGGGCTACTTTAAGACAAGACAGGCCCCTCAAATACACCAAATTTCAACAGAAAAATGGGGAAAAAACCCCATAACAATAATCTCTCTCAATGTCAATGGGCTAAACGCACCAATTAAAAGACACAGAGTGGCAGAATGGATTAGAAAGTTGAACCCAACATTCTGTTGCCTGCAAGAAACACATCTCAATAGTCAAAGAAAACACAGGCTCAGAGTCAAAGGCTGGAAAACAATTCTACAGGCAATCAGTTCCCATACAAAAGCAGGGGTAGCGATCCTAATATCAGACCACATCGATTTCAGAGTGAAGAAGTTCACAAGAGACAGTGAAGGCCATTTCTTATTGATCAAAGATTCTGTACAGCAGGAAGAACTTACAATAATAAATGTATATGCACCTAATGAAGGACCAGCAAAGTACTTAAAACAACTACTCACGGATTTGGAGAAAGACATCAATAGCAACACAACACTAGTAGGAGACTTCAACATCGCTTTATCACCTCTTGATAGATCAACCAGACTCAAGTTTAGCAAGGACCTACTTCATCTGAGGGAAACAATGGAAGAAAGGGACTTAGTAGATATATACAGGACACTTCATCCTCAAAAAGCTGAATACACATTCTTCTCAAGCTTACATGGAACATTCTCCAAGATAGACCACATGCTGAGCCACAAAACATACCTCCATAAAATTAAGAAGATAGAGATTGTATCAACAATCTTCTCAGACCATAATGCAATGAAATTAGAAGTAAATCACACACAAAAACAGAAAACTAAATCAAATACCTGGAAATTAAACAGTGCGCTATTGAAGAACAAGTGGCTTAGAAAGGAAATCAAAGAGGAAATCAAAAGATTCCTAGAAACGAATGAAAATGAGGACACGAGTTACCAAAACTTATGGGACACAGAAAAAGCTGTTAAGAGGAAAGTTTATAGCTCTACAAGCATTCCTCAGGAAGGAGGAACGACCCCACATAAATAACCTAACCTCACAGTTTAAGAGCTTGGAGAAGGACCAACAAAAGGAGCAGAATCCGAACAGGATGAAGGAAATAATAAAACTAAGAGCAGAGATTAACGAGATGAAAACCCAAAAAACAATCCGAAAGATCAATGAAACCAAGAGCTGGTTCTTCAAGAATATTAACAAGATCGATAAGCCTCTAGCAAAACTCACAAAGAAAGGGAAAGAGAAAACAAAATAAACTGATTCAGAAATTTAAAGGGGGCCATTACAACAGAAACTAAAGAAATTCAAAGGATCCTCAGGAAATACATTGAGAAGCTTTATGTCACAGAACATGAAAACCTCGAGGAAATGGATAAATTCCTAGACTCCTACAGACTCCTAAGGCTGAACCAACAACATCTTGAATACCTGAACAGACCTATCAACATAAGGAAATTGAAATGGTAATAAAAAGTTTCCCCAAGCACAAAAGTTCCGGCCCGGATAGATTCAATAGTGAATTCTTCCAAATCTTTAAAGAGGAATTATTCCCAATCCTCTTTAAGCTTTTCCATGAAATTGAAATATCAAAAACACTTTTGAACAGTTTCTACGAAGCAAATATTACCCTGATACCAAAAGCAGACAGAGATACCACAAAGAAAGAGAATTACTGGCCGATATCCCTGATAAACACAGATGCAGAGATCCTCAACAAACTACTTGCAAATAGAATCCAATGACTCATCAAAAAGATCATACACGTGACCAAGTAGGATTCATCCCAGGGATGCAGGATGGTTTAACGTTTGGAAATCAATCAACATAATCCATCATATCAACAAAAGAAAAGATAAAAAGCATATGATCATATCAATAGATGCAGAGAAAGCATTTGACAAGATCCAGCACCCCTTTATGATGAAAACCCTCGCCAAAATGGGGATAGAGGGGACTTTCCTCAATATAGTTAATGCCATCTACCACAAGCCTATAGCAAGCATCATCGTCAGTGGGGAAAAACTTAGAGCCTTCCCTCTAAGATCAGGGATGAGACAAGGATGCCCACTCCTCCACTGCTGTTCAAAATAGTACTGCAAGTACTTGCAATAGCGATTAGGTAAGATAAAGATATTAAGGGCATTCAGGTAGGAAAGGAAGAAATCAAGCCCTCACTATTCGCAGATGATATGATACTATACTTAGACAACCCAATAACCTCCACCAAAAAACTCCTAGAAACAATAGACTTGTAGAGTAAAGTTGAAAGCTATAAAAACAATACACAAAAGTCCATGGCTTTCCTATACACAAACAGTGAGAGAGAAGAAAGTGACATGAAAATAACAATCGCATTCACAATTGTGCCCCAGAAAATCAAGTACCTAGGAATCAGCTTAACTAAGGAAGTACAGGACCTGTATAAAGAAAACTGCAAAATGCTACTTCAGGAAATAAAGGAGGGCAGGAGAAAATGGATACCCCCTACTCATGGGTCGGGAGACTTAACATTGTCAAAATGGCAATACTTCCCAAAGCACTGTACAAATTCAATGCAATCCCTATAAGGATACCCATGACATTCTTCAAAGAAGTTGAGCAAACACTCCTGAAATTCATATGGAACAATAAGCCCCCACGAATAGCTAAAGCAATTCTTGGGAAAAAGAAAATGGGAGGAATAAACCTCCCTAACTTCAAACTCTACTACAAAGCAGTAATAATTAAAACACCATGGTACTGGAACAAAGGCAGAGCTGCAGACCAATGGAACAGGGTTGAATACACTGACATCTCCCCTCAATTGTATGATCATCTAATCTTTGATAAAGGTGCAAGAAATGTGAAGTGGAGTAAGGTAAGCCTCTTTTACACATTGTGTGGCAAAACTGGATGGCTACATGCCAAAAAATGGGCTCAGAACTATGCCTAACACCATGTACAAATGTAAGATCAAAATGGATTAAAAACCTCAACATCAGACCGGAAACCATAAGGTATATTGAATACAAAGTTGGCAAAACCCTCCATGACATTGAAGCTAATTGTATCTTCAAAGATGCCCGGCCACTGGCCGAGCAAGTGAAAACAGAGATAGATAAATGGGACTATCTTAAACTAAGAAGCTTCTGCACCTCCAAAGAAACAGTGACCAAAATACAAAGACAGTCTACAGAATGGGAAAGGATATTCGCTGAATACACATCTGACAAGGGGTTGATATCAAGGATATATAAAGTACTGGTTGAACTCCACAACAAGAAAACAATCAACCCCTTCAAACAATGGGGCAATGCAATGAACAGAAACTCTCTCAAAGAAGAAATCCAAGTGGCAAAAAAGCACATGAGAAAATGCTCTACATCATTAATCATCAGGGAGATGCAGATCAAAACCACAATGAGATACCATCTCACACCTCAGAGACTGGCCCACATCCAAAAGAACAAAAGCAACCAATGCTGGTGCCAATGTGGCGAGAAAGGGACACTCCTTCACTGTTGGTGGGAATGCCGACTGGTTCAGCCCTTTTGGAAAACAGTATGGACGATTCTCAAAAAATTAGAAATTGAGCTCCCATTTGACCCAGCAATACCACTCCTGGGAATTTATCCCAGAGAGGCAAAAATGTATAGTCGAAGTGACATCTGCACTTGTTTGTTCATTGCAACACTCTTTACAATAGCCAGAATCTGGAAAACACCTGAGTGCCCAAGAACAAATGACTGGTTAAAGAAATTTTGGTACATCTACACAATAGAGTACTATGTAGCTGTTAGAAAAGAAATTGTGAAATTTATATACAAGTGTTGCTACATGGAAAGTATCATGCTAAGCGAAATGAGTCAGAAAGAGAGGGATAGACATAGAAAGATTGCATTCATCTGGGGGACATAAAGTAACAAAATAGGAGATTAATACCCAAGAATTGCTGAGATCAGTACCAGGAGGAATACTCCATGGCTTAGAGGCCAGCTGGGCATTCTATGGGAAAGGGAAGCTCAGACAGAGAAGGGGGCATAAAATAAAGGGTGTTTGGAGGATCCTCCCTGGATGGGAGATGCCCGGTGAAAGTAGACTATGGACTGAACATGATTGCCACTCAATGCCTCTTTTTCAGACCACAACACCCAAAAGGAGAGAGAGAACAAAAGGGAATGCCCTGCCACAGAGGCAGAGTGGGATGGGGTGATGGGGGTGGGAGGGATACTCGGATCCATGGTGGTGGAAAATGGGCACTGGTGGATGGATGGATATTTGATCATTGTATAATCAAAACCCAAGCACAACAATTTTTAAGTCTAGAACTGTACCTCATTGTGTTTCATTAATAAAAATTATTTTTAAAAAATTCTACAACTGTAAAATTTAATAAAAAAGAACTAAGAATATTTTATGGAGAAAATATTAATTAGTGCTATTAAAATTATAAAAATTGTTTTAATCAAAAAAGGGAAATTAGCTTCATGCTTGAAAATGTTATGATAACACAGCAGATAGAGCGTTTGCCTTGCATGCAGCTGACCTGCCCATTCCGAGTTTGATTCCTCTGTCCCTCTCGAGAGAGCCCGGCAAGCTACCAAGAGTATCTTGCCCGCATGGCAAAGCCTGGCACGCTACCATTGACGCATTTGATATGCCAAACACAGTAACAAGTCTCACAATGAAGATGTTACTGGGCCCACTCGAGTAAATCAATGAACAATGGGAGGACAGTGCTACTGTTTGAATATCTGTATTAAAGAAATACTGTAATATAAAACTCTTTAGAAGTGAAAAAAAAAAAAACAAACGAACATTAGAACACCTTGGCCTTCAACTTTCATTATAAAACATTAATTCATTATTGAATATGTTATAAAACACCTTATCAAGCTAGGTGCAAGCAAACCTTGCTTAATCTTGCATAGGGAAATCAAATCATAGGTTAGTGCCATACTCAATGCTAAGTGCTGAGATGTTTTTCTTGTCTTTAAGAAGCTCCTTTACCTCTTACAATACTTTTTAATGTGTTCCTATTATTTCTTCTTATTTTAGGGTTCATTTCCCATTATACTAGTTTCTTGAGAAAGAGGTTAGATTGTTCTTCAGTCACGGTCACAGTCCTCCCGTTGTTCATGGATTTGCTTGAGAGGGCCCAGTAACATTTCCATTGTGTGACTTGTTGTTACTATGTTTGGTATATTGAATACGTCATGGGTAGCTTGCCAGACTTTGCCGTGCAGGCGAGATACTCTCGGTAGCTTGCCAGGCTCTCCGAGAGGGGTGGAGGAATCAAACCCAGCTTGTCCGGGGAAGCTGCGCTCAACGCAAATGCCCTACCTGCTGTGCTATCACTCCAGCCCAGATTGTTCTTATCTACATTTAATCTTTTTTTTTAATGAACGCCTATATTGCTATAATCCCCCCTCAGTACAGCTTTTGCTGTGACCCATAAATTCTCATAGGCCATGTTTTTATTCCAACTATATCTGGGATTTTTAAAATTTTTTTCTTTGATTATTTATTAAACCAGAGTTTGTATATTAGTATGTTGTTTAGTTTCCAGGAGTTTGACTTTTTCCTGCTTTTGTTTGTGGTTTATTTCTATCTCCAAAGAATGATCTGGGAGAATATTTTATATGATTTCTATTTTCTAGATTTTAAGTATACTTATTTTGTGCTCCTAGCATATATCACATCCTAGAGAATTATCTATCTGCACTGGAGAAGAATGCATACTCAGATTTTGAGGAATGGAGAGGCTTATAAAATATTTATGAAGTCTATAACTCCTATTTACTCCTTTAAGTCTTCTCTTTCTCGTTGTCTAACTTATAAATATAATTTGTGATGGTAGTATTAAAATCTATTACTACTATTGTGTGCTTTTGCAATTTTCCTCATACCAGTTAGTAGTTGCTTACATTTCTTGATGCTTCTAGTTTCATTGCATACATGTTAATGAGAATCAAGTCTTGGCATATAAAACTCTAATTTTCTACTTCCAGGGTTAATAAGTAAAATAACAGAAATCCAAAACCACGCGACCGCAATCACGGCCACGCGACATCATTTAACTCTTAAACCCAGCTGTAGAAAGCAAAGCATTTCACAACGCTTTTTCAGCATGTCTGATTTGGGGCGGGGGGTTGTAAACTCTAAATAATAATGGTGCATCCTTTATCGAAACAATGAATCTAGTCAAAGTAGATAGAGTGTTAACTAGAACTCATCTGCCTCACAGGAATTGGGAGGGGTGTGAGGTGGGGTTCTATTGCGGTTCGCAGTTAAAAATAAGTATTGGTAAAGGGAAATGTGTTTGATATTTACATGACTGAGACCTAAACCTGAAAGCTCTGTAACTTTTCCCACAGTGATTCCATAAATAAATAAATTTTTAAAAAAACTCTGATTTTCTATTTCCTTGTCATAGTTTTTTTCTTGTCTATTCTTTTTTAGGTGACTTCCTGCTTCCATCTTGTCCTCTAGCATAATCATTTTTCTTTTTGCTGTTTTATGTTTTTTGTTTTTTGGGTCACATCCGGCGATGCACAGAGGTTACTCCTGGTGATGATCAGGGGACCATATGGGATGCCGGGTTGGCTGTATGCAAGGCAAACACGCTACCCACTGTGTTATCACAACAGCCCCAATAATCCATTTTTCTGCTTCTGCATTTGCTGCTTAGTTCCTACATTATGATTTTTTTAATTTATCATCCATGCTTACAATTCTGTGGGTTTTGATTGAAGTTTTTTCATGCTTTCTCTTTCTTTGTTGGCACTATTGCTTTCACTAATTCAGCGAATATTTTGATCATGGCTACTCCAGACATCAGAAATAGTAAAGTTCTTGTGTAATTTTCCCTAGCTTTGGACAGTACTCATTAGTACAGGTGAGTCACTACACTTCTTTATTTTACCTGGTGCTATCTAGGTCATAGTGCAGAGGGCTTAGTGCTACATAGGACTGGGTGGCAATATCTGGTTCCCAATATTTAGCCATCCCAGGAACAAGGCTGATGCTAGGGGGTTGCTGTCTCAAGCTTACTGATTAGTTGAAACATTCATTTGAGCCTGGTTGGATGCTCTCTATTCCTGGGGCAGTATGCATATCACTATGATTTGATTAACTTCAAATCTTTCCTCTCTTTCTCTCTCTCTCACTCTCTCTCTCTCTGTCTCATATGTGATGCATATTTATGAGTCAATTTATTTCTTAAAAATTTAGAAAGGAAATGTATATAAATAACAGAACAGATATTTTTAAAAATTAAATCTTATTCAGAAGTGGTCAGATATAAAATGCAAGTAATACACTTTTTAACTTTCATGTGATATTCAATATGAATTATGTACATTGAACATACATGGTATTGTGTTTCTGTTCACACCATCTGGAATTAGCCAAAGCAGTTTCCAGTCCCGGGACTGCAATTTATTAATCTTTTTAACCTCTTGTAAGTTAATCTCAATAAGCTTTTGTTATTTTAGTAGTTAAATGTGGATACCAATACCAATATTGTAGGACTGTAGATAAACAATAAAATAAGATATGAATGACTCAACATAGAATCTGCCATGTAGTGTCAATTACTTCTAATGTTGTTGCAGTGCCTTCTTACATACTATCTGGAATTCATTAACCCTAGTCAAGGAGGTCTTTCTAGGTGAAACATAGTACACTGTTCTCCAAAATGTGGGACAAATGCTCACTAATATCACAAATTGATCTCAGGAGCTATACATAAAAGGCCTTAAGTAACATTGAAACACATAGTGAGAAAATTTTCCTTTTTCAAAGCTTTTGATTAAACGAAACCCTCCACTTGATGCCAGTATGTATTCAGTCTCATTTTGTGACATACTAACCTCCTTTTAATTAAATAAAAATAAATAAAAAGAGCAAATTTCAGTCCTAGATCATTTGTAAAATTATTTCTATATAACTTGATGACATTTACTTTTAGCTTTTCTTTCTATATATTTTTATGTACATCTCCAGTCATGGCAAAGCCTGGCAAGCTACCCATGGCATATTCGATATGCCAAAAGCAGTAACAAGAAGTCTCACAATGGAGATGTTACTGGTGCCTGCTTGTGCAAATAGATGAACAATGGGAGGACAGTGTTAACAGTGCTACATCTCCAATATATGGTTGAAATAATTATATAAACATTTATGCGAAATAAAAGTCAATGAAAATAATTTAGAATAGCACATTTGGAACAGACTATAAAAACAGTCATTTTATGGGTACGTAATACAGCAGATAGGGCACATGCCTTGCACACAGCTGTCCTAGATTCTATACCTTTCACTCCAAGGGATTTTGATTCCTGAGCATAAAATCAGGTATAAGCTCTGAGCCCCACCAGATGTGGCAACCCTTCCTCCCCAGATGGTTGCTTCTTAATAGCATGCAAACTATGACATCTCTCTAAAACTAATTTTATAAAATAAATTTAAAATATGGTTATGTGTGACATCATTTAACTTCAGAAAAAAATTAATGGGGCTAAGAGGAGGAAAAAACTATTGAATTTGGAGTCTAAAATCTAGATAAAATTTGAAACTTATTATTAGGATTCTCAATAGAGGTCTTGTGACTTCGGGAAAGAGACCACCTCTTTAAGTCTAGGTACTTAATTTTCATATAGTGCAAAGTATTTTCTGAAAATCAAGTCAAGATTGTTGAATGTATTTTTCTTAGAAAAATTAAATGCCATATACATTTAAATTTTTATTACGGATTTATTAGAGCTATATTATATTATAAATATCATATATTATAAATATATAATACTTATAGATCACTTGATCACTTGACATCCCATTACTCATCGATTTGCTCTAGCGGCGCCAGTAACATCTCCATTCATCCCTGTCACGTGCTAGTGTAGCCCAGTGGCGTCTGCTTGCTCCAGGAACATGAAGAGCCTCAAACTATTGTTCAGAGTCTTGATGAAAGAGTCTGACCATCTCATAGGTGGGCGGCCAGGCGATCTTTTAATGTCCCGTGGAATCCAGTCGGTAATGGCTCTAGTCCAGCTGTTGTCTCCAAATCTCATTACGTGTCCAGCCCATCTGATTTTCGACACCTTGGCAAATGAGGCAGCATCCCTGATTCTTGACTGTCGAAGGAGGTTGGAACTCCAGATTCCTTCTCTCATTTGAGTGAATTGTGATACCCCAAGCATAGCCCTTTCGATTCGTCTCTGGGAGACCCGAATAGCATTCTCGTCCTGTTTTCGTAGGGCACAGGTCTCTGAGGCATATGTTAATGCAGGAAGAACAGTGGAATCGAAGAGATGTGCCTGGAGCCGGAGTTTCTTCATCCTCTTAGCTATTTCTTTAACACTCTTGAAGCCATTCCAAGCTGCTCTCTTCCTCCTGCGCAACTCAGGTGCCAGGTCATTCGTCATCAATATATAAATATTATATATTTTATTATAGTCAGAATTATAGGTACTGAGACTTTAATTAAGCTCAAGACCACACTGCTAATAGTGGTAAGCACATAAAAATGACCTCCTAGATATATCTAATGATAGTGTTCTTCATTCCATACTGCACCTGCTCCCACAGTTTATATTGATTCCATTTATAGAAATTGTTGAGAAGAAAGTAGGATGAATGAGGTCCTATGCCAAGTATAATGAGGTAAAGCTAAAGGAATTCTTGCTTAGCTCACACCTAGAAAAACAAGTAAGAAGACTGTGAGAAGCAGCTACTTATATACATTGCTATTTAGATGCTCTCTAAAGAAATTTTTTATTACATTTTGCTTACAAGTTTTGTTTCTTCACATCATTATACTTCATGTAGAGAAAGGATCATATTCTCAAATAAAAGCCTCTAGGTGAAAGTCATATGTCCTTAAAATCATAAATCATTTTATGAACATACTCTGGATTTGCTCGAGGCCCTCCCGTTGTTCGTCGATTTGCTCGAGCGGGCCAAGTAATGTCCCCATTGGAGACTTTGTTGCTACTGTGTTTGGCATATTGAATACATCACGGGGAGCTTGCCAGGCTCTGCTGTGCGGGCGAGATACTCTCGGTAGCTTGCCGGGCTCTCCGAGAGGGGCGGAGGAATCGAACTCGGGTCGGCCATGTTGGCTGCTTGCAAGGCAAATGCCCTACCGCTGTACTATCGCTTAAACTTTTCTATCAATAATGAATTGGATTGGATTGGATTTCACGGGACATCAAATGATCACGTGGACGCCCACTTACAAGATGGTCAGACTTCTTCGTCAAGACCCTGAATGATCGGCTTGAGGCTCTGCATGTTCCTAGAATGAACAGATACCATTGGGCTACGCTAGCACACAACCAGGATGAATGGAGATGTTACTGACACCCGCTCGAGTAAATCGATGGATAACGGGGATTAAGTGATTAAGTGATCAATAATGAATAGTTACAAGCATGTATCTTATGTGTACTCACATAGAGCAATTTTAAACATTCAAATATCAGAAAGTAGAGTTTAGCATCTGAAAAAGTACCTATGTACAACACATCTTGATTTTTGTATGACAAAATTTCCAGTAGCAAATAAATGATAGGAATAATTAGAGTTAATCAAATATTCCTGTTTTAGATTAATATAAAGCTTATACAATATCACACATTCTACATAATATTGGTATCTCTGAAAATTGTTCAGGTACTACCTAGAATTCTTTCCAGATGACTGAAATTTCTCTTGTAATTTAAATAATGGTATTTTTCCCCACAGTTTCCCAGTATGTTAAATCAAAGGTTTAATTACCGATCCTCTAAGGATATATGTAAGATATGTATTATATAGAGTCACATCTTTTTAAAATGAAGTTTGAAAATAAAAGTCTTCTAAATTCTGAAATTTATCTAAATTAAAATTTGAGATAAGAAATTATAATCCCTTACTACTTAGTAACTTATACAACTATATGCTTAAAGTGAACATCAGAAATTGCTATTTGTGTAGACTAAAATTATAAAATATCAGCACTTTTATATGGTTCACCTTGGTTGTTCTCATAATTTTTATTATTTGTGTAGCTAAATATGACTTTGTATCTTTTCTTTGTTTCAACTGTGGTTCCAGCAATGAGTCAAATCAGATTCCTAATTATAACTCACACAAAGGAAGTTTAGAAAGGAAATTCAAGGGATCAAAAAAGAGAGAAGGGAAAAAATACAAATGTACTTCTTTAGTATAATGAAAGCTCAGTTAATTCCTATCTTAGTCATATGGGATGGGGTTAACCCTATTTCAAACTTGAAAAAAATATATATGTAAAATATATCTGCTGATATTGTTAAACTCAAGACTAGTGCATTTTGCTAAAGTCCAAGAACATTAAGGAGTCCATGAAAGGGATCTAATTAGTTCACAGAAAGAGCTATAAGAAATATTTCTGTCTTTATTTATATAATGAAGCCAGGAAAACATTACCATGGAAAAGCAAGTTACACTTCAAAATTTGGTAGGTCGTGGATCCAAAAGTGTTTTCTGTACAGCAGTACATACAATACCAGAAAAGAAAAGCAGTCATCTTGATTCTTCCATATTAACACACTTGGAAGGACTCACTTATTTTGGTGAAACAGGTAGAGAAGTTCATGCTCAAGGACTAGAAATCTCCTCTTCTTCAAGATGCAAGATTTAATGCACACAAATTCAGATTTTAGTTTTAATATCAGTACCAAGCATTCTTAATTTCTTAACTGAGATTTTCTATGATTTAAAGGGACAAAGCTCTGAGCAGAAAACTTTTATTTAATGGAGCCATACTCCAGAGAAAGAGAAATTATTGCACTGGAAAGTTTATGAGGATGTTAGAAGGCTGAACAACTTACTTGATGTCCTGATGGCATGATGAGTGGACCTGGTTTATATTAATTAAACAAGAAATAAAATAAATTGTGATAAACAATTCATGAAAAAATCACATAAACATGCTAATAAAGTTTAATACTTTCCTAAATATTTCTTCCCTGAGCTAACTAGAATGGCACAATACAAATTTCCTAAATTAAATAACAAATCCTATGAATGCTGCACTAAAATGATTTTATAGGAAAGAAATTGTAATTAAAGGTTCAATACATTGCAGCTGGAAATCACAAACTCAAGACACTGTCATCAATATCATAAGATTTGGTTGTGGACAAAAACTCTTAAATGTTTTAAATTTACTAAGACTTTGCATTACAAAATAAACAGAATTTAATTCAGAGTAGAATCTTCATTTCCTGTTAAGTCGTAAATTCTATGAGAAGCATAGTCATATATTTCAAGCTCAGAGCCTTAGTGACTTACAGTATTTTCATTTTATATTCATCTATACTCAGTTCCTGTGTTTACATATACAATCCTCTAATAATATTTTACATTCATTTTTTCCACATAGTTAAAATAATTATGTTTCAGAGTCAATGGTGAATAAACAAAGTGAAAGATTCAAGCATTCACTTTTACTGGGAAAAAATTAACAATTAGCGGGATGATATATGTAACAAAATGATAGACAACATAAAAGAAGGAAAAGAACAATCTTTATTCAGTGAGCAGCCCTGTTACGAAAGAGGAAAACGTTGCTCAGTTAAGAAATGTCATTGTAATAGCTTCATGATGTTCTTAAAATGGAAATGAAAACTATAGTAATTAAATACCGATACAAATTTTGTTTTGTTTGGGTTGTTGGGTCAAACCCGGCTATGCTCAGGGTTTACTCCTGACTCTGCACTCAGGATCACTTTTGGTGTACTGTGGGGATGAAACGAGGTATGCGGGAATCAAATCCTGGTCTGCTAGGCAAGCACCCTACCCATTGCACTACTGCTCTAGTCTCTAAAATACTGTGATAAATATGTTTAGGTTAATTTTGACATTATTATAAAACCAGATGTCTCTGCTGTATTCCAAAGCAAAAGTTTAGAAGAGATGATGCTGATGAATCTTTTCAGGCAGACAGTATGAGAAGTCTGGGGATTTCTCAAAATTATGGAGGGGCATACTCCCATTTCTCCCTGAGTTTCTAGCTACAACCAATGTACTCCAGCATAGAAACGGCGTAGGTCCACAAATGAACCTCATCAATCCACCAAATCATTCCAGATTCATAGCTTCTGGAGCAATGCCTCCATATTCCATACTATTGACAACACAGCAGGAGCACAGAAACTTTGATGGGAAAGTTGCATAGAAAACCACCGAACTCACTGAGTGAAAACAGTAGCACGGAAACTCCAACTGGCACCAATCTACCCAGTAAAGCCTCTGGCAATGACTTTATTAATAACACCAGTGTGAGAAACAACAACCATTGCAAATTGATTTTTAATGATCTATTTTTGATAACTCCATCTTCCTTTTTGTTGTATTAAGCAATGAGAGGTAGATATGAAGGATTGGGTGGTGGTGGGCAACTGGGTACATTGGTGGAGGGAAGGTCGCTCTGGTGGTGGGATTGGTGTTGGAGCTTTGAATGCCTAAAACAACTGAACTGTGAACAATTTTGTAAATCATGGTATCATAATAAAACTGAAGTTTAAAAGAAATATTTTTTCTTTCTAATGATAACAGAAATATTACTAAACAATTTATTTACAATAGTTAACCAAAATTATTATACTAATCACCATTGCAAATTTTCAAGAGCCTTCCATTATGTTCTCTTTTTTGCTAATTCTCTAAATATATAATTATGATCAACAGAAGTCTTCATCTATGTCCTGGTGACAGAAGATGAAAAACAAAATGATCAATTGCATATCTACTGAAAATATTTCAAAGGAGGCATATTTATAAAAAAATAACTCTAATCAGATGGGAGGTTAATTTTGGATTTGAAATTACTACTTCAGAAAAGCAACATTATTTATTTTGAACAACAATAATAGAACAGTGAAATAGATATGGATCAATACTTTCTATTTTAAACACAAAAACAACAGTAAAATAGTGCCATGAATGGTCCTATGAGCAGCACCAGGAGCAACCCTCAAGCACAAAGCTTAGAATAGTCCCAGAGCACCACCATATATAGCCTTGAAACACACACACACACACACACACACACACACAAAATCTATGTGGAAAAACATAGTTCTCCAATCTGTTATGAAAAATCAACCAATGCTACTAAATCACACTGAGGATGAGATGTTTCTTCAGATGTCCACTATAGCAAGCAAATAATTTATGTTCAAAAAAATAAATTAGAATGAATGGTTTAGTTAAAAAATCATTACTTCTGATTTTGAAGCCTTCTTGCAAAGATTACTATTTTATACATATAAAAAATAAAGGCATGCATTTGGTCAAAGTAATATTACTTAAAATAGGAAAGTACTAATGACTTGTAAATGTTTATGTACTAGTATGGTAATAACCAAAATAATCTAGAACTTTCAGCCCACTACCCACCATTTCCCTCACCCTACCTATCATAGTAGTTACTCATTTTTCAATTTATGTGGTTTTTCTAACTTCTCTGCTTCCAAAATTAAAAATGACTGATATTGGGTTGAAATTTGACATGTGCCAGAGACAGCAGTATCACCATATCATCAAATCTTGGGCAGACTGCTTAACATTTCTCAGCCTCCATTCCCTTGTCTATAGAAGAGATCATCTCTTTCTCACCGAGTATTTGTAGAGATCACAATAAATACATGTAACTTAAACATGCTTAAGCATCTAACTGCTCCAATTCTCACTAATATGATTATCTGACCCTCCCTATCTTCATAACATTTGCTTTTTCCTTCTTTTCCATTTTCTCAGATCACCAGTCCTGATGATCTTATACCTTATTGGCACTGATTCTGTTCCCAAATATTCTTGTTCTCAGATCTGTTTTTCTCCTTATTAACAAAACAAAAAGGAAGTTCTTTTGACCATTTGGCTTCAACTACAAGGGCAACCGACATATAGACACAGAGACACACAGACACACATGCACACATGTGCATACACATACACACACATGTGCCAAGCTATGCAAATGTGACACCGCAGCTGCATGAAATCAAAGGCTAATAGGCTCTCTAGCGCAAAATGCTTTCAGATGTGGACACCTAGTATCACTATCTAACCTAACTGGTGTACAGACATTGTTCCTTTAGAATGCGATCACTCTTTTTGACTTAATACATTTAACCTCTGTCAGTACCTTTCATCAAGAGTTCACCAAGTTTTTCCCAGAAAGTTCTGGTGCTTATTATAAAGAAGAAACCCTTTGAAAAGTTTCTTTTTCCCACAGATAACACCATTTCAACATGCATACCTTTTGATCCCTTTGATTCCTTACCACAAACATCTTGAAATACAAGTATTATGTTGAGTCTTCTTTCCCTCTTCCCTATTCTATTTGCCTTTTTTGTCCCTCTGATCATCCAGCCTGACATCTTTCTCTCCTTTTACTCTTGTTAATTCTGAGAATACATTGATATGGTCTTATAGATTTTGTTAATTAAGTTTGGCTGCATCAAAGTCTGCACAATACTATAATTCAAGCATAGCATCTAAAACTCTTTTTCATATCAATGAGGTAAAAATGCAACAAGGTATGTATTATTATTCTTATACCATAAATATAATTTGACTCTTTGAGTACTGACTTCCTTAGAATTATTATACCCATTCCAAGATAAAGAATAAGTTGTATCACAAATTTCTAAAGCCTTTGCTTAGACTTTGAAAGTACTTTAGCTTACTTCAGTGAACAAATGAGAGAAAATTACTTGCCTCTTTGCCCACAAGGAAAGGAAAACTCTTTTTGGTTTCAAGAATCATTTATTCATTAAAACATAATAATAATAATAATAATAATGATAAATTGAGGTTATGACTTTAAAGAAATCCAAGAAGGATCTTGACAAACAGTAGATGCTGAAGGAACTAATCAAAAATGGTTACTAGATGGAATCCAAGACATTAGAAGAGAAATTAGAAAATTAGAAATTTTGTCCTAAATTTGGAGTCATTTACCCAAGGAAAATTTGGCATAATAAACACTAACAGATGCAAGCCACATTACATGAGAGTTCTTAACAGCTGATGATTTAACTTTAATTGAATGAGATATGCCATCAGTTAAAGATAGATAAGTTCTTCATTGAAGAAAGAAAATCAGCCTCTTCTCTAAATATCTTTCCATGACAAAATTTTGATCTATCCTATCTTCGCTCATTCAAATCTCCTCAGTGCCTATAATCACTTAAATTAGAAGATGCTAATGAAGAATTTTCGTACCTTTAACTTAGGGTACTAATTTAAACAACCTCGCCTAAACATACATAGGAATAAATAATATGTCACTGTCACTGTCCTCCCATTGCTCATAGATTTGCTCGAGTGGGCCCAGTAACATCTCCATTTTGAGACTTGTTGTTACTGTGTTTGGCTTATCGAATATGTCATGGGTAGCTTGCCAGGCTTTGCTGTGCGGGCAAGATACTCTCAATAGCTTGCCAGGCTCTCCAAGAGGGGTGGAAGGATTGAACCAGGCTCAGCTGGGCTGGCTGTGCTCCAGCCCGATAAATAACATGTACCTTAGAACAGACATGTCCTCAGTTCCATTTTAAGAAGTCTTATACTACCTGCCATAGTACTTCCTCTGTGTGGGTAACACTTGAGTTTGACAACTCTGAAGCCACACAGATTTCTGAAGCTCAACTATTATGAGAGATTATGTAGAATATGCCCCCACACATAGCAATATTCATATTATAATTCATTAATAATAATCAGAACCAGTTCTTCAGAAAAGGACTCATTCAAGGAGAGAAGTAGAAAGTGACCATTGATCTGAATTTATCAGTAATGACTTATTTGCAATACTTTCTAAAATTTTATTTTTTGTCCTATTTGGCAAATAGTGGGGAAAATTTAATAAAATTCTCAGCATATATTATAATCTCATTGAGATGAAACTATTTTTAAAATGCACTGTTTGAAAAACTTCTTCCTTAAGATTGACCTCAATTACAAGGATACTCCCTTATCTATGGACCATATGTTCTAAGACTCCGGTTGAAACTTAAAAGACAAGTAGTGAGGCTGGACTGATAGTACAGTGGATAGGGTGCTTCCCACAGCCAACCTGTCATCAATCCCCAGCATCCCATAGGGTACCTCAAACATGCCAGGAGTAAGTCTTGTGTGCAGAGCCAGGAGTTACTGCGGAGCACTGCTGGGTGTGGACCCAAACAACAAAATGAAACAAAACTAAGTACAGGCAATACCAAACACTTTTTATAAATGTAAAAAAGGTAATCTGTATTTTCCCTCTCTTTCTCCCTCTCCCTGTCTATCTCTCTCTCCATATTTATTGCATCTGCATTATCAATTAGGCACAATGAGAGATTAATAACAATAAACAATAGAATATATGAGTTTTTACTGTATACTATCACACATGCAAATACAAAATATTGTCTCTCAAAATTTCTTATCAGGGGCTGGACAATAGCACAGTAGGTAGAGCATTTTCCTGCACATGGCCAACCCAGATTCAATTCCCAGCATCCTATATGGTCTCCTGGGCACCGCTATGAGAAATTCCTGAGTGCAGAGCCAGGAGAAACCTCTGTGCACCACCGGGTGATCCAAAAAGAAAAAAAAAAGTCTCATCATACATATTTAAGACTGCAGTTGACTATGAGTGATTGACAATTCACAAAGAAAAGTCACTGATAAGAGCAAACTGGTATAAAGATATATATATATATATATATCTTGTTGTATACATATATATGTATATACAAACACATACATATACATATATATCATATACATAGCACTGTAGCACTGTCCTCCTGTTGATCATCAATTTGCTCAAGCACCAGTAACATCTCCATTGTGAGACTTGTTGTTACTGTTTTTGACATATTGAATATGCCATGGGGAGCTTGCCAGGCTTTGCCATGCGGCCAGGATACTCTTGGTAGCTTGCCAGCCTCTCTGAGAGGGGTGGAGGAATTGAACCCGGGTCAGCCGAGTGCAAGGCAAACACCGTACCCACTGTGCTACTCACTCCAGCCCTATATCATATACATAGATATAGAATTGTTTTCCAGTTTGGTCAACTCTGGTATGAAACATTAATCAGGACAACTCAGACTCTGATGAAAAAAACTCAATCCATAGTAAATTGAAGTTATGATAAAAGAAATCACACTGGTAGGTTCAAATGAATTTTAAAAAAACACCTCTCTAAAGGTATTTCCATTTTTAAAATTTTGTATCATCATGAGATGAAACAAAGCTTTCGTGATCAGGTTCAGCCATACAATGTTCCACACCAGAGTACAGGAGCGGAATATTTAACACACACACTGTTAAGGCCTGAGAAATTATATATTCTGATTCTAGAACTTGATGGGACAGAGAGGTATGCATCTTATCAACAGCTCTGGTTCTGATGGGGCAGAGAGGTATGTATCTTATCAACAGCTCTGGTTCATGTACCTTATTGTACAGTATTTTAATTATGGTATAAATATCCAAATACCCATGGGAGATAAATTTCTCCACCCATGCTTAGAGAAAAGACAAAAATATTGTATGCTAAAAAAATGGTGAAACAGCACCAGTTCTATGATAAACCACTTATAATAACTGATTTTAGATTATCATCTGTAGGAAGTTATTTCTAGGGTTAATCAAAACTAAAGCACTTGATTAGCACAATCAAGGAAACTGAAAATTTTAAGTTTAAACATAGTTAAATTGTATACTTTTCAGTTACTTTGTTGTCACAAACCCAGGACACAGCAGATGCTGTGGTATGTTTTTGCTCTGTAAATCTAATTAATCAAGGGAGCTCTAAAATACAAAGAGGGTCTATAGAAGTGAAGGCTTTAAAAACTGACTGAGAAATGTGGGTGAGATTAAAGTACACTGTACAAATCAAATATTTTTGTAGCCTAATGATTTTTTAAAACAATTTGCCAGGTAATTATGATTAATTCAAGAGAAAACCTGGAAATAAGTGCTTTTAATTCAATTAATGGGTGATTAGGGCATTGAAGAGGTAAGATAATAGCTCCCTTAATGGGGAAGCTTTTAAGCACAAAATTACTTTTTGAAAACTGAAAGAAAAATATCTCAAGATTTGAAGGAAACTGAAGTCATTATTAAGACTACCTCTGATAGGATTTTTTTTTTCTTTTCCAGTAATTAAACAAAAGGGATCTTTGCATACTCATTTCCAAGCCAAGTCACTCACCTACTCAACCACACTGTCACATCTTTAACACCATCTTCATTATGGACTCTAATGTTCTTATGCTGATTCCCCTGAAACACAATTGTTATCTTTCCCTTTTACCAGTTGTTCAGTATCACAGAATCTGATGATCATTCTCATCAAAACAGATTATTCCCTTGTTTATTTCCAATTTCACCAACACTTTCTTTTGACAAACTCAGTTTTAATCTTCTCTATCATGGACCTATACTTTGATCAATCACTGTATCACTGTCATCTCATTGTTCCTCAATTTATTCAAGTGGGCTCCAGTAACATCCCTATTCCTCCCAGCCTGAGATTTTAGCAGCCTCTCCTTACTCATCTTTCCCAACGATTGGAGGATCTTTCAGGGTCAGGGGAATTAGACCTATTATTGGTACTGTTTTTGGCATATCGAATACACCACAAGGAGCTTGCCAGGCTAGAAAGAAACAGTGAAACAGCACCAGTTCTAAGAAAAACCACTTAAAATAACTGATTTTAGATTATCATTGTAGGAAGTTATACCTAGGGTTAATCAAAACTAAAGCACTTGATTAGCACAATCAAGGAAACTGAAAATTTTGATTTATACTTTGATCAAATCCTCACGAATTTCTCACATATTTAATTTTAGGTTTAATTGAGGTAGGCAAAGGACAGGAAGCATGGAGAGAAGATTCTATGGGATAATGATGGAGAGAGCTTGAAAGATTGGTGGAGAGAGCTTGAAACAAGGGGTTGGTGTAATAGCTCTGTAACAGTAAAACAATGACTTCAATACTACTATAGACTATGACACCTCAATTTAAAACAATGTTTTAAAAGAAACAGGCAAGGAAAACTCACAGAGCCTCACTGAGTATGGCAAGGTAATTTGCAAAAATATTGGCTATGGCTATAATAAATTGTAAAATAAGGTTTTTATGGCTATAGAACAAGGAGAGGATGACAGATATCAGGAACAAGATGAAAATACATAAATACAAAATAATTTTGACTATTCAACAAATAACATAAAAAGTAAGAATGTAAGTAAATTCAGTTTTCCTAAGTTCCCATCACTTCTTTATACTTGTTTTGCTTTCTTTTCAAGTTCCATTTCCATTAATAGCAGAGCTGCAATGATAATACAGAAGATAGGGTACTTGCCTGCATACTATCCCCAGTACTGCATATGGTCCCCTAAGTTCCACCTAAACTGATCCCTGAGTACAGTCAGGAGTAATTCCTGAGCATTGCCAGGTGTGGTCCAAGAGACAAATGCAAATCGTTTACCATTCATTCTATCCCAGCTTAAATTTTATTTTCTATACTTCATTTCTTAATTTATCATTTTGTTTCTCTCTGTACTGTTATATAAAATACTATTAAAATATGACAATGATATGTCCTCAAGAAAAAGAAATTCTAAACAAAACTACAACAAAAGTTAATTTCTAGTTACATTACAAAATATTTTAAAATTTAGTCCTATACTAAATTATATTAAGTCCCTCTCCCTCTCCCACTGGTCTGAGTTTCTTTTCCTTTCCCTTCCAGTTTCCAATAAATCTTTCCATTTCAAAAAATAGATGTACTTTCAAATGTTGATCTGGGGTGAACTGTATCCTCTGAAAATATATTTGTCCCTACAAAAAGAACTACAAACTATGAATATTTGAAAATATTCATTTCAGATATAATTAAATGAATAAAATCATACTTAAATATAAAGGCAACAATTGACATAGATTTTAAGTAATTATAAAACAATTGTTTTTGTATCACACCAATATATTCTTTAAAATGCTATATTTGGAAATCATTCTAAATTACAATGTTTGATATACAGCTGCCCGTGAAACATATCTTTGAACACTTAATTGATTCCTTATGTAATCTTATATATTTTGTATCTCCATAACAGAGTCAGCATTAAATAATATATTCTAATGCTTCTTGAAAATATCTTGATTATTTTTATTTTGATAATTTCACAAGGATTGTTTATAAAGTACAATGACAAGGTAGAGTGAAATGCATTTGAAACTTATTGAAACCAAATTTGTAGCATAGACAACTGGAAAGAGAATTGGATTCTGAGTGAGAATGCATGTTTCCAATTCTCACATTGGATTAGACTTTCAATTAGTCTCTGAGGTTTTAATTGTCTTATCTGTTAAATCTGAGAATTGGATAAGGTAATATGCTGCTGTAAACTTTTATAGCATAAGTCTAAGCAGGGTGTGTGGATAAGAGTTTGAGACATGTCTGAATAGAGGTAGTGAAAAGGTCACATGGTCTATCAAGAATATACTGCAGGAGTTCACTGAAATGAAGGGAAAGGGTATTTCTGTAAAATATATTTATATAAACTATTAGAAGACAGATAATTGTGCAATGTCATGCCTACTTCCTGTCATTGAAACATTTCAAAGCTTGATGAGAGATAATAGCAGGCAGAATTGGTATCGAGTGATGTCTTCAGAATGCATTACAACATTTCCTTCATCCAGAGAAGTCATTCTTCATCATATGCACCATCAATAACAAGTTTTTGTGGTAAACTTAATAGGATGCACAACATTAAGTTTATATATCAATGTAATATACATCTTGATCTCAGAAGCCATAAATTATGAAATAAACTTGTGACTTGGATTGAAAGAAGGCAGGAATTTGAGACACACAGCAAAGGTGGTGCTAGATCACTAAAATCACATTTGTCAAAAAGTTATTATTTCTCTCCTCATATAAATATAAATACTCTGAACACAGGTACCTTTGATAACTTTCTCATTTTATATCTCCCTATTCCTGTTCACAATGTGATCTCCAGTCTTGTAAGTATTTAGGGTAGGCTCAAGAAGGTAGAATATGGGGCCAGAGAGATAGTAAAGCAGATAAGCTGTTTGCATGTCGTCAACTTAGTTTAATCCTCGGCACTGCAAATGATCCCCTGAGAACTATCTTCAGGAGTGGTCTCTGGGAAAATAGCCATAAATAAGCCTTGAGACCATCAGAAAACAGAGGGGGAATGGAGACAGAGAAATGAGAGAGGGAGAGAGAGAAAGAGAAAAAGACGGGAAGAGAGAGAAATAGAAGAGAAATAGCAACTTGTGTTTAACTGATGCCATGATCACAATCATTATAGATCTAAGTATGGACTAATCTATACAAAAAACAGTTTGAAAGTTGGTTGACTGGAGCTTAACACAGTTGAAAGGCAGCATCTGCATGCATATCAGAGACAGAGTTGTTTTTCTGTATAAAGAAGCCCCAGTGCGAGGATAGCAAGGTGCAGTCAGGAAGAGATCTCTACGGTGTGCCCTGAGGAATGGAAGCGTGTTTTAACTAATATCCAATACACCAAACTTGCAGCCCAACATAGTGGACAGTTCCTAGAACATAAGCATTTAGGGCATAGAAAAATCAGCACAGGAAAGCTGTTAGTAAGTGTGCAAATGTATTTGCCTTGTGACCCAAAGTAATTAGCTAGTCTGAAGAATGCCCTGTGTTTAATGGAAGGGAATAAGAACCTTGTCTTAAGAAATAAGAAACTTGAATGAATAAATTACAACAAAGTCACCAGAAGGGATCATCTTAGCAATCTTTCAGCCTTGCTGATAGTACTATAGTGGCTATTATATTGAAATCTATCTTTCATAAAATCCCTGACGATCTGTCAGCCAACCACTAGAAAGTAACTAAGCTAGCTAAGCAGAAAGACTGCCCACCTCTAAGAGAAAAATGGACCTCACGGTTTTGCTAAGATCCACATGCCTGCTAGTGAATGAGCATCACCCCTGCAATCATCAAGCAATTCCAAGACCTCCAAAAGCATAGACAAGTAGCAAGTGAGTGCCACTGCCTGCACAGTCCCTTCCAGAACTAACTAGGCTAGCTAGGCTATAAACCCTGTAATTCCACATGCAAGGTCCTTACTGCTCTCAAGAAATTCAATTCAGGCTGAAGCAATAAGACAGCACGTAGAGCATCTGCCTTGCATGCAGTCGACCCGAGTTCAATTCCCATCATTCCATATGGTCTCCTGAGCACTGCCAGGAGAAATTCCTGAGTGTATAAGCCAGGAGTAACCTCTGTGCATTGCCAGGTATAACCCAAAAAAATGTTCAACTCCATGTTCCATGGGCCCTATGTGGACATGGCTGGGAGTTAACATTTTCACAGTGGATGTCACACATCCACCCCTTTCCTTTACCCTGGGTAATAGTGTGTTAAGACTTTGCCAGTGGAGGTAAGTGTCTCCAGAAAAAAAAAAGATTCTGTAGAACTGGAAGCAGGCAGCAGACACCTTGTGAAATTCTGCCTCTTCCCCTCCAGGCTTCATGGGCTTCCCTGGGCTCCCTATCCCAAAGAAGCAAGTATAACGCTTCTCAGGAAAATTCTGTGAAGTAAAGATGCACAGAATCCTACAAAATGCCTGTTCACCCCCACTCCTGGGTACAGCAGACTCTGGGTAGGATGACAAAAATTAAAAGTGAACTATTCTCAATACCTTCTATGACATGAGTCCTCGCTTCCCTGGCCACTATCCTCTTGTCTAAGCCTGAGGGAGAAAAGTTAGTGTAAAAGCTGCTGAGATCAGAGTTCAGTTTTAGTGGAAGCAGTCATTCATAGCCTGAGGTTTGTGACTAATGAAATTTACCTTGAGCTGAAAATGACTAAAGACCCTGGCTCCCAAGCTCAAGGAGATTGAGCACAGAAGATGTAGGTTCCCCCTTCACTATGGTAGCACACTCCTCACACCGACCTTTCCACATATTGATCAGAATTTAAATTTGTGCAGCCTCTATGGAAAACAATGCAAGTGTTTCTCAAAATTTCCAAAACAAATCTATATGGTCTAGCCATTTTATTCCTACTTACTTTTTCTAAGAATATAAATACACTAACTCACAAACACCTATAAACTACTGTGTTTTTCAGTGTTAATATACAAGGCATACAAAGCACTCACAAAGATCAATACCTTCAATGACCACACTAAAGAAAAAAAATGAGGCGAGGAAATGAACTGACACTTGTTTGAAGAAGACAGATAGGTGTTCAGTAGGCATATAAAAAATTGTTCATCCTCATTTATTATCAGGAAAATCTAAATTAAGACAATAATGGGATATAACCTCATAATAGATGTATTCGATATGCCAAACACAGTAACAACAAAATCTCCAATGGAGACATTACTGGGCCCGCTCGAGCAAATCGATGAACAACGGGAGGACCTTTACCTTTAACTTAATAGAAAATATAGAATGGCATATATCAGAAAGATTAGGAACAATGTGTACTTGTGGGGATATGCTGAAAAATGAACTCATATACTTCAGATTGAATGTTGTCTAGTTCAGTCCGTCTGGAAAACATTCTGGCAATTCCTCAAAGACTTATGATATGAACTGCTTGGTATCTATCCCAAAGACACACAAAATGTGTTCCTTTGAAAAGACATATTCATACCTATATTCATTGTAGCATTTAGTATAATAGCCAGATTAAGGAAACAATCAAGGTGTTCAATGACATAGAAGTAGATAATGAATATTCACACTAGACTAATATTTAGTCATAACAAATGATGAAATCACATATTTACTACCACTTGGATGGAACTGGAGTATCAGATATTAAGTGAAGTCAGAAGGGGGAAGACAAATACAAAATGTTATCACTAATATGTGATACATTGAATAGAACATCCAGGGACTTACAATGTTACCAAAGTGGACAAAGCACTGACTCTGTATTACAGAAACAAAAATGCCAAGGAAGTATAGAAATGAAGGAGGAAGCAAGATGATGAGGTCTGGAAGTAATAGGAGGTAAGGGGTCAGAGCCTTTGGCCTTTCTACACAGCGGTGGGGAGGGAAGGGGCACAAAGTATCTATATGTGTGTAAACCACTAGATCAAACACACTACTGTAAGCATAGGACACAAATTATAACAGTTTAACTTAAAAAAAATCATCTTCCTGGAGTCTGGAACAGGGATGTGAGGGAATCCGGGGTCAGTGTCAGGGGGCATGAGGACATGGGAGATAGCAATTTGTGGGAATATTATAAACTTGATAATACTGTCAAATATGTGAGTGATTGTGTCTAAATAAAAGCATTTAGTCTGAAAAAATTAAGCAGTGCTTGAAACATAAGGCACATTCAGTGAACATTTCTTAATTTAAAAATTAATGAAAATGTCTTTCATATTTAAAGAGAATATTGTACACTCTTTACTTTGAATATAGTATGGCACCCAGTAAATTATTGACTAAGGGAAACCCATAGTACTTTTTGTTTGGTTGGTTCTGATTTTTGGAGCACAACTAGTGATGCTCATGCCTCACTCCTGGCTCTGCATTGAGAAATCATGCCTGTCAATCAATGCTTGGGGAATCACATGAGATGCTGGGGATAAAATCTGGGTTGGCTGCATGCGAGGCAAGCACCCAATCTGCTGTACTAAAGCTCTGATACCAAAGTTCCATACTTTTCTTTTTTTATTGAAAAACCATGAGTTACAGTTACAAAACTTTCATGTTTGAGTTTCAGTCAATGATCAAATACACATCCCCCCACCAGTGTACATTTTTCGCCACCAATGTTCCCAGTATTCCTCCCTCCCTGTCACCCCTGCCTCTATGACAGACAATTTTCCTCTTACTCACTCTCTATTTATGGGTATTATGGTTTGCAATACAGACCATCATGTTTGGTCCTGATGTGTGCTGAAAGTACATAAAATCCATACTTTTTAATTTTTTTTTTTGCTTTTGCTTTTTCTTCTTTGATTTTTGGGTGATATCCAGTTGTGCTAAGCACTTACTCCTGACTCTAGACTCAGGGCTCACTCCTGAACAGGACTTGGGGGATCATATGGGCTGGAGTGATAGCACAGCGGGTAGGGCGTTCGCCTTACAAGCGGCCAACATGGCCGACCTGAGTTCGATTCCTCCGCCCCTCTCGGAGAGCCCGGCAAGCTACCGAGAGTATTCGATATGCCAAACACAGTAACAACAAAGTCTCCAATGGAGACGTTACTGGGCCCGCTCGAGCAAATCGGCGATCAACGGGAGGGCCTTTACCTTTACCTTTATGGTATAAGCTGCATGCAAGGACAGCATATTATATCCATTGTACTCTTCTCTGACCAGAAATCCATGGTCTTTGAGTCAAGATTTAGTTTTGAGACTCATGCCCTAAACAAGAAGAGTTTCTTTGTGAATATACCCTTTCATGGTGTATCAGTAGTATGCCACTTCTAAGTTAAGTAAAGAAAGAAATAGCAACACATTTTAGGTTTCCAAGGAATTCACCCGTGTGCTTAAACACACAACACTATCAGAAGTTTTCATTTTTGTTCTAAAAAAAGTAAACAGAAAAACACTGGTAACATTTGAGTTATGGCTATTAATGTACACTCACTAGGGAAATACAGATTTATGCTCACTAAATAAATTTTATTTATACAGTATTTTAAGCATAAATAACGTAAAATGAAGACAATGCTATTTTTATTCTTCCTAGTCTAGTCAACATTGACAGAAGCTCAAAGCTTTCTTGGGAAAACAAATTATTCTTAAAATAATATTTTAAATAGATGCAAACAGATATGATAAACACTATTTTATACAACCATATAAAGGTATGGGTGTTGTGCCTTATGTATTTTAGAAAACAAGAAGCAAAGTAAAACTAAGCATATTGTGTTTTTAAAAATTTGCATAGTTCAATAATGTTAAAATTTTATTTGTGTTCAGGGATTGGAGTGATAGTACAGCAGACAAGATGCTTGCCTTTCATGTGGCTGACCAGGGTTTGATGTCCTATACTATACCCTGTATGGTCCCCTGAGGTGTGACCTGAGTGCAGATTTAGGAGTTAATACCTGAACACATCCAGGTAGAGCCACAAAAAGAAAGAAGAAAGAAAGAAAGAAAGAAAGAAAGAAAGAAAGGAAATGAAGTCAAAATTATTTGTGTTCATTATCGCTTAGAAATTTGACTAATAAAGTCAATGAACACTGGAGAAAGTGGAGTATTAGTATTACATGTAACAAGCAAAGTCAGTATTTTTTAGTTATAAGAGAAATACACTTACATAATTACAAAAAAAAAAATCTGTAATTAGCACCGAGCACTCTTCACTAGGGACTTTATGAAACTAAACTTCTAAGTAATCATCAGGAACAAGAAGGTATATGGTGAAATAAGTCAATATTTGAAGGATTCATAAGTGTACAATTACTGAAACCAATCTGATATGTGTAGTAACTATTTTATTTTGGAGAGCCCGGAAAGCTACCGACAGTATTCTGCCTGCACGGCAAAGCCTGGCAAGCTCCCTGTGACATATTCGGTATGCCAAAAACAGTAACAAGTCTCACAATGGAGACATTACTGGTGCCCGCTCAAGCAAATTGATGAACAACAGGAGGACAGTGTCACAGTGCTACAGAACAGAATAAATGCATACCTGTTTCAAGGAACTACTACATTTGAAAAGTATATTCTATATTCATTTCCAAATTCCTATTTCTAAATAAGCATTACTTTGTTCCCTTTTGTTGATAATATAAAAAGATTGTTTCAGGTTATAAAAAGAATTTATTTCCCATTTTACTATGTAAAAGAAAGAGGTACCAAAGCAAATAAATGAAAATTAGCTTAAATGTTGAACAATGAAGATGTGATGAATGCAGGGTTAAAATATTGACTAAACTCCTGGAATTTTCTGTATAATTAGAATACTTGTTTTAGGAGTTCATTAAGTTGTACAGCAGTCTCCTATAGAAAACTATGCCTTCTGAGAAAACCAGTTGGAATACTCTCATACTGAAATGGAATACAATTAAATAACTCTACTGTTTTCATTATTTCATATATCTCCACTATACCATAATAAATTTTACTGCTGAAACAACCAGATTATATCCAAAAGACAAGATTTCTAACAAAATAATCATTTCTAATAATGTCCACACATAAAGTTAAAATTTCAAATACTTATCATTTCACTTCTTATCAAAGGGGAAAAAGAACAGAAAAATTAGTTGAGAACAGAAAAAGAAAACAAAGCCAAAAAGATCTTCTTGTCCCACCCACCAGTTTTCTTCTCTTTGAAACAAAACTTTTTTATTGCATCTAATATAGTACTGTGTATTCATAATCATACTTTTTTCTACCCACCTATTATGACCAAGTCTCTTTGCAAGCAGATTTTTTTCTGTTTCTTTCTCTTCTTTGTTTTTTGAGTAAAAATGTCAGGAAAGGCTGACTCCTGAACCTCAAAAGGCCTATACCCATTTTAGTAATGGGAGGTCTGGTTCCAGTCCCTGCTATTTGCTCACTACTGCTCTCGGAGAGTAGTGAGCTACCGAGAGTATTCGATATGCCAGACACAGTAACAACAAAGTCTCCAATGGAGACATTACTGGGCCCGCTCGAGCAAATCGACGATCAACGGGAGGGCTCTCTGAAAAAGCTTCACTCCTGGTCATTTTACCCCTCTGGAAAAGCCTGTGTTTTCTCTTTTAACAGTTATCTCAGTCTTTCTTTCCCCCTTAAGGTCTTCCAACTAAATTTCTTCCAATAAGAAGTACTTTGCTTCACTAATTAGCATTCCCCAGTTTCATCAAGCAGCCTCCTTTTATATTCATCTTGTGACCTTTAGATTTGCCTGAAACACCTCTTTATCTGAGGAAACTACTTTTCTCTGAGAGGTGCCTCAGGTTTTGCATCTGGTTGGTGGCTCATTTTCTCCATCTACAGAGAGCCAAGGAACAATATCACAGCGGTAGGGCATTTGCCTTGCACACTGCCAGCCCAGCCTAATTGGGTTCTATTCCTCCACCCCTCTTGGAGAACCTGGCAAGCTACTGAGAGTATCGCACCTGCACAGCAAAGCCTGGCAAGCTACCCCTGATGCATTCGATATGCAAAACACAGTAAGAACAAGTCTCAAAATGGAGACGTTACTGGGCCTGCTCCAGCAAATCAATGAACAATATGAACAATAGGAGGACAGTGACAGTGACAGTAACAAAGAGCTCAGGATCTGCATCTCAAAGGGGCATGCTACTCTTGGTTTTGGGTTACTTCAGAGTTGGAGATTTCTTAGCAGTCCTCCCCACCACCCTGTCTTTCTAGCTGCCTGTTACAGCGTTTAAGGGTACAAGCCTGAAGGCCCATTTCTGCTGTTTTCTTCTGGCAAAGGACATGGATCTGCTTAAGTAAGAGAGCCATTTCCAAAGCTTATACTATAGTCATTATTTTCCTGTTTCCTTAGAAACACTACTCCTCCTGGCACAGGAAAACCTATCTTATTTCTCTCTCTGATTGATGGTTTGAAATCCAATGAACTTTTGCCTCAACTAGAGCAATACTAAATCGCAAGCCTTTTTATCTCATGAGGAGGATTCAATCTTCCCGTATTCTTCCATATCTTCTCACTCACATGTGATTAAACATCTTCAACCCTCTCTATTTGTAAGCTGATGGAAAGGTTAACTACAAATGTCATGGCACTCAATTCAAAAGAGAAGAAAAAATAATATTAAAAAATGATGAAGGGGCTGGGCTGGAGCGACAGCACAGCGGGTAGGGTGTTTGCCTTGCATGTGGCCGACCCAGGTTCGATTCCTCCAACCTTCTGGGAGAGCCCTGCAAGTGTATCTTGCCCACAAGGCAAAGCCTGGCAAGCTACCCGTGACATATTTGACATGCCAAAAACCAGAAACAACAAGTCCCACAATTTGTTGTGAGACATTACTGGTGCCCTCTCAAGCATACCTTGAACACTGTCCATCTGCTACAGTGCAGATGAAGGGGCCAGAGATTGTACAGAGAAAGGTCATTTGCCTTGCAAGGGACCGTTCCTGGTTCAATCCCCTGCAGCCCATGTCTGCCGCACCCCCATGCACACCCCCGTACTGCAAGGTGAGATTCCTGAGTGCTAAAACAGTAATAAATTCTGATCACTGCCATGTGTGGCCCCCAAACAAAACAAAACAAAACAAAAGGTAATGAAACATAAACTTGTTTTCTTCCTCCTGAAATTGATCCTTTGGGCAATAAAATTTAAGAATAAAAAGCTCAGCCTTAAATTACCTCAAAGTCATAAATATCACATCTCTTTGACATGCAAATCCTGAGCTCTTTGGAGATGGAGAAACTGAGGCACCATCCAGAGATAAGTGAACTTCTCAAAAAAGATGATACAGAAGAACCCAAAGGTTATGTTGACATTAAGAAAGAATAATCAACAGGCTTTCCCTGGGCCAGGTCTGAGATTAACTTTTATGTATGCTGAGAACTCTAGCTGAGGTCATTGGGAGAAATTGTACATAACCTCTTCCCCAAAACAATTTAAGGATTGCTTTTCAAGCTCTTGATCTCCCTCAACACAATCTCTACCTCTATTTCTCCGTGTCTTTTTCCACTCTGAAGACTTGTTCTCTCTTAAACACATATTCTCTTTCACTCCCCTCATGTCTAAGTAAATTTCTTTAAAAAAAATTTGCTTCACTATTTTACCCCACACTTAAATTCTTTTCTGTGAGGGAAGACAACAAACCTGGAGGAGGAGTACTGAGATGAGGACTGAACTTCTTTTCCCTGTAAAGTTAAATTCTTCTCTAAAGCCTGGGTTCAAGTTTTCTAAGAAATCAGGTGAGAGGGATCATCTTTCAAGCCAGGTGGAATAAGTGGACTTCAGCTCTCTGGTGAAGTTGACAGGATGTGAGTATCTGAGCAGTCTAAGTGCTTGGAGCAGATTTTACCAGTTCTGACCCATGCCAAACATTTTCCCAGGTGGACAAAGTGAGTCCAGCAAAGAGGTGCAAGCACTCTGCTCTTAAGGCTGGTGCCCTGGCTCTGTATTTTATGGAATCACCTGAAACACTTCCATTGACACAGCTGGAATGGAATGGAATGGAGCACCAGGTGAACTGGTTAATTCAACTGATCATTTAAATCTAACAAACAAAAAGTAATAGCCAATCTATGTAGATGATGGGGTGACTCGTGATGTGAGGTTCTCTCTCTTCCTCTCCCTCTCCTCCTCTTCCCCTGTCTCATTATCTTCCTATCTCATTCTCCCTCCCTCACCTACAACCAGACAGACAGCAGAACCAGGACAGCTCTTAGGCCAGATGGCAGGATAGCAGCGATCTCAGCACATTCAATTGGGCATGGCCAGAGATTAAGGAAAGTCAAGATGACGGAAGCTAGGGAAGCCCAGCAGCATGCCAGGGAGCAGCAAAGGGACAAGGATGACAGAAATTAATCTGGGACTTGTCCCAGGGAAAGCCTTGTTCTGTTGATTACCCTTTCATAATGACAGGGTTCCAATTGCAGATTTCAGACTAGAAAGAGCACACTGGATAGAGAACAGCATAGTGCCAACATCAGGCAGCATATACTGTAGGTGGGTTGACCGTGAGGGACAATATTTATAATATCGTACAGGTATGGAGAGACAGGATGAGGGATGCGGGATGCAGTGAATGGGTAAAAGGAGAAGCTTGGATATTGGAAGGAGATCTACCAACATGCTACTTTCAGCTCAGGAAATGTGGCTTTTCCTATTTCTCTTTTTATATGTTATCAACTCTAATCTGAATTTTAGCTTATGCAGAAAGTAACAAAAAATATATAGAAAATATAATAGAACTCTTTTTCATGTTTCTTAGTAGGTCATTGTTTTCTGTCTACCAAAAAAAAAGTCTTTTGTCAGAAGCAAGGTTTGAATCCAAAAGTAAATGTGCCCTCTGCAGAGATGGTCTGCCTCCTTATTCATCATAGATGTAACAGAATATTCACCCCCTTCGAATTTCATGTAACTCCCTCATATTACATATCCTTCAGAACTCTTTATTCATAGAGTACTCCAAACACTATATGTTAATTTCTGTTCGGAAACTACAGCTCTCTGTGCTCAGGGTTTTTTCCTGGTTCTGTGCTCAGGCCCATTTCTGGCCCAACTCAGGTGATCACATGAGTTATAGTAGGCAGGAGGGGTAATGGGAGAAAGACAAGGAAACAAAAAGTATTTTTTTCTACCTGTCATTGAAAACAGCAGACACTGAAACCTTGAAATGGTAATTTGTTTGATATATTCAAGAATATAAGGAGGAACAGTAAGGCGCTGAGAAAAGTAATCTCTACCACATAAGGTAAAGTATTTGGGGCCTTGATAGACTTGAGACTTTCTTATACAAAGTCATTTATAGGTTTTGAATAGGGACATAAAAGGATTGTGAGTTCATTATTTGTGCTATTAATGCATGCTTTTACTCTCTCCATGAGAACACCAGAATCTGGAACCAATAAATCTACCTTCTCAGATTTTTTTTGAAGCTACATTCTTTCATAAATCCTAATTCTCTAGGAAAAGGTCCTGTCATCATTTCACATTACTTCTGTCACTGCTTATCAAAATCTACTCATCTTTCAAGGCCTCCAAGGTTCAACTTCCTCCTCCATTATAAGAAAATTTTCTGATTGAAGTAGTTTCTCCTTCCTTTATCTCTATATCCTTTTGTATATCCTTTTGTTCTCTCCATAAATTATTATTTTTAGTTTAGTCCTAGAAACTGTACTATCCAACACAATTTTCTCATAATCAATTAAATACGTCTGTAAATATAAGTCATTGTTAACATTCAGATGATAAATATTTTGTATTGAATTAAAGTACATAATTATACGTCATGAATATTTTAGTAAGGGGTCAAGACCTTTTCCTTGAGTAAGTTTACTGACTAAATTCTGCATAATGGTCTCTCCCAAACCACATGCAATGCTTTGCCTACTGATTCGAGCTTACATTCTTTAAATACTGAATATTAATTTTTTTAAAAAGCTATGTAAACATATTTGTAGTTTTTGTATTTTTGTTGTTTTTCCTTCTTACAGTGTTCTCCAGATCTTATTACTTAATGTACAGTTCATAGAGTAGCATTCTCATCATCGAATAATTGTAATATTAATAGAGTCTCAGGCTTTATACAAAATTAATTCAATATGAACCCATAATTTAACAAATTCCTTAGTAACTCTTGTAAATAAAAAGAAAAGAAAAAATTATGCCCTTCCTAACCAAATGCATTATCAAATACAATGCCAATCACTTTAAACAAATTGATTTAGAAAAGAGTGATAGCTTGGAGGACATACAAGAAGCAAATTCCTCACATGCCCAGGGACCCAAGTTTTATGCTCAGTTCTGTATTACCCCCAAGTATTGTCTGAATTGCTCAATACCACCAGACTCAGGCAGTTTGCAGTTCCAAGCATTTAACTGTTTGCCTTGATTAGCCAAGTATTTCTGGGAGTCACCCCTGGAACCCACCAAGCATTTTTTAGGAGGCCCTCCAAATATTTTAAATAAATTACCTTTAAGTACCTTCAAATTTTCATTTTCATAGAAGTAAGAACTTTCTCTTTTTTGCATTCATATTTTATATTTAATTGCTGCATGTATATATGTACAAATAAGGCCTGATGCTATTATTCTTATACAACCATATTCCAAAGTTAACCTAGGGAACTTGACAGTCAAAGAGTTCCCCATATTAGTAAAAATGTGGTCTTGAGAAAAAAGTACTATATTATCTAAACTGTGCAAAAAATTTACTTATGGTAATTCTTGCTCTACTCCTGCAGTTTTGGAATTTGGTTATGAGCTTCTCTTAACTGCTTAACTGAAAATTTATTTACTTACTCTTAAGCTTTACATGAACTGTCACTACTATTTGCTAATGGAAGTTAAGGACAACCTACATGGTATCACTGGGCGAGGATATTTGAACATTTCTGCATTTTCTCCTCCCAACTGCACAATACTCCTTTTCCCATTGCTGACTTTGCTTTGTGTCCCTTCCCTGTAATAAATCTTGCTGTAATTACAGCTATCTACTGAGTACTTCTAGCAAATCACCTGATGTGGGAGCAATCTCAGGGACTCAAACCACAAAGTAATTCTAAATTAAATTACCGTATTACTAAAGCAAATACAGCTGATTTTGGAATACACAAAACTGATTTTCAGTAAGCAAGAAACTCAATTTGTTAGAGCAAAAGTGGGTGTATATTCAAGAATCACTATAAACAATTAGTACATCCAAACATAAATCAGCATATTTCCAGAAAAGGAGGTGATACATTACAATTTATTGAGGAAATATCTTTAAGTCAAGAACCAAGCTTAATAGACCTAAGTTAGCTACAGAATATAGTAACTGTGTCCACACATAGTAATCTTTCAGGACATAATTTTCATTTAATCATTTAAATATTTGACTGAATTACATTTTAAGCTAGGAAAAAGATCACTAAGACATTTATTAATAGTGGAAATCATTGACTTTCTTAGAAAACTATATAAATTGCCTTATTATTGAGAAACACATACTATAATTTTTCACTATAATATGAATACATAACTAGATTTTTTTCAAAATATGACAAAAATTTTATTGTGTTTTTACCTTAGCAAATTTGGCTGCCTGACTATTTCAGGTCTTATGGGTTTTATTCTGGTTCACTAAACCCCAGTAAGGCAGAGAAAATCCACAAGGGTATTTCTGCTCCAAAATAAGCAGACATTCCCCAAAGCCATCATTCTTCTTAACTTGTCAACAAATTCAATTCAGTTTGTTGTGCTGATATAAAAGTTGAACTCTCAAATGAAATATCCAAGAAAGCAATGATCATTGTATGCCAGTTTGAAGAAATTTACCATTTAAGCAAGTAAATAATTCCATTTTGAATTATTATGGTACAGTGCAAGAATCAAGAAAAAATTTGTTAAAATATCAATTTATCATCTTCTAGAGAAAATTGCTTCACAATTATGCTAACATGATTTCCCAAAGTCTTTGGATACCCAGAGAGAATTAGCTTTAATACATAAACATTGACAGAATCATTCCTGATATACATGTGCTAAAAATGATTTCATTTCATTTTTATTCTGAATTAGAAACATTTGAACACCTAGACATCTGGTACCAAGCAAGTCTATGTGAGTATAATTCTATTTGAATCCTCAAAATTACTAGAAAACTTCAATTTGCTTTGGGTTGGCATAAGTAATCCTATGAAATGGCGAATTGCTAAGTATAATTTTCCACCTATTCTGATGTAAAATCTTATGCATCCATTATAAGAAGTGTCAGAAAATATTATCTTGATGAAAACATTTAGAAATTTTTGAGCAGGAGAGAGAGTAAGGCAGAAGAGGTGCTGCTTTGCACATGGCCAACTTTGATTTGAAATCTATAATATCTATAGTCGTCCAAGCCCTGCCAGAAAATATAAGTTCTGATCACAGTCAGGTGTGGCCTCTAAGCAAAATTATAAATACTGCCTCAGAATGCAGTAGGGCATTTGCCTTGCACGCAGCCAACATGACCGACCGGAGTTTGATTCTTCCGCCCTCTCGGAGAGCCCGGCAAGCTACCGAGAGTATCTCGCCCGCATGGCAGACCCTGGCAAGCTACCCGTGACGTATTCAATATGCCAAACACAGTAACAACAAAGTCTCCAATGGAGACGTTACTGGGCCCGCCTCAGAATGACTACAACTACATGTTATTCCTTGCAATTAATCATAAATTTCACAAGAACTATATTAAAACAATCCAAGATATTTATATTTTTAAAACCGAGAAAGGATTTTCTACAGCATTACGAAACAAAATAAATGTCACTTTTTATTCAAAATATCAAAAAAGTTAAAGGCAGCTAAAAATTTCAAAGTAACAATATTTTAAATTCACATAGAGCACTATACAGAAAAAAATCTTTTATATAGTTTGAAAGCTAACATACTGATTTAAGCCAGTAGTATAATAGTTGAAATAAATAAATTAATAAAGTAACTTATTATATGTTCTTTGAGTGATCAAAAAAATAGAGCACTAAAGGAAAAATAAATGAATGTGTAAGTTACTTTGAGCTCTGAATTTATGAACTTTATTAGGAGAAATAAAAAATAAAACATTTTGTGACTTTAACATGTTTTTAAAATAATAACAGACATAGGATATTGAAGAACAGAATATTATATAATAAAGCAATTTTCTGACAAGTTATTTAACCCTCAGTTCTCAAAATCTTAACCCTCAATTCTCAAAATCAAAATCATATACAATTTTAGCATACAATATATTATTTATTAATATGGGGCTACTTACTAATCTCTACTAATAGTGATATAAGTATTTATTTTAGAATAAGTGTGATTGCCATAATTCTCAATTTCTTTTTTTTTTCTTTTTTCTTTTCTTTTTGGGTCACACCTGGCAATGCACAGGCTCACTCCTGGCTCATGCACTCAGGAATTACTCTTGGTGGTGCTCAGGGGACCATATGGGATGCTGGTAATCGAACCCAGGTCAGCCGTGTGCAAGGCAAACGCCCTACCCACTGTGCTATCTCTCCAGCCCCTCAATTTTCTTTTATTTTTTTTATTTTTTTTTCTTTTTTTATTAGTGAAAAACCATGAGGTACAGTTATAGGCTTACAAATTTTGTGCTTGGGTTTCAGTTATACAATGATCAAGTGCCCATCCCTCCACCAGTGCCCGTCATCCATCCCCACAGGTTCCAGCATCCCCCCCCCCAACCCTCATCCCCCCCCCCCGCCCCCGTCCCATCCTGCCTCTGTGGCAGGGTATTCCCCCTTGTTCTCTCTCTCTTCTTTTGGGTACTGTGTTTTGCAAGAGAGGCTTTGAGTGGCAATCATGTTTGGTCTATCGACTACTTTTAGCATGCTTCTCCCACCCTGGGAGGGCCCTCACAACACCCTTCATTTGGTACTCTCTTCTCTATCTGAGCTTCCTTTTCACCTAGAGCCTGTGGCTGGCCTTCCATTCATGGAGCAAAATTCCTGGTACTAATCTCAGCCATTCCTGGGTGTTAATCTCCCTTTTTGTTGCTTTATGTTCCCCAGATGAATGCAATCTTTCTGTGTCTATCCTGCTCTTTCTGACTCATTTCGCTTAACATGATACTTTCCATGTAGTACCACTTGTATGTAAATTTCATGACTTCATCTTTTCTAAGAGCTACATAGTACTCCATTGTGTAAATGTACCAAAGTTTCTTTAACCAGTCATCTATTCTTGGGCACTCAGGTTTTTTCCAGATTCTGGCTATTGTAAAGAGTGCTGCAATGAACAAACAATTGCAGATGTCACTTCGACTATACCTTTTTGCCTCTCTGGGATATATTCCCAGGAGTGCTATAGCTGGGTCAAATGGCAGATCAAATTCTAATTTTTTGAGAGTCGTCCATACTGTTTTCCAAAAGGGTTGAACCAGCCAGCATTCCCACCAGCAGTGAAGGAGGGTCCCTTTCTCGCCACATCCGCGCCAGCACCGGTTGCTTTTGTTCTTGTGGATGTGGGCCAGTCTCTGTGGTATGAAATGATATCTCATTGTGGTTTTGATCCGCATCTCTCTGATGATTAGTGATGTAGAGCATTTTCTCATGTGCCTTTTTGCCATTCGAATTTCTTCTTTGCGAAAGTTTCTGTTCATTTCCTCACCCCATTTTTTGATGGGGTTGGGTGATTTCTTCTTGTCAATTTTCTTTTAAATGTGTTTTTTTAAAATGCCTTTAAGGAACTTAGATAAAATTAATGATAATAGCAATGCTGGTGATATAATCACTCTTATCATGAAAACATTAGCTTATATCTCTCAAAAATGTCTAAATCAAGTAAACAGAAAACCATGTAGTGTACGCATGTTAAATGTGATTTGAATGTGTTATCAAGGGGCTGAAGAGACTGTACAGTGGCAAGGCACTTTTATTGCATGCAGCTGACCCAGGTTCAATTCTAAACACCACTATGGTCCTCTGAGCACTTACAGAAGTGATTCCTGAGATTATGGCTAGGGGTAAGTCCTGTGAACCATAGGGTAGGACCTCTAAAGAAGCAAAAACAATTTTAAGAAACACTCAATAAACCCTCAAGGTGCTATCTATATTTATCGATTCCATAGTAAAATGATAGCAGATTGTTTTTTAAGTCATAACTTTGTTATGTTACTGATTTTTTTTTTGAGGGGGGAGTGCCAGGTATCAAACTCAGCTCTCTTACAAAGCAAACACTCTGAGGGACTGGAGCGATTGCACAGTGTGTAGGGCATTTGCCTTGCATGCGGTCAACCCTAGTTCGATTCCCAGCATCCCATGTGGTCCCCTGAGCACTGCAAGGAGTAATTCCTGAATGCATGAGCCAGGAGAAACCCCTGTCCAATGCCAGGTGTGACCCCCCCCCAAAAAAAAGGAAATGCTCTGATAGCTACACCACTGATCCAAGACGATCCAAGAATTTTAATTTTCACTGGTTGAACAGCTTTGAGTGAAATATGTATAAAATAATTACTATTTAGTAGGTCTTTTATCAAGGAAAATGAAACAAAAAACTAGTAGATTATTCTTGAAGAACACAGTAAAACCTAAGACCTGGAAAGAGGCAGAGAATGAGAATGTGTCTGTCAAAATGTGAAATCTCACAGACATTAATCTCACAGTAATTAATAGGTTTTACTATTAGTTGACATATTCAAATATAAGGTAACTAACTATAATATTTCTTATATACATAGTTTATATGTACACATATATGAGATATATATCCATATATACATATATGTTAAACACACATATGTGCAATGTATTGATGTCTATATGTGTATGTATCCAATTTTATTTTGTAGTGGAAAATAATGTTCTTAAGTCTGTATTTGGGAATAATCCATAATTACCTAATTACCTATCTTCCATTTTGGCATGTATTAAATGTTTCAAATGTATTAAAGGTTTAAATGTATCCACTTTGTAAACTACATATCTACTAGGAGCAAGACTTTAGTTGGATCCCATTTGCCAGATTGCCTCCCAAGAACTGCTGAGGGTAGTAGCCCCCATGGCCCCAGGACCTCCTGTCTGAGTAGCCAGATCATATCAAGAAGTGTCTCTGAGCCAACACAAAACTACTAGGTGTGGCCACAAATTGTAATGATGTTCACTTTGACAATTGAATAGAAAGAGTTTTATTTAAATTGAAAACATGAAAATAGATATTGCAAAACACTGTTTACTAAAATATCTGTTCTTCAAGCAAAGCTGGAAAATGGGTAGAATTTGCAAAAGATAGATATTCAAAATTATGTAATGTTTTTCATCAAAATAAAATCATATCCAGTATGATCCAGAGAGATAGTACTAGGATTAAGGTGTTTGCCTTGTGCATGGTAATCTACTGTTCACTATCACCACATGTTCCCTGAGCATTGCCAGGACTGGTCTTTGAGCACAGTCAGGAGTTAGCCCTGAGCGACAAAGGCTGTGGTCCCAAACCAAAAGAATAAAATAAAATATATATTACAAAGCAAAATATTTATATTGTACAACTGCATCTAGTATCATTTTGCTGAGATGTCAAGAATACTTGATTTTGAACAAGCCAAGAGACCCTGAGCAGTTTTTGTCCCTAGAATCAGAATTTTCTGCTTTACTTCCATTTTTTTTATTTGCATGTTCACTTAATCAACTCTTGCATGAAAGAGGTATCTTCTGCCTATCAGAGAAATGGCATCAACTACTGGACTTAAATTTTCACACCTATGTGACAAAGCTGAAAAAGCTCTTCCTCTATCACAAATTTGACTTTATCCATTACCTGGAGTATGATTGGTTAGGCTTAGATTTTTGGGTCCCTCTTAAGTCATTGCTGTGACCAGAGAGCAAATACCAAAAGTGTATGTTAATACCCAGTTGACCCACAATTTAGATTAAAATAAAACTTGCATAGAAGAATGGGAGATGCTGAAATCAAAAATTAATATCACAAATATTCAGGATTATTAAAATTTACTACTAAAAATGTAAAGTTAATTACCTATGGGTGTGACCCCCGCCTACTGCAAGATGGATGTAAGTCACTGTCCTCCCGTTGTTCATTGATTTACTCGAGCAGGCCCAGTAATGTCTCCATTGGAGACTTTGTTGTTACTGTGTTTGGCGTATAGAACACATCATGGGGAGCTGCCAGGCTCTGCCGTGCAGGCGAGATACTCTCGGTAGCTTGCCGGGCTCTCCGAGAGGGGCGGAGGAATCGAACTCAGGTCAGCTATGTTGGCTGCATGCAAGGCAAACGCCCTATTCCCTGTGCTATCGCTCCAGCCCGCAAGATGGAGGATCTTTAGTATATTATGGAATAACATAATGGAATATGGGTAAGGTAGAGAGTTTACCTAAAAGGATAACTCAATGAAGGAGCTTTTGTTTTGCTTTGTTCTTTAAATCATAGTTAGCTACAAACACACAAAACAAACAAAACCTTTGTTACATTTTACTAGTAATATGCATTTCTTTGGAGACTCTGTTGTTACTGTGTTTGGCAAATCGAATATGTCACAGGTGCCGTGCGGGCGAGATACTCTCGGTAGCTTGCCAGGCTCTTCAGAGGGGTGGAGGAATTGAACTCAGGTCGGCCATGTTGGCTGCGTGAAAGGCAAACGCCCTACCGCTCTGCTATCGCTCCAGCGTATTCAATATGCCAAAAACAGTAACAACAGAGTCTCCAATGGAGACGTTACTGGCCCTGCTCGAGCAAATCGATGAACAATGGGAGGACAGTGACAGGGACAGTGATGCATTTCTTTAATCAAGTTTTTATTTTTAGAATGATACTTTTATAAATAATCAATTTTTATCATTTCTGTCTGATATCGCCTAGGTAAAGCAATTATAATTGCAATAATTATTTTCTGGCAACATTGTCTTTTTTATCCTTTCTCTGGATTGAATGAAGTTTATTGAATCCTTGACTTCAAATAAATTCAAAGAAGCTTTTATAGTTCAGTATTACAGAACTTCTCCATAATTCAGTGTTACTGAAAAGAATGCCTGCTTCTTATATATGTGAGTACAAAGTCATGAGGTATTGCTACATTCATTATAGACTTTCTGTTTGATATTTTATTTCTTAAACTTAATTGTCTTTTACCTATAATATAATCCTTCCCCAACAATTAATTGGAAAGATGATTTTTTCATGAATTCATAATGACCAACCATGTACCAATGTCTTAACTGTTGCCGCGGGACATACAAGCCCAAGAATTGATATGGGGATTCATTATCAGTAATAAACTCTGTTCATTATTTGCTAACTCCATTTGCGAAACGCAATCTCCAGGTTCCCTCAAGCTTATTCTCCATGTGTAATTATAGTAAATCCCCAAGTGATAGCAGAGGCATCTTTTAAACATATTCAGGATATTTATACAGACATAATTTCCTTGACTATACTGTAAATCTTTAAGTAGTGCTGTTTTCATCAGACACTGTTAAGCCTTTCTGGTTACCACTACCACCTTGGTAAGGCAAAGAAAGTTGATCATCAAAGCCAGCCCTAGACACAGTTGATACTCTAACTAAGCCATGTTCAAAGCTACTAGGCACTGTCTGTCCCAGCCAATATAACCCCACAAAGTAGCAAAAAGATGTCTATTTGTGCTCTAAGTTATTGCAAGGTCCATAGCCACATACTTATTTTAATTGTTACAAATTTATTAGTCCTAGTGTGCCAGTTTTGATGTCAAATCATATTCAGTGTTATTTATGATGTTCAATGTTAACTATTAACAGACTAAAAATTAAAGGTAGGAAACTTATTTTTCAAACATAATATAGAAGAAAAACAACAATTTTTTTAAAAAAAAAAGTCTATTTGGGAGGTGCAGGGGGGATTTGGGCCATACCTGGTGTGATGTTCAGGAGTCACTCCTGGCGGTGCTCAGGAGACCATATGGGATGCCAGAGATTGAGCCTGGGTTGGCCATGTAAGACAAATGTCTTACCTGCTGTACTATCACTCAGGCCAAAGTGTCTTTTACTAAACTACTGATTTGAGAAAGATTGTAACAAAGAAATTGCTAACTTGTGAAAATTGTTTCAAGGTTTTTTGTTATTTTAGTTTTATTTCTTTGGTCAGTCTTTCCTTTCTTCTCTTTTTCCCTCCTTCCTTCCTTTATTGCTTTTTTTGTCACATCCACTAGTGCTCAGAGAATTTCTGGTTCTGAACCAAGGGGGACCCTTTCTGTGCTAAGAGGTCCTTTTTAGTACTAGGGATTGAACTGGAGTTGGCTGCAACAAGAAAAATACCTTAACTCCTATACTATCTCTCCAGCAGGTAATGGTATCAAATTTTATACTAGTTTTACTTATAAAAATACTTAAAATACAGATTGATTCTAAATTATGAGGAAAATATAATGCAAATTTATATATAATTCTGCTATTTTGTTTGTTTTGTACAAATTTAATTGTATCTTTCTCTCTAAACAATGTAAAACTGTGTACCCTTTGTTTTAAAATCAATTATTGGTAAGTGAAACACTGTTAAGAGAAAGTGGGGATGATTTCTTGAACCAATTTTGTGTGAATTTCCTTATGCTTGATTTTCTCACCCATAAAAGGGAAATCATAAACTAATAAATTGTATGAGAGTAATAAGACTGTAGCATAAAACTATTTTTAAATTATGGAATAATTAAAAAGTATGTACTCTTACATATGTTACATATCAAGTATAATTTAAGAGGTATTTTTTCAGGACTAATTTTCTAGGAGTTAAGCAATGTTAGGTCTTTTTAAAGAATTTATTCTATGAAAACTGTAATTTTACTTATAATTTCTTAGATTTTCAAGAATTACATAATGTTATCATTGGAAGGTACCCTAAATGTGAGAAAATGGAGGAGAGAAAAGGGGATAGGTGAAACTGAGTTGAAAGACAAAAAGAACTTTCACAACAAAATAAATGAATAAGTCTCAAATGTATATCCTATTGATTAAATGGTCAAAATTTATATGATAAGCCACATATCTATCTTTTACATACACTTAAAAATGAACTTTAAAACACATAAAGATGAACTATCAAAGATTTATGAAGAATGATAGGTACATAATTTCTTCAAAAATATGTAAGTACTGTAATATTTCATTATTCTGGAAATTTCACAGCACATTTTATACTTCGGACATCATAAACTTTCAAATCACATTTATATCAAATAACAGTAACTGTCTTAGGAAGAGGTTAAAAGTAAAAGTTCCAATAGAAAATTGGATGCCTATACTTTATATAACAGTATTTCTTCAAGTAATGAATAAGTCAATATTTTTTTGTATAGCAGTATTTCTTTAAACAGTCAATAAATTTTACCTAGTACTCATATTAGAGAACAAATATACATCATAATCAAGATGGTTTATAAAAATGAGCACTATCAAGATAATTTATTAAAAATAGACACTATCAAGAGATAGGGGTAAGATAGCCTGAGGAAAATTTCTGTGAGAACTCCTGTTGCATGATCACAAAAAATACAGAAAAATTGAAGGTGAACAGCATCATACAATGGGTCTTACCACGATAAATCACTGCAAAGACCATTGCTTCAGGAGGGTTTTACTCAGTAGAAGGTGGAACAACAATAACTCAATTTAGAGGTCTTTCCCCTGGGATAAGGGTGAGAAGAAACAGTCTGAAAGATAAAGGGACTGTTAAGTCCAGTACCTAAGCAAAAAATACCAAGCTAGGGTGGGAGGGAGCAAAGAGCAACAGATTTCCAGGCCATCACTTAAATTAGGATTTGCCAAGATGCAGACAGACTTGGGTCTTGACATCCCAACATGATGGCTGCTTCTTGTATCTCCAGCTCCAGGAGGTAATCTCCATTTCAGAGGTGAGTCATACTCAGAATTGCATATTTTGTTCTCCTGCAACAGTCGTGCCTACTGAGCAGCCCTGGTTCACCTACCAGTCAGAGTTTTGCTGTGTAATTAGGTTTTTAACATTCATATCTGTATTGGATTTTAAGAGTTGTTCAGGACTTTTGAACTTAACAAGGAGTGGTACAACCACACTTGGCTCTGGCCAGAAGCAGCCATTGTGAGCATAGCCCAAAAAGGTGCCAACCTCAGTTCCTGCCATAAGTGGTCCCAAGCACAGCTCCACCCCTCAAGTTTCAGAGTTTCAGCTCAGCCTTCACTCATAGCCTCACCTCCTCCAAGACACGCACCGCCAATCTACAGGATCCTCAGTTGAACAAACAGCAAGCTTGTGGAAAATGAACCCTAGACCTGTGCCTGTGCCAACTTCACCTTAGTACTCAAGCACTTTCAGGGATTCAAGTGGCACAAATCCCACTGCCATCCAGGAATACATAAATCAGAGACTCAGGTATCAGATAATCTTGCAGGAATATCAGAAATCATCACAAAGCATTACCAGAAACCAGTAGAATCATAGGCACTAGCTTGATAATGTAAATGGAAAACCCGGGATCACTGGTCAGAACAACTGGAACTCTCAGTCCCACCCTTAGTCTCCAGAAAATAACAGAAAAACATTTTTTTAAATGAAAGAATTCAGCTGTATCAACAGATGGGGACAGAAGCTTAGAAAAGGTCTCAATTACATCAGAACTTTTAATGCTGCTGGAGGATGAAGACAGCAACACTCCTCTCAACATTCAATGAACTGAGGAGAATTTTGGAAGAGAGGTTCAAACACTTAAAACAATTTTATGGAAAACATTAAATAATTTGCTGAAACAAAATCAAATGAACTAAGAAATTTAGCAGGAGTCAGCAGTGAAATGGAAGAAGCCAACCATCGAATTAGTGATCTTGAGGGCAAGTGGACATGACATCATCAATAAATAAGAAATAATAGAAAACATATTTGAAAGGAATAGAGAAAAATACTATTTTTACCAGCAATAATATGAAGAACAAGCTCTGAGTCATAGGAATTCCTAAAGGACAGGAAAGAGGGAAAGAGGAAAAGCAGCTGGTGGAAGAGGTAATAGCTGAAATCTTTCCCAGCCTAGAGAGGTGACTTTTACACTGATCCAGAAGGTGCAGTGTGTGACAAACAAAATAAAGTCAAACAGAACACTGAGACACACTGTTATCAAAAAGACAAATGCCAAAAGGAAAGATGAACTTCATAAAGTATCAAGAAAGAATCAAAGCCTCAAATACAAGAGAAACAACTTGAAATGCACATCAAATTTTCAAAATGAAACTCTATAAGCACACAGAGAGTATAATGATAGACTTAAAATTATGAATGGAAAAAAACTGCAACGAGAAATCCCCTGGTTAAGCATAACCCTGCAAGGTTATCATTAGAGAGAAAGTGATAAAAAAATATGCTCAATAAAACAACAGCTAATAGACATTGTGGCTTATAAACCAATTCTGAATATTGAATATTGATAAGTATTGAATAAAAAATAAGCAGTAACTTCATTCACTTGAGTACCCTATATTGGACTTTAGGGTACTTGTCTATGAATCCTTAGGATATAGACTGTTCTCAAGATCTTTCCAGTAGAACTAAACATCAATTCTACTGGAACTTGGGGGTAATACACACAATTGCAAGCTTATCCTACTAAAAGAGCGGCATTCCAAAGATACTGTCCTGGAAATATTCAAAGTACTACCCCTGAAATTATACTAAGACTGTACTATGGGAAACTTAGTTTTTTCCTTCTTTGTGCTTAAAAGAAACATGTCTTCTTTAATTAAATATATATATGTATATATAATATATAAAATATAAAGGCCCTCCCATTGATCACCGATTTGCTCTAGCAGGCCCAGTAACGTTTCCATTGGAGACTTTGTTGTTACTGTGTTTGGCATATCGGATACATCACGGGGAGCTTGCCAGGCTCTGCCGTGCGGGTGAGATACTCTCAGTAGCTTGCCGGGTTCTCTGAGAGGGGCGGAGGAATCGAACTCGGGTCGGCCATGTTGGCTGCGTGCAAGGCAAACGCCCTACCGCTGTGCTATCACTATGTATATATGTATACATATATACACACACACATATATATACATACACACACACACTTTCTAGCCTCTAACTGATAAAGAATGGAGGCAGGAGAAATTGTCTCTGTGGTTAATAAGTAAAAGCCAGTAATTTACGAAAAATATTAGAAGAACATATGCCTTCATAGAAAATAAAAGACCGTCAACATCAATGAGATTTTAAACATTGACATACAATTTAAAATGCCTATTGCAACATATGATTTAGTTTCTGATGGGATAACTATAATTTTGGGAGATATTTTTAAATGTCAGAATTCTGAAGAATTGTGACTGGACATGAATAATAGGACCCTTGCTCAAAGTGGAATCAGAGTTGCTTAAACATGAATCTAACATTTGTGTAAGCTCAGTGATATGCTTAGACTCACAAAATTTTCCAGTCTAAGTACAACTTTTTTATCTAACTTATGAAGAAACAAAAGCACAAAAGGACAAAAAATAAAAGCATTCATGTCCATGTACAAAAATCAACTCTGTTTGATACCTGGTCTCTTGCTCATAGCCACTTCACTATACATTCTTCCATTCCCTTTATGTCCAGAAACTGAATGCTGAAAAAAAAAAAAAAGAAGCTAAGTATACTGTTTTCTTTGTTGAATGTGTGTACTTATGCTTGAAATGCTAAATATTCTTAGGATTAATTGTTGTCCTCTGAGGATAAAACTAACAGATAGCCTGGCATGTCTAAAAATAGCAAAAGCCAATGGATGCAACATTGTTAAATGACTCTAAGATACAAAGACACTCAACTCAGATTTCTAAACAACCTCCTACAGACCACAGGAGACTTGGATGAAAGATCATGCCATGAGTTTTTGGATCCGACTTTATGATTTAACTAGAAAAAGCAAGGACTTTATCACCAGGAGTGGAAAAGAGTAAATATTGACAACAGGAAATGAGAGGGTATTTACTCTCTTGTAACTATTTCCAGTTGTTTTCTCCTCACATTCTGAATAAAACCTAGACTGTCAAGCAAATATGTGTAGTGCTAAAAAGTAGAAGGGGAAATTCACAAGATAATTTTCAAAGCTTGGCAGTCTCTTTTAGCCATTCCCAGGTATCAAAAACATCTAACAATCAATAGAATGACTTCAATTTTAGAGGTAATTGAAGCTTGTCATTGTGAAGTAAGCTATTAGATCAGTTTTAAAATCATAATCCTTGGAGTTTCCATGGTACCTTCTAATTCCTACAAGTTTATATATATATATATGTATACATATATTAATATAATGTGTAATAATTCTATTCAGAGATGTCTTAATCTATGACAGTACCAGGACAACAGAACTGATAGATTCTTTTCAAAAAATATTTTTTAAAAACATAATCTTGAATAAAATACTTCAAGGAAGTTTACTTCAAGTGGAAATTCATATAGTGTAAAAGATTAATAAATTGCATAAGGGTATTTTGTGGTTATAGTGACTTTTGTTTGCTGGCTTTGTTCTTACAACTCACAGAATCTATTTTAAAAAAAATCCCTTAGTCCAGCATTGTCCACTGTCTCCTAAAAAAAAAGTCCAAGGCATCTTTAATTCAGGGTATGATGTATTCATTTACTTTGATGTGATTCTATTTTTCTGACCTCCTTTTTCTTTACCACCATCAATAGGAGGTAACTGATACAGAGTCTGGGAAGTCCAGTGTTAGAAAGCTACAGTGCGCTTCTTTTCAGTTTTAAGGTAATGCTTTATTTCCCTAGAATTCTCCTTAAAAGCCCCAATATCATTCAACTCTATACTTTTGTATCTTCCCATGGAATTAAAGTCAATTCTTCCGGGTTTGAATTTCCCTAATTTGAGAAATAGTAAAATGGATAAGGCACTTGTCTTCCTTGATGAACCAGGTACAATGAGCAGAATCTCTTATGAGCGCTGCTAATCGTTTGATCCCTGATCACAGAGCCAGAGTCAGATCATCACCAGCTATGGTCTCCAAACCAAAAACCAAACAGACAAAGGTCATTTCTTATGGTTTGTAATTTTTGGTAGAGTTTTCCTTCAGAAGCCTCATTCATTGATAGACATTTTATCTGGTTTATTTTCAGTGTAAAAGGATATGGAGGCTTATTCAAAAATTTAAAATATGACCTTGAGATTCCACTTGGTGAGGAAAAAACCATGCATTCATAAATATATTTATTCATCTCTGTTCATTGCAGAATTATTTACAATACCCAAAATATGGAAATAACAAAGTGATATATGAGCAAATAAATTGTAATATATAAATGCAAATAAAATACTTTTCAAATGTAAAATATATCTTTAATCTCACTACATCTTGGATACAACCGAAGCACGCCATTTAAACCAAAGTGAATTGAAAAAAAAAGGGACAAATATCAGAGGATCTCACTCATATATGAAGTACAAAGAAACAAAGTAAGGGAGTAAATATTGCTAATGGAAAGAAATCCTTTGATTCCTTTAAGTAGGAGGTTGGGTGGAGGAAGGAGAGGCAAAATGGTACCGACGTTCAGTGAACATGAGATATTGGCAGTCTGATGGTGGGTGGGAACCCATAACACCATAGTTCTAAGGCATAATTATTACTAAATTATGATACATCAGTAAAATTTTCAAAAGATTTTTCTTCTACATCAATAAATTTATGAAGTCCCCCAAATTATTATTTTTAGGTGTTGATAAAAGAAATAACTATGTAGAGATTCTTTAAATATCGATGTTGCTACCTATGTAGAGAGGGCAATAGGAAGAATTTACTACCCTATGTGTTCCCTCTTTAATTAAAAAATGCTGAAAAGAAAGTATCTAGTTACTGGATTTCTTCCTGCTGCTAACATTAAGTCAGCACTAAAAAATAATGTTGGAATTCAATGCAATCAGAATTGGCTGTGCTTCTGTACTCTTTCCAAGTATGGGTATTTAAGCGTAGCTGTGTCCATTTACTTAATGCTGTTATTATCCATTAAAGAAATTCCAATTAAATGATACCATTACATATATATGAACAGGTTCCAGAATCATAGTAGCAAAAGGAAAGAAAGAAAGACAGGAAAAGATACAGCTGACAAAAGAAAAACAAAATAAATCTCAGCTCTAACACTGGAAATACTGCCCGTGTTTTTCAAAGAAATAATGCTGCTATCTGAGACAGCAAGTTTCCTATCACCGCATTGCTTCACTGTCTGAGTCTATGCTAACTGATCAGGTTGTCTACCTCTATCTAAAGACATGCAGTACTGCTCTTGAAATGTGTATGTTTTGATATAGTTTCATTACTGCTACTAGCTTTAGATCCTGGCCAGTAGAATTGCCTTGTACTGAACCAGAAAATACTTTTCATTCTTTCTTTACTTGCCTTCAGCTTCTGCCTTCATTTCCCAGTTTGACTTTCACAACTCAGAAATAGAAAGAGGGAATAATCACCCAGAGCAATCTACTTGGGAAAAGACTGAATATGAAACAGATTAAAAAATACTTAAACCTTTTTGCAGATATCAAAGATTTTCAGATTATAATTTTTTTCTTCCCTTGCAACTCTGAAAAAGTAGTTAAGAAAGTTCCTAGCACTTGCCCTTAGCACTTAATTTTTCAAAATGTCCACTTGAACATTTTCGTTTGTCTACAATCACTGACAAGGTCGTTTGCTTTATTTATTTTTTTTACCTTTTTTAATGTAGGAGTATTGCTATTTATTCAGCCACTGATTAAGCTGGCTGAAGCAGGAATGAACTCCATGTCACTTTAAAAATATATTTTTTATTGAATATCCATGAGATAGACCATTACAAAGCTGTTCATGATTGGGTCTAAGTAATACAATGATCCAACACCCAACCCTCCATCAGTGTACATTTCCCACCACCTGTGTCCCCCATTTCCCTCCCACTATCCCTTAACACCCTGCCTCCCACCCCCAGTCTCTTTCTATTATTTTGTGCATTATGGTATGCAATACAAGTACTAGGAGGTCATTGTGTTTATTCAAGACTTTCAGTATTTTTATTAGGACCATAAGGCTGGAGTAGTTTTTTAACTGAATGGCAGCTTTGGGGTTTGGATGTGACTGACGAGGCTTCTTGAAGTATAAAGAGGTGGGGGGAAGTGGTCCAACCCGACCCAGAGAAAGTCTGGAAATTTCCATCACAAAACCTGCATACCAGAATTTTCTGCAGATTATATCTCAATGAGGTCCATCCTGAGATAGTAGAGTCAGGCCATGGCCGTGCCTTTGGATTGTGGACACAAATGGCTGTTGAGGGCTCTGCTTGGGTGGGCACCAGGCTGATCCGTGCCCCTCCGATCTACCCTGATTTGTTCAGCCTTGCATGGGTCCTAGATTAACTGCAGCTTTTGATTTCTTTCCAGGCTTATTTATGGGTCTCTGAAACAAGGCCAAAAAATGAGATTGTAAAGCTGAGCCAGAGGTGGTTTGTGAGCATGAGTCCCACATACCTAACTTTTGGCCATTTAATTTCTCAGGAAATTTGGTCCCAAGTTGTTAGGGTTTATTCAGAGACACAGTGGCAATTTTGTGGTATCAGGAAACCTGAAGGCACCATCAAGTGGTTGATACACTCGCCCTGCAGGTACAGGTTGACCTACTGGTGGCACTGACCCCCTTGGTTTAATTTTAATCTGGCCTGCAATGCTCAAAATAGAATTTTTTTCACATTATTTAATATATGGTAACAACTCAGTAAGACACTTGTGTCATAATTCATAAATTCCTGTCCTGATGCTAGTGTAAAATTTTCTGGAAACAATTCTGTATTTTAATTATCATTTATTCCAGCAAAAGAAGAAATAAGTGGCCCGGTACTGAAACACATCAAGAAGTGGTTTTTTTTTTTCATATACTGGAGTCATCTGCTACAGTTTCCTCCTCAAACAAGAGAAACATAATTTCCACTGTACTCTACACCCTAACAAACTCTGTCCATAGGTTAACACACAGAAGAAACAACTGATTGTATAGACCGATTCCCTTTGCTACTTTGGTCCCTAAGTAGCATCATCTAACATTTTCATCAAGTGTCCCACATTTTATAAATGATATTCATAGTTGGTTGTTGTCTACTAACCAAAATAATAATATCAATATTAATCCCTAATTATTTTCCCCCTACCAACCTGGTTCTAAAGTAGACCAAGAAAGACATTTTTATCTTTGAAAGTTCATGTTCTCTCCAAAACATTATTTCTCTTTCTCTCCTCTCTCACTTCTCTAAAAGTAAATGTCTTTCAATAAAAATATTTTGCTTCACAAAATAAATAGACCAGGAGATACTGAATTCTAGCTCAGAGCTACTATTATGCCTACATTCAGATTTCACTCAATGAAATGTTACATTGACAGAGAGGCAAATTGAATAAAAACATACAGAACAGATAGGGAAATAGACTAAAAGAGATAGAACTGACAGCTTTTATCTTATTCCTAATAAGGTTGTATTCATGTATCATAAAATATTCCCCCAAGTTAATGAATATAATGCTCACATGGTTCGTAATTTCCAGAAATCTTTGTACTTAAAATGAGGAATTTTTTCCTTGTCACCACGTAGCAATATAAATCGACCAAGTCTCCACATTCTATTGATAGGACAATAGTACATTTAATGAGATGCTCAAAGATAATAGTCATCACAATTTTCTTCTTGTACAACTCACTTGATGGACTGGAAATTTTTATTCCCTTTACTTCTAGGAGTTATACCTCCAATTTAAGACACTATTTCTTGGGACTACATAAACTTAAATATCTTTTTTTAATTAATTTCTTCTGAGCAATGTATCTCAATTGGCACCGCAGGCTAAGAAATAAGAGGAGAAAAGAAAGTCTTTAGAATATCACGGAAACAATAAGAGGAAGTCTGAATATCAAACGGATATAATCCTATTGTGTGTCTCTCTCTCTGTAGTTGTGTTTACTTTCCACCTTTTCTAAATAGCATATGAGTCAAATATCGAACCATCATTGTACTGAGATAACAGAATAGCCCAACACTGAGTTCCTGTGTATTCTATTCATGTATACTAATCTTTACTCTCTATACCAGAGCTTCATTCTAATAATAATCATGTTGTGAAAACATCCTTAGCCAGTTACATTTTATTGTCTAATGCATGCTGATTATTCTTACCAACAGTAAACTCATAATTGAGACTTACTTACTTTTGTTGGATCCCTTCTCTATATAAGAAGGTTTGCTTTGTGTCTTAACCAGGGAAAGTAAATGATGTTTCTTGGGCAAAAGATTTCTTCAAATGATCGTGTACCTGCATTACAAGTATCACATATCAAGTGATATGCAGCTATGATATTTGATTGAGCTAAACAATGACCAGATAATGAATCCGTTTAAAAATATGTCAATAATAGTGTTTCCAAAAGACCTTAGCATTGAGATTTGTTAGCTTATTAAACAAAGTTCATTCTCAACAATTTGGGTGATATAAACCCATCAGAATGGACCTGAAGAGAATAGGGAAAGGAAGGATATATTTGTTCTGTTGAATCAGTGTTTCTCATGCAGAGAAACACTGGCATAACTAGTCCTAGAACTTTTAATATTGTGCCACATATTTTACAGGACTGGGACTTGTTTTTATTTATTCATTCATTTTATTGAATCACCATGAGATAGTTACAAGCTTTCACATTTGGGTTACAATCACACAATGATTAAACACCCATCCCTGCACCAGTGCACATTCACCACCACCAATATCCCCGGTATACACCCCCTTTCCCACCCTCCCCCTGCCTCCATGGAAGACAACATTCCCCATACTCTTTCTCTACTTTTGGGCATTATGGTTTGCAATGCAGATACTGAGAAGTTATCATGTTTGATCCACTATCTACTTTAAGCACACATCTCCCATCCCGTCTGGTTCCTCCAGCCACCATTTTCTTAGTGATCCCTTCTATTCCAGCTCCTTCTCCCCTTTGCTCATGAGGCACACTTCCAGCTATGGAGCAATCTTCCTGTCCTGTGTATCTACTATCCTTAGGTGTCAGCCTCATGTGATGTTGTTTTATACTCCACAAATGAGTGCAGTCCTTCTATGTCCGTCCCTCTCTTTCTGACTTATTTCACTTAGCATGATACTCTCCATGTCTATCCATTTATGAGCAAATTGCATGACTTCATCTCTTCTAACAGTTGCACAGTATTCCATTGTGTAGATTTACTAAAGTTTCTTTAACCAGTCATCTGTTCTAGGAATAGACAAAACACTTCTGAAATACATAAGGATTGGAACTTGTATGGGGAAAATGATGAAATATTTCATAATTGAGTGAAAGAATCTCTTGTAATAAATCTCTATTATCCTGCTACCATTGGCCTATCCATCTACCTACAATGTCTTGACTATTTCCTTGGAAAACACTCATCTGTATGGCATGCAAAATTTATCAGTTCTAAGGGAAATAAAAAAGTAGACATGAGGGAGATACAACAACCTGATGTATATAACAACTATATTTAAATTTTTTATAGTAGTGTTAATGTTGCCCACCCTATTTGCCCCCACAAAATTCGCTCCCAAATTTTGAAACATACCACCAAACCAGTTTTAAGGTGTCAAATGCATCATTACTGAATGAAAATTTGGAAGCTCCATGCACCATAAGCTTTCATGCACAGCTAGACCCAACTTGTGTGCACCTGTCCAGATTGTCCATGGTTCTTTTCTTCCTACAGAACAGCTTCATTTCAGAACCTAATTGACAATTAGTTCATTTGAAGTACAAATGGAGAAAGCATATAGAATCCATCCTGTCCAAACCAAATGACTGTGCTTACAGTTGAAGTTCTTCATTCAAGCAACACATACATCGTTAATCCATATCACAATATGCTAAACCCAGTTCCCATTCTCTAGGTGTGAGATTCTGAGTGGCTACCTCATTATACATAACAAAGAACTCTGAAAATTAACAGGAATAATCTAAGGATATTTGAATCTATTAAAAGACGTTTCATGTTTTTTCCAGTTAACTTCAAATTAAATTCATTACCCTCTACCACTTAATTGCTTCACACTAATAAAATGAAAACAAATGACTTCATACTAATAACTATCATGAGTACTCAAATGAAAGCAGTTGCAGTATTTCAAATTTTTGGCTACCATTTGTCATTACATAATCTAGCAGGTGGTCCTATTTCTGAGCTTTTTAGAGTAACTTAATTGAAGTCTCAGCTGTTCTAGAGGAATTTATCACTGAGACCAAACACTGAGTTTCTTTTCTCTCATATGATCTAAAATAAAAGCTTATCAGTAAAATAAGAGCATGTGAAATGGCTAGCTAGCAGATTTAGTGAAATTTTAACTCAACTAATTAAACAAAAGGAAATCATCTGGTAAAAAGAGAACTTCAGTCAAGAAAATTGGCTGGAGACTTTCTGAGTCACAGATCAGCATTTCAATCATTACCTCTGCCAAGATCAGCTACGTGATATTGAACAAGTTACCAAATATCTGTTAGCAGAAGTTGCTCACTGATCCTAACTACTTTTTACTTCTAGTTTTTCAGCTAAACTCTATCTCCCAACCTTTCTTGCAGTTAATTGCTGCCATCTGACCAATTATTGCCAGTAAAACATGAACAGAAAAACAACAGATGCTTCTTTGGGACAAAGAATTTTAAAAAGCTAAAATTCCCCTTCATTCTACTTTTCAAACAGACTGGATTCAGATGACTTAGAAAGAACTTTAAAGGATGTAGGCAACAAACAGGAAGAAGCAGTTTCCTTGAATTACCATATGAGTTGACCAGCTAGTCAAGGTCATTATTTTCACTTGGGAGTATTTTCTTGGAACTTCAGAGGACCTATTTGTTATATCAGTGTAGTCTACCCTAATAAAGACATCTCTTTAAATAAAAATAAGATTGTTAAAAAATTATTATTATTTTCTAATGAATATCTGTTTAATAAATAGTGCATGATTACAATAGTAATCATTAAACTCAGAATCAAGCGAAATTTTTTATGATTAAGTAGTCCCACAGGATCACACCAGTACCTCATGAAGCAATGGAGACAAATAGGAAAGCCATCCAAAACCTCAGAAGCCACTTATAAAAATCTGTTTCAACTCTGATTTAGTATTTTTTGCCAATTATTTCTCATATATTTTTCTTCTTCTTTTTTTTTACATATAAGAGCCATATTTTTTTTGTTTGTTTATGCTTCACATGAAACTCCAAAACAATTACTTGCATAGTTCCATATAAGTACCCCAGGCCAGAGTGATACATACAGTCGAGAAGGCACTTGTCTTCTATGTGGCCAACCTGGGTTCACTTCCCTGCCATCCCGTATAACACCCCTAGCCCTGTCAGTAGTGATCCCTGAGCACAAAGACAGAATCCCTGAGCACCACTAGGTGTGCCACACACCCTCAAAAGTTGGGGAAAAAAGGTACCTCAATGTTTTCCTTTAAATATTTCTGACCTAATAGGCATTTGACTGTTAGATTATTTTTCTACTTGCCTAATTATTATGAACATATTTAAATATACCACCAATTTATTTACCAGATACATGCAGGGTCTGTCTGTCTGTCTTTCTATGCCCCTCCCTCCTTCACCCCCCACTCTTTCCTCTCTCTCTCCCTGTCCTCTCTTCCCACCCCACATACTCAAACCCTCTTTCTCATAGATACCTTCTCAGACAAAGTATGCTGTATAAATGCCACCAAAAAATGTTTATTGTGGCTTATTGTGACTTATTAAAAGTCATTTTTTGCTGAAAGAATGAAGAATATTAATTTAGGATATGGAGCGATAGCACAACGGGTAGGGCGTTCGCCTTACAAGCGGCCAACATGGCCGACCCGAGTTCGATTCCTCCGCCCCTCTCGGAGAGCCCGGCAAGCTACCGAGAGTATTCGATATGCCAGACACAGTAACAGCAAAGTCTCCAATGGAGACGTTACTGGGCCCGCTCGAGCAAATCGACGATCAACGGGAGGGCCTTTACCTTTACCTTTACCTTTCATCTTAGAAAAAAAGAAGAGCCAGTTGAAATGTCTAACATTTGTTTTGTTCAACAACTCTTAAGAAAAATAAGACCATTTTTAATTTTTTGTTTTATTTTTCAGGCCTGGACTGCCAGGCCTTTCTCAGGGCTTACTTCTGGTTCAGCACTCAGGGAGCACTCCTGGCGGGCTTGGGAGATCACATGGGGTTCCAGGAATCAAATATAGGCTAGCTGCCTGAAAGGCCCTCTGTACCATTGCTATGGTCCATGCTCTTTTTTCTTTCAAATGCTGCATTCAAAATTTAGTGATTAGATATCTAAATGTAATTGATATATTGACTTAAAAACATTTGGAACTTTTGGTCATTGTGACAGAGTACTCAGATTTTATCTATAAAGAGCCTTTGACTTAGTTTGAGTCTTGACCCACTCAGACTCTCACTTTTTAACATCTGGAATTCTTTATTTTTTTGGTTTGGTGAAATAGTTATTTTATTAAAACTTATTTATAAAGATGTGAGGGGAAGAAAAGAGAGAGAAGTACAGGTTCAAGAGAACACAGGCTTATCCAAAGTGGAAATAGGCAAGTAAATACAGAGACAAGCAAGTGACATACCTGTTCATGAAAGAACATCTTGAACAGCAAGCCACATCCTCTACTCTAATGCCTTAAACACTGTGGAGTAATAAAGCAAAATTCTGACTCTTACAAGCCAAGTGGTAAAGATCTCAAGCTGTTTAATGATGATCTTACCAATCAGCATTTGAACATGTTTTTTTTTTCAAAGACAGTTTTAAAAAATAGTTTATAGAATTTCAGCTTTTGATGATATTTTTGAGACAAATTTCAACTCCAATTTTATAGAAAGTTACTTTACTTTTCTTCTCTTGATTTCCACTTGTAAATGTTTAATAACTCAGAGTTGTATGTAAATTAAAACAGGAAATATAAATAGGAAAGTACATGGCAAATATGTGCTTAATGGGTCTTAGTTCTTATAAAACTATATTATTGATATAGAGAAATCAGTTGTACATCAAACTTGATATAAATGGATTAACAAAAGTATTTTTGCTGTTGAGAAAACATTAAAGCAGTAAGATAAAACAAAAATTTGACCTTGAGGGGTATGGTGCCGCCAGCAAGTCAATCTGTACCTTTGAGATGAGTGCCTCAGCAGCCATCAGACTTTCAGATACCCCAAAGTTGCTGCTGTGCCTTTGGCCAGACCCCAAAAACTTGGGGCAAAGTTTACCAAGAAAGTAAATGGCCAAAAGTTAGGTATGTGAGAGACATACCCACAAACCACTTCTGGGCTCAGCTATATAATTGAAGGCATAGCCTCTCTGGATCCTGATCGAACTGCTTAATGACCATGATCCCAGAGACTCAGAAATGAATCTCAGAACCCAAAGACTTTTGGCAGAAATGCATTCTGTTCCTGCAGTAGGTTACTGGGGCAGGGCCCCTCCAGGTGGGAATAGGTTTCGTGCCTTGGCCTCTTCCCCTTGGCGGCTCGGTGACCACCATCCTCCAGAGGACACTGGAAGGTCAAGTCTGGGCCTGCAGTGATGAGACACTCAGAGCCTCACCAAATGGGGGTGGAACTGGCCCTTTCCTCCCCATCCCAGCAAGACCCCAAGCCGCTGACTACAAATGGCCTCTCTGGCTCCTGATCAACCTAATTAACAGCCACGATCCCAGAGACACAGAAACAAATCTCGAAACCCAGCGGCTTTTGGAAGAAATGCATCTGGACCGTATATAAGGTGGTTGCCGCCTCAGAGCTTATTGGAAATCCAGGTATAAGCCAGCAGTGACGGGGCTACTGCAGTCTCATGGGAAGGGGGGCAGTACCGGTTTGTCCTTCATGCCCTACCGAGGTCATGAGTTGCCCCCCACAAGCGGCTCTCTGGCATGGCCATGACTCCAGAGGCAAAAGGACTCAGTCCAGAGCCCAGCAACTTGTGGCAGAAAAGTAAATGGGCCAAGCGTTCAACTACATTTCCATGCCTCCCCAGGAGGGAAAGGGTTTTGCTCCCTTCTGCCTTCCCAACCCCCCCCCCCCCCCCCAGCAGCAAGGTGGCCGCCACCTCAGAGCTTATAGGAAAGCCAGGTATGAGCCGGTGTTGATGGGGCAACTGCAGTCTCATTGGAAAGGGGGTGGTACCGGCTCGTCCTTCATGCCCTACCAAGGTCACGAGTTGCCCCCACAAGCGGCTCTTCGGTATAGCCATAACACCAGATGCACAGAAACCAATCTCATAATTATCTGGCTCTTTGCAGAAATCCAAAATCGCAAGGCCACTATTGCGGCCACTCGAGATTATATGATTCTCATAATCAGCTATAGAAAACAAAGTATTTTACAATACCTTTTCAGCAATTCTGATTGTTGGGGGGGTGGGGGGAATTCTAAACCATAATGGTGCATCTTTTGTCGAAACAATGAATGTAATCAATGTAGAGGAGTTAAGTGGAAATCATCTGCCTCACAGGCATTGGGACGGGTGGGGTAAATTGGGGTTCTCAGTAGTGAAAAATGAATACTGGTGAAAAGAGAGGTGTTTGATTATTGTATGACCAAGACTTAAACCTGAAAGCTTAGTAACTTTTCCCACAGCGATTCAATAAATAAATATAAGAAGAAAAAAATTGACCTCAATCAGTACCATTTGAAATAAGCTCAATGGAATTATCTATTTTTAAGAAAAACATGCACTTTCACCCCAAACTTTTAGTAGGCCCAGCAGTCACACCCACCTCTCATAACTGCTGCCATATTGATTCATCCACTGGCCCCACAAATCCTTGACTAAACCTCCAAGAAGATGCTCACAAAGTATCTAAATTTCAAAAAAATACCAGTCCTCCTGGCTAAAATCTCTGGGGTGCCCTCAGAAGTCCCCTACAGCTTTAGTCACATCAAGAACTCTACTCCACTGACTCATGATGATTCACTGCAGAGACACCAAACTGCAAATAACATCAATTAAGCTGGTGCCCAGCAGGAGAATTCTGGTGTCTTCTCAGAAGTCTCAGTAGCCACACCCACCTCTTAGATCCATTGCCTTGTGAACTCAGTGCCCAGACAATAGATCCTGAAGTCTCTGGTATGTGACCTCATGACACCTCCTAATTCCTTAATACTGAAATTCCAGTAGAAGCACATAAAATTAGATTGTAAAGTAACACAGAAAAGAACTCAACTCAACAAACAAAAACAGTAACACAGATGGGTCAACTAGCAACAAACAGCTTAATAATTTCTTAGACAAGGATTTATGAACCCTTGATTAGATACAGTAGTTTTCACATTAAAAAAACTGACCTTCATACTTAATAGATTTTAAAATTGAAATGGCCTTATATAATTAATTTCAGGTTTAGAATTGCATCAACAGTTGCAGTTTTGTGTACACTAAAATAAACTGTTTTTTAAATATATGCAAAATTCTGAAAAAAGTTCATATAAGTAAATTACTTTATAACACTGTTATTTTTCAGGAAATAATCACTTAATGTCTTAATAGCAAATAAATTTTAAAAAATTCATAAATTACTTAATATCTTTTTCATATACTTATTTTCTTATGGTCAGTCTTCAAATGTGGTCTAAAATGAAGCAGTTTTGGATTCTCAGAAAAGTACACATATCTATGCAATTCTCATTTTTAAACCATATATATTTTTCTCCTCTGGTTTCAAACATTTACCATATCTTTCATCATTTAATCTAAAAGTACATTTTATTTTCTTCACTCAAAATTAACTTTGCCTGTTTTCCACACATTGTAATCTACAAGAAAACTCTATAAATGGCATTTTATAATTTAAGAGTTATTAGTGATTGATTTGAGGTATTATTTTTGTTTTTAACTCTACACTGGTATTTTTCTCTCATTGTTGAAGATCTATAATTTTTTTAATAACAATGTAAGGATAAAGACAAAAGTGAGGTACAATTAAATATCTCTAGATATTAGTACTTTTTAAATAAAAAGAATTTATTTATTAAATAAAAAGTAATAATAGTTGCAACATGCACCAATCATATGTTCTACATCCCATGACACAATGATAACATGTGTCTCAGAGGTAGCTCTGTAGCACTGTCCTCCCTGTTGTTCATTGATTTGCTTGAGCGGGCACCAGTAATGTTTCCATTGTGAGATTTCTTGTTACTGTTTTTGGCATATCAAATACGTCATGGGGAGCTTGCCAGGCTCTGCCCTGTGGTCGGGATACTCTCAGTAGTTCGCCAAGCTTTCTGAGAAGGACAGAGGAATCAAACCCGGGTCACCACATGCAAGGCAAAGGCCCTATTTGCTGTGCTATGGCTCCTACCGGGCTAGACCCTGGTGTCTCACAGGCTGTAGCCCCTCCCAGCCCAGCGGTCCTCTCTGAATCCAGTCAGCCAGAAAGGGGGAGCAGCAGAACTCCAAGCAAAAGTGTAAAAATAAAAACAAATTTAAAAGAATCTGACTTTACAGTATTTTATAACATCATTATATTTTGGGGGGTTTGTATTTATTAATTAAGGTTTTATCCAAATAGCATAAAATTACTCTTTTAGAAATATACGTACAAGTTTATGTAGGTATTTATATAATCAGACTTATATACCTATCTATATATGTATTTATAAGCATATACACTTTATCAATATAGTTAAAATAGTCAGCATTAACAGTATATCTATTATTTCATTTCACCAAAATGTAAATATATAAAACAAATAATTAAGCAATACATCAGAATTAACATCTATTTCTAAATTAATTTTATTGTTAAAACTATAACATTACACGATAGTAAAAGAAACAAATTTAGAATTATTATAATTCATATAGCAGCAGTACTGGTAGACGTGGCAGAAGTCGGGAAAAGCATTCGTAATGCCTGCCTGTCCTTCACCAACTACAATACCAAGATGACTGCCCTCTGACATCCTGATGGATCGATCAGATCTTCCAGAAGGGCAATGGAGAAGATTATTCATGACTTCTACTCAGATCTCTTTAATAGCCACATCCACTTGCCTACATACCAAATTCCGCAGGAGGGATATGTTGTTCCCAATGTTCTCCCTTCTGAAATTCAACACGCCATCTCGTCGGTAAAGAAACAAAGAGCACCTTGCCCAGACAAGGTCAGACCTGAACACCTGAAGAACTTACCGTCAGTACTCATCAATACACTGGCTCGGCTCTTCACATGCTATGTGTCTGAATGCAAGGTTCCATCCCAGTGGAAAAGCAGCAGGACTGTACTACTATACAAGAAGGGAGATTTAGGTTTTATCCTAAATATGCATCCACGACATTGGCAACTATCGCCCAATCTGCCTGTTGTCTGTCATTTACAAGCTGTTCACTTGAGTCATCCAGAATAGGATTGGCAGAACACTAGATGAAGGACAACCATGTGAGCAAGTCGGGTTCCGTGCAGGATTCAGCACCATCAATCATATCTACACGATAATCAAGCTCATTGAGGTTTCTCAGGAGTTCAAGATGCCGCTCTGTCTAACGTTCATTGATTTAAAGAAGGCCTTTGATTCTGTTGAGACGGAAATGGTCATTGAAGCCCTACCCAATCAGGGCGTTCAAACTCAATACATCAGGATCCTCCATGAGCTGTATTCCGGATTCACTACCAGGACCTCACCATTCTACAAAGAAGTAATCATCCATGTCAAGAGAGGAGTTCGGCAGGGTGATACTCTTTCACCAAAACTCTTAAAATCCACCCTTGAGAACATCATGCGACTGGAATGGGAAGGAATGGGAGAGGAGATAGATGGTTGGCAACTATACCACCTCCGCTATGTTGATGACATCATTCTAATAACACCAAACACAGCCAAGCAGCACAAATGCTGACTGACTTCAACCGTGAGTGTGGAAAGGTCAGATTACAACTGAATGTCACAAACACAATGTTCATGAGAAACAGTCTTGTTCCTGATGTTCCATTCACTCTCAACGGAATGACCATCTCCGAATGCAACAGTTATGTATACCTAGTTCGAGAAGTCAACATGATGAATGACCTGGCACATGAGTTATGCAGGAGGAAAAGAGCATCTTGGAATGCCTTCAAGAGCATTGAAAAAATAACTAAGAGCACAAAGAACCTCCAGCTCCGAGCACATCTCTTTGATTCCACTGTTCTTCCTGCATTTACATATGCCTCAGAGACCTGGGCCCTAAAAAACAGGATGAAAAGGCTATTCTTGTCTCTCAAAGAAGAATTGAAAGATCTATGCTTGGAGTATCACGCGTCACTCAAATGAGAGATAGAATCTGGAGTTCTGATCTCTGTCAACACTCAAGAATCAGGGACACTGTCTCATTTGCCAAGGCATAAAATATCAGATGGGCTGGACACATAATGAGGTTTACAGATGACCACTGGACTAGAGCCATTATTGACTGGATTCCAAGGGATGTCAAAAGATCGTGTGGATGCCCACCTACAAGATGGTCAGACTTCTTCGTCAAGACCCTGAATGATTGATTTGAGGCTCTTCATGTTCCTAGAACGAGCAGATGCCATTGGGCTATGCTAGCACACAACAGGGATGAATGAAGATGTTATTGGCACCCGCTCGAGCAAATCGATGAGCAATGGGGTATCAAGTTATCAAGTGATAGTCAGCCATGTTTTATATCCAAGGCAAAGTAATATATGTATTCAACATTCATGACTATTTTAACATCGAGCATGCTTTAAATGATTCATTGAACACAACTAGGAGTAATTTTCTGACTATTCTCTATTGCATTGTAACATGGAGTCATATTTAAGAAGTCATCAGTTAAAGATAAAATTATAACATCTGCTGTAATTCAAAATTATATGGTCTTATGTCCAATTTACACACTACATGTGTCTAATCCGTTATTCTTCTGATAATTTTTGTGTAAACACAAAAAGACAACAGCGATTTATCTCTCCTGCTGCCTGCGTTCAGCAGTCTCATGCCACTTCCCCCACCCCGGGGAGGTCAATAGGGATGGGCAGGCAAAGGAAGGAAACAAGGGCCGCCAGTCTGGTTGGTGTTAGTTGCAGTTTATTCCAATCCTCTTTCCATTCACTCCTGTCTCTCCTCTACTTCCCCCCATGCTACTTCATTCTCCTCCTCGATCCCTTTTCATCCTCCTTCTGGCTCTGGAATCTGGATCTGGATCCCCTTTCTTCTTCTCCTTCTGGAGTCTGGATCCTGGATCTTGATCCCCCAGTCCACTCTTACAGTCTAGCTAAATATCCCCACATGAGGGGTTGGGGCTTACACATAGGTGTGGTCACAATCAATAGGGGTAAAATTTTTCCCCTCAGGGGGTAATTCTTCTAGGACAGATACCCACCCAATGTCAGCAGGACGACCCACCTAAGAGTGGAATCTCATGGGTATGTTTCTCCTCTCCTTGTCCAAGAAACATATAAGCATTCATTGTATTAATCATTTTGTATGAACACGGTAAGAAATACACTAAGCTTATAGAATTGCTCTCCTAGGGCCATCTCAATCTCAGACTACAGTGACTACAGTGTTCAGGCCAAATAGTCTTTCCTATCCCTAGCAGGGTCCTAGTCTCGTCATTACTTTTGGATCATGACAGCATTTGTCTACAATCAAGCTCTTAACTTAGAGTTAAGAATCATGGCAATTTGGCCTGGCCCATTTCAATGCCAGGGTAGCTCACAGCTTGCCCTGGGTCCATTCAGTCCCTCATTGGGACCCTGCTTTTGAGGTGCTAGGAACTAAGGGCAACTGAGGCTTAAGTCGAGAAAGCCAATGCCCGGGAGTGAGTAATATTCAAAGCCAATTAAATCCTAAGTTACAAAAGCATAATATTAACTGTCTTCCTGTATCTATAGAAAAAAAGGACATTTCTTTAAAGTAAACTATTCATAAGACATAAGGAGAGGAGAAAGGCAATATTAACTTACAATAAAAATGCAGTGTCCTAGAAGGATCTGACTTTACAAATTAACAGCGTCTGATTGGGGGAAATGCTGATTAACTGGTTGAGGAGGAGAGCATAGGGAAGAGTTTACAGATAAACACAATGGAACGGAAGTGCCTCAGGAGCACTATAATAAATCTGTGCTCCATTTGACAAGGGAGGAAGGACAAACCAATGTTAAGCCTAAAATATTTGGAGCTATATTCCAACATCTCCCCCTTTTCTGTTTACAAAACGCCAAAGATCATAATAGTTCCGATGTGTCATTGACTCAGTATTGGTTAGTCTTTTCCAAAAGAGGCAGGATCCTATAACCAATATAATGAACATGATTAATAAGGCCGTACCAGCACTACCAATAGCATGAGGTCATTGCCAACATGACCTCAGGGCAAGGCCCTGTAATGCGTCCGCAATACCCTGGGCTAAGTTTTCATACTCAGCTCCTGGAAATTTATCCTTAAACACTCACTCTCATTCTGAAGGGCAAGAGTATCTAAAGACATATTTCCCTTCAGGTCTTACAAATGGTATCTAATTTTGTCCCAAGTATGAGCAGACCCATTATGTCTCTGGGGGGCGACACAGAAAGAAGAGCTATTCCAGTAACAAAACAGTCTTATTTGTTGCTCTAAGATATCAACCCATCCCTGAACCCAAAGTAGTGCTTGCTATAAAGTGTCCAATCATTGCTCAACATCATGGTTGACGGTAGCCTGCATTTTCCAGAGGTGGTGAGAGTCACTTTGTCATGTTTTGACGAAATCATGCATCTGGATTAAGGTTTGAAGAGCTTTCCTACAATTTTAAAGATAAATTACAAGATAATTTATATTCATATTATATGATATTGATTAAAAGATGAATATCAATGAACCAATAACATAGTGTAACAAGTTTGATAAAATTTGAAAATTTTGTATGAACCTTGACTTCTGCTATAAGCATATGTAGTAAAGGCCAAGTTAACATGATAGTAATATAATTTCTCAGAAGTAGAATGAATGTCAGAAGTAAGTATGGTATAAACCACCCTAGATTGAAGAAAAGCATTCTGTATAAATAAGAAGAATTTTAAGGAATTTCTGAAATCTTTTTTTTAAGTTTTTTTTTTAATTTAGATTTTTATTAGTGAAACACCATGAGGAACACTTGTAGATTTACAAATTTTTGTGCTTGGTTTTCAGTTATACAATGATCAAATACCCATCCCTCCACCAGTGCACATTCTCCACCACCACTGATCCCAGTATCCCTCCCACTCCCTGTCCCCCTCATCCCATGCTGCCTCTGTGACAGGGCATTCCCCCTTGTTCTCTCTCTCCTTTTGGGTGCTGTGGTCTCAAGAGATTGAATAAGAATAGATCAAGGTACAATTTTCACTGGCAACATTTGAAACTTTTGTTTTTGTAAATCTTAGGATTGCTAAATCCTGAGCAAAAAATATTTCTGAATCCGTCCTTTAACTTTGCTAAAATCCTTAACGAAACTAGAATATCAAAATTGTTTTTCAGTTGATCTTATTTAATGTGCAATATTTATTAAAAATGAAGAAAAATCAGCATGTCAAAAGTAGCTGGAAGAACATAGTCTGGAAATTCTAAATTCTTTTAAATATTTTTAGACTGGGCTGGAGCGATAGCACAGTGTTTGCCTTACAAGCGGCCAACATGGCTGACCCGAGTTTGATTCCTCCGCCCCTCTCAGAGAGCCTGGCAAGCTACTGAGAGTATTTCACCTGCACAGCAGAGCCTGGCAAGCTACCCGTGATGTATTCGATATGCCAAACACAGTAACAACAAGTCTCATGATGGAGACGTTACTGGGCCTGCTGGAGCAAATCGATGAACAACGGAAGGACTGTGGCTGTGACTGACTGATTTTTAGACTACTAGGAAAGAAATATTTCAGTGTGAAAATGAGTTCAGGTCATCTGTACAATGTGCCAATAAATTCAGTTTTTTTCTTAAAAATTCTAATTCTATTCCCCCTACTTTATAGACATAAAATTTCTTAATTTGAGTGTGGATAATTCAAAAATGGCTGCTGTTGTCTATATTCATGTCTAAAACTGTATCATGCTTTAAAAGATTAGAAACTGTATAATTTATCTTTGCCCTGCTATACTATGATTTACTATAGCTTATTTATTATGTGAACACATTTATAATGTTTTACCATGTTTTGCATTTTAAGTTACGAATACATCATTCTATTTGGAATTATTTACAAATATGAAAAATAAGCATTTTAAGGACATGGTATCAAATTCTCCAAGTCTCCATAATGTTGTTTCCAGAACCCAAATAAAAAACAACACATAACAAATTTGAGAGCTGGCACTTTGGTTAAATGTTTTCATTGCCAATTATGAAGTTTTAACTTAAACAACTTTTCTTTTCTAAGCCAAGACTTCATCATAATTAAAGATGTTATAGAAATCTGACTCAGTGAGCTTAGAAGTAGTTTAGAAAAGCAAAATAAAAAACCATAAATGAGCAATTTGCATATTTTTCTCCTCTATTTCATTGCCACAGTGGTGGGAAAATGAGGAGTTTATAGATTATGGTGGTCTCATCATTTCTAGTAAATCAACTGACAGACCAAAGACTCCAGAAAGTTTCATGGTTCATGTAGTTTTAAATTACAAATCACAAATTCTCACATCATCCATCTTCCAATTTATAGCTGCTGGAGCAAAAGTTAAGCTCTAAACAATTAGTTCAGAAAGCACTGGCCCCTTGTCCCTTGAATCCATCAGTATCATTCTTGAATGCTAATCCTAAATCTTTAAGTCAATCCTTTGGCCACTTCTCAAAGGGTTTTCAAATATTTGCTCTTGGTTTTGTAATCCAATGGCAGATATTTTGATAGCATTGGCTGAGGCATCACACATGTATCATAGTTTTCTTTGCCTATTTATTGAGGGATAAACATTACAGTAAATTACAGAAAAAAGAAAGTATTGATGATAACAATTATTAAAAAATTCAAAGCATATGAGCTAAAGGTCATGCCCCAATTTGCTGCCTGTTGGTTTATAAGTTTTGGCCTGAAATGGTCACTGTAAGAAAATTGTTGGCCAATCATCAGGAACAACTTGTAAACCATGGTGCTTAAATAAAATTGTGTGTGTGTGGGGGGGGGGGAGACAATTGTTGGCCACTAGATACACAAAAAATACTTTGATTGCTCTTTATTCAGTTCATGAGAGGTCTGAAAACCATTTTACCACTAACCCATAATTTTGAACTAGTCTTTCTCAGACTTTCTGTACTGCTTGTTCAGTGAGTAGGAGGTTGTCTGGGGAAGGATATTATATTTATTGAATTTCTTCTCTACCATCTTCCATATTATAGGTTCTCTATGTTTGATACTATACTCTCTATTGGCATGTTATTCTGGTCTCTATAGCCTTAATACCAAGCTCTTGCTAAACTTTCTAAAACTATCTCCTTTCAATCTTCTTATTGGATTTTAGGTACTCATATTCAATGTTCTATATAATATATTAAACAACATATTGCCAGCATATCAAGTTAAATAAACTCCAAATTGAGTGCATCTCTCAGGCTTCCTCCATGAATTGTAATACCACATAAAACAGAAATCATAAACCTTTCCAATTTACCACCCACATGCAATCTGTTAATATATCAAAATTTCTGCCTCAAAAATGTATACAGAATGCATAATTTTCTTCATCTCAACTCCCACAACCTTTGTCAAAACTCTTTCAGTATTACTGAAATATAGCCTCCTTACTCTGCTTTTGCCTATGGTTTTCCTCACTTCTATCGTTCTACATTTTAGTCAACTAAAAATGAACCAGATCCATTAGGACACTCGGTAAAATATATTCTCCATTATATTTCCAAACAAAATTCCCAGTGTTGGGCTAGAAGTCCTCACAAAGTATGGCTTTGTTCAGCTCCAATATTAGAAATCCTCATAATTACCTTTAGCATAATTTACTCTTCTTTCATGTTCAGTTTTGCTCTCAACATGTTTTTCCTGCTGTCCAAATGATATTCTCCGGTTTCTGAACATACTGGGTTCTGTCAGATTTTCAAGACTTAATTTTATGGCCATGTTACTATTGAAACCTCCCTAAGCACCTTTTCTAGGTCATTATTCTTGAATTCTATTTCAACAACTGAGAGTACACACTCTATTTGAATGCACCTTTCAGCTTTATCTCTTGTAACCATAGAACACCATACAACCTATCTGACCCTGGTATGCTTGTTTCCACAGTGCAAATAATAGAAACCATCTCATGGATTATGGAGATTAATTAATATGAGAATTCACACAGAAACAGTTCTGACAAAGTTTCATCAAGGCTTAATAAATTCATTTTCATCAAAGTGCTCCAAAACTTGCAACTGTTCACTTTACAGAAGAAGGGAATATTTAGCCCTCAGAGCTTATAGGCCCCCAAATCATGTAGTCAGGTCTTGGTACCTAAAATTAAAAAAAACAAACATGAGACACTTATGTTTCTCTTTAGCTGCCTGAAGCCTGTCTGCCTGTGATCTGTGAGCCAGGATTGATGCTATGAATATTCATATGACCTTTGACAGAAAAAAGGTTTCCCTACTCCTGATTTATGTGTTGCTTGATTATGTTGTTTATAGTAAGTATACCATCGCAAACTAAGAAAGCTCTCAGGGTTTACTGTTTTCTTCTTCACCCCAATGAAAACTATGATACAATATTTGGCAATGGTAGATGAACAATAATTAATGAATCGACAACTTAATGGGAAGCTAAAGACATACTTTAATGGACTGACATGCATGTTTGCATATTGAGGACCCAGATCTACTCCCAAGCATCTCTAAGAGTGACCCCAAAGCATTGAGCTAGGAGTAACCCCTGAGCCCTGCTATGTGTGAATCCAAAGGGGAAAAAAATGCTCCACCAATATGTATCATTCCCTGAACACCACTGGGTGTAGCCAAAAATAATAATAATAATCTTATTTTAAAATAATAAATTTTAAAATGCCAACGGAGTTTTTTGGATATTGTTTATTCTTTGATTATGATTGTAGAAAAATTCTTAACCATAGCTATGTGTTTAATCATATTAAACATTCATTTACACGTAACAGTTTACTTTGTAGCTCTTTTTATATACATAGCACATGTATTTTTACTAAATATCAACTGTTTTAGCCATAATTTGCCTAATCCACTTTTAAATCATTGGTTTTTAATCTGTACTTTTGTCTTTAGATAACCCCTTATCTTTCCGCAATGAGCTTCTGAATTTTCCATAACATCAGGAGCCTTTCTGGTAGGCTTTTAGGAAACATCTGATCTTTCACAAACACCCAAATTAGAGTTTAAAGGCCTATAAAACTTAGCAGACAAAAGTTTTATGTTACTGTTGCTTTTACTGTTAAAATTAAGACACTTTCATGTGACCTCTGCATACTTGGGGTCTGCAAAACAATGTTTTAGGCTTCAGATCACAGAATTTTACTCTTTGTTTTCTTCTGTATTTACTTTGAAGTTCATTTTTAACCATCTTCTCTCCTGAGATAGGTCTCAGGGTTGCAATCTTCAAAAGGATTGAACCATGGCTTCTTTGTCCTTTGTATGACCTTTCTGTCCCTTTGACTGCCTAAAAACACTACTCTACTCACCCTTTTCCATATTCTGAAAAATCTACTTCAAGCTTCTTTGTGACTCATCAGATCTACTCAGACTGTAACAATAATAGACTATTCTAACAGTTCCCTACCTATAATAATGTAATACAATGATAGGGGATATGTGTCTTGGTTTCTTAAAAAGTATTTCTGGAATATGTTGCTTCCTTCCATATAATCCCTCTCCTTCTCATCTAATTATCACACCATAAATCTCACTAATGTGTAGGGAAAATAATCTTTGAGTAAAATACAATTGAGAAACATTTCAGTTTAATTTTAGCACTCCTACAAAGTAATTTTTTTGGCAGAATTTAAAAAAAATGTGAAGGAAGGTAACAGTGACAAATATAAATAGAAAAATAATATGTTCACCAGTATTCATTGAAGAAATGACTATTGAAAAAACAATGTCACTATTTGTCACTTATTTGATTGAAAAAATACTGAGTTTCATAAAATGTTAGAATGTAAATATTGTAAGTTGAAATATAAATTGAGGTATTGATTATGCAAGGAAATTTGGAAATGACTAAGGAAATTAAAATGTGCATGTCATTTGACCTGACATTTGTACTTCAAATGATTTACCTACCAAATACAAAAGAAAGTACACAAATATAGGGAGAGTGGTATAGTAAAGTAGGTAAGGCAAATGCCTTGCATGCCATTAGTCTCAATTTTATCGAAGGCAATGTTTATGGTCCCTTGAGTACAACTAGAATGAACCCTGAGCACAGTCAGGTGTGGCCCAAATACACAAAAACACACAAAGACACACGTTATAGTATACATGTTTAGAGAGAGATAACAACAAGAAAATAGTTTTATATTTCCTGATCTCTTTATTCTTCTTTCTCTGATAGTTCATATTCTCTCTGAAAAACTAAGAATTCCCCCATTATCCCAGAGCAGCAAATGACCCAAATTTGAACAAATAACAATACCATTTCCCAAAACCTTAGCAACCGGTCCAAAGAAAAGCTTATGAATCAATCAGATTCAAATGACTTATTCCTATCACACTTCTTGAGAAAACAGATTTCAATCACTTTTCTTAAGGAAACAGAAGAGAAAACCTGTCTTTTTGGCCTTTTCATGAAAAGCAACGGCAAGACTAAAGAGTAAATAGCCATTCTGCAATCTGCAATCTTCAAAGGATAGAACATCTAATGAGCTAATCAGCCCAGAGGTGAATCACTCAAAAGATGTAGAGAAAACACTTATAGTGGCATCAACTGATATGTGGAACCAATCAGTTTTACAGCAGTGCCTTAGACTTTTTTTCTTTTCTTGAACCTATGGTAGTAAAAACACTTCATTTCTGTGAGTCAATTTTAATTTAGTTTTATGATACTTTAAATCCAACAGTATCTCAACCAATAAATATGTGGCATATTAGCACAGAAATAAAGTCACCTCCATAGAATATTCTTAGTTATAAAAATGATGGTGCAAAAATCAAAGGGGTTTTAAACTCCTACTAAAGATGCAATTATATATGTATATTTATATATGTACATATATAGATTTCTATAAAAGGCATTTCTATAAAAAGGCATATTTCTAGGATATAAAGGTTCTAGAAATAAATATTTCATGTCATTTTAAGATATATTTTTAGATGTATAGAAGACTGTTTAAACATTGAACAGTAGTTATTTTCATTATTTCTCATTTAATGGCATACTTTTAATTTTATATTGATATTTTGAACATTTCCCATATTTATTCAAATTTATAATGAAAGTCTATGCAAAAATATAAAGGAGGTAAAACACAGAAGTACTATTTTCCTTGGAACTCAAAATAACACAATCAAACTAGAGAAGAAGCAGTTAGATCTAAAAGCATTAACTCATTATTTGCTAACAAATTAGTGGTATCTATAATTTTGACTATAATAAACATTGAATGTGAAATTAGGAAAGACATTAATTCAAAAGTCAGATTTTTTTTTAATGTGTTCAGTATACTTGATATAATGGTGACTAGGCTGAGGTCGTTTCTGTGATACCATACAGATGTTCAGTCCCTTGAGTCTGGCTTACCTTGAACCAATAGAATATGTTAACTATGATGGAATCTCATGCCTATGATTGAATATTATTTGGAAACAGGAATGGGGTGTTATCTCCATGATTGTATTATATGTTTCAATCTGCTTGTTAACACACTCCAGAGACTTCAGAGCTCTATCTCTGTCAGTAGCTTTGTTAGTTTTGGAAAAGCTTGCTAACGTGAATTTCATAGTCCCAAGGAAATGGATATGGCCAAAAACCTGGGAAGAAGATCCTTTCAGCTGAGCTTCCAGATGAGAGCCAGCTAAGCTCTGTTTAGGCTCCTGGATCCACCAAAAATACACTTATCCAGCTTTAATCTGCCACATTTGAATCAATTTGCTCTAAATCATAGATGCTAATACAAAGAAAGAGACTTAATGCAAAATGTAAGACTCTTCTCCATTTCAAGAAAAAAATAACATGTAGCGGGCCAAGGACATGACTTAGTTGTAGAACAAATGATTTGCATATATGAGACTCTGTGTTTGCTCTCTGGAACTAAGGGGGGGAGAAAAACATTATAGGCATGTTTGAAATATATCAGTGTAAGGAATTTTTAAAAAAAGTTTAAACTACCTTATGATAAATAAAAGGATATACAAATATCAAACAAAAGACACTAACAACAAATTATGTTTTTCTTTCAAATTGTGAAGTTCAACCCTATTATGATATTCCTGACATAAAATAAAATTCAATACTATATTTTATTGATTTAAAACTGATATAAATCTTGCATATTTTACCACCAAAAGTACACACATTTTTATTTTAAAGGAGTTATCTGTGATGATAAATGTGTATCATAACTAAAGGGAGATATGAGAAGAGTTGGACTTAGGTAAATAATTAAATTTCAATCTCCAAATAACAGACATAATATTCAATAACACATACTATGCTTAAGAAAATGAGTCACTCTATTAATTTCAAAGAAAATTGTGTTTTCATACCTAAAATCTAAATTTCCCCCCTTAAAAAGCAAAGGAAAATAATGTATCTGTAGCTGTAGACACATCTAAAATTTACTGTCTTCTTTAATATTCATTAAACTATGGGTATACTTAAACAGATGCATGTTCATTTCTAATGAGAAACCAGAAACTTGTTATAATAAATATTAATAAAAATTTTATTTTAAAACTGTCACTATCCTCCCGTTGTTCATCAATTTGCTTGAGCGGGCCCAGTAACGTCTCCATTGTGACACTTGTTACTGTGTTTGGCATATCAAATACGTCATGGGTAGCTTGCCAAGCTTTTCCGTCCAGGCGAGATACTCTTGGTAGCTTGCTGGCCTCTCCAAGAGGGGTGGAGGAATTGAACCTGGTTCAGCTGAGTTGGCCAGGTTAGCCATGTTCAAGGCAAACACCCTACCCACTGTGCTCCAGCCCATTTTAAAACTAAAATGGGTTATTTTAAATTTTGGAATGGATTTTAATGAACTCCCAGACAAAAACTCATAAAAGACATTTTAAGTGAAAGTATTTCTTTAACAGAGTTCATATAAATATAGCCTCTTAGGCTTTTTAGTAACTATGGCAAAAACGTTGATTGGGAATTTATTTTTCTTACAGCTTGTATATGTTTTCTTTTTCTGGAATTGTCTTCCCTAGTAGTTGAGGGATTTGAACAATTTTTTCCACAATGGTAACAGGGTCAGAAGTCAAAAGTTTCCAAGCATGGACTAAACCTAAACAGCAAGAAAAATATCAAAATGTATGCAAAAATATACAGAAAGGTTATTGATCTTATAAAAGCAAAACATACCAGGAAAATCGCCTTAAGAAAATAAACCGTGTATTTGTCTAACAAAACCTATCAAGAAGTATGTAACCATCACATGAGCTTTAAAATAAAAACCATGTAGCTATAAAATGGATAATATCAGGCCAAGAAAAATTGTAATGCCTCACTTCATATGATAGTGGAGGAATAGGTAGTGACTAGTCTAATTTAGGAAATGGAAAACAACCAAGTGGAAAAATTGACAACAAAAGTTTGTTAAATATCAGACTGATGCTTTGTATAAAAAGCTTTCAGGAAGAGAGAATTTAAGTAATTATTTGGATAATTAAAGCTCAAAAATGTAAATCTTTCTGCTCCATTATTTAGGTATTTCAGACAAGAAATTTACTTGGAATTTTACTTTATGTGACTGACATAGGCAATATTTCATGAGTTAGGATGTTTTCACACAAAGGTCTTCATAGTTTGATGAGATAAATTTTTGGTGGTGGTGGGATGTTTGTGTGTGGGTGTGGGAGCAAGAATGTGGTTGACAGTGGTGCAAGGTATAATTTGATGCAGGGATTTGCCCGGCCAACTGGCTGCAAGCAAGACAAGTGCCTAAATCTATCTCTCCAGTTTGTTTTAGCTGATTTTCTTAAAGGGTGAGAGTAATTAAAAAGAACAACAAGGACACAGAACTAGCTTAAAATTGAGTATCTGAGGGCATATAAAGAGTTGGGACTTCATCCAAAGGGTAAAGAAGTCATGCATATAATCAAATTTGCAATTGGAAAATATGGCTATGGTGTTGTCTGGAGAACTTTGCAGAAGAAAGATGGAATAGTGAAAATAGAGATGTCAAAATTAAAAGAATATGAAAGTGCTTTTCTGGTTTATTCTTTTATACTTCACCAATTTATTTCTTAGCTTCTTTTGTTTTGTTTATGTTTTCAAGGATCATCCATAAACACTTCCTATTAATTTAGTCCATTCTGCACAGTCAACTATTTGTGTGTGTGTGTGTTCAATTAAATGCAGCACATGTATCTACTGTGGAATATAAAATAATTTAAGATCGTTGTTTCCATACATTTGTCATCCTACCAGTCAATAATATTTTTATAATATGCCCAAACTTCAGTATCTATCCTAGACTTGTGTTGTCCAAGAAACTTCTGAGTAACAATTACTTTGATAATGCTCATATCTATCTTCTCCCAATAAATTTCACTCTTGAAAAGACTTTCTGAAAAATAATAGATTTGACCAATCTTAATGAGTTATTTAAAAGCACTATAATTAAGTTGGGCTGGAGCAATAGCACAATGAGTAGGGCGTTTGCCTTGCAGGCAGCCAACATGACCGACCCAAGTTCGATTCCTCAGCCCCTCTAGGAGAGCCCGGCAAGCTGCTGAGAGTATCTCGCCCACATGGCAAAGCCTGGCAAGCTATCCGTGACGTATTTGATATGCCAAATACAGTAACAATTGTCATAATGGAGACGTTACTGGGCCTGCTCAAGCAAATCAATGAACAATGGGAGGACAGTGACAGTGACAGATAATTAAGATTATTAATAAGTTTTCTTATATTATGATATGTACCGTATTTGCTGAGTCTGATATAGTATGGGCTCAATAAATATTTGGTGTATGGAATATGGTATGTGTTCAATAAATGTTTGAAAAAATAAAAGAATGATTCTCACTTAATTCAGTATTAATTTCCCTTTCTTAAAGCTTTATCTAAGATTTTAATAAAATAAAATTCACATTTACTCCAAGGGTCTTTGTTTATTGTCCACAATATGGAAATCTAGACTAGAAATTTATCAATAAATAATTTATCTCTCTGACCCCTTCTTTGTGGCTCTTTGTTCATGAAGAGAATTTTATTCTCTATCTTCAATCCTGCAAAATGCAAATTCTAACTATCTCTTAACTACACCATATCCTTTTTAATATTTTGGTCTTTGTTCAAACAGTAAATTTGAAAATTCTGATATTTGTTCTAAATCAGCAAATGAGGATAGGTAAACAGGTTTTGGTGCCCACAATCAATTTACTTCCAGAGTTCTTCCCCTTTGACACAACAATTTGGATAAAGCATCCTCTTTCCCCACAAGCATACTACAGAAAATAGTTTCTCAATATGATACTTCTACTTCTGTTAATTTTAATAGTGTTTCATAAGTTTACTTATTTTAATATAAAGCACTATTCATTCTTCTTAAACATCTTCAGCTTCAAGAAAAGTTACGTCAATTTAGTCAATTATTTTGCAAAAAATATAAATACTATAAAACATTATTATTAAAACAACTCTTGTTGGCATGGAGTTTATAAATCTTTAATGGTTATAATTATAAATCTTTATTGGTAATAATTATAAATCTTTAATGGTTACGCTTTGGTATTATCAGTGTATCTTCACATTTAAAAATTTTTCTTTTTTTTGTTTTTTGAGGGACACATTCAGCAATCCACGGGCCCTATTTCTGGCTCTGTGCTTAGCATTCCTTCCCCATACACAAAGCCAGGAATAAAATCATTAAAATGACATCTTGATATGCAAAGAAGCTTTAGGACTTTAGGACATAGAAATTGGGAGTCTCTGAAATTGTCCCTCTCTGAGATTGGTTCATTTAAATCTGGACCAGTAGCAATATGGGGAGTTCTCTACCATTTATCCTCAGTCTTGTAGAAGAGTTGACTGTTTATCTTTGTTTTCTGTCACTAAGCTAATTCTTTGTCCATGACAATCCTTTCCCCAGTTGCACCTCAATTTCACAATAGTTAACTTTGCCAAATGAAATAAGCCTAAATAACAATTTTCCCAGCCCTTACCAATCTATACTTTCACTCACCCACTCAATGGTCTATCATAGTGAAGCATGATTTTCCTTTGCAAAAAAATGTTCACACCTCACCGAAGAGTCACATTTGTTTATGCTCTGAGGCTTCTTATTCTTTATTATAAAATTTGCCAGTTTACTATTATCACCACTTTATAGTAGACAAAACATAAAAGTAAAGAACTATTTACATAGCAAAGAACTATTTACATTTCAAATTTCAGTATAGAGCTTTACAAGAAAAAAAAAATCTAACCCCATCAAAAATGAGACAAAATTAACAGAAACTTCCTCAAAAAAAAAAAAAAACTGGTGAGAGATACCTGAAAAAAAAAAAAGCTCTACATCTCTAATCTTCATAAATCGAAATAACAATGAGATATCTCACACCCCAGAGACTGGCACCCATCCAAAAGCACAAGAACAACTAGAGCTAGTGAGGATGTGGGGAGAAAGAGGGCCTCTCATCCATTGTTGATGGGAATGTTGATTGGTCCAACTTTTTGGAAAACAATATGGGCATTCCTCAAAAAACTAGATATTAATGCAGAAAAGTCATTTGCACTTCATTATAGGATTCTGAACTCATTCAAAATATTCAAAATCTCGAAACAACCAAGGTGTCCAAGAATAGATTACTGGATAAAGAAACTAGGGTGCATCTACACCATGGGATACTATGAAGTCATTAAGAAAAAATGAAGTCATGAAATTTTCTTATAACCGGATCAACATGGAGAGTATCCTGCTGACTGAAATGAGTCAGAGGGAGAGTGATAAACACAGAATGATCACACTATTTTTGTGGGAGATTAAAAGAAAACCATATAGTATGAGAATAATACCCAAAGACAGTAAAACAAGGGCCAGGAAAGCTGCTCCATGGTAGGAAATTTGAACAATTTGTGGGGTATGCAGTTAGGACAAAAAGGTACCATGACAACAATGATAATTCGAAACGGACAGGACTGAGTGTTGAAAGGATGTAAGTGATACATAACAAATTATAGTGCCAAGAGGGATGAGAGAGAGAAAGAGAGAGAGAGAGAGAGAGAGAGAGAGAGAGAGAGAGAGAGAGAGAGAGAGAAACTGGAAAAAAAGAAAGAAGAGAAACTGAGAGAAAACATGTACCACAGAGGCAGGCTGGGGTGGGGGCAGGGCAGGGTGGTGAGGAAACCTGGGGATATTGGTGTCGGGAAACATACACCGGTGAAGGGATAGGTGTTTGAACATTACATGACTGAAACTCAAACATGCACTGTGTATCTTGGTGATTCAGTTAAAAAAAAAAAGACAATTTTCTTTAAATGTCAGTATAAATTTGACCTTGTCTATACATAACATTAATATACAATTTTAACATGTGATTCATGCAAATCTTATAAAAGGTATTTTATAGAAAATAAGAGTAAAATCACAAGTTCTCCTTAGGAAAATCTAAGGCATGTAAAATGTAAAATGAAATAAAATGTTCATGATTTTACTTTTTTAAAAATTAATGATAGAATTTAAAGTTAGGTTAAGGATAGAACTCAATGATATGTCATGACTGAGAATAAAATCTGGTGCAATTCTAGCATATATAATGGAATAATTCAAAGAAGAAAAATGTGGGAATGAGCTATGAAATAGCAATGTATATTGCTCGAGCGGGCCCAGTAATGTCTCCATTGGAGACTTTGTTGTTACTGTGTCTGGCGTAGCTTGCCGGGCTCTCTGAGAGGGGCGGAGGAATCGAACTCGGGTCGGCCATGTTGGCTGCGTGCAAGGCAGACACTCTACCCGCTGTGCTATCACTCCATCACCTTTAAGATTCTAAGATTTTATGATTTTACTAAATTTTCCCATTTATTTTTAGATCCTCATATTCCTTGAGTAGAGTAGTCTCCATTAAAAACAGAACAAAGGGAAACTACTATATTGTATACTGTTATATCTTTCACATCTTTCATCTAATATAAAAATGCTCTACACTTTAGGAAACATTTCTACTCCAAGTGTCTTCTTATACAATAACTTATACTATTACTGCCTTAAAGTTGTTTAAAAATAATGCTTTATATAGCTATAAAACATTTGAAATTAATATGTTCCCAGGAAAAAAACAAAATGTTTCATGAATCATAGCAGTTCTTTCTAGGTCAAAACCTGGCAGACAATGGAATAAATGTTTGTTTTCCTCTCATAATTAAATCTTATTTGTGTGAGTTTTCAATTACATACGCCAAAAAAAAGGGCATCTGTAATTTTTGACTTAGCTTGGGTACTCTAAAATATTGTTCTCTTTCCAAACCACCATGACAACTAATTGAACTAGCCAATTACTCTGCCCAATTAGAATTCAGAAATTCGCATTGGCATTTGCCAAAAATTTACTATTTCTTTCTTTCCAACTCTTTCCGCTATTTGAAATTTGTTTTTATTTCTTTAATTTTGATTACATGATTGTCCTTTCATATGGAATTTTTTAAACAACATTCAATACAAAGTGACAATAAAACCTGTTTCTAATAACTGCTTTAGAGCTTTATACTCAGTTTCTTTTCCTGTTTTACAAAATCTATGTACGGTTAACATTATTTTTCTAACCATTCTAATTACCAGATTTTCCTTCTTAAAATTATACTTATTATATTATTTTTAATGCAGCTACAGAAGAAGCAAAAGTCATCTTGCTGAGACCAACGTCTCTTTGTATTCTGAACTCGATATCATTTGAGTACCCCATTCCTTTAACATCTTTTGCCCTGTTACCTTCCTTACATCTTAAATATTTTTGTTTTCCAAACTTGTGGTCACTCCTTCAGAGATCTAATCCATACCTATCATTCAAAAACATTGATTCTTTCTCAAAAAATTAAAATAGAGCTACCATATGGACCAGCAATTGCATTCCTCTATATCTTATCTTATAAACACAAAATTATCAATTTGAAAAGATACATGCTCATCTGTTTTCATTGCATGCTGTTAATCATAATCAATATTTAGTAACAATATTGTGTGCCCAATGTCCAATGGCATATGAGTAAATTGCTATGTATATATATATGTATATATATATATACATACACACATATATACACCCACACCCAAACACACAGAAAAATACTATTCCACAATCAGAAAAGATGAATATTTTGCTAGAATAGAGCACAAGCTTTTGCATATGGGTCCCTGAGATTTTACCCCAGAAAAAACATAGCTCATGTAGTACCTCAGGGTGTGTCCATCTCTCCAAAAGTGAAAAATTGCATTTTTTTCTACAAAAAAAATGAAACTGGAGAGATTCACAATGAGAAAGAAGTACAGTATGATTTCACGTGAAATATAAAGAAAGCCAATATCCTTGTCTATGTGTTTCAAAGGTAAATTGCATCAAATGTTCAAGAACTACAAATTTCACAAAACATTAGTAAACATAGTAAGAAACATATAAAAAATGTTTTTTTACACAACCAGTTCTTTTTTTTTTTTTAAATGTCTGTGGTTGGTTTATTTATATTTTCTTTTTTTTTTATTTTTTTTATTTATTGAATCACTGTGGGAAAGGTTACAAAGCTTTCAGGTTTATGTCTCAGTCATGCAAATATCAAATACATTTCCCTTTACCAATACTTATTTTTTACCATGAAGAACCCCAATAAAACCCCACCCCCACCCCTCCCCGTCCCTGTGAGGCAGATGAATTCTAGTTAACACTCTATCTGCTTTGATTAGATTCATTGTTTCAATAAAAGATTCACCACTATTATTTAGAGTTTACCGCCCCCCCCAAATCAGACATGCTGAAAAAGCATTGTGAAGTGATTTGCTTTCTACAGCTGGGTTCAAGAATTAAATGTTGGTTTTGGATTTCTGCTATTTTACCTATTGACCCTGGAAGTATTTCTACTGAAAGTCAGATAGTTAAGAAATTGGTTTCTGTGTTCTGGAGTCGTGGCCGTGCTGGAGAGCTGCTCACGGGGGGCAACCGGTGGCCTTGGTAGGGCGTGAAGGGCGGAGCGAAACGCCCCCCTTCCCATGAGGTTTTAGTCGCCCCCACACTCCCGGCTCATACCTGCTGTCCACAAGGCTCCCATGTGGCTGCCATCTTTCTTTCCAGAGAGGAGAGGGCGACTGGGGCAACACCCTTTCCCCTCCGGCAGACTTGATGGGCTGGATCAACGCATAGTCCGTTCACTTTTCTGCTCCAAGCTGCTGGGTTCTGCATTAAGTCCTTGTGCTTCTGGGGCCATGGCCGTGCTGGAGAGCCGCTCGCGGGGGGTGACTGGTGACCTCGGTAGGGCGTGAAGGACGGACCGGAACGCCCCCCGACCCATGAGGTACACAACCAGTTCTTGCCCTGATACCATGCATGGAAGTGTTCATTACAAAGAAAGAACACTACAGGTATATATCTCATAAGAACATAAAATTTTTAGGTATGTGGACTCAAGATAAAAAATATATTTTAACAAAAGCACTTGATAATTAAATTTAAAAATGTCGAATACAAAGAAAAAATTGATAAAAATAATGTTCTCATTAAAAGTATTTAGAAAATAAATAATGACTATGATGTAGCTCCATAACAAAGAACTTTCTTTACATAAGGAAGGTCTTGGGTTTGATCCACAATAATAAAAATCAAAATTTAAAAAACAGAATAAAAATGCTTGAAGTATGTTCAACTCATGTTTTCAGGATTCAAAGAACCAAGAATTATTTTCTATTAACAGGAAAGTGGGAGAAAATGTATACATTCTTTGTAAATACTTTTATGAAAACAAAAACTTAAAATTAGGACTAGAGAGATAGTACTTGCAATAAAATGATTACTCTACAAACAACTGACCCAGTTCAATCCTTAGCACCACATATGATATCCCAAGCCTCACTAGGAGTATTTCTTGAACACAATCAGATATGACCCAGAAATCTGTAACCAGCAATGCCAGTCAGGTACGATCAAAGAATAAATGATTCACTAAACTAGAAAACAGGTAGTCAGACAAAATATTATAGCACAATTACCATTATAAATTGTTTAGTGAGATTTAAAAGGTCACCATGGATAATTGCATAGATTTATTATGTATGTGTGTGTATGTGTACACACACACACACACACACACACAAACGTTATGTGCTGGAGTGATAGTACAGTGGGTAGGGCACTTGCATTGTAAACAGCATAATCCAGACATCACATATGGTTCCCCAAGCACTGCCAGGAGTAATTCCTGATTGCAGAGTCAGAAATAACACCTGACTAAGACCAGGTGTGACCCCCAAAACAAACAAAAGCTGTAGTATTTGTGTATACACACATGGTAGTATAAAAAGAAAAGGAGAAAACAACTGAAGGTGAGATTTCATGAATAAGAATAAGTTAGAAATAGATTTAACAAAAGAGGCAAAAATTAATTTAAAAAAACCAACAAAAGGGAGAGAGAAATAGTACAGTGGGTAAGGCACTTGCCTTACATGTCTCTAACCCAGTCTCTAACCCATGTCTCTATCCTCATAACCTGTATGTTCCCCCACTTGGAGTGATGCTTGAGGGCAGATCTAGGAATAAGCCTGTAGCACTGCTTTGGTCCCCAAACAAAACCAACAAGAGAGAATATAAAGAGTAAGGCATTGAGATGGAAAGTTCATTGATAGGAGTCAAAATGCCTATTTTATCAAAATGTATAGATTTAGTGAAATTTATATTAAAATACCAGTGATATTTTTAAAGAAACAGAACGAAAAATACTAGAATTTGTATACAACAAAAAAATACACCAAAGAACTAATGTAATTTTGAGGGAAATTAAAATAGTGGTAGCATGACATACAATTTCAAGCATATTATATATATATATACATACATATATATATACACACACAGAACTTAGGACTATGTGGAGTTGGAATAAAAATGTACCAATGATCAGTGAAGTAGAATTGTGAACCCCGAAACAGGTAACACATAAGGAAACATAACTGATGACAAAGATGACAAGCAATAAAGAAAACTTCATAAATGACACTGGAAAAAAATGACACTGCATGGACAACCATATACAAATGAATCAAACTGGAATCTGAGTAACACATCTATTAAAACCCTGTTTGTGAGGAAGCACTATCAGGAGCCACTCGACATTTTGTCCCCAGTACTGGATCCCTGCAAAGCATGTGGTTGCTAATGTAGCCACGTATTACTTCACTTATTCATATCTCACAGGGAGCATGAATTGATATCCTATCTCTAGTCACCTTCCCACACAATAACACAGAAAATAACCTCCAGACTACAAAAGTCAGAATGGGAAAGCAAAAGCAACACAGAACCACCCTGATGTTATCCCTGAAGACTCTACTAGTAATAAGCAGTTATATAACCTGTCTAATAAAGGAGTTTAGAGAGGAAATGCTGAGGATGTTAAATAGATAAAAGAAACAAAAGAACTCACAGCAAATAAAATGTAAAAGCACGTTAGAGCAGAAATGAGAAAACTACAAGCAGAAATGATGATACTAAAGAGTTTGGTAGTATGCCCAGTTTTCTTCCTCCCCCAGGTCAATCATTATTCGAACCTGGGACTTGGCTTTGCTCGCATATGCACCCCAGGCATCCTCTAGGAACCTGGTACACTCACCATCCCGGAGCCTCTTCCTGTTCACCCCCAACACTGTGCCAGGTCTTCTTCCTCCCCCAGGTCAGTCATTATTCGAACATGATGGCCACTCAAAACTCTATTGCAAACTACAACACCCTAAAGGAAAGAGTGAGCAAAAGGGAATGCCCTGAGGTGGGGGGGGGGGGGGGGGATGGAGTGTAGGGTGGGAGGGCTGCTAGAATCATTGGTGGTGGAGAATGGGCACTGGTGGAGGGATGGGTACTCAATCATTGTATAACTGAAATTCAAGCACGAAAGTTTGTATGCCTACAACTGTACCTCATGGTGTTTCACTAATAAAAAAGGTATGTGTGTATGCATAATAAACTGTCTAGATCTAAAAAAAAAAAAGAGTTCGGTAACTGAAATTAAAAAAGAAAAAAAGCCTCACTGGAAAGCCTCAGCAGCAAGTGACTGTATCTGAAAAAAAAAAAAATCAGTGTCCTTCAAGATGAGATGTAGAAAACCTCCAGGCAACATCAAAAGAAAGAAATACACTTCAAAATAAATGAACAGCAGACAAGAGAACTATAGGAATGAATTCAAGAGAAACAAAAAACTCACTGAGGTAGTAGAGGACCAGGAAGGAAAATAAATACTTATAGATATCATCAGAGAAAAATTTCCAGAGTTGGAGAGTGCATGTATCCATTTTCATAAGGATGAAGCTAAAACAGACCCAAATAAAAAGATTCCAAGACAAATCCTAATCATAATAATGAAAACCCTAGGGATATAATAGGATATCAAAAAAAGTAAATTGCAAAGGATCATCCTTATGATTTACAGGAGATTTATGAAACAACACTCTGCAGGACAAAGACAATGGAAGTATGGTAAAAAAAATAGAATCTCATAAAACCTCTCTGGAAATGACTAGGCATATTAAAAGATGTTAATATTTATTAGGGCAATGCTTTCATAATTTCAAAGCGACAGTGATACTTGTTGCAAACACATTCAGAGCATAAATGTTGGTAAATGAGGAAAAGGAATGGTTAGCATGCTTAAACACAATTCGTGGGAATAGAAATAGGTATACCCATTTAGTTGGGGGACTTTGGGGTATTTCTTTTTTGTATACCCATTTAGAAAAGCATGTAAGTCTTTTAAAAAAATTTATCATCTGATCAAGAAGTCTGACTTATGAATGTTGACCAAAAGAGCATAACATTAAATATATTATATCTACACTATCTTTATTCAGTATTATTTATAATAGTGTAAATATGAAAAACAATAAAGGCACTCATTTATAAATGTAGAATATATAAATAATATTCTTTAGCTATAAAAAAGATGACACCATTCTATTTTCAGCAAAATAAAAGAAACTCAAGGGAATTTTGTGATACAAAATACGCCAAAAGGAAAAAGACAAATATTGTTATTTCAACTATGTTTTTAACATAATAAAGCAGATGAATAGACAAAAGGAAAATAAACCAATGGACATTGATAAAAAAAAACTGGGGTTTCCTGAGGGAAAGGACTTGGGTAAAAGGTGAGAGAGCAAAGATGTTAGAGTTCATAGACTGTGGTAGAAGTTTCAGTTTTGAAAAATAATAAACGAAATACATAAAATCATCATCCACTGTTATCTGTGGATCACAGAGGATACATTCCAAGACACCTGACATTAAAAATAGTAATATTTGGAATTGTTTACTTCTATTAATACCAATCTATGGAAAATTATTGATTATACTTTTATAAATCATACACAGTAAGAGATTTACAGTAACTAACAGACTTATAGTGGAAAGTTATTTGAATGTCCTAATATGAAATATATGACTGTACATAATATTTTTATATCACAGTTAATACTAGATAACTGAAAGCATGGAAAATAATTAATGGATAAGAGAGATTAGGCCTTTAACATAATGAACTTCCCTCCTAGAACTTCCTTTGCTATTTTGCTATATTTTGGTATGTTGTATTCCACTTTTACCCTGAGATTTTTTACTTTCCTATTCATTATGTTCTTTGAAAAAAGGAGTTTTAGGATTGTGTTGAAATTCTAATCTTTTTTTATCTATTAATTTCTAGTTTCAACTTATTTTGTATACTTATTTTGTGTAGAGATACTTTGTACTTTTACTTCAGTTCAGTACAAAATACTTCAGTCTTTCTGTTGTGGTGGTAGACAAGGCAGGGTAAGAGACCTTATTCCAAGGTAATGGGCTAGCAGAATCATAACAAAAGTCTCATACTTACAAGGCATGTATTCTATCACTGAACCATATCCCTGTTTTTTATTATAAGCTTTTAAAGTTCAATTTTTTTCCCTCTGGGTTGTGTTTATATGTGTGTATGTGTGTGTGTGTGTGTGTGTGTGTGTGTGTGTGTGTTTGAGCTACATAAAATGGTGCTCAAAATTCCCTGCACAGTAGTTTTTAAGAAACTATACAGTGTCAGAGATGGAGCCAGGACCAGCTACATGCAAGGCAAATACTAAATCTCTATAATATCTTTTCAGCCTCTCAATTTTATTAAAATATTAAAGATTTAAAGATTTGTTTTGTAACCTAATGTGATTTATTCTGAAGAAAATATTCTTCAGAAGAATGTGTATTCTGATGTTGTTGGGTAAAATACTCTGTATATAAATTTGTTCCTCTAATGTTCTAGTCTGCTGTGTTCTTATTAATATACTGTCTAGATTTTCTAGTTTTCTAAATTTTTTAACTAGAGAAAAATATGGTTTGTTTAAAGTGTTGCACAATATCTCAGATTATATTTTTTGTTAAAATAATTATGAACAATGATGAACTTTGACTGTGATTGGAACAAATCCCATGACATGATTTAATAAAATTATTCTGTGCTAACTTTCAAAACAATATAAATTGTCTTAAAGAAAAAAATACAAATTTTATCTTTGGGTTTATCTAACATACCTAGATCATTTTTGATAGCCCTAGAAAACATTTTAGTTGGAAGAAATAAGCATCACTATTCTATTCTGCTTCAGCATTTTGTGGCTATTTTTATTTCCAGCTAATTACACATTCCAGAGATGAGGGTCTAGAATAGCTGAGAAGAATTGCTTATATTTAAGTACTTGAAAATTCCACATTTAGCAGTCAGTAATTTTTGCTACAAGGCACTCTTCCAGAAAAAAAATGTGTTTTCTTTTAAGTGGTGGGGTGGAATAAAGGTCATGATGAAGAGAAAAAAAATATTAAAAATAAAATTGTCATTAAATCCAAGATCATACACTATATTTTAATTCAGAATATATCCAGGACAAAAATATCCAATTTATAAAGTGTGTACCTCACTTATTTAAAAGATTCATGTACAATAAAAGGGGAACTAGAGAACACTTAGATTTTAGGATGCCTCGTCTCTTTAAGAATACTTTCTTCTTGTGTCCCAGTGATTTTATACACAGAAACAAAAAACTATATCAAGAAATGTGATTGATCAAAAGAATTCTAAAAAACTTGAAAGGTGCCTTTTTGTTTACACCAAAATATCATTGTGAGCCTAGGAAACTTCAGGCTGAATGTTTAAGGAAAGAACATAAAAAGTTCTAGAAAGTGTACTTCAATTTCATGACCCCTGGATTGTCACATAATTTTCAAACAGAAGAAAGCTGAACATGAGAAAAGATGTGTAGTGGCAGAAGAGAAAGGGAATGACTATAACTTATTAAAAAACTGTGCAGAGACAGATCCACAATAAGAGGATTTTTTACTTACTTTCCACATTTGCTGTGGTAGCTTTTTTTTCTTTTTCTTTTGCTAATTTTTTATTAGTGAATCACCATGAGTTACAGTTACAGACTTGTATTTCAGTCTTACAATTGTTGAGTACCCATCCCTTCACCAAGTGCCCACTTTCCACCATCAATGGTCCCAGCATCCCTCTCACCCCCCCACCGCCACCCCATCCCCTCCACCCCACCCTGCCTCTGAGTCAGGGCATTCCCTTTTGTTCTCTCCTTTTGGGTGTTGTAGTTTGCAATAGAGGCATTAAGTGGCCCTCGTGTTCAGCCTATAGCCTATTTCGGCATGCATCTCCCATCCTGAGCAGGTCCTCCAAATACCCTTTACTTGGTGTTCCCTTCTTTATCTGAACTGCCTTTCCCCCCAGCATTTAAGGCTGGCTTCCAAGTCATGGAGTAAACCTCCTGGTTCTTATCTCTACTATTCTTGGGTGTCAGTTTCCCATTCTGTTTACTTTATATAATGCTATGGTAGAATTCTGAGAGGACATCCAACAATCCAAACCACTTAGAATGAAAGGCTTTAGTCAAGTTTCATCTCTTTGAGTATGAATTTATCCCCCCCCCCCAAATAAAATAGTACTAAAGTTAGAATAATTTCACAGCTTAGATTACAGAAAATAGATTTCTATCGTAGGAATCCAGAGACCCTCATTAAAAAGGGAAGTAAGCTGCCATAGTTGAGGAACCTACATGTAAATCTTTATGAAAAGCAACTGAGGTCTCCCACCAGCAAACAGCCTATACTGAGTTCACTAACCATGCTATGAATGAGCTCAGTGGTTCTACTGGAGTGTCTGCCGCCCATCCCATGTGAGACGCTGAGTGAGACATACATTAAACTGTAGATTCCTGACCCCAGAAATTGTGAGGTGATAAATGCTTGTGTTAAGCTGATAATATTTAGTTTTATTTGGTATGTGTAAGGGATAACTATGCAGACACGTCATTTAATATTAAACTGTTTAAATCTTAGACTATAATCATTATCATGTGAGATGTAAAAAAGAAACTTGTGTAGTGAGAATTACTAAGAAGAAATATCAGTCATTTCATTGTAACAAAAATAGATGAGCATGCAAAATAAAATCGATTCAAAGCATTGAACTCTGAAAGGCTTTTTATCCTGAATAGCATGTAGCACTGTCCTCCTGTTTGTTCATCGATTCGTTCGAGCGGGCCCAATGATGTCTCCATTGTGAGACTTGTTGTTACTGTGTTTGGCATATCGAATATGTCACGGGTAGCTCAATCCTGAATAAAGTCATGTTTTTTTATCATCAATTCATTCTAATCTTGTTTACATACCCACTGGTCTCCCACTATTGACACACGTGCATTCACAGGCCTTTGCAGAGGGGATACTAATATTAACCAGATTGACTGCTACTGTTGGGTATGTTTGGTAAAAGTTATTTGGGAAAGAACTTGATACCTTGTTTGGTAAAGCATAAGGTAAATCATCATTTTGTTGCTGTTTTAGTAACATAATCTAAATAATGCTCACAAGTCTGTGTTTTTTCCATCTATAAAATAAAATTACATCTGTAATATTAGAAAGTTTGTCAGATTTCAAATTACTAAGGGTTAATAAAGTTGTTAAGAACTTCCCCTATAGACTCTCTGACTTCCAATATTCCATTTTCAATGAAATAAGTTTTTCTATCTCTGTGGGAGTTCTCTTTTGATAAGGTTTCAGCAAAATGTCAGTACCTCCCATGATGATAGAAGCCAGCATTTTATTCTGAGCTGAGATATTGAAAGTGATTAGGTTATCTACTTTTTTAAAAAAGATTTTAAGATATTGAGGCAACATGTATATATATCACTGAAATAAGAAGGGTTTTATTTATTAATATAATTGAACCTCTTTCTAACAATCCTTAGGTACTTTGTTCTAAAATTCATTGCTTTATGTTTTGTTCCTTTTGACACTTGAGTAACTCAGAAAGCTAACCACAGTCATCCTATATGCTACTTGATACAATAAATATCACTGCAGTCCTAAAATATACTTATTTCCATTTCAATAAGATAGTTTTATTATGGAAGAATTTCTTCCTTTGTGAAAGTATGCACAAAATAAACCACATTACTCACATTTAGTTTATTTATCCATTTGAAATATGCTTATGTAGAAGAATTTTTCCATCAAATAAAGAAGAGCCACAGATTTTTTTTCTGAACTAAGAAATCCATTATATTTGAGTAAATCTGACTGTTTAAATAGTCCCAGCATTTTGTGTGAAATTGAACTTGGCTGATTGTTTTCCAGGGTGATCATTAAAGGACAAAGCAGAATGTTAAAGCTGTAGTATACTGGCAAGCTTTGCTTATTTGCTTCTCTCTGTAACTGAGCAGCCAACAGAACTTCTGTGCTTATGAAAGCATTCCAAGAAACCCTTCTCTCCCAATCTAATACTCATTTAGTCACTAAATCTTGTTTGTCATCAACTCATCCTTTTATCTTCATGTTCGTTGCAGCTGCTTCTATTTCAGCCTGCCTTCATACTCTCTTCTCTTATATATTTTTTTTAACTTCTGAAAAATATTTCATGAAAAAGGGCCAGACTCCCATATTCCCTAAATCGGAATTCTGTTAGCAACATTTTATCCTTTCCTCATCACTTATATGTGAGTGCGTACATATATATACACACACATATGCATATATATATATACACATATGCATATATACACATATGTATGTATACACATATATGTAAACACATGCGTTTTATATAATTATAAAATACATATGTACTTTTTAGTCCCATTGAGAGAAATGTATAAATTTAATACTCATTATCCTTAAATACTTCAAGCTCTGCTGAGCTTAGTTATCCAAGACTAGCTTACACCAACAGAAGTATCATAGATTTTTCAAATAGTGAACACTGATACATCATCATCATCCTTTAAAACCCCATTCAAAATCTGCTAATTCTCCCACAGTGGTAGGTTGAAAAAAATGTTTTCTAAGATGTAGTGTATAATATTTCTTTACTTACACCTGTGCTATCATTAATGATCACTTGCTAATATAATAAATAACGTAAGAAGCTCTGAAATGTTTTAGTCACTACAGGCATGTATTGATTTTGAGTCCCAATTGAGTAAACCTCTAGCTATCTTTTCCAGAAGTGTAATCAAAGAAATACCAGCCCTCTGTATCCGTTATTTGCAAATATCCAATACCACATTGGAAAATGTCCCAGGTAAGTTGGACCTAAATTCCTGATGTAAAAATTATATTTATACAATGGCTATTGTTTTGAGTCATAAGTTATGGGGTACTTTTAAAAAAACATCCCCTGGCTACAATGTTAAGAACTGCAATGAACACACTCACATGTTTATATTGTTTTTTAATGTTTTTATATTTTTCAAGTAGATCTCAATAAACACAGTCACTGGGCTGTATAAGCATTTTATTATTAAGTATCTTTGAGAAATACTATTCTACTTTCCACAGAAGTTGACCCAGATGATTGAATGAAGGTTCCTTTCCCACCTCTCACTGAATTACCCCCAACACTGGTCATTTCAAGTCGATATACACACACAAATATATATATATTATTCCAAACATTGTGAAATTATGTTCTATTTTCATTTTTGCTTTTTCTTCAAAATAAGTGGAAATGAGTATTTTAATATATTTTCTTACTATAATTATATGTACACTTATTTATGTATAAATACATAAGTGCCCCCCCAACATAGGACACTTACAAAACACTTTAGTCAAAATGAGATACTATACATCCCTAAGAAAAAAATTAAAGCATGCATTTTGCTGCAACATAATAGAAGTATAGGTATCATGCCAAGTGAGATGTCAGACAGAGAAGAATGAATACCAGATGATCTCACTCATCTATGAAATAGAGTGAAACATTCAAAATGAAAAGACACTAACAAACAAAATCATATCAATGGATTATAATACTGATTACCTAACCCCAAAAAAGAGGGAAGGGGGAATTATGACAGACCTAGATGTGACAAAGAAAAAGTGGTTATGGTAAAGGATCACATGCAATTTAGTGGTGGTGAGGTACAGTAATTTTGTACATCAATAGCATATATTTGATCATGTTGTAATGATCTTATCCAAGTAAAAACAAGAGTTCAAATAATGAAAGCATATAGCTATCTCATTTTTCCCCACTATTCAATACCTGTATTTAGGTTTAGTTATCATATCACTGGTCATGGTCACGGTCCTCCCATTGTTCATCGATTTGCTCGAGCGGGCCCAGTAACGTCTCCATCATGAGACTTGTTGTTACTGTATTTGGCATATCAAATATGTCACGGGGAGCTTACCAGGCTCTGCCGTGAGGGCGAGATACTCTCGGTAGCTTGCAGGGCTCTCCGAGAGGGGTGGAAGAATTGAACTCGAATCGGCCATGTTGACTGCTTGTAAGGCAAATGCCCTACTGCTCTTATAATTATATAGAGAACAACTTTTAAACATTTCTCTTTAAGAGTGTTAGTATTTATAAACATATCAGTTTTTAAATTTATATTTTTAATCCTGGACCTATCTAAAGACTTTTTATGAGCAAACTCAGATTGGTCTTAACAGAAGAAAGCAAAACAAAACAAAAAAGCTCACAGTGTGTTGCTGCACACTTGATGGTACATTACATCAGGAAGCACTCAGTGTTCTCAATATCTCAACAATGGTGATGCCAATTTTGTTAACATTTTCCATTTGCTCAATTTGCTCGAGCAGGCCCAGTAACGTCTCCATTGGAGACTTTGTTGTTACTGTGTCTGGCATATCGAATACTCTCGGTAGCTTGCCGGGCTCTCTGAGAGGGGTGGAGGAATCAAACTCGGGTCGGCCATGTTGGCTGCGTGCAAGGCAAACGCCCTACCCGCTGTGCTATCGTTCCCACAGCGGGTAGGGCATTTGCCTTACAAGCGGCCAACATGGCCGACCCGAGTTCGATTCCTCCACCCCTCTTGGAGAGCCCGGCAAGCTACCGAGAGTATTCGATATGCCAGACACAGTAACAACAAAGTCTCCAATGGAGACGTTACTGGGCCCGCTCGAGCAAACATTTTCCATTTACATAATTTTTATCTTAAAATCTACATTTTCTATAGGTAATTTATCAGCATTTAGTGGATAGTTATCTTAAGATTCCAATCATTCCTCAACAAATGACTCACTAGCCTTGGCATCTATGGGAAAATCCCAACTAAATCAACTTCATGTGATGACTGTCAAATGGTAAAATTCCAATGTTTACAGAACATCACTGTGGTAGAGATGAGACCTCTTCTCTGCTATTTGCTTAATATATATATATAGAAATATGGGTTACTATTTTATTATATGGATAATCAAAAAAGTATTTTGATAATCAAGCTGAACTCTTTAGGTACATTGAAAGATCTTTCAATCTGCTTATATTATCTTTTGGAAACATCCACTTTGGGGGAAACATTTACTATTTTGTACCAGATGTTAAGATATATTTTGGGCTTTCCTTGCCCACATCCTTGAATCAGCTATTTCTCTTTTAATGAAGAAAAATATTTAAACAGTGAACTTGCAGCACCTGGGGAACTTACTACTGCCAGAATATCACTCTTTCTAGGCCCTCTCATAACTAGGAAACATGCTCTATGTCCCTCTACCATTGTGTGTATACTATATATACATATACATATATATATACATGCACACACACTTGGATTAACAATTGTATTTTTATTATCATGTAAGTTCATTAAAATCTTCCTCATATCCATGACTATATCTCTCAAACTCTGAAAATTGGGATTAACTATATTTACTCTCTTGCTCAGTTGAGTAACTTGTCTGCTCTTACCCATCTTCCAAGACATAAATCATCTCTGTCATGAGAACTGAAGATTCTCTGGCCCAATATCCCCTTTAACCAGCCTAAATAATAAGGGTCTGGGTGACCAATCGTTCTGGACAAATCCTTCATGTGGTTCTACAACCTTCCCTCATTGACTCATACTATTTACAATTAGTACAATTGTTTTACTAATTGCAAAAGGAAGTAAATAATTAAAAATATAAAGTGTGTTTATGTGTTTGTGGTGAGAGATCAGTGAAAAGGGAGAAGCACTCAAGACACTAGTATAATACCCTTTTGACTATTCTGACTCTTTCCTTCGACCCATCATTGTCCCAGAGCCTTTCTAGAATGTGTACAATGTGTAGTGATGAAAATCATCCTTATAATAGTCATAATGACCAGTTGGTCACTTACAACTACATGTAGTCAGTACGTGCAAAGCATTAAGCATTCTTTGATAAATAATATAAAATCATCGTATGTTAATTATACCAGCTGTGCAGCAGGTAGGACGTTTGCCTTTCAGAAGGGCCAACCTGGGTTCAATTACTCCATCCCTCTCAGAGAGCCCAGCAAGCTACCAAGAGTATTCCTCCTGCGCGGCAGAGCCTGGCAAACTCCACATGGCATATTTGATATGCCAAAAATATTAACAAGTCTCACAACGAAGACATTACTGGTGCCCACTCAAGCAAATTGACGAACAATGGGATGACAGTGCGACAGTGCTACAGTGCATGTTAATTATAAATTATCTCCTATAAATTAGAAAAATAGGTTCAGAGGATTTACTAAATTGTATAAATCTGTAGCTTTTAGCAGGACTGACAACAAAATCTATTATCTGAAGTTTAAAAAAAAGATTAGATGAATACCAAAGGAATTACAGAAATAATCTATTTTTTGTTTAATGAAGGGTTTTTATTTCTATTATTTTAGAAAACATTTGAAATTTTAACACTAAGATGTTTCTACTCATGTGTCCAAGAATAAATGATTGGAAAAATAAACTATGGTACATATACACAATAGAATATTACTTGGTCATAGAAAAAGATAAAGTGATTACATTTGCTGCTACATGGAGGAACCTAGAAAGCATCATGCTAAGTGAAGTTAAAGCAAGAGAGACCTATACAGAATGATCTCTCTCATATACAAAGTATAAGGAAATATAATGGGGGGATGATGACAACCCAAAGGAAATGGAAACAAAGAACATTAAGAACTGTCCTCAGTAGGAAACCTGAGGAGACTGGGAGACAGGACAGGGATGGGGGCAATAAGTACAGTGGAGGGAAGACCAAATGGGAGGAAAAGGTGGTGCTGAAAGGTAGTAAAGGATTTAGTATGAAACCCTATCTTTAACATTATAGCAAACCACAATGCAAAAATACATATTTTTAAAAAGTGCCCCTTGTGGGGATGGAGTGATAGCACAGCTGGTAGGGCATTTGTCTTGCACGTGGCCGACCCATGCTTGATTCCCAGAATCCCATATGGTCCCCCGAGCACTGCCAGGAGTGATTCCTGAGTGCATAGCGAGGAGTAACCCCTGAGCATCGCAGGGTGTGACCCAAAAAGAAAAAAAAAAAAGCGCTCCTTGTAGAGGCAAACTGGTGCGCGAGAGGCAAAAAGCGGAAGGGGGGAATATTGGTGGAGGGAACTGGGCACTATTAATGTTGAAACAATGCATGCTTGAATCCCAGTCACAAATAACTTCATAATTTCATGGTAACGCAGAAAAAAAATGATGTTTCTAATAACTTTTAAAAAATATTATGTTAATTAAAAATTCTTATTAATCTTTTCTACTTTTAAAAATTGCTCGAGCAGGCCCAGTAACGTCTCCATTGGAGACTTTGTTGTTACTGTGTCTGGCATATCGAATACTCTCGGTAGCTTGCCGGGCTCTCCAAGAGGGGCGGAGGAATACTTACTTTACTTTTAAAAATTGAATTGCATTATAAAATATTTTAGGTATATAAACAAACACGTATACTTTTACATGTCATTAAAATGATAAATGTTGAGGGTTTAGCTAATCTATTCAGTATTTGCACCTAGATATTCTTTTATTTGTCTCAAAGTATTCTGCAGTGAAAGGGCTTTAGGCTAATCTACTGAGCAAAAGTTCTAGATACTAGCCTATAGTCACTGAAGTTTTAAGATTTTATTTATTTATTTATTGCTTTTTGGGTCACACCTGGCATTACACAGGGGTTACTCCTGGCTCTGCACGCAAGAATTACTACTGGCGTTACTCAGGGGACCATAGGGGATGATGGGAATCTAACCTGGGTAGGCCATGTGCAAAGCAAACACCCTACCCGCTGTGCTATCACTCCAGCCCCACAAATTTAAGATTTTGACATGACTCTACCATCAGTTTGTCTCAACAATCTGCTGCAACTTGAATAGAACTGAAAGTTACAAGGTTTAATGAAGTAACCCAGAATAAGAAAATCTCTTTAATTTAAAATCATCTGATAAAATAACTTTAATGTGTGATCTTAATTTCCTATTATCTTAAAATAACCTGTTCACAAGTACATAAGACCAGAAGTGTTTTTTTTTTTGGGGGGGGGGGGGGTTAGAAAGTGTCTATCATTTCTACTACACCCAAAGAAGATCACGCTCTAAACAAAAGAAAATAGTAGGCGGAAAAAAAGCTTAAGAAATAAAAAAATAAATTTAGGCTCCCCACACTGTGAAGAACAGTGAAGCTCCCATCTTAAATATTGCCCATACAGGTGGAATGTGAACTGCAGCCTGGCTCAACTCAATAGTGATTAAACCAGAAGGAAGCAATACCATGTACAGCTGCACTGGTAAATTAATCACTGAGTATGACAAGACAATTTTCCAAGAAATAAGAAATAAGAGGTATTATAGACTGAAATCTAAAATTTATGCCCACCCTAAAGTGCATACATTGAAGCCCTAATTTCCATTGTTGTTATATCATTGATGCTACCTTTAAAGATACAATTATGATTAAATGAGGTCATAAGTGCAATGTCCCTTGAGAGGGTTGGTGTCCTTATAAGAAAACGCACAATAGAGTTCTTATTTTCACTATTTCTTCCATTTTATCAAGGGAGGTCCATGGTCTGACAGAAAAGTCGGCACGCTACAGTCCTGAAAGTGAGTCTCCAAATCAAATGATCTATAAATATAATCGTAAGTGGTTCCGCTACAGATCTGTGAAAAATTATATATAGAAAAGTATGTTCTCTATAGTGCCTTCAGTCTGCAGTCCATTGCTAGAGCAAGCTAAGAAAGATAAGGAGAAAGAGACCAAGGTAATAGGTTAATGATTCTAGGCCAGAGAGATAGTGCAGTGGGCAGGAAGCTTGACATGGTGATAAGCTATTCTGTCTAACCTAATGCTAGGTCAACAGTCAATTTACTTTTTTGTAAGACAATTACTTTCAAGATAGCCCTTGAAAAACATTTTTATTTAAATAGATTCCTTTCAATTACTTTAATGTAACTCATTTTGAAAAAATATAAGAAAAATTTATTTTATGCATATACTTACAGACTTCCACTAAATATATACCATATAAACAAATACAAATCCTATTAACCAGGTTATCTTAATGCATTCGCTTTGTAATAACTTTGCAAGAACATTTACTCAATGAAATCAATATAACTTTTACCTGAATTTACTAAGTATTTAAGACTCCTGAAAAATAAAAAAATCCCATTTGTCTTTCAGGTTATTCTTTTTATATTCATGAGTCAATCAAATTTTCATTGTCTGAATAAATTTGTTTTTAAACCTACGTTTTAATATTCAAATACCTTCATGTTTATGAAGTCATAGAATCATAGGACTTTTAGATCTGAAAATAACTTAGAATATATTTTCTAAGTCCTATTGCTGAGAAAATAAGCATTCATAAGAACAAAAGAGGCACAGAATTCTTTTTTTATTTTTTAGACTTACAAGTTTTTGTGCTTGGGTTTCAGTTATACAATGATCGAGTACCCATCCCACCACCAGTGCCCATTCTCCCACCCCTACCAATCCCAGTATCCCTCCCATCCCCCATCCTACCCTGCCTCTGTGGCAGGGCACTCAAGGCACAGAATTCTAAACCCCATTTTTCCCCTTTACCATAGAGATTTTAGGGGGAAATAGGGGATTTCTAAGCAATGTTCAGGAGGCTAGAGGCTCAGTGTCAGGCCACAGAATGTGGTGCTTTGCCGCTGCAGTGCCAAGATCACTTACACCAACCTGGGAGTAATCAGGGACCAACGGGGTCACACCTGGCTGTGACTTGGAGCTTCCAGGGCTGCAGCTGGAGATACCAAGTTTTGCTGGATTGAAATGGGGTGAGCCACATTCAAAGCATTGTCATTTTCCCCTTTTGTTATACTTAGATTTCCTTCCAAGAAGTACAGCAACCACAAAGGAAATAACTGAACAGCTTAGCTAGGGAATGAGAAACTACATAGAGTTTATGTAAAATCTAACTGGAAACTTGTTTGAACTTGAACTAATACCACACTGAAGCTAAACCGAGGAAGTCAAACCTGAACACGTGAGGATCACATAAAAGATGCTGCATTAAAGTTATGTCCAGTACCATTGGCATAGTGGCAGGTATTAGAAATGTCTCTTGTAGAATGAGTAGCAACTTCTGTCAAAAAGTTACAGTCATGGTGAAAGTAATGGGTTTGCTCAAGGGACACAACTGTTCAAAGAAATCAACACTTATATACAAAAGTCCATGGAAACATCTTAACGTACCTGACAAAGTTAAATTATCAATAAAAATAATTAAGCCTTGTTATATTTAAGAAAATGCCTTATTGCCAAAGGTTTACTGTGAGTCTCTGCTTATGACTAACTTGAATAGAAGAGGAGGTTTGAACATGTTAACTGGTAGGGCTAACTTGAACATCTATTTACCATTTTTTATAGTCCTCATAGGACTAAGACCCTGATTAGGAGTGACACATACTCCTTAGGCAATTCAGAATTCAGTAACAGTATAAATTAGGCCATTAATTCAAACTGATCGTGCTGCTTTGGGCCAAAGTTGTAATTGTTTTGCATGCCGAGTTAGATATATTTTAAGAATTGTTTGTTCATTTTCCTACTCTATCTGGAAAATGAGATCCTAAAAGTTCTCTTGCTATCACTTCATTCCCATATACCCAGATAAACTAAATTTGTAGCCATTGAGCTTTGTCCTTTATAGTTGGGTTTAATTGCCAAGAAAAACTGCTCACAACAAATCTTTCTATGATTTGCTTCTTTGTTTGGCCAATTAATTTACTACACAAGTCAGTCAGAAACTAGTTCAAACCAGTTGCCATTACAGTACCTCCCAAGAACACTGTATTAAAATGTTACCTTATTTTGCTCTTATTAATACCTCTTGTTTCTCATGTTTTAATGAGGCAAAATAAAGACATTAAATTAATAACCCCCATGGGTGCAACTAATTTTTACACCGGAAAAATCACTAGAAAGGTTTTATAGTGAACACACTAATTACAAATATAAAGGGTCAACCTTAAATTGGAAAAACATGGAGGAAAATTAAGTAGAAAATGAATTTATTAGATCTTAAGATTTATTCAAGAGTTTATATTAAGTATATATCATCCCAAAATCTTAGAGAATGTAAACACTAAAAGCAGTATAGATCCATTTCAAATAATATAAACAATAGGTTCCTTATCAAAGGCTATAAAGCAGCGAATAAATGGTATATTTAAAATAAAACTCTTCATTTTACTATAAGTTTCAGAGGATATATTCACAACTTGAAAATTCTATTGTTTTAGCCTAACAAAGTTATAGAAGCTTGTAGTAAAACATTACAGCTGAAGCAGATTTCACCCACTGAATATTTGGATATCCGTGTAATCAATCAAATAACACTAAACCATTCTCAAGACAGTGAAAAGATAAGACCATGTGCTATTCTCTTTAAATCTTTGTCTATTTTAAAGTACTAAACTATGAGTGATTTTAAATGCAACCACCTGTGGGAAGCCAAGAGCCCTCTCATAGACCCTGGCCATGGTTCCCATGTTAGGAACTGCTTGGGAAAGACATTGGTGACAGTCTCCCAGGACTTCCTGATCTCAGCAGATACCTGATCTATAGCCACACATCAGGCTGACAGCTTATCTGGCCTTATCTATAGTAACCTCCAGGATGCATCTACTCCCTAAGACTCTTTGATATACAAATGTAAAGCTCAGGATGCACCTACTGCCACAAGACCCTTTGATGTGCAAATGTCTACCTTGAATGTTAGGTGAAGCTCTTGTTGCTGACCTTACCAGATATAGTTATATTGCTTCTGCTCCTGACTGAGCTGCCCAAACCCTATATAAACAGCCTATATCCCTCAATAAAGCCTGTCCCTTTTTCTCTCTTTTTCTATTTCTAAACTGTACTCTGTCTCTTGTGTCTCGTGTTCATTCTGATGTAGGCAGGTAGATAGGGAAAGGCTCTCTGCAATGAAACAAAGTCTCATAGAAGAATTCTAGGACCAAACCACCCTGTGGAGACAGAGAATAAGGACTTGATAAGACCATCCCCAGACCCTGAAGATATGGGCCTCCTCCCCATGAAATTCCTCCTTTCCGAGAACCCCCTTTCAATCCGGTTGACTCCAGCGACCCAGCCCCAAGGAGATTCCAGGACATTCCAAGTCAGATGACTCTCGAACCCGCTTTCTATCCGGTTGACTCCAGCGACACAGCCCCAAGGAGATTCCAGAACATTCTGAGTCAGAAGGATCTATAAGAACCAGCTCGAGAGCCCACTTGGCGCTCTCTCCACCCTCGGAGAAGCCCGCGTTCCCTCTGGACGTGTTACTCTCTCTCTCTCTCTTACTCTCTATTCCCCCGCTTATCTGCTCATCCCTTCCTCTCCCTCTCCAAAAGCCTCCAAATAAAACCTGTTACTTCACTGCTCGTCTACTCCTGAAATTCTTTTCTGCGAGCGAGACAAGAACCCCAGAAACCTCGGGTAAGGCTTGGGACTGGTCTCTCCTTTCCTGCAAAGAGCAAATTCTCGCCCCAGCTTGAGTCCGTGGCTCCCCGAGCAATCGGGTGGCGGGGATTAACTCCCGTGCCGAGAAGATCAAGCGGACTTCAGGCTTGACGGCCACCTTGTGGGGCTGGCGGGGCTTAGGCCCGTGCCGAGCAGGTGCTCACTGCAGACTTTACCGGTCCTATCCTACCCAGGGTTCCGGGTGGCAGAGGCGGGTGGGGAGAAAGTGGCCGTCTTTCTCCTCCCCGCTTCACATAAGTCACCCGTGGGGCCCACCGACATCAATTCGGTTGGTCCCTCCTTGCACCATCGGATCAATCCTCGGGCCACCTCCGCGGGCCGGAGAGTGGTTACCGGGGCCCCCTGCAACCACCTATGATTTTGGCTTTCATATTTTTATTTTAACTGGATTCTGAGTCATTGCTTCTGTTTTCTTACAATGTCTTTTTTTTTCCTACTTACCAAGCATTATTGTAAAGTATAACATCTACTGTAAGAGTCACAAAAGCTCTGACCTATATAGTGATACTGCATTGGGAATAACAAATAGAAAGTCATTTTTAATATGCTAAATCTTGAAAAAATTATATGAAAAGAGTGCAGAAGAGTTTCAGGCATTTGGAGAGAATTAGGAAAAAATTCAACAAGATCCACAGGATACTTTAAAGGAAGGGTGGAACTTGGAAAATTACAAAGTGAGAAAGGGTGGAGGAGATAGTATAGTTTGATTTCCAGTGCAAACAAGTCCAGCCAGCATGTTCAGGGTGCAGCCCCGGAGCTCCACACAGTATTCTTTGGGTGATCCTGATACTGCACCACAAGGCCACATTGTCTGGCCCTACCAGGAAACTGCCAGTTTGTCAGAGAATTTCCAGGAGTAGGTCCAGGTCCCTGAGTAACACTGGGAGTTCCCCTACCCACAAAAACAAAAACAAAAACAAAATCACAAACCTATTATACAGGAGAAAATTCACAAGCAATAACCTCATATGGGGCATATGATTTAGAAGTCTGATAGAAAATCCAAACCCAGTCTCTCTAGAGATTAAAAAACTGGTGTTAGAAGGCAAAATAGAGAATTACTAAATTCCATGTTTAGAATTAGGTAGTTTTTTTTTTATCCACATTCCAAAATCTCAGTTTGTCAACAATAATATAAATTTCTAGGGGTGGATGATAGGGTGGAGAGAATCTGAACAAGTACAAATCCTGAATATTCCTTTAAAGGAACAGATATGTATATTATCTTCCTAGATTTAAGATCAAGCTATTGCCGAATAACCTGAAAATATTTTTAGCCCTTAAAATGAATAATTTAAGTATAATTACAATTGAAATGATACACTGACCTTTTCAAAACAGTCATATACTATTTTATATAGAAAGAAATAATATAGCAAAACAGTGCTTTGGAAGGTAAGAAAATTTTCTAAATGTATCAGATCATTAAAAGAAGAGTATGGAGGAAAAAGACATATTGGAAGAATTTTACTTGTAAAGAAATATTTTAAAGAAGACTATAAAGAGAGAAGACTCATGCAATTGAAATTTTAAAAAATAAATTAACATTTCCTCTCAGATTAGAACACAAACTCAGCAAAATTTAGAAGTACTCTGGACTTGACATCCACTTCCTGAAGACTGAATGTTGGTACATTGCCTCTGAAGATTAACAGAAAGAAATTCCAAAGTGCATGGTTCACAATCACTTAGCTTCAAGTAAGAGAGGAAGAAGCAAACCAGGTACCTGGCTTGAAGCAAGGCATATAAACTAGTGAGTTTTGCCACTCTCTGTATTAGCTGTAAGCTGTAAGTAAATCACTGACTCATCATCACCTAAATTAGTTAGTCCTGGAAGAGGACCCCCATCCTGCAGCTTAACAAGCACTCCAGGTGATTCTGCTCAAGAGTCAATGTCACTAGTATAAACAGTGTTACAGATGATAAAGGTGAGAAAACAGACTCTGGAGAGATCCTGGGCAAGAATCATAGCTTGATTTTCCCAGGGGAAATTATTTCTTTGTATAAGTGCAAATAGTATAATTATTACATAGTTAGAAATGACAGGAAATACACATAGGAAGACAAGTTCTTTATAAAATAAAAATTAAAGAATATTTTACAAGGGGCAGAGCCATAGTACAGGTACCACTGTAGCACTGTCCTTCTGTTGTTCATCGATTTTTGCTCTTGTTCATGGATTATTGCTCGAGCAGGCACCAGTAAGACCTTTGTCCATTGTGAGACTTCTTGTTACTGTTTTTGGCATATCGAACAGGCCACAGGTTGCTTGCCAGGCTCTGCTGTGCAGTTGAGATACTCTTGGTAGATGCCGGGCTCTCCTAGAGGGACGGAGAAATCGAACCCGGGTCACTCAAGTACAAGGCAAACACCCTGCCCGCTGTGCTATCACTCCAGTCCATATTACAGGTACTACAGTATTTGCCTTTCACATGACTGACTCGGTTTGATCACTGGTCACTTGAGCACCACCTGGAGTAAAGTCCTGAGCCAGGGGTAAGCCCTGAGCAAAGCTATCAAGTGACTCAACCCTCACCCCCACTTCTCCCACTCCCAATTTTTAAAATAATATTTTACAAAGTCAAATCATTTTTTAAAAACTTCACTTTCTTGGCTATAACCTATTGTCAGTTCCTTCTTTTAAACACACGATTTCTCATGTGAAAAATTAATAAATTTTTACACCTCGGGAAAGGAAGGTATTTGAGAAAGTTGTGCTCTGTCAGGAGCCCAGGCAAAGGAAAGCAACTCTTTCCTATAGATTCATTATATTCAACTGAAAATATGGAAATATGCTTCTTTTTGTAAAAAAAAATGTTCAATAGTAAGCTTTATTGTTATGTTCAGAATTCCCCTACTCCTGTTTTGTTGTTGTTCTGCAACTTTTTTCCTTTTTGTATTTTTTTTTAGTAAAGACCTAGTCACCTTGACAAATGCAAAAAAAAAAAAATAAATGAAAATTAAACTTTATCTTATAAAGTATAAGACCTTTTTTATAAGATGACCAATATAGGTAATTAAACAAATAATTTTGTTTTGAAATATATATATTGTTCTGGTTTTCCCATAGAATACAAATAATTTTCCTGAAAATTGAGAGAAAAACCTTAAAGTGATTAAAGCTTTGATCTATTCCTTCACATAGTTTAAAACTTAGACTAGTTATAAAAGTTCTAGACATATCACACCAGGTTCTATTTCTGAAACATTATTTTATTAGACTTTGGAAATCATATCAAAGAAAATATTTTAAATCATTCCAGACTCTAAGTTAGTACAATTCAGTTTTTATATGTATTTTGAAATTTTCTATCCTGTAACTAAGCTTAAATCAGTTAACTGCAAAAAAAGAATCAATAATTCAATATACCCAAATTGTAAAGCTGGATATGAAAAGTTTTGACCTTTTGCTATGAGCTAATTTTTGTCTATGGAGATACCAATAAAATTAGGCAAATCTTGTTCCCCAAATAGAATATTTTGAAAATCTTTTGTGAAAAAAATTCTGAGGCCCCTGAGAATTACCCCTCATTGATTAAGAAGTTATTAGTGCCACAAACTGAAATTCAATCTTTTACCTTCCACTATTAGAAAAAAGAAAATCTGAAAGAAAACATTACCATTACAATAATTTTCTCAAGTAGCCAACAAAATTCAAGAGAATTAGCTTAAGGGGATGAAGTGATGCTTTGCCTGTAGGAACCCCAGGTCTGATCTCTAGTACTATGAACATCAGGGTTCCCTGATACCACAAGGAGTTCAAGCACTAAATTGAGAGTAAGAAGAGGCAACATAGAGACATTGGTCAGTGGCCTTCCAAGCTTCAGTGTTGTAGAAGTCAAGTAATTCTTTATATGGGTAACATTAGCCAACACGAGTGTAGAAAATACATGACCCACACTAGTATAATTAAACCAAAAACAAGTTTCTTAATAAAGCAGACCAGGCCAGAAGAAACCTTGAGATACTATCTTGAGCTGATGGGACATTGATATTGATGGTGAGTTAAGAGTTGGAATTCAACTCCACATCCCTGAAATGCTCTTATAAACATTTTTGTAAATCACAATAACTAAACTTTTTTTTTTTTGCTTTTACAGTCACACTCGGCAGTGCATAAGGGTTACTCCTGGCTCTGCAATCAGGAATTACCTCTTGCGGTGCTCAGGGGACCATATGGGATGCTGGGAATTGAACCCAGTTCAGCCGAGTGCAAGACAAATGCTCTACCCGTTGTGCTATTGCTCCAGACCCCACGACTAAATATTTTTTAATGTTAAAAATTACTTTCTCGCTCTTCACTCTTCACACTGCATGCTGCTCTTATCCCAAACCCAGGACTCTGTAGGAGTGTAGCCTCTTCACAAGTGGGTGTGGCTTTTTCAGAAGTGGGCGTGGCCATTTTTTCAGCGGGCCAACGCTTATGTGGTCGCAAGTAGTTTACCCATACTAAGGAACCTAGTCCCCAAGGAATCTAGTCCCCAACCTACACAGCAATATGAAGAAACAACATAAATCCCCACCACAAAGGGAGGACAACGAAAACAATCTAGAAGACTCTGTCGATACTGCTCACCTAAGGGAACTATATAACATATAATTCAGATACAAAGTCATGAAGATGTTCAATCAACTCAATGAAACAGTCAGACAGACAGCTAGTAACACGACAGAAAAAATCAACAAATTATGCAAAGAAATGAGAGCAGAAATGTCACGATTAAAAGATTCTGTAGATGAAATGAAAAACACAGTCTCCTCTGTTAACAATAGAATGACCACAGCTGAAGAAAGAATCAGAGAGCTGGAAGATCAGCTGCACCAAGCCAACAGACAACAACAAACAGTGGCAAAGGACCTCAAAATAACTCTACAGAGAATTAGAGTCCTAGCAGATGATTCCAAGAGGAACTACATTAGAATCATTGGACTACCAGAAGCTCAGGGAAACAATCCCAACAAAAAAAACACCGTCAAACAAATCATTGCTGACAAATTCCCGGAGCTCCACAATGTAGCCATTCAGGTTCATGGAGCTCGAAGAGTGCCAGCTAAAAGAGACTCTAAGAAAAACACTCCAAGACATATCAGTGTTAGAATGATTGATGCTGCCAATAGAGATATAATACTGCAAGCAACAAGGGCAAAGAAGGAAATCACATACAAAGGAGCACCCCTTAGATTCACAGCAGATCTATCAGAGGAAACCCTCTAACCCCGAAGGCAGTGGCGAGATATAGTGAAAAAACTCACTGAAATGAATGCTTCACCAACAATATGCTATCCAGCTAAACTCTCACTCAAAATCGAAGGAAGGAACGGTACACTATTTTCTAGACAGCAACTCAGGAACTTCATAGACTCAAAACCAAACCTAAAATAAGGTTTAAAAGAGCTACTATAAGACAAGACAAACCCTGCAACCACAACACACCCTCACAGAAAGATGACACAAAACCCCATAACAATAATCTCTCTCAATGTCAACGGTCTAAATTCACCAATTAAGGGACACTGAGTGGCAAAATGGATTCAGAGACAGAACACAACATTCTGCTGCCTACAAGAAACTCATCTCAACACTCAGAGCAAACACAGACTCAAAGTCAAAGGATGGAAAACAATCCTGCAAGCAAAGATTTCCCTCAAAAAAGCTGGGGTGGCCATACTAGTATCCGATAGCATTAATTTTGCGTTGAAAAAGATTAGAAGGGAAAGAGAAGGCTACTTTCTCTTCATCAGGGGATACATACAACAGGAAGAAATCACACTTTTAAATGTATGTGCACCTAATGAGGGAACAGCTAAATATTTAAAACAACTGCTAATTGATTTGAAGGACATTGCTAGCAACACAATAGTAGCTGGAAATTTCAACATCGCCTTATCACCCCTGGATCAATCAACAAGAACAAAACTCAGCAAGGAAACATTGGCTTTGAGAGAAGAAATAGAAGAGAAAGGGCTTATAGACCTATAGAGGGCTCTACACCCCAAAAAGAAAGAATACACATTCTTCTCCAGTGCGCATGGAACATTTTCCAAAATAGATCATGTCCTAGGCCACAAAACATACCTAAATAGAATCAGGAAGATAGAAATAGTATCAACAATCTTTTCAGACCATGATGCACTGAGAATAGAAGTGAATCACACACAGACACACGCAAATTAAACACCTGGAAATTAAACAACTCAATGCTTAACAACAAGTGGATCAGGAAGGAAGTCAAGGACGAAATCAAAAGACACTTGGAAACAAATGAGAATGAAGACATGAGCTACCAGAACTTATGGGATGCAGCAAAAGCCATTTAAGGGGAAATTTTATAGCTCTGCAAGAATATCTCAGGACAGAAGAAAGGATGCACATAAATAACTTGACTTCACAGCTCAAGATCTTAGAAAAGGAACAACAGAAAGAGCCTAAATCAGGCAGAAGGAAACAGATCATAAAACTTAGAGCAGAAATCAACGACATGGAAAATAAAGAAACAATTCGAAAGATCAATGAAACCAAGAGCTGGTTCTTCGAGAAAATAAATAAGATAGATAAACCTCAGCAACACTCACAAAGAAACAGAGAGAGAGAGAGAACCCTAATAAATCGAATCAGAAATAAGAATGGGGATATCACAACAGAAACCAAAGAAATCCAAAAGATCATCAGAGACTACTTTGAAAGTCTGTATGCCACGAAACAAGAGAACCTAGAAGAAATGGATAAATTCCTGGATTCCTATCATCTCCCAAAGCTGAATCAATAAGATATAGAGTACCTGAATAGTCCTATTAACATCAAGGAAATTGAAACTGTAATCAAAAGTCTTCCCAAAAACAAAAGCCCACGTCCAGATGGATTTACTACCGAATTTTTCCAAACATTTAAAGAGGAAATATTGCCAGTTCTTCTCAAGCTTTTCTAGGAAATTGAAAAAACAGAAATTCTCCCAAACACTTTCTATGAAGCCCATATCTCTCTAATACCAAAAGGAAACAAAGACACCACAAGAAAAGAAAACTACAGGCCGATATCCCTGATGAACATGGATGCGAAGATTCTGAACAAAATAATAGCAAATAGAATTCAACAACTCATCAAAAAGATCATATATCATGAACAAGTGGAATTCATCCCGGGGATGCAAGGATGGTTCAACATTAAAAATTAATCAACATAATCCATCATATCAATAAAAGAAAAGATAAACATCATATGATCATATCAATAGATGCAGAAAAACCATTTGACAAGATCCAGCACTCATTTATGATAAAAACCCTCGCTAAAATGGGGATAGAGGGGACTTTCCTTAATATAGTTAAAGCCATCTACCACAAACCTACAGCAAACATCATCCTCAATGGGGAAAAACTGAGAGCCTTCCCCCTAAGATCAGGGATGAGACAAGGATGCCCACTATCTCCACTACTGTTCAATATAGTACTGGAAGAGCTGGTAATAGTGATTAGGCAAGAAAAAGATATTAAGAGCATCCAGGTAGGAAAGGAAGAAATCAAGCTCTCACTATTCCACTATTCGCAGATGATATGATACTATACTTAGAGAAACCTAAAACCTCTACCAAGAAACTCCTAGAAACAATAGACTCGTATAGTAAAGTGGCAGGCTATAAATTCAATAAACCCAAAAATCCATGGCTTTCCTATATGCAAATAGTGAAAGAGAAGAAAGTGACATGAAGAAAACAATCCCATTCACAATTGTGCCCCAGAAAATCAAGTACCTGGGAATCAGCTTAACTAAGGAAATCAAGAACCTGTACAAAGAAAACTACAAAACACAACTTCAGGAAATAAAAGAGGACACGAGAAAATGGAAAAATATCCCCTGCTCATGGATGGGGAGAATCAACATTGTCAAAATGGCAATACTTCCCAAAGCACGGTACAAATTCAATGCGATCCCTATAAGGATACCCATGACATTCTTCAAAGAAATGGAGCAAACACTCCTGAAATTTATATGGAACAATAAGCCCCCACGAATAGCTAAAGCAATTCTTGGGAAAAAGAAAATGGGAGGAATCAACCTGCCTAACTTCAAGCTCTACTACAAAGCAGTAATAATAAAAACAGAATGGTACTGGAACAAAGGCAGAGCTGAAGACCAATGGAACAGGGTTGAATATACTGCCATTGCCTCCCAAGCACATGATCATCTAATCTTCGATAAGGGGGCAAGAAAAGTGAAATGGAGCAGGGAAAGCCTCTTTAATAAATTGTGCTGGCAAATCTGGACGGCTGCATGCAAAAAAGTCGGCTCAGATCTCTGACTAACGCCATGCACAAAAGTAAGATCAAAATGGATTTATGCCCTCATCAAACCGGAATCCATAAAGTTCATTGAAGACAAAGTTGGCAAAACCCTCCATGATATTGAAGCTAATGGTATCTTCAAAGATGTCACGCCACTGGCCAAGCAAGTGAAAATAGACAAACGGGACTATCTTAAACTAAGAAGCTTCTTCACCTCAAAAGAAACAGTGACCAAAATACAAAGACAGTCTACAGAATGGGAAAGGATATTCGCCAAATACACATCTGACAAGCGGTTGATATCAAGGATATACAAGATACTGGTTGAACTCCACAAGAAGAAAGCACCCAACCCCATCAAAAAATGGGGTGAGGAAATGAACAGAAACTTTCACAAATAAGAAATCCGAATGGCAAAAAGGCACATGAGAAAATGCTCTACATCACTAATCATCAGAGAGATGCAGATCAAAACAACAATGAGATGTCATTTCACACCACAGAGACTGGCCCACATCCACAAGAACAAAAGCAACCAATGCTGGCGCGGATGTGGTGAGAAAAGGATCCTCCTTCACTGCTGGTGGGAATGCCGACTGGTCCAACCCTTTTGGAAAACAGTATGGATGATTCTCAAAAAATTAGAATTTGATCTCCCATTTGACCCAGCAATACCACTCCTGGGAATACACCCCAGAGAGGCAAAAAAGTATAGTTGAAGTGACATCTGCAATTGGTTTGTTCATTGCAGCACTCTTTACAATAGTCAGAATCTGGAAAAAACCTGAGTGCCCAAGAACAGATGACTAGTTAAAGAAACTTTGGTACATTTACACAATGGAGTACTATGTAGTTGTTAGAAAAGTTGAAGTCATGAAATTTACCTACAAGTGGTACTACATGGAAAGTATCATGTTAAGCGAAATGAGTCAGAAAGAGCAGGATAGACACAGAAAGATTGCATTCATCTGGGGAACATAAAGCAACAAAATGGGAGACTAACACCCAGGAATGGCTGAGATTAGTAAAAGGAATTTTGATCCATGACTTGGAGGCCAGCCACATGTACTAGGGGAAAAGGAAGCCCAGAAAGAGAAGAGAGCACCAAATAAAGGGTGTTGGGAGGATCCTCCCAGGGTGGGAGAAGCATGCTGAAAGTAGACTATAGACCAAACATGATTGCCACTCAATGCCTCTCTTGCAAAACACAGGACCCAAAAGAAGAGAGCGAGAACAAGGGGGAATACCCTGCCACAGAGGCAGGGTGGGTTGGGGGGTATGGGGGGTGGGAGGGATGCTGGGACCCGTAGTGGTGGAGGATGGGCGCTGGTGGAGGGATGGGTACTTGATCATTGTATAACTGAAACCCAAGCACAAAAATTTGTAAGTCTATAACTGTATCTCATGGTGTTTCACTAATAAAAAAATTTTTAAAAATTACTCTCTCAATGTTTACAAGCTTTATCATATTTATTGAATTCAATCATAAATTTATTACACATATGTAATAGAAAAGAGAACTGAAATTAGCAATGTTACCTTTCTATATTATACAGCCATGTTGAACCATTGGAGTTTGCTATAATACAAAACTGTATTATGTTACCACCACAATTTTTTTATATCTGCTATAGTGAAAATTATACAATGATAAAGTTTAGTCACACATAAAATTACCAAAGTTCTATCCTGTTATTACTTTTGAGCAAAACATATGATGCCTAAAAAGAGCATTTGCACATTTAAAATTTTGTTTCTTTCCACCTCTTCTACTTTCAAAAATGTGTAAAATAACAATTTTTTTCTAATTATACATGTACCAATTCCAGAATATACAATACTTCATATAATTAAAACAATAAAGAGTATCAAATAATATTGATGGTATTGTGTTAAGTATTAAAATTAAAACATATGTGAGTAACAGTATTTGTAAGTCATAGATAGCAATATGCAATATTATTAAATCTCTTTTTTTCCTTTATATAATCTATAATAATTCCACCTAATCATAACCAAAATTCCAAGGAGATTTTCTCTATGACCCGATGGCATTAATCTCTGGTAATCTATTTTTGAAAATACCCCAGATATGTGAATAAAACAAAAATCCTTATAAATTGGTAAAATTAATCAGAAATGGAACAAATTGAAAAATATGTAAAAGATTAGTGTATTTGAAGATACTCAGATTTATCTGTGATCTGAAATTTTCAATCAAACAATTATGGCCTTCATTTTGCCACCCAATTATAAACTAACTCAAAAAAAGGATCAATTGCTAGTAGAGGTTTGAGCAATAAAATGTAAAAATGTACTGAATTGTTTTTAATGTTAATTGTTTCTATGTTTCATAGACCTTCAAATCTTTAAGTGTTTACAGGTTTTAACATAGCAATTTATAACTTTGGATCTATACTCAAAAAATATTTAAAAACAAGAAAATACAATAGATTCATGCAATGATTTCATAGAAAATAACTGCACCGAAAACCTCCAAGTTTGGCATGAGAATTGTCAGTGATGTATGAGTGTCTATAAGTTGTCTATATTTATATATTTTCAAGAATAATTACTATAGGTCATGGTCACAGTCCTCCCGTTGTTCATCGATTTGCTCGAGCGGGCCCAGTAATGTCTCCATCATGAGACTTGTTGTTATTGTGTTTTGGCATCACCAATACATTTCATAGAATACATCACCGGTAGCTTGCCAGACTCTGCCATGCGCATGATACAAAAAGATACATTAGTTAAAAGAAACAATCTGAAAATGTTAAGAAATATTAATATCACTGAGTAATCACAGTAATCACAGCCATATACAATTTAATATTTTTCAAAAATTATGTCAATGAATTATCACATACCTTCTTGTCTGTCCCTAATAAATTTTTTAACAAATACAGAAACTGAAAATAAATATTAGATAGATTTCAAACATTGTGGAGTGAAAATAGAGGTGAAGATAAGTCTCCAAGTTAAAATAGTTCTTACTATCATTTTGTTGGAATTTCTAGTAAAGAAAATGCATATATTTACTTAATGATTTTAAGCACCAAAGTAAAGTGAAAGCAAAATAGTTATAGTATAAACTAAGTAGGATAAGATATAATAATAAAAAAGTAGTGTCAAAGAAGGGAAAAATAAATTCATACTGAAATTAGAAAATCATGTATAAAGAAGGTCGTATTTGAGATAGGCTTTTGGGGGAGTTTTTTGCTGTTTTTGTTTTTTTAATTTGAGACATGTAAGATTTCAGTATGGTAAAAAGGAAATTACCATTTCAAGTGGTAAAAGGGAAAGTATTTTAACAGAACACAGACCTAATGGCAAAAGGACAGAACAAAAAAATGTGAGTGTAAGGTGAGTCCAAAGAGCAGGAACAAACTGTTAAACAGAATCTAAAGACTAATATAATAGTAAGAAAAAGGAGACTGGAGAGACTAGAGCTGTAGGAAAGCTTAAATGATACTAGAACAAGGTTTAGTAGCAGATAAATCTAGAAGACAAGAGGGCTTAAAGCATAGATTTATTTAAGAAAAATTACTGATTCTCAAAGAGGTCAATCCCAATCTATATATCACAGATCTTTGGAATTGGGCAGAATTTTACAGAGGTTCGCAATGGCATGCACGCAATTTTTTAAAATTGTCTTCTGTCTACATATCTTAAAATTTCCAGTTGGGTTTGTTTTCAGGCTCAATGCCACAATGTAAAAAGCCATCTGACCAGTTATTTTTAATTTTTCCATCTGAAGTTCCCAAATCTGTTTCCCTACCACATGTTTAGATCTTTTAGGATCTAAATGGGAGCAAAGGGATTTAAAAGGCCAGGTAATCTCTTTGTTTGACACAGGTGTAATTTGGTACTGATTTCCTCTTCAATTTGTCAGTGAAAATCTATTACTTAGTCTCTTTACCTTGAGCTTAGTTACGGGTTCTTCGGAGACTTTCCAATGCTGGACTCTCTTCAGCAGTTGTTTTATCCTGTGTTAGTATTCTTTGATTAAGCAACTATTTAAATATATTGTGTTAAGGGATTACCTCTCTTCTCTTGAACAACAAAGTACTGCATTTTTTAAGTTGGTACACATGATGTGAGTTATCATTAAGCTATTTAACAAAAGTACTGCATTTTCTTTCTTTGAACAAGGATTACTAGTGAATCAGAATAGTATATTAATTATTCCCAAAGACACTGTGCCTCATTGCTCTACTATCAGAGCCAATAATCAGTCATAGTCTCTGACTTCTAAATTTTCTTCAAGCTTCTGTGAGAAAGAAATACCATCTTTATGGGAAGGTAAGGTGTGTCAACAGCAATCTAAACATTCTTCCAAAGAAATGCTTCCCCATCTGGTAAATTTGGTCACTTTTATGCTCTTTCCTTAATAACAAAATACAGACTGGGGGACAAAAAGTATGAAACCCATCTCAGATTGCTTCTCTTTTGCCATCTTTATTGAACATTCTTCTTTGCTTGGGAATATATGGTAAAAACAAATCAGGTTTCCCATTTAGGAACCAACCAGAAGTTAAACACCAGAAGTTAGAAACTTCAGATTAGAAACTAACATTGATCCCTTTTTAATATCCACTTGCAGAATTACCAATATCAGAAATCTGAAATTAAGTTTTCGAAATTAAAAATTAATTTATTAATATTAATAATATTAATATTGCTCGAGCGGGCCCAGTAACATCTCCATTGGAGACTTTGTTATTACTGTGTTAATATTAATAATAATATTAATATTAATTTATTAATTTATTAATCTATTACTTAGTCTCTTTACCTTGAGCTTAGTTATGGGTTAGATTATATAGTATTTACTTATATAGTATGCAATATACCATTCAATACTTCAGAATATCTGGACCACATTACCTGTTCCTTAATACTTAATCTTTCTAGATTTAGATCATTACTTTCTGGCTTTTACTTGCTACTCCACTAATACAAACTATTTTGAGATTGCTGTACTCTCCTAGGTATTTCTGTACTTGCTCTTCTTTCTACATAACTAGTTAATGGTTGTTGACAAATATACACTGTGTTACTACCATTCCAGTCTAGATAAAGGCATTTGCTTAATAGAAGAAAATTCTTTCTTGCCGCTTGAAAGGTCCTAATGTGTCCATTTAGAATGTTACCAGTATTTTGAGTTCTATGACTATGAATTCAAGTTACCTGATCTAGAACTTCATGTAAATAAAATCATACTGTAGGATTGGCAATCACAATTGGCAAACTCTAGGTTCTGCTGTCACTGTAGTTCTGTAGCACTGTCCTCCCGTTGTTCATGGATTTGCTCAAGCAGGCACCAGTAACGTCTCCATTGTGAAACTTGTTGCTACTGTTTTTGTCATATCAAATACATCACAGGGAGCTTGCCGGGCTCTGCCAAGTGGGTGAGATACTCTCGGTAGCTTTCTGGGCTCTCCAAGAGGGGCAGAGGAATCGAACCCTACCCACTGTGCTATTGCTCTGTCCATGCTGTCACTAGTTCACTAATTTTTGAAAATAGCCATATCAGTATATAGATAAACTTATTTGTATTTTTATCACTGATAGCATGTTGCAATGTAATACAACCATGATAGATAATTGTTTTGGTGACCAAAGTTCTCAGAAAACTCAAAATATACATACCATCTCTATGGGGAAAACACTTTTTTCAATGTATATTATATATCAGGCACCCATTTTGTTTGACCTCTGCCCCTTAAGTATATCTTAGGGATACATTCATGTTGTACAGCTCTATATAATACATTTTTACTTCTTATTTTTCTGAGTAGTATTCCACTGTAGGAATATTGCACAATTTATCAATTTCCATTTTGATTAAATTTCATGTTGCTGTAAGACTTTACTGTCAAAAAGTTAAGAGTAAAATGCACTAATTGTAAATAATGTAAATAGATTGTTATAGTAGGAGTAGGACAGTGTTTTATAAATAACAGATTAATTTTTATAAAGCCCAATTTATTAATTTTTAATGTTTATAGTTCTGTATAACTTAATAAATCTCCCCACCTTAATGCTATAATGAATCTCTAATAATTTGTTTAAAATTATGATATCTTGGGGCTGGGAGATAGTACAGCAGTTAGGAATCATTGCTTAGCATGCCCTCAATCTAGATTCTATGTCCAGAACCACAAGAGTCCTACTGCAGCACCATGGGCACAGTCTGACAGCCCCAAACCACCACTGGGTCTGATCCTGGAGATCAACAGTTTTGCTGTGATAGCCCAGAATTCCCCAACACCTATAACAGCAGCAATCACATCATGTCCATCCTGGGGTCCTTCCAGTGAATCAATGCAGGGGTGGCCTAGAATTGCAGGTAGGGTCCCAGATAAGCTGAACACTATTTGGGAACTCCTCACCAAATATATATATATATATATATATATATATATATATATCATATATATTTTAAACAGTTGCATCTATGTTTATAACAAATAGCAAACCTATTTTGTGTAAAGCATCAGATTAAAATTTATTTTTATTAGATTACTAGTTCCCTTAGGAATACCTGAAAAATTATTCAGTTTAACAAATAACTTACTGGGTAACTTTTAAATTGGTTAGCAATATATGTGTTATTCTAGTTTTAAAATTTGGCATGTATTTAGTCAATTTATGTTCATTTTAATAAAATATTCCTGAAAGTTAAAGAAAAAAAAAAGCTTCTTTCCAAAAATCACTTTTAGCTATTCTAGATTCATGGCATACCATATAAATTTTAATTTATCATTGAAATTTCTACCAAATAGACAAAAGGTTCTGATAATTTTTGTTTTATTTGTATTTCCTTACATATATACCTAAATTTAGAAATATTGTATGTAACGATAAAGTTGCATTTTCCTGTGAATTTGAGATATCTTTTTATTTATTTACATTTTCTCTCAAAAACTGTTAGCAGTTTTCAGTTTGCAGTTCTAACAAAATCTTTAATACACATACTTTATGTTTTTATTTTATTCTAAATTCCTCTATATTTTTTAGTTATACCATATAAAATGACTTTTAAAATATGACATTTGCTTTAGTTGTACCAAAATAACTTTATTTTTATCAGAGTTTTGTAGAAATCTGTGTGTTCTATATAGTATATATTATATTTTGTTGTATTGCGTTTCTCTATAGAGACTTTTGGTTCTCTGTTTCAATAATTTGCCCCTTTCTAATTTTTTTGTCTATACTACAATTGTTAGAAAATTAAATAAGATAAGGAAGAGAAGTGGTAATTGCAAAATTACACTTGTATTGTCTTTAGACAATTCCATTTATCTAACCTCTTGGCAGTTAAATAAATATGAAAATTAAACTTTAAAAATCTTTGGTAGAAAAATGTATAATTCTTCACTGTTGAAGTCATGTTGAGAATCTAAATTGCTATCTCTGTGAAAAGCGGTATATAGATTCTTGAAAAAGCAAAATGGAAATACCATCTGATCCAGCCATACCATGCTTAAACATTTATCAAAAATATATATAAAAACACTACCTCAGAAGGATACTTGACGTTTATGTTTACATACAGGGTTCTATTCACAATAACCAAGAAAAAATCAACCTAGGTGCCCAATGACAGATAAATTGATAAAGAAACAATAATATATATATATTATATATATGGGCTGGAGCGATAGCACAGCGGTAGGGCGTTCGCCTTACAAGCGGTCAACATGGCCGACCCGAGTTCGATTCCTCCGCCCCTCTCGGAGAGCCCGGCAAGCTACCGAGAGTATTTGATATGCCAAACACAGTAACAACAAAGTCTCCAATGGAGACGTTACTGGGCCCGCTCGAGCAAATCGATGATCAGCGGGAGGGCCTTTACCTTACCTTTTATATATATATATAAATTCAATGTCATTTAACTGCCACTAAACATGATGGAGGCATGCTTTTAGGACAAAATGAATGAATTGTTTACACTACTACATAAAGGATGTGGAAGACTGGTTTGAGGTGGTTTTACTCATATGTAGTATGTAAATAACTAAAGCAAGTAAACTAGAAAAAACAATACAACTGTAAGTTTGGTAGCTACCATAGTTGTCACAAATCACCATAGTGAAAACCATGCTGAAAACTATGGTAGTTACCAGAGGGGAAGGTGACAGACCATTTGAATTATATAGGTGGAGGGGGGTATTTTGCCAGTGAGACAACACTGTAACTTTGATTGTGGGTATAATGTTATACACATCACATGTTCCTACAGAATAATATCTGTAATACTTTTCTTTTCATCTAATAATTTCCTATAATGCTTTAAGATCTTTAGCAAGTCTTGGTCTCCATAGCATATTGAGGTAGGAAGACAGAGGTAGGAAGTAAAGCACTTACCTTGCATGAGGCCAGGGTTTGATATCCAGCAAATCCCTAGAACCATGGATGGAACCCCAAACACTGCCAGGAGTTATTTCTGAGCACAGACCCTTGACGAGTCAAAACCCTCCTACCCACCCTTCACACACACACACCGTGTGTGTGTATTAAATTTATAGCTAAGGATTCACAATTTCTTAATCATGTAATATTAATAAATTTATTTATTACATGTTCAAAAAGATTAACTATCTTTTTATATATGGAAAGTTGTTTAATAAATTTCAAATCTAAGAATAAATTTGAGAACATTTCACTGCTCTGTTTGTTATTAGTTTTAGTAAGCTGTATTCTTAAAATAAAGCCTCAATCATAAAACTATTCAAATTTATTGCTATAAGTATTTGATTATATTGCTTTATTATCTTTTATTATCTTCCATTTTTATCTTTAGAAGCTTTGATAATATTTAATCCCTCTTCCTTGACAACTGTTCATTTGTGTTCATCTCTCTTTTGTATTAATTTGTTTTAAAATGGGTTAAACAATTTTATTAATAATTTCCATAAAAATATTTCTTTAAAAACATTTTATATTGTTTATAAAATCCCCATCATCTTGATCTATGCTTTTAACTCATTTCTATTTCATTTTTCTACTCATTACTATCTATTCGTAATTTTTTAAATCCAAATTAAATACATATCTTATATCTGTTATTATTTTTATTTTTCCAGACAAAGACAATGAACTTACAATTCCTGGTCAGAGAGATAATACAGGACATACAGTGCTTGTCTTACATGCCTGTCACCTCAAGTTCATTCTCCAGCACCATATATGGTATGCCAAGTATCACCAAACATAGCCAAGAAAAGACCCTGAACACTCAGTGGCAATAAAAAGTAAATAAATATTTTTTTTAAAAAAAGAATATTAATTTACCTTTGTTAAAATTTCTTTACACGGGCCAGAGAGATAGTACATGAATTAAGGTGCTTTTCTTGCATGCTGATGATCCTGGTTCAATCCCTGGTACCACATGTGGTTCCCTGAGCATCACTAGGTTTGAACCCTGAACACAAAGCTAGGGTAAGCCCTGATCACTGCTGACTGTGGTCAAAAACCAAAAACAAACAAACAAAAAAACTAAGATCCCTGTACACCTCTAAAATTCTTTTGAAATATGATGCTAAAATTTTCTAAAGTTATCTTATTCAGGTTTCGCTGAGACAATTCTTACTCTCTTAAGGAACCAATTTATAGCACTCAAGAATTTTTATAAAAATGCATTAATTTATCCAAAAAATTTAACAAGAGCCTGGAAGATCATATAGCTGGCAGGGCAGTTGCCTTGCACATGGTTGATGTGGTTTAAATACCTGACACCCCCTATGGTTCCCCAAACCCTACTAGGAGTGATCCCTGATTGCAAAACCAGGAGTAAACTGAACACTTCTGGATGTCCATCTCTCTCCCCTTCCTGAGAAAAGATTTAACCAAAGGTCTAACCATATATTTTTTCCTCTGATACTGACTTTATCAAAGTATTATTCAAATGAGTTCAGAAACAGGACAGAGTATACATTTCTCAGCTACCATTCAAAAAAGTACAAAATCTTTATCCAGAGCAGGAAAATAAATAAAACACATTCATCTTGGGAAAAGGTGACATAAAATCATGTTTGAATATGTAATCTTATGTAGAAAATACTTTAAAATACCCTAAAATTACAGCTGCTGCATATTAATTCACTCTTGGTCTACTTTATTGATTCCCAACTAAATCTCTGTGGAAATGTAAGCCAAGCAGCTAAAATTCATGGAAGCATCACCTCCTGAGGCTAAGGACTCCAGGGTCCCTTCAGGAGATGGGTAGTCTCCCCCTAACCCCCATATTTCCAGAATCCACAGAATCAATTCCCAACTCCCACAGCCAACAACAATGTCAACTCGTTGGTTCAGACCATAGAACCTGATGTTTCTGGATACCTCCTAGTTCCTCAATACTAAAAATTCAGTAGAAGCACACTAAATTAGATGGAAAGGTAACATAGAAGACAACTAAAATCAACAATAACAATAAAAACAGTAAGAGAAAGCTGAAATAGCGAAAGGTTAATAAAATCTTGGACAAGAACTTAACCCTGTGATCAGATATAATAATAATTTTCACATAAAATAGATTTTTATACTTATTTATTTTAATATTGGAGCTTTCTTATATAATTAACTTCAACTCTAGGATTAGATCAACATTTGTAGTTTTTGTGTACATTAAAATTTAAAAAAGCAAATAAATAAAAATTTGAAAATAGACAAGAAAATATCCTAATATCTCTATTAAAAACTACTAAATTAATCACGGTCACGGTTACGGTCCTCCTGTTGTTCATCGATTTGCTCTAGCGGGCCCAGTAACGTCTCCATCATGAGACTAGTTGTTACTGTGTTTGGCATATTGAATACATCACGGGTAGTTTGCCAGGCTTTGCCGTGCAGGCGAGATACTCTGGTAGCTTGCCGGGCTTTCTGAGAGCAGCAGAGGAATCGAATTCGGGTCAGCCATATTGGCTGCATGCAAGGCAAACGCCCTACCGCTGTGCTATTAATAACATCATTAATGATTCCTAATACAAAATTGAACACACATAAATCAACAACATATTTACATGAATAATAATAACCCAAAGAAATAAATATAAAAATCCATATTCATAAAATCATCAGTGAATATGGACTTTCTGAACATTCATAATTCAGAAAAATGAGTGCTACAGGACAGGAGAATATATTTTCAAACCATGTATCTGGTAGTGGAGGAAATTAAAATGAGAGAAAGAATCCGGAGTTTCGATCTCCATCCGACGATCAAGAATTAGGGACACTGTCTTGTTTGCCAAGTTGTCAAAAATCAGATGGGCTAGTCACGTAATGAGATTTAGAGATGACCCCGCTGGACTAGAGCTGTTACCGACTGGATTCCACGGGATGTCAAAAGACCGCATGGCCGCCCACCTACCAGATGGTCAGACTTCTTCATTAAGATCATGAACAATTGGTTTGAGGCTCTTCGTGTTCCTAGAACAAACAGACGCCATTGGGCTACACTAGCACATGACAGGGACAAACGGAGACGTTACTGGCGCCTGCTCGAGCAAATCGATGATTAACAGGACGTCAAGTGATCAAGTGATGTATCTGGTAAGGGGTAAATATCCTAAGTGTGTGTGTGTGTGCGTGTGTGTGTATATGCGTACGTGTGTGTGTGTGTACATGTGCGTGTGCACATGCACACATGTGGGCATTTAAATTTCAGGTACCTCAGGTACCTTGCTATTGAGATAGCAAAAATATGACAAAAATAACCAAAAGACAAGCAGAACTATGTAGATATTTATATAAATAAGATGTAAATAGATATATTTCTAATATGCCAGAATCCTCTCACAAAGAAAGTGGATAAGACTACAATAAAACATCTCATCACACCTGTTACATTGCTATTACCAAAAAGACAAATTATAACACATTTGATGAGAACATAGTGAAAGAGGATTCTTGCAAATTGTTGATAATTATGTAAATTGCTGAAGTCATTTTGAAAATTATTTTTAGGACTCATTAAAAATTTTAAAATAGAATTACCATAGTGTTTCCAATTCTGAGGATTTATCCAAAATAATCAAAATTAGCATATCAAATGTATACCATATAGCTTCCCTATACAGATATACATACATATATAAATGTATACCCTAGAGCTATTACCCTATTATTAGCTAAGATATAGGGGAAAGTAAACCTTTGTCTCACTGTTAGATGTGTTGAAATACACCCAACCCTTAGAAAGAACAATCATTTGCCATGGAAGAACAAATTTTGAAAGAATCATTTGAAGTTGAAGTTAAATGTACCAGATAAGGAAGACAATTGCTATAGAAATATAAATATGAAACCTAGAACAAATGCATAAACATAGAGAGTAAAATGGGTTTGCCAAAGGCTCGGGAGGGGGAAATAAGTTAGTCCAATGTTACAAACTCCCAAAATGAAGATTAAATTATCTGGGTATCATGCGTTGGAGTTATAGTCAACAAAACTGCTTGTGTGAGAGTTATTTTTAAAAGTGGATCACAATTTTTCTCATCTTAAAAAGAAAACAGTAAGTTTATGAGATGATGAAAGTGCTAACCAATCCTACTAATGTAATCATTTTTTCAAGATAAGTGATCAAGTTAACCTTAAATTTTTATAATGTTTTATGTCAGTTATATCTGATCAAGTTAGAAAAAAGAATTTAAAAATAGAATTTTCCAAAATATTACTAAGGATAATTACTTGAGCTCAAATACAAAGTTATTGCAAGCCTATTCTTGTCCAGACTGTTACCCATGTAAGAATCCCATAATATCAAAAAATACTGTTAAGGAAGCTACTTTGTCCCTTTCATAAGAATCATCATATTAGAGAATGCACATTATTCCCCTTTTTTTTTGGTGGTGGTGGTCAAGGGAGGGCCAACAACCAGGTGTTACTCAGGGATTACTTGTGGCTCTATGTTCAGAGATCACTCCTGGTGGGCTCTGGGGACTATATGGGGTGAAGGGGATCAAACCCTGGTTAACACATGCAAGGCAAATGCCCTACCTGCTGCATTATCTCTCTGGCACTGGCGTATGTTATTCTTGGTCTAAAATTACTAACCCCTGTCTCTCTGACTTTTACCTTGCTTGGAGCGATAGCACAGCGGGTAGGGCGTTCGCCTTACATGCGGCCAACATGGCCGACCCGAGTTCGATTCCTCCGCCCCTCTCGGAGAGCCCGGCAAGCTACCGAGAGTATTCGATATGCCAGACACAGTAACAACAAAGTCTCCAATGGAGACGTTACTGGGCCCGCTCGAGTAAATCGACGATCAACGGGAGGGCCTTTTTTAAAAAAACAAGAATATAAAGGCAATTGTTTCTTAAAAGGAGAATACAGCAGTGTCGTGCTATTATTTCTTACCTATTTTTCAACTGTAGCACTATAGCACTGTCCTCCCATTCATTGATTTGCTAGAGTGGGCACCAATAATGTCTCCATTGTGAGACTTGTTGTTACTGTTTTTGGCAACTCGAATACGCCACGGGGAGCTTGCCAGGCTCTGCCATACAGGTGGGATACTCTCAGTAGCTTGCCAGGCTCTCTGAGAGGCACGGAGGAATCGAACCCGGGTCAGCCGCATGCAAGGCAAACGCCCTATGACTGTGCTATCACTTCAACCCAACTGTACTGAAAGGAAAATCTTGAAGGGCTTTTTATTCACTTACTTTGTAACAAACCAAATTTCTCAGCATCTTTAGGAACAATTTTAAAAGCATTACAGAAAGCAGAGAAGTGATTTTTGCAAGTTACTTCTGTGCCATTTTAATTGCTTCTAACTTTCATAGAAACTTAACATTTTAATGAGGAGATCAACATCAATGTATCACCAATAACCATGGCCTTATACAGACTCACATTTCAGACTTTTATAAATATTTTTAGCTGGATCAAGTCCACAGTGCTAAATATGCTCCGTTACATCCATTTCCATGGTAACGGGCAAGATGACACAAACACAGAATTATAAATTCAGTGCCTGGTCGGAAAAAGAAAAAATCTTTGGTGGAAAGAACAGGAGACCCTACCTGAACAAAAAAATCTGAAACAGGAGCAAGAAAAGCAGTAACTAATCACATTTTTAAAAATTTTCCTAAATGTTTTTTTTCTTTTTGTAGAAAGGACTATTAAAACATATTTAGGCCAGAGCTAATGATTGTATGTATTATAAGGAATTATTCAAAGCAAAGAGAGAAACTGTATGCTCTTCGTGGCCAGATGATGAAAAAATTGCATAGTAATTAAGAAAAAAGAAAGGGGGGCCCATCCCTCTGCCCTCCTCTCCCTCCCTCCATCTTTTCCTTCCTTCCTTCCTTCCTTCCTTCCTTCCTTCCTTCCTTCCTTCCTTCCTTTCTTCCCATCAGTTCTATTTAAGCATCAGCAATAAGCAAAGTTATCTTTTTCTTTTTTGGGTGGGGTGCTCAGGCGGTCTGGGTGCTACTCCTGGCAATAGTAAGAAGTTTAGTGCGGGAGTCTGACTTTTATGGTGAGTTTTGGAGTCTGAAGTGTTGAGAACCATCAGGGCCACACTAACAGTGTTCTGGCATCCAGGACCAACCTGACAGACAGTACTAGAGAGAACATGTGTTACCAGGGATTGAACATGGATCCGGTATTTACTATTAACCACCTTACTTTTTCCAGCCTAAGAGTTGTAATCTTGATCATTTCTCCACCTCCAGTAAGCACAGCTATTTACCGGCTGTAGGTGGAGGAATGAATTCCCCATCAGTGGTAATGGCAGTCTCCATCTTCCAGTGCAACCATCAGTAGACTTACAAGAGATCATCAGGATGATGCCTGAGAGTACTTCATTTTATATGAGTCCCTTCCCTCTTTTTTCCAATGCTCATAGAATCTGGGTGCTGGGTGCTGAATTTAGCACAAACTCCCTATGTCCTTTCTCCTGGGTAAAGGTAAGCATCATAGAATGTTTTCCAGATCTCTGCTTTTCCCTCCTGCAGTCTGGCCACTTCCAAATATGAACTCAAAGTTCTAGTTCCGTTTATGTGCCAGCAGTAAGCGATCCTTTTTTTTTGTTGAGTCAGGAACTTGACTACGGAATAAATGATGAATACTATCTCCCAATCCACCTGTATGTTGTCACTTTGTCCCTTAGAATGAAAGTTCTACTGATCCAAGATTCAGGTCTACTTCTGTGTAGATGAATCCAGATTTTATTGTAGATTGCCATGATTTTAAGAGTGGGAAAACCCACGCTCTCTATAATCAGCTATCTTGACGTATTCAATAAGTATTAACCTATATTAATTAGTTGAAGTATTTGAGATGAATATCTTGAAGTTTCTAAAATTGAGGCTGATGAATTATTACTGAGAAAATATCATTATCATTCCATAATAATTTTAGTAACAGAATATTAAAAGCATGAAAATTCTTAGGGAAAGGCTATTTCATATATTTACAAAATTGATAAGTATAAATAATAAGGACTCATGTTAAAAATTCATATGTAAAATATTAAGTTAGTATTCATTATTTTTAAATATAGTCACGGTCACGGTGCACCTGTTATTCATCGATTTGCTCCAGCGGGCCCATTAACATCTCCATCGTGAGACTTGTTACTATGTTTGGCTTATTGAATACGTCACGGGTAGCTTGCCAGGCTTTACAGTGCAGGTGAGATATACAAAGAAGAAATTTTGTGTTTAAATAGTCAGTATAATAGCCTCACTTTTCTCAGTTTTATGATTAATTAGGTAATTTAAAACATTGTTCTTAAATTATCCAAGCACTTGTGTTAAGTCTCCCAAGTTTAAAAGTAATATTTTTAAAGCAATTTGAATGAATTTATGAAGGTGCTCCTACACTGTATTACCCTATTTTGCTACCAATATTGATAGGTTGGTCATGAATTTGGCTAAAATATACCTGCAAACATATATCAATAACCCAAAAATGACAAAAACTAGTTAGATTTCAGTCAGAAACAATGGGGAAAATGCTGTTTTGTAATGCCATTGAAATAAGAGAAAGTTCCATTTCAATAACACCTTACTTAATTTCCAATGTGTTTCTGAAGAGCTTATATAGTTATTGCAAACTAATGCAAATTTATTCCACCCATTCATATTTACTTGCTGTTGTTGAATTTTAAATTTTAATCATATTTTAAGTTGGTTTTCAAAATAAATGGAAATATATTTTGACTAGTTTCTTTGACTCCTGTTAATATGTTTTAAAATATGAAGAGGTGGTGCACAAAAGAGGTTGAAGAAACACATCAAACAAAGAATGTTTTCAATATAATAGAAATTTTTGACATTACAAGGTGTTGGGTTCTTTTTTACATTCAGGATTCCCATGTTTGATTCCTGGCACTTCATTGTGCCCCAATTACTTCTTGGAAGTACAAAAGTAGGAGTTGACCCTGGGTGTAATTTGGTGTGACCCTAAATTTAAATTTAAATAGTATTAAAAATTTTATTTATTAACATTAATTGCAAGAAGATAAATTAAAAGACAGTATTGAGGCCTGAGAGACAGTAGAGGTAAGGTTCTTGCTTTGTAAGATGCTGACCCAGATTTTATCTCCAGAACCACATAAGGTCCCTTGAGCCCTACCAGGAGTGACCCCTGAGCATACAGCCAGGAGTAAGCCCTAACCATATCTGGGTATGACTCCAAAACAAAAACAAACAAAGTGATAGGGAAGAGTAAACAATGCATATCAGAGTTGTATCAGAGTTATTGTTATTGATAAGGAACAAAATATTAAGGAAATGTCACTGTCTGTCACTGTCCTCCTGTTGTTCATCAATTTGCTCGAGCGGGCCTAGTAACCTCTTCATTGTTTTGAGACTGGTTGTTATTGAGTTTGGCATTTTGAATACTTTGTAGGTAGCTTGCCAGGCTCTCCGAGAGGGCCAGAGGAATCAAACCCGGCTTGGCTGGGCTATGCAAACGCCCTACCACTGTGCTATCGCTCTGACTTCATTAAGGAAATATGCCTTTTAATGTTTGATAAGTATTAGAAGAATTTACAAAAGTATTGAACATTAGTAATTAGTAATTAAGTGTCATTAGTAATTAAGCAAATTTATAGTATACCTCTTTGTGATTTTATTTTCTTATAAAGAAAACAAATTAAATAGCAGTTCTAACGAGAATACGATTAATCAATAGTTTCACATATAGTAGGCCAAAAAGCTAATACAGCAGGTAGGGCACTTAATTGTCAATGGATAATAAAGTTTGATCACGGGCAGTGTATATGGTTCATAGACTTTTGCCAGGAGTAATCGCTGAGCACAGATGCAGGAATATTCCCTGAACACCACCAAGTGTGGCCCCCAAAATAAACAACACAAAATGTTGCATATGTGATTATTGTTATTGAAATTCTAGTGGGTGAGGAGAATTTTTGTACAATGAAAGACTCCACTATGAAAATTAAAAGGAAACCTAACTAATGGAAAAAAATATATTTGAAATTCACACATCAGACAAGGAATTATTATACAAAATATATGAAAATACATGCTATTAATCAACTAATCATCCAATTAAAAATGGCAAAAATGGACATAGAGATTATTATGCTTAGGAAAATAAGCAAAGCAGAGAAAGACAAATGTCATATGATTTAACTAATATGTGGTCTGTAGAGAAAACAAGCAGATGAACTAAATAAAACAAGTTGAACTTTGGAATTACAAAACCAATTGGTGATTAACAGAAGGGATTGGGGTGGCTGAATCAAATCAAAGAGGACAAGTGTGTAACATATAGAAGTGGACTTCCAGTGGAGAAATTCACATTATATACACACTTGCAGAGCTCCAATGCTGTATATCTAAAGCTAATGCTATAATTTGATTTTAATTTAAAATAACATATATATAAAGGTGAACAGAAAAGAGATATTCTATTTTACTTTAGGAAAAACTGTTATTGAGTTTTAACCAGCCGAGGTTTTCGCAATATTGTCTTCCTTTGCCTGTTATTGGTAGTTGAACAGAGAGAGGTGAGAATATAGGTGAGAAAAGAATGTTCTGGACCTCTATGGAGAAACTGAATCTATTTAAAATAGGAGGCATCCAGCTGTTTCCTTATTGCTATTGAAGTCTCTGAAGTTTTTGTCAATTACAGGAAGGAATTGTCTCCATCACAGCTGTGCCCATATTTGTTTGTACAGGTAAACTTATAATAAACCGAGGTGAACAAATGGCAGAGAAATTAATTGCCCTGATTGAATCACTCAGTTTAAATAAAGGGATTGAAAATTTCAAAAGCTATTTATTGATACAGAAAATTATGGTGTTGTCAAGCTCTTCCATCTTTCTACTCTGCCATTTTTATTATTTTTGTCCTTAACACATTTGAAATAGCTCCATTACATCCTTAAAATGAAACGTGCAACCGCAGAACAACACAATTCTTTTCCTTGGTTTGTTTTTGAAAAGGCAAAGAAAAGTCTTGCATCAAATTCCCATTAGACTTACTCTCATTTTGTATTGTATCACATGGATTCTTCTAACTCAATCACTGACAAGAGAATTGAATTACCTTGACTGATTTCCTCTCTGTCTCAGACTCCTGTGAAACACAAGCATCTTGATGCTTAAACAATACCGAAATTCAGAGAAGAAAGTGGTGGTTGTGACCAGGAATGTCTGTGGCAAAAGTATTCTTATTTTTTCAGAAAACTACTTCTGAGAATTTTGATAGAATGGAAAATTTTGAGGGAATTCTGAAGCTTTGTCAAAGGAACCCCAACTTATCTACTATTTAACCTAATTATAAATTTCTACTTATATACACTTTGTCAGATGCTGAACAAAATAGAAATACAATATTTGACTCAATTTTATCTTACTAAAAAGACAAGTAAATAAATAATTATAATATATGTAAAAACTCTAATAGATATATTGTCAACTGGGTCATCTCCATTTTGAAAATTGGGTAAATAAAGTGAAACATCTGACAAATTAAGAATGTTTTAAAAGTCCTACATGAATACAAAAATTCTGATGGTGGGCCTAATGATAGGAAAACTCCAAATTAGTTTCATACCTCCATTTTTTTCCTTGAATAAATAGGACTATTATCAACTTCTTTAAATGTATAAAATAATATCCTAATCTAAAAGGTAAATTTGCATATTAAATCAACTTTAAAATCAGTATAAATATATAATATACATCAAGGAACATATATTCGGACATTAATGAATGATAATTATTCTTATAACAGGGAAGATGGGAGTGGTTACTTCCCCAATAAGAGAAAAATAAATAAGTCATAGAGCAGAGACACACTGAATATACGAATATTCTTAGCTATTTTTACCTACATTTATTATATCAAATACAAATAGTTCTCAAAAGAAAAATGCAGCTAAAAACAAAAAAGAAAATTGTGAGAAAAAAGAATTTTAAAAATGCTTCACCAATGTCCTCTACCCTGCCAAGATTTCAGTTGTTCTATCAACAAATATAAATTACATGACAGGCTGTTACTATTATTCACTATCTTCTGTATTCATAAAGAGTCCATAAAGTTTATAACACTAGAGGAAAGAAAAACTCCTAACAACTTTTGCTGGATTATTGAATGAAAATTCAGTGACTAACTGAATTTCTTGGAGGTACACTTCTACCACCTTACAGCTACAAGTTAAATTTATAGAGTAAGCTTAATATAATATGAGTCAGAAAGTAAATTTCTTGGTTCCTGTTTGCTTTATTTTTTTCCTCCAGTCATCTAACACAACTTTGTTGCAAGTACCATATATAACATTGTGCTAGGTTCCTGGAATGCAAATGCTTACCATAGTCTGTCAGTTGTCAATAAATATCTATAGACAAAAGGAGATAGTAAAAGTCTAATGTAACATGTCAGACACATCAGTAGATGCATATGAAAAGAGCATAGGAGTCTATTGGAGGTAAGGTAAATCATTTTTGAAAAATATATTACTATAATAGATAAATATTTTAGAGTTATTTTCTGTCTATATGCCTTATTTAGCAAGGGAAAATTATGCTTCTTGAATATGCTATGTCTGTCTCAATAAAGTCACTGAACCATGAATCAGAAAAACACCAGATTTATATATATATATATATATCTCCTAGGGACTTAGTACCAGGCACTATCAAGCTAGAGCATTCAAATCATAGAACTATGTACAGATGGCCAAAAGTTATCTGAAAAAAATTTCTGTATCATTTATAATGTGGAAAATATAAATCAAAGCAAAAAGAAAATACTGCCTCAGTAAGATGAGTGCTCAGTATAAATAACGAAAACAACGAATGTTGGCATGAATGGGGTTGGGGGGTGGGGGAATGGGACCCTCATTCACTGCTGGTGGAAGTGCCAACTGGTCCAGACATTTTAGAAAACAGTATGGACAAGTCTCAAAAAAATATCAGTTGAGCTTCCATATAATCTAGCAATTCCACGTCTCGGTATCTACTCCAGTAGCTCAAAAACTCTATTCAGAAAAGACATTTGCACTCCTGGATTCATTGCAGCATTATTCATAATAGTAAAAGCCTAGAAACAACCCATGTCCAATAACAGTTGACTGGATTAAAAACTATGGTACACATACACACTGGGACACTATTAAGCTTTAAGAAAAAAAATGAAATCATTCAATTTACATGGATGGATCTGGAGAGTATCATTCTGAGTGAAGTTAGTAGGAACTAGTACTGTAGACACTGAATGATTTCTCTTATATGCTGGCAATAAATGAACATAGTAGGACAATAACAAATACCCAAAGGCAACAAAAACGGAGAATTGGACTTCAATAGGAAATTTATTAAATGGGATTGGGGTGGGCCAGAGACACTAGGACAACAGCACTGTAGCACTGTCCTCCCTCTGTTCATTGATTTGCTCAAGTGGGCACCAGTAACATCTCCATTGTGAAACTTCTTGTTACTGATTTTGGCATATTGAATATGCCACAGAGAGCTTGCCAAGCTCTGCTGTGCGGACGAGATTCTCTCGGTAGCTTGCTGGGCTCTACAAGAGGGACAGAGGAATTGAACCCTGTTCAGCCACATGCAAGGCAAGCAACCTGCCCTACCCTCTGTGCTATCGCTCCAGCCCACTAGGACAAAAGTGCAGAGAAATGGACATTTTGGTGGAGGGCTTGATGTTGCAATATTTTATGTAGGTAATGCTACTAATATTAGTTTTGTAAACCAAGATGCCTAAAATAAATTTTAAAAATCACAGTTATCTACCAATATGTCAGTAATTTTCTAGTTATTAAGTTATTAAGAATTGACAATAGATACAAGGGACAGGTAGATTGCTCCATAGCTGGAAGCCTGCCTCCTGAGCAAATGGAAGAAGGCAGCTGGAGTAGATAAGGGATCACTAAGAAAATGATGGCTGGAGGAATCAGTCAGGATGGGAGATATGTGCAGAAAGATAAAGGACAAAACATGATGACCTCTCAGTGTCTGTATTGCAAATCATAATGCCCAAAAGTAGAGACAGATTATGGGGAATCATGTCTGCCATGGAGGCAGGGGGAGGGGGAAGGGGGGTATACCAGGGATATTGGTGGTGGGAAATGTGCACTGGTGTAGGAATGGGTGTTTGATCACTGTATGATTGTAACCCAAACATGAAAACTTGTAACTATCTCATGGTGATTCAATAAAACTAAAACTAAATAAATAAATAAATAAAATACAAGAAAAGCAAATACCATATGACTTCATTTATATGTTATCAAGAAAACAAACAGATCAGTTTATTCAAACAAAAATAAAATTCATAAATTATCAGACCAATTTATGGTTACTAGAAGAGAAGGGTAAATTGGATAAAAGAAATAAGTTTTATTGTGAATTAAACTTTAAAGGATAAACCTCAAGAAATATATACATATGTTTGGTCTTAATTATGCTACAACTGAAAGATGTAATTTTTTAATATTAATTCAATAAAAATAGCAAGAGAAACTTCACCATTATAAAATGTACACTGGTAAAGGGATGGGTATTGTAATACTGTATGACTGCAATCCAATCATGAACTGTAAGGGTTATCTCAGTGTTTCAATTAAAAAGGATAAAAAAATAAAAAAAAATTGACAACAATCTCATAATCCCATTAATCTATGTTAGAAATTATGTTTAGTAATATTACTCAAAGGATATTTCCTTATATGTTAATTCTTGTTAAGGAATATTACTCATTTATTCAATCAGTCTACACTTGAGAAGCTGAAGTACAGCAAGAGACTATCAGTTTATAAGCAGTATTTTTATTATTCATAAGTTGTTGACTTGCCTTATTTGAACTATCTCTCCAGAATAGAGACAACTCCTTTGGATTATTATCCTTAAACAATTTTCTTACCTCTCCAATCATGTTAAGTGCTCTGTAGATATTTTATCATTTAGTACATGGGGTTGTTAGGGAAACCAATTCCTGACTCTATGGTCATGACTCCATTTATAGTGCTCATGGAACTATAAGCAGTGCCAGAGATTCAAACCGGGGTCAGACTTATATAAGACAAGTATTTTGCCTCCGGAGCAACATCTCTCAGCTCTGATATCTCTATATTTTCCTTTTTATGATGCAGGATTTTGAATTGGATATACTATGAAAATAAAGTTCCCTTTTAGAGAGCTTATAAAAATGGTATTTGATAAGAGAAAGTAGAATTACTATAAACTAAAAATATTAAGTATATACAGTTGAATGTTGAAGTCATACTATTTTACAATTTAAGAGGGGGAGGAACTTATAAGACATTTCTTTGTAAATAATTCTAAAGATATATGAGATATTTTAACATGAAAATTCAAGTGTCATCCTATTGGAAATTATTATCATGTGCCTTAGGGCTGGAGTGATAGCACAGTGGTAGGAAGTTTGCCTTGTGCACAGTCACCCCGACAGAGCAGGGTTCAATTCCTCGGCCCCTCTGGGAGACCCGGCAAGCTACCAAGAGTTTCTCTCCAGCACGGCAAAGCCTGGCAAGATCCCTATGACATATTAGATATGCCAAACATAGTAACAATAAGTCTCAAAATGGAGACGTTACTGGGCCCGCTCTAGCAAATTAATGAACAATGGGAGGACAGTGTTTGTTTGTTTTTTTGTATCATGTGTCTTACAGGACACTAGCTAATTGGAAAATTTTGGTTTTCTTTTTTAGAGAGATACACTGGGGACACATTCAGCAATCATCAGGACTCATTCTTTGACGTAGCTAGTGAACCAAGTGTGGTGTGGAGATTGAATTAGGGTGAGCTGCATTCAAAATAAGAGTCTTACCTCTGCATTGTCTCTCTTATTTTATTCTTTTATTAAACAAACAAAAACAAACGCTGTCCTCCCGTTGTTCATCGATTTGCTCGAGCGGGGCCAGTAACATCTCCATTTTGAGAGGTGTTGTTACTGTGTTTGGCATATTGAAAACGTCAAGGGTAGCTTGCCAGGCATTGCTGTGAGGGTGAGATACTCTCGGTAGCTTGCCGGGCTCTCCAAGAGGGGCAGAGGAAACGAACCCAGCTCAGCCAGGCAAACACCCTACTGCTGTGTTATCACTCCAGCTTGTCCTTTTAAATTTAAAATCTAGGTAAAGGTAAAGGTAAAGGCCCTCCCGTTGATCATCGATTTGCTCGAGCGGGCCCAGTAACGTCTCCATTGGAGACTTTGTTGTTACTGTGTCTGGCATATTGAATACTCTCGGTAGCTTGCCGGGCTCTCCGAGAGGGGCGGAGGAATCGAACTCGGGTCGGCCATGTTGGCTGCGTGCAAGGCAGACGCCCTACCCGCTGTGCTACCGCTCCAGCCCTTCTTTTACATATTATTTTGAAGTGACGGTACACTTTAATTTTGACATGGCTTAATTTTCTAATTCAACCTTTTTTTCATAATATTAATAATTATTATCTATCTCCGAGCACATCTTTTCGATTCTACTGTTCTTCCTGCATTAACATATGCCTCAGAGACCTGGGCCCTATGAAAACAGGATGAGAATGCTATTCGGGTCTCTCAAAGAGGAATCGAAAGAGCTATGCTTGGAGTATCACGCTTCACTCAAATGAGAGATAGGATCCAGAGTTCCGATCTCCGTCAACACTCAAGAATCAGGAACACTGTCTCATTTGCCAAGTCATCAAAAATCAGATAGGCTGGACACATAATGAGGTTTAGAGACGACCGCTGGACTAGAGCCATTCCTGACTGGATTCCATGGGACGTCAAAAGATCGCGTGGTCCCTTGTGTTGGGGTAAAATCTCAAATAATAATAGTGGGTTTGGTGTCAAAATATTGAATGTGATAAAAGTAGAGAGAGAGTAATGTGGAAATCATCTGCCTCACAGGTAGGGGGAGGGTGTGGGATAGGGGTCTACTGGGGTTTTTGGTAGTGGAGAATGGACACTGGTGAAGGTATGGGTGTTTCATTGTATGACCGAGACTTAGACCCGAAAGCTTTGTAACTGCTCTCACGGTGATTCAATAAATAAAATTATATAAAAAAAAAAAAGATTGCATGGATGCCCACCTACAAGATGGTCAGACTTCTTCAAGACCCTGAATGATCGGTTTGAGGCTTTGTGTGTTCCTAGAAGGAGTGGATACCGTTGGGCTACACTAGCACACAACAGGAATGAATGGAGTCATTACTGGTACCCGCTCCAGTAAATCGGTGAGTAATGGGGTATCAAGTGATCAAGAGATCAAGTGATCTATCTCCAGTGAGATTAGTACTCTCTGAAAGACTTATTGGTTGAGGAAAGTATAATTCTTTTACAAGCCAGAAAGTTTTGGTATTGATTAATCCAAACAACCTTTTTGATACAAACCAATTTGGGATAGCTGAAAACAAGAAAATATAAATTAAAGAATATAAACCCCAAAGGGGAAAACTATTAGAAGCAAGAGTCAAGACTCAAAAAGGATTCTAAACTACACTTCACATATGATACATAAAACTGGTTTCTGTTTATATTTGAATTCCTTTGTAAACAAAGTAAAAGTAGAAAATTATTGTCATTCTTATAATATATATTAGAAAATGTGTTTTGTAATATGACAGATTTTAGGGGAAAATTTTAACACTTGTCCACAAAATTAGCTTAAAAATGTCTACAGCCTTAACTTACTTGGTCAGGTGTAAAATAACTTCAAACTACTCAAAAAACAAATAGAGCAAAAAAATTTTACAAGGTGACAACTTTCATTAATATCAAATCACAGCTCAGTGAATGTGTTCTATGGATATAAGAACTAGACATTTGTGTTTGGAGCTGGTCACCTTGAATTAGCAAGAACAAATAAAGTATTTGACATGGTAAAATTATTCATATAATTTTAATGAAAGTTCTCTTGTTTCTGGTAATCTCATTTATTTTCTTTCTGGTATGTTTGCAACTTAGAAATTATGAGACTGTATCTTTTTTTTAGATCACAGTAAAATATATTGTTTATTTCAGATCTCATTACAGGTCTATTTCAAAAAATGCTGGAGATCTACATAATTAAATATACTGCTCATCTTGTATGATATAAGTGAACAAAAGATAAAGCCTTCCTGTCACTTGCAGCTCAAGCTAGCGTTCATCAAAATAGCCCACATTCCACTTAGGAGCTAGTAACATGGTAGTTTTTTATATTTTCTGACATATAAAGGTTGATAAAAAACAGACTTCTCTTCATTTATTTCTAGAAGGTAGGTGAGTCAATCAATAAAATCTGGGTCAAGGGCAGGCCTTAAAAACTTTAACATTTTAAATCTCTGATATAGTTGATCTTAGGTTTGACATGGATGCCACTGTTAGAATATTGTACCAGAAAATTGCTAACATGATATTCCAGAAGTAGTCTGCTTACTTTTATGTATTCCATCTAATCCTTAAAGGTTTCTTTGTTAAGTTGGCGGCAGTGCAATAGATGTCAAGTTGTTGTTTTTTTAATGCCCAAATGCCTTTATACATTCTCCCCACCACATCATCTCTTTCTCCTCTCTCTGTCATGCTTAGCACAAGTACCCATTTATTATTATTACAATTCATCCTCTCTTACAACTCTGAGATAATGAAAACAGTATAATTTTATATATTCAAAATTGAAATGTTTATTGTATTCTTTCTCTCTTGGATCTGTATATTTTAAAGTAAAACCAGATTTCAAAAATAATGTAGTGCATTATTGACTTATCATGAATTTTTTTGTGCTAAAAACAATTCTTTGTCCATAAAACTGTATCAGTCAACATAATATTGAAGGGTAAGAACAAAATTGGATTTCTGAAACTGACTTCAACCTTTTTTTTTTTAACAGGTAAACTTTTATTTTATAATTTGTTTTTAACCCTGTCAGGTCAGTTTTGTTTTGGAAACTGCTTGCCAATTGGTATTTGAATTATCACCTTCCCTTTGGTCTTGTCTGATAAGTCAGTGGTTACTTCAGTGGGGATGGAGAGAGTAGAGAGAAGACAAAACACTGAGGATGAATGTTAAAGAAGATTAGCTCTTACATAATTATTGAATATTAAATGGCTCCTAAGATGAACAAAGGGTGCAGAGTATCAGGTAAACAAACATTGTAGAGTTGCTGCCTTTGAAATCCCACCCCCTTTGCAAAGTGACTTCCTCTTTTTTGATGTTATTTATTCATTTTTTGCTCTTTGGGGGGGGTCACACCCAGCAATACACAGGGGTTACTCATGGCTTTGCACTCAGGAATTACTCCTGGCAGTGCTTGGGGGACCATATGCTGGGAATCAAACCTGGGTTGGCCGTATGTAAGACAAATGCCCTACCCGCTGTACTATTGCTCCTGCCCTAGATTTTTTTTTTAATTCAAGATTATTTTTTAAGATACCACAAGAATCAAGAAAGTATGATTTGGTTATAAGAATATCATAAAATGGAATTGAACACGGAGGTCTCAAATAGACACATTTAAATATCACTTGTATTACTTGTATCATTTGTCAACCCATTGCTCATCGATTTGTTCAAACAGGTGCCAGTAATGTCTCCATTGGTCCCTGTCACGTGCTAGTATAGCTCAATGGTGTCTGCTCACTCTGGGAACACGAAGAACCTCAAACCACTCATTCAGGGTCTTGATGAAGTCTGACCATCTCGTAGATGGGCATCCAGGCGTTCTTTTGACGTTCCATGGAATCCAGTCAGTAACAGCTCTAGTCCAGTGGTCGTCTCAAAATCGCATTACATGTCCAGTCCATCTGATTTTTGATGCCTTGGCAAATGAGACAGTGTCCCTGACTCTTGACCCTCGATGGAGGTTGGAACTCCAGAGTCTTTCTCTCATTTCAGTGAAGCGGGTTACTCCAAGCATAACTCTTTTGATTCCTCTTTGGGAGACCCAAATAGAGTTATCATCCTGTTTTCGTAGGACTCACGTCTCTGAGTCATATGTTACTGTAAGGAGAACAGTGGAGTCAAAGAGATGTGCCCGGAGCCAGAGGTTCTTAGTGCTCCTAGCTATTTCTTCAATGCTTTTGAAGGTGTTCCACGCAGCACTCTTCCTCCTGTGCAGTTCTGGTGCCAAGTCATTTGTCATATTGAGTTCTCGATCCAGGTACACATAACTCCACACTCAGAGATGTTTGTTCCACTGAGAGCAAATGGAACGTCAGAAACTAGTCCATTTCTCATAAACACTGTCTTCGTGAGATTCAGCTGCAGCCCAACCTTTCCAGACTCACGGTCAAAGTCGGCCAGCATTCGTGCCACTTGGCTAATGTTTGGTGTTACTAGAACATCATGCTGAATCCTTTTCGGAACCTGGCTTGCTTGCATGGTTGACCTTCATCTAGTGTTCTGTCAATCTTATCCAGGATGACTCGAGTCATAGTAAGTAAAGTTATCTTTGACAAAGAATGACATTCAAGAAAAAATAATATTTTTAATGCTAGAACTTTGGATATTTATATGTACAAACCCTCCAAATTTTAAAATGTATATGCTGACCTTATATACTTGATAAAACAATTCAAAATGTAAAATACAAACTTATAAAACTCCAGATCACCCAATGAGAAACACAGATATATTAGGATTTTGCAATAACTTTTTGGACACAACACCAAAGCACAATTTATAAAAGAAATAATAAGCCACACCTTATAAAATAAAAATATCTCTTTTACAAAAGACATTTTCAAAGGAATGAAAATTAATCTTCAGTCTTAGAGAAAAATATTTGCAATAGATATTACTGCATATTATTCAATAATATGTCAGTTATTCAAAATAGACTAAGAACTCATAAAACTTAACAATGAGAAAATAAAGAACTCAAATAAATATTGAATCATAGCCCTTCAGAGACACTACAGCAGAGACTATATTGAGATATTAAATGAGCATATTAAAAGATGTAAGGCGAACGCCCTACCCGCTGTGCTATCGCTCCAGCCCGCACAGCGGGTAGGGCGTTCGCCTTACACGCGGCCAACATGGCCGACCCGAGTTTGATTCCTCTGCCCCTCTCGGAGAGCCCGGCAAGCTACCGAGAGTATTTGATATGCCAGACACAGTAACAACAAAGTCTCCAATGGAGACGTTACTGGGCCCGCTCGAGCAAATCGACGATCAACGGGAGGGCCTTTACCTTTTTACCTTTATTAAAAGATGAAACATCATAGATTATTATGGTAATACAAATTAAACAACAATGATCTATGACTGCATACCTATTAGAAAAAGCAAATTTTCTGACAACTCCAAATGCAAAAAGATATAGCACAGGAATGACATTCATTGCTCATAAACTGTGAAATGGTACAGAGACTTTGGAAGATTGTTTAGTGATTCTTAGAAAACTAATTTTACTCTTCTGTGATCCACCTCTAGCCTATCTTGACATTTATCCAAATAGGGTGAAAACATCTCAGCACAAAGATCTGCACATGAAAAAAAACAGTTTTTTTACCAGCACTTGGAAGTAGCATGCAAGCCCTTCATTGGGTTAGTGGTTAAAAAAAGTCTTCAATAGGTGAACGATTAAATAGTTTATTTATTTAAATAATAATAAACAAAGTTATTATTTATTTTAAAATATATAAATAATAAATTTATTACTTAAATAAATAATAAATAGGTAATAAAATATTCTTTACTGACAGAGATGTGTGCTGCATTCATGGTGGATAAAAACATGAGAAATCTTAAATTCTTATCACTGAATGAAATTTGTCAATATAAAAAAGCTATTTAATGTATAATTTCAACTTATGACTTTCTCGAAAAGGAAGACTATTATGAAAGTGAAAGGATCTGATTGCCAGAATATAGTAGGAAGGGATTAGTAGACAAGAAATGCCCAAAAAAAATTAAGAGAGTGGAACTATTTTGTATGATTCTGTCATGATGGAAATATGTCATTTGACTGTTCAAAACCATAATATAATACACACCACAAAAAATGAATCCTAATATGATCAAGGGGCTTTGGGTGACAGTGTATTAGCACAGATTCATCAATTTTAATAAACATACTATTATGGTAAGGATCATTGATAATAGAGAGACTGAACATGTATAAAGACATGTAGTATAAGTGCAGTTTTTATACCCTCTGCACAATCTGCTGTGATTCTAACATTGCCCCCAAAAAAGTAGCCTATTTTTTAAGTACCTAGAATTTAATTCATAGAAAAGTCAATTTATTGCAAAGCTAAAATACCTACTGAGAAAAGTCTTAAAATTACATGACTGAAAAAAATTAGAATAAAGTTTATTACTTATTTAATGGGCTGGAGAGATAGCACAATAGTAGGGCATTTGCCTTGCATGTGGCCAACATGGCCAACCCGAGTTCGATTCCTCCGCCCCTCTCAGAGAGCCCGGCAAGCTACCGAGAGTATCTCGCCCACATGGCAAAGCCTGGCAAGCTACCGGTGATGTATTCTATATGCCAAACACAGTAACGACAAGTCTCAAAATGAGACGTTATTGGGCCTGCTTGAGCAAATTGATGGACAATGGGAGAACAGTGATAGCGACAGTGAGTTATTTAATAAAGTTTAATTCTGTTTTTTAAAGTCAAATTCACATCTTAAAACTATATTGTATGGCAATGCTTTCACAAAACCATAACCTGCTCAACCACTTTAATAACATTTTGTTAATACATTGGGGAATTTGCTTATATTTACTGAAGGATGATCAAAGGATTTTAGAGAAGTTATTATATTTGGATCTCTTCATATCCATAAGATGAGAGCACTGCTATTTTTTCCCAAAGCATACTTCACTGTGGTGTGCTTAAAGTTCTTTTACTTATGATAACCTGCTTGCACTTTTTGTTTTGACTCTAAGATGAAGAAAATACTTATGCCTTTTGTGAAAATTCTTTTAATAAAATCTTTCATTTTAAAGTTGATTCAATATCCCTTCTTAATTAAAACAAAAATCTCGTAACCAAGGTGCTTTTATGACCTCTACCATTTTTCACTGCTTCCCTCTCACTCTGACTTAAAGTCAAAGTGCTTCTATGACCTGATCCTACATGGTCTAATACTTAATTAGCTTTCAGATTTTGAAGATCTCAATTGTTTCTCAAATATGCCACAAAAATCCCTACCTTTGGCCTTTACATTTGATGTTTCCTTTCCTATAAATAATGTTTGCCCAGAGAGCAAATTATTATCCCCTTTAAAGACTCAAGATCTATAACTAAAAATGATTAGCGTGATTGTTCTGTGGGTAGGCATTTGTCTTACACATGCCGAACTGGATTCGTTGTCTGGCACCATAGATAGTCCTCCAACACCTGATCAGCAGTGATTCCTGAGCACAGAGATAGGACTAAGCCCTGAGCATCATTTGGTGTGACCCCAAATTTTAAAAGAAATAAAAAAAAAATAAAGTTCTTCTCAGTATGTTTTTCCTTTGAAATAACATTCAAAATCATTCAGACACCTAACTCCAATTCCCAGTTGTTGTTGTTGTTTTTTTTTAATCTTTGAAATTTATCATTGACCAGCTTAACAAATTTATTTATTTCATTTATCCTTTGTCCCTTTCTCTAGATTGATCTCTAGTCAAACCTGGTAAAACTTATTCATTCATAAATTTCTTAGTAAATTATCTCAACAGCAGCCAATATTCTACTTAAGAGAAAATAATTAAAATAGAACAAAAGACTAATAATGCATCGCATTATACAAATGATATCATAAGTTTACTTTAGAAGTACTATATATGCTACAAAATAAAACAATAGCATCTAATAATTAGAAACATAATAAACTGACCATATACTGTAACATAATAATGACCATGTACAGTTTTGGCATGATCTAAAATATAGAACAAATATATTTGGAATATCAACAGGCAAATGTATATAAGATATATACATATATTTTATATCTTGGTTATTCTCTAGAATAAAGTTAAGAGTTGAAAAACTAATAGATATTATCCAGAATAACACTCAAGATACATGACTCAATCTTGAAATAACACTGACTGGAGGAGTAGAAAATATGTTACAGCAGATAGTACAATGCTTGCCTTGTATGCGGTTAACCTAGGTTCAATCCCCAGCACCCTACATAGTAGGTTAAGACCTACCAAGTATTATCCCTCAGTGAAAAGCCAAGAGTATTCCCTGAGCACTGCTGCCAGATGTGCTCAAAACACAAAAACAAACAAAAGAAACCTGAAAGCCAACTCAAAACAATGGGCTAAGTACATGATTTGCATGTGGGAAGACAGGGTTCAATAATTGGTACCACATGGCCCCTCATCACCTCAGGAGCAATTCCTGAGCACAGTTAGGTATAGTTCAAAACAAGACAAAACAACAGAAACTAAAAAGGTATCGTAGACTTAATTTAATGAAGATTGTAATAATTCAGTGAGAAACAAAAGAATGAACTAATGTGAAAACTTTATAGATTACTAAAATCCCATCATAGCACATTTATTCAGTATTATTTTGATACTAAATATTTTATATCTTGCTTATTCTGTCGAATAAAGTTGAGTTGAAAAACCAATAGATATTATAAATATAAAATAATAATAAAATAATTTCTAGAGTACATTTTGAAAAATTAAAATCACTGTCACTGTCACTGTCCTCCCGTTGTTCATCGATTTGCTCAAGCAGGCACCAGTAACATCTCACAACAAATTGTTGTTACTGTTTTTGGCATATTGAATATGCCACGGGTAGTTTGCCAGGCTTTGCTGTGTGGGCGAGATACTTCTTGGTAGCTTAACGGGCTCTCCAAGAGTGGCAGAGGAATCAAAATATAAAACAAAAATAAGGAAAAAAAGCAAGTTATTCATTTATCCAACTTTAAGATGAAGGTAATCATGAAAATAAGAAAATAAACCACAAAGACTTATACATCTAAGCTATAGTTTTGAAGTTTTATTTATAAAGCATGGCAAGAAAAACAAATACAAACAAGCCAGAATAAAAAGCAGCATATGGATAAACCAAAGGTTCTTCATTTTTACTCTGAAATTCATAGTTGGAAAACAAAAATAAAAATATGTTTACTTCCAATGCCAAGGAAAATAGGCATTCACAGAAGAAATTTAAACAATTCAGTAACATTTAACAAATTGTCTGCCCTGTAGAGACAATTAAATGTAAATGAAAAAATGAATTATGCTGTACTTATAATGGGAAGGGACACCTGTGTACTCTTTGTGGGGAAATTTGCAAAGTATTTCAAATCCATGTATATGCTTATATGACTAAACACATAGATTCACTTTAGAAAAAAACTAAAATTTTCACAAGAATATAAAATTATTATTTATATATTTATCTAGAATTATTAAAAATATAGAGGGAAAGGTCAGAGAGATAATGCAAATATTAAAGAACTTGCTGCATACATGGCTGATCCAGGTTTGATCCCTGGAAATGAATGTCTTCTGAGCACTGCTAGAGATCACTCCTGAACACAGTCCAGGGTATAGCTGAAAATCTGATTGAAAGTAAAAAATGTCTAAAGTGTTTGAATACATTTTGTAATACAAGTTCCTATTTTAAGGAATACAACATTGTACTTTGATTCTAATTTGCATAGTATAAGTGTACTTTAATAACAGGTATACACTTTATATGTAAACATCAAATGGAAATGTTTCCTTTTAAATGCTTTTACATACTTATGTTAAATAAGAAAAATTTACTCCTGCATTTTGCTTTGGAAAGAAGTTTACATATATGTTTTAGATGATGGGTTAGTAAAGTCTGGTAATGAGATGAAGCATTTCCATTTTAAGAAGTGATAGTGTATCAAGTAGAAAAGAAGAGTGGTTAAGAAACCAATTCACAGTCTCAAATCCCAATAAGTTTCCTGTTAATTATGATAACTTGGACAACTGCTAAAAGTCTCCTCAGTTCTTATACTTATAAAGTGGGGGACATTAACAATGGGAGTCTCTTGGTGTCATGGAAGGATCAGAAGTTACTACTTATAAAGCCCTTATAATCATCCACCCTGACATAGTAAATTCCACATGAGTACCAGCTTTTGCACAACATCAACAGCATTTGCACAACTCTACTGAACAGGCAGCAGCCTCGGGCAGTCATGTATTCCTCTGTCTAGTCTCAATCTTGTGCTTTGAATATTTTTATATTCAGGAATGAAAATATATTCTTAACATTATGCCACAGTGCTGAGTGGCAGTGTAAGTCAGATCAAAAAAGGCAACTAAGTTTTAAATGCTCTATAAAACCAAATTTGTCTCAAAGGAAGAATTTTTTGACAGATGTTCAAGTATGATTGAAGTTGGATGGTGAACTACTATTTACCAGATTTCATATGTGGTTCAATAGCCATGAACTCGATGATAAAATCAGGATTGTTGAAAGGTGCAGCTCATTTAGAAATATGCACATATCGAAATGGCATAATCTATACCTCCTGCATGGTTCACTTGGCTGCCTAGAGTTCTCTATGAATCAGAAACAAAATCTATGGATTGGAAATGATTGAATCAACACATATTTTCCCCTTTATATTTGTTCCAGTTCCTTTGAATATATAATTCCAAACTGAGTGACGGGGACTGATATATTATGAATTCTAGGTGGAATTTTCAAGTAATGAGATCTAGTAATGAGATAAAGCTCATTGATGAGCTATTAGTGTTCTTCACTAAATTTTTCCTTCCCCATATTCCCATAAGCTATCCACATCTTTTGGCCCTCCTTTGTCTCAGATTTGGTTGTAGATTCATCACTAATTGCATGCAGACTTGATTCATATAAATGAAGCAAATCTGCATGCAATTAATGCAGAATATACACATAAATATACATACACACATACATGTTTGAAAAACAAATTTCAAGAATGAAAGGATAATGATAGAGTAAAGCATAGGAACATTTTTTTTGACTGGGGTAGGTAGAGACAAACAAAAATAAGAGGAAAAATTCTGAGAGTCTTCACAAATGAGAGTGATGACAGCCACAGGCTCTCAGGAGAGTGGGCCTATTTCCTATTCATAGCAGCAAAAATTTTCTGTGGCTGTTATGGACTTTAGCTGTGAGCTACTTTTGCGGAAACTGGACCGACTATGTGGAATTCAGGAAAGGTTCTCATGTCCATTTTTGGGAGGTGAAAAAGCAAGAGAACTGATTGACTTGTAACCTTTAACAAGGAGTATATCATAACTATAATAAGATACTAGAAATTAGAAGGCTGTACCAGGATTTTGGCTAACCTGTGTTTTATATAATGCCAAGATAATTAGTGTTGCCAAATAAGAAAAATTAGTATTTTATTTCCTAAGCATGACAAGCTGATTTACCATGTGTATCTATGTGTCCATGTGTGCAATATTTCTTTCCTGGCTGGATTTTAAACAATGATTCATGTGACAAAAATGTAATATAAATACTGTTACGTGTAAGCAGAAGTAAGCATATGGATAACATATATACAATGTTCCAAACTTTTATCTTCTGATTTCCATGTTATTACAAATCTAGGTATATGTTGCCTTCATATCAAAGCAAGTTAAGCAGAAGAATAAATATGATGACATTCTATTTTCCAGCTGTAAAGAAAAAATGATAGATTTTGAAAGTCACAGTTAAATTACTACACTGGCTCACTTTAAGAGCAGAATCAAAACTAAAACATTCACCGCTGGCTTATTTTATGAACTATCAAGTCAAAACTGTCATAATACTGGAATTTAGTATTCCTTTACTATCTACTGACCAATTTAAGCCCATTCTTTAAAGCAGCATTTAGAATAAGTAACAGATCATCATGATTTTCTCTGCAATTCATTGAAGGAATACTAATTATAATTAATGTGCATGTAATGTGTAATTTCATAGGAGTGAGGCCATACATTAGCATTAATTATAAGACTTCCAATTCCCTCATCTATTAAAATGGTTAGAAATTCTATTTAAATTCTAGCTTTCAAAGAATTACTTGGCCATTCCCATACTTTCAAGGTGAATCTTGGGTATATCGGATCCTTTAATTAGTAAGAGATAAAAATATGCAAATTGTTTTTCTACTCTCTGACTATCCCTGTACCTTATTAGAGAATTGCTTCATAGCTCTCTTGGTCCATCACAAATCTGTAAAAATGACAGAGGAAGAAAAATTTTAAACTATTTATACTCCCTAATGACTAGAAAGAAAAGAAAAAAAAATCCACCAGTTACCAAAAGTAACTTCCGTTCAGGAAGTATCTCTTTAGGAGAAGGTCCTTCAAAGTCCTACTTTCAGAGTTATTTTTGAAACTCTTTTGGTGACTAAAATTTACTGTCCTAGTGAAGATTGAAATCTATGAATATTATTTGTAAATTATCATTTCCCTAAGTGACTGATTGAAGGCTAAGTTTAACTGTTTTAATTTTACTTAAAGCATTCTTATAACCTTTATTTTTGGAATAAGTCCTATCACAGTTCATAGTGATTAAGAGCTCAAGTACATTATTCTATAGTTGACAGTGAAAGAGCTTTGCTTCAGATGACTTCTCATGTCCAAAGGTATGATCTGCTGTGTCAGTAAAGTGGGAACACTGTCATAGCCTATTATGATGTCTGTGATATGTCTTACTGACAACATCCAGTCTTTCGATTTACATGGACTGGCCTTAAAATAAATGAGTGGAATATTCCCCAAGGCATATAATCAATTGCATCTGTTGCAATCCTGGTATTTCCTTTGCCCTGTTTATACCATTACTGCCTTTACTGAAGCAGTATTATCGTTAAGTGTTTCCATGAATATATCCTGGCACCAGCTCACAGCACCACTGCTATACTACAAATACTCCGTGCCTCAAAGGACCACAACCGTGTTAGCGTTGTTCCAATACTGTATTGATTGTGATAAATCTAGGGAAGAAAAGAATATACATTTCTTGTTGCATTTTTTGGTGTCTCTGTATTTGATGAAATAACAGCAAATTGTTAAGGGGATGAAAACATCTGTTAACAATGGTGAGGTAATCTTTCTGTAGTGCAAAATAATGTAAAAAATAAATTACTGGGTGTTTCTGAACAACATTCTCTGAAGTCTATAAAAATTGGAAGCATTTGACTTTGTTGTAGCAAGATTAGAAAATATCATACAGGAAAATGTGCTTCGCATTTAAAACAACATATGGTAGAATCAGACAATATTTGTGTAGCAAGATAAGATGTATTCATAGAAAATGAATATATGTAGAAAAAATTTAATCACTTTACCTTGCATATAAATTTAATTCTTTACACCTAGTTTTGGAATATAAAAGAATGAAAAATTTGACCTAGACACAAGAGAGGTTAATGTCAATGGGGGGAAAGATGAAAGAAAATATGTTATTCATAAACAATATGAATGAAGCCTATAAACTGTATTCCTGAATGTTTACTTTAATTTAAAAATAGTATTAAATGCCTTATTATAAGTTTTAGCATATAAATGGTTCCTAGAGATGGTTTCACAAAGAAATATTTTCCTAATTAAATGAGTCATTATTCAATTTTATATAAGATTTTTCTTAGTAAAAAATTTTAAAGACCTGGTAATGAAATAATTCCATTCTGTACAATCAAAAAATCCTTTTTATATTAGCACATAGAAATAAGATTTTGCTTTTCATATTGGAAAATATATTAAATTTTTATTGCTCAACAGATTTTGAACTATATGGAGTAGCTTATATTAAATTTCCTACAACCTTGAAAATGCTTTTAAAAAAGTTAAAGTTTCAGCTATAATTTTTTTTTAAAAATTGGGGCTACAGAGATAATACCAACTCCTACATGTTCAAATGTCACTAGTTCTTTGGCCTTGTATCATAAATACTCTCCTGATATCCATCTCCAGTTGCCTTACATCCTAGAAATTCTGAAAAGGACTTTGCTTCCCATTGCCTGGAACATTCTTGCCACTGTATTCCTGGGATATACTTCTAACTCTTATATCCCTCATGTGCTTGATACAGTTTTTGATAAAAGTCTTTCGAGTTAGACAATTATTGACACAAGTATCTGGTCAATCTATATCACAGGTCTTCTACTAATATTTTTTCCCAGTATTCAACATATAACTTTTAATGCTCTACATATTTTCTTTTCAAATTTGTTTTTACTTCCTTACCAATGACTGTCTTTTAAAGAATAGAATTTTGGAATAAGAGGGATCTGTGTTTTCTGTATTATATCGCCAGCCCATTTGTCACAGAGAACATTCAACAAATATACTTTCAAATGTTGAACTGAAAAGATTCTGAAATTTAAAATCAAATTTGATAATCAAAAAACATATGATAGCACAGCAGTAGGGCGTTTGTCTTGTGCGCACCCAGCCCGGCCAAGCTGGGTTCAATTCCTATGCCTCTCTTGGAGAGGGAGAGCCCGTCAAGCTAGCGAGAGTATCTCGCCCACATGGCAAAGCCTGGCAAGCTACCTGTGACGTATGCCAAACACAGTAACAACAAGTCTCAAAATGGAGACATTACTGGGCCCACTCGAGCAAATTGATGAACAATGGAAGGACAGTAACAGATTTTATGCCTTTAGAAACACCTGAGGACTGTCATTACAAATCAAATTTTTTAAGAAAACATATATTGATCATTCCTTAATAGTCATGTCCAAGATCACCAAATTTTGCTTACAAAGTACTTTTATTTATTTATTTTTAATAAATTTATTTATTTTATTAGTGAAACATCATGAGGTACAGTTGTAGACTTACCAACTTTCGTACTTGGGTTTCAGTTATACAGTGATCTACCATGGCTGGTCTGTGAAGCTTTAGAAGTTCAATTTTGACTTTTTATTCTATTACTGACACATATGGAAATTCTGACAGGCACTAGACCAGTTAGGTATTAGAAATAAATTGCAAGTCATAAGCCAAGATCATCTTATGGCATAGCCAATTTAAAACAAAATATGAAGATCATCATATCTTAAGAACTTACACTTATAATAAAAATAGATTTATATAAGAATGTGACTTAAATGAAATGCCCAAGATAATATTATATGGCCTGATTCTCTCCTTTGGTAAATATCTGACATTTAAAGGGCAATGAGGACATGTTTAATGAGCAAAGGGAAGAAAACAAACATTATTTGTCATAGTTCATATTAAGCACAGAATAGCAATAGAACCCAACCTCCTGATTTTAATTTACCGCACACTACTCAATAACATAGAAGCTCACATGAAAATGATAATAAGTAGTTATTTCTGAAACATAACCCCACATTTTGAGAAGGTAAGCTTAGAAAGAAAAAAAAAGAAAAAGGTAATAGACCACAACAGTGTTTTTCAAAGTTACTGATCATCAAAACCCACAACTCTAAGCAAAGAATACAGATTCCCTGGAGTCCTACAATGGATGAGTGACTTGAAATCTAGAAAAGAGCAACAGAAATGTGAAATGTCACATGTATCCAAATGGTTGCCTGCTAAGTCTGTGAAATACCATGGACAATGGTAAAACAGCACAGTATCTCTCTGCTTGCCAATGAATGAATACTAATAAATAGATTTTCTTTCCTCTCAAACACTTATAAAGAGTAGAGAGTAAAATATTGTAATATTTGATTCAGAATGAATTGTCATGCACAGGTTCTGAGAAAAGTACTTCTTATTAACATTTCAAAATATGATACACCCCCCCGAAAACAAAAAGGTGGGTATCCCTCCGCCTATTTCTTTTTCTGAATTTCTTGGTACAAATGAAATCTCAGAATCTACATTAATTGCCTTAACCTAAGCACATTAATCTGTGTATTTTATTGCATGAGAATAAATGTGAGAGCATTAATTTTTCAAAATTAAAAAATGGCTTATTTTTACTAAGTAGATAGTCACTAATAATTCTTTTATAACTTTAGAATCACGTTTTAAGTTTTTGAAGTGCCTATCATATTTTAAAGAAAAGATATTTTTTATAATTACTACTTCCCTTTACTTTTATTTAAAATAACATTTTCAAAGGCACTATTGTTTGATCAAATTGTAATGCTTAACTTATACTTTAGCTCCTTACAGATAAGAACCATAGAGAAGAGGAAAAATTTTATGGAAGTTTCATAAGCATATTTTATAAACAGATTATTTATAATCCTTAATTTTATCTCAAACACACCAGGTAAGAATTTACAATTAGTTTTCTTTTCTATCAAATCATTACAGTATAGGATAAAATAATACATGAAAACTATGAAATGTAGAAATATAAGGAAATGAACGATTTTTATAAGAACTTCCTATAAAAATACCAGAATAGATTTTTATACAAGTGTTCACACACTTTAAGAAGTACTTTAGGAGAGGGACAGATATAGAATAACAGCATTCATTTGTGGTATATAAAATACATATATAGTAGGAGACCAATACCCATGGCCAGGGAAAACAGGGGCTAGGAGGACTGGTCAATGGTTAGAACTAACCACAAGCGTGTGTGGAGCAGAGTGCAGTTAAGATAGAGAAGAGACCAGTGTGATGATAATAATAGAAGAGAATGATCATGCTAGACAAGATCTGAGTGCTAAAAAGTACATAAAGGGATATTCTTGATAACCGTTCAGTATCAATATTGCAAACCACAATGCCCAAAAGGAGAGAGAGAGAGAGAAAGACAAAGACAGAGAGAGAAGAAAAGAGCCTGCCACCGAGGCAGACTGGTGGGTGATGGATGAGGGGTGATGGGAGGGAACCTGGGGATCCTGGTCCTGGGAAATGTACACTGGTGGAGGGTTGGGTGTTGGAATACTGTATGACTGAAACCTTCCCATGAACAGCTTTGTAAGGGTCTATCTCACAGTGATTCAGAAAAAAAAAAGTACATTAAACCCAGCACTACCCTTTAAGTACACAAATTTCAAGATCTAAACTTCATAAGGACTGATATAAAAAAGCCGGTCCTGTTACTCAGAATATGCTTATAATAAATACCTTAGGCTTTATTTAGCCCAAATTAATGAAATTGTAATTTATGTTAACTCCAACAGTCTCACTTTAGAAAATTACATCCTCTATTAAGGAAAGCAGCGATTTGCTTCTTTAGGTGCATACTGCAAACTATGTGCCTTGATGCTACAAACACTCTGTTCTGCCAAATTCAATCCCAATATAAATAGAAAATACAATTCCCATGTTCTGCTCTAGGTTCCAACAATAAAGGAGTAACATTTGGCCAGAGTAAATACATCTGCCCACTAGATTAGAGATGATGGTTTCACAGTAAAATCTTCAGAGTCATGTTTTCTCTGTATAGTCCCATTCCGACTCCCAATAAAATCAGAAAACTTAGCTCTTAAAATATTTATTTCTATAAATAAAATTGTTTGCTAAAATGATTGGACCAACTGAAAAACCCCAGGGTCCAATTTGCTCATTTACAGATATGCCTAAGAAAGAATGCATTATGATTAGCAATCATATACAGAGTTACTCTTAAGGAACTTTTTATGAGAACAGTCCTGCCAATCCACTCCACTGAAGGTTAAACTCACTTTTATGTCAATCCTCTTGTCTATACTTAGGAGACCAGTGGAGCCATTTCTTTTCTGAAGGAAATGCTAACTCTCCAGATATGTGTTTTATAAATATCAATGTAAGTGGAACAGAGTCCCTTTAGCCTCTCTTTTCGTTACACACTTAGACTTCTAATAAAAGTGAGGCTTTACCAAAACTCAAGAGCCCTGGAGTGAGTTTTCTTTCTTCTCAGATCATCATGAAATCAGGCTAAAGACCAGTATTAGATAAGGACAAGGTATTTGTCAAAAGCCTAAAGAAAAGGGCCGTTTGTTTTTAGTTTCTCCTGCCCTCAAAAGTCTAACCTTTACGTTTGTGTATAAACGAGTGTGCCTCCAGGACTACCTATAAGAGAATATTGTTGGTTTAACTTCCCATTGGTCTGCAATTCACCCTTCCTAATACCACACTTCCCTGTTTTCTTTTCTTATAAAATCTCCTGTTCTTTTCTATAAACGAGATTATAGAATATGATCTTCCAACTGGCTGGCTTGTTGTTCTTCTCAAGCTGCAATGTCCCATAGCAGCAGTGGAATTGAACTCACAATTTACATCTTGTTGTGCCTGAATTTCAGATCCCCGGTTGCGGAGAGACCAAGCCCACACACGATAATGCAAAAACAAAGGTTATTCCTAGCCGGAACTAGGGTCCAAGTTTCATCCAACACAGTGGAGTCTGGACATGGACCCTGACACCAAATCATAAGTAGTATATATAGGTTTCAGTGTTTCAAAGTTAAGCAAGCATTTTGGCAACAGTGATCAGGCAAGAGTAGTCAGGCAACAGTTAAACAATAGTTTCCAGTAACAGTAACAGTATATGGTCACATAGTCTACTCATTCTTTTCTGGGACATTTTGATTGATTGAGCCCACTTGCTGGGCCCAGGAATTTCCCATGTGGGTTCAGGTTGACTAGTTACAGATTATTTGATTTCTGGGAAGCTGAAACTTTTTCAGTTGCAGGAACTGAACCTGAGGCCTACCTGATTTTTTCTCATATCTGCAGCCTGTCATGGTGTTAGTTTCATCCTTGTTGGAGTACAAGAAGCTTAGGTTTATCTGTTTACACCATTAGGTTTATCTGGTTACACCCATCACAGAGCTCCAGAGGCACTTCCACTTCCATTGCGTTTACATGTAAACATATAAACAGTCTTCCCTATGCTCTCCTTCCCACCCAGTTAATCAGCTTCCCCCTTAATCAGACTTTGTTAATTTGTAAGATCAGTTTCCCAGAAATCTATGATTTTCTACGTATGAGTGAAATATTGCCTTTCTCCTCTCCTTATGCCTTATGAACAGTTTACCTTAAAGTAATATCCTTTTTGTATAGATACAGGAAGACCGTTAACATTATGCTTTGTAACTTAGGATTTGATTGGCCTTGAATATTATTCACTCCCGGGCATCTTCTTTCTCAACTTAAGCCTCAATTGCCCTTAGTTCCTAACACCCCAAAAGCAGGGTCCCGACGAGGGACTGAATGGACCCAGGGCAAGCGGTGTGCTACCCTGGCAGTGAAATGGGCCAGGCCAAAGTGCCACGATTCTTAACTATAAGTTAAGACTTTGATCATAGACAAATGCTGTCATGATCCAAAGGTACAGATGAGACTAGGATCCTGCTAGGGGTGGGAAAGACTATCTGGCCTGAGCACATAGTCTGATATCGAGATGGCCCTAGGAGAGCAATTCTATAAATTTAAGATATTTCTTACTGTATCCATACAAAATGATTTATATTATATTCTTGTATGCTTGTGGGACAAGGAGAGGAGAGGCACGCCCTTGGGATTATGCTCTAGGGTGGGTCCTCATGCTGAGAGAGGATCTGTCCTAGGAGCGGCCTTCCCTGAGGCCAAGATTTCTACCCCTGTTGATCTCCACCCCTACTGATTGTGACCACACCTATATGTAATTGTTTCCCCCATTCTCTTGGAGATAGATATAAGGAGACTGTAGATTGGGCAGGGGGGGCAGAGACAGAAGCAGAGACGAGGAGAGACAGAGAGACAGGAGCAGAGACAGATAAAGAGAGAATCAGAATAAACTACGACGAATACCTACCAGCCTAGCCCTCGTTCCTTCCTCTGCCTGACCATCGCCATCGACCTCTCTGAGGTGGGAGAAGGGTGAGATTACCGAACGCGGGCGGCGGGAGAGATAGAGCCACCGCCGCTGTGGGTGCCGTGCCCCCTATTTTGTGTGAGTTTACACAATCGTTACAGTCTGAGATACAAAATAATGCTGATTTTAAGAAGCAAAGATTTCTTCAGTCAGAAAATGTAGCCTTCCCATTCCCAATGTAGTACAGCTGAAGGAATGGTTAAGTACTTGGAAGTGTAACTGTGAAGGTTTAGCTCCATTGCACTCAAAGTCGAATCAAACAAAAGACCTTATGATGAATCAAGAAAAAACCTTATTGGCATAAGTCACTCAGTGGAAGATAGTAGACTTATCCACAAGGAAGCTATTTTGTCTGCACAATAACGGAGATTTTCTAGGGAAAGAACAGGAAAGAACCAGCAGACAGACCAGCAGGCAGTACAACAAAACAATAAAATCCTTTTTCGGGTTGGTTTCCTGAGAAATACTCAATCTTTCCTACAAACCTAAGCACAGTAAAGGATTATTAAGCTGTTTAGTGAAGGAAAACTGAGGATAAATTGACTTTATTGTTAAGCTATAGGGCAAAGAGAGTTGACCTCATCTAATATTGGTCTTGATCCATTTGTGAAGGAGAGTACTATATAGAAACTGGAGTTTGCTTATAATTAATCTAATGTAATACATATAAAACCTGCTAAAAAGATTAAATTTTTAAAACACTCATATTTAAGGATAAGAAAGTTTATGTTAAAATTTTATTTTTAATTAAATAAACACAAAAGGGAGGTTACAAGAAAGGAGATTTCTCTTATATAGTTTCTCATAATAAGTAGTATTTATAGAACATGCTAGAGAGATTCCACTTCTATTTATCCCACTAACTAGCAGTATGACCTGGAATTGTATTTACCTTCTTGTTCCATTCTACTACTATTGTGGAGAGTCTGTTACCTCAGCAGTTTCTAAGTTTACTGACAGGATGAAGATTCATTCTTGATTAATCAGAGAAGGTTTTTTTTGTCACTAGTTCTACTGAGTTTTTTATAAAACAAAATGACTGTTCTGATAAGCAAGTAGACTTTGGAGAGACAACCAAAATCACTTTAGGGTCTTATTTCCTGAACTAAGTGAACAGAAATATTCTATACTAATTAAATTTTAAGAAAATATCTCAGCAAAATCTCTCTCTGATATCTCATAAAAATATACTTTTATCTGATTAAGGACAATTCAAAATGTTTTGGAATTTCAAGCAGTGCTTAACAGGTTCTTTCTACCCATTTAAATATTTGACTCCAGCATTTGAATTAAAACTTATGAGAATAAACAAATCAAATATTACATTTCTAAGAGAAAAATTATAAAAATTATTATTTCCCCTCAGTTTATAACATCAGTTGTCTCTTACGGAATTTTCTCCAAAATGTGTTTTTTTTCTGTATCTCATTTATTATAAAGTTATTGAAAAACCAGGTTTTTCCATCTTACTTCAGTTGTTATTAAAATAACTAACAACAACAAAAGATTTCCTGACTTGAACAGCAAGAAGTGTCATGAAAAATTTTAAGACTAAGTTAACTTAATAAATATTGCAATTATGTAATTTGGGAGGGGGTACTTTAGAATCTCTATACCACATTATTCAATCTATAGATAAAAACAATACACACTGGGGAAAAAATAGTATAGAGACTTAAGTGCCTTCCTTGAAGGCAGCAAATCTCAGTTCTTTCTCTGGCATCACATGGTTCTGTGAGCATCACTGAATACTGACCTAGAGGTCTCCGTTTGGGAATCCCCTTCCTTCAGAAAAAAAAAAAAGCATCACACCTATCCAAAAGGAAGTAGATACTTAGTGATCAAGAAGGCTAAAATAGGGTCCATTTACACTTAGACTTCTACTCTTTTATCACTTTATCAAGCATTTTATAAAGTGGCCAGGGAAAAATAGACTATTATCTGGCAAATATGGGAAATACAGTAAAATATAGTATTTATAATGTTCTTTTCAGAAGTCCACTATTTAGCAAAAGTTTTGTGTTGATTTTGTTCAATTCATTTTCCCATACCCCAGGTTTGATTCCTCCACCCCTCTCGGAGACCCCAGCAAGCTACCAAGAGTATCTTGCCTGCACAGCAGAGCCTGCCAAGCTACTTGTGGTGTATTTGATATGCCAAAAACAGTAACAACAAGTCTCACAATTTGTTGTGATATGTTACTGGGGCCCGTTCAAGCAAATCAATGAACAACGGGAGGACAGTTCTACAGTGCTACAGTGCTACCTTTCATATTTAATAATATATATTTACTTACAATATTTGCTTCAACTGAAAGCCAGAAGTTTCCTAAAATGTAAGAGTAAGAGAAAAAAGCTACACTCATTTACTAATATTTAGCACAAGGAATTTGGTAGAATATATGGAAGTGGATTTAAATGATATCCTTTCAAGGACTGAATAACATTAATTTAAAGCAGAGAAAATCTATAGTTACACTTTTCAGGAACTTTGGATTAAATGTGCTAAATAAAACCAATGAGCATTCTTCTAGTAATTGCTCAATTGACTACATTAAACTTGAATTCAAATATGCCTTATTAACTCTTTGTAGTTGAGAACTTCTTTAGTAAAAGTTATAAGAAAAAATTCACTGAAATTTTTTCCATTTAAAATAAAACGGTTGGTATGGATTATCATATTAAACCTAATATTATGATGTCTAGATGATTCAGAGTACTTCCTTATTGAAAACATTCTGAGGAAATACCAAATGGCTTGAAAAAAATGCTGAGTTGCTATCTTATGTTTAGAAAGATTTTCATGAAGGGAGATGTAGTAGTTTAAATGTATTCCCTTATGACATCCGAAAATGACAAATCAGTCCTTAAATCTCAGAGTCAAGGCAAGTATACTTACTGCAATAGAATTCTATTACAGGATCATGGTAAGGTGGATACTACTATATGGTATTATTAAAAGGAGTATGACTACATTTTTTTTTGGTTAAATTCTAAGATCACCCTTTTATTTTTCCTTCTTCCCTATATCTAAGCAAGCTAACACAAACCCTGAGTGTTCCCTCTTTTAGTGATAAAGGAAATTTAAACCATGCAAATACTGACCAACTTAGATATGATCGGTTCTTCTGAGAATTCTTCATGTAACAAAATTCCTTTTAAATTCTCTTGGTACATAGCGTGTCATCGGTTTCAGTATCCTACCACTTATTGGGAGAGAATGACTCCTGTGTTTATAAAGTGAATAAGATCTTCATTGATATTTTAAAGATGACTAATTCAAAATGGGGTCAACACCAAAAGATCCTAAGTTGACCTCAATGATTCCCATATCCTGGGGTTCAGACCTTTCTGTAATATCTTTCCCAAGATAAGGGTGGAACCTGCAGTTTTCTTCCAATCAATACAATATATGAAATATAATAAATGTCTCTTGTAATGATTATAGGTAAGATAAAATTAATAAAAATATCTACCCCTTCCCTTCTTTTCTCCTTCTCTCCCCTCTCCATTTTTATAGCTCTTTGTCTCTCCACTTCTCAATCTCTATTTTTCACACTGATACACACATGCACACACACACTGTTTTACTAAAAGAGATGATATACAAACTCTTCACATGATCTTTGATAAAGAAAATGGTCAGGTTGAAGAAATTCATGAGATAAACTACAGGAATACTCTAGGAATTAACAACAGGCTATAGTTCATAGCCAAAAATAATGTAGGGTCATTAGTGATATAATCATTAGGAAATAATTTTAATAACTTAAAGTGAGTATTAACACAAATTCTGTACTAATTGTGCTTCTAAATGAATATACAACCTGACTGATACCTGTACCACAATCCATTGAGCCACTAAGCAACATTCTCACCTAAATTGCACAAACTCAAACTAAAGGAAGCCATGATAGTATATCTGCATTTTTTAAAAATTGTCATTTGTGAAAGTATCTTGTTGAATGATACAAGTTAGAATAAACTTTCTAAAACCAAAACAGATGGATTCTTAAAAATGGGTTAGTAGTTTGGGGGCAGGGATATGTGATTTGAGAACGTTTTAAAAATCTAAGCTTATAAGCTTATAAAAAGGAAACACCTCTCTCTGGTGGAGGAATGGGTATTTGATATTTGAAACGCAAGCACAAAAATTTGTAAGTTTACAACTGTCCCTCATGGTGTTTCACTAATAAAAATTAAATTTAAAAAAAAGAAATGATAGTGGAGAATTTCTCCAAACTGAGAAATGAATATGACACCTAGATCAAAGCTTAATAGTTAAAGACAAAACAAACCCAAACAAATTAAAATTAAATTTTATTTTCGGAGTTAAAAAAATAACAATAAAAGATAATGATTAAAAAACCATTTTATTTCACACAAAGAAGAATCATTGCCCTATGTCCAAATATTCTGTGAAAATTTTCCTTGAAGAAAAGTGAAGCTACCAATATCAAAAGTATACATTAATAACTCTGCCACAAAAAATTCAGCTGTCATTGGTCAGACTGGATTTTTAATTTGTGTCATCAAGTGATTTACACAGCTTTGAACTGAATTATAAACTGTCCTAAAAGTATATTCAGTGATAGGAAAACAAAAGCACCCATATTTTTCCCAATATCTGCATGGCTAATGAGGTGTACATCAGCAATTGGAAGGTTTATCATTTTGAATCTTTAACTAAAGAATAAGAGCCATTTTAGTAAGAAAACCAGAACTGTTTTGTCTTTGTTACTTCCTGTTTTCTCACTCTTAAGTTTATAATCCCCAATGATAACAAAATATTGTTAGAAGATTTTTAGTATATTAACTGACTTATATAGTCTTTCAAAGAATGGATGAATCTTTAAGAATTACAACCAATTTTCAAAACTTGACTGCTCAGAATGTGCTACTTTAGCTGTTGCTATTCTAGGTATAAAATCTTTACTCAGGATAATATTTGAAACCTGGCATGCAACAACATATTCTTTTAAAGAATTCATACAATTCGATAGAAAGTTAACATAATGAAAAACTGAATTTAAAATATAAATATAGATCTTTCCAAAGAAGTATACATATGCCCAGTAGATACCTGACAAGGTGTATAATATTATAATCACCATGGAATTGCAAATCTAAGTCATAATGATCTATCACTTCATATCCATACTTGAGAAAATAAAATCTAAAGCAAAACAAGAAGTAACAAGTATTTGTTAGGCTAGAGATAAGAAGGTGTTTTTTATATCATCTGATGTGAATAAAAACTGATGTTGTAACTATAGGAAACAACATAAATATTTCTAATATTTTAGTGTACCAAATGTGGTGATAATCAAACCCATTCCTGTATATTTATGTGAAGAAAGAAAAAAAGCTCAAAAGCTATATATGCACCCCATCTCATTATATCATTCTTCACAATAGCCAAACTATGAAACAGTCTCTACTGAGAATTAATGAACAAATAATATGTGCAATGGAATATTATCCAGTCATATAAAAAAGAAAATCTTATGATTTGTGACAAGATGAGAGTACTATACTTAGGGAAATAAGTCAGACATTAAAAACAAATATCAATATTATAAGATCTCCAATGGGGATTTGAAAAAATGCAAGCTCCTAAATACAAAGAATAGTCAATTGTCAGAATCCAGGGTCTGGAGGACTAAAGGGGTAAATGGTCAAAACTAACAAATTTCCAATCAAAAAAGTAAGCTGTTCAGGGGTATAATGTACAGCACAAAGAATAGACTTGAAAATACTGTTATAAATCTGAAAGGATCTAAAAGTATAATCTTGTAAATTATTACAAGAAAAATATAACTAAAGTGATGGTTTAAAACTATTATGGTGATTGATGCACAATGATAGCTAGCAAGTTATTCTGACCACACTTGAAATTAATGTTATATATCAATCACACCTTCTATTTTTTTTAGAAAAATGGAATTAAAAATTTTAAAATAATAAAAAATATCCCTGTAGAAAAAAATGTAGATTGTCATCATAAACAGAATATTGTCACTGCACCTAGCACAATACTTAGGTCAGTTATAACGTCTTATTTTAGGACTATATCTACTCTCTTGAGCTTCCTCATAATTTACTCTGCAGACACAATGATCATCTTACTGCTCAGTCACACTGATTAAAAGCTTATTAAACCTAATGATCTGAAAGTGCTCTATAAATTACGACAAACCTGATATATTCTATCCTTGAGGGAGATTTTTTTCATAGAAAAGATTGTTTTTCTTTATTGAAATAGAAATATTTTGGATATGGATTTGACTCATCTATTGTTCATTTGCCATTATCAATAATAGGATTTAACAAATGTCCTCCCATCCTACACCATACTACATCAGACAGTGAAACATGTTACTCACATAAACATGTTATTCATATAAACATTTTATATCCTTCAAAACTCCAGGATATTTTGAAGATTCCTGGAATTCCTAAATTCCCAATAAATAAATAAATAAATAAATAAATAAATAAAACACTGTCATGCAGATGATTTACTGGAGCAGGCACCAGTTACGTCTCTATTCATCCCAGCCCTGAGGTTTTAGCAGCCTCTTCTTACTTGTCTTTTCCCAACAACCGGAGGCTCTTTCAGGTCAGGAAAATAAGACCTGTTGTCATTACCGGTTTTGGCATATTGAATACACCATGGGGAGCTTGCCAGTCTCTGCCCGTGCAGGCAGGATACTCTCGGTGACTTGCTGGGCTCTCTGTGAGGTATATATTTACATATTTCAGTCTAATTTGTTGCCTACTGTCTGAAACGCATCAAATACGATGTGATAATTATGGAAAATGGGTAGGAAGTGTCTTATAATATGTCTCATGGCCGCAAAGTGGCCGCACATTCCAGAAAGTGGCCTGGAGGATGGCGGCAGTTGAGTAGTGGAGGTCGGCTGCCGGGGCTGGGTTCCTTGGGGCAGGGAGAGTTCTCACCTGCCCCATTCAGGGGCACCCTGAGTGAAAACAGCCTGGCACGGAGTCCCTAAAGCAGCTGAAATTTAGGAGTATTTTTTGGGGAAGAGGGATGTTTGCTTGTTTTTTTGTTTGACTTGTTTTGGTTTGGTTTGGGACCACACCCACCAGTGCTCAGGGTTTACTCTTGGCTCCACACTCAGGAATCATTAGTAGCAGTGCCCACAGGAACAAATAAGGTACGGGGGACTGAACCCGAGTTGGTGCATATAAGGCAAGCACCCTACCAGCTGTACTATCTCTCCGACTCTGAAATTCAAGGATTTATTCATGAGTAGGTTACTGAAACGAGGAGTTAAAATACACGCAACTAATGTATGATGGCATGTGTTCCTAATATTTTGTAATTTATCTTGAATGAGATATCTAATTATGAGAATCCTGACATAGCAAGAGTATATAAAACTTGACACTAAGAAGTTGAGATGAGTATTACCTCTCACTATTAGATCAAGTGATGTCAGCAGACAATTTTGTTTCCTAGTCAGAAAACTTTGACTGATTTTGAAGTTTCAGAAATCTGATTACCACCTAGGGACATAGAAATTATTTTACTGAACTGGAGTTTAAGAATTCCTGGTTATTTTTGACAAAAAACCTACAACTGAAAATTAAAAGGAAAGAAATGATTGTAGGCTCTGGAGGGTTTGATCCCAAGTATCATAAAGAAATAGCATTGCTGCCATGGGAGATGAGAGATGGGCTCCACATCTTAATGTGAGGCTCTTATGATGCTCGGCCACTAGGCCCTGTGTTATCAGGGTGAACTGAACCACCCAGACAGAGATTGTGGCTGCCAGGACCACCCCTAGCAATTCTCAGGAAACCAGATGCTGGAGAGATTGACCTGGGGTTGACCGTATACAAGGCGTACATCTTTATCCCGGAACTATCCTTCCAACCCTTGATTCTATCCATTTTGTTTATTTTTATTGTAATTTATCTGCTTACTTCATAAGTGGTGAAAAAATAGGAAATGCCTAGTGACTCCTAAGCTTGCTTTGACTAATATTAGGAGTTAAGAGAAGACTACAGCAATCTCATATGAATGAAAGGAGCTCTGACTTCAAGTGCCCCCATACCGAGAAAATAACCGGAAGTCTGCTGTAAAGTATTATTAAATGATAAATGGTAATTGGAATGAGTTGTGGGAAAGGAAGTTAGATAACCCAACTCTGGCTTAATGTCATTTCAATTATAAATATGAGAATGGAAGCTACGTTTTCATTCACATGAGGGAATTTTTAAAAATGAAACAAATGTTTCAAGCTTAAGAAAAGAATAAATTGATCTCAACTGATAATATACAAAAAGTAATCAATAACTTCAGAAAGCATGCTTAGTGTTAAAATATTGAGTTTTTCCTTGAAACTTGGAACATGTAAACCTGCCAAGCACTATATATTCTACATGCTGTTATTTCCTGTTTTTTTACTGCTTAGGAAATAAGCAGTGAAATTACAAAAAAATAAATAACTAAATAAATAAACAAAAGGCATAGAATCAAGGGTTGGAGGGATAGTTCAGGGGTAAAGGTGTATGATTTCTATACAGCCAATCCCAGGTCAATCTCTTCAGCACCTGTATTCCTGAACATTGCCAGGTGTGGTCTGAGGGACTGAGAACTCTGGGCATTTCAGATCACCTCTGATAACACAGGCCTAGCAGCAGAACATCATAAGATCCTCACATTAAAGCTATTGTACAGAGACACTCAGTCAGAGTCCACTGGACCTCTGTAAACCACTTGGGAACCACCTCCACTCCTCCCACATACAAAATATCGGATGATATGCAAAGTAATACATTATAATTAGTCATTAAGAACATTATTTAAAATTATCTATATATTTGAAAATGAATTAATTTAATAAGATTATTGCATACATGGTATTCTATACTTGTACACAAGGCATTTTATTTGATATACAGGAAATAAACATTAATAAGGTGATTTTTTTCTTTTTCCCCAATCTTTATTGAGCTAATGTAGTTTACAATAGTCCCTAATGATTCTTTTTCATAATACCATCATAAATCATTTCATATCTTAGACTACTGTATGAAGTATGTGCAAATTTTGAAGGTGATGAAGTTATAAATAGAACCACAGCAATTCTTTCTCTCTTAAGCATCTATAAATCTCTGGAGACTAAGAACTAGATTATTCATACTCATATTCCCTTATGATCTGGTACAGTGCTTGGCATTACTAGGAACTGAAACTGGTGATACATATTTAAACATACAGAACAGGTTTCTTGTTATCTTAACCTATACTACTAAATCCCAATGAGATATGGTACTTATATAAATTTGACATATCTCATCTTTTCATAATTTTCATTTGAAAGAATGACATCTCAGGGACAGATATGGAGAAGCCACGGAGAAAATAAAAGTGTTCTTTTTTTTAAGAGAAATAAAATTGACAGCACCTTGGTGAAGTGAATTTGCATTAAAGGTAAAAATTACAATTCTTTCAGATCTTAAATTTAAATTTCTCATTGTTTTATAGAAAATAAATTGCTTACTTAAAAGCATCTGTTTTATCACATTTTATGTAAATTTCATATTTGTTTCCCAAATAGTCAGCTACTATTGATTATATTTTGTAGTCTGGGTGTTAAAACTCTTCAAAATAATTTCATTTTATTCACTGTCAAAAAGAATACAAACTGAATTAACCAAATAATGTTATCCTGATAAATGTAAACAAAAATTTAAGCTATGATATTGTACTAGAAATGATTTAGATAGCTTTATAGTGAAAATGTTAGTTTTCTAAAAGTATTAATATTGAAACTATCTAGAAATTCAAAGAACAGAGCTACAGAGGTTCCATTGGATTGACAGACCTCCCCATTTATTATAGCTATAATATCTGGAATATGAATTGCAATATCCCGTTTGAAAATGCTATTGGCACATGTCATAGTGGTCATATATATGCCATCTCCTCACTAGGTAGTGTCCTTATAGGGCAGCTGGTACAACTGCTATCTATGTAATCTTCTTTATATCCATAGTAACCAAAGCAAAGTAAATATCCAAAAATTTAGTGACAAAATCATAATCTCTACTATAATTAATATCCTTTCAGGTTATATAGGACCATATGTTACATACTATTGGAATATCAAGAGTAGTAGATGTAAAGTCAATATTTTAGTACAAACTAGCTGAGAACCTTCTATTTCTGTCCTGTTTGAAACTTTTAATCTTACAAATGCAAGAAAATGCAGTTACATTTTATTTAAAAGTCAATTTTTCTAGTTTAATTTAATCAGCTTAGGTTTCTCCCATTACTGCTTCTTTCACTTACATTTCCCCTAGGTATCCTTGGCTTTGAAATGTGTATATATAATTTTTGCATCAGGAAGTAGAACATAAATTTTAGAAATCAATTAAGGCCACACAAATAAGAATAAGAAAAGGCTATTTATTCAAACCTTTCTATAACAAGGGAATAAGTCATGATAGCTTACATTTCATATGAAATCAAAGGTAGACAGGTGGCTGGAAAGTGATCCAAAAAAAATGGAAGGTTTCAGATTTGCTGTGATTGGATGCAGTTGGCATTGCTGATAGAAATTGAATATTCTATGTGCTTGCTCACATGTAGGTACATATCTGGCTCCTTCCAGAGTTTGAAGAAGGATGGATAAAAGGTGCAAAAACTAAGGATACTGGCATTCATTAACCCAAGTATTAACTTTGTGAAATGATTAATACAGAGTATGACTTGGCATCTTGACTTTGCTGCAGAAATTGTGGTCCAGAGTTCTATTTTTTATGTAAAGTTTAGCTTGTCCAATTGTATCTACACTATATCATATTTAATCCACGACATTTTTCTGCCATTTCTGGATTCTGCCGAATTACACTTTTTCCCACCTCTGTGTTGTTTTAAATTTATCTGATCAAGCTAAAAACAGGTTGTTAGCTGTGCCAACCCCGCCCCCCAAATTCCTGTTGTCAGAAGCAAGTAGCCTGGAAGCATTCATCCAGGCATCCAGGCCTCTTAGTCATTTCTGAGTCCATTCTCAAGACTTCAAAAAAAAGAGCAAGCAGCTGCTCTCAGAGATGCTGGATGCTGGCTTTCACATTAAGGCATCTTCATAAACCGGGTTACTGGAAGTTAGATTAGCAATGTGTTAAAGACGGTGGATCTCTCTATTTCTCTAGCGGATGTGCTGAATTTTCTCTCTTTTTACCTCTCTCCAGAATTTAGTTGATAGAATAGTGCCCTACCTAGTTTTAATACTCCACAACTAATAAAGCCCAGTTACTTTTTTTTATTTTCTTTATTTTTAATTAATTTATTTATTTTTATTAGTGAAGCACCATGAGGTACAGTTGTAGATTTACAAATCTTTGTGCCTGAGTTTCGGTCATACAATGATCAAATACCCATCCCTCCACCAGTGCCATTTCCCCACACCCCCCCTCCCACCCTGCCTCTGTGGCAGGGCATTCCCCTTTGTTCTCTCTCTCCTTTTGGGTGTTGTGGTCTGCAAAAGAGGCATTGAGTGGCAATCATGTTCAGTCCATAGTCTACTTTCAACATGCATTTCCCCTCCTGGGAGGATCCTCCAAACACCTTTCATTTGGTGTTCCCTTCTCTATCTGAACTGCCCTTTCCCCTAGAATATCCGGCTGTCCTCTAAATTATGGAGTAATCCTCCTGGTGTTGATCTCAGCTATTCTTAGGTATTGATCTCATATTTTGTTGCTTTATATCCCCCAGATGAATGCAATTTTTCTATGTCTATCCCTCTCTTTCTGACTCATTTCGCTTAGCATGATACTTTCCATATTGTACCACTTGTATGTAAATTTCATGACTTCATCTTTTCTAAGAGCTACGTAGTACTCCATTGTGTAGATGTACCAAAGTTTCTTTAACCAGTCATCTGTTCTTGGGCACTCAGGTTTCTTCCAGTTTCTGGCTATTGTAAATAGTGCTGCAATGAACAAACAAGTGCAGATGTCACTTCGACTACACATTTTTGCCTCTCTGGGGTATATTCCCAGGAGTGGTATCGCTGGGTCAAATGGGAGCTCAATTTCTAATTTTTTGAGAAACGTCCATACTGTTTTCCAAAAGGGCTGAACTAGTCGACATTCCCACCAACAGTGAAGGAGTGTCCCTTTCTCGCCACATCCGCGCCAGCATCGGTTGCTTTTGTTCTTTTGAATGTGGGCCAGTCTCTGAGGTGTGAGATGGTATCTCATTGTGGTTTTGATCTGCATCTCCCTGATGATTAATGATGTAGAGCATTTTCTCATGTGCTTTTTTGCCATTCGGATTTCTTCTTTGAGAAAGTTTCTGTTCATTTCATTGCCCCATTTTTGATGGGGTTGGATGTTTTCTTCTTGTGGAGTTCCACCAGTATTTTGTATATCCTTGTTATCAACCCCTTGTCAGATGTGTATTCGGTGAATATCCTTTCCCATTCTGTAGACTGTCTTTGTATTTTGGTCACTGTTTCTTTGGAGGTGCAGAAGCTTCTTAGTTTAAGATAGTCCCATTTATCTATCTCTGTTTTTACTTGCTCGGCCAGTGGCGTGGCATCTTTGAAAGTACCAAAAGCCCAGTTATTTTTTCTCTGATTTTTAGCAGCCATTTTTAATGTAAAGGGATATTTTTTATGTCTTCAAAATGTTCCCCATTATTAGGTTTCTGGAGTATATTCTAAGTCTGGATTCTCTAATATTTGGTACTGGAAGTATAAAGCAAAGATTTTGGAATTAAAAACACGCCAACAATTATATCTTGTCTGAGCAGACAGGAACATCAATGTGGACTTTGACATCACAGTCCAAAACGTAAATTGAAAGTCTTTTCTAGACATTTCATAATCTTCTTGAAAGATCAAAAGTCAATTAATTCATTCTTTTCTTGGCTCTTTTTCTCCATTCCCCATTACTGCTTGAATGAGAGTTCAAGGAAGTAAAAGAAAACCATATCAGACAGGCCATTGTGTTTGGAAATATGAAGTTAGCAAAAGTATTGAAATGATATTAAAAGTTTTCCTCATATCTTTTGAACACACCATTTTTGTGTGTGCTCTTATATATGTCGTTAATTGCATTCTCAAGTAGCTCTACACAGAGATATGCTGACCATTTCTTTGTACTCATTGAGGAAGGACCAGCGACTTAACTGAAGGTCTGACATCTTAAAAGTAGCAAAGGAAAGATTAAAATTGCAAAGAAAGTAGTCCTCCTCTAGCAAACAGAATATATAAAAGGAGTATATAATAATGAAAATAGCTTGTCTAACAGCTATTTCTTAACAGTAGGTTATCAAATTTTTCTTTCCTTAAACATCTAATAATCTTTTTCTTCTTCTATAGTGAACATTTTTTAGAATCAGAATAAAGAAGTCTAAGTGGGAAGTGGATTTTAATTACCAAAAGGGAATTCTAATGATGTTTGGATTAGCATTGTACTATTTTTATAAACTATGGTGTCAAAGGGATATTTGATATTTATAGTTTTTAATATTTAATTCTAAAAATATTAGTCACTTAAATATGAAAAGTTATTTTATACTGTTCAAGACAATTCTCTTTTACATCTTTGTCTCTTATTATCTTTTATTTAAAAAATGAGATGCAAAAGGTATGAAACAACAATTTTAAAACTTCTCTTTTGGAATTAATGGGAGAACACCATCAATTCTCTTTTGGAATTGATGGGAGAACACCCAGCAATTCACAGAGATTACTCCTTGTTCTCAGGAATTACTCCCGACCATGCTTAGGAGATCATATAAGATGCAGGTGATCAAACCTAGGTGAGTCCAATGCAAGGCTTACCCACTGTATTATTTATCTAACCCACAAAATTTAATTTCTATTTTAAGGCTTTCTCTATAAAAACCTTTTAATAATTGATTATATGAAGTCCTGCAATGATCAAATAAACATAAATTAGGACAACAATTATAGTAATCTCTTTTTAATATATGAAATGAAACTTGTAGAAAAATGTTTGTTTCAGTGAAAAACTACATACTCTGTAGCACATTTTTCAGAATTATAATATTCTATCCCTTTTACTATCTTAGAGTTATTGTGCACCGTTTGTAGGTGTCTAATATATATATGTAAATTCTATCCTTTTTTACTAGTGACCTAAATTGGTTAATCACCACCGCTTTTCCTCATACCCCACGACAGAGAAAATTCAATTATTACCATTCTTATAAATTATACTATTTTGATCTTTATATAGTTAATGCATTTGTTTGACTTCCTCACTTCTTACTCATTTAATCTATAAATATTAGCTCAAAATGAAAAAGCGACCTCATTTCTTAAATGCAAACTATTTAGCATACTAATTTTCTGACATAAAATATGCAGTTATTTTAGATTACTATTTTAAAGTTTGATTTGAGGGGGTAAAGTGCCACACTCCGAGGTCCTTTAAGGATTACTCCTTTTGAGACTCAAGGGACCATAAGGAGTTGCGATTTTCAAACCTTGGTCAGCCATGTGCAAGGCAATCACTGTCTACCCACTATACTATCTCTCTAGTCTTCGAAAAAAATGTTTTAGCAAATGTAGGTGAAATTGTATTTGGCAGTAGTTACATCCATTATAAAAATTCACAGATAATGCGCTCAAATAATTTTATTTCCAGAAATTTATACTAAAGATGTAGTGATCTCTATTGACAATGATTCTTTCTTTGAACTTTATACATAACAACAAATATCTTATTTTAGAAATATTGATTTAAAATTTAGAAAATCATAAAATTTTGGTTGTGTATAGAAATATTAGCAGTTGTAAAATATAAATAAGTTCAGCAAAATTAAAGGATATAAGATAACTGAAGCAAGCATTGGGAACTAGAGGATTTGAAAATGAATTGCAAGAAATCTTTAAACTAAGATGTGATCTGAGAAGGAATTATCCTATCGAAGCCCAGCCCTAGATTTTATTTATTTATACTGTTCTTTAAAAATAATTTTATATTGATTGAGGTACTGTGCTTTACAATACTGTTAATGATGGTTTCACATATGCATAATTGCTAGACTAGACTTTCAATGATCCAGCCTAGATTCAAGACCAAGACCCACCCTGCCTGGGACAAGGAACAAAACTTCATTACATTAAAATAAGTTTAATGTAATAAGATTTTAAATGCAGATGATTATAAGAACTGCAAATCCTTTCTCCTTAAGAATGTCCTACTAAGGATCAGAGTGATCATGCTGTGTAGGAACGTGTGCAGACTTTAACCAGTCCCAGACTCCCTGGGTACTCACTTCACTGACAGCACAACATGAAATTTAATTACATTTCTATTTATGAACAATGAGAAATCCCTAAAGATAATCTAAATGTCAATACTATCAAAGCATTCTATGGTTTAAACACAATCTCTTTCAAAATCCTAGTGGCATGCTTAGCAGAAATAGAAAAATTCAACTTCAAATGTTATTAGATTCTCAAGGCATCCTGAATAGTCAAAACCCTATTTGGGTACTAAAATTATAAAATCCAAAGAATAAAACATAGCAGAAAAGCTTGACATAAAGTTAGCAATGATTTCTTAGCTATGATATCCAAAGCACAGAAAAACAAATGAAAAATAAATTGGACTACATCAGAATGAACTGTTCCTGTGCATCAAAAAACCATGGAATGAGATTTAAAAAAAAAAAAAAACGGGGGTGGGGGAGGCATCACACTCAGCAGTGCTTGGGCTTATTCCAGACTCTGTACTCAGGAATCACTCCTGGCGGTGCAGGGGGGACCATTTTGGTGTTGAGGATCAAACAGGTGTCCGAGTCCTGCGAGGCAAACATCTTTTCAAAGAAAACCTACAGCCAGCTTTTAGAGCCCTTCCCATGAAAACAACCTTTACTAAATACTTATCAGGAATGGAAAACTTTTATTCTATATAGGAGAAAAGCTGATTATTTCACTGTAAGTTCCTTTTAAACTTTGAATTCTGTAACTCAAGTTCTATCAGTATTCTTTAAATGATAAAAATTTAATTTTTTAAAAAATCACTGTCAATTTATAATCTTAATTCTATAGCATATTTTTGCAAATGCACAAAATATATCTTCATAAAATATGTGAGCACAGTTTTTTTTATTTATTGATTAACATAAACTATAGCTCATGAATGTAGATCAAAGCTAGTAAAATTGGTTTTAATACAGATAGTAATATAAATATTTGTCTGGCTATTTAGAGAAAGAACCAGGTTAAGTATGAATAACATCCATGAAACACATAATGCTTGATTTCTAGATAAATATAATCTTATTTTAAAAATGCCAATTCAAATTTAAATAATTATTAACACAGTAAATGAATATTATGTCAGACTCTATCCTGTGTGCTTTAAATATCTTCATTTAATCATCACAATATATCAATGAGGAAGTTATTATTAGTTCCAAAATCCAGAGGCAGGAACTAAAACACAAAGTACATAGATCACTTGATAGGAGACCACATAATCAATGAGTAGTCAAGAAAACATGGATCCATATCTGGGTGCAAAGATAACAATCTTAATTATTAGTCTAAAGGACCCTCATGATTTCTGACATGTTGGAGGTAGTTGGAGTCTCCCTTCCACAGGGGAGTTAACTAAGATCCAATTCAACACTTTTCTAAGAGTTTAATAACTAGCTCTTCCAGGCTGGTACCAATGAGCAATAGCACAAAATTAAGTTCAATTGAGAATCATAGATGAATTTTTGGAAAGAAGTTTCTGATCTTCTAGGACGGAAAACTCAAAATTCAGCATCAGTTCCTCTTTGTGCTACTACATGCAAACCAGGTATATTGACTTGGACTCTCTTGAGCATGAGATACTTTCAAGAGAATTCTTTCAGCATGCCAACAAATAGATTCCCAAGTACAAATTCTACAGTGCTTTCAAATGTTCTACATTAAATAACTTGAATTAAATCAGGATTCCCCACAAGAAAAAAGTATTGATGAAACATGGAATGGCATATATGTATTCAGTTTGTTCAAACTGACTAGAATTTAGAAAGATTTAAAAGATGTCTAGATCTCAAATTAAGAGAGATAGCTAAGCATTTTACATCTGACTACTTACCTGTACCATGACAACCTAAAGTCTATTTGTCAATTATAACAAGTCAATTTATAACAATGCATAAGGCAAATGGCTAGAAAGACTAGCCAGTAACTTCCTTACATCCTCTCTAATTCCAGAGAATGATATGATAATCTATACTCAGAGCTTTTAAATTAGAAACTTCAGTTTTGGTGCTGATATTATTATATGATTACGTTTTGCCCTATATGCCACCATCCTCTTAAAATACACAGGGTTTATAGCAAAACAAGAAAATTTAGTTTCTACAAACACAGGAAACGGGGACCCTTAAGAATAGCAGGTTTTTGTTCTACAAGGTAAACACAAACCACAAGATAATATTTAGGTGAGAGAAACACAGAATAAACATTTCTTCATGCTTTGGCAATTACCATTCTTTATTTTAATCCACTATATGTGGAAAGTATAAATTTTATACTGCTGTAGAAGAAGCCAAAATAGAAGATATGACTCATAATTTGTATAGTTGCCTATGAAGCAGACAGGCTGGTTGATAAGAAAGGGTCCCCTGTGGCAATGAATTTCTGGAAAGTAATAAAACCAATAGCCCCAAGATCACATAAATCTACTTTGTGGATACAGGAACTAAGCCTGATAAGACCTTTATCTGGTGCCAGCTCCGACCCAGAGAAGGCTGGATCCTCCGCTGAGAGATGCTATAGCAAGAATGACCAGGAAAGGAATATTAAAGATCATCCATTAATTCTTAACCCCTTGGAAATCACCCTAGCAACAGACTCTGACTTAGGTAGAGAGCCCTATATGGGGCAGCGTGGGAGAAACCCTATAAAAGAAAACTTGAACAAAAGAGGCACACACCTATGCTGCCTAAGCCCATGTGCTGCCTCTACTCGTGTTGCTGCTAAGTACATGTGGAGCCTGAGCACATGTGCCGCTCATATCTCCTCCTCCTTAAAATGTGGACTTTGATATCTAATGCTGAGATCTGTACTGGGACTCCCTCTCTACTCTGGAGAAGCCCACATTTCTCTCTCTCTCTCTCTCTCTCTCTCTCTCTCTCTCTCTCTCTCTCTCTCTCTCTCTCTCTCTCTCTCTCTCTCTCTCTCTCCTCTTCTTCCTCCTCCTCTTCTTCCCTCCCTCTCCCCCCACCCAAGAAAAAAGAGAGAAACCTTCCAAATAAAATCTGTTATACTTCACTCTTGCTCATCTCCTGAAATTCTTTTCTGAGAATGGGCAAGAATCCTAAAGGCCTGGGGTATAGTCTAGGAATGACTTTCTTTTCCCACAAGGAAAAAAACTCACAGTCCTAGATTGCCTCAGTTATTTCCCATTCCCTGGGTGGCGGAGATGGATACAGAGAAAAAGGTGGATTTCCTTCTCACAGCTGCTGCCTCTCTTCTCCCTACTTCATAAAAGTCACCTAGGGATCCAATCTGCATCGGTACTGCAGGAGCCAACCTCAGCTTCCCCTTGCCAGTGAAAAAAGAAGCATTAGTTTTCTCTTGCCAGATTTTCATCTCTTCCCCCACCAGCCTACCACATACTTCATTACCAAGGTCCTATCTTTACATTCCAGGAATTTCCCAGGACCAGAAAGTTCTGTCCTGGAGCTCAGGCTCACAGGGACCCACAACAATGCGTAAGGCAAATGGCTAGAAAGACTACACCCGCTGTAATCCTGTTAATTGATAAGAAATGCAAACATCCCAATTTTTACCTCCAAAGGCCTCTGCATGAAATACTCTTGCATCCTAACTTTTGTCAATTTATAGCACTGTAGCACTGTCCTCCTGTTGTTCCTCAATTTGCTTGAGCGGGCCCAGTAATGTCTCCATTGTGAAACTTGTTGTTACTGTGTTTGGCATATGGAATATGTCACGGGTAGTTTGCCAGGCTTTGCTGTGCGGGCGAGATACTCTTGGTAGCTTGCAGGGCTCTCCAAGAAGGGCGAACGAATCAAACCCAGGTCGCCCAGGTCGGCAAATGTGACCCTTGTGCTATCACTCCAGCCTTTGTCAATTTATTAGAAGTTCAATTCATCAGAGAGCTTTTAAAAGGGTTTGGTGTTTCACTAATAAAAATTTTTTAAAAAGTGTGGGGGGGGGGGGGGTATACAAAACTCTTACTATATAAACCCTTACTTTGAATTTGGTCCTGTACTTAGTTCCTCCCCACTTTTTGTCTCTTTTACTTTCCAATAAACTTTTCTACTTTCCAACTCTCAGTCTGAGCATCTTTATTACTCAATATTTCCAAGAATGAAAATCGTGAATGGACATAGACTGGCCAGCACTGCTCCAGTCTCATCTGCATCAATAGCATAGCCAGAAAGACTGCCTTAATTCTTGCTCAATTAGGGGACTTAAACTCCTTTCAGAGAAAATTTCTAGTAAGTCAAAATGAGGACAAAATGTGAATTCAGAATGTGAATGAGAACAAAAGCTTATGCAATGGCCATTACTATCATGTTTTCTTAAGCACTTTGTCCTCCTTAGGTAAGACAAAGCTTTTCCCCTCCAGGGCCTAATGTTTTAAATAGTTATCTACATTATCAAATCTCTCTTTCAGACTGACTACTCTGAAATCCTAGAAACCATTTTTTGGACCTGTTTATATTAAGTTAGCATGAGATTTCATACTTTACATAGGCAGGATCTGTACCCATTTGTCACTGTAAAGAAGTTACAGAGGTCAGACCTTCATGTAACAGGTACCCTAAGGTTTAAGGGGATGAAATCTCAGGGGGCTGGGGAGGGGGGAGAAATGTTGCAGGCAGATTGGTTTGGAAGCATTTCAACGAGCTTTGGGAAAGTGAAAAATAAAATTTTTGGACCACTCCTGGCAGTGATCAGGGCATACCTAACTTCATGCTCAGGGTTCACTACTGGTGGGCTCAGGGGACCATATGAGGCACCTGGGTCAGGTGGGCACAATTCCACAGCTTTACTATAGGTCTAGACACAGGGAAATAAAATTTAAGAAATTGATAAACCCCAAAGGCATGAAGACCACATTCCTTTAAAATGCAAATCTACAGCTCTTTGGACCAGGAGAAGTGGAGGATCCATCCAATTCAGAAACTTTTATCTACAAACTACAAACTTTTATCTCCATTTTTTGGAACATCAGGAAACAACACTTTTGAACAAATGCATCATATATATATATCAATATCACTTTTAAAATATCATTGCATTAAATAATAAAAAATGATGTCAAGTACATACAAACAAGCATTTCAATCAGTAACTTATTTATATTGTTATGTAAACAATTATATGTAACATTTTAATGGAATGTCTCACTCAGCACTGTCTCTTAATCTCCTAATCTGTATCATAATCCCCTATTCACAATGGACAAACAAATTAAAAGGACTTGAATGTGAGTAATTCAGTGGTTTCAAAAGAGACATAATTTCTTTTCAAAAAATGCAGTTTGGGTAAAATGAAAACAATTTTATAGATTTTTAAGCACAAAGCTAACGCACCTCTCAACCAAGTCCCAAAGACCCTCCACCACTGCTCCTATGCCACTTCTTTTCCATGTTTTGTCTCTCTTCCTCTCACTGCTTGGTAATCTGAAGTTTTTCACCCAAAGGTTATTGTTTGCCATTATTTGATACTATTCTTTCTCTTGTTTAGTTTCTGTACACACCACATATGAATGAGATCACTTGGTAATTGACCCTCTCCTTCCGACTTATTTTATACTATACCTGCCTGTTCCATCCATTTTGCAGTGTAATGCAAGATTTATCTTTCCTGATGGCTGCATAGTAGTCCATTGTGTATATAGGCTGCATCTTTACTCATTCATCTATCACCAGTCATTTGGACTGTTTATCCATGCTATTGCACCTAATGTGGCATTGAATATAGGTATAAATATGTCTTTTCAAATAAATGTTTGCTAATTTAGAGGTAGATGGAATTACTGGTTCTGATGGAAACTCTATCCTTACATTTTTTAGAAATCTTCTGTTTTCCATGGAAGCTGTAGCAGACCACATTCCCAACAGTAAATGAGACTTCTTTTTTCACTGCATCCCCACAAATACAGTTTATTCCTAAAGACATGATTTTAAACAGCTGCTTAAAGTTTATTTTATTATTTTATCAAAACCTATTTTTGGATATTCTTATTTTCTAAAGTACCATCATCTTTTCCTTGAATGTAATATATTTGTGTGATGCAAGAAGCATATTTCTAAATAAAAACAAAATTATAAATAAAACAAGATTTCCTAAAGAAATCAGCAAGAGAAGCAGATTTCTGAACAATGGAAACTACACCACTGTGCTGTTGGCTATAATTTGACAACAGACCTGTTATAACTTCTTCTGCTCAATTGTGAAGGTGTAGAACACTGATCTTTAAGACAACAGCTTATCTCACAATATACCATGCCTCTTCAATTAATACTATCAAGAGAATTTTTATTCCATTACACTTTACTATCTGCCAATAAATGGCGTGGCTCTGATTTCCTTAATTCTTTTAGATCTCAAATAGAACTAAAACATTAGAGAGTTTCCTAAGAAAGATAGTGATACTGACTAGATAATAAATTAGCAGTCAGTAAATTTATTTTAGCACTGAGGAATCTAAAGAGATATATTCAAAGTTTAAGAGAAGGAAAAAAAATTGTGCTCAGTAGGCAAGCTCTTCCTATCTTTCTAGATATTAATCATTTCCTTTTTAATTAGAAGGGCCTATTAGTCCTTGCATTATCAAATGCTACATCACATTGGAAATAACTCATTTTAGTGCTGATCTTTATCTCCTGAATTCTTAATTAAAAAGTTAGATTCAATACAGGGCAAACTATACCATTCCAGTAACCTTAACATTGCTTTCTATATTGATTTCTTCTTTTTTCCTTAAGATACATTTACATTTCTCCCACATTTAAAATACACACATTATTCTGAAGGAATGACTCACTCTCTGGATTCTTCTAGTCTTGCTGTTCAATATGGATAGAATGCTTAAACTAAACTTGCTCCCTAAAACACCATACACAATTTTATGTCATTTTTCTCCAAAAGTCCTAGAAATTTATTAGCATTTTGATCCAAAGACAAATGGATTTTGTAAAGAAACATGCTAGCTGTGCTTGTAAGTGCAAAACTGACACCATGACAGGCAGCAGAAATAAAAAAATCAGGTAGGCCTCAGGTTCAGTTCTTAGAACTGAAACAGATTCAGTTTCCCAGCAATGAAACAATGCATAACTAGCCAACCTGAACCTACTTGGGAAAGTTCCTAGGCTCAGCGAGTGGCCTCAATTAATCAATTCTCACAATGCCCCAGAAGTTGCTTTTTGTTAACCATAAAAGAATAAGAAGTCTATGTAATCATAAAATCAGTACTGATACTGGAAATGATTATTTAATTGTTGCCTAGCCACTGTTACCTGAGACACTTGCCAAAAACACCTTTTTTGGTAAAAAAAGTAAGATTCTTTTCTGAAACAATAAGGCATGCATTGCTTATGTAATCAAACCCTATATCACCTGCTTGCTGCCTGAAATTGAGGTCTCTATCAAGAAACCACTCTGTGGGTAAGATAGTTGACCCCAATATACTGGAATCAAACTCCTGCTTTTGCATTATTGAGTTAGTGTTTCTGTTTGTCTCACTCTTTGGGAACCCAGAGTCCCGGGCTTAACATTCTCAGTAGATGAAATACACTGCTGGGATTAATCCCTGGTCAAGTACCCTGAGGTCTACACTGTCTCTCTGGGCCCCTGACTGCTTTGTTTTGCCTTAGCCACTACCATCTCCAATTAACTGTTTTTTTCTGTCCTGTCCTGCCGTTGTTCATCGATTTGCTCGAACAGGACCAGTAACATCTCCATTGTGAGACTTGTTACTGTGTTTGGCTAATAGAATACGTCACGGGGAGCTTGCCAGGCTTTGCCGTGTGGGCAAGATACTCTTGGTAGCTTGCCGGGCTCTCGGAGAGGGGTGGAGGAATCGAACTTGGGTCAGCCAGATTGGCCACATGCAAGGCAAACACCCTACCCACTGTGCTATGGCTCCAATAAATAAATAAATAAATAAATAAACAAACAAACAAACAAACAGATCAAAAAATCCTTCTATACCCTGGAACTTTTTCTCAATCCTCCCTTATATTTCTTCCATTTCCATGTTCTAGTCAACATTATATCCAAGCTCTTTTTACTCTGAGTTTGGGCAACAAGCTTTTAAAAAATATCCCAACCGAGGTACAGCCCGCCCCCAAGGGCCTGGGACCCTCTCTGGGCATGCGCAGCTAGATCCAGTCCCTAGAAAGCCAGTTTTCAACCCCTGAGCTGCGTGGGACGGGAACAGAGGCCCAGCTCTGGGCAACAAAGCTGAACGGCTCCAATTCCAAACAGGAGACTTCCCAACTCCTCGCCCAGTGCCAGGGACTCTTTCCGGAGCCGCGGCCGCTAACGCGGCCGCGAAATATTTTCCCACTACATATGTCTTAGGAACCATAAGCTACCTTCTTAGATGGAAACTTCTCTATTTTAGCTCAGCCACTAGAAACACAGTAGCCAATAACTCATAAGCCTATCTTAACTCACACTGCATATCAAGCAGAATAGTAACAGTGAACGTGAAGGACTAAACTACACCTCTCACAATGGTAAAGCAACGCAAAAGCCCACCAAACTTTCATATTGAAGAATCTAGCCCAGATGACACCAACAGTACTGTAGTGTTAGACAACCTCTCTGACAAGGAATTCAGAAGGGAGCTACTTAGGATGCTTAGGGAATTAAAAGAAACAATGGAAAACAATGCCAATAGAAGACAAGAGGCTCTGAAGGCAGAAATGAGGAAAATGCAATCAGAAATGTCAGACCTGAAAAATCTCGTAGGCGAATTGAAAAGCTCAGTGGAAGGCCTCAGCAGCAGAGTAAGAGCTGCTGAGAACAGAATCAGTGAGCTCGAAGATGAAGTTCAGAGACTCTCCAGAAAAGAGCAGAAAATGGAAAAGAGACTCACAATTCGGGAACAGATGGCAAGAGAAGATCGTGATGAAGCCAAGAGGAGTAACATAAGAATTATTGGAGTCCCAGAGGGACAGGAAGAAAACCTCGATGAAGAAGAAACTGTCAAAGAAATCATTGCTACAACATTTCCAGAGCTGAAGAAAACTTGTGACCACATTCAGGAGGCCCGAAGGGTTCCAGCTAGAAGAAATCCAAATAAAAATACCCCAAGACACATTCTGATCAAAATGACCAAAACCTTAGACAGAGACAAAATTCTGAAAGCAGCAAGATCGAAGAAAGAAATCTCTTACAAAGGAGCATCCTTAAAATTCACAGCTGATTTTTCTGATGAAACCCTCATGGCCCGAAAATAGTGGTGGGGCATAGTGAAAAAACTCAATGAAATAAATGCCTCCCCAAAAATACTTTTCCCAGCAAGACTCTCATTCATAACAAAAGGAACAACACACAGTTTCACAGACAAAGAACAGCTCAGGAACTTCATAGACTCAAAACCATGGTTACAAGAACAACTAAATGGGCTACTTTAAGGCAAGAAAGGCCCCTCAAATACACCAAATTTTAACAGAACAATGGGACAAAATCCCATAACAATAATCTCTCTCAATGTCCATGGGCTAAACGCACCAATTAAAAGACATAGAGTGGCAGGATGGAATAGAAAATTGAACCCAACATTCTGCTGCCTGCAAGAAACGCATCTCAATAGTCAAAGCAAACACAGACTCTGAGTCAAAGGCTGGAAAACAATCCTACAGGCAAACAGCTCCCATAAAAAAGCTGGGGTAGCCATCCTTATATCAGACCACATCGATTTCAGAGTGAGGAAGGTCATAAGAGACAGTGAAGGCCATTTCTTATTGATCAAAGGATCTGTACAACAGGAAGAACTTACAATAATAAATGTATATGCACCTAATGAGAGACCAGCAAAGTGCTTAAAACAACTACTCATAGATTTGGAAAAAGACATCAATAGCAACACAATACTAGTGGGAGACTTCAATACTGCTTTGTCACCTCTTGATAGATCAACCAGACTCAAGCTTAGCAAGGACATACTTCATTTGAGGGAAACAATGGAAGAAAGGGACTTAGTAGATATATACAGGACACTTAATCCACAAAAAGCTGAATACACATTCTTCTCAAGCGTACATGGAACATTCTCCAAGATAGACCACATGCTGAGCCACAAAACATGCCTCCATAAAATTAAGAAGGTAGAGATTGTATCAACAATCTTCTCAGACCATAATGCGCTGAAATTAGAAGTAAATCACACACAAAAACAGAAAACTAAATCAAACACCTGGAAATTAAACAGTGCACTATTGAACAACAAGGGATTAGACAGGAAATCAAAGAGGAAATCAAAGGATTCCTAGAAACAAATGAAAATGAGAACACGAGTTACCAAAACTTGTGGGACACAGCAAAGGCTGTGTTAAGAGGAAAGTTTATAGCTCTACAAGCATTCCTCAGGAAGGAGGAGCGAGCACACATAAGTAACCTAACCTCACAGCTTAAGAGATTGGAGAAGGACTAAAAAAACGAGCACAACCCAAACAGGAGAAAGGAAATAATAAAACTCAGAGCAGAGATTAACGAGATGGAAACCCAAAAAACAATCCGAAAGATCAATGAAACCAAAAGCTGGTTCTTTGAGAATATTAACAAGATCGATAAGCCTCTAGCAAAACTCACAAAGAAAGGGAGAGAGAAAACCCTAATAAACCGAATCAGAAATGAAAAGGGGGTCATTACAATAGAAACCACAGAAATTCAGAGGATCCTCAGGGAGTACTTTGAGAAGCTTTATGCCACAGAACATCAAAACCTCGAGGAAATGGATAAATTCCTAGACTCCTACAGACTCCCAAGGCTGAACCAAGAAGACCTGGAATACCTGAACAGACTTATCACCATCAAGGAAATTGAAATGGTAATAAAAAGTCTCCCCAAGCACAAAAGTCCTGGCCCGGATGGATTCACTAGTGAATTCTTCCAAATCTTTAAAGAGGACTTACTTCCAATGCTCTTTAAGCTTTTCCACGAAATTGAAATATCAAAAACACTTCTGAACAGTTTCTACGAAGCAAATATCACACTGATACCAAAAGCAGACAGAGATACCACAAAGAAAGAGAATTACAGGCTGATATCCCTGATGAACACAGATGCAAAGATCCTCAACAAACTACTAGCAAATAGAATCCAACTACTCATCAAAAAGATCATACACCATGACCAAGTAGGATTCATCCCAGGGATGCAAGGATGGTTTAACATTCGGAAATCAATCAACATAATCCACCATATCAACAAAAGAAAAGATAAAAAGCATATGATCATATCAATAGATGCAGAGAAAGCATTTGATAAGATCCAGCACCCCTTTATGATGAAAACCCTAGCCAAAGTGGGTATAGAGAGGACCTTCCTCAACATAATTAAAGCCATCTACCACAAGCCTACAGCAAGCATCATCCTCAATGGGGAAAAACTGAGAGCCTTTCCTCTAAGATCAGGGACGAGACAGGGATGCCCACTCTCTCCACTGCTGTTCAATATAGTACTGGAAGTACTTGCAATAGCGATTATGCAGGAAAAAGATATTAAGGGCATTCAGGTAGGAAAGGAAGAAATCAAGCTCTCACTATTCGCAGATGATATGATACTATACTTAGAGAACCCAATAACCTCCACCAAAAAACTCCTAGAAACAATAGACTCGTATAGTAAAGTTGCAGGTTATAAAATCAATACCCAAAAGTCCATGGCTTTCCTATATGCAAACAGTGAGAGAGAAGAAAGCAACATGAAAAAAACAATCCCGTTCACAATTGTGCCCCAGAAAATCAAGTACCTAGGAGTCAGCTTAACTAAAGAAGTAAAGGACCTGTACAAAGAAAACTACAAAACGCTACTTCAGGAAATAAAAGAGGACATGAGGAAATGCAAAGATATCCCCTGCTCATGGGTCGGGAGACTTAACATTGTCAAAATGGCAATACTACCGAAAGCATTGTATAAATTCAATGCAATCCCTATAAGGATACCCATGACATTCTTCAAAGAAATGGAGCAAACACTCCTGAAATTTATTTGGAACAATAAGCCCCCACGAATAGCTAAAGCAATTCTTGGGAAAAGGAAAATGGGAGGAATCAACCTCCCGAACTTCAAACTGTACTACAAATCAGTAATAATTAAAACAGCATGGTACTGGAACAAAGGCAGAACTGCAGACCAGTGGAACAGGGTTGAATACACTGACATCTCCCCTCAATCATATGCTCATCTAATCTTTGATAAACGTGCAAGTAATGTGAAGTGGAGTAAGGAAAGCCTCTTTAATAAATTGTGTTGGCATCACTGGATGGCTACTCAGAACTCTGCCTAACACCATGTAGAAAAGTAAGATCAAAATGGATTAAAGACGTCAACATCAGACCAGAAACCATAAGGTACATTGAAGATAAAGTTGGCAAAACCCTCCATGACATTGAAGCTAATGGTATCTTCAAAGATGCCACGCCACTGGCCGAGCAAGTGAAAACAGAGATAGATAAATGGGACTATCTTAAACTCGAGCGGGCCCAGTAACGTCTCCATTGGAGACTTTGTTGTTACTGTGTCTGGCATATCGAATACTCTCAGTAGCTTGCCGGGCTCTCCGAGAGGGGCGGAGGAATCGAACTCAGGTCGGCCATGTTGGCCGCTTGTAAGGCGAATGCCCTACCCGCTGTGCTATAGCTCCAGCCCGAAGCTTCTGCACCTCCAAAGAAACAGTGACCAAAATACAAAGACAGTCTACAGAATGGGAAAGGATATTCACCGAATACACATCTGACAAGGGGTTGATATCCAGGATATACAAAATACTGGTTAAACTCCACAAGAAGAAAACATCCAACCTCATCCAAAAATGGGGCAATGAAATGAACAGAAACTTTCTCAAAGAAGAAATCCGAATGGCAAAAAAGCACATGAGAAAATGCTCTACATCATTAATCATCAGGGAGATGCAGATCAAAACCACAATGAGATACCATCTCACACCTCAGAGACTGGCCCACATTCAAAAGAACAAAAGCAACCGATGCTGGCGTGGATGTGGTGAGAAAGGGACACTCCTTCACTGTTGGTGGGAATGTCCACTGGTTCAGCCCTTCTGGAAAACAGTATGGACGATTCTCAAAAAATTAGAAATTGAGCTCCCATTTGACCCAGCAATACCACTCCTGGGAATATATCCCAGAGAGGCAAAAATGTATAGTCGAAGTGACATCTGCACTTGTTTGTTCATTGCAGCACTCTTTACAATAGCCAGAAACTGGAAGAAACCTGAATGCCCACGAACAGATGACTGGTTAAAGAAACTTTGGTACATCTACACAATGGAGTACTATGTAGCTGTTAGAAAAGATGAAGTCATGAAATTTACATACAAGTGGTACAATATGGAAAGTATCATGCTAAGCGAAATGAGTCAGAAAGAGAGGGATAGACATAGAAAGATTGCATTCATCTGGGGGATATAAAGTAACAAAGTATGAGATTAATACCCAAGAATAGCTGAGATCAGCACCAGGAGGATTACTCCATAACTTAGAGGCCAGCCGGGTATCCTAGAGGAAAGGGCAGTTCAGATAGAGAAGGGAGCACCAAATAAAGGGTGTTTGGAGGATCCTTCCAGGAGGGGAGATGCATGTCGAAAGTAGACTATGGACTGAACATGTTTGCCACTCAATGCCTCTTTTGCAGACCACAACACCCAAAAGGAGAGAGAGAACACAGGGGATTGCCCTGCCACAGAGATGGGGGGATGGGGGGATGGGGGTGGGAGGGATATTATCCATGGTGGTGGAAAATGGGCACTGGTGGAGGGATGGGTATCTGATCATTGTATAATTGAAACCCAAGCACAAAAAATTGAAAGGAAAAAAAAAGCAACAGAGCAGGGTTTGGGGGTGGGAGGAAGATAACGTATGCAAAATTTAGTCAAAGTGAAGTTTGCAGGGCTATATTATCATTACACAATGTGGACTTCAGGCCAGAGATGACTAGGGGAAAAGAGAAACATTTCATAATGATTGAGGTTTCCATTCACCAGGTAGAAAACAGCAATTCTAAATTTATATGCACCTGGTTTCAAAATATTTAAAGCAACAGCAAAGAGGAGAAATAGATGAAACACAATGATAGTTGAGCTTTAACTCACTTCTTTTGGTAACTGACCAAAAAACAGGCCTCAACTCCATGAGAACATGATATATTTAATTTAATTTTTGGTTTGGGGGCCATACTCAGCGATACTAAGGGGTTATTCCTGGCACTGTGTTCAGAAATTACTCCTGCTGGTGTTCAGGGGATCATATGGGATGCTAGGGAAGGAAACTGGAGCAGTCATGTACAAGGCAAATGGCCTACTAATCTCTCCAGCCCTGAGAACAAAAGATATTTTATCAACATGAAGTGTAGTCTTAACATTGTAAATAGAACATGGTGCTCCAAGTTGAGGAATACAAATAATTTTCCAGTGTTCGTGGAACACTTGCAAAACTTATCATATGTTCAGTAACAAGTCTCAACAAACTGCAAAAACAGAAAGTACAAATACATGAACCACTGAATAAAACTAGAAATCAATTGTTATGAAATTTACATACAAGTGGTACAACATGGAACGTATCATGTTAAGCGAAATGAGTCAGAAAGAGCGGGATAGACCCAGAAAGATTGCATTCATCTGGGGAACATAAAGCAACAAAAAAGGAGAGTAACACCCAGGAATGGCTGAGATTAGTACCAGGAATTTTGCTCCATGACTTGAAGGCCAGCCACACGTGCTAGGTGTAAAGGAAGCTCAGATAGAGAAGAGAGCACCAAATAAAGGGTGTTGTGAGGACCTTCCCAGGGTGGGATAAGCATGCCAAAAGTAGTCTATAGACCAAACATGATTGCCACTCAATGCCTCTCTTGCAAAACACAGTACCCAAAAGAAGAGAGAGAGAACAAGGGGGAATGCCCTGCCACAGAGGCAGGGTGGGACGGGGTGGGGGGTGGGAATGGGGAGTGGGAGGGATGCTGGGACCCGTGGTGGTGGAGGATGGGCACTGGTGGAGGGATGGGTACTTGATCATTGTATAACTGAAACCCAAGCACAAAATTTTATAAGTCTATAACTGTACCTCATGGTGTTTCACTAATAAAAAAAATTTAAAAAAAATAAAAAAAAAGAAAAGAAAGAAAAAAAAAATATCCCAACCATTTTCCCCTCCTCTAGCTGCTTGCTGCCAGAAAAAGTAACAGTTTATCTTTTAAAAACAGCAATCTGTTAAATTTTCAAGGATTGAGCCATATGGTTTTTAAGAAAGCAGTTATTAAAAATTAAAATATTTAAACGTAGACTAAATTCTTATATTTTAAACAAGGGCAATAAATATCTCTTAACACTTCCATCTTTATTACATCTTATGATTGAATTGACTTTAATTATACCTTATACCTAGAGAATGTAAAGACTGAATAATGAGTTATAAATACTTTTTTACAACTATTACACATTTCTCCCTAATGCTGAGAGAGACAAAGATAGAGTATAGAAATTGTAGACATCAGCTTACTCATGATTATGGAGTCTGAGAAGTCTCAGTATATGCAATACCATATGTGGTGTTACCTGAGTGATGATTTGAGTACAAACTAGCATGAGCAATGAGATGGTGTCAGTAGCTCTAGGTTGTGTATGCCTAGATGACAGCTGGGAATTTGTGGTCACAAGGGCCCTGTAGCTGCTACAGGACTGTGTAGCCAGGGCTCTGGTCCAGAGTTTGCTGCTGCTGGTGTCTGCAACTAAGGCAATCACAGTCTGGCCAGCCTGGGCGGTGACTAGTGATTGAGATCATGTGTCCCCAATAAGCGATTTAGCAAGTTGGTATATGCAGTACTGAGGGATTTGCATTTACCAGTAACAGCTCTGGGTTGGGCCCTTCCAAACTGCAGCGTGGAGGCAACAGTACAATATCCTTTTTGGTTCACACGAGCCTCCAATCTCCAGACCTAAGAAAGTTCAGGAAAAAACTGAATCTGTACAAAAACTTTATGCTTTGTGTCTCCTGTCCTTCATCTGGTGCTCATAAACTAAAGTTTTCTTTACTTCTGAGATGCCAACAACTGCAGACCAATTGGACAAGGCACCATCCACCTTCTGGAGTCAAGGCAGATTTGTACTGACACTCCTCCGCCCTATGCAACCTCCAGGTTTTCCCACTGAGAGGGTCAAAGAGAAACCCAAATTTCTGTAAAATCTTAGTGCCAACAACCCCTTGCCTTGGGGTGGAATTGTAAGTTCAGTGTGTCTACTTGCAGGTACCTTTGCTCTTTCATTCTCTACCTCCTTCCCCTGCACATCAGAGGGAGGCATTCCTCATTTCTGAACTTGACTATAGCTGCATGTTCCCCAAACTGCAAATCTCTTTGACACAGTGACTTGATGCATCTTTCTACAAAAAGCATATTTCCTCTAGTATATTTTCAATGGCATTTCTATTAGGTGTCTCCCCTACCCTCCTGCTTTCTTTATAATGTTTATTTAAGCATTATAATTTGCAATACCATTGCTAATAGTTTCATTTTGACTCCAGACCCACCACCAGAGTCAACATCCCTTTATCAGTCTCAAATTACCTTCCCATCTCCCCACCCATTGTTCTTGAGAAACTCAAAACTTTTTCAAATTAATTATTGTATTTGGGTTACAAGTTTATGAGAGTGTTAATGCTCAGGGTTTTGATGTACACATTTCTCTTACCTCTGTTTAAATGTGGACATCAAAACCCTGTTTCACCAGGTCTGGAGCAATAGCACAGTGGGTAGGGCGTTTGCCTTGCATGAGGCCGACCCGAATTTGATTCCCCTGTCCCTCTCTGAGAGTCTGGCAAGCTACCAAGATTATCCCGTCCACATGGCAGAGCCTGGCAAAGTATCCACGGTGTATTCAATATGCCAAAAACAGTAACAAGTCTCACAAAGGAGACATAACTGGTGCCTGTTTGAGCAAATTGATGAACAAAGAAAGGACAGTGCTACTGTGCAGTGCTGTTCCACCAAGGCACCCAAGAACTTTCACTAATGTATTGAAACTGCATCAAGACTGTTCCATGTCTTTCCTCACCAACTCTCCTTGTTACTTTGCATTCTCAGTTATCTAATCCCAGAGGGGTCTAATCCCAGAGGGGTCTACTTCAGGTTCTGTGCAATCTTTGCATGATGCCCTGGAGTGCCCTAAATCCTGTCTTTTTCTTTTGGGTCACCTTGGCCTCGCTCTCACATTTCCTTATGAATAAGTCATATTTCATAGTATGTAAAACTACTTATTAAAACATTTTTTACTGGTATAAAATTCTAAAATTAGTTTGTATGAATATTTATAAAAATGACATTTAACACTGGGTAGGAGTGTCCATTAACAAGTTTTACAGCTTATTCAGTTATAGTCTTCACTGTGCTCCTTTATGGATCAATGAGTAACAAATATACAAAATTAATTATAATTACAACTCATTAAAATTCAACGAAGAGTTTACTTAAGAAAATAGGTTAAATATAGGTGTAAATAATTCAGGGTTCGATAACTTGGTTGAGAATATGGGCTCCCTATGTTAGATACAGAAACAGCTCCTAGACTACATATAAACTATTCTCATGATTTGTTCAGCCTATATTAAAATTGAGAGAATACACCTACCAGTAGTGATTTTTAAGTGATTGTGAAATAAAGATTCTTTGCTGTCAGAACTATAGATCCATAGTTCTGCATGACTATCATCAGCTGACAATGAGTAGCAACTGTGCCTTAGAGAATACTTGGAGTTTTACCTGTCTGTCCTGGTTCACTTCTCTCATTTTAATTACCTGCCTGGGTCGCTTTCTAAGGGAACAAAATGGTTCATGTTTCTTTCAATACTATCATCATAAAATAAAAGAGTGTGGCCTCAACAGCTCTAGTATGCGAAAACACTTCAGAAGTCACTTGCGGCCCAATCCACATTATTCTTATGCATTTGTTTATCCACAATTTTTGTTAAAGTCAAGGAATACACTTTAGTTCTTGGAATTTCTTTAAACTACTATACAGTACATCTTTCACCATCAGTAAATATGTCAGAATCACACATAAAAATAAAACCAAAACATGTTACTAAAATTAAATTGCCAATTGCTCATGATTGGGCAAAGAAAATGATTCCTTCATAGGATTCTAATTCATGAGATCATTCCTTGAGCTTACTTCAGAAAAGTCCATTTTATTTATTTTCAAAACAATGAAGTAAGAAAAAACTGTGACATTAAAAAAATGAACTTTCACACTTCCTAAAACCTTCAAAAGCATTTATCTTAATGTTTTCTGTGTTGTTTGACTTCAATGGAAACATCTTTCCACTCTTGCTTGATAATTTCTTAGAAGTAATTCTGTGAGATTCAAATTCTAATTTGGCTTTACCAAGAAAAACTTTAGAGACTGCCACAAAACTTCCAAAAGAACTTACAGAAATTTGAGTATTTTAGAATCACAATTATATTTCTATTGAATTAAAAATTTCTCCTGATTCTTTATGTGAGCAGAAATTTAAAAAGAAAACAGTTCCACATTTTCCTTTCCTTCTTGGAGTGTTCACATATTTTGGTTATTTGTTTAAATGTTTGACAAGATATTCTGATTAAAAGGGGGAAAAGGTTTATGATCTGCTGAGCAAAAAAAAGTTCTTAAAACTCAGATTTCAAAAGTTTTTAATTCTCCAGCAAACATTAACACTGAAAACTTAGCAGATGTCTAATTATTATTGCAGTTTTTTCAAATAGAGCCTTTTATGACTTACCAAGACTATGAAATCAGTTTCATTTAGAGTACTCTCTTATATTATTATTATGTCAGAATATCCTGACATATATACTATCTTCTGAGACTCATTGTGTTCAATCTGCCTTCACCACAAACATAGTACTACATCTTGTCATCATAACTGGCTTCTGCTTCCTTCTACCTTTCTCAGTTAACTCACCCCTCAGAGCATCTGAGGTAGTAAAGATCAGTTGTTTTCTTTAAATGTAGAAAAAATTACATATTTTCAGAACTTCTATAAGAGTTAATGTCACCCCTGGTTAAAGAAACTTTGGTACATCTACACAATGGAGTACTATGTGGCTCTTAGAAAAAATGAAGTCATGAACTTTACATACAAGTGGTACAATATGGAAAGTATCATGCTAAGCGAAATGAGTCAGAAAGAGAGGGATAGACATAGAAAGATAGCATTCATCTGGGGGATATAAAATAATAAAATATGAGATTAATACCCAAGAATAGCTGAGAGCAACACCAGGAGAATTACTCCATAACTTAGAGGCCAGCTGGGTATTCTAGGGGAAAGGACAATTCAGATAGAAAGGGGAACACCAAGTGGAGGGTGTTTGGAGGATCCTCCCAGGAGGGGAGATGCAGGTTGAAAGTAGACTGGGCTGAACATGTTCGCCACTCAATGCCTCTTTGGCTGATCACAGCGCCCAGGAGGAGAGAGAGAACAGGGGGGAATGCCCTGCCACAGTGGCAGGGGGGGATGGGGGGATGGGAGGATGGGGGGGGAGGGATATTATCCTGGTGGTGGAAAATGGGCACTGGAGGAGGGATGGGTATTTGATCGGGGTATGACCGAGATCCAAGCACAAAAATTTGTAAATCTACAACTGTACCTCATGTCGTTTCACTAATAAAAAAGAAAAAAAAAAAAAAAAAAAAAAAAAACAAAAAAAAAAAGAGTTAATGTCACCCAAGTATATTAATAACGAATGGATATTTAGTTTTTTGAGACTATAAGGTCAAGTAAAATGTGTAAAGAACTCTTTATTCAAAGACACTCAATTAAAACATCTAATGAAATTATCCATCTGCAATACTAAATTCGGCAATTGACCTCAACAGTGTTCTCTGAAAGAATATATATGATTTTAAAGATAAATTATATCAATGTAATTTAAATCTGCTTAAAATGCACATGCTAATTGTTCTGTGGTAACCAGTGAATTTTAAAGGTGATCTTAAATTTTCTTTCAGATATTTTGTAATAAAATGGAGAGAACTAAAGCATTTTAAAGTGTCTTGCTTCAAGGAATTGAGAAAACTATCTTAATAAAAAATTATATGCTCAAACAGAAAATGTTAAATTAGTATAAAAAAGTATTAATTCCATGTTACCACAATGGATCAGAATGTCAAATAAAACTTATAAGAATCAGAGATTTTATACAATTGTTGTATACCTATTCAATATAGTATCAGAGTCTCAGAACATAATTACAATTTGAAAGGAATAAGAGTTGCTTCCTTTGGTTTCAGAAAAAAATACAGTTTCTACGGCGGGTCCTAGTATTTATTTATTAACTACAAGTGTTTAAGTTAGGTTGAACAATGAAGAATCTTTACTTATTTATTTAATCTCTTTTAAAATTATTTTTGGAACCTTAATTTTATATCCCAAAATACGATGTACTTCATACATGTATCTTTCATTCTATGAAGCCAAGCCTTTTAGATTCTGGATTCTATTTCATATACATACATCTCTGCCAGAGATATATTGCAAAGGGCATTTCCTATGTAAGGACTCTTCTTGGTAGCAAATATCATTAGTGTATTTTTCTGCAGAAGCCACTGACAAAGCAATTAGACCAGGTCGCCCAAGCCCAACACTCTGTTTCCCTGAGGAAATGAAATGAATGGGTGACAGCCCAATTACTTTAATGTCCTTTTGCCAAGGACCCAAACACATTTTGCAAATGGCTCTCCAAAACCCCTCTCAACTGTGGTGAGATCTTGAACTTTCCAATCACCAAATCATATTGTGTGTAGTTTCAAATTACTGCATTTCATATATACTGTATTTCATATTATCATATGTCATATTGCAATGACCACTAAGTACATTTTAACAAATATAATCTGCACATAACTAATCATAATAATAAATGTCAATAATGAAGTTGCGCTCATTATTTAATTCTGCGCTCAACAAATGCATTTAAATAAATTGTCTGAAAAATATCTTAGAACCTGAAATTTTTAGAAGATCCAAGGTAAGCTCTTTGCCTATATTAATCTATAGTTTAAGCTTGCATATCTATTAAATAGTGTAAAAAACTCTCTGAAGATGGGAAGCTTAGATGCAATTAAAAACCCATGGCATAAATGTGAATTGATACTGTATTAATAAGTCATATCTGCTGAAAACTATTTCTTTGGAAACATTATTATATAATTGGGAATTGGAGTCATAAAGTTGCATGCAGTGTTTCAGAGTTTTCCCTCGAGAGAAGAGAACAAAATAATACACAAAAATTGTTATCCTATGCAAAGAATTCATGAACTTCAGAAACAAAAAACCTAATAATCCCATAAAATTTGGATAGACACTTCTATAACTAGTATACAAGATTGTCAATAAGTACTTGAAAAGTCCTTATCATCACTTATTATCAAGGAAATCCATATCAAAAAGATGAGATACCATCTCATAACAGTGAATATGACATATTTCAAGACACAGAAAACAAACAGTAGTGGTAGAAAAAAAGGAACTTCCATCCACTGCTGATGATAACATTGTCTGGTGCAATACCTATGAAAAACAGTATATAGATTTCTCAAAAAATTAAGAATAAAGATTCCATTATACATAGTGATTTCTCTACTTGTCATCTACCCTAAAAACACAAAACACCAATTCAAAAGATATGTGCACATCCATTTTCACTGCAGCACTTACTACAATAACCAGGATTTGTATCACTGCATCACTGTCATCCCAGTGTTCATCAATTTACTCGAGTGGGTGCCAGTACTGTCACTATTTGTCCCAGCCCTGAGATTTTAGCAGCCTCTCCTCACTCATCTTTTCCAATGATTGGAGGCTCTTTCAGGGTCAGGGGAATGAGACCTGTTATTGTTACTGTTTTTGGCATATTGAATACATAGGGGGAGCTTGCCAGGCTCTGCCAGTGTGGGTGGGATACTCTCGGTACCTTGCCGGGCTCAAATATATATATATATATATATATATATATAATTTGTTGTCTACTGCCTAAACCCTATCAAATATGATGTGGTAATTATGGAAAATGGGTAGAAGTGTCTTATGTGTCTAGGAATATGTTCACTCACATGTGAGGCTCATCCCAAGCATTTGGAAAATGGCCTAGAGTGTGATGGCAGTTGGGCAGCGGAGGTCGGCTGCCAGGGATGGGTTCCTTGGGGTGGGGAGGGTTCTCATCCACACCACTCTGCGGTGCCCCAAGTGAAAACAGCCTGGCACAGAGTCCAGTGGCATGGTTATGGGAGCATCATTTTATGCTCCCTCACGGAAGAAGCAGCCATGAGTTGCTTACAAATCAGAATTTGTAAACAACCCAAATGTTTGATAACAGATGAGTGGATAAAGAGTTGTGGTATATATACAAATTAAACACTATGTAGGCTGGAGCGATAGCACAGCGGGAGGGCGTTTGCCTTGCACGCAGCCAACATGGCCAACCCGAGTTCGATTCCTCCGCCCCTCTCGGAGAGCCCGGCAAGCTACTGAGAGTATCTCGCCCACACGGCAGAGCCTGGCAAGCTCCCCGTGATGTATTCAATATGCCAGACACAGTAACAACAAAGTCTCCAATGGAGACGTTACTGGGCCTGCTCGAGCAAATCGACGAACAACAGGAGGGCCTTTACCTTTACCTTTTAAACACTATGCAGCCATGAAAAAGGATACAAATCATTGAGTTGGCTGCAATTTGGATCGTACTTGGGGGGGGGGGTGTCAGGTTAGTGAAGTAAGTCAGATGAAGAAGGACAAACACCAGATGTTTTTGCTAATTTATGATATATAGAGTAACAACATACGTGGGTAAATCTTACCTCTGGTTTACAGAAATGAGAATATCAAGAAAGAAACACTGGGCGAGGCAAAGAGGAAACATATTTGTGGTAACAAAGGAACTGATCAGGGGTCTTGGGCACTTTGGTGGTGCATCAATCAATTAATTACCTATGTCAAAATAATAAAAGCCCTGACCCAGAGTGTCAGTACAGCAGTGAGTGGGCTTACATTGCATGTGGTTATCTTTGTTTTAATTCCTGGCACCCCATATGACCCCATAGCCATTAAGTACAGAGCCAGAAGTAAGTACTGAATACTACCATGTATAGCCACAAAAATTGTGTGTGTATATATATATATATATATATATATATATATAGAGAGAGAGAGAGAGAGAGAGAGAGACTTAACCCACCCTCCTCCCGCCCTGGTGAGGACAGCCGGCACGAAGGCAGGAGACTCTGCACTGTTCTCTTCCGAGAGTAGGGTTTTATAGTCTCTGGGTCTTGGTCGTTGATGGGATTACACAGCAGCCAGGGGCAGTTGGTGGGTGTAATGCCTACATACCGGAAGATGGGGGATCTGGGTGCAGGAGGCTCTAGTCCCAATCCGAGCAGGCTTGGAGGTCTACGCCCCAGGTCCCACACACCTGGATTCCTCAGCTGGTTCCTTCATGTGTGAGACTCATCCAAACGTGTGGAGAGTGATCTTAAGCATCTCAGTGGTTGGAACCGGAGGTCTTCAGGAGTTTCCCTCCCCACCCCGAGCAGAGCCCTGGCAGCTGATGACCTCTGGTTGAAACCACAGCTATGCTTAAGACTACTCTCCACATGTTCCTACGAGCCTCACGCATGAAGAAACCAGCAGAGGAACTCAGGTTTGCAGGACCCAGGGCATAGAACTCCAAGCCTGCTCATATTGAGAGTAGGGCCTCATCCACCCAGATCCCCCATCTTTCAGTATGTAGGCGTTACACCCACCAATTGCCCCCGGTGCCGTGTAATCCCATCAATGGCCAAGACCCAGAGACTATAAAACCCTGCTCCCGGAAGCGCGTGGCCACATTTGCAGCCGTGCAACATCTTATCATCTAGTTCTTACTCTGGAGAACCTGGCAGGCAACCAAAAGTATCCTGCCCACATGTCAGAGTCTGGCAAACTCCCTGTGGCATATTCAATATGCCAAAAAACAGTAACAACTATGGGTCTCATTCTTCTGACCCTGAAAGAGCCTTGAATGTGGCACTTTTTAAAATCTCAGGGCTAGGATGAAGGAGACATTATTGGGGCCTGTTTGAGACAATCGATGAACAAAAGGAAGACAGTGATACAGTGATATATATATATATATATATGTATGTATATATATATATATATATACATATATATATATACGTGCACATGCACACACACACACACATAAGCACTGTAAAGCACTGTCATCCCATTGTTCATCGATTTGCTTGAGAGGGCACCAGTAATGTCTCCATTGTGAGACTTGTTGTTACTGGTTTTGGCATATCAAGTATGCCATGGGGAGCTGGCCAGCAGACAACTTTCAAGTAATTATATTCAATGAGAGAAATAGGTGATAACTGGAGGTATTCAGAATAACTAAAACAAAATAATGTATTTGCTTTCTTTATTTTATAATAAGAGAAAAATTGTATTTACAGACATATGGAAAAATAAAAAAGGTATAATAAAGTTTAATATAAAGCCGATGTCAAAATTGAAGGAGGAAATGGTCTTCAGACAAGTGGTAAAAGGTTTGAAATCAATTTGGTGAAATTAAAAAATATATATGACTGGTTTATAAAATAAAGCAACAAGGAAAAATGTTTAGAGATATTGTAAAATAATGCACTGCTGATATTAGGGAATAGAGGTAATATTAAATTCAAAAAGTTTTATACCTTTCCCAATAAACATTAGGATAAATACTGGGGTATTCCTTTTGCAAGCCACTAAAAGTTTTATCATCATATTTAAAAGATTCCATGGGAATACTTCAAGTCAATTAAGTAGTTCAAGAATCATGGTAATTAAGGTAAATTACAAACTTCTGCTTGCTGAAATAATCCTTAGATATCATCTTCCCTATGATCTTCAATAATTCTATAAGGAATATTGACATTAATTGTACTTCATGATATCCTGTTTACTTTTACTTTATTTATATTCCATTTCATCTCTCATTTTTTAATCCCAAAGGTTGGATAAGAATAAACTAATAATTCTCAAGTTGTATTTTCCTTTGTTGAGGTTAAACACAGATGCTGTCTTCTAAGTATCTTAGTTCAAAGACAAGAGCACGTACTTACTAGTGGTGACATTGGCAAGTTATTGACCTTTTTAGAACATTTTATTTTGATTTGTCAAATGATAAATATAATCTCACAAAACATATTTTGTGACTTCTGAAATATATTAAATTGATTCTCAGTACAGAACTGACTCTTAGTAAATTCAATTTATTATTTACTTGCTGTTTTGGTGATGCAGTCAGGAATGTGTTGACAATTGGTTGCTTGATATTCCCTGCTCTTCTTCAGATACAGTATTTCCAAATTTGAGGCAGAGTTTGGTCCAGTCAAAATTCTACATGGCTGTAAGACCATGCCTTTCTTATTAATAGGCTTACACTTTTCCAAAAAGCTGATTACCACAAACACCATAATAGAAGGTTCTGGAAAGAGGGATTACTGTCCCATTTAAAAAATATGAGACCTACTCCCTCCCTATCTTTTTCTACAACCACTGTTCTTGGGCCAGAGACTGTTTTAATGGCTGGGTTAAATAGCAAGCAGGCCTTTCTGACTAGAAAGACTGGCAGATGCAGTAATGACTTGCAGAAAGAGACTGTAATGCCTATTTGTCTGAATCATTTTAAGGAGTTGGCAGATAATTCTTGAGGACTTTTTAATTGTAAGCCCTAGAAAGAGAGAAGACAGACTAATGACCATTGAAGCTTGCTTTCATTCTTGACTCTCTAAGAGCAAATTCTTAGTTTACCTTAGCATAATATATCTTCCTTATAATGTGAATATGATTTATTCTAATTGGACCTTGTACTACTGCCAAGGATGGTTGTGGATGGAACTCCTTCTCGTCTTCTCTGCAGACAGTGACCCTGTCTGTTGTTTGAATTAGGCTTTCCTGCTCTAACTCAAGTCTTGTGATGATTCAAGCCAGAAACAGTAATTTTATTTATTTGATATCATGCACAGAGGGCAGGCTAGCAAAAGAAAAACAAATCTGGAATAGACTATGAATTAAATCAAAGTTGCTTCGTACGTGGGATGTACTCCAGTACGGTACGATAGAGTCTCTCTGCAGAGGTTTATAATGACTCTGCCAATATTAATTATTCACTAAGCAGCTTACCCATTTTTAGGGAACCCAGGCTATAGTTAGTAAATGTAATTCTCAGACTAATACCTTCCAGCTGAATGATACAGAGCATAACAGCTTTAGCTGTCATGTTACGAGTTGAAAAAAAGCATTTTTAAGGCAATATTTTAGTGGGTAGAATAAGTTCAGACAGTTCAAAAGTTCATAATAAACATACTTCATAGCTCTTTTCAAAATGATGAAGGAAGGCTTAGTGAGGGAAATACTTATGTCTGATTCCACTGGGACAACCCAGTATACATGGTGGATTAAATATAGTTAGCCGTTGTCTGCTTTAAACCTTCTTCCCTTCCCTTATACCTGAAAATGCTTTCACTGGCTGAAACTGCATTTTATATCAGACTTAAAATAGACTGACGGGTTGGTGGAGTTGGCAAAATACACTGTTGCCACTTATTGAGAGGAAACCCAAAGACAGTTTTTCAAGAATGAAGTCATAAGTAATTTTGTTTGATGGGAAGGAGTCCATTAGAAAGTGTATTTTAAAAGACTGTGTTTTTGAAGTATGTTAATAACAGCTTGAGAAAAGGGTTCTTCCTAGTCATGTTTTATTGCATTATTTTGTCCCCAGGATCCAGCCTTTAAAAATGCGATACATTTGCTCCGACAGAGAAAAGGACTTCTCCCAAAGAGGGATGCCTTGATAGTTTTGTCTTTGTTCATTCAGTATAAAGCTTCTTGCACTGACTGTGTGAATATCTGTTTTCATGTGGCATCTTTATAACAGCTCTACTTCCTTAAATCTCCTTGCTTCACCTTTAACCAAGTTTCAGAAAGCTCTAAAATATGTGTGAAATGCTTTTATTTTAAAATATCTAAGTGAAAGACTCTTCGATTGGGTTACTTTTGAAAACTTTAAAATCCATAGCTTTTTAAATTATCTCACAATCACTCTGTCAACTCAAGTAGCTGGATGAAAATGTAAATGAAATTCATATTACATTTCTTGCAGATGGACTCTCACTCATCTTAACTGTATTAACTAATCATCAGGGAGATTCAATTCTTTGAGTCAGATTTGATTAAAATTGTAGGGAAGTCATTCTCAACAGGAATAAAAAGTCATTTTCATGTAAAATATATCCTTGAACTTAAAACAGACATTAAGCATGATATTCTGGAATTGTAAATCAGAAAGATGTGTTAAGAAACAAGATTTTACTTAAGACTCGGTGACAGGGGTTAAGAAATAGGATTTGGAGGCAGGAAGCTAGCACAGAGGTCAGGGATTAGATCTCCATGTAAACATCTTTATTTCCAAGCACTGCTAGGGTTGATGCTGGTAGCCCCAAAGCACTGCCTTTGGGCTGCTGTGGTTGTCCCTGACTCTGCAGGGCATGAGCAACATCAGGTCCTTGGACTGGCACTGAACCAATAGATCCACTTCCGGAGTATCCCTGAGATCTCTGAACATTGTTTTGCAGACCCTCCCCATCCCCCTCACCAGAAAAGAAAATAGGAGTTAGTATAAGTTTTAAAAATTACAGTTTTTAATAAGATGGGAGAAATTAAGCATTTTGAAGTATACTTGACCTATTTCTGAGTTTATTCCACAGAAATAAGTTATTTTATCATTTATAAGAAAAAACTTCAAAAATATTCTAATTAATCTCTGATAGCAATAGTAAATGTTAGAACACTGAGAATTATCACATTGTCAAATTTTAATAGGATTATTAAACTTGTGTCTGTATAGATGTAGGAAAGGTGGGTTTGAGTTAAAATCTTTTAAAAATTATTTTAAAGATCAGTTTACCCATATAATAAGACTCAATTATGAATACCTGATAATTAGAAATTAAACATTATTGATGTAGAGATTTGACACTGCGATTGTCTAGATTTTTTTGTTTTGTAAGTATGAACATTTTGAAAACTCATTTTCTTTTTATGAAAAGAGGTGGCTAAAAAAGTTACAGAGAATGGAACGAGGAAACAGTTCCTATTATAGGAATTATGAAAATACTCATGAGTTAAAATATTTGACTTTGAATAACTTCAAGCCTCCTGTACTGAAAATCTAGGTCAAAGTCATATTCAGACACTGTTACTAAATTACCACTGAATTTGACCCTACATGTATTTTTCTTATCTTCTTTCTTAAGCTAACAATGTGACTTACTAAGGCACAGAGACATGATGAAAATACACAAGCAAGACTGATCACTGAGAGCTAATCAGAAACATTTACTTCCAAGATTATTCTTAAAATGTGAAAGATTAAAAACATTTGTAATACAGGTAAAACCATGTCAGTCTCAAACCAAAGAGGTAAACAAAGGAAGAGGGCACTTAGCCAGCAATCATAGGAAGATGCTATAATTTTACATTCTCTTCTGACCTCGACCAACCTCGACACACAATACACACTCTTAGCTCCTATCTTATTTAATACATAAAATCTTGTGTACTCTTTTAAATATAAATTTGAATTCCCATAAAGTGTTCAGGTAAAGACCCACAAGAGAACACATTTGTGTCCACTTCCAATCAGGAGCTAGAAAGTTCTACTGTTTTCAGGTTTAAAAAAATTTCTCGGATTCTTATGTTGTCATGGTAGTTTGCTAAAAGTGGGGTATATACCTTTAAGCCCTTCTGATAATCCTTGAGTATTGAGAGCAAAAGAAAGAAAAAAATGTATGTTCTGCTGCCAAAAATCATATTCTCTTAGTTTACTAGTAACTCCAGAGTATTAGCAAATAGAATAGGTGAGTTAATGAATTTAACTAATAATGACATAATATTTTATATTTATTGAAATACTTAAATGTTTAGGCCACTAGCCTATTATAAATTAAAATAGCATGTGCATCAACTAGACACGGAGCTGCAACAGAGTATAAGGAAAGTAAAAATATAAAATTCACATCATCAACTAGTTAACTCTTCCTCGGAGAGACAATAAAATAAACATTTTGGAGAATAAAACTATAGTATAAAAAATTAGTATAAATAATATTTCTTATTTGAAATATGTATAAAGAGATATTAAACTATTCAGAAATTAAGGGAGATCTTATACCTATAGGAGGTTAAAAGCACTAAAATGTATTAAATTTTTATTCATTTGATCAAACACAATTTCCCTTAACTTATTTTAGAAATTAGTAAAAATTGTACAAAAATTCCGTTTATCACTTATCTTTGAGTTTTAAGAATAATAAGGTTATTAATATAACTGATACACGTGTTTTTATCTAAACATTCATTATGTAATCAAGGTATAAACATTAGTGTTTATCTCTAGAGATCCTACCCAAAACTGCATAAAAGTATGCATTTTACAGCAAATTTATTTAAAAATTATTTTCTTGTTTTCTCTTCACTAGAAAATAAATAAAATTCTTTTTTTCTACAACCCTCCCCAAGTTCTTAATTAAAAAAAAATTAGATATATGATGTGTTTTCACAGTCTAAGATAATATGATAGCTGATTTACTGGTCACCAGATCTAACATACTACTTCTATCCATTTTCTTCAACAACTTTTTCTCATGCTGATGTCTGTGGAGCTCCATCCTGAAATCACAATTTAACAATCCTGCTCAAATTACAAGTACCAAACTGCCTTTCCTTAAAGAATGTCTGAGGCTTGTACATATAAGATAGTGGAAGATGACATAGTCTATGAAATTTGTCTACAGAAATCTTCACCAAGTGATCAATGATCACCTCTAGTGGAAATATGGTTTCAATTCTCTGTTTGACAAATGTTCTAACATATACTTACAAAAGATATGTTTTCTTGTCAAACTTTATTTTAATATATGTTCTGGCTTTGGGGCCAATTTAACAACTATATTTCCCTGTTGGTGCTATTCTGAAGAAACAAATCTGATTTTACAATGATTGTTTTTCCTAGAAAGTGATGTATAGAATTCTATACTAGAAAGTATTTTCAACTCAAATTTCAATGTGGTCATTTCAGACCCAAAAAGAATTCAATATGACTACTATGAGTTGCAAGGCATCAAGTCATGTAAAGAATTTGGTGTCAGTTGGTTAATACACGAAACTATAATGGTCCTACCTTTAAGTCTGACATAATTCAATAAAATAGTATTTGAGATAACCCATTACATTGTCAAAAAATCACTACCCTCCCACTGTTTCTCTGTCTGACCAAAGCACTAATACAATCAAGAGAGGCAAACTAAGAATCAGATCTTACATTAATTAGATTCCAGATATGTTCTCACTGTGGGAAAGAGGTAGAAGTTATGAAAAATCTTTTGTTTATTGTTGATGCCTTTTTATTGAAAGTCTTTCTATTTTAGTACCTATATATCACCTATGTGTCTTCCTAGAATTTTTTCTTTCTTTTTTAGTATTCAGCTGTCTGGACTTGGAATCCTCTCCTCTTCTTAGTAATAACTTTTTCCTTGCCTGGAAAGAGTTCAAAAGTGGAATTGTATTTGTAGAAATCCAAGGTAGAGATGTGATTTGTACCATTTTTGGTCATAATAAGAAATATTGCAATTTTAATTAGAAACTATAACAAATGTAGGCAAAAAACCAGAATAGTTTAATTATTAATTTGCTTTATTTCCATATCATTCTTAGAGAAGGACAAAGTTTCAACAACATGTTACTGGAAGAAACACACTTGATCACTTGACTTCCCCTTAATCATCAATTTGCTCAAGCGGGTGCCAGTAACGTCTCCATTTGTCCCTGTCGCGTGCTAGTGTAGCCCAATGGCATCTGTTCATTCTAGAAACACGAAGAGCCTCAAACCGATCATTCAGGATCTTGATGAAGAAGTCTGACAATCTGGTAGGTGGGCGACCACGCAGTCTTTTGACATCCCGTGGAATCCAGTCGGTAACGGCTCTAGTCCAGCGGTCGTCTCTAAATCTCATTACATGACCAGACCATCTGACTTTTGACGCCTTGGCAATGAGACAGCATCCCTGATTCTTGATCGTCGACGAAGGTTGGAACTCCGGATTCTTTCTCTTATTTGAGTGAAACGTGATATTCCAAGCATAGCTCTTTCAATTCCTATTTGGGAGACCCAAATAGCGTTCTCATCCTGTTTACGTAGGGCCCAGGTCTCTGAAGCATATGTTAATGCAGGAAGAATAGTGGAATCAAAGAGATGTGCCCGGAGCCGGAAGTTCTTCGTCCTCTTAGCTATTTCTTCGACGTTCTTGAAGGCGTTCCAAGCCGCTCTCTTCCTCCTGCGCAGCTCGGGTGCCAGGTCATTTGTCATGTTGACCTCTCGACCTAGGTACACATAGCTGTTGCATTCGGAGATGGTCGTTCCGTTGAGAGCAAATGGGGCATCAGGAACGAGGCTGTTTCTCATAAACATTGTCTTCATAAGATTCAGCTGTAGTCCGACCTTTCCACACTCACAGTCAAAGTCAGTCAGCATTTGTGCCGCTTGGCTGATGTTTGGTGTTATTAAAACAATGTCATCAGCAAAGCAGAGGTGGTGTAGTTGCCGACCATCTATCTTCACTCCCATTCCTTCCCATTCCAGTCGTCGCATGATGTTCTCGAGGGTGGCACTGAAGACTTTCGGTGAAATGGTATCACCCTGCCAAACCCCTCTCTTGACATCAATGATCACTTCTTTGTAGAATGGTGAGATCCTGGTAGTGTATCCATAATACAGCTCACGGAGGATCCTGATGTATTGAGTTTGAATGCCTTGATTGGCTAGGGCTTCAATGACTGCTTCCATCTCAACAGAATCAAAGGCCTTCTTTAAATCAATGAACGTTAAACAGAGCTGCATCTTGAACTCCCGAGAAACCTCAATGAGCTTGGTTATCATGTGGATATGGTCAATGGTGCTGAATCCTTTGCGGAACCCGGCTTGCTCGCATGGTTGTCCTTCATCTAGTGTTCTGCCAATCCTATTCAGGATGACTTGAGTGAACAGCTTATAAATGACTGACAATAGGCAGATCAGACTATAGTTGCCAATGTTGTAGATGTCTGCCTTCTTGAACAGTAGTATGGTCCTGCTGATTTTCCATTGGGACAGAACCTTGCATTAAGACAGGTAGCATGTGAAGAGCCGAGCTCGTGTATTGATGAGTACTGACAGCAGGTACTTCAGGTGTTCAGGTCTGACCTTGTCTGGGCCGGGTTCTGTTCATTTCTTTACGGAAAAAACACAAACCCTTCCAATTTTTCGAGTCTAAGGAGCTTCCTAATGAGTATGGTGCTTTCTAAATTTCTAAGGAGCATACCACTCTCAATGTTAAAAACATGACTAACCCACAGAAAATGGGTCTTGTGGTTATTATGTTTGTATTGAATCACACTGTTATACACATTTACAAAGTTGTTCATGATTGGATTTTGGTTTCAGTCATATAATATTCCAATACCCATCCTTTCACCCACGTAAAAGGATCATTTTTCCCACCGTCAATGATCCCGTGATCCCAGTTTCCCTCCCCTTACCCACCTGCCTCTATGGCAGACACCTCTCTCTCTCTCTCTCTCTCTCTCTCTCTCTTCCTCTCTTTCTCCCTCCCTCCCTCCCTCTTGACCTTATGGTTTGCAATACAGATAATGAAAGATTAGCAGGTATATCGCTTTACCTACTTTCAACACTCAGTTCCTGTCCAATATGATCATTTTGAACTATTATTGTCATGTTGGTCCCTTCTTTATCCTAACTGTTCTTTGCACCCCACACACACCCTTTGATAAAGGGCTAATACCAAATTTATATAGACACTGGTAGAACTTTACAAGAAAAAATAATCCAACCCCATCAAAAAATGGGGAGAAAAAATGAACAGAAACTTCCTCAAAGAGGAAATTTAAACAGCTTAAAGGCACATGAAGAAATGCTCTACATCACTACTGATCACAGAGATGCAAATCAAAATGACAATGAGATATCACCTTGTACCACAGAGACTGGCACACATCCAAAAGAACAAGAATAGCCAGTGTTGGAGAAGATGAAAGGAGAAAGGACTCTCCTTCATTGTTGGTGGGAATGATGACTGGTCCAATCTTTTTGGTAAACAATATGGACATTGCTCAAAAAAACTAGAAATTGAGCTCCCATTTGATCCAGCAATGTCACTTCTAAGAATATGCCTTGGGTATCCAAAAATACACAGCAGAAATACTATCTGTACTTCTATGTTCATTGCAGCACTATATACAATAGCTAGAATCTGGAAACAACCCAACTGCCTGAGAAGAGATGAGTGGTTAAAGACTATGATACATCTACAAAACGGAATATTATGCAGCCACTAGAAAAAATGAAGTCATGAAAATTGCTTATAAATAGATGGACATGGATTGTATCATGCTGAATGAAACGAGTCTGAAGTTGAGGGACAGGTACAGAATGACTGCATTCATTTGTGGGATATAAATATATAATTATATATATTAAATAAGACTACTATTCAAGGCCAAATAAACCAGGGCCAGGAGGACTGATCAATGGTTGAAATCTTTTGGTTGCTTTAGATGTATATAATTCACCACCAGCTTCTCACCTAATTCAGTTGTCTTTGTACCCAATATCCAAATCAGATTGGGTATCCTACAACTGAGTCACACTTATTTCCTGCTAATTACTGAAGGTAGATTTACTAGATTTTTCTAGTAAAGGTAGATTTACTAGATTTTTTTTATTTCCACTATTCCCTTTTTTCTAAGTTTAGCTGAATTAAGCTGTATGCATGCCACCAGTGCCTGCCTATGATTCCTGCAAACATGTTCCCCATGCACATGCCACCTGCATCTTCCTTCTTAATATGTGAACTCTTATACATTATCATTGATATGTATACTGGCTCTCTCTGCTCTGGAGAAGCCCATGTACTCTCTTGGATATAGGTATTAACCTATTTCCCCATTCTCGCCATTATTTTTCCAATAAGCTTGTTATATTTCAAAAAATAATAAGCTAAATTAGTTACATGCAACTAATAATCTTATAAAATATTCATTGAGAATTGTAAGATCTAGTATCAATTAAAGACTTTATATTCATTTCAAGGGGTGGAGCGATATCACAGTGGGAAGGGCCTTTGCCTTGCATGCAGCCGATTTGTGTTCGATTCCTCCATCACTCTCGGAGAGCCAGACAAGCTATAGAGAGTATCCCGCCCACAGAGTAAAGCCTGGCAAGCTACTCATGACTTATTCGACATACCAAAAACAGCAACAATAAGTCTCACAATGGAGACATTTGAGCAAATCGATGAACAACAGGAGGACAGTGCTACAGTGCATATTCATTTCAATAATGCAAAGTATGTTATACTAGTCATTTTCTGATGGGGTCATTATGCATAGTGGGTGCTTTTGTCAATATGGTTGTACAAAGTAGTTGAAATGAGATACTTGTGCAATGACTGAAAGAATATTCTGAGTCCACTTGTTTTTGTAGTGATATGGTACAGTGTCTCATCAAATTTTTTGTTTTTCAGATAAATTTATTTTTAAGTTGAACCTTTCAATGCACAAATGTGAAGACATTTCCCATTTTTAACTTCTTTCAAAGCTCATAAACTATTAGGATTTTCTAGATTCTTTTCTCTTTGGAGAGTTTATTTTTAATTTACTCATATTTTTTTAAATTAAGATTTTCATATTTTTTCAAAAAATTGGACAGCATATTTCTTCTAGTTAGCAAAATGAAATCAAGAAACCCATGTATTTATTCCTTTCCCCTTCAAAGATTAAAAACACTGTAAACAGTGAATATGTTATACAAAGACCCTATGATTGCCATTAAAGAGTGTCTGATTTTAGGAAATAAAGCTGAATGTGGAAACTAAAAATATATCCTGTATTTTACTTATCAATGAGTCACACTATTATTCTAAAATCATCCTAGTAACCTGATAATGTTCAAGTATTATATTTTATCATAGTTTAATCTATAGTTACTAAATCCTTTTATTGTTTCTTTCATTTAGGATTATAACTTGGACTTTATCAATAGAGAGGAAAAAAGTTGCATGTAAAGTGGAAAGTTCTCATTCACTGAGAACTCTGTGAATGTGGTGTGCATTCTGGTGTGTGTGTGTGTGTGTGTGTGTGTGTGTGTGTGTGTGTGTGTGTGGTGCCTATTACCTAGGGAAGCTGAGATTGCCTGGTAACAGTGATACCCAAGTAACAATCAGCATAAATATTTTCAAGATTCACCAGAGTTCATTGGAATAAATTGCTAAATTAGGACAAGGGCAAGAAATTCACAGAATAACCATGTAATTTTTTATGCCAGAAATAAGGAAAATGCATGAAAAAAGAGGGACATATGATATAGACATGGGAGTCAGATTGAAGGGTTTCCTGAGTGAACAAATATGGTACAATTTAATATCAAAAATTAATAGTCTATATCCCACTAAAATGATGAGTCATAGTATACATTGACAAATAAACACACAAATAAGGAATACATTTTTCCATGTGGTATTGTGACAGTTACTTATAAAAAAATGATAAGAATTTGAAATGATGAGAATTACAAGTTGTCTGCCATAATCAGTATAAATTCATATAAGGAGTATCAATAAATCTAGATGTGAGATTTCAATGGATGGTATCTTTCTGTAATTTCAAAGCCTCTCACATAAAATATATACTGCTAAAGAAAGAGAACCATAGTTTTACAACATATACACTTGGAAGACATCATCTTACTCTGGTGATCCAATTTACCAGTGATTGGAACAAAAGAAACTGTGCCATCTTGTGAAAATGGCGCAGAATCACTCTACCAACATTGATAACCAAAATCTATTAAGGAACAGCAAACAGAACCAAATTCTACAGAATAATCTGCCAATGAACTCAGAGATTTCAGGTCATAGAGGTTGAAGAAAAGATCTAATATAAAGACACTGAAGATAGATGACAAGTATTTTCAAAATGTGATTCATTTAAAAAGCACAATTTCATGGGCTGGAGGGATAATACAGTGATTTTTTAAAATAAAATTTTTATTAGTGAAACACCATGAGGTACAGTTGTAGATTTACAAATTTTTGTGCTTGGGTTTCAATTATACAATGATCAATTATCCATCCCTCCATCAGTGCCCATTTTCCACCACCACAGATCCCAGTATCCCTTCCACCCCCCATCCCCCCTATCCCACCCTGCCTCTGTAGCAGGGCCACAACACCCAAAAGGAGAGAAAGAACAAAAGGGAATAACACAGTGATTAAGGTGATTGCCATCACGCTGCTGAATACAGGTCTAATCAAAGGCACCACAAATGGTTCCTCAATGACTGTTAGGAGTACAGAGCTAGAAATTGCCCCTGAGAAACTTTGGGTATGGCAACTATTTTGTGACTAAAAGATTTGTAGAATTTACTTCTCTTTTCTCTAAGTTTTGGGATATCTACAGATTTAAAAAGTTCAAATTCATTACATTTTAATGACAAGAAAGTAAAGGAGATGTTTGCCAATGTCAAAAAGCTCATTAGCTTCTGGATGGACACTACTATTCAACATCACATTCTATTCTCTTGTTTCTTTATCATTGGTTTGAAAGATTTATCAACCTAAAAAATTCAGAGACTTTTTGTCAACACTGCTAGGTACAAGTTCTTACAAATGTGGCAGGCTCCTATTTGGAGCTCAAGACACCCTTTGCTATACTATTATTTGGTGTATTTCTATCTTCAAGCTATAATTTTTATGCTTTACTTTGTATTTTCACACTGATACTTTTTAACATAATTGAACAAATAAGGAAAATACTCTCTACTGTTCTGTTATGCAAACTCTGAAATTGAAACATAAAAAAATTGCAGTGTTTTAGAAAAAGCTGAGTAGGTCTTGAAAACAGTGAAGTGGCACATTGAGTTTTCTCTATCCTCACATTTCCAAAAGCTATAGGAGGCCATTCATGTGTTTACAATAAATGTCAGTCTTTAAAATCTGTAGGGGCATCTAAGAGAGAATCTACACTGGTTAGATTACTCATTCACTCTAGAAAAACAATAATTCACAAATAAATATATTTATTTAGAGATGCATTATGCTAACTTTATAAAAACTAAATTTAATTTCAAAAAACTTTGGGGATCAGAGTGGTAGTACAGAAGGTAGAGCACTTGCCCCCGCACAGCTGAACCAGGTCACCTCATATAGTCCCCAGCCACCTCATATGGTTCCCTGAGTAACCCCAGGAGTAATCCCTGAGCATAGAGCCAAGAGTAAACACTGAGCATCACTGGTTGTGACCCCAAAACCAAAAATAACAACTAACTTTAAATTAAGAATAGTAGAACTAGATAGATAGCTCAAAGGGATAAGGTGTATGCTTATCATGCCCAAGACCCTGACATAGATCCTGGCCCATATATGATCCACCCCTATCACTGCCAGGTATAACCCTCATGGGCTCCATCACTGCTAGCCCTGAGCTACATGTCACTGTACCTACACATTGCTGGCTCAGGACTGCATTGACAAATAGAGTATTACCGATAGTGATCAAGGCCAACAGCACAAATGAGGCCCCAGAAAAAAAAGAGTTTAAAATACTACATAATCATTAAAATTTAGGTGATAACAACATTATATCATTTAAAAATGCTATTGTCGTGACAATGTCATATTTAAAGATAGTAAGTTTGATATGAGTTTTCTTGTCTAACAACTAAATGCTTTAATTTTGAGTCAAGTGATATCCTCTGTCCATAATATAAATGGTAAAGAAAAATTTTCTTTTGAGTCAAGTGAGATCCCCTGTCCATAATATAAATGGTGAAGAAAAATTTTCTAACAAGTACTTTTGTTTGATGATGGAAATCTCCCATTTTATTCACTCATTAACAAATATTTATTAGTCACTGATGTAGAAAATGAAAGTATTCCCTACCAAAATGGATGGGGTAGTGTGACTAAGATAAGGCTCAGTGGCAAATGACATGCTTTGCATATTTGAGACCTAGGTTCCATGTCTGGTGGTTTTTTTTTCTTTTTGGGTCACTCCCAGCTATGCACAGGGATTACTCCTGGCTCATGCACTCAGGAATTACTCCTAGCGGAGCTGGGGGGACCATAATGGAATGCTGGGAATCGAACCCAGGTCGGGTACATGCAAGACAAATGCCTTACCCGCTGTGTTATCGCTCCAGCCCCTGGATTCCATGTCTGGCATGACAAAACAAAAAGCCAAAATAAACAGAAATAGAATGCAATAAGATAATAAGACAGCTACAGACAAGCTATGCATGAAACTATAGTAATTTTTTTTAGCCCTATGTGCTTAAATTACCACCACTTTAATCACAGTGTTGCAGAAACTTTATTGGCACAGTGCTTCACTAAATTCATTTGTGTGGAATTGTGTTCTAAACACTAAAAAAATCCTTGACTGCCATAACAAACATATTTTAGACTTAATTATAGTACTGTGTGACATAAAATGTAGGCATATTTTATTCAGAATTTGTCTTAACATTCCTTAAATATTTTATTGAAATAACTTCATTATAGAAATTTCAGGTGTATATCAATATCAATATAGATCAAGTTCTGTGTATATTATATTAAGGTCACCACCAAAGATTCAGTCCAGTCTTCACCATAAAATTGACACTAGTCATAACATTATTGATAATACTTACTGAATAAAATAATGAAGGGATTGAGTAAATAAATGTGTCTCACTGGAAGATGCAATATCTCATTTGGAATCATATATTTACCCAGACCGAAAGGGGGCCTTCAGATGGCTAGTTTTGCTGACATTTGAAAATATCACTGAGAAATTACATTTCAGTAAAGGCAGTATTATTGTGGCTTTCAAAAATGTTTTGATGCTCGACTCCAATTCGAGTCGAGCATCTTCCACCCAGATCCTCCAAATTCCAGTAGGCGGGGGTCACACCCACCACCTGGCGCCGTGTAATCCCATCAGCGGCCAAGACTCAGAGACTATAAAATCCAGATCCTGGACGAGAGGACGAGAGCAGTGCAGTCTCTGCCCCCGCGCCTGGGTGTTCCTTCCCGGAGTCCCTTGGAGGGGAGCGGGTTGAGCTTTCCTCCCCGCCCCGACCAGGGCTACGGCAGCCGAAGACCTCCAGGACCAGCCACCACCATGCTGAGACCACTCTCCGCACCCATGAAGGTACTGGCAGAGGGACACAGCCACGCGGGTTCCGGGGCCGAGACCTCCACGCCTACTCGAATTGGAGTCGAGCATCTTCCACCCAGATCCTCCAAATTCCAGTAGGCGGGGGTCACACCCACCACCTGGCCCCCTGGCGCCGTGTAATCCCATCAGCGGCCAAGACTCAGAGACTATAAAATCCAGATCCCGGAACCGCGCGGCCGCATTCGCGGCCACGCGACATCTTAACAGAACTTTTTTTTATGACATCTTATTGTCTTATTTCTACTTTGGACAAACTTGCAGGGTATCGAATGTAGCCTGCCCACAGGGCAGAGTCTGGCAAACTCCCCGTGGCATACCAAATATGCCAAATACCAGTAACAATGATGGGTCTCACTTTCCTAAATAGCCTTGAATATAATCTCAGGGCTAGGATGAAAGAGACGTTACTGGGGCCTGCTCGAGGCAATCGACGAATAACAGGATGATGAAATGAAATGAAATGAAAAAATGTTTTAGGATACAAGAAATATTAAAACCTTGCTAATTATTTGCAGAAGAATTTTTCATTGGAACTGCTAATCTAAAAGGATTCTTCCCATGATTTAACCAAGTTTCCTTTGTCTTGGTTGCTAAAAAGTACATAAAACAAATTCAGAGTAAGCACTGTCCAAAAATAATAGACTTACAATATTCAACACACCAAATTAAAGAGACAGTAACAATATATTGTTTGCTATGGCTCATACTTAGCAGTGATCAGTGATTACTCATGGCTCTGAGCTCAGGGATCACTTGTAGCAGGGCTAAGTGGGGACCATCTGGGGCTCAGGGAATCAGTGGGGACCATCTGGGGCTCAGGGAATCAAACTCTGGTTGGCTGCATGTAAGGTAAGCACTCTATTCACTGAACTCTCTCAAGCTCAACAGCAATAGTATTTTAATGTCTGAAATAAGTCCTTGTTCAGTTTGCAGAAAACATATTCTAAAAGCATATTAGGCGTTTTACATCAGAAAATCAATTATCCATGTACATTAGTCCTAAAACAAGTAAGAGAATTTTTCCCATTCTTATGGCGCACTTTATTAAAATGAAAACAGCTCCCAAAAGAGTTTCTGCTTTCAAAAATAAGAATAGTCTCACTTCAGAGTTCTGTCAGCTCTTAGAGTAGAATCAATGAGGTGGATACTCTCCAAAGAATACTAATCAGATTTATATATGAACAGTGTTGTACTAAAATCTCTGGAAATTTGGTAATCAAACGTGTTGACTGGAGGTTCTACATCTTCAATGTCCTGGCAGGGGAAGGGAATAATGGGTTAAGAAAGCTTTTCTTATGGTGGGGTCTGTGAAATGCCCTAGGTGAAAAATACAATTTAAGGTCCTCTAATTCAATGTATTTTTTAAATAAGCCACTCACATAATGCAATTCTGTAAGAGAACAATTTATGTAGAATCAATATTTTAATGATCAAAATGCAAGATTTTTCTTCTCCCTGATTCTTTCTTTCTTTCTTTCTTTCTTTCCTTCCTTCCTTCCTTCCTTCTTCCTTCCTTCATTCCTTTCTTCATTCCTTCCTTTTTTTCTTTCTTTCATTCTTTACTCATTCTCCTGTCCTCATTTTCATTTGTTTCCAGAAATATTTCGATTTCCTCTCTAAGCCACTGTTTTTTCAGTAGAGAGCTGTTTAATTTCCAGGTGTTTGATTTGATTATCTTTCTGAGTGTGATTCACTTCTATTTTCAGTGCATTATAATCTGAAAGATAGTTGGTACAATTTCTATCCTCTTAATTCTATGGAGGTATGTTTTGTGGCTCAGCATGTGATTTATCTTGGAAATATCCCTCTGCACTGGAGAAGAATGTACATTCAGATTTTGGGGTATGAAAAGTCGTGTGTGTGTGTGTGTTTGTATGTGCATGAGTATACTGACCCCCTCCCTTCCATTTCTTCCCTCCAAGAAAGTATTTTCTTGTTGAGCTTTAGTCTAATTGTTCTATTGAGACAAAACAGTGTTGATATTTCCATCAAATATTGTGTTTCTCTCAATGTTTTTTTTCAAGTTTATTAGTAGTTGTTTAAAGTATTTTGCTGGTCCCTTGTTAGATGCATAAACATTTAGGAATATGAGTTTTTCCTGATGTCTGGGTCACTTGATCATTAAGAAATTACCTTTACTGTCTCTTACAACCTCCTTCAGGCTGGAGTCTAAGTGGTTTGATACCAGTATGACCATCCTGGCTTTTTTGAGGGGGTGTTTTGCTTGTAAGATTGTTTTCCAATCTTTGACTTTGAGCCTTCTTATTGTTCAGATATGCTTCTTGCAAGAAACAGAGTGTTGGGTTCAATTTTCTAATCCATCCTACAACTCTGTGTCTCTTAATTGGTGCTTTTAGCCCATTGACATTGAGAGAGATTACTGTTATGAGTTTTTGTCCCGTCTTTCTGAAGAAGTTTGGTGTGTTTGAGGGGCTTTTTTTGTCCTACAATTGTCCATTTAGTTCTTTTTGTAACAGTGGATTTGAGTCTATGAAGTTCCTGAGTGTTTTTTTTTTTTTATCTGGATAGCTGTGTATTGTTCATTCAAATATGATTGAGATACTAGCTGGGTAAAGTATTCTTGGTGAGGCATTTATTCCACTGTTTTATTTTTTTACTATATTTCATCTTTGTCTTCACGCCTGGAGGGACTTTGTCTGATAAGTCACAGTAAATCTTAAGGATGCTCCTTTTTTTTTTAAAATAATTTATTTATTTATTGAATCACTGTGGGAAACGTTACAAAGCTTTCAGGTTTAGGTCTCAGTCATGCAAATATCAAACACCTTTCCCTTTACCAATACTTATTTTTTACCACGAAGAACCCCAATAAACCCCACCCCCCACCCCTCCCAATGCCTGCGAGGCAGATGAATTCTAGTTGACACTCTATCTCCTTTGATTAGATTCATTGTTTCAATAAAAGATGCACCTCTATTATTTAGAGTTTACCCCCTCCAACCAAATCAGACATGCTAAGAAAGCATTGTGAAGTGATTCACTTTCTACAGCTGGGTTCAAGAATTAAATGTTGGTTTTGGATTTACGCTATTTTGCTAATTAACCCTGGAAGTATTTCTACTGAGAGTCAGATAATTAAGAGATTGGTTTCTGTGCTCTGGAGTCGTGGCCATGCCGGAGAGCTGCTCGTGGGGGGCAACTGGTGACCTTGGTAGGGCATGAAGGACGGACCAGAACGCCCCCCTTCCCATGAGGTTTTTGTCGCCCCCACTCCCCCGGCTCATACCTGCTGTCCACAAGGCTCCCATGCGGCCTCCATCTTTCTTTCCAGAGGGAGGAGGGCAGAAGGGAGCAACACCCTTTCCCCTCTGGGCAGACATGATGGCCTGGATTAACACATAGTCCATTCACTTTTCTGCTCCAAGCTGCTGGGTTCTGCATTAAGTCCTTGTGCTTCTGGGGCCGTGGCCGTGCCGGAGAGCCACTCGTGGGGGGCAACTGGTGACCTCGGTAGGGTGTGAAGGATGAACCGGAACGCCCCCCTTCCCATGAGGTTTTTGTCGCCCCCGCACCCCTGGCTCATACCTGCTGTCCACAAGGCTCCCATGTGGCCGCCTTCTTTCTTTCCAGAGAGGAGAGGGCGAATGGGGCAACACCCTTTCCCCTCCGGGCAGACCTGATGGCCTGGATTAACGCATAGTCCGTTCACTTTTCTGCTCCAAGCTGCTGGGTTCTGCATTAAGTCCTTGTGCTTCTGGGTCTGTGGCCGTGCTCCAAACTTACTTCTGATTTTCAGGGAGAAACATTGGGTGATTTACTTCCCATTGATCACTTTGTATATACAGAGATGGAGGAAAAGTCCTAGTTCCCGCATACTCGAGCTATGCTTGTAGAGGCTTCTGGTCACCAGGGTTCCATCTGGGGGAGGCGGGATGTGGCACCTACCCCATCTGGGACTTCCCGGTGATCTCGGCTCTTTTTGGAACCTGGTGTCTTCTCTGGGAGCTGTGGATCCAGCCCTCCACATGGTCCTTCTTCTCTCTGTAAGGCTGTGTGCTGTAAAGATGGCGCTGGGGGGGCAGGCTGTGGGCGTGACTTCCGGAATCAGAGGTTATTTGGCAGCCGGGATGGTCCCGGCAGTTTGGAGGAAAAGTCCTAGTTCCCGCATACTCGAGCTATGCTTGTAGAGGCTTCTGGTCACCAGGGTTCCATCTGGGGGAGGCGAAGGATGCTCCTTTGTAAGTAATTTCCTCTCCGTTCTTGTTGCTTTCGGTGTTCTATCTTTATCTATGGTTTTCATAATTCTGATTAGTATGCTTCTTAGAGTAATTTTATTTGAATTTCTTTTAACTAGCACGTTTCAAACCTCATGGATCTGGGTGTATGCACTTTGCAGCTCTGGGAACTTTTCAGCAATGATGGCTTTGCCAGTTGCTTCTTCACAGGGTTTTCTTCCTGCTCCTCTGGTTCCCCAATGATTCTTATGTTGCTCTTCTTAAATTCATCCAAATGTTCTCTTGTCATCTGTTTGTTTATTTTGAAACTCTATTTCAATGTCTGCCATTGTCTGGAGGTTCTCTACACTTCATCTTGGAGCTCACTGATTCTGTCCTCAGCAGCTGTTACCCTGCTACCGAGACCTTCCAGTGAGTTTTTCATATCATCTACCAGGTTTTACAGATCTGTCATTTCTGCTTGTATTTTCCTCATTTCTGCATTCATATCCTCTTGTATTTTATTGGTGGTGTGTTTCATTATTTCTTTGAACTTCTTATGCATCCTTAACATCTCTGTTCTAAATTTCTTGTAAGAGAGTTTATGTAGCTCATTATTACTGGTTGGATCATCTGGGCCAGCACATTTATGCACTAAGCCTGCTGGGTTTCTGTGTTGCTTTACCATTGTGACATTTTGAAGTTTGTATTTTTGCACTAAACTTTGCTTTTGTGTTTTCATTTGAGGGAGGGGGGTATGTTTATTGGAGTAGAAGCTAATAAACTATTCATTTAATATGGTTGGAGTGGTCAAGTTGCCCTACTGAGTTCTGAATAAGAAGGTAATTTGTGATTGTAAGGGGATTTGATAGGGTTGATTAACTAGTGGCTCCATTAGGAGACCAGTCACCACACCACTCTAATCTGAAAAGTCCCAAAGTTGTAGCCTTGTAGATAGCATCAGTGGTCCAATGTGGTTGCCAGCTTGTACCTGCACCCAAGCATCCTCCCTCATGTTCTTAACAAGTGAAGTTTGAGTAGGAGAGAGTCGTGTTTTCATGATTGATTGTATTTGAAATCCCAGTATATGCTAATTAAATCTACAACAAAATGTTTAGAAGTCAGTCTTGTTTATCCTTTCTCTTTGTTACATCTAAGTTCTAAACCTCCTGGCTCACACCACCCCCCCCAAAAAAAAAAGTTTATATATACAATGTATTTAATTTTAAATGTTTCTGACTTAGAGGATAACAGAGCCATCACAGTTCTCTGACTTCTAGCAAGCATGAAACTCCGCCAACTAGATGATTTTCCACTTGCTTCCTTTTATTTATTGTGTCTTTCTCCTCTGTAATTTGTTCTTTTAAAGATATATTTACTATAATTTTAATCTTTATTGAGGCATAGGTAACAAAATATTCTATTGTATTCTTGTTATTAACATACCTAACCCAGCAATTTTTAGAGTAGGTGAGAATTTTTTCAGTATAAGAGAATTCCTTTTTAATTATATTTTGATTACTACTTTTAATTTGACTCTAAAAGGAAATTGATCAAGTTTAGGTATGTGTAAAGTGCATCCTTATGTTCTTGACTTCTCTCAGAACCCAAGAAATAAGGAAAAGTTTTAATCATTTTATTATCTTCTTTTTTTTTTTACTTTTTAATTCTTTTTTAAGTTGAGGTTGTGATCACAACCAGAAACACTAAGGAGCTACTCTTTGCTCTGCACTTGGGTCTGTTCCCAGAGGGGACCATGAAGTACAGGGGATAAGATGGTGGCCTCTTGTATGCAAAGCATGCATTTAGCCTATCACACTATTTCTCCAGCACAAAATTTATTATTTTTTTGTTCCACAAAATTATGTAAAAATTTTAAACAATGATTATGAATCTTAATAAAGCAATCATTTTATATAATTGACCTTTCAAGTACTACAAGAGAAGAGTTATGCATAGCTGTAAGAGGATTCAGTAACATACTGAAGATGTTTTAACTAAAGAAAAAAAAAAGAGTAAAATGATACCAATGGTTTCCTTATCAGGATATTTTAGAGTACTGCACATTCCATCAATTATCAGACTATGTAGATTTTAAATCTTTTATATAAATATTTTTAAAATCCAATCTCTTATTTAAACTCTCTTACCAACCATATTAATAAAATACCTACTCAAATGGTTTTCCAAAGCTATTCTCACTACAAGCTATAATCTCACTATTATCACAACAAGCTCCCAAGAGAGCACAAAGCAGAGTCTCCTACCCTGTGTCTGACTATCCTCACCAGGGCCCAACAGCTGAAGACCTCCAGGCCCCAACGAAGGCCTTACTGGGGCCACTCTCCACGCGCTTGGATAAGCCTCAGACATAACAGAACTGGCAGAGGAACCCAGGTGTGTGGGACCCGGGGCTGAGATCTCCAAGCCTGCACGGTTTGGGACTAGACCTGTCAGTAGCTGGACAGTTACACCCTCCAACTGCCGTGTAACCCCAACAACGGCCAGGATCCAGAGATTATCACAACAAGCTCCCGGGAGCGCATGGCCGCATTCGCGGCCGCGTGACTATTTATTTACTTTTCTCTAAGTTTTCAGGGTACCTTAAATATCCAACCCACACGGCAGAGCCTGGCAAGCTATCCGTGGTCCATGCCAAATAGACCAAATTGATATGCCAAATCCAGTAATAAATGGATCTCATTTCCCTAACCCTGAATATGCAGAGTCGAGAAGGATATGGAAGGAGAGGCTGATAAAACACCAAGGCAGACATAGGCTACCAAAACGCAGAAAAACAAAAATGATTGTCTGTACTTTTAATGCTCATACACTGGCATCTGCTGCATCCATTGAAGACCTTATGGTACAAGCGTGAAAGATCAAGTACGACATCATTGGTCTGACCGAAACGAGAAGACATCAATCCCATCATGCTGTTTTCGACACTGGAGAAGAACTGTTCCTTGGACCATGTGATAAAAGAGGCGTCGGTGGTGTCGGTATCCTTGTCAACACAAACTTAGTCACGAGCATTGATTCTTTCAAATGCCTAACAACCCGAATCGGATGATTACACTTGAATAAATGTGGCTCACTACCGGCAGTTTCTATCTTTGTTGTCTATGCACCAACATCCAGTTATGGTGAAAGAGAAACTGAGAAATTCTACATGGAGCTGGAGAAGTTCTATAAAGAAGATCACACCTTCTACAAGATCATTGTCGGTGATTTTAATGCCAAGATAGGACCAAGAAGATCAGTCGATGAACTCCACATCGGAACCCATGGCCTGGAATGGAACGAACAGGGTGAGAGACTGTCTGAGTTCATCATGTCAACCAAAACCTTCCATGGTAACTCAAAATTCCAAAAGGCTGAATCTAAACGTTGGACATGGGAGTCTCCCGATGGACGGTTCCACAATGAAATAGACCACATCATATTCAATCGGCGGTTTTGCCTAACTGATGTTGCTGTTGTCCCAAAATTCCAAACGGGATCAGACCACCGTCTTCTTCATGCAAAATTCTACCTCACAGAACGAGGAGAAAAGAATGCAAGGTTTAAGAGGACTCCCAGAACAACCACCAACTGGGAGCTCTTTGGCTCTATTGCGGCAACATGGGAAGATGCCGTCATTGACAACATTGATGAGGAATATGATCGAATGATTCAGCACCTCCATGATTGTGCAAGGAATGCCAAGAGAGAGATAACCACAAAAAACCATCTTTCTTCGAACACTCTTGAACTTATTCGCCAACGTGGCTTGGCACGTGCCTCAGGCAACCACAAGCGAACATCCGAACTGGCAAAACAGTGCAAAGAAGCCATCAAGGATGACCTCAAAAACAGGAGAGCAGCAGTACTGGTAGATGCAGCAGAAACTGGGAAAAACATTCGTAATGCCCGCCTGTCCTTCACCAACTACAAAACCAAGATGACTGCCCTCCGACATCATGATGGATCTATCACATCTTCCAGAAAGGCAATGGAGAAGATTATTCATGACTTCTACTCAGATCTCTTTAATAGCCACATCCACTTGCCCACATACCACATACCACATGATGGATATGTCGTTCCCAATGTTCTCCCTTCCGAAATCCAACATGCCATCTCGTCGGTAAAGAAACAAAGAGCACCTGGCCCAGACAAGATCAGACCTGAACACCTGAAGAACTTACCATCAGTACTCATCAATACATTGGCTCGACTCTTCACACGCTACCTCTCTGAATGCAAGGTTCCATCCCAATGGAAAACCAGTAGGACTGTACTACTATACAAGAAAGGAGACATCCACGACACTGGCAACTATCGCCCAATCTGCCTATTGTCTGTCATCTACAAACTATTCACTCGAGTCATCCTGAATAGGATTAGCAGAACACTAGATGAAGGACAACCATGTGAACAAGCTGGATTCCGAAAAGGATTCAGTACCATCGACCATATCCACACAATAACCAAGCTCATTGAGGTATCTCGGGAGTTCAAGATGCCGCTCTGTCTAACGTTCATTGATTTAAAGAAGGTCTTTGATTCTGTTGAGACGGAAGCGGTCATGGAAGCCCTAGCCAATCAGGGCGTACAAACTCAATACATCAGGATCCTTCGTGAGCTCTATTGTGGATTCACTACCAAGATCTCACCATTCTACAAAGAAGTAATCATCCATATCAAGAGAGGGGTTCGGCAGGGTAATACCATTTCACCAAAACTCTTCAGTGCCACCCTCGAGAACATCATGCAACGACTGGAATGGGAAAACATGGGAGTGAAGATAGATGGTCGGCAACTACACCACCTCCATTTTGCTGATGACATCGTTCTAATAACACCAAACATCAGCCAAGCGGCACAAATGCTGAACGACTTTGACCGTGAATGTGGAAAGATCGGACTACAGCTGAATCTTACGAAGACAATGTTTATGAGAAACAGCCTTGTTCCTGACGCTCCATTCACTCTCAACAGAACCACCATCTCCGAATGCAACAGTTATATATACCTAGGTCGAGAAATCAACATGATGAATGACCTGGCACCTGAGTTGCGCAGGAGAAAGAGAGCGGCTTGGAATGCCTTCAAGAGCATTGAAGAAATAACTAAAAGGACAAATAACCTCCAGCTACGAGCACATCTCTTTGATTCCACTATTCTTCCTGCATTAACATATGCCTCAGAGACCTGGACCCTACGAAAACAGGATGAGAACACTATTTGGGTCTCTCAAAGAGGAATCGAAAGAACTATGCTTGGAATATCACGATTCACTCAAATGAGAGATAGAATCCGGAGTTCTGATCTTCGTCAACGCTCAAGAATCAGAGACGCTGTCTCATTTGCCAAGACATCAAAAATCAGATGGGCTGGACACGTAATGAGGTTTACAGACAACCGCTGGACTAGAGCCATTACTGATTGGTTTCCACGGGACATCAAAAGATCACGTGGACGCCCACCTATAAGATGGTCAGACTTCTTCGTCAAGACCCTAAATGATAGGTTTGAGGCTCTGCATGTTCCTAGAACGAACAGATACCATTGGGCTACGCTAGCACTCAACCGGGATGAATGGAGACGTTACTGGCACCCGCTCGAATAAATCGATGAATAACGGGGATTAAGTGATAAGTGATAAGTGATTCTCACTACATTAAGTCCATTTTTTGCCAATTACTATCTTTAAAAATTACTAATTTATAAAGTATAAGATTCATCATAATACAAAATAAGGAGGGAGTCATGAATTGACAGATTTTGAAGTTGAGTGATATCTGAATTAGTATTCACTATAATATAATGATGATTGCATTATAAAATATTTATTTTTATAAACGACTTCTAAGATAAACTTATACGATAACTTGGAATGGGATAGTATTTCTTTTTTTTTTCTGAACAGGGTAATAGCTTTTTAATATATGTATTTTTAGCACAGCGGTAGGGCGTTTGCCTTGCACGCAGCCAACATGGCCGACCCGAGTTCGATTCCTCCGCCCCTCTCAGAGAGGCCGGCAAGCTACCAAGAGTATCTCGCCCACACGGCAGAGCCTGGCAAGCTCTCTGTGACGTATTCAATATGCCAAACACAGTAACAACAAAGTCTCCAATGGAGACGTTACTGGGCCCGCTCAAGCAAATTGATGAACAACGGGAGGGCCTTTACCTTTACCTTTTATTAGTGAAACACCATGAGGTACAGTTGTAGACTTACAAATTTTTGTACTTGGATTTCAATTATACAATGCTCAAATACACATTCCTCCACCAGTGCCCATTTTCCACCACCAGGGGTCCCAGTATCCCTCCCACCCCCCATACCCCCATCTCACCCTGCCTCTGTGGCAGGACACTCCCTTTTGTTCTTTCTCTCCTTTTGGGTGTTGTGGTTTGCAAAAGAGGCATTGAGTGGCAATCATGTTCGGTCTATAGTCTACTTTCAGAATGCATCTCCCGTCCTGGGAGGATCCTCCCAACACCCTTTATTTGTTGTTCCTTCTCTATCTGAGCGTGTGTGACTGGCCTCCAAGCCATGGAGTGAACCTCCTGGTACTTATCTTGCCTATTCTTGGGTGTTAGTCTCCTATTTTGTTACTTTGCCACTGCTCTCCTGTTGTTCATTGATTTACTCAAGTGGGCCCAGTAACGGTCTCCATTTTGAGAGTTGTTGTTGCTGTGTTTAGCATATTGAATATACTCTCGGTAGCTTGCCTGGCTCTCCAAGAGGGGCGAGCAGAGGAATCGAACCCAGCTGAGCGAGTGAGGCAAATGACTGACCACTGTCCTATCTCTCCAGCCCATTTTGTTACTTTATGTCCCCCAGATGAATGCAACCTTTCTATGTCTGTCCCTCTCTTTCTGACTCATTTCACTTAGCATGATACTTTGCATGTAGTACCACCTGTATGTAAATTTCATGACTTCAACTTTTCTAACAGCTACATAGTACTCCATTGTGTAGATGTAACAAAGGTTCTTTAACCAGTCATCTGTTCTGGGCATTCAGGTTTTTTCCAGATTCTGGCTATTGTAAACAGTGCTGCAAAGACCAAACAAGTGCAGATGTCACTTTGACTATACTTCTTTGCCTCTCTGGGATATATTCCCAAGAGGGTCAAATGGGAGCCCGATTTCTAATTTTTTGAGATTTGTCCACACTGTTTTCCAGAAGGGCTGAACCAGTTAGCATTCCCATCAGCAGTAAAGGAAGGTCCCTTTCTTGCCACATCTGTGCCAACACTGGTTGCTTTTATTCTTTTGGATGTGGTCCAGTCTCTGTGGTGTGAGGTGATATCTCATTGTTGTTTTGATCTGCATCTCCCTGATGATTAATGATGTAGAGTGTTTTCTCATGTGAGTTTTTGCCATTGAGATTTCTTATTTGAGAAAGTTTCTCTTCATTTCATCACCTCATTTTTTGATGGGGTTGCCTGTTTTCTTCTTGTGGAGTTCAACCAGTACTTTGTATATCCTTGATATCAACCCCTTGTCGGATGTGTATTTGGAGAATATCCTTTCCCATTCTGTAAACTGTCTTTGTATTTTGGTCACTGTTTCTTTTGAGGTGCAGAAGCTTCTTAGTTTAAGATAGTCCCATTAGTCCCATTTGTCTATCTCTGTTTTCACTTGCTAGGCCAGTGGCTTGACATCTTTGAAGATACCATTAAGCTTTAATGCCATAGGGGGTTTTGCCAACTTTGTCTTCAATGTACCTTATGGATTCCAGTCTGATGTTGAAGTCTTTAATCCATTTTGATCTTACTTTTGTACATGGTGTTAGGTAGAGATCTGAGCCCATTTTTTGGCATGTAGCCATCCAGTTTTGCCAGCACAATTTGTTAAAGAAGCTTTCCTTGCTCCACTTCACATTTCTTGCTCCCTTGACAGGATTAAATGTTCATATTTTGGGGGGAAATGTCAGTATATTCAACCCTGTTCCATTGGTCTGCAGATCTTCCTTTGTTTCAGTACCATGCTGTTTTAATTATTACTGCTTTGTAGTAGAGTGTGAAGTTCGGGAGGTTGATTCCTCCCATTTTCTTTTTCCCAAGAATTGCTTTAGCTATTCTTGGGGGATTATTGTTCCATATGAATTTCAGGAGTGTTTGCTCCATTTCTTTGAAGAATGTTATGGGTATCGTTATAGGAATCACATTGAATTTGTAGAATGCTTTGGGAAGTATTGGCATTTTTTAAAAAATTTTTATTTATTTTTTTATTTATTTTGAATACCCATCCCTCCACCAGTGACTATTTCCCACCACCACGGATCTCAGTATTCCTCCCACCCCCCAGCCCTCCCATCCTCCACGCCTCTGTGGCAGGGCATTCCCTTTTGTTCTCTCTCTCCTATTGGGTGTTGTGATTTGTAAAAGAGTTAAGCCTGATTTTCAGGGAGAAACGTTGGATGATTTACTTTCCATCAATCACTTTGTATATAAGGAGATGTCGCTCTGCAGTTGTCTGTTCATTGCAGCACTGTTTACAAAAGCTAGAATCTGTAAAAAAACTGAGTGCCCAAGAACAGGTGACTGGTTAAAGAAACTTTGGTACATCTACACAATGGAATACTATATAGCTCAGAAAGGATGAAGTCATGAAATTTACATACAAGTGGTACTACATGCGAAGTATCATGCTAAGTGAAATGAGTCAGAAAGAGAGGGATAGACATAGAAAGATTGTATTCATCTGGGGAACATAGAGTAAAAAAATAGGAGACTAACACCCAAGAATAGCCGAGATAAGTACCAGGAGGATTACTCCATGGCTTTGAGGACAGCCGCACACGTTAGGTTCGTCAAAAAAAGCAGCTCAGATAGAGAAGGGAGCACCAAATAAAGGGGGTTGGGAGGTTCCTCTCAGAATGGGAAATGAGTGATGAGAGTGGACTATAGTCCGAACAAGATTTCCACTCAATGTCTCTTTTACAAACCACAGCACTCAAAAGGAGAGAGATAACAAAAGGGAATGCCCTGCCACAGTGGTAGGGTGTGATGGGGGGAAGGGGTGTGGGAGGGATACTGGGACTGGTGGTAGGATGGGTATTTGATCATTGTAGCACAAAAATTTGTAAGTCTACAACTGTACCTCATGGTGTTTCACTAATAAAAATTTAAGGAAAAAAATTTAACATTTTTACTTTCTTGAAGAGAAAAAAAATAAGGATATGTCGCGGACACATAAGTGGCCGCGCGGTTTGGAATAAAAGTCTTGGTTCCCGCATGCCCAAGCTATGCTTGTAGAGGCTCATGGTCACGGGGGTTCCATCTGGAGAAGGCAGGATACGGCACGTACCCCATCTGTGACTTCCCAGTGATCTAGGCTCTGTTTGGGACCTGAAGCATTTTCCTGGAGCTGTGGAGCCTCCTAGCGACCTTTCCTTTCTGTTGCTGTGTGCTGTAAAGATGGAGCTGGGGAGCGGGTTGTGGGCGTGGCTTCCAGAATTAGAGATTACCTGGGAGCCGGGGCAGTCCTGGCAGTTTAGAGTGAAAGTCCTGTTTCCCGCATGCCTGAGCTATGCTTGTAGAGGCTCATGGTCACCGGCATTCCATCTGGAGAAGGCAGGATGCGGCACCTACCCCATCTTGTACTTCCCGGTGATCTCGGCTCTGTTTGGGACCTGGAGCATTCTCTGGGAGCTGTGGAGCCTCCCAGCGGCCTTTCTTCTCTCAGTATTGTCATTTTGACAATGTTAATTCTCCTGATCCATGAGCAGGGGATATCTTTCCATTTTCTCATGTCCTCTTTTATTTCCTGAAGTAGCATTTTGTAGCTTTCTTTGTACAGGTCCTTTACTTCCTTAGTTAAGCTGATTCCTAGGTACTTGATTCCTAGGTACTCTTTAAGCTTTTCCACAAAATTAAAATACCAAAAACACCAGCGAACAGTTTCTATGAAGCAAATATCATCCTTATACCAAAAGCAGCAGAGATACCACAACGAAAGAGAATTACAGGCCCATATCCCTGATGAACACAGATGAAAAGATCCTAAACAAACTATTAGAAAATAGAATCAACAACTCATCAAAAAGATCATATACCAAGTGAGATTCATCCCGGGGATGCAAGGATGGTTTAACATTCGTTAATAAATCAACATAATCCATCATATCAACAAAAGAAATTATAAAAACCATATGATCATATCAGCAGAGAAAGCATTTGACAAGATCCAGTACCTGTTTATGATGAAAATCCTTGCCAAAATGGATATAGAGGGAACTTTCCTCAATACAGTTAAAGCCATCTACTACAAGTCTACAGCAAGCATCATTCTCAATGGGGAAAAACTGAGAGCCTTCCTTCTAAGACCAGGGACGAGACAAGGATGCCCACTCTCTTCACTGCTGATCAATATAGTACTGGAAGTACTTGCAATAGCAATTAGGCAAGAAAAAGATATAAGGGCATTTAGGTAGGAAAGGAAGAAATCATGCTCTCATTATTCACAGATGATATGATACTACACTTAGAGAACCCTAAAACCTCTACCAAGAAACTCCTAGAAACAATAGACTTGTATAGTAAAATTGCAGGCTATAAAATCAATACTCAAAAGTCCATGGCTTTCCTATATGCAAATAGTGAGAAGAAAGTGACATGCAAAAAAACAATCCCATTCACAATTGTGCCCGGAATAGTATTTCTCAGAGATACATTTTACTATATAAAGCTTTATCAAGAGGGGGCCTGGGAGATAGGTACATGAGCAGAAGCACATGTTCTCACACTCTGGGACATGAACAACTCCATATTCTAAGCCACCAGCATTGAACCTTGGTCCTGGCATTACCAAGAGTGACCTCTGGGCCCTCTGGGGACTCTGGGATGGTTCCCCCAAAAAGGTTATCAAATAGATTCAAATATTTTATACCTTGATTTCTATTTCTAATGGTTCTTTATTCTTCATAGTCATACTTCACATTTTAATTTTTCTCTGAAATAAAACTAATAATTTAAGGTAAAATCAGAAGAGGAGGGAACAAGAAACTTTTAAAAATCAAAATAGAGCTTCTATTTCTATCGCAGCCCATGTGAATCCTGCAATGAATTATTTAACCTTTGAGAGCAGTCTTCCCATGCATCAAATTATAGCTATTATTTATTCAAATACCACTGGAAATTCTTCCTCCCATACTGTCATTATATAAATGCAAGTTGGAGTTCAATAAAATAAAAGTTAAACATAATTTAGTAAAGCAGATTAAAAGAAAAACTTAAGCTGTCATGTGTCCTAGAGGTGACTACAAAGTATTAGGAATAACAAATACAATTATTCTTATTTTGTCATTGTCATTATTACATATTACAGTCCCAGTGACACTCAGGATCTATCTAGAGTTAGTGCTTGGGAATCACACCTGGAAGGGCTAAGGGGACCATACAGTTCCAGGAATCAAACTCAAGTCTCTCACATGAAAAACATGTGTGTTAGCCCTCTGAACTATCTCCCCAGCCTCAACTTGACAAACTTCATAATTTTTTTTAAGTAGCAGCAATTGTCTAACTACAAGAATATAAATGTTGGTGACTCTTTTCACAGTGACAAACTCTTAATGATATTTTATTTGTATAGGTGTCATAGGAATCTATAAATTAATAAGATTATTAAAATTATTCAATAATACTAAAAGGCTTTCAGGTGTCCTACCTTCCAATCATCCCCCTTCTTTTAGTAAGACCATATAAAATTTCCCTAAAGAAGCAATTTGCTCTTATCTCATAGTCCATGCAGTTCAATTGATCATTATTGTCTTCTCCTTCTTTTAGGGGCAATTGGAAAACCAGTGTTTTTCATTTCCAGTGGTTAAAAATTGAGTTCAGTGATAACATTTATCCCAGGTCTTATTGTGACTCAGGTATCATCTATCAGAGAAAGAATATATTTCTTTCCAATGAGAATAATAATCCACAAAGATATGAGTTTGAAACTTCCATATGCCATCAGGAGAAAGGTTTCGGAGGTAGGTATATTGACAAGCAGTCATACTGAGAATGAAGAGAGAAGGAACCAGAATTTATCAAAAGCGATTTGACCTTTTTTCAAGAGTCTGAACTCCTGCATGCTGATTAGCCATCTCTTGGACTATTCACTACATCAGCCAGTAAACTTGTGTGTTTTGTTTCTCTCCTTTTCTCTGAAAGCCCTCACTTATTAATTTTTCAGTGTTATAGTAAGTCTTTCCTTATCTAAAAAACTTTGTAACTAATACTGTTGAAAGGAAGAACAGAATACATTTAAGAGTTCAGGACAGTACATGCATAAAGCAAGTGCTTGATTTTGTTAGATATAAATCATTATTTAAAAATACTTGAATTTTGCATACCAAACAAGATAATGATGACTTTTGTCATGCAATCAGCACTGGTGAGCATTCATATAGAATTGCTGCAGATTATAATGGAACAAAAACATATTCTGATTACTTAACCAAATTTAAAACTGAAGCTGCTCAATTTCTATTCACTGAGATTAAGTAACTTCCACCAAAATTAAAGAAACTGCTTCTAATGGCCATGGAAGAAGTTGTAAGTTCAAATAGTCTTTTATTTGCCAGACTTTCTTCAATTATTTTCTTTAAATTCAGTTTACTTCTTATACTATTACCACTTCTGTCAATAATTTGTCAACAACAAAACCTCTGGTTCAGTGACGTATGCACTGTCACTGTCTATCGGCTTCCTAATGTTCTCACTTCCTCACTTAACAAGCACTCCAAGCTTTCTTCCATAAAATCAAGTCCCTCATTCATCCATGTCTCCTACTATAACATTTTCCTGGCAAAAGCTCAAGCCTTCCAAAATATAATAAATTACATATCTTAACCACTCATGTAAGTAGTTGAACAAGCATATGAAAATGTATTGAATGGACTATTTAACTTTATACCATCAATATCTAGTAGGCTCTCACCATTCTATGGCAACTCTTGCATATTTTCTCAGTTACTTTAACTTTTCATGCACAACAAACAAAAAGCACTATTGAGTCCAGGGAGAGAGGCTGAAAAAGTAGAGTGCAAGCTTTGCAAGTATGGCATTATAGGGCCTCCCTCAAACAGCTGGATACAGTCTTGGCTGTCCCCAGTACCACCCCAAGCAACACTTAATTGCTGGGTCCAAGTACCCAACCTAAGGCCTGCTGCAAAAGTATCACTAAGAGTGTTGTCAAGTTTCCAAAGCAGTGGTTTGGTGTTACTATTAAAAAATTACACTGTTTCAAACTTTCTTCTTTCTCTTCAGTCAGCATCAGATTTAGTCCCTTGTCCCCCTGTCAACTCTAAGGCAGGCTTCTTGTTTCACCAAAAAATGAAGCAATCAGTAGAGAACGTTCTTACTTTCTGTTTCACGAGTATTCCCTCCTAAAATTATTGAGTATTCAATGTCTATAGAAAACATCAAAAAATGGCAGGAAACTGTAATATGTTTTCATTAAAATAGTAGAGAGGACTTAAATAAAGCCTTGTTTTAACAATATGCCTATCTCCAGTTAAGCCCAATTCATTTAAAGAACTGTGTACTATTCTTTGTCCTCACTTTCACATACAGAATTTGTCCTTGAGTTCTGAAATCTCAGGGTTCTGTTTTCATCACTTTAAAATTACTGCTAATAAAGTCATCAATTGTTCCATATTTCCAAATTCAAGTTATTTAGGTCTTCATCATGAATCAGGTAATTTTTTTCTTCTTTCTTGTTATTCTTTCTTCCATCCACCCTTGTTATACGCATTTTTAAAATTTACTTCCTCTGTATTGACATATTCACACAGTTTTTAATAAGCTTTTTCTGAACTGAACTCTAAGCACAGTTCAGAAAACACAGTACTAAATATAACTACTCCCACATTTTAGAAGAGCTCAACCATATATATGTATATGTATATATATTAATAAAGGTAAAGGGCCCTCCCGTTGATCGCCGATTTGCTCGAGCGGGCCCAGTAACATCTCCATTGGAGACTTTGTTGTTACTGTGTCTGGTATATCGAATACTCTCGGTAGCTTGCTGGGCTCTCCGAGAGGGGCGGAGGAATCGAACTCGGGTCAGCCATGTTGGCTGCTTGTAAGGCGAACGCCCTACCCGCTGTGCTATCGCTCCAGCCCTGTATATATATTAATAATCCTATAAAATGATTACTTCAAAACATATTTTTCTCTCACTGACTGCTCAACAAGTTTTAAAGTTGTAGACCCAACTTATATGACAAAATTAACATGCTACAATTGATCTTGATTTTTTCAAAATACTCCTTGCCTGGTCTTGCTACATCTTTTGTTTTTTTCATGTTAGTTAAAGGTAAAATAACCACATACATTCAACCATTGAAGCCAAAATTGAAGTCAACCTTGACTATAGTATTGCTAGCACATTTCCCCTTTGAACCCACTAGCAATTATAGTTCATTCCATCTTCAAAGTATCTTTGTAATTTTTCTCTCAAGATCTCCACTTACTATCATCCTGATCAAAACCACCAGATAATCTTGCCAAATTACTGCAACAAATTAATTTTTCTCGTTTATTAAATTTTGGTTTTCTTCTAGCATTTGACACAGAAATGAAATTAGAAACACACAAACAATAAAAAGATGAATTAAAAAGTGTATTTATTGAGGAGTAATACTTGTAAAAGAGAAAGGGAGGGTGAAAGATGGGCAAATGTTTCTATTGAACAATTTACATTGTTCAATAGACAATCAATGTACATCCCAGCCAGAGGGTTGTGAAACAAAGGCTCTTCAATAAAGAGACCCACCTTGGGCAGAAAAGTGTAGGCCCCTGTATTACCACTTTGCTTAGTGATTGGGTTCACACTAAATTAAGTGTGACCTCACTTAAAAATTGAGAGAGAACTATGGTGAAACTCAAAACCCCAGGCAGTTAGCTAATCGCACTCTTAATTGATGCACATTGGATTCTGCTTAAAGAACACTGAAGTAGCACAAATCTTTCATCTTTCCCAAAATCCGATAGCCTTTCTATCATTTTGTCTCATCCTTTATCTTTCATTCTATTCACAGCAGCCAGAGGCATTACTTAAAAAATGTAGACCTTGTCATTATTCTGTTCAAACACTTCCAATAGTTTTTTATTTTTCTCAATATAAAAGTCACAGCCATGGTCTGCCTTCTCTCTTCCACTGACTTTCTCTAACCCTTTCTCTTTTATTCACTGCACTCCGACTCTGAATCTAAGGCTTTTCTCATGGGGGCTTTGACACTTGCTTCTTCCCATCCTTAAGAATATTTGGCATATTTTAGCTTCCTTCTGTTATTTGCAAAAACGTTACCTTCTTTAGAACATTCTTCTTAACCCTCTCTATAAAAGACACACCTCCACTACCACTACTTACATCTTTCATATGTTATTTTGGTATTTGCTCCAGCCTTTATTTTTCTACATAATAACACCTAATATTCATTTTCCATAAGATTAATTAGAGCAGGATCTTCTTTCTTTTTTATTCGCTAATGAAGCTTCAGTTCTCAGAGCAGTGATATAATAGACAGTAGGTATTTTGAATAATTTAATTTTCTCCCTTTTCCCTTTCATGTATTCCAAAAGCATAGTCTCTTTATGGCAGACTAATATCCCTGAATTTAAATCAGTTCATTAAAACTATAAACCTCATGATAACATCTCAACCTCATGCAATGAGAAAAAAGTCCATAGTCCTGTGACTACATGTCTAGCCCTTGGTTACTATCTAAAACGCCTTTTTTGTTATGTTTATCTCAGTCCATTGTTAATGGTAGGCCCTTTCTTTTTCTTTTTTGTCTCTTTTTGAGCTCAACACCCATTTATTGGCTTCTTAGAATTCTCCTCCACAAAGACATGGGCCCATCTTTTACCTGAGTCTTTGCTCTGAAGCCCTACCTTGCAGAGGCGTCCTCTGAATCTGACTAACCTCTAACAGTATTCACTGCATTGTATGGTACTCACAACACTTGTCATAATTATACTCATAACATGTGCAAATATTTAATACATGTTGTTTATGATATGACATTCCAAACAAAACATAATTTTGTTTGTCATACCCGGTGATGCACAGGGGTTACTCCTGGCTTTTTCACTCAGGAATCACTCCTGGCGGTGCTCAGGGGATCATATGGGATGCTGGGAATCGAACCCAGGTTGGCCGCGTGCAAGGCAAAGCCCTGCCCGCTGTGCTATCGATCCAGCCCAACATAAGTCTCTTGAAGGCAAAGGCTTCTTACAGTTAACAACAAAGCAAGGAACACATTGAACATATAATCTTATAAGTATCCTTATAACAGACCAACACTTCAAATATCAGTTCAGCTGCTTTAGAAATAAGGTCTAAAGTACTTAGATGAGTATTTGATTGTACTATTTTTCTTTTGGTAATTTTTTTCTCCATTAATTCTTTATCATTTCAATTAATCCTTTCATTCTGAAAAATTTAAAAAAATATTTTATCTACCTATTTGAAAATTTACTGTATCTTTTACATTAACCCCAAGAATTCTAGATCTCTTGTGATAAGAAATTAAATTTATAATCTTCCTTGCATTCTAATTACCTATATAAAACACTATTTAATTGTTAATGGGTTGGAATTCATTTCAGACCTCCAAGGCTTTAAACTATTTAAGGCATACGTGCTCCCTGCCCCCCCATCAACTCTCCTGGTAGAAAGATTTTACTAGAGTAAAATTTCTGGCTTTTGTTCTCACCCTTTGCTCACTCTTTGGCAAAAACAATCGTTCATCTGCTGATGAACAGGAAGGCAGCAGCCCAGCCTCTCTTTCATCTTCCTCTTTTCTCTTTGTGAGAAGCAGTAATTACAAGAAGCACAAAATCTCTGCTCCTCTTTACCTTAAATTTTATACAGTGAGGTCTCCAAATTGGATGTCAGTGACTTTTTATTAATACCTATAAATACATAGGTAAAATTCACATATGAACTAACAACTACCCTTCTTTGCTGTAGGACAAGCCACACTTTTTGAAATATGATTGATTTCCAGGAACAAGTTTGTTTCTCAGGTACTTTGAAACACAAGCAGAGGAGGGTTGTGTTATATTTTGACTTACGAAGGCACTGACAACCACATCAATTTTCCTTTCAATGTGATAAATGGGATGTAGTTTGATTTTTAAAAGTATCAAAATTTTAGAATGACCTATATTTGGGGGAGTTTTGTGTTATTTAAATTTATTTTTTATTCAGATCATAGATTCTCACATTTAAATATAATTTCTAATACTGTTTTTCCTGCTAAAATTTTTCAAAAGCATTTAAATGAAATGAGATGATAAAAGAATGCATTTAGAAGGAGAACCAAAGATGGAATTATAGAGTATAGGCCCTTTGAAAGCTTTCTTTCTTTGCTTTTCACTATTATAAGTTGGCAATATCCATTTAGGAGAGAATAAAGAAATGTATTGCTCCCATGAAATTCCCAACTCACCTTGCCTAACCTTGAAGTCTCGCAACGCTCATATCAAGTCTGTATGATGAATGACATCCAGCCCTGCACACTCTTGCTAGAATTTCAATTAATCGTACTTTTAAAATGCCATGATTCTTTGAGTTCTTTCTTGCACTGTCCCCCCCTCCAAAAAAAAAAAACTAAGACACCTCAATTTATTTAAAAGCTGGATATTTTATGCATATTTTCACAATCATTTCAGTAAGCCTGCCTACTGTTTTCTGCCTAGAAGAGTCTCCAGAACTTTAATATTTTAAGAAAAAGTCATTCAAAACAGCATTAATTATAAGTGTCATATAATAGCAAAAAAAAGGAGTGAGAAAAATCATCTATAGAAATGACCTTGATAATAGGCTAATTTATCAGTAAGAGTTTCTAAGGCAGACAAGAATAAAATTTCAAACAAAAATCTGAATAGACAGAGCTATAAGAAATACACTGTACATGTAATGTTTTGAGATTAAAACATATATATAATGATAAAATGTGTGTTTTCATAAATAACATTAAAACTAGATTTAAGTATAAAACAAGTATTTCATAATAGACTCTATTAACAGGCTATCACAAAGCACAGGGGATGAAAACATAGTTGAGATTTTTTTCACTCAAGAAAGAGGTTCAAATTTTTTAAAATTTGATTCAATCTACCACTCATAAGAATTTCAGATTTGCTAGGACCCAATCAGAGTTAAATATACCAAGATTCAACATTTTATCTTAATAACAATTCTTCTGGGGGGAATGGAGGGTTGTTCCAGACCAGAGATGTTTATTGTTTACTCCTGATTCTGTGTTCAGGGAGCGTTTAGGAGACTTTACCAATGATCAAACCAGTGTGACATATACCAGACAGGCACCTTAACCTCTATAATATCTTTCTGGCCCCTCGGGCTGGAGCGATAGCACAGCGGGTAGGGCGTTCGCCTTACAAGCGGCCAACATGGCCGACCCGAGTTCAATTTCTCCGCCACTCTCGGAGAGCCTGGCAAGCTACCTAGAGTATTCGATACGCCAAAAACAGTAACAACAAAGTCTCCAATGGAGACGTTACTGGGCCCGCTCGAGCAAATCAATTATTAATATGCTAAAATTTCACTAATTTTAAAATGATAAGTGTGAAAATATAGAGATAAAATACTAAAATTCAACAAAATAAAAATGAATAAAATTTAGAAATTATAAAGCAAACTTGTATATATAATAATGTGAGTAAATAAATGAATCAATGCATAAATGAATAAACAACAATTCATAATATTGCTTAAAAATTGAGGTTTTTCTTATACTATTATATGGGGCTGGAGCGATAGCACAGCCGTAGGGCGTTTGCCTTGCACACAGCCAGCCTGGCCAAGCCGGGTTCGATTCCTCCGCCCCCCCTTGGAGAGCCCAGCAAGCTACCAAGAGTATCTCACTCGCATGAAAAAGCCTGGCAAGCTACCCATGACGTATTCAATATGTCAAACACAGTAAAAACAAGTCTCAAAATGGAGACTTACTGGGCCCACTTGAGCAAATCGATGAACAATGGGAGGACAGTGACAGTGACAGTGACTATTACATGAATGGGTACACATACATCTGTGTGCACATGCGTAAATATATATGTAGAGAGAATATTTAATACATAGATTATTATAGATTAATTACAAATAGCAATTTGGATTATGCTATTAAAAATGATACCACTATAAATTATGTGTTGATGACATATATACTTTATAAATCTATCATGATTATTATGAATGAAATCATGATTTTTTTGCATACATGACTTTTTTCAGTGTCTGTAAGTGTTTCATATAGTAAGTAACAATTTTAGTGTTTTGCATCTAAGAAGTTTCCACTTATCAATCAATATCTCATAAAAATAGAATAATATTATATTTGTGCTTGTTTTTAGTCACAAAAATATGGAATAGTTTATTGGTTTAATATAACAGTGGCTTGCTATCAAACTGCTTTTCTTCATAAATATATCTCAAAAGAGAGTCATAAAGGTCCATAGGCATTTACACAAACATTTTTACAATTTATAATGTACTATATGATAGATTGAGTTATGAAATAAAGATGTTTCTCAATGAATCGGGTTGTCAATAATCAAAGGAAATGCAACTAAAGACAAATCACTATAGCAGAATTTGAAACAGAAATGTAGCATCCCATAGTATTGTTCACTGCCATATGTTTTTAATAAATAATTACAAACATTAATCCCTATCCCCATCCGAAAATGAGCGTCAATCATTATTTTAAATCTCTCTCTTTTTTTGTTTGCAGTGGACAACAAAGTGGTTACAAATTAATATGAAATGTTGATTAAAATGAAGTTAAATTTAATCAATGAGTGTTACAATAGCATCTCATCTTAGTGAAATATTTCATTATAACATTTTAAATATATACAAAATAGTCAGATATTAAAGAGCTGTTAGCTTTCTTTTCAGGGCTTTGCAGTATACAGAAACTGCCTTCATTAAGACTATATATACATATATAGGTATACATATATATATACAGAAGCTCTGAATGACTAATTCCTTGGTTATTTATAAATATGATTAAAATTTATGTGCATTTTACCTTTTTTATAACCACATTAGATATTAACTCATTCTGACTTCCCAGGAGGTCTGGAAAACATAGGAAGTATATTTGGGTAGAGAGATGCTCACCTCGTTGTACTTGGCTGTACTTCACTGTTCTCAGGGCTCATTCCTAGTGTTACTCCAGGAACCACATGTGTTACTAGGTATTAAAGTGGGCCAGTCATAAGCAAGGCAGCCTTACCCACCTTAGTATCTCTCTGTCCCAGAACATGTACATTTTTTTTTTTGCAAACATGTATCACTTGTATCACTTGTCATCCTGTTAATCTTTGATTTGCTCCAGCGAGCGCCAGTAACGTTTCCGTTTGTCCCTGTTGCCTGCTAGTATAGCCCAAATTCCTCCTTGACAACATGGGTAAGGAATGCGATCAACTGGTTCAGCAACTCCATGACTGCATGAAGAATGCCGAGAGTTGGAAAGCCACAAAAAGATGCCTGTCTTCAGAAACTCTTGAGCTCATTCGCCAATGTGGTTTGGCGCAAACCTCAGGCAATCACAAGCTAATGTGCGAGCTCGAAAAGGTGTGTAGAGAAGCGATAAAGGAAGACCTCAAAGAGAGAAGAGCAGCAGTGTTGGCTGATGCGGCAGAAGCCAGGAAAAGCATTCACAGTGCCCGCCTATCCTTCGCCAACTACAAGACCAAGATGAATGTCTTCCGACATCCTTGCAAACATGTATATTATTTAAAATTCAGTGTCAGACATGAACCGATCTATTTAGATGAAGCTAGTTAGTGACAAATTCCAGTAAGGAAAATAGCATTGCATGTAGATCTAAACTATTTCCAAAATCAAGGATTTCTATAAATTTTGAATCCTAACTTTAGAGGTGTAATATACTTTATCAGTTTAAAATGTTTTATAATTTATTTTTTACTCTTTCTGGTCAGATTTCATGTATATAGACTCAACTGCTTCTTTTCTATCTGTATAAGCCTAATATTTTGGAAAAGTTGGTCCTAAACATCTATTTGTTTATTATTGTGTGTATTCTTAAAAAGGGCTGGAGTGATAGCACAGCGGGTAGGGCGTTCGCCTTACAAGTGTCCAACATGGCCGACCCGAGTTCGATTCCTCCGCCCCTCTCGGAGAGCCCGGCAAGCTACCGAGAGTATTCGATATGCCAGACACAGTAACAACAAAGTCTCCAATGGAGACGTTACTGGGCCCGCTCGAGCAAATCGACGATCAACGGGAGGGCCTTTACCTTTACCTTATTCTTAAAAAGAATCACCGTGATCTCATGAACAAGAGATTAGTTTCTATCATGCCTGTCTATATTCCTTGCATGTCATATTCACATAGATGTAAATTTCTCATTGAAAGTTAAATACAACAACATATCATCACTTCATTTTCTAGTATATTCTAATATTATCCAAAAATATTCCTTTAGTACATGCTCAAAGCAAAACAAGAACATGTTATCTTAAACTCTTCAATTTAACAGGGGCAACAGTTAAAACTAGAGCTGAAAAAACTGTGACCTGAGCATCATGTCTCCTAGCTCTCCTCCGAATTTACAAAAAGCACTTGACAATGAACATAATGGCTTTTTTTCAGAGAGATTTGAGCCAAATAAGGACTAACTCTATTAGTTTCAACACTTTAAGACTGTTAAAATGAAAAGAAATTGCTTATACATTTCAGTTGTTTACTTCTAAAATATGAAAATAATATACATTATAAATAAACTATATTAGCAAAGAAGGCATTGTTCATCATTAAAAATTATTTCTCAGATTGAGAATATTTCTGTCACTTTTAATCATAAGTTCTGTCATAATTTTATTTAACCTATGATGTAAATTAAGGAACACATGCTAAGTAGTTGTAAACTGAAGGTACTAATGGAAAGTGTTTTTATAATATCTACCCATTTGAAATACACATTAGCCATCACAAAACTATCTATATACCAACCTATTATCTCTCCCCTCCACATTTTATAGTGGTACCTTAATAAAATTCCCATATTGATTATTTCTATTTTATTCTGTTTTAATAGCAACAAAACCTGAGCAGATTTTCACAAATATTGGAGTTATCTGGTCCTCAACCTCTTTATCATATACAAAACTAGATGTCTATATTGGGCAGACCCCCAAAATAAACCAACCATCTTTAAGGACACTTATGAATGTCAACAGCAGATTCCACAAACTGCAAATAAATATAGAGAAAGTAAAATAATTAAATACAGCATCATATCAAAACTATGACAGTTGGCATTTAGAATTTAGAATAATTTGCAATCAGAATATTTTATAAATGGTTAGCTATTAGTGGCTGCTACAAAGTTAACAGAAATATAATTTTATACATTTAGTTAATGTTAATGATTATTTCTCTAAGTAATTGAAAGATAAAATATTGCTTGTTTTTATAAAGAGGATAAAATGTTTCTACCTAAATATACTGGCTTTAACATATTTGACCATCGTGTGTGTGTGTGTGTGTGTCTGGATATATAAATTACATTAAATCACTGGCAAGTTAAACAAGGTTGTGATAAATGTACATTTTTATAGAAAATTTTATCAATTCATAATTTTAGTTCATATCAGGAACCAATGTGGAAATGAACTGGAACAACCTGAAGTGTCTTTGGCAAAGTAAGAAAGTAAGACTACTCACGAGGAACAATATAGATATGTCCCTTAGGCTATTCTATCATCTTGACAATACTGGTTTTATTGTCAAACCTGTTTAATGGTCTGAGCAAAATCTCAAGTGCACTCAGAAACTAGGTCACCTAAGTTAAATCTATCTCAAAAAAAATTCTTAGTAATGATATAAAAAGTAATTTTGAATTCAGAACATTAGAATCAACAAGTTATAATAGAATCAGCTAACATAAATTAGATAATAAATGAACAAAAAATCCCAGTGATTTGTAAAAAAGATGATTTTTTTGAAGCTATGAATTTGACAGGTTATTAAGACTCAACTTATTTTTTTATGGATGCAGTGCTTTTTCTGGAATATTGATGATTTTTGGCAGAGAAAAACAAAGCATGAGAAACCTCATAAGAGACTTAAAGCATCTGCCAGAATTTTTTATAGGCCACTTTTTCTCAGCTTCACTAACTGTAGAATATCAGAGATCGCCTTTCTGCTTTCAGTAGACTTGGTAAGGAAAATCCTCCCACAAAATGGGGCAGGAAGGAGGAATCCCAGAGGAAGAAGAATTGAAATGAAGAGAAATCCTACACATCATCTACACATTGTTTCATACAGTTGTTGTTGTAAGTTTTGAATACATAACCATAAATTTTTCTCAGCTTATATTGCATTCTCTATCACAGTGATCATTATAGTTCAAATGGAAAAATATTAATACATGGTGTCTGCTGACCACCACTGTGTGCTCACATGCGATAACTAATTGAAATCAAAATCATGAAAAAAGAAGGGGTCAGAGAGATAGCACAAGAGATAGGGCGCTTGCGGTGCACACAGACTAAGAGAGTGTGTTCCTCCACATTCCATATGGTTTTCTAGCCCACCAGAAGTGACCCCTAAGGATAGAGCCAGGGGAAAGCCGAGTATCACCCATTTAGTGGGTATATATCATTAAGTTTTGATTTGAATTTTTCTAATAAGTGATAATGAGTATACTCCCATGTGTCTACTGGTCTTCTTTTGAAACTTTTGCATTTAAATCTCATGCCCATTTAAAAAAATGTCTTTTTGCTGTGGTTGAATTTCATAAGTACTTCTTACCTTGGATTTTTAATCCTTGCCAGATGCATAATGTGTGAATTGCTACTCCCATTCAATAGATTGACTTTATTTCTCCTAATGTCTGTACAAAAGTTTTAAGTTTTACATAATCCTCGTTGTTTAGTTTTGTCCTTATCTCCCTTGCCATTGGAGCACAGTCCCCAAAGACGTAATTAGTGCTGATGTCAAAAATCACTTATGCTGTCTTCTAAATATTTTATGGTTCTGGGTATTAAGTTTGACATATTTCAGTTTATTTTTATATATGGGCTGGAGCGATAGCACAGTGGTAAGGCGTTTGCCTTGCATGCAGCCAACATGGCTGAACCGAGTTCGATTCCTCCGCCCCTCTCGGAGAGCCTGGCAAGCTACTGAGAGTATCTCGCCCGCACAGCAGAGCCTGGCAAGATACCGTGATGTATTCGATATGCCAAACACAGTAACAACAAAGTCTCCAATGGAGACGTTACTGGACCAGCTCGAGCAAATCAATGAACAATGTGAGGACAGTGACAGTGATGGAAGTGAAGTAGAGTGTAATTCATATTATTTTTTCATGTAGCTATCTATTTTTCTCAATATTATCTATTTAGAGAATTTTCTTTTTTCCATTGTATGATCATAGTCAGTTTGTCATAAAATTTTGATACATGTGGGTGATATATAGTTTCCTCTGCATTCTTATTTCAATTCTATCGAGAAATGTGTCTATGTTTATTTCAATGCCATTTTAATTGCTGTTGTTTTATGATATGATTCCAAGTTAAGTAGCAAGAAGCCTCCTTCTGTTTCTTCTCTTTTTCTTTTTCCAGAATTTCTTTAGGTACTCAGGATTATTTTGCAATTCTATTCCAACATGATTCTATTATTTTTGTTTTTTCTTTAAATATGTAATGGGAATTTTATTTTATATTATTTTACCTGATACATATTAAATTCATATATTGCTTTTATAAAATAGGGCTTTTGATTATATTTACTTCATCTATCCATACACATCATTAAATGTCCTAGAATCTATGTTGTATCTTCCATTTATTTTTTTTTAAATATTGACTTTAAAGTTGAAATTACATGTCTCTAAAATCACTACACCAGAAATAGTTTGTTGTGGGCATTGATAGAGAATGAAAGAATAAAATGAAGTTACAGCTGCTCAATCACATTCTAAGAGTTTTTATTTTTTTTAATTTATTTATTCATTTTGCTTTGGGGGTCACACCCGGCAATGCACAGGGGTTACTCCTGGCTCATGCACTCAGTAATTACTCCTGGCAGTGCTTGGGGGACTATATGGGATGCTGGGAATCGAACCCAGGCCAGCTGCGTGCAAGGCAAATGCCCTACATGGTGTGCTATCACACCAACCCCAATCAATCACATTCAAAGAAATTCTAGGGTTTTTTTTCCCCTCTCATAAAAAATGTGATTCAAAGGAGATAGAGAACAAAAGGGAATGCCCTGCCACAGGGGTGGGGTGGGATGGGGGATTGAGGGGGTGGGAGGGATGCTGGGAGCATTGGAGGTGGGGAATGGGCATTGGTGGAGGGATGGGTACTCAATTATTGTATAACTGAAACCCAGGCATAAAAATTTGTCAGTGTAACTCATGGTGTTTCACTAATAAATTTTTTTTTTTAAATTGTGGTTTGTTTTTTTTCCTTTTAGCAAAATTGTACAATGATGTATTCTTAGAGATCATACTGTTTAAGGTAAAGAGGTAACCATATTTCCATTTTGAATAATAAAAAAATAGCTGTGAGAACCAATTAATATCTCGTTATTGGTACTAATGAAATACAAAAGAGAGTATTAACAACTTCCTTATCTTTTCAAACTCTAGAAATTAAAATGTTATGTATTATAGGTCACTTTTATAAAATGTCTGAAGTTCAGTTCTGTGACTGTGATCAATTACCTCTTGAATATGGCTGAAACCTTTTTTAAAATTTTTATTAAAGAGTCATGATTTACAAAGTTACTGATAGTTGTGTTTTAGGCATACAATAATTCAACACCAATCCCTCTAGTAGTGTCAACTTTACTCAACTATTGTTCCCATATTCCTTCCCCATCTCAAGCCCACTCAACACCCACCTGTCAACTTGACAGGCACATTAAAAAGTTTCACTGAGACATTTCTCTCTTCTGAATCTGAGCAATCATGTCTAACATGTCAAAGGTCACTAACAATAAAAGACAACATTATAAAAGAAACACCAATCATTAAATACCTAGCAGTGTGCTGGTTTGCTTTAGACTTAGTGATAAATGTCTAAAATTTTTCTGCTTTTCAAAATTTTATTTCTTTAAACCACTTGGGCTATATTCCTTTCAATTTTCATGGTAAAGAATATCCCGACTCTGATATGTCTGAGTTTTCTTTGGCACTTAAAGTTAATTTTATAGCAAACAGATTGTGTATGACAATCTTTTAGTCCCCCACAATTTCTGTCTGAGCATATATTCTGCTAAGTAAAAATAGCAATACCCAAAACTTGTTTATTCAGCAGTATAACTTCAAGAAACATTAATAGCCTCATGGCTAAAGTATAAACCTGTTAGGTTTTGCTTATGGAATCTTCTATCACAGCTTCTAGTTATTACTCTCTTAAGATTCTGACAAAGCATTGTGCTATATAATGATCCATCTTTCTCAGCGTGAACAGTTAGTGACAAGATTAAAAAAAAAAAATCTGAGCGCGGAAAAGAAGCTGAATTTTCCCTGAAAAGTTTAACCTTGTTAGACATGCAATTGGCATTTTTTCAGATAAAGAACAGAACAATGCACTCCTTTGCATAAATAATTTAAGAAAGAGCCACTCTGATAGCAGCTACAGTGAATGTAAATTGCTTTATCTGAAGATTTAAAGTTCCCTGGCATCAACAATATACTCTTTGACAATACTTATCTCACTCCCAGGCAACACTTAAAAGATAGCTTGTAAATCAAATATAGCTTACTCACTTAAAAGTTGTTTTAACATTTGAGCTAAACAATACCATAATCTTATTTTTATATAAAAATAAAGCTAGAGGGGCTGGAGCAATCGCACAGCGGGTAGGGCATTTTCTTGCACATGGCCTACCAGGGTTTGATTCCCAGCATCCCATATGGTCCCCCGAGCACCACCAGGAGTGATTCCTGAGTGCAGAGTCAGGAGTAACCCCTGTGCATCGCTGGATGTGACCTAAAAAGAAAATGAATAAGTAAGTAAATAAAGCTAGAAAGAAATGTAACAGAGATATCAAGGTTCAGGGACCTTGAGTATATCAGTGATGTGAAAGAGTTGTATTGTTATATATCCAAAACACAGATACAGCAATCTAATGCATGAGGTCTAAACTACAAACACAGAACATTTTTTTATTTTTTATTAATTTTATTGAATCACCATGAAATAGTTATAAGCTTTCATGTTTGGATTACAATCACACAATGATCAAACATCCATCCTTCCACCAGTGCACATTCCCCACCACCAATATCCTCAGTATGTCCCTCCTTTCCCACCCTCCCTCTTCCTCCATGGCAGATATGATTCCCCATAATCTCTCTCTACTTTGGGGCATTATGATTGCAATACAGACCCTGAGCGGTTATCATGTTTGGTCCCTTATCTACTTTCTGCACACATCTCCCATCCCAAATGATTCCTCCAGCCATCTTTTGCTTAGCGATCCCTTCTTGATTCCCGCTGTCTTCTCCCCTTTGCTCATGAGGCAGGCTTCCAGCTATGGAACAATCTATCTGTCCCATTTATCTACTATCCTTAGGTGTCACCCTAATGTTATGTTGTTTTATACTCCACAAATGAGTTCAGTCCTTCGATGTCTGTCCCTCTCTTTCTGACACATTTCACTTAGCATGATACTCTCCATGTATATCTATTTATATGCAAACTTCATGACTTCATCTTTCCTGACAGCTGCATAGTATTCCACTGTGTAGATGTACCAACATTTCTTTAATCAGTCATCTGTTCTCGGGCACTTGGGTTAATTCCAGATTTTGGCTATTGTGAACATATAGGTACAGATGTCATTTCTACTGTGCTTTTTGCATCCTTGGGATATATTCTGAGAAGTGGTATTGCAGGGTAATATGGAAGCTCAATTTCTGTTTTTTGAAGGACTATCCATATTGTTTTCCAGAAAGGCTGAACTAGTGGGCATTCCCACCATATGTGAAAGATTGTCCCTTTTCCCCCACATCCATGCCAGCACTGGTTGCTTTTGTTCTTTTCAATGTGTACCAGTCTCTGTGGTGTGAGATGATATCTCACTGTTGTTTTGATTTGCATCTCCCTGATGTCTAGCGATGCAAACACAGAACTTTAAAGTGTGACTTTCAAGGTGGGGATGGGATGGGGCAGGCGTGGTGAGAGGGAGCATGGTGGAGGGAAGTTAACACTGTTGGTGAGATTGCTGTTGAAATATTGTATGATGAAGATTCATCTATCAATAACTTTGTAAATTATGGTTCATTAATAATTTAATTAGTCATGGATCATTAATTATCTAAGTAATCAAGGCTCATTAATTATTTTCCTGTTGTAACAACAGGGGAAAATTTTTAAAATTTTAAATTTGTTGTGAACATACAAACCAAATCTCCTTTATAAGAAAGGTAACATAATATGTGTTCCTGTATTCCCTTATTCACAGACGCACAGACCCACATACACACTCTATTCTGTAAAGTACTAAAGAATAGTATACAGAGTCTTAATCACTATCCACTAAATAACATTGCCCCTCAATACTACAACCAAAGGCAACCCAGCACTTTTACAACTAATCCCCTTCCCACAGAGGGGATAAAGTTATCACATAAGAAATTCAAATTGTTTTGACTTTTAGATATGACCTTAGGGAACTTAATAAGCATGTTAGATACCTAACCAGTGATGTTTTATCTTTATTATCATAAAATTATTCAGTAACGGAAAATAGAAAAATTTCTCATGTACCCAACGCTAAACTTATAAAAGATTAAAATGAAATTTGAGTCATTGTGCATTTTTCTTTAACCCCTACCCTACCTACTCTTGCTGGCAGTAACTATTAGCTTGCACTTGGTAATCATTCTTATATGTTTCCACATAATTTTGATATATATGTGAGTACTTAAACAGTAGCCATTTTCATACTGTTATATCTCTATTTTTAAATTGCACAATTATATTGTGTCATTTCTATTCTTTTTAATATTAATTTTTAATTTTATTGAATCCCCTTAAGATAAAGCATTACAAAGCTGTACATGATTGGATTTCAGTCATGCAATATTCCAATACTAATCCCTTGACCAGTGTATTTCCCAGCACCAATGTCCCCAGTTTTCCTCCCAGCCTCCTCAAGTTATCCCCCCCACACCCCGTTATCTGCCTCTATGGCAGGCACCTCTCTTCTCTGTTTCCCTGTCTCTCTGTCTCTCACTCTCTCTTTTTTCTCTCTCATTTAGGAATTATGCTTTACAATACAAATGCTGAAAGGTTATTATGTATATCCTTTTATCTACTTTCAACACTCGGTTCTTGTCCAGAGTGATCATTTCCAACTAATGTTATCATAATGGACACACCTCTAATTTAACTACTCCCCAGCTGCCACACCCTTGTGGTAATTTACAACCAGTCTTCCTAGCCCATTCTTACTAGCCTTGGATATTAGTTTCATACAATTTTCATTATATCACACAAATAAATGCAATCATTCTCTAACTGTCCCACTTCTTTTTTTTTTTAATTTATTTATTTATTGAATCACTGTGGGAAAGGTTACAAAGCTTTCAGGTTTAGGTCTCAGTCATGCAAATATCAAACACATTTCCCATTACCAATACTTATTTTTACCATGAAGAACCCCAATAAAACCCCACCCCTCACCCCTCCCAGTCCCTGTGAGGCAGATGAATTCTAGTTAACACTCTATCTGCTTTGATTAGATTCATTGTTTCAATAAAAGATTCACCACTATTATTTAGAGTTTACCCCCGCCCCAAATCAGACATGCTAAAAAAGCATTGTGAAGTGATTTGCTTTCTACAGCTGGGTTCAAGAATTAAATGTTGGTTTTGGATTTCTGCTATTTTACTTATTGACCCTGGAAGTATTTCTACTGAAAGTCAGATAGTTAAGAAATTGGTTTCTGTGCTCTGGAGTCGTGGCCGTGCTGGAGAGCCGCTAGTGGGGGGCAACTGGTGGCCTCGGTAGGGTGTGAAGGGCAGAACGAAACGCCCCCCTTCCCATGAGGTTTTAGTCGCCCCCACACCCCCGGCTCATACCTGCTGTCCACAAGGCTCCCATGTGGCCACCATCTTTCTTTCCAGAGAGGAGAGGGCGACTGGGGCAACACCCTTTCCCCTCGGGCAGACATGATGGCCTGGATTAACGCATAGTCCTTTCACTTTTCTGCTCCAAGCTGCTGGGTTCTGCATTAAGTACTTGTGCTTCTGGGGCCATGGCCATGCTGGAGAGCCGCTCTTGAGGGGCAACTGGTGACCTCGGTAGGGCATGAAGGACGGACCGGAACGACCCCCTTCCCATGAGGTTTTAGTCGCCCCCACTCCCCCGGCTCATACCTGCTGTCCACAAGGCTCCCATGTGGCCGCCATCTTTCTTTCCAGAGGGAGGAGGGCGGAAGGGAACAACAACCTTTCCCCTTCGGGCAGACATGAAGGCCTGGATTAACGCATAGTCCTTTCACTTTTCTGCTCCAAGCTGCTGGGTTCTGCATTAAGTCCTTGTGCTTCTGGGGCCATGGCCATGCTGAAGAGCCGCTCATGGGGGGCAACTGGTGACCTTGGTAGGGCGTCAAGGACAGACCAGAACGCCCCCCTTCCCATGAGGTTTTAGTCGCCCCCACAACCCCGGCTCATACCTGCTGTCCACAAAGCTCCCATGTGGCCGCCATCTATTTTCCAGAGGGAGGAGGGCGGAAGGGAGCAACAACCTTTCCCCTCCGGGCAGACATGATGGCCTGGATTAACGCATAGTCCTTTCACTTTTCTGCTCCAAGCTGCTGGGTTCTGCATTAAGTCCTTGTGCTTCTGGGGCTCTGGCAATGCTGGAGAGCCACTCGTGGGGGGCAACTGGTGGCCTCGGTAGGGCGTGAAGGACGGACGGGAACGTCCCCCTTCCCATGAGGTTTTAGTCGCCCCCACACCCCCGGCTCATACCTGCTGTACACAAGGCTCCCATGTGGCCACCATCTTTCTTTCCAGAGGGAGGAGTGCGGAAGGGAGCAACACCCTTTCCCCTCCGGGCAGACTTGATGGCCTGGATTAACGCATAGTCCTTTCACTTTTGTACTCCAAGCTGCTGGGTTCTGCATTAAGTCCTTGTGCTTCTGGGGCTGCGGCCATGCTGGAGAGCCGCTCGTTGGGGGCAACTGGTGACCTCCGTAGGGTGTGAAGGACGGACCGGAACGTCCCCCTTCCCATGAGGTTTTAGTCGCCCCCACACCCCCGGCTCATACCTGCTGTCCACAAGGCTCCCATGTGGCCACCATCTTTCTTTCCAGAGGGAGGAGTGCAGAAGGGAGCAACACCCTTTCCCCTCCGGGCAGAATTGATGGCCTGGATTAACGCATAGTCTGTTCACTTTTCTGCTCCAAGCTGCTGGGTTCTGCATTAAGTCCTTGTGCTTCTGGGGCCATGGCCATGCTGGAGAGCCGCTTGTGGGGGGCAACTCGTGGCCTCAGTAGGGCGTGAAGGACGGATGGGAACGTCCCCCTTCCCATGAGGTTTTAGTCGCCCCCACATCTCCGGCTCATACCTGCTGTCCACAAGGCTCCCATGTGGCCGCCATCTTTCTTTCCAGAGGGAGGAGTGCGGAAGGGAGCAACACCCTTTCCCCTCCGGGTAGACTTGATGGCCTGGATTAACGCATAGTCCGTTCACTTTTCTGCTCCAAGCTGCTGGGTTCTGCATTAAGTGCCTGTGTTTCTGGGGCTGTGGCCGTGCTGGAGAGCCGCTTGTGGGGGGCAACTCATCACCTCGGTAGGGCGTGAAGGACGGACGGGAACATCCCCCTTCCCATGAGGTTTTAGTCGCCCCCACATCTCCGGCTCATACCTGCTGTCCACAAGACTCCCATGTGGCCGCCATCCTTCTTTCCAGAGAAGAGAGGGCGACTGGGGCAACACCCTTTCCCCTCCGGACAGTCATGATGGCCTGGATTAACGCATAGCCCGTTCACTTTTCTGCTCCAAGCTGTTGGGTTATGCATTAAGTCCTTGTGTTTCTCGGGCTGTGGCCATGCTCCAAACTTAACTATGATTTTCAGAGAGAAACGTTGGGTGGTTTACTTCCCATGGATCACTTTGCATATAGAGAGATGGAGGAAAAGTCCTTGTTCCCGCCTACTCGAGCTATGCTTGTAGAGGTTTCTCTTCACCAGGGTTCCATCTGGGGGAGGCGGGATGTGGCACCTACCCCATCTGGGACTTCCCGGTGATCTCGGCTCTTTTTGGAACCTGGTGTCTTCTCCGGGAGCTGTGGATCCAGCCCTCCACGTGGTTCTTCTTCTCTCTGTAAGGCTGTGTGCTGTAAAGATGGCACTGGGTGCGGGCTGTGGGCGTGACTTCCTGAATCAGAGGTTACCTGGGAGTTGTAGTCCCGGCAGATTTGAGGAAAAGTCCTAGTTCCCGCATACTCGAGCTGTGCTTGTAGAGGCTTCTGGTCACCAGGGTTCCATATTGGGGAGGCGGGATGCGGTACCTACCCCATCTGGGACTTCCCGATGATCTCGGCTCTTTTTGGAACCTGTTTATTTTTTAATATTTTTTCTTCGGGAGCTGTGTATCCCGCCCTCCATGTGGTCCTTCTCTTCAGCTGTATGCTGTAAAGATGGCGCTGGGGGGCGGGCTGTGGGCGTGACTTCCGGAATCAGAGGTTACCTGGGATTTGTAGTCCCGGCAGATTTGAGGAAAAGTCCTAGTGCCCACATACTCGAGCTGTGCTTGTAGAGGTTTCTGGTCACCGGGCTTCCATCTGGGGGAGGCAGGATGAGGTACCTACCCCATCTGGGACTTCCCGATGATCTCGGCTCTTTTTGGAACATGTTTTTTTTTAATTTTTTTTCTTTGGGAGCTGAGGATCCCGCTCTCCATGTGGTCCTTCTCTTTGGCTGTATGCTGTAAAGATGGCGCTGGGGGGCGGGCTGTGGGCGTGACTTCCGGAATCAGACATTACCTGGGAGTTGTAGTCCTGGCAGATTTGAGGAAAAGTCCTAGTTCCCGCATACTCTAGCTGTGCTTGTAGAGGCTTCTGGTCACCGGGCTTCCATCTGGGGGAGGCAGGATGCGGTACCTACCCCATCTGGGACTTCCCAATGATCTCGGCTCTTTTTGGAACCTGTTATTTTTTTATTTTTTTCTTCGGGAGCTGTGAATCCCGCCCTCCATGTGGTCCTTCTCTTCGGCTGTATGCTGTAAAGATGGCGCTGGGGGGCGGGCTGTGGGCGTGACTTCCGGAATCAGAGGTTACCTGGGATTTGTAGTCCCGGCAGATTTGAGGAAAAGTCCTAGTTCCCGCATACTCGAGCTGTGCTTGTGGAGGCTTCTGGTCACTGGGGTTCCATCTGGGGGATGCGGGATATGGTACCTACCCCATCTGGGACTTCCTGATGATCTCGGTTCTTTTTGGAACCTGTTATTTTTTTTCTCCGGGAGCTGTGGATCCCGCCCTCCATGTGGTCCTTCTCTTCGGCTGTATGCTGTAAAGATCCCCACTTCTTCTAACTGATTTCACTCAGCATGATATTTTCCAGGCCCACCCTTTATAGGAAAATTTTATGACCTTATTTCTCCTAACTGCTTTGTAGTATTCCATTATGTAGATAGATGTTACTTTCTTTATCCATCATCTATTTTTGAGCATGCAGGTTGTTTCCAGATACCAGCTATTATAAATAGTGCTGCAATGAACATAGAAATGCAGATTGTGTTTCTGCTGAGTTTTTGGACCCTCAAGGTATATTCCCAGAAATGTCATTGATGAGTCAACTGGGAGCTCAATTTCTAGTTTTTTGAGGAACGTCCATATTGTTTGCCAAAAATGTTGGACCAGTCAGCATTCCCACAAGCAATGAGAAAGTGTCTCTTTTTCCCACATCAGCACTAGCACTGGTTGTTCATGTTCATTTGCATTTCTGCCAGTTCTGTAGTGTGAGATGATATCTTATAGTTGTTTTGATTTGCATTTCCCTGATGATTAGTGATGTAGAACATTTTTTTCACGTGCCTTTCTGCCATTCGAATTTCTTCTCCGAAGAAATTTCAGTTCATTTCTTCTCCCCCAATTTTTCATCGGGCTGGATGTTTTTTCTTGAAAAGTTCTACCAGTGCTTTGTATATCTTTGATATTAACCCCTTATCTGATGGGTATTGGGTGAATAGTTTTTTCCCATTTCATGGTTTGTCTTTGTATCTTAATCACTATTCCTTTTAATGTGCAGAAGCTTCTTAATTTAATGTAGTCCCATTTGTTAATCTTTGCTTCCACTTGCTTTGGTTAGTCAGTGGTGTTTGGTCAGTTTGGTCAGTTTTTTTTGGTCAGGTTGGTCAGTTTTTTTAGTCAGTTTGTTTGGTCAGTTTGCTTGGTCAGTGTTGTTTCATCTTTGAAGAGGTCTTTTGCTTCAATGTCATGGAGAATTTTGCCTATATTTTCTTCTATTGACTTTATGTATTCAGGTCTGATTTTGAGATTTTTAAATCCATTTTGATCTTACTTTTGTGCATGGAATTAGACATAGATCAGAGAAATCCTAAAGACAAAGAATATGGGAGGCATCACCTTCCCAAAACTTGAGACTGTACTACAAAGCTATAGTAATTAAAACAGCATGGTGTTGGAATAAAGACCTGCAGACCAATGGAATAAAATTGAATATCCTGGCTCAGACCATTAAATGTATGAACATCTAATCTTTGTTAAGATAGCAAGATATATGAAGTGGAAAAAGGAAAGTTTCTTTAACAAGTGCTGGGAAAACTGGCAGCTCTATGTAAAAAAATGAACTCTGTTGTATCATTTTACATTTCCATTTCTAGTCAGCATTATTTGGTTGGGGTATTCAGTGATATACTTTGTTCATTTTAATTACTGTATTATTGCCTATTTTAGTAATATATAGATCACAAAATCTTTCATTTTCTTTAAAATAATTTTAGCCTTTCATATATATGAGAGACTTAGAGATATACATTACTAGACAGAGGAAGAGCTAGGGATAGGATAGGGATAAAGATGGTATATTCTTGTGTTTTCTTCAGCACATAGTAGTATGTACTCAAAAATGAAAATACTTGGTAGGAGAGTATTTATATTTTCAGATATTGTAAATATTACTAAATTGCTTGCCAGTTGTTTTGGCCAACTTACATACATAATTAGATTTATAAGAATTTATGTTACTTTTTATCTAGAGTAAATTCTTCAAACATCTAACTTTCTGTCATCTAGTATGTGAAAATTATATCTATTTTTACTATCAACTTATTTTTATGATGTAAATAATCTTTTAAAATTTTTACTTCCTTTTACTTCATTATTGATGATCTTCATGTGGCTGGAGAAATAGTACAGCAGATTAGCACAAAAACTCAACCCAGGTTCAATCCACAGCATCTTCTATGGTCCTCTGAACACTACCACGAGTAACTCCTACAAATAGAGCCAGGAATAACCAGGTGTGCCTCCCACAAAAAATTTAGTGTTGTTCTTGTTTATATGTTTAGAAAAACCTACTGAGTGGCACCCAATAATTGTCTGTTCCAATGATAGAACTCAATTTGCACTTAGAAACATGGCCAGTGGCATGTAAGCCAAAAGTCTTGTTATTTCTAGCAAATTTACATAAGGCAAGGAAACTTGCCTATAGTTTTTTGTTCTTTGCCATTCTGTGGTGTGAAATATGGATAAGATACTGGACCAGGACAATCCATCTTGGATTTCAAGAAGTGCTGTGGAAGATGAAAGAAAAACTTAACCAAAAACTTACATTCCTATTGGTAGGAGAATTACCAACCAGTCTTTGAACTACTTGCTGGTAATCTTGATTATCTTATAAAACTTTTTTGGGGTTGCACAGGACTGGCATTGCACAGGACTTACTCCTGGCTCATGCACTCACAAATTACTTCTGGCGATGCTCGGGGGACCATATGGGATGCTGGAAATTGAACCAAGGTTGGCTGCGTGCAAGGCAAATGCCCTACCTGCAGTACTATCGCTCCAACCCCTTTATAAAACTTTTTGAGAAAACTTTTTCTCTGTTTTGTGTTCTCTACTCCATTTGTAATTAAAGTAATCCTTATTGATATATATCTCTATTTTTCAGTTTTTTCAGTGTTGTAATTTTTTATTTGTAATTGTTTTATATTTTCCATACAAAACCTTATATATGTGTGCTGCATGAATATTCTGATCTATTTATATTATGTATAATATCTTTATCTTATGGAATAATCATTTAAATTTTAATTATTTAAATTTATTGTCTTCTCCTTTAGAGTATCATATTATTTTAGCAATCCATTTCTTTTCATTAAAGAATAAGTTAGAGATACTTTTCAATCATTGTTTAAGCCTTTTGTCTCATATAACCTTTACTGTTATTTTGGAGTGATGAATATTATTCCTATATAAACAATTGCTACCATGCAATTTATTCAGAAATCATTATTTTTCCACTGGATATTTATTATAATTTTTCCTAAGCTTATTATTAGAATAGAGCTATTTACATGACCAAACTCATTTTATTTTCATGCAATTGACATGGGTTATCATTTATAAATTGCCAATCTTTTTTCCAAAAATGCTTTAAGATAATGACTAAGGATACTTAAAGTACTAAGATTAGGCAAATCTAGGTTTGAACTAAAAACTTGAAATTAATTAGCTAATTCTTGTTAGGTAAATTGCCTAATTATCTCAGCTTCAATGATTTTATGTAAAATGTTGGAATAATTACAGTTTATAATATTCATAATGAGTACTAAATGAGTTAATAAATGCAAAGTACTTAATAGTGAAATATTTTATGGAATCATTAATTATAGGTAGTGGTCATTGTTCTTGTTGCTGTTCTTCTTGAATTAATCAAGCAGAAAGACAGTAGAGACTTTTCTTCATAATCATAACTTTTTTTACCCCTCCATCTATCCTGGAAGAAACTTAAAACATATCGAGTTTTTTTCAGTAATCATAACAGTTTCCTCCTCCATCTTATATTTTCCAAATAATATCAAACAAAAGACACATAGGGAGATATAACTGTTTTAGAAAATATCAAGCAAATATTGAGTAACATAATTAATAGTAATCACAAACCAATGCATCTATCCTAAGAAAATTGCAGCATTCAATTTCCACAAAAGTCTGTGAAGTAGATATCATCCCATAAAAGCAAATGATGACTTTCACAAAGTAATAGGGAAAGAGAATGGAAGAATGAGAACTGGAATAGGTTTTCATAACACCCAAATCCTTGCTGTTATGCCATATACTATAGTTTGAGAAGACAAGCTGGAGGCTCGGGAGCCATTTCAACTCTCTCAATATTGAAAAACACTATTAAAGGAAAATCACATCTATTCTTCTATCCCCTGATGTCCATTTCAACCACTGACCTTGATCTTATTGCAGCATCCATTTATTTGGAACAACTGTAGACTGCAACATTAGATTTCACCAATTATGATTTTATTTAACTTACCATTGTAGCAAGCAAGATGTGAATAAAAGTAGTATAAGGGACATGAAAACATTATTATGCTTTTGCATTTATAATATTTTCTCTATTCTAGAAATGATGCAGTGGAGGGAGACTTTCATATCACAAATACACAAAATATATGATAAAAAATTAAATTGCTAAAATGTGATAAATATAAAAAGATTTAAGCACTTTGACAAACAAGATGAGGAATTTAGTAGATAGTCTCTAGAGTTAGGACAGGGGATGCATGATAGAAAACATAAATTTTTTTTGATGTACACTATTTTATTTATATACCACAAATTCTTTATGTACACATGTCTCTCTTTTTTTGAGGGACTAGTTTTTTTTAATTAATTTTATTGAATCACTGTGAGATAGCTACAAGCTTTCATGTTTGGGTTACAATCACACAATGATCAAACACCCATCCCTCCACCAGTGCACATTCCACACCACCTATATCTCCAGTATAACCCCTCTTTCCCACCCTCCCTCTGCCTCCATGGCAGATATGATGCCCCATAATCTCTCTCTACTTTTGGGCATTATGGAAAACCTAAAATTTTATAATTTCTCTAAGGAAGCCCTCCAAGAGAAGATAATGAAAAGTTAAAAATGAAAAATCTTGGGGACTGGAATGATAGCACAGTGGGTAGGGCGTTTGCCTTGCATGCAGCTGACCCACGTTCGATTCCCAGCATCCCATATTGTTCCCCGAGCACTGCCAAGAGTACTTCCTGAGTGCAGAGCCAGGAGTAACCCCTGAGCATCGCCAGGTGTGACCCAAAAAGCAAAAAAAAAAAAAAATCTTCAACATCATTTACTAAGGTAAAAAAAACACATTTTGATGGCTAATAGCTTCTTACCTCATTTAAAAGAATATGCATTCTATAAATATTTTCTAGGTGGATCTATCATTTTTTCATCTCTCCTGGAGTCTGTTATACCATAGCATGCAAAAAGAGCAAAGAAATAAATGTCATAAGAATGTGAGATCCCAAGACTTCCTCTTTAAAAAATTTATTTTCAACTAAATTCAGACCTCCACAGGTTGACTTTCTCATCTGAGTAAAGAAAAAAAAATATATATATATATAACATAAATGGTCATATATTAGATATATATTAGAACATCCATTTATGTTCATTCTTATTAAGAAACTTTTTCCACAAATTTTAGACTATGAATTACAACACTTGATTTCTGTCATAGAACAAAAGAACTTCAAAGGAAGAATACCTAACAAGAGAACTTTATGCAATAGTATCTTCTACAAGGACTACAACTTGATACATTATAGGTCACTCTCTGCTGTACATTTTAGTATCCCTTGATGCCACAAAGCAGTCAATAATGCTAATTGCTGATTCTCTTCAAGCTGGGTAAGGATGTTAAGTAGAAAAGAGTACAAATAAAGGAGTTATCAAAAAAAAAAGTTCTCAGGAGATAAAGTGTCAGGCTCTCTTAGAGATAAGATTATATGCATCCTAGTTCATATACCTGGTCAGATCTGTACAGTGTTATATATATCACTTCTGGGTAAACCTTACATAAATAATGTGCACAATTTCCATAAAATTCTCATAAAATCAAGACTGCATTCAATCTAGCCCAATAATTTCAAAAGAAAGAAATAGCTTAATCACCTATTCTAACTTTTGTGAAGTTGTGAATGGCTAACCAGACAATTCAACCACATAGGAGAAAAAACAGGCCACATGGGCTGATTCTGGCTTGTGGTTTGAACAGAAAAAATTAAATTGGCATACTAGCTTCCTGCATCTGTCCCTATACCTCCAAAGAAACAAACTCTAAATAAATGAATACCATAGAATGAATGGAATAGTCTGAAGGAACAGATTATACTGTTAGTAATATTTTAATGATGTATTATTAGAAATTTGCAGAATAAGAGAATTATGGTGAGGAAGTATGGATAGCCTTCACTTGGCCACCAATACGGGGGGGGGGGGGGGAATCAATAGGATGTGTAAGTATATAGAGTGATGGAGTGAAATTAATTTCATAATGAAAACTGCAATTGGAGAATGGTGAGCCAAGTAATATCCAATGTTATAATTCAAGTCTAAAGGTTATCTGTTTTACTCAACTTCCACTGATTTAAATATCACTTCCATCCATAAGAAATTAAGTTCTTTGCCTTAAACACAGTCAACCCTGGTTCAATCACCAGCACTACATATAGTCCACCAGAAGATAGCAGGAGTGACTTGGGCATAAAATTAGAAATGACACTTGTACACTGCCTGTGTGACAAAAAAAATATCCTACAGAACCCCAAAATCTGGCCACAATGTCCCAGCAAAATCATATAATAAATCATTTTACCCTATAGTTATATATTTATATTTCCATTTTATCTTTTAGATTAAAACAGAAAATTGTTAGTATTTACTCTTAAAAAAGAAAATTTACTTTTTACTTTTACTTTTAAAAGTATTAGTTTCACTTTCTTTGAATGTTTAAGGTCTAGCAGAGTAGTTGACCCTTGTGTACAATGGAGGAATCAGTCGAGATGGGAGATGTGTGCAGAAAGTAGATAAAGGACCAAACATGTTGGCCTCTCAGTAGCTACATAGCAAAAACAATGCCCAAAAGAACAGAGAGAGTATGGGGAAAATTGTCTGCCATGGAGGCAGGGGGAGGGTGGGAAAGGGGGATTATAACAGGGATATTGGTGGTAGGGAATGTGCACTGGTAGAGGGATAGGTGTTTGAACATTGTGTGATTATAACCCAAACATGGAAGCTTGTAACTATCTTACGGTGATTCAATAAAATTTTTTTAAATAATAAATAAATGTCTATTAAACTGAAATATTCCTGGCCTTGACGCTGTACAGGGTTTTGTTTGTTTGTGTTTTGTTGTTGCGGGGCCACACTGGGTGTTGCTAAGTTCCGGGTCCTAGTTCTTTGCTTTGGGATCACTCCTTTCAGGGTTCAAGGACCTTATGGGGTGCCGGGATCAAATCCTCAAGTTGGCCATGAGCAAGGCAAGTGCCCTATGTGCTGTGCCATGGCTCAGGCCCTGACTATCCTTTAACTGTGGTAGGTATAATCATATTGGAGTTTCTTTGAAGCTACCTAGAGAAAGACCTGCATCTGCTATGGACTAAGTTGCTTCTTCCCAGAATTCATGACGAAACCCTAACCTATAATGTGACTATCATTGAACAGAATATTAGAAAAGGCAGTATAGTTAAATGAGGACTTAAGGGTCAAAGCCTATTTATAACATGACTGGTATTAAAATAAGACTATGAAGAGATCCCAGGCATGCACAAACTTATAAAGAAGGCCATAAAGGACATGGTGAGCAGACAGGCAGCTACAAGCCAAGAAACAGTTCTCTCAGAAGGAATCAGCATTCACAATACCTTGATTTCTTATTTCCAGTCTTCAGAACTGTGAGAAAATAACATTCTGGTTTAAGCAGCCAGTCTTGGTTATTTTCTTTTTTTTCCCCATAGTAGCTCCAGCAAATTAATCTATAGATCATCCTATATACTGTTGCCCACTTTATTACCAAAATATTTCAAACCTGGTTCTGGGGTCTGTGAAAGTAGCAGGAAAAAAAACCTAGTTATTTTCAACTGAAAAGAAGACATGATGGTGCAATGAGTGGACTGGGAAGAAAATTCTATGAGGTTCTTTTGAGAAAACTTATTGTCTAAAAGGCATCAATACAAACCGATTAGCTTCCAATTCCTACAGAATACTAAGTAAGCTTTCATTTTTCCCCAAATAATGAATAACATCAACCCCTTTCTGGGAATGTTATTGTTGTTGTTAAGCATTTAATGAGTATCCATTAATATCAGTCACTCACACCTCAGTCTCAATTCGTTCACAGTTTTCTCAGCTGTCATCTGAGGAATGAGAGGATGAACTTTGAACAAAAACATCTTTAGTGATCTAAAGATTATCAAGGAGATAATTTAATATTGTCTGAATTCAGAAACTTGCTAACGATCTTTGACCATCTTACACAATATACCAAGGGATGGCCCTGCATATCTGAGCCAGTCAAACATCTTCAAAAATATGAATTTTGGGGCTGGAGTGATAGCACAGCGGGTAGGGCATTTGCCTTGCACGCGGCCAACCCGGGTTTGATTCCCAGCACACCATATGGTCCCCCGAGCACCGCCAGGAGTAATACCTGAGTGCATGAACCAGGAGTAACCTCTGTGCACTGCCGGATGTGACCCAAAAGAAAATGAATTTTATGACCATAAGTTTCAGCCTTTCAAAATAAAACCACTAGGAAGAACCTCAATACAAATTCACTTCTTTAAAGCTTTGTTTTTGTTTTATTATTCCTCTAAAACTTACTGATCTTCACTGGCATTCTGTTCATTCTCCTAGTGTTTTCTTCAAAAATTCTTGCTCCCCTGTTCTCCTTAAAAGGTAAAAAGGTAAAGGCCCTCCCGTTGATCGTCGATTTGCTCGAGCGGGCCCAGTAACGTCTCCATTGGAGACTTTGTTGTTACTGTGTCTGGCATATCGAATACTCTCGATTAGCTTGCCGGGCTCTCCGAGAGGGGCGGAGGAATCGAACTCGGGTCGGCCATGTTGGCCGCTTGTAAGGCGAACGCCCTACCCGCTGTGCTATCGCTCCCCTCTGCCCCTCTCGGAGAGTCCGGCAAGCTACCGAGAGTATTCGATATGCCAGACACAGTAACAACAAAGTCTCCAATGGAGACGTTACTGGGCCCGCTAGAGCTAATCGATGATCAACGGGAGGGCCTTTACCTGTTCTCCTTAATCTTATCTAAATCCTAGCCTTTTGGAAGATACATCTGAAATACCATAGTGCCCATAAATCCACTCTTGATATTTCAACTGAAAATTCCCTTGTCCCTTTATGGTCATTTTTGTCCTTTCTTTTCATTTGACTCTTAAAATACATACACAATATTAATTACATTTGTATATGTTAGAGTTAATTCTCTGATTAGATCAAAAGTTCTGTTTTCTTTTTTTTTTGTGTGTGTGTGCCACACCCAGTAAAACTCAGGGCATATTCCTGGGTCTGTGTCCAGGGATCACTCCTGGTAGTCTTAGAGGGGTGGGGATGGCAGATGCATGGAGCCAGGAATTGGACCCAGGTAAACCAATGCAAGGCAAATGCCTTACTCTCTGTACTATTTCTTTCACCTGTGATTAGATAAAAAGTTGTTTTATATCAGGGAACATTTGGTATGTTTAACTGTGGACCATGTAAAGCATTGACTGAGATTCAAAACTTCTACTGCATCTTCAAGGCCTTTGCACTGATTGATTAGTGGCAGAGGTGGGAGGAAGTGATTAGATAATAGTTTATCCTTGCTCCCAAGAGTATGTTCTTGAAGCATACACTGCATATTACTAATTATTTTTGATATATGATATGTGGGATGTCTGGGGAATAAAGAAGCAATACATTAAGGAATTGTCAAAGATTTCAGAATATACTTTTCAAAATAAATTCTATAGAGTTTTCTGTCCATAATAGGGATTCAAAAATTAATGTCTCTGGGGAAAAGCCAATCATTTACTTATACATTATTCATTCTATTATGATTAATGCCATCAATTCTAAGCGATCCTGCAGATATGATAGTGTATGTGTTGGGTGAAAAAGAGAGTAACAGAAATTATCATTTGCCCCCATTGAACTCTGAGTCAAGAGAAGAGGGAGTTATAATGAAAAAGCATATGGTGGAAGAAGATAATAACCTACAGCCTCTCCTTCTATCCATATTTCCATTAACGTAATCATAAAATCATGGAATTCACACAAAATGAAGTATGTTGATCTCTAAAAGCACAAAACAGTGGAATTTGGTCAATGTGTTAGGCATCACCAAAAAATGGCTCCCAGTTATCTCTACCATCTAGTATTCAAAATTTACTGTGTGAGATAGCTCAAGTTGATTCTAGTAAGGAAAACGTACAGTAATGTTTTCTCTTTCTGACTCATAATTGCTGACTTTAATGAAGAAAATGGCCATGTTGTGAGTAATCCTGTGACAAAAGGACTAACACATTGTAGATATGGAGTACTATTTATGCAAGAGTCTATGTGGAACTCAGTTCAGTAAGAAATCACACAGGTGTGCTTGGAAGGAGATCCTCAACCCAGTGAGCCCTGGCCAGCACTTTGGTCAGCCTTGTGGTATTCTCTAAGTTTGAAAGTCAGCTAAGATACAACTAGGTTTCTAACCTATGGAAACTCTGAGATAATATATATGTCATTGTAACTAAGAGTTAGGATAATATTTCATGCATAATAGTAATTAATACATTCAACAATGCCAGGGAAGATGTTTCTAAATATTCCCATCAAACTGATAGAAGTATGACATATTTATCATAGACATAAAGATTATATAGGCCAGAGACAATTTTCATAAGACATAGTTAATTGTGATAAAGACATGGAATTAAGAACCCACAAATCGAGTTCTACCCCAAAACCTAAGTAGGCACATCCTTGTCTGGATAAATCAAATTGCTAATAACATTTCCTGAGATGAATATCCTCTTTCACAAATTAAATGAAAAAATTAGTTTCAACCTAATACTTTTCCATAGCTGAAATTCTCTGCCCTCAAGAGAATTTTTAAATCTGGTGACTTGACGCAAAGCTATTAAGTTCAGTGTAATTATCTTTTGACTTGGAGTCCTCAGCATTAGGTGCTGGTCAATTTCATAACTCTGTTCTCCAGTTAGTGGCCTTTAAAAAGTTTTTTTATATTCACATAGAAATTTAAAGGCAACAATTTATGACAAAATGTCAGCATGCTACTGCAATTACTTTCAAACAGAGCAAAAAAAAAGTTTATTAATGTCTACTATGTCTTAGGAAATGTTTCTGTATTTAAAGAATTCACTTCATCTATAAACAAAGATTAACATAGATCTTTGGTTTTATTGTCATTTAACAGGTAATAGAAACAAAGTGGGTGAAATGGCATAGTCTTCTCATGACAAATTCTTTAACATGTTTTAACAGCCTTGGTTAGCATAGTATTGGTGTTACTTTAAACAAATGAAAATACAAATGAATGCTTTCACTAAAATGTTTTAGACCAATGGTTTTCAAAAGGAAAGAACATGAGAGGACCTTCTGTGGCAATAACTTCATTTGATACAAAAATAGCTTATGAAAAAATACCTACTCTTTTAGCTATCCCACCCTGTCTATATGAATGATGTTTATCTGTGTTTTTCATATTTTTCTCCCTAAGCTTATCAAATTCAATACATAAGGAGTGTGACTTAATTCAAACACATGAATTTAATTTATGAATTTAAGCACATAGTTAAACTAAGAAACCCTGCACACCCAATTCCCCAATGTCTGTACACTCCCAGTAAACTACTGGAACAAAAATCTATTGCTAAGTGGCATGTTGCTAACCAAAAATTGGTACTATCACTTCACTAAGAATAAATTGATTTGCCACTAAAATACCTCCAATTGTATTTATCAGCTTGGTCCCAATTAAAAAGAAATGCTCTTTCTCGGAGCTGGGTGTGACTTAGTGGATAAATGTTTTCCTTCCTTTCATATATGAGGTATGGGTTTGTTCCTTGTGCAAAAACAAAAATATTTTTCAGAACAATCTTTGTTTCCACAGCACATGAATATTATTTTTTATTAGCTTAGAAAGTTTTTCTTTTTTTAATACTATTTAATATAAAATGTTTAGAATACTAAGTTAAAATACAGATTTAAATAAAAGAAAGCACTTTGGTTCCCAATTAGTCCTTCATAACTTCATGCATATTAGAATCAAATAATATATTTTGGTATATATTATGTATATACATATATCAAATAATATATTTTGGTATAATATTATGTAAGTATATGACAGATTTTCATCACGTACTTTAGAAATATGTCCCAGAGAAGGAGAGTAATTAATCTCAGAAGTTAATCTATCCTGTATGCTAATCTCCTTAAGTGGATATAATAAACATATAATAATCTAAGGATCTGCCGAAGACCTCCAGAACCAGCCACGACCATGCTGAGACCATTCTCCACACGCATGAAAGTACCTGCAAAGGAACAAAGGCATACAGGTCCCAGGGCTGAGATCTCCAAGCCTGCTCTTGGATCGGGGCTGAGCATCCTCCACCCAGATCCTCCATCTTCCAGTAGGCAGCAGTCACACCCACCAACTGCCCCCTGGCACCGTGTAATCCCATCAATGGTCAAGACCCAGAGACTATAAAATCCAGCTCCCAGACATCTTATTATCTCATTCTTGCTTTGGATAACCTGGCAGGCTACCGAATGTAACCTGCCCACACGGTAGAGTCTGGCAAACTCCTCGTGGTGTACCCAATATGCCAAAACCCAGTAACAATGATGGGTCTCATTCTCCTAACCCTGAAAGAGCCTTGAATATGGCACTTTTTAAAATCTCAGGGTTAGGACAAAGGAGACATTACTGGTGCCTGCTCGAGGCAATCGACGAACAACAGGATGATCGTGATTGTGAATTTAAGGATAGACTGCATGGCAAAAATATAAAAATCTAGGGAGAAAGGTGTCTTTAGAAAACTTTTTGACTTTGTTAATTCTTATGAGAACAAAAATTTAAATAATTTTATTCTACAATGGGCTGTAGTGATAGCATAGTGGGTAGGGCGTTTGCCTTGCATGTGGCCCAACTTGGCCGACCCGAGTTTGATGCCTCCTCCCCTCTCAAAGAGCCAGGCAAGCTCCCAAGAATATCTCGCTCGCACGGCAAAGCCTGGCAAGCTACCCATGGCATATTCGATATTCCAAACACAGTAACAACAATCTCACAATGGAGACATTACTGGACCCTCTCGAGCAAATCAATGAACAACAGGAGGACAGTGCTACAGTGCTATTCTACAATATACTAAATGTAATTATTCACTCTACTATGGAAGTTTTAAGAATAAAAACAGCTCATTAAATGGATTCTGACTTGAACCATTCATACAATCCTAAGAGAATCCTGTCCCCAAGCAAAGGAAAATGTTCAATAAAGAGTTACACCATCAGAGCATCATGCCAGATTCTAGTAACGGATTATATAATCTTTTCATTTTCACAATCAGCTACATTCAAGCTCTTATTAATCAACACAGAACACAGTTTCAGTACTAAATACAAACTCTGGCACCAAAGTTTTAATAATGAAGAAATACGAAATACTGCTATTGCTCATAATTAACATACAGTGAAGAATATAGTCAAGTAAACCACATTTGACGCAGAAGCAATTACAAAGATATTAGAGTTATTGAAGAATCTGATAATAATTATAGACTCCTTTCCAAGAAAATTCTAATTCTAATTACACCAAAACTTAGTATACAATTTCAGAGGTTTCCAGGATTGCCAAACATTCATCCACAGACCACTTAAATGTCACCACAGAGTAAAAACATCTGGTTTATAGTCTCACTAATTTGTATTTGTGGTGTCCAACAATAGGACAGTAGCACAAAAGAGCTTTCAGAAACTTGAAAATATTTTCTGTAGGTAGAGTTCTCTGTGAATAAAAAACCTTTGCCAAAGTGTGCAAACTTTGGTGAGAAATAATTTCTGGAGACTTACCCATTAGCCTAAAATATACAATACGTATCCTGTTGGGTTTACAAAAACAGCTATATATAAGGAACTGGTATAACAATTTTTTAAAAAAAAAACTAGTTTTAAATCAGGTAATCTACTAAAATTCTTAATTATAATATAAGAAAAAAGTAGTTAAATATAATTGACTTTTTTGAAATATCTAGTTATAATGAAATACTGTAATGATAATAGATGGATTCATTATTATTTAAACCCACACAATATTTGGTGCAACTTTGATCTCCCAGTTTAAGATAGCTAATGTAGAGGCTGCTAATTAATTGAAAGAGGGTATGAAAAACATGAAAAATAACTTTCAAATTATTGGTTCAAACTTTCATAAATTTTGTTAGATGTAAAGATGACAGTTTCCCTTTTTAATCTATTCTATACCCAATTTAATAAACATATTACACAAAATTCACATAGGTATGACTTAGTCACTCAAAACAATGATGCTGAGGTTTCATTTTAAAATATGAAGAAATAAGAGACACAGCAAATGTGTGTTTTGTATTGAAACTGATAGACTGTTTGATAGAATGAGAAACTGAAACTGAGGTTCATAAGAGGATCCTGCATCTACTAAGAAGTTCTTCAACCCTTTTAATCTGGCTATTTACCTTAGCAATCATTTTTTTGTTTTGAATTCTATTATACTTCATTCCATAGGCATAGACTTAAGTAAAAATAAACCTAAAATACTTTTCTTTAATATACTATTCATGCACTCACTATCATTATTTATTAATCCATCCAATTCATCAATTTCGCAAGTATTTAAGAGTAGCTTCCATGTGGTGCATTCCAGGAACAGAAGGATCTTGCTGGAGTAGTGGCATAGGGAGCTAGTGCTAAGGCATGTGGTAGAGATAAAGACAAAGGCCCATCTCAACGATGTTGTTTGCAAAGAACAGAGTTCTAATTTTCTTGCAAACCTAAAATTAATCTGCTAAAGTACCTTACTGAGGAAGCAATACAAACTGAGGTATTTCAAATCAGTTTATTCTTTTGAATTTGAAATGTAAACTCTAGTAAAATTGTTTTACATGCAAATACACCTTTAATTTTCCTTTCTCTATGCTTACAACTTCTTTGGGAAATCTTGGACAGGACCTTTCACTGATACTATAGCTTAAGATCTAAAATACATTAGTGTTAAAGACACTTTAGAATAAATATATTTGGAAACACACTTGTCAGAAGATTTTAAGATTCCGTATACACTGGTAATTGCTCTAACTAGGAGGCTATATAAATGCTAAGTCCATTTCATATCACTGACTCTAAGGGTCTCTTCCAAACTGGCTAGAGCTATGTTATTTGATTACCTATATAATGTCTTCCTCATATTTGTTTTCGCAGTGTCATACTATTGTCATTCTTTGTACAGATGAACTTTTATATCTCATTAATCAAATCAGCAAATGTTTATATAAAAAAGTAAATAAGCAAGCAGTTTCTTTAGGCTAAACAGTGGAAAGAATATCATCAGGAATACAAAGTAAAACAAACACTTGAAGAGAAAAAGAATGTAAAATAATTAAAAATCACAAAGATAATTTAGGCAAAAGAAAGAAAATAAAGAAAACAGACTAGAGAAATACTACAGTATTAAGGTGCAAGCCTTGCATACAGTGATTCTGCTCATTGTCTGTTTATAACACAGACCCCTTGAGCATCACTGTTACCATAACTGGATGCCTCCAAACACAGCCAGGATAGCCCATATAATACCTGAAACTATACGGCAGTGGGGAGTGGGGGAGCAGCATTACCTCCTTAGGGTCTGTCCCAGTTGGCAGAGAATTTCAAGATGACTTAACATCACTTGGAAGGCTCAAAGGGAAAGAGAAAAATATGTAGTATCAACTACGTTTGCCAGTTGCATTATAAGGAATATATCACGATCACGACCACCCTGTTGTTCGTCGATTGCCTCGAGCAGGTGCCAGTAACGTCTTCTTCGTCCTAGCCCTGAGATTTTTTTTTTAAGTGCCATATTCAAGGCTTTTTCAGGGTTAGGAGAATGAGACCCATCATTGTTACTGGTATTTGGCATATTGGGTATACCACGGGGAGTTTGCCAGACTCTGCCGTGTGGGCATGTTACATTTGGTAGCCTGCCAGTTTGACCAAATTAGGAATGAGATGATAAGATGTCGCGCGGCCGCGAATGCGGCCGCGCGCTTCCGGGAGCTGGGTGTGATAATCTCTGGATCCTGGCCGTTGTTGGAGTTACATGGCAGTTGGTGGGTATAACTGTCTAGTTACTGGCAGGTCCAGTCCCAAACTGTGCAGGCTTGGAGATCTCAGCCCCGGGTCCCACACACCTGGGTTCCTCTGTCAGTTCTTTTATGCGTGAGGCTCATCCAAGTGTGTGGAGAGTGGTCCCAGCATGGCCGTGGCTACACAGTTTGGGACTGGACCTGCCAGTAACTAGACAGTTACACCCACCAACTGCCGTGTAACTCCAACAACGGCCAGGATCCAGAGATCATCACACTCAGCTCCTGGGAGAAAACAAGGCAGAGTCTCCTACCCTATGCCTGACTGTCTCCACCAGGGCCCAACAGCTGAAGGAATATATATATATATATATATATATATATATATATATCACATACCAAGCGTGTATTGCAGTGTAATATAAATATCAAATATCTCCCTCTCTATCTCTATCTAAAATATCTAAATAAAACTGTTTTACATCACAATTCATCTCCTCCTATAATTTTCCAAGGCAAGGGTAATTTATGGACCTGGGATGTGGGTTTTTTTTTCTACAAAGTGCAATGCCTTGCTCTACCTGAGGCCCCAGCTCCTGGAGGGCACTGGATCTTGTGCCCTCAAGATAAGAGTGCCTCTGTTACAGTTTGTTGGGAGCATGGGATGCTAGTATCCATGCTCTGCAGGTGATGGTGGCCAAATTCACCAGTCCACACCCAACTAGACACTTCACCTAGGAGAGAGACCAAAGTATATGGATCAGGAAAGCAGTAGTCCTCCCTCTGTCCCCTCTCTCTTTCTTACTCCCCTTTTCTTCTCCCACTCACATCATTCAAGGATTCACTCAAGCCCTCATATCTATCACATATGTTCTAAATCTTTGTTGATCTGTATAGGTTTTAAGGAGGTAGGTTTATAAACTTTGAAAACACTCTGTGAGGCAAGCAGGTATGCCAGGTTTGTAAAGAATTCACTGAATTGTGGACATTGAGAATTGTTTAGTGAGGAAAAGAGATGCTTAGAAGGTACAATGGACCTTTACTCCAAACGTTTTTTAAAAAACCCAGTACTTTCTTGGGTGCCCTCCCCAAACCCTTCCAAATACACATATCTGTGGGAATCAGCCTGCAATAGTCTCTTATTATTTCTCAGATGCTAGCTGCAACCTGATGGTAAGTATTTCATGGACTTGCCATATACTAGAATCTGCGATCTGAAGTCTGTTTCTGGGCATGGGAATATAAAATGGCTGAAATCCCAAAAGCACAAATACAAGGTTTTATTTCCCCTATGTATTTGCATGAAAGACTTATGGCTTGTGTCACCTAAAGGGACCCAGATTGCTTCCTACACCCTTGTTTGTGCATGTGAACAAGGAACCTGCTGAACAGTGATATTTTATTACTGTATCATCTCTTAGCCTTAAAAATGGAGGTTTGGCTAGACAATCTTCATTACATTCCCAAAATAAAAGTGACAAGGGACAATATCTTTAATTGGAAGAACAGTATGAGGTGATACTACTCATTTTGTTCTACTATCACTCATTTTGAACACTAATCAATATCACCTAAGTTGACCAAACTTTTTGTTAAGCCTCAATAACACACAATTATTTCAAAGACAAAATATCAGAGTCTAATTAACAAAAGACCTTGAGAGTTCATGCCATCCATGTATGTGTAGTCTTTATAACTGTGAAAGCAGAATAATTATTTAGATTATTCAAATTGTTCCACAATTGATATTACTAGTTGCATGAGGATAAAAAGCATTTGTAAAGAAAATTAACCTTCCTAATAATTATCAACAAGAGCTAAATTCCCATTACAATAAACATTTAATGATTAAGTTAAATGAGGCACACTGTTAACTGCAGCTTTGAAAAATAGGTATACTAACTACACAGCGTAGTATAATGGCTCACAAGCTATCATCATGGACCATACTCAATGTCCCTATGCTCTTTTGCAGAATTCTGAAAATTTTCCCTGCTACATAATGACCTTGACTTCTTGATTATGATTGCTATGTAGAGGGCAAGGATCAGACCCAGAAGAGATTACCAATTGGTTGTTAATCAGAAACAAACTTTCTCTTAAAAGAAATTTCTAGCAACAAATGTGATTAGTAATATCACTTGATAACTTGACTTCCCGTTAATCATCAATTTGCTTGAGCGGGTGCCAGTAAAGTCTCCATTTGTCCCTGTAGTGTGCTAGTGTAGCCAAATGGCATCTGTTCATTATAGGAACACAAAGAGCCTCAAATTGATCATTCAGGGTCTTGATGAAGAAGTCTGACCATCTGGTAGGTGGGCGGTCACGAGGTCTTTTGACGTCCCATGGAATCCAGTCAGTAAGGGCTCTTGTCCAGCAGTAAATCTCATTACGTGTCCAGCCCATCTGATTTTCAATGCCTTGGCAAATGAGACAGCATCCCTGATTCTTGATCATCAATGGAGGTCGGAACTCCGGATTCTTTCTCTCATTTGAGTGAAGCGTGATACTCCAAGCATAGCTCTTTTGATTCCTCTTTAGAAAACTTGAATAGCATTCTCATCCTATTTTCATAGGGCCCAGGTCACTGAGGCATATGTTAATGCAGGTAGAACAGTGGAATCGAAGAGATGTTACCAGAGCCGGAGGTTCTTCATCCTCTTAGCTATTTCTTCAAAGCTCTTAAAAGCATTTCAAGCTGCTCTCTTCCTTCTGCACAACTCAGGTGCCAGGCAATTCACCATGTTGACTTCTCGACCTAGGTACACATAATTGTTGCATTCGGAGATGTTTGTTCCATTGAGAACAAATGGAACATCAGGAACGAGACTGTTTCTCATAAACATTTCTCATTCAAATGACCCTGAAGGAGTCATCAATATGGCAGTGTTGAGAAGAATGAGGAAGGAGAGGCTGATAAAATCTCAAGGCCGATCAAGGCTGCCAAAATGAAGAAAGACAAAAATGATTGTCTTTACTTTCAATGCACGTACGCTGGCATCAGATGCATCCATTGAGGACCTGATGGTACAAGTGCGAAAGATCAAGTACGACATCATTGGTCTGACCGAGACAAGAAGGCATCAATCACATCACACTGTTTTCAACTCTGGAGAAGAACTGTTCCTCGAATCATGCGACAAAAGAGGCAACGGAGGTGTCAGTGTACTTGACATGAACTTGGCCATGAGCATTGATTCATTCGAATGCCTAACAACCCGAATTGGATGATTACACTTTAATAGATGTGGCTCACTGCTGGCAGTTTCTATCTTCATTGTCTACTTGCCAACATCCAATTATGGTGAAGGAGAAATTGAGAAGTTCTACATGGAGCTGGAGAAGTTCTATAAAGAGGACCACTCCTTCTGCAGATCAGTGTTGGTGATTTTAATGCCAAGATAGGATGGAGAAAATCAGACAAAGAACTCCATAGTGGGACCCATTACCTAGAATGGAACAAACAGGGTGAGAGACTGTCTGAGTTCATCATGTTGACCAAGACCATCCATGGTAACTCACAGTTCCAGAAGGCTGAATCTAAATATTGGACATGGGAGTCTCCCAATGGATGGTTCCACAACAAAATTGACCACATCATATTCAACCAATGGTTTTGCCTAACTGATGTCGCTGTTGTCCCAAAATTCCAAACGGGATTGGACCACCGTCTCCTTCATGCAAAATTCTACTTCACCAAGTGGGGAGAAAGGGCTGCAAAGTTTAAGAAGTTTAAGAAGTGAACTCCCAGAATGACCACCAATTGGGAACTCTTTGGCACTATTGCTGCAACATGGGTTGACGAGGAATATGAATGACTGGATCAGCACCTACATGATTGTACAAGGAATGCCAAGAGAGAGATAGCAACAAAAAAATGCCTGTCTTCGAAAACTCTTGAACTTATTAGTCAACATGGTTTGGCGCATGCCTCAGGCAACCGCAAGCGAATGTCCAAGTTCACAAAGCAGTGCAGAGATGCAATAAAAGAAAACCTCAAAGAGAGAAGAGCAGCAGTGCTGGTAGATGCAGCAGAAGCTGGGAAAAGCATTCGCAACACCTTCCTGTCCTTCACCAACTACAAGACCAAGATGACTGCCCTCCAACAAACTGATGGATCTATCACATCTTCTAGAAGGGCAATGGAGATGATTATCCATGACTTTTACTCAGATCTCTTTGATAGCCATGTCCACCTGCCCATATAACAAATTCCACAGGATGGATATGTCATTCCCAATGTTCTTTCTTTTGAAATCCAACACGTCATTTTGTCGGTAAAGAAACGAACAGCACCTGGCCCAGACAAGGTTAGACCTGAACACCTGAAGAACCTGCTGTCAGTACTCATCAATACATGGGCTCGGTTCTTCACATATTACCTTTCTGAATGCAAGGTTCCATCCCAATGGAAAACCAGCAGGACTTTACTTCTGTACAAGAAAGGAGACATCTACAACATTGGCAACTATAGCCCGATCTGCCTATTGTCTGTCATCTACAAGCTGTTCACTTGAGTCATCCTGAATAGGATTGGCAGAACACTAGATGAAGGACAACCATGCTAGCAAGGTGGGTCCCGAAAAGGATTCAGCACCATAGACCATATCCACATGATAACCAAGCTCATTGAGGTTTCTTGGGAGTTCAAGATGCTGGTCTGTCTAACATTTATTGATTTAAAGAAGGCCTTTGATTCTGTTGAGATGAAAGTGGTCATTGAAGCCCTAGCCAATCAGGGGATTCAAACTCAATGCATCAGGATCCTCCGTAAGCTGTATTACAGATTCACTACCAGGATCTCACCATTCTACAAAGAAGTGATCATCCATGTCAAGAGAGGGGTTCAGCAGGGTGATACCATTTCACTGAAGCTCTTCAGTGCCACCCTTGAAAACATCATGTGACAATTGGAATGGGAAGGAATGGGAGTTAAGGTAGACAGTCGGCAACTACACCACCTCTGCTTTGCTGATGACATCATTCTAATAACACCAAACATTAGCCAAGCAGCACAAATGCTGGCCGACTTTGACCATGAGTGTGAAAAGTTGGACTACAGCTGAATCTCATGAAGACAATTAGTAATATACTAGAATTAAATTTTAGTTTGAGTGCTACTGCTTCACCAGAGTTTCTCCTGTTATTACTAGTGCTACAATGTGGAGGTTTTGTAATTTGGGGGAGTTTTATTGTTGCCTGGCAAGATACCGGGAGTATCTCGCCTGCACGGCAGAGCCTGGCAAGCTCCCCGTGACGTATTCCATATGCCAAACACAGTAACAACAAAGTCTCCAATGGAGACATTACTGGGCCCGCTCGAGCAAATCGATGATCAATGGGAGGGCCTTTACTTACTTATTGTTGATGCTTGATGATAGCACAGTGGTAGGGCGTTTGCCTTGCATGCAGCCAGCCCGGCCAACCTGGCTTCAATTCCTCCACCCCTCTCAGAGAGCCCAGCAAACTACCGAGAGTATCTTGCCTGCACGGCAAAGCCTGGAAAGCTAACCGTGACTTATTCGATATTCAAACAATAACAACAAATCTCACAATTTGTTGAGATGTTACTGGTACCTGCTCACGCAAATCAATGAACAATGGGAGGACAGTGCTACAGTGCTACAGACTATGATGTCGGAATTTCTTTGGGGCAGTTTCCTTGATGACTTTCAGGAAGAAAGTGACATGATAGAGAACTGAAGGTACAGCAGCAAGGACCTAAGGTCCTTAGTACAAGAACACTCAAGGAACCAAGTTTTGAACTAAGCTTAGTAGTTATCCTGCCCTCTTCAAGACTTTTCATAAAAATAGAAATTCTGTGCTGACACATTAATTGTAGCCCTTGAGATACAATGAATTTGAAGACTCAGCAAACTGTACCAACAGTTTTCTTGCGCACAGAAATTGCCATAGGATAAATAACTAATATTTTAAGGCATTATCTTTGAGCTAAGCAATTAATAACCAATGCAAATGACAAATATATACAAAGCATATTTTATTCTTTCCCCTGAAACTTTTTCTACTTAATATAATTCAGTTTTTGGTACTTAAAAAAGTCACAGTTAAGACATTAAAAAGGAAGGACTTATTTTTGCATGAATACAAAAATAGAGAAATTTTTCATAAGGAAGAGGAAATTTGTATTTGAATTTATAAGTTAGTAGAATTTCAGCAGGCAGATATTTTTTAAAAATGGCACTATAGGCAGAAAAATAAAAATGACCAAAAGCATAAAAGTGATAAATTAAGCTTTCATATATTTTATTTCTTACATTATTATTTAGGAGGTAATACAGGGGCTCAAATGGGAATAGCTGGGGGAAAACATCAGAATATACTGAGATGGTCATTTGGAAATAGCATATGAGCAGCTTTGAGATGGGCAAAAGAATTTGAATGGGGGGTATAGTGCTGCCAACAAGTCAACCTGTACCTGTGGGGTGAGAGCATCAGCAGCTTGATGGTGACTTCAGGCTTCCTGATCCCCGCAAATTGCCGCTGTGCCTTTGGTTAGACTCCAACAACTTAGAAGCAAGTTCACCAAGAAATTGAGCAGCCAAATGTTAGGTATGTGGGAGTCACACCCACAAACCACCTCTGGCTCAGCTATACAAGCTCACTCAGAGTTGGGATGGGCTACCTCCCCCACTTCCCAATGGACATGGAAGAACTGGCAGTCACCCCCATGAACCAACTCCAGTGCCACCCTGTAAGCTCTACTATTGGCCTTGCCTCAGAGACCCCTAAATAAATCTTGAAAGAGATCAAAAGCTGCAGTAAAGCTAAGACCCATACATAGCTGAACAGTCCAGAGTAAATTGGAGGGGGCGGGTTGGCCTGGGCCCGCCCAAGCAGAGTCCCCGGCAGCCACTTGCTTCCCCAATCCAAAATTGCTGCCATACCCCAAGCCTAACTCCATGGGCTCAGGATGGACCTCATCAAGATATAATCTGCTGAAAATTTTGTAATGTGGATCTTAGCACACCAACAGCCCTGGTCCAGAGACCCTGAAAATACCACAGTGCCAGAGATCTCTCCGGGCCCGGTACTAAGCCAATATCACCAGGGCATGCCAGATGGAGCAGCTGCAGTCTCCCCGCCTAGTCCAGATGGAATCCTGGTGACCAAGAGCCTCCATAAGCAAGGCCCAGTAATGCAGGTTCCAGGACTACATCTCCAGGCCACATGGCAGCAAAGGACCTGGGCTGTCCCTCCCTGGGTCTCCACCTGCCCAGAAGACTGGCTGTTATGCCCACAATTAGCCACCAGGCACCATCTTAGTGCAACTACTGCCCTGGCTCAGAGACACAGCAGCAAGTCCCGGAAGACACCACAGTACCGGAGATCTCTCTAGGCCCCAAACTAAGCCAGTATCACCTGGACACCTCATCTTAGTGCACTAACAGCCCTGACCCAGAGGCTCCCAATTAAATCCCAAAATGTATTAGTGACATACAGAGATGTCTCTGGAACCCAATCACTTACAATCTAGAAATTTACATTTACAATTGCGGCCACGTGAGTTCTCATGATATTTGAAATGTAGCACTGTATCACTGTCCTCCCATTGTTCATCGATTCTCCCAGTAACTTCTCCATTGTGAGACTTGTTACTGTGTTTGGCATATCAAATACGTCACAGGTAGCTTACCAGGCTTTGCGGTGTGAGTGAGATACTCTGTAGCTTGCAGGGCTCTCCGAGAGGGGTGGAAGAATCAAGCCCAGGTTGGTTGGGTCGGCGTGCAAGGCAAACGCCTTACCCTCTGTGCTATAGTTCCAGCCCTGTGCTATTCGAAATGAGCTATGCAAAATATGTTATCTAGTGTCTGTCCATTGCAGGTAGGCTTAAATGGTGGTGGGAAAATTTGAGCAAAATTAATGCCCCAAATTAGAGAGAGAGAGTATTGTGGAAATTGTCTGCCATAGAGGCAGGGTGAGACTGCAATGTATATGTGTGTGTTTGGGCGTGATACTTGAAACATTGGTGGTGGAAAATGTTAACTGGTGGAGTAATGGGTGTTTCATCATTGTTTGGCTGAATCTCAAACATGAAAGTTTTATAACTCTCACGATGATACAATAAAATAAAAATGTAATGTGGAGTTCATGCCCAATTCAATCAGCTTAATCAATGGCTGAACAAATAGCAGTGCTCCTACATTATTTAAATTAAAAAAAATTGAATGTATTTAATGGCAAAGAGAAATTAAACCAAAGCTTTCAGTTTGTCACAGGCAGATAGAGAGCATGGCTCTTGTAAATGTAGATTGAGGAGAGACACTGTTTGGAACCCAAACAATCCCAGACCTTGTAATGCAGAACCTGTGTGTGGAGCCTGGAAAACCTGTAACATGCAGAATGCTAGGCTTAGAGCATCAGCTGGGCACTCAAAAGTATTGTTCCAGTGCTAGAAAAAAAATACCATGCTAAAACTGTCCAAGACAAGCATCCAGAGTTCAGAGCTATCCTCCTTGACAATATCCTAGAAATAGGCTTTGAGTAGTAGGCCCATTTGGGAAAACTATAAAAACTACCTTTACATGGTTAAACACACATCTCCCCATTTGGGGGGTTGCTGACATCTCTGTCTAACATACATAATTCCTTTCTTTTATTTTATGGAGCGCATTCTCCATCGTTGAGATTCACCCAATACTCAAATTGAATGTGTCCTTGGCACTGTCAACTCCAGAAAAGAACACAAATTCTATTGAACATAACTTTATTACTCCTTTTTACTTCCCAAATAAAAAATCTTATTTCACCATGTCTTTTCTTTGTGAAATTCTTGCTATGAGGTTAGCCGATAGAATGCAGAGAAAATAAAATGAGGTCATGGATCCCTGAGAAATTAGTTTTAAAAAGAAAATGAAACACTTTGAATTTAAGGCACCCATTTGATGGAATCTTGCTCAGGAAATCTCTTAGGAAAAACTACAAAATATTTTACAAGTGCTCTACATGTCTCTAACGATGAGTTTATTGAAAGAAAAGGACAGTATACTTCAAAAAGCAGCGAATAGGCAACTAGAAAGCAAACTGCCCTGTGTGGATAATGACTAGCTATGTTCCCTTCTAATTGAGGGTTAGGTTACAGGTGGTCTTTCCCTAGAAAGTTCAACATTTTACCTAGAATTGGGCATCTACCCTTTTTTTATATTTTCATCGTCCATTCATTATTATCAAGTTACAACTTGGTGCAGGTTTGGGGGTAGTCATTAGACAAAAGTAAGGAGAGCTATGTTGTCATCTCTGTTGTGGTTTACCAATATCATTGTAGATAAGAGGAGTTGAAAAGATAGAAGTAGAAGCAGTTGGGCCTTTCATATGAAGATGCTTGCTATTTATTTTAGCAGGACAAGGTGCCTATGGGCAGCAGGTGAATTTTCTATACCTGTCATGAGGACCTAAATAATCAAAGTATATATATAAATACATATATATATATATATATGCTTTGTATACATATATGAGTGTATATAAAAATAAATATACATAAATATATATGTATGCTTATATATGTATATAAAGCACTAAAGTAAGCAAAATTTGAACACAGAGAGGAAAGATAGAAACTTAAAAGATACCAATAATTAAGTATATTTTTAGAGTCAGAGATCTATCACAATAGACTGGAGTGCATGTGTTGTATATAGGTGGCCCATGTTCAATTCCCAACACCATATAATTACTCAAACACGACTAGGAGTAGCAAGCTGGAAGTAGTCCTGGGTACTAAAGGTGTGACCACTAAATAAACAAAAATAAAAGTATCAAAATAGTTAAGAATGAGAGAATAGACTATCATGAAAAACAGGAATAGCAGTGGTCTTTGGGATATCAATTATCTTGTTTCTCTACCTATAAGAATAGAATTTTTTTTATTTTGCTTTTTGGGTCGCACCCAGCAATGCTCAGAAGTTACTTCTGGCTCTGTACTCAGGAATTACTCCTGGTGATGCTTGGGGGACCATATGGGATACCGGGGATTAAATCTGTGTCAGCCACGTGCAAGGCAAATGCCCTACCTGCTGTACTATCGCTCCAGCCCCAGAATAATCATTTTGGACATAATCGCATAAGCACTAGCTCATTAGATGTTGAAATAATACAGTATCACTAAATACTGTCAACTTGTTCAGGAATCACTCTCTGACATGCTCCAGAGATAGTAGGTTGTGCTGAAGAATGAAACAGCAGTTGACCATCAACAAGGCAAGAGATTTAGCCCCAATACTACCTCTCTGTTTCTGAATTTGATTTATTTTTTAAGATATTGGTAGTAAGGAGAAGCAAAACAAACTTATAAATAAATTAAAGTGAAACTTATTTTAAAAATGTATTATGTGTTAAGTTAATTAGCTGGGCCAAAATCAGAGGAGAAGAAAATACGAAGAAAATGAGAGATGTTATAGAAAGAGGGAGGCAATAATAAGCAAAGCTACATAAGAAAACTGAATTAGAAAAGGTCATTTTGGTAGAAACTGGTAAAGTATGTGCTTTGGTACAGTGGATATTGGAATAAAATTTGAGCAGATTCATTTTATTCACTCAGGACCAAAAGGTCACCTTTCTGACAGTGAAGATGTGTAGATGGTTTGAAGATCTTAACAAAATAAGGGCAATGATACCTTTCAAAAACAGAAAAAGAAATTGAGTGGCCGTAAAATTGTCAAAAGTATTTGTAAAATTACCAAATAAAAAGATGAATAAAAATGGATTCTTTTATTACAAGGAAGTGACTATTGGCCCTATGATTGAAATTATTCTAAAGCTCAGATAAATCTGAAATATCAGAATGTCATAGAACCTGCAAGACTTTGTTTTCAAAAGTATCATCAAGTATAAGGCACATATATTGCATGATAAGTTTAAGAGATAAAAAGAGTCACAATTTTTTCTGGAAAAATTTTACTATAATGAAAACCTTACGAAGTTGTAGAAACATTAATATATAAAAAGATATTTGAGGAAATACTTTCCTCTCTTTAAGAAGGAAGGTCTTTGGTGCTGGAACAATAGCATAGCGGGTAGGGCGTTTGCCTTGCACACAGCCAGCCTGGATTTGATTCCCAGCATCCCATATGGTCCCCCGAGGAGTAATTCCTGATTGCATGAACCAGGAGTAACTCCTGGGCATTGCCGGGTGTGACCCCAAAAAAAAGCAAAAAAAAAAAAAAGAAGAAGAAGGAAGGTCTTTGAATCTCTACATTTCAATGGGCCTGCTAGAGCAAAACTATGAACAACAGGAAGATAGTGACAGTGACAGTGACATTTTTAGTATATCCCATACCACTCAAAAAGGATCTTTCTAAATGTATTCCAATACACAAATAATTACTGATCTAATTTCTCAATACTAGGGAATAAGGCCCTTATGGTAACTAACAAAAATAGAACGTAAAGAAAAGAAGTTCAAGTGAATAAGGCAATTCAAGTTCATTTGAAATCTTGTATCCTGAAATTTGTAACCATGTAGTTACAGATTTAAAAGAAACCCGATTTTTAAAGAATAATGAATAAGAAAAGCCTTAACTAAACAATAGTATAAAGGCAATTGCAAGGAAAACATTTTATCAGAGTTGGTAAAAACTGTTTTAATGTACATTAGAAGCAATAAAGAATCTGGAAGCATATTATGTTCTAATTACAAATCCATGGCATCTACTCCAAGACCATTCCAAAGGGATCATTATTAGCGATAACTTTGGTGTCTTTAATTGATATACTACAACAAAGAGTCACATAAAAAATATACTACTTTTTAAAGGTGTTTTTTTTCTGTGATAGATTTTGCTCTTATTTCAGGGAAGTGTCCTTCAGATTCTGCTGCATTAATAGGAAAGTAAATTGTTTGGAGAGCTCAGTGCTAGTACTCTAGACAGCTACCCCAAATAAACCTTTCTCCTATCCAAAATCTCCTTTCCACTGTCCCAACCCAAAGCTTTCATATCTTATCTGCACAATAACTCTCCTATAGTTTTGTGAACTCATACCTAGGTTATAACTCACCACTTTTATTTTTTTCTGTATTTTTTTAATGAGATCTCCAGGAACTATTTGCCTAAACATTATTTTCAGATGTATTGCTTTGAAAACTCTATCCAGATCATACTATTATATCAAAGGCAAAGATACATAAGAAAATTGAATGAGAAAAGGTCACTTTGGTAGAAACTGGTAAAGTATGTACTTTGGTAGAGTAGATATTGGAATAAAATTTGAGCAAATCCATTTTATTCACTCAGGAACAAAAGGTCATCTTTTTGACAGTGAAGATGTGTAGTTGGTTTGAAGATCTTAACAAAATAGGGGCAATGATACCTTTCAAAAACAGAAAAAGAAATTGAGTGGCCATAAAATTGTCAAAAGTATTTGTAAAATTACCAAATAAATAGATGAATAAAAATGAATTTTTTTATTACATTACAAGGAAATAACTATTGGCCCTATGGTTGAGAAAGTCAGACCAGCCCTATGAATTCAAGACTTTGCCTGAATAGAGATCCAAATGAGGCTTCAAGCTCTCATTTAGACTCTTAGTTCTGTAAGAATAAAAACAATGGCTGATATATATATATATATATATGAGAAATTCAATTATTAGTCATAATATAAATCTGTCAAGGCCGCAGAACTAGGGTATCTTTATCCACAGAAGAAACTCAGAGAAGTTTCTGTTTTTCTTATGTAACTTGCTCCCTACTCTCCCGCCCCACCCCCCGCCAAAAAATCAATCTTACTTTCTGTATCTATATAAAAAATAACCACTGAAAATAAGAATATACTATTTCTGTTCCACTTAGCTTGCAGTATCTTCTGAACACATCTAATGTTTAATGTCTGGAGATAGTAAAAATGGTGAAATGCCACTTACAAGGAATATTGGCTGTCTTGTCCAAGGAAAACTAATCTAGTCTTTCTGCTTATACAGCCCAATTGGTAGCTTGGAGAGAAGCACAGTCTGCCTCTTTTAGATATTTATGACCCGAATTACCAATTGAAATTGCAATCGAACACTCTGAAGCTCCTAAACAAAAGTTTCCTGGAATCTTTCAAAAAACTCTGTTTAAGGCAGAATGTTAGCATCTTCAATGAACTTGAGAGTGAGAGAGAGAAAGAGAGAGAAAGAGAGAGAGGCTGACCATGTAATTCAGCACTCAGAAACGGTGAACTCTGTTCTTCAAAGAAAAGAAAAGAAAATCTATCTCTTCTGATGAGTCTGACAAGAAGCACCACGATAGAAATCTGTACCTGTAAATGTGGTTAGTGAAATGAAATTCAATTGTAATTCTTCCCTGAAGAATGTCATCTCCATCTGGAACTAGAAACGTGAGCTCTTCATGGAAAATATCTTTTTAAAGAGCACAACAATCAGGGTAAATGTCATCTTCATTAATCATCCTCTCATATAATGGAGTCAACTGTAAAAAATTGTATTAAGTCTAATTTCCTGAGGAGATGAGGGGAACTATGCAGTTTAAGCAACTCTCAGACCTAAATGTTAACTTTATAAAGCAGAGCCATTTCATAAGCTGCAAACTATCTTGAGTCCTACAATAACCATTACCCATCCCCATATCCAGACCCACCACATACAGCAAATGAAAGAACAACAGTCAGAAGAAAATGGAATTGTCTCTAAAATGAAAAGTTCACTTTTCAATAGGTAAGACCAACTTAAAGATCTTTAATCAAATGAAATTTACCTTCAATCTCCAAAAAGTACAATAAAATAATTAAAAAATAAACTATCAATTATAATTTGCATATTGTCTTATAATATCACTGTAGCACTGTAACACTGTCCTCCCATTGTTCATCGATTTGCTAGAGCGGGCACCAGTAACATTTCCATTGTGAGACTTGTTGTTACTTCTTTTGGCATATCAAATACGTCATGGGTAGCTTGCCAGGCTTTGCCATGTGGACGGAATACTCTCAGTAGCTTGCGGAGCCCTCCGAGAGGAGCGGAGGAATCAAACCTGGTTCGGCCATATGCAAGGCAAATGCCCTATCCACTATGCTATCGCTCCAGCCCATCTTATAATACCACAATATAAAACTAGTTGACTTGAGTTACATGAATTTTAAAACTACTTCAATTCACGGGAGTGTTTTTATGAATAAAATTACATAAATAAAATTTTATAGTCAACTTTAATAGCATTAGAACTGGTATTTTTCCATTACAGTCTTCATAATTTTATGTCAAATGACCAGTTACCAGTTGTCTCCTTTAACATAAAATCAAATGAAATATTAAAATATACCAAAATCATAAATTTTTAAAAAATAAACAAAGGAAAGTTTCCATTCACTTTCAGAAGAAACAAATATATACAGGTGCATGCAGAATAATATCAAACATCCTTATCAAATTCTATCAAAATGCAACATATTCAATAAATGGGTATACATATAAAAATATGTTTGTTACACAAAATTTTTTCTTTTAAAGGCTATGTAGTTAATATTTTTGGTTTTGTGGGCAATACAGTCATTCATAACTAGTCAACCCTACACAGCAGTGTGAAAATAGCCACAGACATTAGGCAATAAAGTGTATAGCTATAGTCTAAAATTATTTATTTGTAAATAAAGATGATAGGCTTTACTCTAGAGATCAGTTTGCCAATTCTTGATTAATAGCAACTCCCCAATACTTGTGAGTTGTTTAGTAAAGCAGTATTCATTTGCTAAGTTTTGAATTAACAGATTGGTAAGATGTAGATGGGAATTGTGAATACATGTGCACACATCAATATTTCAATAGAGAGAAATTGTTCAATTAAGTAAAATTAAATAAACTAGTATGACTTTTAGAACTTCTAGTGTTCTCAGTAATATCTGAATATTTGCTTATTGTTTTAACATAGAAATTCACTGTCACTGTCACAGTCACTGTCCTCTGGTTGTTCACTGATTTACTCCAGCGGGTCCAGTAACATTGTGAGACTTGTTACTGTGTTTGGCATATTGAATATGTCATGGGTAGCTTGCCAGGCTTTGCTGTGCAGGCAAGATACTCTCAGTAGCTTGCCGGGCTCTCCAAGAAGGATGGAGGAATCGAACTCAGGTCGGCCAGGTGGGCCACGTGCAAGGCAAATGCCCTACCCGCTGTGCTATCGCTCCAGCCTATAGAAATTAAATGCAATAATATTAAAATTCCTGATAGCACAATGGTAGGGCGTTTGCCTTGCACGTGGCCAACTTGGCTGACCAGAGTTCGATTCCTCTGCCCCCCCTAGGAGAGCCCGGCAAGCTACCGAGAGTATCTCACCTGCACAGCAAAGCCTGGCAAGCTCCCCGTGATGTATTCGATATGCCAAACACAGTAACAACAAGTCTCACAACACATATGTTACTGGGCCCCCTTGAGCAAATCAATGAACCATGGAAGGACAGTGCTTTCTAATATAATACATAAAGTCTATGTATTTACATGTGTATATATTTAGCTGTTTAAGTAACAAACCCAAGTCCCTGTATATGGAAAGCATGTGCTTACCCACTAATCTACATCTACGGTTGTAGATTTTATTTTTTAAGGAATCATAAATATCTTAAAAATTCAGTCTAAGACCTCTCTAGATACAAAAATACAGGAAAAGGTAAACATTATTGACAACAAGGCTCAATTTTATTCAAGTACATTTTTTGTCACTTGTATATCAACAGTTTTATCATTCATTTTTTTCCTTGTATGATTTCTTTGTTATCAGACACATAAGTCATTTTATGTGACTATTTGCTCACTCCATTGCTTTTCTAGATAATGCAGACAGATCTCTATATGCATCAACAGAAAAAATATTTTTATTTAAAAGGCTATTAAAGTTGAAAATTTGATATTTGATAAAAGATTGGGAAAATTTTACAAACAAAAGCATTGTGATCTTGCCATTACCTTGTTATATAGTATTTAAGGGGAAAGGAAAATGGAATGAATTGTTACCATACATGGGAAAAAGCAAAGTTTCAGAGTTATAAATAAAGAATTAACTAATAACTATATCACATTTTGGCTTTTTCTCTCAAGTAACAATCTCTATTTTATAGTTCCTTGTTTAAAACATTTTTATTGGAGCCTAGATATTGTCCTCTCAGAGCCCGGCAAGCTCCCGAGAGTATCTCGCCCGCTCGCAAAGCCTGGCAAGTTATCCATGTCGTATTCAATATGCCAAACACAGTAACAAGTCTTGCTATAGAGACGTTACTGGTCCCACTCAAGCAAATTGATGAACAATGGGAGGACAGTGCTACAGTGCTACAGATATTGTCCAAGGTTCGTGGTCCATATCTTGTATGCAACTGATTTGGTGATCCTTGGCATCACAGGGACTAAAGCAGTACTGCGTCCTTTGGGCATAACATTGAGCCACAATGCAGCTACTTAAGAATGACATGAAGGGGCCACCAAACTTTTGAAGACTTCTTTATAGTAAAACCGCTCCCTCAACAATCAAAAAATAAAAAATAAAAGAAACTTTTTTTTCTTTTTGTGTCACATCCAGTGATGCAAAATGGTTACCCCTGGCTCATGCATTTAGGAATTACTCCTGGTGGTGCTTGGGGGACCATATGGGAGGCTAGGAATTGAACTCAGGTCAGTCACGTACAAGGCAAACACCTTACCCTCTATGCTATCACTGCAGCCCCCCAAAATAACATTCTTTGTTAGAATGCTCCCTAGAAAATGGAAATAGAGGTAAATATTAAACTTAGAGCAGTGAATACTCAAAGTCCGAGAGATAGTATATGTTTCTTAGAGCCTCACCGGAAGTGATCACTGAGCACAGAGTCAGAAGCCCTGAAAATTAAATGGTGTGATCAAAAGATAATTTTAAAAAGAGGAAAAATAAAGTAAATATATAAGGAAAAGCAAACATGCAAAGGTAAATTTAAGAATATATGTGAATTTCCATAACTTGTCTCTCTGAAAGATAAAGAAATCTAAGGACACTGCTCCTATAGGAAATACTCTGTATCATCATTCTGTATAAAAAACAATGGTCTGCCCACTCTTTACAATAGCCAGAATCTGGAAAAAACCTGAGTGCCCGAGAACAGATGACTAGTTAAAGAAACTTTGGTACATTTGCACAATGAAGTACTATATAGCTGTTAGAAAAAACGAAGTCACGAAATTTACATACAAGTGGTACTACATGGAAAGTATCTTGTTAAGCGAAATGACTCAGAAAGAAAGGGATAGACATTGAAAGATTGCATTCTTCTGGGGAACATAAAGTAACAAAATAGGAGACTAACACCCAAGAATGGCCGAGATTAGTACCAGGAATTTTACTCCATGACTTGGAGGCCAACCACACATACTAGGGGGAAAGGGAGCTTAGATAAAGAGGGGAACACCAAATAAAGGTGTTGGGAGGATCCTCTCAGAATGGGAGAAGCATGCTGAAAGTAGACTATAGACCAAACATGATTGCCACTCAATGTTTCTTTTGCAAACCACAACACCCAAAAGGAGAGAGAAAACAGAGGGGAATGCCCTGCCACAGAGACAGGGTGGGATGGGGTGAAGGGGGGTGAGAGGGATACTGGGATCCGTGGTGGTGGGAAGTGGGCACTGGTGGAGTGATGGTATTTGATCATTGTATAATTGAAACCCAAGCACAAAAATGTGTAAGTCTGCAACTGTACCTCATGATGTCTCACTATTAAAAAATTTTTTAATAAAAAAAAAGAAAAAAATGGTCTGCCTATGAAGATGAACAACATTAAGTCAAATACTTATTCTCAGTTTTTTTTATTTCCAATATATAGCTTTAATTAGATAAGTCTATAGTTTCAAATGTGCTTGTTTACATACTCTGCATAATCTAAATCAGTATCCAAATAAATTAAGAAAAATTCATAGTAATGAGACAAGAAATGGAAACATAAGAAATCATTTATTATTTCACATTTATCTTTTATTAAAAATGACTTAGACAAATTCAACAAGACTTCTATAGCATAACCTGAATGATGAGTACACATAACAATAACAAAATTTGAATTAAATGAGTGGGGAAATTCTTAAACCAATAATAATGATTCTTTGTGAAAAGTAACACTTTTTTATATGAATGTTAAACAACAAGGACTGGTTTAGAATAAAATTATATCTTGCTAGTCATTTGGACATCATACATTCAAAGTATATTAGGAAACTGCATCCAACAGTATATCCTGAAAATTTTTAATTAAATTGAGCAAATTATTTCTCCACATAAAAATTGCCATTCTAGGGGCTGGAGTGATAGCACATCTGGTAGGGTGTTTGCCTTTTACGTGGCTGACCAGGGTTTGATTTCTAGCATCCCTTATGGTCCCCGAAGCACCACCAAGAATAATTGCTGAGTGCATGAGCCAGGAGTAACCACTGTGCATTGCCAGGTGCCACCCCCCAAAAAAAAAACGCTATTCTATGTATCAATATAGATTTGGGCCAACAGGTCAAAATATTATTATCACTTGATCACTTGACTTCCCATTAATAATCGATTTGCTCTAGCGGGAGCCAGTAACATCTCCATTTGTCCCTGTCGCATGCTAGTGTAGCCCAATGGCATCTGTTTGTTCTAGGAACATGAAGAGCCTCAAACCGATTGTTCAGGATCTTGATGAAAAAGTCTGACCATCTGGTAGGTGGGCCACACAATCTTTTGATGTCCAGTGGAATCCAGTCAGTAACGGCTCTAATCCAGTGGTCGTCTCCAAATCTCATTAAATGTCCAGCCCATCTGATTTTTAATGCCTTGGCAAACAAGACAGCATCCCTGATTCTTGATTGTGGATGGAGGTCGGAACTCCGCATTCTTTCTCTCATTTGAGTGAAACGTGATACTCCAAGCATAGCTATTTCCATTCCTCTTTGGAATAGCATTCTCATCCTGTTTTCATAGGGCCCAGGTCTCTGAGGCGTTAGTGCAGGAAGAACAGTGGAATTAAAGAGATGTGGCCAAAGCCGGAGGTTCTTCGTCCTCTTAGCTATTTCTTTGATGCTCTTGAAGGTGTTCCAAGCCACTCTATTCCTCCTGCACAACTCAGGTGCCAGGTCATTCATCATGTTGACTTCTCGACCTAGGTACACATAACTGTTTCATTTGGAGATGGTTGTTCCGATGAGAGCGAATGGAGTGTCAGGAATGAGGCTGTTTCTCATAAACATTGTCTTTGTGAAATTCAGCTGTAATCCGACCTTTCCACATTTACGGTTGAAGTCGGCCATCATTTGTTCTGCTTGGCTAATGTTTGGTGTTGTTAGAATGATGTCATCAGCAAAGCAGAGGTGGTGTAGTTTCCAACCATCTATCTACACTCTTTCCCATTGCAGTTGTTGCATGATGTTCTCAAGGGTGGCACTGAAGAGTTTCGGTGAAATGGTATCACCCTGCTGAACCCCTCTCTTGACATCGATGATTACTTCTTTGTAGAATGGTGAGATCCTGGTAGTGAATCCGTAATACAGCTCACAGAGGATCCTGATGTATTGAGTTTGAACGCCCTGATTGGCTAGGGCTTCGATGATACGCTTCTGTCTCAACAGAATCAAAGGCCTTCTTTAAATCAATGAACGTTAGACAGAGCTGCATCTTGAACTCCCGAGAAACCTCAAAGAGCATGGTTATTGTGTGGATATGGTCGATGGTGCTGAATCTTTTTTGGGACCCAGCTTGCTCACATGGTTATCCTTCATCTAGTGTTCTGCCAATCCTATTCAGGATGACTTGATTGAACAGTTTATAAATGACTGACAATAGGCAGATCGGGCTATAGTTGCCAATGTTGTAGATGTCTCCCTTCTTGTACAGTAGTAAAGTCCTGCTGGTTTTCCATTGGGATGGAACCTTGCATTCATACAGGTAATATGTGAAGAGCCGAGCCTATGTATTGATGAGTACTGATGGCAGGCAGGTTCTTCAGGTGTTCAGGTTTGACCTTGTCTGGGTCAGGTGCTGTTCGTTTCTTTACCAATGAAATTTTTGGAAGGGAAAACATTGGGAACGACATATCCATCCTGCAGAAGTTGGTATTTGAGCAGGTGGACATGGCTATCGAAGAGATCTGAGTAAAAGTCATGAATAATCTTCTCCATTGCCTTTCTGGAGTCTTCTGCCCCCGCGCCTGGGTGTTCCTTCCTGGGGCCCCTTGGAGGGGAGCGGGTTGAGCTTTCCTCCCCGCCCCGACCAGGGCTACGGCAGCCGAAGACCTCCAGGACCAGCCACCACCATGCTGAAACCACTCTCCGCACACATGAAGGTACTGGCAGAGGGACAAAGCCACGCGGGTTCCGGGGCCGAGACCTCCAAGCCTACTCGGATTGGAGTCAAGCATCTTCCACCCAGATCCTCCAAATTCCAGTAGGCGGGGGTCACACCCACCACCTGGCCCCCTGGCGCCGTGTAATCCCATCAGCGGCCAAGACTCAGAGACTACAAAATCCAGATCCCGGACGAGAAGAGTGCAGTCTCTGCCCCCGCGCCTGGCTGTTCCTTCCCGGAGTCCCTTGGAGGGGAGCGGGTTGAGCTTTCCTCCCCGCCCCGACCAGGGCTACGGCAGCCGAAGACCTCCAGGACCAGCCACCACCATGCTGAAACCACTCTCCGCACACATGAAGGTACTGGCAGAGGGACAAAGCCACGCGGGTTCCGGGGCCGAGACCTCCAAGCCTACTCGGATTGGAGTCAAGCATCTTCCACCCAGATCCTCCAAATTCCAGTAGGCGGGGGTCACACCCACCACCTGGCCCCCTGGCGCCGTGTAATCCCATCAGCGGCCAAGACTCAGAGACTATAAAATCCAGATCCCGGAACCGTGCGGCCGCGACATCTTATCAGAACTTTATTTTATGACATTTTATTGTCTCATTCCTACTTTGGACAAACTTGCAGGCTATTGAATGTAGCCTGCCCACAGGGCAGAGTCTGGCAAACTCCCCGTGGCGTACCAAATATGCCAAATACCAGTAACAATGATGGGTCTCCTTCTCCTAAAGAGCCTTGAATATAATCTCAGGGCTAGGATGAAAGAGACGTTACTGGGGCCTGCTCGAGGCAATCGATGAATAACAGGATGATGAAATGAAAAATGAAAAAATTGCCTTTCTGGAAGATGTGATAGATCCATCAGGACATTGGAGGGCAGTCATGTAGTTGGCAAAGGACAGGCGGGCGTTACGAATGCTTTTCACAGCTTCTGCCACATCTGCCAGCACTGCTGCTCTTCTCTCTTTGAGGTTTTCCTTTATTGCATCTCTCAGAACTGCTTTGCGAGCTCAGAAGTTCGCTTGTGGTTGCCTGAGGCATGCGCCAAACCACGTTGGCAAATAAGTTCAAGAGTTTTCGAAGACAGGTGTTTTTTTTGTGGGTATCTCTCTCTTGGCGTTCCTTGTACAATCATGGAGGTGCTGAACCAGTCGATTGCATTCCCCATCAATGTTGCCAACAACGGCATCTTCCCATGTTCTCCAAATGATTTGATTCAAATAGAATCAATAAAAGCTTGTCACCAATGGTGTATGTGTCGGTGTGTCAGGGGGTTACTAGTCATTAATGTGCCAATCTTTGATAAATCACTATTTCCAAGGAGCCATTCATAGTTTTTTTTAATAAAAAGCAGAGTTTTGGGGGGCTTCTGTTTGCCTTATTTTTAGCTTTTTCACCATACTCAGCTGTACTTAGGGAGTACTCCTGGATCTGTGTTCAGGGATCATGCGTGGCAATGCCATCTCTAGTGGTGGAGATTGATTTCAGGTTCACATTGTGCAAAGCACATGCCTTAACCACTATTTCTCCAGCACCTGAAGGGCAGTTTTTAATTTGTTATCCTTTGTTTCATAAAGTATATATTGAACATAAATTGTAGTCAAAGTAAGTATGTGTATATATATGTAGAAAGTTTCCTTATGTCGATCACACCATTAAAACATTATTTGGGAAAAGCATTTTGATTCAACTCTAACTATTTAGTTGTGTTGTTTTTCTTGTTCTTTTCTTTTAGATATGCATTTGTTTGAAACCGATTTCAAATTACTCCTATATTCAAAATATATATGGAAAACATCTCTATTAGCTGGTGAAAGTACATTTATCAGTGTGGTGAGGATTTTCAATCTCCAGGTGTGTATTTCAGTACTTGGGTCTACCTGTTTCAGGCCTTTGAGCCTGGCTTCTAAGTTCCTAGCACAAAGTTCTTAGATCTCAGTACTAGAATCTAATGGGGTAATTATCTATGGATCCTAAACCAAAGACTTTAAATATCTGAGCATAGTAGCGAATAATATTGATTGGTAGATAGGTTGACATTAGACAGACACAGAGTAGGTAGGAATAAAAGCTAGTCTCAAGTGCCTCAGTGAGCACCTGCTGGATTTCACACATGGACTATTTCATGTAACCTGATCACTGCACTACGGAGCAGATACCATGCTACAAACAATCTGAGGTTCAGGAAGACCTACAAACAAGGCAAGTGAAATTCAACTTAGTCTGACTCTGAGCTCTTTTTTCAAATATTTCAGAAGCTTAAGTAACTCAGAAGAGAGAAGATAAATCAACTCCAAACCAACTCCACATATACTTCTTCTCTAACTTGAGCCCAGGAGAAACAGAGGTTGTGTCACAACTGCTGTTCATAGTGACTATTGCTGTCATTTGCTAGAGTTTATCAAATAAATAATAGTTTGTGGACACTTGCTTCTCTGCCAAGTTTATGTAATAACTTTATATTTATCATGAATACAAATTAAAAAGTAAAATAAGTAGACAATATATGGTGGTATTAGGGTTGTACATGTATCAGAATAATAAATGTTGAGGGTTATGAAAAGTTGCTATGAGAACACTTCAGTGAACGTTAATTGGCTTTGGCTTCCAAATTGTCATAGAAGGATCGTGAATAAATATACAAAGCTGAAAAAGAACAAAGAGTTACTGTTAATTATCTTGGAAGATTTATTTTTGGCTAATTTCAGAAAAATCAATGAGATCTGTCATTGAAATGATTTTTGTTTTAGAAAGGAACATAGACTGGGGCGATAGCAGAGTGGGTAGGGTGTTTGCCTTGCACATGGCAAAACCGGGTTTCATACCTCCACCCCTCTCAGAGAGCCCGGCAAGCTATGGAGAGTTCCCACCTGCATGGCAAAGCCTGGAAAGCTACCCGTGACCATAATAAATATGCCAAAAACAGTAACAACAAGTCTCATAATGAAGCTGTTACTGGGCCCGCTCAAGCAAAATCGATGAACAACGGGAGGACAGTGCTATAGAAAGAAACATATGTATTAGAAAACGGGTACAGGATTCTCAGACTCTTCAAAGGCAGATCTTCCTCATCATATTGGAATAGGACAAGGAACATTTAAAAATAGAAAATTGTATTTCTTTCATGATTTGTAGGATAACACTGTTTCGTGCTTCTGCCTCGTAGCCTCAGGTAGTTTAGGTATATTGGGTTGCTCCCATCACAGTGCTCCCATTCCTCTGTGTTTATTTGTAACTTCTTTCTTTGTACTCTGTTGACTTGTAAATATTGTTTTTCTCTTCTCCCTAAGTCCTTTTCATAGTTTATTCAGAGCAATGTCCTTTTTGTATGAACACAAGAAGACATGCTTTTGTAATGTGACTCTCAGTGATATTTTCCTCCTGGGCATCAGTTCTCTCACCTAAGCCTCAGCTGCCTTTACTTCCTAGTGTCCCCAAAAGCAGGGTCCTGACGAGGGACTGGATGGAACCAGGGCAAGCAGTAGGCTATGTGCTACCCTGGCATCAAGATGGGCCTGGCCAAAGAGCCATAATTCTTAACTATAAGTTAAGAGCTTGATCATGGACAAATGCTGTCATGATCAAAAAGTAGTAACTAGATTTGGACCCTGCTAGGGTTAGGAAAGATAAATCTGGCCTGAGCACTGTAGTCTGAGTCTGTGGCAAAATGTTCCCAGGAGAGCTGCCCTACAAGCCTCAATGTTACCTCTTACTGTGTCCATACAAAAATAACTAATAATGTTGATAGTTAATGAACTGAGGAAAGGAAAAAAACACCTTAGGAAGTATTTTGCCCTTGGTCAGTCAGGAAGGACTTTGGAATACCTTTTAGGTGGTGTTCCCTTTGAATTTGGTAGGCCTCAGGAAGGGCTTTCTTATGTTGATTTTGCTACCTGATGGGGGTGCAGTGTCAGCCCAGAGAGACAGTTGAGGGAGTTGGAGAGAGGAGAGAGCTGGAGAGAGTCAGAGAGAGAGAGAGAGAGAACAGGGCGGCAGGATGGACTGTGGAGAGGCTAGCAAGGGGGACAGAGAGAAAGAATGTGGAAGAATACAGGAGCAGTCATGTGGAAAGAGAGAGCCCAGGCTGCGAGATGGAGCAAAGAGATGAGTAGGAGAGACAGGAGGAGACTGAATGAGGGGAGTGTGAGACTAGAATGGGAGGCTCAGAGAGACTGGGGAAGGTTCATGGGGAGAATGGAATAAATGGCATCTGATAAATCAACCAGCTTGGCCCTCATCTGCTATCTGCCCCACGGTCCAGGCCGCCCTGGCTGGGGGAACAGCCCAGGCCCCCCAGAACCTGGGCGGTCAGGGGAAAAGCCATCAGGGCCACCCCCTGGCCACCTTTGGAGATTTTTTACCATTATTATTTAAATTTTAATTTTGATATGAATAGCTTATGTTCAAATTGCCAATATTTCTAATTTAATATATTCAGTTATGTGTTTTTCTATGCATAAAGAGGAATAGGAACAATAACAATGGAGAACAAATAATCTCTCAAACTCAAAACTAAAACTCAGGAAGCTGAAATGTATGTACAATATTTTTACAAGTAATAAATGTGCTTAGGTTAAAATACCTATGGGAAATAGAAATAGGGGAGAGAAAATGAATGTCTACCCAAGTACTCAACTGGTTGAATAATGGGACAGAAGCAGAATATTCCTATTCTTCTTCCATGGAAGATAATGCCTGCTTTGTGGAATTACAAATCTGTGGACTAATTCTTCTTGGCATATATTCTAGTCTTCAGCACTATACCTTCATTATAGATTTTGTAAACAAGATGAGAACGCTATTCAGGTCTCCCAAAGAAGAATAGAAAGAGCTATGCTTGGAATATCACGTTTCACTCAAATGAGAGAACGAATCCAGAGTTCTGGCATCCGTCGACGATCAAGGATCAGGGACGCTGTCTCATTTGCCAAGGTGTCGAAAATCAGATGGGCTGGTCACGTAATGAGATTTAAAGACGACCGTTGGACTAGAGCTGTTACTGATTGGATTCCACTGGATGTCAAAAGACCGCGTGGCCGCCCACCTACCAGATGGTCAGACTTCTTCGTCAAGATCATGAACGATCGGTTTGAGGCCCTTCATGTTCCCGGAGCGAACAGATGCCATTGGGCTACACTAGCACGCGACAGGGACAAATGGAGACGTTACTGGCGCCCGCTCGAGCAAATCGACGACTAACGGGAAGTTAAGTGATTAAGTGATTAAACTACAAAGGAACTGAACCCAAAGGATTTGAAGGTATCAAACTTAGTTAAATCAGGCTCGAGCACTAACATGACTTGAGTTGATAAAAAACATTTCTATAAAATTTAATTTTCTCATCTCTAGATTAGCCATAGTACTACTTTACAGGTTGTGGTAACAAAAGTAATAGTGATTAAAATTACTAGTGTTAATAGCAACCCTATCATTTGCTATTATTATTTGCTATGACTAGACCAGAGTCTCCTGCCCCCATGCCTGGCCATCTTCACCGGGACCCCTTGGAAGGGGAGCAGGTTGAGTTTCCCTCTCCATCCCGAATAGAGCCCCAATAGCTGAGGACCTGTGGAACCCAGCCAAATCCATGCTCAAGTCCACTCTCCACAAGTTTAGACGAGCCTCACTCATGAAGGAACTGGCAATGTAACCCAGGTGTGCGGGACCCTGGGCTGAGATCTCCAAGCCTGCTGGGATCAGAATTGGGCCTCCTCCACCCAGATCTCCCATCTTTCAGTAGCAAGACAGTTACACCCACCAACTGCCCCCTGCGCCATGTAATCCCATCAATGGCTAAGATCCAGAGACCATAAAACGAAGCTCCTAGAAACTTATTGTCTAGTTCTTATTGTCTACTTCTCTCTCTCAGAGAATCCAGCAGGCTACAGAGAGTATTCTGGCCGCACGCACGGCAGTCTGGCAAGCTCCCTGTGGCATATTTGATATGCCAAAACCCAGTAACAATGATGGTTCTCATTCCCCTGACCCTGAAAGAGCCTCCAATGTGGTACTTGCTAACATCTCAGGGCTAGAACAAATGGAGGTGTTTCTGCTGCCTGCTGGAGGAAATTGATGAACAAAAGAATGACAGTGGTACAGTGATACAAGCTAATAACAAAACTTAAATAGTAATATTAAGATGTTCTCTTCCTTTAACATAAGAAACAAAGATACTTTGAGGCCATCTCAGTGGTGAAAGCTACTTACCATGCATCTGTAAGACCCTGAGTTCTATCCCCTGCAAAATACAAACATATTTAACACTCCTAATATATGATAGTAGAACAAAACCAAACATGTTTTCCTTCTTGCTCATCCCTGGTATAAGAATTATGTTGCCATAACCTTGATTTTATTTTTCTTAAATAGTAAGTTGGTCCCCAAAATTAAATGCATACTAATGACATAAACTCAAATACCTGGGAATTAAACAATAAATAAATAAAGGAGGATTTTCTGACTCAAAAATAAAACCAATTGCTTGGCCAGTGGTGTGACATCTTTGAAGATACCACTAGCTTCAATATCATGAAGGGTTTTGCCAACTTTGTCTTCAATGAACTTTATGGATTCTGGTCTGATGTTGAGTTCATTAATCCATTTTGATCTTACTTTTGTGCATGGTGTTAGGCAGTGATCTGAGCCCACTTTTTTCCATGTAGCCGTCCAGTTTTGCCAGCACAATTTATTAAAGAGGATTTCCCTGTTCCACTTCACTTTTCTTGCCCCCTCATCGAAGATTAGATGATCATATGCTTGGGAGGAGATGTCAGTATATTCAACTCTGTTCCATTGGTCTACAGTTCTGCCTTTGTTCCAGTACTGTTTTAATTATTACTTAATTATTATTTAATTATGCTGTTTTAATTATTACTGCTTTGTAATAGAGATTGAAGTTAGGGAGGTTGATTCCTCCCATTTTCTTTTTCCCAAGAATTGCTTTAGCTATTCGTGGGGGCTTATTGTTGTATATCAATTTCAGAAGTGTTTGCTCTATTACTTTGAAGAATGTCATGGGTATCCTTATAGGGATTGCATTGAATTTGTACAGTGCTTTGGGAAGTATTGCAATTTTGACAATGTTAATTCTCCCCATCCATGAGCAATAGGGGATATTTTTCCATTTCCTAATGGTATCTTCAAAGATGTCATGCCACTGGCCAAGCAAGTGAAAACAGAAATAAACAAATGGAACTATCTTAAACTAAGAAGCTTCTGCACCTCCAAAGAAACAGTGACCAAAATACAAAGACAGCCTACAGAATTGGAAAGGATATTCGCCAAATACACATCCGACAAGGGGTTGATAACAAGGATATACAAGGTACTAGTTGAACTCCACAAGAAGAAAACATCCAACCCTATCAAAAATGGGGTGATGAAATGAACAGAAACTTTCGCAAAGAAGAAATCCGAATGGCAAAAAGGCACATGAGAAAATGCTATACATCACTAGTCATCAAGGAGGTGCAGATCAAAACAACAATGAGATATCATTTCACACCACAGAGACTAGCCCACATCCAAAAGAACAAAAGCAACCAATGCTGGCGCAGATGTGGCGAGAAAGGGACCCTCCTTCACTGCTGGTGGGAATGCCAACTGGTCCAACCCTTTTGGAAAACAATATAGACGATTCTCAAAAAATTAGAATTCGATCTCTCATTTGACCCAGCAATACCACTCCTGGGAATATATCCCAGAGAGGCAAAAAAGCATAGTCGAAATGACATCTGCACTTGTTTGTTCATTGCAGCACTCTACAATAGCCAGAATCTGGAAAAAAAACCTGAGTGCCCAAGAACAGATGACTGGTTAAAGAAACCTGGTACATTTATACAACGGAGTACTATGCAGCTGTTAGAAAAGATGCAATCATGAGATTTACATACAAGTGGTACTACATGGAAAGTATCATGTTAAGCGAAATGAGTCAGAAAGAATGGGATAGACACAGAAAGATTGCATTCATCTGGGGAGCATAAAGTAACAAAATGGGAGACTAACACCCAAGAATGGCCGAGATTAGTACCAGGAATTCTACTCCATGACTTGGAGGCCAACCACACATACTAGGGGAAAAGGGAGCTCAGATAAAGAGGGGAACACCAAATAAAGGTGTTGGGAGGACCTTCCCAGAATGGGAGAAGCATACTGAAAGTAGACTATAGACCAAACATGATTGCCACTTAATGCCTCTCTTGCAAACCACAGATCCCAAAAGGAGAGCGAGAGAACAAAAGGGAATGCCCTGCCACAGAGGCAGGGTGAGATAAGGGAACGGGGGGTGTGAGGGATGCTGGCACCCATGGTGATGGAGGATGGACACTGGTGGAGGGATGGGTACTTGATCATTGTATAATTGAAACCCAAGCACAAAAATTTGTAAGTCTATAACTGTACCTCATGGTGTTTCAGTAATAAAAATATGTATAATGCACAACAACAAAAATAAAATAAAATAAAACCATCATAGCTATTCACAGAGGAAAGAAGGAAGGAAAGAAGGAAGAAAGAGAAGCAAGAAAGGGGGAAAATGGCCAAAAGAAAAAGAGGTGGGGAGCTGATCTATGAACTGAGCTTACCAAGGTGTGGAAAGCAGAATAGGAGAGATTCTTGGCACATTGGTAGAGAGAAGGAGGCATTTTGGTGGTGGGTGTGATGTGCTGAAAAATGTATGCATGAAACTATCATTAACAATACTGTAAATTCACAGTACCCCCCCAAAAGAAAAGAAAACCTAATGTCTTAATCAAAATCCAAAAATCACTTGTTATTCAATCCCAGGTAATGTATAACAGAATTCAGTTCTTCCATGAGTGACAGAAACTTCATGTTCAAATGTATGGACTGCTTCAGCCTCAAATTCAACATAGGCTATACTTTACAATGACTCAGTTTTCAGTGATGAGTATTTCCAATGACTCAATTTTCAGTGATGAGGATTAATTAATCAATATGAGTAAAATTTCAAATCAAATTTTTCTTCATAGCTTTTCTGGACTATGTTATAATATTAAATCTACCAAAAATTGTAGGGAAATTCTTATTGGGCATTGTTGGCTACAATTACATCTTACGAGTCACTATAATAGTACGCTGAAGTTTTGAAAATTGGTAAATAATATACACGTTGTACAGTGAAACTATGTGGGAAGAAAGCTTGCTTAAAATTAAGCTTCCGGTTTCAGAAAATAATTTTTAAAATGTCAACACATGTTATATTAAGGTGCATTTAAGAAAATGGTTGGACAATATATCAGGTTTATTTATAACCAGACCAAAAAGGTTTAAATTCTTGCTTGTCCTGTGCTTTAGTGACACTGATAGGCAGCACATTGCAGTGAATTAGAAACGGTCTGAATTCATAAATCTAGAGCTTTCTATTTTTCATGTAACATCTCCTTTCTTTCCACATTAAGTAATCAGTGTGAAGAATCTCAAATAGGTGTATCCTGTACCTTCCTAAATGAGTTGTCTTACTTTTGAAATTTTGTCACAATGTTACACGGTATGCATTCCTGTGTGGAGAATAGATGATACTTCAGCTTTGCAAACTTTTCTGAATGTTGTCTTTCTGTGAAAGAACATGGATAGTTTCATGTTATAATCTCCTCTGTTCATGCTTTTAGATATATTATTTGGTTCTCCACGTGATTTCTTTACTTGATTCCCTTAGGTGAGTGATTCTCAAGCCAGTACCTCAGAACTCTTTGTATCAAATATTAAATGGGGCTACCCAAAAGAATATTTGGCAATATCCTAAATTGTTTTGTTTTGTTTTGTTTTGTTTTTGTTTTGGGGAATATCTGTTGATTCTCAGGGTTTGTTTCTGGCTCTGAAGGCAGTAATTACTCTGGCAATGTTCAGGAGACCGTTGGCAATGTGAGAAGTGAATGTTCTACTCACTGTACTATCTCTGTATCCCTAAAGCTAGTTTTGATCATGATAACTAGTATATCATGAGTAGCACTGTAGCACTGTGTTCCCACTGTTCATCGATTTGCTGGATTGGGCCCAGTAATGTCTCTATTGTGAGACTTGTTGTTAACTGTGTTTAGAGTATTGGATATGTCACGGGGAGCTTGCCAGGCTCTGCCGTGCAGGCAGGATACTCTCGATAGCTTGCTGAGTTCTCCGAGAGGGGCTGAGGAGTCAAACCCAGGTTGGCTGTGTGCAAGGCAAACACCCTACCCCTTATGCTATCACTAAAAATTAATCCACATTTTCTTCATCAAATCATTTTGTTTTCTGAATTCCTTTTCATTTTATTAAAGTTTTCCAGTGGAATGCCTATTTAATTTTTAAAATTATTATTATATCTTTACTCAGTTCTTCTATGGTTTTACTTTAATATAACTAACCTGTAAGGATAAAGTAATCTTAAGCTAACAAAAAACTTTCTCTGATTGTAAAATCTCCTACCATGTCTGGATCCATAAGTAAAGCAAAAGGCAGTGAAAAATGAACAGTAAGGACTCATTTTTAAAATTTACATATGTGAGGTAATATTAGACTGCTTTGATTTAAATCTGTATATTAGTTTCTTTATTACTGTCTGCCCCATCCTACTCTTACTGAAACTTTAAGTCTCTTCACTTTATATATTTTTATAAAACTTAAAACACATATTTTTTAAATTTATTTTTTAATTGAATCACTGTGAGATACATTTACAAAACTTTCATGATTGAGTTTCAGTCACACAAGATCGAACACCCTTCTCTCTAACAGTGCACATTTTCAACCACCAACATCTCCAGTATCCCTCCTGCCAGCACAAACCCATCCAACCACCTGCCTCTGTGGCAAGCACATTTGTTCTTACTCTCTATATACTTTGGGCACTGTGGTTTACAATACAGATACTGAGAGGCCATCATGTTTGGTCCTTAGTCTACTTTCAGCACACATTCCTCCATCCTGAGCAATCCCTCTAACCATAATTAACTTAGTGGTCCCTTCTCTATCCCAACTGCCTTCCTCCCAGCACATGAGACAGGCTTTCAAACCTTGGAGCCATCCTCCTAATCGCCTGTCTCTACTGTCCTTGGGAAAATTTTTTGTCACATCATTCACTAGACTATATAAACCTTTCTGAACTTTAGAAGAGGTGATTGGCTGGCTACCATCTCTCCAAAGAAAATTAAATTTGAGGGACTATATTTCCAGTGGTTCTTCAATTTGGTTAGCTATAGAATGGATATAAAAGCATCTTTTTGAAATATGTCAGCAATAAGTAGCACCACTATTAACATTGTAGTTCCTAAAATTTGAAAATGGTCAGTTTTAAGTTTAAACCACTTAATAAACAAAATGAAATTCACCAGCTTTTATAATATAGTCATTTCCCATAACTTAAAGTTCTCATTTTATTAAAAAAAGTTTCTAGGTAAGCACTATTACAAATACAATGTGACCTATGGTGTACTAGAGAGATAAACAGATTATTGAAATATATACATTTTGTTATATACATAAAAGGACAATGATCTGTATGACAGAAGGAGAGGAAAAAGTCAGGAGACAGTGAAACTAAATTTGTTGGCTCATGACTTATTTAAGTACTAGTTTATCAAGCACAGGAAAGAGAACTTTCCATATAAACCAGTTTTCAAAATAAGGAAACATTATAATTATACAATTCTTTTCTTTGCAAACAAAAAAGATTATGCTCATGATATCTATTTAAGCTTTTCTACAAAACTCTACTATTCCTGCAATTTCTGGGTAAGATACAATTTACTCCCTAAGTAAAAAGTACCAGTCAATGTGATTTCTCCTTCTTTTCCATTTCTTCAATTGCTTATTTTCTCTGGGTCCTTGCTTGACTTATACTCTTCAATTATCTAGAGACATTTTCCCCACTCCTAACCATGTAACCACTATCTCAGTAAGGAAAATGCCTGATTGATCATTTCATTGTGCCAATTGTCAGAAGAAACAAATTTAGATGAGTGGAACTTAGGTGTAGAGTATCAATTCTATTTGCTTTTCATTCCCCAAGAAGGATCATAAAGAGAACTCAGTTTTCTAACTGGACATTTTCCTCTATTTTCAGTGTGTGACTCCAGAAATTTTCAGAGGGACAGAAAACAAGGAAAGACTAGGGCAGCTTTTCCTCAGATAGTAAGACTTTATGGGAGTAGCCCACTTTAAATTTTGCTTTAAATCTATAAATATATTCAAAAGTCATTTGAGCCTCTTTTGAGTCTGTATATCTAATCCTTTCCCAGAATCCCTCTGGTATTTCAGCAAATGGTCAGCAATAATTAAGACCCACATAGGGGAAGCATTTGTTGTGGAAAAATGAATCAGTTCAACAAAGCAGCTACATCCTTTCATCCTTTCTCTTCTTGGACGATCTCTCTCTTTCTCTCTCTCTCTTTCTCTCTCTCTCTCTCTCTCTATATATATATATATATATATTTGCTTTTTGGGTCATGCCTGGTGATGCACAGGGGTTACTCCTGGCTCTGCACTCAGGAATTACTCCTGGTGGTGCTCAGGGGACCATCTGGGATGCTGGGGATAGAACCCGAAGTGGCCGCGTGCAAGGCAAACGCCCAACCCGCTGTGCTATTGCTCCAGCCCCGTTTTTGGACTATCTCTAATCCCTACAAGGTCCTGACTCTGATGTTATTAGTATACCACTCTTAAAATATCCTCTGAAAAGCAAATTATTTGTATTCAATAGTCATATATTGGTTGTGTGATTTAACAAGATAACTTCTTACTTTGCATTCAAATATATATACACATGTATGAATACTTTGTATATATATGTATATATATTTGAATACTTTATATGCTACTTAGAGTATCTCACCCTCATGGCAAAGCCTGGCAAGCTATCTGTGATGTATTTGATATGCCAAACACAGTAACAACAAGTCTCACAATGTTAGTGGGCCTGCTGGAGCAAATGGATGAACAGCCAAAGGGTAATGCTACAGTGCTAAAGTGTATGAATACTTTGTATTCATATATGAATACTTTGTATATAAATAACACATAATAAAAATTTTAAGTTAAATTTATAATAAGAATATTATGTAATAACAATACTTGTGTATTGAATGAAATGAAATGAAATGAAAAAATGTGTAGAATAAAAATATATCTAAAGAATACAATAATACATTCTAATTTTACAAAAAAGCAATTGATGTCCAAAGACATAACTATTCATATTCATAGTGCCTACTTAATAGCAAAATTAACTTAAACTGATATGCAGAGCATCTCAATCCTACTCCAATGTCTTGTTCAACATCAAATTCCAACATCAAATGCTTACAGAAGTGCTTCTTCCTGCATTAACATACTCCTCAGAGACCTGGGCCCTACGAAAACAAGAGTTGCCCATATTTCATATTCCCTCTTCAGGTCTCCCAAAGAGGAATCGAAAGAGCTATGCTTGGAGTATCATGCTTCACTCAATGTGAGAAAGAATCTGGAGTTCTGATCTCCATCAATAGTCAAGAATCAGAGACGCTGTCTTATTTGCAAAGGCATCGAAAATCAGATGGGCTGGACACATAATGCAATTTGGAGATGACTGCTAGACTTGAGCCATTACCGCCTGGATTCCACAGGACATCAAAAGATCACATGTTCACCCACCTACAAGATGGTCAGACTTCTTTGTCAAGACCCTGAACGATCGGTTTGAGGCTCTTGGTGTTCCTAGAACAAACAGACACCATTGGGCTACACTAGAATGTGACAGAGACAAATGAAGATGTTACTGGTGCCTGCTTGTGCAAATCAATGAGTAATGGGATGTCAAGTAATCAAGTATTCTGTATTTTCTAAATACATATTAATAATTCAGCAGAAAAGCAGAAAATCGTGATTTATGTAGGTAAAATACTGTGCATGAAAATTGTGCTTTATGTAGGTAAAATAAAGAGGATTTCATTTGTTTACTCTGCTGTGTTACTGAAATTAAAAATATTTAATGTTTTATACTATTAAAATTTCTACTATGAAAATTATAGGAGCCAGAGAGATGGTACAGTGAATAGACTGCTTGTCTTTCTGCGGCCAACCTGAGCTCAATTCTAAGCACCCACCTGCGCTTGATCCCAAGAAGTACATATGGTCCCCTAAGTCCACGAGGTGTAATCCCAGAGTGCAGAGCTTGGAGTAAGCCCTGAGTAACATTGGGTATGACCAAAAACAACAAATAAAAATTATATATAGCACTTTAGTAATTATTTATAAACAACTTTAGGACTATTAAGAGCACTAAAAAAATTTTATTCATTGGGAAGCAACGTCAAAAATGTTTGAGAATCCCTGCACAAGATAACATTTCACACAACTTATTATCTGTCTGAATGTGCTTGGTGACAGTGATTTTCTTTTTTCTTCTTCCTCTTCTTCTTCTTCTTCTTTTTTTTTTTTTTTTGGTGACAGTGATTTTTAACCTTTGTTTCACAGACTGGTTTCTGTCTGCAAAACTTTCATGTCAGGATATATATTATTGCTTCATAACACATGGATCATATAGCAGAATGAAGCAGGATAGCAAATCCTTAACAAGTATAGGGAACAATGTGTGTACACACAGTATTTTGCTATTTTCCATTGGTCACGGGTGTAAGAGTTTGAAAAATGCCCTTTTCATAATTTCTAATCATAAAATGTATTAGATATTACTGAGTACCAAGTGACCTAGATTTGTATCCAATGTTAAAAGCAGTTAAACCTTAATCAAGTAAACCAACATCTCTGGGACATTTTTACCCATATATAAAATGAAAATGTAGGACTAACAACTCTAATGACCCATCTAGTTCTAAAACTCTAGTTTCATGATGCTTTTCTTTAAAGACTATGCCATTACTATGATTACTTTCTATGTAATCATAATTAAATATTAATCCATCAAGGATAAGTGAATTCAAGAATAAGAAAAAAAGAACAAGAGAAAAACTAATATCAAAACAAAAATTGATTTTAGGAAAATGAACATCTTATTAATGCCAGCTCTTAAGAGAAAAATCTAACTAATAATTTACAAGCACTGTTGTCTTTAAATGATAAGCACACTTAAAGAGTTTTGCTTTTGGAGGACATAAAAATTAATGCAATGTTATCCTTGATATTCTATAACTCAGTTATATTCTATATACTATTTTGAAAATAAGTGATACCAGCACTAATTGAAAGTTGATATCACTGATTAATTCTCATTTTATAATATCATGTTTTTCAAATAGCTTCATCATCATACATAAAAGGAAGGAAATAAAATAATCTATTTTGACGACTCCTGCAGAATTTTAATTGGAGAGCATTCTTATGTCTGGGTGAAATACAAAAGAAGTTTCAGAGATCATTTATCTTGGCTTTGTTCTAAACAATGTACCCTATATATCACTTCCCAGACCATATCTGTGGTTACAGGAACCAAACATGCTTTTCTTTTGACCCTAATATTTTCAGATTGGCTGGAGCGATAGCACAGCGGGTAGGGCGTTCGCCTTACAAGCGGCCAACATGGCCAACCCGAGTTCGATTCCTCCGCCCCTCTCGGAGAGCCCGGCAAGCTACCGAGAGTATTTGATATGCCAGACACAGTAACAACAAAGTCTCCAATGGAGACGTTACTGGGCCCGCTCGAGCAAATCGACGATCAACGGGAGGGCCTTTACCTTTACCTTTACCTTTACTCATGGTAATCCATAACTAGATGAAACTACAAAAGTATTCTTCATCATAAAATATCATACCTAAATTATCATTGTTCATATATGTAAACTTACATTCATTCTACAATGTGTAGTCTTCTGAGATAGTTTTTGGCTAACAATCTTTTAGGCACATGATGAAATCATTTTTATCATGGTGAATGTGTCTGAAGCAACTTACTGAACAAAAAACAGATGTGAATATGATCAAAAGACAAAGCTAATCTGATATACAATAGTTTATGAAAATATAAAAATTTCTGACTCATTAAAATTTTGTTCATTCACTTATCATTTCAAATACTACTTGTTGGGTTGGGGGAGGGGAGGAGTTGTGGCTTCCCAAGCAATACTAAGGAGGCAGAAAGGCACCTTGCAGACATTACTGGCCAATCTGGCAAGCCATTCAATGTGAGAGCTCATGGATGCAGTTCTACTCAGGTTCTTCAGCGCCAAGCATTATCTGGTTCACCTCAACTGTGCTCAGGGACCTCTAAAACAAGATCCAGCAGATATGGAAAACTTCAGGTTCCCTACTGATATTTGTGGGACCATGTAGTACTCAGGATCAGATTGAATCAGGGTTAGTCATATGCAAAGTACTAACCTCTAAATTATTTCTTTTTCTGACATCATTGACTCTCTACATTATAGACATTGCTATGAACTTTGGGTATTTAGTGATAGCACTGCACTGTAGCACTGCCCTCCCGTTGTTCATCCATTTGCTTGAGCGGGCCCAGTAACGTCTCCGTTGTGAGACTTGTTGTTACTGTGTTTGGTATATCGAATATGTCACAGGTAGCTTGCCAGGTATTGCTATGCAGGCAAGATACTCTCGGTAGCTTGCTGGGCTCTCTGAGAGGGGCGGAGGAATCAAACTCCCAGGTTGGCCACATGCAAGGCAAATGCCCTACTTGCTGTGCTATCGCTCCAGCCCTAATTAGTGGTAAGCAAAACAAAACTCCTGTCCTCCATCTGTTCCCATGTTAAGAACGCCTGGTGATGGGATATTGCTTTGGCTTAGCAAACCACTACCATCATTGGGTGATGCTAAGGGATCACTGGGGCAATACCCGGTGGTGTTCAGGATGTCATGTGGCATAAGGGATCTAAATCAGACCCTTGCAAGTTCAAAACATGCAACCCTGAAAACTAAACTATCTCCGAAGCCTTACAGTAATGCATTTTTAGTAAGAAGGTAACCATAGGGCTTAAGATATTAGGAAGTTTAAGTCACAAAAATGATTGAAACGGTTTGGAATTTTAGAATTCTCAGGGTTTCAAATAACAAGAAAATAATGTCATATTAAGTCCAACCACACATTGAAGGAAACCTATCTTAAATAATTTGGAAGGAACTAACAAACTCTGACATTAAGGCAACAAGTGAACCAGCAGAACAAATTAAACGCAGGGTAAGGATAAAGAGAGAGATTAAGATAAACAACCAAAATTCGTGGTTAAATGAATAACTTATTATAGCTCAATATACAAGATTTAAAATAGAGCAATTTTAAAGGTAGGTGAGCCATATAATATATAGATGTAATGTGTTATTAACTTTAATAATAAATGGGAAAATTATCAGTCCCCTTTATAATCACTCAAAATATTTAAAATGCCTAATTAAGAAACTCAGTAAACTGTAAAACATGGACAATATAGGAGAATGATCAATATTTACCAGAAATTACTTCATGGACCATATCCCCCATGGAAAAAGGAAATTAAGCTATGATAGAAAGGATGTCAGAAGCACTCTCTGAAAAAGTAGAACATGCATGAGAGTAATAGAAAAAAATGGGTAAAAGGTTAGCAATAAAAAAATCAATCCTGAAATACATAATATGTATATATGTTTCTTGGCATGTTAAAAAAGAAAAGTTTCATTTGCTTATTTCTGATTTATTTGTGACCATTTTCTACTAGTTACAGCATAATTGGGCATACTAGTCTATAGACAAGTACTGTAGCACTGTAGCACTGTAATCCCCTTGTTCATCGATTTGCTCAAGTGGGCACCAATAACATCTCCATTGTGAGACTTGTTACTGCTTTTAGCATATCGAGTACATCACAGGAAGCTTGCCAGGCTTTTCCGTGCAGGCAGAATACTCTTGGTACCTTGCTGGGCTTTCTGAGAGGGGTGGAGGAATCAAACCAGGGTCGACTACATGCAAGGCAAATGCCCTACCTGCTATGCTATCACTCTGGCCCATTGACAAGAACACAAACATTTAATAACTTCAGGTTTCAGATTATTGTGCTATTATTACTAATATTATCATCATAAAATAATTTGAGTTATTTACCTTCTCTACTTCAACTCATATTGTTGCTGTCTGATTGATTTGGTGGTAGAGAAGGATTGAAAGGTGGCCATTTATTTACAAAAATAAACAACTATTATGAAGTCCTTAATCTTAGAATTTTTACTCTCTGGTAACACAAATAGTATTTGTACATGAGCTTGCATTATTAACAAAGACAATATTATATTCATTTTATAGTATAGTTTATATTAGTTTTTCTATTTTTCTCTCTCTTCTGAGTTTATAAGAACCTTCACAGTATAAATAGTAGTGGTATACAAATATAAATTATTGCTCATCATCCAGATTATAGTAATCTGAAGGCTAAGATTTTTTAAAATGATACTTTCTAGATTCTGAGAAATGTATCATGTAGCAAGAATCTATTATCAAGAAATTTCTAAGTACAGTAAATGGTTGTAGTAAAAAAATCAGCAATCTTTTTTCATCTTTAGCTTTTAAGTTAATTTGCATGGCATTAAATCATATGGCATCCTTAATTGAAAGAAACAGATTCCTAACACTAACCCAACCCTTTTAAAATGCTAGGAAAATATTAAAATTGGACAAAATGAATTTAGAGGGGAAAAAACAATTGCACAAAACCAACAAAACCACAGAAAATCAAACTGGTTATTTGAAGGCCAGTTCTCAGGCTCCATTGTCTTTGGCTATTTGCTATTCTTCTCTTTTGTTTCTCTAACTGATCTCCAGAACCGAGCTTACTATGGTGGAAGGAGTGGTGTTGGGATATTGGATGTACCCCATCCTATAATTAAGAATATTGTAAGTGAATTTACCCAAGATAATTGTTGATTCACTATTTGGACATTTGATGCAAACAACTCAGTGTCAAGAAACTCACTAACTAGTTGACTGAACATTTTTGCCAAAATGAATTTTTTTTGGTCATTGTAATACTTTAACATTAACATTTGAACTGTGTTTCGGCAGAAATCTTATTTTAACAATATCATTCATTGGTATCATAACTCTTCCAAAAAGAAATATCCAGAGACCTAAAAATTCTGGGGTGAGAATGAGGAATTGGGGAGAGAGAGAAAAGACAGATAGTAAAGTAAAATGGTTCTATTTATGAAATATGAGAGAAGGGAGAAAGAATAAAACTCTTCCAGAGAAAAAAACAAGTTTCTCTAGAGAAGAGAGAACCCAATAAAAGGATTATACATCCTAAATTGGGATGTAGGGAATCAATCAAAAGGAGTGTGATTCACAGTGGAAATTGTATGACATAAGAGAGTAAAAGGGTGTGGGCAACTCCTAAATTAGAGGCAACCTTTTCGATTTCACAAAGCTGGTTCTATAACCCTTTTCCAGTTTGCCCTGGCTTAGGCATTTTCAAGGAAGGAGGACTGCTGAATTTTTCCCCGACTTTAATCTTTGAGTAGTACCCTCATTCTGGAGCTAGAGGTTGGTGGCAGAAACTTCTGTTCAGATAAATCTTGTTTTATAACTTTTTGAAATTAAATGAAAATCACCCTCCTCCACCTGTCAGCAATAAAGCAATGGGTTTAATCTCTGGCACCACTGAATGTGAACCTTGAACACTGCAACTGCCAGTGTTCTAAGTTTAATAACAAAAGACACTCGACTCAAATGTAACCACATTTTCTTTCATGTTTTAAAAATCTGGTTCGTTTTCAATGACATTCATTCATAAGATATTTATTTATGTCAAAATGTCTAGGTAGCAGATGAACTCACAGAACCAACGACATCACTCTGGCTCTACGGGCTTTTGAATCTTACATGGAATTTTAAACCCTGAAAGCAATCACTGCTAATTAAATCAACACTTATGCTATTTACTCAGAAGCAAAGTGAGCAACATGGAAGTCTTTTCCCATGACTGCTGTGTCCTCACAGAGCAGTTTCCACCACTCTAGTCACAAATACATCATTCTCCGGTTAACTGCTGATACATTTTCAGGCTTCCTCCTTGCTTCTCTTTTTCACCCTTTTATTCTATCAGGAGGGCTTGGTTTGTTTTTTTCTTAACAGCCTTTGAGATTTCTAAGCTACCACAGTGGTGCCAGCCCACACTGTGCACTGTAAGTGAAGAAGAAACAATCTGGCTGTTGTTCTAACACTTCACAAATAGCAATTTCTTTCTCTGGCTTGATTTTTGCCCCTGGACATCCAACAGTGCAATAATCAATCCACCCAATCCACATGCAAATGCGGCAATTTGAGATATTTACAATTCAAAGAAAAGTTTTGTTCTTTAATCATGCACTGGGATTAACTTGCACAATAAGAGATGCCACTAAATTGTGCAATCAAAATGGTTAAAATGGTAAATTTTACATTGGATTTATCTTACCTTGAATAAAAACAGAAGTCATCTTACTCAAAAATTTTACTATAATAAATAGTCCTTGGAATTTATGCCAACTGCAACATTCAACTACAAGTCTTTTTTTTCCCTTCTTTTTAAAGATAGATCCACTGACAACCCTTGATCAAATTAACCTACACTGATAGATTCTACAACAAATATAAATAGGCAAGAACACTACCATTTATTGTATGGATGCAACAAAGTATTTTTAGAGGGAACATTTACTAAGTTTACATTCATACACAATAGAGTTTATAAGTGCTTAATAGAATAATATTCCTGGTGGAAACAATTTTCCCTAAAGCAACTCTTCTGAAAATTTTAGTTTAGTGATTATTAATATTTAGGGTCAAATTAATCACCTGGTTCTTTCTGGGGCAAGAACAGGTTATTGGAGCAAAAAGCAAAAGAATGTTCCAGTCTATTCCAAATAATTTACTGAAAGGAAAGAAGGAATGAAGGAATTAAGAAAGAAATGGGAGAGGAAAGCAAAAAAGGCAGTCCTCTGAATCAATCAAGATTACAAATTCTTGTGCCTCTCTGTGATGAATTGGTGTGCTGTATGGAATATTATGCAGCTGTTAGGAAAGATGAAGTCATGAAATTTGCTTATAAGTGGATGGTCATGGAGAATATCATGCTAAGTGAACTGAGTCAGAAAGAGAGGGATAACCATAGAATGACTGCACTCATTTGTGGAATATAAAATATCATAATATGAGACTAATACCCAAGAACAGTAGAGACAGGGCCAGGAAGGTTGCTCCATGGTTGGAAGCCTGTCTCATAAGCTGGGGAAGAGGGCCTCCGGGACAGAGAAGGGATCACTAATTCAATGATTGTTGGAGGGATCTCTAGGGATGGGAGATGTGTGCTGAAAGTAGATAAAGGACCAAACATGATGTCTTCTCATTATCTGTATTGCAAACCATAATGCCCATAAGTAGAGAAAGAGGAAGAGGGAAACTGTCTGTCTGCCATAGGGACAGGGGGAGGGGTGGGACATGGGGTGAAGCAAGAGATAGTGGGGGCACTGTCCTCCTGTTGTTCATTGATTTGCTCGAGCAAGCACCAGTAATGTCTACATTGTGAGACTTGTTACTGTGTGTAGCATACCGAATATGTCACGGGTAGCTTGCCAGGCTTTGCCATGTGGGCAAGATACTCTCAATAGCTTGCCGGGGTCTCCGAGAGGGGCAGAGGAATCAAACCCAGCTTGGCTGGTCCAGCCGCTCACAAGGCAAACACCTCTACTGCTGTGCTATCGCTCCAGCTCGGTGGGAATATTGGTGTTCGAAAATGTACAGTGGTGGAGGGATGAGTGTTCAATCATTGTATGACTAAAACTCAAACATGAAAGCTTTGCAAGTGTTTCTTATCATGATTCAATAAAAAAAATTTAAAGGTGTGTTGTGTTTTTTTGCTTTGTTTCTGAAATCTCAATCACTTTGCTTGAGATCAGGCTTCTGTCTCCTCCTTCTTTTCCATTCAATTTTTTAAAAATTTTGTCACCATGAATTACCAAGTTATTGATGACTGAGTATCAGGTATAAAATGTACAAACTTCAAACACTTTACTGTGTCCATTTTCCTTCACCAATGTTCCTGTGCTCCCTTCCACCAACTAGCCTGCCTCTATAACAGCATTTTTAAAATAAATAAATAAATAAATTTTAGGCATGTGGGTTATAGTACTGTTACTGATACAGTTTCATGAGAAACAGTTTACCAACTTACCAACTTTCAGCACTCATTAGCTCTTCACTTCACTGTCTTAATGTTCTTCCCTATCAACCCCCTCATATCTCCTTCCCCCCCTCATCCCAATAGCACAGTGGTAGGGCGTTTGCCTTGCATGTGGCCGACAGGGCCAACCTGAGTTTGATTCCTCTGCCCCTCTCGGAGAGCACAGTAAGCTACCGAGAGTTTCTCACCCGCACGGCAAAGCCTGGCAAGGTCTCCGTGACTGTCTGACAAGGTCCCCGTCACATATTCGATATGCCAACCACAGTAACAACAAGTCTCACAATGGAGACGTTACTGGGCCTGTTCGAACAAATCGATGAACAACGGGAGGACAGTGCTACAGTGCTACAGTGGAGTCTGCTTTAGAGCCAGTGCAGATTAGACATGCTTGCCCATCCCAATACACACACACACACACACACACACACACACACACACGCACACACCCCTTCCCCAATACTAATGGCAGGCTTCCTACTGAAAACACTGTCAGTCAGTCAGTGTCCTCCTGTTGCTCATCGATTTTGCTCAAGCAGGCCCAGTAACGTCTCCATTGGAGACTTTGTACTGAAAACAAGTTCTTCTTATCTTTTTTTTTTAAATTGTTAATTTATTGGGCTGGAGTGATAGCATAGCGAGTAAAGCATTTGCCTTGCATACAGCTGACATGGCCGACCCGGGTTCAATTCCTCCACCCCTCTCAGAGAGCCTGACAAGTTACCGAGAGTATCTTGCCCGCACAGCAAAGTCTGGCAAGCTCCTCGCGACATATTCAATATGCCAAAAACAGGAACAAGCTTCACAATTTGTTGTGAGATGTTACTGGTGCCCACTTGAGCAAACTGATGAACAATGGAAGGACAGTGTTACAGTGCTACAGTTAATTTATTATTTTTAAGTTGTTCACTATATTTGATTACATTTAATATTCTAACACCAATCCCACAACCATTACACCTTCTCACTACCACATTTCCATCCAGAACCACAAACCCTGTCCCCAAAGAAGAACCTAAATAATTTATTTTGTCTTACATGTTATGATTAATCCATTTAAAATGAGGAAAAAATGTTTCTTAGATGAAAGTATGTGAAGACTGTTGTATTTCACCCAGGAACCACTAAGCCCTTTTATAAGAGATTAGTTACATGTTGTTAAAGGTTGATTCTTGTATGCTAGATCTATATCTGTATAAATATATTTCCCCTACGATTGATTGCCTTCTACTCACTTTAAATTCCTTTAAATGTGGTGTGTCACTCTTGGTATATCGGTGGTGTAAAGTATGAGATGTCTAGGAATAGATTCACTCATGAGTGAGGCTAATTTGTGCATGTTGGAGAACAGCCAGGAACATTATGGGGTTGAGTTCAGGAGGTTTTCAGCTGCCGGAGATAACTCCACTGGGGCAGAGAGGGGCCTCACCTGCCCCTCTCTGGGTTGCCCCAAATGAAATAGCCTGGGTCACCTTTTCTTTTTTATTGCTTTGGGGTATTTGTTATTCCTCTATTATGTTTCTTTAAATTCTGCATTTGAGAGAGATCATTCTGTGTAGATCTCTCTCTCTCTTAGACCAACTTCACTAAGTATGATATACTCTTCATCCAGATAGAAGCAAATTTCCTGAATTCATCTTTTCTTGACTAATATTGCATTTTGTATATGTACCAGGCTGGAACAATAGCACAGTGGATAGGGCATTTGCCTTGCTTGTGCCTGACCCGGCCAATCCAGGTTCGATTCTTCCACCCTCTCTAGAGAGCCCGGTAAGCTACCAAGAGTACTTCACCCGCACGGCAAAACCTGGCAAGCTACTCGTGACGTATTCGATATGCCAAAACACAGTAACAAGTGTCACAATGTAGACGTTACTGGGCCCGCTCAAGCAAATCTATGAACAACGGGAGGACAGTGACAGTATGTGTACCATATTTTCTTTACACACTCATGGACACCAGGGTTGTTTTCAGATTTTGGCTATTGTGAATAGTGCTGCAATGAACATAGGAGTGTAAGTGCTTTCCTGCATTATGTTTTAAAGCCCTTTGAGTATATTCCAAGAATTAGAATTGCTGGGTCATACAGAAACTCAATTTCTCGTGTTTACTTAGGACTATCCACATTCTTTCCTAAAAGACTGGGCCAGTAAAGTTCCCACCAATAGTGAATGAGAGTTCCTTTTCTTCAGCCATCTCTATAGCTCCTAGAATTTCCTTTTTAATAAAACGAATAATATATGTTCTCTTTCAATTGGATTTATAGATATTATTCATAATCAGCATTGTTTTAATCCATTCAGTAACCTATGTTGTTGTGGAAAGAAATGGATTGAAACAAGAGCATACTGTATGTCAATTCTGTCAAATCTAAAAGACCAGGAAAAGTTCACAAAGAGCAATATTTCATAGAGCAGTAACTACCTTTTAGATCAAGATGGGCGTGGAATTAGCACACAGGTAATGAATTTGGAAATTTGAGACTACACTAGTAAAGTTCAATTCAATTAAGCTAAAGATATGAACCTTTCTTAATTATTGGGGTGTGGGAAAGTTAACATATTAAAAGGAATCAAGAAATCAAATATTTTATGGATGTATTAACTTGTTTAAAGAGCTGAAAGGGATTTTTTGAGAAACAAATGTAAAATCTTTATGTCACTTATTCTACTCAGTGGCAAACTTTAGTGAAGTTTTAGAAGTCATTTCATAAAAATATAGAAAACAAAACCGTGGTTAAATTTTTTTTTCAAATTGAGATTCATTTTAAAAATGACTATTTTAAGTTAGTGAAGTAAGACTCATTAATGTTTAAAGTCCTAAATGAAGTTTAATAAGATGTTGGTATGTAAGGTTTGCAAATTTTTTTGAAAATAAATTTAATCCTCTTTTTACAACAGAAACATAATTGATACTATCTGACAATATACGGTCCTGGTTAATACCCATTAAATTAAACAAAATCTACTATGCCTGAAATCAATATTTTCTTCTAAAGAAAATTATAAAGCAATATTGCATGTAACTAAGCATTGCATTTATATTAATTTTATCTGAATCTTTGAAAACAATAAAAGTATCTCAATTTGGACAGATAATAAAGTCTTCAGTTGGTTTTTACTTTAATTTTGTATAAATTAGAAAACATTATTGCCCTAGTTCAATATTTACTGATTGCACTATGTTTTCTAGTTTTAGCTGGAATAAGGGCAATTATAAATTTATTCTAAGTTTCTACAAATTCCTAAAGGGCTTCTGAGAGGAAACACAACACTATAAGTGATATGATAGAGGTCTTAACAAAAAACAGGTAACGATAGACCCTTAGAAATTTAATTCAAATAACTGGTCTGGGAGTAATTTGATAGTCTTCCATAAGATATATAATTGCACAGAATACATATTACTAGAAAACAGAAGTAAGTATCTGGTGGCCCTAATATTTCAGACTTTGCAATGATGATACCACTGTAAGCCACAAGGTAGGACGGTCAGCGGGTAGGTCAGAATAAATTCTCAGAAAGACACTGATGTTCACCTCTATCTTAAGCAATATCAAATGAGTAGTCCCTGGAAGTCCATCTATAAAGAATTCCTAAGAATTTTGCAAAATATACACAGAAAAAATATTTTAAAAATTAATCAATGAAAAGACTGAAAAATAATGGATTTTCTCAGAAACAAGAATTGTAAACACAATACAAACCCATAAAGTCTTGAAACTCCAAACTTGCAATCCCCATGGTTTGATTTTAACTCATGACAAGCCTGATGTCATGAAGAGCATTAAAAGTTTATGTTCCATGCCAATTATGAAGTCAGACCGGAGACCACCACATGCTGCTGGACATTTAAAAGGCATGATACCCTGGAAAATGAGACCACAGTATGTGCTCAACATAATCCTTCCTCTTCCCAGGCTTAAAGCAGGACTTCTTTCCCCACCTCCCTGGGAGTTTGGTGTTTTGTCCCAATGTTTTGTCCAGAAAGGTGAAAATAACTACAGTTTCAAGTCTGAAAATCTAGAGATCCTACTGTGTTCCACGTGGTAAGGTTAAAAGTAGAACAGGGTCATGTGGCTAGGCGTAGAGCCCAGGCCTAGTTGAGGTTTTGCCCTGTGATGCCAGAGCACCGACAGCCCTACCAGAGTTCTATCACTGTGGGTCCAGTATTAGGTGCTGATACTGTCAAGCATGGTCCCTACCCCCACAGCTCCCTGAGGGACTCTCACCCCACCTCCAAGATCCATCGAACCTTTAGATTAAAAAAACAAAAAGGAGCAGAGCATGACAACCCACTCCCTATAAAATGATACAAGGAAAGTTAACGTTCATTTTCTTACCTCCGTGTAATGCTCAGGTTTCTTTTAGCTGCATATGTACAGTAATCTTAATGATTGCAGTTATTGAACTGGGGCGGGGAGGGCAGGAGGGGAAGAAAGAACAAAATAAAACATAGCTTCAAAGAAAGAAAGAATGAGAATCTCTAATGTTACATGGATATAAAACAACTAAAAGTCAGCAGTGTAGTGAGAAGAAAAAATCCAATTACTTGTGAGAATGGAAAGCGGTAATCACCAAATTAATCATTTATCTTTAGCAGAGAATAATATTACCAATGTATAATTTTTATTCCGCTTTTAGGATTGAATATGTCAGGACAGGACACTTTTGTTATAGAATTGGACAAAGACAGATACGTTATAAATACAATATTTTTAAAACTTTAGAGAACTCTAAAGAACTTCATTTCACAAAGAAGAAAAATTCTTACGGTACAAGGCTTTTTTTTATCTTTCTTTCCCCTGTGGATATTTTTCCAATTCCAAGTTCTTGCAGAGATCCTGGCTGGATCAGTCAGCACTTAGACTAGGGGGAAAAGAAGCTAGCAAAACTCTTAGTGATTCCACAGAAGTAGTGTGACAAGATGGAAACTTGAGGGGTTTCAAACTCCTAACTGCTCCGAACAGAACATCTGCTATGTTCTGGCATAGATCAAGAATTTGGGGAATCAAGCCAAAAACTTTCAGAAAGCAAAGTGAAATCTCCACAAGTCCAGTGTAATGGGCCTAACTCAAACTTTCTCTAAGTCTTAGCTTTAAGGAATTTCCATAACTTGCAGCAAAGTTAAATAGGAGTCTGGACACTTACCAGTTGAACTGAAGTTTCTGAAATATGTATGTGTCTGTTTTCTGCACTCTTCCAAACTTGAAAAGACAGATACCGACCAACTGCAAATTAGAATGGAAGCAGATATGAAACCCAGTCCCAACTTGAATTAAAATGATTGATTTCAGGTGCCCCAACCCACACTTTACAGTGAAGTAATATACCATTATGAAAAGTTCTGGAGTTTTCTAGAACGTCCAACACGCATTAAAATACATACCAAAAAATGTGAACATAAAAAATATAATCAAGTCTTAAAAGATGAGATGACTCAGATTCTGAAGCGAGCAAACAAGGACTAGCAAAAACCTATGGTTGATATGTGAAAGAGAAGAGAATGAGAAAAAAAATAGATCAAAGGGTAGAAATTTTTCGGTAAAATTAAGAACCCTATAGGTTCTTTAAACGAAAATTGTCTGAACAATAAGGAAATATATGACACTCAGAAATTAACAGATGAACTTAACAGTAGACCGAAAAGGATGAACAAGGACAAGGTTAGTAACTAAAAAATACTAATAACTGGAACACAAAGACTAGGAAAGCATGCACATATAAAGATGTAAATGATGATAGGACATTGTTTTCAAGTACCCTAAGAACAAAATGTGATGATTAGATTCAAATTCGGGAATAAATAATGAGTTCTTAGTAAAAAAAAAATGAGTTAGCAGAGGGAAGTACTTGGGCACAAACGTGAAAGAGATCTATCTGTCTCATAAGAGCTCTGGAAAAGGAATGGCTTTTCCAAGAGTTTCCTTTGCCACTGGGACAAAGGAGCTGGATATTTTAGCTCTGCGAGGATCTGCCATTGCGTATTAGCTTGGAGGTGGAAGTAAAAACTTAGGCAAAGTAGCTCCCTTTGGCCATATGCAGCAAGGCCTCAGCTGTGCGTTGTCAGCAGCAGTAAACATTCCCAGCAGCTGGGACAGTATGTGGGACAGCTGTGTTCAACCACAGGTTCCTTCGTGAGACTCCTACTAAAGCTCCTGCTTTCTGGGCTCTGATCCACCTGCTCTACATCCGTTCACCCATCTGGGAACAACTCCTACAGAATCCTGCTTTCTCTTTTCCCCTTTTTTAGATTCCCAAGGAAAAGGTAGTGGGCACATCACAACTCGAATTATTGCCACTGTTCTTAGAGAAATAATTGATGCCATTTTCTCTCTCATCCACTGAGCATTCCAGATTCACTCTTGGCAAGCACCTCTGTTGTTTTAGGAGGTTTCGGTGATGAGATGACACAGTTATTCTGAGCATCTGTTCACCAAGCCTTTCTCTAGTCATGACTGTTTCTCTTATTTATTTGCCATCAGAGTTGGGCACAGAATTCCAAAGAACGCAGAGCTGGATATTTTACGTTCTAAGGACTTTATTTTTTTTCTCCAACTGCATTCACATGCTATTCTAAGCAGATTTATTGAATAACAAATTTTCTATCTTTTTGAGTGGATTAAATTACCCAGGCTAATATAGTGAATATACTTTCTTCTTTTTTTGTTCCCCTACTAATATCTTACAATGAAGAATGCAGAATAATCATGAGGGGGAAATATGGTAAGTGGCCATATTTTCTAATTTGCAATTCTGGTTGCTTGCATTCCAGTTACGTAGGCTAGAGTACTGTTCCTCTTTACTAAAGTGCTGTGTTCTCCTGTTTGTGCCAATCTGTGCTGAGTAATCTCTCCAAGCAGGCACTTGGCACCTTTAAAATTCAGTGAAGGTCAGCAGGTAGGGCACTGTCCTTGGATGTGGCTGAACTGGGTTCAATCCCAGGCACTTCATAAAGAACACAGAGCCGTACCAGGAACAATTCCTGAGTACAGAATCAGGGTCCTGAATACTGGAGTACTGCAGGAAGGGACCCCCCAAAAAACAAGATTAAAAATTTAACCCATTCATCTATCATGCTAACCATTTTGGGTGGTATAATAGGAATAGTACCAGTGGATTCCAAATCACATTCTCACGCTGTAACTCCTTTGCTTTAGAGCACTGATTTTCATCCTTGGACAGTAGTTGAAAGTTACTATATCAGTGTGGTGAATTTTCAAGTCCACAAGTCCACAATATGTGCCCACTACATACATGTAGAAAGGTTGAAAACCACTGTCTACTGCCTTGGTATAACTGCAGGTTTGTCACCTATGTGCAGGACAGACACCAGTCTGCAGGGGCAAGAAAAGTAGAAGAATATTGCTTTAAAATTTCTTAGTTTCTAGGCATGTCTTCTAGCTTCTCAGTATGTCAAACACTACAAACCCTCATAGATGATCAGCATTTGCAGAAAAGTAAGACAAACCTAAATTTGCTATTATGCGAGTTCTGGACAAACCACTGTCTTCCAAGTTGTTAAGAAATATGGTGTACTCCATTTCTACCAGGATACCGTATCGGGGTACTATGAGGGTCTTTTTGTTGAACAAGAAAAACACTAAATAGTGGGATGTTGATGAATGGTAAACTATGCAAACTCTACCTCTGTCACTGTTGTTATTTTATGTTTGAATTCTTTGAGTGAGTAGTAGTGTTGGGTGACAGAAGTCAATTGTCAAAAATCAAGAACAATTAATCCTTGAATAGTACAAGGATTGTGGGAATTAACACCCATGTAAACTTTGACTCACTTGAAACTTAACTAGACTACTCCCTTGTAATCCATGGGGACTGGTTTCAGAAACTCACTTCCTAACCAAAATGCAAGGATGTTCAAGTCTCTTATAATTGAACCTCTATATCCATTGGCCATCCTACAACTGATATATCAGGCAGTTGAATCTGTAATTATGGAAATCAGAACCTCATAATTCAGGGTTATGGAGCTCAGAACATATGTATATACACACATATTCACACACATAGTCACACAGTCAAAACCCAAGTTATTCAAAGGTCAACTATATTCCTATTTTACCCAGTGTGTTGGTTTTAATTACAGTGCCTCTTATCTCTGAATACTCATTTTAAAAATGTGCTCTGACAAGATACACATTAAGGATTACGTTTTTTATTTCTTTTAAATGAGCTCAGGACTGAGGATAAAGCTTAAGATGTGACTAAAGTCATATATGCTACTGCCCAGAGAGCTCTACTGAGGTAATTATGCACTATTGGAAGTGCCGCTCAGAAAATATAAAATAGAATGAATGCAATGTTAAGCTTTATCAGCACAGCATACTGGAGGAATTTTGAAGGAAAATATTTCTGGACTCTAGAGTGATCCAGATGGTGAGCAGTATTGATGTGAGAATTCCCCAGGTATGGGCAACACATCTGCATTGCATTGCTTCAAAGCTATTTAGCCACTCTCACTTAGTACTAAAGAATACTCATGATGCTTAGTAGGCACCTTTGGATATTGAAGGCAAATACCATAATTGAGTGTTCAAGTTTGTAACATTCAGTCACGGTCACAGTCATGGTCCTCCCATTTTTCATCGATTTGCTTGAGTGAGCCCAGTAACATCTCTATTGGAGACTTTGTTGTTATTGTGTTTGGCATATCGAATACGTCACGGGTAGCTTGCCAGGCTCTGCCGTGCGGGCGAGATACTCTCGGTAGCTTGCCGGGCTCTCCGAGAGGGGCGGAGGAATCGAACTCGGGTCAGCCATGTTGACTGCGCGCAAGGCCAGCCTGGCTGAGCCAGGTTCGATTCCTGTAACATTAAACAAAGTAAATAAAAGCTGAAGGCTATAGGGATTGTAACAATAAAAGACTGCAAAATACCTGACCATATTGTCATTTTTTTCTAACAATTGAGTAAAAGAGAGACTGGTGATCCTGTAATACTTAGACGATTTTGATAAAACCAGTGATAATATTTTAATAAAACTTATTATCATTTCTTTTTACTAGTGGTTCTTATTTTAGGTATACATTAGACTCATCTAAGAGCTTAGAAAACAAACAAAACCTAAAATTATGCTGGGCAACAAATTTTTAGCTTGAGGAACCTGCATTTCAAAATTTTCAAATGCTTCTAGTAGATAACTAAATTTTAGCAGCACAAATTGAACTCTTGTCATACCCTTTTTAAATTTATATTTTATAACTTTTAATGACCAAGTAAAAAGGAAATAAAATTTTATATTCAGACTTGCTCTGGTATACATATAGATTCATTTTGCTCAGTTCTACATATCAGAAGGATCCTGTGATAGTTTATTACCACTAAGACACAAGGTTTAAAATTATTGCCATGAGCCTAAGAAATATTCCCAGCTAAATATAATCACCTCTGTTTTATCTATTTTATCATCAACTCACTTGCAAAAGGATTCCATCCTAACCAAGCATACTTCTTGTATCAGTAAAAGAGGCATTTTTCTTTCTGCTATTTACTCTGATTTTTTAAATATCACTTTCTCTCTTATTGTTCTTTGCCTTTATGCCTTCAGGATCTATCACACTGACTTTTTCTTTTCCTGTTTCATAGAAACACTGACATAGGTTTTATTAAATGTAGGTGATTACGCAAAATGAAAAAGAATTAAAATTCACTAACTCAATACCTGTCTTCTCAGTTAGTTGAAGAAAAAATTAGTTTGGAAAACGAGAATCATAACACTAAGAAACCCACCACAAATTTTTCTGTACTTATATAAGTTCCTAAAAATTATACCACAGTGTAATCAATAGCCAAGTTATTAAATATCACTTCCTTAGAGTAATGCTTTAATGTCCCTAAGAAACATTATATTTTAAATATCCCTGAATCCAAATCAAAGATATCAAATGGGAAGAAATGAAAGTAGGCCCCTTTACAATGAAACCCAAGAAACTGTGTTCAGTAAAATCAATACTAGCTGTATTTTTATCATGCAAGGGAAGCGTGAAAATTTGAGCAAATAACACATCAGGGAAATTTAAGACATGAAACATTTCAAATTCCATTACTGACTGTGAGTGCTTAAAAGTTAATGGTATACTGAGAATAATTGCAATTTTTAGCAGCACTTTAGAGAATTATATTGAAACATATCAAGTGATTTTGTTTGGTAGGATATTGCAATTGAAATATTTCTATTACACCTTTAAAATGCTACTTTTTCACTATAAATACTTAATAGAAACAGGAAATAAATTATTTTCTAAAATAACTCTTAATAGCTCAGATTCTTTCATTTATTTCCAAAAAGTAAACATCTTGAAAGAATAAAATAGACTAACTTACTTAAATATTTATGACACTCTTCAAAAATGTTTTTAAAAAATATTTAATAGAAACAAAAGTTAACAATTTTTCAAACATAATGGCATCAAAATAAAAATACCAGTGCCAAGAAACTAACATAAAAATTATTACATGAAACAATTTAACCTTAGAATTAAAACGGACTCATTAAAGTGTATTCTAGAAAAGTTCTAGTTTCCAGATAGGAAATTTGTGTAGGTTAATAATTCTTTTCAGGAAAGAAACTAAGATTAGGCAATTAACCTTTTAATCCACGTAACTCTCTAAATTTCCTTCATTTCAAAATCAAGCAGATAACATAATGGAATAAAGATAATCACTGAATTTTAAACAATGAGGAAATGATGGTGGTGGTAATGGAATGGAATGTGTGTGTGTGTGTGTGTGTGTGTGTGTGTGTGTCTCTGTGTGTCTGTGTGTGTGTGTGTGGTGTATGTGTAGATGTTTGATAGTTAAAAGTGGAATAAAAGCTGAGGTAATATTAAGATACTATGAGGTTATATTTTTATGAGGGTCAAGTCTGACTCCATTATACTAATACCTCAATAATTTAAGGTTGTGATAAAATTTATATCCTGATTTTTTAAAAAGGAAATATAGAATCCAGTTAAGATTTATGAACAAAGATGACCTAAAGCAGAGCACATGGTGCATTTCTGGAATTTTGTGTGAGAAGGACCATATATCAGGAAGTGTCAGGATCCTTATGCTTTTATCAATTAGGAATATTTGGTTTTAGCTTCTCAAAATGAAATAGTGTTTGTGTCCAAACTTTATTCCACTGATAGGGACAAAAAATAGCTGTAACAAATAGGTCATTAATATATGTCACAAAATACGATATCCAGAAGAAAATTAAACTCCAGACTGACTGGTTTTAAAAAAATTAGCTATCAAGTCAATATAAGGACAGAAAGGAACTTATGAGCATATTACTAATTAAAAAAAACACCAATCCAACTGGCTTATGTGTTGTAAGATTTTTACCTATATAACATTCTGGAAAAGACTGAACTATGGTGAGAGCAAAGCATTGGTAATGGATTGGGTAAGACCACTGAAGAGTCAAGCATGGGGTCCCAGTCTCTGACTTGAGAAAATGGGCAGATCACTATGTGCTTACATTAGAGAATTCTAAATAAAACACAGATATGAGAGGTAATCAATATATTATCACATCGAATATGTTGATTATGACAACCCTGTAAAATATTCAAGGCCAAATGTCAAGTACATAATATCATTTTGCATATACTGTTTTGGGGCCTTATACAGAGGATCTTTATTGGAGATACAGTAAATTATTATACCAAAAAAAAATTTTTGTTTTAGAGGTCTGAGATAGTACAGTGAGTAGAGCTCTTGCGTTGCACACAGCTAACCCAGGTTTGATTCCCTGCACCACCCCAAGCCTGGCCAATAATGATCTCTGAGGACAAAGTCAGCAGTAAGCCCTGAGCACTGCCAGGTTTGGCCCTAAAGCAAAACCAAAAATAGTTCGTTATAAATTTCAATCTAACTAATATAAGGTAGGACTTTGCCTATTTACTTTAGTCTGATTTCCACTGCACAGGTGTACTGCATCAGGCAAGTAAATCCCTTTAAGAGAACTGTGTTCTACATTTTACAGAAAATACAAAAATTTGGGGTCCACTAGACAATACAGAGGGTAAGGCGCTTGCTTGCACACAGAGAAAGGTGCTGAATCCCTCAAACTGCTGGTCCTCCGTTCTGCTAGGAGTGACTTCTCAACTCACAGCTTGGCATCTGAGGAGCACTCAGCCCTTTTCACCCCTGGGTCTGTTCCCCAAACCAAACAAGCAGACAAAATAACTTAAAAATGTTTTTTGATAATCATAACCTTTTTAAGAGTACTTACAATATTGTATATGATTACATTCTGGTTATGTAAGATAAAAATAAGTTTAAAAGGTAAAGGTAAAGGCCCTCCCGTTGATCGTTGATTTGCTCGAGCGGGCCCAGTAACGTCTCCATTGGAGACTTTGTTGTTACTGTGTCTGGCATATCGAATACTCTCGGTAGCTTGCCGGGCTCTCCGAGAGGGGCGGAGGAATCGAACTCGGGTCGGCCATGTTGGCCGCTTGTAAGGCGAACGCCCTACCCACTGTGCTATGTTTAAAAATATAAAATTATATTCATGATTTAAGATCCCATTTTAAAAAATTAAATTAATATAAGTGCTCCTAAGTATTTGGTTTCACACAAAACATGGTAGACTGGGAAAAGTCTAGGATTGGATTTTGAGGGGTATAAGCAGGGGTGAGCCTGGTGGGCATCCCCAGCAGTGCTCAGAGCTTACTCCTGTTTCTGTACATAGGAATCACTCCTGGTGAGGCTCAGGGAAGCATATGCATTTTATGGATCAAATCCAGGTTGAGTGTATGTGAGACAAGATCCTTACCTACTTCATTATTTTCCAGCCTTTGACTATAGGATTTGGAATAAAAAATATTAGGTTTGAATCATGGCTTTCTCATAAGATGATGTGATGCCTTTGAGTAATTTATTAAAATTCTCTGAATGTAAGGCTGTTGTTATTTTTTTTTTTGCTATCAACTGTTAATAAATATTGGCATTCATCTCAGAGGATTATTATAAAATTTATAAATTTGGTATTGTACCATATGATACTTAGTAGAAAATAGCTTCAATTGTTATTTGTTTCTAAGATTATTTTAAAATTTATAAATTCAGTTCTTAGTAGAGGTAGTTACAAATACATTTGGTTCTAAGATTATTATAATTTATGTATATTATAATGAATATTATGTATATTTTTGTATTTATCCTTAATATATTCACAATATATTGGGCTGGAGCGATAGCACAGCGGGTAGGGCGTTTGCCTTACACGCGGCCAACATGGCCGACCCGAGTTCGATTCCTCCGCCCCTCTCAGAGAGCCTGGCAAGCTACCGAGAGTATTCGATATACCAGACACAGTAACAACAAAGTCTCCAATGGAGATGTTACTGGGCCTGCTCGAGCAAATCGATGATCAACGGGAGGGCCTTTACCTTTACCATATTCACAATGGGTCTCTAATATCCAATGAGACTTCATTATCAATTTAATTAATCACAAAGTCTGAAATTAGAAGAAAGTACTTCTTGAGGCTGGAGTGATAGCACAGCGGGTAGGGCGTTTGCCTTGCATGTGGCTGACCCAGGTTCGATTCTCAGCATTCCATATGGTCCCCTGAGCACCACTAGGAGTGATTCCCGAGTGCAGAGCCAGGAGTAACCCCTGAGCATCGCTGGGTATGACCCCCCTCCCCACAAAAAAAAGTACTTCTCTTACGTACTGTCAAACTGTTAGACAAATATAATTTGAAATTTCTATGTGTGACTTTGTGTAAATTGTAAATAAAATAAAATAAAATAATATTTAAATAAACATTTAAGTAAAACTCAAATATCTCTTTTTAAGAAAGTTAACTGAGATCACTGTTGTGTATTAAGACAAAAGAGTGAAGCATAAGGACTCTGGATATAGATTCTGGGTTAAAATCTAAACTCACCCTTGCAATTGCACAGTCTTAGGTATATTTATTCATCAACTTTCAAATCCAATTTCTTTATCCCTAAAATGGAAAAAATAAAATACTTAACTCATGGTGATTCTTTGAATACCAAGTCCATTAATAAATTTAAAGAACATTGATCTAGATCTCACTGTAAAGTAGTTAATGAATGTCGTCGTTATTTGTTTTATTACCAGCCACTATTATTATAAACACAATGAGAGACATCATAGTAAACATTGCTAGAATCTTCACCAAAGTGAAGAAATTTCAGATTTTTCTCAAAACTCTTTTTTAACACTGGTAAAGGGCATTAAATTATTGTTAATAGAGATTCATAAATTAACAAGCCAGCAGTTAAGACAATTTTTAAAAATGTACTATGCAATAATTGTTAGTACTTTTAATAGATGAGTTTATACTATACTGTAAAATATAAAAATGATATTTAGAAATATTTGACAAAGAATTTAATTTAACAAAGAAGCTCGGTTTTCACCAGAGCATTATAAAGGACAAATAACCCACTTTAAAATACAATAAAATTTCATATTTCAGTGCTGAGAATACCTTGTACTCTACAAATAGAATAAACTAAAATACAGTTCTTAAAATAAACAACTGTATATAAATATTGATCTAAGCTTAATTAAAATATTATTAGATTTTTTTAACCTTTCCTCTTTTTGTAAAGGGTGTTAAATTGTTTCCAATATAGATTTTTCTTTAATATGTTAACTTCCAAAACTGAATTATACATAAACATAACCATCCTATTTAAATATATATTAACTTTAGAATTAGTTTTGAGGGAATAATAAGAATACTGTCAAATATAAGGAAAGAAAAGAAGTCAACATTTTAAAATCTTAATATTTGAGATTTAACGTTGAAACTTTTTCTAACTATAAAGAAGTTTTTTTTCTCAAAGTCAGCTTCAGATGGAGATTAAATTGCATATGTTTGTTTCAAGTAACTTCTACTTAAAACATATGCAATAAACAAGTCAAATATTTTTAATACTTTAGTTCTGGAGTCTCATCTTAAGTAAAATTATTTGATCAATAGTTATATTCTTATTTAGTTTGTAATAACCATTAAGATGGAGAGCATAATTTTCTTGGTGCTTATTCTTTTTTCTAGCAATTAGGAAAATTCAGTCTTATAACACATCCTCAATAATGGTTTAGAATCTAATAATTATCATAAATTATGGTGCTTGTCATAAATAGGTACTTGCTGCAAAATAAACACTATCTCTACTTTCATAGGGCTTAGAGATGAAAAGATAACCAGAAAAAACAAAACTTAAGCAATAATAAATATGGAAAGCAATATGATGAAGTTGTTCAATGTTTTCATATGATTTTTTTAACTCTATCAATTAATTTATTTCTGGGACTGGGAAGGCAATGAATTTACTCTGAATTAACAAAAACCATTATCATTACATTTAACCCTAAAATGCTCTAATATCAGATTAAATCATTTGTTGTCTTCCTATAAAATGTCACTATTATCTACAACCTTACAAACTCTGCATCAGTATTTTATTTGTAAAACATTAGTCAAATATGCAATAGCATCTGGGCAGTAATATCTCTGATAACTATACCAGAAATCATTTATAGAAACTACAAGAAGTCTGGAGTTGATTCCATTTATAAGAGTGATATTCATTCAGTTACTACTACCTTTTCATATCCTTAAATTTATTGAACCTTGCATACTTCATTATGAAAAATATTTATTAGTTATCTAATTAATACTTGTTGAGATTCTTAGTGGTTTGTAGTTTTATTGGTATTACACCATAAATATATCCCAAGATTAGCTGAACTAGATTAAGTTCTCTTCTGTTTTTGAGCATTCAACCAATAACTAGGGTCCTATAAACCTGGTGCTAGCAGAATGTGGAAAGTGCTTAATGTCACACTATTGTCACAATACTCTATGTCTAAGCATTTAGGTCCTTCTAGCAAGCTTGATAATAGGATGGTTAATTTTTGAAACTTCTGGGTCCATAAACTGAAACTGAATGCTCTATAATGAATGCAATTTCTATTGTCTATTTATTTACATTTTCAGAAGCAATGCTTGAAAGTATTATGTTATGCATAGGATCAATAAAATTTACAATCCTCTCTATAGTTAACTTAACCTTTTTTTGTAGTGTTATTCAATATTTTCCTTGCTTGGATCCTAAGAAAACTTGTATCCCCAGCTGAGAGCTATTTTTCCCTGTTCCATGATACTGTTTAGAATATTGAGTATGTTTGTCATGATAAGAAGATTCCAATAGGACCTGTCATTGGCAATTGCATGTAATTTAGTTAAATATGGGGTTGTGAGTGTGGATTTTGTCCTTGACATAGCATCTTTGCTAAATTACTGACAATAGTTTGTGACTGTTCTGTTCAGTAATATCAAACCTGAAATGTATTGTACTTTTTGATGTCTGAAGCACCCACAGAAGACAAACTATATACTTATAACTTATTCATTCCCTTTCAGACCCATCTCTTATCTCATCACCTCTGTTATTTTCTTTCTCATTTCTGTTTCTTATTCCCTGTCTTAACTGTACTTTCTTCCCAACAAGGAAAGACATTTTTTTCCCTTCATGTTTTTTTCATTTGTGATTCCACAGAGTTAGTACTATGAGATAATACTTTCCATGAGCAACCTTACGATGATTCCATGGTTAAGCTGATTTGAACCAGGTAGTTTTTTCATTCTTGTCTTTTATGTGAACTTCAAAGGAGAGTTTCTCCTGGAAACTTTCTATATTTTCTCACACAATTTTTTCACCCCTTAAATGTCAGAATGTGTGTCTAATAATTTTTTAAGTAATAATCATCATGTATTTTTTCTATAATTTAAATAGGAATAAAATGTTCTTCTAGTAAGTTTATATGCCTATACTTCTTTGAAAATTTAAATCCAACTTTATCTGCCTTTTTGTGAATAACTGATCATTCTGAAATATTTGCATAGCCTTTACAAACTTCAACATTAGTTTTCCTAATACCTACCAGGCCAGTGCTTATAAAACTTTAATGCACCCATGAATCATCTGGGGAGCTTGTTAAAAATATGGATTTTGATTCAGAAGGTCTGAGAAGGGCCTAAGATTCTGTATTATAACAAGCTCCCAGGGGACTTGGATGCTACTTGACTACACTGCTCTTTGAATGGCAAAGTAGTAGATAGTAAAAGTTTCAACAGAGCAAACACCTTGACTTCCTGAGTCACCACTACCTCTGTTTTATATACTACTGTTATCTATTATAAGTCATCAAAAATATTTGGCCACTTGATCACTTGACATCCCGTTACTCAATTGATTTGCTTGAGCAGGCGCCAGTAACGTCTCCATTTGTCCCCTTCATATGCTAGTGTACCCCAATGGTATCTGCTCGCTCCAGGAACACGAAGAGCCTCAAACCGATTATTAAGGGTCTTGAAGAAGTCTGACCATCTCGTGGGTGGGCGTCACATGTTCTTTCGATGTCCCGTGGAATCTAATCGGTAATGGCTCTAGTCCAGCGGTCATCTCCAAATCTCATTACATGTCCAGCCCATCTGATTTTTGACGCCTTGGCAGACGAGCTAGCATCCCTGATTCTTGACTGTTGACAGAGGTCAGAACTCCGGATTCTTTCTCTCATTTGAGTGAAGTGTGATACTCCAAGCATAGCTCTTTCTATTGCTCTTTGGGAGACCCAAATAGCGTTCTCATCCTGTTTTCATAGGGCTCAGGTCCCTGAGGCATATGTTAATGCAGGAAGAACAGTAGAATCAAAGAGATATGCCCGGAGCCACTGTGCTATCGCTCCAGCCCTTTAATTGTCTAATTCTTATTAAGTATAGGTAGTAACTGCTCTGTTCCCCAGTGTGCCTATTCACATGACTTTCACTTTAATAGGTCATATGTTTTCAGGGATGTTGTTGCATATAACTGTAGTTTTTCTTTCCATGGACTGTACATAAAGTAATCAAGGAGAAAAAGTTTATCTTTGAAGTATTTCTTTATCCATTCCTATGTTCCTACTAGCCAAACTATTCCTGGATTTCCCCAGCTACTTGTAAAAGAGCCTGCTGCTCTTTATAGTAAAATTTGGGACCAGCATTTTGGAGGAAGAAAGATTTAAGACGAGACTTTAAAATGAATTCTCTTAGCATTACCATATTAAAAATTCACAAAGTACAAAAAAACTCAATGATATAATCACCTTGTTAAATTTGGAATTGCAAAGACAATATAATCAGAAAAGAACATGAAGCTATTCAGTCAAGATTGTGATTTAGGGGCTGCTATTAGTAGCTTCTGAAGTAGTGGGAGTAAATCATTTTAAAATGTTGGAAGCCAATTAACTATAATGAAATATAGTTGAATAACAATTAGTAGCGTTACTTCAAAGTATAGTAATGGATGGAAAATAAACTTTCCAAAGAATCAAATTCACGTGCAGTTCTTTAAAAAACCACTTACTTGTCAAGTCCCTTTTTGAGTCAAGGTGTTTTAAATCATATTTTAGCAGGAATTCTGACAGCTGGGGAAAATCCACCTGCTGAGTTACTACCTTTTAATTACCCAAATAAAGCACAAAGGAGAAAGCATGACAGACTTGAAAAATAAAACATGAAATAAAAGTAAAGAAAGACATTATTCATGCATTCTAAGATTAACTAAACTCTCTCATGTATTAGAAACCAAATTTTTATTTACAGCCATCCTCCTTATTCCTTTTCTATCAGTCTTTTTAGAATAGATCTTAAGAAAACTCATCTCTCCTGTTGAGTCAAATGACAAAGTTAATTTTGGAGAATGCATTTGGAGACAGGAAGCAAAAAGATAACTAAATGATTGCCAAATTGTTCCAAATAAGAAAAGGAAGTGTGGTCTATAAGCGGAAGGGTGGGGAGAGTTGAGGGTTGGAGTTTGGGAAACATATTATAGTTGCCAAAGAAAGGGAGCAGATGTTTTAAAAAATTAAGTAAGTTTTATAGTGTGGCTGGTTTTATAAATCCATTTCTATTCAATCTCAGGATTTCAATCTAAGCATATTGACATATGGAGCTAAATCACTTTTCCTTGTGGGGATATTAAAAAGATTTTACAAAGTTTTGTAACAGGTGTGAGGCAGTAGGACAAAGCAAACATCTTCTAATTGCTAAAGCCTAAAATATCTTTTGGTATTGCCAAAAGGTTTCTGCCTGTTGGAGAATAAAATATCACCCTCATGTGATTTGGGGGATCAGCGGTATAGAGAAAGATCTCACTTCACACCTCTTTGTGTTTTGTCATCAATGTAGGTTTGCAGAAAAGTTGCAGCTAGAGAGATACTTATACCCTTCATCCATTTTCCATTATGTTAATCTTTCATTACAATGCTACAATTGCCAAATTAAGAAGTTATCATTTCTACAATGCCATCAACTGCATCTAGGAATTAGTGGGATTTCATCGCTGTTTCTAAATGTACCAGGATCCCACATTGCGCTTAGTTATCATAACCCCTCAGTCTGTGACCATTATACAGTCCTTTGCTCATCATACTTTTAGTGATTTGGAAGAATAACTATCAGGTAGTTTACAAACATATTCTTTGAGTTGTCCTACATTTCTCATGAATATTTTAAGGTTGCAGGTTTTATACCAAGAGGTAAAATGCCTGGGCCCGATATTAGGGAGGAAAAATTATTTTGGAGGAGTCAAAAATCATAAATGGCAGGGGTGGAGAGATAGTAGAGCAGGTAGGTGCTTGTCCTGTGTGTGGTCAAGCTGGGTTTGATCCCTGGCAACACATATGGTCTCCCAGTGCTGCCAGGAGTGATCCCTGAGTACAGAGCCAAAAGTAACACTAAGAATCACCAGGTGTGGCCCCCTAGCAAACAAAATGGTTCTTGTAACATAAGTTTATATCATATAAGTTTAAAGTATATCATTTTACACTTTAGCATCTATATAAACTATATCATGGTCACCTCTAAATTTCTATTTTCTATCCACTCCTTTGAATTCTATATCTTATTCTCTAATACCTTTTTTCTATCATAACAAGCAGTCTCTCACTGTATCTGAAGTTTCTGTTTGCATGCTCAATTTATTTTCTATTTGACATATAATTAAAATCCTATAGTATTTCCTGTCTGACTTATGGAACTAGGCATAATACCCTCCAGATTCATCTATGTTTTTGTAAACAGAAACATTCACCTTAGTTTTTAACAAATGAGTCAAATTTTATTTTGTTTATCACTATAGCTTTTAAGAAAATTCTTATATATACATAATTTTTTGTTTTCAGATTTTGAGCCATATCTGGAGGTGCTCAGGGCTTACTCCTGGCCCTACCTGCTATAATATCTCTCTGGTCTCACTATAGTTTTTTTCAAATTATTATCAATTCATCCATTGATAGGCATCTTATCTATTTTAAGTATTGCACAACTAACACAGGGATGTATAGATCTTTTCAAATTATTTTCCATTGATCATAAGTACATTAATTATCTGTACTCTGAGTTTAGTAGGTATCAGAATGTAATTTATCTTAATGTTTTTTGTTTCTTTCTCTGAATATTGATACTAGCCTAACTGCTGCTCCAAAGAGTAAAGATTTCTAAGTGATACCAATTGTTTTCACGTAAGTCTTTAAGGTTCTCTGTTAGAATATTTGCCCTAAAATACAAAACTAGTTATAATTCAGTGTGAATTACCAATTTAGAAATGAGACAAAATTGCACCCCTATAATAACTGTGAAGGGTGTCAATTGATATTGAACTGACACAAAATGTGATGACAGACCACATCACACTTAGAATAAAACTGGGATAAAGTTTCAATTATTCTTTCTGCTTTTGAAGGTGAGATTTAAGACAGTGTTCATCATTGACTTATCTAGTGCCATTTCTATATCTAGGTATGCAGATATAGCTCTATCTTTTGGCAGACAACTATATAAAATTTTTTTGAATAATGCAAAAGATTAGAATACAACTTACATACTGAAAATTATGATTTAATCTAATGCTCCTGATATGATGTATCTTACCAGCTATTTCCAGAAAAAGAAAGATCAAAGAAAAATAAACTATAAACATATGTGTGCTGGTAAATAATTGAAAAAGACACCACTTGCCCCCAAATAAAAATGTTTGAACTGTTTTAGATAGAGACTTGTATTTTTTCACATGCCCAAAATTGATGCCTTGGATGGAGAGATGTCAGGGGATTGTAGGATGTATTACTAAGTAAGTTTAAAAATGCTGATAAAAAGTAGTTTTGCAGTGTCAAAATTATTCTCTTTAGTGGTCTCTCTTCTTTTATTTGTGTAGAATAATTTAACCACTGTTATCACTAAAAATTCTAGGAAGTTATTATCTGGCACCAACTAGTTATAAGTATTGGGGCTTGCTTAGTCAAATATTTATTTTAGGCCTACAACATGTATATTTAGTACTTTAAACACCTATAATTCTAACCTTAAAGACACATATACAGCATGCTGCCTTCTGAGTCAAGATTAAAGCATGTTTCTGAAAATTATGTTGTTATACAAAATCTCATGGTAGACAAATGATATAAATGAAAACAGGTTTACAATTATGTGAATTACTCAAGGTCCCAAAATTCTAGGTCTATCAAGAATATTGAATTTTAAAAGAATTTAAGAAAAGCTGGAGATATTTATTTCTTTATAAGCATATGTCAATAATATAGAGATTTGCCCTGAAATTTTATAGAGTATCAAAGGTTTTTTTGGGGGGGAGGCCTGAAACGTTATGTGTTATCTGAAGAATTATAAATAACTGAAAGGAATTATGAATTATGTTCATCGGTTTGCTCCAGCGGGCCCAGTAACATTGTGAGACTTGTTACTGTGTTTAGCATATCAAATAAGTCACAAGGAGCTTGCCAGGCTTTGCTGTGTGGGCGAGATACTCTCAGTAGCTTGCCAGGCTCTCTGAGAGGGGCGGAGGAATTGAACCTGTCTTGGCCGAGCAGACCCTGTGCAAGGCAAATGCCCTATCACAGTGCTATGGCTCCAGCCCTAAAGTCACATAAATGTTTCTTTTTTGACATAAATAACAAAAATCTAACTTATTCAAACATTTTAAATATAAATTGAGGGGATTGTCATGACTGAAAATCACTGCAGCTTTCAGCTCAACTTTTGAAAATTTGGTAGAAAAATATGTTTTTTGTTGTTTTTGTTTTATTGAGATATACTTAGCAGTATCCTGGACCAATACCTGGCTCTGTCCTCAGGGATCACTGCTGATGGGCTCAGAGGGACAGTTGGGTGTCAGGGATCTAAGGTTTACCTGAAGCAAGGCAAGCGTTTTACCCACTGTACTACTGCTCTGGCCCCCATAGTATATCTTTCATAGAAAATAATACCTCCAGGAAGTTTTTAAAAAAGCATTTTGACCAATTTTAGAAAATGAGGTGAAATTAGACATTGCCAGTAACTAAAAGAGATGGATGGTAAGTAAATTGAGTTAAAAGGAATCAATTGTATGAATAAAGGTCAAATTAGATTTTTGTGGTAAGCATAATATACTAGATATTGATATATAATGCTGTATATATATATGTTGCAACCTGAAAACTATAGAAATTTATAAAGCAATGCTACTTTAATAAATAAATTAAGAAATTTTAGAATTAAAAACATAGCATTTCCTTTATTCAATATTATAAAAGAAATAACATGCCACAACTGGGGAGTGTAGGTTATTCTTTTAAGCAAGGTAGCACTGTCCTCCCGTTATTCATTGATTTGCTCGAGCGTGCTCAGTAATGTCTCCATTATGAGACTTGTTACTTTGTTTGGCATATCGAATATGTCATGGATAGCTTTCCAGGCCTTGCTGTGTGGGCGAGATACTCTCGGTACCTTGCCAGGCTCTCCAAGAGGGGCGGGGGAATCGACCCCGGGTCAGCCATGTGCAAGGCAAACACCCAACCCGCTGGGCTACGCATCAATTTTTTTATCCAACAATTTATAGACTACATTATATCCATTGAAGATTCTTAACACCCAGTGCCTCAGACTGAAGGTTTTTGAAGTTATGAATTTTAAAGAGGTAGTTAAGGTAAAATGAGCTTTTATGAATAAGCTCTAAAATAATATGACTTGGTTACTGATAAGAAGAGGAAATCTGAACATAGATATGTACCAAATGAGGAAACACCGCATGGCAGCACAGTGAAAAGGTGCTAAGGCTAAGGTGCTTAGCCTGCAAGCTAAGGTGACCTCAGAAAGTCAAACCAGACAATATACTGACGTTGAACTTCCAGCCTCCAGAACCTTGAGAAAACAGCTATTCATTGTTTATGCCACTCAGTTATGCACAAGTAAACTAATACTGATCCTTATAGTCAGAAAACTCTAGGTTTGTCATGGACATAATTCCAACACCACACCATCATAAGTGTACTCCTCTCCCACCCCCACAGAGTTCAAACCCCTCCCTCTCACCTCCCAACTCAATTGTGTGGATCTGTTTGCCTGTTATTTTGCCTTTGGACCTTTATTGCTACCTTGCGGTGTATCTTTAAGCCCTGCTTATGAAAGAGATCATTCTGCATTTGTCTCTTTCATTCTCACTGACTTTATTCAGCATGTTTTCCTTTGGTTCTATCCATGTTGTTGCAAATTGCATGATTACATTCTTTCTTAAAGCTACACAATATTTCTCTTTTTCTCTCTCTCTATCTCTGTCTCACTCTTGTGTGTGTGTGTGTGTGTGTGTGTGTGTGTAAACATCACAACTTCTTGATCCATTTATCTGTAGTTGGCCATTTAGGTATTCCCTGAGGATGAAAGATGGGTACAATGGTCACCGGGTGTTTTTGAAAGTATATCATGTGAAACCATTATTCATAGTATTGTAAACCAAAAAAATAAAAATAAATAAATTTAAAAAAATTTTTTTAAAAGTAACCCTCTAGGTCTGAATCTTGGTTCCTGCACAATGTAGATATGTGACTTTGACCACATTATTTGATGTCCCAATGACAGCTTTTATTTACTTACTTTCAATTGTATACTCATTTCTATTTTTTTCTTCATCTTCAGTGACCAGGGAATATGGAGCTATTAGGAATTCAATTCAGGATGTTATGGAACCACTTTTGTGGTCCCTTCCACTAGGAATTATTACCACCTGGTGAGACTGAACTGGTTGTGCTGGCCTGATGGTTCAGCACATACTGATTAACAACTGCAGGACTCAGTGAGGAGGGAGCCACTCGAGCCTTTCCTGTGGTACTAATTTTAGGAAATTGCACCATTCACATGTGAATGTTTGTATAAATTGTAATACTGAGCCACAGATAATTCCTCAATTCCCTAATTGAAACTGATGAGAATATCATTCTAAAGAGGTCAGAAAATATGTTTAGTTGTTCTGTTATACTTCCATCTCCAAGTTATAGAACTGCACAGTTCAGAAAACTATGCATTTAGGCACCAGAGAAATTGTTAAAATATATGATAGATATGGATAGAATCTTTCCCACTAGTGGAAAACAATTAAGATTATGAAGCCACCAATGTCTTAACACAACTGACACTGGCATGGGAATTTGTGCTAAGTAAGCCACATTCAAGTTGAGATCCACCAGTGATGTACGCCAGTATTAGTATATTAAGCAATATGGTGGTTAATCCAAGAAGTTCAAAACTATGAAATTACATCTTCTTACTCACAGTTCATGACTTACTGCACAAACTAGAAACCCTGGGTCAAAAGTACTACTCAGTTGGCAAATATAAAACTTTTAATGCACATCTTATTCTAATTAGCCTTCTATATTTCCTACATGAAAACTGTACCATATTTTATTATATGAGTAACACATTTGTCACCCACACATTTATACTAAATTTATGTAACTATAAAATTTTTAATTATTTTTGTTCCTTCTTTTTGCCAATTATTTATAAACATAAGATTTATCATTGTGATATGATGTTGGATCTTTTTGTAAAAAAAAAAAAAGGTAAATGACTTTGTGCTGGAGAGAAATACAGTGAGTAAAGGGATTATTTGCACATGTGTGACCAAGACTCAATCCCCATCATTGTCACCTGAGTACTGCCAGAAGTGATCCCAGAACACAGAGACAGAAATAATCCCTGAGCATACTGGATGTGGTTGTCAAACCAAAAGAAATAAATAAAAATAAATAAGATAACATTTTGAAAGGAAGAATCCAAAAGAAAGTAAATTATTTCATACAAAAACTGATGACAGTTTGCCAACACATTAATATTCAGGCATTTAAGAATGCGAAAGCAATCAGAAGGAATAGCATAACTTTCCTTTTCAAGGAAACAAGAATAAAAGTTGAATGGTGTGGATAATTGTTAGACAATCATTAACCACACTTTTAATTAAATGTCTTTGACAATTTGCTATTTGAACAAGTAGTGAAATAGAATTTAAGTTGCTTCAAATAAGAACTTTTTTTTTATGATTGATGATTCACAGACACATAGTTTGAAGGAATTAATAATATGATAATAGTAAAAAATTCAAATAATTTCAAACATGCCAATCTTTGCATAATTGGTAATTTTTAACATAAAACATTGTATGAGATATCAATGGATTCTGTTTTCATTTTATTAATACTCTTGACTGCAAAATAGAAAAATGATATACGAATTGGGTTGACTTATCATGTGATATTCGTGTGTTAAGAAATAAATAAGTGGGTCAACATCAAATTAAAAATTTTTGTACAACAAAGAAAACCATAGAAAATTTTCTTAAAACAGCCTGCTGAATAGGAGAAAATATTTGAAAATCATATATCCAATGATGTGCTAATATTTAAAATACATTTTAATAATATAATTCATTTTCATATATATAGAAAAATGTGGTAAACTTCAAAAAGACATTTCTAAATTGAAGTGTGGAACTTAACCCAGTATGGCGAAAGGTTTATGGCCAAAAGGTAAAGTACCATGCTGAGATTGAAGGAGTAGGGAGAGACCAACAGTGTCACAGCTTGAAATTCATTTGAGGCACAATTGGAAGTCAATGGAGTCTAAAAGAAATGAAGGTACTCTGATTAAATTTGCAATCATAGTATACTGCCCTTACTTGTATACTATGAGTATACAAGTCTAGTTGAAATGGTACCAAAAAAAAGGGCAGGAAAGCAGTCAATTAATCCTAACAGGGGCTTATGTGATAACATATCACATATATGAACTAATATGATATTAGTAATCTGAACTAGACTGGTTTAACTTCAACATTGTGAATGTGACTTGATCACAGTATGCAGAGACAATGAACAAGAGGCAAACATTGGGCAGGGTTCATATTTCTACTTGTGCAGGAAGATGTGTGGCATTATTTATACAAAATAAATATTGTTGACAATATTTTATAAACACAAAGTGTTGCCAATTATTCAACTTGAGTTGTTTGAAATCCCCCATAAGACAGTCAAATGAAGATTCCACATATGAAGTTGAGTGTATTTGGCAGAGAAGATTGAGATTTACACAATATTGCGAGATAATTTGTCCTATTTATTTAATAAACAGTCCATACGCATATGCTCCTTGTTACAATGTGGACCAACTAAGAACTGATACATTTTCAAGTTAATTAATATTCCTCATGTTTCTGATTTTTATTATTAAAAATTATGTCAGTTAATGAATCCTATGAACTTTAAACACCAGGCTTGAATATGCACATATTAAATAATGTCATATAAAAATTAATATTTTTTAAAATGTTTAACCTTTTTTTTCATGCTGCCAAACAGCTGTGTCAACTCCTAAAACTGAGATTATTCTAAAACTCACCTAATAAAACTCCTCTTTCCACGGGTCAAGAAACTGGGACTCAGACAGTTATTCAACGTTAGAGTTGTTCACATCAGAGTTCAAACTAGGTCCCATAATCTCTTGCTTCATAAAAGTGATCATTCTACTAATTCTCTTTCAAATTGATTCCTGTCAAAAAATGGCTCAACAGTTTGCGTGGTAAATATATAGCTGAAATTTTCACAGAAGATCAGAAATGCTGTTTAAATTATAAAGCTGCTGTGAAATAAATTCTCCTTAGAAATAACAAAATGTGGAAAGCTAACACACCACTTTTTAATTTACTCACTCAAAGAACTCCATAAATTAAAGAGAAAACACCCACATATACACTATATGACTAAATGTTCTTTGGTTTCCAAGGAATTCTCTCACCAGGCCTTAGGGTAAAGATATTTATGATGGGATATGAAGTCACTTCTGAAAAGAAAACGTTGGCTCTTTGAATATGTGGAGAAGGATATGCGTGTCAATATACTGCTAAGTCAATGGGACCACAGTAAGCATATCAGAATACTCCGTATTCCGAGACATCTTAATATCTCTTTTATTTTCCCATACTTGGACTATGTTGAAATAACAACCACAATAAAAAATTGTAAACATCAGCACTGTCACACTCGAGAGATGTACCACAGAACTAACAGATAATTTAAGTTGTTCATAAAAACTGTAACTCGTTAGTCTCACATTGTCGAGTATTAAAATACCCAATTCTTTGTTCAGGGCTAAAAAAAAAACATCAACTTGGTCTGGGAATGTTTACAATACATTTAAGAGATAACTAAGTCTTCAAATATTGTCATATGGATTTTTTTAACTATGCTGGACATAGTTTAAGAAAATATCATGGAATCCCCAAAGCTTATCTATGCTTTATATTGACTGTAAATTCAGGCTTGTGTAATCCATCTGGAGAACAGCCTGGAAGGAATAGGAAATGACAAGACTCTAATGAAAAAAATTAACCCAAAGGGACTATGGTGTAGAAACACATGTGTGGTCCAAGGAGATTAACACTCACAAACTCAAAATCTTCTTTCTCAATATAGAACTAAAAAAATGTCAGAAAGTAAGGTGTTTTCTTACCCAGAATTTATACTGCTCTGCACAGCTATAGTACACTTTGCTCTTTAAACACTTTTTAATTCATTTTTCCTTCCTTTCTTTCCTGAAATATTTTATCTCCCACCTCACAGAAATATTAAAAGTAACTTAATGTTTTCAACGTCCCACTATTAAACACCTATTGACAGCGTAGCTGTTGACATCTACAGGTATTATATTATAATCAACTGCTATTATAGGAGAAGTGAGATCTTCCTTCATATTTATCAACTAATTCAATTCAAGTAATTACTTGTTATCAATAACAAGTAATTGTTGAATGATTGGAATTTAGTCTCCAAAGAGTAGGGGAAAATTTCATCCATTGTTTACTCCTCTCTGCCTCTATCTTGGGTCTCTCCCCTTTTACTGAATTCTTGGCAGTAGTGTTCAAAAAATGTTATCTTAAAAAAACATATATATAGGAGCAATATGCCACAGAGATGCCTCCATACCTTGTGCCATGCTGTCTCATCCAGGACAACCCAGAGGGGGTGGGGGTGGGCTCCCTCCTCCTCCTTCCCCAAAGAGACCCAGCAGCTGAAAACCTCCAGAACTCAATCACTGCCATGCTCACAACCCATCTCCATAGTCTTGGATGTGTCTCGTTCATTACATTCTGAAAAACACAGGTCTGTGGGTTTTGTGATGGACATCTCCAGGATCGCATGGAGTCTGGAATGGGCACCCTTCCCGCATCTCCTCGTTCTTCTGGGATCCTGGCAATCAGATCTATGAACTGCCTTTGGTGCAGTATAAGCTCAGTAACAGCCATGATCCAGAGAATCACAAATAAATCTCTTGGTAGAGAGCAATACTGAGAGCAACACACTGCAGAGATGTCTTTGGACCCCAAAGTCACCATCCATTAAAAAAATAAAATTAAGCTCAGCTGTATCACCCTATTTAAAATTTTGGAATTCCTGGAGTGCGGCCTCTTACGCTATGCCACCGATGTGCCATGAGTAGCACACCACATTTGATGGAGTGTATGGTAGAAGGCAACCAATGTTGCAAAACAGTATTAGTACCTAAGGTTCAACCTTTAACAACATGCAAGGGCTAAATAGCTCCAGGGTGAAATACAACAATCTTCACGTACTTTCCTCCAAGGAATATTTTGGATCATTTTTAGTTGATTATTCATTACAAGCAATACAAAAAATTATTTAGGTCCTGCTTTTGGAGCAAGCAGGCTTTGGGGATTGGGGTGGAAAGATTCAGAATAGTGGTGGTGGGAAAGTGATTGGTGTTGGATATTGAATGTAATAAATTATTGTGAACAACTTCATAAAAATAAATTAATTTTTAATAGAAACATATATACAACATACAAAAACAGGAACTCAGCCCCAACTTTTCCAGTTTCTATATATTTTTATCTATCCTCTCAGAAAAACTTCTCAAACTAGCTACCTATACATCTAGTTCTATCAATTTGCACCCTTCATTTACATCTCATCTAACTCAAAATTGCTTTTAGCATAACATTTTTTCAGAAAGTGCTTCTTTTAGATTACCAATGACTTCTACATGGCAAAATCCAACAAAGAGTTTGCATTTCTTCCTTTCCTTGGAATATCATATTTCAAAGCTGAGACTAATCTCACTTTTCTAGAAATAATTTGCTCCCTAAGCTTCTGAGATTTCAGTTTTCTCCAACTCCTCTTTTCCCCTTGCTTCTGTGGTCTTTCCTCAGTATATATTGCCAGCACTATATTTTAGTGTCTATCAGTATTCAAACAGAGCCCATATTTATTCTCATTCTATATATTACATCTAATCAGTTTAATCTACTATTTGTGAATTTAATCAGAAATCACTCCTTTTTAGAGGTTTTGCCTCATACAGTTTTAGTTAACTGTAGTTAACCATAGCCCAAAAAATTTTATTCTGTATTTGAGGGCATTTGAAAGTTAATATAACTTTACTATATTGTTAAAATTACTCTTCTGTTATTGTTTCTCATTTCTTTTAAGTCTAATTGATGTATTAAGATTCATTATAATTATGCATGGTTCTGAAGAAAACATATTTGATACTATCTGCAATTCTACTCAGAGGTAAGGAGGATTTCATACCCCCTAAAATGCTACCGACTTTCATACTTTATCTCCATTTCTGAATTCTCTTTTGAATTCTAGAAACATTTTCACATAATCCAGAATTCCCTAGTGGGAAAATCTACTCAAGTTACTTTTTGTTTCATCATTTACCTATTTTGGTATTGGGGACATACAGTGATGCTCAGGGCTTACACCTTACTCAGGGCTCTGTGTTTCCTTGGTAAGGGCCTGGAGTATCATATATTATGCTGGGATCTAATACAAGTTGGGCATGTGCAAAGATATGCCTTACCCATTGTGTGACCTCTCTGGTGCCACAAATTAAAATAGTAAAAATTGTATTTATTAATTTTGCACTTTCATACCACATAATCCTTGTTTTCTCATATCAGCAAACATGACCAAATTGCTGATTCCAGAAACATAAATGTCACTTGATGCCTTTTCATTCCTCATATCATATGGTCAAAGCCATATCCTAAAATTTCTAAATTACTCGAAAATATTTTTACTTTTCTCTATAATCAAAAAGTTATCATCATTTTTAAATTACTCTATTGTCCACTGCTCTGCTCTTGTGGTGGCATTTTCAATACCTGTAGACTGAACTATTATTCTTTGGGTGGGGGGCATGAGGGCTGGGCCATTCTCTGCCTATGTTCAGGGCTAACTTCTGACTCTGCCCTCAGGGATCCCTGAAGATGGCTCCAAGACACTTCGCAGTGTTGGGGATCTAACCCAGATCTGCTGCATGCAAGAAAGCATCTGACATGACATAATTTATACCTCTCAGATCCCAGACAAAAATTTTAAAATAAAATTTTTTAATGTACCCGTGATGTATTCGATATGCCATACACAGTAACAACAAGTCTCATGATAGAGACGTTCCTGGACCTGCTCGAACAAATCGATGAACAATGGGAAGACCATGACCAAATGTATATTTCCCACTTCAAAGTTTAAATGATTTTACACATTTTACCACATTTATTTGCTTCCATTTGTTTTATGTTTGTATAATGTGTCATATATGAAATATATACCACAAGTTACTTTGAAACTACTCCTCTTAAGTAAATAGCTTATTTTTTAATTGTTGTCTTGAATAAATGTCTAAGATCCAAGGCATTATCAATTTATTGAATGGGGTTTCATTGTATGCTTAAACCAAAGTTTCTTCATTCATTCCTCTCTTCCAGACTCTTATGTTAGTTCTACTTTTCTATCACAATAAAGAATCCTGCAATTAGGTTTTTTTAAATTAATACTGTTGTTTCATATACATGTGTTTCTTTAAAATACATAGCTAGAAGACAAACTACAAGGTCAAGAGATTATACATTTTGAATATTTTTAGATATTGCATTATTGTTAAGAAATGATAAACTCCAACGTTAAGATGGTGACTATGATAGGGGAAAATGTTGGAGAGAGAAGAAATAAGAGTCTGGGATTCTTTTGGTGGGGGAGAAGTCACAGTTAGTGATGCCCAGGAGCTACTCATGACTTAGCAGTGGGGATTATAGAGGGCATAGGAAAGGGTACTCACTCTCAGCAGTGCTTAGGACCATATAGTGCCCAGGATCGAACTCCAGCCTCCTGCATGCATAGCATGCACACCACCATTTGAACTCATCCAGGTCCCAGATTTTAGTTGAAATGAAGCATCTTATTTCTCTAAAATCCGTTAAGCATATATAAACTGTTAGACTCAATGATGGTTACAAAGGTATCTAATGTGTTTTTTAAACTTTTTTAATTTTAGAATATTTCATATCTTAAAATATTTTTAATAAAAATTGCAGTGACTTTTGCATTTTTCAGAGTAAGATCCAAGTCTTTTTCTCTGACTTCTAAGGCCCTTTTAATTGTTATTTTTCCCTTGAGTTTTTTTTCCAAGCCTCATTAAAAAAATCATAGCATCCATTTAGATCCTAAATGGAATCTAATCTATGGCTACACAGACTGTTCGTATATTTCACCTCTGCTTGAGACACTACTGTCTATTCCCACAGAGACATTTATTTACTTAATATCATCTCATCTCTGACACCTTTACCCAAAAGTTATTTCTTTAAGGATCCTTCCCTGATCTTCTGAAATTGTTTAATTTTGAATCATAGAAATCCTTGTATATTCTTTACTTTTTATTTTTCAAAAATCCTCATATTTATTTCTTCAACATATGTTTTTAAACAGTAATTTTTGATTTGTTGTACCTATTTTATTTATTATCCTCCAGTAGATAATTAGGGCTTAGATCAAAAACCATGCTTTTATTTTTTTTTGTCCAAAATTCTAGCAACACAATATCCAAACAATGTGTTCAATGACTAATCAGAAAGGAATGAAAATGTTAGAGAACTTTTGTGAATGATGCTTGGTGAGGTATGCTAGATCTTCCAGTTTCCCAATATCCAATAGACCAGTCGAGACCTACGGTAAAAGATGTAAGATTCTATTGTGTGTGAAAAGTGCTGCAATGAACATATAGGTGTAGATGTAATTTCTACTGTACATTTTTGCATTCTTGGGATATATTCCCAGAAGCTTCTGTTAATTTCTTCTCCCCATTTTTGATGGGGTTGAAGGTTTTTCTTTTACAATTCTACTAATGTCTTGTATATCCTGGATATTAATCCCTTATCAGATGAGTATTGGGTAAATATTCTTTCCCATTCTGTGAGCTCTTTCTGTATAGTGCTCTAGAACAGATGATTGGTTAAAGAAACTTTGGTACATCTACACAATGGAATACTATGCAGTTGTTAAAAGAGATGAATTCATGAAATTTGCTTATAAATGGATATTCATGGAGAGTATCATGCCAAGTGAAATGAGTCAGAAAGAGAGGGACAGACATTGAAGAACTGCACTCATTTGTGGAGTATAAAACAACATAACATGAGACTGACACCTAAGTATAGTAAATACACGGGCCAGGAAGATTGCTCCATAGCTGGAAGCCTGAATCATGAGCAAAGGGGAGAAGGCAGCTGGAATAGAGAAGGGATAACTAAGAAAGTGATAGCTTGAGGAACCGGTTGGGATGGGAGATGTGTGCTGAAAGTAGATATGACCTCTCAGTTTCTGCATTGCAAACCATAATGTCCAAAAGTAGAAAGAGAGTATGGGGAATATTGTCTTCCATGGAGGCAAGGGGAGGGTGGGAAAGGGGGACTATACCAGGCATACTGGAGGAAGGATGTACACTGGTGGAAGGATGGGTGTTTGATTATTGTGTGATTGTAACCCAAACATGAAAGATTGTAACTATCTCACAGTATTTCAATAAAATCACTTGATCACTTGTCATGCCATTACTCATCGATTTGCTCGAACGGGCATCAGTAACTTCTCCATTCATCCCCATTTGCCGCGTGCTAGTGTAGACCAATGGTGTCTGCTCGTTCTAGGAACACGAACAGCCTCAAACTGATTGTTCAGAGTCTTGAAGAAGTCTGACCATCTCATAGGTAGGTGGCCACGCGATCTTTTGATGTCCTGTGGAATCCAGTCAGTAATGGCTCTAGTCCTGCAGCCATCTCCAAATCTCATTATGTCAGTCTCTCATGTTATGTTGTTTTATACTCCACAAATGAGTGCGGTTCTTCAATGTCTGTCCCTCTCTTTCTGACTCATTTCACTTAGCATGACACTCTCCATGTCTGTCCATTTATAAGCAAATATCATGAATTCATCTCTCCTAACAGCTCTCTTAACAGAAAAGTCAATCTGATTTTCGACACAGCCTTGGCAACGAAACAGTGTCCCTGATTCTTGAATATCAACGAAGGTCGGAACTGCGGATTCTTTCTCTCATTTGAATGAAGCATGATACTCCAAGCATAGCTCTTTTGATTCCTCTTTGGGAGACCCAGATAGCATTCTCATCCTGTTTTCGTAAGGCCCAGTTCTCTGCGGCATATGTTAATGCAGGAAGAACAGTGGAATAGAAGAGATGTGCCTGGAGCCGGAAGTTGTTCGGCCTCTTAGCTATTTCTTCAATGCTCTTGAAGGCGTTCCAAGCCACTCTCTTCCTCCAGCACAACTCAGGTGCCAGGTAATTCTTCACGTTGACTTCTTGGCCTGAGGCTTCTGCCAAGCCACCTTAATGATTGAGCTCGAGAGTTTTCGAAAACAGGAGCCTTTTTGTGGCTATCTCCCTCTCAGTGTTCTTCACAGAATCATGGAGGTGCTGAACCAGTCATTCATATTCCTCGTCAATGTTGTTAATGATGACATCTTCCCATGTTGCCACAACAGAGCCAAAGAGCTCCCAGTTGGTGGTCGTTCTGGGAGTTCTCTTCTTAAACTTTGCATTCTTTTCTCCCTGTTCTGTGAGGTAGAATTTTGCACGAAGGAGACGGTGGTCCGATCCTGTTTGGAATTTTGGGACAACAGCAACATCAGTTAGGCAAAACCACCAATTGAATATGATGTGGTCTATTTTGTTGTGGAACCAGGAGACTCCCATGCCCAACGTTTAGATTCAGCCTTTTGGAACTGTGAGTTACCATGGATGGTCTTGGTCGACATGATGAACTCAGATAGTCTCTCACCCTCTCCGTTCTATGCTAGACCATGGGTCCCGAAGTGGAATTCTTTAGCTAATCTTCTGGGTCTTATCTTGGCATTAAAATCACGAACAATGATTTTGTAGAAGGTGTGGTCTTCTTTATAGAACTTCTCCAGCTCCATATAGAACTTCTCAATTTCTCCTTCATCATAATTGGATGTTGGAACATAGACAACGAAGATAGAAACTGCCGGCAGTGAGCCACATCTATTCAAGTGTAATCATCCATTTTGGGTTCAAGTGAATCAATGTTTATGGCCAAGTTTGTGTTGACAAGGACACCGACACCACCGATGCCTCTTTTGTAGCATGTTCTGAGGAACAATTCTTCTCCAGTGTCGAAAATGGCGTGATGTGATTGATGCCTTCTCATCTCGGACAGACCAAAGATGTTGTACTTGATCTTTCATGCTTGTACCATCAGGTCCTCGATGGATGCATACGATGCCAGCGTACATGCATTGAATGTACAGATAGTCATTTTTGTCCTTCTTCATTTTGGCAGCCTAGTTCAGCCCTGAGATTTTATCAGCCTCTCCTTCCTAATCCTTCTTAATGCTGCCATATTGGTGGCTCTTTCAGGGTCAGGGGAATAAAACCCATTGTATTTACTGGTTTTGGCATATTGAATACACCACAGATAGCTTGCCAGGCTCTGCCGTGTGGGTGGGACACTCTTGGTAGCTTGCCAGGCTCTCTGAGAGGGATAGATGCTTTTGGGGCAGCCTCTAATCGCCCTCGCAGATGTTCCTATGGTTCAAACCATATTTGAACCCCATCAAATATGGTGTGGTAAGGTGTGGTAATCTTGTATTAAGTGTTTTGTGATATGTCGTGTGGCTGCAAAGCAGTCGTGCAGTCTGAAAAGCATCCTGGAGTATGGCAGCGACTGGGTAGTAGAGGTAGTGGAGATAGTGGAGGTCTGCCGGGCTGTTCCCAGCTTCATTCAGCCTGGAGTCCAAGGTCACAGAATTCTGCTTCCCTGGTTCTGTGGGGCTTCACTCGTGTGTGAGTCTCAGCCCGAGTGTCTGCAAAGCGGCCTGGTGCATGGTGGCAGCTGGGCAGTGGAGGTAGTAGAGGTAGTGGAAGTCTGCCGGGCTGCTGGGGGCAGGCAGAAGATCAATAAAATTAATTTAAAAACTATGTAAGATTCTAAAAAGTTATTGAGACTCACATTACCAGTTATCTCTAAGATACATGGAATAAAAACTAGTAAGGCCATGTTATCCATATAAATTAACATGTCCAGCTTTCTTCATCATACTTGTCACAATACAGAATTTAAGAGGGACTGGAAACAAAATGGTCTGAGCAAGAGGCAAGACCTAGAATCAAATATTGGACCTATTTTAAGATACAGATAACATCATTGAGTTTGTCAGAGAAGAAACCAGAATGGTTGAATGCCATGTGTTATCCAGAAGCTCTATAATAATAAACCTTTGAGAGAGGCATTGATATTGCAGAGAGGGTAGAATCAAAGTCAAAGAAAAAGCTGTTACTTTTATTGTTGCCCTGTCATGCATACATTTTTTTTTTTTGCAACACAGAGTGTTGTTCCCAGGTCACTATACGGTGCTGGGGGACTCAAATCTGGGTCAGCCACATGCAGAAAAATACCTTTACCCTTGCACCCTGACATGACTTGATGTATGAGTGGGTAAAATGTACAATATCAGTGACTGTAGTGCCAACAAGTTATTATTTTGATCTTTTTCAGGGGGCATCCAAATGTATGAGTAGGTAAAATGTACAATATCAGTAACTTTAGCACCAACAAAATTACTATTTTAATTTTTTTTCCTTTTTTGGAGGAGGTGGGGGAAGGGCACATCTGGCAGTTATCAGCTACTCCTGATTCTGCTGTGGAGTGATCCATGGAGAGTGTTCAAAGGGCTGAGGGCTGTCAGGAGTTGGGGGTTTGAACTGGAGTCACCTGCATGCAAAACTCAAATTGGCAAAACAGGTCCGGCTGCGACTGAGCACAGGCATGGATTGTAAAGGCCTGGCTTCTAGCCCCCCACTATGCCAGCAAAGGGAGCGGGAGCATAAACATAATTCTCATTTTTGTTTTCCTTTTGTTTCCATGGGCTGGAGTGATAGCACAGCGGGTAGGGCATTTGCCTTGCATGTGGCCAACCCGGTCAGCCCAGGTTCGATTCCTCCACCCCTCTCGGAGAGCCTGGCAAGCTACCGAGAGTATCTTGCCCACACAGCAAAGCCTGTCAAGCTACCCGTGACGTATTCGATATGCCAAACACAGTAACAAGTCTCACAATGGAGACGTTACTGGGCCCACTCGAGCAAATTGATGAACAGTGGGAGGACAGTGCTACAGCACATGCATAAATATAAATAGTTTATCACAGGACCATGATGACGATGACTAGATAAAATATTTGCACAATTCCATGTGATGTCAAAATTATAGATATATATCATTCAAGTCATCTAAAATAAGTTGTGCTAGATTTTCAAATATGGGAAGATTTAAGAAGAAGACTTCGTAATGTACAGATTTTAATTTTAAAATTATTTTCAACTGCATGAGTTAGTGTTTGCAACAAATAATTTGCATCATAAGAAGTACTTTTATATTTTGATTATGTGGACAGAACTGAGAAACACAGCTAAAATGTCACTTTTCAGAACATAATTTAAAACAACTGAGCAATTTTCTCTACCTGATCTTAAATCAACAAATTTACTGAACTTCCTTATTTTAGCTAGTTGTTTTATTGTGTTCATTATGTCACTTCCAGAATATATTTTTTAAATATAAACCTGTCTTAGTATATAAGTCATTTAAAAAAGCAATCCTGTAAATATGAAATTTCTTTTATTTTTCTAGATCTTATCCCTGCTTATTACAAAGCATATTACTTTATTGGATTTCCTAACACATTTCTTTTTTTTTTCTTTTTCTGTCACATCCGGCGATGCACAGGGGTTACTTCTGGCTCTGCACTCAGGAATTACCCCTGATGGTGCTCAGGGGACCATACGGGATGCTGGGAATCAAACCTGGGTTGGCCGTGTGCAAGTCAAACGGCCTACCTGCTGTGCTATTGCTCCAGCCCCAACCTAAGACATTTCTTAAGGACAATATCCAAGGCTCCAAAACTTACTCAAAAACTAAAGTTATTGTCAAGACAGCAATGATAAGAGTTTTGATGAATAATTCATTGAATGCATTTGTTTCTAGAAAATTCACTCAGCTATAAACCAGGTTTATATTCAAGACAATGCAAATTATTGCCTCAAAATTAATGAGGTAATTCAACGTGGATTAATTTTTGGAAAAGCTGTGGCTGAAAGACAAATTTTAATATGTAAACATTAATGTAGATTGTAAACATTTGTTTACTTATAAATGTATTTTTCTCTTCCTGACCACTATTTGACAGCATAAGGCTAGAAAGAGAATGACCTGATTTTTGAAAAAACAGAAATGTAGGTCTTACCACAAATTCCTTGGCATTGTCCCATGGATGTAATAAAACCTCGTATGATGGTCACTGCTAAAAGACCCAGGATTCATATCTGATCTATTTCCTCCTGTCCAACAGATGAGCTTTCAGAGTTTGCTACAGAGCCTTGATGGAAGTGAAAGTAAACATTCCTATTGCCTATAATTTCGAGAGTTTTATTCAATTTGGCAGTGGCCATGTGAGAAATAGCATACCATTAAGCAAAAATCATGGTCATTTATGTGTTTGTCATTTTTTGCTGTGTACTCCCTCTTTTTGAAACTCCTGCCCATCTCTAAGCTTGTCATCTGTCCTCCTAGATTACTACAGATAGTTTCACTGAACTGGCCACACAATTTTTCTGGTCTGGAGATGTCTGGTTAAGAATCACTGATAGAATGTGGGAGCCTCTACAGAGCTAGAAGCTCATACTATGCCTCTAGGAAGTTGCATTCCTGAGACTCACTTTTGCCTCTTTGCTGAGCCTAAAAGTTTTTTGTCTAAAGGACAAAAGAAAGAATTTCTCAATCCTTCTTTTCATTACCTGTCTTTTCTGTTTTGAATATAATTCACATGAGGGAAGAGACTTTATCTTTTTCATTCACTAATAATCCAGAGCGATAGCACAGCGGTAGGGCGTTTGCCTTGCACGCAGCCAACATGGCCGACCCGAGTTCGATTCCTCTGCCCCTCTCGGTGAGCCTGGCAAGCTACCGAGAGTATCTTGCCCGCATGGCAAGAGCCTGGCAAGCAAACCATGATGTATTCGATATGCCAAACACAGTAACAAGTCTCATGATGGAGACGTTACTGGGCCCGTTCGAGCAATAATCCAGAACAGATGACGACTTTAAAAATATTTAGGAGCTGTACAGGTAGTACTGTGGATAGGATGATTGCCTTGCATGCAGCTGACCAACTTGATCCCTGTCTCCAAAACCCCATTAGTAGTGACCCATGAATTTAGAACCGGGCTTAAGTCCTTAGCACTACCAGGTATGGCAAAGAAGGAAAGTAAGAAAGAAAAAATGGAAGGAAAGAAGGAAGGAAGAAAGGGAGGGAGGGAGGGAGGGAAGGGGAGAGAGGGAGGCAGGGAAGGAAGGAAGGAAGGAGGGAAGGAAGGAAGGAAGGAAGGAAGGAAGGAAGGAAGGAAGGAAGGAAGGAAGGAAGGAAGGAAGGAAGATGTGTTTTGTGCAGGGGCGATTGCACTAGAGTTAGAAGTGCATGATGCCTGACCCCACTACAATTGCTGATGCTGCAAGTCTCTACCCTGTCCCCTCCCACACCAGATGTGGCCCTGGTGGCAACCTGGCATTACTAGAGGGGTCCTGGTGATTCCAGGAACCAGAGGACTCAAGACGCATCATATCCTCAGGCCCTGGTACTGAGCCATCTGACCTGGTGAGGCAATGGCTTCTGAACCCTCCCAGCAATGCTAGGGAAAGACCTCAAAACATTTATAACATTAATAAATGTTTAGAAGGTGGGTGGGTAGATGGGTGGATGGAAGATTGTATAGGTTACAGGCAAATATATCCCTAGTGTTTGGGATCTTGCAAAGTTCAATATTATTTAAAATAAATCATCCCACTATTCCTATAAGATGGCATAAAGTGTGCATGCTAACCTCAGAAATAGTAAGAAATTTTTTTAAAAAATCCTCCTTAAGAACATTGTGTATCAATGATGATATAATAAAGAAACTCTATTTATAAACTGTATTATTAATCAGATTATTTTATTTATTTGGGATCCCCTCTTAAATTGAATATTATTTGCAGAATGTGATCACAATTTTTATTCTAATAAACTAATAGGTGGGCGCATTGCTAGAATAGAAGGAACTATTTGAGTTTTCACTGGAAAATGTTCTGTCAATCACATATTTAAATACAATTACAATAATCAGTGTTTTATAGTCAGTTTTCACACCTCTTTTTTCATAGACAACAAAAGCACTGGAGGAGTTTCACAAGTTATATTACTGTGAATGTTCTTATAAATAATACATTTCACAGGGGTTGACATGTGTATAAGAAGGAAAGAGAAGTCACCCTTTCATTAGGTTTTCATATTCTGTCAATAGGGTAGCTACATAAATAGACTCTGGAAATTTTTGTTTGCTTGTATTGGAGCCACACCCAGCAGTGTTCAGAACTTACTTTTGGTTCTGCAATCAGGGATAACTGCCTTAGACTTTGGGGGACCAGATGGGGTGCCGTGGATTGAAACCAGGTCAGCTATATTCAGGGCAAGTACCTTACCCCCTGTACTATCACTCTAACCCACATCTTTGGAAATTTAAAACATAAATTGGTTCTCTCAGATGACTTAGTGACACTAACATATTTGCTCTATTAGCATTTGGAGGCAGAATAATTTCCATGGTATTTTATTGTCTGTGAATTTGAGACTATGCATAACATGCTTTTTTCTGTTTTAGGAGCAGTCCCTGAAATATTTAATAATATGACTTATGCTGTAAATTTATGCGCAGTCTCCTGCCACTGCGCCTGGCTGTCCTCGCTGGGGCCCCTTGGAGGGGAGCGAGTTGACTTTCCCTCCTTGCCCTGACCAGGGCTCTGGCAGCCGAAGAACTCCAGAACCAGCCACCATCATGTTAAGATTACTCTCCGCACATATGAAGGTACCGGCAGAGGAACAAAGGCATGCGGGTCCTAGGGCTGAGATCTCCAAGCCTACTTGGATCTGGGCTGAGCATCCTCGACCCAGATCCTCCAAATTCCAGTAGGCGGGGGTCACACCCACCAACTGGCCCCCTGGCGCCATGTAATCCCTCAACGGCCAAGACTCAGAGACTATAAAACCCAGATCCTGGAAGCGACATCTTATTATCTCATTCCTACTTTGGACAAACTGACAGGCTACCAAATGTAACCTGTCCACACGGCAGAGTCTGGCAAACTTCCCGTGGTGTACCCAATATGCCAAATACCAGTAACAATGATGGGTCTCATTCTCCTAACTCTGAAAGAGCTTTGAATATAGCACCTTTTTAAAAATCTCAGGGCTAGGACGAAGGAGACTTTACTGGGGCCTGCTAGAGGCAATCTAAGAATAACAGGATGGTTGTGATCATCGTGATTGTGATGCTCTAAATTTATGTTCCATAACTGACAAATGAACAGAGGCAACATTCCAGCAAAGTCAAATCCAAAAGCATAATTGCCTTCATCTTATCAGCACTTATATCTAAATGCTATCTGAAGACTACAAAAACATTAAATTCAATGAACAAAGGAGAAAACTTATGGAGTAATCTTTTATGTAGCTGATTCCAACTTATGAGGTAGACTATTTTAATTGTTAGGTCTTCCAATATTTTTCAAAAATTATGCCCCAAGGAATTTTTTTCATGTTAGCAAGGATTAAACCAAGGGACTCATGCGTACCAGGCATGAACTCAACTACTAAGTTGTATACCTGGCTCTCTAATTCTTTGGTGTAAACAGCAAAGGAGACAATAAAAACTGAGAAATAAATCTATATTAACACCAGAAAAAAGTAAAAAAAAACAAATTGTCTGATAAGAAAAAATTAAAGAAATTACGTGAGAAACTGTCATTTTGACTGAATTTTATGAATTTCCTTTAAATGAAATAAAGAATTTAATGGCATTTGATACTGAATTGTTACCTACATGATCCCTAGAATTCCAGTTCACTGAAAAAAATCTGTTCTCCAAATTTTGACATTCATCAACATTGTACTCACCTCACAGGACTTGGTTTTATGTACAAAGTTATTATCCCCTTTTGTATCAGGTCTGTTGTAAATGTTCATTATAATCACTGTTGTTTAATTTAGCAGATGTCTTGAACTGAAAAATTCTTCTCAGAGGAATTAATATGGTTATGTCATTTCCCAAGCTGATACAAAGAGCTGTAATTTGAGATCACATATTTTTGTTTTTATATTAGTTCACAATCATTGTCATAGATGTTTTCACTTTTACTTTTGAAAATAGGAATATCTGTAATGAACCGAGTTGATTTTTTTCTACCTTTAATGTACTTTACTAAAGATATAAAGATGAAAAATCACTTTACCTGAATCCTACATTTTACTGTGTAAAAATCCTTCAATTTATCAGGAGTCCCCAAAAAGATTTTCTTATCATGTTTGCACAGTACTGCTTCTTACCCATTGTCAGCAAATATAAGGTAGGCAGAAATTACTTATTATACCAGACTACTGTTATATGTTAATTCCACCTCTTATGAATACTTGGCTTTACTCAGAATATAACAAATTCAAATAGAATAGCCCCTCAAAAAGAGAAGATTTATCTAAATAGTTCTCAGAATCCCTTACCTACTCAAAAGGCCATTTATACTTCTTTTTCAATGGATCTTCAATTGGCCATGGATGTTTTCAGCAGGATTTACACATTTTGAAAGACAAGAAATTAAATAGGGAAAGATTGCTTATACGTCCAGATCTGTCTCTAAGTAACAGGGTCACTTTATCTCACCCTTTGGCTTTTCCAAAAAGGTAGTTTTTCTAAACCAAGATTTTACTATTCATATGGGCTTATTCATATGTTATTCAACTTTCTGAACTTCCAGTTTCTATGTTCTCCCAGTCTCCTACTGTTCCTGTTGATCTTTGCTTTGGACACCATAGGAAGCAAAGGAAAGTGATATTTGAATGTATGCAGAAATGGTTGATTTAGCCTGGGGAGCACATTACTATACTTTTTTTGTTTTGTATTTAGACTTCCTTCTGTGGAGTAACAAATCTTAGTTTTAAAATGGGAAGTGAGCTTTGCAAATCCTCCTCTAATGCTGTCAAATCATATTAAAGCATACAGATATCATTCAGGGAGTGTTGTGATTGAAACAGAAAATAGTTAAAAGACCTTTGTATGTATCTGCTATGTGTTAGTAGTTTTTAATCCCTCTTTTGTATCTTTCCACAAACACAAATTACAGCCATCAATGGATGACGTGTGTAGACATTATTTAGATGCATAATAATGAATATTTGGCTTACATGATTTATAAATCATTATATTTAATTTTTATAATGGTATAAAATATTTGTATAATTTTATACAATACTATTGCATTCCTTTTGCTATTATATTTATATAACTAATGCATACATTAAGTTAATATACTATAAAAAATTATGTATATAAGCTCTCTATCACTGATAAAAATAATTTGTGTATATGTTATTTTTAACAATGCTAATATCATAACAACTCCCTGCTCTGCAGAGATGTGAGAAAGAAATAATACATGTGTGCAATATGAAAAAACAAAGCAAAGATTCAAACAAAATAATCAAAAAAACTCTTAAATTCTGATAACAGAATAATAATTACCAGAGGTGCAGGATATAAGAGTGATGAAAAAGTAAAAATTGTTCATTAGTTGGTCATGCTTAGTAACTCAAACTTTGATGGTGGCTGTTGTATGGTATACTGGTTTACTGAAGTTTGAAATTATACTCTAAAACTTACTGTAGTGTTTTAAGCCACTTGTACATCAAAAAAAAACCCCTTTTAAATAAAGGAGTAATACTTTGCCTGAACACCTTGTATCATGCCTCTGACTGTTTTCAATATTGTTGTCTTTACCTTCACACACCCCTCAGGAGATAAAGCACAGATGTACACTCTTCCCCATGCAAGGTCAGCGAAACGCCTTGTATTACAATCAGGAAGATGGCAGCTACTGTGGTCGTGATAAATAGCAGCCAGGACTGGCTGAAATAGGCTTTCAGCTGGCTTCTCAAGAGAAACATTCTCCCCGTCTGGCAGAAGGAAAACAGCGGTTTGATAATCAGAAAAACTCATCCTTTCACCACGGTTGATCTTCTTATCTATAGCAGTTGATTCCCACGAAGTTACTCAATCCTTGTAATTCTTTTCATCTTAATTGCTACTGATAAATTCGTGGTAAAACTGAACTTTTTTTTTCAGGATACTTTAAGTGTGAAGTGAGAAAAAAAAGTGAAATGCTGACAGTCTCCATCACTTACTAGATCTTCATTAGATGTTTTTTCCTGCCTTTATTCTGTCCCCAATTATTATTAACAAAATTTGGTTTGGGGCCCACACCTGTTGTCTCAGACATGCAGAGCATATCTATGAACATTGAGTTTCACTTTGGGCTTTCTATTCTATTTTTTATATCACTTAAGAAGCAATGATGACTCCTCACTCAAGGACCCATATTTATGAAACAGTACTCTCCCCATATCTTCAAACCCAGCAGCTCCCCTCAGAAAAAACAATCCTTTTATTCTATAAGTTTTAAGTGGTCTACACTTCATGATTTCTGATGATACAAAGTAGCTTTCCAATTAATTCTTTATTGGAATATTTATTTTATCTTCTTAATGAGAGTGAGAAATGGAGAGCTGTTACATCCCTTAGCCTTTACACTACAGTATTTTGATTTAAGCGTTGTACCAAACTAAGTATTATTTGAAACCAAGGCAAAGATTTTCATTTTTAGCTCATTCTTTTGTAAGGAGTAGCATACATTTAGAGTCAGTTTTGCTATCAGATTGTATTTATTTTACATGAGTTCCCTAGTGGCTATGCAAAGAATACAATTAGTTTTAAGATTCAGGGGGAAATTCTTAGATAAGCATTGATGAAAGAATAAAGTTTATTAAAATTTCTCATGATAAATGAGACAATTCAAAGAATTAGAATGTTTGAACTCTATAAGATCTAAAGATCACTTATTTCAAAATCTTATTTTTCAATGACTCCTATCATAAAACATTTTTAAATGTCATAAAGTGTTATCAAGCTAAATGCATCTCATATACTGTTTAAATTCCTTATGATCTCCATCTAATCGGTGAAAAATAAAACAGAAAGTAAAGATTTAAAAAAATTGCCAAGGTCAACTGGTAGAGAAACACTTAATCACTGATTTTTAAAACTGTGTCCTTTAACAAAGTGATGAAGTTTCATTTTTACATGAAAGGAAATTGAAAGTATGGGTTCTGACTGGTTTGAAGAAGGTGACAGAGATTTCTGGGTCCTGATAACCAAATTGTTTTACTGTCCATTTATTTCCTGTTAAGACATTATGAAATGGGATTCTTTCATTTTTTTTGTTTCCAAATGAATAATGGTTAATTAAAAACATGATTTTCACTTGATTTGCTTTATATTAATTTTACACTTAGACTCATATTTTCATAATTATTTACTTATGTTTATCATAAACAATGTATTTTCATCTAACAAGGCCTTTGAAATATCTTTTACACTTTATCGAATGTGAAATGGATAAATGAATAAATGAATGAAAGAATATATAGTAGCTCTATAAGAAAATGAAACCAAGCACGATCAAAATAACATAGTTTGTGGCTATAAAAGATATAGTGTTTTGGGGCTGGAGCGATAGTACAGCAGGTAGGGCGTTTGCTTTGCAAATGGCCAATCTAGGTTCGATCCCCAGCATCCCATACCATATGGTCCCCCAATTACAGTCAGGAGTAATTTCTAAGTGAAAAGCCAGGAGTAACCCCTGAACACCGCTGAGTATGACCCATAAAGGCAAAAATTTTTTTAAAAGATGTAGTGTTTTGAGTATCAGGTGACATCTTTGTTTGTTCTACTTTGTCCACTCTGTACAAAATCATCCTATCTGCATGTTCTCATCGTGGAGAGATGCAGCTAAACTATGGCCACAGGAAGTAACCAGGGATAAATCTGGGTAGTCTTAGAAACTTATGTGAGCTATCTTGATTTTCTGTTGCATCTTCACTTGCTGTTTCTCTGGGTCCTGTTTCCTCAACTTTTGAGTCCTCCTCTGTGTTTGGACCAATACCTAAGTCAATTTTACGCTGAGTGTGGCTTCTCTTACCTTTCCCAGATGGACCTTCTGCTCCTTCTTCTTCAGGATCCATTTCTTTCCGATTCCCATGGCAGATCCCCTGGTTTTCAATGTCCTCTTCCTTGCCTGATAGAGGGTTGTTCAAGATAAGACTGTTTTCTCTATTAATCAGACATATTTCCTGAAGGAAGCAATGGTTTTCTATTTATCAGACATACTTCCTGATTTTATCCATGTCTCTCCAATATCATATTGTCTTCTCATAGCTGCAATGATTAACACAACAAAAAACACAATTTAAAAAAATAAAAAAACATGATAATGTGGCCATAAAGTAAAATACAGATCTTCTTTATACGAACAACAACCTTGACATGGAATCAAAGATAAGAATAGTCACTTGATCACATCAGAGATCATCTTGAATTCAAGGTGAGAATTTATAGGAGGTTATTGAAATATTTATCTTGATTCACAAATGTTCACAAATGCCCATGATCCTCATTCCCGCTATGCCACTTTCTCTCCCCAAACCTGTATTTACAGCCTTATAGAGAGTTTTCTGTGACAATTAATGGAAAAAATGCTGCATCTTCCTTTATAAATGATATTATTATAATTCCATGTATGATAATTTCTCTTTTTTTTTTGTATTTTGGGCCACACCAAGTGAGGTTTAGGTGTTACTCCTGACTCTGAACTCAGGAATTACTCCAGGCAGTGCTGAGAAGACCATATTGGATGCAGACCATATGAAATGCTTGGGATTGAACCTGTATGGGATTTGTGCTAGCCAAGTGCCCTAAGTCCTGTATTATTTCTCCAGTCCATAGAATATTTCTCATTTTAAGCCAAGAGGACATTCAGATGCACTGAGAAAAGTTCTGCTGACAGGGAGATTTGCCCTTCACTACTGCCCGTAAGGAATGTTCTTGAAATGTTTATAGTCATTTACTTGTCACCTTCTGGATGTGCCAATACTATGAGAACTACCTGTTATTATATGGAATACTATGTACAAAAATATGGCATTGTGTAAGTCCGTAGATCATAAAATTTTTTCAGAAAATTTTGAAGAAAATCTATCTCCACAGGTCCAATGACCAAAGAAATTGCAAATTCACACTCACTATTTATCTTAGAGGTTTGTGTGTGTGTGTGTGTGAGAGAGAGAGAGAGAGAGAGAGAGAGAGAGAGAGAGAGAGATCTGTTCTCCTAAATGTGTGATATGCCAGCCTAGAGGTCATAGTTCTAGGGAGGAAAAAGATGCTTACATCAGGAGTCAAAATGACTCCATTAATCTAGACATTAAGGCTGCTACCTGGCTACTTAATATTTCTCAAATCTCTGATTCAACATGTAAGGAAGAAATTTACTCTGTTAGAATCTTGACAAACAAGAGAAATTGGACTTTTAATTTACAATGGAGAAAAGGAAGAGTATGTCTGGAATATAGATGATTGCTTAGAATATTTTTTAATGTTACTATGTCTTGTGATTAAAGACTATGGAAAATTACAATGATCCAATCAAGGAAAGACTACTTAAGACCCCGACCCTTCTGAATAAAGGTTTAAATAATCTCACCAAATAAAAAAACATGACCAGCTGAGATCCTTAGTAAAAGCGAAGGGAATTCAGAATAGTTAAAATGGTATTTTTAAATACTAACATAAACCATGTGACCAGTTACAGAAATAAGCATTTCAGCTCTCATAAATACTTTTTCCTAATTTTACTATGAATGTGTTCATAATAGTTTAATATCATTCTTTCTCCTCCCCCCCCAATTGTGTAAATGAGACATATTGACTTAGTAGTTTAGTATTAAAGTACTTTTAATATATACGTAAGTTAAGGGCTATCAAAGAAGAATAACTCAGATATGGAAGAGGGCAATGTTTGCCATTGTCCTCATGATAGTTGTGCCATGTTGGTCAAACTTATGATCTTGATATTATTTCTTCATGAAATTGATTATAGTTTGATGAGATATCAATAGATGCCAAGTTATCAGGGGTAGATATGTGATGGTTAACATCATATGTCAATTCGACTGGATCATGGAAGGTCCAGAGATTTGGTTAAATATTAATTTGGTTATATCTGTGAGAGTATTTCTGGATAACATTAACATGTAAATTGGTAAACTGAGAAAAGCAAAGTGTCCTCCTTAATGTGGTAGGACTCTAACAGCCTCATAGAATGAATGAATATATCATGGAAAATTTACTGTTCTGTATGACTACATCAAATTGTGACATCAATTTTCTGCCTCTGGATTCAAAATTCAGACTAAGATTATTATTATTAGCTCTTCTAGGTCTTTGGAAGATCTTGGGACTTCCAGCTTCTATAATTTCATGAGCCAAAGTTTTATAATATGTATTCTATTGGTTCTGGTTGTGTTTCACTGAAGAACCTTGATTATTTTAACTGTTTAATGACTCATTACTAGCCATTATTGATTTGTTTGTGATATCATTTATGATCAATCTCCATGCATCCTGCACACATGCATAATAGTAATAAGTATTATTATTATTATTATATAACAGCTAGAAAACTACTTAAAAGATGATATCCAGCCTTAATTTTATGTTTACAATAATATATAAACAGCTTTATATATCTTTACATGTATTAGTTGAGTGGAATCTTTACTAATAGCCCCATGAGTCAAATATTGCTATAATAAAAATTTACTAATGAGGAACCTGAGACATAGGAAGTTTAATTAATATACTAAGAATTAAATAGCGCATGCCAAAGCCAAGACTTGCAATTTAGCACACCAAACTCACCATAATTTCATTGCATAATCATTGCCAGCACATAATCATTGCACCATTATATTTTCATTCCAAAATTTGGTTTATGTCCTTTCATGGCATTACGGAAGATGGTGTAACTATGTTCATCACACCACTTAAAGGTAAACAAAAAGCAGTGTACTCACTGGTGACATATAGATGCACATCACACACTGCCAGTTCTAAGCCTAGCATTCTCTGCAAATGTATAATGTCAGTGTGTTTCTGAAATCCAACTCACATGGTTTGTTTAGAGATTGCAGTACTAAAGGCATTATCATTCAGTTCAATGATGTGCCATAGACACACGGAAATCTGGCTGGCAGGGGATGCTCTCATGAGCTTAATTACATAATGTGTGAGTCACATAATGTAGGAAAACTTCTATTTTTAGGAACCAGATGAATTATATGTGCCTCTTGCAGTAAAACACTAAAACAGTGAGCTCTGCTTGTTTTAGATAGCTTCTGAGGAATTCTAAGGATTTCATCAGGAATGAAGTAAACTAGTATCGCCGTGATAATAAGGTGCAACTGCAGGTAGTTATTCCTAATGGTCTGACATCTATCTCACAGCCACTGGATGCATGTGCAAATAAACACTTTAAAGATCGCATGCACCATTTCTACTATGAGTGATATTAAGAAGTTGTCACCAATCAGCACTTATTGTAGTAAAGAAGCACTTGTCCTTGGACCTGGTATGCATGTGGGTAATTAGAGTTGGGACATTTCACCACACAAGGCAGTGGTTTTGTATTATCTATCCAGCCTAGCAACAGGAATATACTCTGCTCTAGATGGATCTGAAGATGATGTACTTTGGCAGAGTGTATTTTCTGTGAGTGGTACTCAAGACGGTACAATGAAACTGATGAAGTGGAGCAAAATCTTTGGACACAGAAGATTATATCTGGCACATCTGTACTTTGCAACACTAGTAAATTTCCTCAGGAGTCATATTTCAACCATAAGGTCCAAATCAATAGCAACTAAGTGTTAACATTTTTTTTCGGAACAGAAAAATGTCTACTAAAATGACATGAAGGAATTATCTATGCTTAATTTTTACTATTCAATTTTAACATATATCCATGAGTATTCAGTGCATTCTGACCTGACATGAAAGACACACACATTATAATATGATCTTTAAATAATGCTGACATAAGTTTTAGAAGATTCACATAATGGTTGCACCTGTCTTTTTGCAGAAAAAAATATGCATAAAATCTACAACGAGGATTGTTAGATAATTATTGCATAATAAATAATAAGCATCTAACAAACTGCAGAATTTATAGTACATTGATTTGAAATAGCTACCCATGATGTATTCGATATGCCAAACACAGTAACAAGAAGTCTCACAATGGAGACATTACTGGGCCCACTTGAGCAAATCAATGAACAATGGGAGGACAGTGCTACAGTGCAGTGAACTGAAATCCCATAATGGAGGGAAGAGGACTTTTTCATAATATATTCCATGTACCTAGTGTATCAGAGAAGAAGGTTGAGAGAACAGTGATAACACAGCACTTTGTATCTTAGAGCTTAAACTTCTAAATATTAGTTGCAATCTAACATCTTTACTTTTAACTGTATGTTATAGGGAAAGTTCCTTAGTCTCTGTGTCTTCATATTTTCCATCTGTAAAATGGGAATGTAAAATGGGCACAATAAGATTATTGTCAGGTTTAAGAGAAGTCAATATAATTTTCTTAGAGTAGCATTTGACACTTAGTCAATAAATGTTAGATTGTATAATGAAGCTAATTTTAATTATAACTTTATCCCCATTCTCTGAAACAGGCAAATAATGAGGACTTGATAAATACGACAACTGAAAGATTGTATTTGCTATACATCACACTGTATACTCCTTTATCTCACATTTTATTCTTTAATCTGACAATTGCACTGCACACTTTCTATTCATTTTTTTCAATATATATAATATATAGGTGTAGTGTGTGAAATACCACCATAATAGGGAATTGAACAGGACCATTTAAATCTCTGAACATGAGACTGCTCTCATGCTTATTTTCCAAATATCAGAATAACAATGCTGAAGACACTAGTTTATTACACTCCAGTGAATGCAAGTGTGACTTTACCTGTGGAGAGATTAAATGACATCCTGCTTACTGCACACTTAAAGAATACTAGGAACTGTCCTTTGGCCTCTGCAATTCATCTTACACTATTACGGCCAGAGAAATTCTATGTCTACTGGAAAAAAAAGAGAAGAGGGAATACCAGGAAGGAAGACAATTGAGAGTGACTGAATGGCCACTGAAGAGTGCCATACAGACAGGAGTAATTCTTCACACATAACAGGAAGTCTGGCAATGAGCTGGTCTGGACCTGGCTCAACTGCTTAGCAATTATATCAGGAACTCAAGTCTTTTCCTTCCTCTGGGGTGCTGGCTTAAGCTTTTATATATATCACCCCAAGATTAGGAAATGGCTGCTCTTTCAACCAGATTTCACTTTCATATTCAAGACCTAAAGGGGAGTTAACAGCCCAACCTTTTTTTTATGACAAAAAGCAAAGCTTTTCCAGAATTCTACCTAGCAGACCTCCACATGGGTTTCATTGTCACATGGGCACTGCCAGCTGGACCTTGGCCTGGAAAAGCAGGAGGCAGGAGTATAGGTATTGGTTTAAACTAAGGGCGGGCAGATATTTTCAATAGTAGGCCAAATAGTAAATATTTTAGGCTTTGCAGGTTATAAGGTCTCTGCTATAATCACTCAATCACTCTACTTTTCAACAAAAGCAGCCATAGACAATACATAAATAATTGAGTGTTGCTGTAAGACTAAACTTATGGTCATTGCAATATGATAAAACTCATATATAACAATATTTTAATCTTTAGATCTTTTTCAACTATTAAAAATGTACAAATCAATCTGAGCTCACAGACAGCATAAAAACAGATGGAAGGTCTGATTTGGGCACAGTCCATGGCTTGCCAACCTCTGTCTTGGACAAGCGATAAGCCATCAACTAGGTCTGGGGAAAAAGCTGTTGCAACGTTGGTGCTCCAATAGTTGTCAATAAGGGGGAAAATATAGTCTATATAGCGAACAATCAGTGGTATGGTAAAGAGGAGACTTGGTTTCCTGTATCAATTAGGACTAAAGTACTTGTTAAGGACATGATGTTTTAGTGTTTTTTGTTTTTTCTTTTTCCTAAGGAAATACACTTGGAGAAATATCCATCTTTCAATCAACGCAAGATTGATTCCTTCCTATTGTTAGATAGAGACCAGAGAGCCCTGAAATGATGAACTAGAAATTCTATTTACATTTCATAAATGCTTAACATTTTTCTTTCTGGAGTTCAGTGGTGAGGGAAATGTGAATGGAATCCCAGCATAGAAAAATATATTCCGCTTTAGATTAATCTTATTATACATTCTCCTGATATGTGAGAGAACAATTCTAGCAAGCAAAATACAGTTCCCTTTCTTTATACATTTAATTACAAAGGCAATTTCCTTTATAGCCTCTTTACAGGAATACCTCCTAGCATGTTGCCAACAGTATCACAACTTGTTTATTCAAAGGTTATGTCTAAGTGAGAGCTTTTTGATATTAATCAAGTAATTTTCTAGTATTTCTGGGAAAAGGAAAATGTTAACTTTATCCTGAAAATGAAACAACACATTAATCAAGTTCACTCTTCACTCTATTGAAGACAATTGTGAGGAGAGAGGGCAAACAGACTCTCCAGATAAGAAATTCTTAAACTGATGAAACTTATAATTTGTTTGGGCAGAGAATTCTGCATAGAAATTGGCTAAATAAACTAAATAGATTGACTGCATAGAAATTGACTAAGTAAACCAAATTATAAACATAACCAGTATTTATGTATTTAAAGGTTATTAATTTTGGGAAAATAATTCTACTGAATGTACACAATTAAAAAGCATTTTAAAACATATGCACTATTTTGTTGTTTATTATCTCTAAAGTCAAAAGGCAAAGTATAATATGTAAGTTCTTAAACATTGATCTCATTTATTTTGCATTCTCTTAGCAGCACACTCATTGTAGATTTAGATCCCCATCAATCAAAATTAGGAGGCATTTAAAAATATTTATACAAATATAGATGAATGGGATAAGGTTGCAAGATAAGAGATACACAAAATTAACTTTGTTCTGAGACAATCTGGTACATAAGTAGGAAGATGATATATTTTTAAAAACCATTAGTCAAACACCAACAAAGTGCTAAGTTTTATAAAAGACATAATCTGAATGAGCTGCTAGAATTAAAACTACTCAAGAGGAACATAGCTGCAAAATGTTGCCTTATTTCCCAGCTTACTTTAAAATTATTAAATTTAAAAATTAAAAAAATGTTTTATGGCAGGGTCAGGAATGTGGTTCAGTGGATGAACATGTGCCTTACCAATGGAGAGAACTTATGTTTTATACCAGCACTAAAAAAACGCAAGGAAAAAGAGGAAAGGAAAGGAAAAAGGAAAGGAAAGGAAAGGAAAGGAAAGGAAAGGAAAGGAAAGGAAAGGAAAGGAAAGGAAAGGAAAGAAGAGAAGAGGAGAGGAAGGGCAGAAAGGCAAAGATGGTGAGGGAAGGGGAGAATGGGGAAAGGGGAAGGGATAGGAGTGAAGAGAAAGGGAGGAGAACATGGAAGGAAGGAAGGAAGGAAGGAAGGAAGGAAGGAAGGAAGGAAGGAAGGAAGGAAGAGAGAGGAGAGGAGGGAAGAAGGAAGGAAAAAAAGCATGATGCTAGCCATCAGAGAATACAAATAAACACAACAACGAGATACTACTAAGATGGATATATTACTTAAAGATCTAGAAAATGTTAAGTGTTGGTGAGGATGTGGGGATATTAGGACTTACTTTCTGGAAGAAATGTAAAATAGTTCAGTCATCATTAAAATTGGTTTAACAGTAGCTCAAAAAATGCAAAATTACTGGGCGCTAAGCAATACCACTCTTAGATATCTATCCCAAAGAACTGAAAACATATGTTCATACCAAAGCTTGAACATAAGTATTCAGAGCAGGACTATTCACGGCATACGAAAAGTGGAACAGTTAAATTTAAAAAATTCTTTCCTTGGAATTTTTATTGTAAAAGAGTAGAACTTTTCTGAAATTTTAATTTTTAAAATATTTTTTGGCCTTTTGGGTCACCTCCAGTGATGCTCAGGGGTCACTCTTGGTTCTGCACTCAGGAATTATTCCTGGTGGTGTTTAGGGGACCATATGTTATGCCAGGCAAATGCTCTTCCCATTGTACTATCATTCTGGCCCCTGGCATTTTAATTCTTAAAGAAATATTAAAATACTTTAAAATATCTAGATGACAATACTCTTGCATAATCTTGTGCATTTCCCAAACATTTTTATAAGACCATATAGTAGAGAAAGAACATATTAACAGCAGATGTCTGGAGGAATTGTTTATAGAGTGACTATCTGATTAAAACAGGAGACCCAAAGGTCTCATGAGATCCCCAAGAGTAGGAGTGGCAGTAGAAATGGCATGGCACTGCCTGCAGAGGTGTAGCCCAGTAGTCAGATATTTTTAAGAGAACCTGAAAGCAAGAAAGTTGAATGGGTGGTGGGGTGGGGGGAGAAGCGAGAGGACTCTAGTTTCCTAAGTATTTGTTGACAGTTTTGTCACTCTGGACAAGGACGAGGTGCTGAATAGAGGTGCAGTGCTATGCATGATACCCTAATGCTAAATGTATTATAAACCATAGTGCCTATAAAGGAAAAGATGCTTACCATAGAAGCAGGTTGGAAGGTGGGAAGGAAACCTGGGACATTGGGGGAGGGAAGTGGACAATGATCAAGGTTTTGGTGTTGAAACATTGTACAACTGAAACCCAATCATGAATGCCTTTGTAACTTATTTATATTGTAATTAAATAAAAGGAAAAGAAAAAGAAAAAAAGAAAATAAATTTCCTATGAATTGACTTTGAGAAATAAACACACATTTGTCTATTTTTTTTAAATTAAAAGCACTGGTAAAACCTCACAAGAACAACAAAAAATCCCAATCAACTGCACCAAAAAAATGGGGACAAGAGGTCAAAAGAAACTTTCTCAAGGAAGGTATACAGCTGGCCTACAGGATATGAAAATGTTCTCAGCATCACTTATCATCAGGGAAATGAAATTAAAAACAATGAAATGCCATCTCACCCCCAGTAGAACAGTACAGTTTAAAATGAATGGAAATAACCAGTACTGGCATTCATGTGAAGAGATTGTTGGGAGTGTCAATTTGTTCCATTTTAGGGGAAAATATATGGATATTTCTCCTAAACCAATAAATGACCCAAAAATTCCTTCCTGGGCATCTACCCCAAGAATTCAAAAACTCTATTCAAGGGTCAGAGTAACAGTACAGTGGGCAGAACACTTGCCTTGTATTTGGCTGACTCAAGTTCTATTCCTAGTACTCCATACAGTTTCTCAAGCAAGGTCAGGAGGGAATTCTTAGCACAGAAACAGGATTAAGCCCTGAGAATCACTGAATGTAGCCTGAAATCAAAAACAAACAAATAAAACTCTTCAGAAAAGACATTTGTACTTCTATGTTAATTTCAACACTATTCACAATAGGCAAAAATCTGAAAACAACCAAAATATTCAATAACAGATGATCAGATATAGAAACTGTGGTACATAAATATTATAAAATACTACTTGGCTATAAGAAAATATGGAACCATACAATTTGCTGCTATGTGTATGGAATTAGAGGATATTATGCTGGAGCGATAGCACAGCGGGTAGGGCGTTCGCCTTACAAGCGGCCAACATGGCTGACCCGAGTTCGATTCCTTTGCCCCTCTCGGAGAGCCCGGCAAGCTACCGAGAGTATTGGATATGCCAGACACAGTAACAACAAAGTCTCCAATGGAGACGTTACTGGGCCCGCTCGAGCAAATCGACGATCAACGGGAGGGCCTTTACCTTTACCTATGCTGAGTGAAGTTAGCCAGTGAGAGATAGACATAGAAGGATCTCTTGATATGCAGGACATAAAGAAACATTGTAAGGGAACAACAAGTGACCAAAAGCAACAGAAGTTAAGAACTGGTGTACAGAATGGAGCTTACCCTGTTTAATAAGACATGGGAAGAGGGTAAGGGGACTATTTGTTGTGGGGAGGGGTCACTGAGGAGTGGACCCTGAGATAATGAGACTCTAATGGGAGGTATTGTGTTAGAATGTTGTATGCATGAAACCCTATCACTGACAGTATTATAAAATTGTAAAGCACAGTAAATAAAATAAATTTTTTAAATAGGAATTTTTAATGAAATGTGCATAAAACTAAATCGTCAGTCACTAATATGCACTTTTAAATTCTCTTTTACAAAGATATCTGAATAACCTTGTTTACATACAATAGGAACAATCTGGGAGACTTTGCATAAGAAGGTAAAGAGAGTTGAAAGATTGAAGTTAGTACAGGAAAGATAATTGCCTGAAAAGGGGTTCAAGCTTGTGGAAAATGGTACAACTAATAAAAACTTCTCTGATCCTGAGTGATTAAGATATTTTAAAAACAAGGAAGTTCAATACTCAATTTAAAACTGAGTAAATAAATCAGTAAATTTAGTGGTTTTCCAAAAGATGTAGGTCTCTCACAGTTGCCCAAAAGAATGTGAGAAATGGGTCTCAAGGGAGCTTATAACCTCGATGACAGTGCTACCATCTTCCTGTTCAACCCATCTCTGTCTGGGGATGGGGCTTTGGACTGGGAGAGTCTGCCGTAAGCATCTACAGTGAACACCAGTTCCATTTGGCAGCTGTCAAAAAGCACCTGAAGTTTATTTGGTGGTGACAATGCAGGAAGTGGTCTCTCCAGTTTGAGCTATTAGGGATCCATAGTCACTGGTCGGAACCAGGGAATCAACTTTCATATTCAGGAATGTGAACTCTGCCCAGGTTCCCAGAACTAAAAAATAAATGTACTTAGGGATTATGAGGGGAGAGAGAGACAGAGACAGAGACAGAGAGGCAGAGAGACAGAGAGAAAAACGTGGACAAGGAAAGACAGACAGAGATGGATAGACAGACTAAGGCACTGAAGAGAGAAAAAGAACTGCTTCAGAGGGGAGAGAGCCAAGAGCAGACATTCGTAGTTGAAATCCTGGAAAATCCCAGAAGAGCTTTGCACTTGCCTTTGCAAGTTGTTTTTATAAACTTTTTTCAAAGTACCTACTTGGGGCTTTTTATCTAGGTAGGAGCCTATTGCCAGAGTACTGTCGTGGAAAATAACTGGACTTTCTGCTGGTCTTCTTTCATATTTTTATTCGTCTTTTCTTCTGACTGAAGTTTCTCTTCTCCTGAGGGTTTCCAGCTGCCAGTTCATCTTATCAGATTCAGTTCTGGTGTCCACAAAGAACACCAGAACTGAATGTTTTGGGGGCTACTTTAGGATCGGTGACAGTGACTTCTTAGATCACATCCTGTTTTTATTGCTTCCCAAGAAGTTCATGGCCAGGGGCCCCTATGTGTCTGCCTGCTTTGTAATCATTCTGACACTTCAAACCTTTCAAGTTGGCCACACACAACACTTGAGAGAGCAGCTTCAGCAGGGGGGTGTCCATAATTCACCTGTGATCTGTACCTAGTGCACAGCGGGGCAAAGAGAAGGAAGTCACAGTGGCAGTAGAAGAGCAAAAGGGGGTTTATGCCCCAGGACTGAGAGGGAGAAATTACAAAGGCTGAGAACACCACCGAATGTCTCATGGAACGTAAGCTGACCAAACATCAGACTGAGATCAGCTGATACCTGAAGAGCAAGCTTCAAAGTGCAAAATTTTTCAATAGAATTGAAAGCTGTTATTTATGTGAGCTCATGTATTCTTAAAACTGAAAGGTCCTCTCTTCCCTTTCTAAGCTTCTTTATTAATTATGCAGGGATGTCGCTGAAATTGATCTCCAGTTTTTTGGTGTTGGTTTTTATTCTCTACATTGTTTAACTTTTTTTAGTTTGTACTTTTTTTCTCCATTTTCTTAAGGCAATAGTTTAAATGACTATATGTGCTTTAGCTGTTCAGTTTTAATGGAAATCTTCAGATGGAAACAGTCCTCAGTCATATCTGCTTCTAAGAGACTAAAGGCTAGGAAAAAGGAAAAGTTCCTCGAAGTGTATTTACTGTGACCATACCCATCAATATCTGTTCAGTATTTAGATTCATAGGTAAGGAGAGAGATCTGCTTTTGATCTGAGTGTGATCCCGATGATTTATATATTCATTCTGAGTGGCTGAATCCTAATCTGGAGTTTGGAACTTAAGACAATTATGTTTTAACTTTCTTAGTTGCTCATTTATTTTCAAGAGATATAAAAATTAAGTATGGAACTGGAGCCAAGCACAGCAGGTAGGGTGTTTGTCTTGCATGCGACCAACCCGGGTTCGATTCTCAGCATCCCATACGGTCCCCTGAGCATTGCAAGGAGTAATTCCTGAGTGCAAGAGCCAGGAGTAGCCCCCGGGTATCACCAGGTGTGGTACAAAAAACAAAAAATAAAAATAAAAAATATATAAAGTTTTTGAAACCTACAAAGCACTAAGCATGAGATATAACTTACTTTTGGTTTTTGGGCCACACACACGGGTTACTCCTGGCTCTACTCAGGAATTGATCCTGGCAGTGCTCCAGGGACCATATGGGATGTCAAAGATTGAACCCAGTAGGCCATGTGCAAGTCAAATGCCCCATCCTCTGCATTATCACTTTGCCTTAGATACAATTAAAAAAAATCTCCTTGACAATGAAAGAAAAAATTAGATCCCTGTCCATTTAGACTTGTCTCTATAAGGAGATTGTCCCTGCCCTGAGATTACAAGAATCATGTTGAATAGAATTGCCAAGTAATGAAATACTTGTTAACTGTAAGATATAGTCAAAGAAGGTGATTTAATTGGGGTGTTCCAGGGGTCACCTCAATTACATCAGTGTTCAGAATTACTGAGTATGTTGTTTCTTGTATTAAAGTATCTTATTGTTTGATCATTTGGCTAAGATAAATTACATTCATAATAAGTATTTAAAGGTCAACTTGGTAATTACTTTTATCCTAAACAGGGAGAGCTACACATTTACTTTCGTCATATCTTCTATTTGTCTGAATGTCATTTCTTTTACAGAATAAGGACAAGAAGTTGCCCCACATAAAGGAGTGATTAGATGAGTCACAGAAGCTGCCTGATTGTGACAGGCCAAGGAAAGTGTGAAAAGAGATATGCCAGAGTGTATGTAACAGTATCATAAGACATATCTTCCCTTGTCTCCTTTTAGTCTTGGTTGTCAGGATTTAAATCACTCATCCAAGGACAAAAGCTTTGATCTCATTTTATTTCCTCTGTTAATCAAAACATTTTAAATTATGTCTCATTTCTCATAATGACTTCCTAGTATAGAGATCAAATGTACAGGCACTTATGTTTAGACTTATGTTTATTTGTGGACTTCCTAGTCACACAGTGTGTGTCTGTGTATATGTATACACACACATACGTACATACACATACACACATATGTATAATATATATATAATAGGGGTGGCAAACAAGGTTGTAGAAAGAAAATCAAGTAGATTATCCAATATTCATAAATATTTGTAGTAAATATATTTATTATATTGCAAATGGAAATATGGAATGCTATCTATACTTTATAATTATTCTTTGTCCTATAGAGGCTTTCATATAGCTAGGATGCTTCAAAAACTTTGTATTTTACTGAAAAGATTTGGGTAAATTGAAGAGAAAATAAGAGTTAATTTCTTCATGATCACTTTCTATTTGGTTAGGTATATTTCTTTCTTACGTATTGTACTTGGTATAATAGAGCAACAACAATAACAAAAACCTTTGAATTACTGATATATCACAGCCAGATAAGAAGAAATAACCGACCAACTAGTGTTATTTAATAATAGTAATAAATTGTTTAAATCCTCCCAATGATTCTGTATAACACTTTTACTAAGACTAGTTGTATATGGCTAGGTATAACTCATAAATGGATTTCATTTCTCTTACCAGATATCACAGCTGAATTTAGTAAAATAGAAATTCTAGGCAGTAATATTTTCCACGTATGCAATTCATAAGGAATCCATGATTTAATCTTTCCTGGCCAGCTTTGTGCCTATCCTATACTCCAAAGAAAAGATGCTTTCACAAATTCTATCTGGAGGTTGAGTCTTGCAGGATGTAATCTACAGTTGGGTAACTCAGGATTTCTTCTGCTGCATTTAAGTCAGGTACGAGTGAATGTAGGAGTTTAAGCCAATTTTTTTATTGCTCCCAAGTACAACTTCTTCATCTGTAAAGAACAAAGATCTGATCCAGTGTTTGCTCTTGTTCTCTGTTGTTGCTTGTATGAGTTATGTGAGTATCACTTTGGGGCCACTTGAGACAAACAGAAGACTAACTCATTTTACCATTACCCAGCAAAATTTTGTACAGATACCAGTTCAAATGATAATTTCTTTAATAAATGACCAAAACTTAATCATCAAAATTTCCTTAAACTACTTCATGGAAAGAGACAAGTTGTTTCTGTCACATCCATATTTTATAAACATTATTAACCAAGAATTGGAAGAGAGTTATGCCTGATAAAGTATAATAAAATATAATATCAATAATTCTTCCATATCATATAATTCAAAACCAATTAAATGTTAATAGGTTATGTACTAAAATCAAAGTGTTTGTGTCAGAGGGAGGGTTTTAAAAAATATATGTGAAACATTATTTTAAAAAAATTTCCCAAACTATCATCATCATAAAATACAAAAACCATGCACAGAATGCTTGTCTACAGCTGAGGAAACAAAAACATTCAGAAACCAATCATAATCACTTATTTTTAAAATAGCTCAAAAAAGAAAGCCTAGCGAGATAGTTTGAAGGGCTGAAGCACATTCCTTACACGTGCCATCCTCAAAATCGATTCCTGGCACCTCATCGGGTGTAGTCATGGTGATTTCCTGCACCGCTGAACCTGAGTCTAGCAAATCTCTGGTCCAAGTACTGAAACTTCAGGTCTACATAGACTGGCTGAGTATCAGAGGAGCAAGGTTCTTGGGCACTGCTAGGAATCCCACTTCTCCACCCCAAACCCAAACACTTCTCAGGATCCCCCCAGTATTAAAAAAAGACAGTATTAAAAGCAGCACCAATATTTATATGACCAGGACTTATTAAATGAAATTAGAAAAAGGTTCCGCATTAAGATAAAAAGCAATCTGTTATTTTCATTCCCCATACACATGTACTCACTTCTGACATCCATCCTCTAGTCTGGTTGACTGCTAATAAGTAATGTTTTGTTTCTTTGGTTTGGGGCCACACCTAGCAGTGCTTTCTCCTGGATCTGTCAAGGATCACTCTGGATGGTGTGGTTACCATGGATTGAACCCTGGTACTAAAAAAAGATGGTCCCTGTGGGTGACTTATGTGAGGCAGAGAGGAGAGAGATGACAATTTTCTCCGGATTCATCTCTGCCACCGTGAGGCTGTCTGGGAAGGCTATGCCTGATAAAGTCACTGATGACTCCTGAATGCATGCAGCAAGCCCTTCCAGCCCCACGAGGTTTCTGTCAAGTTACACCTGACATCTGCTTGGTCTTCTCAACATGGAAGTTGATCCTTGCCACCAGATTTTTCAGGGAGTTGCAGACTCAGATTGGAGCAAGGAATCACTCTCGCAGGAAAGGAAAGTCAGTCCTAGATATTATCCAGGGATACTGGGTTTTTGTCTAGTCTTTCAGAAAAGAATTTCAGGAATAGCAGAGCAGTGAAGTAAAACAGATTTTGTTTGGAGGGTTTTAGGAAGGGGAAGAAGGAGGGAAAGTGAGAAAGAGTAATGTGCTCAAGAAAGAACGTGGGCTTCTCCACGGATAGACAGAGACCCTATGCACATGCGAGAATTAGATATGGAAACAAGAAAGTACACATCTCAAGAGGGGAAATGCAGGTGCCACGTGCTCTTGGGTGCCACATGTGCTTGGCCATAAGGAGCACGTGGGTTAGGGCAGTATTTGTGTACCTTCCCTTTGTTCAATGTGACTTTTATGGGTTTCTCCAAGCCACTTCCATCTCGAACATTCTAGCTAGGTAAGAGTCTGTTGCTAGAGTTATTTCCAAGGGGAGAGGGTTGGGAGTAGTCTTCTTTGAAACTCCTTTTCTTGATCTTTGTTCCTGCTGGATCTTCTTTTGAGGGTCTCTCCAGGCTTCTCTGGTCTTGGCTAGATGAGAGTTAATCAGTTGCAAGGAAGGAATTGAGGACTCTTCAGTAATTTCCTTCAGGCTCTTTCTGTAGGGAGAGGTCCAGTCTCCTCAAGGTGGGCTCCTGAAGAATATTTTATCAGGTCTTGCTTTCTGTATCCACAAGGTGAGTCAGACATAGGACTGGTGACTTTATTACTAACAGGAAATTTAATTGCCATGATGTATTTGTGTGTGTTTGTGGGGGTGGTGGTGGTGGTGAAGGTTTCCCTAATCTACCTTCCTACATTAGTACTACTACATGCAGGACTTGCTTGTACTATCTCTCTGACACAACTGATAATGTTTTACTCCGAGGAGAGTACTGAATTGACCTAGACACTTTATCTTTATGATATTTTTAGGATTTTCAGAAACAAAGTTAATCTAATTTTTCTATGTATTTTTAAAAGTTTTTATAATCAAACTGACCTGATTACAGAGGAAATGTTATTAGTCTTTTATGGTGAACAAGAAAGAGATATGAGAGAAAATTATTAAAAATTATTTCTAGAAGTCCAGAGCTATTATTTGAAATATAAACCAATTTTATTCTTGCCATCTGACTGAAAAATAGCTGGTAGCTTTAGCTTCAATGAGTGATATTCCTGAGAAGTCTAAAGAGGTAGGACAAAAATCAGTAGCAAGTTTTAATCCGGACTTCAAATTGGTGAGCATTTTTTAGCCTCTTCTATAGTTGTATTATTTATTCTTGCTTGTTATACAGTATCCTCTCAAACACAGTGGTCCAATCTTGAGAGATTATTTATTGCATAACCAAAACAATCTCAAAATGTTTTAACCCAAAACTCTTTTAGTAAAAATTTAATTATTGCTAATGGAAATTCTGTTTCCCAGACTTCTTCCTTCTGGGAATTTCTGAAATTTTCCCAAACTATTATTTAAGAGTCTGTATTAACTTCATAGATTCCTATATGTATTTATATTGACTTCTTCAAGTTGTCTCACATATTTATAACTTTTCATCAATTGGGTCTAAAATTTTCTTCCTAAACAAAACCTCCTCTCTTCAATCTTTGGAAGCTGGCAATTAAACAAACCAGAAATATCCAAGAACAGATGTATGAAGTTAGGGGAACATTTTGAGAAACCAATAACAGAAATTTCAAGTTTAGAACTCAAATCCCAGCAGGATTCCACAGGAGAAAATACAGCTCAAATCTCAAAGGAATAACAACAACAAAAGGCCAGTAGGTGGTCAAGTGGCAAAGGAAGACCACCCATAAGGAAATAAGAAGAAAGTTCAAGTGCTATAGCCTGCTACTTTGCTGTAAAACTAAGCAGAACAGAATCAGCACTGTTGCCTTGCCATTTTCAGCTTGCTGTCTCCTTATACTGCATAAGTGGTTCCAACGTCTAAGCCAAGATTTCCAGCAATACCCCTTCATTAACCCAAGTTGAGTTTTAAATAGAAAGAAGCAAATTATATATCATTAAAATATAATATTTAAATAAACTGAAATCCGAATCCAAAGGTACACATCTTTAAAAATTTTACAATTTGTAAAATTCATAGAAACTCAGTTTCTTTCTTTGCACTAGAAAGAATACCCAAGACCCAAGACTTTAGAGATTTTTCTCCTTTTCTGTTGGTAGTGGAAATGTATGCTCTGTAAAATCTGCTATCACTGAGGTAAAAATATCCAAGTCACTGAATCTTTAAATCCTAACTTTTTATAAAGTGATTTTTAGAAACCTCAAGTTGATCATGAACGAAATAATAGATGTAATTTTCATTTATAGTACATTTTAAGGTTTTCTATTCAACAATGTGTCTGGCTGGAGAAACAATGCCAAAAAAGGAAATATATGACTCCTGCCTTTAAATATACCTTGATTTAAAAATAGATTTGATTATGCAATTGCTCCATATAGCAGAATTTCTTGATGATTGGCATTTCTACAGCTTGTGTAACTGCCTCTAGCTAGTTCTGGGATCTCAGTTAAATTACTTAACTTGTGGGCCTTATGTTTCTCTGGTGGAAAGTTAATGGCTATAGCTGCCTGTTCACAAGTCTTTTTTTGGCCCTCATGAATACACTTCTAAGAATTTTTTCATGTCTTACCTCTGTCCTAGTCTACACAAACTACTATAATAAAACACTTCAGGCTAAGTAGTTTACAGGCAACAGAAAAAAGCAAAACAAAACACTTTCAGAAGCTAAGAAATCTGAGATTAGGATCGCCAAGCACTCCTTAAGGCCTCTCCCAATTGCATCTCAATGACTTCTCCCAAGTAGAACTGTTGATAGGTCTCTGGGATTTCTGCTATCAGGGCAGTAATCCCAATCTCAAGAGCCCCTTTTTATGATCTATCCGCTTTTTCCAACCTCCTCCCCATATTAATAGCAATAATTAGGCTTTCAAAATATCAATGTGGAGAGGACACAGGCATTCAGATCAATGTCATTTGATCCTCATGATCATCTGCAGTGGAGGAAGGTAGAGAAAGTGATTTGTTGATCATCATAGTTAGAGGGATAATGTGGCAGTAAGCAATCTCATGTAAAAACCCAGTGTCCAGAGACTGGGAAAGTTGGGACAGGATCACAGGAACTGCTGGGCTTCAGTTAGGCCCAGCAACCAGTACAAAGCACAGAGATCTTCCCCATAAGCATCTGGTGGCAGAACAGAAAATAATGAAAGCCAGGACAAAATAGTCAGGGAATCATACGGGTACAATCCAGTAAAAGCCCAGGGATAAGATTTCAGAGGAGGGAAGTAAATACAGGCTAGAGAGTGATGAGAGGACAGGTCCTGTCCATCATACACTGGAGGACAGTAGGCCCTGTGGGATGGGACTTGGACATCATGCATGAGACAGGGCAGAGCCAGGGACAGGAAGGGTGACGTTGTTCATGGGTAAAGGGAGAGACCTAGACATATGGGGAGGGACTGGGACCAATCTACTTACACTGTACAATTTTCAAGAACCCACCAGTTCAGGAAAATCCACTTTCACAGTAGCAATTTTACAGCTGTACACCCACCTTGCACATGACCAATCTAGGTTACATCCCAGCAACCCATTTGGTCACCTGAGACCCACCAGGAGAGATCCCTGAGCTCAGACCCAGAACACTGCTGGGTGTGGCTTCCAAACAGAAACAAAACAAAATAAAATCAACACCTGAAAAAGGAAAAACTTTTTGAACCTTGATTTTCTTAACATTAAACCTAGAACACAGCCATAAATTTTCGTAAGTTGCTTATTACAATTCTGAGCAAAATTTATCCTGTAATAAAGGAATTGGAAAATAAATCAGAATCTTACTATATAACAATTTTAACAAGCTTCAAATTCTTCATCTGTCAGTTTGACCTTGCCTAGAGCATAAGGTTGACTCCTGAATGTGTCACACTCACATTTCTTACCAGAAAAGAATTGTTTGGTATCAGAACAGGATCTCCTAATTTGGTCACTTTTACCAAGAAAACAAACAAACAAAAAAACAAAACTGAAACTGGGAATTGATGCTGTTTAAAATATTTTCCATTACATTTTTATAGTTTCTCAATAAAACAAAAGAAAACTAAGTGCCATCTTTTCTGACCATGGCCAGCCTAATATCAGCAGGCCTTCATATTACTACTGAAATTAATATTACTGATAAATGAACCACAATATTTCTCATTTGACCCTCAATCTCTACTCTTAAAACACTTTCCCATCATACAATTAAAACCCAAGAGATTGTAAATGTGACTGTAGATTTAAAAAAGGCATATGCAAAGTATTTGTTATCAATGTTTTATTGTTGAAAACAAAATTGAAATTCTCTGGCACATAAAACAATTATTTCTACAAAAGCAAAGCCTACAAATCTTGATAATTTATACAAATAACAATTTCTCAAAAAATAAAATTTTAATTTAGTAAACTTGTCTTGTGCTCTATTTATTTTTTAGCACTGTCTGCAATAATCCACCATAAATCCCTGAGCGGCGACATTTTTTAACCAGGTTCTAAAGTCCCTCCCAGCCCTCCCACCAAAATGGTCAGTAACTAAGCCCAGCCCTGTAGTGAAAGGTATCAGGGACATTTAGTTATTAAATATCCATGCATTTTACGATGCAGGCCAATTATTAATGCTACTTGAGAACTGGGTCAACATGAAGTGCATCTACTGTGCCATCAGTGAAATTATTAAGAACCAAGTGTTTGAAAGGAAAAACCATAAAAATAAAGAATAAAATGTTAAGACTTGGAAGTCATAATAGGTCATTAACTATTTAAATAAATTAAAATGTTAGACATTGAATTCATAAGTAATTTCTTATACCCTTATATTAAATTGCATTTTTTGCAATTGCCAATGCAGTAGATGAAAAACACACTTCACCACCTTCTTTTGATTTGACACTGATTTGTTGTTTTTAATGATAAACGGTATTCTGCTGTGATTTAGTTATAATTTAACTTTTGACCCTCTGAAGAAATGTTAGTATACATATTAAGAGGGCATTCTAAATAATAACATTAACAGATCTCTCTCACTACATTTACCCTTCTCACAAAAACACTAACGCCATACGAATACTGCTCTACATTCTTTATCCCACCTATTTAGATATGTGGAAAACATAAAATAATGGAGAAAACATAATGTAATGTATTTTCATGTCCAGCTACTCTTTAATGGAGATGTTGATCATATATACAAAGTGTGAAAGAAAGAAAAAAGCTAATGTTCAGTTGCAAAGAACTGGCTTAATCAAGTTTTGTTATTTTGCTATGGTATAATAATAAATAAATAAATATGTAGGGTACTGCATACTACTTTCTCTACAAATTTGATAGATAGATGCTGTTTGCAAAGTTTTTAGTAGAAGAGTTTCACTGCAAGGAAAAAAAGCAAAGTTCAGTAATATTTCCTCCAATTCATTAAAGTTTTTTACTTGTGAAATAATCATTAAAAGTTACTACAGGGAATGAAATAGTATGTCAAATCACCTAGTGAAAAATAATTTTCAATTATGAAAAGCACTTAGGAGAGGATCTAGCAATGCAGGCTAATGCTATACACCATTATAGCTTAAAGTAAGTCATTTTGATATCCTTTGGGAAAAGCAAAATACAATAAAAATAATTCCTTAAAAATTATCAGTATTGCTATTTATGTCTCTAGTAGAAAGTGATTAGTATTCCACACTCTTTCCAAAATATAAAATCATTGGCAACCATTATTATATACTGCTTTACACGCACTTGATAATTTAACCAGCAACATCTGGGAAGCACAAGGCACCTCCCTTTTTGTTTAACAGTTTCTGGTTATTCGAAATAAACATGTTTAATTTCCTTTTGTTTAAATCCTTAATTAGCCAGGAACAGTCATTTTTAAAGGCAACATCAAAAAAACAAGGATTAATACAATGAATGCTTCTAGGCAGCGTGGGGAAAATATCGGTGACAATAATATGAAAAACACCTGCCTGATACATGCAAGGCTTCCCCAACCCTTCACAGAACACCAGGTTGAAGTGTGCTTTGCTCTAATATCTTTTTTCAAACATGGAAAAAGGAAAGCATGTTCAAAGAGCGAAAACTGCGATTTCCAAATCAGAAGACATGATATGTGCTAGTCAGGAAACAACAGTAGATTCTAACAGATCATGACACAGTACGAAAAGAAAGGGGGAAAAAATTGTTTCTGCGTTTCAGAAATTGATAAGCAGGCTGTCCCAGGGAGGAAAGACAGCAGCGTCAGGACAACCGGCCAGCTCCACTGCAATCCACGCCACACTTGGATCACTCCCAATGAACACTTGACCTTGATAGTTTACCCTGGCTGCTGGAGACCCCGACTTCCTCTCACAGTGTTTAAGGAACAAAACAGTTTTCTCATTTCTCTTTCCAAAATGAATAACCTGTGTAACTTAGACTCCTCCCCCACCCTTTAAAAACGCCGAAAGATCCTGTTTTTTTTTTTTTAAGTGCTCTGGTTTACAGTTCTGTGGGCAACAATTCCAGCCTCTCCGGAGGTTTCCCATGTTCCCCTTTTTGGTGTTAATAACGGCTGTGCCAACAGTCAAGTGGATACTCCAAGAGGTGGCAGGGAGTGACCTCAGTGACCTCTGCCAGCATCTTGGAGTCCAATCAGCTCTTGCCATAGCACTGCTGGGAAGTTCTGCTCGCTAGTGAATCACGGAGGGTGAGGCACTGCCCTCCTGTGTCAGGTCTTGGAAGTCTTTAAGCCTTGTTTCTCCATGATGTTCCAGAGTTTGCGGAGATTTGACTGCGTGATGACATCATCAGGCTTGAGCTGCAGAGCCCGCAGGTAGTTGGCCTCAGCCTTCTGGAGCCGGCCGTTGAGGTGCAGAATCGCTCCCAGGTTCATCAGAGCAGCTGGATACTGCAACCAGAGAGAGGAAGGAGAACCATTAAGAGCTCGCTCAACACTTTGCTTCCTGGAGGAGAAAAATCTTCATCCACTTATGCAAATGATTCCCTTATGTGGAAGATATTTTATGGAAGCAATTTAGCCATTCATACAAATAGACAAAGCTAACTAGCAAGGAAAAGATGTTTTCAAACAGCTGCTGTGTACTTTGTGCTTTAAAGGACCAGGCAGAGAAATAGTTTCTCTTCTTGGATGAGAAAGCAACTAGTTTTTCTAGTTTTTATAGCTTTGATGACCTAGTGATGTGGTCAGATATTATTTTGAAATGGAAAAAAATTGAGAATTTCAGATGGAAAGATATGAACATATTTTCAGCACTGTGTCAAGGCATAAAAAAATGAATGGGAAAAGTTGTCAAGTCCATATCCAGCCTCTGTGTGTTCCTTCTCTTTAATTACATACATTTTTGAAAATGTATGTAATTTATGAAAATTATGATAATTTATAAAAACCCTGAGAAAATTTTTAAGTAAACCTTTAAATTCTTTCTTAAATCTAACCTGAGAAGTTTAATGAGGAAAAAAATCCTATTTTTTTTAGGTTTTATACTTCTAATGGTGACTATTTATTATAAATATTAAAAAGAACATAAAAAGTGATAAAATGAGCTCCAGAAAAAAATGTAGCTTTTACAGGAAAAGACCTATGTCGTTTGTTAAAATGTAAAGTAACTTTCAAAGGATTCTCTAACATGATAAGTGTAATACAAACTTACTGTGCAAAAGGAAAAGCTAAAAAATAAATGTATGTTATGTAATACCACTTAACACAGGTGTTCCTGAAATTCTCAGGCATTAGTTAGTATCAAAAGTCTTTCCCCCCCGCAGAAATAATTCTCAACTTACTATCTATAAAGAAAAAGTCTTGTCTGCTTTAACTTTATCCATAGAAAGTTCTAAAAGGGATCAGAAAATAATTGGGGAGTTACATAAATGCATATTTTGAATAGCAGATAAAGTGTGTGTGCTGAGATTATGCTTTCATTTTACAGATGGTGTCCACTATTAATTTTCCTGGACACTGTGATACAGTCTAGTATAATTTACATTTTTTTATGATTTAGTATTCATACAGTGCATACATTTTAGAACTGAAATCATGTGACTATACTCTCTTCTGTAAAAACAATGACCTCCGAGCCCAAAACAATGCTGGGGAGTGACATGAGAAATTCAGAAGAAAACTGAGTGAAGATGATCAAATTTTAAAAAGAGATCTTATAACAGAAAAAGAAAAGCTGGATTGTGTTCTTGCACATTGACTATGACCCTGGCAAGATTCCCTAACATACGTGTGTCCCAATTCTTTTCCATTTATAGAATAATGAATGGGCACCAAATTTATACATGGTATTAGAAAGATAACATTAAAAAATATAAATGAATATAGGGGCCAGAAAGATAGTCTAGGGATGAAGGAGGTAAGGTGTTTTGCTTTGCACGTGGATGACCCTGGTTCAATCCCCTGCAACATATATGGTCCCTACTACTGCTAGGAGTGATCCTTGAGCACAGAGTGAGGAGTAACCCTTGAGCACTGCTAGGTATGGCCCTTCAAATAACATAAAACAACAACTGCAACAAAAACCTCAAAGCACACAGAAGAAGACCAAACCCAAACTCCAACAAATTAATGTGGCATATGGCATGCACAGAGCACACATGTATAGTTGTGATTATTATTTTTTTTTTTGCTAAACAGACTATCACTTTTATGTCAATGACTACATAATATATCTTTGGAAGAGTACCAAAATTCCTGAAGTCCTCAACTACTAGACATTATTTTTCAACTTTTCGACATCTTTTTTCATTTCCAAAAATAATGTTGCAAATATAAGCTATTTCTGACCTTCAAAAACCTTTTGGTCAGGATGACTCCATACTTATCAAGAAAAATACAGATGGTCAATTTCTAATTTTAAACAGCAATCCAAATAAACATAGCTCTAAATTATATGTGCAGGGAATAGCTCCACACTGAAAACCTAAAATAACACCAACTCCTCTGTCTTCCTAAAAAAATGTTGTTATCATACCACCCATTATTATCTTGAGTTGCTTGTATCTGGACACTTTTTCTGAATTATGCCTCCTCCACAGAGCTTAGCAGCACTATCATAAAAAATGAAAAAGAAAAACTACTAAACTGATGGTGAAATGTGCTTAGAGTCCGAATGGCTAGAGATGTAAATTAGATAAATGTTCAAAGTTCCCCATTATCCTGAGTGGGAAGAAAGAGAAACAAAACCACTGGTAAAGACGATTTCTTATGAACTAGAAATAGAAGAGGTCCAGAGATGAGAATGAGAGAAACCAGATGGCTCTGTGGAAGTTTTCGTTCTCGAATCACTTTATTATCAAAGTGTCTGTACCTAACTATAATTGCAACTCAAGGGGATTAAAAACACTCAGAGGTTACCAAGTCACACTGCCTGTGTTCCAACACCAGCTCACCCCTAGCGATATGTGTGCTTGGACAAGCCTAGTGAGTGTTGGGACCTCAGATTCTTCTATAAATGGATGCAAGTACTTCCTCAATTGGGCTCTGTTCAGACAATATGCAAATATAAAATTAGTGTCTTTTTCTTCTTTTCCCTATTCCTGCTCATCATCTCCTAACCAAAAAGGATATTCTGCTTGAAAATTTTTCCAGCCCAGTTTTCCAGTGGTGAGGATTTGAAACCCTTTATCTTAACAAGCTTCATAGTCTTTCTATGAAGGCTAAACCTGTAAGAGGCTGTTATGGAAATGGATATTGAAGTATATACAAGCATATAAAATAGTTCTACTATCATTACTAGTTGTATCTCAAGAGATTCTAATCACGTTAGAGTCACTTTCCTGACATTAAATAGGGAAAGACATTATTCTAAGAAAACATAATTTGAAAGTTAAGTTGGCTACTAAAATGAACTCTGAATGCTAATTAAATCAGTGTTTTGGAAATAATTATATCATACAATAAATCTTATGAATGTTTGTAACACCCACTATATTCTCTAAAGTCTAGTGTTTTAGCTGTGGGTCAAAACATCATTTTGGAATGTGTAACTGAATATGGGGATTGCTAAATGTGCAGCAAACAAAATATAATTCAAAAAAACCAGACATTCAATGAATCTGAGGTGTTTCTGGCAGCATTGCACCTGAATTTCCAAAGTAGTTAAGATTGGAAAAAAGTTCAAAAAGTCTGGCTATTCAAATAGCAAAGAATCCTAGTAAACTGAAAATGTGCATGTTTAAAATCATCATTTAATATTTTTAAGTTGCTTTCAATTTCTATGTTGAGATATAACTTTTTTGTGTGACTAGATCAATTTTAATAGATTAACTTCTTAAAATTTTAATAATTGACAAAAATATATTACACAATACTTAAAATGTCACCATAACTCCTTATTTGAATATGAACTGATTAAATTTACATACCAATGTGCACAAATATGACAAAGCAAATAGTATCACTGCTTTAGGTAATGCCTTGAAAATGTCAACAGTTATTTAGACAAAAACAATCTTGTCCATTAAAATTTTATGAGTAAAAATAGACTTTTCTTATATGACTGTTTCCTCTTTTCAATTGCAAGAGTTTTTAATCCTTTAAGTTCACAGCAGTTATTAGGAAAGCTTACTAGAAATCTACTGGGTGAAGTCTTAAAATATACAAGTCTTGTTACCAAAAAAATGTAATTTTGGGAGTACAAACAAGTCAAAGACGTGCCGAGTCTCAGAATCCACTTAACGACCTAGAAGCTAATTTTTACTAAGATTCCCCAGATGCTTTGTTTGCTCAGTATAATTTTAAAGGCAAAGTTTTGAGGTTATTTCCAGATCCCACATTATATCATTCTTCACTTTTGAAATGAAAGAGGACAGAGTTCCTATAAAACAAACATAACACCTAGAATCCACTCTCCATAAATTAGAACTCTTTTTTTGACCATGCGATTATTATTATTTTGGTGCTCAGGGCTAAACTCTGGCTATTTGCTCAGGATCACTTCTGGAACTGCTCAGGGACAATACCTGTTGCTGCAGATCGAATGATGGTCATCAGAAGACAAAGCAAGAATAACCCCTTTACTATCACTCAGACCCCAAGTGATGATTTTTAAATCAATATGTGCTCAAGTAAAATTTTATTAAGAGAAGTATCACATGGTATTTGATAGAATAGGGGATAAAAATGTTTTAAAACCAAATAACAGCACGCAAACATTTCTACCTACACAGACTGAAATGCAAGAGGGAGAGGTGACTGGTGGTCTGACAAAACACTGCGGATTGCTCTTTGCCAGCTGTGACTCATGGACTAGGGAACCAAAACTCAGCCACAACTGCAGATGATTTCCCTCACACACATCCCATTTTATTAAAGACAGCTGATGAAATTTTCAGCATGTTAACAAAGGCAGATGGCAGCTTGCAAAACCGGTAACATGGGGCTTGTGGCTCTGTACAACGAATGACATTTCTTTACTTCCTCTTTACCTCTTTACTTTTTCACTTTCTCTTTATTTCTTTACTTCTTTACTTCTGCTTTACTTCCAAAGGCTGACTGGCAGCCATTCTAAGACAACAAATGATGTATTTTTCAAGTTTCTAGGGAATTGTGCTTCTGTGGTTACCTGATTGTGGTCTTTGATTTATTTATCCAATATTGGAGGAAATAAGCAAACTTAGAGTAATTGATGTATACTTTGGTAGAGAAGAGCAAGAATAAGATTGTGGAGGTCTGAGTTATGTGTTGAGCGCTTAAGACTCCCAGCGTAACCAGCTGAGCTCACAGGATATCCTGAGTCAACTGAATTGGAAGCAAAGTCATTTTCTTGTCTCTTATCCATTACATATACTTAAAAAGACAAGTATGGAGAAGGAATAGTGAAACCACATGGGGACTAGAATTGGTTATTTGTGTTTCTGTTGAAAGTAGAACTAAAATGTAGAACTTTGAGAAAATGAGAACAACATAGTAACTGAGTTTTCTGTGTACCATTAGTCTCCGAAATTGCTTTCCTTGTAGAATGAAAGTCAACAGGCAAGAAAGCTATGAAAAGAAAGCAGAATGAGATAACTAACACTTCTAATTTGATAAATAATATGCTATACTCTTTGGGGATGTTTTCAAGATAACCACCTTTAACTTCCTTCTCAAAATAATTTGAAAACTTAAATGCTTTGGTAAAGTTTGAATTTTCAAATGGAGTCTCTCTCTTTTCAAAGTAGTTACCAAATAACTTAATAAAAGCTTGCACACTGCCATTCAACTGTATTCAGTTAAAACTGCTTATCCAATTGAATTTACTGAAGTAGTAACTATTTCATGAGACTTAAAATTAATGTATAAAATATTTAGAACACGTTAATGATCACATTATTTATGTAAAAATTGATGGGATCTCTAATTTGTGCCTTGTACATGGCAGCTATTTAACAGATAATTACTATATTAAATATACTAAAATTGTCTGTTTGGCTTAGTGAACTAAGTATATTAATTAAAATAAATCTGCATACCTTATTTACTTATTTAAAATAAGACTGTGTCAACTACGTCTCAATGGTGGATGCCAAACTAAAAAACTGAATAAAATCTGCATCATTCTTTGTATTCCTTACAGGTGTCTTTGTATACAAATCCAACTGACAAATTCAGGCAACTTTACTCCAAAATTTGTCTAAAATCTGTCCTCTTGTTATACCCAGTCCCTTTCTACCAACTTTAAGCTTTAATCATCTTTCCTTTGATTAGTAAAATTGTTTCTATAGAAATGAATTAATGGATAGCTGGACAAATGATGGGTGATTAAAAAAAGAATGAAGAAGCATGCAGATTTCTTTTTATTATAAATATTAAAGGCATTAACAGTTTTCAGACATAAATTACAATAAAAAGTGCTTGAGTAACATAAAATTTTATAGAGACAACTGAAACTGCCAAATATTTCTGAATTTACACATATATTATCCCCCCAAACCATTCTAATGAAGTTGGTATTTACCATTTCAGAGTATATTTTACATTTAATTTTTGTGTAAACATAACAAAGATATATTCACTACCTTAAATTTATAAGCTATCACTCACTCATGGAATGCAAACTTGCAAAACAGTCATCTGGAACTTAGTGGTTTTTTTTTCTTTCCTTTTGTTTTCTTTTTGTTTTCATATTGATATACATGTTATATATACACATACATACACATGATTGTTGAATTCCTTTACAGGAAATTCACTGAGTGACTACCCATTTTCTGAAAGGATAGACATGTAGACTTAAAAGAAGGTTGTGAAAGTCTGGAAGATAGACTGCTAATAGAAGACACATGCCTTGCATCTGCAGGGTTATGAGATTTATCACTGGTACCACATTTCACTGAGCACCAACAGGTATGGCCATAGTGGTCCAGAACCACTGGATCCAATTAGAACTGCATCGAACACTGAACTGTCATATACTGATAGAGTATGGCTGGGAATTGTCCCGAGGTCCTCTGAGCATGAATGGAGGATTTATGCCAAAAGGAAAAAAGTAGGTCATGCTAAAAATCTGTCACTGTCACTGTCCTCCTGTTGTTCATTGATTTGCTCAAGCAGGCCCAGTAATGTCTCCATTGTGACACTTGTTACTGTGTTTGGCATATCGAATACATCACGGATAGCTTGCCAGGCTTTGTCGTGAGGGTGAACCATAAATACCCTTCTTATATCTATAAAGGAGAGTCTCTAGAAGTGGAATTATTGGGTGAAAGAAGTCTTCAACTCTGACAAATAAAGTAAATTGCTATTCAAAAATGCCTCAGCATAAACATATAACAGGGATATCCTTAGACTATGCTCCTAACACTACATAATATAGTTTGCTTTTAAATGTTTTCAAATTTGAAGTTATAAAATAGCATCTTATTCACTGCTTATTTTGTCTTCCAGTTTTACAGCAAAATAAGCAACATCTTCATTAGCTTTTAACATTTTTTCTTCTTTCATCAGTTCTAAACATTTAGCCAGCGTATATTAACATTGTAATACTGCCACAAAAATGATGACATGTAAATGGTAAGGACACAAGGCTCCCAATATCTCAGAACAATTCTAAAAAATAATACCTAGTTTAGTGTTTCCTTGGTCAAAATCACTTTCCCAAGGCTTAAAATGATAGAACTACTGTTTCAACAACAACAAAACATTTTCCTTTTTCAAAATGAAGAATCTTTGATATCGGGGTTTTTTTTTAATGCCAATGAGAGGATGATGACTGAAATCATTTGTCAATGGGTAGGTTGTTGAGAAGGGCAGCAGGATTAACAAACAAAAATTCTATCAGAATCTGTGTGTGTATGTGTGTGTGTGTGTGTGTGTGTGTGTGGTTGAGTGGGGGGGTGTCCAGAATTACCACATGTGGGAGAAAGATGGCAGCTCTCGGCGAGTCACATGTGTAAAATACCTCTTTCTGGACTGCTGTCTGGCTTTCATCTTAGTTCTTTTTCTCGTAGAGAAAAAAAGGAAATTTAATGACAATAATATGTTTCATATTATCCTTCTCCTTGCTACTCCATTTCTGTGAGTCTTGCCTAATTTAGTAACTCAGCCCAGGCTAAGTAGTGTCCTATTATTCTCCCCACCTTCATTTTTTAAAAATTTCAATATGCTTCTCATATGACAACTTAGTTTTTTTTAAATAAAGGTTACATAGAGGATCAAACATTACCTACAGAAAGACTCTAGAAACTTGAGTCAAGTCCCAAGGAGTTCTTTATCACAAGCATCCAAAAGGCTGCTAAATGTCTCAGCACCTTACTGAGAGGTGCTAAGACATTCTGTCTGAGCCAAATGAAACTTCCATTTCTGCCATGTGCTGTTTTGAGACTCCATTTATCACACTGTTCCTCTAACAAAGATTCTCTTCCATTCACTTTTTAACAAATTTCTGCTCATTTTCAGAAAGAGTTTAACAATTTCTTATTCATAGCTTTCTTCTCTATGTTCTCATAGTGCTGTCTACATACATTAATTGCAACACTTACTGCAATGAATTATAGCCATTTGTTACAAGTCTCTCTTCTTTGCTGGAGGGCTAGAGAGAGACAGTAAATTTATTTTAACTGTCTTTGTAGTTCTAGAGCCAGACTGGCATATGAAAAAAAAACATTCAGTGAATGTATGCAGAAAGAGAAAAAATGGTATGGTTCAGCTGAAAACAAACCAAAAAAATGATGTAGGAGAGGTAAATTCTAGCTCACTATCAATGTACTTTTTTTTTTTAACATTATGGCTATAACTTTATTTTATTTTATTTTATTTTATTTTATTGAATCACCATGAGATAGAGTTACAAGCTTTCACGTTTAAGTTACATTTATACAATGATCAAACACCCATCCCTTCACCAGTCCACATTCCCCACTTCCAATCTCCCCAGTATACCCCTCTTTTCCACCCTCCCCCTGCCCCCATGGCAGAAAATATGCCTCACACACACTCTCTCTCTACTTTTGGGCATTATGGTTTCCAATACAGATACTGAGAGGTTATCATATTTGGTCCTTTATCTACTATCAGCACACATCTCCCATCTGCACTGATTCCCCCCAACTATCACTTTCTTAGTGATCCCTTCTCTATTCCAGGTCCCTTCTCCTCCCCGCTCATGAGGCAGGCTTCCAACTCTGGAGCAATCCTCCTAACCATTGTACCTACTGTCCTTGGGTGACAGTCTCGTGTTTTATTATTTTACACTCCACAAATGAGTGCAGTCCTTATATATCTGTCCCTCTCTTTCTGACTAATTTCACTTAGCATGATACTCTCCATGTCTATCCACTTATAAGCAAATTTCATGACTTCATTTCTCCTAACAGCCGCATAGTATTCTATTGTGTAGATGTACCAAAGTTTCTTTAATCAGTCATCTGTTCTCGGGTACTTGGGTTGTTTCCAGATTTTGACTATTTTGAACAGTGCTGTAATAAACGTATAAGTACAGATGCCATTTCTACTGTGCTTTTTTGTACCCTTGGGGTATATTCCCAGAAGTGGTATTGTGGGGTCATATGGAAGCTCAATTTCTTGTTTTTGAAGGAATGTCCATTACTATCAATGTACTTTAATGGACATTTATTGACTCATTACTATATGAGACATAAACATTTCTAAGTAAGTTGTGAATAAAAACTATATATACACACAGAAATAGTTTATATTTAATATAATTGTCGTGTATTTTAGCTAATGTTAGTTGTACATTTCATATATACCAAATACATAACTTATTTCTGATCCTATATGTGCTCCTCAAACTTATATATGTGATAGGGGAAACTTTTTATCCATGCAATGTTCAAAGCACTAAAAACAATTATACAGGTGGGGGTTAGAGAACTAGTACAGCAGGTAGGATACTCTTCTTGCATATGGCCAACCTGGGTAAGATCCCTGATACTCCATATGGTCTCCAGAGCCCACCAGGAGTTATTCCTGAGCACAGAGCCAGGAGTAAGCTCTAAGCATAGCTGAGTGTTGCCACCCCCCACTTGCAAAAAAAAAAAAGACAGATGAAATATTCACTGTCTTCAAGGAGGTTTCAGTTCAGTAGAAGAATACAAATTATTCTGCCTCAAAGAATCAGGTCTGTCTACAAGAAGGGTGCTAAGGCTGAGCTGTGGGAACTGAGCATTTAGGCAGAAAGAAATTATGTCCACCTGGGTATGAGGATTATGAGATAAGATGAATTATCTGGTTATTTGAGGTATTTTATTCTAATAAAATTGTAAGGGTAGTAAATATTTTGGAAATTTGTAGGTTAAATAGAAATCAATTTATGACTTTTAAAAGAAAAGGTAGTTTTAAAGCAAGCAACTAAGAACAGGTATAGAAATACAGAGAAGCTCGAATACTGAAGAGTCAGCATTTTAATTAGTTTGGAGATTAAGATGCCAATAATGACACCCCTCATGTTAATACTCTAAGACCAAGTCAAACTGGGCAAAACTTTAAAAACAGATGAATTAAATATCAATATAGACAAAAAAGAGTCACAACATTGTATCATAAAACAAAAAGCTGTAAGCAGTGAAATGATGATCTCAATTTAGAAATGATGTATGGGCTGGTGAGATAGTATAGTGGGGTAATATATACACCGTGCATTTGGCCCACCCATGTTTGACACCAACACCCATATGTTCCTACAACCTCCACCAGAAGTGATCCTTGCGTGCAGAGTTATGAGTAATCCCTGAGCAGAGCGAAGTGTTGCCTACTCCTCATCTATCCCCAGCCTCCAAAAAAGAAATAATTATTTGTAGTCCTTCACTATATTTATGGTTTAAGTAAACTATCTCTTAAAGAGATTTGCCTTAAAGAGTGTACAAGAAATTGTACACTCAAGGGAAAAAAAAAACACAAGGAATCTAGCAATAGCAACGAAAATTCTGACAGATAATAGAAGTGATTCATTTTGATTCTCAGTTTCAACACAGTATTTGTATTTCTGAAATAGCTTTGAATAAAACAAACCAGATACTGGTGACAGGCAAGACAAATGCTATATTAAGGGAGTAGTTTCAATTTGTCAGTGACACTTTTTATCTTGTGTGCTCAGTCTTTTCCTTCTACATCTGTCCCATCCCAGTGGGTATTACAAGAATGTTCATTTAACTTTTATGATGGGTGTGATTGCCACAATGCTGAATGTCACTCATTTCTATGGCAATCAAAATGCCAACATCTGAGGGCTGAAGGATAGAAAACAGTGATGGTAACAGTTTTTCTTAAGATTCTGGTTATTTCTAATAGATTTTAAAATGATCATCAAGTAAATTAAAAATATGATCTCAGAAGTAATTCTTTACTGAAGATAAAAACCTATTTTTTAAATTATGTCCCAAAACTCACAGTAATGTCGCTTCCATGAACAAATCAAAACTGTTAGATTCCAGGCCACATAAATTTTATACTGCTTATGTAAAATATGATAAATACATTATTTAATCTTGATTTAACTAGTGTGCTGTTCATGTTTTGAAGTTAAACTAATTAAAAGTTCAACCTAAATGAGAAAATGCACAAATGCATGATATAAAGTGCAGTTATACCAAAAGATAAAAAAAAAAGAATTCAGTGGAGTCAAACCTTGAAGGAAAACCATTTCTAAATAATGCAACAAAACCCTTGTTTTTAATCTCTAAACATATTTTTATCTCTAAAAACACCCAGAACTGTTTACCCTTACCAGTTTAGAGAGTGACTTCTAAAACCTAGAGCATTTTCCCCTTTTCTTTGAACCAGATTCCTTGAATGTTTCTAGTCCAAATAGGATTTAAGCAACATAATTCACTTGGTACTTTATTCATTTCTTTTTATCATGAATAAACGAGGGAAACATATGCATGCTTTCTCAATCATAATCATATTATACAGAAGGATTTCCAGCTGTATAGGCCATCCAAATATGTATGTGTCAAGCGTGAGTTTGAATATATCTAATAAAATGACTGTTCATTGAAACATGTCACTAGAAAAATCATGTTATTAAAATATATTTTAAAGTAGATTGGAAGTTGATACTTGAGCTCCTTTTAAGAACTCAAATATCATGGAAATAGAAACAGAGTGCTAGTTTGGTAGGGGGGTTGTAGGGGGTAGAGTGACTGGCCTCTTTTGCTATTATAAATGGATCTTCTGGACAAACAGTACAGCACAGCACAGGTGTAGACATACTGCATTGATAAAATCAAAGTTACACCAGAGAAGAAGACTTAATACATGTCTCAAAAAAGAAAATCAGGAAATGTTTCTATCATCACTTGTCTAACTGAATTCTATGTTGACCAATACACAGCTTTGCTCGGCTAGAAATGAGCTGAGAAATATTAGTTATTTCCATACTATAAGAAATGACAGATTGGCACGTGAATGGAACTTATAATTTTAATTATGTAAATGAGGACATCAGAACTCAAATTTGTAGATGAAAAGGAAATTTAGTTAGGCATACATACTCTAAAAAGGAGTTAGACAAATGTATCTTTTTTTTCCCTGTCACAGAACAGATGGGAACAATTGTGTGAACAAGTAGGATTGAGGCAAAGGTGGAAATGTCATTCAAAGCAATCACATTTCAAAATGACATTAGAAGAAGGTGCTAACAATCCACCCTCCCAAAGATTATGAAGAAACACATTTCAGAGAGATAATTTATCCTAGCCTTCATGCACAGAGAAAGTGGAAAGTTTTGTGAATTCTCTGATTAAGGATCAACTGATCAAACATAAAAGGCAGGAGCTAAGCAAACTCCTCCAGAAATGATAAATCTTTCCAGGAACTAAAACTAAAACATAAACATACTGCCTGAGTAGAGACAAGGGCCAGGAAGATTGCTCCATGGTTGGAAGCCTGTCTCTTGAGCTGGGGGAGAAGGCAGCTGGGATAGAGAAGGGAACACTAAGTCATGTTCCCTTCAATGATGTGGGAGGGATCGCTCGGGATGGGAGATGTGTGCTAAAAGTATATAATGGACCAAACATGATAGCCTCTCATTATCTGTATTGCAAACCATAATGCTTATAAGTAGAGAGAGAATAAGAGGGAAATTGTCTGCTACAGAGGCAGGAGGAGGGGTGAGGCGGATGGGGGAGGGATACCAAGGACATTGGTGGTGGAAAATGTACATTGGTGGAGGGATGGGTGTTTGATCATTGTATGACTGAAACTCAAACATGAAAGTTTTGTAACTGTAAAAAATAAAATAAAATAAATAGTAACTAGTGAAAAAAAATAAACATAACTATCTGAAGCATGGCATTCTCTTTGCAGTTTTATAGGACCAAACTATGTTGATACATGCTTAGAAAATAATGATAGAAGGTTTTCCCACATCATTTCAAAAAATATTCTATTAGGAAACACAAATCAAAGTGAATCCATGCTGCACTCAGAGCCATTATACTTGCCAATGTGTCATACCTGTTCTAAATGTGAAAATAAATCTATGGATGTGTGTCTTAAATCTTATAATGCCATAAATCTCATGACAAATCAGGGCAGTTCAATGCCAGAATTCCTGCCACTCACAAAGTATAAGTTCACATTACCACTCACACATCTATACATTCTATTATACACTTTTACACGATTTCTGAAATGTTCCCATTTGAAATGGACACAATCAAATTGTGTTTACCTTCTCCTAAATTAATACATGAGTGGCCACACATTTTTAGATCTAACAGGTTTTATTTATTTAATCACTGTTTTTTGGGCCACTCCTGGCAATGATCAGGAATTAGGCAATGATCAGGCAATGATCAGGTTCTACACTCAGGAATTACTCCTAGCAATGTTTAGAGGGACATATAAGATGCTGGGGATTGTATCTAGGTCAGGCACATGCAAGGCGAGTACTCTACCAGCTGTACTATTGTTCCAACTCCTATATCTATAAAAAGGTTTTAAAGACTGCCTAGCTGACATATTTTCCACATAACTGCTTCCAAAATTGTATATGACGAAGCCATTATAACTGTCTTTAGCTATTTACTAATATCTCAATCTCCTCTGAACAACTCTAATGTTGAATACAGCATATCTTTACTCTCTTTCCTTCCTTTTTGGGTCTACTCAGTTAACATGAAATAAGAAAAGAGCATCTCAATAAAGCAGTACCCCAAATCCTGAATCTAAGAAACCATTATTATACTTATTTCTTGGATACTTATTCACTCATACACACAAATAACATGAAAATAGACTGAGAAGGAAGGCAGGCTAATAGAATTATCTTGGATCTAATGACGAATCTTCATAGATTAATTCTTATAGACTTATTTTTAATACTGAGTAAGGGAACCATAATAATTATGTGGAGTATGTCAGCTATGGCTACAAAATCACTAATTTACATATTTTCAACAATTTTTAAAATAAAAATTTGCCTTGATAATGCAACAATCTTTAAAACAAATCTGATAGTGCAGTACAGAAGACTTGGCCACATATAATTTCTACCTATGACTCACATCTGAGCAAGCAAAATAAAAAGTAAATCTCTGGAAGTAAAAGGTACATCTTTTCGACTCTTTTATTTAAAAAAAAAACAAACAAACAGAGGCATCATAATATTCTAAAATTACATATTGGTTATTCTTCCAAATATCTTATAAATACTTCACTAACTACCTAATTAAGTTTTAGGCCATTTGTTTCATAAATCCTTAATGTCCATTACATATAATAATTAAACCCAATTTCAGTATGGCTGATATGATATGGCTCACAGAAATTAAGTTATGCTCTAGTGCTTATAATTTTTATTTACTTCAGCTAAGGACATAATTTAGAGAACATTTCCTTCTTTGGTTCATCCAAGAATAGTAGGAGTTAAGTGGTAATTTAAAAGGCAATACTCTTGAAAAATTAAGAGCATAGTCATTTACAGTGACAATGTGAAATGCATAGAAGCATTAGTGCAGTGGTTTAATGGATAGGCCTATTTAACTCAGATCAGGGAGAGCCCTGGGAGCATAGGAGCATAGCCACTCAAAAAAAAGGGGGGGAACCAAAGCATTAAAACACCATTGAACAAATCAATGGAATTTAGGGAAAAATAAATGATAATAATGAATTAACAATAAATAGTTCAGAAAATCATTGAAGAGACTTTTGGAGCCTACAATTAGGGTTTCTCCTACAGTTCTCTGATTATAATTCCAATTTGAATTCTTATTATTTCATCTATTACAATTTTCTGCCCTTCCTTTTAAAATATAGCTCATTCATTCATTTGATATCCAATTTTTGAGCAACTGTAGTAGAGATTCAGTAATACTAAATTAATAATTCTAAATCAGTAAATTCTAGACTTTACAAAGCTTATATTCTAAGACATAGAAAATCGATACCAAAAGGCAAAGCACATAGCATAAAATACTGGAATTACTCGAGAGAAAACATATAGAGATGAAAAATACAGCAACAAGTTTAAGAAATGTACATGTGGAGAGAGATCAAAAATTACTGTCTGTGGGTCACATCCAATCAGCTGCTGGCCATTTAGAAGCTTAAATTCTTAAATAATTGGAAGTGCTCAAAACAATAAATAATAGAGCATGGCTCATGAGAGTTATATAAAACCCAAACTTCAATGCCAATAAAGTTTTGTTTAGAAAGTCGTTCATTTATTATGTATTATCCATTATTTTTACAATGACATAACTGAGTAGTTGTGACTGAGTATTTAATATGCGGACACTAGTATAAAAGTTGACACTGGTGATGGGATTATTGTTGGAAAATTGTATGCCCGAAACACTGTTATGTGCAGATTTATAAAATTGGTACTGAAATAAATAAACTTAAAAATTCTAAATGACCTATTACGTTTGCCTTGCACGCAGCCAATATGGCTGACCCTAGTTTGATTCCGCCTCCCCTCTTGAAGAGCCCGGCAAGCTACCGAGAGTATCTCGCCCACACAGCAGAGCCTGGCAAGCTCCCCGTGACATATTCGATATGCCAGACACAGTAACAACAAAAGTCTCCAATGGAGACATTACTGGGCCCGCTTGAGCAAATCGATGAAAAAAGGGAGGACAGTGACAGTGCCCTATTACAAAGCTTCTTGAAACTTGGTTTACAAAAATAAATAGCTATAAAAACTTCAGAGGATTTGATGATATGTGAATGAAGAACTAATGTTGAGGGATTAAGCTGTCTGAAGAATGAAATGTTTCACTTATATTTTGAATGCTATATTGAAAATACAATGATGAAAGGGTCAAGATCAGTAGAGTAAATACAAAGTGATATTCATGACGATGACAGCAGAAGTGGAAGCTAGATTGTATGACCAAATAAACAACACACTGTCATGAAAAAGACCACAGGAAAATATTAGGAGCTCAGTTTTGTAATACAGAAAATTCTAGAGAATTCTCAACAAGTTGAATTACTAAACACCAATTAGATAAAAATTGCCTAAAAAAGATATGAAGGAGAGAGTTATCTGAGTGAATTCATAGAGAGGAGTGTAAGAGAAGAATTTGAAGGCTAAGATATTAGAAGGATTGCAACAAACAAAGAAGATGAAGGATTGTAGTGACCTTTTACGGAATAGTGAGAAGCTTTACTGATACCAACTAAAGAGAGTTTTTGCAGAAAGGAATGAATATTTGTAACAATTGTTACTGATATTTCAGATAAAATCAGAGTGAAGGACAACTGTATTTAATGTCACTGAGTGCTGCTTTAGTAACTGACAAAGAGCCATTTGATGACACCCTTGGAGAAACAGATCTGTTTAGAGCAGGTCCAAATGAAAATGGGAAGTTTTACTATGAAGAAAATGAAGTGGTAGTTATAAACAGAAATGAGCTTGAAACTTTAAAAGCTTTTGCTGTTTGCTCTTTTTAATTTGGGGAGAAATAAAATCATATTAAAACACTAATGGGGAAAATCTTGGAAGAGGGGCAAAATTTCCTGCATGAAGAAACAGAGATACTGAGAGTCAGAGAGATGAATGAATAGAAGGAGTAGAGTAATTGCAGGAGAAATCCATATAGTCGAAACAAAAGCACCTATAAATACATGAAAAAGGTGATTTGAGCTAGAAGTATGCACACTGTATCCAAAACAGGAAGATAAATAGCGTTATTAATGTAAGATTAGAAGTGGTAATGAAATCCTTTGCAGGTCCTTTGATTACATTCATATTTTAGTGGATCAGGAAGGAAGACTAACAGCTAAGTGTGAAAATGGGTAAACAGATGGTGAAAAATATTGGTGATAAAGTATAGGGAGTTATTAGAAAAACATTTAAAATAGAATAGAAAGCACTTTTATTCTTGCCACCAACCACAGAAGCTCATTTTAGGTTACTAATATTTAGATTAATATTTTTCCCACTAGCATTGGGCTGGAGCGATAGCACAGTGGGTAGGATGTCTGCTTTGCACGCGGCGGCCCACTGGGGTTTGATTCCTCCACCCCTCTTGGAGAGCCCGGCAAGCTACCCAGAGAATCTCGCTCGCACGGCAATGCCTGGCAAGCTACTTGTGATGTATTCAATATTCCAAAAACAGTAACAACAAGTCTCACAATTTGTTGTGAGATGTTACTGATGCCCACTCGAGCAAATCGATGAACAACGGGAGGACAGTGACAGTGACAGCATTGTTTACTTCAGGATGAAGCAATGATGTAGGGAGGGATGAATTTAAATAGGAGTTAATTTGCCTAAGCAAGAATGAGGCAAAAAATATAGATGTTGAAGTATATACAAGTGTGCGATTATAATGAACATAGGAGGAATAGAGGCATGTAGTAAAGAACTTCCGAAACAGATTTCCATACCTTGCAGGTGTCTATGATTGAAACACTTGGGGAGTGAGTAACAGTAATCAGATACCGAGATGCTTAAATGAGCTCATGAATGTAGAGAAAACAAGGCTTTCTTGAGAAAAAAAAAGTACAGTAAAATATATCAAGAGGATTATGGGGATTACATTCTGGAGTTTCCCTGATAACTGAACCTTTTGGGGTGACTAAATTTAATTTTGATGGTACCAAGAAAAACTTTTACCATACGGAAATTTTATCAATAAATTCTGGTATAGAGGTTTGGTTAGGGTAACATTTTTTCTGTAAAGCTTATTTTAAGATAGAATTTTCACTTACTAATTTTAAGCATGAATGTACTGGTATTTAAGTCTCTAGAATAGAGATGGGGAAACATTGTTCTGTCGTGTGCCATATGGACATTAATAACATCATTTGCATCCCATTCAATTCAGAAAGATGGTGCCACTGGCAGCCAATAAAAGTGTCCGTCCCATCATTTACCAGGGTTAGATCACATGATCATGCAGATCTTATACAGCCTGCAGAGATCAACTGCTTCCCACTGATGCTTTCAGGATGGCTAAGTGACTCATATGCTTACTTTTCTTTGCTAATCTATCTTACTATCCTTTTCTGTCAGGAGTAATAATAAATGCATAGACCTATGTGCACTATGTGCACTATAAGAATTGAGAGGGAAAGATCTGTAAACTAGTAATATTTGGATTATTGTTTGTCAATGATGGTATTTTGGGATTGCCATTATAATCTTTATTTGTTACCTGCTTTTCACATGCCATGACCCTAGTGAAAATAGCATTAGCTGATAAATTTTCATTCCGAATGTGACATTGTGTTTAATAGGATTTCTACACAGAGTCCCTAATACTAGCTTCTGGGTCAAAAAAAATCTTCATTCCATTAATTATGCTATTAAGATCTATATTGCCTCTTTATTTTTAAAGTAAATAGATTTTTCTGGTATCATTTGATCCTTCAGTTGATCAGAGTTCTGGACCCTGAGGATTAAGCACCTGTTCAAAGTAACACAGGCAGCAATTGGTAATGCTAGAACCTAAATCTAATTCTCTTCACTCTATTTCCTCTTCTCTTTCCACCTACTATTCCAATTCATTATGTCCTTGGCACAGTGATTGCTTTTATTTTGGAAAATACTGCTAGAGAATCACCATGTTCACCACATGGAATTGTATATATTGGATTTACAATATCCCATTTAAAAGCACAGTTACCTGAAAGATGAAGAAAGTGAGACAGAACTATTGACAAATCCAGGAAAGTCACAAAACAATGCAACGATGTTAATATATTTTCTGTAACACTAAAAAGGATTTGAGTCTATAAAGTCATACTTTGGTTGTTGTTTTTTCTGCTGTAGTGGTATATTGGAGGTGAAACCTGGCATTGTGGAGTGGTGCCAGGTATTGAACCCAGGATGTCAAAAATGTATGCTCCTACTGAATCATATCTCTGTTCTCTATATAAAAGTATTCTTTGTTTAACCTTTATTGTTTGCTTCTTGTACCTAATAGTAAAAGTAAATCAATATCTACTTGAAGAAACACACAATTTATATACTTATAATTGTCCCATTGCTCAGAAAAAGTAGGGTTAGAATTTATACTGCTAAATATTTTTAAAAATGATTACTATCCAGATTATTTAATCAAAACAAATACCAGTATCCAATTGAAGTTCTGTCTCTGGATGCAAACTAACATCAAAAGCAATCATACTAAATGCCTGAGCAATTTCAATTTACTTGATTTATAAATTTATGTTTTAGTTATCAAGTGCTACTGAGTGTAGACTAATTAAAATGAGATCAATATGTTTTTAGCTATCCTTATAAATACAAAGAAACCTAAGATAATAAAATATGAATTGCAATGCCACTAAAACAAGCCATAATAAAATAATTTGTTGATCAATTAAAGCATCTAGGAATGTGCTAGCTGTGCCATTTCTTTTTTTCTCAGAGACAGTTCCTGTGGCTTTTCTTTTAAGATGCTGTAAATACATAATTACATTTTGCTTAGAAAATCATTCTTCCTTGCAATAACAACATAAAAGAAATGCCCCCATTATGGAGGTGCTGATAATCATTCTCAAAGGAAAAAGAAAAGTTTTCAGATATATCAAAACTATTCATCTCCAAATGTTATATAGGAAGCAGGAGAAAGACCAATATTTTAATCTTCATTTTATCATTTATGATCTGTATAACTTTGGGAAAATTAACTAACAGTGTCAAGTCTAATCTCCTAAGATAAAAAATATAAATTGCAGGTGTCAGAGAGATAGTAGGAAGGGCTGGCCTGCACATGGTGGACTCAGGATTGAGCTCTGGCATCCCATATGCTCCCTCAAGCATATCAAGAATAAGCATCACTAGGTGTGGTCCCCAAACAAAACTAAAATTCACAAAAGTTACTAATTTTCACTTAATAGATCTTATGAGGAAAGGGTAATAATACATATAAACTACAACTTGCAAAATTCTAACAGAAATAAAAAAATTCCTTTTGCAGTATGTTACCAAAATAGCAACTGGTAAGATAAAGCACAATTTCCTTTAATAGAAAACCAAATAAAAAATAAAAATACCTGCTATAGCGGGGCAATATAACCCTAAGCTTAAATAAAATCATTTTATTTTTATGTTCTATTCTGTACATTCTTTTTCCTCAGAAATTTCAATTGGAGAGGGCTGTAGTTAAGTATAAGGTCGTTTCAGAATCTCTGGGGTGTACAGGTAGTAGTAACTCCATAGTAATGCTTCTGGACTTAGCTAGCAAAGGTTGGAACCCAGTTACATGAACCTTAGAGAAATTATATTCAATTAAATTTAGTGGAATCACTTTTAGGGATTGCCAAGCCTATGTCAGCTCCGAGACCAGAGCTGAATCAAGGGTTGTTTCAGTGTCCACTGTCAGTGTTGAAGCTGGTGCATCTATTTCCAAGGTATGATTTCTCAGGAGTCCCTTGGCGAATAATGCCAGTGGCAGGTCTGAGGCTAAAGGAGATTACAGTCTAAAGGTATTGAGAATCATTTCTAGTTCTGTAGCTTAGTTCACCAGCTCAGTAGCTGGTGAGTATGTTACTGTGCATGGACTAGTCCTGTTAAAACAATCCTCCTCCATCTTCACGAAAGACTGTGAACAGGATTCATAATCTCCTACTTGAATCTCAAAACTCCCCAATTTTCATTATGTACATGGATAGCTGTCACAGTATTGCTGTCGGAGAGGGAAAGTTAAGTGGAGAAGCTCCTATTCTGCCATACTGGAGACATCTGAAACTGTGATGAGACTCTCAAAATTTTCATCAACTTCTTAAATTTTGCCAATCTTTGACGTGCAAATGAAGATCTTGTTTAAAAGTGTATTTTGCTTTATTACTAATGAATTTGAGAATATGTTCATATTTATTTGCCACAGAGATGTCATCTTCTGCCAATATGTCTATTTTCTGTTCTAATTTATTCTTATGAACTTGAAAACCTTTCTTTTATATCATTTGTTGTATACACTGTAAGTGTTTAATACATTCTGCAGTGGAAGAGAAACAATAGGCATTAGAGCTAACTTTTAATTTGGTTTATTCTTGAGAGAGCTGAGGAGAGAAAAAATGTCCATGCATGAAACATATGAATAAATATATTTACTTTTTTTCTAATGCTAAAGGAATTTAGATTCTGGGGAAAAAAACATAAAATACTAGTAATAGCACAAAGAAATTAGGAACAGAATACGTTTGAACTTTGGCTTTAAATAACAAATGTGCATTTCCAATTGAAAGTGAAGGGACTAGGATGTTGTGCACAGTGAGATTTTATTAGAGGAAAAAAATTCAATTGTTCTCATTTGTTTGCCTATGGGGTTGTTTCTATTTAGTGCAGAGATTTTCATTACTGTTATAAATCCTTACCATAAATGCCAAAGAATAACACCTACTGGGGAAGAAAAAAAAGAATGAAATTAAACTTTTAATCAAGAAATTAGGAGCTCCCTGGGAAACAGTTGAGAAAGAATGACATATTTTATTCTGTTGCAAAGTAGAAAACTAAAAAAAATATATACACTACAAGAAGATATCAGCATAAAGAGATTTTGATGATTATGAAGAAAACATATTCCCAGCAACAAAAATAGACCTCTCTCTCTTTCTCTCTCATCATTATTTTAGTTTAGTACAGTGCATTAATTAAATGATTTATTAAAAGGGTACAACATCCACAGGGCCATGGATGTACCTCAGTGGTGGGTGATATAATTTGAACATATGAAGTCCTGAGTTCAACCTACAGCACAGCCCATTTCCCTACACAAAGAGTATATGGCTTCTTAAATTCAGATTAATTCATTAAAAGTATATTATATACCCAAATTTATATAGCAAGTCTTCTCACTGGGTATCTGGGTACTTATTTATTTTAGTCAATATGATTTACATTATTTACATTGCTGTCAATGATATGGTTTCATGCATACAATATTCCAACATCAATGTTCCAACATTACACCCTGAACCAAACTGTTCACTTCCTTCCACCATTTCTCAAGGTCCCCTCCTTAACCCCTCATGCCCCATCGCCACCCCAACCAAGGTAAACACAGTTCATGGACCAGTTCTTAGATTCTGTTGCTGGAGCCAATTTTTTATTCCCTTTGTTGTGTATCTTTGTATCACACATCTGAAAGTGAGAATTCTGTATCTGTCCTTCTTGCTGACTCCACTCAGCATGATAATCTCCAGTTTCATCCACACAGTGGCAAATTGCATAACTTTGTCCAAAGAAACTATGGCATATATAAACAATGAAATACCACTTGGCTATACAAAACATACAACTTAAGTTTGTTTTTATTATGTTTGATAACAGAAATTAGTCAAAGAGACAGTGTGGTAAATAAGGCACTTGCCTTGCATGCAGCAGACCCAGGTTCCCTGGAATGCCTTATTAGCCAATACTGCCAGGAGTGATCACAGGGTATGGTGCCAGGAGTAAGTCCTGACCACAGTGGTTATAGCTCCCAAATTTAAAAAACAAAATAAGACAAAACATAATAATAAAGAAAGCAAAACCAAGACAGTACTGCAATACTCAGTTTGGTATTCAATAATGAATTTAGAAAGAATAGGGTAGGGAAAACGAGCAAAAGGTTACTTTAAATGAACCAAAGGCATTTCAAAGAATGTTAAATTCATGGCTGGTATGTAATCTGGGAGCATGGGGTCGGGGGGGGGGTGAGAAGAGCAATTTCCTTGAATACTATTTGAGTTTGAGTCCTCCATCCCTCTTGGAGAGCCTGGCAAGCTACTGAGAGTATCTCGCCCACACAGCAAAGACTGGCAAGCTACCCGTGACGTATTTGATATGCCAAACACAGTAACAAGTCTCACAATGTTACCGGGCCCACTAGAGAAAATGGATGAACAACAGGAGGACAGTGACAGTGACAGTGACCTATACGTGAAGGGAAAGAGGAAGATGAGACAAATGTACTAAAAAAAAAAAGGTCATGTTTTACATACTTGATTTCTGATAAAAATTCCTGTTGTAAAAAACATGCTTTTGCATCTCAAGAAGAGATAGTTGAGAAAAACCATTAGCATCAATGAAAAGTCAAAGTTGTACTATTTATAATAGTAATTTGAATGACTGATTTTGTAGAAGTTCATGCAGCTGATGGCAGGATTAGATTTGAGGTGACCAAATTGGGGTATAAAGAGCAGTTAGAAATTTCTTTAAAAAATCTGCAATAATTGGGGAATCTCATGCTAAAGCAGTGAGATAAGAGATAAAAAACCAAAAATAACAACAACAACAAAAAACCCCAATACCACAGAAAGCTATTATTCCATCATCATCTGAGAGTATTTATTAAACTGTGAGCTGAGGGTGAGAGAAAAAGGAGAGAAAAGATTAACTCTGAAATTGTTTGGTTGGCCATCCAATGTGAAGAATTCACAAGGAAGAGCCTTTCTCAGAAGTCAAATATTCTTAACATCTATTTCTTTCACTGTACCTAAGGCCAAATCACCATTCTTGAGAATACAAACAATTGCAAAGGCTGAACAACCACCACTCTTCTTCCAGCATAATTAGCCCTCAAACATATTCTCCACACGGCAGACCAGACGTTTGTAAAATTTATTTTACTCAGAGTAAAATGCTAAATTATTTTACTTGTGCTTAAGTCACCTCAGAAGTTATTTTCCGGACTGAAAGTAAAACCTACAGTCATTCCTGTCTACTGCTGCTTAGCTCTACAATTTCAGCTCCTGCCCCTCCTGTTTGGAGAGATGCTTCCTTCAAGTGAGCCTTTCTTCTCACCCCACGCTTCCTGTCTCAGTTCTTGCCAAAGGGACAGTCTTGAGCTATCCTTTCCACATTTTCCATGACCAGCTCCTTGCTGTTTTCGTCCCAGACTAAATATCATTTCTTAGAGATGCTAAAAATATAATCAGATCAAAAGGATGACTCCCTCCCCCATCTTATTTTTAATATAAATTTTTATTGAATCACTGTGAGATATAGTAACGAAGTTGCTCATGATTGATTTCAATCATACAGTATTCCAACATCTATCCTTTCACCAGCGTACATTTCCTGTCACCAATGTCCCAGGCTTTCTTCCTGATTATCCCCCCACCCCACCCCACAACCTACCTCTAAGGAGTAGACTCTCTCTCTCTCTCTCTCTCTCTCTCCCTCTCTCTCCCCCCCCATCTTCCCTCCCTCCCTCCCTCTCTCATTTTCCCTTTAGGCACTGTGCTTTGCAATACTGTTAGTGAAAGGGTATCATGTATATCACTTTGACTCCTTTTAGCATATTTTTCTTATGCTTTGTACTTTTTTCCATAAAACATGAATTATTAAAAAATATTTCATATTTTATGCCATTTACACTGCCAGATAAAATCATTTTTGTAGATAGAAGGGATAACATTTGCTGTTTCCTGATTGCTCCTAATACTTTGATTGCTGACAATCAATAGTCATTCAATAAATATTTGTTAAACAAAGAATATAAGCTATTCTGGAAGCATCCCATGATATAGTTATAGGTAGGTACATAAAAAGTAGTTTTGAGCCCAGGGGAAAGATAAAATCTGGTGAAACTGCTACAGGACTTAGAACAATTATGTAGTATACAGTAAAATGAGTTATGATTGATTTATAACATGTAGCTCAGTTAAAATTTGTGTATGTATTTAAGGACAATTTTCTCACAATAATAACTTCATTATATTCTTTCTAGAGTACAAAAACAAATTTATATCTCCCTAATTTCTCGTTAGATAACTAGAAGGCTGAATTGAATCACTGTCTCCACTACTAGTGATGTGTGTGACTTCAGGCAGATGATCTATTTCCTTACATTCATTCAACAACTATTTGTCATGCACTCACCATTAGGCAAACACTGTACTGGTGTAACTGACAGAAAAGATAGAGTAGGCCTGGAGAGATAGTACAGAAGCTAGAATTCTTGCCTTGCTGGTGGTTCTTTCTCTGGTATTCCATCCCTGTGTGTGGTCCAACACCACCAGATGTAATCCCTAAGCACAGAGCCAGGAGTAAGCTATAAGTACCACCAGGTGGGCCCCCAAACAATGAAAAAAGAAAAGTTGGAATAAATAAACATTCTATTTTCATGGAGTCCATACACTTATGAGGGAAAATAAGTGCATAGACTCCATAAAATCATACAGACACTAATCAACTATGTTAAGAATTTTAAATATGGGGCCCAGGGATGTATCTCAGTGGTAGAATATGTGCCTTGCATGTACAAGCCCTGGTCTGATTCCTAGCACTGCAAAAAATAAAATAAATTTTGGGGACTGAAAATGTGGCTCAGTAGCAGAGAACTTGCTTTTTTGCATATGCGAGGCTTGGCTTCTCCTGGTCTTCCTGTACCTCTGGAGCAATAACCAACTGGAGATCAGCCTCCGGGCACAGCCAATCATGAAGCAAAAACCAAATATTCCAAAACAGCTAGAAATAAGAACCAAAGTAGTTTTCCCTAGATAATGGTTAAGATACGATTAATGAGAAATTAACAGATAAAGGAATCAAAGGTAAAAGCCCAAATTCTTGAATTGGGAGGGACCTGAGAGATAGTACAGTGGTTAAGATGCTTGTCATGCATGCAGTTGATCAGGGTTCACCCCTGGCACCACTCGTGGTTCACTTGGCTCCCTGTTCTCCTCATCTGCATTGCAGGGAGAGAACCCAAAGCACAGATTCAAGTGTAAGACCTGAGCACTGATGTGTGTGTGTGTCTCCAAACAAACAATAGCAAGAACAATTATTTATTTACTTATTTATTTGCTTTTTTGGGGTCATACACAGGGGTTATTCCTGGCTCTGCACTCATGGATTACTCTTGGTGGTGCTCAGCACACCATATGGGATGCTGGGAATTGAATCCACGTTGGCCACATGCAAGACAAATGCCCTACCAGCTGTGGGAGACTTGAGCAATATTCCAGTGGGTAAGATGCTTGCCTTGCACAAGGCTGATCTGATATGGATTGTATGCTCAGCATTCCCAGATGGTTCCCCAAATTCTGCCAGGATCACTGACTATAGAGTCAGGAGTAAGCTCCAAGCATGTAGGGCTTGGTCCCAAAACAAAGAAACAAAACAACAACAATAACAACAAAGCCTTGAACTGGAAATAAGGATTACACATTCAAGATCCAATCCTGACTGATGAGTGCTCAAAGAAGAAAAGAAAGATAAATGAGTGACTACACTGGACTGGAGCAATAGCACATTGGGTAGGACATTTGCCTTGCATGTGGCCAACCCCAGGTTTCATTCCTCTGTCCCTCTCGGAAAGCCTGGCAAGTTACCAAGAGAATTCTGCCTGCACGGCAGAGCCTGGCAAGCTCCTTGGAGTATTTGATATGCCAAAAAAACAGTAACGAGTCTCACAACAGAGACATTACTGGTGCCTGCTCGAGCAAATTGATGAACAATGAGAGGACAGTGCAGGACAGACAGTGCTCCAAAGAACACTTGAGATTAGATTATGCAAGGCCTGAAGGCGGTATTCAGGACTTCTGTGAATGAAGGAAGGCCTCATACAGCTTTATATTCATAACTTCTATTGTTCACAATGATAACAGCATATAAACTGGGTCCAGTGTGTATAGAAAATATTCCCTCAGATTTACTAAGATTATATAGGGAAAACCTGTGAAGAACCTATGAAGTGAACTGAAACAAAGCAACTTGTTGTCGTATTAAGAGGGGCATGTGTTAATAATTTCGTATTTTGTCTTAATCACATACCTGTTCATGTTATTACATTTTAGTGGTATATTTCAGTGTCATTCAATAACATTTCAGTCAATGACAGATCAGTTGCATATTTCACTATACTCCCAGTAGGTTATATCATATACCTTAGGTATGGAGTGTAAGGCTATAGCATTTAGGTTGGTGTAAATACACTTGATGATATATGTACTACAACAAAATCACCTAATGATACATTTCTTAGGATGTATCTCAATGATTAATCAATGCTTGTTTATAGTCAGAGTATAGTCAACACTTGTGACTTCAGTTCTGGTAGCAGTCTTTCTCATCTGAGTTTAAATTTCCATTTCTAATATGTAAGAAAGAGCTTGTTAAGCAAATTAATATTGTGAAGAGCTTTCCTGCAGGCATATTTAACCTACTTGCAAGGGCCAACTACTTCATAATACATAGCTTGTATGCAAATGGAATCTACTAAATGTAAATTAGTTTGTTCTTTACAATGGTTTAGTGGAGCTGAGAAACTCATTATCATTAGTTAAGTCACTGTGACAAAGTTATAAACTTGCATTTCTATTAAAAATCATTCATTCATTATTTCTTTCACTTATTCACTCAATAACCTGCTCCCCAGGGAGCCTTCCTCATTCTTGGATATGGCAATGCCTTCCGAAGACTATTTGTGGTTGGAAACAACTTAGCTAGCTGGTGTGCAGGAAATATTGCAAAAGCATACCCTTTGGGAGAAGGGGGAATCATCTCTACAATGGAGTCATAGAGACATTAAGTTGACTAGAGATACCCCAGAAGAAGAAGCATGGCTTTTAAAATAATAGAAATACATATTTCCATGAAGATCCATCTATTCTATTTCTTCCTTCCTATCAAAACTGGTAGGTTATTTTTACTTATTGATACAAATTCTTATATATATGTTTCTAGTGATAGATCTAAAATTAACATTTTCATTAATCACATGTACTTTAAATGAAGTCTAATACAAAATATATTCAAAATAGTGTTGCTGGTGTGGTAATAGAGTGGGCAGTGTGGTTTCCTTGTATGTTGCCAATCCAGGTTTGATCCCAGTATCCCATATGGTACCACAAGCACTACCAAGTATAATTCCTGAGTGCAGAGGCAGGAGGAACCCCTGAGCATCTCCAGGTGTGGCCCCCTAAACAACAACAAAAGAATAGTGAAGATAATTCTCTAGAAGCATTCCATTCTAAAATCCTAAACAAAAATTAATAATACATGAACTAAAACATAAATGGAAATTAAAACCAAGAATTCACTATGAAAGAGAACCTCTTAAAATATCAAATACTATAAGGTAAGTAATATCTCGAGGCAACCCCTTCCCCCAGAAAAAAAGGCCCTCCCGTTGATCGTCGATTTGCTCGAGCGGGCCCAGTAAGTCTCCATTGGAGACTTTGTTGTTACTGTGTTTGGCATATCGAATACTCTCGGTAGCTTGCCAGGCTCTCCGAGAGAGGCGGAGGAATCGAACTCGGATCAGCCATGTTGGCTGCGTGTAAGGCGAACGACCTACCGCTGTGCTATCGTTCCAGCCCAGAAAATGGCAAAATATAAAAGATAGGAAAATCTCATAGAATAATAGAAATGTAAGCATCTGAAAAATATGTTATCACAAAAGTAATAAAAAAGATTTAATCTAAACAATAGCATTTTTCTTTGATGCGTAATATAATTTGGGCAGTATTCAGATCTAGGAACTGCTGATAGGAACATGAATTGCTATAACTTTGAGGGGGAGTGATCTGGCAGTAAAACTGTCATTGTCCTCCTGTTGTTCATAGATTTTCTCGAACAGGCACCAGTAATGTCTCCATTGTCAGGCTTGTTATTACTATTTTTGGCATATCAAATACGTCACAGGTAGCTTACCAGGCTTTGCTGTGCGGGCAAGATAACTCTTGGTAGCTTGCCAGGCTCACTGAGAGGGCCAGAGGAATCGAACCCAGGTAGGCCGCATGGAAGGCAAACGTCCTACCCGCTATGTTATTGCTCTGGCCCGGCAGTAAAACAATCACTAAAATTTAATTTTTTTTATATCATCAATTTTAGCTTTAGGCATTTATCTTAGAGAAAAATTAAACAAAATAAATATGGGAAAGTATAAAGAGAAGGATTTTGTAGCACTTTAATCAGCAAGTAGATAGAAAGGTAGTATGACAATGACAAACCAAGTAAAATGCGTAGGAATACACTTTGGCAAAATGATAATTCCTTAAGATTTTCTGCTCCTTGAAATGAATTGGAAGGAACAGATAGATCATACAGCAGGTAATGTGCTGCCTTATATTAGGCTGACCTGGGTTTTGTCTCTACCCCTTCCCCCCATAAATAAAAAGAACTTGATTATACTCCAGTATTTAAAACATAAATACCCGTGGTATACCCAATATGCCAAATACCAGTAACAATGATGGGTCTCATTCTCCTAACCCTGAAAAAGCCTTGAATATGGCACTTTAAAAAAAATATATATATCAGGGCTAGGACGAAGAAGACGTTACTGGCACCTGCTCGAGGCAATCGACGAACAACAGGGTGGTCGTGATCGTGATCGTGATTTAAAACATTTAGTTATATTCCGAAGACTAGTGTAATCTTTGCAAAAGGTGGTTAAGAAAGGAATTGGGAAAGTAGACTATGGACTGAACATGTTTGCCACTCAATACCTCTTTTGCAGACCACAACACCCAAAAGGAGAGAGAGAACAAAAGGGAATGCCCTGCCACAGAGGCAGGATGGGATGGGGGGGATGGGTGTGGGAAGGATACTGGGATCCATGGTGGTGGAAAATGGGCACTGGTGGAGGGATGGGTATTTGATCAATGTATAATCGAAACCCAAGCACAAAAAATTGTAAATCTACAACTGTACCTCATGGTGTTTCACTAATAAAAATTTAAAAAAAAAGAAAGGAATTGGGGGCAAAGCATGTAAAACAGTTGGGGAGGGCATGCATATATGTTGTGCTGGGGTGGAAAACTAAGAAATCTTAACAGAGAAAGTTTCATTCTACTGCTGAGAAATCCATGCAGACACTTTCATAGAACACTTAGTCAGTCTTTGGGGGAATTTTCTGTCATGTAAATGGTAAAGTTGAGTCACTTGCATTTGCATAGTAAAGCAAATGTGACTTGATTTAGATGAGGTACTAGTATCTTGTTTCTAGCCGATATCTCTGAATATATATGCTGATCTACAAACATTTCACTGTCTGGAGTGCTGAATACAAGAGAAATCAAGTAACTCTAAACTTTATTCCTGTACATAATATGAGTGAGTTGAGAGGCAGCAACTTGCAGCAACTCCAGAAATGAATCTAAGAAGGAAGCAGAATACTTGTATAGTGTAAAAGGTATACTGAGGATCAAAACAAGGGCAGTTTTAGCAGAGATGCGAATGACCAAAGACAGATTTGAGAAACAAAGAATAGAATGCCTACAAAATAGCAGATTTAGACTCACTTTGATGACTATTTTGATGGCTCTTGTTTCAGTTTCTGGACATTCAAGGTACCGTTCATAAATGCTGAACCATTCATAAAAATGCCACTGAGCTGTGAATTCATAGATGGAAACTCAACATAGAAACTTTTGTGTTTACTATCTCATTAGCATAACTATACAATTAAATTTTACTTAAGTGGTAGAAAGATAGGCACTCTACATTGCTATATTTTCAGATTTAAGCAAGATCCACTAATAAATTTAGGTATTGTGCTCTTCAGTCTGTTGGGTTGGATAAAGGGACAGGTTAAGATAATTCCTATAGAGTGAGTAAAGGCCCTCCCGTTGATTGTCGATTTGCTCGAGCGGGCCCAGTAACGTCTCCATTGGAGACTTTGTTGTTACTGTGTCTGGCATATCCAATACTCTCGGTAGCTTGCCGGGCTCTCCGAGAGGGGCGGAGGAGTGAATTTAGGAGGAAAAATTGATATTAGAGAATTATTTTATACAGAAAAGTTAACTTTTTTTTTTACTTTTTGGGTCACACCTGGCAATGCACAGGGGTTACTCTTGGCTCTGCACTGAGGAATTACTCCTGGTGGTGCTCAGGGGACCATATGGGACGCTAGGAATCGAATCCGGGTTGGCCGCGTGCAAGGCAAAAGCCCTACCAGCTGTGCTATCCCTCCAGCCACAGAAATTAACTTCTTATAGAAACTTAAGATATGCCAGCTGCATGATTCTTAATGCATAACAATGGAAGTAGAACATTCAATATTAAATTATAGCAAATTAGTTTTTTCTCTAAGGGGCATGATTGTGACACTCTTAGGAGAATATGTGTTAGAATAAAGTACTTTAGCAATTAAATTTTATTTGATTCCACCAACTGTAATTGGTTTCCTTTCTCTTCCTTCAAGACAGAGTGTGTCAGGAAAGAATACACATGTGCTGTCTCTGAAAACTATATACTTTAGTTTTTCACTTGAAACAACTAAAGCATGTTAACATTCTTATAGTATATTAAAAATGTGTGTAGTCTTCTTAACGAAAAAATTAAACAAGTGCTATGTAAATGAAGGCATAAAAATTGTAAAAATGAGTACAGAAAGATATTTTCCATGTCTGTTATCTCCTATTCGGTTTGAGCCCATGAATTCATGCTAAATGAACACTTAGAACTGTATTTCCTTGGAGCTGGAGCAGTAGTACAGTGGGTAGGGCATTTGCCTTGTATGCAGCCAACCTGGGTTCAAACCCCAGCATCCCATATGGTTCCCCAAGTACCGCCAGGAGTAATTCCTGAGTGCAGAGCCAGGAGTAATCCTTAAGCATCACTGGGTGTGACCCAAAAAAGAAAAAAAAAAGAGAGACTTGTATGTACTGATTTTTGTGTAGTGTAGAAAGGGCATGCACAAAACATGCACAAATTAAAAACCTGTTCTTCCCCAACCCAAGCTTTACTTTAAGCATTGTCAAGAGGAATTGCGATGTATGAGAAGATAACATTTGGGGTTTTAAGAACCTTCTTTAGTTCCCTCCCACATATAATACTCAAGCTGACATCCTTTTAAAATTACTGCAAAGATTTTTAAGGAGCTAAAATTTAAGCATTTTATGACTTATGCTATTGTTCTTATACTCCCCATGTAGGTATCAATTTGATTAGAAAGCAGTATATTTCTATTTGTTTGATTAGTTTTAGAGTGCTCATTGTGCCTGAGTGATTACTAAGTATTGGTAAGGCATAAAAACACAAAATATGTTGATTTTGAATTAGTTATCTTCTGAACACTGGAGTTAATAATAGATTTATTATCATAAGCCAAATAAAAGCAACAATAATTATAATCACATTCACTGACTGTGTATTATGTAACATTCATTTTTAATTATTTCACCAGCTCCTTGCAATGGAGAAAATGAGGAAATAAATTTCAGTTAATGTGTGCAAGGCAATATGATATTTAAGTGAGTAAACCACAATGAAAGCAAAACATTTATTAAATTTGTAATATAGTATGAGTACAAATGAGCAGATATTTTAGAAGAGCACAATTTAGGAAATAATGTAAAACATTAACACAAAGTCTTATTATTATTACTTTCACTATAAAAACTTAGATGACACTGTGGATCTTATTGTATACTTATTTTTCAGGCATTATTTTAAATGCTTAAATTTCAGAAACTCTTGGATGTTTAAAAGCAATTTTATTATTTAATAATGCCCTATCTTAACGAATTAAAATAGGGAAAGAAGTTAATTAGCACAATCAAGGTCCTAGTGTAAGTGGTAAGTGGCTGATAGAAGCAAACTAGCGGTCCACAATCTTCTGAACAATCACCTAGGGAGTACTAAAGTCTAAGAAGTAAAAGACTCCTTCTTTGATCAACTGAGGTCAGTGACTGGGGAGATTCAAGCTGAGAAGGTTACAAAAGCTCTCCAACTGCTTCTAAAGTAGGAAGGCTAAGAACCACTACAGCCACTACAGCATGAAGGCAAAATGACTGCTTTAACTCTCAACAAGTAACATCTGGGTTCAAGATCAATGGCAGGTGCTCAATTAAAAAGTCACTAGTAAATAGAAGGATATCATAAATACTCATGCTGTGGTAGAAAATTATTGGCACTGAATGAGAAAATTATAGATAAAGAGTTCAGAGGGAATGCAACTGGATTTATTTAATAACAACAAACCTGACGTTTACATCAGTTTTAAGGGAATAGTAAATTTACTCTATTGTTTCTAGAAACATTAAAGAAAATCATATTAGGAGGAGCTTTGCAGGCTTTCTTGGAAAGAGGAGTCTGCAGGGCACCCAACTAGTGCTCAGGAGTTGCATGATATCATTCCGTAAGCTATTTTGGCCCACCAGATCAGATGATCCAATGACAGGGTACGTGCTGGGTCCATCAGGGCCATACTGGGGACTGAACTCAGGTCCTTGTTATATGCACAGCTTACAGTCCTGACCTACCTCCTCTGCCTGCAAAATCTCTCTTTTTTTTTAAAAAAAAACTAGAGCTCAAACATAGTTAATTTCTAATATGTTCATTTCTTCTGTGGGTTTACTTTTCAAAGCATTTTATTTTTTGATGGACACAGAGGATGATATTTTATGATGGCATAAGTAATATTATTATCAATTCACATAAATATACACTACTAGTTTTCAACCGTTATAACTAAGTTGGACTTAAAAACTATAAATGAAATTCCAAAGAAAATTTGTGATATAAAAGTGTTTGTGGCATGACTAAAATTTTGTATGGTCACACACAATGGGCTGGAGCGATAGCACAGTGGGGAGGGCGTTTGCCTTGTAAGCGGCCAATATGGCCGACCCGAGTTCGATTCCTCTGCCCCTCTTGGAGAGTTCGGCCCGCACAGCAAAGCCTGGCAAGCTACCCGTGACGTATTCAATATGCCAAATACAGTAACAGCTGTCACAATGGAGACGTTACTGGGCCCGCTTGAGCAAATTGATGAACAATGGGAGGACAGTGACAGTGACAGTGACACACACAATACACAAATACATACATATGTGTGTGTGTGTGTGTGTGTGTGTGTGCACATGTAGACTTCCTCTCTGGAGCAAATAAAATGTTTATAAAAATTGTTACATAGAAAAGGAATAATGGCTGTTAAGTCTTATCTGCTGAGGGAAATAGGGACAAATAATGATTCCATTAAGGCTTTTTCTCGGACACCATTAAAAAATGTGCAACCATATTCCCTTTCCCATCCCTTTCCGCTTATTCTTTGATATACTTTGATTCTTTAATCAAAGTAACTCACAGAGGAAAAAAAGGAAATATAAATTGAGGAAAAGGGTTAAAAATGAGATCCTTTCCAACAATAGAGTGTGAATTCAATGAGGCCATTAAAAACATAATGCCACAACCAGCCCACATGCAGTCAACATTCCATTACAGCTCTTATTCCCCATAGACTCACTACCAGCTTAGCCACATGGAGGGCAGAAAGAGGCTGGAAAAAGATACTCTGCCTGGCAGGCAGGCATGGTTGTGTAGCCAATGTTGTATGATCATCCTTAAAGTACAATCTCTAAACCACAGTCAGGTTTTTTGAAGCATAGGATATTTCTTTTTTACTGTCTATGGCCTTTCTCTCTTTCAAGGGTTGACACAAAACCACAGACTCAAGGGTTGTGGTTTGTCACATCAGCTCTTTGGTACACTTTCTCTCTTAGCACAGGTGCAGCACCAGTTGTTCTTGCCATTTCCTCCTTCATTGGTATTTCCCTCCCATTGTGGCTTCAAACATCAAAATCAGTCATTTACAGATGTTAGCAGAAGGAATTACGTTGCAAGAGTAAGTGTCTTTTCTTTCCTCTCTCATGAAATTAATGGAGAGAAAACGTTTTGGCTCATTATTTATATCCTTAATTTTTTCACATACTTTTAATTATTTTTAGAATGAAAATACTTCTGTGATGTTCATTTAAAAAATGCTTACCTAGGATCAATTATCTGTGGAGGGGGAGATGTACTTTGAAAACTTTCAACAAGTTTTCAATAAAATGGAATGGAGTTGCAAAAGCACATTCAGCACAGTTAAGTCCATCATGGATATATGCTTTCAGACAAGCAAAGAAAATTTCATGGTTAGACTATATTTCTAGAAAATAATAAGTGTATTTATCTACAACATAGAGCTATATCACAGTTGTCTCAGGGCTATTTTTCGATTATAACTTTTGTCACTTGTACCTGGAGTGAGTTTCAAAATCTGAATTATAAACACCAAATAAATAGATGAAACTATCTGAGCCCTTCTGAGTTTTAGGAGCAAGAATTTACTTAACATTATATAGAGCTCCCATTCACTTTGATCACTGTCTTCTAATATTCACGTAAAGGCTGAGAGAACCAAAAGCTCCAGAGGATAATTATCAGAGGAAGAGAAAGAATTCAAGTTTCTACACTCAGCAAGAGATAAAAATCAACACTGTCCTTGTAAATCTCTTTTAAAATCAATCAAACCACTCAAGGTAAACTGCAGTACAGCCTCTCAATGTGTTCTTGGCAGTCAATAGCATGGTGTTTTGGTTTCATCTACAGCACTGTTAAAAGATCACCCTATGTTTTAAGCCAAGCAGCCCATGTTCTATCTGACTTACATTTAACTGAGTTTAATTTGTAGAGAAGATTTACATGAATTTAATGTCCTTGAATCAATGTCGTCTATGGCAGCATGAAGTGCACTGATGGATTTGATGTCACGGAACCCCCTGGGCACAGCCCTGATTCACAGTGCAGTAATGTGTCAGCGGGCACCATTTGTTTCAGCACTCTGGGCTGTGGAAACATCACACTGGAGGAATACTTCTAGCAGGTGAAGGGCAGTAACATTAGACACTTCAACATGGAAAGTGCTACCAAGTGTCTATGACTAAGGTAAATATCAATCCCCAGATGACCTGCTACTGGTTGAAAATGGATGCTGTGTGCTCCTGCTGCTGACAGCCTGATGATCCACCTGGACAGAGCTAGGTGTCACCCAGTTTAATGATGAGTGACGTTTCCAAGAAGCGAGGATATTGTGGGAACAGTAGGATATTATTGGGTTCTACTTCCTACTGAGCAGCTGGATGAAGCAGTGACTGATGCCCACCCATGAAAACTGACCTCAAAGCTTACCAAACTGACCACAAGGTAGACCATATCTGGATATGACCCCTTTAAGCCTATTCACTTCTGCTACTAAGGATTGACTTCCAGCTTTTGGTCATGCCCAGGACCTACCTTTCTGTTCCAATAATAAAAAAAAACACTAGCTGTAGATATGTTTTTAAGTAACGACTGGCATGTTCTTAGCACTGTAGTACTGTCCTCGTAGCACTGTCCTCCTGTTGTTCATTGATTTGCTCAAGCGGGCACCAGTAACATCTCACAACAAACTGTGAGACTTGTTACCGTTTTTGGCGTGTCGAATACATCACGGGTAGCTTGCCAGGTTTTGGCGTGTGGGCGAGATACTCTCGGTAGCTTATCGGGGCCTCTGAGAGAAGTGGAGGGATCGAAACTGGGAGGGCCACATGCAAGGCAAATTCCCTACCCGTTGTGCTATCATTATATACTCTCTCTCTCTGCATATGTAAGTATGTATGTGCATATATATGTGTGTATATACTATATATACTAAGTGCTTCATAGAAAACTTCCTCAGGCCTGGTCATGCTTAAGGTACCAAGCCAATACCCCAAGAAACCATGAGCTCAGGAGACTTGAACTTCTCACTGAGTCCTTACTTAAAAGTTGGCAGTGGTAGTAACTAAGCCCAGGTATAATAAAGTCACCAGGTCCTTTTCTGGCCATCAAACTTACTAATTTCATATTCATCTTCTTAGCTTCCAGATGCAGAGTCCTCCAACCATTTGCAGAGGAGAGAAAACAAAGAACTGATGGAGTTTTCATGCTCCAGAGAGCATGGCCTATGGCTAGTGACAATGAGGCTGGTATTTTGGGGTCTCTAATTTACAGGGGGCAAAGTATACCACTAGGGACTAGGTGGGAAAGAATCTGAGAAGTAACAGCTATGTTCTGGGAAGGACTAAAGAATAAAAGGTAAAAGGAAAAGCAGGTCAAATCCTCCAGTGCTTTGTAATACAATGGTTCTTATCAAAAGCCTAGGTCAAAAAAAGATTAATTTGTTATATGCGCACAATGTTAAAAGAGAGCAGAGAAGGGGGTAAATAAAATCTTTTCTGCCTGAAAATAAAATAAAAATAAAACATTAGGCCATCTTATCATCTAGTTCTTACTCTGGAGAACCTGGCAGGCTACCAAAAGTATCCTGCTCACACAGCAGAGTCTGGCAAACTCCCCGTGGCTTATTCAATATGCCCAAAACCAGTAACAATGATGGGTCTCATTCTCCTGACCCTGAAAGAGCCTCGAATGTGGCACTTTTTAAAATCTCAGGGCTAGGACGAAGGATATGTTACTGGGGCCTTCTCGAGGCAATCGATGAACAACAGGATGACAGTGATATAGTGATAGACCCACACTGAGTGCTTGTAAGATGTCCACAACATGAAAGAACAGGAGGCTGGTCCGGACAGGAGCAGGGAAGTGTCCTGTGAATTCCTTTACAACCATGTCTGAGCGCCTCTTATCTTCTAAGCACCAGTCCTGCCACCACAGGACTCAGAAAAGCAAAACTGGACACAGCTCTACCAATGCATGACACAGCTGTGTAGATGGTGATAAGCACCAGGGAGGAAGAGTGAAGCAGATTAAAGAGTAAATGGGGTGGGGATTGGGCTGTTAATGAGAGCTTCCTAAGTGGACGCAGGGAAATCTTACTAATAGAAGATGCGTATGAGTAGAGGTGTACAATAGTGCCAGGGCAAACTCCACTTTAGAGGACAGGCATGGCAGATGAAAGAAAGAGAGTACCAATGTCTTAAGGAAGAAACATGCTTGATCCTGAGATAGGAAAAAACAATCTCTGACTTTTTATGCAGCCTTGAGAGTATAACTGAGGCTTTGTTCCTGCCTCTCATATGGGACTCAGGGGATCAGAGGACAGTCCAGGTGATACTTGACCAATTGGCTGGTGGGTTGATGCTGGGGTCTGGCTGAGGATATAGTGCTGCTTTGACCATGAAGTGTCAAGGTTACTAAGTCTACCCTGAAGGTGCTCTGAGACCCTCCAGGACTGTCCCTAGTGATGCTAGGAGGCTCAGAAGGACATGGAGCATACAATGATATTAATGTGCATTTTTTCCTGAAATATATTTCTTAATTATAACAAATATAGTGAGAATAAAATCTATTATGATGCTCCCAAATATTCTACATAACTCTTATTTAAAGAGTACAAATTCAATATAAGCAAAGCCACACAAAGAAACAGTCGAGAAAATTAAGAACCTATTTTGGAAGTATCTGGTCTTACAAATTCAAATCCATTCACTTAAGAATTTTGCATGTGGGCAGAGAGAACAGTGGGTAGGGTGCTCCTTTTGCCCCATTTGGTACCCCAAACTAACCAGGAGTGGTTCCTGAGCACTGTTGGATGTGACCAAAAACAAACAAAAAACAGACTTCAGAATGTGAAATAAATTATCTTTCCAGGAAAACAGAAGCATATTTACACTGACTGTATGAGTAAATCCATGGCAAAATAATCAATACCTTTCAAGGCAATACAAAATAAGTTGATATCTTTTGAAATACCTAAAGAATATTTGAAGAAACAATAAAGCAATGTGATTGAGTTCATGACTTTTTAGTCATTGCTGTGTAAATAATAAAAGATAATAGCTTTAAAGACTCACAACCTAGATGAATCACTCATGAAAAAAATTAAGGTACAATTGAATGCTAAGCCTGAATCTGCTATATCTCCTACAAGAGAGGGACAGTGCATGATTTACATTATATCTCTGGTGACAAGTTTAGAAACTGAATATAATATATCACTCTGTTTATATGGATTTAAAGTCTGTGTTGTGTCACTTTCTTTTTTTAAGAATTTCTCTAACAGGAGTCAATAAACCATGTTAGCTAGAATTGGTAAAAGCTATGCATATTTTCTGTGATATATAGCATAACTGGATAAGGAAATATAATGTAGTAAAGGAAGGATGCCGAAATCACTCTTATCCCAAAGCTCAGGGACTTCTCCCTAAGAGAAGACAAGAGAAGGAAAGAAATCAAGGAGAAAAGAAAGAAGATGAGATAGGGAGATAGTGGAGGAACAGGGTTGGGCTTTGGTTATCCTGGCGAAGTGGGAGAGTTGATATAGCTATAAACCCAAAGCACAGACACAAATTTACTGAAAACATGAGATCTTAGCCTCAACCACCAAATTTTGTAATGTTCCTGTCAGATGGCTCAGGGAGTGCAGGGAATGTGGTATGGAAACACTGGTGGAAGGAATTTTGACACTGGTGGTAGGATTGGTGCTGAAATATTATAGGCACAAAGTTCAACTATCAGTAATCTTGTATATCACAGTTCTTTAATTTACAACATTGTAATATTTTAAAAAGGCTAGGCAAATTCCAAATCTACTGTATTGACTGTTATAGTGAACAACGATGTACATAAGTCCTTTAAAGTGAACGATTTTCTGTCTGACAACAACCACGATCATAAGGATCTGGTATATTCACACAACATTATACTACTACTCAGCTGTAGGGAATGATGAAATCATGCAATTTGCTGCAAAATGAATGAAACTGGAATATATATATATATGTGTGTGTGTGTGTATGTATATATATACATATATATCATGTAAAATGAATTAAACCAGAAGGACAAACACAGGATGATATTACTTAGATGTGGTATTTAGAGTAACTGTATTAGAAAATGCAATTATTTAAAGGGGGATGGATGTCTAGATCACCCTTAGTCCCAGAGTATAGGGAGGTGAAGGAAAGAAATGGAGTGAAGAGGAAGGGAAGAAGACATATGTGAGAAGCAACAGGGGCAGAGGTAAAGAGGATACAGGTACATTGGCAGTATTAAGGAATGATAGAGTTAAATATCCAAACCATAGAGTCAACAACACTGAAATCATGAGACCCATACTTTACTAACCAAAAAAAAAAGGATGTCTGTCAAGATGTCAGGCTGGACTGCGATTCTGGGTGTGGGGGAGATGGCACCCTTGGAACACTGACATTCGTGATAGGATTGGTGATGAAATATTGTATATCAAAAACCCAACTATAAATAACTTTGTAACTCACAGTGCTCTACTGAAAAAAAAACTTGGGGTTAAAAGTCTACATATATGTGTTCAAAAGGCTATGAATTGATCTCAACTATTTATCAATTTTTCAAAACACAACTTCTTTATATAATCATATATAAATATTCAAGACAGCTCAAATCATTGTTACAATAAAGGTTGTCCCTTTGATCACAGTGTCCAAGTGTTATCTGTGATTCTCTCTCTACCATTACATAGGAAATCTTATGCTTCAGTTTTCCAAAATATTAAAAGTCATAAAAAGTAGCTGTTAATTTTTTCTCTTTTCTTCTTTCTTTTCCTTCCTTCCTTCCTTCCTTCCTTCCTTCCTTCCTTCCTTCCTTCCTTCCTTCCTTCCTTTCATTTTCTGAACCACAGACAGTGGTGTTAGGGTTAATACCTGACTCTACACTCAGGAATTACTCCTGTGGTACTTAATGTGTGTGTGTGGGGGTGATATGGATGCCAGGGATGGAACCCAGGTCTACTGCATACAAGGCAAACCACCCGACCTTCTATAATGTCTTTCAAGTTTTAAAGATGTTTATTTTTAACTATTGAAAGTATTGATTATTGAAAATCACCTTGGTTAATATTTCCTAATTTAATAAAAAAGACACTTTTCTGGTACTCAGTGTTTTTATTTTTGTAAAAGTTAAAAAGACAGTTTTTAAAGTATCAGTTTATGATAAACACACAAATATGGATCTGCAATAACTGTTGATACTATTATCAATAGTATAATCCTCATTTAGGTGAATGCTCTTTATTATATAATTAGGTGTGTATAAAAAAGTTCCTAAATTCCAAACATAAAAACCCAATTTGGTTTGACAAATACAAATTAAATAATCAGTTTAAACAATAGGCTTAAAAACTAAACCAATCATGATATTTAGGTTATAATCCGTCATCTCTTCTCCATTAAAGTTTCCTACATGCAGGAAATATTTAGGAGTTACTGTATCAATAAGCATACTTGGAAAAAATGATAATGGCAATTTACTCAATAAGAAAAGCTTGCATATGCACATCTTAAGAATAGATTTCCAGACTTATATAAAAAAGAAGAAAATAATGCTGGCATTGAGATGGGAGTGGAAACTGTTGGTGGAAATGTTGACTTGTTTGGCCTCATTGAAAAACAATATGAACACTTGTCAGTAAAATTTGGAAAACCAAAACTGATCTTCCACATAACCCAGGAATTTCACTTCTTGGCATTTACCCAAGGGTTCAAAACCTGGGTAAATGTGTGCTCATATGTCTATTTCAGCACTTATCACAAAAGCCATAATCTGGAACCAACCAAGGTGCCCAAGAATAGATGTGCCCATAAGGAAATCAATGATAATTAATTTGCCACTTTGCCATTTTTGCCAATTTGCCACTATGTGGATGAACTTAAAGGGTATCAAATTAGTGAAGTCAACCAGAAGAGCATCAGTTACATAATGTTTTCTTTCATAAGTGGCATATAAGGAAATATAGTAAGGGAATAACATGGGCAAAGGCAAAAGAACCCAAGAGATGATCTACAGAAGTGAACTGACCAAGGAGGAAAGGGGTGTAGGGGAGGATGGCGGCAGACCTTGGTCAACTGCCCCATTGGAGGGAAGTGGACACTCAGATGGTAGGCATGGTATTGAAACACTGTGTGCATGCAAGCGTTTGAACTGTATTTTAAACCACAATGTCACAATAAAAATTGCAGAAAAAAAGCCCAACACTAAAGTACATAATTATTCTTGATCAAAACTTCTATCCTCAGAGAACATGAGAAGTCTTTGTCCTGCAATACTGGACTAAGAAAACTATATTGAAAAAAGAGATAGAGGGTCCATGGAAGTAGTACAGTGGGCACCTGCTTTGCAGAGAGCTGACCCAGATTCGAACTCCAGCACCCCATACTATCCCCTGAGGCTATCCCTGTACAAAGAGCCTAAAAACAAAATGAGACATTAGTTAAGAGTAGATATGTACAGTTAAGAATATATAAACTCTGAATATCATATATTTCTCCATTAAGAAAACTCATAACTTAAGATAGATGCCCATGTATTAGGGGACTATTTTAATATAGCGACCTACAATTATTTTTTTTAAAAACCCTTTGGTTTTTCAATATTTTCTTGACAACTTTTCAAACACAATGTCTTAATATTTCTAGTATCACTTTTAATATATATCCAATTATGAAGAACCTACCAATGGATATTTCTAGTATCACTTTAATATGTTCAATTATGGAGTACCTACAGATGGATATTTTATTATAGGCTCTGATATTAGAGAAGCTTTTACTTGTGATTGCATGCAATCACAAATAAAAGCACACCAAGTTGAAATAGATAAAACCTATGACAAAAAAATAAATGAACAAATAGCATAGAAAAGAAAGCTGAATCTTGTTAAGAAAAAAATGAAAGCAACCACTGGTTTCTCAGACTATAATACAAAAATGCAATGTATTTTCAGACTAATAATTTGTCTTACAGGAAAGCCAACTTTATATATGTTTTATTGGCATTTGTTAGGATTCTTATGTTTATAGCTAGTGAAACTGACAAGAAGAATCAGGAAATAATTCATAGTATAAATTCCATAGGGTATATTTAAATATCTCTGACAATAATTAAATAGTAAGGTAAACAAGGACAGAGTAACACAGATAAAGGAATAAGAACAAACAATAATGAGAGCAATAATGTTCAACACTTAGTCTAGAATTTGCTTATCTGTCATACCATGTTTTCAAATCAGTTTTCATCCATCACCTATAATTTAAGCAATTAATTCTTTTTTGGGGGGGGTCACACCCTGTGATGCACAAGGGTTACTCCTGGCCCTACACTCAGGAATTACTCCTGACAGTGCTCGGGGGACCATATGGGATGCTGGGAGTTGAACGTAGGTCGGTCACGTGCAAAGCAAATGCCCTACCCACTGTGCTATCACTCCAGCCCCAAGCAATTTATTCTTAAAAGATATAACTGATTGGAAGCACTTAATATATGTTACATATATATATTCATACATATGGCTTTAAAATTATCTTTAAAATTCAACATTCTAAAAGCTGAGAAAGTTACTTTCCAGAATGAAACCAATTTGTAATTAAGTGACCATCTCAAATTCTTTTATAAGATCTCTCACATTTGTCCTCTTTAACATGTCAATTACTCTTCCCAAGGAGAGTGTGAATATACTGTCAAGTGTCATTTCTGGGAATTATTTTAGCATATAAGTCACATGAAGAAAGTAGAGATGAAAAACTATACAGGAAAAATGAGTTGCTCAAATATAAAAGATTTTTTTAAAAAAAAATAAGATTCTCCTGGGTTTTAGTTTCTGATACACTTCAGTTTCAGTAGAATATAAAACCCTGTATACTGTACCAGAATAGACATTTATCGGCACTTAATAACTAAAGAACAGCTGATAATAATATAAACACTAACATATTCTGCAGCACACAGTTTTTCTCTTCTAAAGATGTCACTCTATTCAACTCTTAGAATTTGTTAGCAGAAAGAGCATTACAAACAGAATTTAATCAATTTTTTCTCAAGTGATAAAAAGAAACTCTTGAATCTGACATTATTTAATGATGAGAAGTATAATATTCTAAAAACTCAGTCTGGGAGAATAATGTTATCCAGTATAGTAAAGATTCTCCTTTTACCAGGGGGAAAAAAAAAAGCACAACACACCTCAAAATTCAAAGAACAAACAAAGAAAAAAAACCAGATTCCTCCGAGTCCTCTTGATAAAATTCATCACTGAAACTTTCTTAGTCCTGCATACCCAGCTGTAGCAAAACATCTACTAATCCTTCCAGTGAGGACACTTCACTCAGGATATCTGATCACACTGGCTGCTTTCAGCAGAATCCTGTCAAGTCAAGCTTGTAAAATTTCCCATCTTTTGATGCATCCTCTTAGTAATTTTCCACCCACTGACCCTCTCATTCCCATTCATTGCTTACAATCCCTCATTGTCTTTGTGTATTTTGAGTTTGAATATGAATGTCCCACCCACTCTCAATTGCAGTAGTCTTAATAACTATCATAATACCCCTAAATAAGGTTTCCCATGGTGGTTTTTTTTTTTTAAAGAAAAACTGTCAGAATAATTTTTTACTGTAGCAAGAACAAGAACGTTCTAAGAGAAATCAATCCACCCATGAGGTTTGCCCAACTTTTTTTAAAGGTAAAAATAGACAATGAGGGATGGGCACTTGATCATTGTATAACTGAAACCCAAGCACAAAATTTGTAAGCCTATAACTGTACCTCATGGTGTTTCACTAATAAAAAAAGAAAAAAAATAAAATATACCATATTCAATTAAAAAAATAGACAATGAAGTCAAGATAAAGATATAGCTTACTCTTCAAGCTCATGTTCCCTCTTGAATATGTATCTCAATTACTTGTCTTTTTCTTTGCTTATTTCCACTCTGAAGAAGCATGTGTTCTCTCTTGAGCAAGTACTTCTCTCTCTCCCCTCACATATTTCTAAATAAGTTTCAATAAAAACTACTTGCACTACTTGCTTCTCTCTCTCTCTCTCTCTCTCTCTCTCTCTCTCACACACACACACATACACACACACACAAATAAGAAAACAAGAATAAAATGACATGTAGTTACAGAAAAATTAGGAGAGAGGGAATATTAACACACACACATATAGCTTTTGTAATGTCTCTGTATATTTAGAAAAATGTGTACCCATAAGGCCAGTTAAGGATGAGAACCACACATGTTTAACGGGATAATAGGAATGGGTGAGGAGCTGTGGAAATAACCAAAGGGGATTGAGAATGTGGTGAGATGTTGGGAGAACACACAACCTCTGACAATGGTCTCTGTGAGTCCATGGAGCTGACACTCCAGGTAGGAATGTAGGGGTTGCTGTGGTTATAATAGCTGGGCGTTCAAAGAAACCAAAAATTAAGTTTCTTTGAAGGAAAGGCGAAGAAATGTAATTTTAGTGTGTGGTTCTACATTTTAAACAATTTTAGCTGTAAATACATGCAAAGAATACCCCACAAAGAAATGTGAGTTAAAAAAAAATACATACTTGGCATCAAAGAACTTATGTGGAATTTCCCAAAGTTCTGATGTTTTTTAAAGTGAAGTGCTCAAGTTGATTTTAAGAGTCAAGGACCACTTAAGTTCCTGTAAAGCTATTTAGTCTTCTATTCTTTTCTGGTTGTAAACCTCACATATATACACATGTATACATAAAAATGTATACATATACATATGCGTATATATACAGGTATGATGATTAAATGATCACATAGATATTCTAATGAATAATATTTTAGGAAGATAAATGTATAAATTCTTTTTTCAATTCAGCTATATGATCCTTGTCTAGGCAACAACTAGGCCACCCCAAGACTTAGCAAACAAGTGAACTGTACTAACCACTTTTGTCTTCTAAGCATGAAGTCTTACACAAGTTGATAAACAGAAAGAAAACAGCAACCACTTCAGAAACACATTTTTTTTCTGGTTTATCTCACATATTTAAAATAGAAATACAACATAAAGCAAGTACAATGTAAACAGAGAAAAGTGAAACACTAGAAACTAGACTTTGAAACTTGTTAGAAGAAAGGAATTGTGCTATCTAAATAATTTGGAAACAAGATCCAAAGTGGGAAGGAGTTCTGAGACAGCTGTGGTCTTGATGAAACTAAAATTGATCCTGGCATAAAAGAAACTCATAGGGCCGAGCTTCTTAAAGAAGCTCTTTTGCTGAACTCAGACAAGAAAAATTGGGTATTTGATTTCTATTGTTACATACACAAACACACATATCATTGTGCTGAACTCTGTTTGTGAACTGAACCACAGTGAGAGTTCATAGATTTAGTTTGACAGAGTATTAATAAACCCAGAATCAATATTATTATCTTTGGGACTAAAAAAACACAATAAAATGTGGGGTTAAACTGATGACAACTTTTCTCTTGATTGAAACCTAACATAAGTTTGCCAATTTGCCTCACACACACTCTAACTATAAAACATACAGGTGTGCCTTAACACTGAAATACTTTCAGTGGGAAGTGTATATGCAACATTGAGACATACTTTAGTCATATATTTAAACTGGTGATTCTCTGGGATCATATATTAATAATGCCTTAAAGTCGAGACATACGGTATGTAATTTTCCCACATCACAGAAACTTGTGGAAACTTTTGGAGGAGGCCATATGGTTCTTCCTCTATTTACAAGCAGAACTGTGGTTTAACTGCTTCCCAGACAAATTATTATTAACCCTACCATTTTCCCAACAAAATGACAATCTCAATAATTTCCTCCCCACAAATCCCTTTTATGGTTAAACCTGAATCTGTTCTGTTTAACTTAATTTCATGGTCTCTTGTTCTAATTAAGATTGAGAAATATCTTTCCCATCAGAAAACAAATATAACTTAGAACAGTCTCAACTCTTTCATCAGAACAGCCAGACGAGTTTTTTATTATTCCTCCAGTCCCATTCCGAAGGGATATTTCAATTTCATAGCTCCCTTACCTTCTCTTGTCCCTCCACCACATTTACCACAAAGTTATATCTAGATAAGAAGTAGTACACTGAATATGTGTACTAGTTCAAATATGTGTACCAGGTCAAATATGTGTACGGTTACCTTCTGATACAATAAGCACAATTACTTAAATCTTATCTTTCTTATTTGGGGGGAGGCACATTTGGAAGTGCTTAGGGTTATTTCTGGCTCAGCACTGAGAGATCACTGCTGGTGGGCGTGGGGGACCATATGTAGTACATATATCAAACCCAGGTCAGTCTTGTGCAAGGCAAGCGCCCTACCAGCTATACTACTGCTCTGAACCCATATATTTCTTACTTTAATATATTAACCTTGTAACATTTAAATCTTGTAATCATTGTTGATAATCATATAATGATATTACTGGCTTTGATTTTATAATGTTCTACAATAGTTTATAATCTAAATACTTAGGAAAGGTAGATATTGATATGCAACTTTTTATTACATAGTTTGATCCTTAGAACACATTTCTCTTTAATGAAATGCACACAGAAGAATATGCAGAAGTAATTATATATGTTGAGATGTAATGGAGAAATAAGACTTCTAAAATAAAGGTCAGATAACTTAAATGATTTATTAGTGATTTCAAAATTTGATTTACAATGAATACCAAATGAGTATTGGCTGAATTCTGTCTCAAAAATGTGCCTCTGCAAGCATTTGTTTATGACATACAGACACTACAGGTTTTAGTTGATTAAATGAGTGTCTCCTTTGAGTTTTTCAAAAGTTAATAAAACTTTCTAAAGGTTTTACCTTAAAACTCGGACACATTTTAATTTTCATATTTAAACATACATCTATTTTAAACTAGCTTTCATATTAAGTGAGTACAATATTCAATATTTCCTTGTTATGATACCCTGCTTTCTCATTTACCCTCGTCTCTTCATTATTCATTGCTCACAACTTTCCCTTTCCTTAACATCTTCGACACTTCTATCAGTTTCTTGATGTTAAACAACATCCTCTTATTCTCCGAAGTCAATAAACTTTCTCCCACAGTGTTAATTTTTTGAAGTTCAATGGAAATTACCAACATTGGTTGCTATGTCTTGCTACTGTTTCATGCCTTCCTGTGCCTACATTCCAAATGCAGAGATTCTAAGTGATTTGATATTGGTTCCCTTTTCTTCTTCTGTAGATTCTGTTCCTTAGTTATCTCCTGTGGCAGTTTATCCTTCTACAAATGATTCCCACATCCCTAGACATAATTGTGGTCTTATCCCCAATTGCCTACTTGATAAACTAGCTCATAAAAAATTAATATAGCCTACTGAAGACTAGTTATCATCATTTCTTTATCCAGTAATCTATTCTTGAACACTTGTGTTGTTTCCAGATTTTGGTTATGATGAATAATTCTGATCTTCAGTAGAAAACTTAGCACAGGGGAGTCAGGTGCCAGAATAGGATGGGGTTGAGAAGAATGACATAGGGGAAAAGGGAGGTAGAAAATCTGGCGGAGGGTAGGTGTTGGAAAGAAACCCTATCAGGCATTGTATTGTAAACCAGGACGCCCAAAATAAAATTTAAAATATTCAAATATTTCAGCTTTCACTCAGAATTTGTTCTAACCAAACTTATCACTTTCTTTTCAAGACAAATGTATCTGATTATCCTATTTTTATCTAGGGCATTTTTTTCTTTCAAATTCCCTTCTTTCTAAATTTTGAAACACTCATTGGACAAATGAATTTTTCTGTTTATAAAATATAGATTATTTTAATTTATTGTTAATTTCCTTGGCATGTTATTTTTTTATTTCATTGTATTTTTGTACTTTTTGTTTTGTTCCTTTGTATTTGAGCCACACCTGGAATAACTCCTGGTGGTGCTCAGGGGACCACATGGGATGCTAGGGATTAAACCTGGGTTGGCCATATGCAAGGCAAATACCCTACCCACGGTACTATCACTCCGGATCCATCACTGTATTTCTGTACTTTAAATGCCAATATTTTCTAACTGCACTATCACAGTGCCCCTTTATTTGGTTTTCCCAAGATGCCATCTTCCACCTTTATTTTTTCAAATGCAACACACATTCTTCATTATAACATATAAATGACTATCTTAGATGATTTTTTTCATTATGTTATTCCATTACCACAATCCACGAATACAAACTATTAATTCTTAGTTTGGTATACGAAGTCTTTCATCTGACTTTTCGTTTCCAGTTTGGTCTCCCCTCCTGTTCTTCTCTCAGCTTTATCTCACTCCAGACAAAGCCACATCTACTGACTTCTCGAGCTCCTTGCCCTTGTTCAGACATCTGCCTTATTGGCCAGAACTCACTGTTCTGTTTCTCCTGCTCAAAGTTTCACCTATAAGCATTCTACTCGTCAAGTTTCTCTATGCTTGCCAACTCTGACTTAATGCCTCAAAGGATCAATTCAGCTGAAAGCAATTTCTCTTCCTCTGCACTTTCCTAGAGCATAGCTTATATCACACACAAAGCACTTATTATATGGCATTATTTACTGCCTTGAAGTGTGAGGATTTGGATCCATGTGTTGTTTCCTCCAATCTCTCCCTATATTAGTGCTTTTCTCAAGGTCAAGGTTAATATTTCATGGCTTTGATATCCTACTGAATTTAGCATGGAGTCTTATACAAAGCTCAGACTCAGCAAGAAATAAGCTGAATAAATCCAGACTGAAACCACATCCCCTCAAAATACAAGGTATATAGATATGATTATTAGTAATTCCACATACCCACTAGTTTTTGGATGTTTTTAGTAAAATAAAAGTCAAAATGAAAGTTGGTAACTCTGCACTACTTATAGTCCCCATTCTTCACATTGATTTAAGCCATAAGCTAATGCAGAAATTGGCTTAATTCCCACAGGAAGAACAAAACTGTTTCATTTAAATATTTCCTCTCGTCCCCAGGAGTCAGCATTTTTTGATGTGCATAAATGGAAGAGTCTTAAGAGTATTAAGAGTCTTTCCATGTATAAAAAAAGTGCTGCAAAATATCATTTTTATTTATATAACCAAAATGTAAAAGTGAAAATGACTGAAATAGCAATTTTAGTAAAGAGCTTTTCCATTTGGGGCCACAGATATAGTACAGGGGTTAAGGTGCTTGTCTTGGAAGTAGCCAATCCCAATTCAATTCCCAGAGTTGCATATAGTTTCTGAGTACCTGGGCTGGAGCAATAGCACTGTGGTAGGGCGTTTGCCTTGTGCGCAGCTGGCCTGGCTGAGTCAGGTTCGATTCCTCTGACCCTCTCAGAGAGCCGGGCAAGCTACTGAGAGTATCTCGCCTGCATGGCAAAGCCTGGCAAGCTACCCATGATGTATTCAATATGCCAAACACAGTAATAACAAGTCTCAAAATGGAAATGTTACTGGGTCTGCTCAAGCAAATCGATGAACAACGGGAGGACAGTTTGTTCTGAGTACCACCAGAAGTAGTCCCTGAGCACAGAGACAGGAATAAGGCCTGAACACCTGCCAGGTGTGACCCCAGAACAAACAGCAAAAACAAAACATTTCATCCATCATAAAAAATATGCTCATTTTTATTGGAGGGTTCATGCCCGCGCTTAATGGTGCTCAGAAGCTACTATTGACCCCGTACTTGCAGTAACTACCAAGACTGTTTGGGAAACCCTGCAGTGCTGGGATCAAACCAGATAAGTGCTTTAACCCCTGTATTATGTCTCCCACTCCTGTAGAAATATTTATTGGGTCAGAGAGATAGTACAGTGATTTAAGTACTTGGCCTTGCATGTGGTTGACCCCTTTCAATTCTTAGCAACACATATATCACCAAGTATCTGCAGTAGCGACTGCACCAGGAGTAAGCCCTAAATACTGCTTATTGTGGCCCAAAGTCCGATAAACACACAGACACACACACAAATATAAACACAAAAATGTTTTAATATAAAATTAAGTTTAGTTATAGAACTGTAATCTTATGAAATAAATTTTTAAAAATTAATAGTACCACTCTTTGCTATAAATATGTTTCTCACCAGGTACTTCAGCAATGTATTCTTTTTTTAAATTTAAATATATTATTTAATTGAGGGCTCAGTAGTACAGTGTGTGGGCATTTGCCTTGCACACGGCTGAGTCGGATTCGATTCTTCTATCCCTCTCAGAGAGCCCAGCAAGCTACCGAGAGTATCCCGCCAGCATGGCAGAGCCTGGTAAGCTCCCCATGGCGTATTCAATATGCCAAAAATAGTAACAACAAGTCTCACAATGGAGATGTTACTGGTGTCTGCTTGAGCACATCAATGAACAACCGGAGGACAGTGCTATTTAATTGAAACACAATGAGATATACAGTTATAAAGTTCATGACTAGATTTCAGTCATATAATGTTCCAACACCCCTCCCTTCACCAGTGTACATTTCCCACCAAAAAAGTCCCCAGTTTTCCCCCCACCTCCACACTTTCCCCCCCCCCACCCCGCCCCAAACCCTGCTTCCTCTATAGCAGGCGCTTTTCTTCTCTCTGTCTGTCTCTCTGTTTCTTTGTCTCTCTCTTTTCTCTTGGGCATTATGGTTTGCAATGCAGATACGGAAAGGTTATCAGTTACATACCTTTACCTACTTTCAAGCAACATACTAATTCTTGATGAAGAGACATTCAGAATTTAAAAAGCAAAATTATATTTTGTCCTCTTAGATCTCAATTAATACTTGGGATTCTTTGTATATAAAATAACCTAAAGTTAAATTAATGATGTTAAAGTAAATTATAGAGGAAATACGTATTTTATAGACGAGAAAAACAAAACCATCATAACACATATTGAAGAGCTGGAATAGGTATTTTGTTAAAAGACAAATATACCCCACAGTCTTCTCAATATGGTGATAAATGGATGTACAACCAGGGTTGCAAGTACATATATTTACTCTGTATAGTAACAAGCATAGCTTTAAAAAAAAAAGGCAATACAATCCCAAAATATAGCTATAATTAATGTACTTTGACACTTAAACAACAGAAAAAAATACTTTGCAAAATTAAGATTACCACGTAGACAAGAAAATAGGAAAGTCAGCAAAACTACTCTACTGAGTGACTGGGAACTAAGGTTTATTTATTATAGTCTTAAATAATCAGATAACTAATTTATAAAATCAATTTAAAGCCTATCAATATAAAAGAATATTTCCATAAAGGTGATACATATATACAAGCAAAAAAAATGTACAGGAATGCTTTAAATTAGAGCAGAGGATAATCAATCAACACATAAGTTATTGCTTTAACATATCTGTTTACTTCAGTATAAAAATGTATAGTATAATTGACATTTGTATTTTATAAATCTGAATTTATAAATTTCAGTGGCATATTAGGCAGATTATGAATAGAAAACCAAAGAAATTTGTGGAACAGATTAAGAAAAGACCACATCTGTTGATATATCAATTTGAACATCAGAAACTTACTGTTAATAAAAAATTGTACTTTATCCAAATCTATGAGAGACTAATTTGTTGTAACCCGATCAGAGCAGTTTTATTTTAGTAAATGCATTTTCAAAAACTAAACAGCCAATGCTTTATATAAGGAGAATTTGGGGGTGGTGTTAGGAAAAATGGCTTTAATGGAGATTCAGTATTGATTTTATGATAAGTTCTGTTATTTAAAATACACAATCTCACAAATCAGGCTTAAATCTTACAGCATCTCAATATCATTATATTTTGTCAGGTCAGACACCTTGTATAGCTCTTTTCTCACTGATTCATTACAATGTCCACAGAAAAATAAATGTGACATTCAAGGGCTCAATAAATAGTAGTAAGCTGACCATCATTTATAATACATATTAATCAACATGACAAAACTAAAGATTCTCTAATTCATCTTAATAAAGTTATAATTTTAAGTTTATTGTTTATGTTTATTGTTTATTGCTTAAGTATTGTTTTCTTAGAAATGCCACACAAAGATGCCCACTCTAGTATTATTAACAAAGCTATGCTTCTAATACACCTCTTCACACTTGTGAACTTTTTCTCTGCTGCTCCATCTTTCTCCAGAGCTTTTATTATTAATAAATTCTTTAACGATGCTTTTCTACTCCCTTTCCAATGCATTAGATTATAAGCTCCTACTAGGCAGGTGCTTACTTGTTCTATTAATTTCTTTATATCCATTGCACTTGGCACTTGGAAGGTACTTTTTGAAATTTTTCTGGATAAATGATGATGGGATAATTATTATTTTGGTACTCCAAGCTTATGATTTACATTCTTCTCTAAGATATTGAGAGAGTTTTCCTACCAAACTTTCTAATATGTATACAACAGCCTGCATTACAATGTGATTCTCCTATTAACTATGATACTGGGTGAGATATTAATTTATCTGAGTATCAGAAGAATGGATCACATTATTTGAGTTGATCTGTGGATGTTGAGAGAGATTAATAAGGTGATAAATATAAAGTAGCAGGCTTGACACAGAATAAGTGGTCAATAAATTTTACTTGTTATTGTTCTTACAGTATAACTATTAAATAATTATGTTTTCTGAAAACATCCTATCAATTCTTGAAGTAGAGCATAATAATAGAAACTAAGAGCAGGGTTCAAGTAATATGTGGTTGAATCTCCTTAAAACATACTTCTGCATTTTGCATTCATGAACATTAATTTCTTTCATACATGCTCCATCCAACTGTATAAAACTTGTATAGAAAACACTATACTGGGTTTCAATTACTTGATTGTGTTTTATCTTTTCTGTGACACTGTGTGGATTTTCAGGGTCTGAAATCTCTGTATTCTATTATAAAACAGGCACTCTGTAGATGTTTGCCCAGTGGATGGAATGCGACTGAGTCCACTATTTGTAATCATGTCACATGTGCACTTTCATTACTGTTTCAAAATTACATTTCTCAATAGATAGCGGAGATCTAGAGAGCAGCGAGAGGGTTTAGTGCTGGAGAGTGATGCAGAGCAGAATGTGTATGATCATAAAAGCAGTGCACTGAAATCAGTGGTGTGCTATGAATAAAAAAGTGCTTTGAAGACTGAAACCAAACTGGTTCTTATTTCCTCATAAATGGTTACCCATTTCAATAGTAATGATCTAATTTATATCCATCTTACTTTATGGAAGTGTGACTGTGTAGGGGAACTTTCAAATAAAAACACATTTGATGAAGTTGAAAAGCATAGTTATTACAAATGAAAACTGTAGATCAGGAAAGAGGTACACAGCTTGAGGTTTGACTAGATGTAAGGATCAAAAAACAGTAAAGATATTAGGAAGTCCTTAGGTATTTAACACTATAGCAAAGGAGCGTGCAAGAACTAATTTTAAACGTCAACCCAATGCAAAGTATTTAGTAATGTCAAAGCCTGTATTAAAATAATAATAAAAAATGTGTAGTATTGTAACAGCACAATAACATGCACCTCTGCAAAAAAGAAGGAAATATGAGACCAGCGCATTTGACTGTTGAATTGGCCATCTATATGGGGTATCAGAGAGGCAAAAACAATAAGATGGAGCTTCTGTGCATAAAATATCAGATGCTGTGAGCCCATCCCTTTGAGTAATGCATTTCATTAGGAAACTACTTACATTAGGCCTCAGCCTGGCTGCCAGATCATAATACTTCTCAGCTGCTTCATTGAGGCTAGCCTGTCTGTTAAGGAAAAACAAACAAAAAGGATGTATCATTTTAAAGCAGATTCTGCAAGGAATCATTATACAACAAAATAATATTAACTTTCTAAAATTACAACTACACTAATCAAACAGTAAGTCACCTAAACAGGAAAAGACTATTGAAATTAGATAGCATGTAATGCACTTATCAGTCTTTAAAGCATTATGAATATCATCTCTAGTATCTCAACCTAATTGTATTCAGGTGGTACTATGATTCTAAATTTACAAATCAGGAATTATAGATGCTGTTTTCTTTTCCAAGGGAGCACAGATAATAGGCCATACATTTGGAATTCTCCAGCTCAAACATAATGTTCCAGAATAAATTTTTAAAATAAATTATTAATATAATTAGTTGTTTTGTTTCATGACTCCAGTGAACAGTTATATATTAAAAAAACAAGGTGGGGGGGAGTTCCAGACCCTGTACCAGGATGTCTTCCTGGAGCAACTCGGAGGGGTTGGGTTAAGTTTCCCTCTTCCCCCAACAGAGCCCTGGTAGCTGAAAACCTCCAAAACCCAACTGCCACCATGCTCAGGGCTGCTTTCTACAGGCTCAGATGACCTCACCCACGGGGGAACATGCAGAAAAACCCAGGTATGCAGGACCGTGACTGAAATCTCCAAGCTCACTTGGAGAGGCCTCCTCCCCCCAGCTCCCAAGTTTTCCAGTAGTTGGCAGTCACACCTGGCGCCATATAAACTCATCACGTACCAAGATCCAGAGACTCAGAAATAAAGCTCCCTGAAGACAGCAACATAGGCTTCACCCATGAGTGAATCTGCTGTATAATCGTATTATAATTTTAGAATTCCTGAACCTCTCATCCTCTATACCACTGATGTGCCACACTTTGGGGTACAATTTGGGACATGGATAGAAACATTAGAAATTTGTGGTGCGAAGGTACAATGGTGGTGGGATTGGTGTTTAAATATTAAATTTAATGAATTATAGTAAACAACTTTATAAAAATAAAAAATAAAATAAAAAGATGAAAATATATTTTTTAAATGGAAGCCAAACATACAAGTTCAAAATTTATCACTTAATGCTATGTAGCTGAAAGCAATTAATATCCAGTAGACCCAGACATTTTTTCACTCCTCTTAAGTGCCTAAAAATAATTAGAAAGAGGGGCCTGTGCCAGAAAGAGAGCTATCATCTAGAGATAACTGTTGTTTAAAGAGATGAATTTTTTTTAAAAAAATTGCTCTTTTCTATTCCTCTGAAGTCTCATACCTCAGTCCCTCCCTTAGCTCAGGTTGGCACAGAAGCCTTTGCTGCCTAGCTGCCCTTGAGTCTCAAGACTTTAAGTGGGGGAGTTCCTTACATATAAGATTAATTAAATGTTTTTTTTTCCTGTTGATGTCTCTTTATCACCACAGGAGGTGGGGGTTATCTCAGTAAAGAACCTGTGAGAGTTCTTTAAACAGCTTGGAGGGAAAACTGTTTTGTCCTCCAGACATTGTTTAGAAAGCCATTCTCTGGGTAGAGTAGGGGTGTCCGCTTTTATTTATTTATTTATTTATTTATTTACTTACTTACTTACTTTTGACTTTCATGATACTTTATGAGCAACACCATACATGGTGATGCTCAGGGGTTACTCATGGCTCTGTAATCAGGAGCTCTGCAATTACTCCTGTTAGTGCTCAGGGGACCATATGGGATGCCATGGATTGAACCCAGCTTGGCCTTGTGCAAGGAAAATGCCCTACCCACTGTACTACTGCTCCAGCCCCTTGCTTTTATTTTTTTAAGATGTTTCTTTTCACTTCCTCACCATAGTCATGGTCATACAGCACAGTCTCAGCCAATTACACATTCTTACTTTGGAGTTTCATTTTAGGGATGGACAGAAATATGAAAAGATGGTTAGAATTCACTCACAATAGTGAAGTGATGGGCCATCTACTTAGCCACACTTTTGTTGTGAGAATTAATATTGGGGAGACTATGGAGAAAGCGCAAGTGGACACAAGTGTAGTATCTGTGAGGTCTTGAGCTCTTAGTGCTGCATTCCCCACCCTTCCTCAGAACTGCCAAGTTGGAGCATCTTGGGGTTCTGATCACTTAAGACCCACACTGCTGGGTGTGGACTCTACAAGAAACAAAAAAATAATTACTATTGGATATCATGTTTTTTGACCTTGACGGCTCCCCTTTTTCTTGCTGCTTCAAGCTATTTATTCTTGTCTACAGTGGCCTTTCTAGTTTTACAACAGTTTCCACAGTTCTTAAATAGATAGATTTGGTTTCTATTGACTACTAACAAATGGGGTGAGAGGTAGCACAGTTCACACAATCAAGATGCACACTGAGTTTTTTTCAAACAGAAACATTTCTAAAATGTACAAAATTCATGCACTTAGGTTCAGTCAGATGATTAGCATAAGAAACCACAGGCCAGCATCCTCAAAAATCTCAGACATTAACCTTCAGTATGGAATCTGATCAGTTCACACTGCTTCAAAAACCTAAAAATGGCAGACAATCTGATCTAGAAAATGCTTGTGGGTTTAGCTGTAATGTTGTGACCATACTTGAGGAATACAATAGAAATGGTAGAGGAAAATATCAAACGCAATTACAGATTATGTATATATTATAGTTATGATTAGAACAACAGTAGTGGCTAGCAGTGCTACAGTTAAAATGGAGTCATTTCCTTTCAAATGGGATGTTAGGAAACTTTGAGGTTTGAAGATGACAGAGATTTCAGGTAGGAAGAGCAGAAACAAAACTTCATGTTCTCATCCAAACACCACATTCAGGTTTTTAATAATAAGAAGTTTAACTAGTCATGCCTAGAAAATTGAAACTGTACTTTGGTCAAGCAAAATAAAAACTATAGACATATCCATTGCAGCCATATAAATTATAGGAATAACTGAAGATAACATCTCTCTGGACATATTTTTCTAATTTTTGGAGGAAAAATAATTAGAAACACTGCTATTCTAATGGCATCATAGAGAAAGTAAAAACACTTGACCTGGGGGCCTACTGGACTCATGACATGTTACAATGTGCCACTGCAATTTATATTCTCATAAATGCTAACGTCCTATTTCAGTGTCAAGGAAAGTTCGTTTGTCTGGTATGAAATAGTAAAAATTCCCCCTCTAGAGGATTTACTGACAGTTCTGTCCACCAAATCATAGAATCACTCTGGTTCAAACTCATTTAGAAATTCAATCCAACATTCATAAGGTCATGCCCTGGAAGGGTTTTCTCCAGTGTAAAATAAAAGACATGGAGGTAGGAAATTAAAGTAATTTCAGACTACAAAGCTGTGCTACTTTCAAGTAAAATCAACCAAAGTAAGAAACCTAACTTCATGTGCGTAATACTTATTTTATTTTATGAATATTTAAATTTGTGAGATAAATAAGGATAAAAGAAAAATGGAGAAAACCATTAGGGAAAGGCCTGTATTTAAAAAATTTTAAATTGATTTATTTTAAACTGAATCACAATGAATTAAAGATTGACAAAGTTATTCATTATCGAGTTTCAGATATACAATGTTCCAACACCAATCCATTTACCAGTGTCCACTTTCCTCTACCAATATCCCTAGTTTCCTTTGTGTCTCCAAGCCTGCCTCTGTGGTAGGCACATCCCCCTTCCGCCATTGTCCTAGTCTAGTGTTCCCTTCCCTAACTTATCTCCACACTTCCGCTCCAGTGGCAAGCTTCTTACTGAAGACAAGGACTCCTGTTCTTGTTCTTTGTTTTTATTGCCTTTGGGCATTTGCTATAAACTCCTACTAAGTTTCTTTATACCCAGCATATTACAGAGATCCTTCTGTGTCTGTCCTTCTCACTCTAACTTCTTTTAGTTAGAAGTTAAAAAAAAACCACCTCTCCCAAATGGTTATTAGTTGCTACTATATTCATAGTAGTCACGGGTGATTCAATTAACAAAGAGTATCTAGTTTAGAAGACTTAATTTCTTAAGATATAGTTCATACTATTCCAAAGAAAGGGGTGGGGGTAAAATTAATTTTTTTTGCTAGAACTTTATTGTAACTTTGGATGATCTTTACTGATTACTATCAATAAGCATATATGGCAATCCATTAAAAACTATAGTGAAAAGTATACCAGGGGTCAGAGCAATAGCACAGCGGATAGGGCATTTGCCTTCCAAGGCTGACCTGGGTTCTATTGCCAGAATCCTATATGGTACCCTGTACACTTCCAGGAAAAAAATGGAAAGAGTATATCAGATCTAACCCACTGATTATTCATTTACACCCTTGTTGTAGTCCCTAGAATATAGAAGAAAGCTCATGAGGCAATGTCCAATGTCCACTTAACAGTATATGTGCATTTTATCCTCTTTTCTATAAGAAGCATCCTGAGAGAGCTTAGTAAATGTTAATCACATGCTTAACTAAATCTTTAATCAATATCTGCACTCTGAGGAAATAAGCAATACTTTGCTATTTACTTGATGGTAGAAGTCTATCAAATATTAAATTAAAAAACTATAGACCTGCAAAGAGTGAAGTGAGTGTGGCCAGCCAGCTGGCTTGGCCCTGTAAAGCCCAGCTAAGGTCCCCTCAGACTAAAGCCAGGCAGGTGAGGCATCAGGGCTCTGTAGCAAACTTTAGAACATCATCTTTGCCAGGTCAGGAGTGAACCCTGTCCATGAAGGAGTTCCTCAGCTGTGTATTTCTTCAGTTCTCCATTCTATCAGTTCTTTATTCCATACATACATACAATGCTTAATTTTAGATTCCTAAGCATTCAACAATACACAAGAAACAACTCCAAACTGCAAAAGTCATAATGGTTAAAGCAAAGCAGAAATCCACCAGGCATAGTGAGTGAAGATCCTAGCCCAGATGACCCAACCAGTAAGAATGAGCTATATAACCTACCTGATAAGGAATTTAAAATGGAATTGTTGAGGATGCATGAGAAACTCAAAGAAGCAATGGAATGCACTGCCATTAAAATAATATTCTCATTAAAATATGAGAACAGAAATGAGAGAAATACAAACGAAAGTACAAGCAGAAATGACAGATCTAAAAATATCTGGCAGGTGAAATAAAAATCTCACTGGAAGACCTCATCAGAAACAGAGTAACAGCTGCTAAGGATAGAATAACTGAGCTCCAAAGATGAAGTGCAGATTTTCACATGACAGCAGAAGACGGAGAAGAGCCTCAAAATAAATAAGCAGATGACAAGAGAACATCAGGATGAATTCACGAGGAACATCATAAGAATCATTGGGGTCCCAGAGGGGCAGGAAGAAAACATTGATGAAGTAGCAACTGTCAAACCAAGTTCCCAGAGCTGAAAAGTGCTTCCACCTAGGTCCAGGAAGCATGAAGGGTACCACTTAAAAGAAATCCAAATAAAAATACCCCAAGACATGTCCTAATCAGAATGATGAAAACCATAAATTGAGAATATTGAAAGCAGAAATTTCAAAGAAAGTAAAAAACTTTAAACACTAAATTTTTAAAGACCCACCAGAGAGACTCAGATTCTCAGGACTACCAGGATGGGTATATAGAAAGAAGCAAATAAATTTGCTACATATTCTCTTCATTATTTCTTTTTTATAGCAGAAAATTTTAAAACCCTATACTTCATATACAAATTTACAGGGATGGATTTTTCCATATTTCAGTTACAATCCTACCAATAGAAAGCTGTTAAATCATGAACTACATTAAACTGAGACTTAGGAAATAAATTTCTTCAAGATTATAATGATTTTAAGCAAGTGTGTTGGGAGTGAAGGTCTCTCTAGGAAAATGTAGGAGCCTCAGTTCATGCTGCTGCTTACGGCATGTGTGAAAATGTAGGATGATGCAAATATACTATCTGGGTCAGACCACAATTCATAACAAAAGACATTTATAACACAACATGCTTTATGATTATTATGCATAAAAGCTGTATGTTAACTTTGAGTTAATAAGATAATGTAATCTTAACTTAGAGATAAGATTTGAAAAAAGGGGGATTATGCATGCAATTATAGTTTTGACTTCCCACTCAACTCTTTCTCCCAAACTGATAAAGTGAACCACACAAGGCCATGTTAAGCAAAGGGATACTTTTAAGAACAACAACAGAAGGTACAATTGTGTTTTGTCCCCAAGAAACTGTCTCCCTGCAAAAGGAAGTGAGGAAAGAATCTCAAGGAAAAATATCTAGGGGATGAAACAGAAACAGGGTTCACTGTTTTACCCCACAATCTCACATTATGTGCAGGAACATAGAAAAGATGTGGGGAGGAATCATAATCTTTTTGCATCCATTTAAAGATAAAGAAGGTGGGAAAAATCTTTTTGTATCCATTTAAAGATCAAGAAGGTGGGAAAAGAGGAAAGTAGTTGGATCTACTAACAGATCTCCAAGGTTGGGTACAGACAACCTCATATTACAGCACACTGGATGAAGTCAGGAATGCAATGATGAGTAAGAAAACTCACTAAAACTAAAAACTATGAGCTACATTGGGACTACCCTTCCCTATACACTCTACTATGGAGCACTCAGAGGCAACTTTAAGTTATGTCTCATCTTTAGATATTAAAGATTCCACTGCTATGCCAATAGCATACTTATCAATTAGGGACTCGAATAGAGAATGATTCCACAGTTATCAGCCCCAGCCCATAATTACATACTCTCCATTTTTCACAGTATCCTTGACTTCTCAGGTCCGCAAAACATAATAAAGTAGAAAGATCTCATATGTTTTGTTTGTTTGTGGGCCACACCCAGTGATGCTCAGGAGTTACTCCTGACTTTACTCAGGAATTAGCCTGCTGGTGCTCAGAGGACCATATGGGATGTCATTGATTGAACTCAGGTCAACTGCATTCAAGGCAAATGCCCTAACTGCTATACTTATTTCTCCAGCCCCGCCCCCCCCATAAACTACATTACAAAGTAAACTACACAATCCCAAGAGAGTACTGAATTGGGCTGATTATATTATGAAAGTCTTCATATTCAGTTTTTCTGCCATTAATTACAAGTAGATTCAGTGAAAACAGAGCAACTAAAATTACCATTATTTGCATACTACAAAATTCAATTTTTGTACATGTGACTACAAACTTATATGTTTTAAAAATATGGAAACATATTTCATATACAGAATTTTACTATGGCATTTTATGGAAGAAGGTTTTTTTATTTTCAAAACTCATGTTATGGTACAATATTCTCATGAGAAGTATAAAATATGTTTGGGGATAAATTATGTTATGAAATAATAAACTAATGTGCCCTTAAATTACCCAATGGTGTAATATGATCTGACTAAAAATCATTTACAATTACCTACAATTTTATGAATTTCTGAGAATTATAAAATTAAACATTGCTACACTCAACAGTTATTCCTTGAATGTAGAAAAATATTGAAAACTCAACTGGAACATAAATTATTAATAGTTGGAAACCATCAATTTTGAATTATAAACATTTTACAGGTGTAATAAGCACTACCTGACAAATATATAAAAATGATACTTTACTAAAGTCTTAGTGATTATGTTCAAGGATAACATATGAACTTTTTTTTTTAAAACAAGAGAGCTATTTGTTCCAGTATCATAAAAACAGAATCGAATCTGAAGCTGAGTTTTCCTAGGCCCCTGCCAACTACTAAACTGACACTTTAAGTTATTCAAAACAGCAATAGAATTTAATTCTAGTTGATAAGTCATACAGCAGGAATAAAAGTAAGAATGAAATAAATTAGCGAACAAAAATATATAGGAAATGTTTAAAAACTTTCAAGTAACACTTTAAAGCAACAGAGCAGTAAAGATCCTCACAATGAAATCTAGGATGAATATTTTTTGACCATTAATCCTTCTCAAATGAAAATTTCACTATAAAGTGCTTAGGGCCAAATAGATATCCCTAAAAGAAGGCATGTGCCTTGCATGTGGCTACTCAGGGTTTGGTACGTGGTATACCTTGTGGTCCTCTGAGCACCACCAGAAGTGATCCCTGAGTACTTAATTAGCAGTTAGCCATCAACACTGTTGGGTGTAACCCAAAATCAAATCAAAACTTAAAAAGCCTTAATGACTCATAGGTAATGGGAACTCCAAAATATAGACAGAAGAAACCATTTATACTGAGTTACAAAATATTCCTCAGAGTTAAAAATTTCCTGATGGCTCCATCAGAGTCCCATTCAATCATGATTCTAAACCTTTAAGAATCTGCTAAGGAGAGAATCACACACCTATCTAGAAAGAGCATTAATAAAATTTTCTGTAAAAAATTTTAAAAAGCAGAAATGTGGACTGACAATGCCAACTAAAATATTCATATAAAACACTATTTACATTCAAGGTCTAAGACTTCGCTGAAGAGGACTTACGAGAGATGAAAAGAAAAATGGCAAGACAGAATTGGCTTGCAGTGGTGATCCAAGAATCAACATCATGAGTATCATCTGGGACTTGTTAGAAGTGTAAAATCTCAGACACTATCCAAACCTACTAAAGCAAAATATTCACTTTAATAAGATCCCCAGGTGATTCACTTAGACATTAATGGCGGAGAGCACGGTGTTGGACGGCGTTTACCTTCATCCTCATCTGCTTCTCCCTTCATTAGAAAGCTTCACAACCTTCACAACTGACTGAAAATAGGTCCCTCTTGATCAAAAGTTGGCAGCAAAATACATTTATAATTGGAAAAAGTGATTTTTTGAGTGGTGTTTGGTAATTTTTTAGTAAGGTGTTAAAGAAAATAATATATGGCTAGAGTGCCTTGGAGATATAGCTAAATTCGTATCATTTTTTTTTGTTTGTTTGTTTTTGGGAAGGCCCTCCCGTTGATCGTCGATTTGCTCGAGCGGGCCCAGTAACCGTCTCCATTGGAGACTTTGTTGTTACTGTGTCTGGCATATCGAATACTCTTGGTAGCTTGCCGGGCTCTCCAAGAGGGGCGGAGGAATCGAACTTGGGTCGGCCATGTTGGCCGCTTGTAAGGCGAATGCCCCACCCGCTGTGCTATCACTCCAGCCCTGTTTTTGGGATACCACTGGCAATGCATGCTCCTGGGTTGTGCCCAAGGATCACTCCTGGTGAGGTTTGGGGTACCACATGGGGGTCCAGGAATTGAACCTCAATCAGCTGTGTACAAGGTTCTATCCATTGTACTACCTATCCATACATATATCTTATTTTAATATATATTATAAATATGGGAGGACAGTGCTACAGTGCTATAAATATATATGTAAATACATGGATTATAATAAATATATACACATTATAAGGCACTTCCTACCCATTTTCTGCTATTACTACACCACATCTGATGGGGTTCAGACAGTAGGCAACAAATCATAGAGAAAAATATATAAATATATGCCTCTTGGAGTACCCGGCAAGCTACCGAGAGTGTCCCGCCTGCAAGGGCAGAGCCTGGCAAGGTCCCCGTGGCGTATTTGATATGTCAAAAACAGTAACAACAGGTCTTATTCTACTGACCCCGAAAGAGCCTCCAATTGTTGGGAAAAGGCAAGTAAGAAGAGGCTGCTAAAATCTCAGGGCTGGGAGGAATAGATGCTACTGACGCCAACTCGAGTAATTCAACGATCAATGGGATGACAGTGATACAGTGATATATTTAATATACACATATATATAGATACAAATAATATAATACATGTATATAAACACACACTTACAATATGCCTTCAGAAAAAATATCTGATTTGATCTTTCCTTACTGAACAATTTCAGTTTAATGTTATCTCTGGTGGAATTAAACCTGTTTAACTAAATTCTGTATGTTCAGTATCTATGTAATGGAATAAGGTGTGTTATTTGAGAGAATTGAAGGAAAGCATGTCTTAAACATTTGCTCTGTTCTCTAAAATTAGAGAAACAATAGGAGTCAGCTGGTGTAATGCAATTTTATTTCCCTAAACAGCTTAGGAACTCTACTTGGACCCATCAGCCTGAAAACAAGGTAAGCATACACGAATTTCAGCTGTAAATACATCCTTTCTTGGAAAATATTACATGGTTGTATTTTAAAAAATGAAACATTCTTTTAAAATTATAAAATTGGAATGTTCTTTCCTCTCCCTTTAAATTTACTTTCTAAAGTTTAACAGAAAGAAATAATTTAATAATACTGAAGGGTTTTATTATTCAGTATTTGCGCACTAAATGACACATTAATTCCTATATATCCTTTCTTCATCAGTCAGTTCCAGAGACATATTTTCTAGACTGTGTTTTAGTTATAAAGTCAGATGGGGCTAAAGTGGCACAGTGTTATATCTAAACTGAATATACTGTTTAAATTCCAGCTTTAAATTGTGCAAATATGAACTCTATTTGAACATCTTTATCTATGAAGCAGGAATAATATCTACTTCATAAGTGTGCAATTATACCTAAGAGTACATTAGATTAAAAAATCTCTGACAAGATGCAGCAGGGGCTGATCTGAGAATAAATGCTACTTTGTTCTTCCTTTATCCTCTCAATGGACACACTTTCCACTAGAAATGAATGTTGTGAATCAGGTAAAGTTTGTTTTTAGTGCCTCTGGACTTCCCAAGTATCAAATATCTTCATGTTCTTTTCAGCATTCAGTTCTGGGGAAACACTGAATAAATCCATTCATACCAAATGCTTCTAATAGACTAATTGATTCAATATTTTTCTCTCACAACCCTGAAGATATAACACTGCCGAGTTCTAGCATTTTCAGTTCTTTTCATATTTTCCTTTGATGATAACCAATCTGTTATTTTTAAAAAATGTGTTCATCTAGATGATACCGTATTTTTCTCCTTTTTATTTGAAGTGCTAAAAAAATACACCATTTATGTAGTCAAGGTTCACTGTCTAAGGTTACTCACCAGCTCTAATCACGTTCCCTCAAATTATACTGGTTATATTGTGGCTCCCACCTACCCAAGTAAAGAAGGAGACACATATCTCCTCATTTTTCTACTTTTTTCCAGTCAAGGTTCTAGAAAGGACTCAGCTTCAACTGATTCAAGAGCTGCATCTTAGGAGAGTCAGATTCAAAAGTAAGTATAATGAAGAGGCATCTGAAAACCATTCTATAATGACTGTGGCTCTTGATCTTTTGTTCTTGCGAGTGATGCTTGGCAGAGTTTTGGACAGCGAAAGCTGCAAACTCTAAGGGGAGGATGGGTACTTAGGAATTACTTCTGACTTGAGTTCAAGCCTGTGTGAGTGAGATTTTAGTTTTTGTTTTGTTTTTATGCGTCACACCCAGGAGTGCTCAGGATTTACTCTTGGCTCTGTGCTCTGGGGACAATAGGGGTTGTTTCCTAGGTTTGATCCAAAGTCAGCTGTAAGACAAGAGCCTTAACCAGTGTACTAAGGCTCTGATGCAGAAAGTGTGAGAGATTCTGAATGTCCTTGTATATAACCTGTATCAGCTTAAAATAGTAAGAGTGTGTTTCTTAATTTGCAACCAAAAAAATCTACACATGAAGACAAGCTTATGTATTGACTTACTTTTATCAATTTTATTAATAGCATAAATTTGTATATAAACTATACATAAAATTATATACATTCTACATTATACTATATACATGTAATGATGTATGCTATAGAAATGCAAATACATATCTACAGTTACAAGTAAGTATATATTGTTCTCAATTTACTGATTTTTTTTACCATTTCATTCATTACTTTTATGTCATCAGTATTTATAAGTGCTTGGAAAAATTCTATGTTTCTACTTAAATTCTCATACTATCAATTATATATTGTGGCATTGGGACTAAAAATTCAGAGATCCTATTAATCTCTTGGTGATATTTCTCAATTTTATGGTTTTGTTCTTTCAACTGCCTATTTTATTTTCAAAGATAATTTTTCATGCATGGGTTCAGTTACACTCTGGTAATGAACTCATCCAAACCAGCAGAAAATTTATATAAAAAATTTCTTACTCATTCAACCTATTCAGTGTAGGTGAAAAAGATCTTGTCTGCCTTAGGTAATTTTAGTATGTTCACAATTTCCAAGTTAGGAAAACAAAAACTACTGACTCAAACTTTTGCTCAAAAGTGACATAAATCACATTCACAGATATTCAGTGACCCAAATCATAAGGTCAAGGAAAATCAACTGTGAAGAAGGCCATGCATGAGATCCAGTAGCATTTTTCAAAGATGTGTTACAAAACATATTTGGAGGACAGCACAAATACTTCCCAACCACATAATGTTCTTGAGAATTACACTGATCATAGGAATTGGTGATATTTCTATCTCTCTTACATGTTTAATATAAATTTCACTTCTTCAGTGACAGCCCTTTTCCAGTACACACGTGATTTGACACTCTGACTAGATCTCTCTTCAATGCATAGATACAATTGTTTTCTTGGCTTATTTTAAAGAAAGATTGTTACTCATAATTAGGACTGAAATAGGTTTGTTAGAAATTTCTCAAAATTTAACCTTTTTGACACTACTATAAAGATCTGCTTACTGATGGTGACTTGGCCCTTCCACTTCCAACCTAGAGTCACCTAAATGGAGTAAAGGTTTTTGCAACTGAGATAAGCAACTTCACCTCCCTCCAATGATAAATTATTTGGGCCATGTTTCTTAGAATTACCCAAGGAAAGTCACCTTTAAGAAGTGTGCTTAAGCCCTATATGAATTGAACCTTTTCTTAAATTACTGCTTTGATTTGATTTGAGATATTATTCCAGTCATTAACCTAGCTAACTACAGAACAATCACAGAGATATTTGACCTGTTCCTCATGCTCAACTGTTTCCCAAATCTTAAAAATTTTGTCTCTTAAATAACTCATAAAAGAACAGATTTCTTGAGGGAATGATTAGTATCAAACTCAATTTAAACAACTTAGAATCACCAGGGAAAATGTTATATGTAATATTAATAAGCAAAATCTTAATAACTCTGGCTGAATTCAAGGAAAAGCCAATAACCTTTCTTATTTCTTTCAGTGAAGTCCTAAATATTCTTGATTAATAAGGAAAGAAGTTGGTGTTCAGATTACAAAGTAAGCACTTAAGAAATACTTGAATTTGACAGAGCCAAAACCCAGAAAAATGAAGTAAAAATATTCTTGGGGACTGCCACCAATTTGAGAAGCCTATGGTTAGGCTGTGGTGATCAAACTTGCAATCAGTATAGGAAGGTGATGACTGACCACTGCTTAATGAGGAATGCAGACTGCAGCAAGCTAGAGAAGGTTCCGAAAATAAACCCTAAGAAGGCTTCCCACACAACCAATGCAACACAAAATATTTCCAGTGGTATCTAGTACCATGGCAACTACAAGAAAATTATAAGAAATCGATTTAGAAGCCTTTTTTAAAAAATGTCCTTGTGATGGGTTTCTATTGGTAGACCTTAAATTTAGATAGTAATTTCATATGTAGAAAAATGCCTTCTGGACAAAAGACTATTGTGATTGGGATGAATTAGCCTGTAGAAGCTTCTGCATTCCCATCCTTGAAAATAGCTTATTGTGACTAAAAGCATAGTTCCTAAAGAACAAAAAATATTCTTCCTATAATAGTATCTAGATTGTCACTCAGATTAAATTGTCTTTTAAAAGTTTTTCTTGCATTGAATGCTCTTATAAATTGAGTACAGTTTATTTTATAAGTAAATCAGTAGCTGAATTAAGAAATTTTTGGTGGAGGGCTGAAATGATAGCACAGAGGGTAGGCACAAACATGCGTTTGCCTTGCATGCAGCCGATCCGGGTTCAATTTCCATCATCATCCATATGGTCACCCAAGCACTGCCAGGAGTGATTCCTGAGTGCAAAGCCAGGAGCAACCCCTTAACATCGCCGGGTGTGATACAAAAGAATAAAAAATAATTAAAAAATAAATTAAAAAAAAAGAAATTTTTGGTAGAGATCAGCTTTAGGCATGTTAAACATTAATGTGGAGTGGGGATGTATACGTGAAATCTCAATGTACCCTTCCTCTCAAATAAGCCCTGAGTTTTCCGAGGGCGAAAATGAGCAGGAAGGAACTAAGATACAGTTATACTAACAAAACAGAAATAAAAATCCACAATAATCTAAAGAACTTGTTCTACATATTATTTCCTGGAGAACAGGTATAAGTTCAGATAATTAGTTAGTTCTAAGCGGACAACATGAGTACTGAGTGCAGTTTTGGAAAGAGTACATGGTGGCAGACTGAGCACTCAAGAAGAGCTCAGGAGTGGGTATGGTGCCACCAATAGGTCAATCTGTACCTGTGAGGTGAGTGCACAAGCAGCCTGATGGCGCATTCAGACTTCCAGATACCCCAAAATTGCTGGTGTGCTTTGGCCAGTTCCCAAAAACTTGGGGCAAAGTTTAACAAAAAAGTACACAGCCAAAAGTTAGGTTTGTGGGAGACACACCCACAAACCACCTCGGGCTCGGCTATATAATTTGAGGCATAGCCTCTCTGATTTCTGATCGAACTGCTTACCTGCCATGATCCCAGAAACTCACAAACAAATCTCGAAACCCAACAGCTTTTGGCAGAAATGCATCCGGTCCCTGCAGTAGGTTACCGGCGCTGGGCCAACCCAGGTGGGAATGTTTCGTGCCTTGGCCTGTTCACCCTGGTGGCCTGGTGGCTGCCAACCTCCAGAGGCCACTGAACAGTCTGGGCCCACAGTAACGAGAAACGTGGGGCCTCATGGGATGCGGGTGGAGCCGGCCCTTTCCTCCCCAACCCAACAAGACCCCAAGTCACTGTCCATGAACAGCTTCTCTGGCTCCTGATCAAGATGCTTAACGGCCATGATCCCAGAGACTCAGAAACAAATCTCGGAACTCAGTGGCTTTTGGCAGAAATGTGTCCAGTCCCCGCAGAAGGTTACTGTCCCCAGGCCACCTCAAGGGGAAAGGGTGTTGTCCCTCCACCTGCTCCCCGCAGGTGGCCCAGTGGCTGCAACCTCCAAAAGCTACTGGACAGTCACGTTTGGGCCCTCAGTGATGAGACATGCAGGCGGCTCATGGGATGGGGGTGGAGCCGGCCCTTTCCTCCCCATCCCAATGAGACCTCAAGTTGCCGCCCATGAATGGCCTCTCTGGCTCCTGATTAAGCTGCTTAACCACCATGATCCCAGGGACTCAGGAACAAATCTTGAAACCCAGCAGATTTGGGCAGAAATCCCTCTGGATATAATTGTTAAAATTTCTGAATTTCAAAATTGTGTGGCCACTACTGCAGCCACGTGACATCATATGTTATTCATAACCAGCAATAGAAAACAAATTGTCTACAGTTGCCTTTTCAGTAGATCTGAGTGTTGGGGTAAAATCTCAAATAACAATGGTTTGTCTGGTGTGAAAGTATTGAATGTAATCAAAGTAGAGGGAGAGTAATGTGGAAATCATCTGCCAAACAGGTAGGGGGAGGTATACTGGGTTTTTTGGTGGTGGAGAATGGGCACTGGTGAAGGTACAGGGAGTTTCATTGTATGACCGAGACTTAAACCTGAAAGCTTTGTAACTGCTCTCACGGTGATTCAATAAATAAAAGTATAAAAAATGTGGAAAAAAGAGTAAGGTGGAGTTCATGCCTAATTCAATCAGCTACTCAGTGGCTGAATAAACAGCAGTACTCCTACATAAAAAAGAAAGGAAGAGCTCAGGGACATTCTTTATTGACAAGGTCATCTTGTTCAATGCCAGGCCTGTTGATATAGTGCTGTTTGCATCAGGCCGAACTGAGTGCTATCAGATACACTCCAGCAATACACTAGGACAGCCAGCACTATAATTTGTGGTGTTGGGGGAGTCATGTGATACAAGATGGAGTTCTATCTTTGTACATGCATTCATGTTCCCTTGAGCTATAAGCTACCTCTCCAGCCCCATTTGCATTTTAACTATGGTTAGAAATAAACTAACCTAAATGTGTGATAAAACTGTATAAAGCACATGAATTCACACTTACAGGAATATAAATAATACTAGGGAAGCTCACTAGTGGATCGTATCAGTAGCAGTATATTGATGTAGCTTCTAGAAGATAGTAGCTTAGGGAAAACTGAACAAATGGTACAAGGCATCTGTTTCTTTAATTTCATGTGAATGGACCATTATCTCAAATTAAAAGTCTAAAAAATCATTTCTCTTATTTTCCCAAAAGTTCACACTCAAAAACCATCCAAATGGGAAACAATTTTCTGTCCTTTGTGAAATCAATCTAAATAATTACAAGCATATCTCCAGAACCAAAACAGAACCCACTATATGGACATCTCTTATTAAACCCTTCCAGTAGTCCATAGATCAGCACTTGGAAGTCTACCAAATATTTCCCCTCAGTCAAAGCAGCAGCACATGTCATATTAGCTAACAACTGTAATTTTAATTTGTAATGTTCAAATCAACAAATAAAATACTATCTATTCTGGTTTTTGTTACTCTTGACCTGCAAGATATTTCTACTATTTTTCCTGTTCTTCTCATGTCAAAAAGGTTGAAGAATGGGTTAAAGAAACAGTATAGAGGGCAAGACACTTGATTTCCACATAACTGACTTGATTCATGAGAGGCACCACATATAGTCCTTTGAGCAGCATCAGGAGTAAGCCCTGGGTTACTACAAGGTACGGACTACTACAAGGTACGAACCAATAACCAAAAGCAAAAGAAAAGGTTGAAATATTCTGCTTTAGATAGCTAACAGAGTAATCACTGAGAATATGAGATGGGATATACTCATTGTTAGCAGAATGATGTTTTTTAAACAACTTTATAAATCGTTTGTATTGTTTTGTTATTTTTTTGGGTCACACCGAGCATTCTATGGGCTTACTCCTGCATCACTCCTAGCAGTGCTCAGGGGACCATATGGATTGCTGGGTATAAAAACCTGGTTGGTTGCATGCAATATAAGAACCTTACCTATTGTTCTATTATTTCAGCCCATCATTTGCATTTTTAAAACTCCTCACAGTAAAATAACATATGGATACATGACTTTTTTAATAGTCACAAGCAAAATGTTGACTTTTTAGTCATTTATTAATTATTGTATTTTTTTTGTAATACTCCTTTTGAAAAAAGAAGCACTTAGGTGTCTAAAAGATTGTTTCAGCAATATAGCAAAGGTGCTTAATTAGAGGGTCATTGAAACTGATAGGCCTTACTTAGATATAACTATATTTGATATTCCTCTCTACTATCAAACATATTAAAACTATACACCACAGTCAAAAAATATAAAACATAATAGATATTTCACTGGTTATCATTTGTTTTTGGAGCAGACATGCTGGTCCTCAGGGCTTACCTGAGAACCCTGAGTTCTGTGTTGAGGAACTGGTGGGGACCATCTGGGGTGCCTGGGATACAACTAGCTCAGTCAGATATAACAAGTCTATCTCTCCAACTTAAAAATTATTTTTAGTTATGTTTAGAAATATGTACTTAGGGTTATTAACATAATTTTTACTTTTTGTTAAAGGAATTGTTTTTTAATGTACAGTAGCAAAACCAAACCTGAGCATGTGGGCAGCATTGAAGACCACATCAAATTCCATGCTGTCCAGTTCAGCTGCTTTTTTTGCCATTTCAGCCGCTTCTATGAGGCGAGATTCTTCCAGAAGAAACTGACCTGTAATTTTAAAAGCAAAGAGCTTAATCTTGGAAAACATTGTTATTTTGAAATATTCTAATATTAGTTGTGTATTATATGAAAGAGTAAAGCTACTACAGAAAAAAATACAAAATCACTGAAAAGCTTATCTGAAGCTCTAATTTTTATGTGTCATAAATTAAAGTGCTTTTATTAGTTACATTAATGCAATTTTTAAATTGCAGAATATTGATGGCAAAGCAAAAATGCTTATTTATTTGAAACTCATTTGCAAAATTTAAAGGAAGTTAAAAACTTCCAGTATATGAGCTAGTAAGAATTTGCTGATATCAAAGCCAAGATAAGTAAATCATAAGAATAAAAACCATTCCTAACACTACCCCAGCCATAAACATCAAATCATTACCATATCTCTAATGCAGATGCAAAAAATCCTCAACAAATTTTTAGTAAACCAGGTTCAAGGGTATATATTGTAAGAATCATTCATCATTATTGAATAAGAATTACTCCAGGGAAGTAAGGATGGTTCAACACACTCAAATCAATAGATGAGATATATCATTTCAACAAAATGATAAATTATGATTATATCAATAGATATTTAAAATGTTTTTAACAAGATTTAATGTCCTTTTATAAAAAACCCTAAATAAATGAAAAAAATTACCAAATATAATTAAGGCTATATGATGTATAGAGTCAAAAACAACTTCAATGATGCAAAATTGAGAGCATTCCTCTAAGATCAGACAAAATACAATTTATTTCACCCCTACTTTTCAATAGAGTAGCACAAATCAAGGCAAGAGTGACTAAATAAGGATATAGGACATATACTAACTAAAAAACAAAGTTAAACTACAACTATTTGCTGATGACATACTGCTATATACAGAGAGTCCCAGACTCCTGTTAAAATGCTACTAAAATCAACATATACAGCAATGTGACAGGACACAATACTATAATACAAAAATATGTTTGGTTTTTACATGCAAATAATGAGCTAGCAAAAAGAGAAATCAGAAAAGCAACCCCATTACAATAGAATCAAAAAAAATTCCAATACTTTGGAATGAATTTAATCAATGTAGTCAAAGACCTGGATATGAAAAACTAAGACACCGTTGAAAGAAATAGAAGACACAAAGAGACAGAAAGATATTAAACACTCATGGATTGGTGATGTTAACAATGTCAAAATGGATTTATTACCTAAAGTAATATATGGATTCAATTCAGTTCCTTTAAAAATCCCAATGGCATTCTCTACAGAATTAGAATAATAAATCATGCATTCATTTTCAACTACAAAAGACACTGAAAAGCAAAACACTCCAAAAAAAAGGATAAAAAAATGGAGGGTATAATTCTCCCAGAATTGAAACTACTAGAACGTAATAGAACGTAATAGTAATTAAAACAGCTTAGCATTGTAATCAAAGCACACAAACAAAATCACAGAAGAGAATTAAGATTCCAGAAATAAAAATTCTAATATATGGAGAATTAATTTTTCTACAAAGGAACTAAGAGGATAAAACAGGGCAAGGAAAGTCACTTCAGTAAACAGTGTAGGGAAACTGGTCTACCACCTACAAAATAAACTAGATTGTAGTACACAAAATGAACTCAGGATGGTTCTAAAATGCTGAGTTGTGACATGAGTCCATAAAATACACAGAAGAAAATATAGGTGTCATATTTCTTGACATCAGCTTTAGGGATTTCAAATGGGATGGCTGACTCCAATAACAAGGGAAACCAAAGTAAAAATAAACAAATGCAAATACATCAAACTAGAAATTTCTATATAGTGAAAGAAATTTTCATAAAATGAAAATATATTCTATGGAATAGAAAAAGATATACTAACAACACATATGACAAATGGCTAACACTCAAAATAAATAAAGGTATTATAAAATCTGATAATAAGAAAATTAAATTAAAAGATAACTAGAATGTCTGAATAGACACTTCTTCATAAAAAACATACAGATAGCCCATAAAACAAAGAAAAATGCTTATCATATCTTTCATTAGGGAAATGTAAATCAAAACAAGAATGAGGTAAAACCTCATACCTGTGAGATTGGTTATAATCCAAAATTTAAAAAATTAAAATAAAATGTTGAGAGTGTATAGAGAAGATTTTTTACAGCTTGGTGGGCATGTTATTGGTCCAACTTCTATCAGAACAGCATGGAGATTTATTTCTGCTTTAAAAAAAATCACAATAAACCTCCAAAGGATTGAGCAATGTTAAGTCTAGGTATCTAATCAAAGAACACAGAAACACTAATTTAAAAATTCATATGTGCACTTATGCTCACTAAAGTGCTATTTACATTAGCCAAAATCTGCAAACAGCCCAGGGGCTCAAAAACAAATGAGGGGACAAAAACTACATGTTTGGCAACATGCATATATAAAGTGAAATATTACCAGCTTTTAGTAAAGATGCTATCTTGCTTTTGATACAATGTGGAATGAACAAACAACATGGAATTGCTAAATGAAATAAGTCAGAAGGCCAAAGGTAATACCAGATGATCTAGTTATACATGGTACAGAAAGAAACAAAGGAAGGAAACAAGATAACATCCAATAAAAACAAACCTTTTGAGTCAGACCATAGAGTTGACCACCAATGTAGGGTGGGGGCAGGAATGGGCTGAAGGAGTCCATTGTACTGTGGTGGAAGGATGTTAGCACTTTGGTGGCATGTGGGGAATGGTATATTATACCTCTAAAACATATAAGCACTGACACTCTTTATAACCAGCGTGTCATAAAATGAGAATTTTATTAATCAAAAAAAATAAATAAGTGTGAAGAAAGCGGACAGTTATATGGTGAAGGATAGAACTGACCTCTCAAAGGTGAATGTATATACAAATAGCCTTTGTAGTATATTTCCTAGCTTCTTAAACTTTGGTTGTGACCCCTTGTGAGTTCAAGTAGCTAATTGTGATGGTTGCAAAACATTTATTTTATTTAAACTGTGCTATTTACTATCATCAAATGTTTAATTTGTATGCCCGTTTTACATCACCAGGTTTGTATAAAAATATCTCAGTGAAATGGGTTATGAATGGAAAAAGTTTAAGAATCCCCGGATATACACTTTAAAAAAATGTGGGAGAGAGGGGTTTCACTGTGATTCTGACCAATCAGGTCAGTGGTTCAATGTGCGACCCTAAAGATGGTGCTGCCCAGACCCTGCAGTGCCAGGGATTAACCAAGCTACCCTGGTATGTTTTGAACTTCTGGGTAAAACATAGTGTTTTATGATGATAGAGGGGAAGGACTACATAGAACAGTGCTCAACTGACCATGTGGTGCTGGGGTAATAAATGGGGTCAACCACATGCAAGGCATACACCTTAACCCCTGTACTAACTGGCTCTCACATACTGATTTTCAGTAATACACACTTGAAGTTTATTTAATGCTACAGTACAATAAAGGTATTTTATTTTTAATTTGGAAGATACAGTTGGTATGTAAGGCTATTTACAAACAGTGCAATGTTAAAGGCACAACATCAAGATTAGTCCCAAATTTAAGGCTATACATATGAAGCAAGAAAACTCTGCCATCCCCCACCTTGCCCCCTGCCCTCTTCTTTTTTAATATAACAAGGGATTTATTAACAGCAAAAGCCATGACTTTAACCCCCACCCCGCCCTCTTCCTTTTTAATATAACAAGGGATTTATTAGCAGTAAAAGCAATGACTTTAAACCTTATCTAATAGGATATTTAAATGAAAATCACATTTGAGGGATGTCAGAGATACGCTAAAAGGATTTAGAAAACTGCTAGACTTGTAAACTGTAGTCTAATCATTATTTAGTTTTGCTTTATATTTCCTGTTTGTTCAAGATTTTAACAATATAAAAATATTATAAAGCCAGTTTCCAAGTCCTGGTGGTATACAGGAACAAAGAAACTAAAAACTGATAAGTTTTCTCTGACAGCTGTTTAAGAAGCCTATTATTTACTTTTCCCTCCTAATAAGTAGTATGAATTATCTTGTGATTCAGAGGGAAAACACAAGGGGAAGATTTTTCATCACAGAAAACTAAATAATCCATAATTACCATTTGTATTTAAGCATTTTAAACTTTATTTGATAAAGGGTGGTAAGAAAAGTTAGAAGGAAGTGACAAATTTTTAAGGACAGGACAAAGAGTTCTAAGCTATTTCTACAAAAACAATCTAACATCACATTCACCTGGTATCCTGTGCTTCTCTTATGTTCCAAAACAAACATGTTTGATGGGTTAAAAACAGCTGTAATTAAATTTATAATAAAAAGGGCAAATTACTTATGGAATGTATGTAGCACATTAACTCAACATGCAAATTTATATGAACTCCAATTTAATGCTACTTTCAAAAATTAAAACAAGAATACTCTGTCACATAGTGAAAAATTTCACATACAGCTTAGTGAATGGTACTAGGAAAATAACATTCTTCAGTTAATTATGCTTGTTATAGATTTCCTTTTGAGTTAAAACATGATTGTTACCGGTCTTCAAAGTATGCCTAAGTAAACACATGGACAAGTATATTAATAGCTTATGTCCTATTTAGACATAGAAAAAAATAGGAATTTATTAATATTGTTTCCTTTCTGGATAGTTATTAACTCTGCAACATATGCTGTTTAGGAAAATGCAACAATTAGTTGAATAATGAGGGTTACTTTCTTAAAGTATAATTACTCCAGTCTGTAGAGGGATAAAGAGATACATGAGCTCTGGTAGAATAAAAGATTTAAAAAAGGACATGTTATCTATATTGTCCACATAAAAACTGAGGGACACTAATCAGAAGCTTATGTGATAAAGGCAACTGGTGCTCAGGTACTCAGTTTATATGAACTGCCCAGGGCAAAGCCATTCAAGCTTTGTCAATGTCAAGCACATCATTAACTCAACAACAAAAAGGTGCAGTAACATTAACTGTGTAAGCTCAACAAAACAATAAAATCCATAATTTTAAACTACTGCATTATTTTTTAAATTAGCTTTGTCATATAACGTGTATCTTATGAATAGCTAGCAAGGCCCACAAACTACATGGAATGTTGGATAACATTGGTTTGTCCTTGCCCCACCCCTGTCCCCACAGGGAACTTATGTTTACTGAGTTGCACCCATCACAGTGCTCCAGAGGCACTCACATTCCTCTGTGTTTATCTTTAACTTCTCCTTTGTGTTTATCTTTAACTTCTCCTTTGCTCTGCTTCCTCTATCTGTTAATCAATTATATCCCCAAAACAGACCCTGTGACTTGTAAAGTCAGATTCTTCTAAGAACAGTTGATTTTATAATATGCAAAAGAAATGTTGCTTTTCTCTTTCCTTTATGTCCCTTACATAGAGCAACGTCCTTTTTATATAGACACAGGGAGACAGTTAATACTATGCTTTTATAACTTGGGGAGTTAAATGACTCCGAATATATTTACTTCCAAGCACGTGTCATATTTACATGACTTAAGCCTCAGTTGCCCTAAGTTCCTAGCACTCCAAAGGAGGACCCAGGGCAAGCTGTGAGCTACCCTGGCATTGAAAATGGATAGGCTGCCCCAGTCGCCCTCTCCTCTCTGAAAAGAAGATGGCGGCCACATGGGCGCCTTGTGGAGAGCAGGTGTGAGCCGGGGGTGCGGGGGTGACAAAAACCTCATGGGAAGGGGGGCTTTCTGGTCTGTCCTTCATGCCCTACCAAGGTCACCAGTTGCCCCCCACGAGCAGCTCTCCAGCACGGCCAAGGCCCCAGAATCACAAGGACTTAATCTGGAACCCAGCAGCTTGGAGCAGAAAAGTGAATGTACTGTGCGTTAATCCAGGCCATCATGTCTGCCTGGAGCAGAAAGGGTGTTGCTCCCTTCCGCCCTCCTCCCTCTGGAAAGAAAGATGGCGGCCGCATGGGAGCCTTGTAGACAGCAGGTATGAGCCGGGGGTGCGGGGGCGACAAAAACCTCATGGGAAGGGGGGCGTTCGGGTCCGTCCTTCACACCCTACCGAGGTCACCAGTTGCCCCCCACGAGCGGCTCTCCAGCATGGCCATGGCCCCAGAAGCACAAGGACTTAATGCAGAACCCATCAGCTTGGAGCAGAAAAGTGAATGGACTATGCGTTAATCCAGGCCATCATGTCTGCCCAGAGGGGAAAGGGTGTTGCCCCATTCACCCTCTCCTCGCTGGAAAGAAGATGGCGGCCACATGGGTGCCTTGTGGAGAGCAGGTGTGAACCGGGGGTGTGGGGGCGACTAAAACCTCATGGGAAGGGGGGCGTTCCAGTCCGTCCTTCACGCCCTACCAAGGCCGCCAGTTGCCCCCCACGAGCGGCTCTCCAGCACGGCCACGACTCCAGAGCACAGAAACCAATCTCTTAATTATCTGACTCTCAGTAGAAATACTTCCAGGGTTAATTAGCAAAATAGTTGAAATCCAAAACCAACATTTAATTCTTGAACCCAGCTGTAGAAAGCGAATCACTTCACAATGCTTTCTCAGCATGTCTGATTTGGGGGGAGGGGGTAAACTCTAAATAATAGTGGTGCATCTTTTATTGAAACAATGAACCTAATCAAAGCAGATAGAGTGTTAACTAGAATTCATCTGCCTCACAGGCACTGGGAGGGGTGGGGGTGGGGTTTTATTGGGGTTCTTCATGGTAAAAAATAAGTATTGGTAAAGGGAAAGGTGTTTGATATTTGCATGACTGAGACCTAAACCTGAAAGCTTTGTAACTTTTCCCACAGTGATTCAATAAATAAATAAATAATTTTAAAAAATGGATAGGCCAAGCACCATAAAATTTATAAGTGAAGAGCATGGTCATGGGCAAACTCAGAATGATCCAAAAAGAAGTAACTGGATAAGGACCCAGCTGTGGTCAGGAAGGACTAACCTGGCGTGAGGCCTGTAGTCTGGGATATATAAGCGAGATGTCCCTAGGAAAGCCACCCTTTAAAGCTTAATATATCTCTTACTGTATCCATACAAAATGACTTGAAAGGTTATTAAGAAATAAACTTAAGATGACCATTTAGATGATCTGGACTAAGAAAAAAGGGTTAGTAATATGCCCTAGATGGTATTTTGCCTTTAGGTGGATCTCCTTGCAGAATGAAAGTTTGTCCTAAAAGTTTCCCCTGAGGGAAGGGCTTTACATATGTTGATTGTGCTACCTCACTTATGTGTATTTGCTACCCCTAACTCCAGAGGATGGTCTCTACAACTGTAGGCTGTGGGATGGGATATAAGAAGCTGGGAATGAGCGGTAGGGGGAAATGGGAATGGGGCACATGTTGAGACTGGAATACAGGCAGAGAGTGAGTCTAGAATAGGATGGAGATTGAAATAAATGGTGACTGATCAACCAACCAGTCTGACTTGGTTCCCTCCTTTTTTCGACCATCTCCCTTGGCCATCCGGATTGGGGGAAACAGTTACTGACCACTGAATGCACGCAGCATTTGCCCCTGCTTTTTGAACACAAAGTGAATCACATTTTTTAGTATTATAACTGGTGATTTAAAGAAAAATCCCACACAATCACTTTATAACAACAGAATTCATTCATTTTATTCACATTAAAAAAAAAAAGAACACATTAGTCAGCTATTTGCCTAATTCCCCTCAATCTGTTCTCCACAGGTCCTGCATCTCTGTAGTCCAGCACTAGTGTTCTGTGTTAATAAAGATATGAAAATAGTGTGGATTATCTGGGATCTTTAAAATAAAGTGAATTTGAATTGAAATTTGAAAATCTGAATTTAAAAATCTGAATTAAAGAAATTAAAAATTTATTTAAATCAATTGAATAAATAGCACAGCGGGTAGGGCGTTCGCCTTACAAGCGGCCAACATGGCCGACCCGAGTTCGATTCCTCCGCCCCTCTCGGAGAGCCCGGCAAGCTACCGAGAGTATTCGATATGCCAGACACAGTAACAACAAAGTCTCCAATGGAGACGTTACTGGGCCCGCTCGAGCAAATCGACGATATAATTTGAAGTGATAGTACAGCTGAAGCGATAGCACAGCAGGTAGGGCATTAGCCTTGCAAGCAGCCGACCCGGGTTCTATTCCTCCATAACTCTCTGGGAGCCCAGCATGCTACCGAGAGGATACTGCTTGCATGGGCAGAGCCTGACAAGCTCCCCGTGGCATATTCGATATGCCAAAAACAGTAACAACAAGTTTCGCAATGGAGATGTTACTGGTGCCCGCTAGAGCAACTCGATGAACAGCGTGAGGACAGTGCTACAGTGCTATATACGTTGAAAATAAATTAGTATTCAGCTATGTTATACAATGACCATTTGTTTGAAATGTAGTATGAAATGGATAGAAAATGAAGCAGTAAGTAGTCTAAATCCCTAAAACCAACATACGTAGGAAAACTAAGATATTCCTTTTTTTCATTTTTTTCCAGGAGAATTGACCCTTACTCCTGGAAGACTTTACTTCAAATCCGTTATTCTCTACTACTTCACTCTTCATCACAGCACACCAAACCTCCGCCTTTCTGAGCTGCTCCTGCTTTACTCACTGTAACCCGCTTCTACACAGCCTTAATTGTGTGGAAATCCTGGCCTCTAAAGATCATAGTCCTACTGCTGCCCAATGTCTAATCCTATCTTGCCTACTCATTACCATTTTTATGTCCTTAAAACATTTCCTCTGTGGTTACCACTCTCCAACAGGGTCCAAATTGGATATGATTAAAATTGACTGTAATATCATTCACTAACTAAACCAGAGCACTTCAGAATAAAAGAGAATGGCATTTTAAATGATATTGTAACAAGCACTCATAAACCAGAAATGTCTCAAGATAGTCAGCCCACTTACAGCATATGCAGTAAGATAGGATTCCCAATCTATTCTTTTTGGGGGGTTAGGGGAGGGGTGACTGGGCCACACCCAACAGTGCTCAGGATTTAACTCTGGACTTGTGCTCATGTATCACTCCTGGTTGTGCTTGGGGGAATATATGCGGTAACAGGATTGAACTGAGCTGGCCATGCAAGCATCTTAACTCCTGCATTACCTCTATGGACCCTCCAACTCTTCTTTATTATTGTTGAGAAATGAAATGCTTCTCACAATAAAGCACTGTATCATAGCTATGGAGTGATTGACATTATCAAGAGACACTGTAGGTGCTCTTCAGTGAAGAATGCGAAGGCTTACTGTTGAGTCTACCAAGACTAAGCCACATTCCAAGGTCCCAACATTCAGTGGCAGGAGAATCTGCTGGAGCCATATTGTGAGGGTAGTGAAGACAGAAGTCAAAGCTCAGGCAGAAAAGAGGGTTCTTAAAAGTGAGGGGAGGTGAGGAAGGCAGGTACTTCAGAGAGTCTGTCTATACTAGTTACCTTTATACTGTTTCTCAAGCTTGTCAGATCATTTAGAGGATTTGGCTACAGAGATCTAGGCCTCATAACCAGAGTTTCAGGGTCTAGAGGTCTGATGTAGAGCCTATGAGTTATGCATTTAGTAAGTCTCTATCTTCTGCTGCTGTTTGTGTGATGCCCATAGTTTTGGCATTGTTTTTTCCATGGGGACAACAAAATAAATGTTTTATGCCATACCATAGTTTAGTACAAATCCTCTGTTGGGATTAACTACAGTTAGACTGAGTTCTGGTTAATTAACTACATGTGGAATGCCCTTTCCAATATTCTGAAGTATAATGACCAGGTTAAATAAATAGCGATAGATAGCAAGACACATGTGAACCAATAAGGTATATTCATTAAATCGAAAGTTACTTTGTCAAAATCCTTAAAATGAGATTTCATATGTAGAACTGATTTCAAGAAAAAGAAATCACTTCTTATATATAGTAGACAAGACACATTCTTTGATAATAATAAAATTTCCTATAAAAACCCTAAGTTAAATGCATTTTGGTTTCATGTTCACTATGTTACCATACTTTATTACTTCTTTGGTTGTTAATTTGTCTTAGTCGAGTTAATAACTATCATCTAACTTAAATAGTCTCCATTCAGAAGAAGAACAAAGAGAAAAAGAAGATAAAAAACTCTACGGGGGAAAAATTATTTGAATTTGAAGAAAATGAGGAGGCTATACAAAGGGGAATCAATTCTTTTGACTTCACAGAGGTTCAGATACAGAGTACATATCTTTCCAAAGGCTAAAAGAGAAGAAGCAAAAAGCAGTTGACAATTTTGAATCAGCTGCTTCATCATTAGTTGTACTATTTCTTCTCCGAATGAATGATTCTTTAACTGAATGATCTAAATTACTTGGTAGAATGATGTTTCAGTATGACATATTTGTGAAGCTCAATACTTCAAAATTCTGGGATTTAAAGGCTGTTTGAAAGGCAGAAATATCTAAAAATATAAGCAGGCCTTAAGCTGTCAGATAAAATATTGCTTTGTAAAAAAATATGACTACATGTAGACTACAATGAAAAATTCATTTGTACATTCAATATAACTAAATTAAGCAACTAAAAATATCTGTAATAGGTGTCATGATCCTACAGTTTCCTTAGATGAAGTCATTTGTATACTTTATAAAATATAAAATAAATAAAAGGTTTATATATAAAACAGCAACTAAAATATCTCCAATAAAATTGTACCTTTTAGGAGAGGAGAGTCAAATTAATTAAATATCTCTAAAAATATCTGACTTCTATCAATAGCACCTATTTCCATTATCTCACCCTTAACCCTACAAATTATTCTGCACACAGCAGAGAGATCTTGTTAAAAAACGAAGTGAGTTTCAGCATGTTACATTTTATTCCAGGAAAGTAATCTCCTTTCAATGTACCACTCCAGCTGATATTACAGCACAGAGTTCCCCATCTATCCCTTTCCTCAGCCTAATTCTCTGACCTAGTCTCCTTTATTCTCCAACTACTCTCCTGTAAGTCAAATTCAGTCTATGCTGGCCTCTAGCTGTTTCTCTCTTGCAGTCTGTGAAGAAACAATCTCTGCTTCCGCCTTTCTATAGGCTTTCTCTCCAACTGAAATACTCTTCCTAAGAGAACACAGTAGCTCACTCTGTTCCTGGAACATTGCAGGGATTCAATACACATGTATTCAGTGACAGGTCTGAATTAATCATATATCTGTATGACTACTTGGTACATTTTCAGGAAAAAGCGAAAACTGAGACAAGATAGATCTAGACACTTATTTATTCACATTCTCTCACTTCAAGGAGATTGCAGGCAGGCAGTAATGAAGATCACACATGTCAAGAGCAGCACAATTTTCCAGGGTGCTATTCACAGGGAAGTTTCCATGAGCTAGATTTGAGCAGCATGACACTACTAGTTTGAGTCCTCTGAATTTCTCGAAGAATCCAGATGTTAAATATAACTTCTAAAATACCTGAAATAACTTCAAACAATTTACTTAATATATATAATACATTCCTTCAAATGAAGTTCAGTAATTTGAGAAAATGAGAAGAATATACAAGTTACTTATTCAAGAAATGTGTACTAATGGGCACTAGTGGAGGGATGGGTATTTGATCATTGTATAATCTAAACCCAAGCACAAAAAATTGTAAATCTACAACTGTACCTCATGGTGTTTAAAAAAAAAATTCGAAATTTCAAAATCACGTGGCCCTACTGCAACCACGCGACATCATGTTATTCATAACCAGAAATAGAACACAAATTGTCTACTGTTGCCTTTTCAGCAGATCTGATTGTTGGGGTAAAATCTCAAATAATAATAGTGGGTTTGGTGTCAAAATATTGAATGTGATAAAAGTAGAGAGAGAGTAATGTGGAAATCATCTGCCCCACCGGTAGGGGGAGGGTGTGGGATGGGGGTATACTGGGGTTTTTGGTAGTGGAGAATGGGCACTGGTGAAGGTATGGTTGTCTCATTGTATGACCGAGACTTAGACCCGAAAGCTGTGTAACTGCTCTCATGGTGATTCGATAAATAAAATTATATATATATAAAAAAATAAATGTGTACTGTATCTAGCAAATATAAGATACAAAGAAAAGAACAAACATTTATTCTTGAAGTAGTTTTAACTTAGCAGAGGAAAGAAGAGATCATAGGGATAGTTTAAGCATAAAATGTATGTAGTGCTGGAGAGAGATCAATGGTGGAGTGTGTTTTGTACCCCTAAGTTTGAGCCCTGGACAGGAAGATCCTGTGAGCACTGCCAGGTATGGCCCCCAAACAACTATATAATTTTTCAAAGAGAGATAAAAATTATCACAGGTAAACTATTGCATCTGAAGCAGTTACTTGGTTTTATCCAACTTACAATTAACGTTGAACATGTGTAGAATAAAGAGGACTTGTGTGGGTTCAACCTGACATTTCATAAAACATCTATAGCTATATCATTAGCTGATTAATGATGAAAAAGAACATTATCACTCACCTCCAAGCAATTGCCTGTAACCTGTCTCCCCCACAGATTATATTATTAGAACAGGGAAAAATTTACAGGGGAAGTATTAGGAATCACGGGCAGATGATGGTGCCAAAATGAGTGGGTGAAGTGGAACTGAGGTAAACCTGAGGGGTATGAGAGGGAAGATGGGAAATTCATGCCCTTAGTAAGACAGGGTAGGTGAGAGCAAAATGGTCAGGATTCAGACTAGCTTTCCAAAGGAGATACTGTTGAAGTTGTTTTATTCTAGGGGAATGAAAAAATATACTTAAAGAGGGATATTTTGCTTAACCAACAGATTTGTTCCCTGTGTATATTTCTAAGAATTCCTTGCACTTTTGATATGCTTTCAAACTTTAAACCCGTTATCTCTCCTTTCCTCTTTCATTCACTCTTTGCGTTGTATGCTTGTACTTTTGGCAGTCTCTGTTAACAAACACTCAGTTTACTGAGAGAGTAATAAATGTGCTGTGGCTCGGGGCCAAGTAAACAGGTGTCCAGGTGAAAAGGAAAGGACACCCAAGAGATCAATCTGGACGGCTCAGTCTGAGGCTGGGAAGCCCCAATACTGCTCTTCACTGAATAGAAGACATTTTTCTGAATTGGACAGGTACCAGGGTCAGTGTCTAGTCAAAGGAGATTAGAGGAACAGTGGGTCAGGGCTGTGTTCAACTGGAAAGGAGGTCAGGAAGGCTAGCGCTGTTTTATGAGATTTATTTCTCCCCTGACTCTTTCTGAAAGAGAATGAGATGTCAGAAGCCTTTGTGGGAGTTATGAAGACTATCACAAGGGGAGTGGGAATTAGAGTGGGGTAAGGAGAGGAAGGAGAGAGTGTGGGGAGGACTTGTGGAGAGAGGAAGGGGGATTAGAAAAAAGGGAGAAGTAATGCTCTCCCTTAAGAAGTTTAAGTAATATTTAGATTTAAGAGTGGTTGACGTGCTTCATAAGTATATATAAGTTCATGCTAGGCTTTAAGCAATCTGAGGGGCTTTATCACCTCAAGAAAGAGGGAAAATATAAGTAGATAAAGAGGCCAGTGCTAGCCAAAGACACAGGTAAGTAACCTTGCTTGTCAGAGGACACTCTCCATTTATTTTTGTTGGTTTTTGAGCCACACCCAATGATGCTCAGGGGTTACTCCTGGCTCTGCACTAAAGAATTATTCTTGGTGGTATTTCAGGGATGCCAGAGATTGAACCTGGGTTGTCTGTGTGCAAGGTGAGAACCCTACATGCTGTACTATCTCTCTGATCCCAAATTAAACAAGCAAATTGTAAGGGAAGCAATTTGGTAGACAAAGAACCCAAATACAGATGCTGAGGTTACTAAAGAAAGTGTGCTGCTGAGACTGAATTACAGTGGTAATAAGAATGGAGAGAGCAGTTCTTTAATGTTTACATCCTCTTCCTCAAAAGAGCTGACTCGTGTTCCCATACTATCTCAACAGACATTTCTGTGATGTTCATTTACCATTTGTCTGCTGAGGCACAAAGAAGGTAATGGCAGGGTCCCAGACCTTTGGAAACAATGGTTTTAATTAAGTAGAAGACAAATGCAAACAAGAATCTCAAAGTGCCTTCCACTGCTGACTCAAACTAGCTAAAATAGAAGAGTTATTTCTCACTCCCTCTCCTCCATTCCTATACTCTGTTCTCAGTACTTGTTACTTATAATGCTTGTTCTTCTTTACAAGCAATTATTATACATCTCTCTCTTCTCTCTGCATGTTCATGGATAAAGATTATCTTTGTCTTAAGTTTCTGAATTTTTATTCTGACCCTTTACCTCCTAATTCCTTCTTATTTGCACATCTTATCATAAATTTCTATATAGTTACTGTATTTTCCAGGATATTAATGTAGTTACTATAATTTTAAATTAAAACCTGACCAGCCATAATTTATTAAAGATATGTTGCATGCTAATCCCTTTATTAAATTGTAAATGAGTCTTTGTAACTTAGAGATAGCAGCAGTCACCAACAAATTGAGGAAATTAGTAATGGGAAGACAAAAAGATGGCAAACAGGCATACTTTTAAAAATATATATAATTATTGATTATCATGGAAACTAAAATGCATGTGACATAAATCATCATTTAACAGTGAGAATGATCTACATCAAAGAAGGATGGAAATAATTGGTGTTGATGGGATGTGGTATGAAAGGTGTTCTCACTCACTGGTGATTGGGCTATTCATTGTCCTATCACTAGAAACAAAATGTGCAGACTCCTCAGGAAAGTAAAAATCAAAGTTCTATATGACCCAGTGTTCCCACTTCTACTATATATCCCGTGAAAACCAAAACATTAATTCTCAAAGACATACACTTATATCCATCACAGAATTATTCAAAATAGAGAAGGTCTGAAAAAAACCAACAGCAGATGAGTGGATAATCAAATTGTTATATATACATGAAGAAATAGTATTCAGCTATACAAAAAATGAAATAATGCAGTTTGCAGCAATCTGAATTGAACTGGAGAGTATCATGATCAGTAAACTGAATCAAAAGAGAATATACGGGGCAAGAGATATAGTACAGTTGGTAGGAAAATCGCTTTGCATGTGACTTCCTCAGGTTCAATCTCTGGCACCCCATATGTTTCCTGGAGTACCACCAAAAGTAATCCCTGAGGAGTAAATCCTGACCACCACTAGGTGTGATACGCCACTCCCCAAAACAGAGAGAGAATAGACAATTAAGTGGTGTCATTAATATGTGAAGTAGAAAGAAACAAAGCAAGGGATTAGACAGTTCCCCAAATAAACTAACCCTGAGATATTGCCAATAAATCTGCATACTGTGAGAACCAATGAAGCAAAGGAAGAGGGTTCTTGGGACGGTGTGGTTACTGATATTGGTGCTAGAGATGGTGAAGTAGCATTGCTAGTATAACACATAGTAACACAGAAAGTATTGTAAGTCATATTATCTCTATTTAAATATAAGAAGAAAGAAATTAAGGAGCAGAGTTCGTTGGAAGATAATCTCCAAAATATAATCAGCAATATAATCAGTAGGTGTTTTAAAAAAATCCATGATTCACAGCCCCAAATCCTCCTCATTCTTCACTCATCGTGGAATCACAGCCATCCTGTTATTCATCGATTGCCTCGACCAGGCCCCAGTAATGTCTCCTTCATCCTAGTCCTGAAATTTTTAAGAAAATGCTATATTCAAGGCTCTTTAGGAGAATGAGACCCATCATTGTTACTGGTATTTGGCATATTGGGTACGCCACGGGGAGTTTGCCAGACTCTGCCGTGTGGGCAGGTTACATTTGGTAGCCTGCCAGTTTGTCCAAAGTAGGAATGAGATAAAAAGATGTAATAATAAGATGTCGCGCGGCCGTGAATGTGGCTGCGCGGTTCCGGGAGCTGGTTTTTATAGTCTCTGGGTCTTGGTCGTTGATGGGATTACACGGCACCAGGGGGCAAGTTGTTGGGTGTGACCCCCGCCTACTGGAATTCGGAGGATCTGGGTGGAGGATGCTCAGCCCCGATCCAGTAGGCTTGGAGATCTTAGCCCCGGGACCCGCTTGCCTTTGTTCCTCTGCTGGTACCTTCAGGTGTGCGGAGAGTGGTCTCAGCATGGTGGTGGCTGGTCCTGGAGGTCTTCGGCTGCCAGAGCCCTGGTCGGGGCGGGGAGGAAAGCTCAACCCGCTCCCCTCCAAGGGGCCCCAGCGAGGACAGCCAGGCGCGGGGGCAGGAGACTATAAATTCTTCACTCAAGCTTAATTTATCACTTTTGTTTGTCATACCTTAAATGCCATGCAAAGACAGATCAAACAGTGGACAGGGCTTACGTTACATGCAGCTGACCCAGGTTAGATTTCTGGCACCCCATATGGTCTCCCAAAACCGCCAGGAGTTATCACTAACTGCATGACCAGAAGTTAGCCCTGAGCACCACTGGGTGTGCCTCCCCACCTCAATCAACCCCCCAAAAAAGAAGAAAAGGTATATATGTATATTTTTGCAATGGTCTATGCATTTTTTCCCCCTCTACAATAATATGTTGAAATACTAACCACCAAAGCCATGGAAGTGAGCTTACTGAAAAGTCTCTTATATCATGCAAAAGGAATCTTCATGGATGTCTTGAGTACCCACATAAAGGATTTCTCAAAGAGCTAGTTTGCCCTTCCTTCATATTGGAACATAGAACATATGTTAGAACATAGCTGTCAATGAGACAAAAGTGTGTCCTTAGCAGATAAGGGATCTGTTGGTCCAATGATCTTGTACTTCCAGGCCCCAGGAAAAAAAAAAACAGAGAGATAAATTTCTGTTGCTCATAAGCCACCCAGTTCATGGTACTTTGTTATAACAATCTGAACAAATACATTTACTCAAGTATATCTTTTCATGGGCAGGGCATGATCTAGTTGAGAATCATTTGAAATAAAAATTTGGATTCTATAACATAAGAGGTGGGGTTGAAGATGCAAAAAGGAAAAGAGCAAGGCTAACTGAAAATTTGTTAACCTTCTGAACATCTAAGTGACAAAAACTTGACAGTGCATTTTTATTGTGTGAAGCACCGTGGCCAGTCCTAGAATTTCTGGAGCAAAAACTACATAGAAACAGGTGAACACAGCATCCTGAAAATTGCCTGATTGAGAAAATTCAACTAAAACACAGTCATCGTAGGGAGGTTCAACACTGCTGAACAAGGAACTATGGATAAGTTCAGAGTTAAGAAGTGCGTCCTGTGGGTATAGGGGAATAGAGAAGCAGAGACTGAGAGACAAATTGAACCAAAAAACTGGTAACAGACATAAATGTCAAACCTATGGTAGGAGGATGTTTAACTCAAATTTTTTTATAGAACTTTGGCTTTATATGGGCACTTATTAAGTAGAAAGCTGACTTGAGTCATGTTGAACTCAACAGAGTAAGGTAGTTACTCCTGCTGTATTCTGGGAGCAGCCAGTCTTAAATTACAACTCTGGACCTGTACTCACTGAGTTGAAGAGTATGAAGACTTGGTAAACTTACTATGGGTGTGGCTACAACTGGTCTCAACTGGGAGCAGCCATTCTTGAGGTGAGCTCTGACCAAGGGTGTATTCTTAGACCTGATGGGTTTCTTTCATTTAACATCCTACCAGCAAAGTTTCTTTATTTCTTATGGCTGAGTAGTATTTTGGCCTGGAGCAATAGCACAGCAGTAGGGCGTTTGCCTTGCCCACAGCCAGCCTGGCATAGCCAGGTTCGATTCTTCCACCCCTCTCGGGAAGCCTGGCAAGCTACCAAGAGTATCTCGCCTGCATGGCAAAGCCTGGCAAGCTCCCCGTGATGCATTCCATATGCCAAACACAGTAACAACAAGTCTCAAAATGGAGACATTACTGGACCTACTCAAGCAAATCCATGAACAACGGGAGGATAGTGTTTTGTTTGTTTGAGTAGTATTTCATTGTGTGTATATATATTACAATTTATTTGTTACTGGCAGTTGGAATATTTCCAGATTACGTCTACTATAAATACCATTATAATGGCTTGGGTGTAATTATGTCTTTGAGAGTAAGTGTTTTTGTGTTTTTAGGATAGATATCTGAGGATGGCATTGCAGGATCATCTCACAGTTTTTAAAAATTCTTCATAGATGCTGAATCATTTACAATCTTACCAACAGTCAATGGTTCTGCTTTCACTATATATGCACCAGGGCTATTTGTTTCTGACTTTTTTTTAAATATACACCATTTTCATGACTGTGAGGTGATTTCTGTGGCTATTTTGTATTTTCTTTACAGTCAGTGATGATGAAAACCTTATCATGACGATTGGCCATTTGCATGTCTTCTTGAAAAAAAATGTCTGTTTGTCCCTTTTCCACATTTGGGGGGGTTATGAATTTTTATTGTTGAGGGTTTTTTTTTATCTATATGCTTGGATTTTATCCCTTTATCAGATATATGGTATACTAATATTTTCCACAATTCAGAGGGGCGTCTCTGTTTTAGCCACAGCTCCTTAAGCAATGTGAAATGTTTTTGTTTGATGTAGTTCCATTTCTTAATTTCTACTTTTCTTTGCCAGTGGAACTGAATCACCAAAGACACCTTAGAAGTTAACATTATGTGTGGTCTGCCCATGATTTTTTTTTCATATTTTATGAATTCAGGTCTAACATAAAAGTTTTGTTCCTAATTTCTCTCTCTCTCCCTTTTTCCCTTCTCTCTCTCTTCCCAACTAATGCCTTTATTTAAGTAAGGAAAATTCCTTCTACCTTTTTTTTTTTTGTGATTATCTTAAGTGGATATTGACTTTTGTCAATAGCTTGGTCTGTAGCTATTGATATGATTATCTGACTTTTTATTCTTCCTTTTGTTCATGTAATACATACATACACATATATATGTATATATGTATATACACACATATATCAATTAATTTGTGTATGTGGAACCATCATTAAATTCCTGAAATAAATTCTACCTGTTATAATAAATAATATGTAAAAGTGTTACTAATTTTGTTTCACTAAGATTTTGTTGATGATTTCCATATACATGATCAAGAACTGCAACTTCCTTTTAAGTAATGTCTTAAGTTTTTGAAAGAAGATTAAAGTTGGTGCCAGAGAATCTTCAGAGAATTTCTGCTTCTTAAATTTTATCAAAGAGCTTGAGGAATATAGGTAAGAGCTTCTCTTTTAATATCTAATAAAATTCTAGTAAATCCATCAGTTGGTTTATCTGTTTGTTTGGGGGACATACCCAGAGATGCTCAGGGCTTAGTCTAGGGTCTGTGTTCTGGAATTTGTTCCGATAGGGCTCAGAAGGACATATGGGATGACAAGAATTGAATTTGGGTCAGCCATGTAAGGCAAGCACCCTATCACTTTGTTTCCACCATCAGCTTCAAAATGTGTTTTATGCTGAATAGGTATTACATCTAAGTAGTATCATACACTGATACTACTAAGTAGTATCATACAACTAATTTTTTACCCAAGAACTATTTATGTTTTAGTTAGAATTTATAGTACTTTATAATAAATTTTATTATGAATATTAAAAAGCCAGTAATAAATACAAAATAATAAGCATTACTGTACTGCAGATTTATAAAGTTCTTAACAGTTTTCCTTTCTTCAAAAATAATTCAAATGTACAAAGAAATGAAAGCTAATAATCAAGCCATAAATCCTATAAAGATATCTCCTCTTACTTTCAACTCTTCATGTCTTCTAAATAAATAGGAAAAATCAGATGAACAAAGATTGTCTCATCATTTGATGAGCCTTGGTCCTTAATCAGGTGCCCTTGTTTTACAAGTAGAAATAATCTTCACCTCTGAATGTCCTTAATGATGATAAAAGAAAAGCAATTTCTAGAGTTCAGTGATTCTGATACATATTGCATCACCTATTAAAAAGAAAACAGCCCACACATATGTAACAGACCTCTGTTCATGTTGGTTGTAACAGATGTAACAGTTGTAACAGTATGGCTTTGTAGTCAGGAATGCTTTTGTTTCAAAGCTGTCTCTACTATTGATCAGACTGAAATCTTACAGTAGGTAACTGCATTTCTCTCATCTGTAGAATAGTTAGGCAATCTCCCCATTGAACTTACTTTAGTGGGGATTAAATGAGACTCTGTACTGAGGACACTCCCCAGAAAAAAGAAATGCAATTACTTAGAATAAGTTACTGGGTAGCTGCTCTAATCATATATCGCATAATAGTCTCTGTAATCAGAGCAAATAAGGGACAAATACAATGATATTTTTAAGAAAATATTTTGCTCTGATGTATTAAATATATTTATAATCTGAATATAATTTTCAGGATTCACCAAAACCGTACTATAATTGTGAATCAAGGAAACCTCAATATTCAGTTTATTATTTAACCTTTAAAATGACACTTTGTAATTCAGAAGTGATTAAAAATGAGGTAACATAGTTAACCTCAGATCACTGCTATATTCTAGATTTTTTTTTTTGCTTTTTGGGTCACACCCAGCAATGCACAGGGGTTACTCCTGGCTCTACGATCAGGAATTACTCCTGGTGGTGCCTATATTGGATGCTGGGAATCAAACCGGGGTCAGCCGTGTGCAAGGCAAACACCCTACCTGCTGTGCTATTGCTCCAGCCCCATCTAACTAGTTTTAATTAGGAATAATAATTAAAAAAATAACCACAGAACTCTCACTAATTCAGCCTATTGTATATTTTCAATCTGTTTCTTTCAGAATTCACTGCTGAATACTTAAATATGATTTTAACAAATTCACTCTTTTTTTTTTTTTTTGCTTTTTGGGTCACACCCAGCAGTGCACAGGGGTTACTCCTGGCTCATGAACTCAGGAATTAATCCTGGTGGTGCTCAGGGGACATACGGGATACTGGGTATCGAACCTGGGTTAGCCGCATGCAAGGCAAACACCCTACCCACTGTGCTATTGCTCCAGCTCCAACAATTTACTGTTGTCCCTACTTTTAGAATGAAAACTGTGCTGAAGAAAACACATTATAATATAAACAGTAGAAAAGCATGGACTTAAAAAAATCTGAAAGCTGGACTTAAAGTTTGTTTTGTGCCACAGAAGTTGAAAATTTCTTATTTAGTGAGTCAGTTGAAATTCTGTCATTCTACTATCCCTATAGTCAAATGTAACTGGACCCTTTCCATAAGGAGTTGGGGGGAAGCAGGGGGTAGGGAAGAGAAGGGGAGATGGAGAGGGATGAAGATGAGGAGGAAGAGGAGGAGGAGATGGAAGGCAAAGATGATGAGGAGGAGGAAGGTAAGGAGGAGGAGACGATGGAGGAGGAGGATAAGAGGAAGAGGAAGAGAAGACAGAGAAGGAGATGATGATGAGGATGATGATGAAGAAAAAGACAACAAAGATGAGACAAAGAAAAGATAAGTAGAAGGTAAATAAAGTCACAAAAGCAGTATTATGTTTTCAAGATACGAAAATTGGTAGTAGAATCAAATGAATAATAATGATCCAGATAATATACTTCTTTTTCAATCCCATACTTTTTCTGGTTGCTAAGAGGAAGAATGACAAAATGACTGTGCCTATCATCACTGTTAAACAGAAATGATTTAATGGTTGTTGAAATCAACTTTCTCCCCATTCCCAGTGCTTAAATTCTCTCTTATAAATCCTTATAAGTTCACACTTGAAAAAAATCATCAATAGACACTCACTTTATTTAGCTAGCATTTATGTGTTTGTTCCCTTTATGAAAAAGAGATATCCCGGCTCCCTATAAGAAGCCAGAATACCTTCTCACAGGTTTTAAACATGGCCTTCTGCTGAAAGTATTTTTGCAGCTTTTTAGGTGAGATACTACCCACTTCAATATAGCTGAGTTCTTCTGTATCATGATCCCCTAGGTTAAGATCGCTTATTTATCAATGTGCCTTTTTAAAGCTATAAACCATTGTTTAATAATTTTTGTTTCTCTGTCCCCACTTGCAAGTTTCACTGAAGTCTGCCTTTTCCCTGCTGTGTTCTTCCATCTAGAGAGCTACTCAAGAAATACTGTGCTGAGTCTGGAGATAAGAGATCCAATACTCATCTTCAATAGCTGAAGTCTTGGAAATGAGCATCACTCAGAGAGAATATTGATAATAAGAAAATAAGACTAAAAGCTTTGTAATTATAAATGCATATTAAGAAGTAGACAAGAAAATAAGAAAACTGTCTACATAAAAGAGTATGTCTTTCTTCTTGAGTATTCATAACTGTCTATTTCCTTGTAACTTGTTATGCTTTGTCCTCACTATCCAAGGAATTCTCATCTGTCCAGATTTATTCATACTAAGAACTTGCACACAAATGTTCACTGACTGAAGCTATTTCAAAGTACATTAAATTTACTGCTAAGCATGCAAAGACAAATTTATAGCATAGTCTTTTTTGACAGGAAGTTTTTCCTCATTTTTTTTAAAGAATGAACTTCTTGCCTTTCCTTTTATCTTTTGAGAAGAAACCCCTAATAAAGTCATAATGTTTCTGTTGAAGGTTTTTATGGAATTATAGACCCACAGGAGACACTGAGACCTCAAATTCCAATCTTTAACATTTTGAACTATATTCCACCAAAATTCATACAAACGTGGTAGCACACTGAAAGCTGGATGTCATATGGACACAACTTTACTCTCCTACTGACACCTTAGTTCAAAAATAATTTCTACATAATCCCTAAAGTTTCTGGTGATAGACAAGTGAGAAATTGAATATATATATTTGGAACACCATTAAAACTGATGCTGGAAAAAATTTTGAAAGTCTTCACTGTACAAATGAGTATTCCAAGAGATTATAGGTTCCATAAAGCCCTACATTTAACCAATTTTTTGAATCGGTCATATAAATCCCCTAACTTGCTTTCTTGCAAGCGATATGAAGACCAAATGACCAATTACAAGCTACCCTTTCCTCCCTGTGACACAAAACTAGTGGACTCAAAAAACAAATAACTGATAGTGCTTTAAAATACTGCCTTTCCAATTACCACTGCAGCTGATATAAACTCCTATAATTTACTCTATCTTGTCTCCACTGGAGAGTATTTTCCAAGTCTCCAGTATCTTAAATAAGCAAATCAAAAGCACATAGTTTTCCAAGAGGATAAATTTCCATAAGCTGAAACACCCACTCTGGCATTTTCATTGGCATTTGCAAATGCATTAAAATAAAGACCCAAAATAACATGTATGTTTCATTTAAACATTTATTTTTAAACTAAGAAAGAAATTATTCATTCAGTTCATGGGTGTAAATACCCTAAAAATATCCATAACTTGCGAACTGGCAAAGATATGCAATTCACAGTGTATATCTTCTTGGACAAGAATAATAAAAATCATTATAAAACAAACTTCAGTCAATTTTGGAGCCTCTATCCAATCCTAAAATGGAGCTTATCCAAAAACTGAGCTTAACCAGCTTTCCCTGCACATAGTGTAAATATGGCAGAATGCCAGAGGATGCAAAACAGGTATTCTCTTCTTAATTATCTATGAATTTTCTCATGAAATGGACAATGCTAAAATATATACTTCTTATAACCACTGCAATGTCCAAAGCTATCCCCATCTTCTGTCTAAATCATAGCAATGGAACTTCTTTGCTTCTCTAGTCTTGTTTTTTTCACCTCTTTCATTGCTGTTAGAATAGAATTTCCCATCTAGTTCAACTAGTTTAGCAAAGCTTATTCATATCGACCTTCTTCCTCTCCTGTGAAATAAAGCTTGTTCTTACTATGATTTTCTGAACTTTCTCTTTTTTGCTGTCTCACAGTCTCTTACCTGGATCTTCAAATAACATATTAGGTTTAGATTTAAAACACATCCTTTAAGATCTGTCACCTCATAACCTAGTTTCAAAGAAAACGCCACTTCTCCACTCACCACCTTCTACAACAATATGTACCTACTTATTTCTAACATAGCACTACTCATTGCCTAAAAATGGCAGTTATTAGAAACCTCTTACCTGTATTTAAATGAATAAAATTTCAGGTCAGAGAGATCATATATGAGGTAAGATTCTTATATTGAATATGGTTGACCCTGGTTTGAATACAAGGCACCCCATATGGTTTTCTGAGTCCCACCAGGAGTCATCCCCGAAGAAAGAGTCAGATGTAAGCCCTGAGCAAAAAGTAGGTGTGATCCCAACACCAAAATTAATAAAAACCCTTCTCTATGATTTTAAGATACATAGGCTTATATTAATTGGCAATCTAAATTTGTGTGCAAAAGAAGCTACTAATCAAAAAGATTTACCAATCCATCTAACTATATGTTTATCTCTTAATGATGTAAAAAATAAACTTTACAGAAACAAGCAATGATAGTCATTTAGAGACCCCCCAAATAATGAACTAGCACTGTCACTGTAGCACTGTTCTCCCATTGCTCATAGAATTGCTCGAGCGGGCCCAGTAACGTCTCTTTTGTGAGACTTGTTGTTACTTTGTTTGGCATATCAAATACATCATGGGGAGCTTGCCAGGCTTTGCTGTGCGGGCAAGATACTCTCGATAGCTTGCTGGGCTCTCCGAGAGGGGCAGAGGAATCGAACTGGGCTAGGCCGGCCAGCTGCACACAAGGCAAATGCCCTACCGCTGTGCTATTGCTCTGGCCCAATAATGAACTACTTACAACTAAATTTAACAAGGCATCCCTATTTCTGTTTCAATGTGCCGATTTTACAAGAAATATGGGAGTTAATTTGAAAACTTTTCTCAAGATCGAAAATTCATGCATTTGAAGTAGAGGTTCTTCAAATGAAAGTTACCAATATCCTTTTAAATGTACCTATTCTGTAAGGTAAAAATGAAAAAAAGAATACTGAGCACTCAATTATGGGCTTCCTGTCTGTGGGTAATTGTACCTTAACCACTACTTTCTGAAGCCTCACTTTGAGACCTTTCCATTTCCTACTTTAAAATGAAATTAGTTTTTCAAGAGCAACAGTTATTGATACCATTTCATAAAACTATATTGAATCATGCAGTAATTTCTTTTTTTCGAGAAATGAATATAGTTCCAATGATGCATACATGTCAAAAATCTTAAAATATCCCAGAAGTAAGAAGAATCAGATTTTACACATACAGTTACAGAACATGTGCTATCACTTCATTTTAAATAACATGCAAAATTAAAACTTTCTTGCTTCTTCTGTTAAAATTAAATCCAAAACATCTATTATGGAAGAAATATCCCCAACTTCCACAAAAGGAAAGGAATACAGGACTTTAATGTAATATAAAAATAATAATGATAGTTTGGAAAGTGAAGAGGGTAAAAAGAAGTCAGAGAATTAAGGGGGCTAGATCACCCAATTAATACAATAGTGCTTTTCCCCCAATTGAAATGCAAATGAAGCAATGAGTATTCTGAAAAGAAACAGTGAAGGGGCTGGAGTAATGGTAAGAGGGTAAAGGGGCTTGCCTTCTATAAGACAGCCATGAGGCATGGCCCCCACCTCTTCTCCCCCCCCCAAAAAAAAGGATATAATAAATTAATGAGAAACAACATTAGAAGATGCAGTAAGTAGAATTGGTTTCAGACAAAAGAATTACAAGCAGCAAGATAAAAGAATGACACTGAAATGAATTTTATGGTAAGAGGTGCATTAGGGCTCAGGGAAAATGCTAGGGGAACTGCTACCATGCATGGCAGGGAAACTTGAAATTTTATGCAAGGGAAAATATCTACTTTAAATTACTTCAGATAAGAAGACCTGTACAAATCAAATGTATTACATGGTGAATACAAATTAGTTTACTGCTATCTGAACACAGCACTAAAAACCATATTGTGAAACAAACCTGGGGTGATGATACAATATGCAGCATAAAATTATATACTGCATTAGGTTAAAAATATAAAGTAACAGAATCCTACGTTTACAAACATATACACAAAACATAAATGCATAAATGGAATCCAGAGAGACAGCACAGAGGCTAAGGTGCTTGCCTTCCACATGGTGACAAATAGTACCATCTCTGGCACTACATATGGTCCATAGCACACCATCAGAGGAGATACCCGAGCAAAGAGCTAGGATCAGCCCCTGGGCACTGCTAGGTTTGGCCCCAACACACAATACTTACATAGTAATGGAATTATGGTTAAACATATTCTATATTCTATGTTTATCCTTTTTTGGTTGGGAGGGCATTGGAGGTCACATCTGGCTGTTCTCAATGTCAACTCCTGGTTTTGTTCTCAAGAATCATTCCCCATGAAGATCTTGGGACCAGATAGTACCAGGGATTCGTACCGGGCTTGGCTGCTTGGTAGGCAAGTGCCTTGCTCACTATACTATCTCTGGTCTGTTTTCATTTTCTATACTCAGTGATTTAGTTTTATTAGTTGAAATGTGAAAGTAAAAAATGTATTAGAAAGATATTAGTTTTAGGGGGATGAAGTGATAGTACAGCATGTAGGGCATTTTCCTTGCACACAGCTGATCCAGGTTTAAATTCCAGAATCCCATATGGCACACTGAGCACTGGCAGGAGTAGTTCCTGAATGCAGAGCTAGGAGTAAACCCTGAACAGTGCTGGACATGATCCAAAATGAAAAAAAAAGGCTTTATTTTCTCAAGATTTAATTTCCATCAGCATTTAAAGTTTACTACTTGATAATAACTGTACAGTGAAGCTAAAAATGGCCCAAGAAAACACTTTTTTTTTTACACCAAGGAATTGTCCAGAGTGAATGATTTTTGACCACTTAGTCAACTGCAAAACTGGTACATCTTACTCAATACCAAACTGGATGTATTCTCTACCCCCCCCAAAAAACATGTGACTCATTACTAATAATAGATTGGAATGTGACAGAATTGTTATGTAGGTTCATTCTAAACTGAGTAAGGCTAAACTGAATGTAGGGAACATCATTTACACCTTTTAACAGTTTATCCATGACATCAATATCACTTTTAGAAAGTGTGTACATCCTTATCTTACAGAAAGGAAGAATTTGAGAACAAAATATGATATTTTAAAACTTGAAACAGATAAATTCAATGTTTAGAATGGAAAGAGCCAGTATTTTGATTATGTATTATGCATCATGCAAGGAACAAGATGCTTTCTTATGAAAAAGACCATGTTTAAACTACAGACTAAACCTGGAAAAAGAAAACTGTGAAAATTCCTTTCCCTTTGATGTCCAATAAAAAATTACTAATGAAATATAACATTCATGCCGTCTTAATGTGACTGTTTAAAAGAAGACAACATGGATAAATCACTAACTCTGCAGCCACAAAGGCAGTGTCCTCTGAAAATGTTCTTTGCCAGAAAAATCTAAATCTCATAGCAACATACATAGCAAATATGGGGGACATGGAAAAAACTACCAACCACTCACCATAATGCATGTAACAGTTTCCTTTGGTGGGATCCAGCTCAATAGCCTTCAAGAAGAATTTTTCAGCCTCACTCTTACGACCCTTAAAAAACAGAGAAAACGGATGATTCAGCAGTGGATCATGAGGGATTTTTCATCTTTGGGTCGAAACCAAGTACTCACTGTCTACTCGATAAACATAAAGAAATATATTTCATTTTTATCTAAATATAGATGTTCAAAGAGAGTATGTTGTAAGAGAAGACAAATCAGATTCTTGGGAAACAGCAAGATTAGAAGAATAGATCATGAGAGAGAATCCAAGAAGCTCAAAGAGATGAGGCTAGGAAAAGAAGAGATAAGATTACAGGGTGGAGAAAGATTTTTGAGCGTTTCAAAAGGATTAGATGAATGGTGGGAAATATATAATTTGTTCTATTTTCTCCCCTTGGTTTTCTTCCTATCCATCTTCATTGTAAAGAGTTATAATATTTAACTTTTGAAATTATTTTCTACTAATTACACATTTTATGTTTGATAAAATTAAATCATGATTTATTGACTATTACCTTGCTCTGTCATTCAGGGCAAAAGTATATACTAATCCAGGATTTAATCTAAAGCTAGGTCATATTCCTAGCTACAGACTTAGCTGTGATACAGGTTAAAAGGAAGTGATTTTACTTGTTGTAACTTTGATTCCTTCTACCATAAATCCCCTCATTTCTGTCCATTCACTCATTTAAAAAAAAATATCGATCAGCTGCCACATCTTTTTGTAAGCACTCAATTCTAACAGGTAGCACACAGCTGTATCATCTGACATCTCTAGCTCCCTTTAAGCAAATGATCAAAAGTAAGTTTCTTGTTTCTTTTTTCTTATTTGATTTGAATACTGCTATATCAGACAGTAGGTCCTCTTTATTTTCTAAGTCTTATCAAATATTCTAAAATTCACGTACTATTTCCTGAATAATTACTCATAGCATTTTAATTTAAAATGGAAAGACAGGAAAGCAAAAACGCAAAATTCTCCCTACATATATTATCCTTGCATAAAGTTAGTCAAATTTAGCAAGGACTTTACCAGATTAAGATTCTTTAAATGATTAAATAACCATGACATAAATTAAGCAGACCAGCACATGAGTTAAGGGTACTGATTCAAAGTAGGCAAAACAGCTCCCACACTCGGGGTGTTAAGTGATCCTTGGAAAAGCATTTCATCTCTCAGCTATTATGATCTCTATTACAAAGATGATTGATAGAACACTGGGATGTTCAGGGTATTTAGTATAAAGCAATACTAGTAAATAAATACATATATTTGTCAAAGCCATAGACTATATTACACAAAAAGTGAAGCCTAATGTAAATAATAAGTTTAATAATACTGCACCATTACTGGCCCATCAAATGAATAGATACCAGAATGAGGGCAGGTTGATAATAATGGAAAATTTTAATGTTGGAGGGTGAAGAAATACAAAATTATATTTTTGCCAAAATTATTTATATAACCCAGAACTACACTTAAATCACTAAAATATTATTATTTTAAATTTTTGTCTTTATTAATTTTTCTTAGGCTACCCTAGCTGGGTTTAGAGCTTATACCTGGCTCTGTGCTCAGAAGTCACTCCTGGTGGTGCTTGGGAGACCGTATGGGGTGCTAGGGATAGCTCCTGGGTCGATATTATGCACAGAAAGTTCCTTACCTATTGTACTGTCTCTCTGGCCAATATCTATGTTGTTTTTTACAAAGATAGCTAAAATTCGAAAAGGTTGTCTAATTATTTGAAATTACCTATTTCAGATGATTAAAATATTTATTATTTACAAGTTTATAATAAATGATACAATGTTTTATATATATGCACACACATATATGTATACACAACTAAACACATAGTACTCAATAGATTATACAGATCTGGATGCTAAATAATATATTTCTAAACATACATAACTTCAATGGTGGTGAGACACAGTAACTGTGTATTTCAAAAGCATAAACACTGGCAATATTATAACCAGGGTGGGAGAAATAGCACAGTGTGTAAAACTCTTGCCATAAAGGTAGGCTGACCCAAGTTCAATCTTTGGCGCCATATATGTTCCCTGAGAGCACCATCAATTAATCACTCAATCCTAATTAATCAAAGAGATAGGAGTAAGCTCTGAGCACCACTGAGTGTGGTCCACAAACATACACACACACACACACACACACACACACATGCCTATGTACAAGCATTTATATGTGTGTGTATGTTTGTGTAGGTAGTAACCAGTAACCATAATGCCTAAACTAGATCTCAAAATGACGACAATAAATATACATATCCAAAAACATAAGGTAAGTCTTCAAATCATCATTGGAAAATGCAAGTAGAAAGCAGGGATGTAAAAGAAACATACAAAATTAAAATTATCATCTGCAAAGCATTTGTACTAAAATTAATTCCAAAAAAAAAGGAGTTCATGGGCTTTATTCCACCTAAGGAGAGGAGAGCGGAACAAATTCAATTATCAATTTCATAGTGCTGGAGTGATAGCACAGCGGTAGGGCGTTCGCCTTGCACGCAGCCAACATGGCCGACCCGAGTTCGATTCCTCCGCCCCTCTCGGAGAGCCCGGCAAGCTACCGAGAGTATTCGATATGCCAGACACAGTAACAACAAAGTCTCCAATGGAGACGTTACTGGGCCCGCTCGAGCAAATCGACGATCAACGGGAGGGCCTTTATAGTAAACAGGGAATTAATACTTATGTGTAGCCTATTGGCAAAAGAATGTTCAAAGTGCATATCAGAACAGGAAGAACAGTGTTTTCTAGTTGTTCACTAAACTCCACTAATAAATGAATCATTATTTTTTATGATTTAGAGGTAAAATAACCAGATGGAAGGTCAGAATGTTTTTTGGGGAGGTGGGGAAGGCCCAATACAGAGACGTGTCTTTCTGTTTTGGTCAGTGTTACTCCAGTGCCAAATTAAAATGAAGTACTAAGAATCAAGTAAAAGCCAAGCAAACATACACATCACAGGATTCTAGTAGGAGTAATTAAATTAACTCATTCAACAAGTGAAACTTAGTATTTCATCTATTTCCATTACAGTTTAGAGGGGGAAAGTAGTAAAGAAGAGGAAAAAGTAATTTCTCAGATTTTTCTTGGTCTATTTTACATTATGGGCTGGAGTGTTAGACCTACAGGTAGGGTGTTTGCCTTGCACACTGCCAACCCGGGTTCAATTCCTCTGCCCCTCTCGGAGAGCCTGGCAAGCTACCGAGAGTATCTCGCCCTCACAGCAAAGCTTGGCAAGCTACCTGTGATGTATTCAATATGCCAAACACAGTACCAAGTTTCACAATGGATATGTTACTGGTGCTCGCTCGAGCAAATCAATGAACAACAGGAGGACAGTGCTACACTGCATTTTACATTATGTCAGAATTTTCTGCAAATTTTGGAATATTCAGTGGTTATACAAACTCCTCACATTGAGCACCACCACTAATGTTGCATATAGGTTAGAAAGCTTGGATATATGGTACTTCAAGGAAAATCAAGGAACTATGACTGATGGTGACAAGGAGTGACATGGAGAGACTACTTTTCTACCATAAACTCTGTGACTTATTTTTTCTTTCTCTGTTCTTGTAAGCAAGAAATCACAGTAGTTATTTACTGAGGAGCTACTATTTGGCAAGCACTGTGCTAAGTTTTGCAGATATATCAAAACAACACAGACTGGCTGTTCTCAAGTTCTTGGAGGTAGGAGGTATAACCTGAATATGATGAAAACAAATAATTAGGGAGTTAATCAGAGAGCACAGTGGGTAAGCTACTTCTCCAATTAAAAATGAGACAAGTATCCTATAGACTGAAAAGCCTGTGTTTGAATCTTGCTACCTTCACTTAACCATGTGACTTTCAGTTCTTTGTAACATCTGTGCCTCTTTTCTTAATTGGAAAATATGAACATAATTAACATCAATTTTGGGGGTTGCTAAGAAAATTACAAGTCCAATGGAAATAACTAGTTTCAGTTGGTATGTAAAGCTATGACATTCTTTAAATTTCTTCCTAATTCCTCAAAAGAAGTTTTCCAACTTCAGTACTACTGTTTGGCTCCCAATTACCAAAATTCATGTGTCTTATTCAAAATGCCATGCTATAGTGAAACTAAATTCTATAATTTCCCTAAAATCTCTCACTCCCAAAACTTCCATACCCTCAAATGCATGCCCACTTTAGCTCACATCTAGCCTGCTACAAAAGATTTCACATAGGGCCCATACACATATTACAGAGGGTAAGGTGTTTGCCTTGCATACACCCAACCTGGGTTGAGTCCTGGCATCCTAGATGGTCTCTCTAGAACAATCAGGGGAAACTCCTGAGTGCAGATCCAGGAGCAAGCCCTGAGTATAGCTGGGTGTAGCCCCAAACAAAAAATAAACCAACCAGAAACTTTCATATAGCCTCACTCAATTCACTTTATCAAATATTCCTCCAACAGAACTGCAAAGTGCTGGTATATTATGCCCTTGCTTTAAATTCTTGTAATAGCTCCATATTTCTACACATTTTGTTAAATAATCAGTCCCTTTTTCAAAATCTTTCACAATCTAGTTCAAGTCTTTTTGAATAAATTCCTAAACCATGTGAGATCATTCTTCTTAGATGCCCTGACTACAGCTCCTAGTGCCTTCCCTTAATGAATTTTCTGATCGGTCTGCTGTTATTCATTTCGACACGCACTGATATGCATTTTATGATATATGAAAGTGTCCGCTAGATACACAACTGCAGAAGGAAATTCTTCCTTTGCTTACCTTGGACTGATTGCTAAATAAGGAAGTACTAAACTTTGTATTGTCATATTAATTTAAAAGTGAATTTCTGTTGTTTTGAAGCCATCCTGCATGGCAGAGCCTGGCAAGCTCCCCGTGGCATATTTGATATGCCAAAAACAGTAACAATAAGTCTCACAATGGAGACGTTATTGGTGCACTCTCGAGCAAATCAATGAACAAAGGGAGGACACTGCTACAGTGCTACAGTGCCTGAAGCAATAACTGGAAGGGTTCAGGGGCTACTCTTGACTCTTCTCAAGGTTGCTTCTGCTAGCGCCCTTGGATAATAAGGTGCCCAACATTTAACAGGGTATTTCTGGGGGTTTTTTTTGTGGGGGGAGTGTTTGGGGCCACATCAGGCTGTGTTCAAGGCTTACTCCTGGCTCTGTGCTCAGAAGTGACCTCTCATGTTATCTGGGGTTGGAAGGTGGCTGCATGCATGGGAGGTATCTTTGCTCTTGAACTATCTCTCTTGCCCCTCGAAGTTAGATTTTTAAGGTACAAATACAAGAGAGGTCATTTCTGAATTATTACACAACTGACAATGTTTGGTTCAGTAAGATTTTCTGTTATTCTGCCAACTTCATTTCCTTTTTATATCACTTATCTGTACATTTCCCCTTCAAGATTAAGGAGGACATCCACCTATAGTATAGCAACATTTCAGTAAAGGGCAATTTGACAGGATACAACTCCATCTGAAATTACCTCTGGGCAAATTACTTAAGTTGCGATAATGCTTTGTTTTATTAAGCTCAAAATCAAGTCAAAACCTACATCTTACTGTAGCTCTACTGTGAAGCTGGTTTATTAATATGTCTCAGGAAGCTGTGCTGAATTAAGGAGGAAGTTTGTTCGAATCAGTTATAATTATATTAAAGGTAAAAATTCTTAAAATTTACTACATAAAGATCACTTTAACTATTAATGTGGCTACTTTTAGATTTTAGAACAGAGCGTACAGTTTATCGTTGAATCACAAACCACACAGAACAAGATCTCTTCTTATTTAAACAGTGATCTCTTAGCAGTTCATTAAATTAGTTCATTCATTTCCTTCTTTCAATAAACATTTATTAAGTAACTATCATGTGCATTGCGTTGTGGTAAGCATTAGGATAAAAATGGTGAGAAAAAAACCATTCTGCCCTGGGATGTTTCTAAAGCTATAGCTGCTATTTAGGTACAAAGGAAACAGGGCTGTATGTTTCACAAAGAACAATTGGTTGGATTTAGTGGAAGTACTCATAGAGCTGCTTACTTGAAATACCTGAATGACATATATAATTAACTAGTTAAAGAAGAGACAAAGGCATATTTTGCTGGAGTTACAGAAAAGTTAAAATCCTTGTGGTTGGATCATACAGTGTTTGGAGATGAAAGACTGGCATGACATGCAACAGAATATCAAGTCTACAGAGCTAGAATTACAGACTGGGAAATGACTGCTAGGTTCTTGGAGTGTGATGCTGAAGTAATGGTGATAAAAGATAGGAAGAGACAAAGTTATGTCAAATGATGAGCCTGCTATGCGAATCTAGACACAGGGAACAAGAGATCTGAGATGTCACAGATATAGTCTGTTAATTAGACTGAACCAAGATGTAGGAGGTGAGATTAAACAGTATTTAAAGAAAAGAGTAGTTAATTTTGTTATCTGCTGAAATATTGAATTTAGTGACATAGAGATGACTGGTACTCCCTGGCATCCCATATGATCCCTTGAGTGCAGAGCCAGGAGTAATCCCCGAGCATCACCAAGTGTGGCCCCCAAACAAAAGAAAACAAAAAAGAAATTTCTTCTCTGGCTTAATTAGAATTTAGTAGGTAAAATATCCCTCCGGCAAATCTATATTTAGAACTCTAAAATAACAGTCCAACTTATAATCATGGTTACATTAAATTTGCTCAGAATTTTTTCTTTGCTGTTTCTGGTCACTCCAGAAGTGCTTTGAGGATCATGCAGTGCTGGGGATAGAATCCAGGCCTCCTCCATGTAAAGCATATACTCCACACTTTGATCTATCTCTCAGGTTATGATAACTTTTTTTATGAAAAAGTTTGAGAGTTAATTTTCACTGTCATAAAAATAATAGCACCAAAACACAGAGGAAAAATTTTAGCAAACTTCTAATAATTCCAAAGTACATCTTCATCATGAAATTTTCTATTTTTGTGTTCGGCATTTCAGAAACACATCTTGAGGCAACTAAAAAAGTATATAAATAGTTTTATATATATGTATATATTTGTATGCAATGAAAAATATAGGGAGAAAGGTTTAAAATAGGCATTTTGTTCCTGGTAAAGAAAGTTATAACTGTCTTTATAGTTTTTCCCAGTTATTTTTATTGAGGCAACATGGTTAAAAACTTTCCATATTATTGTTTTAAACATGAAATATTCCCGTATCACTCTACATATCACTAACCCTCAAGAACTGTTCCACAGACCTGATTTTTCTTTGACTGCTGGGTCAGAGCCACAATGCTCAAGGATCACTCCTGGTGGTGCTCACTGGCCATATACAGTTCTGGGGAATCTATCTCTCCAGTTGGTCCTGATAATTTGTTGGTTTTGGGGCCACACTTGGAGGTGTTTAGGGCTGACTAACGACTACACTTAGGGATCACTTCTGGTGGGACTTAGGGGATCATATGGAATTCTGGGAATCAAACCTGGATCAGCAGCAAGCAAGGCAGACACCCTACCTGCTGAGCTATCACTTTGGACTATTCCTGATAACTTTTAAACCTAGAAAAAGACACCATTACTTATACTTGCTTTTCAACTTTGTTGTGGCACTTAGTATATATATTCTGTAGCACTGTCCTCCCTCTGTTCATCGATTTGCTCCATCGGGTACCATTAGCATCTTCATTGTGAGACTTGTTGTTATTGTTTTTGGCATATCGAATACACCACAGGGATCTTGTCAGGCTCTGCCATGTGGGCAGGATACTCTCAGTAGCTTGCCGGGCCCTCTGAGTGGGACAGAGGAATCGAACCCGGGTCAGAAATTACTCCTGGCGGTGCTCAGGGAACCATATGGGATGCTAGAAATTAAACCCAAGTTGGCCATGTGCAAGGCAAATGCCCTACCAGTTGTGCTATCACTCCAGCACATATGTATTCCAATGGCATTTATTATAAAGTAAGTAAGTAAGTAAAGGCCCTCCCGTTGATCATCGATTTGCTCGAGCGGGCCCAGTAACGTCTCCATTGGAGACTTTGTTGTTACTGTGTCTGGCATATCGAATACTCTCAGTAGCTTGCCGGGCTCTCCGAGAGGGGCGGAGGAATCGAACTCGGGTCGGCGATGTTGGCTGCGTCCAAGGCAGACGCCCTACGCGCTGTGCTATCGCTCCAACCCTATTATATATTCATTTATTATATTCACTTCTAATTGTAAGATACTTTAAAAAAAATTGTCTAATGAACACTTAGCCCAGGGCTGGAAGAAAAGTAGGTGGCCAAAATACAATATATGTTAAACAGACTGGAATAAAGCAAACATTCCACATGGTTGTTAACTGCATGCAGTTATCGGAATGCATTGTTGCCTCAGTAATAGAAGTGTCTAGGGGCAAATCTGATTACATTTGGGAGCTCGAATGATACTTAGAAAGTAAACCCTACTGTCATTGTGGTCAGTATCTCCTCCTACTAGGAAAAAAAAAAGAAATCACAACGTTTACCAGCATTCTTCGGTCATAAGATGGCACCAAAGTTCATAAAAAATATTTTCCAATTGGAAACTTGAGATACATACAGTGGATGTGTGTTCTCTGTGTAAGGATTTTGTACAACTGGAAAGTCCCTGAATCTTAGCCATTAATGAGACCTCCAACCATTCAGCTGGACTGTTTATGCAGTGGGTGCTGCTTGTGTGTCAAGACCAGTTTCATGATCCTTCAGGATATCACTCCATCCCAAACTGTTTTGCAATAGAATGGGAAGTGGCTATGCTGATTGGCCCCACTGAGCTGGTGTTGGCTCACAGAGCTCAGAGTTGCAGCAGAAGTTGAAATCCCAGAAGGATGGTTAGGAAAGAAGCATTGTGAGAGTGAAAAAACAGGCACCTCCACAACAGCTGTCTTGCAGCTGGGTCACAAAGGAGAGCAAGAAATCCCTTGACACCATAAAAGGTAGCGGATGATGGGAAGGCAATCCCAGTGCCTCCATTTGTCACTGGCAGCACGCCACTTGCTTAAAATCCAAATTCTTTCCCAAGAGGATAAAGCTGGATGTAAATAATTCTCTAATTTTATCCTTCTTTTATTGAAAAATTCAGCAGTGAGGGATATAGTGTTATTTAGTTCATTTGGGCACAAAATTCTTTGACGATTTAACCAGGGTACTGAAGAGAACACTGGATTTAATAAAATTCTGAGTTCTAGTCTGGCCCTGAGACCAAGAAGGTGAATAATCATAAAAGTCACTAATCTGAAAAGGTTTCATTTTCATCCACCATCCATCAAAAGACCAGGGTTAACCGAATCCTACTGACTACAATTCTGGTTTAGAAATAAATTCCAGGGCCTCAGCAATCATACAGCAAGTGGGATGCTTCCTTGTATGCAATCAACCTGGGTTCAGTACTTGGCATTACACATGGTCTTCCAAGCGTGCCAGAGTGACCCCTCCACATAGAGCCAAGAATAAGGCCTGAGCAAGCCAGGTGTGGCCCCAAGCAAACAAAAATAAAAATAAAAATGAATTCAGGTCATAGAACATATTCACTGGTTGAATATTTGAGACCAGAGAGAAAGTATGGCAGAGAGGGCACTTGCCTTGCATGCAGCTGAAAAGGTTTGATCCCCAGCACCACATACGGTCCCCTGAACAAGGTCAAAAATAAACCCTAGCATCACTCACTGGGCATGGCTCTAAAACAAAGACTGTCTTTTTAGTCTATGCTATCTTTCTTCCCTACCACAGTTTTTCAGTTCAAGGAAGAGAAAAGGAATTGTTCCTTTTTATCCCAAAGTCAGTCAGCTAGTACTGAAACAGGTATAGTAGCTAAGAATCAAAATCAACTGTGGTTGACTTCATATACTGGCAAATGAAACTAAAGATAGTTGAAATATTGATCCATATATTGCTTGAAAGTACTTTGCAAGCAGCGCTGTTCCTCAAACATAGAAAAGCTTAGAAAAATGTTTAAGCCATTCAAGGCCATATATAAATTGAAAGTGTATACCTTATTCCTAAGTAATTCCAGTTTGCATGTAACTGCTCTGCCTACACCCACTGTTCCACTGTAATTATAGCAGCATTCCCCTTCTGGTTTGGACAAATATTCCATTGTTACACTAGTTCTTGTTTACCTCTGACAAGTATATACCTAGTGCAGATGAGTTAAACAACAGCTTGTACAGCACGGCAACATCCCACCAGATGAAACCACAGGCCTCCATTAGCACTATCCGTGAGGTCTCACTGGGACCGTGGCTTTCCATTCCTCAACATATTCCTAACAAAGAGGGCATTAACAAAGACATCCTTTCACAGCAAAAGTTCATGGGATATTTGTCAAGCATAATTAAGTTTACATTCATCCTCTCTGTTTCCCGAAACACATTTTTCAAGTCGCCCCTTATCCTAACACTTTGCAAATCTACTTTCTCTATGTATGTGATCCAGTGAGATACATTTTAGGGACACTATTTATGTACCAGATACTGTTCTAAGAATGTGTTTATTGTCGCATTAAATCCTACCATACCAAGACATTATTAGTATTCATTTTATAAAATTATAAACTGAGGCACAGAGAGGGTCAGTACTTTCCACAAAAAATAAAAAGACTGATTTGACAGAGCTGGGGTTGAGGGTGATCTGGCATTTGTTTGTGCTACTATAGTATAGTCCTGTTCCAGAATTGTGCTATCGGGAATTATTATGCTATTAAAATATCAGCTTTATAAAACAAGTATTCTCATATTTTATAAATCCTCCATCCATTTGTTCACTATCACATTTTTATATTGGACTTAACATGTTTTGCATTGTGTCAGACATTGGATAGGTGGAAATGATTCTGACTTCTATTGAATGAGAAATATCCTAGTGACTATGTAGAGGTACCTTTACAATTACAAAATAATACTCAACAGGACTCTGCTTTGGATATATATATATATATATATATATATATATATATTTTGCATAAGGGAAAAAACCCAAAGCAGATCATTTAGCAAGCCTGAATGATTCAGTGGAGGTCTCAAAAAGGTGTCATGCTTCATCTGATTCACAGATGGAGGAAAATTTGGACAGATGCCAGGACAACTATCTAGTCAGTCCAAATGCTGGTAGCTTAAAAGTTCTCATTTCAAAACCCAAATTAAGAAAATCATTTAGAAAATAAGCCTAATGGATAACTTTATTGTGGCTTTAACATCACTGAAAGGATCTGCAGCTGACAGCTGACAAAGCTATTAACCAACTCATAACTTTTCTATTACACAAAATGATCAACCAAAATTCTGTCAGGTTAATAAGTTTTAAGTCACCTTCTGTGAACCACCACTTTCTTGACTAAGATATATATATATATAACATAAACATATATAATTTTTTAAAGATGCTTGATCTAGAGAGACAGTACAGCAAATAGGTGAATGCTTTGCATGTGGCCAACTGGGTTTGATCCTTTGTACCACACATGGTCCCTCAAGCACCACTGGAAGCTATCCCTGAGCACACAGAGGCAGAAGAAAGCCCTGAGTACCACTGGGTTTGGCCTAACCTCTCCCCCACAATCCCAGGATTGTTCTGTAAGCAACACTAATGCCTAATTCAGCAGAGAGGAAACACATACACACACAATGGTGAAAGACAGGCACATTACCAGTAGAATAATATTTATATATAAATGTGTATGACAAGCACACAGTACAACTGGGTCATTTCCAAATTCTAGCTGTATCTTGTGCTAGTTGAAGCAAACATACATAGTTTTTGTCATTATTTAGTTAAAATAAAACTCCTTTTTAGAGTAAGAGAAAATATGGAATATCACAAAAAAATTGTAAGAGGTAGCAGGGAGATAGAGACAAAATTTTAAACATCTTTATCTCATGTTTGGTAATTAATAGTTCTGTTGACGATTCAATGAACACAACAATACCTCAGACTTCTTGACTTTCATAGAAAATAGTGGTATGATGTTTGAACACGACCCACTAAACAATCATCATTTTCCAACCCATCTTCACATTTTGAATGCTACCGATGCTTGAATTGACAGATTTAACTATAAAAACAAGAGTGACTGAGTTGTCACTCCCAGTCACAGAAGCATTTTTCTCCTCCCTCCCTCCCTCCCTCCCTCCCTTTTTCCTTCCGTTCTTTTACCAAGAAATTCAGAGACCTATAAGGAAGACACCATTCCCTGCTCAACTGCTTCATAAAAACAGAGTAGGTTTGGAACAAATGATATTCACTGACTCACTTATTCAAAATGGGGTGCATGTTTACTTTGGGATTCCGGTACTGTGCCATATACAATAGCAAACACCAGCAAGGCACTTTGAAAGGAGGGCGTGATGAATGGAGTATAAACTAGCAAATTACTTTATAACTTAGAACAGTCCCCCCCTTTTTTTCTGTTTCTTCTTTTTCATTAAAGCAGTTTTCTTGTAAAGCAAACATATGCTATGAAAAGAGGAACTTTTGCAAAAATCTGTCTACAGATCTGAGAACCAGAGAAACCGAAGTTTGGTCATTTTTTCAGGAATAATAAAGGAAATACCTGGGCTACTCAGACAAATTACTTAATGACTCGACTCTAGAAATTCATAGCCTGATAGGGATAAGAATGAAAACTGCTTCCAAGGTTTGTTATTAAGATGGTACTTGTAAAACGTCCTATAACATTATTTTGTACATTGGCAGTGCTCAATGGATTCTAAGTATTATAAACTCTGTATACTAGGGAGAGCAGTATCTATGTGAAAATACCTATAAGAGTTAAAAGAGATAAATACACACACACACACACACACACACACACATATATATATATATATATTTGGGCACAGAAACAGAGTGTCAGCACTCAGCGATAAAGATCTTTTTTACTAGACTTTTATGCCTAAAGTCATCATACAAAGATAAAACACAAAGATGGATTATTATTTTAAAATACCTTCTTTTTAAAATTTTTATTAGTGAAACACCATGAGGTACAGTTGTAAACTTATAAATTTTTGTGCTTGGGTTTCAATTATGCAATATTTGACCCTTTTTTTTTCTTTTTTTGGGGGGTCACACCTAGCAATGCACAGGGGTTACTCCTGGCTCTTCACTCAGGAGTTACTCCTGGCGGTGCTCAGGGGACCATATGGGATGCTGGGAATCAAACCCGGGTCGGCCGCGTGCAAGGCAAACACCTACCCACTGTGCTATCTCTCCAGCCCCTCAATTATACAATGTTCAAATACCCATCCCTCCACCAGTGCCCATTTTCCACCACCACTGATCCCAGTATCCCTCCCACCCCCCTTTAAAATATCTTCTTGGGGCCAAAGATATTTTACATTAGATAGAACATTTGCTCTGCTCACAGTTTACCAGGTTTGATTCCTGTTTATGCTTTCTGGTCCCCTGAACCCTGGAAGAAATGATCCCTGAGTACTGAGGTAGGAGTAAACCCTGAGCACAATCAGGTATGGCCAAACAAGCAAACAAATAGCATGATTATTTTTTATAACACACCCAAACAAACCACATCATCCAAGTGGCTTTGTAATTTACCAAACTGTCTTGTATTGTAGAATGTTGCAATAATTTACGTAAATATATGTCTCTGCATTAATATACTGGTACCAGTATATACCACAACCGGCTCAAATTTGAATCTGACTTGATTAAAATAAACCGCAGAACCAGCTCAACTTAATAGAATTTGAAGAAAAGAATCAAAAAACTGAAAAAAAACCCCAAAATATAAAAAGGGGAGAACACCAAGTCCTAAATTAAAATTACAGTTTTAAAAACCAAGGACAAGTGTTGTTCAAACTAGAAAAACAAATATGAATTTTAGTAAAAGGTCAAAGCGTATTTACCCCCATTTAGGAATATGTATTTTCCTAAAGGTTCATTTTTTTCCTTTTCCTTTGACATGACTCAGCAAGGTCAGATGGAAATACTTACTGCACAGTCTCAATGCTGCCTATCTCGCTAAAATATTCAGATATCTACACTGTCACAGAAGCAAAACTTCAAAATATAATTTATAAAAGTATGTCATATTTTATACATGTTTCCTTAAAGTAAATGATCATGGGTGATCATTTTGACATTGCTCTATGTATTTTTTAAACAAAGTAATGAAACAAGAAGTGCCTAATGGGCAACAGAGATAAAAGTAAATGTACAGAAAACCTAGAGAAGATTATTCTTTCCAGCAGAGTTGCTGAACTGCAATTAAACAAGAAATAGGTAGAAAAGGCAGATTAAGGTAATGCTAGATTAATTTCACGATCAAGTGAATCAGGTTTGATTCCCAGCATCCCATATGGTACCCCAAGCAATGCCAGGAGTAATTCCTGAGTGCTGAGGAATGAGTAACCCCTGAACCAGGTGTAACCCCTATGCACCGCTGGGTGTGACCCAAAAAAAGCCTGGGGAGACTAAGTTATATTTTAAACAGGGATTACAATAAAGACTAATATACTACTGAATGATGAAGAAACATTCCCCTCCCTCATATCTTACCACCACTACAAAAGGCTCCAGTTTAATATTATTTGGGTACACATAATAATTGAGTCTTTATCACAATAAGTATACTAAGGAAAGCCTAGTGTAAAAGATAATAAGTAAAAATAAGAACAGTAGATAAATTTGAAACTTACAACACCTAGCTGCAACTTTAAACAAATCAATATGTTTAGCAAGCAATAGTTAGAAGGCATGTGCATAAAAAGAAAAACATGGTCAAAAACAAAAGCCGGAGAAGAAACGAAATTAGATTCTAATGTTGGAATAAAAGCACGTGTCAGAACATTTAGAAAGAGAACAGAAATAAATATAACTATTAGGTTAAGGGTCCTAATTTAAAAAAAAGATGACATGTAACAAAGAATGGCTAATGCTAAGAAATGATTTTTTAAATGGTAGTAATAAAATATACTGTTTTATAAATAAAGACAGCATAAGACATATTCGATATGCCAAACACAGTAACATGTCTCACAATGGAGATATTACTGGGCCCGCTCGAGCAAATCGATGAAAAATGGGAGGACATGCTACAGGGCTGAGACTGTATCTGCTGATGACACACTATGACCAGTGACAGAATCAGTCAGCTTAAAGATAGGTCAAGATTAGTAGACTGGGGAACATCACTGTCCTCCTGTTGTTCATCAACTTGCTCGAGCAGGCCCAGTAACGTCTCCATTGGAGACTTTGTTGTTACTGTGTTTGGCATATCCAATACATCATGGGTAGTTTTGCTAGGCTCTCCGAGAGGGACAGAGGAATCAAACTCTGGTCGGCCCTGTTGGCTGCATGCAAGGCAAACGCCCTACCGCTGTGCTATGGCTCCAGCCTGAAAGTAGTGAGTGGTCGCAAGGTCAATATTAAGCTCACTACTTTACAGAAATGGGAAAGAATGAGAAAAGTGAATCCAAGCCACAATACAAGAACTATATAAAAAGTTTTCCAAAATTGGTAAACATACAAAAGAGAACAAAGCTGAAAATGTATTTCAAATAAAAATGATGTAGCATGTTCAAAATTACTGAAATAAATATAATTAAAGAACTATTTGGAATTTTTTTTTATTCCAATTACAGGGCCTCGAAAGAGTCCTGTATTCTTAGTGAACACCAAACAAGATAAATCTTTTTTTTTTTTTAATGTAGGAGTAAGTAAAAAGTAAAGTAAAGGCCCTCCCGTTGATCATCGATTTGCTCGAGCGGGCCCAGTAACGTCTCCATTGGAGACTTTGTTGTTACTGTGTCTGGCATATTGAATACTTTCGGTAGCTTGCTGGGCTCTCCGAGAGGGGCGGAGGAATCGAACTCGGGTTGGCCATGTTGGCTGCGTGCAAGGCAAATGCCCTACCCGCTGTGCTATCGCTCCAGCCCAATGTAGGAGTACTGCTATTTATTCAGCCACTGATAAGCTGATTGAATTGGGTGAACTCCCCTTACTTTTTTTTTCTCATTTTTTATAATTTTATTTATTGAATCACCATGAAAGCAGTTACAAAGCTTCTGGGTTTAAGTCTCAGTCATACAATGAAACATCCGTACCTTCACCAGTGCCCATTCTCCACCACCAAAAACCCCAGTATGCCCCAATCCCACATCCTCCCCCTACCTGTGGGGCAGATGATTTCCACATTACTCTCTCTCAACTTTGATCACATTCAATATTTTAACACCAGACCCACCATTAGTATTTGGGATTTTACCCCAACTCTCAGATCTGCTGAAAAGGCAAAAGTAGACAATTTGTTTTCTACTGCTGGTTAAGAATAACATATGATGTCGTGTGGCTGCAGTAGTGGTCGCACGATTTTGAAATTCCAAAATTTTAACACTTAAGTCTGGAGGGATTTCTGTCAAAACCTGCTGGGTTTCAAGATTTGTTCCTGAGTCTGTGGGATCATGGCTGTTAAGCAGCTTGATCAGAAGCCAGAGAGGCTGTTCATGGGCGGTGACTCGGGGTCTGGTTAAGATGGGGAGGAAAGGGCTGGCTCCACTCCCATCCCGTGAGGCCCCACGTGTTTTATCACTGAGGGCCCAAACCTGACTGTCTAGTGGCCTCTAGAGGATGGCGGCCACCAAGCCACCCAGGGGGAGCAGGGAGTGGGACAACACCCTTTCCCCCCCTGGGGTGGCCTGGCAACAGAAACCTACTGCAGGGTCTGGAGGCATTTCTACCAAAAGCCACTGGGTTCCGAGATTTGTTTCTGAGTCTCTGGAATCATGGTCATTAAGCAGCTAGATCAGGAGCCAGAGAGGCCGTTTGTGGGCGATGACTTGGGGTCTCGTTGGGCTGGGGAGGAAAGGGCGGCTCCACTCCCATCCCGTGAGGCCCAACTTGTCTCGTCACTGAGGGCCCAAACTGTCCAGTGGCCACTGGAAGTTGGCGGCCACCAGGCCACCAGGGGGAACAGGCCAAGACACGAAACCTATTCCCACCTGGGTTGGCCCAGCGCCAGTAACCTACTGCAGGGACCAGATGCATTTCTGCCAAAAGCTGTTGGATTTTGAGATTAGTTTGTGAGTCTCTGGGATCATGGCAGTTAAGCAGTTCAATCAGGAACCAGAGAGGCCATGCCTCCAATTATATAGCTGAGCCCGAGGTGGTTTGTGGGTGTGTCTCACACATACATAACTTTTGGCAGTTTACTTTCTTGGTAAAGTTTGCCCTAAATTTTGGGGGTCTGGCCAGCGGCACAGCAGCAATTTGGGGGTATTTGGAAGTCTGAAGGCGCCATCAGGCTGCTGATGCACACACCTCACAGGTACAGATTGACCTGCTGGCGGCACCATAGCCCCACAAACAAGATAAATCTTAAGCAAAATAAGCATACACACCTTATACTGAAACTCAAAATCAAAACTACAAAATCAAAAACAAAGAGAAAACCTTAAAAACAAGTCAGAAGGAATAAAACAACAATAACAGCAACAAACTTACGTTTGGAGGAAGAAGATGTCAAGAATTGCACTGGACTATAAATCAAATATCATCAAGCAAGAAGAGAGTAAAAACATTCAAAAAATTTTTTTTAGTTTTTAACAAATGTATTTTTTAATTACAGCATTTTTTAATATCCAAAGGTAATCTGTATCTAAATACTACTCCTGAGCAAGATGAAGATTTCCCTTTTTCCCTTTTTCCTTTCTCTCTATTCTTTTTCATATATTGGGTTTTAGATCCCGGATTATAATGGAAGTTGTCACAGCAACAGCAGCATTTTCCTTTTGCATCCACAATCACACCCAATTGGCCATATTTTTTTCCTAAATTTTCTTCCCACTCATATTCTAAGTCACGTCTTTTCCTCTCTCAGCTTACATTTTCATTCTGCTGGCGTATATCTTTTTTTTTTCTTCAAAATTTTATTGGGAATACCCTGCCACAGAGGCAGGGTGGGACGAGGGGATGGGGGTGAGGGGATGCTGGTACCCATGGTGGTGGATGATGGCCACTGGTGGAGGGATGGGTACTTGATCATTGTATAACTGAAACCCAAGCACAAAATTTGTAAGGCTATAACTGTACCTCATGGTGTTTCACTAATAAAAAAAGAAAAAAAAACATTCAAAATTTTAAGGGGAAAGTAAACCTAAATTTTTACTTTCAGAAAAATTATTCCTTAAAAAAATTCCTTAGCAAGAATATTTTCTATATGAATTAAAATGAGGGAATATACATTATCATAAAATATATATAGAAATATTATTTAGCAGCTCAATGTCTCTTTTAAATTAAAAATTAATGAAACTAATATGGGGGACATTAAATAAATACAATGCATTTCATGATATATCATCCTTAACAGTGAAAAAGCTAATTCTTTCCTCTAAGATGAAAAACTAATTCTTTTCTCTAAGATGAGAAATTAGATAAAGATGCCTCCTCTTGCTATTTATTTTGTGGAAACTCTACCCAGAACAATTATCAAGAAAAATAAATAGGAGGAAATGGAAAAGTAAAAAATAAAAATCTTTCTTTTTGCAGATGACATGGCATAGTTTAAAAACCTCAGACTTCAACTTAAATTTAGAATATACAAATTCAGCCACATTGCAGGATTAAAAACAATACCCCCCAAAAATCAATTATCTTTCTACACCATCAAATAAGCAATCCCCAAAAGGGGAAAAAAAAGCATAATGTTGTTTAAAAAATAAAATACTGAAGAATATATCCTACCAAGATTTATAGATCTTGTAACTAAAAACTATCAAAAAAACCCCATAAAACTACCAAAAAATAAAAGCCACGAAAGAAATGTAAGAAAAAATAGTCCTTGTTCACTGATTAAATGATTTAATATTCTTTAATTGTCCATACTGTACAATGCAATATATAGATCCAGAGCAAGCCCAGTCAATATCTTAATGGCAGCTTTTGTGTAAATAAAAGGACTTTTGAAAATTCAAATGAAATCTCAAAAAATACAAATAGTCTTAAGAACCCTGAGAAGGCAAAAGCTGAAGTTCTCATACTCCATGATTTTAAAATATTTTTAAAAGCCACAATAACCAAAACAATGTATAGAATGAATATAAAAATATTTATAAAACAACAGGCCAAATTGAGAACCAGAAATAAACTTTATGTCTACGACTTTGACTATACAATGGAGAAATGATAGCATCTTCAACAAAAGGTACTAGAAAAACAGGTAATCTCTAAGAAAACAATTAAATTTCACACTAACTTTAACAGCACATAAAAATTAATGCAAATGAAAGAATGACAAAGGGAAAACCGGGAATAATACAACAATTATAGCAAAAATGTAAAGAGAACTTTTATGATGTTAGATGTGGCAATAATTTCTTAGTAAGACATGGAAAATTTGGGGAATACAATAGACGAATAAAGCACCAGGGAAATACCTTAAAGGGATGGAGCACATGCCTTGAATGTGGCAAGTCCCTCAGTGGGATACTCAGCACTTCTTGCCTCCCCAGAACTGTTAGGTGTGGCATGGAGGTTTTAATGCCACCAGGTCCAAGCAACATATCATTGCTAGCTCTAAGAAACAAACCAAAGATTGCACCACCAAGCTGAATAACACTGGGAATGTCCTGTGGATCCCCAAGCACTGCCGGAGAGACCCTTCAAAAAACTAAATAGAACTGCATCCAATTGAAGAACTTCTAAGGAGGAAATGAAACAATTTAAAAAATGAATACACTAAAGAATGTGACAAAATATTTGCCAACTTTTTACATTTTAAGGCGCTACATCACATACAGATAGAACTACAATTCATTAACAAAACCAATCATTTAAAATGAGGGAGGGGAAGACTTGAACAAATATTTCTTCAAAGAAGACATGTAGGGGGCAGAGAAATAGTACAGCAGGTAGGATGCATGCCTCTGATATGGCCAACCTGAGTTCAGTTTCTCGCACCACATATGGTCCCTGAGCTCCGCCATGAAAGATCCCTAAGCAACAGAGCCAGGAGTAAGCCCTGGGCACCTTTGAGTGTGGCCAAAAGAAAAGAAAGCAAAATAAAAATAATTTTTAAAAAAAGGACAAAGAAGGGCTGGAGTGATAGCATAGCAGGTAAGGTGTTTGCCTTGCACGTGGCCCGACCCGGATTCGATTCCCAGCATCCCATATGGTCCCCCAAGCACGGCCAGGAGCAATTCCTGAGTGCATGAACCAGGAGTAACCCCTGTGCATCGCTGGGTGTGACCCAAAAAGAAAAAAAAAAGGACAAAGATTTGTAACATCTAACCATCATATAGGAAGTTGCCCAATTTATAATTAAGAATATATATATTAAAACCATAATGAAATATTACCTTACAATGTAAAGGAAGGAACAAGAAAGAAAAAGAAAAGTAAGGAAAAATAAAAAAGGAAAAGAGGAATAAAAAATGATATATGGAGAAATTAGAACCCTCTATATTACTGATTTAAATATAAAGAATACAGCTCCTTCAGTAAGGTACTTGTTTAAAAAAATTAAAAATAGAATCCTCATATAATCTATAAACTCAATTCTAGGTATGCATCTAAGAGTTGAAAACATCTTAAACGCTCGGGGTTATTGCTATCTTCCTCATAATAGTCACTAGATAGAAGCAACCTGACTGTTCACTCATGAATCAATGAATAAGGAAACTGTGGTATAAAATTCCATTAAACCTTTTTATAACAGAAGTAAATCAGGGCTGGAGAGATAGCACAGTGGGTAAGGCACTTGCCTTGCCACAATAACTGTGCTCGATTTCTAGCATCTGATATGGGCCTCTAGGAGTAATCCCTGAGCACAGAGTCAGGAATAAACCCCTAAGCATGGACAAAAAATATAAAAAAGTCTTATCCTATACTACTATGTGGAAACATGAAGAACCATGAGGACATTGCATTAGGTAAAGTCAGTTACAAATTACCAGTGCTGTGGGAGAGCATCTGTATGAAATATCTAGAATCGTCAAACAGAAACTGCATGATAGTAGTCCCCAGAGGAGAAGGTAAACAATCAATAAGCAGAGTTTCAGTTCTGCAAAACAAAAAAAAAGTTCTAGAAATCTGTTGTGTGGCAATGTGCATATGATTAGCACTCTATATACTATATTTTGAAATGATTAGTAAGATAAATTTTATAGAGTGTGTTTATCTTACAAAAATAAAGTTGAAAAATGCCTTTGAAATAGAAAATTATTTACAAACATGATGGTTTTAATTAAAAATATCACTCTAAATGTGATATTAGTAAGTATATTGATAAGTATATTAATAAAAGAAAAACCATGTGATAGTAATAATAGTATTGAAGTTCCACATAGGTGTATGAGTTAATATAGTTACCTCTAGGATAAGAAACCCACTTTAAATAGAAAGATTGATAGGAAAACCAAAAGGGATGCATAAAGAAACATTAATAGTAAGACCTTTGACTTTTGAACTAATTTTGACATATGACTATGTTAATAGTTCCTTCATGTCCAGAGTAAGTAACACATTGTTTTCACTTCCGAAAAGTTCACTTTGGTAGCAATTTCATCCTGAATTTCTAGAACATTTCTACTCTCTGACAACTCACCATTGAGGAAAGTACATTAATTACACTTATTTCACTTGAGTTCTTAGAGGCCTAAAATGAAATCACCACTTAAGGGAGAAATTATTAGGTTAACAAAGACCTCAGGTGTTCTAACTCTAATTTATTAGTCTACCAAGTTAAAAAATCACTGTCCTTTTCACAGAGCACTAAAGAACATTTCTCTATGCCTGCCTCCTTTCCACTAGGTAGCGGTGATGTTCCCCAGAGTTCACGCAGCAAACATTCCTTTCTCTGGAAAATAAGGGGTTACATTTGAATCAAGAGTTTCTAAGTTAAATATACTAAATGAAACTTTAAATAAGTGATGTCAGGGCTTTTATGAGTGATAATGCATGTTCATGCACTTTAAAAAGGAAATAGAATATGTATAGTTTCTCCAATATTAATTTTAATACTTTTAATTTTTAAGGAACACTTAGTCATACTAATGTCTATAGAATTCACTTAGGAAATGTATTTTGTACTTTGGGGGAGTGTTATTTTAATAGAAACTCTCGAAGAATACGACAATAGTAAAAACCCAAGTGAAAAAAATCCGTGACAAACAATATTATACATGCATATGTCCAATACAGAGAGAGACTGAGAGACTGAGAGAGAGAGAGAGAGACAGAGAGAGAGAGACAGAGACAGAGACAGAGACAGAGACAGAGACAGAGACAGAGAATGAGAGATTCCTCTTCCATATAAAGCACAGAAATTACTTAGGGCACTGTAGGTGAAAGAGAGGAAAAATGTTCCAGGAAATAATTTTAAACCAAAGCAATAGATTTCAACTTAATCCTACCCAATGCAAATAAATCTTTTGGAGATATGCAAAGTTATCTTAAAACATAATGCCATAGTCTCCTTATCAATAATTTTCTGCTCTAAGTGAGAAACCTGTTTTAAGTAGACAAAAATTCTGTTCTTCCAATCACTGCTATTTCACCTCAAGAACTAAGAAATGGAACAGAGCATGTACTAGATATTATCTTCAAGTTCCATTTCTGAGAGGCAAATATTTCCTGAACTAAGCTTTACACCTAACTACTACACAATTTATCTATTGTATGGCATTATAATACATGTCTTTAGGCAACGGTCAATGCCCATCTTACACCCCATGCCATCTGGATAATGTCAAACTCATCAGAGTCCTATTTATGCATGAATCCTCCAGCATGTTGCTGTCACTCCTCTAAAGTATTGTTACTACAGCGTGCACTGTATTAGAGCAGCAGCTCAAGAATGTACTGTATTCTGTCCTTTTTGACAAAGAGCCTCAATTACACCCACAGAAATGAGAATCCTACAATTTTAAGCCTTTCAGAAAAAATTATGTTTTCCATTGTGAGAAAAAATCTATTTCAAGGTAGGTTAGTGCTCAGGTATTTGGCCCCAAATCAGTGTTCTATCAGTTAAATGCATACCAGGTCGAGGTCAACCTAAATTCACTGAGATCTCCCTCCTGCCCTCCCTCTCCTTTTTGAGTATCATAGGGTTTCCTTCAAACTTAAGGATGAAAGAAATCTTACACGGTGACATATCACAAAAGCAATATTTATTTATTTATTTATTTATTTATTTTTATGTAGGAATACTGCTATTTATTCAGCCACTGATTAGCTGATTGAATTGTGCATGAACTCCACCTTACTTTTCTTTTTCATTTTTTATAATTTTATTTATTGAATCACCGTGAGAGCTGTTACAAAGCTTTTGGGTTTAAGTCTCGGTCATGCAAGGAACCACTCGTACCTTTACCAGTGCCCATTCTCCACCACCAAAAACCCCAGTATACCCCCATCCCACACCCTCCCCCTACCTTTGAGGCAGATGATTTCCACATTAGTCTCTCTCTACTTTGATCACATTCAATATTTTGACACCAGACCCACCATTATTATTTGAGATTTTACCCCGACACACAGATCTGCTGAAAAGGCAACAGTAGACAATTTGTTTTCTATTGCTGATTATGGAATATATGCAATATTTACAGTACAACTTTGAAAGTTACTTTAATTCACCATGGCCTTCTTACTTCACATATATTTGAATTCCTTTTATAATTATGCCTATTTAAATTATTTTGAAAATTTAATTATGGGGAGGTCAGTGAGAAAATTTAGGGATTATGGACTTTGCTGTGCACACAGTCAACCATGCTTCAATCCCTGGTAATGCATAAGGTCCCTGGAGCACCAGCAGGAAGTGATTTTATTGCAGATAGCCAGGAATAAGTCCAAAGCAGTTCCAACTCACCACCTTCAAGTAAAATTAATTATATAAAAGGAAACATGTCTTTTTTTATGATGGAAGCATATCATAAGACAACCAAAACACTTTAAATGAATACTTACAATTGATATTATTACAATATTGCAATATTATTATTATTATTATTATTTTAGGCACACCCAGCAATTCTTAGAGATTATTCCTGGCTCTGTGCTCAGGGATTACTCCTGGTAGTTCTCCCAGGACCATTTTTAGTGCCAGGGAACAAACCTGAGTACGCCTTCATCTTTTAGAAAAAAAACTAAGAATAGAATCATGCACTTTGGACAGTAATCCAGAGTTAGTCACAGTGAACCTCAGCCTGTCTATATTATAGGTCTCCACATCATGGGGTTGCCTCAGAGGTATTAAAACAGCTTGGTGTTTTCCATTATTCATATAGAAAATAAGCTACCTCTACCATATATATGACCAATATGACTACAGAAAGGGCAGGATCACCCTCTAGGTAAAATTTATTATTTTGCTTTGCAAGTGGAGGCTGTGTTGGAGTGCTTCTTAGGAGACCATGCGATGCCAGGGATTAAACCAGGGGCTCCTGCATACAAAAGAGGTGGTCCTGCCCTTTGATGATCTCCACAGCCACTGATGTTTAAAGCGTTTTTCTGTAGGAAAGCAATACATGTGGATTATTTTCAAAGAACACTATTTATTTGTTTTCTAAACAAATAAAAGGCATTCAGATGCAGAACTTGAAAAAAGAAAACTTCAGATTAAGACCAACTCTTGTCAGGTCAAAGAGGAGAGAATGGGCTTTAAAGTTCTGGTCTTGCACAAGGTCAACTGCTTTTGGAATCTAGCACTTCATGTGATCTCAGAGCACCACCAGCAATGATCTGGGAGCACAGAGCCAAGTGTAAGTTCTGACTATCACAAGATATAGCCCTACCCCCAAATCAGCTGTGTTTGGAACAAGTTTTGCTTTGAATTTTTTAACTGATTTTTGCTTATTTTGACTCTACACAAGGGTCACTTGTGGTGCTCAATATTGTGATGAGGTCAGCTGCATACTTCTACTGCTATACTATTTCTCTGGGTCAAAAATATATTTTAATAAAAACTCAAGATATAATGTATGGCTCTGAAGGCATGATGCTTCATGCTTCTAAGGCTCATGAATATAAAACATAAAATAGGTAATAGGGAAGGGAATGGAAAGAAGGGATTATTTTGATAGTGTGATAGCACTAGAATTTTCATGGCAGATGTGGTAACACTAATACACACATTCAGGTGTGCTACCCCATCTAGAAATTTTATAATATTTTAAGCCAATGGTAAAAGAAATGAAAACACGATGACAAACAGCTTGGGGCTTCTGCACATAAAGATGGCTGACTGGTTTTGAACCTATAAGAGCACGAATACGACAAATTTTACATTAAAAAAATTTTAGTAAAGAGCCATGATTTGCAAAGTTACTGATAACTACGTTTTAGGTATAAAATAATTCAATACCAATTCCTTTGGTAATGTCAACTTCCCTCCACCAGTGTTCCCTTACCATCCCATCTTAAAACATATATGGTGCCCCTTTTTATACAAACATGTATATGTTTGGTACAATAGGAAATATGTCTAAGGTCAACTGTCAATTGGGGATAAATAACCCAATCCCTTTTCACAAAAATGTTGTTCAACCTTTTATGAGAAGAAAGATTTTATATATGAAAGTTTTCTGAACCATCTTGCCTAAGAGTAAATATAGATTTATACCAGGATGCTCTTTTGACCAGTAGATATACTCAAATTTTCTTCTTTAATATATAATCAGAAAAAATAAATAAGCTAAGAACATAGGAAATATAATTGGAAAATAAGTTACAACTCATGTAAAATGTTTATATGCTTATATGTTTATATGACAGATGAGCTAAATGATGTAGTAGAAAGAATAACAAACTATACTAGAACAAATCAGTTTTACCTACCATTATTTAGCAAGTAAAAGGACTCTAAACAAGGGTTAAAGTGCATATTTAGTCATGTGAGATATGTCTCTAATGAAAATTAGACAGTATGGAAATAAAATGAAGGTACAAATATTTACTCTCCTTGATGACACAAAGGTCATTTTTGCCATTTGCAAGCATAAGAGCCCATAACTAAAACAGCTGCCAAAGGCTTTGTTAAAAATTTATCATAGAGTCAGAGTGATGATACATGAGATAAGACATTTGCCTTTCCTGTGACTAAGCCCAGTTTTATCTCTGGTACCACTTATAGTATGCAAGCACCAGCAGGATTCATCCTGAGTCAGATACAGGCCCTGAGAATCACTGGATGTAGTTGAGGTAGTTCCCAAACTCTCCTCTCAACAAGAGAATAGCACTGTACCACTGTCCTCCCATTGTTCATTGATTTGCTCAAGTGAGCCCAGTAATAATGTCTCCATTTTGAGACTTGTTGTTACAGTGTTTGGCATATTGAATACATCACTGGTTTATCCAAAACAGTAAGGCACTAAGGTCATTTTGGATGTTAAGAAGAAAAAAAAAATAATGCTTCTAGATTTTTTTAATCACTACTGTTTATTATACAGAATGACAGGGCTAGTAAATGCATGTTTAATGCAGGTTTTCACAAAAGATTTTATTTTTACAGTTGCCCAAGAAAGTCAAACTATATTCAAGAGGCGCATCACTCTTCCACCTGTAACCCTTCAATTACAAAGACTATCAGGATACTGGGGAATATGAGGGACCTGAGCCCTGCTGAGATATTCTGTCCAGTGATATAAAAGACCAAATAAAGAAGCTGAACAAAATAATGACAATGAAATGTAAATTAGTGTAAAAGCAGCATCATCCCATTTGCCTCTAAATAAGAATATTCATGTTTCTTTTCAACAAAGCACCATTTATGCACTGATAGAATAATAGCACTGTAGCACTGTCCTCCCACTGTTCATCTATTTGCTTGAGTGGGCACCAGTAACATCTCCATTGTGAGATTGTTGTTACTGTTTTCAGCATATCGAATATCCACAAGGAGCTTGCCGGACTCTACTGTGTGGGTGGGATACTCTCGGTAGTTTGCCGGGGTCTTTGAGAGGGACGGAGGAATCGAACTTGAGTCAGCCACATGCAAGGCAAATGCCCTACCTGTTGTGCTAGCAAACACTTTTGATACCAGAAAATCTAAATGACTTTATTTTTATTATTCCTATTTATTCCTATTTATTTGGAAAAGAAAATATCCTCAGTATTAACTTCTAACTGACAGGAAAAAGTTAAATACAAGTCTGGTGCATACTGAAGATATTTGAATTCTTATGTCATTTAGCGGCAACAAGAAAATTTAAGATTGACTTTAGGTAACATGTATATCTTGGCTAAGGAGGTGTTTTCAAAAAAAAAAACTACTGAACTCATTTACTTCAAAGTGGAAATAATTCACTGATAATGATATAAGTTTAGAAATTTAAACCATAAATTTTGGATGAAACCATTTCATATGAAATGTGTAACTAAATGTTTTATTGAATTAAACTTCATTCTATATTCTATCCAATGTTTTAGAAGCATGACTTAGGTTATATGATTGCATTTTTTTGCAGAGAACAAGTTTTTCCCCTTGATTTAGACACATCCATCATAAGCACAGTAAAACTCATAGAAAAATATGTTTGGTTCTCTCCCCTTCTAAACTAAACATGGCCATGCAGTAATTCAAATAAAACAGAGATAATATTATTCCACATATAAGAAGGGTAGCATTAGCTCTAAGTGATCTCTGGTCTAATAGCAGTAATTATTACAAGAGATCCAAGGATACACAAAGTGGAGCATTTCCAGATAGATTACATTGACACCATTTTAGCCAGTGGTATGGAACTTTTCTATCAAACCTCAAGTACTTTCACAACTGGAGTTTTATGCAGCCCAATTAACTTTGGCTAGACACAAAAATCTGGCTCCGTGTGTCCAGGCAGCAGCCAAAATAAAGGTTTCCAGTATCAAAAATTACTGTTAGAATCTCCCTTCTCTCTTACCAACTAAAGTCTGGAGAGTAAGCTAACAGCCAACTAAGCTTTTACTACAATTTAGGTCAATATTAATTTTACTGGCTCACAAATATTACAAAATATTTGGCTTGCACAAAATGAATGGGACAGAAAGCAAGACAGTCCCAAAGTATCAAAGTAAGTAAAAGCATACAACTAGAGAACATATAGTTTTGGAGACGACTTTGAAGTCACCTGAAATAGCATCCTAATGAAAATGTTATTCCTTTCTTTCTCTCTTAATGCAGGCCAACATTTAAGTTCATGGCATGATCCACAGGTAACAAAGGTCAAAAAACGAATAAATCACAATTTAAAACCAGCTTATCTTAATATTTTAATTGGACATGACATTGGTATGAAAATTCCATATATATTCAGGCAATGTCACCAGATTCCAACTAGACTTGAACCTGCAGAGGCTACCAGTGATGCTAAGAGAATAATGTTCTCTGAGTGTTGTAAAAATTTTGCTCTAGTTATAATACAGGGCATAGAAATATAGTGGCCAGAAAGAGAAGACTTTTAGGAATCAGTCCTTAACCTGTGATGTCTAAAAATAAAACATATTTAACTCCACAAATTAGAAATATACAAATAATATTCAAAAGTAACTTTTAAAGAAGGGGCTGGAGGAAACAAATCTCTTTCAGAATCTATAGGTAGAATAAGAGGTAAAAATACATTGATGTTACTTAATAAAAAGTGCATAATTCAGAACACCTTCACGTTACATACAACTCTACTTAATACCTAAGTTATTTCGGAAGTTATCCCTTAAACCTCTGAAGCAGTTTCCTTATTTATTAAAAGAGTATATTAGGTCGTATACACATTGCAGAAATACAATAAGGAAAGCCTTAGCTCCTCCTTTGTGAATGTAAATCTTGAACTGAGCTCTGCTTGTACACTTTGTTTCATATCACTCCAGTGAAAGAAGCAACTTATTTTTTTTGGTGGGGGAGGGTTAGGGAGGGGGAGGAGGAAGTTGAGCCACATCTAGTAATGCTCAAGGCCTACTCCTAGTTCTATGTGCAGGGATCATTCTTGGTGGACACAGGATGGCTTGCCCCCTGGTCAGCAGCATACAAAACAAGTGCTTTACCTGCTGTTCTATTGCTCTGACATCCAACTTTCTTGACTGTATGATCAAAGGCGCTAGAGTATCTGACTTTACATACCTCCATGTTACTCTTTGGGTTCTAGTAAAAAATGATAAAACACGTGTAGTCATTCTTGACTATCAACACTTTACTGTTGTTGATGAAAATTTCTGCTAGGGTAATTGTACAGCTGAATTACGTTTCTGAGATTCTACCAGGAGGTTGATCATAAAATAAACCCCAAAGTGGGAAGAATTTGAGTTTAAAACATCAAGAAATAAAATGCTGACTAACCTCTACTCCCTCCATTAAAAAATTATGAAAGAACACATGCCAAGCACAGATACTCAAGAAATATATAATTATATTGTACCCATGACCTTAGAGATACTTGAAAGTTTATGCTGTGTTTATGAGAATGCCACTCACCTTCAGTTATTTATCACTGGGAATTAGAGCAATGTCTAATGTGCTGTAATACATCTCAATACATGTGCTGATAAGCATTAGTGAGGAATATCAAAATGCGTGGAAACAAAAATATTTAGAAGCCCCGTTGTAGCCAGTCAAGAAGTAAGTTAAAAGAGAAAAGTGTGAAAGAAGGGTACAGGGTTCCCAAGACAGTGAAATGCCATATACTGAAGAGGTGAAAAGATAAGTAAAGACTTACTTCCTGTCCCATATACAAGAAATGCTATAGATTTATGTCTGTACTTCAGTCTGGGAAGTGCTTTTACAGAGATACTGAGGACAGTGCTTTGGAAGTACAGAGAAAGGAAAAAATAATTGCTTGAAAGACTCAAGGCAAGACTTCACAGAGTAAATAAAATTTGAGCTGGCAGAGAAGGAAAGGGCATTTTTGGCAGAGAAATCAAAAAAGGATTTGATCTATGGAATTTGTCAAAGGTTTCTGGAAAACTAAATCCCTTTGAACTTTCTGAAATACCATAAATATTATACAAATTCTTTTTAAAAAATTGCACAAAAATGTACAATGGAGTAATTTCACTGGATACATTAAAAGCACAATAATAAATATATTTTTCTAATATGTCTTGTAAAATGTAACTCTGATATGCTATTCTACAATCTAATTCTAATATAATTGTGTGTTAAGTTTATGTATCTTAATTTTGGTTTTAACAAAAAAGTGAATATACCATTCCCTTTCAATTCGTCATGTCTTAAAAATAACAGTCTATTCCATTTAATAATATATTTTATTCGAAGTAGTCAAAGTCAAAATGTGTGGCATTATCCATCTTGCCAATTCCATGTCAAGTCAATGGCATATTACCAAGCCAAGAAACCCAAAATTAAACAAAGGGAATCCACTGGGATTATAAATTTGCCAAATTTCATAATTCAAAAAAGAAACTGTTAAAGATGGTTTGAGGTTTTGGCATTATGATTTTAGTAATTTCATTATTGGGTTTGTATTTCATCTAATCAGCAAGTCAGAAACTATAAAAGTAGTGGGGTGATAAAAATTTGAATTTTCATGTCTAAGTCTTCCACTCATTTTCATTTCTGTATGTAAGCTAAAAATTTTAAATTCTGCTTTTAAGAGATGCTTAAATATATATACATACATACATATATACATATACATATACATATATATACTTTTTTTTTGCTTTTTGGGTCACACCCGGCAATGCACAGGGGTTACTCCTGGCTTTGCACTCAGGAATTACTCCTTGCAGTGCTCAGGGGACCATATGGGATGCTGGGAATCGAACCCAGTTCAGCCGCATGCAAGGCAAATGCCCTACCTGCTGAGCTATCTCTCCAGGCCCCAGACATACTTAAAAATAGTTTTTAAAAACTACTTTTTAATATCCAAAATTGTGTCCCTGTCAAGGTACTATGTTTTACTGCGTAATCAATGAAAAGCCCATGTCAATTTATTATTTTTTGCAAAAAAAATATGCAGTGCAAAGATTACGTAAAGATTATTTTTAAAATGCATCAGTATTTAAAAAAAGGGGGGGGACAATGACTATGTGATGGTAACAATTATATGTTCTGAAATATAGTATATTCAGAAACAGTATATTTAGAAGATGGGGGTACGAAGTGTAGCACTGTCCTCTTGTTGTTCATCGAGTGGGCCCAGTAACGTCTCCATTGTGAGACTTGTTGTTACTGTGTTTGGCATATCGAATACATCACAGAGAGCTTGCCAGGCTTTGCCATGCAGATGAGATTACTCTCGGTAGCTTGCCAGGCTCTCCGAGAGGGTTGGAGGAATCAAACCTGGGTCAGCCAGGTTGGCCGTGTGCAAGGCAAACGCCTTACCTGCTATGCTATCGCTGCAACCCTGACAAGCTCCCCGTAGCTTATTTGATATGCCAAAAACAGTAACAACAAGTCTCACAACGGAGACATTACTGGTGCCTGCTCGAGCAAATTGATGAACAACGGGACGGCATTGCTACAGTGCAGTGCTATAGTATATTTAAGCCCAAGTGTTTTCCTTTCTAAATGATATTTTTTGTTAATCAGACATCTCATACTATACAAATTTTTGAAAGCAGTCATTTATTAACATAATAAAAATATTTTCAACATGCAAAATGCAGCAGTAGGAGCAAGAGATATATGTGAATTCTATTCTTATGTAATGGAGTGTGAATTATCATCCTATCAGAATAGAAAATGGAAATGGCTTTCCAAAGATAAAACAAACTTTTTCCAACTGATTAAACTTGACATATTATGATCTTTTAAATGTCAGAAATAGCAATTTGTACCCTTCAATTATGAGTAATGCTCTATCCCTTTCTCTATTATTTCCCTACTTATGAGACCCAACATTAATTTCTTTCATAAATTCTTTTCATGTGTTTTCATCATTTTCTTTGCACATGAAAAGATTTCCTCACCTTTCTACTGCCCTCATACAAATGTTTTCCCATAATATTTTTAATTTCTAAAAGTTCTTTCTTAACTTTTCTTTACAAACCCTTTTTTTTTGTGGGGGGTGGTAACTCCCGGTGATCCTCAGGGTTGCTCCTGGCTCTGCACTCAGGAATTACTCCTGGCGGTGCTCAGGGGACTATAGGGGATGCTGGGATTCGAACCCGGGTTGGCCTCGTGCAAGGCAAATGCCCCGCTCACTGTGCTATCGCTCCAGCCCCACATTAAAAACCCCTTTACAGCATCCTCTCTGAAATGCTTCTAGCAACTCAAGTAAGTTTTGGAATTTTGTCATATTACTTCCAGTTTCACTCTCCTAATGAGTTGTTTCAGTTCTACTTTTTTTTATTTGCCATTCCTGTAATATTACCAATAACCTTAAAGAGTAAAAATGCTGAGTGAAGTTCCTTAGGCATAAGGGAGTTTTCAAAACTACAGACCTCTACCCTGCAGTCTGGTTCAGGAGCAAGTCATTTATAGGTAACCTCCAAACACATGTAGATGGATACCTTTTCTCTACAATATGATTTCTTTAGATCAAAAGTCAAAAATGTCTTGGCATGTGCCTGGAAGTACTAGGGCAGTAGTGGGAGTGTAAATGTTGTGTTACTTTTCATGACAGGAGGACAAAACTGATGGAGTTTTCTGACGGCAGACATTTCATTTATTCCTCCTTTCATTCAGTTTCCTTGGCTTTCCACCTGTTTCTGACTGCTGAAGCATTCTCAGTCACTTACTCCATCACATTGAGTTTCCACTTTTACCTGCAGGTGACAACCTTATTGCTGGCACTGTGTTTATGGGGCAAAGAACTGACTCTTTTTTTTTTTTAATACTAATTAGCCTTGTTTTTACTACTTGATTCTTTCTTTTAAGCCAGCTATCCTCATATCTTGAGTCTCTCCAGGTTGTCTTTCTTTTTTTAAATGTCAGATTTCATTTTTATCCATTCTAAATCTTTATATGGTCATTTTCTCTGCTTTGACAAATTAGTTTCAGGACTCTTTCTATTTTGTGATCAGTTTAGAATTAATTGTGCTCTTCTGAAGAGCATCAACTGTAATTTTTTTCAACAGGAGTTTTTTAGTAGACTGATTCTTATTTGATTTCTTGAGCCAGGAATTTTATGCAAGTGAATTCAAAATGCAATGCTGGGTCTTTGTGGTCAAGGGGAAGAGAGCAGTGTACAGATTCCTATTATTCTCCACTCAGATCTCCTTCTTTTCTTTATACAATGCCTTGTATAGGTATGCAAATTTACTGAACATTATCATATTACTGAGGTTATGAATATTCCTTTTTTATTTTGGCATCTTAATCCTGACCTCACAACAGTCTAAAGCTTTGCCTCTTATTCCAGAAAGAATAAAAACAAGCACAAAATTCCTTTCCATGGATTAGTAAATGTTCTCAATTGTCTGCTGGGTAAGTAAGCCTACTATTTAGTTTCCTGGTACGGAGTTAAAGTTTCATCTTTTAGTTCCTGGGAAACTCTCTTATTATACTCTCAGTTCAGCTACACAATAGAGCATATCTGTTATCTTTTATTAAACACATCTAGGTACTTGTGTGTGTGTTGGGGTGGGGGCAGGACTAGGGGGTGTTTGAGCTACAGCCAACTGTGCTCAGGATTTACTCCTGGCTCTCTACTCAGGGCATATAAGTGCAAGGGGTCAAATCCAGATTAGCAACGTGCAAAGAGAGTATTTTACCTGCTGTACTATCTTTCTGGTCAAATCTAGACTTTTTTAAGTGTGATATTTGACTTGTCTATGCTGCATCTATAATTTTTTAGCAGCATTTTAGTGATATCTTAGAATATTTATATAATAATTTTAGGTGTTAAATCTATCATCATCATCTTCTCTGGGAAATAAACATTATTACTTTAACTAATTCAAAGATAACTTTCCATTTAATTCACAGAGGAATCATTTTCCTATCAGTGTCCTTGATTTTTATTAATATTTTGAAGGGAATTAGGTTGTCTACTAAAATTAAAAATAGATTCAGACCATAATTGAAGATGAATCCTAGTTATTATCTGGTTTAACTCAGAAATTTTACTTAAGCAAAATCCCCCTATGAGACCAGAAATACATTACCAGCAGTGAGGTGCTTTCCTTGCATACTGCTAACCCTAGTTTCATTTCTGGCACTTCAAAGGTCCTCACCTGAAAACCTCTCCAGAGAGCAAAGCCAGGAAGAGTCCCTAAGCACTATCATAAGTACTATTATAAGTAGCACACACGCAGACACAATTTCCTATTTTGTAAAAAAACATTACTATCATTTGTAACACATGAAATTACAATTTGGGGGGAGTTAAAATGTTATAATGAGTCAAATTAATATCAATGAAGTAAATTAAACTGAATACTACATAGTGGCTAGTCACATAGTGACTACTTCCCTTATAGAATGATTTCCAAAGAGTAGGATGCCAGGTGGCACTGATAAAACACATGCAGAGTCTTCTATCTTTCTAACTAGAATCAGATTAATTTATAAATTGTAGATAATCTGGGGTTAACATTAACATTGATATATAGAGGGTAATATTTAAACATATCCTATGATAAATTTGTTATAGCATCACACAGTTGGTGTTCTCTATATTACTTCCATTATGACTCAGTATCAAAATGTAAACCATTTTAACTTTGGCAAATCCCATAGCCAAAGAATATAATTTTCTGTTTGTTCTATCCAGGGTTCTATCAACCTGGTTCCCATATTAGCATCCTAATAGCCTGTGTTAATGAAGACCCAGTATTTTAAAACCCATCATCTTAGTCTGAAAGGACAGAACTCTTTTTTGAAATGGGGAGGCAGTTAGTAACTCACAGTTAGAGCTAGCAGCTTTCCATAAGTGAGATGAGCAGGGATGTGGTCAGTCTTGGATCTCAATGATTCCATGTACCAATGCTCTGCTTCAGGGAGCCTACTTAATCGCATGTATGCTTCACCTGCAAAGAGAACCATGACACTCAAACACACAGCTCCCCGACACAGAACATCATCATGTTTATGTGTTCGTAAGAATTTCAAATGCTGTGGAATAAAATACACGTAAGCTGTATTTTACCACGTAAACTGCAAAAAGTCATCATGATTTCCAATATTGTAATGAGAAAAACTTGTGTCTGGAGAAATTAAATGAAATACTTAAGTTTAGAAAACTGTAAATGTTGTGAAGCTTTAATTTTTAACTTAGGAAGAGCTGACTCCCCATCACATGCCCTTTATCACCATTTTTAAAAGATAAGATTGACTTTCTTCTATACAATCATTGAAATTCTTTTATATTCACATTCATTCATTCCTTTACAAGTTTAGGTATTTATAGAATACTAAGTAGAGAGCTTTATGCAGGACCTAAATAAGAAATTATGAGTAGTCTTCACAACCATGTTCAAAAAGTAAAATCTGTTCTTATTAACTCTTCGAGGAGTTAAAATATCCTGAGTTAGACATTTGTACTCGATTTAGATTTTTTAAATAAATTACTTACATATTATAGTTCAATAATTAACTTACCAGTTTTACTTTAATAATGAATTTACCAGTTTTAGTAGAGCCAAGAATATTGCTTAGCCCATTGGTGAAAAACAAACAAAAACTTGCATATCTGCTAATTATTTATCATGTGTCCAGCAGCATATAGAAAGCTTTTTAGGTTTTTCAGCTGTCACTTATAACTTTTAAGTTAATTTTCTTAACAAACAGGAAAAAATATCGAGCAGGAAAACAAAGGAAATAAAGTTAAAATATATAGCAGTTACTTGCTTATTGATATCACCCTTTCCCTTTACAATTATAGTTTAGAAGAATATTCACCTGATTGCAAATTATATTTTAAGATAATTCGCCTACTTAAGCTAAATATTGTAGTTATAAGAAGTTCTACAAATATATTAGTTACCCCCCTCCCGTTTTTTTTTAAGAGTAGGCAATAGATACATAATCTTCATTACTTTCAAGCAGAGCTTTATAGTTTAGCTAATTGTCATAATGATAGATTTTTCAATCTAGAAGCATCATCAGAGAGTACTTCAAAATGTACTATTCCATATTGGTTATACATTTTGCTTTAAGGAAGAACTGGTTTCCTTTAAATCATATTCTCATATTACTCTAGCACTGGCAATACAGATATGAATTAATCTGTGTTTCCTGCACTTTAAAGTGCACTTTGCTCATCCCATTACTTAAAAATAAATGCTGGTAATAATAGTAATGTATAGACAAAAATATATGCCTCCACTCACACTTATGGATGTTCTTCTAATTCTGAGAACAATTCTTCACATTTAATATCATAAAATGACTGTCACTGTCACTGTCCTCCCGTTGTTCATTGATTTGCTCGAGTGGGCCCAGTAACGGCTCCATTGGAGACTTTTGTTGTTACTGTGTTTGGCATATCGAATACATCACGGGTAGCTTGCCAGGCTCTGCCGTGCGGGCGAGATACTCTCGGTAGCTTGCCGGGCTCTCCAAGAGGGGAGGAGGAATCAAACTAGGGTCAGCCATATTGGCTGCGTGCAAGGCAAACGCCCTACCGCTGTGCTATCACTCCAGCCCATAAAATGACAACTAAAAAAAAAATATTACTCTTACTTGTAAGAATGATTTGGTTAGATAAAAGCCCACACTCAGGATGAGATACAAAAAAACCAAAAATATCCTGACAAAGACAATAGATTAGAATATATAAAATGGTTATGGTGGTTAAAATGGGAGGATTAAGCACAGATGTTTTCTTTTATTTATGAGATCATTTATATAACAGAAAATGTATGCATAATCCCTAACGTATTAAAAGTTTATTAACTTGGGTAATTTATTAACTTGAATTATTAAACTAATTTTTCATATGTTATTATTTATATTTAATTCTTAATTTAATAAGATATTGCATTTTAAAAGCAATTTATGAGAAATTACACCAAAATATGTATTTCTAGAGTGATTTCTAAAGTGAGTATAAAGCTGATGTTAAATACATGGGAAGAGCTCAAAGATGGCTCCATAGTATTTATTTTGTTTATAATCAACCTGAAATGATACTTTGAGTCTTACAGTATTCATAAAGTCAGGTTTTAGAAGTGATAATCATTGTATTTAATATGGTTTCTATGATTCATCTGTTAAAAATTTTAATTATTTTCAGGAAAACTATACATTTTCTGTTCAGAAAATAATGCATGGATATACCAACTCTATGCTTCTGAAATTCAGTTTTTATTATATAAGTTGTTGATACCTGGAAATCAGTTCAGAAAGTGAACTATTTTGTTCCAAGCCAGGAATTGTTTGTTTAAAATTTGCTTTGAAACTTAGTATTATTAATTTGATACATGACTAGCTCATTTTCCTCAAAAGAAATTCATGAGTAACACTGATTAGTACAACTGAAAAGGGTAAATATTGGAGGGGCTATAACTAATAGATACAAGGCAACATCTTGGTAAGTATATGAAAAACGGTAAGTATTCTGACTTATAATTTATTACAATTAAAAAATCACATGACCATTAATTGGATTATTAATAATAATAATGATGCTAGGCATTAGATATTTATAGCGAATTACTGTAGCAAACTATTGAATGGTTGCCTGACTTATATCCACCCACTTCTCCCATTTTTTCAATATGTAGCCTGCATTTTCATATTGCTCGTATGAATCCTCAGCACATTACCTCCACTCAAGCACTAGTAAATAACTTTAAGAGTGGCTTTCAAAGTGAAATATTTCTGGTGTCTACATCAGTTGCATTATATAAATTTTTATCTAAGCGAAGAATATCGTTGCCTAGGTTTTGCTTAGGGAAAATGGAAAAGCAGATTAGCTAAACAAAATATATAATCTTAAATGCGGAACATAGTAAAGATGCTAATCAAATCTAGAATAACTGAAGATCATCATCTTAAACTAGTGAGAAAACAAAATATGTGTCATCTACTGAGCTCAGGTGAAAATTACATTCCTGACTAATGGCAAATTGTTTCTACCATCTGATACATGGCCATCAAGTTCATTTCACTTTGCCTTAGGCCTATCTATTGAATTAAAGGGATAAGGAAGAGCAATGATAATCCATATTTGACATTTAAGAATGCTGCTGATGCATGTTACTCAATTCTTAAGAGAGGAATATATTGCATGCAAAATGCACTTTAGTTCGAAGGTTAACCTTAACACAAAAAATAGTCTATAAAAGTGATAATAAAATCAAGATGTGAAACCTAAGAGACAAGAAAGTAATCAGGGATGAATTCAAATGTGTTTAAAGAAAAGCTCAATAAAAATTTAGGCAATAAACAATATAAGAAAAACTACTTGTTTTTACACTGTCACTGGTAAGGTAGAAGCTTCATTCTCATTTCTAATTCACAGTAATGGAATAATCATTCAATGGATGAAGAGGAAGTCTCAGAAATGAAAATAACACAAGGGCAGTTAATAATTATATCCAAAAAGTTTGGAATTGCACAAAAAGGCTCACTTTTTAAGCACACCAAGCTGCCTATGATATAAATTTAGCATGTATTGAATACTTACTGAAGTATAAGTATAGTGTCATTATACTTTTACATTAGACAAAAGGTATAATTAACATCAGGTTTGTATTACAAGGGAAGTGACTGGCTCACTGAGCCTAAACAACCGTCTAATGTTCAAAAATAAGTAACTAAGAATCATAAACATTCAGTAATCATGTTAGAGTTCTCTTTGGCTCTTTAGAAAATAATCTGTCCAAATAAAAAGATAATAATAGTATTTAAAATGGCTAATGTAACAGCAACAAGTGCTATCAATGACCACAGTTTAGGAAGAGAGTGAAATACATACATACTATATATATATATATATATATATATATATATATTATATATATTCCTTCAAGCTATTAAAATCATGAAAATTCTATGAAAGAAACAGCTACAAAAATGTTGAGTACATTTAATAATGAAATGAAAATACTAGGTTGTGAGAGAAGTGGGGGAGGAGGGATAAGCTACATCATCTTTTCTGAGACTGTAATTCTTCACTTACAATAATTGAAAAAATGATTATAGCACCCAAGAGGGAATGAGCAATGATAACTATTCTTTTCTCATTCTGCAAAAATAAGATTACAGAGTAGAGGTAAATTTCATAAAAATGAGAAGATTGTCTATACGATGATGTAGTGATCACGCTCATCACTCAGATTTATTTCCTAGTCTTTCACAGACAAAGGGATTTGGAGGTCTCCAAGCTGGCTTCAGGCAGATATAAACCAGTTTCAGATGTAGAGCAAATAATGTCACTCTTCCTCCCTAAAAGCCCCAGGTCTAAAATAACCCAGGCAGAGGCTAACTCCTTAATGGAAAGACTGTTGGATTATTGATGATGTAATGGACTAAATCTCACTGGTTCTCATGTTTCAAGTTCCTGGACAGCTCAGGCTGGTGGATAAAGAATGGAACATGTAGTCAGACATACTATCCATATTTATTGGTGTTTTGCTTTACTTCTCCTGCCTTTTCTTAGATTATATATTTGTTTTTATATGTATATATGCATGATACAATAGTGAGAAAGCTTATAGATTGATGTTTGGGGGTATTTGGGGCTTCCAAAAAAGTGTGCAGGAAATACAGGGGCCCCTCCCTCCCAGTTATCATCTGCCACCAGGGTCAGTGATTCCAGGAGGATATGAGAAAGCAGTGATATTTGAGCCCAATAATGCTGGGAATTATTGGGGCCACCCTTGTGGTGCTTAGACCCTCTCAAGTCACACATATTGAAACTGGGGATCAAACCAGGGATGACCCACATGAAATCATGTGCCTCAACCCCACAGACTTATTGTGTCTATTGGGGACTGGAATTGTGGTTCAAGTGGTAAAGCACATGCCTTGTACATGTGAGGCTCTGCAATGGATCCCAGCTTGGCAAAATGATGATGGTGATGATGAGGATGATGATGATGATGATAATAATAAATTTCAATTAAATTAAAATAGCAATTAGAAATTGCACTTAATCTCCCTTTAAAATATGATTTCAGGGGGCTGGAGTGATAGCACAGCAGGTAGGATGTTTGTCTTGCACTAGGGTTCGGTTCCCAGCATCCCATATGGTCCCCTGAGCACCTCCAGGGGTAATTCCTGAGTGCAGAGCCAGTGTATCGCCAGTTGTGACCCAAAAAGCAAAAAAAAAAAAGTAATTTCAGACAAACTGGAGTTGGATATTTTAAAAAATCAAATAATTTATAATAGAGACAGCAATGTTTGTGAACAAAATCTCAACAGTTAATACTAGTGAATGAGGTACAGACAATATCAAAAAACATATACCTAGCTATAATTCAAGAATTTATCAAAGTTTTAGATGTTTATATGTTTGTAAAAACGTTAGCAAACTGAATAAAATAAACATTTTCCCCAAGACCTCACATAGTTTATATCACTCTTAGCCTCTGGCCTCCATGGAATGGACATACTGGTAAAAGGGCCTCTGTGATTTCCAGCAAGCTTGCCAATGCCAATACACCCACTAATGACAGGCTTGCTGCATGCCCTCCAGCCATGCATTCTATCATAACCTATCAAATTTATAAACTTTGCAAGCTAGAGGTTCGGGTTGGTCACTAAGATAATCATTCTAATTCTAAGGAGTGCTTATTTTCTATTTATCAATTCCTTTTGGAAACATCGAAATAATATTTTTATTTGCTGGTTGTTTTGCTTTTAATGTGTACATTACCAATCTTCAGTTTGTTATAATTATTTCCTGTTTATATTAATAACTTTAATAACCTCTTTGGAACTAATTTTTCAACCTAATTTAAATACGTACATTTTAATTAATTGACAACTTTTCTTATTTCAATATGTTGAAATGATTTATAATTTACAATGCAGTGTCAAATTATAAATTATATGCCAAAACAAATGGCTGGGTTTCAAATTCTTACACTGCTAATAAAGAGTTGCATGATAATGTACAAATAACTTATTTGATAGGATCTTAGCTTTGTCATATTCCAAATTAAAACAACCCTACTCTCTCAAAATTATGCAATGGTTTTTAAATTCATGGGTGTTCAATAATCAATATACAGTTATTTCATAAACTAGTAAAAACACCCCAGTCAATTCACATAAGAACTATCACAGTAATAAACTTTATCCATGATTTGCTCAAGTCTTGATATGTCTAAGTCAATATTTCAATATTTCTATTAAAGACTTTGATATTTATAAATTTATTATCTAATTATCAATATTCAATTTCTCTTTCTAACATTTTACATAAGTACTAATATATTACAACAACCACCATACTGTTTTGCAATTATACTTTCTTTTTTAACACACACTATTACCTAAGAACATTAACAGTAGGATTCTTTAACTAATAATATTAGCAAAATTTAATGTTTGACAAACAGAATATCCAATTAGTATACAAAAATATTGTATTAATTCTGCTTCTGCAAGTAATATATAAGTAGGTAAAGGTAAAGGCCCTCCCGTTGATCGTCGATTTGCTCGAGCAGGCCCAGTAACGTCTCCATTGGAGACTTTGTTGTTACTGTGTCTGGCATATCGAATACTCTCGGTAGCTTGCTGGGCTCTCCGAGAGGGGTGGAGAAATTGAACTCGGGTCGGCCATGTTGGCCACTTGTAAGGCGAACACCCTACCGCTGTGCTATCGCTCCAGCCCTGTATAAGAACAATTTTTCTAAGCCCATGATAAAAAGACACTCTACTGTCTCCTTACAGTACTGACAAAATATATTACCACCACCCTCGGCCTTGGATTACAGATCTAAGATTGAATACTTAAAACAAGATTCTATGACAATTCACAAAAATCATACCCATAGTTAATATCAGGGAAGGTGGCACTAGCATTCTTCAATGTAACTATGCATTAAAATATTATACTCTAATTTATGCAATTCAAAAATGACAATATATAGCATACATAAAAATCAAACAGTTCATTTAGGGTTTAAATGCTATTTTTTATGTAGAAAACATTTTTATATAGTGGTAAAGAGAGACAGTCCAAGAATTAAAGTGTTTAGCCTTGCACATGGCAGACCCCTGGTTCAATCCCTGACACTATAGATGGTCCCAAACACTGCCCAGAATAATCCCTTAGCACAGAGCTAGGAGTAACTCCTAAGTACTACCAGGTGTTATCCAAAATCAAAACAAAACAAAACAAAGTAAAACAAAAAGGACGACATTTCTATATTGGAAGAACATCTATACACGCACAGCTAATTTTTATTTCCTGCCTATTCTAAATATTTGCAACGATATAAATTCCTGACACTGATTTTCAAAAATGTTTTCTTCATTCAGGATTTCTTTCTTCCACATGATTTTTTCCATTTAATGAAAATGTCACCAAAACAGACATCTTTTATAATTTAATGGATTTCCCATGAAAAATACAATATCACTGCAACTAAAACCATTTTTTATGACTGGGTAATGTCTTCACTCCACAGAGGAGAGAAAATTCGGGGCATCTGGAAGATAGTACAAAAGTTTGGGGGTGCATATTTCTATTATGCCCAATAGAAGTTCAATCTCTGTCACTGCATGGCTTCTCAAACAATGCCTGATGTAGTATGCAGGCCTCTAATCACATCCAGGATGACAGGTGTCTCTGACACCCCAGGGAGTGCACAGCATCACCTCTTTGGACCCCATCATTTAACCAACATACTCCTTGATGGAGACACTGGAATTAGCCCAGGGCGTACCATGAGCATTACTTGGAAATAGTTCTCCCTCCTCCCCAAAAAAGAGAGTGAAATTCGTCCTATTTTTTTATTTATTTCTATTGAAGCCTCACAAAACAGACTTATCAAATATAGCATATTGAATCAGGAATCAGAGACTGAGAATATAATTATGTACTAATTTTAACATTTCTTTTTTATAAATCCATTTAAAATGGTTTAAAAGTTTTAATCCTTTGCTTTACTATTAAAGTGGTAAAATTATGAATTAATGTAGCAGGTGGGCTTGTGTGGTTTAAAAGCAATGAAATATAATCAACTGTCTCATATCATATTTCCAGGAAAGCAAATGACACCTAGACCTAAGCGTGATTCTTAGGCAATCCCCCTTCTGGCATTAAAGTGTTCAAACTCCCCGAGGGGACTATATATCTTCTACCCATGTGTTTAATTGAAATTTTAAACAAAATATATTGCCTATTTAATGCAGCTGAACTGGACGCTGGCCTTTATAGAATCTAGCCTAATACCTAGCAAATTAATGACTGTAAACTATTGTCCATAAAGTAGATGTTATATTGAGTGTGAATGGAAGAAAGGAAAAGAAAAAAACCATTGCCTTTCTATAAAAAGAAAATTTTATAATTTTATACATAAATCTTATATACTTTTTTAGATCCCACCAAAATTGTATAAGATTTATGCATAGAAACCTTATAATTTTGTTTCTGTTGACTCCTTATCGTACAAACTCCTAAAATCTTTCAAATTTTGTCTCATTTTTCAGGGTCAGAAAACTGTACGATGGCATTCGTTTCCTGGTCTTTTACTTACAAAAGATGAGAAAATTAAATTTAAAAAAAAAGGCAAAAAAAACGCCCATAACACCTCAAGCCATGCTTGTCTTGAAGGGGCTGGGAGGGGCAGGTAGGGTGCTTACCTTGTACATACCGTACCTGGGTTCAATTCCCAGCACCCATAAGGACATAGGGACCCCAAGCTCCTCCAAGAGAGTAAGAGCCTATACATATATATATATGTAAAAACTTAAAAGTTAATATTCATTTTGGAGATTCACAGATCAGTATTTAATCCATTTACATGGTTATACTCATTTCTGTACGGTTGATTTAAGGATCTTTAAGAGTGCCAACAAAAACAATCATAGGAAAATCACCACAACTCAAAATAGGGGAAGCAGGTGATATAAAAAGCTTAACACCACTAGAGTGTTAATGCTTCCACACTTGAAAGATGTGAAGTTCAAATCTCACACAGTTGAAAACCATCTCCTTCACAGTTGGCATGCTAAGAGCCTTGAGCAATCCACTTTTAAACAACCAGACAGAGATAGGCAGTAAACCATCATGTCAAATATCTACTTTGTGTATCTCTAAACGCACATATACAATACATAGTCCAATAAAAAAATGACTAAGTAAAAAACAAAACAGTCATACAGAAAACAGAAAATCAGACTTCATTTACAGTCATTATAGCAAATGATGGCAACATACAGTGTACATCAAGAAGAGTCCAATAGATTTACAAATGAAAACTCTATATTTTGTTTTCAGAAGATGCATTTGACACCCTTGGCAGTTGTAACCAAAATGATGATAAGGAATCTGAAAATCCGAAGTAGTACATGTGATAATACACTCTTTGATTGGGCTATCTTTTTCACTCCAAAAACTCCTGTGATGTAATTATTGAGTTCGCCAGTTAGTATTGGAGCTATTAAATTAAAATATGCTTTCCTTTCTCAGTACATATTATGAATAGAATCTTTTCAATTAAAACCTATGCAAATTAAATGATCTATGTGTTTGTTGGAAAATGTTATCTGACACTGAGTTGCACTGTAGCACCGTCCTCCCATTGTTCATTGATTTGCTCGAGCGAGCACCAGTAACATCTCCATTGGGAGACTTGCTGTCACTGTTTTTGGCATATCAAATATGCCACGGGGAGCTTGCCAGGCTCTGCCTTGTGGGTGGGATACTCTCAGTAGTTTTTTGGGGTCTCCGAGAGGGACAAAGGAATCAAACCCGGGTTACTACCTGTTGTGCTATCACTCAGCTGAGTAGATTTTATAATTAATAACATTGTCTCACAAAATAAAAGAAACAAAATCAAAGAATGTCCAAGGGGCTAGGGGACATTTTGGTGTCTGAAGCACTGGCAAGCATGAGGCTGAGTTGGATCTTTGATGCTGTCACATATACTGGATGCAATCCGGGTAGTCCAGATTTCTGTCAACATGGTACTCAGGTTTATGACAACATCTGAACTCAATGGTGTGAACTGTTAAGATACTACAACTAAAAGTATGTGCCAGGACTATGGCCAGGAAAAGATCTCAGTCTACCCCATACACATGCATGGAGACCCGCATCCAGAGAGCAGAGAGCAGAACCACCAGAAAATGCACATGCTCCACAGTTGAAGGATTTTAACCTTCAGTGAGTCCTGCAGCCAAATGTGTGAGCAATGGAACCTGATGTGAGAGGGCGGCAAGTACCAGAACTAATACTGTGTGAGCACCATAGCCAGGCATGTATCTGACCCCCAGTTACCAGACAACATGAAGAGAAGTGGAGCAGGGGAAGTGGGAAAGGCAGAGGTGACCAGTAACCACCTGGAATTACCAGGAACAAAAGACAGAGTCAATGTGAGGCAGGGTCTCAGGAAGTGGTGGTCTCACATGTGTGAGACTCTAGGTCAACCGCCAACACTTTATGGCCCTACTAAGCACTTCCAGATCTGGTTATAAATCCCCCCCCAAAAAAATCATTAAAATAGAACAAATTCAAAATAAAAGCAAATACAGAAATGGATCCTTATCAGGCAACTCCCTTGAAGCTGAACATAATATTAAAATGAAAGTAACCAATCATCAACACCAACTATATAAAGACCAAGAAAGCATGATGCAGATGAAAATTATAACACACTAGTGTCAGATTAGAAAAAAAATGCACAAAATTAAAAATTTTCAGTTCAGTCATCATAACAAACACAAATATAATTAAAGACAGGATATTCTCAAGGTTATAATAATATTTTGTCCCACTTCTATATGGGCATTTGTGTTAGAAGGAAGGGCTCCCTAACAACACTATTCAATTTCCTAGAAAGTTTCCTAAAAGCAGAAGACATATAGAAAAAATTCATTTTATAGCACCACCACCTCTGCACACTCCACTCAGCACTAATGATATAAAATTATTGGCAGTCATTACTCTAAATGTAGTTATTACATATTGCAATGACAAGATGGTCTCTTTAGATTCTTTTACTCCATCCAATACATTATGCCATTTTTCTCAAGATATATCACCAAGATGAAATGGTCTAAATTGCTTACATAATTAATCCAATTACTTTGCACTGACAAAGTGTGGTAATTTTATTTTAAATTGTAAATAGGCTTAAAATGACCTTTGGGATTGAAATGGCTCTAAGAGATAAAAGTAATTGAAAGCACAACCTACTGGTTTCTCATAATCTTTTGTAAGTATTGATTTAAAAAGCTTAAAGTTATAAATGAGGGGAATGCAAAATTTTAAAGAAGAAAAAGTTTGAGGGGAGTTGGAAATAAATCTACTTTTAACAAGTTTTAATATCCCACATGTATAAATGTATTTTGACAAAGTTACAATCCATTAAGCATCTTAGTAGTTTTAGTTAAGATGAAATTTGTAGTATATAAATAACAGAAGTATATCTTTCTTATTGTGTAAATAAATGCTATTCAGACATAGTAAGCAATGGCCATTTCAATAACAGAGAAGGGCTTAATAGAAAAGGAGTTGATCTTTTTTTCTTTTTGCTTTTTTGGGTCACACCCGGCAATGCACAGGGGTTACTCCTGGCTCTATGCTCAGGAGTTACTCCTGGCGGTACTCAGGGGACCATATGGGATGCTGGGAATTGAACCCAGGTCGCCCGCATGCAAGGAAAACTCCCTATCCGCAGTGCTATCTCTCCAGACTGAGGATTTGATTTTATCAGGAAATTACTCTTCTAATTCTAACCACAAACTATAATCCTCAACAGATCAACTCAAATCTTGGAGTGCTAATTACTATTTTATAAAAGATTACGATGACATAAATTTTAAGGTATGAATCTTCAATCTCTAACATTCGATGATTCCAAAATGCATCTAGATAATCTGAGGAAATAAAGGAGAAATTGAGATTCAATAAAGATAAAATATGGGCATCAGAATAAGGGTAATTTTGACTTAGTCAACAGAAAAAAAATGTTTCATGAGAAAAAAAAAGAAGAAATTTTACTTTAAAGGAGTTTTCATTTGAGGGAATTAATTGAAATTAGCTGTGTAAGCTACTTAACTCCTTCAGCAAAGTTTACCATAAGAGGATTTCAACTGTAGTTTCTGAAACACAAAAGGAAATGACCTTTAAGAGAAAACTGAGGATATAGTACAAGGGTTAAGGTGCTTTACTTTCACACAGAGAGCCTGGGTTTGATGGCTGAAATTGCACATGGTTCCCCAGCACTTCCAGACTGATCCCTAAGAACAGAACCAGAAGGAAATGATAAGCACAGCTAGGTGTGCGTCGCTGAGAGAGAGAGAGAGAGAGGGAGAGAGAGAGAGAGAGAGAGAGAGAGAGAGAGAGAGAGAGAGAGAGGGAGAGAGATTCCTACTGAGCTTGGTTGACCATCCAAATGACCAGTCTGAGCACAAAGCCTGAAATATTCTATAAACACAGCAGAGTGTGTGTGGTAAAATTCCCCACCCACATTTCACAATATTAATTCCATGTGTTTGTATGCTTTACCAACTACAAATTAGGTAAAAGTTTATTATTTTTAGATATAATATTTAGTATCTACTTTATGTTATTTGTGTATGTAAAGATACATAGAATTATGGATTAAGTGATAGTTATTCAAATATGTTAACCCTGTGAAATGCCAATGATGAAAATATCTATTTAAAGTATTTGTTTAAAGCTTACGAACTATAAAGATAAAAAATAAAACCAAAAATCAAAATAAATATGGAAAGGCTTAATTTGATAAGTAAATTAATCAAACTTGTAATTTTCTATTAACACACAAATGGGAAAAACATGCTCATTTGGTGTTCAAGAAATATAAATTGGCATGGAGCATAATAAAAATTGGTGGTTTTAAATAAAATTTTAAAGGGTAGCAAAATGCAAATCACTATAATATCGTTAAAAGCACTACAAGAAACCAAATGAGTAGGCTAAAATTGATATTAAAATATAATTGTATTTTCCCGCATAAATTTATTTCTCTGAACCTCTGAATAAAAGAAAAATGGGACAGAAAAAAATGATGTTTGTATAAATAAACATAAGTGCTTGGGGGAGGAAGTCATGACTGGATAAATAAAAGAGCCACGAGAAAAATGAGTACTTCCAGGCTAAATCTAGCCAGACATTATAATCCATCACTGATCCCTAAAGGGCACTAATAATATGTAAATGTGTGAATTAGAAAACATATTCAAGGCTGTTGATAAACTTGATAGGATAATCAGCACATGCTGACAGACTAATGAAACTGATGAACTGATAGGGCAGCTTATCTCCTGGGCCATTTTTTTTCTTGTCAAATGGAGGCTAATCAAAATGAATTAGGAGTTAAAGCAAACACTCAGATGATTTCACCCATTTGATTAGGAGGGGAACTCTCTCTGAGAAAATCAGTTTCTTCAATGATTGAAACTACGAAACGAGGTCGGCTGACACACTAACACAAAAAATTAAACAGAAGGCAGCCACCATAATTATGGAAGGATTCTGAGATTTTCAATTACATTGGGATTCTCCCTTCACAAACTGTGAGGTTTCTTTTCAGATTGGGCAAAGCAAGCAACTAGCTCCTCTTACAAGGCAAAATAGGACAAAGGACCAAACAATAACCCCGGGGAAATAATTATCTCTTCCCTCCTGTGTTTGTACTGCATCTGTGTAACCATATGAGACAGACCCCAAGGTATTAGCTGAATTTTCAATCAAATTTATTTACAAAAAAAATAATTGAGCAAATTTTCTGAAATCACTAAGTAGTTTAATACCACATTTCCTGTTAGCAGTAAAGATGTCACATATGTTCTGTTGTCAAAACTCTGTCTTGTCCTAATGTAAAGAAAGACATTTTCACTTATAATTGGGAAAAACTGGAACTAAGGTATATCTGATAACCTTAATAATAAAATTAGAAATGAAAATTATTGAGGCTACTTAACAAGGTAGCAAAAGACAACCTTTATATAACTCATCTTAATATGACTAACTACCTAGCATTAAAATAGAAAAGTTAATTAATTGCTAACTCTATACACGCTGGTCATATACTTCAGAAACAGGTATTTCATCTGGGAAAACAGGTGAATGATAAAATACTGGCTAAGATAAGAAACTGTTAAATTTCATAAGAGTTGAAGGAAAAGGTCAATTTAATGATGATAAATTTTACATTTAGAATTACACCAGAAAGTAGAAGAAAACATAACTGAAAATACTTGTGTCCTCTTTAACATGAACACAAAACAGCTCAACTGCATGTTAACTGGGGTCAGAATTCCCAGTGACATGGAATCAATTTATCAACCTCTTTCAAATTATGGGTTCTATTTCAATTTACTGACCTGTGCCTGGTCTTATCTCTAAACTATTTCTATATTTTCTGTCACTTAAAAAAAATGAAGTGCTTATCCTTGCCCAAGAATATAGTTTCTATGTAGGAGTATCTGATGTTAATGTGTACTCAGCCATGCAGCTGCTATCAAATTTCTCAAGTAATAAAAGAGAAAATAATCCTAGAAATCATGTGACCTCATTTATTTTATATGCATGAGAGAGGCCTAGAAATATTAAACAAATTAATCAAGTTTAAAGAAAAAAGAAAAACTGAGTTTGGAATTTGTGCTTTGGAGAAAAGCATTTGATTTAAGAACAAAAGCATCCCATTTACTTAGTCATTCTTTTCCAGAAACAGCAAGGTTAATTGCAATTGGGCACCCAAAAAAAGGGGGGGATTCTTTTCCAAGTATTATACATAATGAAGAGTTTTCAGAAGTATCCACCATCCAATAGCTATGATACAAAGAGTCACAGGTTCACCATGGAAAATGATGTATATTTACTAGAAATCCTAATTCCTTAATTCATGTGCCTTGACAATTATAAGACAGAAAATTTAGCTAACGGTTCAAAATGTGAAAAAAAGAATAAGTGTAGTAGCACAGTTAAATTCTTCACACATTATTTTTACTATGTTGAATATCATAGGAATATGGCCTCATCAATAAAAATTATATCAGGTTCTGGGAGATGGTTTAAAGGACTAAGTACAAACCTTATGTATAGAAGCCCAGGTACTATGTGTTCCAATGACAATCTCTGAAAGTGACCCCTGAGCATTTTTCTCCCTCCCAATAAAGGAAACCAGGAAATTTCTCTCAGGTATCCTTATCCTTTGTATATATAATAATGAATATGTACATAACATGTTTATTTTTCAAATGTCCTTATAATGGAAAGCAGAATTTTAATGTATCACTAATTTGATCAGTAAAATATACATATATGTACTTTTATTTTCTAAATCTCTAGACTCCAAATAATATCTAAATAAATTCTTAAAAATAACTCTGAGATTGGGTCAATTTGTTGACATATGTTTATTCACTTTTTTCAGAACAACGGTGTCTGTGAGAATCTGAAATTGACACCCAATCACTTAAGTGATTTGTTGAGCATTAATAATGAGATTGATTAAACTTCTCCTTAACACAAAGGTTTTTATTTCTCCACAGATCCCTAATATGGAAATTAAAATATCTGTTTTACTTACCCATCATATTGTATAAGCTCTGTGGGGCAAACTGCCTTGGCATTTTCTGAATTGCTTCCTTGTATACATTAAGGGCATCCTAAGAAAGAACAAAGAGATAAAGTATAGGAATATTTACTATAAATAAAATAACATTCTTCCAGATAAAAACCTTCACATTGCTGATTTTAGATGGTTAATTAGATAAAATATTATTGAGAAATTTTATTATATCAAGCTACCTCAATTTCATGAGTGAAAAAATACCCAATCTAGTTATTGAAGGTCATAAAAATATTTTAAAACATGAAGCAGAACATTAGCAATATTTATCTGAATAGAAATTTTCCAGTTAACATGGATCATTCAAGTAAGGAAAAACCCTAGAAAAATTCTATTTGAAATTCACCCATAGTGATCTAGTCTGTAGTTAAATTATGTTAGGTAGCCAAATAGGATCTAAATGAAATGTCAACTATCAATTTTCTAGCTCCAGCAAATCTCTGAATTCAATTATTTATAAAGCCATACCTCTATCCTTGCACTGTACTTTTACTACAATGTATAAGAATATGTGGAGATAGAATTTCAGAGCAGAAAAAAATAGTTTAATATGAGAAAAATAAGGTCATACAGGCAGGTATGTTCAGTGTGAAAGAGAGGGATCTCAGCAGCTCCTAAAACATGTCCTTAGCTTTTGTGTGTTCCCCTAACCATCCCTGGGGATAACCTTCCAGTTGACATCAGGGACCTTTTGGAAAGGAAGTGGGTTCCTCTCCCTTCTAGATAGGTCCAAGCAGACACCACAATCACACTTTGCCATCTCTGCAGGCCCACCTTCATATCTCCAAAACAATGTGACCACGCTACTCAGCATACCTCACAGTTCACATTTATAATTTGTGTCACTGGTTATAGATAGGTAGGAAACGAAAAAACCAACACCCAGACTCTGGGGGTCTCAGACTCCCAGCAGGGGTCAAACCACAATGATTCACCCTCAACACTGTAGGGACATAGCAGACAGAATGGGAATGCATTGTATCAGTCCAGCATCCTCAATGAGTCAAAGTAATAACAGAAAGGCTCTTCTAGTACCAAACAGTTCTGTAAACTCTCTGAGAATGACTTTAGTGATACCATATTGAGGATATTTAATGAGCTAGAGAAAAGACTGCATGGATAGTCAGCAAAGCACAAGAATATAATGAGACGAGAAATGAGAAAAACTTCAATCAGAAGTGATGAAAATGAAGAGTATGGGAGGTGATTTTTTTTAATGCAATAAAAGGTCTAAGTCACAGAATAATAGTGAGGAAAATATCTTAAGATCCAAGATGAGATGTAGGAAACCTCTAGAAGACAACAGAATATAGGGAAATGTTTGGCAGCAATGTACTGAGTATTAGAGAACTACAGATCAGTTCATGAGGAACACTCTAAGAGCCATCAGCATTCCTAAAGAACAGGAAGGCAAATTTCATAAATAGAGAGTATTCAATTAAGAAGAAAAAAATCACAGCAAGAGATTTCCCAGAGTTGAGTGCAGAAATTCAAGAAGCCAGAGGATCCCAACAAAAACAGACACAAATAGAAAAACTCCAAGACTAATCATAACCAGAATGACAAAAGCCAAAAAAACAGAATACTTAATGCAGCAAGATTTAAAAAAAAAATAAAGGAGGGGGGCAAACTTATGTACAACACAAAGCCCTTAAGATACAGAGCAGATCTTCCAAAAAAGATTCTACAAGTCAGAGGAGAAAACAACAACGACAATAGCAACAGAACACATGAACAATAACTCAATGAAAGTGACACCTCATTATAATTACTCTATTCAGATAGACTATCATTCAGATTTTATGGGGCAACACAAAGCTTTATGGGGAGGGAATAGTTTATAGTTTTATGAACTCCCTATACTAAAACCAATTTTACAAGAAGCATTAAAGGAGTTTCTTTAAAAGACAAACGTTTTCTTTGTTTTGTTTTGGGTCCATACCTTGAGATGCTGAGTATTTACTCCTGGCTTTGTGCTCAAGAATTACTCCTTGTCATGCTTGAGATGCTAGGATGCTGGCAGGATCCTATGGGATGCTAGGGGTCAAACCTGGGCCAGCCACATGCAAGTCAGGTGCCCTACCCACTGTATCATCAACCCACCCCCGAAAAGACAACTTTTCAGCACTTTGCCTGAGATAGCATTCACTCATGGTGCTTCCAGTTGTCCTCTACTGGATTAGGAGAGGTCTATTTACTCCTAGGTTGCGAAAGATTTTATACCTTTTCAAAAATGAATGTTTAATTCATCTTGAATGTTATATGTCTAGACAGGTGATCTAGAGAGATTCTTTATTACAATCTTTTACTTATTAACTCAGATACCTAAGCATTGTTTAACAATACACCGTTTTTTAACTTAAAGCCATTATTACCTATTTAGGATAAAACACACTTTCATACATTTATAGGTTTATTCCTATTTTCCCTTAAAATTTTCTTATTTCTCTTCTCACTCTCACTAAATTGCACACTTGTAGAACTTATTCATTTTATGTTCATTTTAAAAGGCACTGGCATGGAATTACTCATTAATTTTTAATTTATGTACCTCTATAAAGAAAAATGTACAATTTTTGAAAAATACGATCAACTTATCAAAAATTTGTGGAATTTTAGAGTGCAGCTTAGTTTATCTATGTGTGTAGGTAATCAATGCTTCTTCATAAATAAAAAAAATATTTGGGGCATAAAGAAACATTTTAAGGGTACAGAAACTAGCTGAGGTCTTCAGAAATGGTGATTCTGTCCACAGAACTAGCTCACGTTGGAGTGAGGATGGCTGGGTTGGTCCTGGAGACACTATGGCCATGGTGTGGTGTTAGAACAAAAATGTCTAATTAACAGTATTGCAAATCCTGGTACCACAATAAAAATGAGAAAATAAAAAAAAGAGAAGGAGAACAAAGCTGGGGAAACCACCCAACTTCTTATGTACTAACCATCCTCTGTTACTATTCTCTCTCCTAATTAATGATCCCCTAATTAGTGATCTGAAGATTCAAAGAGGGGACCTTGGAGTAGTGGCAGAGGGATGCTGACATTCTGTTGGTGACTTGGTGTAGCAGCACTACAAGCATCAAACAATAATATTGTACTGCTGCATCAAACAATAATATTGCACTGCTGTAAAAAAATCCATTTATTACTGTTTAAACCAAATAAAAATGGGTAGTATTTATACAAATCATTTTCCTAGTTCTCAGAATAAACAAAGTAATTTTTTTATCTTCAGACACTTGATATAAGATACAGTAACAATGTATCTTCAATCATAAAGTCCAAAGATCTAATAAACAAACAAGCTTGAGAAGCAATGCATTTTATTTCCCTTTCTTAAAGTGACAAGTGATACTGGCACAATTGCTTTGAAAAATTCAATATGAGTCAATTAAATTTTGTTTAGCAGAGTTAAAGCCTTGCTGCAAAACTTTTAATTTAAACAAATATTAGTTACTCTGAGATCACAGCATCTGTGAAACAATTTCACAGATGTGAAAACAATAAGACTGGATGAGAACAAGGGAGCAAAAGGAAATGGACAGAGGGATATAAGGACACACCTCATAGTGTCCCTGCTCATGATAGAGTTTTCCCAAGTTGTAGAGACAGCTGGTAACAGAGCTCTTATGCGCATGAGGGTCCTTTAGATTTTCATCTGGGATCTCAGAACACTTCAGAAATGTGCGTCGGGCTTCTTCTGTCTTTCCTTGGTTCATTAGGATAATACCGGTGTTCAAATATGCAGCTGAGTGGAAAGAAAAGGAAAAGATAAAACAGTTGGATACAGTTTATTATCATAAATCAGTTTCTATTGAATATACTTTTCAAATATAAACAAAAATAAATTCTTAAGGAGCATTATATAGTAATAAGCGGTGCAGATATCACTAAAAAATATGAACTAATGTTGGGCCTTAAAAAGGTTAGTGCTCAAGAAGCTCAAATAAAAACTGAGATAAAGTATCTTAATGAATCAGAATTGTACTTATCTTAATACACTTTTAAGTGAAAGCATATAAAATTGTGATTAAATTGGGATATAATTTTTCAAAGTTGATAATCTTATTAATACTCTTAATCCAAATTTTTAAAAATTTGGAGTACTATTTTTTTCTCTAGAATGCCACCAAGGGGGGCTGGAACTATAGCACTGCGGGTAGGGTGTTTGCCTTGCATGTGGCCAACCCAGGTTCGATTCCCAGCATCCCATATGGTCCCCTAAGCACTGCCAGGAGTAATTTCTGAGTTCATGAACCAGGAGTAACCCCTGTGCATCACCAGGTGTGACCCGAAAAGCAAAAAAAATTAAAATAAAATAAAATGCCACTAAGGTATTTTCTATGGATGAGTAGTATTAAAAAAGAGGTATTTGCAAAGATGTTGAACATTACTTACAAGCTAGTGTAGGTCTGCTCCCAATTGCCAATTTATAATAATGCAGTGCTTCTGCAAACCTGCTATTCTCCTGTAGCAGTAACCCTCTGCAAGAAGAAAAAAAAATGGAGACAGTTCATTACTGTAATAAAACTATACATTTTTATTTTAAATTTCAAAAAAAATTGGTTGATATGGCTATAAAAATACTGATCTGGTACTATAAAAAATAAATCCTAAACAGCAGTAAATGATACCTCAGAAGAGAAAATGTTTTAGAGGTATCAGTTGCATTTATGTTGCATTAGAAAGTATTAATAAGTACTTTCCAAAAGTCTTTTGTCCCCAATGATCTTTCCCTTTTCCAACAGTCTTATTTCTCTCATTAAAATTACAAATCATCTGAGTTTACTCTTGGAGTGAGTACATTATTTCACTAATTTGGAGAGGAACCTTGTTGAGTGCAGTGAGATTATATAAACATTTATATATTTAACCTGGTATTCCACTCTCACTAGTTATATTACTTGGAAAATACTGGTTCACAACTGCCAAAAATGGCAAAAGGTAATTTGGGTTAGTAGGATAAAGAGTTAGAATTTAAGGTAAGAGAGACCGTGCAGGGGCACTTTGTAAGGTGTTTGCCTTCATGCAGTTGACACAATTTAAATCCTAGCACCTCAAAATGTTGGTCTCTCAAGCACCCCTAGAGTGATCCATAGTTAAAGAGTCAGAGAAAGCCCTGAACACCTCTAGGTGTGGTTCAACCTCCAACCCCACTCCCAAAGAACAAAGAAGTATCATAATTTAGGACTGGGGTGATGACTAAATGGTCAGTGCCCATCTTCTGCAGATGGGAGGGCCAGGTTCAATACCCAGCACTACACAGTCCCGTCAGTACTATCAGGAGTGACTTCAAAATATTTCTGTGAATGGTCCCAAACCCCAAACCAGACAACCAAAGGACTAGAATTTAATCAGATATCAAAACTAAAAGCTATTCATATTCTTATTTTCAGATTATTTCAATTTGGTCTAAAAGTTTGAATTTTGAACACGTAGCAGATTTTATTCCACTGTTTATAGACTGACTTTTTTCTACAGATCTTCAGACTCTACTAACCTTTCTATGAGGTTCTTAAGATGGTCACAAGGACTTTTGCAACCATTCAAGGTTCTGCCTTCATACCCCAAAATAAAAAACAATTATAATCATGTCTACAAAAATTTTCTGTCACAGAATTGAACTAAGCTGAAAAACCCTCACAAAAAGCTTTTGGCTTTTTTTGCCCTCTGTTCTCCTGTAATCAGCAAACTTCTGACAGACATTTGGCACCTCTCTTGAGCCTGAGTACTGCTGTTATCAACCTCAAATTGCAGTTTTAACTTGTGAGCTGCTGATGTCTTGAAAGGCTGATAAAATACGAGGTTACAAAATGAGAAGGCCACTGATTAAAAAAATGAACAATTATCAATCTGTATTTTCAAATATTCATATACTATTTAATGGGCTGGAGCAATAGCATAGCAGTAGGGCGTTTGTCTTGCACGCAGCTGACCTGACCGACCTGGGTTCAATTCTTCCGTCCCTCTCTGAGAGCCTGGCAAACTACCAAGAATATCTCGCCCGCACAGCAAAGCCTGGCAAGCTACCAGTGACGTATTCTATATGCCAAACACAGTAAAAACAGCTAACAACAATGGAGACATTACTGGCCCGCTTGAGCAAATCGATGAACAATGAGAGGACAGTGACAGTGACATTTAATGGGATCCTTGGGAAAATATCTATGTAAATCACCTTGAAAAGAAACTATACTCACTTGCATCAACAGCATATTTTGACCTCATCATTTCTAATATTTGTTGAAAACTAAAAAATTCCACTTCTGAAACATGTTTATATCAATTGCATAGATACTTATCCATATATAGACATTTGCCCCTGTGGCTGTGGCCTTAGCATGTAGTTCTAGCCTTGCTTCAGAGCTTCCTAAGAGAAACTCTATTCCAGAACCAGACTCAGGAAGCTGTCGGAGATTTCTGAAGATGACCCAAGCCCCACATTCAAATCATGCATAGAACCCACAGGAGCTAAAGTTTGGTCACTGAGAATTCAATGCTCTCTCAGCCCAGGCTGGACTGTACAACAATTTTCTGAACATGTGTTAGCGAGGCTGACCTCTTAGGAAGAGTAAGAATCAATATAATCACTGTCCAGGACCAGAAACACCCAAACACCTGACTTCTCAACTGAGCCAAATTGCTCAAGCCCACAGATTCTCCAGATCAGCAAGTGTGAAAGACAGTGTTCAGGACAAGGAGTGAGCTGTTTGTTTTTTTTTTTTTTTTTTTTTTGTTAAAACCTGTTCCTGTCCTGGTTGTATCTTTTGCTCCATATTAACCAAGACATGGGCCAACTAGATATGAGAATATTAAGCTGATGAGAATACATTTCAGTTGCTAGCCATAAAGAAGAACAAAGATACCTGCAGTATTCAAAGGTTTGTGAGAATTTTGTCGTTAAAAGCATGTAAACTTGATAAAAGAAAAGAATACTTACATTCATATTTCAAAAACTTATATATAGATATATTATATACACACATGGGGGTCACGGGTCACGTTCCTCCCATTGTTCATTGATTTGCTCAAGCGGGCCCAGTAACGTCTCCATCATGAGACTTGTTACTGTGTTTGGCATATCGAATATGTCACGGGTAGCTTGCCAGGCTCTGCAGTGTGGGCGAGATATTCTCGGTAGCTTGCTGGGCTCTCTGAGAGGGGCAGAGGAATCGAACTTGGGTCGGCCATGTTGACCGCTTGTAAGGCAAACGCCCTACCACTGTGCTATGGCTCCAGCCCTTATATACATACATATCTATTATATATCAAGTACACATAATGTTTATATATTAAATCATATATTTATCCTTCAAAGTTAACTAAGCTGCTATACATTATTTCATTTCATCTGTAACCCAAACTGTGTGTTTGTCACTTTCCACAGACATTCGGATAAAGATTTTCGTCTTTGTTACATGGCTACTGGGCACAGAGGAGAAATGTCATTCAGGTATTTAATCCTATTCTATCATCCTGAAGAATTAAAATTCTTCCAAGAGCAAACCTTCATCTCTGTAACATCAATCACTTTCCCAATTAGTTTTTCCTTCTTTAAAAATACAAAAAGATTCATATAGCACACAGCATTAAGCAGAAAAACATTATAACCTTGACTCAATTCTGCATCTGCCTATAAATATTCTGGTCATTTTCAAAGGAGATTTCCATCAAGAATGTTTGTGGTACATGTCCAGTGACTCAACTTATCTCTAAATTCCGGGTAGCCTGTAATCCCTAGTATTTTCCTAAAATGTTATAATCATCAAATTTCTACTCATTGTCAAGCACCCCTCCCCCTCCAAAATAATACATTCTACTCTGTAAACAATCAACTCAACTGAAGACTGAGTTCATCCTGACATTCTATTCCATGGCTTCTGGAAAGCCAGTTTTCTTTATTTCTATTCTTTCTGTACAGAGAATGAAGAAGTATATTGTGCACCCAGTTACATTACTTAAGCTGATGTTTAGGCTGGAAGAGCAGGAAGTGTAGGAAGTAAGGCACTTATCGTGTATGTATTCCTTAGGCCCATCCAGGTTTGAATTCCTAGAACCACTTATGTCCAACGAGAGCAGCAGAGGTGACTCCTAAGCAGAGTCAGGAATAGCACCTGAACATGTCTGGGTGTGGCCCCAACCCTCTAGCCTCTCCCCATACACTTGTTTGACAAGACTGGCTTTTTCACGTCTTCATTTTCCATCCCTGCATGCCAACACATACACATGCACTTCATTCAGTACATGCTGACTATTCTCAATTCTGAAATAACCATATTTCTCCTAACCTCCAGATTTCCTTCCAAAGGATGAATTTTGTGAGTTTCGGTGCTTATTGGAATTTCAAAATCCACAGATGCAAAACTGAAAACTGCACTTCCTATTCAATACAAAATGGGGGGTATGTGTGTGGGAAGAGTGGAGTGATAGTATAGCAGTAAGGTGCTTACCTTGCATGTGGCCAACCTAGGTTTGATCTCTGGCACCCCATATAGTCCCCCAATCTCACTAGGAATGATCCCTCTGCGCACAACCAGGAGTAAGTCCTGAGCCCTGCTAAGTGTGACTTATAAACAAATGAAAAACAAATACAAAAACAAAAAGGCAACAACAACAACAAAAAAAAAACCCAAAAAACAAATGTGCAAAAAATGAAATGAGTAAGAAGGAAAAAGTTTCTCAGCAATCTGAACGAATTGCTAATATCAGGAACCTAATTATCACTATCATTATATCTCTGTTTTATATGTTGTAAAACTTCTCACTGAATAAGTTTTACTTATTCTCATGTCTGTGTTTAATAGTCCAATGCCTACTAACTCTCACTTGCTATGATTCTTTACTCTGTCCCTCAAGATTCCTCTTTATGGCCCTGTCAGGACAAATTTTATCTTTTCTTTCACCTAAATAACTGAAACAGTTCACTAATTAGTCTCCAGATAATTACATCTCTAAAGGGCAAGGATGCTGTTGGGCTAGAGAGAATTTAAGGGGCTGAGCACATCTCTCTAAGTACCTAAAACGCAGAAACATTGAAAACTGGTACATCTCTCTAAGTACCTAAAACGCAGAAACATTGAAAACTGGTATACTCCTTGACTTAACTGGGTCCCCATTGCTGATGTGGTATATTCTTGCATTCCGGTCATATTTCAATTCATAAGACACAATGGGAGCTGGCCAGAGGGTGCTAAATTATATAATCACATTGCAACAATCCTGTCCAGCCTGCCCTATCCTTAAGAAGAATATAGTTGTATGGAGTGATACAAAGGTGCATTTCAAGGATTATATATCATGATTTTTTTTTTTTGGCATAAGGACAGTATCATCCTCTATATTACACACACAAAAAAAAAGTTAACCAGAGAGTAAGTTCAAGTAATGTAGTTATTGTGATTATTTCTCACAGACCAAGAATTTAATTGAGCATCAATTCTGACTTCATATGCATGCTGCTAACATGAGATGAATATGCACTTACTCATGAATGTCCTCTCTATTGGGAGACAACTCATAAAAAAGAGTGATTTGAAAATTTACTGTTCTAGAGATAGATTGGTCCTCTAGGGAGGACCAATTCATTATCCCAACCAGTGGACGTAGGAAATTCCTTCAAGTCTTAGACATTGGCAGTTACTTTCACATTAGCAAAGTAAGCAGCAGCTAGCCTGCAGTAAAATGTGTTAACAGACCCCCAGTTAAAGAAGAAAAAAGGGGTACACAGAGACTGTGTCAATGGTTAATAAGAGCAAAGCTTGAATTTGACTATCATTTTTCTGAAACTACATTGCAAAGCTCCTTCTAGAAGCAAAAGAGATAACATAACTTCATCTAGTTATATATATGCATACTTGATCATGTTTCCTCTTGCTCTAAATCTCTCCAGATTTTCTATTACAGTAACTGACATTGACTTTCTAAATGGAATAAAATTTCTACCTAGCAGTCTAGGATAAATTTGAATCAGTTTTAGCACTGCAACAACAAAGCTTCTTTACTGCTGTTGTCCACATTTGTAGAAACCGTTATCTTACTAATGATAAGACAGGAGAATAGAAACCCTTCATACAGCAATAATTATGGTAAGGTCTGCTATAATGCAAGTTCAGCTGTCTGATTTTACTGTTGTCTGTAAACATCACTGTATATTATAACAGTTCATACCAAAGAATTTTCTATGACTTTCTAAAACTTATGATACTATTTACCAACCGAAAATATCAATAACATCTTCTGGGGTCTACACGTAATAAAAACATGAACACATTATAATATAGAATGTGTTTTATATTAATCCGAGTCTAATGAAAAACAATTTATATATGCATGCAACATTGCCTTATAATTAAGGGAAGTGAATTTTATAAAGTTCACATTAATGTAAAGTTAAAGTGTGTTTGAGTGAAGAAATTGTAAAAATGGTACTGATCAATAAATTGTAAATGGCATGATGACATATCTATACAATGGTGGAATATTATAATATGTTTTAATAGAAGAAAATATTTGACTTCTCGAAATTTTCCTTCTGTGATTTATCTTTTATGAACAAATACTAAAACTCAGCTGTCAGTAAAGATGCAAACAAAGTGCAGAAAGAGAAAAACAAATACTTGTTTTGTCAAAGGAAGAAAATACATCTGCACATACACACTTTTATTCACTCTAACATCTAAATTTTAGAAAATTACTTAGTTTCAATAAAAAACAGAACAATTCTTTTTTGTTACATTATTTTAATCCTTTATTTTTGTTTGGTTTTGAAAATCTAGTTATGCTCAGGGCTTACTCCTGGCTCTGCACTCACGAGTATTACATAAAGTGCTGGGAATTAAACTTGGGACAGCAGCATGCAAGGCAAATGCCTATCAGATATTGCAACACCCCAACCCCAAATAATTTTAATCATTTAAAATTTGATTTTAACCATGCATTCTGCAAATTACCATTGAATATGTAGAATGTCTTTCCCTGTGAAAATTTGGCCTATCTTCACTGCTGTCTTCCCTAACAAACAATTCCACAGAACATTTCTTATAAACCACAATAATCTGTGCACTTGACAAATAAAATTTTATCAGGCACAAACAGTGCATCAGTCATAGTTAAATGTAAACATGAAATGTAAATAGAGATTAAACCCCCTGGTAGATACTAAACATCCTCAGAGAACAAGAGAACATTTCCTTATTTAACTACCACCAGGTTTCTCAACCATGGTATGAATTGGTCCCCCACAGAACTTTTTTGACTATGTCTGAGGACACTGATGACTGTTACAATGTATATGACTGCTACAGGCATATAGTGTTAGATGCCAAGGTGCTATTAAATACAGATATATCAGAAGACTGCCTCCCACAGCAAAGAGTTAAAAGGTGAAAGTGTCAACAGAACTTAGGCTAAGAAAGTACATTTACTATTTCATGTGTATTAAGTATATTTCTTCAGAAATAAGACATTTATATCACAGCCAAAAATATGCAAAGAAAGGAGGAAACAAAGGAAACTAGAAAGGTTAAATAATTATACAATAAAAATATAGTATCATTTAGGCCATCTTTACAGCATACAGCCGGAAGAGAAGGGCCACATGGAGGGCGGGACCCACAGCTCCCGGAGAAAAAGAAAAAAACAGGTTCCAAAAAGAGCCGAGATCATCGGGAAGTCCCAGATGGGGTAGGTACCGCATCCCGCCTCCCCCAGATGGAACCCCAGTGACCAGAAGCCTCTACAAGCACAGCTCGAGTATGCGGGAACTAGGACTTTTCCTCAAAACCGCGACATCTCTCTATATACAAAGTGATCAATGGGAAGTAAACCACCCAACGTTTCTCCCTGAAAATCAGAGTTAAGTTTGGAGCACGGCCACAGCCCCAGAAACACAAGGACTTAATGCAGAACCCAGCAGCTTGTAGCAGAAAAGTGAACGGACTATGCGTTAATCCAGGCCATCATGTCTGCCCAGAGAGGAAAGGGTGTTGCCCCATTCGCCCTCTCTTCTCTGGAAAGAAGGATGGTGGCCACATGGGAGCCTTGTGGACAGCAGGTATGAGCCGGGGGTGTGGGGGCGACTAAAACCTCATGGGAAGGGGGGCGTTCCTGTCCGTCCTTCACGCCCTACCGAGGTCACCAGTTGCCCCCCACGAGCGGCTCTCCAGCACGGCCACAGCCCCAGAAGCACAAGGACTTAATGCAGAACCCAGCAGCTTGTAGCAGAAAAGTGAAAGGACTATGCGTTAATCCAGGCCATCATGTCTGCCCAGAGGGGAAAGGGTGTTGCCCCATTCGCCCTCTCTTCTCTGGAAAGAAGGATGGTGGCCGCATGGGAGCCTTGTGGACAGCATTTATGAGCCGGGGGTGTGGGGGCGACTAAAACTTCATGGGAAGGGGGGCGTTCCTGTCCGTCCTTCACGCCCTACTGAGGTCACCAGTTGCCCCCCATGAGCGGCTCTACAGCACGGCCACAGCCCCAGAAGCACAAGGACTTAATGCAGAACCCAGCAGCTTGGAGCAGAAAAGTGAAAGGACTATGCGTTAATCCAGGCCATCATGTCTGCCCAGAGGGGAAAGGGTGTTGCCCCATTCGTCCTTTCCTCCCTGGAAAGAAAGATGGCGGCCGCATGGGAGCCTTGTGGACAGCAGGTATGAGCCGGGGATGTGGGGGCGACTAAAACCTCATGGGAAGGGGGGCGTTTCGGTCCGCCCTTCACGCCCTACCGAGGTCACCAGTTGCCCCCCACAAGCGGCTCTCCAGCACGGCCACGACTCCAGAGCACAGAAACCAATTTCTTAACTATCTGACTTTCAGTAGAAATACTTCCAGGGTCAATAAGTAAAATAGCAGAAATCCAAAACCAACATTTAATTCTTGAACCCAGCTGTAGAAAGCAAATCACTTCACAATGCTTTTTCAGCATGTCTGATTTGGGGGGGGGGGGGGGTAAACTCTAAATAATAGTGGTGAATCTTTTAATGAAACAATGAATCTAATCAAAGCAGATAGAGTGTTAACTAGAATTCATCTGCCTCACAGGGACTGGGAGGGGTGGGGGGTAGGGTCTTATTGGGGTTCTTCATGGTAAAAAATAAGTTTTGGTAAAGGGAAATGTGTTTGATATTTGCATGACTGAGATCTAAACCTGAAAGCTTTGTAACCTTTCCCACAGTGATTCAATAAATAAATAAATTTTAAAAAAAGTGAAAAAAAATATAGTATCATTTACTTAATTTTCATTAAAAAAAAAAAAAGATCGACATTCCAGACAAAACAAGGGGTAACACTCTCCTCTCATTGTTCATCAATTTGCTCGAGCAGGCACCCATGTTGTTATTGTTTTTGGCATACCGAATACGTCCCAGGTAGCTTGCCAGGCTTTGCTATGCAAGCGGTAGTTGCCGGGCTCTCCGAGAGGGGCAGAGGAATCAAACTCAGGTCGCTCCTGTGCATGGCAAATGCCTTACCTTCTGTGCTATTGCTCAAGCCCAAAACAAGGGATATTTATGAAAATTCAAAATTATTGCATTTTAATCTATCAGTACTGGTTTTCTCCACTTTCTGAGGGTAGAAATATTCTCTGATATAATTTTAAATGATACTAGTGGGGATGAATGTGGGAATGATCAGAAGTTTGTCCATTTAAATTAACATTAATATTCTTAGATTTCCCCTTCCCCAAACCTAGCAAGTCATATAGAATAAGTACGTTCTACTTTTTATAGCAGAGGAAATCTTCAGTAACAAAGGCATGAAAACAAAATGAGAAAATACAAAGTGTTTTTGGAACATAAAAAAAATTAGACAACTTAGAACTGTGATTGTAGCATTGGGAAATATTTCATAATAGTACATCTACTTCCAGGAACTCAGGAATTGGAAAACTGCAGGTAATTCAAGAGTTAAAAGTAAATTTTTCACAGAATAATTTGTAACCTTTATGACTGTGTTGCCAACAATAATATTATGTCTGTCTTAAACAGAATCTTTTGTAAAATTTGATTATACTTTAACATTAGTAAGAATATTACTAAGATATTTTCCCCCAAGGAATTTATGCATTGAAAATTTCTCAACTAGAATTAATGAGAAATAGTTTGAGTCATATTTGACTTTATATATTTGATTTTGTTTGAACTAAGTTTACATTAATTCAAGTTTCCTATTCAAAAACTGAAAGATGACATGGTAGTTTTCTTCTCTTCTTCTCTTCTTCCTTCTCTTTTTCTTCCTCCTTTGCTTCCTGTTATGCTCCTGCTTGTCTCCTCCTTCTTTGATTCTCGGCCACACCTGGAAATGTTCTGGGCTTACACTTAGCTCTGTGCACAAGGATCACTCCTGACTGGTCTCAGGGGACCATGTGGGAGAACAGGGATTACACCTCAGAAAGCCACATAGAGCCCAAATACACTGCCTTCTGTATTATCTCTCCAATTCTTCTATTTGTTTATCCTAAATTTAAACTAGTTTTAGACTGTTTATAATAGGACATTTGAAGAAATAAATCTTTATTTCTTTCATCAAACAGAAGTGACGATATCATCTAAAACTCTTATTCATTTAAATATTCCGAAATCTTGCTTAATAAAATATAGCACTGTAGCACTGAAGCACTGTCCTCCCATTATTCATCGATTTGCTCAGCAGGCATCAGTAACGTCTCCACTGTAAAATTTGTTGTCACTGACTTTGGCATATTGAATACATCACGGTAGCTTGCCAGGTTCTGCCATGTGGCCAGGATACTTTCGGTAGCTTGCCAGGCTCTCTGAGAGGGGTGGAAGAATCGAACCTGGTTGGCCATGTGCAAGGCAAATGCCCTACCACTGTGCTATTGCTCCTGTCTAATAATAAATATAATAAAATATAAGACAAAATATCAAATATAACAGCAATAAGGGCTGCAGCGATAGCACAGCAGGTAGGGCATTTGCCTTGCAATCGGCCAACGCAGTCAACTGAGTTCTATTCCTATACCCCTCTTGGAAAGCCCAGCAAGTTACCGAAAGTACCTCGCCTGCGCAGCAGAGCCTGGCAAGCTACCCATGACATATTTGATATCCCAAACATAGTAACAACATGTCTCACAATAGAGATGGTTACTGGGCCCGCTCAAGCAAATCGATGAACAACGGAAGGACAGTGCTACAGACAGTGCTACTAGCAATAAATGGAATCAAACACAGTCTTTTCTAGATACTGGAAATGAGTAGCTTACTACTACTTGGAATGATAGCACAGTGGGTAGGGTGTTTGCCTTGCATGCGGCGAACCCAGGTTCAATTTCTCCATCCCTCTCGGAGACCCTGGCAAGCTACTGAGAGTATCCCACCCGCACAGCAGAGCCTGGCAAGCTCCCATGGCAAATTTGATATGCCAAAAACAGTAACAACGAGTCTCACAATGGAAACAATACTGGTGCCCGCTCAAGCAAATCAATGAACAATGGGAAGACAGTGCTACTACTACTTGAAAAAAATGCAATAATTCTAATTTTAGAATGTCACAAACTCTTAGAACTTAAAATACCCAGTATGCACTAGCTACATATAAACAATCATGATCATTTAGGTAACGTGATTATTAAACTGTATCAGATGAGATAAAATTTAGTGGCCTGCGTCTACAATGAGATGTTGTCCAAGAGGATGGCGCATGTGCTCCCTAACAATTCTAGACAGAGACTGTTTGGAGGATGGCGGAGGGCAAACTAACAAGGGCAAACTCAATCCTTCACAAAACTTTCTTAACCACCCTGTGACTGCATTCTTCTGGATGATTTTTCCCTAAGATACAGAATAAAATTATAATCAGTAGATGCTAGTGTTTTGAATTTCCTATCACTTGCAAACCAACCTCATCCTAGTTCATAAATGCCTTAAGCGCTGTCGTTTCACTTAGAAAACCATCAATATGTAATGTCAAAGACGTTATGTAACGTCAAAGAATATGTAACTTCAAAGCATATTAAGGACGCCTTTTATTCTAACAAATACAAAGAGTTGTCTGGTTTTGAGTGATGGCCTGACTAGGCATTTACCAAGTACAAAAAATCGGCAATTAAAGTATTTCATTGAAACAATACAGTTTAAAGGTAAATGGGTTAACAAAACTGCATCTCCTAAATTAAGCTTCTAAACATCAGAGTGGTCAGTTATCATTCCATTCAAAAGAGGAATGACATTAGTAGCTGTACTTTTTTAATAAAAAAACAATTTAATTTAATCCTCTCTATTCCCAAATAACTTAAAAAACAAGGAAACTCCATGATTATCAAGTGATATAGAAATATGCATAAGTTTCATCATAGCAAAAAGATCAACCGAGATATTAGAGATAAAATTTGAGCTTCAAAGGCGATAACAGAGACAACATTCTATATATTTTCTGTTCTTCCCCAACATTTCAGGTTACCCTAGGGTTTTTTGTTTTTTTTTTGCATTTGGAGACCAAAGGGAAGAATTTATTCCACTCAAACCTTTTTCTCAAATCACACATTTGACTATGTTTTTCTTCTTTATTTTAATTTGATACATAACAATTACAATTTTATGAAGATCACTCTGGTAGAAAAAAAAAGATATACTCAACTTACTAAACTAACATTTAATATGTGTGCCAAGAAAGCATAATCTAGGCTGTGCAGATAGCTCAAATGGCTGGAGCCCCAGTTCTATAGGTGAGAACCCTTGGTGCCATTCTCAGCAACACATGACCCTGTAAATACTGTCTGGAATGACCCTGGACTACCAAGTCAGGAGGATTCCCTTGATGCCATCAGATTTCATTCTAAAACCTGCAACAAATAAAAACCCAAAAGTATAATTTAACTGGATTTATTTTAAGTTCTTACTAAGTTATTGCACATAACTAATATATAATGTATGTTCTGTGAGCAAAATTAAAAGCTGTTCCTTTCCTGAAATGTTCATTCCACGAGGAAGGTTAATGAGCAAATTGTCTTCTCACTCTGCATGAGAAAATATGAAAGATGGAAAGACCAAGCTCTGGCCAAACAGGTGAGTGTGCACAAGCCTAATACACGGCTCCCCAGTGCTACAAACTATGGCCTGAATGTCACTTTTCAGTGTCACAAAACTGCCAACTCGGTTTCATAGAACACAGTTAATGCATCTTCTCTGATATCTTTCCTGGGACGCAGGCCTGCTTATTTAAATTGAATGTGTTTAGTCTTGACAAGTGTAAAATCCTATTTCATAAATAAGAATAACTGAAGTCTAATGTGTCAAATACAGAGCAGTGTTTGACATGTTAAAGCAGTATCTAATCAAAATGATGAAATTTAAAAAAAAATACATAGCAACATCATCAATTAGTATAGGGGAAAAGTGAAAGAGCCTTAAATTTTATATTTATAACATTTTTTCATGGGGCCTAAAGAGATATGCCTCTCGAAAAGTGTATCATGTCTTAATCACATATTTTTCACTTCTTAATACATGTGAAGTCTCAATTAAATGAAGCACTCATTAAAAGAGGGTTCTCCTGAAGTAGAACATGGACAAGAAAGCCTTCCTCTATTCACAATTTAATTTATACTCAGTGGCAGGTCTGAAATAAGCTACTTCATGATTATTATCTTACATAATTCTTATGATACACCCATAAAGGTATAGCCCTATTTTACAAATGAGGAGCCAATACACCAGAATGGTTACTCAGTTTACACAAATCCACAAGGTTAATTATTTCTGGATCTGGGATTTGGAGAACAATTGGAAACTGAAGATGAGATTCAAATTCAGGGATTCCAGGGTTCAAAGTCTCAATCCTCCTCTTATTAAACAACAGTCCATTAAGAATAAGTATTTGTACTGAGTTTAAGCATGAATAATTGTTCTTTCTCTGAGATCACATATACAGCGCTTGTTTATTGTCTGTAGTGACAAATTTCTCTCATCATATCCTTATTTAATCATTCCCACTAATATTCACCCATAAAAACACTTAGGGTTTTTTTAAAATGTGGATAAAATACACCCTTCAATGTGAAACAGTTTTACTAAAAGATATGTCATACCCACATTCTAGTGTATGACAGATAATTTTACGTGTTAACTTCACTCGTCCTAAGATATCCAGTTAAAATTTAAGTCTAGTAGTACCTGCAGAGATAGTACAGCGGGTAGGGTGCCTGCCTTGCACATGGCCAACCCGGATTTGGTCCCTAGAACCCCTGAGGTCCTCTTAAGCCCTGTCATGAGTGATCCCTGAGCTCAAAGAGAGGAGGAGTAAGCGAGAACATCCTGACCTCATACCAGGCTGTCTTCACCGGAGGGGGGTTGGGCTGAGTTCCTCCTGTCCCCCTCCAATGCCCAGAACCCTGGCAACTGAAAACCTCCAGAACCCATCCGCAGCTATGCTCAAGGCCCCTCTCCACAGACTAGGATGAACCTCACCTCTGGGAGAACCTGCAGAAAAACCTAGGTACATGGGGCCTGTGACTGAGATCTCCAAGCTCGCTTGGAAGGGTACTGGGCCTCCTCCCCCCAGCTCCTCAGTTTTCCAGTAGCTTGGCAGTCACACCCACAAACAGCCTCTGATGCCATATAATCTCATCAAGAGCCATGATGCCATATAATCTCATCAAGAGCCAAGATGTAGAGACTATGAAATAAAGCTCCCAGAAGTGAACAACACAGAATGTCCTGGAATAGCACACAACCTCTTGTACTCTAGCACACTGATGTATAAAAAGTAGCACACATATGTTTGGGTTTAACATTTATGTTTACAATCTCTTATACAAGGGCTTAAATGGCTCCAGGATGAAATAAAACAATCTTCACACACTTTCCTCTTATGGTGGTGGGAAGTTACACAGTGGTGGAATTGGCGTTTGAATATTATCTGTAATGAACTACTGTGAACAACTTTATAAAAATAAAATTAAATTTAAAAAAATAGGACTAAGCCCCAAGCACTGCTTACTCTGCTTATCCCCCAATATTAAAATTATAAAAAGAAAAATATGACAGCCAATGTGTCTCAAAAAAGAAATCTACATATTATATATTAGATAAAGTCAAGCATATTCCTTTTCCCAATGTGAAAGAGTATCTCCAGTACTTTAGAGCCCTCAGAAAAGCAGAAAGGAGAAAGAATTAACTTCTCACTCCCCAAATTGGGACACTAATATATTGTCCTCTGATATGATTCGCAGGCCTTTGGACTTCAATGTGTTTTTATGCCATCTTTGAACTATTTCATGGGGTCTTTTGGGTCTCTCACTCATAGAGGGCAAGTCATATAACACCTCAATGTTCAAAATCACTTGAATCAGAGTCTTGCAATAAGTTATTCTATACCTATTGGTTCTGATTTCCCTGGAGAACCCAAAGCTCAAAAGAGGATCTCCTTGAGTTACTCTTGTTTGCAGTATCCACAATTTGGGGGCCTGAAAGTTACAGTGGGTAGAGTGCTATGCAGTACAGAGCTGACCTAGGGTTCAATCTCTAGTGTAGGATAACACTATTTTTTTTATGTAGAAGTACTGCTATTTATTCAGTCACTGATTAGCTGATTGAATTGGGCATGAACTCCACCTTACTTGTTTTTTTCATAATTTTACTTATTTATTTATTTATTTGTTCTTCTTATATTTATCTATTGAATAACTGTGGGAAAAGTTACTAAGCTTTCAGGTTTAAGTCTCAGTCATACAATGATCGAACACCTTTTTCCTTCACCAGTAATCATTTTTCACCACCAAGAACCCCAATATACCCCCCCTCACACCCTCCCAATGCCTGTGAGGCAGATGATTTCTACTTAACTTTTCTCTACATTGATTACATTATTTCGACAAAAGATGCACCATTATTGTTTAGAATTCCCCCCCCCCCCCCCCAACAACCAGAATTGCTGAAAAGGCATTGTGAAATACTTTGTTTTCTATAGTTGGTTATGAGAATCATAACTCACACGGCCGCGACTTTGGATTTCTGCAAAGAGCCAGATAATTAAGAGATTGGTTTCTGTGCATCTGGTGTTCTGTGTTCTGGTTGTGCCAGAGAGCTGCTTGGGGGGATAACTCGTGACCTCGGTAGGGTGTGAAGGACAAGCCAGTACCGCCCCCCTTCTCGTGAGGCTGCAGTTGCCCCATCACCTCTAGCTCATACCTGGCTTTCCTATAAGCTCTGAGGTGGCGACCACCTTGCTGCCAGGGGGGAATAAGGCGGAAGGGAGCAACACCCTTTCCCTCCCGGGGAGGCATGGCACAGTAGTTTAACGCATGGTCCATTCACTTTTCTGCTGCAAGCTACAGGGCTATGGACTAAGTCCTTTTGCCTCTGGAGGCATGGCTGTGCCAAAGAGCTGCTTGTGGGGGGCAACTCGTGACCTCGGTAGGGTGTGAAGGACAAGCCGGTACCATCCCCCTTCCCATGAGACTGCAGTTGCCCCATCACTGCTGGCTCACACCTGGCTTTACAATAAGCTCTGAGGTGGTGGCCACCTTGCTGCCCGTGGGGGGAGGGGGCAGGGGGAAAGGTGGAAGGGAGCAACACCCTTTCCCTCCCAGGGAGGCATGGTGTCGTGGTTTAATGCATGGCCCATTCACTTCTCTGCTGCAAGCTGCCAGGCTCTGGACTAAGTCCTTTTGCCTCTGGAGTCATGGGCGTGCCGGAGAGCCGCTCGTCAGGGGCAACTCGTGACCTCAGTAGGGCATGAAGAATGAACCAGTATCGTCGCCCTTCCCATGAGACTGCGGTTGCCCTGTCACTGCCGGCAGGATAACACTATCTTGTGCTTCCTGAATAGCCTCAGGTAACTTAGGTTTATTGGTTTGCTCCCATCACAGTGCTCCCATTCCTGTGTTTATTTGTAACTTCTTTCTTTGTGCTCTGTTGACTTGTAAATATTGTTTTTCTTTTCTCCCTAAGTCCTTTGCACAGTTTATTCAGAGCAATGTCCTTTTTGTATGGACAGAAGAAGGCAGTATTGACTCTCATTGATATTTTCCTCCTGGGCATCTGTTCCCTTGACCTAAACCTCAGCTTCCCTTACTTTCTAGTACTCCCACAAGCAGGGTCCCAAAGAGGAACTGGATGGAACCAGGACAAGTGGTAAGTTATGGCATCCTGATGGGCCTGGCCAAAGTGCCATAATGCTTAACTATAAGTTAAGAGCTTGGCCATGGACAAATGCTGTCATGATCCAAAAAGTAATAACTAGATTCGGACTCTGCTTGGGTTAGGAAAAATTAATCTGGCCTGAGCTCTGTAGTCTGAGTCTGTGGTAAGACTCCCAGGAGAGCTGCCCCACAAGCCTCAGTGTATGGTGTCCATACAAAAATAACTAATATTAAGATGTTGATAGAGTTATTGGACTGAGGAAAGGAGAAAAACACATTAAGAAGTATTTTGCCCTTGGGCAGTCAGGAAGGGCTTTAGAATACCCCAGTTGGTGTTTCCTCCCTTGAGCCTGGCAGTCAGGAAGGGCTTTCATATGTTGATTTGGCTAGCTGACTGAGTGCAAAGTCAGCCCAGAGTGCTGGGGAGTTGGAGAAACAAGAGAGCTGGGGAGAGAGTGGGAGAGAGCAGGGGAGCAAGATAGAGGGCCGAGAGACTAGCAAGGGGGACAGAGGGAAAAGAATGTAGAAGAATACAGGAGCAGGCTACTGGAGAGAGTGAACCCAGAGAGAGAGAGAGAGAGAGAGAGAGAGAGAGAGAGGGCTCAGAGAGATGAGTGGCAGAAACCAGAGGAGATTGGAATGAGGAGCAGTGGAGACTAGAATGGGAAGCTCAGAGAGATTGGGGCAGGCATGTGGGGAGAATGGAATAAAAGGCATCTGATCAACCAACCAGCTTGGCCCTCTTTTCATCCACTTTCTGCCTGCCCCATGACCTGGGCCACCCAGGCTGGGGGAGCGACCCAGGCCCATGTGCAAAGAGGGAACCAGGGAAAAGAGCCCCCCCCCCCAAACCCCACCCCCTGCCACCCCTAGAGCTGACCAAGGTTCCCTAAACACCACCAGGAGTTATTGATCACTAGCAAGAGCCAAAAGTAAGCCCTAAGCATTGCTGGGGGTGTTCCAAACCCGAACAACCAAAGAAAAAAAATTCAGAACACTGCATGGAAATGCTTACCACTGTGTAGAGACATGTAAATTCCCCAGAAAGACATAGAAATTTTCCCACAATGAAGGCAATTAACAAACTATGTCTATGTCTTTCTTATATAACGTGACCACATTTCCAGACACTTTATTTAATTCCTACTACAATAAAGGAGGTAAAATAATATTTCAGGGAAAACAAGTCCCTATGTTCTCTTAGGTCGGAAAACAAAAAGAGAAAAGTGCAAGAAAGAGACTTTATCAGAAAGCGATTTTTACCCAGGAAAAAGAGAGGTAGTAAACTGAGTAGAACCCCAAATGACTATCTGAGTGAAGTTTTTGTGGGTTTTTATGATTATCCCTGGCTGTACACACAGCAGGGAGGTATTCATGAGTTTTCATTGGAATGGGTCGGGTTTGTCTAAGAATCAAGATCCCACTCTTCTTAACTCCTTATCATTCCCAATATGTCAGAGGGCTGCCATACAATTGCAAACTATCATAGCCTGAGTAAATGTGTCCTTTACTGTAGGATACCACTGTTTTGTCCTTCCTCAGGCAGTTTAGGTTTATCTGGTCACACCCATCCCAGTACACCCAAGTCACTCCCATTCTTTTGCTTATTTGTAACTACTTCTCTATGCTCTCTTCCCCAAAGAGTTAATCAGCTTATTCCCCTAATCAGTTTCTGTTAATTTGTAAGGTCAAATCTTTCTAGGACACTGAATTTATATTGTAAATTAGAATTGCCTTTCTTCTTCTCTCCTTATGTCTTTTGAATAGTTTACTTTAAAGCAATGTCCTTTTGTATTGACACAAGAAGACAATTAATATTATGCTTTTGTAACCTGGGATTTAATTGGCTTCGAATATTTTTCATTCCTAGGCATCTGCTTTCTCAACTTAAGCCTCAATTGCCCTCACTTCCTAGAGCCCCCCAAAAGCAGGGTCCCATCGAGGGACTGGATGGAACCAGGGCAAGCAGTATGCTATGTGCTACGCTGGCATTAAAATGGTCCTGGCCAAAGCGCCACAATTCTTAATTATAAGTTGAGAGCTTGATCATGACAAATGCTGTCATGATCCAAAGTAATGACAGACTAGGACCCTGCTAGGGATAGGAAAGACAATTCTGGCCTGAGCACTGTAGTCTGAGATCAAGATGACCCCAGGAGAGCAATTCTATAAGCTTAATGCATCTCTTACTGTGTCCATACAAAATGATTAATATTATGAAAGCTTATATGTTTGTTAGACAAGGAGAGGAGAAACACTCCTGGGATTCTGCTCTTGGGTGAGTCCTCCTGCTGAAAGAGAATCTGTCCTAAAGGCAGCATTCCCTGAGGGGAAGAAATTTAATCCTATCGATTGTGACCACACCTATGTATGATTGTTAACCCAACAACCCCTCATATTGGGGGATATAACTAGACTGGAAGAGTTGGGGGGAGGAGGGGGGGAGAACAGGAATAAGGAGAAGATTGGAATAAACTGCAACTAGGACCGACCAGCCTGGTTCTCGCTTCTTCCTTCATCTGCCCTTGGCCAACAGCTGTCCAGGTCCAGGCCACACACAGCAGCTCTAGGGCACTGAACACAGGCGGTAAGATAGAGCCATCTAGAAAGCCTGTGAATACACAATCTTCTGCGTGCATAGTTTTTTTACAGTTACCATGCTATTATCTGACAATTAGGGTGAAATAAGAAAAAGTACATCAAGTGTGCGGGAATCAGCTGGTGGTTGCCTCTGTTAGGCACCTTAATTTCTAGTGGTGTTGACAGATGCAAAACACATCCTGAGCCTCACTGCTGGTATCAGCTAAGGGGCAAAGAACAAGGGCAAGGCTCAGCCTACCAGCAAGTTGGTTCCCTATCTGAAAAACCCATTCTTGCAGATAAGGAATAAGGATTGAGCTATTTGGCCAAGGACATCCACAAGATTAATAAATAGAAGATGTGATTTCAGGATGACAGTTTCTGTTCTTATATGGTTTGCAAAGCCAACAGCATGATGCTAACGAATCATAGAGCTATTGCTTCTATAAAAGAATTTCTCCTCCCTTCTCCAATTCTCTCCTTCTCCATGATATTCTGATAGGCTTATAAATTTCTGCATCAAAATGCAATCAAAAGTCTTTCAACTCCACATTTCATTCTCTCAGAAACTTCTGTGTCTTAAGGTAAACGAAATTAAGAACTTAAATGCACCCACATGAATGAGAGACATTAATCAATGACTTCACTTTAACTTACAGAGGAACTTGCTATATACCCTCTGATTTGTGCAGAGGTTGTCTAACATGGGTGACAACAAATTATGGGGTTGCATGAAGGGAAAATCACTATCCATTGGCTATTGTACAGCACTTGAACAGGAACTAGTTTGCTGGGATACCCGCATAGGTCAAAACCTGGGCAGCTCAGTGAAAGTCAATGAAGTTAGATGATGATTTCCTCATTCATTCAAAAGAGACATGATTAAAAAGCAGTGGCAAAGGTGTGTACAGGGCATTATGATACAACATCATGCAGTGAGGAAATCCATGGAAACAAACTCTCAAATTGTTTGGTTCAGGCAGTGAGGGAAAAAACAAAACAAAACAAAATTTAAGTAATATTTGTGAATCTCATAGGAATCACACACTCAGAAAAAAGTATCCATTTCCTGCTCCCCTCAAGAAGGCCCAGGGCCTGTGTCCACCCTAGGCATGGTTATAATTTGGGCTAGAGGTGTTCCCAGGGGCAGGCAGTGATTTAGTGCAATGGACTCACTTTAAATATAAATGTTCAACAAAGCAGATATTTTCTTTGTCCCATAACAGCAGCACTCTAACAAAAGTCTGCTGTTGAAGCCATAAATTATAAAGGGGAAAAGGTATCATGTATCTGACAGAGCAGCAGGAATAGATGTTAGGTCACAAGAGCAGTTTCTAACTTAAGGACAAGCAAGATGAGTTCCAAAAATGCAGGTTGGACCTGATCTGTTTTCTGCTTGCAACAGATTTTGCAACCTAGAAACAATTCACAGGTTTATTCTGAAGAAAGTTGAAGGCTAGAAGGAAAACACCATTGATAACAATGTCTCTAAAACTGTCCCTGCTTGGGGTTGAATTTTGGTGCTGAAAGCAGGGATCCTTTTATCCAAGGAAGGAGCCTTCTATGCATGGGAGTACAGCTTGGTGGTAGAAACAGCATGCAAATCGGAAACTAAGACTGGGGATGGAAAAAACTGGCAGGAATGGAGTCAACTGATGTGTATAGAATGATGGAACATTGGAGATTAAGGTGCCAAGGAAGAGAAAACTAGTGAGACAGTTTCACCAGAATTAGCCTTCACTAGATTCACTATTAAGTTTACTCTCACCCAAAGGATGTGACCTTGTCCCCAGAGAAACTGCTTAGCCCTGAATCCTTCACTTTTATTTCTAAATGAAGACCTAGAAACAGAACAATTTGCTGGTCTTTCCTTATTATCATTACCCTTTTTATTAATGTGGCATTCTCTTCTCCGATTCTCAATTTGTGGAGACTGAGTAACACAACTCTACATGAGGTTTCTAAAATGTCAGAGTTCTTTATAAATATCTTTGATTCAGGTCTGGAGAAATAGCACAGTGGATAGGGCATTTGCCTTGCACGCAGTGGACCCCGGTTCAATTCCCAGCATCACAAATGGCCCCCCAAGCACCGCCAGGAGTGATTCCTGAGTGCAGAACCAGGAGTAACCCCTGATCATCGGCTGGGTGTGACCCATAAAGCAAAAAAAAAAAAAAAAAGATTTTGCTTCAAGCATGCAAAGATACAAGAACACACATTCACACACACATGACTCATTAAAACCAACAAAAATGGCTGTTCACAGAATATAAAGGCTGTAAATTTAATCTATCTTGAGACTGAAAAGCTCTGAGCAGTCACTTAACTGGAATTTCTCCTTTTTAAAACCAGTTTGAAATTTTCTGAAACTAAGGAACAGATCTGATTAGACTAACCAAATTGAATTTGATTCTCTTGCAGATAAAAGGTCAGCATTTTCTCAGTTATTCACCTTATTATCAGAACAACAAAATCGGGTTACATTCCCCTCTTATCCTCTATTCACCCTACATCTAATAATCTCCAACAGCAAAGATCCTTGAGACAAAGTAAATTTGGATGAATTAAGGCAAACTATCCTCAGGAATTCTTCTCTTCTGCAGAGTTAAACAGCTACAGAGAAGGAAAGAGGAAAAGAGAAGTAAAATTTGTAAAATGATCCATGATGCACCCTTCACACTGGAATTAAGGAAAATGTAAGCATATACCTGTGACAGCATAACTTTAAGTATTATCAAACAAATAATAAGAAAATACAACCAAGATTTATTGAGCCCATACAGTGAATTATGCATTATACTGGGTATGTAAAATAGAATTTTAAAGTTTTTCTTTGGAGCTCATGTGCTCCTATTATATAGCCCAACTTATAAATCTGTATTAGTTTTAGTAAACTACATAATTATAGAAAGGAAATTAACAAGGTCACTAGAAGGTAATAATACAAGGTGGGGAAAAAAAACAAAGAAAGGAGAACAGAAATGAGTGGCAGAAGTGTGCGGTTTTAAGAGTCAGCAAGGCAGGGCTGGAGTGACAGCACAGTGGGTAGGGCGTTTGCCTTGCATGCAGCTGACTCGGGTTTGATTCCCAACATCACATATGGTCCCCCAAGCACAGCCAAAAGTAATTCCTGAGTGTAGAGCCAGGAGTAACCCCTGTGTATCACTTGGTGTGACCAAAAAAGAAAAAAAAAAAAACACAAGGAGACTTGATATTAATTCACTCAGGCAAATGATTGAAATTGAAAGACAAATGGTATAAGTGATTATTTAGCCACAGAAATATTTTAAAACATTATGTAAATATAAATAGTAGCAACAAGAAATTAATTTTTACAGTATTATCATCTTAATGGGCTAGAAAGACAGCACAGAGGGTAGGGCATTTGCCTTGCACGCAACCGGCCCAGCCTCACAGGTTTGATTCCTCCACCCCTCTTAGAGAGCCCAGCAATCTACCAAGAGTATCTCCCCGCACAGCAAAGCCTGGCAAGCTACCCCATGACATATTTTATATGTGAAACACAGTAACAACAAGTCTCACAATGGAGATGTTACTGGGCCCGCTCAAGCAAATAGATGAACAGTGGGAGGGCCTTGCTGCAGTGCTATCATCTTAATATCCAGATGTCCTTAAATTCCAATTGTTTTAAGCAACTTCTCCATCATAAGGACAAAAGCAGTTAGGTTTTATATAAGAGAAAATGTTAATTACATGCAAGAAAACATTAATATATGTTCTGGTATATCTGGGAAATGATTCTTAAGTCATAATAACTGGAAATCTGCAGAGGGATGATTGAAAATGCACAGATAACAAAACTTACATCTGTTCATTTTTCTTTAGGAGCAGAAGAAAAAGATGATGCATTTTCATAATGGAAGATATTCCTCTAATGAAACTGAAATTAATTTAGTCAAAACTCTGCTGCATACTGCATATCAGCTTGAACTTTATACGAACATAATTTTAGGAGCAACAACAAAAAATGTTCCTGATAATTTCTGGGATGCAGAATCTCCTGCCCCCGCACCAGGCTGCCTTTACCGGGGCTGCTCAGAGGGGGGCGGGTTGAGTTTTCCTTCCAGCCTTAAGAAGAGCCCTGGCAGCCAGCAGCTGAGAACCTTCAGAACCCAGCCACAGCCATGCTCAAGACCACTCTCCACATGCTCAGAGGAGCCTCACACATGAAGGAACTGGCAGAGGAACCCAGATATGTGGAACCCGTAGCTGAGATCTCCAAGCATGCTCGGATATGGACTGGGTCTCCTCCACCCAGATCCCCCATTTTCCAGTAGCTTGGCAGTCACCCACAAACTTCCCCCAGCACCATGTAATCTCATCAACAGCCAAGATTCAGAGACTATAAACACTAAGCTCCCAGAATTGTCTTATAGTCTACTGCACTGATGTACTTAAAGGAGCACATTTTTAAGTTTGGTTTTAATATACTTGCTTGTATTCTCATATATATATATATATATATATATATATATATATATTTATCTTCTCTACCCCTCTCAGGAAGCCCAGGAAGCTACCGAGAGTATCCCTCCTGCTCGGCAGACCCTGGCAAGCTCCCTGTGGCATATTCGATATGCCAAAAACAGTAACAATAACAGGTCTCGTTCCCCTGACCCTGAAAGAGCCTCCAATATGGCACTGTTAGGAAGGACAAGTAAGGCAAGGCTGCAAAAATCTCAGGGTTGGCATCAGGGAGATGCAAATAAAAACAACAATGAGCTATCATCTCACACCACGGAGACTGGCACACATTCAAAAGAACAAAAACAAAAACAACCAGTGTTGGTGTGAATGTGGGGAAAAAGGGATACTCTTTCACTGTTGGTGAGGATGTTTACTAGTACAGCCTTTCTGGAAAACAATATGGACAGTCCTTCAAAAACTATACATTGAGCTTCCATATGGCCCCACAATACCATTTCTGGGAATATATCCTGAGGAGGCAAAAAAATTACAGTAGAAATGACATCTGTACCTATATGTTCACTGCAGGACTGTTCACAATAGAAAAAATCTGGAAACAACCCAAGTAACCTAGAACAGACGACTGGTTAAAGAAACTCTGGTACATCTACACAATGGAATACTATACGGCTATTAGGAAAGATGAAGTCATGAAATTTGATTATAAATGAATAGACATGGAGAGTATCATGCTAAGTGAAATGAGTCAGAAAGAGAGGGACAGACATAGAAGGACTGTACTCATTTGCGTAGTGTACAACAACATAACATGAGGCTGACACCTAAGGATAGTAGATACATAGGAAAGGAAGACTGCTCCATAGCTGGAAGCCTGCCTCATGCGCAAAGGGGAGAAGGCAGCTGGAATAGAGAAGGAGTCATTAAGAAAATGATTCCTTGAGGAGATTTGTCCTGAAAGCAGATAAAGGACCAAACATGATAACCTCTCAGTGTCTGTACTGCAAACCATAATGCCCAAAAGTAGAAAGAGAGTATGGGGAATATTGCCTGCCATGGAGGCAGGGGGAAGGTGGGGAAGGTGGTATACTGGGGATACTGATGGTGGGGAATGTGCACTGGTGGAGGGATGGGTGTTTGATCATTGTGTGATTGTAATCCAAACATGAAAGCTTGTAACTATCTCACGATGATTCAATAAAATTAAAAGAAAACAAATTTTTAAAAAATTTAAACTTTTATGACTGAATCTACTCATGAACAATTTTGTAACTATGCATCTCTCTGTCATTCAATTAAAAAATAGATTAAATAAAATGTGAAAAAAAATCTCAGGGCTGAGACGAACGGAGACATTAGTGGTGCCCGCTCCAGCAACTGATGAAAACGGGATGGCAGTGATACAGTGATAATTTCTGCAACATTCAGTTTTAAAGTTTAGTCAACAAAGTGTTAAAACAGGCTTTGATTGTATCAATTCCTTATAAACCTCATCTATAGACTTTCTAATACATGTCCACAAATTTACTTACAGTGTTCAAAATGAAATAGTCTATACAATTAAAAAGCTATTTTAATGATATATCAGAAATTATACTTTTCATCATTTTTTCAACATGGAAATTTGTTTAACTTTTTCTACACAACTCTTCCTAAAGGAGTATTTCTACATGGAAAACAGACCCAGATAGTGCATTGAAAATTATATCTGCAATAGAAAACACTAATGAGAATTGGGATGATTCCATCTCTTTTCATTACTAGACACCAATTTCTAAAAGAACTCTTATTTCCTCAATTTTATTCTGGATTAAGGTGAAGAGGACAATGCTTACCATTTCCAGCATGCAACCCTAGACACCAACATTGCAATGTTTAGTTTCTATCACTATGGAAGAAATGCTTGTGCACTAAGATTCTGAGACAATTCCATTCAAAAGTATTTGCTGAGTACCGAGCAGCTGCCAACAGCTTTATCATATGCTAGAAACAAAGACATAAATGACTTGCATCCACAGTTCCCAAGATACTCCCAGTTTAAAGTTCAGTTCTTTGGGACCCATGTACTGTATGGAATAAAATTATTTTCTGGGGCATCCTATACAGAAAATGTGCATATTATTTCTAAGTCGACAGATGTTGTACAATGATGCCACACAAAAACAAATAAATACTTAACTTGTAGATATTATATGAGCTTTGGAATATATTATTTCTTCTTACACTCCATCTATCAGCTTCAATGGTATCAAGCACCCCAGTATTGCTTCCTTCAACATAATTTATGATTTCATTTTCTTTGGCAAGTCTCATGAAGATTAGTAGTCCCTGGAATTTACTTAATGGTCTTTCTTTAACTTACATATATATCACACTATTTTTAGTCATTACTTAAACACAGTATTTACATTCAGTTTTAATTTACACACTAGAGGCCTACAATTCTAAAATCTACACTGGATATCTCAGAATGTTCCTAAGGACTGTAGGGACATTCTTGTTACATAGTGGATGCCTCATAGTCATCTGAAATATACAAAGCATCAGCTGAAGAATTTTTCCCAAAACCATGTTTTTCATTTGTATTTCTACTGTGACTTGCTTGCTTTTATATATATATATATATATATATATATATATATATATATATATTCTTTTCTCCTGGCTGTAGGTTCTATCTGCATCTCATAATTACAAAAGCATCTCCCTGGACATAGATGTTAACTTTGCTAATTTTTTTAAGCTGATGCATATTTTAAAAATAAAATAAAAAATAAGAATGAAATCATCCTGAATTTGGGTGGGGGAGAAAGAAAATGGGAGGGGTGACTACTGATAGTTTGCTTCTTAGCAATTCTAGGTACATTGAAAATTCAAGTTGTCCCCTAGTCCGCCATAGAGAAGAAAATGAAAACAAGCATCTCTTGCCAAGGTTGCCTTTGATTGACCAATCACCACTTTATAAACTCACCACCAATCAGAATTGGCTCTACACCAATTTGCATAAAGCTGATCTGAGTGTGCAAACCTTAAATACTCTCCACTTCAGTCAACTGGAACTCAAATGGATCTGGATCTTCTAGGCTGCAATTCTAAAGACCCAAATAAAGTGTTTCTGTACTATGCTTTGAACTAGATTTTGATTTCTTAGACTACACTTTCTTATTTCATACATTTTATTTTTTAAATAGCATTTTTAAATTTATATTTGAAGGGTGATTTTGGGCCCACATCTGGTGGTTATCAGAGATCACTCTGGGTGGGGATTGGGGAACTATCTGGGCTGATGGAGATTAAACAGAGGTCAGCTGCATGCAAAGTAAGCACCTTACCCACTATACTATCTCTCAGGCCCCCATTTAACACATTTTAAATCCAAATTTAATGTCTTAGAGTGAAAAAAGTTCACTTCTTTGTCAGCATATTCCATTCAACATAATGCCTGTTTACACTGAAAGTACTTCAACATTTACTGAGAAAATTTATACTTACTTCCAACACATACATTAGCATATGAATTCATATCAATACATACACTCAGAAAATATAATCATATTAATCCAATTTTATAATTCATCCCTACTTTTCAAAAAATGTATGAAAACTTGTGATATCTGATATTATGTAAAATACAGACTAGATATTTCCCATTAGAACAAAGTTGTAAAATCAACTTACAATGTATGCATTAGACAACAGGTATAATAAGGAACTGAGAAAAAAGTAAATTTCAAAGCTGTAACTAATTTTCCCCATTATATAAACATAACAGGTGACTATAAAATGCAGATGTGTGTATAGAAGAGCAGGTGGTGGGATGTAGAAAAAAATACTATAGACAGAGATTTGTAAAGGTAAATGTCAATAGCAGTTTTCCAGTACTTTCCAGGGAAGGGTAAACTTTAAATATAAAATAGCCTGATTCTAGGGCTGGAGTGATAGCACAGTGGGTAGGGCACTTGCCTTGCAAGCGTTCAACATGGCCAAACCGGGTTCAATTTCTCTGCCCCTCTCGGAGAGCCTGGCAAGCTACCAAGAGTAACTCGCCTGCACGGCAAAGCCTGGCAAGCTACCCATGACCTATTCCAAATGCCAAACACAGTAACAAGTTTCACAATGGAGACGTTACTGGGCCCGCTCAAGCAAATCCATGAACAACAGAAAGACAGTGACAGTGACAGCCTGATTCTAATGTCACACTACTAATACCATTATAAACCTATTCACTAAATACTTACTATCCTGATGACCTATTAAACTGAATGCTTTCAATACACATATAGCCAACTTCAGCAAACATATATGTGATTCCTTTGTTGACCTAACCAGACTTTTGAGACTTTCTAGTACCTATGACAACAAAGCAGGAGAAATTCCAATAAATACAGACACAAGAGCAACTTTTTCTTCTGTGTTCATTTCTACAAAGATGTCTCAATGGAACTGATCACCCCAGGGAACTAAGTGCTAGGAATCTAAACAGATCTAGTTTCCTTTCTCAGACTGCCTTGGAAATTTAGTGAATAGTAATGAATGCTGTAGCAGTTTCATGTGATACAAATTCATAATCTGAAGTACTAATTACATATGATAATTACATATGATGTTTAGTACAGAATACTCTGCAACAAAAATACTTTTCATGAATTTCTTTTTATACTGATCTGGATGTATTATACCTGTAGCTTCTCCATAAAAACATCTCTGACTTCCTAGTTGTACCATTCTGCAGGTATAGGTTTCTTTGCTTCCTCTATTCTGGCATCTTAACAAGGCAGACTTGAGTAAATTTCCTGAATAAAGTATATAATGGCCCAAACTCAAGAATGGATAATTTAATACTAAAATATTTTCAAGAATCTACATGCACAAATGCATATATGATTGATGAAATCGTGAAGCATGGTTAATTTCCCTAGCTTTATATAATCACTAATTCCTACATTTAAAAATGTTGTCAGTAGGGCTTAGAGGAATGCTGCAATAGCTTAAAGCCTCAGCCTTGCAAGCGGGTGGTCATGAGTCAAATCCCCAGTGTCACTACATTTACCAAACAGGAAAACAGAATCATGCCTGTAATCACAGGTGATTTCTGTGCAGGTATGTTTAAGTACCTGGACTTAACGGGTCCTGGGACTGAGATCTCCAAGCCTACTTGGATCGGGGCTGAGCATCCTCCACCCAGATCCTCCAAATTCCAGTAGGCTCCCTGGCACCGTGTAATCCCATCAACGGCCAAGATCCAGAGACTATAAAACCCAGCTCCCGGAAGGCGGCCGAGCGACATCTTATTATCTCATTCCTACTTTGGACAAACTGGTTGGCTACCGAATGTAACCTGCCCACATGGCAGAGTCTGGCAAACTCCCCGTGGTGTATCCAATATGCCAAATACCAGTAACAATGTTGGGTCTCATTCTACTAACTCTGAAACAGCCTTGAATATGGCACTTCCTAAAAAATCTCAGGGCTAGGACGAAGGAGACGTTACTGGGGCCTGCTCGAGGCAATCGACGAATAACAGGATGGTCGTGATCGTGATTGTGATGTTTAAGTACCATGGAAAGGTGTGCTCCATGATGAGGGAACACAACCAAGATGTGCAACACTGCAACTAAAATCATGTCCAAGCAACATGGCAAGGAAGTATATTTCATCTTGAGCAAGTGTATGAGAGCGACAAGGAAACTGAGAGCCACAGGGAACCCCTGGAGAAAACACAACAAGAATGTGCTTGGCTCAACTAAAGGGTATGACCCTGGAAAGCACAAGTATAAGCACTTCAACTAAATAATACTCCGTGAGCACCAGAGCAAAAATAAACAAGTACCAGTGAGGCATGTGTGGAAGCCTTGGTTACTGCAGTAGTAGATGCAATGAAAAAGGAAGGAATGATGCCTATCTGTACACAGCATTTTATTTCTCTATTAGTTAATAAAGACTAGACTTATATGCTAAGCTAACCTATTTGCCCTGTAGAGATGACTAACATGATAAGAAATTTAAAAAGTGAGTGGACACTATCAGAAGGTGAAGATGAACAATACATTTCTGAGAACAAAGGTCAGCAGTATGAACACTATCTCAAGCAAGATTTTTAAAGGCAATAAATATGTTGGGACCCTCAAAACATTTCCCCTTTTAATAAGAGAGAACTTTATGTGTAATTATACACTTCATTATTTATAATAGATTATTGTTAGTACTGAGTAGAAATATCTGGATTCATTTTGCTAAAACATGCCTTGGCAAGTTATCTACTTAAGTAACACATACTTTCTTTTTATTAATTATGAAAATAAAGTGTTTTAAGTTTGTTTATAATAAAGAAGATATTTCCAGAGCTGGATAGGAGGAAGGGAAAAAGAACTCAAACTTTGACTGTAAAATACTATCTTCCTGAATTTTTAACCTGTATGAGTATATTTTAAATAAACTGCTTCCTTCTCGAATAATGAGAGTCATAGTTCAAATCCCCTAGTCCAATAAAATAAGTATAGACTTTGTCAAGGTATTTTTATATGCTTTTGTTTTGATACAATTTTCATACACATATATATTTACAAGCACATAGGCACAAATAAGAAATATCTATGTAGAGAATATGCACATATATAGATGTATGTATATATGTGCATACATATAGATATATCATGGCAGAGCCTGGCAAGCTACCCGTGGCATATTCTATATGCCAAAAACAGTAACAGTAATGGGTTTCATTCCCCAGTTCCTGAAAGAGTCTCCAATACTGCAGCTTTGGTTTAAGGAGAGGCAACTAAAATCGCAGGACTTGGATGAATGGAAACATTACTGGTGCCCACTTGAGTAAATGGATGAACAGTGGGAGGACAGTGATACAGTGATATGAATATATATGCATATATGCATGCATTCACCCACCATACATTCTTGGCAGGAAACCATTTCCTGAACTCTAGTCATTTGAGCTGGAACTGGAGGTCTTCAGCTGTCGGGCTCTGCTTGGGGAGGGAAACTCAACCCACCCTCCTCCAAGGGGCCCCTGTGAAGACAGACAGGCATGGAAGCAGGAGACTCTGTGCTGTTCTCTTCCAGGAGCAGTGTTTTATAGTTTCTGGGTCTTGGCCGTTGATGGAGTTGGTAGGTGTAATGGGATCTGGGTGAGGAGGCACCAGTCCCAATCCGAGCAGGCTTGGAGATCTACGCCCTGGGTCTCACACACCTCCAGTTTCAGCCACACCCATGCTCAAGACCACTCTCCACACGTTCAGAAGAGCCTCACGCATGAAGGAACCAGCAGATGAACCCAGGTGTGCGGAACCCGGGGCATAGATCTCCAAGCCCGCTTGGATTGGGACTTGGGCCTCCTTCACCCAGATCCCCTATTCTCCAGGCGTTACACCCACCAACTGCTCCTGGTGCAGTGTAATCCCATCAATGGTCTAGACCCAGAGACTATAAAACCCTGCTCCCGGAAGCGCATGGCGGGTAGTGGACATCTTATTATATAGGTCTTACTCTGGAGAACCTGGCAGGCTACCAAAAGTATCCTGCCCACATGGCAGAGTCTGGCAAACTCCCCGTGGTGTATTCAATATGCGAAAAACAAGTAACAATGATGGGTTCTCCTGACCCTGAATGAGCCTCGAATGTGGCACTTGTTAAAATCTCAGGGCTAGGATGAAGGAGACGTTACTGGTGCCTGCTCGAGGAAATCGATGACCAACAGGATGACAGTGACAGTCATTTGAGCAAGGGTTAATTGCTCCACCATTCCTGTCATTCCTACAATTAAAGATCAGGAACTTGCCTTTCAGTGGGTTCAAAGAATGACTCAGTTCCAAATCCAGTGGTAACATCACCATCCTGTCTGTTCTATAATCTCTCTAGAGTGGTTAAAACACAGCTCTCAATTAACAAATAAATTCCTTATTAGAATTAAATCTAGGTTGACAAATCTACATTCTTATTTTCCCATATTGCTGTATATGGTGAAACTACTTCCTTCTAAGAATCCCTAGCACCATTAGATTTAGAAACTAATTAAAATGCTGGGAAAAAAACTTAAGCTTTGTAAAGGAATCTTTTACCTGCCTAGCTGCCTTCATCTCCCCTGATAAACCATGAGCTTCTGTCTTACCTCTTTCTGTCTTACACTATAGGCAGTTATTCTGAATATTATCTGTCAAGAATAAATAAATCAAATAAATATTTGGGAGTTCCCCTCCAGCTTCTCAGAACAGATTTTATTTGGAAATAATACAGTCTCTGCAGATGTAAGATTCAGTTAACATGGGTGGGCCTCTAACCCACACCGGCTGGTATTCCTCTAACATGTGAAGACAGAGACTCCCAAGGAGAACACCAGGTGATGACAAAGGCAGAGATTGGAACTATGCAGCTACAAGCCAAGGAACTCTAACATATGCCAACAAACCACAGGGAAGAGGCATGCTGGGTCCCCCCACAGGCTTCAGAGGAAGCCTGGCCTTGCCAACACCAGGGTTTTGGAGCGCTTGTCTCAGGAACTGTGACACAAAAAAATTTCTGTTTCAAGTTGCCTTGTTAATGGTACTATGTTATATTTATTCTACGAGGCTAACACACAAGCCAACAAATATAAATGTGTGTGTTCGTGAACTTGCCAAGAAAATGCAATACTGGATATCTGATTCAAGAAATATTTACAGGATAACCCCAAACTACTTAATTATACCTATCAAAATATACTTACATCATTCAAAAATGTAGTTATCTAACTCCCACTACGAATTTTATCCCATATATTGAAAAAATAGGATCTTCTCTGCTGACATAAATTGACAATTTAGAAAAAGAACAATAGTTTAAGCTACAGCAAAAGACACAATGACCTATAGAAACTGTTAAACCCTCAAAAAACGTGAATATGGATAGAGAAAAATTACATATGAGCTACAACAGAAACTAGTAATACTATTTATTCCACATGGATATGTTATAGTTATTGTTTTTGAGTCTTGTTCTCTGAGGCAGATGGTGATCAAAGGCCTTCTTGACATTTGTAAAGATAATCATATATATGTTTTCCTTGTTGATATAGAATATAATATATAAATATAATATAAATATTAGACTTAGAATATAAATAATTATATTTAAAATGTAATTAAGCAGCAACATTGAATATTATACCTAATTCCATTTAATAGTGGAATTTTAACCTCCTAATATGATACTCTATCAACTATATATATATATTTTTTTCCCCCCAAAAGTTTGGTGTCTAGGGGAAAGGAAGGGGAGTCTACAACCATGGCTCTCAATGTTCTGATGCTGGGCTGTGGTCTGATAGTTTAGTATCCAGCACTCCAGCACAACACTCATCAGCAGTGCTGGGCAGTCAAGAGCACTGGGCTGAGCTCAGTTCATGCACAAGCTCTGGAACTTTGTATCTGCGAGACTTGTGCCCTAGAACTGAAGCCATACTGTTGATTCACCCTTGACATTATTTTTAAAACATATCTGTACCTCTATCGATAATTATCTTGTGCTGCTATGGTTTTGTTTTTTCTTACATGTTTTTTGTTGTTTTTTGAGTTTTGAGGTTTTTTAAGGTTTCCTGTATTACTTTTTATTGTACTAGAAAATACAGCCAGAGTTTTTGCTGTATTACCTAGCATATCTCTCTCTTTCTCTCTCTCTATCTCTCTCTCTCTCTCTGTCTCTCTCTCTCTCTCACACACACACACACATACACACACAAACACACACATACACAACACAGCCTGACTGTATCTAGTGCAAGAAAAATCTGTTCATTAAAATTTTGATAAAATTTGTCAAGCAACTTAATTTGTTTCTTGTGGAAAGATTATTTTTTAGGACTTTCAACTTTTTCCAGTTTTTGATTTAGACTGTTCACCTCTACAAGGCCAGTTAAGATATATTTAGAACTCATATTACTAAGATTTTTATACATGTGACTAATGGTATGTTATTTTCAGCTTCTGTATTATCTTACTGTAGCCATTTTTTTCAGTTGTTGTATTCGAGATTCTCTGCATTGTTTTGCCCTTTTTGAAACAGTCTTTTAAAAATTAAGATCATGGGGACTGGTGAAACAGTTGAACCTGGTTCAATTCCCAGCACTCAGGGTAAGCCCTGGGCACACGTGGGTACGGTCCAACACCCCACCACCACCAAAATTAAATAAATAAATAAATATTTTATATTGACAATTAATTCCCATTATTTCTCCCTATTCTACTCGACATTTTCTTTATACTTCATTTAAGGTAAAGGTAAAGGTAAAGGCCCTCCCGTTGATCGTCGATTCGCTCGAGCGGGCCCAGTAACATCTCCATTGGAGACTTTGTTGTTACTGTGTTTGGCAACTGAGTTTATTTATAGCTCCATTTCTAGTTTTTCAGTTTGGATAATTAGTTGGATACTTACAATTTTAAAACAAAAATTATAATTAATGGTAGACAACATTTCTCTTATCCCCAGTAATGATCCCCTCTGTTCTGTTAAAAATTTAAAATTGAATAAATCATATTAAATTTCTTATGTGCATTCTGAATCTAATGCCTAATGAAATATTCAATATTCTATTGGATTACCTGTTTAAATACCAGTTGGGAAAGACTGAGACAAATCTATAACAGCAGTGAAAGGATATTGATGAGTATTTTTCAGTCTAGAAATCAATTGCATTTCAGATGCCACAAGCAGTGCAGTTAAAAGGTTGAAAGTTGACTATGTATTTATAAAATTTGACATTATAAATCAGTGAGCAATGATCCATCTGCTTTGCCCCTGAAAATTTATTATACTTGAAAAGAAAAACCAACATCATAACTTAAACCCGTTAAACCTTGTCTCTAAAAAAAGTGACATACAAAATGCTGATTTTAATAAGATTGGCAGTGTTAAAATAGTGCTAGGCAAATAGATATATTCCATTCAATGTTATTAATGGTAAAGTAGGTGTTGTCTTCAACTTCACATTGAATATTCTCGATAACTACAGTTTGAAGTGATACCAGAACATTGTAATTAATGGATTTAAATAATTCAAAATGCTTCTGCCATATTTCTCCCCAGAGGGGGATTGTGCACAGTTGACTGTGTTCAGGGATTATAGCTGGCTCTGTGCTCAGGGGCCACTCAGTTTGCAAACCCACTGATGATTAAACAAAACACAGTTGAGTAAATGAGTGGTTGTCATTTTAAATAAGTACCTTGGTCATGAATGTGGCTCCCGTGGTAGAGCACCTATCTTATGTGGGTGAGTGTTGGGTTTGATCCCTAGCACCACCCAGCCCCTCCCTGCACACCGCAGCAATAAAAGCACAAACTCAACGCTTCTCTTCAGTTCAAAGTATTTTATGTCTGCACGTTAAAGTGACTTGAAGTCAATGTTTTTGGAAATACGTGACATGTATTGAAGGCTTTTGTGATACATTCATATTATTTCTGTGAGTGTGAGCAGATATACTATCATAACTTAGCTTATGATCATTTCAAGTACTGGCTCCTTCATTATTTGAGACGGTTTACAAATTGCCTCTCTACTGCCTTCTTCTCATTCTGCAGTCTTTATCTGAAGACTCAGAAATAACATATGTAAAAAACTAAGATGAGTGCTTAGCACAGAAAGATACATAGGTAATTGCTAGCAAAGATAGAAAAATGGCAGAATTTTATAAACAAAAAGTAAACAAAACAGTATCTATGTACCTCTTGAGTATAACTTGATATTATATCAAAGTTTTAAAACCTGTCCTCAAAGTTGTGAAATCTTAAAGAGCAACACAAGGATTTTCACATGTAAACCACAAATCACTGAACTGAAGCTTACATAATATTTCTTCAAATCATTTTCTTCAAATAATTATTTTTCTTTTTCTTCACCCAGGATGATAGTTAATATCATATTTAGATGTGATACCTAATATATACTTAGATGTGCTTGTTGTGCATTTCATATAAATATGTATATATATATAAAATTAAATTTCAGGGATTAATTTAAACATGATCTGTGACTCCCTAAACTACACCCATACTAGGCTATGGTGGTGTACTTTACTGTCTAATAAATTACAAAATGATCCAAGCTATTTTCCTAATAAAATTTTCTGAAAAAGAAGTCTTTTAAGAAAGAAACCAGATTATGAGCATTTAATGCTTTTTAACCTTAAGTTGCTGATTAATGTTTACATAGAAAAGTGAACTGGAACTTGTTTCCCAGAAATTTACAAAGAAAACTAGGTTATGAGCATTGAATGTTTTTTTTTTTAAATTTCAGTTGCTAACTAAAGTTTACATAGAAAAAACAGAAATTTGCTTCCCAGAAATTTTTAAAAGTCATTAGCAATAAGCAATTGATGCCAACAAAAATGATTAGATTTATAAATTTCAGACTTTGGTCATGAAACATCTTTGAAGTAAGATGATAGTCCAGGATATGGCTCAGTTTAAAGCGCATGTTTTGCAATGTGTGAGGTGCCTAGATTTCATCTCTACAGGAAGAAACAATATCATAACTATAACTGATAAGAAATGTGATTAACATCTATTACCATGCTGCAAAGGAGTATAATCTGGTTATGCTTATTGGTAAAACAAAGTAAAAGTAAATTCCATTTCTTTTCAGAATTCAAAGTAGAATACACATGAAAAATATATAATGAAAATAGCATATCTATCTCAGAGGGAAAATCTTCTATGGCAAGAAAACTCTAAATTATTCATGAGAAAACTTGGCATTTTTTCTTACTTACATAAATAAAAAGAGATATGTTTGCTCCTAAGGATATATGGTACCAAATATATTTATAGTACTATGGATTGTAAAAGTTCTACTTTACATATGCTTTATAAAAAATTTACCATAGAATTCACTTATTTTAAAATATTATTCTTGAATAACATTCTCTTAGCCATGTCGCTTACATAATCCTGCAGTTTAAAATCATGCTCAATGTTTCTTGTAAAATTTAAGCCTCTCTGACACACAGAGTGATCTATCTCAAATGTGGGGTATAAGAAAACATAATGGGGGAAGGATGAATTCCTGATGACAATGGAAACAAACAACATGAGAACTAGTAGTTAGTAGGAAACGTGACATTTATTGGGACTTGGGGACAGAATAGGGAGCAGGTAATGACTATGGTGGCAGGAAGATCAACTGGCAGGCAGATGTGGTGCTGAACGGTAGTAGAGTGTTTTATATGAAACCCTATAAGCAATAGTACTGCAAACCACAAAGCAAAAAGTAAAAACATATATATGTATACTGCAGAGCCTGGCAAGCTACCTGTGGTGTATTCGATACGCCAAAAACAGTAACAATAATGGGTTTCATTCACCTGACCTGAAAGAGCCCCCAGTGATAGAGTGATATCTATATATGTATATATATATACATATATATATATTAAAAATTCCTCTCGTAGAGGCAGACTGGTGGGTGGGAGGCAAATTAGAGTGGGGATATGGGAACTGGTGGAGGAAAGTGGGCACTGGTAAAGGGATTGGCGTTGAAACAATGCATGTCTGAAACCAAATCATGAAAAACTCTGTTATTTCGTGGTAACTAAATTTTTTTTAAATTTAAAAAAATTAAGCCTCTCCATTTGAACTGACAGCGAAATATAGCTTAAAAAACCCATCATTGGCCAATAAATTAGATCAAAGCACATGCTTAGTATGTAGGAGCTTGAGGTTCAATCTTAATCCCTGGCACTGTTTCGGTTCCCTGAACCATTGGCAGTAGCCCTCAAGCACTGAGATGACAGTGTAACCCCTAAGCAGAGCCAGCTGGAGCCCCTACCCTCCTCTTTCCAGGCCAATCATATTATTAAAATGACATTTATGACCTACCCTACCCCTGCAATTAGAAAAATAATTCTAATCGTAGGGCCAGAGAGAAAGTACAGTCGGTAAGATGCTTGCCTTGCCTGCAGCTGACCTGGGTTCTATTCCCTAAATCTGGCCCCTGCATATGGTGTCCGAACCCTGCTGAGAGTGAGTCATACCTGGGCAAACCCTCAACATTAGGTATGAACCAAAACTTAAAAAAAAAACAGAGAAGTCTTATCTTGTTAATAACCACCTCTCTAGCCAGAATTTCTCATTAGGGTTTGGGGATGTTTATTTAAATGTTTATTCACAGTTCATTTTTAAGTATTCAGATTAGGTTAAAAAATGTAGCTTTATAACAAAATATGAGATTAATACCCAAGAATAGCTGAGATCAGCACCAGGAGGATTACTCCATAGCTTAGTGGCCAGTCGGGCATTCTAGAGGAAAGGGCAGCTCAGATAGAGAAGGGAACACCAAATAAAGGGTGTTTGGAGGACCCTCCCAGGAGGGGAGATGCATGTCGAAAGTGGACTATGGACTGAACATGTTTGCCACTCAATGCCTCTTTTGCAGACCACAACACCCAAAAGGAGAGAGAGAACACAGGGGATTGCCCTGCCACAGAGGCAGGGGGGGATGGGGGGATGGGGGTGGGGGGGATATTATCCATGGTGGTGGAAAATGGGCACTGGTGGAGGGATGGGTATCTGATCATTGTATAATCAAACCCAAGCACAAAAAATTGTAAATCTAAAAAAATAAAAAAATAAAATAAAAGCACCTAAAAAAAAATGTAGCTTTAAATTAACTGTATTTTTTCACTAGATAAAATCATCATCAGCCTAGATGGAAACTTTTTTTTTTTGCCTGGCTTTCAGGTAATACCATGAGAGGTGTGTGTGTGTGTGTGTGTGTGTGTGTGTGTGTGTGTGTGCGCGCGCGCGCGTGCGTGTGTTTTAATTCACTTGTTTTAATTTGGTTGGTGGGGGGGGCAGGCACCGGATGGTGCTCAGGGCTTATTTCTGCCTCTGCACTCACTGATCACTCCTAGAAGACTTGGAGGAACATATGGTGTGGTGGGTAAGGAAAGCAGCTTGACCTCTTTTCAACTAGTAGGTCAAACTAAGAGAAAAACACAGTCAGTGAAGGGGTACTGGTCATTAGGCTTCCCATGGTGGAGGGAGAGTAAAAGAATGGTGGGGAAAGGGAGCAGGCAGCACTGGGACTGGGTGCAGGGAAGTAGGCACTCTGATGTTTTGTGCATGCAACCCTTCTATTAAATTCTTGTAAATCAGGGTGCCTACACTGTCACACTGTTGCACTCTCCTTCCGTTGTTCATCGATTTGCTGGAGCGGGCCCAGTAACATCTGCATTGTGAGAGTTGTTGCTACTGTGCTTGGCATATCGAATATGTCACGGGGAGCTTGCCAAGCTTTGCCAGGCGGGCGAGATACTCTCAGTAGTTTGCCATGCTCTTGGAGAGGGACGGAGGAATCGACTTCAGCTTGACTGGGCAGGAGCACGCAAGGCAAATTCCCTACCACTGTGCTATCTCTCCAGCCCTGGACCTGTAGGGTGCTTACAATCAAATGAAATTTAAATTTAAAATAAACATATGTAGAATGGAAGAATACGGTAAGAGAGCTGGTAACCCACATTGGCAAGCAAGACATGCCTTTGACAATGTTGCCTTCAGATTGGGGGAAAAAAAAAACTCTCCTTTGTGTTTCATCAAGTTTAGAGAATGTCACTATTATAAAAGAGTCATTATATAGAAGAGTGTCAAAAGAAACAAAAAAAGAAAATTCAGTTAGTTTACATTTACCCACAGATATCTCACTGTACTCTCTAGAGTTTTTTAATCAAATAACAGAAGAAAATTTCCCCTAGATATTTTTCTAACTTAATACATACAAATATTCTATACAAATATTCTAATATCTGTCATTATCACAAACTAATCATCAGTGTCTTTGGAGAGGAGGAAACATTATCTTACTTGATGATACCAGGTTTACTAGATATTTTTAATACTTTCTGACAAGAAATTCTTTAAGAGAGGATAAAAATCTACCATTTTTGATAATCAAGTCAGCAACTAAATAAGTTATCACTTGTAACAGTCTCATTTTATGAAGCCAACTATACATTAATAGTATTTAATTTTTAAGTATAGTCACTTAAATCAATTTTTATGTTTATATAGCATAGTAATTTCTAAAAATTCAGGCAAATTATAACGATTTAGCTCAACCTCTGCCAAAAAATGACAAACGCTATTCACCTATTAGTCTCAGAAGGAGAATTAATAAAAAGACTAAATATACACACAGACACACACAGACACACACACACACATACACAGAGCTACAATCTTCACCACTTCCCACTGTTAAAACAATCATGCTTCTCACCCCAGGTTTCAAGATGAACCAAAAAAAAAAAAAGCAATGTATACTCACAAATTATAAAGCATGTCTGCCATGTTGCTACGGTAGTACAATGCATTTCTATAGGCGCTTTCGGCTTCAGAAATTTTGCTCTGACTCTTCAGAACATTTCCAAGGTTACCCCATGCTGCAAAGAAAAGAAGCAAGTATTCAGGCTGAGGATTAATACAATTATACATGACACAGTATCAGGACATCAAGAAGTACTGCAGGGTGAAAAACCTGCATAAACCATTTCATAAAAGGGAACTTTATTTCCTTTAAACTCTAGTGTTTCACCAAACCAGATGATTACATCAAAGCCAAAACAATAAAAATAATTATGATGTCTCAAAGTGATATATACAGAGTTTATCATAAGGCCAAGAACAATGTTGTGTTAAGATCATCTACAAAGACTCAGTACTCTTTCAGATTTCAGTAGGGGTCTTCATGGCCTGAATTTATTGCATACTTGCTGATCAGAAACTGTAAAATACACAAAGATGTCACTAAAATATTTTTTGAACAAACTTATGACACAGAACTAGGGATGAAAATTAATGTAGCCAAAGAAAAGCAAAGCTATAAAAAGGCAAACAAATCCTCAGAACATAATGGTAGAACATGTTTCATAAGCTTCACCAATATAATCCCAGATAATGTCCCTCTAAACCTATCCTACCATAGGAAGTTCACTTATGAAAAAAATCATTATCTCAGTAACTGAATACATAAATCTGTCTATGTATTATAAGATAGTGACCTCAAAAACTAGAACCCCTTCTCCCAACTATAAGAAGAGGAATGATGTGAGGACAAACTTACTGGAGAGAGAGGGGCAGAAGGGAAGGGGGGAGCCTGAAGTTGATTCTTACAGAACAAACATAATCTTACAGAGTATCAGTTGAGATAAGTTATCTTAGAGACTAAGATAAATGAGATGAAACAAGAAAATTCTTAATCTTACTACACACAAAAAAGATAAAGGGGGATGGTTAATAGTCTACTGGGTTTCAATCACAAGCACCATGTGGTCTTCCAAGCACCACTGGGAGCAGCCCTGAATGCCCTAAGCACAGCCATGTGTGGCCCTTAGCACCCCAAATCTAAGCATTCAGGCTTTTCCAGGTTCATCACTTGCATAAGACCCAAGCAGCAACTGAAATGAGTCAGAAAGAGAAGGACAGATATAGAAGGACTGTACTCATTTTGTGGAGTAAAAAATAATATAATATGAGACTGACGCCCAAGGATGGTAGACATAAAGGCCAGGAAGATTGATTGCTCCATAGTTTGAAGCCTGCTTCATGAACAAGGGGTGGGGGGGGAGATAACATAAAATTAAAAAACAAACAAAAAAAAGACTCAAGCAGCAAAAGTCCAAACACTGGTACTCTAGACATATTCATCCTTTTCATAAAAGCCATTCATCTATCACATTTCAGTGATAAAATGGGAAACAAAAAGACAATCCACAGAGATCGCTCAAAGGGATGGAATGCATCCATAGCTTACATGAGCAAATTTGACTACTGGCACTGCACAGCTCAAAGAAACTGCTGAGTGTTGCCCTGGTGACCCCCGACCCTCCTGGTTCCCAGCAGCACTGTAATGCCTGTTGAGCACTGAAAATTCTAGCCTTCATGACAGGGCACAGACCCTACCTAACCACCCTTCCCATTTACAAAAGAAACCCTAAAAAAAAAAGGAAACCCAAACAAATACCTAGTGCTTTAATACTTCAATTCCCCAATAACTCGCAGAACTGGCCATAATAACAATACAATATAATTTATACTCAGATTTAGAACATTCGATAAAACTGTGTCCTAAAGTGAAGGGGAAAAATCCCAAGACAAGGCAGTAGTAGCCTAGGCCAAGCATTCTGTTATACCCTCTGACTGCTATCAAACCCACCAAAGCACGGTCGAGATTAAGATGAACCCCATCAACCACCTTGTTGCCAGAGAAATTCCCATCTGTGCCACACTACAGGGGCACTTAATGCAAATTTACTGACCCCACTGTCAAGAGAGCATCATGATAACGATGATCACGACCATCCTATTGTTCGTCGATTGCCTCGAGCAGGCCCCAGTAACGTCTCCTTCATCCTAGCCCTGAGATTTTTTAAAAAGTGCCATATTCAAGGCTCTTTCAGCGTTAGAATAGTCATGGTCACGGTCCTCCCATTGTTCATCGATTTGCTCGAGCGGGCCCAGTAACGTCTCCATCATGAGACTTCTTGTTACTGTGTTTAGCATATCGAATATGTCACGGGGAGCTTGCCAGGCTCTGCTGTGCGGGCGAGATACTCTTGGTAGCTTGCCGGGCTCTCCGAGAGGGGTGGTGGAATTGAACTTGGGTTGGCCATGTTGGCCGCTTGTAAGGCAAATGCCCTACCGCTGTGCTATTGACCCATCATTGTCACTGGTATTTGGCATATTGGGTACGTCACAGGGAGTTTGCCATACTCTGCCGTGTGGGCAGGTTACATTCGGTAGCCTGTCAGGTTGTCCAAAGTAAGAATGAGATAATAAGATGTCCCAGCTTCCAGGAGCTGGGTTTTATAGTCTCTGAGTCTTGGCCATTGATGGGATTACACAGCGCTAGGGGGCCAGTTGGTGGGTGTGACCCCTATCTACTGGAATATGGATGCTCAACCCAGATCCGAGCAGACTTGGAGATCTCAGCCCCAGGACCTGCATGCCTTTGTTCCACTGCCGGTACCTTCATGCGTGTGAAGAGTGGTCTTAGCATGGTGGTGGCTGGTTCTGGAGGTCTTTGGCTGCCGGACGCCTGGTCAGGCTGGGGAGGGAAACTCAATCTGCTCCACTCCAAGGGGCCTCGGCGAGGACAGCCTGGTGCGGGGGCAGGAGACTCTGCGCTGTTCTCTCCTCCACCAAGATCCTCCATATTCCAGTAGGCAGGGGTCACACCCACCAACTGGCCCCCCTGGCGCCGCGTAATCCTATCAACAGCCAAGACCCAGAGACCATAAAACCCAGTTCCCGAAGAGAGCATCATGTAGGGCAGAAAAACTTTAGTGCATTATATTTATTATACTTTATTGGACTCAGAAGCAATGAGGAACCAAAAATTCATTTTAACACTATAGCATGAGTGGACCTTAAGAGAACCTACTGAACAGAGGTATCTGGAAGTGGAACTCGATGACAGAAAGCCAAACTTGCACAAGTGAGAATTCCAGTTTGATCTTGGTGACATCCCACACCACCAGCACAATCCCTACAAGTATGGTGTGATTGTGTGTGTTTATATGTATGTGTGTGGGTGGGGGAAGTGGGGATCCCCGATGCCACAAGTGTGTGACTTCTGGCATTCTGCAATCAAGTGTATGCAAGCAACAGCACCACAAGAGCATGGAAGAAATGATGCTATCTCCTACACATCAGCCACAAATCCAACCACCACCATCCAAGGAATGGAAAGCACAGTCTCTTGAAACTGTCCTAAAAACACATAGAAAGTGAAGAAACTTAAAAAGCATATAAAGAATCAAAATACTGAATACATTCTGTCCTAACATAAATACTAAAAATTCAATTCCAACCAAAATATTGCTACATATTTCACAAGGCTGTATCAAAACCTAAATATGCAAAGGATGTTTGAGTCATTGCTTTCAATCAATGGGAATATGAATTAAGAAATAATAAGTTTATTTTATTTTTAAACTCTGGGCATTAAGTATAGGAGTAAAAGGAGGGGATGCAGGGATCATCTTGAAAACTGGCAGCGAACAGGAAATTTCAAATTAATTTAATCAACAAGAGAATGAGATGGGGAGGGGGAAAAAAAGAAGAAAAATGTACTATATGAACATGTTATTATATTTGAAAAGAAAGATGGTTTTATCCTATATCCTATTTAAGGAATAAAGGGTTCTAACATTTACTGAACTTTATTTTGATACTGAAAATAAAAGTCCCCTGAGCACCATGAAGGGATCTCTAAGAGCAAAGCCAGGAGTAAGTCTTAAGCACCACTGGGTGTGGCATAAAAACAAATTTAAATTTTTAAAAAAATGTTTAAAATATGAACTTATTTAAATAGACAATTGAGTACAGATGCTTGAGATTATCTTCAAATTTTCACTTGGTAATTATATTTTAAAATAACATAACTGAAATATATATATATATATATATATATATATATGTTTTTTGGGTCACACCTAGCAATGCACAGGAGTCACTACTCCTGGCTCATGCACTCAGGAATTACTCCTGGCAGTGCTCGGGAAACCTATGGGATGCTGGGGATCCAACCAGGGTTGGCTGCGTGCAAGGCAAATGCCCTACCTGCCGTGCCACTGCTCCAGCCCCAATAACTAAAAGATCTTTTAATTTATATTTCATGTCAATTACCTTTTTACTTTTTTGAAGTCATATATTTTACTGATGCATTCATTTCATGCAGTGCAGTGATTTTTAAAAGCACTAGTTTTATTGAAATAGAATCTCCAAAATTCGTCTAAGAAATTATGAAGTCTAAAAAAAGTACCCATATTTTTAAAGTCTATATTTTGGTAGACAGTGTGCACAGATGAAACCAATTCACACTTTAAACTCTGGAGATAATGTAATAAAGCACTTCGTTTGAAGTTTAAAAAATATTTAACTAGTTAACTCAAGTCTCAGTGTAATTTTAAAAGTTTACCCAAGAGCTTTTCAAAATATTTAGAGTACTCATTTTATTCCCGTTGTTTTACAAAATGAGTGTTCTAAGAAGATGCTCTTACTGGGGTTAACGCTGTTTTATTGCTAGGTTAACCTTGCAGCATCAATGTGCTTTATTGATTGAGAAGACACAGAAAATAAGAAAGGAAAAGCAGAACTAGAGAAAAATCATCTAGAAATGATGACAAATGGTAAGAACAGCAGTGTCACTGATTTAAAGTTAGCATTTTGGGGACCAGAAAGATAGCACAGCAGGAAAGGGGCTTGTCTGGGATGCACCCAAGCCAGGTTCAATCCCCAGTACCCCTGGAAGTCCCCTGAGCATCATGAAGGGATCTCTAAGAACAAAGCCAGTAGTAAGTCTGAAGCACCACTGGGTATGGCATAAAAACAAATTTAATTTTTTAAATGTTTAAAATATGAAGATAAAATACTTGATCTAGAGCATATTCATGAACACATATACCACAAATCATGGCATATATCCTAGGTCATAATGATTTTTCTGTCAGGAAATATAGTAAGCACTTCATTTTTGTATTCTCAGCACCAGTGGTGTGATGAAGGATCACTAACAGAATGAAACTATCTTCTGAAAAGAGAAACACAAAAATCACAGCCCTCGTTTCTTATTTGAGACCGAAAATGTACCTCTGACCTCTGGAGGCAGAATCTGAGACATACCCATGGCGGGGGACTGATCACCTTCTAATCAGGGCCTCCCTACCAGGGACACCCATAATCATCAGAAGACATACACCCATTTCCCTGCAACTACATTCCATGTCGTAGATTCTCCAATCTCCATCTCTGAGACCCTCTCACCTCCAGAAAAAAAATATATATAAAGTTTTGCTAGACCAATCTTTTATGGCCTAATACAAATAATTTCAGTTTATTACTATATCAATTTTTATTGATGATAAAACCTAATAAGTTTATTGACAGCTGAAAAGAGAGACTCAGAACTTATAGGGACAAGCAATAAAATGTAACTTTAGGAAGTATTATCTCACCCTCTCAAAAATGAGTTTAAAGATACATAAAATAGCAAATCACAAGCACTAAATATTTTGTTTGGAGGCCACACACTGCTGTGCTTAAGACTTTGCACTCAGGGATAAATCCTGGCAGGTATCTGGAGATAATACAAGATGCTGGAGATCAAACTCAAATAGACTGCATGCAAGGCACGTACCCTACCTGCTGTATATACTAAATTGAGGGATCTGAATATATACACAAAATATTATTCAAATGAGTTAAAATTTGGGGGGCAAAAACCCCGGGAAAAGGTGGAAAATCAAGCTATTCAGCACCCATATTTCATAATGTAATTTCCATATGTTTTCCATACTTTAATGAAAAAATTGCCAAATACACATTGTTTTACATTTCTTTGGGAATGTAATTTTACATTTTGTGGTAAATCACAGGGGGGAAAACATTCTACCTGTGTAAATACATAATTGTATCTCAAGGATGCCAGTGACATAGGTACATTATCAAGGTTCTAAATGTGCTGAAGATGTCTAACAGAGCTTAGAGAATAAGAATTCTTTAACAAGTACATGACCCACTCCCAAAGACTAAGTATATATGATGATTATGTCAAGGGAAAGCAAACAGACACCTCTAGATATGACCCAGATAAGCTAGGAAATCTAAGTTGTAAAGTTATTTAATTTTCAAGAGGAAATTTTAAAATTTCTGTTAAAAATAAAAAAAGAAAAGAAGCTAGAATAATTCATATATCAAGAACTCTTCATATAAATATTCAACCACAACTAAAAGACATCCACTTACTAAGAAACTTGACCTTAATTCAAAATGAAATCTCCTCTTGTACTTACACTAAAACTTGTCGTAGTTTATTTTACCTTCTTTGAAAAGCAGAACAATTAATATTCAAATTTTGCTAGTGGTGTTCTAAAGAGAAATCAAATGTGAACTCTTCTAAAAAGTCTAAATAATTTACAGAAATAAATAACTCACAATTGGAGCTGATAGTAAGGTATAGGCTTGCCTCGCATGTGGTCAATCCAACTTCAATCCCTGATAAAGTAAAGTAAAGTAAAGTAAAGGCCCTCCCGTTGATCATCGATTTGCTCGAGCGGGCCCAGTAACGTCTCCATTGGAGACTTTGTTGTTACTGTGTCTGGCATATCGAATACTCTCGGTAGCTTGCCGGGCTCTCCGAGAAGGGTAGAGGAATTGAACTCGGGTCGGCCATGTTGGCTGCGTGCAAGGCAAACGCCCTACCGCTGTGCTTTGCCTATAGCAATCCCTGATACCCTATACAATCTCCTGAACCTCACCAAACTGATCTCTGAGCACTGAGGCAGGAGTAATCCCTGAAAAACTCTAGGTATGGCCCAAAATCAAAAAATAACTAATAAAAAATAACTAAAAACAGTTCTAAATTTATAGAGTAAACTCAAACTTATACTGTAGTAATTACTGCTATTTTCTATTTCTGATGTACTTCACAAAAATCACTGCAAGATTTGTCTGGTTTTCAAGAATTTTTTTTAACTTGATAATTAAATCTAAAAGAAATGCATAAAAATTTATTATAAAAGAAGTTAAAATAATATTCTTACAATTGTGGCATTCATTGCTCTTTGATAAATTGACTAATAAGATGAAAAATATCTTAGAATTAATATTTAAATTGCATTATTTAATATTCAGTTCATATAAGCAATATCCCTTCATCAGGACATTATATGATAATTTTCATTTCACTGAACACAACTACCAGTAAAATCTCTCATTTAAAATGTTTTGTCTATAATTCATCTTTACTAAAAATATTTGGTGGGGGGTGGAGAAATGTCCACACCTAGCAGTGTGGACATCTAGCAGTGCTCAGAGCTAACTCCTGGCTCTGTGTTCAGGGATTAGAGCTTAGCTTGTTTCTGGGGATCCAATTCAAGTTTATTAAGTGTGCAGCAAGTGTCTTACTCACTCTACTATCTCTTCCATCTTAGGACTTTATGTCTTCAGATCCTGTTCCAAAATTTTGAATTATATGCAAAGAACTGGCAAAACAGAAGGATTCAAATACATTGAATGAAGTCAAAGATTCTAAATTTTGCTTTCAGCAACTTGAGTTACACGTCTAAAATCATACTGCAAAGATCAGCAGTTTAAATTGAAATCTTCCCTTTAGCTGGGTCAGATTCCAGGTAAACCCTCATGCCTCCCCAACAACAGTAGTTTAAGTACTGCTGTACATCCTAGGCATGTACTGTGAGTGACAGGCTGCACCTGCCCCATTCAACTCCTCTACAACAAGATATGCATGATATGGTATGGTTCTTACTTAAACAGCCAACAAAGTTAATATTGCTATTTATATAAACCATCCAAAGTAAGAAACAAATGCTGGGTAATTATTTGATTAAAATCCTTTATAATCATATTATTATAAATTTCTCGCTTTTATACAATCCTATGTCACAGTGAACCCTGTCATCATAAGGATGGATCCCTGACACTGCAGATATTTCTTTATTACTTTATGTCACTAATAGGAACTTTAGCATCTTCAAACATCAAAATACAGAAGATGACTTAAGTTTCAAGACTAGTCTTGTGATTACCTTTGGTACTGTCACTGTCACTGTCCTCCCGTTACTCATCGATTTGCTCAAGCATGCCCAGTAACGTCTCCATTGGAGACTTTGTTGTTACTGTGTTTGGCATATCGAATACATCACGGGTAGCTTGCCAGGCTCTGCCGTGCGGGCGAGATACTCTCAGTAGCTTGCCGGGCTCTCCAAGAGGGGCAGAGGAATCGAACTCAGGTCAGCCATGTTGGCTGCATGCAAGGTAAACGCCCTACCGCTCTGCTATCTTTTGGGTCACAAAAACAAAATTGCTTGATTTTTCTAGTTTTCATTAGTAACAATGAAAGAAATCATTTCATAGACACTGAATGTGAGCAAAATCCTGGTCATGTGTGGTCCCACCTACCCTGTCCCACACAGGGAGTGGTATCTCTATAAAACTCTACAGAGTGTGTGAGGTTCAGAGAGGTTGTGATAACTTTATACTGATAACATGTACGAATGGCCTGAATTCCAATCAGTATCCACATCATCGTACTCCAAAGTTTTAACTTTTTATCATGTTGTCTCCCTAAGCATACTGCCTCTTAGTTGCTCATTTGTAAAACAGGTTTAACAATTTCCAAGTGATCTCCAGAATCATTGCAATATTAATAAAGATGATAAATCCATTGCTCTCTAAAAAGTACATGGTTATAGAAAAGAAATATTTCATTAACAGATTAACATACATGAAAAGCACAAACAATTAATACACTTTGTTAGTGGACTGGAGCGATAGCACAGCAGTAGGGCGTTTGCCTTGCATGTGACTGACCTGGCAGACCCGAGTTCGATTTCTTCGCCCCTCTCGGAAAGCCCGGCAAACTACCGACAGTATCTCGCCCATGCAGCAATGCCTGGCAAGCTACCCGTGACGCATTCAATATGCCAAACACAGTAACAACATGTCTCACAATGGAGACATTACTGGACCTGCTTGAGCAAATAGATGAACAACGGGAGGACAGTGCTACTTTGTTAGTATAACTTCTCTATTCAATATCTTCTGTAATCAATATCAATAACTCACGGCTCCTTCTCCCAGAAGGGAGAATAAAATGAGGCTCCCATAACCATGCCACTAGACTATGCGCCAGGCTGTTTTCACTCTGGGCACCCCAGATTGGGGTGGGTGAGAGCCCTCCCCACCCCAAGGAACCCAGTCCCAGCAGCCAACCTCCACTACCCAACTGCCACCACAATCCAGTCCACTTTCCGGATGCTCGGGCTGAGCCTCACACATGAACGAAATCCCATGGAACCCAGGTAACGCAGAACCTTGTGACCTTGGACTCTGGGCTTAATGGGACCTGGGAGCAGAGATCGTCTGCTTGCTTCCCTCAGTCTCCAGGGACCCAGGGATCACAGCCTTAAGCCATTCCCTGTCAGTGCCGGATAATCTCCTCATTGGCTATCCTCCAGAACTCACAGCTGCTTCTCCCAGGAGGGAGCATATTTGATGGGGTTCAGATAGTAGGAAACAAATTTTATATACATATATCCATATATCCTGGAGAGCCTGGCAAGCTACTGAGAGTATCCTGTATCCTGGCTGTACGGGCAGAGCCTGGCAAACTCCTCATAGCATATCCGATATACCAAAAACAATAATGATAACAGGTCTCATTCCCCTGACCCTGAAAGAGCCTACAATCTTTGGGAAAGATGAGTAAGGAGAGGCTGCTAAAATCTCAGGGCTGGGAGGAATAGAGACGTTATTGGTGCCCGTTTGAGTAAATCGATAAATAATGGGATGACAGTGATACAGTGATTCAATATCTATGGACATGTCGTTGAGTATTTTATCAAGAAGCAAATCCAGACCAACAAGAACAGAACTTAAAGCAACATTAAATACTCTTAGAATCAGTTTGGTTTTCTTTTTCTTTTTGGGTCACACCCAGCGATGCAGAGGGGTTACTCCTGGCTCTGCACTCAGGAATTACTCCTGGCAGTGCTCAGGGGACCATATGGGAATCGAACCTACATCGGCCACATGCAAGGCAAACACCCTACCCGCTGTGCTATCACTCCAGCCCCTTAGAATCAGTTTTAAAATAAGAAAATAATAAAAATCCTAAAAATCCTGTTTTATTAAATATTTTAAGATTTAATTTTTAAATTGGGTCCACCCCAGGTGTTGGGCAGGGCCCTCTTTTGGGTGCTGAGCCCAGGCCAGCTGTCTAGGCGCCTCTGGGCTTTCCAGGAGGCTCCCCTCTATCTTCTGGGGGTCCGGGGCACCCCAGGACAGGCCGCGCACATCTTGTAGATGTTTCCAAGCAGATTCCAGTGCAGCTAGGCCTGGGGGGAGCATGCTAGGACCCCCTCAAAATGCTGAGGAGGCCACACACCCCAGTCCTGTGCTGGCTCGCGGGGGTGGGGGGGAAGGACTTAGGGACCATGTGGTGTTGGGGATCAAACCCAGCTTGGTTGTACGCTAGCAGAGCTCTTGAGCCGCTGTGCAGTATCTCTGGCCCTCCTGTAATTTTTATTTAATGTACAGCGGTAGAGCATTTGCCTTGCAAGCTGCCAGCCCGGCCGAACCGGGTTCGATTTCTTCACCCCTCTAGGAGAGCCCGGCAAGCTACTGAGAGTATCTTGCCCGCATGGCAAAGCCTGGAAAGCTACCCGTGGCGTATTCGATATGCCAAACACAGTAACAACAAATCTCACAATGGAGACGTTACTGGGCCCGCTTGAGCAAATTGATGAACAACGGAAGGGCAGTTCAGACAGTGCTAATTTTTAAATATTTTTAAAATATTTAAATATTTAATTCTTAAATATTTTAAGAATAAGTTAATAATTTAATTTTAAATATTTAATAATTTAAACCATTAATTTTAGATTATTAATTATTAATTAAGCCAACAGTTTGAATTATTGTAAATTTAAATAAATTATTAATAATTTAATATTTAATAATTCTTAAATATTTTAAGATTTTAAGATTTAATACACAGGACTATGCTATTATACTCTTTTATCTCCAATATAGTAATTCCTGACAGTCACTTTTTGTAACTTGATTTGTGTTGAAGGTCAAAAGCACAGTCAATACTGGAATAAAAGGGAGTTTTAAATATAAAATACATGATCAATAAAAATACATAATTCAAGAAGCAAATATTTATGTGCATGGAAATTCATACTAAAAATATCAAAACCTAGTCTATATAATATCTTAAAACATCAATTTTTTATATAAGCAAATTCATGCAATATCAAATATATCCTTCTGAATTTTCAGCTGACTTAACAAAAGAAAAAAAGATAAGTTTGGCTTTTTTGTTTGTTTGTTTGTTTGTTTGTTGTTGGCCTTTTTTTGTATTAGAGGACAAGTATATATGACTGCTAGGAAACGTGTACAACAAATGCAAGAGCATGAGGCATTCAGCATCACTTGAAAAATTTGACACTCAAATAAAAAACATCATTTGACACTCGAATAAAAAAAATCATTTTGAAGTAGTGTGGTCGAATGGTCTAAAAAAACATCATTTAACAGTTTTAACTGCCCAGTTTTTTATTTTGTGGTAGGAGAGAATACAGTGGGTAGAGCACTTGCTTTGTACGTGGCAAACTGGGATTTGATCCCTGGCACCACATATGGTTCCCAGTTCCCACTAGAGATAATCGCTGAGCACACAGCCAGGAGCAGTCCTGGGCACTGCTTCATTTGCTAAAGCCCTCCCCACAATAAAAATAAACAAATTTAAAATGAAAAAGAGTTCAATTTCTAAGAAAAATAAGGAAGAGGATAAGGATAATACAGAGATGAGTAAGGTAAATAAGCAGAATCAAGAAAACTATCTTAAGGGGCTGGAGCAATAGCACAGCGGGTAGGGTGTTTGCCTTGCATGTGGCCGACCCGGGTTCAATTCCCAGCATCCCATATGGTCCCCCAAGCACCGCCAGGAATAACCCCTGTGCATCGCCAGGTGTGACCCAAAAAGAAAAAAAAAGAAAACTATCTTAAGTAGAAGGGTCAGTGCACTATTATAATTTATAATTTCAGTTAAACATTATAAGAAAGACAAGAGCTGGTTCACTGCACTGCAGCTCAACCAATTGGAGCCCAATGTGGAATTCTCAGAGACCACTAAGGGATTTTTTTCACCAAATATATGTACTGGACACATATTGGTAATTAATCAATTTTACCAAATAGAAATGATGACTAAATATGCTGAATTATGGCTTAAAGATATAATTTATCTATCTGAATGAATGTTTTTGTATCCTAAAGTTGATAGCAGGAAGTGGAATTCAACTGTAAATTAATAATGCAAATCATAGTTCCTAACGTTTAATAATAATATATATGTGCTTAAGCCACAAGTCCAAACGAAATATAAAAATTGTACTGTTTGCAAATTTTTTAATTAAAACCCATAAAGAAACTATATCTTCCTCACAAATAATGAGGATTTCATAAGGTACATAGAGAAAAATGTAGGAAAAACCTGACATGACATTGAAGCTAACGGCATCTTCAAGGATGAAACATCACTGACCAAGCAAGGATAAGAAAAGATTAACAAATGGAACTACATTAAAATAAGAAGCATCTGCACCTCAAAAGAAATAGTGACCAAGATACAAGGAGAGTCCACAGAGTCGGAAAAATTATTTACTCAATACAGATCTGATAATGGGTCAATATTCAAGATATATAAGGCATTGGTATAACTCTACAAGAAAATAACATCCAACACCATCAAAAAAAGATGACGGGGAAGAGAAGAAATGAATAGATACTTCCACAAAGAAGAAATTTAAATGGCCAAAAGGCATATAAAAATTGCTCTACATCATTAAGCACCCGGGAGATGCAAATCAAAAAAATGAGAGGTCATCTCACACCAAAGAAACTGGCACACATCCAAAAGAACCAGATCAACCAATACTGGCATGGACACAGAAAGAAAGGAACTCTCTTTCATTGTTGGTGGGGATGCAGACTGGTCCAGACTTTTTGGAAAACAATATGGACATTCCTCAAAACACTAGAAATTGAGCTTCCCTTCTGCACCTCAAAAGATACAATAACTGGAATACAAAGACAATCTACAGAATGGAAAAGGATATTTACCCAATGCCCATCTGATAAAGGGTTGATATCAAAGATATACGAAGCACTGGTTGAACTCTACAAGAAGAAAACATCTAACCCCATCAAAAAATGGGGTGATGAAATGAACAGAAACTTTCCCAAAGAAGAAATCCGAATGGCTAAAAGGCACATGAGAAAATGTTCTACATCACTAATCATTAGAGAGATGGAGATCAAAACAACTATGAGATATCATCTCACACCACAGAGACTGGCCCACACCCAAAAGAATAAAAGCAACCTGTGTCGGTGTGGATGTGGCGAGAAAGGGACTCCCCTTCACTGCTGGTCGGAATGCCGACTGGTTCAGTCCTTTTGGAAAATAGTATGGACAATTCTCAAAAAATTAGAAATTGAGTTCCCATTTGACCCAGCTATACCACTCCTGGGAATATATCCCAGAGAGGCAAAAAAAGTACAATCGAAATGACATTTGCACTTCTATGTTCGTTGCTGCACTATAGCCAAAATCTGGAAAACACCTTAGTGCCCGAGAACAGATGACTGATTAAAGACACTTAGGTACATCTACATAATGGAGTACTATGCAGCTGTTAGAAAAGATGAAGTAATAAAATTTACATACAGTTGGCACTACATGGAAAGTATCATGCTAAGTGAAATGAGTCAGAAAGAGAGGGACAGACATAGAAAGACTGTATTTATCTGGATATAAAGTAACAAAATAGGAGACTAATACCCAAGAATAGCTGAGATAAGTACCAGGAGGTTCACCCCATGGCTTGGAGGCCAGCCACACATGCTAGGGGAAAAGGCAGCTAAGATAGAGAAGGGAGCAACAAATAAAGGGTGTTGGGAGGATCTGCCCAGGATGCATGCTGAAAGTAGACTATAGATCAAACATGATTGCCACTCAATACCTCTTTTGCAAACCACAGCACCCAAAAGAAGAGAGAGAACAAAAGGGAATGCACTACCACAGGGGTGGGGTGGGATGGGGTGTTGGGGGGTGGGAGGGATTTCAGGAGCATTAGTGGTAGGAATGGGCACTGGTGGAGGGATGGGTAGTCAAATATCGTATAACTGAAATCCAAGCACAAAAATCTGTAAGTCTACAACTGTACCTCATGGTGTTTGACTAATCAAAAAAAGAAATTAAAAAAAAAAAGAAATTGAGCTTCCATTTGACCCAGAATTACCACTTCTGGGAATATATGATGGGACTCGAAAAGCATAGAAGAAACACCATCTGCATCTATGTTCATTGCAGCACTATTCAAAATAGCCAGAATCTGGAAACAACCAGAGTGCCTGAGAAGAAACGAATAGATAAAGAAACTATGGTGCATCTACACAATCAAATACTATGCAGCTGTTAGGGAAAAAAAAGTGAGTCATGAAATCTCCTTGCAGTTAGAAAAATGAAAACATGCTGTGTGAAATGAGTCAGAGAGAGGAACAGATAGAGAATGACTGCATTAATCTGTGGGGGTATAAGAAAAAAAAACAGGATAAGACTAATATCCAAGGCCAGATAAAACAAGAGCCAGGAGGACTGGTCAATGGTAGGAAGCTTGACACTAGTGTGTGGGGGACAAACGGTAGTTAGGATAGAATAACGGACCACAATGATAATAATAGTTAGAAATCATCACTCTGGACAAAAATTGAGTGTTGAAAGTAGGTAAAGGGATATACATGATAACTTTTAAGTATCTATATTGCAAATCATAATGTCCAAAAGGAGAGAGAAAGACAGAGAGAGAAAGACAAAGAGACAGAGAGAGAGAGAGAAAGAGAGAGAGAGAGAGATGGGGGAGTAGAAAAGTGCCTGCCACAGAGGAAGGCGAGGAGGGGGGACCGTTGAAGAGAAATTGGGGACAATGGTGGTGGAAATGTATACTGATGAAGTGATTGGTGTTGGGATATTTTGTAACTAAAACCCAGTCCTGAACAACCTTGTAACTGTGTATCTGACTGTAATTCAATTAAAAAATAAACAAACACCAGATCTGGCTTAGGACACACTATTTGTATGGGGAGAGTGGGGGTTGGGGGGCACCCAGCAGTGCTCAGGGCATACTATATGCTATGGAGGCAAGGATTACTCCTGGTGGGATGTGAGAACATATGAAGTGCCTGGAAACACAAATCAGCCACATGTAAAAGAAAGGCCCTAATGTCACTCTCTCCAGCCCCCAGGACACACTTAACTGAATTTTTTAAATTTAGGGTCACACCTGGTAGAGTTCAGGGCTTATTCCTGGCTCTATGCTCAGGGTTCAGTCCTGGAAGAACTCATGTTCTTCCCTACGTGATATTGGGTATTAATCTGAGGTCAGCTGCGTGCAAGGCAAGAACTTTACCCCTGTACTATCTTCCCATACCAAAGGCGTAATTTTCAGCTTAAAACATCAAGAGTATCTTCTCCAGATCCAATCTCTGTCTGAGCTGCATATCAAGGTCACAATTGAAGAAATAATTCAAAATACATGGATTAATACAATGCCATTAGATACTAAGTGCATGCATTTATTACAAAAGTCCAATAATTCATTTCTACTTTAAATTTGTAACATTATATGAATATTGATAATATTATAGATTTTTAGTCACTAGACATGATTTGGAGTCAGCTTTGGAAAAATATTTTGATTATTAAAAAAATTAGTTTACATGATCAGGAGAGATACTGCACCATCAATATTACATACCACATTTATAAAACTCAAAAACAATGTCAGTAAAACCAGATAAAATAAAATAAAACTAGATAACAGCCCAAAACATCTCAAGTCTTCTCATATCTGGTGACCTCAAAACATATGGAATATGAGAGATTGACTCTTTTTTCAAAGAGAAGACAAAATGTTTGTCAGTTCTTTATTTTACAAACCCCAAGATACAGTACACAAAATTTCAAGTATTATCAGAAAGCAAATTTGCTCTACAATTCAGGCAAAGAATGACACTTTAAAAGTGTATGCTGACACCTCAGTAATCTGTTCCTGTCAAAATCTGACTCTTAACTGTTAGATGGCTTATCTAACCAGTTCCTTCATTCTGCACTTACAATGCCAACAGAGAAAAGTTTCCTAATTAAAATATACTATGGTATATACTTTCAAAACAGGTATCAATGTTTTTACTATTTTATACCATGGTACTCTGCATTAAAAAAGAAAAAAACTGAATGATGGTGCTTAAGATGACTGAATTTCAGAATATTATTGGGAATTAGAATTCTAAACACAACCTCTAACAGAGTCTCGGAGTATTTGATACTTTTTTCTCCCCACTCTAATTAAATAGGGGTATGATTTTTTTTCACTTGTACACTAATCACTTTTGCTTTTATTTTGGGGGGTCACAATTGGTGGTGCTCTAAAAACCGTATGGTACTGGTGATTGAAAATTGAAAGCTAAAAAATTAATTTTAATGGATTGAAATAATTTAATCAATTATTGATATCATTTAATTCAATTATATTATAATTTAATCATTTAATATAATTATAATTTGGAAGTATGCATTATTATAAAATTAATTATGTGGTAATTACTTTTGATTACATTTTAATTTTAAAACATAATTCTTAGTTTTAGGCTAACTATTTCAGCGTAGGGTGGAAAGACAGTACAGAAGTGAGGCACTTGCCTTGCATGCAGCTGACCTCAATTTAACTACCACTACTACATAAGGTTCCATGAGTACTTCCAGGAGAGATCCCTGAGCACAGAGCCAAGAGTAAGCTGCGAACATCACCAGGTATGGTCCAAAACCAAAATGTATGCAAAGTAGGCACTCCAGCTTTTGGAGCAATTTCCAAGGCCATTAAACCAAAATGCAATGTTTTATTTAGCTCTGTAGTAAACATAATATACATGTGATTAATATTCTTAAATAGCAATGCTCATTCTTTAATATTATAAATAAATTTGATAGTATGCATAACTTTGTAACAACTAAGTAAAAACTTTGTAGTTATGAACCCCATTATGATTCAATTAAAATTATAAAAATAATTCAAATAGTATATGCAAAGCTAAGGTGATATTTCTAACTTAATACCCAATGCATAAATAATATTCTCACAGAGCTATATAGAAGCAATACTCTATAACCAACGGTCTTTAAATAATTATGTGACTTGAGTTAGCTCATATTTTTTTTTCCAAAATCTTTTGAGATTATATGAAATTTAGCTTTAAATTAATCTTCAGTAACAGGTATGTTTGAAAGTATAAAACTGAAAAATGTCTTAAAAATCAGCTAAAACTTTATAATACTGTAGGAATAAACATATTTTACGTTAGGTTTTTTATGGGTGTCAAATACATTAAATTTAATTTTGGAAAAAATAATCGTCAATGTACTTGCTAGTTCAGCTAATTGGCTTTTCTTGGTTATCTTAACTTTTAAAAACTAAAAATCTTCAAAAATTGGGGGTCTAAGCAATAGTACAGCAGTGGGATATTTGCTTTGCTGACCTGGATTTAATCCCTAGGGTCCCATATAGTCTTCAGAGCTCCACCAGGAGTAATTCCTGAGTGCAGAGCCAGAGTAAGCCCTAAGCATCGCAGGTGTGGCCCGTAAACAAACCAAAATATTCAAAAGTCACTAAGCAAATATCTATTCTTAAGTATAACTAATACAGAACTTTAATATGTCTAAGCAGATTTAAACATATTTCTTAAGTTTTCTATTTTGATTGGATAATTAAATCCAATATTCTAAAAAGTCAATATCCTTGGACATAAAAATGCTAGATGAACATAATAATTTAGTGGTTATTTGGTGTGAAAATAAGTAGAATCCCTACATCTAGAAGCAGCAAAAAATGTGAACATCCAGAAGGATTAACAAGTCCTGAGGATGGCACACACCTGCAGATATCTACAAAACAATATTTAACATGGATTTGAAAGGGTTACAAATGGTAGATCACACTGCCAAAGTCACATAAATCTGAGCCCTCCAAAGGAAACAGCTTGCTCAGATAAATTTCTTGAAAATGCAGACTGCAGAAGTACTGTTTACCTACCATACATGTACAAATAAAAATAGTTTATATGGAATTTTCTATCCATAAATCCATAGTATCATGTTTGGGGAAATTCATCTATAGACAAAAAAAAATGGAAAGAAAAAACACATTATTTTAAACTATATCTGCTATAAATGTTTTTAAAATTGAGTAGAATGTAGGTGTCAATCAACCAGATTTGATATAAATTTACACCTGAATATCAAAAAAATATGAAAGACACTAAGTCAGTAGTAAAAAAAGTCCGTACACTTCAAATATAAAAAGCATCAAGGTTAGCCTGTTATTTCAAGTAAATTCTATCAAATTTAGAAGAAAAGTATTATTCTAATTTTATATAGTCTTTTGAGGAACAGAAAAGAGGTAATACGTTCAAATGGATTCTGTAAGGATGATTCTAAAACACCTGTCACAAGATGGGAACTGTCATTCTAACTAAAAGACATGAGTGAAAAACAAATTTAAAAGGGTATAGAATTATAATAATTATAACTAATTCCTGAGTCTGTTCCAGGAATGCAAAGCAGCTTTGACATTATAAACATTCTTAATATAAATCAAATTAGCAGACTATGCGGGGCAAAAATCCATATGATTACCAATATTAATTCATAAAAAGGAAATGCAAACTAAAAAAAGGAAAAGTCTGAAAAAGTTATCTATAGAGGAACTTAGAAAATGCACATAATTAAGGCTGTATATTAAGCATCTTTTAAACAAGAAGCAAAAAACCCAACCCTGCTGTCATCACTTCTGTCTAGGACTGAAATAGAGATATTTCTGTTTAGGATTGAGGTGAAAATATCAGTATAAAGTAAGACGAAAAATTAACTGAATTAAAACCATTTAAGGGAAGATCTTTCAAAATCCTGGCAGTATTTTCAAAAGTTATCTTAAGCTTCAAAATCAGTATTATTTTGTATATGCATATAGATAGATATTTTTCAATAAAGCTTCAAAATCAGTATTTCTATATGCATATAGATACCTTTCAATAAAATAAAGAATTCACAAATAAAACTTAGAGTATTTTAAGGAACACAAAGAGTACTGTAGGGAAATAAGAATTTAGCCTCCTGCCTATTTTAGTCATATGACTGCTACAATTCCTTTGAAATATAACCACCAGTGAATATACATAAGCCAAACTGAACACTACTGGCTTGGGGGTTTTCAAAAGCCCATTAAGATCACAAAATATCTGTTATGAGTGATCTTCACTATGGGATCAGCAATGTATCACCTGCTCTGTGGCTAACACGGCTTCCAGGACTCCATCAGTGATAGCTGTGATCTGTCCACATACACTTTATTCCAGTCATTAGACCTGGGGCAAAGATAAGATTTATGGGCCACTCAATTCCTAGAAGTAAGAAATTAGATGCTTTGAACTTCTGTGACCTCTACAACACAACAACAAAAAAAATAAATAAAAATATTTATTTTTAAGAATCAGACATTTAAGAGAAGACTTTATTTAGCAACTTAGCAATTTTATTTTTAAAATATTTAATCCTAGTTAAAGTAATGGAATGTTTTCATTTTCTTCTTGTCAGCACTACATTTCTGTTCACTATATTCACAATATTCTGTTTTTCCTAAATTTCTATTTCTTTAATTCAAAGGAGATTACTTAGAAAAGAATAACACTGATTTTTTTTATAACTTATTTACTCTACTTATTTATCCTGCCTTATTCACCCTACTATTTGTTCTTGTTTCCTCTCAATTAGCCCTTACTGGTGGTATTAGTGAACAATTTTTTTTTTTACCACATCAGTGTAATCAAATTTATATTTGACTACACTGAAACCGAGACCAGAGGACTCTAACAAAAATACTATAATGATTTTTCTTCTAGGCTAAAGAGCTAAATTTTATTTATTATTAAATATGTAAATCACTTTTGAAAATTTCCATACTACTGTAGATGACAAAATTAAGAAATAAAATTCACTATCCAATTTCAAAGAAGCTAGTTTAATGATAATTAACTACAATTTTAAAAGATACCAATTAGAGGTAAACAAAACTTAGACCATAAAACCCAAGATTAATTAGCCAAGTCTTACATCTCTTAAGAGGTTTAGATTTCACTTAAATTATGAGTTGTTTCCTACATAAAATGATATGCCTTCAAAATTATTTTCCTTGAAATATGAAACCACATGAATTGAAATACAAGTATCAATTTTACAGAAATCTAGGAAGAAATAAAAATACCTTAGTTACATCGTATTTTTTTTGTCTGTTTATCAAAATCTAAAGGGTCAATAGTTCTCATTTACATTAGGAGGGGAAGAAAATAAAATAAAGTAAGTATCTTTTAGTTTTAAACACAGTAAAAGTCCTCACTATCGTTTGCAGTTCTTGAAAGCCAAAACACTACTGAGAATGGAACCATATTTAAAAAAAATATTGCCATGCCAGGGATCAAACTCGCATATGAAAGTCAAGTGTTCTACCACTGAGTCACATCACTAGCATACTGGGAACTGCAACTTTAAGTTAAAACTTAAGAAAAGCAAGCTGTTGAATCACATCATATCTTTCAAAGCTGGAGGGACTTTTTTATTTTCAATATAATATGACTAAAACCCTTTCATGAACATCTTTGTAACTGTGTATCACACAATTCAAATTAAAAACAATAACAACAGTAACTGAATGAGTAGTTATTACAGAATCTATTGTATGTGCATATTTTTATATTTGTATGTTTTATATTGACCTTTCACATGTTAAAACCAGGCATTATGAACAAAATTCCTTGGATTAAATCTGTGTTGTTCCTAGTTATTTTGTTATTTCTATTTAAAAAGGCATAAATAAGTCAGAGTGTTGTATGCTCAAAGCAAATTCATAGTTACTAAGCAAAGTCACAGTTACTAATCTACAGAAGCGATTTGATTTTGAATCTATCACTTTAGTTTTTTGAACATCTTTTAGCATACCAAATATACCACCTATTCATGACTATTTCTTCTTATGTTTATGTGCTCATTGATCTGCTGACCTATAATAACTTGTTTAATCAGCTAATGACTTAATCATGAGTTAGGCAAGAGGCTGGAATGGAGGTATGCTGGTGGTAGATTTGAAAGTCTTGCAAATCATCCAGGTAGAGGAGTTCCACATAGATATGAGGTCATGAGAAAATAAATGACTTGGAAATTCAATGGCACATTTAGTGACCCCATATTATACACCAAGCAGTGTTCCACATTCTATTCAGAAAGGAAAACAAAGGCAGTCTTTGGGTAGAATCTTGAAGAATGAATCAATTTAAGGAGGAGGCAAACTGAAAAATCGAGAGCTGTGAAAAATGAAAGTCAACATTGTATAGTGCCTTGAAATTTGTAGCAGCAGTGATCAATGATGTGAACTTCTACAGAAAGCCAAAGGCACGTAGGAACTACGATGAGGCCAGAGGCCAGGAAGAAGGGTGATCAGACATTTAACTCTTTTGTAATGACTTAGATACTTTCTGGAGCAAAATCCAATCAAGACAGTTTGTAAAATATGTTCCTTTAAATGAAAAAAAAGCAACAAAAAAAAACTAACTTTCAAATATTATGTGGCTTGCTCATTAAAGCAGTCATCAGAGAAAATTTCCTCTTTTCTAAGCACAAAAACGCAAAGAGTCATTGTGAAATCAGCAAACTACAGTAATCAACTATGTCTAGTATTTTCCTGACATTATCAACCACATAATGAGACAGGACTTGTGGTTTACATAGTCTAAATCAGCTATCATTTCTCCACTATCCAGATTTAAACCATAAATTAGCAGCACAGTCGCTATGACAAGCTTACCCATCATCATTTGCATCCAATCAGTTAATGACTGGCAGCTGTCTACAGGACCCATTACAGAAAGCAGCCGCTTTAATGTTATCATGCTTCACGAGGCTCAAAACTGTTTTTTGTTAAAGCACATGGTCAACTGAAGAAATTCACAAAATTTACAAAGGTTTTCAAAGGAAGGAAACAACCTAGGTCAATGAAATTACTGTAATCTCAGACAACCTTAGGAAAGATAAACTTTAAAGGGCTTCTAATTGTTTGCTAGTTTCAAGTAACTGAACAGACGAAGAAATATCTGCCTTAAGGAAGATTACTGCCAGTCTCATAATTGCTAAGGAAGTAACTGTAGTCAGAAGTACTATTAGCCTGTCATAAGTAGAAAGAATAAAAAATTAGGACTTAAACAGATTTACACTGAATCAAATGGAAGCATATGTGAGAGAAGAATCCACTCATAATTCTGTTTCCTTTCTTATGAAGCACCTATCAAGACCTGATAAAGCAACCATGTAGTATTTTATACTTTCTTAATGCATGTGTAATTTACCTCTTTACACATTATAATCGATGAATGAGGAGGATTTCACATGGATTATTCCATGTGTTCACTGAATGCATCTCTCCACCAGGTACCTTTCTAGTTGTGGCATACATGACATGTAAAAAACGAAAAGTTGTTTCTTTTGAATGAATGTGTCCCAAATTCTAGTTTATGAGAATACTGCAATCAGATAGCATATGCAAAAACATGCACGATGCAGTATGTTGAATATTAATACTGATATGTAAAATATTAATAGAAAAGAGAAGGATGAAAGGAGTATAAGGAATGCTAAATAAGATAGAGGCGGAAGGGACAGTTCAATTTGTAAAAGAATAGTTTTGGGCCAGAGAAATAGCTCAACAGGCAGAAAGCATGTTTTGGTGTAGAAGAACTGGGTTCTATTCCCAGCACTGCACTGTATCCCAAGCACTTCTGGGAGTAGCACCAAGAACTGCTAAGTGTGACCTAAATCTCTCCTTCCCATTTCATGCAGGAGGATAATCAGTTTTACTCAACAGATTTCATTAACAATGCAATATTCCACAAAGGAGAGACAGATGTCACTATCCCAGGAAACACAGCATGGAGAGCAAAAGGTGCTAAATTCCTAAGTCACCATTACGTGGAATATATAGAAGCCACTTGGATAAGTAAATTAAGTAAAGTGCAGATGAAGATTGAGGCTGAGATGGCAGAGATGGTTGGGCTTTGACTTTTTGAGAAATGCAGGGATGAGGAGAATTGGGGGTGGGGAATAGGGTATATTGATTTGATTTCAAAAGAATTATGAGAATGGCTGCTCACAGGACAAAGCAATAGTACAGAGGGTAGGGTATTTGTGTTGCACCCAGCCAACCAATGATCGATCCCTGTAACTCCATCTGAACAACTGAGCCCACCAGGAATTACCCCTGAGAGCAAAGCCAGGAGTATGCCATGAGCACTGCCGAGTGTGTACGCCCCATCCCCCCAAAAAACTGCTACTCAGTTGTAGACATTAGGAATATAAAAATGGAAAAAGGAGTTCAGTTTAGACACACAAACACAATAACCTTGGAAGTCACTGTCACTATCATCCTTATAAGAAGAAAACACTCAGCACAAAGGAAAATCAGCAACTTATCTCAATAAGTGCACATCAGTGTACTAGGTCACAAGTCTTATCACCACTCTGAAAATCAGGAAAAATATGAATTTGACTGCAGCAAAGCTGAGGGAAAAGTGCATAAGAGAAACTATTGGCAATTCTGATATACTGCTAGATACATGTTGACTAGCAAGACATTCTTCAACCTTTGCACACCCATCCTGCACACCAGTTCACGGACCAGCGTTATAAGCAAGGTAGTTATGAGTTTCTTTCAACCTCTCTACACTTGTGGACCAGTGAATGTGAACCAGAAGCTGGAGAATAACACTGAGAAACAAGTAAGGCAGTTAGATACTACAGATCAAAGAGGCTGAGGGTGGAACATCAGAAATTCAACTTTTGATGGCTCAAAGAACTTATAATACTGTCCAGTTGTGTACTCTTTTAACTATCAATATGCAAGTTCCTAAATACTACAGCAATCTTTATTAAAGAGACCAATATATTGGTGATGAAAGGAATGCTTGATCGTATCTTTATTCAAGCTGCAAGATAGTACAGTGGTTAGTGTACATGCCTAGAATATACTCAACCCAGGTTTGTTCTCTAGCACATGATTTCCTAAGCATAGTTGGATGTAGTCTTGGAGGTCCCAAAGCACCAACATGGTGCCCCTTTCTCTTTGGAATCACAGTGACCAAAGCAACTCTACTTCCTGAGGTCCTGACACTCATAATGATAATCAAATTGGCAGGGTTTGACCAGGAGTGGCCCTGGGCCCTTCCAAAAGGAGATAATAGTTTTACTAATTGGATGGGTGAATGAAAAAAGAAAAAAAAACTTACCCTATAACCAAAATAACAACCGGAATTATAATCCTGTCAATAGGAATATTAGCCACTAATGGAAAATAACTAATACCTAAAAGCTTAGAAAATGCTTTTGCTTATTCTTGACTAGAAACTTCTGCTTCTGTTCCTCTTAAGTAAAAAAATTCATACATGGGTTCTTGGTTTCCCAAAATGTAGAAAATGTTTTTGTATTTTCTCACAGGTAGGTGTGGTCAATAGTCAGTGAGCAAATACAGTGTGTGCCATTTCTATAATATGTTCTTAAAGAGGATGGGATTAGTCACCCAAATCCCCCCACCTTTTTTTTTTTATTTTTTGGTCATACCTGGGGATGCTCAGGATTTACTCCTGGCTCTGCACTCAGGAATTATTCCTGGTGGTGCTTGGGGGACCATATGGGATGCTGCGGTATTGAACTTGGATTGGTCATGTGCAAGGCAAATAGTCTACCCACTGTACTATCGCTTTGGACCCCAATTGCCTTTTTCTCTCCCTCTTCCTGTTAGTTGAAAAGCTGATGTGATAATGAACCATTTTGGACAATAAGAACAGAGTGACATTCTGAAATGGCCCTGGATCAAAGACAGGCCATGTGGCTCCAAAAGCCCATGGCGCCATCTTAACTGCTCTGGGCTTCACATACATGAAAAAACATCTAACTTCTATGTCATTTAAGTCCAAGTTCTCTTTTGTTACAGTAGCTTAACCAAAAAAAAATTAATTAGTAAATTTAAAGAATCTGTAGAATTAACCTTAAAATACAAATTGTATGCTTTTTCCTCTGAATTTTTTTTATCAAGAATCTGCTTTATTCAGTAAGAAAATAGTAATGCTATCATTTACATATATATATATACACACACACACTTTTGGGTATATAAATATATGCCAGGAAAGAAAAACCGTACTGTAAAATTGATTGCAATACTTCACACAGCAAGACATAAGATCAGGTATTCAGAAATTATTCAGGAGATGCTACCTAGAAAAGTCAAATAAGTAAAGATTCTTTTCCACAAGAATTGAAAAATTATATGCTATATACTTGTGCAATTTTAATGCTTTCACTCCCACATTAAAATCCCAGCAATCTATTAACTATTCTAAACACCAATAATTAGTTGCTTGGCTTAAAGGAATGTGCAATTGCTCACTGAACTCTTGACTTAATGGTAATCAGATAAGGATGCCAAAATTCCTTCTGGGGTAGCTAGAACTCTGGACACATATACACATATGTCCTCCTGTAACAGCAGGCTGACCTGGACATCTGAGGCATTTTCACATTTTCAGTATCCGAGTAAAGAATATTGGAAGAGAAAAAAACAACAGTTCAAATGCTAAACTATAATTCAAATAATAAACTGACAAAAGTACCTTATGAAAAACAAGCATATTTGGCATTAATGAATATATTGCACCATAGTACTGGAGCATTGTCCTGTTGTTCATCAATTTGGTCGAGCAGGCACCACTAAGTCCTCATTCTGAGACTTGTTACTGTTTTTGGCATCACAAATACGCCATGGGGGGCTTGCCAGGCTCTGCTGTGTTGGCAGGACACTCTCGGTAGCTTGCTAGGCTTTCTGAGAGGAACAGAGGAATTGAACCCCAGTCAGCTGCATGCAAGGCAAACGCCCTCCCTGCTGTGCTATTGCTCCAGCCCAATGAATACATTACTCTGAAATATTTTTTGCACTAAAAAGGTACACTTTTTTCTTCCATTTTTCTTTAGCTTCCATCACCATTTAACTACTTAAACCAGATTTTGTTATTCTTAAAGTAAACTGCTTTCTACTTTGGCTATATATTCTGAGATTTTCTCAAGTTAGATTCTAAATAAAAAAATAACGCTGTAAAACATGCCAATTTTCCCTTTCCATGCTACAGAGAAGTTTGCTTCCCCAAGTAACATAAGAACCCCTAATAGCATGCTAAGTATTTGACAACACCCAGTTTCAGTTTTTTATTTTGTTGTTATTGTTTGGGGCTCACACCAGGGGCCACACACCAAACTCATGATTCATGACTCTGCTCCTAGGTACCACTGTGGCTGCACTCAGGGGACCATTTGTGGTACTGAGGATAAAATCAAGTTTGACCACATGTAAAAGATAGTAAGCTCTGCCCATGGTGCTATCTTTCCAGCTCAGACACCCACAAAATTTTGTCCTCTGCCAGCACACACACACTGACAGGCAGAAACACAAAACCAAGAATCTGTTTAGGTTTTCCTCCAACTATTTCAAATATATCAATGGAAGTCTCATGCTATTGCTTCAGGAAACACACTGAAAACAGGAGCAAAGTACACTGAATAACCAGAACTTTGTTATACAATAAGAGAGGTGATAAGCATTATCAGTATTTTAAAATGTGGAATCTGAGCATGTTCTAAATTCTTATGATAATATTTTCCACAATAGGACTTCTAATTCCTCTAGACAAATAGTCTAGAGAAAAGTATTTTCTTCTCTAAAATAGGTAATGTTGAAGATTTCTCTGTACAACTTAAATTTAAAAACAGAGGAAGTCATCTTGCCTGGAAGAACTTCTATTTCCTTTCCCTTAGTACTGTGTTAAAGCAAGAAGCAAAGAGATTTTTTTAAAAGTCAGACAGTAAACAGTGCAGGCAGGCAAAAGCACAGAGTAAACTATTACCTTTGGCTGGGTTAACTTTGATCCCTGACCTATACAGCATCTCCTCATCCTGCCAGTCTCCGTTCCTGATTGCAGTCTTGAGTCCGTAGAAGACAATTAACATAACTGTAGCATAGAAAATCAAGTTCTTGAGAAACCGCTTTTGGACTTTGACGTAAAGGGCCCTGGCACCCACAGTAACGAGGAGGCAGAAGCCCATACTTGGAATATACAATACACGCTCTGCAATTACAAAGCCGACATAGAAAAACAGGTTCGTGGCAGGAACAAAGGGTATTATTAACAAAGATAAAGACAAAACAACGATGTTCTCCGTGGAAGGAAGCTGTGTTCTCGGTGAGACCTCATCTTGAATGCCGTTTTCCATGTTGGATGCAAAACTGAGTTGAATCTCAGAGTCCTGGTAATCCGCCTCTGAGTGGCAGCTATGGCCGTTTGCATTCTGCTTGCCGTTCGTGACAAACTTCCCATTGCATTCTCTTTCTGTGTTGGGGCTCTTCAGACCATAGTAGGCCAGCAGGAGGAGTCCAATGTAGAAGGCCACGGTGTGGAGGTTTCTCCAATCACACACTGTTTTGAGCAGAGGCACTGCATCCATTGACCAGTCGAAACTGAGGGTGTCTGGGCACAGCAGTAGCCAGAGATTCTTGGTTGGCAAGTAGAAGAAGGTGAGTGTTCGTGCCAGGAGGCTGTCCGAGTCAGCGGCTGGGTTGTCAGAGTTGGAAAAACTCGGTGGCTTGTTTCCCATCCAGTATAAGCGGGCACCCAAAAGAGAGGTGCCCCAGAAAGTCAACAAACTAATGCTGAGGAAAAGTGACAAATTCTTCCTCTGAAACCAGAAGAAAAGGAGAAAAATTAAGATGACCGTTATTATAGTACGGAAACATTGCATTTAATATTTTAAGTTGAAAACATATTTTTAGTGTGGTGTCACAGAGATAGTAGAAGGGTTGGCAAGCTTGCTTTGCCTGTGGCTAGCCTGGGTTTGGTCCCCAGCGCAAGGTCAGGAGTACTTCCAACTCTGCATGCTTGGGTGTGAAACATAAATCAACCAAACAACCAAACACAAAAAAATCTGTACTGCTGAATTTCAAATACATGACTGCCTTCATCTCTTTCTAGATACCCTGGCTAGGGAGATTTTAAGACAAAAAAAAAAAAAAACACCAAAAAACAAAAAAAACCCAACTGTGGAATCCTATTTGTATCTAAATTGTGATGTTTCTTTGTGTTCTTCTCTAAAGTATCAGTAACCAAATCATCAACTCCCTCACCTATACAAATTGGTTGACTAGATTTCCCTTTAAGAATATATATGATGCATAAGTACGAAATACACTGCTCTTAGAAACTGTCTGTTCATTTTATAGTTTAGACTGTTGAAAACAAAGAATAATCAAGCCAAAACTATGGGGTTATGACAGGAATCAACTCAGCTCTAAAATAAGAACAGCATTAGCTGTGTCTAGGCAAGTCCTGTTATCATTGTCTTGAATCTTCTTATAGAATTTATAAACAGGACTTTCATCTGCTTCTCCATGCTGACACTGACATCAGCAACAGCAAACGTTTAATCACACTCCTCATGAATCCCAAATTTTTCATGTTGATGACAACTGTTTTTAAAAATAAAGACTTCAATGATGGGCTTACTTATTTTTAAGAAAAAGACAATAAATGGTGAAAGAAGGCCAAAGGGCATCCCTGTTAATGAGACTTGGCTAGCAAACTCTTTCAACCTGAATAAGAATTTAGTGACCTCTGACAATCTAAGAGCTAAATAGTGGAGAAGAGGGACACGTACTATACATCATATCATAATTTTAACAACACACTGGTAAAATGATATGGTTGCATACATTCTAAAGTGGACAGATATTTTAATATACAGAGATATCCATGATATTTGGTTAAAAACATAACGTATAAAAAATAAGTGAAACTACATCCAAAAAAAAGGAAGCCTTGATTGATAGCAATGTAAGTCAAAGGACAGTGTGGAGGTTCACAAAGATCCACACAGAACTGGGATGCAGTCCAGCAATCCTAGTTACAGGTATATTTATCTAAAAGAAATAAATTTACTATCGTAGACAGATAACTGCTACTTTATGTTCACTGCAGCATTATTTACAAAAGCTAAAAAATGAGAATACCCTAAGTATCCACTGGAAGATGATTACTACAGGAATACCACATTTTGAGTTTCAGGGACACTGTATTTTTCACTAACTGAAGACTTGTGATGACAGCACGCAAGCAAGTCCACTGGGACCATCTTTTCTTATAGTAAGTGTTTACTTTGTTTCTCTATGACAATCAAGATTTATATATTTTTAGACATGTCTACTACACATTTAATAAACTACAGTGCTTTTTAAAAGTAACGTCAATTCAGTAGAAAATCAAAACAATTATATGCCTTATTTTATTGCAATAGTTGCTTTAATTTTGGTTTCTGACACCAAAACTGCCTTATGTCTGAGGTACCCAGATATCCGTATATTGTTAGCCATAGAAAGAAAAAAAATGCTGCTATTTGAACAACACGGTATAGATCTGAGGGCATGTTAAGTGATATAAGACAGGGGAAACAAACACTGCTTATATCACAAATAGAATCGAAGTGGGCAGGTGTACAACTCATGATACAAAAAAGAAATCAATGGCTGCCAGAGGCAGGTGTGCAGGGAGAGGTAAAGTAGTTGAAAAGAAAAAATTCCAGTATGAGGATAATAAAGGTCAGAGATGAGATCAACAGCACTACAAGTAGAGTTTAGAATACCATACTTTATATTTAAAGTTGCTTAGAAAAAAATGTTTACAAGTTCTCATTTAAGAAAAGAAATATATAGTAATGGCAGATGTTAACTTATCGAAGAAATTATGATATACGTTACAATAATTCACGTGTATGTTATTGTCATTTCAATGAAAATAATCCACAAAGAGAAATGCATCTTTTTGTTTGTTTGTTTGTTTGTTTTGAAACCATACAAGCAGCGCTAAGGAGCTTTAGCATGTGTTCAGTGGTTATCCCTGGTGGTGTTTGGGGCACTCCTGCAGTGCCAAGGATGAAACCCAGGCCTAATTCATGCAAAGAATGTTCGCCCAAACGTTAGGGCTATCTCTCTGCTCAAAAAATTGCTCCTGAGGATTACTCCATAGCTTAGTGGCCAGTTGGGCATTCTAGAGGAAAGGGCAGCTCACATAGAGAAGGGAACACCAAATAAAGGGTGTTTGGAGGACCCTCCCAGGAGGGAGGGGAGATGCATGTCGAAAGTGGACTATGGACTGAACATGTTTGCCACTCAATGCCTCTTTTGCAGACCACAACACCCAAAAGGAGAGAGAGAACACAGGGGATTGCCCTGCCACAGAGGCAGGGGGGGTGGGGGGATGGGGGTGGGGGGATATTATCCATGGTGGTGGAAAATGGGCACTGGTGGAGGGACGGGTATCTGATCATTGTATAATCAAACCCAAGCACAAAAAATTGTAAATCTACAACTGTACCTCATGGTGTTTCACTAATAAAAAAAAATTTAAAAAATTTAAAAAATTAAAAAAATAAAAAATAAGCTAAAGCATTAAAAAATAAATAAATAAATAAATAAATGAAATTATGAAAAAAATGTAAAAAAAAATTGCTCCTGAGCATCTATATTAATGAAACAACCCCTATGCTATACACAAATACAACTGGTCTTTCTCGTAAAAGTTACTAATTGTGGAAGCCAAGAAATTGGTCATGGACCATATATTATATCTGTACTCTAAACCTATTGATTTCAGCGGGGTTCAGGTGTTTTATTTATTTATTTATTTATTGAGGGGGGACCCTTTGGAGGACACCTGGTCACGTGTAAGGGGCCACGTGGGGATTAAACTCTGGGTTCCCACGTGCAAAGCACGTCTCCAGATCTCTAAGTTATCTCCTAGGACTCAAGACTCCTGATTTTGTAAAAAATATTAGGAACCAAAGAGACACTGTGGAAAAGAAAGCTTGCAAGCAGCAAGTGCTGATTAGATTCCCCAAGCACCACATTTAATCCCTAGAGTTGGTCAGGGGTGATCCCTGAGTACAGAGCCAAGAGGAAGTCCTGAGCAGTTGGCTGTTGCCCCCAAATAGTAATAATAATAAATAGTGCATGCTAATGAGTCTACCTTCATCTTCTTTCACCTGCACAGTCATTATTCACTTGCTTATTCGATATATTCACTTTGGACCTAAAATAATATCCAAAATGTTACTTGACTTCTTAACCACCCCAAATACAGGTTTTCTCCAGTCATTGCCACTTCAGAAAAATAAAAACACTGAGCCAGTTCTTCATAACCACTTTCCCACCACGTCCTTCTTTCAATAAATCTTCTCTTTCTCTTTCACAATACATCTGGATCAATTCATTGTCTGTCCTGACATCACTCTAATCCAGAAAGCCACACCTGGTTCATCACAATAGCTCCCTCCTTCCTATGTGTTGATGTGGGTCTATTTTAAGACAACACACATGAGAGACATATGTTCCCTTACCACATTACCACAATGTAATGTTCCCAGATTTATCCTGTCTTTGTTAAAATGGATTATATTGTTACCACATTTAAAAATAATTAATGGTTTCTTTTGAAAAATGCATTTTAAACTAAGGCACCATGGTTCGCAAACTAGATCAGAACAGTTTCTGGCATACAGTGTTCCAACACCACCAGAGTGACATCCCTCCACCAATGACTCCAAGTTATGCTAGGGTCTTGGGAAGGGTGTTTTTGTTTTGTTTTGTTTTGTTTTGTTTTGTTTTGTTTGTTTTGTTTGGGGGCCCCACCCAACAGTGCCCAGGTCTTACTCCTGGCTCCATGCTCAGAGACCACTTCTCCTGGAGCTTGGGGATCATATAGAATGCCAGGGCTTAAACCCAGGCTAGCTAGGTGGAGGGAAAGTTTCTAACCAACGGGATGCGCTCTGGCCCAGAGCTTGGGAGTTTTTATCTCTACAAAATATTTCCAATTTAAGGTACTTTCACTAATTTTTTTGTTATACTTCTACATTACTACCTCAAAATTATGCTGAAAATTAAACATTTAAAAAAGATGTAATTCTGGCTATGAAAGAGAAGTAGAGCAAGAAGAGGCTGGAAGGTAAAAATCAGAATAAAGAAAAAGAGTAACAGCAAGCATGGAAATTGTGAACAATGTTAAGGGGAGCTTGTATAGTAACAAGTGATAGCAGGTCTACAGTCACACAATTAACTGTCCCAATGTTTTTAAAACATCTGTGTCCATTATCTACTTCTAATTAGTTCATGTAATATTGTATGGAATGTTTAACAGTAGGAAGGCTAATGGGATTAGCCATCATAAATGTTTAGCCTGCATATTTTTCCTGGCAAAATAAAATTGTCCAAAGATTCATTATAATCTATGAATAACTTTTGTAAATTCTTCCTTTACTCCTGTGACATTCTAGACCACAAAATGTAGAAAACTTGATTATAGGGGGAAAAATAAGTAACACAAAACCATAACTTATAATTGTAATAGCTTAATGTATCAATCACATAACTTAGTATTCACTGATTACACACAGGAGAAACGTCATCTGACAAACATAAATGAGGCAAAGTATCAGGTACAAAATCAGACTGATATAGAAAACAATTCAATTTTTAAATTAAAACAAAAGCCCATTTTCATAATATAAACAAGAACATTCTATTATATATAGTCTTATCTATGTAGTGGGTTGAAACATGTGGAAAATAAGAGAAGGGAAGGGAAAAGGAGAAATTTTACAAAAAACCATAAGCAGGCATTTAAAAAGCAAAGGAGTAAGAAAATGGCATGGAAGGGAAAGGTAATCAGGATTCTTAGCAGTCATAAAACTCCAAAAGAAGTTGACCTTGACAGTTATATAATTCAAAATGATTCTAAAAGATAGGACATCATAAAAAATATTTATAATTTGTTATGATAAAAGCATGTTTAGAATTGGGGGGAAGGGGGCATGCTGGGGTTTGGGATCACGCCTCCTATTCTCAGGTTTTACTCCTGGCTCCTGTGCTCACAGTTTTCCTGGAACTATTTGGGAGATAAAATGCAGCTTCAAGGACCAAATCCTGGTCAACTGCTTTTAAGTCAAGAACCTTATCTGCTGCACGAGCTTTCTTGACCTCATTAACTCTTGAAAAATCAAAATCAAATATTCCAAATGAAAATGTAGTAAGATTATCTTGTAATCAGGCTGAAAGATTATTTGAATATATTAACTCTAAAATGAAATGTAAAAAACTGTTCAACAATAATTATTATATAAGAAATCTACATGCAAGGCTGGAGTGATAGTACTGAAAGTAGGGTGTTTGCCTTGCACTTGGCTGACCTGGGTTTGATCTCCAGCGTCTCAATAGGCCCCTAAGCCAGACAGGAGTGATCCCTGAAGAGCAGGACCAGGAGTAATCCCTGAGCACTGCCTGGCATGTCCCCCCCAAAAAAACCAAAAAACAAAACAAAACAAAAAACAACCCTATATTCTGTGACCAGTCATGTGGTTCAGTGGTAGAGCACATTCTTTGCATTGTGCAGCCCTGAAGTTTGAACCCTACACCCCAAAACAAAAAGAACACAAAATGCTAAAAAATAACAAAATATAATAAAATGTTATCATCAATTTATGTAGTAAATTCAATACAAAAGTGGTTTCATATATTGCTTCCCATTCAAATAACCAACATAATTACTACAAAATCAGAGGCATTTAAGTTCTAAAGCAAGATTCTCCATACTCATTTTGTCTTATTAGAAAATCTAAAAGAACTAAAGAAATAACATTGCTAAAGAAAAATTGAGTAGGTCAAAGAAAATTGATGTTAAACTGTTTAAAGTGGTGGAGCTTCAATGGTTTCATGATTAGCTGTTACTTTTAAGTATCAGCCTATGTTGAAATCCAACTTTCAAGTCTTCTTAATCCCTTTTGCATAATTTTTTTTCAAAAATTATTATCACCTTGGAAATAAATTCTGATAAAAACAAATCTATTTTTGAATATTATTCACTGTTCATGTGGAGACAGTCTTAAAAGTAAAGTGAACATAAAGTAAGGGCAGAAGGGTTTTATTTGTTCATTTCACTTCCCAGGTTCTGATTTATAGATGAAGTAAAATTAACAAATTTGTTCTAAGCTGCAACTAGGAACCATACATTTAGCCTCCATATTTCTTTGATCTTGGCTTAGAGCATGAAAGTGATATCCTGCCATTATCTCTGAGATAAGACATGAGATTTATGAAGAGTCGCCACAGACTTGAACATTACAACTGGTGAAGCTCCACATATAGAAGATAAGACTTCAAAGTCAGAGAAACTGAAACATGACCTGATAATAACCTGAGATGAAGAGGATTAGAAAATGATCATAAGAATCGAGAAACAGCTTTAAATGTTAGAGTGCATGCCACGCATGGTAAAGGGCCTAAGCTGGATCACTGGTACTACAAGGTCCCCTAAAGGCCACAAGGGTAGCCTGGGGCACCTTCAAGCATCACTGGCTGTGGCCCTCAATGTCCTCCTACACCACTGGATCTAGGCACCATTGGTAAGACCCTAGCATTGAATCACTAGCCTGACTGGTCAAGTATCACTGGGAGTGACTCTGGGAAAGAAAAGTAAGAAAAATATAATTTAATATTGAAGCAAAAAGCTCATTCAACACATCATGAATAGCAAGTACTCTACTATGGCTGGATGTACACCTGTAAGAAAAGAAGCAGGAGACGCTGTTCTCTTGGAGCTTCCTATATTCTATTCTATTCTATTTGGAAAAGCACTATGGAAGGAGAATTATAGTGGCTTGAAGAATAGTTTTCAAACCTAAACGCCTCTCAAAGTCAATTAAAAGTACTGACCAAAATCTCCATAGATGATGCTGGTAGAGCCAAGATTTAGACCCACAGCATATATGTATAATTCTTAGTACTAACACTAAAAATATTGTGGGATTCCAGCTTTCATTTTACAGAGTTTTAGGCATAATTTCTTTAGTCTAAATGAATGAACAATAATAAATATATATATAAAATTTTTCTCTCAGGACTTCGGGACAAATGGAATCCATAATAATGAGGGTCAGGAAAGTCAGGCTACAAGGAAATAGAATTATTTGTAGTAACTAGAATTTAGGGTTGAAATATTCAGGTTTTCTTGCAGTATACAGAAGACAATATTTTCTCCCAGGGTGGGAAAATAGTTTCATAAAAATTAACCATTAAAATTAAAAACAACAAAAAAGTTTAAGTTACAAAGATATTAGAGAAAAATCAAGTAACAAAAATAATTTAAAGATCTCTGGATTTCATTCATTAATAATAATGAAAATTAAAGTGAAGAAGTATGTTTCAAGTTCCACTAAGTGAACAGAGTTAAAGAAAATTAAAGATGACAGTGGCAAATTGTTTTGATACAAGAATGACAAGATATTAGGAATTAAAATAATAAATTGGATAGTATCTATAGGAAATTTGAAAGTATTTAGAAAATTAACAATTTGCAGTTTTTGTTTTGTTAGATTTATTTACATATACTCTATAAGGACACCTTTTTTTTATAAATATGGGTGTTTAATGTCTAAAAAAAGTAAAAATAAAGAAATAACTAAGTTTTCAACAAAATAATATAAAAATATCTTGATAATGATATTATCTGGATCTATAAAAATTAAAAATAATAAAACTATTATGCATATATATTTATGTACTATAGTTTATGTTATTAAGATATATGCTGTAAAATAAAAATACTATAGCAATTATGACAATCCATATGACTACTGAAAAATTATGATGTGAAATATGCATATTTTCAAACTATGTGATTTTGGAAAAAATATAACATATATTTCACAGATGCAAACATAAGCATGTAAGTTTTGTTGGTTTTTGAAACTGGAAAGAATTAGAAAAACACTAAGTTATGGAAAATCTAGGACAGAGAAAAGAGATAGAAAACTAGGAAAAGAGAAAAAGATATCTATGTTCAAAATTGCGAGTTATTCCTACTGATTCACATTCATAAAGATTAGTTTGGAAAACATAACAGTTTAACAATCTGATATACCAAAACTTACATCTTTGGTGTTAAAAATAACTTGGGATAGGGCCTGAGAGATGATACAGAAGATACAGGCTCTTGTACTGAATGCAGTAAATGCAGATATGAATCTCTAACACTACATATGGTTTCCCAAGAATTTTCAGGGATTCCTCTTGAGCATAGAAACAGGAATAGCATCTCAGCATTTCTGCATGCGGGCCAAATACCCCAGTCCCCTAAATAATTTTAAAACTAACATACAAATAATTTTAAGAAATTAAAGTTTAAGAATTAGACTTGCTAGCTTCTATACTTTACTATATTTAGTACTAACTATAGCCATTCAAATTGTTTCTTTAAAAAGAAATTAATTCAATAAATTTACAACTATTATGTGTTCCTTATATTTTCCAAAAAATTCCTTAATCTTGTAAGAAAATTGGATAAATATAAAATTCATACAAGTTGGGAAATAAAATTGTAATGTTATGCAAAAGTTCTCTTTCACATCTATATATAATAATTGAGACAATTCTGGAATTAATATGCAGTCTGACATTTGTAGGAATTCAAACAAATGATTCTTAAACCAATTCTCAACTCATTTTCTACTTATCATTATCTACTTATTATTACACAAATTTTAAATCTTTTATTACAGACCTCATTCTCAATCTCCCACGAGGGTTCATAAATTAAGCAATAGTATAACCTTCAACTTAAAATAACTTTGCTGTCATCACATATAGAAATTTTGTCTTGTCACCTGTATATCATAACATTATCTGCCTGTCTTGATATTTTTCCATAGAAAGTATACATGTGTTCCTAAGGAACATTTTTTTTCTGATTATAATTTCATTCAAAGAATAGAATGAGACAGGGGAAATACTGAGTCCCTCTGAACAGTTTTTATTTTGGGATCAGGGAAATAGCTCAAAGTGCAAGTATTTGGGTGAAAGGAAGGCCCTGAGATTGATTTCCCGCACCACACAGCCCTTAGCTAGAACCCCAAGTGTGATGACAGTGGCCTGAAAGTACATCCATCCCAAAGAACACTACAATGACGAGTTTTACCACTGAATAGCCACTGCCCAATTAAGTATTACCACAGGCATCCTGTGAAAATCCCCTCTCAAAAAAATCCTTATCTTACATGTCATTTAAGTTGACAGATTCCCTCAGGTTTTAACTGACCTATTTATTAAACATACTAAAGATTGTTTATGAGAGGAGTATCTTTCAAAGGTCAAACAAATTATTCAGCTTTTTAAAAAGTCCTTAACAAAATAAGGGAAATGATAGCACAGTGGATTAGGCGTTTGCCTTGCACGCAGCCAACCTGGCTGACCAAGGTTCGATTCCTCCACCCCTCTCTAAGAGCTCGGCAAGCTACTGAGAATACCTCGCCCACACAGCAAAGTCTGGCAAGCTACTCGTGACATACTCAATATGCCAAACACAGTGACGAGTTCACAATGGAGACGTTACTGGGCCCATTTGAGCCAATTGATGAACAATGGGAGAACAGTGACAGTGACAGTCCCCAGCTCTATTTTATTGGAATAAAGTGACATTAAAATTGTCTCATGAGAGGGGGTGGGAGTGGGGGGAGGGTCTACCACAGAGGCAGGGGTGTGTCTGGCAGGAGGGAAACTGGGGGCATTGGTGGTGGGAAATGTACACTGGTGAAAGGATGGGCACTGGAAAATTGTTATGACTGAAACCCAATCATGAACAACTTTGTAACTCTATATCTCATGGTTTTTCAATAAAATAAATAATTTCATTATAAAACTCTAAAAGAAATTTTCTACAACTATCAGACATAACAAATCAAAGGGAACCAAGATAAAAGTTCAAAGGCTTGTAACGGGCACCATGCATAAAACCTGAGTTAGATCTTAGCTCATGTTGCCAGCCCAGCATCACCATTTACAGCTCTAGAAGTCACAGAGCACAGCAGCGTGTGGTTTGGGTTGTCCCTGGAACCACATCACATGGTCCTAGCATGGGAAAAGCCAATCTGTTAGTCGACTAGCAGAGTAAGTGGTACCCACACGCCATAGTCCCCATGACTGAACTGTATGAAGCCACGTACCCCATTCTCTAGAAAACAAAAAAGAGTAAGCAAAAGAAATTACAGGTTGACAAATTTGCCTCTAGTCTTTGTACACTCTAATTGAATAAAATAATTTTATCTTAATAAACGTATGCATAATTTATCAACATACATCAAAATCATCACACATATCATGTGAACTATGAAAGCAAAACTACTGGGAAGAACAGGCTGCATTAATTATTGATGCCCTTTGTAAAGCCCAGTGGACGACTATATTCTTATGGGAAACTTTAATTAAAGAACATAACACAAAAGCAAAGCAGTATCAATTATATTAGCATTTTAAACCTATTATTCATGAAAAAGTTGAAGGGCATGATAGCGTCAACACAGTCTCTGATTCTTCTAGGATATAAATGAAACTAAAAAGGAATATTTCAGACACAACGAAAAAATGTAAACATTCTGCCTTCGAGCATTAAAACCATCACCGATTCACTTTTTTGGCAAACTAATGAAAATAAATTACTTAAGCATAAGGCTCATTTAATTCCAAATTAAGCCCTTGGCAATAATAGTAGAGTTGTAATAATAAAGTAGATAAAAATCAGTATCTTAAAGCCTTAGGAATAACTGAAAGAAAAGGCTATCTAGACATAACAAAATTCTAGCAACCGCTCTTTTATATCCACTGTTCATCAATGAAATCATAAGTTTTCCTTACAGCAAAAATGAAGGATTTCCCCTAGCTGCCCTTTAATTTAAAAAAAAAAAAATCTTCTAGGGCCAGAGAATTAGTACTATGAGTAGTGTGTTTGACTTGTTTCCCAGCTAAGGTTTGATCCCATATGACCTCAGAAAACCACCAAGAGTGATTCTTGGTGCAGAGACAAGAATAAGCCCTGAGCACAGCTTGTTTGTGGGTGCCCCCCCCAAACCAAAAATAAATCAATAAAATAGTCCACATTGGTTCTCAATGTTGTCTAAAAAAGATTTTTGAAACTAAATTATTTTTTTCTGAATAGGTGATAATAAAGAAAGAATATATGGATAAAAAGATAATTTCTCAAATAGCCATGTGATTAATACATGTTTTGCCATAAATAAATTTAAGGATCAATTGGTTTTCTCTCAAAGGAAAACTGATTTTTATTAACAATCCACTCTATAAAATATTAGAAAAGGTTCCCTACTCTAGCAAACAAAAGAATTTTAATGTTTGAGATTTCAAAAGATATAAAGGTGCTTAGGATGAATATATTCAGTTTTTGTAAAGAAATAATCTAAATACTAAGGGCACAGATTGCTATTCAGCACTTTTCACTGTAAGGAATTCTTTCATTTATTCAAGCTGATTTTAAAATATTTCATAATACTTTAGCCGAGTTCAGATATCCATCAGAAAACAACTGCATGTATCTAAATAAATATGAATAAATATATAGCACCTTAAGAGCAAGTATTAGACTGTAATTCACTGATGAAAATTATACACATTTTAGACTATATCATAGCTTCATATACAAGAGGTTCATCAAGGGAAACTATGGTTATATTAAAATCCAATGAGTATCAAAGCATATTTAATGCATCTGAAATAATGACTAATATATAACCAAACTTGAAAATCAAATATATCTGCATTAATTTGATAGTAGTAGGTCAGAAGACAACAGATATTCTCCTTAATTTAATTACTAGCATAACTACTGGTCTACTTGAAATTCCTTGTAGATTTCATTGCATGTTTATCACAAATGGCTAATTAAAAAAAATAACATCTAGAATATTTAAAAATACAATATAATAAGAAGAAACCTAAGATATTCATCTATTATTTTGCTTCATTTTTTCAGTGTTTCTTAATATTAATTAAATGTTTTGTTTATTCCTTAATTGGTGGTAGCTAATCTTCGTACCTTTGCTTCTAGCACTATCTAATAATAGGAGTCAGGGATTCTTGAACACATGAACAGTTTTAGGACTGAGGCAGGAAGTACAGATGAGCCTGGAGCATCTTATAGTGCTAGAAAGGGAGGATGAGCACATAACGCACACACATACATACATCAAACATTCACACACTCTGATAAAAATATGCCCAGGTTTCAAAAAGACATTAAAAACCTGCTTAAAGAGATCCAATGTTCAAAGCCAAAGCAGTTTTAGCAACAAAAATAGCAATGCTGTACCTGAAGACACCCCAAAATATAAAATAGTTAAAAATCCATACTAATAAATGCTACAATAAATTAGGTAAAATAGAAATTTCTGAGGGCAAAAATATTCAAATAATTTATATATGCCCTTCACCCTCAGAAGAGTGAACGTATTCTACAATCCATGAGTGTAGGCATACATCTCAGCTTCTTTTGACAGAGTATAGTATGGAAAGGAAGGACAAGGAAGAGAAAAAGTCTACAGTGGAGAAACATGAAAAATTCCATCAGCCAGGTGACTAAAAGTTATTAGTAACAGCAATAAGTCAGGTGGATAGTATGTACCCTTGATAATATGTAATGAAAGTATCAGTTCAGCTGTGTTCTTCCTCCCAAATTCTATATATCCCATCTAATCAAGGAAAAAAAAAGAGTATCAGGCAAGTTTCATGAGAAATTGTTTCACAAAATAAGATTTCTCAAGACTATCAAAAAACAATGTCTGAGAACTATGACTACCAGGAGGAGTGTAAAAAGACATGGGAAATGTTATTTTCTACCTTAAAGAGCAATCTGGAGCAGAGTAAGAATATAAGAAATAAATAAAAGAAATCTACTCTTTTTTTTTAAGGTGTGATAGTCTCTCTGGTGTGAGGTGATATCTAGTGTTTGGATTTTCATTTCCCTGCTAAGTGTTGAAGAGCCTTATACCTACACACCAGACCATCTGTACACCTTCAGCCTTCATGAGGAAGTGTCTTTCAGCTTTTCTGCATATTTTTGATGGAATTATTCTGTCATTGTTAAGTTTTTTCATGCTTTATGTATCTTGGATTTAACCCCTTGATGTTTTCTTCCATTCCACAGGGGACTTTTATGGCCACACCCAGATATATTCAGGAGCTATTCCTGGCTCTATATTCAGCACTGACTTCTGGTGCTATTCAGGACACCATAAGTGATGTGAGGATTTAAATCTGGGGTTGGTTAAATGCAAGGCAAGTCCTTAACCCTTGTACTATCCCTCTGGTCTTGAGAGTGTTTTTACATTCTAGCCATCATTTCAGTTCCAGAGCATAAACTACTTAATTTGATATCATCAAATTTCTGCTTTTTTTTCCCTTCTGTTTGACTGTCCAGTGTCATTGAAGCTGAATTGACATGGATGTTAAAAATGGAAGCTGCGTTGTCAGGGATGTGAAAAATAGAACACTCAACTGCTGTTGGTGGAATGTCAATTTACCTCCATATGGCAAATGGTATGTAGACTTATAAGAATTAAGACTTGAGCTTCCTGAGGCCTAAGCGAGACCTATTGGGTAGGATGTCTGTATTGCAAGCGGCCAACCTGGGTTTGATACCCAGAATTCCCGGCATTCCATATGGTCCTTTGAGCATTGCCAGGAGAGATCCTCAAGCACCTCCAGGTGTGGCCCCCAAATAAAAATAATTATAGAAATTGAGCTTCCGTATGATCCAGCAATTCCATATCTTGGCATCTTCCACAAACATCCCAAAAAATATTTTTTAAAAGATACTTGCATTTCTATGTTCACTGCACCACTATTCATGATAGTCACTGTCTGGGTACAATACAAGTGCACAAAAAAAGGAGAATAGTTAAAGAAAAAAACTGAAAAAAGGCCAGGAGGATTGGCCCATGGTTGGGGATCTGCTTCAAGTGCTGGGGAAGAAGGCAGTTGGGATAGAGAAGGTACCGCAATGACAATGATAGCTGGAAATGATCACTTTGAACAAGAATTGATGAATGTACATGATAACCTCTCAGTACCTGTATTGCAAACTATAATGCCCAAAAGGAAGAAGGAAGGGAGGGAGGGAGGGAGGGAGGGAGGGTGAAGTGATTGTCATTTGACATAGAGGCAGGCTGGGGTGGGTGGGGTGGCAGGAGTAAAACTGCTGGGGACATTGGTGATGACAAATGTACACTGGTGGAAGGATGGGTACTGAAAAATTATATGACCAAAATCTGGTCATGAACAACTTCCTGTGTATCTCAAAGTAATTCAATTTGTAAAAAAAAAAAAAAAAAAAGAAAAGAAAAGAAAGAAAAGAAAAAACAAAGAAAAAAAGATCTATTAAATATATTGATGAACTTAGAAAAAGAAAAAGATGGAAAGATTCTTTAAGAAAAAAAGATGAAATTACACAATATGCCATTATATGGAACTACAGAGCTGAGTCATTGAGAACAGGCACAGATACAGAATTCTCTCTAATATGTAGAAAATAAAGACACATAGTAAGGAAATAACAAATGGCCAGTGGCAACGGTGCCAGAGAACAGGTCTAGAAAACTGATATTTTCAAGTCAAAGGGGTAGAGATGGGGCAGCGGAGAGGTTCTTGAAACACTGCTAGCACTTTGACAGTGGATGTTGGAATACTCGATGCCTCAAACTGTGTACCAGTGTTGTTCATTAAGCATGACATACACTCCACCCTAATGGAAAAATTTCAAAAAAACAGGGGGGAGACTGGATATGAAATAGATGATAACTTCACTCTTTCCTCTCAATTTTTGGTGTTTGTTTGGGTGACATCTGGTTGTGATCAGGGAATATTCCTCTTAGTACTGAGGGTCCCTTCCAGCTATGTTCAGGGAAAAACAGAGGGCAAGAGATAGAACCTGGGACTCTCATGTGTTAAAAGAATGTTCCAGGGGGTATGGTGCCTCCAGCAGTTCAATCTGTACCTGTGAGGCAAATGTATCAGAAGCCTGATGGTGTCTTCAGACTTCCAGATACCCCAAAATTGCTGCTGTGCCTTTGGCCAGACTCCAAAAGCTTGGGGCAAAGTTTACCAAGAAAGTAAATGGCCAAAAGTGAGGTATGTGGGAAACATACCCAAAAAACACCTCCAGCTCAGCTATATAATTGTATGCATGGCCTCTCTAGTTCCTGATCAAACTGCTTAATGGCCATGATCCCAGAGACTCAGAAACAAATCTCGAAACCCAGCGGCTTTTGGCAGAAATGCGTCCAGTCTCTGCAGTAGGTTACTGGTGCTGGGCCAACCCAGGTGGGAATAGGTTTCATGAGTTGGCCTGTTCCCCCTGTTTGCCCAGTGGCCGCCATCCTCCAGAGGCACTGGACAGTCAGGTTTGGGCCAGCAGTGACGAGACACGCAAGGCCTCATGGGACGGGGCTGGAGCCAATCCTGTCCTCCCCACCCCAATGAGACCCCAAGTCATCGCCCACGAACATCCTCTCTGGCTCTTGATAAAGCTGCTTAACGGCCATGATCCCAGAGACTCAGAAACAAATCTCAAAACCCAGCAGCTTTTGGCAGAAAAGCATCTGGACCACACAGTAGGTTACTGTCACCAGGCCACCCCAGGAGGGAAAGGTTGTTGTCCCTCCACCAGCTTCCCCCTGGTGGCTTGGTGGCTGTCACCCTCCAGAGGGCCATTGGACAGTAAGGTTTGGACCCGCAGTGACGAAACATTTGGGGCCTCATGGGATGGGGGTGGAGCCGGTCCTGTCCTCCCCACTCCAACAAGACCCCAAGTCATCTCCCACAAATGGCCTCTCTGGCTCCTGATCCAGCTGCTTAACGGACATGATCCCAGAGACTCAGAAACAAATCTCAAAACCCAGTGGCTTTTGGCAGAAATGTGTCCGGACCGTGCAGTAGGTTACTGTCGCCAGGCCACCTCAGGGGGAAAGGGTGCTGTCCTTCTGCCTGCTCCCCCTTGATGGCTCGGTGACCGCCATCCTCCAGAGGCCATTGGACAGTCAGGCTTGGGCCCGCAGTGACGAGACATGTTGGGCCTCACGGGATGGGGATGGAGCTGGTCCTGTCCTCCCCACCCCAACAAGACCCAAAGTCATCACCTAAAAATGGCCTTTCTGGCTCCTGATCAAGCTGCTTAACGGCCATGATTCCAGAGATTCAGGAACAAATCTCGGAACCCAGCAGGTTTTGGCAGAAATCCCTCCAGAGTTAAGTATTAAAATTTAGGAATTTCAAAATCCCGTGGCCACTACTGCAGCCACGTGACATCATATGTTATTCATAACCAGCAATAGAAAACAAATTGTCTACTCTTGCTTTTTCAGCAGATCTGTGTGTTGGGGTAAAATCTCAAATAATAATGGTGGGTCTGGTGTCAAAATATTGAATGTGATCAAAGTAGAGAGAGAGTAATGTGGAAATCATCTGCCCCATAGGTAGGGGGAGGGTGTGGGATGGGGGTATACTGGGGTTGTTGGGGGTGGAGAATGAGCACTGGTGAAGGTATGGGTGTTTCATTGTATGACTGAGACTTAGACCCAAAAGCTTTGTAACTGCTTTCATGGTGATTCGATAAATAAAATTATAAAAAATAAAAAAGGTAAGGTGGAATTCATGCACAATTCAATCAGCTAAACAGTGACTGAATAAATAGCAGTACTCCTACATAAAAAAAAGAAATTCCCAGCCCTTTGAGCCATCTCCCTCCCAATTTTTCTGAAAATCTGCAACTGTTCTTAAAGATAAAGCCTATTTAAAGAATGTATGCTATCAGAATAAAGCTTTTGGAAAACAAATGAAATTAAACAGATGGGTTTTGATCAATCAATATCTCAAAGCTGCTATCAGAGAAAAACAATTGAAAATTAATTTCAATGCAAGTGCATTTAAAGTTGTATCTATCTTCATGATTAATCTACAAAAGACTGAACAACAGAATAGAGTAAGTTTCAAGTTAAAATAACTCAATTGCTTACATGGATTACATGAGAAATAGCATATTGATCTCAACTCATGATTGGCTTTTATCTGACAATCTACATTGCATCTGTAGGATAATCTAAACCCTCAAATGAGACACAATGATATCAAGGGAAGGATGCTTCCAGCACTCATTGCTATGGAATTTTTGTTGGCATGGCGACCCATTCTTCCTCATTAAGCTAACATGGGGAAATCAAGCAGTTAGCGATTTCTTATGTACCCAGGGCAAGCTCCTCTAAAGCTAACTATTAGAACTGAAGTGCCTAAAGAGTTCAATTACTGGAACTGCAAGGGTGTGCCACAGTCTCTAACCCATTACACTAAATGCAAGCCCCTGAATGTGAGCCTTCAGAGTAATCTTGTTTAGCTTAAAATAAGAGGTTTAACACTTCCCACCAGGCAGTACGCAATGGTCAAATCAGGTTAGTCTTGAAACAATTCAGCCTTTATGTAGAAAATATGTGAAGAAAATACCCTTTGTGATCTAAAAAGAAAAAAAAAAACACTTCTAGGCAAAAGAAGACCCTGCTCTTTGACAATCAAAACACTTTTGGTTTTGCTTAAACACTTTTCACTATACTCTAAGAATATTCCTAAATAGGGAGAAATTTTTTTTAAGTGCTCAAAATTAATTGAATTTGGTAAAGGGACTCTTTTCTATCTCTTCTGTATTGGGTAACTGCATTGCAAATGTATTTCCTGAGCCAATGGATTAAACTGCAACATTCTTTTAACTCTGTGTGGCTTTAGTGGGACAAACCAGCCATTATGAGATGCGTTCCAGTCTCATTAATGAGTTAAGAATGTGAGCCCAGCATTTTGGAAACATAAAGAGACAAATTATAATGAGACTTCACTCAGTGGGGAGGCCAAGAAACAGCCTTCTTCTCTCAAAGATATCATAATAGACAGCTATTTAAAGAGTGTGGGAGTTTTCCTATGAAGATGCAAAAGGCATCAAGGAGAAAAAGAAAATTTTATATGTACAAATGAAACTAAATTATACATACATTTAGGTAGGGAGTCATCAATAATAATTTAGATTTTTACTGTTTTTAAATAAAATATGTTCCCACTCTATAAAATTACACCTGTTCTGTTAAATACAAAGAGTAAATTCAATGTCAGAAAAGACAAATGATTCTTTTTTATATATAAATTATGGCCTCTTAGCTATTTATCATATGGATTTTGTCTTCATCCTCAAAATGTCACACTGATTGATAAAATAATGTGTTTTTTTTTAATTGAAAAACTGAGATCATGTGGAGGTTTGGAGGAAAAAACATCACTTGGAAAAAGTTGACAATTTTCTAACTCATCTTCAAAATCTGATGATTAAAAATACTCAGCAATCCCTAGACAACACAGTGGCAAGCACTTAGACATTATAACTATTAGTCATTCAGAGCAGAATGCAACCAAAGTGAAATCTTCCCCAAATCCACAGAATGAACTGCCTGGGTTTACTGAGAAAGCAACAGAGGGTCATAACCTATCCTCCCCTCCACCTACCTAAAAAAATAAAATAACAACAAAAAACAGATAAACAAAATAAACAACCAACCATCAAGAAATTTCAAATAAATCAAAGTAAAGGGAATTATGGTCATTAGATTCTTACCAAAAAATCAACACTACTTCTAAATTTTTTCAATGGATTGTTCAGTTTATTATCTTTGATAAGGGAAGAAATACAAAGATCAGCAAAGGAGTGACACTGGCCACGAATAAGGGTTAGCTATTAAAAAACAAAAACAAAAACCTTAAAACAAAAATTAAATCTAAGGATGGGTGATGTGGGAAAACACAAAATCATAATTTGAATTTTCATAAAAATTGATCCTATACATCTTGACACTCTAAAATGAGTTTCTTCTAGTAGAACAATAAAGTTAGATGGCAATAGTTATAAATAGGATTCAAGAGTGCCAATTAATATTTGCACCATCAATTAAGCATTTCCTAAATAGCCTTATTAGCTGGAATTAATCATCAAATTATATTTATTTTATGAATAATAAACTAGTTACATATCTCATAGTATTACAGACATCAAAATGACTGATAGAGCTGCCAAGTGGCCATGATCCAGATAGATGTTTGGGAACAAACAAAAATACCAACAAGCCTTTCAGTTTAGATTCTCTCCTGATAGCCTATCCAAAGTGGTCTTCTTGCCAGAAACAACTTGGCAAAATGCAATTTCTAAGTCTATTGATGATAGCTACCAATCTAAGCAAATAAAACTTTTTATGTAAAAGTATGAAATTTCTTCTTTTAAATGGGAGACTAGAAATTGAATTTTAATCAAATAATAACTTTGAAAGATCAAAAAGAGAAACGGAGATGTTCAGAAGATTCACAAGGAACTTCACACCATTTTGGAAACAGAAAGGCACTTGCAAACCGTGAGAGGCACAGAATCAAGACAGTATTTGTCCTCCACTTGAATGACTTCAATACAACCCCAAAGTCTGATCTTAATTCAAATTATTTTTAAAAGTCCTGCATTTATTAAATACCTACTTTGAGCGCCATTAAAATGCTCCCCATTAATCTTCCTTTTAAGCATGTCCAACTAACATTAAAGCGCTCTATTCCAGACTAAATTAAAATCTGTTTTTTTATTGCAAAATCTATCTTTGATTTTCAGCATTATCAATAAAAAAAACTACACTTAAATAAGATTTACCAAAAAAATTGTTAAAGAGTCTTCAAAACAGATTTGGATAATTCTTTCAGCCTGACACAACTCCAATTAGCACTAATCATTGCCATGCCCTTAGTATTTAAAATTAAATAAACCAAACTTACATGTGCAAACATTTTGCAATTCACCCTGCATCCACATCTCTTTTCAAGTTAACTCATAAGATTAGACAACATGCTTTAATAGATTATTATCATTGGATAACATCCAAAAAATATTCACTTAATGGGAATTTTGTCTGCTCAAACAGTTGTAGTTTAGTGGACATTCTCTACTAAAGTGTCAATCATTTCTTGACTGGCTCCTGGCCCTTAGAATCCTGCTGGGAGACAAACAAAAAGTGTTTTCCAGGTGCATGATGGCACTCAGCAAAAGCGGCCTAAGCACAGGGAAATTGAAGGGATTGGTTAAAACCTAACTTAAGACACTGGCTTCTTGTTTCCTTACTGAACTGGTCTTTGCACAAAAGCACTGGACACATCTGATCCCTCAGGCTGTGTGGTATTAGGATCTTCAATACAGCAATGAGCAATGGCGACATTTGGAACTGCAGTAAATGCAGGCAATTCATGCTATGAGCAAATCCAACATTAGTAAAACCAAAGGTTGAAAAATCTTAGGACCAGAAATACAGCTTAGTGATAGACCGCTTGCCTTGCATGAGTGAGGCCCTGAGCTTGAAGTCTGGCAGAGAAAACAAGGTTGAAAGAAAAAGAGAAAAAGAGGGAAGGAAGAGAAAACAGAAGAGAAAAAAACAAGAAAACGAGTGAAGGGATGGGAAAAGAAAAGAGGGGAAGGGAGAATCTTAACACTGTAGTATAAATTGGTTCACCAGAAAATAATTTTAAAAGCACATTATCCATTAGTCTTTATAATGGTTGGCCCTGTAGGTCAACCATTGCCATTTAAGTGCTATGAAGTAAAAGTAAAGTAAAGTAAAGGCCCTCCCGTTGATTGTCGATTTGCTCGAGCGGGCCCAGTAATGTCTCCATTGGAGACTTTGTTGTTACTGTGTCTGGCATATCGAATACTCTCGGTAGCTTGCCGGGCTCTCCGAGAGGGGAGGAGGAATCGAACTCGGGTCAGCCATGTTGGCCGCTTGTAAGGCGAACACCCTACCACTGTGCTATCGCTCCAGCCCCAAGTGCTATGAAGAAATTCCATTTTTTAATAGTTTCTGTAATAGTTTCTAAACTAATTATACATTTTACGGTAAGTATCTATTTTCCTAATAATCTATTTTTTGTTCTATTCTGTAATGTGGCTGATCTAAACAATGACAGGTCATCCGGAAGTGAAAATGAAGCTCTGTTTTGGATTTGTTTTCTACCATCAAAGATTGATATTATGAAGAAACAGAGTTGTGTATAACTTTCTAATGAATTCAAACACCTGGTAAGCCATCCTCTGTACTCCTAGATGAGGCCCTGGCATCGAGTGGAGAAAGAAGTGCCTGTACAACAAAATTTTCTTCTGCCTCTAGCTTTCACAACAGGATTTAGGTGGGGAGGTTTATTTCAGTAAAAATACTTTGTCAATGCTCATCAAACACTATAAAGAATCCTTTTACAAATATTATTTCAAATAACTCTCAATGCAATGGTGCTAATATGTGAATTTATACTTTTACAATAAAAGGAGAAAGGCCAAACTAAGACTCAATGCCAACATCCAAGATATATGCCCTTAGTCTACCCTACGACACACTGCATCCACTTCACAATCACCATTTGCAGTTCATTCTCAGCCAGGTTCCTCGACCTACACTCACTCTCTCCAACTCCAAGGTGAGTGAATGACATTAAACACACCTCAAAGAAATGCTCATAAAATCATATACAGGTAAAAGCTAGAGGGCTTTACAGATCAAGTTTTATTTGGGACACACAGAACATTGGAGAGCACCTCCACCACGTTTGTGTTTCTGTGGTACCCAGAGTTTAAATGTATTCCCCAAGAAGACATGATACCCAGCTATGGTTAGGACCAAATATTTTGTCTTCATTCAATTCTGTGCTATTTTATGCCTATTTTAATATCTGTAGACAATTTTAATCACTACTTATTATCTAGAATCTACAATTATTTTCTAAGGCAAGGTTAGACTGCCATATCTTTGATATAGCAGTTAAAATTGTCCAATATTTGGTTCATTTTCCTAAAGAAATTTTAAAATTAGTTTTCGAGTTACACCGGCTATATGGAGGGTCATACTCAGAGGTGCTCAGGGCATCGTGTGATTCTGGGGATAGAATAAACATGGGCATCCCATATGCAAAGCATGAAGTCAGCCCTTTGCACTATGTCTCTGGCCCAGAATCCTCTCATACATTTACTTTTTGAAACTTCAAAAAATGTCCCTAACATGGGGCATGAGGATGAGTTCTTCTCCATCCCCAGCTTTAATTTCAGCTCTTCCACTATTCTTCACATTCATTTGTTATAAAACTGACATTCCAATTTCTCTTCAGATCGTTGGAATCTTTCTATTTTCATATATTAAATGTCTGAAGAGTAAAACAAATTTTAGTATCACTCGTAGGGAAATAAGTCTCCCGTTCTCCTATGAATACAAGTTCCTGGAGAGCAGATGTCCATCTGGTTGGTACAATGAAGCATATACTCCACAACAACTACAATCTAGTTCTTTAGAACCAGAAGTCCCCTTACTAACTTGGTTCAAACACCCGTGTTTTTTTTTTGCCCAGAAAAATAAATTAAAGGGGCCAGAGTGGTAGTACAGCAGGTGTGGCACTTGTGTTGAATGCAGCAGGCCATGTGTTGATCCACAGCAACACACATGGTCCCCTGAGTCTACCAGGAGTAAGCCCTGAGGACAGGCAGGTGTGACATCATCCCGAAAAAGAAAAAAAAAGAAATTAACAACAACAACAAAACACTAACTACAAAGTACATTTGCTATGCCCTCCCTGAAAATTTATGTTAAGAAATAAAAAAGTGCTCCCACAATTGCTCTCAGTGCTACTACTGCCTCTCTGAATATTTCCAGTCTCCCCTTGGGGGTGACAGCACCCACTTGGGGCAAATGAAACTAGAATATCACCTGGAAAGAAGTAGACACTCAATGTTGGATGAATAAACTGGCATATGATGGTTAAACACAGGGTTAATGAAAACAAGGCAATAAATCAAGAGAGCAAGGTGGAGAGAGGTCAATAAATATATAAGGTAAGGTTACACCAGATCCAATACAATAATCAAATTATTCATTCTGATTTGTCTATGTAGCTCATAGGATAACAACAGCTTCTTTACTCTGGACTTGTTTGATATCTACATAGCTAGGTTATATGCAGATGCTTGGTTCATTCATTTACATATTTTATACCAGTATCTATAATTTGGACTTTTTTATATTAATTGTGGAGTGTATACAAGTTGCATTTAAAGTACTTGGAACAATTAAGAACTATCCTCTCAGTGTAAAAAAAATTGGACAAATGAGCCTTAAATATAACTAGACTATTAAGTCATATTTCTTAGTTTCTAAGCCATGTGACTAATTTTATCCAACAAAGAATAGACAAGAATATGGCATTTCAAGTGAAAAAGGAGGGATAAATGAGACACAGAGAGGGGAAAAGCAGAAAAGAGAGAGAAGGAAACGTTTCTTAACTATTCAACTTAAAAGGGTCACTAAATAAAATGCACTCTAGCACTGTCCTCCCGTTGTTCTTTGATTTGCTCAAGCAGGCACCAGTAACGTCTCACAGCAAATTGTGAAACTCATTACTGTTTTGGGCATGCCAAATACATCATGGGTAGCTTGACAGGCTTTGTAGTGTGGGCAGGATACTCTTGGTAGCTTGCTGGGCTGTCCAAGATGGGCGGAGAATCAAACCCAGGTTGGCTGCGTGTAAGGCAAACGCACAGGTATGTTGTACTATGGCTCAGGCCCAAATAAAATGATAATTTGAAAAATGGCAATATAATTCTGGGCATCTTCAACCTAAATGAAAAGATTTTTAAAAAGTGCTTTCATTTCCTGTGGTCATCAGGAGGTGATCTGATATATCAGAAAAGTTAGTACATAACACAGAAGAAAAATGTGAGTCTATGGCTGTGCGGGAGAGGATATTTATGAAATGGCAAAGTCAGTTCCTTCAAAGGAAAGCCATGGAAAAATCTGAGAAATTTCTATAGTGACTGAAGACTAAGGTTCTGGGAAGGAAACTATTTTATAGCTCATTTCTGAACACTGTGGTTAAAAATACAATTGCTTTCCTGTTTAATTCTGTTGTTAATAACAAAATCCAAAGATCGCTGAGTATAAAAAAAGATAATATCCTGGCAATGTTTACATAAATAGTAAATTTGCCTTTACAGTAGTTTCTTTAATGAATTTTCACTTCTAAAAGAAATTAAATAACAAGAGCAGCAAAAATTATCTTTAAGGCACTTTTTTTTAATTAGCTAATATGTAAAGCACATTATAAACTTCCAAACTTATTTTGCCTTATAACCCTTACAGGAAAAAAAAAATTATTCCGCAGCACCACCAACCCTGAAAATTTACTTTCTTTTGGGGAACAAACAAAAGTGCTGCTAACTGAAGTTATTTCCACTGACATCAGTCCACTGGCCAAAAGGTGTGTGTGTGTGTGGGGGGGGGGGGGGGGGAGGAGCAGTACTGCCCATTAGGGAAACGCTGGTATAGAAAAACGGGTCACTTAATAAAAATAAAATAAAATAATAAAATAAATAAATAAAAATAAAATAAAAATTGACAAAATTAAAACAACAGGGCCAAAGAGCAAATGGAATCGATAAGACACTTGTTTTGTATGCATCCAATAAGGTACAATTACTGGCACCACATAGGGTCCCCTAAACACAACCGGGAGTGATCCCTGAGCATAGGACCAGGAATAAGCCCTGAGCACTACCAGGTATGGCTAAAAATAAGTAATAATATAACAGTTTACTATCATTGAGCCCAAACTATGTACTAGACGCTGAAGAAATTTATATGTAGTTACTCAATTCAATCTCCTAAAAGCTAAAATTATGATACACTTACAAAGAAATTATGTAATTATAAGACACTGTACTACAAAGAAGTAAAATCAGAATTACCATGTCATTTTGCTACTAACACAGCAGGCACTGTATTTTCTCATTCACTTTGGTGCATAATTAAGGTAAAATCTGTGCCAAAAACTCTGAAATAACTCCAAAAACTTATCTGAGTTATTTCAATATAAGATCATAAATATAAAGAAACAACAATCATTACAGATTTACAGCTGACTATAGTTACAGATGATTCAAGATTTGAAATTTTGTCTATATGAATTATATATATTTATATATGAATATAACTATATATTTTTATGTAAATATAACTACAATTTATCTCTCTTCTCTCTCTCCAGCTTCCCTTGAAAGAAAACTGCATGCCAAATTCACACTTCTTTTTGCAAATATAGTTATGTTGGATTTTTTATTCTGAAGAAATAATAGTTTGATTGTCTTAATGTGTCTTACTCAGACAGAACAAAATAGGCCATTTTCAAACAGATGAGACCTATAGCATAGTACATATTGTCAAACTTACTGCTGTTTTCTTTTTTTTTTTTTTTGCACTTACATTTTTTTAAATTTTTTTTTAAATTTTATTGAATCACCATGAGATAGTTACAAGTTTTCATGTTTGGGTTACAATCACACAGTGATCAAACACCCATCCTTCCACCAGTGCACATTCCCCACTGTAGGATAACATTGCTTTGTCCTTCTTCCACAAGAAGCTTAGGTTTATCTGGTTATACCCATCACAGTGCTCCTGAGGCACTTCCATTCCATTGTGTTTATCTGTAAACAGTCTTCCCTATGCTCTCCTCCCCACCCAGTTAATTAGCTTTCCCCCTAATCAGACTCTGTTAATTTGTAAGGTCAGTTCCCCAGAAATCTATGATTTTATATGTATGAGTGAAATATTGCCTTTCTCCTCTCCTTATGCCTTATGAACAGTTTACTTTAAAGCAATATCCTTTCTGTATAGATACAGGAAGACTGTTAACATTATGCTTTGTAACTTAGGATTTGATTGGCTTTGAATATTATTCACTCCCAGGCATTTGCTTTCTCGACTTAAGCCTTAGTTGCCCTTAGTTCCTAACACCCCAAAAGCAGGGTCCCAACGAGGGACTGAATGGACCCAGGGCAAGCGGTGAGCTACCTTGGCATCGAAATGGGCCAGGCCAAATTGCCATGATTCTTAACTATAAGTTAAGAGTTTGATCATAGACAAATGCTGTCATGATCCAAAGGTAACGACGAGACTAGGATCCTGTTAGGGGTGGGAAAGACTATCTGGCCTGAGCACTGTAGTCTGAGATCGAGATGGCCCTAGGAGAGCAATTCTATAAGTTTAAGATATTTCTTACTGTATCCATACAAAATGATTTATGTTATATATTCTTATATGCTTGTCGGACAAGGAGAGGAGAGAGACACACCCAAGGGGATCACGATCTAGGGTGGGTCATCCTGCTGAGAAAGGATCTGTCCTAGGAACGGCTTTCCCTGAGGCTAAGAGTTCTACCCCTATTGATTGTGACCACACCTATGTGTAATTATTACCCCAACCCCTCATGCTTTGGGATTTAACTAGACTGTAAGAGTGGGCTGGAGGATCAGAAGGAACAGAAGGAGGATGAAGGGGGATGGAGAAGGAGAATGAAGTAGCATGGGGGAGGAAGGAGAGGCGGCAGCAGAGGCAGAGAAGGGAGACTGGTGTAGATGGAGAGAGGATCAGAATAAACTGCGATAATACCAACCAGTCTGGCCCTTGTTCCTTCCTTTGCCTGCCCATCGCCATCGACCTCCCCGGGGTGGGGGAAGAAGGGTGAGACTACCGAACGCGGGTGACAGGAGAGATAGAGCCACTGCCGCTGTGTGCTGTACCCCCTTTGTGTGAGTTTACACAGCCCACCACCAATATCCCTGGTATACCCCCGCTTTCCTGTCCTCCCCCTGCCTTTATGGCAGACATGATTCCCCATAATCTCTCTCTACTTTTGGGTATTACAGTTTGCAATACAGACACTGAGAGGTTATCATGCTTGGTCCTTTATCTACTTTCTGCACACACCTCCCATCCTGACCCATTCTTCCAGCCATGTTTTTCTTAGTGATTCCTTCTCTATTTCCCTTTGCTCATGAGGCAGTCTTCCAGCTATGGAGCAATTTATCTGTCCCGGTACCTACTATCCTTAGGTGTCAGCCTCATGTTATGTTGTTTTATACTCGACAAATGAGTGCAGTCCTTCTATGTCTGTCCCTCTCTTTCTGACTCATTTCACTTAGCATGATGCTCTCCGTGTCTATCTATTTATAAGCAAAGTTCATGACTTCATCTCTCATGACAGCTGCATAGTATTCCATTGTGTAGATCTACCAAAGTTTCTTTAACCAGTCATCTGTTCTAGGGCACTTGGGTTGTTTCCAGATTTTGGCTATTGAGAACAGTGCTGCAATGAACATATAGGTACAGATGTCATTTCTACTGAGCTTTTTTGCATTCTCGGGATATATTCCCAGAAGTGGTATTGTGGGGGTGGCTGGAGCGAGAGCACAGCAGGTAGGGAGTTTGTCGCGTTGCATGCGGCTGACCTGGTGGCCCAGGTTCGATTCCTCCACTCCTCTTGGAGAGACCAGCAACTGAGAGTATCTCGCCCACAAGGCAAAGCCTGGCAAGCTACCCATGATGTATTCGATATACCAAGCAGAGTAACAATAAGTCTCACAATGGAGATGTTACTGGGCCTGCTTGAGCGAATCGATAAACAACGGGAGGACACTGCAAACAGACAGGTATTGCAGGCTCATATGGAAGCTCAATTTCTAGTTTTGAAGGACTGTCCATATTGTTTTCCAGAAAGGGTGAACAAGTGGGCATTCCCACCAACAGTGAAAGAGTGTCCCTTTTTCCCCACATCCACACCAGCACTGGTTGCTTTTGTTCTTTTGAATGTGTGCCAGTCTCTATGGTGTGAGATGTATCTCATTGTTGTTTTGATTTGCATCTACCTGATAGCTGGTGATGTGGAGCAGTTTTTCATGTGCCTTTTGGCCATTTGTATTTCTTTTTTGAGGAAACTTCTGCTCATTACTTTTCCCCATTTTTGATGGGGATGGAGGATTTTTTCTTGTACAATTGTAGTGACTTGTATATCCTGGATATTAATCCCTTATCAGATGGGTACTGGGTAAATATTCTTTCCAATTTCATGGGCTCTCTCTGTATTTTGGTCACTGCTTCTTTTGAAGTGGAAGGCTTTTTAGTTTGATATAGTCCCATTTGTTTATGTTTGCTTCCACTTGCATGGTTAAGTGATGTTTCACCCTTAAAGACATTTTTAGCTTCAATGTCGTGGAGAGTTCTGCCTACATTTTCCTCTATGTGCCTTATGGATTCATGTCTGATATTGAGGTCTTTAATCCACTTTGATCTGACTTTTGTGCCTGGCATTAGACAGAGGTCAGAGTTCATTTATTTTGCAGGTAGCTATCCAATTTTCCCAGCACCATTTGTTGAAGAGGCTTTCCTTGTTCCACTTCACTTTTCTTGCTCCTTGTCAAAGATTAAGTGGTCATATATTTGGGGGTCTGTGACAGAATATTAAACTCTGTTCCATTAGTCTGCAAGTGTGTTTCTAGCCCAGTACCATGCTGTCTTAATTACTACTGCTTTGTAGTCAAGTTTGAAGTTGGGGAGGGTGATGCCACCCATCTTATTTTTTCACAAGGATTGTTTTAGCTATTCGTGGGGGTTTACTCTTCCATATGAATTTCAGGAGTGTTTTGTCTATTTCTTTGAAAAATGTCATGGGTATCCTAATAGGGACCTCATTGAATTTGTATAGTGCTTTGGGCAGTATTGCCATTTTGATAATGTTAATCCTCCCTTAAATCCTCCCTATCCATGAGCTGTGAATCTTACTACTGTTTTCAACTGAACTGTGACATAACTATCGATGCTTTTACTTCAAAGATTTTTTTCTATTGTTTTAGCTTTTGCCAAAGTCAATCACTCAATATTTGCTCAGGAGGTAAACATGACCAAGGGGAAAATATTAACTACTATTTATCTCTTTCCTCTCCTCTCCCTCTGTCTCTCTCTGTCTCTGTCTCTCTCCTCTCTTTTTTTCTCTCTCTCCAGCTTCCCGCTGTGAAAAAAAATTCTTGTTTATTGTATTAAGAACAATAAATAATAATCTTCAATCTATCTTTCTAGGTAACATGCAAAAAATATCAAGGAAGATCAAGAAAAAGAAAATTTCATGTACTCATTTTACAAGTTAAATTTCAACTGAAAATATATTTTTACAGCTGCTATGAACTTCTACAGCTGGTTATTCTTGGAAACCACCTTCTGCTTACTTGGACTTCATTTATGGGGGAATTGTTACTAAAGTTGATTTTGTATGATTATTTTGAATGAATTTGGTATCCAGAGAATAGTCACCACACTAAGTTTGGATTTGGATTTATTTTCAAATTTCTAGGCATCTACCCAGTGAGCTCATCAGCACTCTTGATACTACGGTGGAGGAAATGAGAGTAAAGACCTTGTGCTCTCAGTGTGAACTGTACAAATTACAACACTCTAGTTTTAACTATTCAATAACATTAATAGTCTCTTAACAGAAGCATTGAAGACAAGATAAAAACAAAAGTGAAAGTAAAATATATCTTTGTGTTAAATGTATGCAACTTATATGAAATTAAATAATTCATATCACCATAAATACATTATTCTACAGTCAATCTCCTGGAGTTCATATATGATGTAATACATTTGGGTATACGATCAACTTATTACAAAAAGTCATCAATAATTGGGTGCTTTCCTGTTTTCAAAATAAGCACTGTAGCACTGTCCCCCGTTTTTCATCGATTTGCTCAAGTGGGTGCCAGTAATGACTCACAACGAATTGTGAGATTGTTACTGTTTTTGGCACATCAAATATATCACAATGTAAAGCCTTGCCAGGCTTTGCCGGGCTGGCACGATACTCCCGGTAGCTTGCCTGGCTTTCTGAGAGGGGCGGAGGAATCAAACTAGGATCAGCTGCATGCAAGGCAAACTCCCTATCCGCTGTGCTATCATTCCTGCCCTTTCAAAATAAAGCTTTACTAAAACTTAGATATTTCCATTGGTCTATTTTAGACTGTCAGGGTTGTACTGTAAAATATATTCTACGTAGCCGAAAGACAGACACATCTATTGTTTGTCTCTCTCACCCTCCGTGCTAGAGAAAGACATGTGCTCTATCACTGAATCATCCCCAGTCCAGCCCTAATTATTTGGACCTTCACACAAAATGTGTACCAAACATCTGTGCTGTAGACTAAAGCATTATAAAATCTCAGTGAAGATCACTGTCTGATCTTACCCCATAGGTTATGCTCTGGGATGATACATCATAGCTAGTAATATAAGTATATTATTATAATAGTAAGTACATATCATTATTGCTGATTTAACTCTTTTTAAGTTTTTCACTATAAGATATAAACAAGGAAAACATGCTACTTTTTCAGTATAGACCAAAGACGCAAAGTTCATTTTTGATTATATTAAATCTACCTTACCTTACCTAATGTAAAAATAGAACAGTATTCTAATTTCATAAATAATATTCATGATTCTAAGATAATTTTCATAATTCTGAGACAAAGCAATTTCAGAAAATCCAAGGTCAACTACACTTCAGTTTAAAAGAAAACAAAACAGATAAATTCAAACCCAATATAAGAAATGGAATATGTAGATATTTTCATATATATAACTCCTCAGAAAGGTGAAACACAAAATATACAGGCACTTCAATATGCGAAAAAATACTAGGTTTCCAAAAAAAATTTTAACTGCTTTGCTATATAAATTTCAGATCTTGGAAATGAACAATTTGATATCTGCATATCAACAGGAAAATCTTTCCGGTAAGATTTTTTAAAATATTTTTTAATGGATCGCTGTGAGATATAGGTACAGACTTACAAACTTTCATGATTATGTTTTAATATACAATGATCAAGTACCCATCCCTCCACCAGTGCCCTTCTTCACCACCAATGTTCCCAGTATCCCTCCCATCACCCCCACCTCATTCCCTACTCCCACGCCCCCGCCTCTGTGGCAGGCATATTCCCTTTTACTCTCCCTCTCCTTTTGGGTGTTACGGTTTGCAGTACAGGTAATAAGTGGTCATCATGTCTGGTCCATAGTCTACTTTCAGCACGCATCTCCCATCCCCGTGAGCCCTCCAAATATCATTCACTTAGTGGTCCCTTATCTATCCCAGCTGCCTTTTCCCTCAAGGATGTGGAAGCTGGCTTCTAAGCCATGGAGCTAGTCTCCGGTCAGATTATTTAAAGACATGGAAAAGTTGTTACTTTACTAAAGAAAAAACAACATTAGCAATGAACTTCTATTTAATTTGTAATTAAAAATAGGATGATAGAATTGGGTTTGTGAAGAATTCCTGGAAAGTCCCATATTAGAGAAATAAGACTTAGATCAATCAGTCAAATGGCTTGTTCAAAATTACAAAAGTAGTGGCATAAACTGCATGAGAACTCAGGTATATTGCTTGAGAGGTTGGGTTTATGTCATCATGCTTCAGGCCATACTTTTCACAGTTTGCTGCCTTTTGGTCTAACATCACAACTTCTCTCAAATGTCTGACATTTTTCAGAGTCTCTGGTGTAATTAGCCTAGAGAACGGCTACACCATCTGGATGCAAAGGTGTAGGTTCAAACAACTTTCTATAAATCTGATGTATATCAGCAAATGTCTTAATGGCATATTAAAGTTTTATAGAATCATTTCCCATAATTAACTTTATGTTATTGCTCTTTAAAACCTGCTCAGAAGTTAATCTGTCTCTAGGCATATATTCAGATTATCCTATTATTTAAAGGGGCAAAAAAATACTCCAAATTCAGTTTATTCTTTAAATGTTACTCTTTAAGATCAAACATATCCTTTAAATACATTTACCTTTTTCCAATAGGTAACCAAATGAAAACTAAGATTATTGTAGATTTTACAAGCACTTTTGCCATTTGATAAAACTTCAGTCTAGAGCTAGAGACAAGTCAATCATATGTATTTAAATGTAGTATAATTACGTCTGTGTGTAAAAATTATGTGTGCCACAACATTGAAAGGCAAATATTATGGAAAGAATAAGCAGTAACCAGATTTCTATTTATACTGTAATTCACTGTTACTCACAAAACAAGGGCTACATGTACCTAACACAGAGCCAACACAGCAATCAAATACTGATGTCACATTCTTATTCCAGAAAATTACAATTATGTGGGCGCCTACAATTTATCAGTTTTGAGAAAACAAAGTTAGGATTCAAGCATCCTGACCCAACCATAACCCCAAAGATATGCCAATTATCCAAACTCTTTTACCAATTTGTTAAACAATAAACTAAGCAGGGAAACAGAAAAGACACCAGAGAGCGCATTCAGCAGACTGGTAAGACCTGAACCAGTTGCGCTGACCCATATAGTTTGAGGTCAAAAAAAAATTTTTTTTTTTTTTTTTTGCTTTTTTTGGATCACACCCAGGAATGCTCAGGGATTACTCCTGGCTCTGCAATCAGGAATTACTCCTGGCAGTGCTCCAGGGACCATATGGGACACTGGGAATCAAACCCGGGTTGGCTGAGTGCAAGGCAAACACCCTACCCACTGTGCTACCGCTCTAGCCTCCAGGGGTCAAAACTTTAATCTACAGTTCTTGCTTAACTCTAATTAAAAAAAAAAAAAGAAAGAAAAAAGAAACCCCTATAGGGTGTTTGCCTTGCACACAGTCATCATGGCAGATCCGAGTTCATTTCCTCCACCCCTCTCGGAGAGCCTGGCAAGCTACTGAGAATATCTCACCCTGTATGGCAGAGCCTGGCAAGTTCCCCTGACATATTCAATATCCCAAACACAGTAACAAGTCTCACAACGTTACTGGGCCCGCTTAAGTAAATCGATGAACAATAGGAGGACAGTGATAGTGACAGTGACATTTTTTGAAAAATAAAAATGTGCAGGTCCCAGCTTCCATATCCTTAATTCCAAAATGTAGAATTAAGATAGTGATAGTTAGAAACATAGGTGAACACACTCAAAACTAATAAACCGTGCACTTCAATGGGAACTGTACATCAATATGAAGTTACTAGAAATAATAACAGAATAGAAATACCTTCCTGATCTGGCATGAGCCTATGAAGACTCTTTTCCAGTTACAGTATTCCTATATATTTTCTTTCAGAAACACTAAGTTTCTCAGTACTAAATGCCGTCACAGCAGGGTTATAATGCACTGAATTTACATGCACCCTTTCTTTATATACAGAATAGACAAATTCAAAATCATATACGGTCTCAAGATTTGAGGGTATTAAAAAACAGGTGGTGTTGGAAATCTTTTGGGGGGTTGAGTTTTGTTTTGTTTTGGCAGATGGGGGTTGGTTTTTATTTTTATTGCTGTTGTTCTTCAAACCCAAGCATCAAGAGAAAAAAAAAGAAAGAATAGGGAACCTATAATCTATTTTTGTACAACTAGAAGAAAACAAATCTCAGGGCTAGGACGAAGAGACGTTACTGGGGCCTATTCGAGGCAATTGATGAATAACAGGATGGTTGTGATTGTGACTGTGATTGAAAACAGATTCCCCAAATAGTCATTAAAATCCATATTGGATGGACTTGATACTGCTTTACAATTTAGAGACAACTAAGATACTCAGGAACTCCTGAGGATCACAATATGTTGGTGCTCCTTATTTTAAGACATTTAAAACTCTTAATGAAATTTGCAGGAGAAAGTTTTTATCTGAATTACAAAGCCACCTCTGTAGCACAAAGTCATCCTTTCATTATAAAGCTATTAGGAATGCACTGCTTGTCAAGGACACATAAATAAGTTAATGTGATTGATTAGCAATGATGTAATAATATGAAATTCAGAGCCAAACCAAATGTTTCAATGTGAACTGACTCCAGATCATTCTTTTCTGTGTGCTTAAAAAAAAAAAAAGCCCATGAATTTCAGAGGAAGAGAAAGTGATAGGAACTTTCAAAGCATATTTAGCTAAGTCCAACCTCAATGACACATAAAACACACACACACACATACACACACAAAATGTATCTCTAAGAAAACTCATTAGAGTTAAAAATGACCAGGGTGTATGTGTGAGGGCCCTGAGGCCAATGTAACTTTGAGAGTCAAGTTTGGAATAACAAGATCTCAACATCAGGGTTGTAGGCAGGAAGACATGGGGAGCATGGTGATTGTAAGTCAAGGAAAACACTGAAACCTACACTAGCTCAAAGGCATGAGGCTTTTGACATAAAATACCCATCTCAGCAGCCTGGAAAACCATTGTGGTGCAGAATTCCAGGCCAGGAGTATAAGAGGCTTCCTGACAGGAGAGGGTCCACCATTGGAACAAAGGCCATGCAAAGATTATCAAAAGCCCAGCTACTGCTCCAAGTTCTTCCACTTGGCAACCACCCTAGCCAGGAGCTGCTGAGGTTTGAAAATATCTCACAACTTAACATAAGGACTGGTGAGACATAAGGTGTACACTGGGCCCCGGATGGGCAGAGTGGAGGTATACCATGAAGGGTGTGGAGGTGTGGGGAGAGGCCAGTGGGATGAACTGATGGCAGACTCTGATCAGTCTGAGATTTCCTAGACACTTTCCCAGTGACAGAGTAGGTAGAGAAGGGAGAAGTTGATTTTCTTCTTGAGGCTGCAGACTATCTGCTCCCACTTTCCACAAGTCACCAGGGAACCCAACGCTTTCTCTGTTGGGTGTCACACCTCACACCAGTAAACACCAGGTCCTCTTTGGGGACCGTTAAATATAAAATAAAAGCACTCAGGTCCTGAGAGAGAGAGAGAGAGAGAGAGAGAGAGAGAGAGACAGAGACAGAGACAGAGACAGAGACAGAGAGACAGAGAGAGACAGAGAGGCAGAGACAGAGACAGAGACGGAGACAGAGACAGAGACAGAGACAGAGACAGAGACAGAGACAGAGACAGAGACAGAGCTGAAAGGGCTAATGTACATGCTTTGCATGAAGGATGTCTGAGTTATATCCCCCAAAGCAGAAGGCCCCCGGAATACACCCAGGGGTACACCCTGAGCACTATCAGCTATGTTCCAATAACCAGAAAAACCAAACATGGACTATTCATAACTTGGTAATCTCAAAAATGTTTCTAAACCAACCATCCCACAAGTAACAATTTTAACTCCTTACTTAAATCACCATCTTTCAAGTTTTGAACATTTGCATATCCACTGTCCAGCATAACAGAATAGCAGTTATATTGAAAGTGATAGGCCTCTGGATTTCGACCTTTCTGTATCTGTAAACCTGCACTACCTCCTGTGGCCTGGTAGGTGAAGATCACTGTCTAAAAGAATTGTCACGTTTAACTTGAACAAAGATCAGCCCAGGAAACTGATAACTGTATGTACAGTCAGTATTGCCTTTGAAGTCTAGTTTTACTGCTTGCTAAATTGATTAGAGGAATTCAGTAGCCTCTGATATACTAGGGTAGCAGATGATCTACAGGACTGTGGGGACAGTGAAATAAGAAAACAAATTCTGAACATCAGAATGTTAAGCTTTCTGAGCTACACTACCCTGAACATCAAGATTTCTCAACATCATACCTAGAAACAGTATTTATTTATTTTAAAAATAATAAATCAGTAGGGTCTGTCATTACTCTCCTCAGTGCTAGATTTTCCAGACACTTCCCATTGAAATGACATATACTTCCCAATCAAAACCATTGATTGATGGCAAGATGGTTATATATGTGTGGGGAAGAATACCAAAGAGCATGGAGAAGGAGGGTTGCATCTAAACCAAAATGAAATAAACAAGCAGAAAATGGCATTACACAGACATATATGCGTAAACATACACACACACAAGCACACATACACACGTTTTTAACTTCTGATGAATTATATAGACATTGCCACTTTTTCGGCCATTCTCTAAGATCTTAAGCAGGCCAAATAAATCTATTTGACAATTGTGCATTTCCATAATTTAATAATGGGTTAGACTAATACAGTTATTGAAAATTATAAATTTTGGGCCATGGATATGGCTTTCATATAGTAGGGCACAAGTCTTGCTATACGTGAGACTCTGGATTTGATCTCATCATCTGATGATCATGCCACCACCCTAACTGCAAGCACCACTAGATCTGGGCTTAAGAAATACAACAGCAATCAAAAGATTCATATTTAAAAGTACAATGTATATGGATGTGGATACAAGGATATCTTGTACTTCCTAAGATATATGGATATCTTGTATGAAAATAGGGACTTCATCTTTGTATTTCACAACTCACATAACATATCATGAGTATTTAAAACTACTCTAGCTAAACAGCATGGATTCCCCAAACCAAGTACAGAAAGAAGGGTTGCTTCTTTTGAAATACCCCAGATTTCCATCTTAGGTAATATACATAAGCAGTTTAAAGAGATCACCATGTGGTTTAAAGTGATTTGAAATGCAATGTTTTCTCCACTAATATCTGTGGGCAAATTATCTCACTCCTACAAAACTGTTTATTTGTGAATTTTATAATACCCATTCTTATAGAATCAAACAAAATAATGCACAGAGACAGTTTGCTAGCACACAGAAAGCTTTGATAAATTGTGGCTGCCTTCATTACCAACAGCTCTGTGTATATGCAAATGAAGGCTAATGAACTCATAGGGGTTAGTTCTCATTCTCTTTGAACAATATCGAAGTCGGTATAGCAATGGAGAAAATTATACTGCAGAGTACAAGCTCATCATAGGTTATAAATTATCCTGCCCAAGGACCAGAAGGGTTAGCCTACTGCTTTGACAACATAAATTCAAACCTTTCTGTCTCAGGCACACTTTCTATTGGCACTTATACAATTTTTCCTTTCCTGCTATTTTACCTCCCAAATACATTCATTTGTAGAGTCATCCTCACCCATTCAAATATTCCCTCATTCAAGTATTCACCCGACAGTGAGAAACTAATCATAATATGTGGTCAGAGAAACCTTAAACATTTGTAAGATGGATAATGGGCACTGGTTGAGGGATGGTTACTTGATCACTGTATGACTGAAATGGAAGCATGAAAGTTTGTAAGTCTGTAACTGTACCACGTGGTGATTCATTAGAATAACAAAATAAAAATATATATTAAAAAACACATCTATAAGGCATGAGTGGTGTCAATTATGCCTGCTTCAAGAGTGTATGTGGCTGCCCTAGATAGGCAAAAGAGGATTCAAAGAACTGGCCTGGTTTTGGTTAATTTTATTAATTTACTAACCCCTACTTCTATCTTAAATTTTGCACCATCAAAGATAATATCTTCCTATCAATTTCTAATATATCTCTAATCTACATAAACAAGCATTAATACTGAAAGAAACTAAGATCCTTCTCCAGAGAGTTTTCAATGAGAATTTTATAATATTTAATAATATTGTATACAGGAGTTAGATTTTCACAGTATATCAGTGGGTTCCAAACCTAAATATTTAATAACATCACAGGAATAGCTTTTAAAATGTATTTTCTTTCCTGCTACCTCTCAACACCTCAAAAACAAACAAAAAAAGTAGACAGAAAGATTCTTATTCAGCAGTTTCCAGCTTTATGCTACAGTCTGCAGTCTTAAAATGTATTCCCCATGAAAGGCTGATGATCAACCAACTTTAGAATATTCTATGATACATAAAACAGATCCTTTCCTCCTGCCATCACCCACCCTAAATATCACATCAATTAAACACATTTTAAATATTAGGTTTTCTGAAACCAAAACCAATTTACCTATCAATTTATCTCAGCAAGCAAAATTTGCAAGATTTGGGTTTCTGTAAAAATAATTTGGCCTGTATATAATTGAGATATTCTAATATTTTTAAAGAAAATGTTTGGCAGTTAAAAATATATATAGTATTGCTTTAAAGATATGATTTTTTTTCTCTTCTATTCTCTCCCTAGGAGGTGAAGACATAAACTAAACAAGGGAACAACAAAAACAAAAGTAAGCTTCAATGTTTCCCTGAAAAGGTTTGTTATAATAGAGTTCCTGGAATCAGCTGCAACAAAATTGTCTGCCAGGTTGGGAAGAATAGAAGGAGGAAAAAGATTAACAGCCACCTAAAGGTGCTACCAGTGCTTCCTTTTTCTATAAAGAATGAGACTCGAATGCTCCAAGCTATTGCAGTCACTGAACTAATCTCCCTTAGTATAAACCATGCTAAAAGGAAATATACAGGGAAAAAGAAGGTGTGGGGTGGAGAGAACTATATCCCCTTCACTTTCCATACATAAGCAACAGCACCATCCTGAGCCTGCAGGAGAAAAATCAGGCTATAAAAATATGAAAGGGTTGCATAATACTAGAAATAGAACAGTTATGGAACGACTTTCATACAAAATTATTTTCAGTCAATTAAGCAAAAGACAAAAGATCACATCATGCTGTATGGATGAATTATCCTTGCAAAAGACTGTTCCTCAACATTCTTTAAATTGGCAGAAATTAGTGAACAGAATACAAAGACCCTATTTTTGTGTTGGTTGCAATTCCATTCTACATCCCATTAGAAAAGCTTTGGCTAAGCTAATTGAGTACTTATTTATAATAAGTACTTATTTATAATAAGGTATCAAAAATTCACTATTATTGTAAGTCTGTGGAACTATAGCACAAAGCTGATGATTGACCAAAATGACATCTGGTACCAGAAAGGAACCTGTGCACTTTAACAATATTCTTGACAACCCTCCTTATAAGAAAGGAGCTATTTTCCTATTTTACAGATCATGCACCTGATGATACGATCTGATAAAGGTCACAAAGCTTAAAATTGATGGAAATTTAAATGCAAATGATTTATATTTAAATTTCAATTGGCAGGCTATCTGTATTTTGGGCTTCCTGCTGTATTCTGACTGGCACTTCTGCAGAATGGAACAATAGCAGCTAGTTATTCAAAGTAAGTATCATCTGCTTTTATTGTATTAAATATATTTAACATTTCTGTCTCATAATATCATGAGATTTTTATGAAGAATGTAGTACACATTTGGGACATATATACTGGAAATTTTGTCTGCATTTAAAATTATGAAAAATAAAGGTTCTGTGCAATATGGGGGATTTTCCACTTCATGGAAATCTTTCACATAAACCTTATAAATAGAACCATATATATTGGCCAAATAAATTTTATATATCCTCGGTTTAATCTAACCACTATATAAGTATGTATTCGAGTAGTTTGCTCAGATGGAGCATTTAACATATCCATACAATGGCAAATCATTAAAGAGGGCCAGGAATTATGATTGATTACACATTTAAACACTGAGATAATGCCCTCAAAAGGCAATACTGGTACTGCTAACAAGTGCAAACTACCAAAAATATTCAGGGTATTTTTTCTTTTTGTCAACATTCACATGCATAAAAATACATTTTAAATTCTCATAAAATTGCGTAATATCAATACATTTGGTAGGCATTTCTCTTTGGAAATAGTATAACAGAAATTACAATATATTTTGCACTTCTTAGTAAATATGTAAGCTGTTTGTAAATGTTCTCCATTTTTCTTATATTGTCCCTGACATCTTCTTTGAATGTTACGTTAATTATAAGCACAAAGTGACAAACACATAAAAAAAAAAACACTGGCATGACTGATGTCTTGATCCTATCAAAAGGAAGTGTTCTGATCTTTGCATTTTATTTGATTTTCTAAAATTAAATGAATAAACATGTGGAGAAAGGAAAAGTGTCCTTTGGAACGAAAACACTGACTTCACTCATCAGGCCATAATTACTGAAGAAACATGTATTACATTCTGAATTCACGCTATTTCACTTGATGCAAGTGTTATAATCAGACCAGCAGAGCATACAGGAGCCATCTGGGTGCCGCAGAGTGGTACAGACAAACCCAGGGAGAAAGGGCACACCGACCTTCCCAGAACCAAATCAGCTCACAGACTTTGGCTTGGGAAGGTACAATTTTTCTGCTTTGTTGTTTTCTTATTAACATTGTTGAAGATGACCAATAGTATGAGACCCGATGCTTAGAAGAAAAAAAAATTAATTGACTATATACCATGCAACCTTACCATAGTATCATATCTCATACATATTTAAGCTATCAATAGATTTGACTTTTATTCAGCTTCACCCATCCCACCTCCCACTACACTCAGTCTTTCAAGGAATTTCTAACTCACTAAAAGAATCTGGCTTTTAGAGCTTAAATTTCATTTAAGAACTCAACACAAAATTAGCATGTCCATTGTCCTAGGCATTTAACACAGTAATCTGATTTCTAGGTAATAACAATGGATTTCAAATGTGTGTGAACCATTTCCTTTTCAGTGAAAGGGATGGTATCTGAGTTGAATATGAGTAACCTGATAATCATGAGATTCCCATCAGTCAATTTGATTCCTCTGAGGCAGCAGGTTATAGAAAATTGAGCCTAGTGACGTAATACACATCCCAGACAGTGTTATAAGAACAGTAGATGATTTCAATGAGACTCATTATTTATTCATCACTAAGTCCCATTTGGTTGTCATTTTCACTGACGGTATGCTGAGTTAATCAGTTGAAATCCAGAGCTGATACAGTATTTTTTCTGTACCATAAAGGAACTCTTTTTTGGGGAAAAAAATGTGCCTTCCTATATGAAAGAGTAGAAAACAAAGAGGGATTTTGTACTTGTGGTCATTCATGGTAATAGCTAAATACTGTTCTGTCCTCCTGGAGGAAGAGAGACTGGACAAAGCCCTTAAGGACTTCTGTCATTCTCATTTCAAGTATGCAAAAATGTGCCAAATAATGTTGAGGAAAAAGTAAAATAAAACAAGTCTGTAGAAAATAACTAGGTTCATGATAAAAATGAAACAGTTTCATTTTGACAGGAAGCACATTGACTAAATGGGCTATAACTCACATACTGAGTTTGATTCTTCTCTTCAAACTCGGTGGTTTAAGGGAGGGGGAGCAAGTATCCTCAATGGATTCACCCAGTCCCTAAACTTTTCCCCATATTAGCTGAAGTGCAAGCACACTTAAAAATCACAAGCTGACTGCCAAATCTTTAAAGTCTCCAACACACCATTGTCACATTTACTGTTTCCCTTTCCTAATTTTTCTCTAAGAAATCATTATTAAATATTTTTATGTCAAACATAAAAATTCATTTTTAACCTAAAATTCCAAGATGTAATTAAAAAGACAAAGCACACTGTGGGTAGGGGATCAAAGAACTTCAAGAGGGGTAGTGCAAATTCAGGTAGAAACTCAAAACATGTCCTAGGAATGATTTAAGTCAGGTACTTTTATAGAATTTTATATAAAAAGAATGATATAAAAAGAATTAGATAAAGGATAATGTTGGTAATGACCGGGTGAAAAAGTTATGAGGAAAACATGTAAAAGTTTACTAAGTTAGCCATTTTTTAAACAGAATAATCCCATTTATACTGGCTTCTTGGAATAGTGATAGTTTGGTCCAAGGCAAAAGTTTGCCCAGTTCAAGCAACACAGCTAACACAGTTCACTGCATCAACTTTTCTAGCTCCACCTAGTCTAATGCCAATTGCATGGGCATGTTAGACGTACGCCCTGCAGGTTTAGGTCACAGAGAATGAGACGAACATAAAGGAAACACACATGAAATGTCCAAACTTTAGGTCATCTGGGAAGCCATAAGTGAGCTCACAGGCTAAACACTTATTTATTATCACATTGCCCAACTCTTGGTTCCTAAAAGGTGATCTATTTTTTTAAGTTGACAGAGACATTCAGGACAGTTAGGTAAGCACATCAAAATCCAATAGGTACATTAAAAGTAAGAGAATGGGATATTTCACATGGAGAGTCATCAGGCACTCTAAAAGTCAAGGAGATTTCTTATTTTATTTTTGCCTGTGTTGTCTTCTACATTTAGAAAACTCTATAAACTATTCAGTTATTTCTTGGGTAAATTTTTGTGTGTCCTGTAATACATTCTATTCTTTTCTGGGAGCATTTTTTTCTGCCTTTTTTATATCCTAAGATCTAAACTATTTTTCTCAAGGGATTATCCTGACCTTGGGATTGGGTTTTTTTTGTTAGGGAGACAATCTCCCACACAACAAAAAAATTGCCTGACCAATGACAACTTTGCACAATTTTATGTATTTGCTCAATAATCCCATAATTTCATAAGAGTTTCCCTTTGTACAAAGATAATACTTCTCTTCTATTTTCTTACCCCTATCCAATTATAAATGCCTTCATCCAAACTATATTTAGACCAAAAGCTTCTGTTCAAGAAGGTTCTCCATCACCTGAAAATGTAATTTTTATATAACAATGGATTCCAAATTTATGTAAACCATGTTCTTTTCAGTGAACTGACAGTATCTGAGTTGAATATGAGAAACTTGATAATCATAAGATTACCATCAGTCAATTTGATTCCCCTTCCTCGAAACGGCCAAATATCTCCCTAATGGCAATAACCACATTCCAGCTCGAATTTCAGTTTAGACTTACATGCACTATACTCAACATACACTACAGTGTCTCTGAAGGCAGAAATTTGTCAATTTTTCTTTGAGTTCTCATACTAATTAATGTAGACTTGCAAAAGATGATTTTTCTTAAATTGATAACATTTGAATAGTTTACTATCCCAAATGATAACACTCCAATGCTAGCATCCTGAAAACTTAGAAATGTAGTTCAGTTTCCAAAACTTAAATTCTCAGCTCGAACCAACATTGTAACTAGAATAAGAATCATCTCAAATAACAGCGCAAAAAAACCAAACTGCAGGAATAAAATACCTTAATCTTTAACTTTTAGAACAGTAAAATATTCCTGAACTTTGACTTTATGAGTGGTATTTATCTGGTTAGCAATGTTGGCAGCTGTTCAAAGTTTCAGTGTACCACAAACCATGAATATTAAATACTACAACAAGTTTACTGGGAGGGAATTCAAATTTGTTTGTAAGTGCATGATAGTCAACCCTCCAGTTTCAATGATGCTCAGAAATACTCTGAACAGAAGTGAAGTTATCTTGTACTATCTGGATTCTAACAAAGTCAGGAATAAGACAAATGAAAGGAAAGAACATCATAAGACAGAATGCCACTCTCTGTCGAGTGACACAGATAGTGATTGAAGAAAATCAGAAACAGCAAATATATAGTATTTCATTCAGTTCAATTGATATTAGGGTCACATCTTAAATAAAACACAAGCTAATCTAGAAAGAAAAGGGACAAAGTAGTAAATGAGAACAGATTCTGCCAATGCTATCCCCAGAAGCTATCAAATAAAAAAGCACATGTGGGTTAAATGTGCAAATAACTACAGGCTATGTGACTTGCTTCTCACACTCTCCTATATATACAGGAGTCATACACAATAGATATACAGCAGCACCATATTTAATATTTTAGTGTTCCGATAGTAATAAATCAAATGCATAAGAGAGTATATCTCCTGCCCTTGAAACTACTCCCAACATAAACCTTAAAAATGTTTGGGGCATATAAAGTTTTTATTTTGGGTGTGGCAACTCTTATATTCTAATGCAAAACCAAATTGAATTAATATCCAAAATAATGCGAAACTTTCTTCACCAGAGGAGAACTTCATCATTCAAATAAAACGAGTGGGCTGGAGTGATAGCACAGTGCGTAGGGCACTTGCCTTGAATGCGGCCTGAACCGGATTTGATTTCCAGCATCCCATATGGTCCCCTGAGCATGGCCAGGAGTAATTCCTAAGTGCAAGAACCAGGAGTAACCCCTGCGCATCGCTGGGTGTGACCCCAATAAATAAATAAATAAAAGAAAAGAAAGCAAGTTATTTCTAGACAGAGACGTTTCATTTTTCAAAAGTATAAAAGTCTTTTTGGTTTTTTTAATAGGTTGTTTTTTTATCTTGTTACATGAAATGAGCTGCAAGATTTAATTTTATGAAAAGCTGGCTGTCCAGATAACGCTCCTCTTGGAAACAGCTATCACACAACTTAGATATTATCTGCAGAGAGATTCATAAAAGACCAATTAAAAGAGATATTTTTTCCTAATAATCTTGTGCTATGATTAGAATTGCAGGACTGACTTTCAAATTTCCTCTTAAAATGTTTTCACCTGTAACTGAATAAGTGATTATGAGGCTAGTAAAGGAAGAAAAGGATGTTTCCACATTAAAACAGTTAACAGATATTAAATAATCAGAGAAAATGACCACTAGGCAAGCAATGACTAAAGTTAGGGGTAAGGGAAAAGGTGCTTTTGCTGATTTTATTGCCCATGTACCTTCAGGAGTCATGGGAGACTTGTAAAAAATTTTGTGGGCAGATAAAAGTCTACCATTTATTTCCAAGGTTGGTTTAAGTATATGTCAAGGGCTTTTCCTCCTTAGTTCTTGACCACATGAAACTAAATGAAAGTCATCTATGAAAGCCTTGCATAATCATTAGGTGACAGGTCAAAAGAAAACTTATTTTCAACATTTTTCTGACATTCATTTATTTCAATTCCACATTTCAGATGCCATTAACCAGAAATTCTCATTGTATGAAGAAAGGTAGAGGATAGGATTTTATTTCAACATTGTAGGCACATACTCTGAAAAGGTAAATCTTAAAACACGCAGGAATTGAATAGTTTACTAAATATCTCCTAAGTGTCACTAAGTGCTAAGCATAATGCCGGTAATGATCAAAAAGTTCTGAAGTTACCACCTAGGAACATTTTTGAATGTTTTAATATATTCATGAATAGCCTTTCATTTATATGCTTTTCTAAATACTTCATATAAAATTATATATTTTGGGGGTGAAACAAGATGCTTTTTTTTAAATAAAATTAAGTTTAACAAACATGAGAGACAAAAACGAGAGGATGTATGTGATCAAGAGAGAACACACACTTCTCCAGAGAGGAAAAAGTTAGAAAAGTGAGAAGCAAGTGACATATGTATTCAAGGGAGAACACAAGCTTGAAGAACAAGTCTAGTATTTATCTTTTTAAACTCATGATAAATATACCAGCCATATCATAGTCAACATTCAACCCTACTGTTTCATATGTCATATTCATCATCAGTTAAGCATTTATCAAGCTAGATGTGTTAATGTTTCTAACATATTCAGAATGGCACTTGGCAGTTGTAAACAAATTATGTGCATTAATACTAAATAAAAACATTATATGCAGGAACTTATTTTTATGTATTCTTCAAAGAAAAATAATATGGATTTGTGCATCATTTGCATGATCTTGCTTGTTTGAAGCTCCTAACAGAAGTACCAAAATGGCAGCAAAGAATTCTGTTCATACCCAGTCATCAAGAATGGTGTCCAACTCACACAGGGTTTATGCTTTAAAGTCAGAACCAATATTTTGAAACAGGAAATGTCAAAGAAAATTCTGTATTTCTGTCCTAGAAAAATCTTAAGCTCTCCAATATCAAAGGCTTTATTTTTATTGTTGCAAAAAAAAATGCAGTGAAAAGGATTAGTAGTAATAGGTGTATTCTCTAGTTCATCGTAATTCCTGCTGTATGATACTGGCACACACGCCTGACTTTGGGATTAAGAGCTAATAAGGTTGCAAAACCTAGGACCAGAGACAGAGTTCAGTGGACTTGCATATGCTTCTTATACATGAAGTCTCGGGTTTAGTCCTTGTCACCCAAACAAAGCACTAACAACTCTGTAAAGGATAAACAGAGTGTGACTGCTTAGGAGAAAAACATTATTGACAAAACTATAAAAATGAAGAGCCTTGCTCTTCTGGTCCTAATAATTTCCAGCTTAAAAAAAAAAACAGCCATTTTTAGATAGTTTAGCTTGTTCACTAATTTGAATAAGACTTGAATTTCCTGTGCTAGAGTTTTATATTTATAAAAAGTATCTTTTATCAGGGCAGGGAAGCATACTTCATCTGACAAACCGTAACTGTAACACACAGTTAATTGGTAAGATACTTAAAATGATTATTTTGTTAAGGTTAAAATTGGCCTTCTGAAGTTTTTTCATCTATTTCCTTCAGAGTTTCTTCAAACTCACCCCAGACCAAAAAGATCTATATATGTCTTTAAAAATATGTAATTTTCTATGACTCCCATATGTTATCTATGTCTGCATTTAAAAGCCCCAAAGCATGAGATTCTAAAAGTCATACTTAGATACACGTTTCAGCAATTGTTGACCCTGAATTCATATGCTTTAAAATCACTATGTTTAAATGCAATTTTGTATTTTACCTTACTTTTTCTTAAGATAATTAATCATTTCCATCAATACATTTCCCTTTCCATTCAACAACTATGCATTAGATACTTTCCATATAATAAGAGCTGCTGTTTACACTGAACACCTCACAATTTCCAATCATCTTCAAGCAGTCTCTAGGAAATGGAGCTGTATCTATTTCCAAATGAAGCCAGAAGTCATGGAACCAGCTAACCATTACCCAGCCAATATTGAGTTAAAATTCTATTCTGTGTGGTTGAAAGAAAGCAGAATATGCAGGCCCAAAAATGTACCACTATCGTGTGAATTATTTAGAGCTGAAGCCATCAGGATCCTGTATAGCATTGTAGCACTGTAGCACTGTCCTCTCGTTGTTCATCCATTTTCTCGAGTGGGCACCATTAACATCTCCATTGTGAGACTTGTTGTTACTGCCTTTGGCATATCCAATGCGCCACAGGTAGCTTGCCAGGTTCTGCCATATGGGAGGGATACTCTCGGTAGCTTGCTGGGCTCTCCAAGAGGGATGGAGGAATCAAACCTGGTCCGCTGTGTGCAAGGCAAATGGCCTACCTGTTGTGCTATCACTCCAGCCTGTCTAGGAAGAACGTTTAACTCTTCTTTAACTGTCTAAAAGAATTAAATAGCCTATCCCAGAAAGAAAATTATTGCCAGAAATAACACAAGGTGGGGGCATCACAAGTGGTGCCAGAGGTCCATGGTCCTTCCTGCTGATTCTCTGACAAGCAGACCAGTTCAATGTGAGGGTCTGACAACTCAGTGCTCTCAGAGACTGCGCAGGCCACCCCAACCCTCCCCGTGCTGCACCCGGTGAAGTTCAAGGAAGCATGAATTGTTGGGAATCAAACAGGGGTTGGTGCAAGGAACTCCCTTAATGTCTGTCTGTATTGCCCCCAGAAATAACATTTTATCTGCCGTTCTGTGGGGAATCAGAGCTGATTGCCCGACACTTGCTTTCCCATCACTTCATGAGCTGCCCTTCTCCTCTTTGAAGTCCCAGACTTTTATTACATTCCTTAGTCCACTGTGGCACATGAACCTCAAGGGCCTGACTTATTCTGAACTACTGTATTTTCAGGTTCCTGTAGGTACGAAATTCAAATTGTTCTCTTGTTAAATGTCTTCTGTCAATTCGGTTATTAAATCAGCCAGAGAAACTAGAACCAAGAGAATATTTCCAATTCCTTCACAGTCATCCAAGTTTATATCTGTTTATTCATTTTCATAGCATCATAAAAAAAAGATCACAAGTCATATGATCTTTCTAGTCCTAGTGATTCTAGCCTTTCTGGGTAATTTCCACATCTCAGCCTCTCTAGGCATTAGCTGAAAATAAAGAGAGTAGCACAGATGGTCTATACGGTTGCTTACACATCTAAGCTCCTTTGTCCTAAAACTGAGAATAAAAGGGCATGCATTAGAGAGTAACTGTCCCATGCAGGGTTTTGCTATCTAGAACTACTACTTTTGTCTGCTCCTGCAAGCAGAATTTACCCAAGAATATGGATAGACATGTCATTTTTCAAAGAAATAGATAAAACACTCATGAAATACATATGGAACTATAAACCCCCATAAATTGCTAAAGCAATCCTTGGGAAAAAGAAGATGGGTGGAATCACCTTCCCCAACTTCAACCTATACTACAAAGCAGTAGCAATTAAGACAGCATAGTACTGGGCAAGAAACAGACCCGCAGACCAATGGAACAGAGTTAAATATTCTGTCACAGACTCTCAAATACAGGACTACTTAATCTTGATAAAGGAGCAAGAAATGTGAAATGGAACAAGGAAAGCTTCTTCAACAAGTGGTTGGGAATGGGAACCCAACCCATTAGTCAAATGGGAAAACTGGACAGCTACCTGCAAAAAAATAAACTCTGACCTCTATCTAATGCCAGGCACAAAAGTCAGATCAAAGTGGATTAAAGACCTCAGTATCAGACCTAAATTTATAAGATACATGGAGGAAAATGTAGGCAGAACCCTCCATGACATTGAAGCTGAAAGATAGCCCCATGACAATTGGGCCCTAGCAAAGCAAGTCCCAGCCCATATCCCGTTCTGCAGCTGCGGCAGGCTAGCAACACCAAGTACCCCCATTTCCTCCTTGCACCTGGAAATCACCAGATAAGGCCATAAGGTCAGAGAAGGCCTAATGAAAAGGCCTAATTGACTGCCTAATTGGGAGGGCCTGGTGACAGGTACAGAAGAGAGTGGCTGGTGCTGATGGCTTGTTGCAAAATGATTGACTTCCTTTGTGCAGCATCTAATGTGATAATTCAAATGTATTGGGTGATTTGTGCGCTGGCTTTCTGAAATGCGCGGGAAGATGCCCTATAAAAAGCCCTCTTTGAAGAGGCTCAGGGCTCTCAGTCACTGATGGTTTGTGGTCATGCTGTGAGCCCGAGCATGCTCCAATATACCTGTTGCTTTTGAATGGACTTGGTCTCTCAGTTTTCCTTGACAGGTGAGGCTGTCCTGAGCTCAGACCCTAACAAAGCTAAAAGCATCATTAAGGATAAAACACCACTGACCAAGCAAGTGGAAACGAACATAAACAAATGGGACTACATTAAACTAAGAAGTTTATGCACCTCAAAAGAAACAGTGACCAAAATACAGAGAGAGTTCATGAAATGGGAAAGAATATTTACCCAATATCCATCTGACAAGGGATTAATATCCAGGATATACAAGACACTAGTAGAATTGTAAAAGAAAAACCTCCAACCCCATCAAAAAATGGGGAGAAGAAATGAACAGAAGCTTCCTCAAAAAAGAAGTACAAATGACCAAAGGCACCTGAAAAAATGCTCTACATCGCTAATCATTAGGGAGATGCAAATCAAAACAACAATGAGTTATCTCACACTACAGAGACTAGCACACATTCAAAAGAACAAAAGCAACCAGTGCTGGCATGAATGTGGGAAGAAAGGGACATTCTTTCACTGTTTGTGGGAATACCTACTGATCCAACATTTTTGGAAAAAAATAGGGACATTCCTTCAAAAACTTGAAATTGAACTTCCATATGACTACTCAATACCATTTCTGAAATATATCCTAAGGGTGCAAAAAAAGCACAGTAGAAATGACATCTGCAACTGTATGCTCATTGCAGCATTGTTCACAATAGTCAGAATCTGAAAAAAACCTGAGTGCCAGAGAACAGACAACTGGTTAAAGAAACTTGGTACATCTACATAATGGAATACGATGCAGCTGTTAAGAGAGATGGAGTTATGAAGGTAAAGGTAAAGGTAAAGGCCCTCCCGTTGATCGTCGATTTGCTCGAGCAGGCCCAGTAACGTCTCCATTGGAGACTTTTGTTGTTACTGTGTCTGGCATATCGAATACTCTCGGTAGCTTGCCGGGCTCTCCCAGAGGGGTGGAGGAATCGAACTCTGGTCGGCCATGTTGGCTGCGTGCAAGGCAGACGCCCTACCCGCTGTGCTATCGCTCCAGCCCTATATACTGGTACTGGAGTTATGAAATGTGCTTATAAGTGGAAGGTCATGGAGAGTATCATGCTAAATGAAATGAGTTAGAAATAGAGGAACAGATACAGAATTACTGCACTATTTTTTGAATATAACATGAGACTGACACCCAAGGACAGTATACTCAAGGACCAGGAATACTGCTGCATAGTTGGAAGCCTGACTCATGAGCTGGGGGAGAAGGCAGCTGGAATACAGAAGGAATCACTAAGACAATGATGGTTGGAGGACTCTTTTGGGATGGGAGATCTGTGCTGAAAGTAGATAAAGAACCAAACATGACAGCCTCTCAGTATCTATACTGCAAACCATAATGCCCAAAAGTAGAGAGAGAGAGAGTATGGGGGAAATTGTCTACAATAGAGGCAGGGAGAGGGTTGGAAAGGGGTGAGGGGTATACTGGGGATATTGGTGGCGGAGAATGTGCATTGGTGGAAGGAATGAGTGTTCAAGCATTGTATGACTGAAACTCAAACATAAAAGTTTTGTAACTGTATCTCACGGTAATTACAAAAATCTGAAAAAAAAAAAAGAATCTGGGTTGGTTTTGATTTGGAAACTTCTCAGGACACTAGTCCTTCAAAGTGTTAAAGTCTTTGATACTGGAGCAATAGAACAGAGGGTAATGTGTCTGCCTTGCAAGCAGCCAACCCGGGTTAGATCTCCAACATCCCATATAGTTCCCCTGAGCACTGCCAGTAGTGATTTCTGAGTGCAGAGCCAGGAGCAATCCCTGAGCAACTCCAGGTGTGACCTCAGCACAAAACAAAACAAAAAAGTGCTAAAGTTCGTAGCATGGTCTGTTTCACATTCTCTAGGTGCTGCTTTGTAGAGGACATAATCAGTACCAGCAGTTCCACAAATAAGGTTATCAGATAAAACTCAGAATGAATTTACTGCTTATTTATTTACTGTATTATAGAGCCATCTCATGCAGTATCTGCATACTACTCCTGGCTCAGGACCACACTACTACAGAGTACCCTTGAAGGAGTGGTAGGGATAACACATGGGGTTCCGGAATGCAAAACATTGCTCTAGCTTTGTCCCTGTCCCAAGTCCAGCCTCACTTTAATTAACCTTAGATATGGAATGAAAAATTCACCATTATAAATATGGGGCTGATACTGTATGAGAAATCTATACTAAGATTATTATTTACAGCTCTATCTTTTAAATTATGCTGTGAAAACTGAAAACTTCTCAGAGCAGAACTTCATTAGGATCTAATCCTGAACTGACATATCAAAAACGTTTCCTAATTCACAAGACAGAAAAATGGAGATTATGTCCAATAAACATGTTTCACACCATTCATGCAAGTCCTGAAATGCTTGGACTACATCCTCAAATTGGTCTCAATTCCTTAGTATGAAGACCATGATTTGGACTCATTCTATTTGTACTCATAGTATAAGGGGAAAAAAACCTGCAACAGTTAACGAGACTATTTAAAAGAAAAAAAATTATTATCCATAAATCTTGGGGGAAAAAAAACAATCTAAAGTTGACTTAAAATTGAGATATTGGTTTTCAAACCATATGTTGTTTTCAAGTGTCAGACTCTAGAGTTTAAAAAAAAAATTAAAGTTTCAGCATTTAATTAAAATCACAAAAGAATTTCCTCAAGCACTACATATTTGAGTTCTAACTGTAAAGGTTATACTTCCCCGCAAGCAGAACCTCAGTAATGACTGCCCACGACATATTTTTCTGAAGTTAATTAAAGTTTTCTTAATTTATTTATTTATTTTTTTGCCAAGATGATTTTAAGTAAAAATGGGAATTAAGAGGAGGACTGAAGTATCAAAACTAGAAAACTTAATAGTTTTATCAAGGCCAAACTCCAAAACTATAAATTTTCTCACTTCGGTGCCCAAAAGGATGGGGCTTCTGGCCTAAAACAGGGCTGAGTCTAGGAAATCTGGTCCATTCTTTTTTTTTTCTCTCTTTGGGTCACACTTGGTGATGCACAGAGGTTACTCCTGGCTCATGCACTCAGGAATTACTCCTGGAGGTGCTCTGGGACCATATGGGATGCTGGGAATTGAATCCAGGTCAGCTGGGTACAAGGCAAATGCCCTACCCCTACTGCTATACTATCACTACAGCCCAAATCTGGTCCATTCTTAATTATGGTTAAAGTCAAAGGAAGGGTGAGCTTATTATAAGATAATGGAATGGGAGCTGAGAAGGTTTCTCAAGATGCACTATCATCACAGAATCTCTCCTTCACCCTGGGGCAGAAAACGGCTTACTTCTTTTAAGAGGATGGAATCTGGAAAGCTTCAGTCACCTTCTGGCAACAATGCATTTAAAACCTGGATGGGAATCCTGAGGAATGGAAAGGTCAGAGGCCAAGGTCTTAACTGGCCTCAGGGCAAAATTTATCAAGATCATTTTTGTTTTAACTCTTCTAGTGCACTACAACAGGAAAAGGTGAATATGAGTAATTGTTTAAAAAAATTTGTAAATCTACAACTGTACCGCATGGTGTTTCACTAACAAAAATTTTTTAAAAAATGAAATAATGGAGAATGGGTACTGGTGGAGGGATGGGTACTGGATCATTGTATAACTGAAACCCAAGCACAAAAATTTGTAAGTCTACAACTGTACCTCATGGTGTTTCAATAATAAAAATTAAAAAAAAAAAAAGTGAGTTCCCAGGCTTTGCGAGAAGGGTTGTTTCCCAAAGTTACTGAGGAAAAGTAGTACTGTATCACTGTCCTCCCATTGTTCATCCATTTGCTCGAGCAGGCCCAGTAATACCTCCATTGTGAGACTTGTTATTACTGTGTTTGGCATATCGAATATGCCGCCAGGCTTTGCTGTGCGGGCAAGATATTCTCGGTAGCTTGCTGGGCTCTCCCCGAGAGAGGCAGAGGAATCGAGCCCGGGTCAGCCGTGTGCAAGGCAAACACCCTACCCACTGTGCTATCATTCCAGCCCTGAGGAAAAGTAGTACTAACAAATGGCAGACGTTTTCCCCTCTCAGCAATCCAACACCTCACCATTTTCAGCTATAATGTTCATATGTGTGTATTCAAACACATTATATGTAATTTATAGGGCTTCGGCAGCTAAAGACCTCCAGGACCAGCCACCACCATGCTGAGACCACTCTCCGCACACATGAAGGTACTGGCAGAGGGACAAAGTCACGCGGGTTCCGGGGCCGAGATCTCCAAGCCTACTCGGATTTGGGCCGAGCATCCTCCACCCAGATCCTCCAAATTCCAGTAGGCGGGGGTCACACCCACCAACAGGCCCCCTGGCGCCGTGTAATCCCATCAGCGGCCAAGACTCAGAGACTATAAAAACCAGCTCCCGGAACCGCCATCCTATTATGACATCTTATTATCTCATTCCTACTTTGGACAAACTGGCAGGCTACCAAATGTAGCCTGCCCACAGGGCAGAGTCTGGCAAACTCCCCTTGGCGTACCCAATATGCCAAATACCAGTAACAATGATGGGTCTCATTCTCCTAAAGAGCCTTGAATATAATCTCAGGGCTAGGATGAAGGAGACGTTACTGGGGCCTGCTCGAGGCAATTGACGAATAACAGGATGATTTGTGATTTGTGATAGGAGTATAAGGAATTTGAGTGGAAACAGAAATAAAACAGTAATGTATTTTCTTTAGAAGCAAATATGTTGCTCCATCACCTTTGAAATCATGAAAATAAACTAAGAAACTTAAGAAGCAAAACAATACTGAAACACAGGTTTGTAGAAGAAGGTTTTAAAAAAAGGCATTTCCACTTACAAACATCAAAAAAAGGTACTAATTTTAAATTCTCTTTGAAGAGAAACAAATTTGCTTTTCAAATATTGAAAACGGATCATGCATGCAAGATGATTACTCAGTAATCCAATGCCCCCACTCAACAATCACTTACTTTGTAAATGGTAGGTAAGATCTGTTTCATTTTCAGTCTGTGAAAGACAAAGACATCATAAACGGCTGAAACTGCAAGAACAGTCACTCCTTGTTCCTTCCACAACATGCTGCATCCTGCACACAGTCCAGTCCCCAGGAACCAGCCCCAAGTTCTGGCTGAGTAGCCTCTTGTGGAACAGTGTTTAATGTAACAGAGCAAGGAGAGGAGAAAGAAGAGACTAGCCCCAACATCAGCGCGTCCCACGATTCCTGCAACTGCTTCAGTATGAATCGGGTGAGAAGCAAACATCAAGCCGGCCATGAAGGTCCAGTATCCATCTCCCAGGAGCATCTTGGAGAAGCTCGTGAAGAGACCAGTCACGGCCGCATGCAACAGGACATTGACAAGATGGTAGCTCCAGGGATTCAGCCCTCCAATGGCATGGTTCAGGCGAAAAGAGAGGGTGCAGAAAGGTCGGTAGGATTTGTGGCTGCCGCTGTGGGTTAGGAGAGTCCCCCAAAAGTCATTGTAGAAAATGTGCATCCATGGAGTTTCTGGGAGAAGGTCCTGATTAGTCTTGATAGCACGGCTGAAAAACAAAATGTCAAAAGATCAAATATGTGACAATGCTAGGATAATGACTTCCTCAGAAGCTTGATCATAGGGCTCTATGGTGGGATTTCAGGCATGCATGAGATATTCAAATGAATCTTAAAGTAGAATTTTCATGCTAATCCAAATATTTCCCCTTTCTCTCTCTCTTTCCTTCTTCTGAGCTCTCATAGGACTTTCTGCCATGTATGGCTTTCGTGATGGTACTTAGTTCTTCTGCTTCTGAGAAATAATAGTTCCAGGTTTGCACACTTGGAAATACCAGGAATTTTCAGAGCACTTGCTGTCTAGCAACTACTGAACTGATCTCCTGTTTAAATTTTAAAATAACTGGTGACGAGGTAGACAATGCTATTTTCATGCTAAAGATTAATTAATAATGATTCCTCAGTCACACCCAATGGAAACAGTAGGGCGGTGTTTTCTATACCACGCTCTTTCAACTATGAAGGAAACCCAACATGTCATGTGATCCACATGATACTGGGGTTATGTCAGAAGTTACACAGAGTTTATAAAAATGTTAATGGTCATATTTATTTCAATGTGCTTTTGAAAGTATATTAAATTATGACAACAGGGCAAGATTTCATAAATACCTTTTCATAATGAAGCTGTTATTTTTTTTAACTGGGCTGGAGTGAGGTGGGTTAGGTAGAGAGGGTAAGGTACTTGCTTTGCATGTGGCAAACCCCAGTTCAATGTGCTGCACCTCATATGGATCCCTGAGCACTGTCAGGAACGACCTCTGAGAACTAAAACCAGGAGTAAACCCTGATTTCCACCATGTAAAACCCCAAAACAACCCCAAAATGTTTAATTCGCCATAAAAATAGTATTGAGAAATTAATCATACTGATGTAGGTAAACACAGTACATACATAGAAGACTGATGCAAATGACTCGATGTGAAGGATCCCTTTAGCTATAACATTATACCTTTAAGGTATAGTAACATACTGAGTCCTCTATAATCCTAGAGCACCTGTCCTGGTACTCATAAAACTTGAAAGAAGCACATGGTGGTTTTAAAGAAGTAGGGATAAGCACGACTTAAGCAAACAAATCATCTGTTTATCATCTGATGCCAGGGTTTCTTAGAGTAGTATAAGTATTTACATAACTAAAGCACATACAATTTATGACCTTCAGACTTTTAGTACTAACCCTTGTGACATTCCTACATTCAACATATTCAACATGATCAAAGGCATTTCCATAGGAATATTACAAAAACTCAAATTTAAAATGCCGTACATTGAGGAAATCAAGATTCCTGCCTCCCTAGTCTGTAATCTACTGTCTCAAAAACAAGAAAATGCAACAGAGATTCGAACAGATTAAGAAACCCATCCAACATAACATAAGTATCAGTATTGGGATTAAATGACCAGGCAATACTGGTCATCAACTTCCGCTCTAAATTGCTTCCCAATTAACCTGTCCTAACTTTCATTTCTGTAATGATATGGTTTTACCACAAAATCATTTAACACTTGTAACTGTTCATTTACCTTTAATGCAGAAAACACTGCTTAGCAGATGCATGAATGTTCTGGAGACCAAATGTAAGTCACACCTGAGGCACTGTTAGCTGCTATTGTTTTTCCATAAAGACAGGCCCATATTTACAAGTCTATTTGACCTACAAGTTCTGCAAGTAAGTGCATTTGGGGGTAAGAATTTAAACAGACTAATGAGCACTCTGAGCCCCAGACCAGAAAAGGAAAGCACAAAATAAAGAAAACTACATGTCAGCATTTCTGAAGAATAAATGCAAACAACACATTTAGAGAATCAGTCATTCTGAGAAGGGTGGATCCAAAATGTTCCCTAAAGGAAAAGTCCTTTAAATACAACTATGGGATCTACATAGAAATCGGACAGAAACTGTACTGAACAAAGCATTTGGAGAGGAGACAGGCTAAGAAAATTAACTGGAAAAAATATCACCAACGCAGGGAAACATAACTCTGAGAAACCAGAATTACAACAGTTTCAGAGCAAAGGTATGCTTCCCTTAAGAGTGAAGGAGGAAGCAGCAGGGACTGAAAAAGAAAAAGAACCAGCAAGCTTGCACCAGACATAAAATGCTCATCTACTGCAGGAGGGTCCTGAAGGCAATGTTTTATAGTACATGAGTGCCATAGGCATTCACAGAGCTGAAAACAAAATTGAGTCTTGTTGAGCCCCTTAAAAGACTCAACACAGAGGGCTGAGACTCCTTGAGATGTGGCAGCAACTATTCCAGAGGGGAGCTCCTCCCATCACAGTTGAGCCCCACTCCACCCAGCCAATTCAGGCCAAGGTGCTGAGCACTAACTAAGGTGTTTTGTTTTGTTTTTGGTTATGGAAAATTGGTTATGGAAATTTGGTTATGGAAATTTGGTTTTCTACTTGAACTTATTAAGTCATAAGGAGTCTTGGCACTTGGCAAACCCAACAAAGGTGGTTACACCTGGTACTAGCCGGAGGTAGCTATTCCCTAGGTAAGCCCAACCCAGCAGGGGCTGACCCTCTGCACTAACCCCTAAAGGCTCAAAACTTTGGCTATGCCCTGAAACAGAGGAAGCCCCATCCCCCAGATCTGAACTGTCTTACAACTCACAGGTTGCAGCTGCAGAATTTTGATCCTTAAACTGAAGACGGAGCACAGAGTAAGAGCAAAGGCTCCTCTATAAAAATGTTACTAAAAACATTAGCGCTTATAAGAATATGGAACAAAATCCAATGTTTCTTAATGGGGATTGAAAATTATTAAAATGGAATTCTTCGTGGCAAGAGAAATAGTACAGTGAGTGGGTAGGACACAAGACTGACACAAAGTTGACCCAGATTTGATCCTTGGCAATACCTATGGTTCCCTGAGCACTGAAGTGAGTGATCCCTGACAGTAGTTAGGAGTAAACCCTGAACACTTCTGGGTGAGGCACCAAAACAAAAAAAAAACACAGCATTTTTACTTAAAGCAATCTAAAGTTTCTACAGAATTTTTATCATAAAACCAATGGCATTTTGCAAGAAATGTTATCATTCTAAAATATGCTATTAATCACAACAGACTTCAATACCCAAAGTAATTTGTGAGAAAATAAATAAAAAGAGATCACTGAGAAAATAAAAAAAGGCTCACTCCCTAACTTCAAACTACATAAAAAAAGCAAAAATAATTATAACAGGATGGTATCAGAACAAAAGTAGGCACACAAATCAATGGAAGAAAACAAAGTCTAGAAATAAGTCTACACATTTATGTACATGTAATCTATGATAAAGGAGCAAGATAAATAACTGAGAAAGAAAAATCTCTTAATACAGCAGTTCAGAAAACTGGGGAGGATGGGTGGAAGGAAGGGAGATGGAGGAATGAAGGAGGAAAGAAGGGAGGGAAGGAGTGAGGGAGAAAGAGATCACAAATACCATATACAAAAAATTCAAAAAAATATTTGGCTATTAAGACCCACAATTTCTCTATATAAAATACTTCAAGGGAGGGATGCTGGGATCATAGGTGGTGGAGAATGGGTACTAGTGGAGGGATGGGTACTCAATCATTGTATAACTGAAACCCAAGCACAAAAATTTGTAAGTCTACACTGTACATCATGGTATTTCACTAATAAAAATTTTAAAATATAAAATAAAATACTTCAAGTACAGAGAATGTACCCTAGGACCTCAACAGAGAAGTATTTGTAGATTCAACTACCATGAGGGGAAAATGCAAAAATTAATAGATGGGGCATCAAATTAAAAAGCTGTACACAGCAAAAGAAATGATCACAAAAATAAAAGGTAATCCCACAATTATGGAAAGAAATTTGCATATCAAACATCTAAGAAGGGAATAATATCCAAATACAAAGAAGCAAACACACAACTCAACAACAACAATAAAAAGTAATCCACCCAATCAAAATGGGCAAAAATAATGAACAGACATTTCTCCAAAGATGAAAAAACATATGGCCCATAGATGAAAAAAATCCTCAGCATCACTTATAATTAAATAGATGCTAATCAAAACCTTAACAAGATATCACCTCACACCAGTGAAAATGGCCTATATCCAAAAGACTGGAAAGAACAAATTTTGGAGAGGGTGTGGAAAAAAAGGAACTCTGATATACTTTCTTTATGGATATTGTTACAGTTTCTATGAAGAACAATGTGGAATACCTTTAAAATACTGAAACTAAATTCCACATGACTCGGAAGTATTTTCCAAAGTCACCGTGACTGTCCTCCCCTTTTTCATCAATTTGCTCCAGTGAGCCAAGTAAGGTATCCATTGTGACAATTGTTACAAAACACTAATTTAAAAGACTATTTGCATCCCTCCATTCACAGCAAGAGAGGAATGAGAATGACCTTTGCTGAGCTGTTCTGCCTCAATGTTTCAGCGGCACCTAGGAAGGGATCTATGGCTGACAAGGGCAGTGCAATGCAGTGGATTCAACTGACTGAAGCCCAGGCCATGATCCCATAGAAAAACAATATTCCCAGCATTACCTCGGCATCATCACAATAAATCAACCTAAATGTTCCTCTACAAGTCACTGAATTTTTTTTAAAGGAGAAGAAAAAAAAATGGCCATGGGATACATACTCGATGGGATACTATTTTGTCAGCAAAAAGATTAAAGTATACCTTTTGAGAAACAAAATGGGTGGATTTGTTGATGTGACTCCACCGTAGGAACTAAATGAGGGAGTAAGAAATAATAACTGAATAGCTACATTCATATGTGGAGTATAAAACATTAAAGAATGGACAGGCAAAATACAATAAAACCAGTGCCTAGAAGAATTGTAAATGATGGGAGAGGGCTAGAGCGATAGCACAGCGGGTAGGACATTTGCTTTGCACGAGGCCGACCCAGGTTCGATTCCTCCACCCCTCTCAGAGAGCCTGGCAAGCTACCGAGAGTATCTTGCTGGCACGGCAAAGCCTGGCAAGCTACCCATGACAAATTCGATATGCCAAACACAGTAACAAGCCTCACAATGGAGATGTTGCTGGGCCTGCTCGCTGAGCAAACCGATGAACAACGGGAGGACAGTGCAACAGTGTGACAGGGATAGAAAAAAAATTCAATGGGAAACGTAAGGAAAGATGGAAGGAATGATGGGTCACTCTGATGGTAGATGTACTGAGCTCTGTGTGTGTGTGTGTGAGAGAGAGAGAGAGAGAGAGAGTGTGTGTGTGTGTGTGTGTGTGTGTGTGTGTGTGTGTGTGTGTGTGAGAAGGTAAACTCTTGAAATTCTAGCACTGTTAATCAATAATAAAACAACAAAGGAAAAAGAAACAACACTGATCAGGAGTTAATAATAACTATGTAACGAATGCCAAACAACATTCTTATATGCAATATAACTTCAAAAACTGGCTTACTTTTCTAGATGGCAAACATTTAGCTGAGATAGAAGTGATCCAATATCTATACCTGTGCGACAAAATCTGTTTGTGTAAACAATTTCTAGCACTAGCACCTAAGAATAGTAATATCTATTCTACCCAATGAGTATACATTTTTCCCCACCACCTTCACATCCTTCCTTGCGGCACAGGTATAATTTCTGGCATCCAAAAGGCTATCCTGGCACAAACATGACCTTAGGCACAGAAAACATGCCCAGCTGAGGAGATGAATAAGACTAAGTGAAATTCATTTCCTGTCACAGTATACTATTCTAACACTGCTCTAACTATCTCCTCATTTCCTAGGAGAAACAAGCTACTGTTTTTTATTTAAACTGTGATATTTGGGCTATTAGTGGCAGATGAAACTAGTCATAAGTGAAGCTCTTTGTTAACAGAAGACCTATTCAATCACTGTGATTTGCTTTTCCATTTTGATTTTTATTTTTACAAGTCTCTGTGTACTGACTGTGCACTAAATGAATTTCCATATAAATTGGCTTCTAAATTATTAGAAACAGATGTTATTCTGGATCCATTAAATTAAAACACCCTGCTATGATATTCATCAAGAGCCTAACCCGAAGTAATTGCTTAAGACTTGGTGGGTTATAATAATTTCTAATATGAAAAACTGGCAGTATCAAAGAGCCAATTTCAAGTAATTCAAAATAAAACCTCAACTCTCCTAAACATAAACCTAGATATCAATATGAATTTCTCGAATATCAATGCGGAAACTCTCAGATTATCAAAATCTGAGAAGTGGAATGCTCAATAGCAAAGAATTCTGAAATGAGGCTTTCTAATGTGGCATGGAATGTTGGAAAATACATTCTGTTTAGGTTAATATTTCATATACTCTTGACAGATTCATAAAGGATGGAGAATCGCCTCCCCCAAACCAGGTTTTCTACATACTGTACTATATTACTGCAGCACCATAACAAATGTTTTAAGAACTTTTTTGAAGAAAAGAAAAACAGCAGACTATAAAAATCTGTTTGACATTGCCAGTCACTTTTTTATTTACAGCAATAAATTGAATAATCTGCAGCAGTCAGTAAGATATACTCTTAGTCTCACAAAACCAGGGTTCCCAAACAAAGAACATAACTAATACATCTCATTATCTCACCCCAAGAAAAATAAATTGCTGTAGCACAGTCCTAAATTAACACTGTAACAGAAAAAAATAAAAGGTCGAACAATGTTAATAAGGCCAAGTGGAAGAGGGACTATCTTACCTATGTGCAAAGATTAAATAAGAGAAAATTTAATAAAAGAAAATTCTCGGTGGTATTATCTGTTTAGACAGATTTTTTTATTTAACTAATAAACATTAGGGCAAAAGAACATGAAATAAGACTAAACTGTGCTGAGCTTTAGTACATAAGTCATGTCACACATGGATGTCAGTGATAAGGGATGCATTACACATCTTACAGAGAATAGACCAAAAAGGCTTTAGAAGATTCTGAATAATTGGCTGATAAAGTAAAAGTAGTCACTCGACACTACACAAACATAACAGATTTTCCTCCATTCACATTTTCTTACACGGGTCCAAAATATATATTGATTTTGTATTGTAAAAGCTCTTCTACTCTTTCACAGCTAATGAACAACCTAAACTCAAAACAAAATTTCATGCTGAATAACTGCTGTACTCATTTCTGTGAATCAGTATTAAACATTCAGAAAGACACTAAGGAATTACAAAATTTTTCACTCTGGAAAAGGTGAAGAAAATCAAAGCAGCAGATGTTAAGAAAAGTACAATTCTCCAGAGAATGCAGGATTGAGAAAGTCATCTGAAGCAAGAAAAGTCTAGTCTTCAAAGAAATCTTACCCTATTTCATTTCTTAACCTGTTATGTTCATTTAGAGCTCATTGTGCTGCCTTACAAATTTCCCTTTTTAGGAAATGTTGACAAAGGACAATACTATTGTAACTCAGATGAAAGATATGACACAGCCATCCCAAACTGTCTTTGTGGTGTTTCTCTGGTGATTTTTTTTTCATGTCCATTGACCTTACCTGTCACAAGCACATTAATGATGACCACTAGTCCCCTTGAGCAGGCACAATGCTGAGATTCCTCAAATATCAAATGACACACTCTGCCAGAGTGATTTCAAATGTTCGAATGAAAGATATGTAAAGGCCAAGCCTTAAATCAAAAAAGGAAAATGAATTGTGTGTGGTGTATTAAAATGTGTGCAGCAAGAGAGGAAGGAGAGTGACCTTTGCTGAGCTGTTCTGCCTCAATGCTTCAGCGGTACCTAGGAAGGGATCCATGTCTGACAAGGGCAGTGCAATGCACGGGCTCAACTAACTGAAGCCCAGACCGTGAGCCCATAGAAATACATGAGTTATTCCCAGCTCTACCTCGGCTTCACATCTGTAAAGTCAGAATAATTGCTCTGCTGGACTCTATTGGAGTAAATGAATTAGCAAACAAGCATACATTTCGCATATAAAGTGCCTGGGTTATGTAAATGTAACATGTTAGTTGCTAGTATTTGGAATATTACCTTCTACAGCAAACAGCTGGTGCTAGTCCTCAATACAAACTGCTATTTTTACCATGAGTTCAGCCTTGGAAATCCACGGATCATGGTCTTTAAGTATTCCGTTTAAAATTTCTCTCAACTTTAATAACACTCTAAAAAATACTGGGGTTGTAGATATAGTTTAATGGGCTGAAGAGCATGCTCTACATGCATGGAGAAAACCCAGGTTCAATGACCAGTGTATGTCTTCCTGAGCACCACCAGGAATGACCCTGAATACAGAGTTGGGAGCAGTCCTGTCCTACCCTATCCTTACTTAACCCTGCTCAAACAGTACTCTTCTCATTCTCTCATCGTTTGGATCACCTCTCACTCTCCTTGGTTAGCATCTGTTTCACATTTGTTCTCCAAACCATAAATGGTTTTCTCCTGGTTCTATCATATGAACCTTCTCTCTATACTTTATATTTCTAAAGTCAAGCTCTCCAAAACCTGTAAGTAAAGAGATGTCTTCTCCATTTATATCTCCAGACTGTGTATTTCTCATAAGCCTATTTTTTCAAATCCACACCAGAACAGAAGGAATCATTCATTTCACCTAAAGGCACCTGGCCCCTCTAGCAACAGCAGGTTTATTGTCTTTGGTCAGGTAGTATCACCTAGAAGATTTCAGGAGCAAGGGATTAAAGAGGTAAAGAAAGGAGGAGGAAAAGGAAAGGAAGGTTTCTTATAATTATGTTGAAAATCAAATGAGTCAATCTTAAAAAAATGTTTGGAAATGACGGACTTTTGTTACTTCTTCAAATGTTTCCTCCTTCTAGTTAGCAGTGTCCTGATTTTCCTTTTGAGAACAGCCCAGACCCATTCTCAGTCCATATGGACAGAGATGAGGCTATCCCAAGACAGTGCTATGATTTAGTGTACCATAGCTTCTGAGTCTCATCTGTGAATATACATGATGTAGCCTCCAGTCAGATCAATCAGAGTCAATACACCTACAATCATCTACAGGAAATGAACCTCTTCCTTAGAAAATGAGATGAGATCCTCGAGCTTCAGCTTCGTACAGATATCCTACAGGCAAAGTGCCTGAAAACAAAGTCCACAGGAAAGAACCCAGATCAAGGAGATCAAGAGGCAAACCCTAGTGCAGTTGAATTCGGTCATGCCCGATGCTAATAGGGTTAAATATACCACTAAAAGTATCTTATTCAAAAATTAGTTTAAATTGTTATTCTGACAGCTGCAGCTCCCCAAAAGTGCTAAATAATACTGCACTGTGTAATTATCATATAATACTGTTAGCTGCCCTTTCGGGATCTTAAGCATCCTAAATCTGAATCAAAACAGTTCCTTCCAAAAATCTCCTTTCACCTAGAAGCACATGAAATGCCTCGGTTCTTCCATGATTGACACGGAAGCCGTACAGGAGGTTGCCTTCTCTTTTTGCCCCCACCTCTATTTTTAAATTGGTTAAGAACATGTTTAAGCTGTTCAGGAGTTCAAATAAAATACCACTTAAGTGTCCCCCTGAATGTACCTCTAACTTCTCTTTTCTACTACCTACCCTCCTTAACAGTTTTATTATTTCCTACCTATATTGCTTGGCACGCCTACTAAAATTGCCTGTTCATTTTTCTCTTTCCCTCATTAGACTACAAGTCCCCTTAGGGAAGGAAATATGTTTTCTCCCAGAACTTAATACCTATTAGGCACATAATAAATATTTGTAACACTGAACTAAATAGTCGTTCCTGTCTTCTTGCAATCACACTTTGATACATGTTGTCGACAGAGAAGCTTCCTGAAATATAACACTCAAACCACCACTCTGTTCCACCAAATGTTTCTCAACATGCCCTGTGCCTTAGCATCATAAATGTCCTCCCGTTTTCAGCATTCATATCACTTCCTTACTGGGACTTCTAAGAATTTTCCATTATTTCACCATAAGCATCCTAACATGGGTCAAGTCTTCCAGTATTTAGGCTTTGCTGAGTCCATTCCATCACTTATCTGTCATTTTCCAACCAGTTATATCTGTCCAGTTATGCATCAATCCTACTCATTTATGAATTCACTTCCCCAACATCTTTCCCAGTTAATGCTATGAGTATGAGGGACTTTGACATTGAACAGTGACATATTCCAATTGATAACAATGACTTCATACTAGAATAGGTGGCACCCATTACAGAAGGAGTATGGGATATAAGCATATGCTTTGAAAATGGAGAATGGATAATTTTAATAATCCCTCTACCATCCCCTATTAAAATCACTACCCAATAAAATAGATTAATTCTGACCCACTCATGTACTTATTTATTCATTCAGTACCAGGTGAGGCAATGTGAAGGTCACTGCAGATACAATGATGAGCAAATCAGATTTTCTGATTTTGAGGAATATTACACATAGTAGAGGAGGCAAATAATTGAAGAGGCAATTTCACTGCAGTATGACAAGTGCTACTCTAACATGAAACTCTGATTGCTACAGGAGAACATAGAACTGTGCCTTGACAGTCTAAAAGAGCCACTAGCTTGAAAAAAAATAAGCATGTATATATACCTGGAAAGAGTTAAATGAAGAAGATTAGAGAGATATTGTCAGGCTGACTGTCAATGTTTTCAAAGATCACAAGTCAGGAGCAAAGGAGGTATGGCTAAGATCTGGGGGGAAAGCAATACATTAATTCAGCTGGAGTGAAATTTGAGGGATAGAGAGGAATTGGAAGAATCATCAATCTCTCCAATGGTCTTAAGGGTTTTATTCAGTTAATTCAGTTATTATCTTGTTAGAACTTGCTTTTATCTCATCAGTGAACTGTTAACTCTAAGAAATAGAAAAAAGCATCCTATTTATCTTTTGAAGGCTTGCATATACTGGGCACTCAATATATATTTGATAAATGGAATTTTAACTAGAATTGCTTACTACAGATAGCTCACTTTACTTTATTTAAAAAAAAAAAACTACATTGTCTTAAGTATACAGGGAATTACCACTTTCATCTAAAAGTAGTTCAGTCAGTCTGGGCACTGACCTCTACTCACTCAGTGATAATTAACTGTGAAAAACCATCAGGTTAATTGGCTTACCCAAATGTCTTTCCCACTCATTTGCCAGTTAACCTATAATCCCCTCATTAGAGACCTTCTTTAGGGATAAGCCATTATATTTAGAAAGTACAAGCTAATATGCAAATACTTGGCTAACAGGGTAGGGGAAATGGAAGAAATGGAATCTGTAGCTTATCTTACTTTTATGATAAGCAACACATTTTAGATACTCAGACAATCTTAGGGGAAATCAAATGAATTCTGGCACAACTCTCTGGACTGTTCTATTGGGCACAGTGTTAGATTTTACACCTCCCCACAAAAATGGAAGGGTCTCTGTTTTATGCTGAAAGTTATCATTTTAACTGTTAACATTTTACTAAATTTATATTTATTTCCAAATAAGTTTCCTTTCAGTGACATGGCAGTGTTGGGGTTTCTGTTGTTGTTGTTGTTGTTGTTGTTATTTGTCTTTTCCCCCCCAACTGTCACTGTATAGATGAATGAAAAGACAACACAGCAGTCAGTCAGACATCCAAGAGACTGATTCGCAGGTAACTGCTTCATGAAAATGGAAGTCTAAATGCTCCATTTTATAACTAAAGGGCTATTCTTAGCAGACCCCTCCCTCTTCCATTCCTTTAGGAGCTTTTCCTGTAAGCAGTAAAGGAGTTTTATGAGTGATATCTGACACAGCATCCCTCTCTTACCCCAGACAACCCCACACCAACAAGTACAAATAATTAACATCAATAAAACTGACCCCAACTACAGCTAAACTATGCCCCAGAGTCACTGGAGATCTACTCAAAAACGTTCCTTCATTAAGGCAGTTTCCTTATTCTAACTCTAGAGCTTGCCCAAACACTCTTGGAGGAAAAAAAAAAATCAGGAGTTACACTGGCCTAAACATTTTAAAGTATCTTTAGTTCCCAAGACAAATCAATGACAGTATTTCAAAATTTTACAGGAAAGATCAAAGACAAAACTTTAAGTGGCCCTTAAAGGTAATTAGTAATCTAGTGGCCAGCCGGGCATTCTAGAGGAAAGGGCAGCTCAGATAGAGAAGGGAGCACCAAATAAAGGGTGTTTGGAGGATCCTCCCAGGAGGGGAGATGCATGTCGAAAGTAGACTATGGACTGAACATGTTTGCCACTCAATGCCTCTTTTGCAGACCACAACACCCAAAAGGAGAGAGAGAACACAGGGGATTGCCCTGCCACAGAGGCAGGGGGGATGGGGGGATAGGGGTGGGGGAGATATTATCCATGGTGGTGGAAAGTGGGCACTGGTGGAGGGATGGTTATCTGATCATTGTATAATCGAAACACAAGCACAAAAATTGTAAATCTACAACTGTACCTCATGGTGTTTCACTAATAAAAAAAAATATAAAAAAAAGTAATTAGTAATCCAATTTCTAAAAAGCTGAGCACTTAAAATTATAACTTCAGTTACCAAAAGATGCTTTTAAAGGCACTTTGTAAATTTAAAACAAAACCAACAGCATAAGGGGGCTGGAAAGATTGTATAGTTTAGGGCACTTAAGTGCTTTGCATGCAGCTCACCGAAGTTTGATCGCCTATACACTAAATGGTGCCCAAGTCCAGGAGTAATACCTGAGTAATACTAGGAGTAATACCCGAGCATCCTGGGGTGTGGCACCAAAATAAACAAAAACTAACAGCATAAGATAATCAGGAAAACCAAACTTGAAAATGTGATTTCACTGGCTTCAATACATTAATATTAGCCACCTAACTACTTGAATGAAATGTGAGGTGGGGTTGGGAGCCACACCCAGCAGTGCTTACAGTTTATTCCTGACTCTATGCATGGGGTATTATTCCTGGGGGACTGAGAAGTTGATACTGAATCATATGCGGAGCTGGGGATTGAAACAGGGTTGGAGCATAATCATGACAAGTTCTTTAACCACTGTTCTATCGCTCCAGCCTGATTTCTTAAAATGTTTTCACTATCCAGCAACTTACATAACGAAAATCAATTATGACATTTTACCTACTTATTTGTTCACTATATCCATATAATGTCACGTTAACATAAAATATTATTATGCCTCTCACCTACTTATCTGTGTTAAACTGCATAAAAATCTCAAAAACTTAATGAAAGTACAATTATTTCTAGACATGAAGTTAGTAACCACTAGGAATACTATATAGCTTTTTTGTTTTCCATAAGCTAACTCAAATATATGATCCATTTTAAGTACACTACTTCAAAGTATACTGCTTTATATAATTCATGAATTTCAGAGTTTCACAGCTTTTTATAAATGCGTAGATTATAGAGAGGCAATCAAACATACTTCATATGTCTGTCTATGCTTCCCATTTTAATAGGATCTTGAGGGTTAACAATTAGTCAAAAAGTATGCTGACCTTCTGCATGCTACGCCATCATTCCAGAGACCTGCCTCTGGCTGATATCACTGAACCTATTCTGGAACAAGTGCCAGGACCCATTCCTACTAGGTGGTTCCCAGCAGCCTCTACACCCAACCTGTGGCAAATTAAAAGCCTGTGGCCTACAGCTCCTGAAGCAAGGGACCATGCAATAGATCTATCCAACAAATGACATGTGCTCACAGTTGTTCTTTCTGTCATTCTGTGAGGTCGAACAAAGAAGACAGAGAGCAACTCTCAGCTTAATCCCTCAGTATCTTTCAGGAAGATTAACTACAAAGACTCACCCCCATCATAACAAAAGAACCAATTGGAAAAACACACAGAAGTCAACCAAGCTCAATAAGCAAAATCAATATCACTGAACACAGAAGCAACATCAGTAAATCCACAGTGTCTTTAGTGACACTATGATGAGGATGTTCAATGAGTTCGAAGAAATGATAGCACAGGTAATCAACAAAGCACAAGACAGAATGAAACTCAAAATGAGAAAAACTGCTAAGGTCAGAAATGACAAAAAATGAAGAAATGTTAAGCGATATAAAAAAGTAAATTGAAACTCTGAACAGCAGAATAACAGAAGCTGAACTAAAGATCAAAGAGCTCCAAGATGAGGAGAAGGAAACCATTAGGAAATAGCAGAAGATGGAAATAACCTCAAAAGAAATAAACAGCATGACAGAGAACAATGAGATGAGTTCAAAAGGAATGATATAAGAATCATGGAAGTCCCTAAGGAACAGGAAGGCAAAGGTAATGAAGAACCAATAGTTAAAGTAATTATCCTTAAGAATTTCCCAGAGTTGAGAATTACAAGGAAGCAAGCTCCCAAGAGACCTGAAGAGTCACAGTGAAAATAGACCCAATTCGGAAAACTCCAAGACACATTATACTCAAAACGACAAAATCCAAAGAGAGTGATAGAATACTGAATGCAGCAAGATCAGAAAGGGAATTTATATACAAAGGAAAGCCCATTAGATATAGCATATCCATGAACGAGACACTGCAAGTCAGAAGAATATGGAAAAAAAACTCAGCAAAATGTAACAAAAACCCAACGAAATGGACTCCTCACCAAGAATACTCTATCCAGCTAGATTATCATTCAGATTGAAACAAGGTTGGCATAATCATGACAAGTTCTTTAACAATGGTTAAAGATAAATGCGAAGAAACTATACAGAGCTTCAAGGACAGGCAATAGTTAATGGAATTCATAGCCTTGAAATCAGTTTTGCAAGAAGTGTCAAAATAGTTCCTTTGCAAGATGGAAGAAAACTTCCTATCATGTGACACTGAGTATGGCACTCACTAATGGAGAGCATGTATGATTTTCCTCTACTGGCTGGAGCAATAGCACAGCGGTAGGGTGTTTGCCATGCATGCAGCCAACATGGCCGACCCAAGTTCGATTCCTCTGCCCCTCTCAGAGAGCCCGGCAAGCTACCAAGAGTATCTCTCCCTCACGGCAAAGCCTGGTAAGCTCCCCGTGACGTATTCGATATGCCACAGTAACAAGAAGTCTCACAATGGAGACGTTACTGGGCCCACTTGAGCAAATTGATGAACAACAGGAGGACCGTGACCGTAAAATTAGGAAAGGTTAAAACATATAGCAATTCATCAGCACAAAATGACTTATTGATTAATCTCATTATTCTATCTGTCATTCTCTTTTTTTTTTTGTAGCCAAGTCATATAAAATAAATCTGTTATATGCCTGCAAGAAGACACACTGGGGATACCTGGAGATATTCATGGAAGGATTGCTGGAATGCTGCCTGAAGCAACTCGACTCTACTATGAACAATTTTGTAAATCACAGTGGCTCAATAAACATTTTTGAAAAATATTTGTTTAATAAATATAATAAAGAAAAGAAAAATGGAATAGTCTCATTAGTGTCTAGGAACTGCAGAAGGTAAGAGATCACAATCTAGATCTACACTGTTTGCCTCTGCCTATGACCCCTCTTTTATTACCTCCATGAGAATGGATTAAATGAGGGTTTTTTCCCCCTCCTGTTTGGAACAATAACAACAACAACAAAACCTGGGTAAAAAGAACTTGATAAAAAAGTATCACTGCTTCACTGTATTTTTTCTATATCAAAAATTACAAATATCTGGCCTTTTCTTTCAGGTATGTGCTCTCCCAATCCCACCACTTTTTCGATTTTGTAGAGGTTTGTGTTCTCCCATGAACACATATTCCTCTTTCTACTCACATATTTCTCGCTAAATTTCTTTCAGTAAAAGCTATTTTGCTTCAGTTAAAATATATATATATATACATATACATATATATGGAGAGAGAGAGAACACAAATCGTTAAAATGGTCAACTATTATTTTTAAGAGCAAAACAAATCTCAGGTCATAGTTTTATATAGTGCTCAAAGTTTACAAAAACAAATGGGCAATCCTGTGCTAGAATCCAAGAGCCAGATTACAAAAATTCCAAGAACACCTCCTTTCTTTTTGTGTTGTTTTGTTTTGGGTTTAGAGTTTTTCTTTTGTTTTGGTTTTGGTTTCTGGGCCATACCCAGCTGTGCTCAGGGTTTATTCCTGTCTCTGCATTCAGGGATGACTCCGTGGTGGGGTTCGAAGAAGCATATGTGGTGCCAGGAATAGAAGTTGGTAAAGCACAAAGAAGTACAAAGGCAGTCCATTGTACTATTACTCTGGTCTCAGTTTGATTACTGGAACCTATTTTGTCCCCAGTCTTGTTCTAGGTGGTTTTGCATAATAAAGAAAGTTCTAACAATATTCTTAAAAATTTGGTTTTCTAAACAAAACACTATCCTCCCATAGTTCATCTATTTGCTCAAGCGGGCCCAGTAGCGTCTCCATTTTTTTTGAGACTTGTTGTCACTGTGTTTGGCATATTGAATATGTCACAGGTAGCTTGCCAGGCTTTGCCGTGCGGGCAAGATACTCTCGGTAGCTTGCTGGACTCTCCTTGAGGGGCAGAGGAATTGAACCCGGCTCGGCCGGGCAGGCCCTAACGCTGTGCTATCACTCCATCCCAGTTTTCTAAAAACATTCCAAATTATTATGTATAAGCTAAGAATATAGCTATTTGCTTAAAATGCATCTGATTATCCTTTCAAGTTTAGTTTGCTTATTTGTTTGGGGTCCACACACAATGGTACTCAGGGCCTCTGTAGTAGAGGCCTCCTTGAGGAACCAAAGTCAGTGTTGAGAATCTAACTAGGTTTGGCTGGCTAACCAGCCCTATGCCTTCAAATTTTGAGTGTACAATCAGCCTTAAAAAAATTAAAGAAAAAAAGCAACCTGTGTTGGCACGGATGTGACGAGAAAGGGACCTTCCTTCACTGCTGGTGGGAATGCCGACTGGTTCAACCCTTTTGGAAAACAGTATGGATGATTCTCAAAAATTAGAAATTGAGCTCCCATTTGACCCAGCAATACCACTTCTGGGAATATACCCCGGAGAGGCAAAAAAGTATAGTCGAAGTGACATCTGCACTTGTTTGTTCATTGCAGCACTATTTACAATAGCTAGAATATGGAAAAAACCTGAGTGCCCAAGAACAGATGACTGGTTAAAGAAACTTTGGTACATCTACACAATGGAGTACTATGTAGCTGTTAGAAAAGATGAAGTCATGAAATTTACATACAAGTGGTACTACATGGAAAATATCATGCTAAGCAAAATGAGCCAGGAAGAGAGGGATAGACATAGAATGATTGCATTCATCTGGGTAACATAAAGTAACAAAATAAGAGACTAACACCCAAGAACAGCTGTGATAAATACTAAGTTGTTCACTCCATGACTTAGAGGCCAGCTGCACACTCTAGGGGTAAAGGCAGCTCAGATAGAGAAGGGAGCACCAAATAAAGGGTGTTGGGACGATCCGCCCAGGATGGGAGATGCATGCTGAAAGTAGACTATAGACTGAACATTATTGCCACCCAATGTCTCTTCTGCAAACCACAGCACCCAAAAGGAGAGAATAAAAAGGAGTACCCTACCACAGAGGCAGGGTGAGATGGGGGATAGGGGGGTTGGAGGGATACTGGGATTGGTAGGGGTGGAGAATGGGCACTGGTGGTGGTATGGGTACTCAATCATTGTATAACTGAAACCCAAGCACAAAAACTTGTAAGTCTACAACTGTATCTTATGGTGTTTCACTAATAAAAAAAATTAATCTGCTGCACTTCCTAGTTTTATAATATTTTGCATTTTTTCCAATAATTTGGAAAAATTATGTTAATAGCTACATAAAATTCCATATTAAAGCAGCACTATGATTTATACAGCCATTTATGATTTTCCTAATAAAAATGTCATGAGAATAAAAGAAATATTTTTGCCTTCACATATAAACGTGCTGGGAAACTTTGAGGATAGATATACTTTAAAATACAGGGTAGTTTTTTCCTGTTAATCAAGTATTACCTTTAAAAAAAAATAGCATCACTGAGGAAGATGCTCTTCATTAAAAGGAACAGGAGAAGTCCCATTTGGCTCAAACCAGTGTTTGTAAGCCAGGAAGATTTCTCAGTCTGAGCACTGCCACACTGTGCACTCAGGAAGAAGAAGGTAAAAATACAAAGGAGCTGATGCTGAAAACAGAGAGGGCTTGGAGGTGGGAAGACATTTACACTGCATTACCAGATGTTCGGATTATCTGTTAGCTCACTTCTGTCTTCTCTGATTAAATCGTACCCTACTCACTCTTTTTCATCTATGCCTCTTCTCCTTCAGCCAAAGGGAATAGCCAAAAGGCTTCTTTTAGCCAAATATTTGCAATGATTGTCTTTTCTAAATAAAAACTTCCATGTGTTCACAGTGAATCCATCACAGGTATCCCCATGGCAATACTGCTTTGTACTGGCACCGTGCTTATGTTTAGGACTAGCTTGAATGCTCTGCACAACTATATTAGTAGTAGATATCGACATAAAAGGATAGAAGGTATTAAAAGTCCTGGGCTCAGAGATGTGGCTCAGTGGTACAGCCTTCCCTTATTTCTGTGGGGTTCTGATTTCTATCCCCAATATTTGGGGGGAGTAGGAAAAGAACACTGAAAGTTTGGGGACTCAAGAATAGCTCAGTGGTGAAGAGGCTGCCTTATAGCCTTCAGGCTGTGACATCAATCCCTAACACAGATCCCAGTGCCGAGTGCAATCCTGGTTACACTGCTGTTTGGATCTCTGCTGTCACAACAAAAGTCTGGGATCACACACAATAACCAAGTGTGCACAAGTCCTTGAACCAAGTGTGTAACCCCCAGTTATCACTGCAACAAAGGGAAGGACAATGAGAAAACTAAAGTCCTTCCTGGATGAGACACCACAAGAAAAATAAACAAGAGTCCACACTAACACCCAAATCTCAATTTCTTACCTGTATCTCTATTTTATGAACTGATGTGTCCCATCTACAAAGCTGTATGCTGAATCCCTCACATTAATATGTCAGAATGTCACTCTACTTAGATGTGAATTCTTCAGAGAAGGAATTAACAAATTAAGGTGGTTGTTTTTTTTTCCCTCACGGGACAGGGGGTCAACAATGGGCAGAGTGCTTGTCCTGCATAGAATCAAGCCCGAGGTTCAATCCCTGGCACCCCATACGGCTCCCACAGCACCACCAGGAGTGATCCGTGAGCATACAGTAGTCAAGAATAGGCCTGGGGGCTGGAGCACAGTAGGTAGGGTATGTTTGCCTTGCACGTGGCTGACCCGGGTTCGATTCTCAGCATCCCATATGATCCCCCAAGCACCACCAGGGGTAATTCAGTGCATGAGCCAGGAGTAATCCTCGTGCATTGCCAGATGTGACCCAAAAAGAAAAAAAAAAAGAATTGGCATGAACAGAAAGCCAGGAGTAAGCCCAAAGCACCACCAGGTGTGACCAACACCCCCACAAAAATAAATAAATAAGTAAATAAAGGTCTTTTGTATAGAAATTCAGTCTTTCCGACGTCCTGATATTGAAGGGAAGTTGCAAGCAGGGACACAAATCCATGCAGGCAGAGAAAAGCAGCTGTGTGCGAATACCGTGAGAGACAGTTTTCTACAGCCTTAGAGGAGAAATCTCGAGGGAAATTACACCTGCCCATACCATGATCTGACTCTGACTCTCCAGAATGGGAGCAAAACAGCTCCTGACGTTAAAGTCACCTCGCGGGGTTTAGTTATGGCAGCTTTAACAAATGTAATACACTCCACAAAATATAACACGGAAGCTACCATAGATAATTGCCTATGCTACCCTGTTTAACCTCCTGAGTTTCAAGGAAACAAGATCTCACGCAGCAGCCTTATTCTGCCACAACTGTGCCAGGTGCTGTTTTTGATGACAGGAGTTGAAGTGCTTTTTCAGTAAAAATCAGATTTTTAAAAGGTACCTTGTTCTTAATTCTGCTCGCAGTTGTCCCTGTGCTCTACCTGAGACAAAAAAAAGTCCCTAATTATGCCAATCATGCATTAACAACAGCAAAGTACACATAATAAAACACTAATGCTTCTTGATATTTACACTGAGATTAACAAAGCTTACACAGCACACACTTCCTTTCCTTTCATTCCAACAATAGTGCTATGAAAGGAGAAACTCAAACTGGAGGGGTTAAGTTAGTTAAGAAGCACACACACTTAATAAGAGGCAGAAAAAGACCTTGAACACTTTTCTCCAAACTACTCTATTTAACCTTCAAAGCAGCTCTAGTCTTCCACATGCACAATAAATCTCCAATGAGAAGTGTGTGTAAGACGATTTGAAAGTAAAATCCTAGTCTATTATTGCATTTTGTCTGGAATCCATATATCTGCCCTCAAGACTCAATAAAGCTATAAAAAATGCTTTGGTACCATATTCTTTTAATTTCTGCATTTCAAAAAGAAAGTCTTCTTTTTAACACTAAGGAGTCTTGGAAAACATGAGTCAAAAGAAGGTGTGAGTTGTCTCCTAGTGACGGGTGAAAAAGGCAGCTTTATGAAAGCCAAAAACTAACCTATAATTTCATATTACAAAATATAATAGAAAACATATTCTGGCAGAAATTTTGCTGCCTGCATCCTTTCTCGGCTATAAAATAGTTACACTCACATACATCTGAGAAAGATCAGACTTTGAACATATTGCAGCAACACACTCACATAACATGGGAAGTTTCACCAGGCTTGCCCGTGATGACAGGATACACAGACATCCTTACAATAAAATCAGCCTCACAGCTAAATCAGAGTCTTTTTGGACGCAAGAATATATGAGCCCTGATTCAAAACAGATAGGCAAAGAAGAAAACACTCTAATTTAAAACTAACACAGATGAGTCTTCACAAAGGGCCCAAACATTTGGTCCACAAACCACCAGCAACTCTCTAATTTGTCATGGAAGACACGAGAAATTTTAGTCAAGAATGAGCAGGGAGAGAGATCTCACTCTGCCATTAAAATTTATCAGCATTCCATTACATAGTAAACTCTAATACAGATGTCATTCACTGACCAAGCTTTGGTAATCAAGAAATAATTCAGAAAGTCCTGACACTTTTTTGTCTGGCAACTGTTTAAATAAATCATATGAGAGATATTCAAAATATGTAAGCTGATGGGCCAGGGAGATGAAGTCAAAGGAGGAGACTTCATCTAAACTCATGTTTAGCATCCCAGATTCAAACCTCAGCACCTCTTATTCCCCAACACTATGCCAGGAATAGCCACTGAGCACAACTAGGTGAGGCTCCAAAAACATTTTCTAAAAAAGAGTACAGAAGCTAAACATAAAAAGTATTTTTCCACATTTTGTATAATTGCAAATTATCAAGTACTAACATGCCCAATGAACAATCCCATACCTAATTTAAAAAATATATCAAATCATGACATGTACATCTGAAGTAAAATAATGTTCTATATCAATGATATCTCAATTTTGCTCGAGCGGGCCCAGTAACGTCTCCATTGGAGACTTTGTTGTTACTGTGTCTGGCATATCCAATCTCAATAAAATTTAAAAACTCATGAGCATGGTATAATTTGCCTTACTGAAACCCCAAATTGTAGATATGAGGAGTACTCCTTCAGAGCTCATGACCTATGGCTTAAATATTCAAAACTTAAGGCTTAAATATTCAAAACTTTTTTTTTGTTATGGGGGTGGGGTACATTTTGCTGTGTATGGATACTACTCCCAGACTACTGCTTAGAAGTCATTACCAGAAGTGCTCAGGAGACCACTCAGTACCAGGGGTCAAACCTAGGTCCCTTGTCTGCAATCAGCCTATTGAGCTTTCTCTCCAGCTCCACAGAGTCACAAGATGATTTTTTATTCAATCTTTACCATCCTTTTATTCACTAAGTATAATTCCCTTCTTCCTAGATCTTGCCAATAAAATGAAAAGAAAAAACTTAGCAGACAAGTAACCATGGTAAATGAAATTATAAATTCACTCATTATTTCATATGTATAAAATGTACAAGCTGAACCAAAATAGAAGAATGGAAGATGAGAGCCAAAGGAGAGAGCTCAAAAGATTACTATGCATGCTTGGTGTGTCAGATGTCCACGTTTACTCCCTTGCATCACATGATCTCCTGAATGTCTCCTGAATATGGAGAACTCTAAGCACCTTGCCAGGAGTAGCCTCCGAGCACCACCATATACCACCCCTCCACATACAAGAGAAAGAACAGCAATAAAAGATAATCAGAGGAAAGTACATATAACAGACATAATTTTCACACCAATATTTGAATAACAGTCATCTACATTCTTCTTTTATTCTAAGCAATCCCTAAAATCCATGCTAAAATCCGTGTTAAATGGACTTATTTACAAAATCTCTAGCCAGATCTGAGAGAGAGAGATAGAGAGAGAGACCGAGACAGAGAGACAGAGAGATACAGAGACAGAGAAGAAAAGCACTTGCCATAGAGGCAAGGAGAGGGTGGGGCGTGGAGGGTGATGGTAGGGAACCTGGGGATACTGGTGGAGGGATGGGTGTTGGAATACTGTATGTATAACTGAAATCCAAACATGAACAGTTTTTTAATTGCCTATCTCACATTGATTCAATAAAAAGTTTTTAAAAAAAGTTTTTAGGGGCTGGAGCAATAGCCCAGCAGGTAGGGCATTTGCCTTGCATGAGGCCCACCCAGGTTCAATTCCCAGCATCCCATATGGTTCCACGAGTACCGCCAGGAGTAATTCCTGAGAGCATGATCCAGGAGTAACCCCTAATACTAGTTGTATGATACAATTATCTCATCTGATAACTGTTGTTCCTAGTGAAGTTTAAAGATGAAGTGGTTAACACCTAGCACAGTCAGTACCTACCAAGTTACGGTTATCAATGACTTGTCTTTTTTGCCTTCTAAGACTCTGTACAGAATATTTCTTTTCTCAAATGATCCCACTGTACCTAGCTTTCAGTTATAAGAGTCATATCACTTTTCTCTTAGAATATTCTGCAAGACCTTAGTTCCTCTACTCTCAAATTATCCCTGCAAACATGTGACTGTATTTATCAAAAACCAGGGGCTGGAATAATAGCACAGTGGGTAGGGTATCTGCCTTGCACGCAGTCAACCAGGGTTCGATTCCCAGCATCCCAGATGTTCCCCCAAGCACCACCAGGAGTAATGCCTGAGTGCATGAGCCAAGAATAACCCCTGTGCATCACTGGGTGTGACCCCCCCCCAAAAAATAGAATAAATCAATCTAAGAGCTAAACAGCGATGTTCACATCAATCTAAGTCATCTGGGTGGATGGATGAAAAGAAGACTGAATTATGAATAAGATACAGATTAGTCAAGTAGAAAGAGTTACAGAAAGTATACACAGAGCACAGCTTAATTTGGATAACTGGGGAAGCTGTTTACTGGAAGGCCAACTGTTATACATCACATAATAATGTAAGTCTCAGCACTTGTTTTTAACTAAAATCTTTCAATTCTAATAAAACAATTATCATGTGTTCTGCAAACTATTCATTTAGCTAAGCAAGGCCTATTTTTTTGCACAAAGTATATGGATTACTCCAGGCATATATTCACATGCACACATACAAATCACAATTATCAGAGATGATAATTTTTTTAAAAAAATAGGTAATAAACTGCAAGCCTCTGGATCTTAAAAATGTTTCTTTTATATTCTTTATGTAAGCCAACCCTATGCAAGTGATCAGTAAAAAAGGCTCTAATTCGTGATGGTCCAGATTACATTCAAGAAGGATTTAAGATCATACCTTTGATAACTTTAAAAAAAATGAAAAAGCCAAGGTCATGCTCTCCACTCAGAGGAGATGAATTTTCACATTGAAAATCTAACATTAAAAGTTGCTTTGGGGATAACAGAACAGGCATCCCCAAATGCTTTATTGGTTGTTTTCTAATGCTTTCCTTTCTGAGGGCATCCTGGAGCGAAGTTCAATCTTTCTAATGGGAATATAGCTGTACGACAACTCTCCAAGGGCATTAACCACTTTAAAAAGGAACTCCAAACTCTGCTGTCTCTAAAAGGCAGTAGGTCATTGGGAAAAGTCATTTTTCAAAGCTCCAGTGAACTGGCACTCTGCTTTTAGCCAGTCACAGAGATAAGGCATGAAGTCTCAGTAACAGAATCGCCTTTCTTTAATTTTTAAAGCCTGTCCATTTTAGGGCTCCCAAGAGGAATCAATGACTTACTCATGGCATCAAAAATGGCTTGGACTGTGCATATGCATGTAGTTCACAAAGCCAGAAAAAAAATAATCCATCAACTATTCATTTTAGACGATCATCTGATAAGGGTCCTAACAATACAGAATACTGGCATCTATCTTTCTAAACATCCCAAAAGGAACAAAAAAAAAACCTAATACCATCGTCACTTCTGAATATGTCAATGAAAATAAAGCTCCTGGAGATAGAGGCACATGTTTTTAATTTCCCACTCTAAAAGCATGCACAGGTATAAATGGCAGTGAATGAATTCATCTGGAATGTGAAAGACCACGAGATTCACACATATAAAGATCAACAGTTGTTTTAGAAATTAACTACACCACATCTTAAACGTCTACATAAGTTCTAAACTGATCCAGGTGTTATCATCAGGGTAGAACCAGATGCCCGGTTAGCACATTAAACTGTGAACACAGCTCCAGCTCCAGCTCTAATAGGCTCCACATGCTGAAAAGGCTCATCATGGTAGACAGTGCCCTCAACCAAAAGTCAAACTTTCAAACAAAACAAGATTTTAACGATCTTAATTACACTCACAAACAACTACTCTGGAACTAATACTGTCTTCACACTGATGATGATGCAGCAATCGTTTGGCAGAAAGAAAATGATAGAAGAGTAATGGATGCAACTTTAGGGCAATGAAGCTACTGTTGTCCCAGGGTTGTTGACATCATGACACCAGTGCTGTCACCACAGCGAAGTCTGATCTGGTTGCATCAGCCTTTCTTAGCTTACATGCCATCTGGACCACCACAGTGACTAAAGGAGGTAAGTGAAAGTGATGAGAAAGTTTCAATCATAACCACCATTAGGTAATATATAGAAAGTTCTATTTTTCAACATATTTTATATAAATCATGTGGTTACAAACGCTTTTCTCATCTAGTGAAGAAAATAAGCATCTCACCTGAATCACACAGTAATAAGGAGAAGAATAGGGCAGGGGTGGGACAAGAAGCTATCTAGTATGGAGTCTTGAGCTATTTCTGCTAACTAAATGTCTCCAGTCCTGTGGAGCTTTGCACAGGGGAGACCTCTGTCCCAGTTCATGATTTATGAAAACAAAACAAAAAATATTTTAATTATTATGCAAGAATAATAAATATTTTAATTATTATGCAAGAATAATAAATATTTTAATTATTATGCAAGAATAATGTACAACCAATCAGCACAGCTATGTCTCAGTTAATTCCCTCTGTTGCAAACTATTTGTTTTGCTAATAATGACACTGGCTAACAGGTCTAAATGAAGCTAAATTAGTGCAACATACTGGAAAGTTGTCAGGAATGGAAGATATTTCATCATGGAGCATTCTGCATTTATTGAATTTTCTACTGACCAAAAAGCTTTATAGCCTTTAAAAAACAGCCTCAAAAATAAACTATTAGAATAATGCCAAGCCATTCTTTATGGTTTTTCCACTTCCCGATTCAACTCTGATGAAAATTAATTGTATTTTTTGAACTCTAATAAGAAGTCACCAATGTCTCTTCAATCAAGTCACTTTATTTATAATCCATCTTTATTTCCTAAAATATTCACCCTTAGTACTTACTCTACAACAAGCATACTTCCATAGACGGTTTAACTTGAAGGAAACTAGTGTCCTAGTTTCTACTCATATAAAGAATAAAAACTTCTGGGGCTGGAGAAAGGTGTAGTGGGTAGGACTGGCACACAGCTGACCTGGTCAGGTCACCCATGCACCCTGGAGCCCACTGGCAGTGATCATTGAATACAGAGCCAGGAGTAAGCACTGAGCACTGCAAGGTGTAGACAAAAAAATAATAAAAGCTGCTAATATACAACTACTTGTATACCAGAGACATCCAAATAACAGTTCAGGAACAGACAATGACATTTTTTCAAATTACAAGACCCTTCAAAAAATAAACTTTTGTATATTTTTATTCTAATATTTTATTCTAACTTCATTAATAATATTACACAAATGAAAAACTAAGTGAATAAGGGTGAAATAGGGGTGAGGATGATGAGAGAATAGTCCTAGACAAGTTTGAGCAGAGTTTTGACCAGTCATACAAAGACCCAAACTTCTTTCAGCAATGATGGAAGAATAGAGGCAGGTTAGATATTTGGTTACTTTTGGTGTCTGGTTTGGAGTTATTACCATGATAATTAAAGCTAGATAACCTTATTACTGCCAAAAATGGTTAATCTCATCTAAATATAGACATTGGTGCTGTGTTAATTTCCTATCATTTCATAATGAATTACTACGTACATGAGAAAAGTTTAAATGTATTGTCTGACATTTCTAGAAACTGAAGTCCAAAAAGTATTTCACTGAGTTCAAACCAAGGTTTAGCATAACTGTGCTCCTTCTGAGTTTCTGGAAGACTAGTCCTTGCCTTCCAACTGATAGAGCCATTCTTACCTACTCTCTCTTTCATCACAGACAGCTAACAAAATAATCCCTCAACCTCTGCTTCATTAATCCTTTTCCCAGGCTTTTCCAGATTCCTCTTTCTCTTATAAGAACCCTGGAAATTACATTCTGGGACTACTATAATGGAGAATAAATTCTAACTTTAAAACTGTTTATGGTCAGAGCAATAGTACAGTGGATAGGGCATTTGCCTTGCACATGGCCTCCTCAGGTTCCATCCCCAGCACCCCATGTGGTTCTCCAAGCCCACTATGAGTGACCTTTAAGTGACCCAGGAGTAAGCCCTAAGCACTGACTGTGTGACCCCAAAACAAAACACAAACAAAAGGAAAACGCTCAATTTTATCACATTTTGTAAAATTTATCACATTTCCCTTTTGCTATAGAAGAGAGCAAATTGATAGCTTTTGAAGCCTAAAGTAAATCTAGGAGGCCTTTATTTTTCCCTACCATAGTAGCTCTCTTTGCTAGATTAATGAGGAATGTTAATAAGATTACAATCATTTTCTAAATAAAATACACATCCCCATAGGCATGTAGAAGCAAGAGTTAAGTTTATATTTAGGCTGGAGCAATAGCACAGCTGGTAGGGCATCTGCCTTGCACGCAGTTGGCCCGGGTTCGATTCCTCCACCCCTCTCAGAGTGCCCGATAAGCTACTATGAGTATCTCACCCACAAAGCAAAGTCTGGGAAGCTACCCGGAATGTATTCAATATGCCAAAAACAGTAACAACAAGTCTCACAATTTGTTGTGAGATGTTACTGGTTCCCACTTGAGCAAATCGATGAACAACTGGACAGTGACAGTGACAGTGATTAAAATGAATAAAAATTATCACCCTTCTTAAAATGTCCTACTATATTATAAAAGAAAAACAACACAAATGGCTGGAGCAGCAGAAAGATGATACAAAGCAAAGTGGAATAAAAATAAAATGAATAAACTGATAAGTAACACACCAGTCCCAAAGTTTTTCCAATTTACATGAAAATTTTTTCATAGACGACCTCCACATGGCTTTCATTAATCAAAAGTTCCTCTGAAATTCTCCCTAGATCTTAAGTACAAACTAGAAACTAGCAATTACAAAAATACTGATCAGTTCATGGCTATGGATTTCCCAACTACGTTGTATACAGAGAGATAAACAAGATTATAACAACTAATATGGAAGGAGCATTAATCATAAAACTGGAGAAGTGTTATATAAGGTATTTCCTTTATTCAACTTTAATTTGTAAGGATCCAGAATTCGGGAAAATCCAGATGATATTAGGTAAGGGGAAGAAGAGAACCTAGGGGGACGGTGAAACAGTGAAATCCAGTTAAATATCAGGGTTTCAACTGAACTGACATGGGTGACAAGTAATTATTGCAGTGAGTAAATGTAATATTCCAGTCTGAGAAAATAAGGTTCATTACAACAAAGAGCTACTTAGGAAAACAAAAACTGTAGATAACATTCTAAGAGATAAATAATTAGATTACTAGACTTCAGTTAAGAAAAAAAGGGACAAAGATCATCTACTCCTCAGACCTAATATTGGTTCTTAAGCAGAAACTACAGGAAAGAAAGAGAGTAATGTTCGAGTTCCCATCCCTCCACCAGTGCCCATTCTCCAACATTGTATGACTGAAACGTAAGCACAAAAGTTTGCAAATCTGTAACTGTACCTCACAGTGATTCACTAAAAAATTAAATTAAATTAAAAAAAGAACAGTACGAGTAAGCAACATAGTCACTGGAAAAGCAGGAGATGAGATAAGAGGAAGATTCAATGAGTCAGTATGCTGTGGTCACCAAAGAGAAACACAAAACAATCAAATCAAACTGCAGTAAAAGCAAAGGCATAATTAAAAAGTTATTATATTCATAATAACATACTAACATCAAAATATTTCATTATAATTATTGTCACTATCACTATAGTTATACATGATAATAGGAATGATGACATTTATCATCTACATTTTATATGAAAAACTGTAAGCATCCACCATCTACATCACTTAAATCAATATTCTCATTTTCAAAACAATGAAATAAATGATCCAAAGTCATTTAACTTTAGGGAAACACATAGGAAGATACCTTGAAATTAAAAAACATTCAAAGAAACAACCAAAATAACATGGTATACTGAATCATGACACTTAAGAGATTTAAGAAAATATGCTTACTTATAAAGTAAAAAAATAACTTGGAGGAGCTGGAGCAATAGCATAGTGGGTAGGGCATTTGCCTTGCATGCTGCGACCCAGGTCCGATTCCCAGCATCCTATATGGTCCCCAGAGCACCGTCAGGAGTAATTCCTGACTGCATGAGCCAGGAGTACGCTCTTTGCATGGCTGGGTGTGACCCAAAAAGCAAAAAAAAGTAACTTTGAAGAGAAATGATACAACTGAAACTTTATCACAATAATGAAATTTATATATTCTACAGCTATCATGAAGACAGACTGAGATCATGGAATTGCTAATTAGATGAGCAAAAGGGAATAGCTTTTAGATACCCTTGTGTACTTATGGAATATGCCATCTCACTCATAGGATTATAGATTCTCTATGACTAGAAGTTCAAAGCCAGACTACTTGATCATGACAGAAAAGAGTAAATAAAAGGCAGAGAAGTAACACAAAGTTTACGAGTGCATGTGCCCATCTCTGATTAAATCCCTGACACTGCATGGTCCCAGCATTGCTGGGTATATATATCCCTGGCTGTAAGCATCCAGGCACCACTGGCTGTTGAAAACACAATTCCAGGCACTGCAGGGTCTAAGCAGATACACATCCTCAAACCCTTACATTGAACCTTGTAGCCTGAAAAGTGGAGCATCACCAGGAATGGCCTCCAACTTCCTGATAAGGAGGGCAGGGGAAGGGGAAAGGGAAGTGAAAGGATCCGGACAAATTAGTAGGACACACCAAATCGTGGGCTTCAATAATGACATATCTCCTTAAGATACTACTTTTTTTTTCTTTTTGGATCACACCTGGCAATGCACAGGGGCTACTCCTGGCTCTGGAATTACTCAGGAATTACTCCTGGCAGTGCTCGGGGGGACCATATGGGATGCTGGGAATCAAACCCGGGTTGGCCGCATGCAAGGCAAACTCCCTACCCACTATGCTATCACTCCAGCTCCAAGATATAACTTTTAAAATGAATGCTTATGACCCAATGATTCTCCCACATAACTTATTCACATAGAACCTCAATAGTTTCTGCCACATAAATGAACTAACTAACCATACTAGTACTTTAATATCTACCTTTAGATGGTTTCATTTGTCCTATATTTTGCTCTTCTTAGAAATAATACTGATAAGCTTTCTGACATACTAATGAAATTTCTAAATAAAATAGTCGCATGTTTATCCCTAAAATCAGTAGCACATATAGCATATTCTAAACACATTGCTGTATTTGCTCAGTTACTGAAAACATTCTTCTGCTATTTTTCCCAAATATGTAAGCTTTGAAAATAATCTTTCAGTTACCTGATGGATAATTGTCATATTTTGGCACAGTTCTGGTATTATTGCTTTTTGTTTGTTTTAAGACAGAACAGTCAAAAAACATTGGTCAGGCATCCTACTTACTTGGCTGTATTTGCCTTGTGTTTTGGAAACAAATTATTCATATAATGGATAACAGCATTTAGTGTCAAGATAGAGGTCTGGTCAACATTTACGTTTAAGTTGAGTTCAAAAATCTTGAACACATTACTGAATTTGTCAGTATTCCAATTAGCGAACAGATTAACAGCTGTATATTTGGCATATTTGTGATTTTGATTTTCCTTACTTACTTGGCAATATAACACACTTTTCTAAGTGAAAAAGCTGAATGAATAAAAAAGCATTCTGAACGAATAAAACATAGTCATATCTAATAGCTTCTCTTTCCCAACCTCTCTAAGAAACAATTTCAACAAAGATAAGAATTTCTCAAAATGAAAACTACTGAAATTGAAAACATACAAGCTCTTAGTTGATTAGTTTTTGTCGCCATAGTTTTGTAGCCTAACTAGTAATTTAGAAAATATCTGCCATAAATTGATACAAGGTGTCTAATGCTTGATCATACCTACTTTAATTAATAAATGTCTGTCCGGCTGATTTTATTGCTTGATTGTGATGTTTTAAAACATTTACAATCTTAAAAACAAGACCCACTTTGTCATTCAGAAAGGCTACAAAAAATTACAATATTACAAGTTCTACTCCATAAATTTTACTGACATTTGGAAAAAACAAAAATGCATAAGGAGGATAAAACTCTCCACCACGTGAAAATAGCCAGGTCGCTTACTACAACCAGACTGAACAGACAGCTGAACAGATATCTAGATAGAAGACATCCTGGACAATCCTATTTTAGCAAAAAGGATAATCCCTTGGATGGTGTCTTCCTTAACCAAACTTTACATTAAATTTCTACAAGCTGTGTGGGAGCAGAAAAAAACTGGACCACAAATCTGGAGCTAAATACAGACTTCCAAGACTGATCTGTTACCCCTTCCCTTCCATCCCCTGTCTGTCCTTTGTGGCATTTAAAGAAGCAGTTTCGTTTCCTTGAATGAAAAATTAAGTTAAAACTATAATTCAGAGAATTTAAAAACTTTCTACTCCGATTCAAAAGCTGCTTTGAATTAGCAACTGCCACTGAGTGGCATGCAATTTATTTGAAGTGAAGACTTGTATCTTTCAGTAGATTTGGGGGGTGGGGGTTAAACCTTGTAAGTTAGTAAGAGTTCAATAAAACCACCATTGTTTTACAGAAGGAATTTCACTGGGATTACAGAAAACATACCTTACACATTAATGTGATACAAATTATCATTCATTACAAAACATACTTAAAAGCTACTTTAAGACTTTAAACCTTTATTAGTATAACAAGTTGTGATATAAATAACTGATGAAACAGTCCACAACAGCATATTACTTATTCAGCCTGAAAATTTGTAGTACATGTTCCACTTATAAATGAATTTCACACATAATCAAAAACAGCAATTGTATCTCAAATAAAATGTACATAAAGTCTGGCATTAGTAAGAAAGAGGCGATGATGAAACAAATTAAAAAGATATTTTGCTGCATAATCACTAAGCTTGCAAAGTTCAGGATATTTTCTTTTTAACTTCACAACCAAATATATTTGAATAGATGGTGAGTATAAGGTAATTAAAAACAACAGCACCAACGATGTTTCATTCTATGAAATTAAGTCGCTATTAATCTTGTTATATACAATGAGACATTCATCCAATATCCAGGTCATTGAAATACAGTAATTATGTATTTTATATGAATCATTATTTAGATCATAAATAAAATTTCTTTATAATCCATTTCCTATCAATCAGGGAACATCGAGCTATTTAAGCCTAATCTTGGTCAAGTGAAGAATACTAGTAGGAGGTTTAAAGACAACTTTCATGTAGCTCAAAAATTTTCTTAGCACATCTGTCTTTCCCACAAAAAAATCCTTAAATACAATCCTTTAGGAGAATTGCCATGCCAATTATATTTCAGAGTCTTTGAATGTACACAAGCAGCAGATTCTAGAACAGAAAATCAAGTGCTTAGAGTTCCAGTGTCAGCTCTGCCATGCATGTTTGGTCATATACTTCCCCAGTTGGAAAAAAAATAAAGAGACAGAACAATCATTTCTCGACAACCTTTCTGGGTTCATTAAAAAAATAATAATTAAAGGTTTATCGTATAATTAAAAGTTATAAAATAATTTTTAAAAATTAAAATCAATTTCAGTAGGAGTTTGTTTAACACAATTTGTTAAAGATTACATACAAGCCTAAACTTTATTCTGCTTCCCTTAGGTAAAGATACACCAATCTGACCCATTTCTTAAGCACTTAACAATCCTCCAGGTCTCAGACTGAGTGAGAGAACTTATGTCAGGCGACATAATGGTTTCTTCTGAAAAATATTTTCTCATTAATACGAAAGAGAAGCTCCCTCATTCTTTTCCCTTCACACTTTTGATGCCTTCCTGTGAGGATGCAGTGTAAGGAACTGAGCTATTTTATAAATTTAAGGCATACAGTGATGCTGATAGTGATGCTATCACATAAAAAATGAAGTGGATCACATGAACATGAGTCCATGGTTTCACAGCTAATTCACCAAACCAACCTGAGACCAATTCCTCCAGATTTCTTAACTAATAAGAAATAACCCTATTATACTTTATGTCACTTAAAATAAATTATTCATGTTTTTTCCTGAGGCAATGCTGGTTTACAAAAGTGTAGAAGTGAAGATACTTTAGGGATAAAAAAAAAAATGACCAGACTACACATACATAAAAATGTGAATATCACTCCACCACTATCTATTGCAGCCGTTCAATCCACTCTGTCCCCCTGTGGTGACCTCAAGTCTGTGATCAGAATCTAAGGATTTGTTTCCAATGAACTTTGAATTTATTCCCTTACTCCGTTCCTTTATATGAGTAAGATCATCCATTATTTGTTCCCCCTCTTATTTATTTCACTTAGCATGATCCCCTCCACTTCCACCTATGCTGCAGCATAGAATAAGGTTTTGTCATTTCGTATTCTGAGTAGCATCTATGTACATAACACAATTTATTTAACCACTCATCTTGAATTAGGATCTTGGCTACTGTAAATAAAACTGCAATGAACATAGGTGGGTGTGTACTTTATCGTGTGTGTGTGTGTGTGTGTGTGTGTGTGTGTGTGTGTGTGTGTGTTCTCTGAGCAGATACCTAGGAATGGAATTAGTGGATCATATGATAGCTATGTTTTTAAACTTGTAAGAAATATCCAGGTGCCGGAACTATAGTACAGCAGGTAGGGCATTTGCCTTGCATGCGGCCCACCCTGGTTCAATCTCCAGCATCCCATAAAGCCCCCCAGTACTGCCAGGAGTGATTCCTGAGTGTGGAACCAGGAGTAAGCCCTGATATTGCCGGGTGTGACCTCCCTCCCCCCGCAAAAAAAAAAAAAAGGAAAGAAATGCCCATACTGTTTTCCAGAGATGCGAAGCCAGTTTATAATCCATCAACAGTGAATGAGAGTTCCTTTTATCTTTTTTCACTCTATCCCAATCAGCACTTATTTTTCCTGACCTTTCTGATGCAGGCCATTCTTACTGGTGTGAAGTCACATCTGATTTTCAATTTGATTGACATTTCCCTGATAATCAGTATTTTTAAAACAAACGTGTAGGTCATCTGTCTATTTTCTTTGATGAAGAACCCACCCAGCTCTTTTCCAGCATATTTTGGGGGAGGAGACAGCTCAAGTCTCCAAGAAGCCAAAGGTTACCCCCAGAGTTACACAGTAGAATAGGCGAGATAACTCACTGTCAGGGTCCAAAGCATATGGAACTAAGGACAACCTGGGATGAGGAAGAGTGTAAGACGGTACTTGGGAGATAACTGGGGTCATATGAGAGTGAACCATACCCCATACCCCTCCACTATCTTCTCTAACCCTCACTATTTTTGATAGGATTTCTGTTTATCTGTTAGTTTTGTGAATTTTTCATTTATCTTAGCTATCAGTCCTTGGTCAAATTTTGTGGCAAGAGAATAGTTTCTTCCATGGAGTAGAATGTCTTTTTGTCTTAATGGTCATTTTCTGTTTTGCTTAAGTCATTTTCAAAAAGCTGTTATTTGGTACCCAGACACACTGCAACTGAAGTCTTTAATACTCTATTTGTTGAGTTACGGGATATTTTACGTCACCCATCAGTAACAACTAATATTATCTTCTGCTATTTGAATTGGACTGGAGCAATAGCACAGCTGTAGGGTGTTTGCCTTGCGCACGGCCGACCTGGCCGAGACAGGTTCGATTCCTCTGGCCCTCTTGGAGAGCCCGGCAAGCTACTGAGAGTATCTCGCCCACATGGCAAAGCCTGGCAAGCTACCCGTGACGTATTCAATATATCAAACACAGTAACAACAAGTCTCACGATGGAGACATTACTGGGCCCACTTGAGCAAATCAATGATTTGCGGGAGGACAGTGCTACAGAGCTTAGAGTGCTATTTGAATATTTCCAATAAAGAATATTTCTACTATTCTTTCAGAGAAAAGAAAGGTTTATTAAAGTCTATTTTGAAACCACCACCAATCTATTCCTCACCTTCCCTTTGAACAGTGATTACCATTTTGAAATTTGTAGGATTCTTTATTCTGTGTTTTTAGTTTTACAACATATTTTCCATTTAAAATATGCCTAGTTTTGTATACTTTTAAAACTGACTGGACTATACAAGCAAAGTCTCATCTATAATTTACATGTTTAGAGAACAGGTTTCAGATATTTATCCAAATCTTTCTACTTTTTTCATTAAAACTATAGTAGTCAAGTGAATAAAAGTTCTACCACCGGAGGATACGGACAAACTTTAGGACATTTCTAAATTTTTTGCTATATACTTGTGTGTATATATACATATATATTTATATACATGCATATATAGAACAAATGTATGTATATATTTATGTATTTGTATTTAATATGTAAAGCTAAAATCCAAGAGTCATCTAAGAGTGCACTAAATAAGAAATGAAAACTAAATGATTAAAAATGAAAACCTCTAATACAGCTAAAATAGTATTATTACATGGTAAAATGATATGGAAAAGGGAAGGAAAAAAGGCTACCAGAATACTGCTCTTTAGGAAGGCACCATCATTACCACTAACATCATCCTCAGCTATTTGTTAGTGTCAGGATCACCAATAAACAATTCCAAACACTAAAGGGTAAGCTAGAATGTGCATGAATGGAGCTCTAAACAGCTCGTTCACCAACAATGCACAGACATTTATACTGGTCTATAGAAAGACTAGATCAATAAACACTTGAAGGCCATTGTGCTGGGCAAAGACACAGAGGTACAATTATAAAAACACAACAGATTTAACTTTGAGACAATGAATTTACTCTGTGGAAATACTGTTTCAAAAGGTCCCATCTTATATTCAAATAGATTTCCCTTTAGAGAAGGAGGAGGACGGTAGGAAGGGTGGCAGGTTGCTTTTGAAGTCAATCTCTAAATTGTGTCTGTAATCCCATTCTTTACAATATATTTAAGGGCATCTCATTTTTTTTTGACCCAAAAAGAAAGGTAAGAGAAACAAAAGGAAAAGTAAAAGCTTTAACGTTATCTATAGAATTCTGGATTATGTGATTTCTGCTCACCTTTAAGCCACATCCGAGGCCATTTCTCCTGTAATATCAAACCTTAAGCCACATCAGACTTTTGCCCTTTCTCTGATGGAGCTCTTGATGCCCTCAGTGCCTTTGTAAAGACTTCTGAAAGCTTTTCCTCCTATCTCCACCCCATCTACCTTTACCTTGCTAACTCCCTTTTATCCTTTTAAAGTTCAGTTTCAAACTGACATTAAAAACCTTGCTAACGTGTCTGATTAGGTATGGTCTCCTTCTTTTACCCTTCTAACAACCATGGCAAAGGTAATTATCTTCTTAATGACAGATAGTATCCTCCATGACTATAAGAGTTGCCAGGCTAGAAATGGTGCTTTGTTTTCACTATCATGCATCTTGGTCCTGGAAGGACCTACTATGACACAGAGTAGCTGCCCAAATAACTTCTTAAGTGTCAAAACTCCTGTAAGACAAACTCTTAGATTTGATGTACAGTAGACACTCTAAAAATACTGGTTCAGTAAACAAATATCAAATTATTTTAAATACAAAATATGAGACCATTTAAAATCAAAATACAGGCCTGATCAAAGCACAGGACACAAAGATTACAAAACCTACCTTAGTCTTCCTCAGAAACATGAGCATTGTAACACTGTCCTCCCCGTTGTTCATCGGTTTGCTCGAACAGGCCAGTAACATCTCCATTGTGAGACTTATTGTTACTGTGTTTGGCATATCGAATACGTCACGGGTAGCTTGCCAGGCTTTGCCATATGGGCGAGATACTCTAGGTAGCTTGCCGGTCTCTCCAAGAGGGGTGGAGGAATCGAACCTGGGCTTACCAGGTTGGCTATGTGCAAGGTAAATGCCCTACCCGCTGTGCTATCACTCCAGCCAGAAACATGAGAGCAACATTATAATAACCAACATAGGCAAATGAATGGCTTGAAATCTTGTCCCCATTTCCATTTATTTTTACTTTATTTCAAACAATATCACTGAATTAAAATAAACAAGTGCAGAATCTGACCTGCTTGCTGCTCCACCTGCCCAGGTGAGGACTGCCTCTGACGTATCACTGGGTTTATTCTGGAACAGGTGGTTCCCAGCAGCCTCCACACCTGGCCTAGATCATACTAAGGGCCCACAACACAGCTCCTGAAGTTGTGACCGTGAAACAGATCTAGTCCACAAAATACATGCTACTCAGTTATTTTTCCTGTCATTCTGTGAGATTGAGCAGCAAAGATAAGAGAGCAAATGTTAGCTTAACCCCTCAGCATCTTCCAGGAGGGTTAACTATAAAGACTCACCCTCCAGCATAACAACAGCACTAAAAAACTAGTGGAGAAAATAATGATTTTGGTGGAGGAAACGGGAATTGGAGGTGGGATCGGTGTTGGAACATTGTATGGCCTGAAACAACTCTGTCATAAACAACTTTGTAAATCATGGTGTCTCAATAAACATTCCTTTAAAAAATATTAATATTAAGGCATTAGAGCAGAATAAAGTTCAAAGATTTATAGACTGACCATTTAATATTTATAAATAACAATTTTCAATCTGGCAGTTCAGAATATTATTAGTTTCTTCTCATTCTCCTCTCACTAAAGTATAGGAAAGCTTTGATCATGTATTATCATCTATTATATAGTTAATATTCAACAGACTTTAATAGATGTTGGTATGTGCCAGGTACTACACTAATAACTTTACAAATTTTAGCTTATGCATCCTTAAACTTAGGAGGTTTAACTAAAACAAAAATAATGATACATAAACAGCACTAAGTTGTCTATGCATAACTTTTTAGAGTGATTCAGATAAATTAGGGTGACATTTGCAAAAATTAGCTAAATGCATGTTATTAGTACTAAGTTCTGTCATCGATCTAGATTGCTTTGATTCTTCTTAATGTCAATGATCTCTTTACATATAAAATATTTTTAAATATTCACTAAAACAAAAAACTTTGATGCCATAAGTACTCCCTGGAATAAAAACAGAAAATCAATGTAAAAATAGAAAAAGAATAAAAAACCTCAGTAGATAACTGATACTTGGCTACCTTAGACGATGTGTAGGAAAAGGTCTTTTCTTACCTCTAACTTAGAGAGAAGAACAACTGATTCTGAGTCTTCTAATTATAGCATTCTAGTTTCACAATATCCCCAGGAAAAGAACTCATGCATAAGGAACTTTGGATTTCAATTTTTCGTCAAGGCATTTGAAAGACTTTATTAACCAATTCTGCTACTGGTTCCTCAATTGCAAACAGAGTAAAAAAAAAAAAACTAAATAAGGTTGATGAAACCACATCACTGTCAAGAAGTTGTCACTGTCACTGTCCTTCCGTTGTTCATCGATTTGCTCGAGCAGGCCCAGTAACGTCTCCATTGGAGACTTTGTTGTTGCTATGTTTGGCATATCGAATCCATCACGGGTAGCTTGCCAGGCTCTGCCGTGCGGGCGAGATACTCTCGGTAGCTTGCCGGGCTCTCCGAGAGGGGCGGAGGAATCGAACTCGGGTCGGCCATGTTGGCTGTATGCAAGGCAAATGCCCTACCGCTGTGCTATTAATCCATCCCTGTCAAGAAGTTAAACTGTTTAAAAGCTAATGCCTATTGATGGAATAGAGAAGGGGTGACTAAGAAAAGGATGGCTGGAGGAATCAGTCGGGATAGGAGATGTGTGCCAAAAGTAGATAATGGACCAAACATGATGACCTCTCAATGTCTGTACTGCAAACCATAATGCCCAGAAGTAGAGAGAGAGCATGGGGAATATTGTCTGCCAAGGAGGCAGGGGGAGGGTGGGAAAGGGGAGATATACTGGGGAGATTGGTGGTGGGGAATGTGCACTGGTGAAGGGATGGGTGTTTGATCATTGTGAGATTGTAACTCAAACATGAAAGCTTGTAACTTTCTCATGGTGATTCAATAAAATTAAAAAAGAAAAAAAAGCAAAGTATAAATAAATGAACAACAACAACAACAAAAAGTTACTGCCTATTGTACAAAACCATGAGACCTAGAATGACATCATAATTAAAATCACAAATTCCATATTCACAACAATGTTTGTTAATGTATTTAGCACAATAGCAAAGACAGAGGAATAACTCAAACATCCAACTATGGATGAATGAAAGGATCAAGAAATTGTAATGGGAAGGAGGGTAGGAAGAGATAGTATCAGCAGGCAGGATACTTGCTTTATCTATGGACAACCAAGGTTGAATCTCCTGAGTTCCAAATGGTCTCCTGAGTCTGCCAGGAGAGATTTCTGAGAGCAGAGCCAGGAGTAACCCCTGAGCACTTCTGGGCATGGTCAAAAAAACCCCAAGAAGTTGTTACAGGGTCAAAGCAGGGTTCTTCGCTTGCATACAGCTGACCTGCGTTTGATCCCCAGCACCCCATATGGTCACCCAAGCTCCATCTGGAGTGATTTCTCTGCACAGTGTCTGGAGTAAACCCCAAGTCTCACCAAATGCATCCCTCCCCATATTTTTTTTTAAGTTTTGGTATATATACACAATAGGATGCTACAAACTTCTAAGAATGAGCAAAATCATGCAATTTGCAGCAACATGGATGGAACTAGAGAATATCATGCTAAGTGAAATCTTTCAGAAAGAAAGGAATAAATACAGAATGATCTCTCTCAGATGTGGGACAAAAAGATACATAAGAACAATAAGGGAAAGGCAACACAATTATGAGAACTGATCTAATTGAGTTGGAGGAGGATTAAAAGATAGGTCATTGGTGTCCTTGGGTGAGAGATCTGGGTACATTGGTGATGAGTGTGTTGTCAGAATTATGCACATGAGAAACAATAATTAATAGTACCATAATTCAAACATTATATTTTTTAAAGACTAGAAATTAAAAACACAAATCCCCATTCTTCACATCTTCAATAGTCAAAGTATTCAGAGTTCTATAATTTATTTACACAATAGATTTTAGTTTTCCCATTTTTCTTTTTCTAAAAATTGCTAAAACGGTACTATGCATCAATAAATAATAATTAGACAATGTGAAAGGGATGACCATTTCATATCCATATAACTTCTGAATCGCCCAAAACTTTCTTTTTATATACTGTTGTTGACTGAAAACCTTACATACAACTGGCTAATTAATACATTTGTGAGTGTGTGTGTGTGTGGTGTGTGTGTATGTGTGTCTGTGTGTATACTGTATTCTTAGAATAAAACTAAACAAAATGCTAAAGGAAGCATGAGAGAAATTTTATTTGTATCACTATACTGTATTAATCTACAAGGTAAGTTATGAGTAAACAGAAAATTTATCATTTAACTCAAAACATTTGCTCAAGAAACAAAAAAACTACTTTTTGTTTCTATTTACTGTGGGGTAGGAAAGGGTTAGACACACCTGGGAGTGTTGTGAAGGTGGAGAGTATGGCATGTGGTGCCAGGCAATGTACTATAACTTTGGGCTACGCCATCCCACATCTCAAACATACATTAATCACTATACTAATTTGTACATGAATTCCCAATATATTGTCCCTGAAAATAACTTTTTGATTTTAGTTTTTTTTTTACTTAGATGTTAATTTTTTGCCTTAAATGTTAAGTGTCTATCTTCCTTACATTAGCCAGTGTAGTATGTGTCTAGACACTATGTCCAAAGATTCAAAGTTTTATGTGGAGTCACAGTATAGACAAATTAATCTGAAAATATTATGAAGACAAACATCTTACATATTACTTTGCCCTCTCATCTTTGCATCTGAAAAATAAAGGTATTAGAATTCTCATAATTTCTTCCCTAGGCTAGAGAGATATTACAGGGGTTAAGGTTCTTTCCTTGCATGAGGGGACTGGTCCAATCCCCAACCTTGTATACGGTCCTCTAAGTAACACCAAAAGTGACTCCTGAGCACAAAGCCAGGAGTAAGCTGTGAGCAGAATCAGGTATAGATGCCCATCCCCACACATACACAAAAAACATCTCCCCTAGCTTTAGGATTTTAGAATGTATCTCTAAAATTCATGACTAAATATATTTATTTAAGAAGCAGATTTTTAGAGAAAATAAGATGAGATTGCAAACAATATTTCATAAATATAAATAAAACTTCAAGCATTAGTTTGAAGGCTTAGAACAGTTTGAGGTACCCACAAGATATTCTAATTCTTGGTAAGCAAGTGTACTTGATTCATGGACATGTCAGAGAGAATTTCAAAGAACTCATCAGAAAGGCTATGTACATTCAACCAGAAGGAAAAATCAGTCCGTCCAGTAATTAAGAAATACTTTCTACTCCCACCAAAGATGTGCAATGATTTGAAGCAAATGTTGCTGCGTAATTGCATATGAATATAATTGAGACTCTCCATCTCTGCAAGGCCTTTTATGTGAGTAAATGATTCAAAATGGAATGCAAAATTAAAAATCTTTTTTAAACAGACCATTAAAATTATACTTCGGGCTCTAAAACTTAGCAGGGAACAAGAAAAATTTCAGAGGCATGCAGTAAAAAGATGAAAAGGTTAGCAAAATTAAAAACTAGAAGACTTTGTATTTAATAGAGGCCATGATTGGAGGAATGCTCGCATGGCATCCTAGGGTTGGCATCAAATTCTAACAAAGGAATGCAGAAAGCACGTAAGTGTGCTCCCACATATGCTTCTATCCGAATTACTCTTCTAATCTAAAATACCCCTGTAAACAAAAGATAAGCCAGAATATGGGATCAAAGCCCAGACCACAACGAAGATGTCCCTATTTACCAATTTCCGTCACTGAATGAAAAAACATTAAGATTATATTTCAGCACAACCCTGGCATGAATGATCCCTGAGCACAGAGTGAGGAGTAAACTCTCAGCACCACCTCATGAAGCTCCAAAACAGAAACAAACCAAAAAATTATATTAATAATTAATATTTGGAGTCAACCCAGATGCTCAACAAAAAATAAGTGGATCATGAAGATGTGGTGCATATACAGAATGGAATACTATGCAGTTCTAAAGAAGATGGACTCATGTAATTTGCTGCAACATGTAAAATAATTTAAATGAAGCCAGAAGAAGAAGCATAAACATAGAATTATAACATCTATGTGGTATTTAGAATTACCGAATGAGGAAATGTGATGGTTTAGAGAGGGGATGACGAGATCACCCTTGGACCCAGAGTAAAGGGAGGAAAAGGAAAGAATGATGGAGTGAAATATCCAAACCACAATGTCAACAACGTTGATATCATGAGAACCAAACTTTAACAACCAAACTTAAAAAGGTGCCTGTCAAGATGGCAGGCTGGGCACAAGAATGTCGAATACACAACCTGGAAACATTAGTGAAGGGAAGATGAAACTGATGGTGGGAGCATTTTATGTCTAAAGTTCAACTATGAATAACTTTGTAAATCAAAGAGCTATAATAAAATTATTTTAATTGTATTTCAGTAAAGACTATCAAATTTACTTAAAAATTAACTTTTAAAAAAATAAAGGTTGGAGGGGCCAGAGAGATGGTGCAGTAGGTAGGGTGCCTACCTTCCTTAAACCCAATCTGGGTTTGATCCCTGCACCCAGAATGGTCCCCTGAGCCTAGGCAGGAGTAAGAGCCAAGAGTAAGCCCTTAGAACAGTTGGCTGTGGCCCCAAAACTAAAAACAATAACAAAATGAAGATTAGAGAACTACTAGGTGAGTGTTAATGTATCCAAATCCAAAATCACTTGCTGTTTCTTAATAGCCAGCATAGCTGTGCTAAAACTTTCAAGTACTTGTTATTTTGTAAACTCTAATGACTAACATTTTAAAAACCCGCTTAAGGTTGATCTCTAGGAACATGGTGGGGGGGGGGTGTTAATTTCTGTGACTAAATTAGAAAGGATATTTAAGAAAGGTAATGAAAATTTTAAAAATGCACAGAAGTAAGATAAATAAACTTTCTTATTTGGTATTTTCTTTTTTAAATTTCTTACAGTTAAGCTTTCCACAGTGAATCCCACTTGATTATCTGAATAATTATGTTTACCAAAATGTATGCAAACACCTTTTTGTAAAAGTATTTTTGTTGCTGTCGCCTTTATATCCACAAGAGCTTTTTTAATTTTTTTCATGGTACCAGGTGGAAAGACATTCTGTTAGAGAAGGATTAGAAAGGGATTCAATTACTTAGAAAATACAGTAAAAGCAGAAAAAGCAAAGCAGGCGACAAGAAAGAGCACTGGTGAATAACTTAAAACACTTTGTTGAATTGAGAAATCAAGTTATTTTTAAAACACCAGCATTGTTACCCGCATGACTCTTGGTTCTACACTGATTCATTCTTAGAGCCACGGCTGATGGAATCTGGAATTCCGCCTGGCCTTCCCATTCAGGTTCAGCAGGAAAATGAGAACAGAGGACACCCCACCTCACATTTCCAACTGTTTATGTACCATCATAAATACGTTCTGTTTCCAGGCCTATTAATAGATTTTAAAAGCTTCAAGTAAAAATAGTTCAGCTGTCACCTCCGGGAATCAATGGGAAAAAAGTCTTCAAATACTTAGCTCTACTTTCATGGGGAAGAGCTAAATTATAATGATTTGTATACTTCCTATTTTTCTATATTTTAATAACTACTTTCCTGAAAACCACTTCATTTATAGCTAGCTTCCTCCAGTTCATTAATGGGACAAAATTCAACTGCAAATTCCAATGATCACAAATCAGACAATCCATGGCATTAACTTCCAATAGCTTTGTAAACTTACCAGGCAATTTAACTCCTCCAATGTTTTAAGGCACGAAGTTATCATTAACTCTTTGCAATTTACTTTAAATATTTTTCTTATAAAAAATATTGACATCACTTGTTTTCTATAAATTGGCATATTAGCTTTTATTCAAACAACTAACTAGAGTCTCATTTCTATGCATTTATTATATATTTTTCTAATATGTACATACTTTAACTTCACAGGAAACTTACAGGACAACCTTGTTCTATATTATAATAATAATGGATTTTTTTTAATATTTCATGGTCACAATCTGACCTAATCTGGCAACCAAATCTCATCAGCAAAGAGAGCTCTAGCTTTGAAAAGAGACTCAATCTGTTACATAAATGAATGCACAGTCCCTTTTGAAAAGAGTCAAGTCCCTTCAATAAACATTAAGATTTGATGGAATTTCTGTTATTGAAGAGAGAGGATAATAACTAATCATCTACACCATGATTCAATGTTCACACACTATTTTTTCCATTTTTTCCCCTGCTAGGTGGGGTGGGAGGAAGAATAGAAGAAATAAATAAATAGAAGAAATAAATAAAAGTAACAGAGGGTAAAGACAAAAGAGGCTTCAGAGGAGATTCAGGATTACAACACCAGCCATGAGAAGAGATGTTTGCTCTTGTAACCTTTAACACAAGAAAATTTTGCACTAGACAATGAGCATCAAAACAAAGATTCCAATTCATCCTCCTTCTCGAGTACTGAGCCACCCGGGATTTTCCTCTGAAAAGAAAGAACCATCAAAAGAAACAAATCCTAAAATAATAGAGTCATACATTTTTACCTATCCAACTTTGAGTCAAGAAACTTATCTATTTCAAAAGCTAACAATCTCAACACATTTATTTTTTCATTGAACAGCAAATTAAACTTACAAATCAAAACTGTGTATGGAAACCCTGCCATGGTACTTAACATAAACAGTAAGAAGCAATGCGTTCCATTAATCATAAAGGCAAAGTACTAAAGATGTTTTTGGAAAATACTAAACTGAAACTAAGATTCTAAACTCCAGCATTTTTTGATATAGGGAATAGTTTGTAAATTCCTAAAACGTTAAACTGCACTGCACTGCATTGTCCTCCCGTTGTTCATCGATTTGCTCGAGCAGGCACCAGTAACATCTCCATTGTGAAACTTGTTGGGCTGGAGCAACAGCACAGCCGGTAAGGTATTTGCCTTCCACACGGCTGACCCGGGTTTAATTTCTCAGCCCCTCTCGGAGAGCCTGGCAAGCTACCAGGAGTATCTCGCCCACACGACAAAGCCTGGCAAGCTACCAGTGACGTATTCGATATGCCAAAAACAGTAACAAAACATTAAACCCTACAAACAAATCACATCATTAAATGATTATAATATAATATTAAATCATATGAAGGATACTAATATTGCCATCTCTTGGTATTCTTGAGCTAATGGTCCCAAGAATCCCTTGCAAAAGCAAAAAACCAAGGATGTTCAAGTCCTTTACATAAAATGAGGTAGACTGAATATAACTATGCACATCCAGTCATATACTTCATTCTACTAAACCTAATACACTATAATTACTATGTAAACAAATGTTACCTAACATTTAGGAAATAATGATAAGAAAAAGTGTCTACATACAATCATCATAGGCGTACTTACACATTCCCTATTTCCAACCTGTGGTTTAGTTGACTGCCATGTGGAACTCTTGCTTACCAAAGCAAACAGTTTCCTCAATGAAGAAAGTATGGAAAACATTTTAGAAAGACAGTACACCAGGTATTCAAGTAAAATGGCTCTGAATATAAAAAGCTTATATAAGTTAATGGACAGAAAATGTCATTTCTCAGCAACAGTAACATGGTAGAATAGAAAACACCAGTTTCATTTCAGTTCCATAAAAGAACACTAAAGTAAAGACTAATTAATGCTCAGAATACTAAAGGCTTTCTTATAAAGCCTATCTGTTCAAAATAGCTTATTTGCATGTCCCTGCCATTTTTTCCTAGCACTTTCCCCTACACTGACTTTATGACTTTGAATCACTCTCAGGCTAAATAAGAATTTCAAGGATAATTGTTTGGGTCATGATTAGACCAGTGATTCTCAACTGCTGTTCCACAGACCCATGCCAGCCACATGTGTGAAAAAGGTTGAAAAGTCCTGGGTTAGGTGACACAAGAAACAGAATTCAGTTTACTACCACATGTTCAGCTACGCTGAGGAAAAAAACAACTACATTATAGTAGAAGAAACAAAACTACTTTAATAAAACTATATTATAAAAATCACGCATTTAGGACCGAAAGGCACAGGAGATAAATTACCTTCTTCCTTTGCATGTAGTTGCTCTGACAGATCAAGCTTCAATACCAGGCACCACTTAAATGCTCTGAGTACCACCAGAGGTCACTCCTGAGCATAGAGTCATGAGCAGTCCATAAGCACAACCACACAGCCCAATCCCCCACCCTCCACCTCCAAACTTAAAGGTTATTAACTTTTAGAAATACTATTAAATTCTTCATTTGAAATATGAGCTTGAGGGAGATACGCTGTGAAAATCAGGCTTTGCCATAAATATCACCCAGGCACATTTGCCTTGGTATCACATGCTGTTAGGATGGACTCACATATACCCTGGGTATACCCAGGGGAAACCTTGGTAGAGAGAGGTACCTTTGAGTTATGTTGGTATTTACCCAAATCCTCAAGATCTGTACCTACCTCAAAAAAAAAAAAAGGAATTAAAAAAAAGGTAGGGGAGAATACAGGTTGTGTAGTTAAAACATTTAAATGAGAATTTATCTGGGTCTGGGGAGATGGCTCAAGTATTAGACCACATGCCTAGCGTGCACATGACTGAGTCTGATTTCTGCACTATGCTGCAGGTCTAAATAGCCCTGGGCAGGCCCCTAAGCTCCCAAACAGTGCTGGGTGTGACCCCTATGAAACACTATAACAATTAAAATATCCAGAACTTTTTTTATTTTTATGTCTCCCAAGAAGTGTACAGGAAATCCATGCATCCCACCCAGCAGTTTTTATCCAAATGAGCTGCAGGTTCAATGAGAGAACCTACAGCAATGCTCAGGGACCACATGGTACCAGGGACTGAACCAAGATTGCTTCCATGGCTGGCATTATCTTAATCCTTGACTATCTCTCCAGACCCCAGTGCTTAGTAGAAGCTCATTCTTCCCATATATCAGCTATCCTACAGACTCAGTCTGCCTCACCATTAACATCCTGCATCAAAGTGGTATGTGCTTTTGATAATCAATAAACCTATAAACATTAATGTATCATGATCACACAAAGTCCACAGGTCCATTAGAGTTCACTCCTGGTGCTGTACTTAGAGTTGTTTTGACAAATGCAAAATGATATAAATCTACCATTATAGTAGATGAAATAGTTCTACTGCCTTAAAAGTTCACTACAATCTTCTATTCATGCCTGCCGCTTCCCTACCCCCTGCCAGTTAATGAACAGTCACCATCTCTACAGTTTAGTTCTTTCAGGTCTCCGATGCAGGCATTTTTGCTGTTCAGTTAGCCAGCACCACTGTAGATTCTTTCCCTTAGTACTATGCATTGAAAGTTATTCCATATATTTTCATGACTTGATAACCCACGTTGGTTTTAGCTCAAAATATATAGAGTACTTTTGAGAAAAATTTTAGGTAATATTTTAGCATTTGCAAAAGCTGCACAGCAGTGACCATATTTATCATAAAATATTGTTGAATAAATTCAGTAAAAGAAAATAATTCAAATCAATCCAATTAAGTTTCATTTTGTTCACCTGTAAAATAAGTTTAGTGTGTTTTTCATAATTGCCATATAAGAACTGAAAGACTATACCTAGAGTTGTTATCAACAGCTTTCATCAAAAATCAATTTAACACCCTCTCCTCTCTGGAAAGAAAGATGGCGGCCTCATGGGAGCCTTATGGACAGCAGGTTTGAGCCGGGGGCCGGGGGCGGCAAAAACCTCATAGGAAGGGGGGCGTTCCGGTCTGTCCTTCATGCCCTACAGAGGTCACCAGTTGCCCCCCACAAGCGGCTCTCTGGCACGGCCACGACTCCAGAGCACAGAAACCAATCTCTTAATTATCTGACTTTTAGCAGAAATACTTCCAGGGTTAATAAGTAAAATAGCAGAAATCCAAAACCCAGCTGTAGAAAACAAATCATTTCACAACGCTTTTTTAGCATGTCTGATTTGGGGAGGGGGGGTCGTAAACTCTAAATAATAATGGTGCATCTTTTATTGAAACAATGAATCTAGTCAAAGTAGATAGAGTGTTAACTAGAACTCATCTACCTCACAGGAATTGGGAGGGGTGGGAGGTGGGGTTCTATTGGGGTTCGCGGTAAAAAATAAGTATTGGTAAAGGGAAATGTGTTTGATATTTACATGACTGAGACCTAAACCTGAGAGCTCTGTAACTTTTCCCACAGTGATTCAATAAATAAATAAATTATTTAAAAAATCAATTTAAGCAATATTTTCAACTTGGACTCATGAATTTAGTTTCAGGAAAATCAAAATGGTGAAGAAAGAAAGGAAGCTAGCTCAGGACTTAGAGTGAGAGGCATAAGACACAAATTAAAGAGATACTCCTACTCACTGTGTCAACATTCAAAAAATTTTAATAGATTAATATAATAGATCAAAATAAGCAAGATGTTATTTAATAAGCTTGAATATAAAAACCCAAAACTTAAGCCCATAAATAAATTCTACAATAAAGAACATGGGAGTTCTGGTTTAAAAACAGAAAACATGAGTATTTTAATTATCTGTAAAAGCACATGAAGAAACTAATTACTTCTAAAAATAATTTAAATGTTAAATAGAAACATAACATCTTCTTTGAAGGCAATATAAAGCCATCACAGCACCTACTTATGAATAACCCTCTTCAAAGGATACTATGATAAAAAGAGATCCTCTTAAAAAAACATAATAAAGGATTTAGGTACCATGTTATATAAATATTTAAACAAAATATGGGGACCAATGTAAAGATATGATACCTTCTTCCACTGAACCACAACTCTGTATACTGCTATTCAGATTGTACCATGTAATAATGCTTGACTGTGATCTCTTTAGTGGAATGACAAAAAAAAGTCATTTGTGCTATTAAAGATATTACCCTTGATAAGAAGGATAAGAAACTTGTCTTGTATGTGGCCAATCAAGATCCCACCCTGGAATTAGGAGTGTCTCCCCCTTCCCAGCCAAAAGAAAACAACTGAATATTTAAAAAAAAAAAAAAGAAAGAAAGAAGGGGACTAGATAAATAGTGGAGGGGTTATCTTATTATCTTGTAAATGGCAGACCTCAGTTTCATCTCTGGAACTGCCAGAAATTAACCCTGAGAGTCACTGAGTGTAGCAATAGTTTAAAATTTAGAGATGTTAAGTCTACCAAATGAGCACCACGTTATAGAATAAAGCTGACAAGGAAAGAGAACTAACACTCAAATTATTTTTAATAATGAGTTGTTCATGAATAGAATAACTTCGCCTGAAGCAACGTAGTCATCCTTTCAAAAAAAGCATTAAAACAGGAGTTAGATGACCATTTCTTAGCAACACTACAGATGCTACTAACTCTGGCATTTTATTCACATCTAGGATGAATGGATATAACCCTGAAAACTAAGTAAAACACAACAGAAACAATTCCAAATATCCATCAAGATAAACTTAGGAATTATTTAGAAAATGTAACAATTTTGTTTCTATTGTGAATTTTCTCAAAAAGCTTAGAATTACACAGTACAAATATGAATAACAAAAATGATGGCGCTATAGACATTTATCCACTAAAATAATTTCAGATTTGGGATGAAGCCTATGGCTATACTTTTTGCCCATAAATGACCCATTTTTAATAAT